>NC_044031.1:454634330-457524330 GCF_901765095.1 Microcaecilia unicolor | reverse complement strand
TCAGCCTGTTGTCACCTCTCCTCCTTTTAAATCAAGAGGCAGAATTGATCCTGTAAAATTCTTGTCTGGAATCTTTGATAGTCTACAGCTTCCAGACGCAGACAGTGAGGATTTCTTGTGTAAGTGGAATGAGTTATTTAGTTCCACCTTGGATAGTATGGCATCCATAAAGGTTTTTCCCAATCAAGATATTTTCTTCTTGAAGAGGCAGTGTAGAGAATTAGAGAGAAAGTGGCCCAGACATAAATCTCACGAGAAAAAAAGGTTTGGAGGAAGGCTATCAGGGATTATAAGAAAACAACTGTAGAAGCTAAAACCCTCTACTATAAAGAGTAAATTGGTTACAAATGGAGGGGTAGCCTAGTGATTAGAGCACCAGTCTTGACATTGAGAAGTGGCCAGTTCAAATCCCACTGCTGCTTCTTGTGATTCTGGGTAAGTCACTTAATCCTCCATTGCCTCAGGTACAAAATTAGATTATGATCCCTCCAGGGACCAAGAAATACCCAGTGTACCTGATGCTACCACTGAAAAGATGGTATGATCTAGATCTAAATAAATAAATACCCATAAGCTCTATAGGCTTCTGTCAACAGAAAACTTAACATCAGTAACTGTAGCCACTCCCTCTGACAATCAATTAGTTACATATTTTGAACAAAAAGTAACTAAAATTAGGGGGGGCTGTACTGCAACTTAAAGCCACTAGTATTCAATCTTGCGTCAAGCAGCCTAATCTGGATGCTGGTACTGCAGCTGACTGACTGTGGTCCTCCTTTCTGCTACCCACTCATAAAAATGTCAAATCCTTTCTCAAAAAAGTATTCTTCTTCATATTATGTTCTGGGTGCTTGTCCGAGTTATTTATTAAAAACTGCACCGACAGAATTCATTGATTCATATCTTATTTATGCTGACTCAGGGTGCTTTTCTTCAGTGCAGAGATTTCATAATACTTACCCAATCTCTATGAGCACCTCGGCTTCATTGGGAGATGTTACTAATTACAGGCGTGTTGCATCTATCCCATTGTTGAATATGGTAATGGAAGGAATAGTTGGTATTCAGCTTATGAATCCATTTCCTCTTTCTCCCTCTTGCATAAATTCCAGTCAAGCTTTAGGCCTTGTTAAAGTACCAAGACAGTCCTGACCACTTTGGAGGGTGGCCAATGTAACGCTGATCTGTAAAAAAAAGTTTCCAGAGGGCAATTATAGACCAGTGAGTCTGACGTCGGTGCCAGGCAAAATGGTAGAGACTATTATTAAGAACAAAATTACAGAGCATATTCAAAAGCATGGATTAATGAGACAAAGTCAACATGGATTTAGTGAAGGGAAATCTTGCCTCACCAATCTACTACATTTCTTTGAAGGGGTGAACAAACATGTGGATAAAGGGGAGCCGGTTGATATTTTGTATCTGGATTTTCAGAAGGCGTTTGACAAAGAACTTCATGAAAGACTCCAGAGGAAATTGGAGAGTCATGGGATAGGAGGTAGTGTTCTATTCTGGATTAAAAACTGGTTAAAAGTTAGAAAACAGAGAGTAAAGTTAAATGGTCAGTATTCTCAATGGAGAACTGTAATTAGTGGGGTTCCCCCAGGGGTCTGTGCTGGGACCCCTGCTTTTTAACATTTTTATAAATGACCTATGGGAGTAACTAGTGATGTAATTAAATTTGTTGATGACACAAAGTTATACAAAGTCGTTAAATCGCGGGAGGATTGTGAAAAATTACAAGAAGACCTTATGAGACTGGGAGACTGGGCATCTAAATGGCAGATGACGTTTAATGTGAGCAAGTGCAAAGTGATGCATGTGGGAAAGAGAACCCGAATTATAGCTACGTGATGCAAGGTTCCACGTTAGGCGTCTAGAGAGAATCCACGTACGTGGAGAACTCAATAGATCACACGAGGTGTAAAATGAAAATAAAAAAGGTGGGAATATGAGCCAGGCTATCCAAAGAATGGAACCGGAATGAAATTAAAATAAACAATGTTTAATCATTTTAAAACAAATGATAATAAAACAATTTCACATTAAAAGTGACTCGACACAACGTTGTGTTTCGGCCAGATGGCCTACATCAGGAGTCTTGTAACTAAGGTCAACAGTGAATTAAGATCATGAATTGATATAATAAAGGAATCTCAAATCACAAATGAAAGATCTGCAGACAGGACCTTAAAAATGGTCTTGAAAAAGACCGTTTTGCAAATAATCCGTCTGCCGCTGCACTCTACAAAGTAGCTCCATCTCTGGCCGTCTTCAAATCTAAGCTAAAAGCCCACCTTTTTGATGCTGCTTTTAACTCCTAACCCTTATTCACTTGTTCAGAACCCTTATTTTATCATCCTCACTTTAATATTCCCTTATCTCTTGTTTGTCCTGTTTGTCTGTCCTAATTAGATTGTAAGCTCTGTTGAGCAGGGACTGTCTCTTCATGTTCAAGTGTATAGCGCTGCTTACGTCTAGTAGCGCTTTAGAAATGATAATAGTAGTAGTAGTAGTAGTCTTCCCTTTTCCACTTTTTTCCACTGTGCGTATAGCCGATGGCCTCTTGCTACCATTCCTCTTCATTTCCCTCTCAAACCCCTTGCTGTGAATTGTTCTGACCTTTAATTTGATCGGGAGACAAATCAGGCTATGGCCCTTCTAGTCTGTCACACCATGTCATTTGTCTTGCTTGCATTGTCCTTGATAGCAGCAAGTAATGCCAGAGTAATGACGAAACTTGTGAACTGTCATGACCGTTTCAAACAGCAAGAGCATTTCACAATGACTATCATCATTCTGTCTTTTTAGTGTTGGTTATTTTTATTCTGCCTGCCACAGGATCGCTTTCAGGCTCTGAAACAGTGATGCATGTGCTTCTTTGACTGTCTTTTTCAAAATTCCTAGCTCACAGACTATTAGTAGAGCAGATCAAAAACATTTGGTTTTACTGTTAACAATTAAAGGGTTCATATAATTGTGGGCCAAATAAACGGGCATTTTGATTGAGATATCGATAGCAATTATTAAAAATGTATTGAAAGGACCAACTAAGCTATGGTTCGTACTCACTGAATTGAAGGATCAAATATATTTCAAAATATGCATATAGAATATCTTATATAATAAAACTCACCCTCAACGTTCTAAAGACACTGACGTCACTTCCGTCACTTCCGTCATTTCCTTCAAGACGGGTTCGAAGGGTTCATGGTGGTGAAGCCACCGAAATCGCCAAGTCTCAGGGCCCCGCCCTTGCATCAAACGTGATGACGTTGAGGGCGGAGCAATGGTGTCACATACCGAGGGTAAAGCGTTCAGGAGGTGCGGAGCAATGGCGTCAGAACGACGAAGGGATCGGTAGGTAGGGAGGGAGGGAGAAGGGGGGGTGTTGGGGAGGAAAACCTTTGCTAGCGCCCGTTTCATTTGCTCCAGAAACGGGCCTCTTTTACTAGTTTTATATATAATGGGTATGAAGATATTGCATAGAGTTTTCTGCATGCTGGTGGTTTCTGAAAAGGCAATCATGTCAACTGGATACCGTTTTCTTCTCTAATGATTTCCGTTCTTGCTTGTATCTGCTATGAATCCCAATCTGCTGCAGTCTCTGCCACCCCCTCCTGTATGTCCCTTAAGGAAAGAGAAAAAATGAACTTGTTTGTTCTGCCACAGCTGCTACCCTCGCGATTCTCAGCTCCTTTTCCACAGTCCTGAAGTCTTTGCAACATAAATCATGTTCTGTGTACATTGTATGGATTTTTTGTTTGCTTTCTTATAATCCTATTAAAAATCTATTTCAACTTTGAACTACAGGCATGAATTCCAATGAGCTGCATGCCACTACCTTGAGCACATGCTGTGATTTACTGCTTGACTTCAGTTATAGTTAATATTGAATGTAATGTTAGGACAAAAGGATATATTTTTGTTTCTTTTCATATGATGCATATGTCCTTTATACTTCTACCAGGTCATACACTACACTATCTTGCTCCACGTAGATGAGGAGGCTTTAAGCTAAAATGACATAGGCCCTCATTTTAAAGTTTTTAGATATGTCAAGGGGTGGAGGAGTAACCTAGTGGTTAGTGCAGCGGACTGGGGAACTGGGTTTGATTCTCACTGATCCTTTTAGAGTCCTTATTAATCATAACATTTCATTGTCTGCTTGAACGGCTTTGCCTGCCTTAAACTCTAAACTGGAATTCATCCATTTCACTGTTATCCGGGAATGTGGAAGTCAGTAGTGCTGGAAGACTTCTAAACAGATTTTCTTTTTTTTTTCTGTTTGCTTTTTTTATGCTGAAATGTGCTCTCTTCTCTTTTATATGGAGGGTCATTTTCAAAGTTATTTCCTTGAGTAAAATGGTGGAAATGGCTGTAGAAATGGCTTTTTTTACAAAGTTACCGATCCCACAGATTACACATATAAACATATGAACAGTGAGAAGAGGGCACACACTTTTATACGACCTGCACGTAGGTTTTGGTCAGGGGCACAGTCTGAGTGTAGTGTTGGTGGAGTCTTGAAGTATGTGGGTAGGTGTAAATGTATACGGCTGTTGTTTTTTCTGGGGGTCTTTGACTAAAGCTTAGCTCGAGTTATCTGCATCAGGGCCCATTTTATTCCTATGGACCCTACTGCACATAACTCGAGTTAAGCTTTAGTAAAAGACGCCGTCTGTGATTTATGCAGACATAAACAAATAAGCACCTATGGGTCTTTATGAAATAACCTCAAAATTGGTACCTACTTGGCCTCCAAACCTTGGCAACCTGTCAGTGCCGTAGCGAGGGCAGCTGACACCCGGGGCGGGTCGCCGCTGCGTACCCCCCCTCAGCGTGCACCCCCCCTCCGGAGCGCACCCTCCTCCCCCCGGAGCACATTCTTAATTGATTTAGAAGCGAGGGATGGGCGGCAGGGCCGATCCGCCCCCGAGTCCACGTCGCTGGGAACTACGTCGGCTCTGTTGGTTCCTTGCTCTCTCTGCCCTGGAACAGGAAGTAACCTGCTCCGGGGCAGAGGGAGCAAGGAACCAACGGCGCCGACACCCCCCCAGCGGCGTGCACCTGGGGCGGACCACCCCACCGCCCCCCCCTTCCTACGCCACTGCAACCTTTTATGAAAAAAAATCTATATCTATAATCTAGAGAGAGAGAGAGAGATTGATTTGGACCAGGTTTTCTGATAAATAATTTACCTTGTGGGTTTTGATGATATGTAGGGATCAACAGTTTTTGATGATGAATGGTATAAACCTGTCAGGCTTATAGAAATGCTGAATAGCATTGATTGTGTTGATTATAGTGTGGAAACAAATGTGTCTTTTTAAAAATTCTGAGTAGGATCTGTTTTTCTGTCAAGGAAAAAAGAGAAAAAGGTTTCTTTCACCACCTGATTTACTAAGACTTTTCTCCCATTCTGCATCTGTGGAAAGCTTAGTGAATCAGGTCAGTAGTATGCTATAACTCTGAGACTTTATGTGCCAGCTTATGACAGCAGTGTGACAGTATAAGCAATGGTATGACAGTCTGTATGAGAGCAAAACAGTACAGGGGAGAGAGAGAGAGAGCGAATGTCAGAGCAAATATGACAATACTGGGATATAAAGAAGTAGAGAAAGATGACGCAGAGAAAATACTGAAGAACAATTTTGTAATAGACAAAATACAGATGATGAGTAAAAGATTAAATGTAAACATTTTTACTTATGGGGGTAATTTTGGAATGGATTTTTTACATGAATATGCCAATATATACACATAAAGGATTAGATTCTATATATGGAACCTGATAAAAATCAGCAACAAAAAAGCACTATTCTATAAGCTGTGCCTAAAGTTAGGTGTGGTTTATAGAATAGCACTTATGCCTGAGACTCACCCTAACTTTAGACACAACCATTTGCACCAACTGAAATGAGGTGCAAATGTATGCACCTAAATTAGGCTCATATCCCCGTCATTCTATAACAATAAGTGTAAATGCTAGGAACACCCGCATTCTACCCATGACCCTCCCATTTCCACACCCCTTTTCTTTTTACTCACACGTAAAATTTAGGCACCAATCCCGCACCTAAATTTACGCATGTAAGTTCCAGGCATTGGCACTAATTGGCTTGTTATTCAATTAAATTGTGCACGTAAATTGGGCACGTGCCCAAATTTGCATGCGTAATTTTTGGCAAGGGAATTAGGGAACTTTTATTGAATTTTGGCAATTTTTATAAAACTAATCCACATGCACAAGACGCATACAGGTTTATGACCTGGGTGTAGGCATGCTTGAGGAAGGAGTTTGGTAGCAGCATGGATGTGGTCTTGAAGTATATGTGTAAAATGATACATTTACACCTGCTCCTGAGCTGCTTTTGTGCTGGTATTTTATGAAATTGGCTTGAAATAGGTGCCTAATTGACCTCCCACCCTAGGCAACCTATTATGAAATTATCTTCATAGGTATATCCCTTTTCTTTTCCATGATATGAAATAGTTTAGCAGTTTGGCAACTGAGACGTCTTTGTTTTTTATATCCTGTGGAGATGGAAAAATCAGAGAAGACTGGAATATATTGAGGAGTATTTGAAACACATCAACTGGTGTCTGAGCCCTAACTTTGCATCAGTCACACCATTAAAGGTCAGTCTGACAAATAAAATGCTGCCATTTTCAAGCTGTAGTGAAAGAAAAGGATGCTGCTAGAATCTTCTTTGGATAAGGGAAACATTATTGGATCAAAGGGGTGCTTTAGTACAGAGACTTTGATCAAGAGCCTCCTGTGCCAAATATCTAATTCAGGGGTGCTCTGACTTAGGGTGGTGAGGCCAGGGGTGCTGTGGCTCAGTGTTTCTGGAGTAAAGGTGCCAAGGCTTGAGGTGCTTGGGTAAGGGATGCCATAGTTCAATGTACCGTGACCAGAAGTGCTTGGGCCAGAGGTGCCTTGACCAAATAGCCTCAGAGGTGAGTCAGCTACTGGAGTAGTAAGGTTCACCAACTTTTGTCAAAGCTAATTTGCATAATTGATTTTGTCAGGTGCTATGTCCACTTCTGAGTTGTCGGCCAATGAATTGAGGATATACCCTAGCGCCACCCACCTACTCTCCACTCAATCCACACCCCACCCACCCCTTTTTAATAATATCACCAGAAATGATGTCATAGCCATGCCTAAAACCCCACTTCTTTTGTTGGTGTCACAGGAAGTGACATCAGAGCTAGAACACTGCCAGAAGTACTATTTAACAAAGAGATTTAGGGCCTCTTTTACAAAGGTGCAGTAGTGTTTTTAGCGTGCGCTATCCGTGTAGATGCTCATAGAAATATTATCCACCTTATTTTTGAAAGAGAAAGACGCCCATATTTCGACCCAAATCGGGAGATGGGCGTCTTTCTCCCATGGGTGCCCAAATCAGTATAATCGAACGCCCATTTTGGGCGTCTTCAACTGCAATCTGTCGCAGGAACGAACAAAGTTGACGGGGGAGTGTCGGAGGCATGGTGAAGGTGGGACTGGGGCGTGTTTATCGGCTGAGGAGAGATGGGCGTCCTCGGCCGATAATTGAAAAAAAGAAAGGCTTTTTTAGCGCGAATTTGGGTCACTTTTTTGAACCCTTTTTTTTTCATGAACAAGTCCCAAAAAAGTGCCCTAAATGACCAAATGACCACCGGAGGGAATCAGGGATGACCACCCCTGACTCCCCCAGTGGTCACTAACTCCCTCCCACCCAAAAAAAAACAACTTAAAATATTTTTTGCCAGCCTGTATGCCAGCCTCAAATGTCATACCTAGCTCCATCACAGCAGTATGAAGATCCCTGGAGCAGTTTTAGTGGGTGCATGCACTTCAGGCAGGCAGACCCAGGCCCACCCCCCACCCCCATCTGTTAGCCCTCTAAACCGCCCCCAAAACCCACTGTACCCACATCTAGGTGCCCCCCTTCAGCCATAAGTGCTATGGTGATGGTGTACAGTTGTGGGCAGTGGGTTTTGGGGGGGAGGGTTTGGGGGCTCAGGACCCAAGGGAAGGGAGCTATGGACTTCAGAGGTAGTTAACATTTTTGTTTTACTTGTTACAAGTGCCCCCTAGGGTGCCCGGTTGGTGTCCTGACATGTGAGGGGGACCAGTGCACTATGAATCCTGGCCCCTCCCATGACCCAATGCCTTGGATTTGTTTGTTTTTGAGGTGGACGCCTTCAGTTTCCATTATCGCTGAAAAACTAAACCGCCCAGCTCAAATCCGCACAAATCCGATGCATTTGACTGGCACAAACCGTATTATCGGAAAAAAGATGGACGCCCATTTTTTCCGAAAATACGGTTTGTCCCGCCCCTTCATGTACCCGTTCTCGGAGATAGACACCCATGGAGATGGGTGTTCGCGTTCGATTATGCCCCTCCACGTGTGTCTACATGGTTGGTGCATGCTAACTCTTAGCACACACGCTAAAACACTAGTGCACCTTTGTAAAAGACCCCCTTAAATATTACATCACAAATCCACCATCTTTAATTTTCAACATCATTTCAATGTTTTAGTGTTTGACTTCCAACATGCTATTTTTAACTTCTGAACCTGTCTTCGTACTGTGCTCCTTCTGCTACTGCCGTGGCTTAGATATTATTTAATTTGGTACATCAAGATGGATCTCATTAAAACAGTTACTTAACAATAAGCCACTTACTCTTTACAAAAGGTAGGGGATTATTTTAGATTTGAACACTTAGTTTGAATTCAGGAGACAGCTGTGATGCTGAGCGTTTTTTTTTTTACATTGGTCACAGAGGAGGCACAAACTATAAATATGCCTTCTTTTCTATTGCACTTAAATTTGCTGCTTATATATGGAAGCGAGGAAAACGCGTCCACAGAAACAAAGTTAAAAGAATAAACACAGGACAGAGGCATTTGCAGAACTGATGTGGAGGGGCATAATTGAACTGCGCCGGCCATCTTCGGGGCCGGCTCTGCAAAGGAGCGGAGCCAACCGTATTTTCGAAATACGGTTGGGGCCGGCTAAATCAACATTTAGGTCAAATATTGAGATCGTCGGGTGTAGAGCAGATGGCCGGCTTCAGTTTTCAGCCATAATGGAAACCAGACCCGGCCATCTCAAACCCAGCAAAATGCAAGGCATTTGGGCGTGGGAGGAGCCAGCATTTGTAGTGCACTGGCCCCCCTGACATGCCAGGACACCAACCGGGCACCCTAGGGGGCACTGCTAAACATTCTTACCTTGGGTGCTGACCCCCCCCAAATCCCCCCCCCAAAACTCACTCCCCACAACTCTACACCATTACCATAGCCCTAAGGGGTGAAGGGGGGCACCTACATGTGGGTACAGTGAGTTTTGGTTTTTTTTGGAGGGCTCAACATTAACTACCACAAGTGGAACAGGTAGGGAGGATGGGCCTGGGTCCACCTGCCTGAAGTGCACTGCACCCCCTAAAAACTGCTCCAAGGATCTGCATACTGCTGTCATGCAGCTGGGTATGACATTTCAGGCTGGCATACAGGCTGGCAAAAAACTTTTTTTTTTTGGTGGGAGGGGGTTGGTGACCACTGGGGGAGTAAGGGGAGGTGATCCCCACATCCTGCCGGTGGTCATCTGGTCAATTGGGGCACTTTTTGGTGACTTAGTCCCAAAAATAAATGGACCAAGACCAGCCGGCAAAATGCTCATCTGAGCCGGCCATCTTTTTTCCATTATAAGGTGAAGCCGGCCATCTTGTAACCACGCCCCCACCCCGCCCCCCATCCCGCCTTCGCTACCCTACCAACACGCCCCCGTGAAGGTTGGCCGGCGCCGCGACGAAAAAGCAGTTGGGGCCGACCAAATTTGGCTTTCGATTATACCGATTTGGTCAGGATCAAGAGTTCGCCGGCCATCTCCCGATTTGTGTCGGGAGATGGCCGGCGATCTCTTTCGAAAATGAGCTGGATAGTTAATCATAAGCATTCTACTTGAATGGAGGTGTAGCCTAGGGGTTAGTGCAGTGGGCTGGGGAGCTGGGTTCAATTCCCACTATACCTCTTGTGACTCTGGGTAAATCACTTAACTTTCCATCACCCCAGGTACAAATAAGTACCTGTATATAATATGTAAACCGCTTTGAATGTAGTTGCAAAAACCACCAAAAGATGGTATGTTAAGTCCCATCCCATTTCCCTTACTAAGGGATGACGTTACCAAAATGGGTTATCATTATTAGGATGGGTTGTTTTAGCACAGCATCCCATTGCATAAAATGAGACCCTCTGCCAAAATAACCCAACTTAGCAGTAGCCTCTGTGGATACAATTTTTATCACATGGTACAAATTAAACAAAAACTTGAGAAAATATTACTACTACTACTACTACTATTTAGCATTTCTATAGCGCTACAAGGCGTACGCAGCGCTGCACAAACATAGAAGAAAGACAGTCCCTGCTCAAAGAGCTTACAATCTAATAGACAAAAAAATAATAAAGTAATCAAATCAATTAATGTGAACGGGAAGGAAGAGAGGAGGGTAGGTGGAGGCGAGTGGTTACAAGTGGTTACGAGTCAAAAGCAATGTTAAAGAGGTGGGCTTTCAGTCTAGATTTAAAGGTGGCCAAGGATGGGGCAAGATGTAGGGGCTCAGGAAGTTTATTCCAGGCGTAGGGTGCAGCAAGACAGAAGGCGTGAAGTCTGGAGTTGGCAGTAGTGGAGAAAGGAACAGATAAGAAGGATTTATCCATGGAGCGGAGTGCACGGGAAGGGGTGTAGGGAAGGACGAGTGTGGAGAGATACTGGGGAGCAGCAGAGTGAGTACATTTATAGGTTAGTAGAAGAAGTTTGAACAGGATGCGAAAACGGATAGGGAGCCAGTGAAGGGTCTTGAGGAGAGGGATAGTATGAGTAAAGCGACCCTGGCGGAAGACGAGACGGGCAGCAGAGTTTTGAACCGACTGGAGAGGGGAGAGGTGACTAAGTGGGAGGCCAGCAAGAAGCAGATTGCAGTAGTCTAAACGAGAGGTGACAAGGGTGTGGATGAGGGTTTTGGTAGAGTGCTCAGAAAGAAAGGGGCGGATTTTATGGATGTTGTAAAGAAAGAAACGACAGGTCTTGGCAATCTGCTGGATATGAGCCAGGGGCGTAGCCAGACAACAGATTTTGGGCGGGCCTAGGCAAGAATTGGGCGGGCACCAAGTGTTCTCCCCCACCCCCCCAAAAAATTATCTCAGCTGCTACTACTACTACTACTACTATTTAGCATTTCTATAGCGCTACAAGGCGTACACAGCGCTGCACAAACATAGAAGAAAGACAGTCCCTGCTCAAAGAGCTTACAATCTAATAGGTGGGAAAACGCTTCTTTCCACCTTGGCAGCAGGCATGCACTAAAAACTGAGCATGCGCAGGTGCCGGTGTCGTGGAGCGAAGCGTTTTCGTTACCATCTGGGGAAAATCTTCAGCTGGTGGAGCTTGGGATTCCCATCAATTACCACTAAACATGTGCTACTGTTGGGTGGGCCTGAGCCATAAATTGGTGGGCCCTGGCCCACCCAAGCCCACCTGTGGCTACGCCACTGATATGAGCAGAGAAGGAGAGAGTAGAGTCAAAGATGACCCCAAGGTTTCGAGCTGAGGAGACAGGGAGAATGAGAAAGCCATCAACAGAAATAGAAAACAGGGGGAGCGGGGAGGTGGGTTTGGGGGGGAAAATGAGAAGCTCGGTTTTGGTCATATTTAATTTCAGGTGGCGTTGAGACATCCAGACAGCAATGTCAGAAAAGCACGCTGAAACTTTTGTTTTGGATGCAAGGTGAGATATCAGGGGTAGAAAGGTAGATTTGGGAGTCATCAGCATAGAGATGGTAGGAAAAGCCATGGGATGAGATTAATGAACCAAGGGAAGAAGTGTAGATAGAAAAGAGGAGGGGACCAAGAACAGAACCCTGAGGTACGCCGACAGGCAGAGGGAAAGAAGTAGAAGAGGATCCACCAGAGTGAACACTAAAGGTGCGGAGGGAGAGGTAGGAAGAGAACCAGGAAAGGACAGAGCCCTGGAATCCAAGTGAGGACAGGGTATCGAGAAGTATGCTGTGATCGACAGTGTCAAAAGCAGTGGAAAGATCAAGAAGAATGAGGATGGAATATTGACCTCTGGATTTAGCCAGTAATAGGTCATTGGAGACTTTAGTAAGCGCAGTTTCGGTTGAGTGGAGAGGGCGAAAACCAGATTGTAGTGGGTCAAGAATAGCATGTGAGGAGAGAAACTCAAGGCAGCGGCGGTGAACAGCACGCTCAAGAGAAAAGGAAGGAGGGAGATGGGTCGGTAATTAGAGGGACAAGTAGGGTCGAGTGAAGGCTTCTTAAGGAGAGGTGTGACCACAGCATGTTTAAAGGCAGCAGGGACAGTCGCAGTGGAAAGTGAGAGGTTGAGAATGTGACAGATAAAAGGAATAAGAGCAGGAGAGATGGCATTAAGAAGGTGGGTGGGAATGTGATCAGAGGAACAGGTGGTACATTTTGAGGAAGAAAGGAGAAGTGTAGTTTCCTCAATAGTAACTTCAGGAAAGGAGGAAAGGGAATGAGGGGAAGGGACCCTTTTACAAAACGGTGGTAGGGTTACCGCCGGCTTCGGGTGCAGAAAATTGGCCCTACCGCCGGGCTTGCCCAGGAGTCTGCCAGTAGTTCCAGTTTCTCCGTGTGCCATTTCCAGTGCTAGAAAACACCTTTGTATTTTCTAGCACTGGGGGGTATGATTTGTGGTAATCAGGCAGTTATCTTTCTCATTTTTTGATACCGTGCAGTAAGTGAAACACTTACCGTGTGGCCATTTCGAGGAGGAGCACTTACCGCCACCCATTGAGGTGACAGTAAGGTTCTCAAGTGCTAACCCAGCGCTACAAAAATAGAAAATATTTTTTGTAGCACTGGTAATGGCACGTGCTGGGAGTGGGAACTAAGGTCAGTCTCCTGCGGTAGCCCGGCGGTAGTTCTGAATTGGCGCATGGCAAACCTGTTGCCGCGTACTGACCCTTTAGTAAAAGGGCCCCTCATTGTATTTTATCCTTATATTTGGTCATTTTACTATTGTTAAAACATTAACAAAATTGTAAGACCTGCTGTACACCGCCTTGGGTGAACCTGTTCATAAAGGCGGTTATATAAATATTACTCAGAATCAAACAGCAGACTCATGTATACTCACCGAGTGCATAATTTATTTGGATTTTGCTCACACTTTTTTCAGTAGTAGCTCAAAGTGAGTTTCATTCAGGTACGCTGAGTATTTACCATCTAGGGGCCCTTTTACTAAGCCGCGTAGGTGCTTATGTGCGCCTAACGTGTGTCAATTATTATTATTATTAGCAATTCAGAGTTACCACCCAGCTACCACGTGGCCCGTGCGGTAATTTCATTTTTGACGTGCATCCGTCCGCTATAAGCACCAGAAAATATGTTTTTTTTTCTGGTGCACAGCGAAAATCGGGTGGTAACTCCGACTTGATGCACGTAGGTGATTACCGCTCGGTTAATGCAATAGACCTTACCGCTAAGTCAATGGCTCGTGGTAAGGTCTCAGACCCGAAATGGACGCATGCCAATTTTTATTTTGCCTCATGTCCATGTTTGGCAAAAATATTTTTAAAAGGCCTTTTTTTACAGGTGCGCTGAAAAATGGATCCACCCGCGTCCATAACACGCACCTATACTACCGCGTCCATAACAGCGCACCTTAGTAAAAGAACCCCTAAGTTTGTACCTGAGGCAATGGAAGGTTAGGTGCCCAAGAGATTTGAACCAGCCACCTCGGGATGTTAAGAGCAGTGCTGTAACCACTAGGCCACTCCTCCATAACTACCAATACAGAATTCATGCTTAGCATGCAGCATACCAGCACCTAACTTTAGGCGACCTGTATGAAATTACTCCCTGAGAAGACAGATGCTGAACATGAAGGGAGCATAGGGACAGAAGCATAGAAAGTAGATGTTGGACAGGATGAAATACAGGATACAGAGGGAAGATGGATGTCAGACATAGAAAGAGAATAAATGTCAAAGCCTGGAGATCCTGGAAAAAGTATTATGAAAAAAAAACAGAGAAAAGCAGAATAGAGACACTAGGACCAAAATGATGCTCAGATAACAACAAAAGAAAAAAGTATTTGTGACCCACTGAGTGAAAGGGTACCAAAAGTGGGGTTACAAATAAAGGCTAAACAGTTTGGAGGGGTAAATTTGGGCAACTTTCATTATTGAAAGTTTTGTGTACTATAGGATCAATAGAAAGGGTCTATGCAATTTTTTTACAACTTTTACTATTTTTCAAATGTATTTTTCAAAATAAAAACTGTTTTATTGATAAACGTTTCTCATTCTTTAAGGATGTAATTAGTCCATACCTGAGGCTGAAATTTTGCAGAATTATGCAGTTGATATCACTCTATCTTCTGGCATAAATAAGTCATGCACCCAACTTTTGGTACCTTTTTAGCAGGTCACATTTTAAAAAAATGTATTCATTGTAATATGTCAGTTTTTAGAAATGTGCATCTCTGATATCTTGTATTTTGGTTTCTATTTCTATGACAGGTTTTCTTCTGAAATGTTTGCTTTTTGCAGGATTTGTTTACTGGAGTTCTCCACATCACCACTACCTTGGGAGAGATGGTGTTATAGGGGACCCATCTTAATTTCCACCCCCACACCTGGGGTCCATTCAGTCCTAGTTACGCTACTGATTGCACATTTCCAAAATGTATGCTCAAGGCATATAACAAATGTTGATATTTTTCTATAAAAGACTTGCAATCAGGAGACAAATTACTATCAGGAGGCTGCAAAGAGGCTTGATTTAATAAACCTTTTGCTACTTCATAATTCTGAGGAACTATTTTTAGCACAGTTGATGCTTAAAGAACAGTTCCTCTTAGCCACAAGTATGCTTTCCCTACACATTTCTATGTACATCAACACTATTTTTTTTAATCTGATCCTAAAGTCAACTTTCCACATTTCAAATCTGCTATGCTACCCAGTTCCAATAGGGAGACTTTTTGATCAGTCCTGGTTTTAAACATACATCCCAAAGCAGTGTGGTATTTGTAGTCTCTGATTCTACCCATCCAAATCAGTGCTGTAGGTTCCATAATGCATCAGGATGAGTTAGCAGAAATTCATGACTGGCCTAAAACCTCCCTTCTGGAACTGGGTAACTTATCGGCACCTATCTTTGAGGGCCATTTACAGAACCTAGCTCTTAGTGCCTTGGCTGGCAGTTGTATGAGCATCTCATTTAACAAGTGACAAGCATACCAATTTTTCATGTTCTACTTTTAATTATTTCCTCCCTAATTGTTATAGTATGCTGCAGTCAAGTTTCTAAAATGTTAGGTAACAGAAATGTTAGTTGTCCCTTGCGCTTGTTAATTTCAAGATTGGGACAGTGCATTTGATAAATAACACTGTTGAAACAATGTAAACAATTTAATGACTATCTCTATGGTAGAGAAGAAATAGATTTCATTAACCTTGGTCTTTTTTTGTGTACTGGTCTGATTTATGACCATACTGTTTATACCAGTATGTTTGAGGTTCAAGCACCATACGGGATCATCTGCCTATGTATTGCCACTGAAAGAGGCTGGCTTAACAGGAAGCAGGAATAAGATTCCTAGGGATTATGGAATAAGAATCTGCAGTATAAAGTGACCTGCGCTAGTGTGGGAGCGTGAAATTGGCATATGCTGGGTCCTTTTTTACTGCGATGGGTAAAAGGGCCTTTTTTTAACGGGGCAGTAAATGGCCGTGCGCTAATATTAAACACAGCATGCGGCTATTTACAGCCTGAGCCCTCACTGCCATCTATTTACTTGGTGGTAAGGGCTCACACACTACTCGAAAATCAGGCAACGTGTGGCAATGTGACCATTGGGAACGCGCCCCCCCCCCCCCCGGGTAGAAAATAGAAAATGCCAACTTTGGAATTACTTCCGGGAGCCCATGCTACCCCCGCAGTAGGGTCAATTTACTGCTGCTCCTTGTGATATTGGGCAAGTCACTTAACCCTCCATTGCCTCAGGTACAAACTTAGATTGTGAGCCCTCCTGGGACAGAGAAATACCCAGTGTACCTGAATGTAACTCACCTTGAGCTACTACTGGAAAAGGTGTGAGCAAAATCTAAATAAATAAATAAATAAAATTTGGCATTTACTATCTGTGCAATAGCCCTACTGTGACTTATTAAAAGGGCCCCTACGTCTCTTTTCCTTCTGAGATCTCCTCCCAGTTGGATAGCAGTACAGTTTCCCCAGGCACAAAGGAAAATAAAAGTTACAGTCTTTGTACAATCAGTCTCTCCAGCGGCTTAACCTTATCACCCCACATTTGGGCAGCAGTTTTGGAACCCTGGTCCCACTCACTCAATTCACAGGCACCAGCAAAGCTCCTCAGGTCAGGTACCTAGAACTAGGATGTACAAACAGAGTTCAGACGTCGGGCTAAATCCCAGTAGGCCATGGGGTTTCAAGGCGCTCTCTCCCTTTCACATCATTGTCCCAAAGGGGAAAACAATGCGCTTACACTTCAAGTTATATTGCAAACTGGTAAACGTTACTAACAGATCAGCAAAAATCCAACATGGTCTCTAAGTAATAAACAGAGTAATTCACAGTTCAATTGATGTGGTGTTCGTCTCAGGGGATACCCCCCTAAGGAGTTTTTATGTGATAAGAAATCCTCAGTAGATAACTATTTAAAACAGTCTAATCAGTCTGTAACCTCTCCATCCACCCATCCCATCCGGCAGAGCAATCCAGGGCTGCAGCTTGTCTGCTCTCTTGTCAGGCAAGTGTCCCGCTGGGCTTTTCCTCAGCCGCCAGACCACTTCAGAACCAGACCTCCCTGTCCATCCTTACTTCATTCAGAGGTGCAATTTTCACTCTACCTCTGACCCTGAATAGGTCTTCTCCTGTTCTGTTCTCGGGAAGGGTCTCCTTTCCCATCTCTTGAAGCTAGTCTTTCAGTCACAGGTCTTTCAGCATGGACTCCCTTTCCACCTCAGCCCCCAGGTTGTAATGCCAGACAGGATACCACTTCTCCTCATGGGTCTTGGCGGGGGTGAAGGCAACCAAAGACCATGTGCTCAAAATGGCACTCCTTTTTATTTCTCCCAACATTCCTCCCCCCCAGTGACATCAACCTATCAATCTTAACATGTTTACACTCCCCTGGCTGGGTTAACCACCCATACTAGTCAACTTTTCCACCTCCCTTGCCATAATGACACCCCCCCCCCCTCTGAAAATCCTCCCACCCTCTGCCTGCAGCAGAGGCACTTTTCAGGGGGTCACAATAGGAAAACTGCAACTTAAAGGCTACTTTTTACTAAGATGTACTAACTGATTTAGTGCATGCTAACAATTAGTGCTCACTAATGCTAAGTAGCCCATTTTATTCCTGTGGGCTTCTTAGCATTTAGCATGTGCTAAATCCATTAGCGCACCTTACTACTACTACTACAAATCATTTCTATAGCGCTACCAGTCGTATGCAGCGCTTCACAATAGTAAAAGAAACCCTTAGGGCTCTGTTTACTAAGCAGCAGTAAGGGCACACTAGCGTTTTTAGTGCACACTAAATGCTAAAGAAACCCATAGGAATATATGGGTATGTCTAGCATTTAGCACGTGCTAATTTTAGGCACGAGCTAAAAATGCTAGTGCATTTTAGTAAACAGGCTCCTAGGTTTGGTTTTAGATGTTATCCCATTTATTGTGGGGAAAATGCAACAACAACCCTTCTGTGGATCATTAAGGCCTATGCGTAAAAGGTTAAATAATTAGAGATGAGGTGTAGCTGGGAGCTAAGCCTGATATAATATAACATACCAATGTGCATAATTTAAATTCTGTTCACACTCTTAAAGGGAGCCAGTGCAATTCTCTCAACAACGGGGTTGCCCTATCAAACTTGTGTGCATTACAAACCAGTCTAGCAACAAACAAGTCTAGCAGTTTGTAACTGCTTAGTAACTTATCCTGAGATCTGAAATAAAGAACATTACAATAGTCGAAGTGGGAGAGAATTAATGCTTGAACAATCAACATGTAATGATCTTTTAACAGATATTTCCTGGGACCTGTGATAAATAGCACAAGTTAGTGGTAAAATAGCATGTCTTAACAGTAGCCTACATTGATAACTACACGTACATACTGGGAAAGACCAAAGGTCCATCGAGCCCAGCATCCTGTTTCAAACAGTGGCCAATCCAGGTCACAAATACCCGGCAAGATCCCAAAAATGTACAAAACATTTTATACTGCTTATCCCAGAAATAGTGGATTTTCCCCAAGTCCATTTAATAACAGTCTATGGAATTTTCATTTAGGAAGCCGTCCAAACTTTTTTTAAACTCCACTAAGCTAACTGCCTTTACCTCATCTCTGGCAACGAATTCCAGAGTTTAATTGCACGTTGAGTGAAGAAACATTTTCTCCGATTCGTTTTAAATGTACTACATTGTAGCTTCATCGCATGCCCCCTGGTCCACGTTCCTGCCATGGTGTCAGTTCAAAATAAGGGCAACATTATTAACAAATAATTCCTTACACTTCAATCACCATCCTTGCGGATTCAGATATGCACCCTCCCCTCTTACTACTACTACTACTTAGCATTTCTATAGCGCTGCCAGGGTTACGCAGCGCTGTACAAGTTTAGACAAGGGGAAGGACAGTCCCTGCTCAAGAGAGCTTACTTCAGAGTAGTGGAGTAACAACTCATCAGCTTTGTTGCTTTTGTTGATTTATCTTACATTCCACAACTCTATAGGAATCAGAGGGGGGGGGGGAGCTAAATCTATATATTCCAGTGTTTAGCAAGGATAGTCAAGGTGCAGCAGAAAGAAATTATGAACCTACGTGGAGTATTATGATTTAAGATTTGAAGTGACTGTTTTGTTTTCTGTTGTTGAGGATTAAAGGGAACAATTCGAAACATGGCTTTGTATTTTTGATTATGTTAAATTCTGTTTTTGAAAAGAAATTTGGAGACCGACAATTGGAGGGCGACATTCTATCAGAGGAAAATGTGAATGTTTCTATACATTAAGATTTATCTTGAGCTGTAATTATATTGAAATTATTTGTAGTTCTCCACAATGCGATGTGAATTAATTCTCTTTTTATCTTACTCTGTGGCTTGATTTATAGGTTTAATTATTAATGTGCTAACATGAATATTATGAATGGATTAATATTAATTTCTGCATATTAATTTATCGAGACAGAATTTATATTGAGGTAGTATTTCTAGCCATCTTCCATGTTTCTTTCTTTTATTCCCTTTTTTTCCATTGGGTGTTACTGATGTCCATAGACTGTGAGCTGACTTATTTAGAATTTCTTCATGACAAAGGGAGGTCTTTTACTAAGGCGCGCTCACGTTTTTAGCGCACAAAAAATAGGCTCACGCTAAATGTTTGAGATGCCAATGTATGCCTATGGGCTTCTCTAAGGTTTAGCTTGCGCCTGTTTTTTGCACGTGCTAAAAACGTGAGCGCGCCTTAGTAAAAGACCCACATAGGCATTGATTATAAAAGATCTAACCCCTTCTTTTTGTAAGCCACGCAGCAATGCTGACGTAGCCCATTCAAAGTGAATGGGCTGTGTCGGCATTAGCACATGGCAGCCACTAGAGCAGCTTTGTAAACGGGGTGGGGTAAAACTTTTTAATCCATATTCTAGTGTGGCATGCTTCTATTTTTCCCATATTAAAAATAAAAACTTAAAGTTTAAAAAAAAAAAGAAATTCTGAAGACTCTCCCCTGGATTCTATAAAGGGCACATAAGCACCGCCACACTGAGAAAAGACCAAAGGTCCATCAAACCCAGCACTCTGTCTCCGACAGCTGCCAGTCCAGGCCCCAAGAACCTGGCAAAAACCCAGAATTTAATAACAATCAATGGACTTTTCCTTCAGGAATCTATCTAGACCCCCTTTAAACTCAGCAAGGCCAGCTGCCGTCACTATCCAATTTGGGGCACAATCCTGAGATGTGTGCACAACTAAGGGGATTGTTTACTAAAGCTTAGCTCGAGTTATCTGCAGCAGGGCCCATAGGAATAAAATGGGCCCTGCTGCAGATAACTTAAGCTAAGCTTTAGTAAACAGGGCAGTAAATCAGGTAATGAGCAATTAACAGCAATAATTCATTTAGGGCCCTGTTTACTAAGCCGCGCTTAAATACTAGAGACACCCATAGGAATATATGGGCATCTCTAGTATTTAGCGCGTGCTGATTTTAATACACGCTAAAAATGCTAGCGCACCTTAGTAAACAGGGTCCTTATTGTTTATTAAATGTAATATACCACCTTTTTTGAAAGTCCTATCACAGCAGTGTACAATAAAATTGAAGGAATTAAAAGCAGAACTCCATAATGAAATAGGAAAAAATCAATCATCCAAAAAAAGTAGGCAGGATATACACTCATTCATAAACTGCAATCTCACCACTACAGCGCTCTCATATCTCAATTAAAAAAAAAATTTAAGACTGTGAAAGCTGCATCAAACAGATGGATCTTTAATTCAACACAAAACGCAGTATGGGAATGTTCTAACTAGAATTCCAAAAGGCAGGTGCCAAAAAGTAAAATGCTGAACTTCTGGTAGAAACCCAATTAACTTTAGAGGGATGAGGGAGAACAAGTTTATTGTCATGTAAAGATTGAAAAGTGATTGTAGGTGTATACAAGATAATAAGTGTAGATAAGTATAATGGTATACCAGTATGTAAAACTTTATGGACTAACCTCAATATTTCGTACTTGATCCTGTATTTTATTGGTAACCAGTGTAATTGCTTTAGTAATGGAGATGCATGATCAGGTTATCTGTCATTTCCATTCAAATAATACAAGCTGATAAAATCCACCTTGTTGTCCTTAAGACTGCTGACATATCTAAGTACCTGGATGGAATAAATTGGAGAAAAAATATATAAATTGAGATCCTAGTAAAGTCAGGAAAATATTGAAAACTTTTAGATCACGTTTTGCTTTTGTTTTGTGTATATAATTTTTTCCCAGATTCTATATAGCACGACTAGGGGCCCTTTTACAAAGGAGCGGTAGGCTCTACACGAACACAGTGCATGCTAAAATTAGACTCCCATCAGGCTAGCACCCCCGACAGTAATTTCAGATTTGGCATGCATCCATAACACTGGGACAAATTGTTTTAAATTTCCTACTGTGTGCAGCGTTTCCAGTGATAATCAGCAGTTGGCACATGCCGATCAGTCACCGTGCGTGTAGCGTGTCAGCCCTTACCTCTAGGCCAGTGGGTGGCGGTAAGGTCTCAGGCCAAAAATGGACACGCACTGGTTTCACTTTTAGCTCACATTCATTTTACGGCCCCTTAAAAAAGGCCCTTTTTCCTAGACACGGTAAAAAATGGTCCAGTGCATGCCCAAAAGATGCGCTCACACTACCGCAGGCCACTTTTAATATGGCTTAGTAAAAGAACCCCCTAGTGGCCTAACACAAAAACCACAATACTTTATCCACATCAGCTTAGCAAAGAGAGATATATGAGATCATTTTCAAAACAAAAAAAGTCCAAAAAAAATCATAAGCTGGCAGAACGATATTTTTGTCTCAAAAATGACTAAGGGGCCCTTTTACAAAGGCGCGCTGAAAAATGGCCTGCGGTAGTGTAGATGCGAGTTTTTTTATTTTTGCCGAAAATGGATGTGCGGGAAAATGAAAATTGCTGCGCGTCCATTTTGGGTCTGAGACCTTACCACCAGCCATGGACCTAGCGGTAAAGTCGCTTGCAGTAACCGGGTGATAATGACCTATGCCCATCAAATGCCACTTGGTGTGCGTCCAATACACGCATCCGAAAATAGAAATTATTTTTCAGATGCACACCAAAATGACATTACCGCAAGAGCCATGCAGTAGCCGGGTGATAACTACATTTTGGCACGTGTTGAGCACGTGTAGACGCGTGGATTAGTAATAGGCCCCTGGTTGTGATTTCGACACCCCGATTTTAAATGTTTTGCTCCACAGTTCATTCAGATTTCAAGGGCACATATTAGGCATCTATGTTGGGCAGGACAGAGGTGGTACCCTAAGACAGACATTTTTCTGGAACAAAATGAGAATGTCTGGGGCCAAAATTAAGACTTTTTGGCTAGACCTGTTTCAATCATAACTAAAGAGCTCATTTTTGAAAGAGAAAAATGTCCAAAAAGTATCATAAAGCAGCATTTGGAGACATTTCTTCTCTAAACGTTCAAATTAGTATTTTCTAAACCTGTTTTGCAGACGTTTATCTGTGCATTTTGTTTGCAATGCTTCCAAATCACAAGGGGATGTGTTGGCATTGTGGAGGTGAGAATAAAGCAGGCTTAAGACATTTTACAGCCATAATGGAACAAAACAAAAATGTCCCGGGTGAAAATCTAAACACGGGTCTAGACCTGTTTTTAAAATGAATAAGGGACAAAATGGAGACCTAAATGACCAGATGACCACTGGAGGGAATCATGGATGACCCCCCCCCCTTTCTCCTTTAATGATCCCTGACCCCCTCCCACCCCCAAAAAAATGTGGTTAGAAAAATTACTTACCAGCCTCTATGACAGCCTCATATGTTATAGCTGGGTCTATCAGAGCAGCATGCAGGTCCCTAGAGTAATGGAGTGGTTGGTGCAGTGCACTGTAGACAGGTGAACCCAGGCCCGTACTTCCCCCTATCTGTTATACTTGTGGTGAAAAGCGTCAGTCTACCAAACCTCACCCAAACCCTCTTATACCTACAAATAGGTGCCCCCTTCACCTATAAGGGCTATTGTAGTGGTATATAGTTGGGGGCATTGGATTTTGGGTGGGTTTAAGAGGGCTCTGAAGACAAGATAAGGGGCTCATGTTATGATGTGTACCTGGGAGTATTTATATGAAGTCCATAACAGTGGCTCCTAGGGTACCCCATAGTTCTCCTGAGATGTATGGGGGACCAGTCTACTAAAAATGCTGGCCCCTCCTATATCCCATTGGCTTGATTTTGTGTGTTTTTAACTTTTATGTTTTTTTTAAATGGCCTAAAATGATAAATGCACAAAACACAAAAACTTATTCAAAATGGTATTAAAAAAAAAAAAAAAAGATAGATGTTTCTCTTTTTTCAAAAATGGGTATATTTCCTATTTTGATTTTTTTTGTTTGTTACATTTGTACCCTGTGTTTCCCACTCATGGCAGGCTCAATGTGGCAATGGAGGGTTAAGTGACTTGCCCAGAGTCACAAGGAGCTGCCTGTGCCTGAAATGGGAATTGAACTCAGTTCCTCAACTCTCCAGGACCAAAGTCCACCACCCTAACCACTAGGCCACTCCTCCACTCTGCCAAATAGCAGAGGTCCCATCATAAATTAGGAGCATAAATTTAGGAGCATAACCTTTATAGAATAAGACACAATGAGGCATATTTTCAAAGCACTTAGCCTTCCAAAGTTCCATAGGTTACCATGGAACTTTGTAAGTCTAAGTGCTTTGAAATTACACCTCTTTGGGTCCTGTGTACTAAGCAGTGTTATAGGCACGTTAACATTTTTTATCACTTGTTAACCATGTACGCACATTAATCATGTACGTGCCTACAGTATCCCAGGTGCATTTGATTCTGTAAATTTGGATTTGCTGATTGGTACATTATGGGAGCTGGGAGTAGCAGGACAGCTTCTTCAGTGGTTTACCTTCTATTTGATAGAGAGATCAATGGTTGTGCGGAGTGGTTCTCAGATGTTGGCTCCAGTTGAAGTTGATTGTGGGGTACCTACCACAAGGATCAGCCTTGTCGGCACTGTTGTTTAATATCTATTTGACATCACTAGATAAAGTGTTTCAGTCCTTAGGGTTTTTTTATTACCTTTACGCAGACAATGTGCAATTTTTCTTCCCCATAGAGTCATGGGGAGATAGACTGAATCATCAGTTGAGTGGATATATGGCGGGAGTGCAACAATGAATAGCTGAGCATGGACTGGTTTTGAATGTTTCAAAAACAGAAGTGGATAGAGAAGAATTGGCAGATTAGTCGGAGAGTGTATGTTTGGGTGATATGTCGGGCTCATTTTCAAAAGAGAAGGACATCCATCTTTCGACATAAAACGGAAGATGGACATCCTTCTCACAGAGACGTCCAAATCGGTATAATCGAAACCCGATTTTGGACGTCTCCAACTGCAGTCTCTCGCAAGGACATCCAAATTTCAAGGGGGCGTGTCAGAGGCATATTGAAGGTGGGACTTGGGTGTCTTTGACCGATAATCAAAAAAAACAAGGACGTCACTGATGAACACTTGGACATTTTCACCCGGATGTGTTTTTATTATGAATAAAGCACAAAAAGGTGCCTGAAATGACCAGATGACCACCGGAGGTAATCGGGGATGACCTCCAGTTACTCCCCCAGTGGTCACTAACCCCCTCCCACCCTCAAAAAACATCTTTAAAAATATTTTGTGCCAGCCTCTATGCCAGCCTCAGATGTCATACTCAGGTCCATGACAGCGCATGAAGGTCCCTGGAACAGTTTTAGTGGGTACTGCAGTGCACTTCAGACAGGCAGACCCAGGCCCATACCCCCCTACCTGTTACATTTGTGGAGGAAACAGTGAGCTCTCCAAAGCCCAATACAAACCCACTGTACCCATATATAGGTGCCCCCCTTCACCCGTAAGGGCTATGGTAGTGGTGTATCGTTGTGGGTAGTGGGTTTTGGGGGCATTTGGGGGGCTCAGCACACAAGGTAAGGGAGCTATGTTCTTGGGAGTATTTTATTAAGTCCACTGCAGTGCCCCCTAGGGGGCCCAGTTGGTGTTCTGGCATGTCAGGGGGACCAGTGCACTAGAAATGCTGGCTCCACCCACGTCCAAATGGCTTGCATTTGGACGTTTTTGACATGGACGTCTTTGGTTTCGAAAATTGCTTAAAGTCAGAAACGTCCATGTCTAGGGACGTCCAAATCTAGGGATGTCCAAATTTAAGGATTTGGACGTCTCTGATGGTATTTTTTCGAAACGAAAGATGGACGTTCATCTTTTTTCGAAAATGCGGGTTTCCCCACCCCTGGATTTCACCATTTTGCAAAGACATCCAAATCGCAACTTGGACATTTCTTTCGAAAATGCCCCTCAGGAGTATGATTTTGGTACAAATGGACTATTGCAATGCCTTATATATTGGCATGTCCTCTTTGAGTACTGCAGAATGCGGCTGCTAGAACAATCAAGGTGGTGACAAAAGTTTCTCATGTAACATATGTACTTAAGCAAATACACTGACTTCCTGTTTTGCAAACAATACAATTTAAGATGTTGACAGTTTGCAAAGAATACAGTTTAAGGTGTTGACAATTCCACTGTGAAAGTAGCACTGGCGTCCCTGAGGAAGAGTTTTTGAAACAAGAATTTCTGTAGGTCATTTGGCACTCACAGTGAAAGAGCAACGGAATAGGAATTTCAGATAAGTCTGCTCCTGTTTGTGTCTTATCCTCCAGTGCCTTTTGCTCGCTATTGCTGTCAACTCATGAAGTTGAAAAGTTGAAAGATTGCTTATATTTAAAGACTATTGGGGTAATATCTTATTCCACTATTCAGTGGGTCCTAGCGGTATATGATGCCTATTGAAAAACTATTTGTTTATTGTATTTAGTTTCAATTTAAAATTTCACTCTGGGTTATTGCACTAAGGAAAATTAAGTGTTCCATGTTTAGAGAGTATTTCATGATGTATAGAGCTTTCAAGTGAGCCACATATGTGGCCTGACTCACTGAAGTTTATGCTTGGCTGTAGGTGCAGCCTATACTGAACTCTCTTCCTGGCCTTTTATTAAGAAATATTACTTCACAGGATTTTCTTTAGGCATCTTTATACCAGCTCCCTTTTAATTTTTGGGATTGACTTTTTGCATTGTATGTAAGAGTTGTCTCTCCCTTGGGATTCTATTTAGTAGTTACCACTTTATTTGAAGCAAGGTGTATATTTATTTATTTATTGTATTTGTATATCACATTTTCCCACCTATTTGCAGGCTCAATGTGGCTTACAATGTTCCGTCATGGCATTCGCAATTCCAGATTAAAAGATACAATTGGTATTACATAAAGAACATGGATAACATAATAGAATTAAGCAATCAGTTATAGAAAGAAAACATTCAGAATAACAGGAAAGTGGAGATGTAATACAGATCTTATTATGGATCAATGTGGTATGCCTTGTTGAAGAGATAAGTCTTCAGTGATTTACGAAAGTTGATTAGGTCATAAATTGTTTTCAGGTTAAGTGGCAATGTATTCCACAGCTGTGTGCTCATGTAGGAAAAGCTGGATGCATGTGTTAATCTGTACTTTAGTCCCTTACAGCTGGGGAAGTGAAGATTCAGGAATGTGCGTGCTGATCTTTTAGCATTTCTGGGTGGCAAGTCAATAAGGTCTAACATATAGGCCGGGGCATCTCCGTGAATGATTTTATGAACCAGAGTGCAGACCTTGAACTTAATGCGTTCTTTAAGTAGAAGCCAGTGTAGCTTTTCTCTTAAGGGTTTGGCACCTTCATATTTTGTTTTTCCAAATATGAGTCTGGCTGCTGTGTTTTGGGCTATTAGAAGTTTTTTGATGATTTGTTCTTTACAACCAGCATAAAGTGAATTGCAGTAGTCTAGATGACTTAGCACCATTGATTGTACCAAGCTGCAAAAAATATCCCTTGAGATATTTTTACATTGAGATCAGAGTCTGCTATGTGGCTCTCAACTGATATAATGATGCAGTTGCATTATTCCGACACACAAGTCTCAGCCTTTGTACCAGCAGGGGCTGCTTTATGGAATGCACAACCTGATCAACGTCGGCATTGTAGCAGTTTAACACAGTTTAGAAAGCATTTAAAAGCACAATTGTTTGTGACTGTGTTATTTTTATCTTATGTGGAACAGACTTTTTTATTGCTGAATGTTGTGTTTTTGTTTCTGTATTTTATAATGTTTTTATTAATGTTTTTTTGTAAACCACTGCATTATAGGTGGTATAAAAAAAAAAAAATTTGAAATAAATAAATAAATATTCAATTCTGCTGCCAGAACACAGCCTGGCATAGAATATCCAGGTCGAATTTAGCCTTTAAAAAATGCTGATTGCCACTGGCTAAATATTGATGGACTGGTTATTTTCTTATTTCTCGCTGCTATATGTGGGAGTGTTATTATAGTATGCTGTTATTTTATTCTATTTATTTAAAAGTAATAATTAATATAGAAGGCTTATGAAGGTGGATGTGGAATTAGGTGATAGGTAGTAATGGTGTTGTAGATAAATTGTATGTCTGTCTCACTACTAGATATTAGGAGCTTAAATTACAACAGTATGCTGTTGGGATTGTGTGCTGTATTTTTTTTTTTGGGGGGGGGGGGGGTGGATTCTTGGATAGAGTTGGTCCATATGTGATTGTGTGCTTTTAAATTATTATAAGCCCTCTTGATTATTTCAAGAAAAATGCCATACAAAAATAAATAAATAAATAACCGTTTCTGTAAGGAACTTGTATATGAAAATCGTGTTGTTTTATGTTTAGAAGTATGTGTTGTACCTTACACTTAGGTGCTATACTGAAAATGTACCCTCTTGTGTTCAGTAGAGAAAGTTTCCTGCTGAGAATGAGAAATAGCACACACATCAATCAATAAGACTTTAACTGGATGCAAAGTGATAAGTAATCTTCTCCAAGTGTGATAATGAGTTTATTGGATAATATACTTTGGCAAGTAATAAAAATGCAAAGTGCGTCCTCCTGTAGATTTCTCACTCAGATTTTGATGACTAGGTCTCTTTCAAATTCATTTTTAAATTTAAGTGACAATAATTAATGTCAAGAAGCTGGGAATGCACTGAGCAACTTCCCCTGAACAGTTTAACCAAAGCATTTCACCCCTTTCTGAATGTAACACAGTAGAGTATCTAACTTATATGGCACCCAGGGCAGAGTAGAGCACACACCCCTCTGGGCAAAGCACACACCCCTCTGGGCAAAGCACACATGCACTCCCCCGGGCAGCACACACCCCCTCCTCCAAGCAAGGAGGTGCACAGAGAAGGCGCATGCTGTCGGCTCCGCCGGTCCCCTGCTCCCTCAGATGTCAACTTCATGTTCCAGAGCAGGAGACTTGTAGAGCCGACAACGCATACCTGCTCCATGCACCCCCTAGCTGCCGGCACCTGGGGTGGACCACTCCCACTGCTCTGCCCTAGATATGCTAGAGGGTACGAATAACCCTCTCACCCCATCCATCATGACATACACACACACGCATGCACACAAAATATTGTGGGCAATTCTATAAGTTGGTACCAAGATGTAGATGCTGCAATGGGGCGCACTTAGTGCCAGTACTATAACAGCTTCTGGACTAAAAACTACTACTACTACTACTATTTAGCATTTCTATAGCGCTACAAGGCATACGCAGCGCTGCACAAACATAAAAAGGGCGACTAAAATGATAGCGGGGATGGGACGACTTCCCTATGAAGAAAGACTAAGGAGGCTAGGGCTTTTCAGCTTGGAGAAGAGACAGCTGAGGGGAGACATGATAGAAGTGTATAAAACAATGAGTGGAGTGGAACAGGTGGATGTGAAGCGTCTGTTCACGCTTTCCAAAAATACTAGGACTAGGAGGCATGCGATGAAACTACAGTGTAGTAAATTTAAAACAAATCAGAGAAAATGTTTCTTCACCCAACGCGTAATTAAACTCTGGAATTCATTGCCAGAGAACGTGGTGAAGGCGGTTAGCTTGGCAGAGTTTAAAAGGGGGTTAGATGGTTTCCTAAAGGACAAGTCCATAAACCACTACTAAATGGACTTGGGAAAAATCTACAATTCCGGGAATAACATGTATAGAATGTTTGTACATTTGGGAAGCTTGCCAGGTGCCCTTGGCCTGGATTGGCCGCTGTCGTGGACAGGATGCTGGGCTCGATGGACCCTTGGTCTTTTCCGAGTGTGGCATTACTTATGTACTTATGTACCAGAGCCCATTTAAGATGCCAGTTTAGAATGTAGGAGTTAGTTCTGTGGGTATAGTGGGTGCTGTGCACCCCCATTATTCAACAAGCTCTTTCATTGTGTCCAGGAAAGGGTAATTTGTATTGAGTTTGCCACCCTCATTCATTTTGAAATGTTAGTGCCTAGGGTATAGAGCATAAAAACATAAGAATAGCCCTACTGAATTTACCTATAATATCCTATATCAGCTACTGAATTCTTGAAGAAATATTTCTCTGATACTTTGCTAATACCTTCTGATAGCCACCTTTTGGTGACTAAAATTATATTTCCTTTAAAATCTTCTTTATCAGAGAAAAGAGATGTAAGTTTAACTGATATTTTGGAAAATTCAGAAGTTATAGATAGAGTTATTATTAGTGACTTTCGTCTTTGATTTAGATAGGAACAATGTTTTGAAATTGTACTTCCGATACATGGTTGATAGTTTTTTGGGTTCAAAGATGCATGTATTTCCTGATACATCAAGGGAATCGCAGACTGGGAGGTGTGAGGTCTTGGCTTTTAAGCCAGGAATCATTGCCCTAGGTGGGACCTTCCTAGCGCGATTCCCTTGTAAGTGTTTTATTTCCTTATTACTTATTTGTTTGAACCTAAGAAATTATAAGAGTTTGTGGAAACAGATGAAGAATCCTCTGCAGCAACTTCCTTCAGTTACCACTGTACCAGCTGCAATAACCGATTAACCTTCCTCCCTCAGAAAATGTGAAGTGTAAGATTAACCATTTTGAGTTTTTCTTATTTTCTTTAAGATTGTTTTCCTGATCTTGGATCTTCCAATTGTGGACAATTATGTAAATATATATTGTTGAGAGAAAATGTTTTCCTTTTTATATTAATTTCTGTATTTCCTTACATTTATGTGATAAATGTAAATGTAATTAAGTAAAATCTAATATAATAAAACGCACCGTGAACGTTCTGAAGACAACGTTCTGAAGCCACTCAAACACTCCCTGTAGGGTTCGTGGATTCGTGGTGTGAAGCCAGCCAGCCGTCTCTGCCCCGCCCTCGCGTCAAACGTCATGACGTCGAGGACGGAAAAAAAACAAACAATTCTGGCAGCGCAGCGTCAGGGAAGGAGGCGGCGCTCCCGACGTCTCTAGCCTTCCCTTCGCTGTGTTCCACCTTCTTCTGACGTCAAGGATGACGTCAGAAGAAGGCGGAACACAGCGAAGGGAAGGCTAGATGGGAGTGCCGCCTCCTTCCCTGACGCTACGCTGCCGGAACCGCCACGGAGGTAAATTTAAAAAGAAGAAAAAAAAAAGGGATGTTGGGGGGAGAGAAGAGGGTGTGCAGTAAAGTTAAACAATGGGAGCGGGAGGGCAGGGGAGAAACGACAGCATGGATGCGAAGGGGGGGGGAGAAGAGGGCGGGCCAGGCTGGGACATGGGAGAGAGAGGAGCATGGATGCGAGGGGGGGTCATGGAAGGGAGAGAGGGGACTTGCTGGAAAAGGATGAATGGAGGCGGCAGGGGACAGAGGAGCATGGATGGCCATGGATTGGGATGGCAGGGCTCAAGGAGAGAGGGGAATTGCTGGAAAGGGATGAATGGAGGGGGCAGGGGACAGAGGAGCATGGATGGGCATGGATTGGGAGGGCAAGGCTCAGGGAGAGCGGGGAATTGCTGGAAAGGGATGAATGGAGAGGCAGGGGACAGAGGAGCATGGATGGGCATGGATTGGGAGGGCAGGGCTCAGGGAGAGAGGGGAATTGCTGGATAGGGATGAATGGAGGGGACAGATGGGCATGGATGGATATGGATTGCAGGACAGGGCTCAGGGAGAGAGGGGAATTGCTGGATAGGGATGAATGGAGGGGGCAGGTGACAGAGGAGCATGGATGGGCATGGATTGGGAGGGCAGGGCTCAGGGAGAGAGGGGAATTGCTGGATAGGGATGAATGGAGGGGACAGATGGGCATGGATGGATATGGATTGCAGGGCAGGGCTCAGGGAGAGAGGGAAATTGCTGGATAGGGATGAATGGAGGGGGCAGGTGACAGAGGAGCATGGATGAGCATGAATTGGGAGGGCAGGGCTCAGGGAGAGAGAGGAATTGCTGGAAAAGGATGAATGGAGGGGGCAGGGGACAGATGGGCATGGATTGGGAGGGCAAGGCTCACACTCTCTCTCTCATATACAATGTCTTTCTGACTCTCACTCTCACACACTCTGTCTCACAATGTATCACATTCACTCTCTATGTGCCACACAGTCACTCACACACTCGCTTGGTCTCATACACTCACTCTCACAGAGAATCTGTGTCTCACACACACTCTCTCTCTCGCACACACACACACACACACACACACTCTCACACTGTGTCTCACATACACACTTGCACACACTCTCATTCTCACACACACACTCTCACAAACACACTCACACCCAGACTCACTCTCTCTCTCACACACACACACTCACACTTTCACTCAGACTCTCAAACAGTCACTCTCACATACACTCTCCCAAACATACACACTCCGAGGAAAACCTTGCTAGCGCCCGTTTCATTTGTGTCAGAAACGGGCCTTTTTTTACTAGTGATAAATAAAATAAAAAAAAAAGAATAGCCCTACTGGATCAGACTGATGGTCCATCTAGCCCAGTATCCTGCTTCCAACAGTGGCCAATCCAGGTCACAATTACCTGGCAAAAACCCAAGAGTAGCAACATTCCATGTAGAACCCCAAAGAACAGCAAGATTCTGGAATGCTAAAGAGTAACATGATTCCAAGCAGAATAAATAAAATACATAAATCTCAAAGAGTAGCAACATTCCATGCCACCAATCCCAGAGCAACCAGTGGCTTCCCCATGTCTATCTCAATAGCAGACTATGGATTTTATCTCCAGGTTCTTGTCCAAACCTTTTTTTAAATCTAGATATGCTAACTACTGTAACCACATTCTCTGGCAGAGCTTATCAAACGTTTTTGGGCTACGACTCCATGGTCATGGCCACAAAGATGCCAGCAACCAAATCAAGGTGCATCAAAATGACATGTCTATGTACTCCCAGGTTGGGTCATGACTCCAACTGGGTTTGCCATACACAGTTTGGAAAGCCTCAGAGTCGAGGATCTGTTTCAATGATATATACATGTGAGAATGTCTGTGAGGAAATGGTATGAAAGGGGGAAGGGAGTAGGGCAGATAGGCTGATATATTTGAGTATGTCTATTTTTCAGACTTTTGTGAACAGCGCTCAGTTGTCCCCTTTCTGACATTAGGATGCTCATCTTCAAGGCACATAGACTTACAAAGTTAAATAGTAAACTATGCAACTTTTTAAGTGTATGTGCTTTGAAAATAAGCATCCAGATACCCTTGTAAAACCTATTTTCATTGAATGGAGGGTCAAGCCACCTAACAGTTAACAACTTACCTTTTTTTTTTTAATGCCACCTAGTCTAGTTTTGTTTTATGATGCAGATATACCGTTTTGGTGCTTATTTACTAAGCTTTGCAAAGGTTTTGCGCCTAAATCTTATTAACAGCCAAAGTTAAGGTATGTTTGCTGCAATAACTGTAGAACCATTCCTAGAACTATCAAAGAGGCAACCACACAGTGAATGCAAAACAATGATTGCTGACATGTCTTAACAGCATGTTCAATAACATAGAATACGGTTAGCTTTGGAGGTCCAGCTAATGGAATTGCATTATCTGCCATGGTAGCAGTTGATGTGTGATAATGACTTCTGCAAGGCAAGTTCCCACTTTCACCGTGCCCCAAGGTACTCCTAGTCAGATGGGTTTTCAGGATATCCACAGTGAATCTGCACCCTTCTTCTCCACCGCTAACTCCAGATTCCATTCCTTTTATCTTGCTGCAACATATGCCTGGAATAGACTTCCTGAGCTGGTACATCAAGCTCCATCTCTGGCCATCTTCAAATATAGGCTGAAAGCCCACCACTTTGATACTGCTTGTAACTCCTAACCCTTTCTCACTTGTTCAGTACCCGTGTTTTATCATTCCCACCTTAGTACTTTCCTTATCTCGTATTTGTCCTGTTTATCTGCCCTAATTAGCTTGTAAGCTCTGTCAAGCAGGGACTGTCTCTATGTCCAATGTACAGTGCTGCGTACATCTAGTATTTTATTTATTTTATTTATTTAATTGTTGCATTTGTATCCCACGTTTTCCCACCTCTTTGCAGGCTCAATGTGGATTACATGGTACCGTAATCGGTGTTAACCGATTTTGATATGAACAAATACAAGTTGCGAGTAATATCAAGGTGATATTATGGTAGAGTGAGATACATGACAATTGGGGAGAACTTAGTGAGGGAAAGGAAGAGTTAGGATATCTCCGTTACGATCTTTGGTTATGTTGTGTCGCAAATGTCCAGGTTTTTTATGTTGGGTCGGTGGGGTATGCCCTTCTGAACGGTTTTGTTTTTTAGCACTACAGAAACGATAAGTAGTAGTAGTAGTAGAATATGCATGAGAGAAGTTTGTGTGCAATGGAGGGGACCACTGAAGAATGGAAGAATGACAGTGAATGCAAAGGAAAAATGAAATAACATGTAATCCACTAATAATCCAACGTGGAGGGGCATTTTTGAACGGGGACGACCATCTCTAAGGGCTCCCAACTCTAAGGACGGTGCCGCAAAGGGGCGGGGCAATGCGTATTATCAAAACAAGATGGTCGTCCATCTTTCGTTTCAATAATATGGTCATGGACGTCCAAATCTTGACATTTAGGTCGACCTTAGAGATGGTCGTCCTCGGTTTTCGGCGATAATGGAAACCAAAGACGTCTATCTCAAAAATATCCAAATCCAAGCCCTTTGGTCATGGGAGAAGCCAGCATTTGTAGTGCACTGGTCCCCCTCACATGCCAGGACACCATCCGGGCACCCTAGGGGGCACTGCAGTGGACTTTAGAAATTGCTCTCAGGTGCATAACTCCCTTACCTTGGGTGCTGAGCCCCCGAACCCCCCCCCCCTTAGGTCCGCCTGCCTGAAGTACACTGCACCCACTACAACTGCTCCAGGAACCTGTATACTGCTGCAATGGACCTGAGTATGGCATTTGAGGCTGGCATAGAGGCTGGCAAAAAAGTATTTTTAAACTTGTTTTTTATGGTGGGAGGGGGTTAGTGACCACTGGGGGAGTAAGGGGAGGTCATTCCCGATTCCCTCCGGTGGTCATCTGGTCAGTTGGGACATCTTTTTGAGGCTTGGTAGTTTAAAAAAAATGGACCAAGTAAAGTTGGCCAAGTGCTCGTCAGGGACGCCCTTCTTTTTTCTATTATCGGCCGAGGACGACCATCTCCTAATCACGCCCCAGTCCCGCCTTCACTACCCTGCCGACATGCCCCCGTGAACTTTGGTCATCCCCGCGATGGAAAGCAGTCGAGGGTGTAAAAATCTCAGCTTTCGATTATGCCGATTTGGACGACCTTGGGAGAAGGACGCCCATCTCCCGATTTGTGTCGAAAGATGGGCGTCCTTCTCTTTCGAAAATAAGTGTGATAGTAACATAGTAGATGAAGGCAATTAATGACCAAAATGACCCATCTTGTCTGCCTACTGCATGCAATGTCACTGACAAGTAAAGATATGCAATATACTGGAATCAAGGTGGTTTACATTTGTGATACTCCTTCCTAGTATAAAATTTAGCAACAAAAGTGGTTGTACAAGACTTACGTGTTGTTTGCATGTGTAAAAAAAAAAGCGTATGTACACATGTAAATCAGTATGCATGTACAAGTATAATTTTAGAAAACATGTTATGGGGCTCATTATGAAAAGAGAAAAACATCTCAAAAGCGGCACAAAGATTCAGATGGACATTTTTCACAGAAAAATATCCCAAGTTGCAATTTTTGAAACTCAAATTTTAGATGGATTTCTCAGCAGTTCTTCTAAATTGCAAGGGGGTACATAGAATTTAGACATTTTCCGGGGATAATGGAACAAGATAAAAATGTCTAGAGCAAAAATTGGGACATTTTTATTTGAACCTGTTTCAATCACAACTAAGTCACAAAAATGTGCCCTAACTGACCAGCTGACCACTGGAGGGATTAATGCATGATCTCCCCCCATAGTCCTCCAGTGGTCACTGACTCCCTCCCCCCCAAAGATGTAACAGTGGCAGTACATACCAGGCTCTGTGATAGCTTCAGATATTATGGCCATTCCTAATAGAGGACCAAACTGGTCGCAGGATTAGGCTAATGGTCAGTGCAGTGGATTATAGAGAAAGGGACCCAGGTCCATGTCCCACTCTAACTAGTACACTTGTGGTGGAAATTGTGAGCCTTCCAAAACCTACAAAATACCAACTGTACCTATAAATAGGAGACACCTGTAGACCTGAGGACTTTTGTTGTGGTGTCCAGTTAGGTGCAGTAGGTTTTTAAGTGTTCCTGCAGGACTCACAATACAAAATAAGAGTATTAATGTGAAATTTGTACCTGGGTCCCTTTATTCAAAGTCCACTGCAATGACCACTAGGCTGTTCATCTGATCTGCTGGGAAGTCTGTGTGGCCATTTTATTAGGTATGGTGCCATATAGCCATCCCTATGGCTTGTGTGCATTTTTCTCTGGGACTTATTTTTTTTTTTTTTCATTTTCACATTTTTACAAGCATTTACTACTTGAATAGGTAATACAGTTAAGAAATGATCACATAATTAGGCAAAATAAAAGAGGAAAATATTACAAACTTATATTAGACCACCAAATTGGAGGGGCTAAGAGCCGTTATCTTAGGAGAAAGAAATTTAGTAAGTTACATCACAAGATTGAAATAAAGCAATAGCAGATTAAACAAACCCCAAATATATATATAATCTCCCCACATCCTAATCTTAGGTCAAAACATAACGGTTTAGATTCAAAAAGCATTATAGTAGTTTTTTCTGTAGAATAAATTGTTTTAGGTGTTCGGGTTCAAAGAAAACATATTTTACCCCTAAATATTTAATGTTGCATTTACAAGGATAGTTCAAGTGGAATGAGGCTCCTAAAGACAAAGTTTCAACACGAAGTGCTAAAAAGTCTTTCCTTCTATTTTGAGTTAGTTTAGTGACATCTGGGAATACCCAAATTTTCCCCCCATAAAATGGGGTTTGCAAGTTCTTCAAAGCCATCTTTCTAACGGATTCTAAATCTTGAGGAAATATGAATGAAACCAGCAAGGTTTGCTGGTCGGTTATATCAGTTAACGAAGTTTCTAGTAAGTCTGATACATTTAAATTCGGTTGTTCCAACTCTTGTAGTGATTTCTTTGTAGGAAGATAATAAATTTTATTCACTGGAGGTATATTTTCTAAGGTAAATTTCAAATTTTCCATCAGATACCTTTTAAAAATTTCTAATGGGGAATATATAGAAGACCGTGGGAAATTCAAAAATCGTAAATTTAACCTCCTATTATGATTTTCAAAATGTTCCAACTTTTTATATATCAGCGTGTTATCTTGTATTAATTTTACTGAAATTTCCTTCAATTTAGAAGTTTCATTAGACAGATTTTGAATCTTTTCAGTTACCTCTTCTTTCATAGAGGAAAATGCAGGAGTTAATTCATTTACTTTACCCAAAAGCGGTTCAATCTTGCTAGTTGATTCCATCACCGTCTGTAGAGTCTCCATTATTGCCTCAAGAGTCACCGCCGGCGAGGAGACTAAAGATTTTCCTGGCCTCTGTGCCATCTGACTCTCAGCCTTTGCTATGATACAGGCCTCAGCTGTATCTTCGAAGTGGGGACCCGGTAGTAGCTCTCCTCTCTCGTTTCCACGATTAGGGGCTACTCGCCCATCATCGAAGTCAGCTGGTTGCGGTGGTGGTGGGCGCACCGGGGGGGACAATGAAACGTCCTGCCCCTGGAGCTCAGCCTCTCCTCGGGCGTCCAGCTCAGCAGGGCTTCCCGGCGTCGTAACAGGGGTTCTCGCAAGGAATCCTTGGATAGAAAGCTGCGTCGGAGTCGAAGTTCGAACCGGCAGGGTTCCGGTTCTCAAAACCCCTTTCCTCTTGGTATGCGGCATCAGCAAAAAGGAATAAGATAAAGTTTTTAGAAGTAAGTTCAACCAGGAGGTATGGGTTTAACACAGCACTATCCAACGGCTCTCTCGTGGAATGGTGTTACTGCCGCCATCTTGCTCCGCCGGGACTTATTTTTTAGTGTTACCTAAAGAAAAATGTAATGAGTACAAAAACATCTAGAAATTATAAATTTTCTAAAACAAAAAAATGTTGACTTTTTTCCAATTCGAAAATTGTTATATTCAGGATGAGAATTTCAGACGTTTTCACCAAGAAATGTACAATTTTATTCCTATGGGCCCTGCTGCAGATAACTCAATCTAACCTTTAGTAAAAGACCCCCCCCCCCTAAGTGATTGCTGTTATTTGCTTAAAAATCTTGAATAAAACATTTTAAAAAGAAAAATTGAACAAGGTCAGTCTAGTGTTTTTAGCATGCAATAAAATAAGCGTACGCTAAATGCTAGAGATGCCCATATATTCATTTAAACGCTAGCAAGCCTTTGTAAAAGACCCTCTCAGTTATAGTACTATTTAAGTTTAAGGTATTTAAAAGCCCGTGGGTGAAAGGATAAAAATCAGTCCCGAAAGAAAGAGATATGCATGAAGCTACCTGTGAGTTAGCTTTATAGGAATGTTTGGTTCTAGTGTGGGGAGATTTGCTATCTTATCTAGATTCTACAAGGGAAGTGATAAGAGAGGGAAAGCTTAAGGGTACACCTGCAGATGCAAAAGGTTGCCCTGAAATATAATGCAGAGGTGCATAATAAAACTGGGCAGTACTAGAAAAGGGAGATCACAGTTCAGCACATAGACTATGTATTAAAGCATTGCTGTGTGTGTTTTTGATGTGTCAGAAAACCTGGACTGGAATGCCATGTAAAACAGGAATTGTAAAAGGGGAAATAAGGAATCACCTGTTGTATGGTTGTAACTGTTGTATCTGAGAAAGGAAAGAATCCCAGCGCTGGATGAAGTCCCCACCAGCCAAGAGGTACAGTGGTGGCAGTGGGTGGCAGAGGGGGGAGCGGCGAGGCAGCAGAAGGGGGGGGGGGGCAGCGGCAGTGTCTGGCTACACCCCTGTGTCGAAGCCTGGGCATGGCCCGATATTGAATATAGGAGAATAACTCTGGCAATAATCAACACAACCCTCACCGCCGCCGGCTGAATATTTACCTTGTGATTTTCATTTTCAAGGAGAAAAGGAGAAGGAGAACAGAAAATAAGGGACAAAAAGATTTCTTTGGCAGGGCTTTGCAGTACTGATATATATATATATATAGATAGTATGAAAATGAGACTTCTGCTCCCACTCTCCAGCAGCCCTCACTGGCCTGTGGCCTCTGAACAGGACTCAAAATAGTCTCTTCCCAGCATGCTGAGCAATCCAACCTCAAGCTCCTAGGCCCCTTTCTCACTCAGGGTGAGCTGGTTCTTATTATGTAAATTGTATGCAGATTAGCATGTTATCTTTTCACGCTCAGGGTGACCCCAGCCTGTTTTCCTTCCTTGAGCACACAGTCCACCACAAGTCCATAGGGTTTAGCCAGTTCTTTCCAGGGGGCTCCTCTTTCTTCAGCTACCAGCTCTCCTCCTTTTCTTTCACCTCTCAGGTGGGGTATAAAGTGGTTAATAGCTAAACAGGACCCAGCCCATAACCGCCTGCACCTGTAGCTATCCCAGGACTCTCCCCGGCCCTAGCGACCTCCAACTATGCACTTAGCGCCCTCTAGTGGCCCACCCCGGACATCCTGGACATTTTTAGGGGAACAGCGCCATCTAGTGGCCTGCCCCGGCTAGGACAGCCTCTTATTTATCACAATAGATAGATAAGATCAGGGAGGCAGGCTTTATAACTGATATTCCCTGTATGCCGCCCAAAGCACATCTTTTTGGCATTACCTGACTATTTTGTTTTTGTGTTTTGGAACACAGGAGGGTGGGAAGTAGGATTGGGGAGGGTGATGTTCATGTATCATTTAAGAGAAAGTTTTGCAATCTATTTACAGTCCCCCCAATATTTAGCCAATGGCAGGCAGTGCAATTAGCTGTAGCCACTGGCGCTGACCCCAGATATTTAATGCCGGGCCATATCCAGTGACCAGCATTGAATATCTAGTTTCAGTTTTGTCTGAGGCAACTTAACCGGTTAAGCCAATATTTAGCATTAACCGTTTAAATGCTTAGAGGTTAAAGATAAGCCTGCTATTTATGCTTCCTATCTTAACTGCTAAACTTAGCCAGTTAGTGATAAACGCATTTAACCAGCTAAGTCGTAAGACATAACCGGCTATCTCCCACTGAAAATTAGCGGTTAGCCAGCTAAGCGCTATCTAACCGACCAGGAACCATTCTTGGCTGATTAGATAGCGGTGAATATTGGGTCCAGTATGCTCAGCCTTAAGATATTAGGAATGATTTCTTGGAATGTGACTAAGCAAGAGGAAAAGAATTTTAGGTCAACTCTGAGTGTCATATTAGCCTAGAGGGAGCCTGAATTAAAAAAGAGGTTTTTCTTAAATTCCTACAAGACTGCTAAAAAGGGAGTACCAGTAGTCATTTTAATCTTTAAATATTGCACATTTACAGTACATAATAGTCTTGATTCTGAAGGCAGGCATGTTATTGTGAGGGGGTGTGACAAAACAGTGGGTTATTAAACCTGTAAAACTGCCTTAATTAATTCTTGAAGTGTATTTCTCCTATTATAACAGCTTTAAAGTAAGTGTTTCCTTACTTTAAAGCTTTTTACAGAGTAATGACTGTTTTTTCTTTAGTCTAACACAGATAAGAAGTAAAATGCAGAATACATTTGAAAACTGTTGGTTCTGATATCTGATTGTCCCAGGAGCTCAATTTATCTAGGATGTAATGGCTTTTGCCCCAGTCTTAGGCATGGCCAAAAAAGAGAGAAAGATCTCTTTTCTGAAGCCCTGTGAACAGTTATATTTGATGGCCTGTGAGCAGCTATATGTCCTGAACTCCCCAGGTACTATTTAGATAGTAAACAAATGTTTAGATAGTTTTATAAGTAATTCTGTTTCAGTTACCTGTTATTTGTTTGCTGATTGCACCTCTTCTGTTCACTGTTCTAATTTTTCATGACAATAAACATTTTAGTTTATTGCCTCTGCTTGTCTGGACTGACTAAGAATCCTGGTGGTTTGTGTATTGGGTCTGTGAGTGCTTTTTAGGAACTGAGGGACCACTGGGAGTATGGTCCCAGTAACCTAGAAATCACTGGGGATAATTTGAGAGCGGGAGACTTGCCCAGAGGCGGTTGGAACCTAGTAGGTAGAGGGAGGTTGCTAGTGTAGAGTACAAGCGGCAGGTGCAGGCGGACCTGAGCTATGCTGAATATAGACCCTATAAGTAGCTGCGGGGTAGCCCCAGGCAGGTAGCTAGGTGTTCTATGACAGGGGGACTTGAAAATCTTTTACTAACTCTTGCTAATATACATGCGCCAAACAAAGATCTACCCAACTTTATTCAAAAGATCTTTGAAGCACTCCAAGTATATACAACTGTGCCTATATATTTAGCAGGTAATATGTGTCACCGCTCAATAGGTCTGTTGCTAAGCCTAGCAATAGGTCAGGAATAAAAGCTTTGCAGTTTCATCTAAAAGATTTAGGACTACAGTATGTGATCTCTGGCAAGAAATTCACAGAGAGAAGCAACATTACACTTTTTTCTCAACAGTGCACAAATCTTACTCCTGTATAGATTTTTGAATCCTCTTTGGTGAATTACACTGTAGACCCATTATAATGTGGATGTTGGGGTCCAAGATATTTAAGTATGTTGTAAGTGGATCTGCATTATACAGTGTGCTCAGTGTAAAATGTAATTAATAATAATAATAATATACAACCAGGGTCCAACCCTTAATAGAATTAAAAACGCTGTGTTATGCTGTATCTATAGTGTATTAGGAAGTGTATAGACGTGTAAAACTGGACACATTAATATCTGACTGTGCTCCTATTAGTGTTGAATTAGAAGGATTGGCAGAGGGTAGAAGATTATAGAAATGGTCTTTGAATAGACAGCTGCTAGCAAGCTTCTGTTTTATGGAGAAACTCATAGATGCATAGACAACCGTGTTCAATTTAATTATAATACTGACACTCATCTTTTTAATATCTGGGATCCTGCCAAGAGCGCACTTCAGGGAAACATTATTTCTATTGCTACAGCTATGGGAAAAAATAGATGACAGTCAAAGTTATATAGCAACAAAGGCAGCTAGCTCAACTTGGAGCCACTCACATAAGAAGCAGAAATGATATTGTATTATGAAAGTAAATTAAAATATGTGGATAGCTCTCATCCCTAGAAACTTTGCAAGTAGTCTACTACAGTGTTTCCCATGTCCAGTCCTGGAGTACCCCTTGCCAGTCAGGTTTTCCAGATATCCAGAATGATTATGAATGAACTTGATTTGCATACACTGCCTCCATTATATGCAAATCTCTTTCATGCATATTCATTGTGGATATCCTGAAAACCTGACTGGCATGGGGTACTCCAAGACCAGACTTGGGAAACACTGGTCTACCACATAAAATTAACGAAAAGGCACTTTTATGAACATGCCCACAAAATACATAAGTTCTTTTATGTCAAAGGAAAAAGATGAGAATAAAGAAAATATATTCTCAAGACTAAAGACCAAAATAAGAGAGAGGCTGCTTAAATGGCTTAAATCAGAACAAATTGCAAATACTTTTGCAAAATGCTATTAGAAGTTTATACTTCATGGCTAACCTGACCACAGTAAACTATCATGAGGTGACTAGTGTAATAAAACATCCCAGGTTTAAAGACCTAACCTTTAAGGTACATATTGATAGACCATTTACTCCAGACTAAGTCAATAAGAAAATTTCTTCCTGTACATATAATATAGTGGCCAGTCCTGTCTTTCTGCTGAGAATTATGGTCATTACGGTCATTCATTCATTTTAAGTCTCATTGTAAAATATGATGAATGAGGGCATTATTGGTTTACATACATTTAAACAAACATCCCCCTAATTCATGGGCTGATGATCAGAAGCAAGTGCGGGCGCTAAAGGCCAATAGTGCTGTACTAGTAATCGTGTTTGCTTCTGCCCAATGATCAGAGCTGGCAACTGCATGCAACAACGTGCTTGCTGGCTCTGAATGCAATGAGCATGCAAATGCATGCTAAACAGGGCATTACCTATTCCTCTCCAATGCACAAAGCTGGCATTAGGGTTTACAGAGCATTGGGGAGGAATGGGGAGCCCTGTCCAGCATGCATTTGCATGCTAGCAGGCTCTCCCATCCCCCTCCCAACCGGACCAGAACCTGAGCCCCCACCCCTACCCCAAGCCAGTGACATGTAGATCTCTAGCCTCCCCCCTAACCCCACACATCCAAAAAAATAAGGCTCTTCTGGCCCAGTGGGCCACAAGCCCAGCCCCCCACATGGTGGTCTAGTGGCACCCTCTCTCCTGTACCTTTGCAGTAGAGGAGGAGGGAGTAGTACACACCCTCCTCTTTAGTGCCATCTTCAAATTGGCGCCGTCCAGTCCTGCCCAGTGTATCTCCTGTATCGGGAGGGGTTCAGGGGGCTAGAGGTCCACTGGACCTCTAGCCCCCATGTTGCTGTCCCAGGGAAGCTTGTGTGGATACTAGGCCACCAGGGCCTTCCAGTTTGTGGGAGCCCCTGTGTTTGACAGGTCCAAGCTTTTGACACCCAGACCTGTCATAGTAACATAATAACATAGTAGATGACGGCAGAAAAAGACCTGCACGGTCCATTCAGTCTGCCCAACAAGATAAACTCATATGTGCTACTTTCTGTGTACAACCTACCCTGATTTGTACCTGTCCTCTTCAGGGCACAGACCGTACAAGTCTGCCCAGCACTATCCCCGCCTCCCAACCATCAGCCCCAGCACAGACCGTGTAAGTCTTCCCAGCACTATCCCCGCCTCCCAACCACCAGCCCTGCCTCCCACCACCAGCTCTGCCACCCAATCTCGGCTAAGCTCCTGAGGATCCATTCCTTCTGAACAGGATTCCTTTATGTTTATCCCACTCATGTTTGAATTCCGCTACCGTTTTCATTTCCACCACCTCCCGCGGGAGGGCATTCCAAGCATCCACCACGCTCTCCGTGAAGAAATACTTCCTGACATTTTTCTTGAGTCTGCCCCCCTTCAGTCTCATTTCATGTCCTCTCGTTCTACCGCCTTCCCCTCTCTGGAAAAGGTTCGTTTGCGGATTAATACCTTTCAAATATTTGAACATCTGTATCATATCACCCCTGTTTCTCCTTTCCTCCAGGGTATACATGTTCAGGTCAACAAGTCTCTCCTCATACGTCTTGTAACGCAAATCCCGTACCATTCTCGTAGCTTTTCTTTGCACCGCTTCCATTTTTTTAACATCTGTCGCAAGATACGGCCTCCAAAACTGAACACAATACTCCAGGTGGGGCCTCACCAATGTCTTATACAGGGGTATTAAAACCTCTTTTCTTCTGCTGGTCACACCTCTCTCTATACAGCCTAGCAATCTTCTAGCTATGGCCACCACTTTGTCACACTGTTTCGTCGCCTTCAGGTCCTCAGATACTATCACCCCAAGATCCCTCTCCCCGTCCTTACCTATCAGATTCTCCCCACCTAACACATACGTCTCCCTTGGATTTCTACTCCCTAAATGCATCACTTTGCATTTCTTCGCATTGAATTTTAATTGCCATTCTTCTAGCTTCCGCAGATCTTTTTTCATGTTTTCCACTCCCTCCGGGTGTCCACTCTGTTGCAAATCTTGGTGTCATCCGCAAAAAGGCAAACTTTACCTTGTAACCCTTCGGCAATGTCACTCACAAATATATTGAATAGAATCGGCCCCAGCACCGATCCCTGAGGCACTCCACTACTCACCTTTCCCTCCTCCGAGCGAACTCCATTTACCACCACCTTCTGGCATCTGCCCGTTAATCAGTTCCTAATCCAGTTCACCACTTCGGGTCCTATCTTTAGCCTGTCTAGTTTATTCAACAGCCTCCTGTGGGGAACCTCTTGAATAAACGAGACAGGCTGTCAATCAAGTGTAGGAGAATTGTGCCTAAGCACAATCCTCCTGCACTTTTACCCCATGATCAGAGATAATAGTGTGCTTAAATTTGCATGCTATTATATAGCCCCGCGCTGTTCCAGAGCTATTTTTAGAGCACTGTTTGGAATAATGTGGTGCTTCTAATCATCCGCCTATCAATAAGGTAAATGTTAGCACCATTTGCACACAAAGGTTATGGAATACTAGAATTATGTACATGAAAGTCACATTCATGTGTGTAATTGCTATTTGAGCTCACAGTGGTATTGTATAATGCGAGTGCGCAAGTCGCATAGGGCTAGTTCTATAAATGGAACTCATAATTGGGTGCCGGAAAAGATCAGCACTAAGCAGAATTCTATAAAGGATGCACACCTTTTATAGAATAGCATTTGCAATGATTTCCACACCAGACTTAGGCTTGCTGAAACCTGGTGTAAATGCTTGTGGCCAGGTTGATAATGCTGACCCATTATTCTGTAACAACACACACAAATTTTTGGAATGCCCCAACACGGCCATATTTTTTTTTTGTTACATTTGTACCCCGCACTTTCCCACTCATGGCAGGCTCAATGCGGCTTACATGGAGCAATGGAGGGTTAAGTGACTTGCCCAGAATCACAAGGAGCTGACTGTGCTGGGAATTGAACTCACTTCCTCAGTTCCCCAGGACCAAAGTCCACCACCCTAACCACTAGGCCACTCCTTACCGCCTTTTGGGTGGCTCACTCACGGGATTTAGGCGCCTGGCATTAGAGAATAGTGCACAGCCATATGCATGGTCAAATCCCAATTGGTGCCAAGTAGCATCAATAATTGGTTGTTAGTATCCAATTATGACTCATTAATGGCTCGTTTGCCAACAAAGTTGTGCACACTTCTCAGAATCACACCCAAAGGGTATAGGATACATCAAAAGAGGTGACATTGGCACATATTTGTTTTTCTTTCTTTAGTTGTAGGGGTGGGCATTTAGGGTTCCTTTTACTAAGCCACAGTAAAAAGTGGCTTGCGATAGTGTAGGTGTGGGTTTTGGGCACGCGCAGAAATATTTCTCAGCGCACATACCAAAAATGAATTTTTTTATATTTTTGCCAAAAATAGACGTGCGGCAAAATCAAAATTGCTGCGCGCCCGGTTTGGGTGTCTGAACTTACCACCAGCCATACACCTAGTAGTAAGGAATCTGCATGGTAATGACCTATGTGTGTCAGATGCCACTTGGCACTTGTCTGCTACATGCATCCGAAAAGAAAACAATATTTTCCAGACGCGCATAGCGGATGCACGCCAAAAATAAAATTACCGCAAGAGGCATGCGGTAGTTGGGCGGTAAATTCATTTTGGCATGAGTTGGGCACGCATAGAGCCTTTTGCGGCTTAGTAAAAGGGGCCCTTCGTGAACTATTAATGCGATGAAATTTTTAAAATTTTAACTACAGTTACATTTTTTAATCATGATCCAAATTTTTTACTCCTGTCTATTGTCCAGCATTGCTTTCTCTCCCCTGCCTATCCTATTTCACCTTAGCATAACATAGCAGAGGGAAGGCATCTGTGTCAGTTGCAAGTAGCATGTGGAAATCGCTGCTGGAGACCCTATGAAGAGCCAGATAAATGTTAAGATAAATGTGTCGGGGGGTAGGATGCTGGACTTGTGTGCTGGGGGTTCAGCAGCAGGAGAGGAGAGAAATGGGTTTTTCTGTGACAGGGGTAGCTGTTTAATAGCAGAAGGGGAGACACTTGGGTGTATGTACAGGGGAAGGATGCTGCAGGAGAGGCGAAAGGAAGATACCTGTATGGAGGGGAGGAGGAACAATGTGCTGTGTGGGAAGGCAGTGTGAGTATGCAATTTTTCATTATATTCAGCAGGTTTAAAAAACGTCCATGCAGTGGGGATTTACTAGTACCAAGCCATCCAGCCCAGGGGTACGGCTAATCATATGATTACAATTTTTAATACCACAATTAATTTTGATTGAAATTTTTAATCGTTGCCCACCCCTAATTGGATAGCATGTTGTGAAGGATAATCAGCCACACTGAGCATCTGTTCAAAAGGGTGTTTGGGTCAACATTTTTTTAAAAAATTGGAAAAGCATGTGCACAAAATGCATGCATTGATTAAGCGCGATCAATTGCTCGATTAAAATTTTTAATCGTGTAATCAATTGTGATGAACATTTTTAAGCATTGCCCACCCCTACTTTTAAGTCAAACAATTTGCAGGTCTAGATATTAAAGGCAAGACTTCAAAGAATTTTTTTATCTTATAACCTGCAAAGTGATACTATAGTAGTTTTCAGATTTCTTTTGAATAATCATTCCTTAACCTGTTTCTTTTCCTATTAACATTGTATCCCCAATTCACCTACTTTTAATTGTAATGTGTACATTTCTTTTTTGCAAAGTACACAGACACTGGCAGCAAAAATTAATTTCCATATTAAAAAAAGCCAATAACCTTGATCTGATATGAAGGTCTTTCCTTTCATAAGTCTACTAACTCCTTTGAAACCGGAATGCTCATTAAGAACTCTAAGACTTGGAACCAAAGCATGAAATTCTACTGTAATGGATTCTTGCCTGTTAACTCAAACCATTTTCTTCAATTGACCCTGTACAGCTGTGAATACTAAAGTGGAATTTTTATGCAAACACGTTTCAATGTCACCATAATCACAGCACTAAAGAGAAAACAGAGCCCTGCTCACTAACCTGAGGTGTGTGTGGCAAATTAGATAGGTTTACACACACCACAGGCCAACAAATAGAGCTACTTATTATTCTGCTCAATCAACTATGCATGAACAGTAGACTTATTGGGAGCAATTCTATAAAGGGCACTCAAAAGTAGGTGCCCAAAATCTGTGTGCTTAGATAGTATTCTATAATAGCATCTGGGCACCCAGATTCTGTTATAGAATAGAGCAGTGGTTCCCAAACCTGGCCCTGGAGGTGCCCCAGCCAATCAGGTTTTCAGTATATCCTCAATGAATATTCATGTTAACAACCTTATAATACTGGGCTATACCCTACTTGCTAACTGAACCAACAATACTAACAGTATAAATCTCTCTGCCAGTTAATTCATTTTTAGAAAATACCTTTATTATTTATTTGCTTACAAAACCTAATACCTTAACATATCATTCCTTCATACACACTCACTTACAAATGTACTCTCATACATATTTCACAATAAAACCTTAATGGAGCAAACCCACTAATACATGTTATATCCTAACTGTTCAAAATGCCCAGTAACCTCAGCAGGATATTTGTTCAAAAAGTTCCTCTAATGCTAGTGCTGCACTACCCCCACGGGGTGTGCCTGTTGCTTTAATCTTCCATACTGGTCACAGCACTGCACTGCAAGTTCAAAATGTTCATCTAATTTTAGTGCAGCACTACCCCCTAGGGTGTGCTTGTTGCTTTAAACTCCCATCATAGCCACAGCACTACACAAAATCCAATCCTTTTCATGTGTGCTGGGTCCCAGGAATTCCAAATGAAAATGCAAACATTTGCTTAGAGTTCTCCACTCCTGTGGTCAATCCACTTCCACTCAAGTGATGTGCTTGAAACTCTTACAGTCATCCGATATACCCCAGACTCTACACAGCCTGTGTTTCGCTACATCCACGTCATCAGGAGTCGGGTCCTACACAAACAAACATATGCAAAAGTGCTCACAAATCTATCCTAAACCCCTCTCAATAACTTATACTAATACTTTAACATTTTACTCACTCCCTTATAGCTACAAGACGGTGGGGATTCTACTTCCACCTCACATCTGCCTACCAAACATTGGCCCATGCGCTGTGAAAGCTGGCTTAAAACCTAATCAAACACCATACCATCCAGCCCCACCTACTCAAACCTGTAGCCACTCAACTTCCTTATTCAAACCCCCTGGCTCTACCGTATTCCACCTAAAAATGGTTCTTTGCTCACATCGTAACAACTGCTGTGTAATGTTGCCTCCTCTGCAGTTTCCTTGTACTTTAAACAATACCACAAACTGAAGATCCTCCACAGTGTGGCCAGCCCTCCCCCAATGGGCAACTAATGGTGTATCTTGCTTGGCTAACCTAATGTTGCTAAGGTGCTGAGCCATCCTGTTCTTAATTTTCCTAACTGTGTGCCCCACATACCATAGTCCACATGGGCAGCAAATTCCATATACACACTGTTTGGTATTACAATCTGTATGTGTTTGCAACTTAAAAACACGTCCCTGTGTGTGTGGAATTATCACTTGTGTAACCTGCATAGCATACTTGCAATACACACACCCTCCACACACTGTATGTCCTGGCCCAAAATCATCTGTTCGAGCTGTGTCCATTCGCTTATAATGGGCTGATATGGGCATAACGACTTTGGCGAAATATTAGTGGTGCAGCAGAATTTTGAACAGATTGAAGAGGAGAGAGGTGGCTCAGTAGAAGCCCTGTGAGAAGCAAGTTGCAGTAATCTAAGCGAGAGGTGATGAGAGTGTGGATGAGGGTTCTTATAGTGTGTTCAGAAAGGAAAGGGTGAATTTTGGCGATATTATAAAGGAAGAAACGACAGGTTTTAGCAATCTTTTGAATATGTGCAGAGAAGGAGAGGGAGGAGTCAAAGATGACCCCAAGGTTACGAGCAGATGAGACAGGAAGAATGAACGTGTTGTCGACAGAAATAGACAATGGGGGAAGGGGAGAGGTTGGTTTAGGTGGGAAGATAAGGAGCTCAGTTTTGGACATATTGAGTTTCAGGTGGCGGTGAGACATCCAGGTAGCAATGTCAGAGAGGCAGGCAGATACCTTGGACTGGATTTCTGCCGAGATTTCTGGTGTGGAGAGGTAGATCTGGGAGTCATCAGCGTAAAGGTGATAATGAAAACCGTGGGAAGAGATCAGAGCACCAAGGGAGGAAGTATAGATGGAGAAAAGGAGAGGTCCTAGGATGGATCCTTGAGGTACACCCACTGACAGCGGGATAGAGGAAGAGGAGGATCCACCAGAGTATACACTAAAAGAATGCTGCAAATCTCTCTCATGAATATTCATTGTGGATATCCTGAAAACCGACTGGGAAGGGGTGCCTCTAGGACCAGGTTTGGGAACCACTGGAATACATAAAAGAAAAATTTAAAAACCCAGAGGACATATCTGAAGAAGTCAAATAGGAGGCCATGTCCTCTTAAAAGAGGACTTATGGGGGCTCATTTTTGAAACAGAAAAATGTCCAAAAAGCAGCACAACGCAGCAGATGGATGGGGGTTTTTGCTAAAACATCTAAATCACTATATTCAAACCCCGTTTTTATGATGTTTTTCTATCAGCTCATCGGCAGTATGTCCAGATCACAAGGGGGAATGTCAAGGGTGTGGTGGGGATGGGATTTGGGCGTTCCCAACATTTGGATGTTTTTCTGTCATAATGGAACAAAGCAAAAATGTAGATGCACTGAGTGCAACAATGTCTAGCTTATTTCCACTGATTTAGAAATAATAGGTGATTGTACACTAGCCTATAATTAGAAAGAATGGACTTGGGCTCGCTTAGACTTTTTTTGTCAGGCATCCCATAGCCCTACTTGACCTTTGCCACTAGGCATTGTCATGGAACGTTCTTATACTTACACTTAGATGCCATTGTGTGTGGGGGGGGGGGGGGGGGGGTTCTGTTTGCTTTTGTGTATCCTTTTATGTTGTATTTTGAAAACCTTAATAAAAATATGATTAAAAAAAAAGAAAGAATGGATGGATCCAGGTCCATCTTTTTCAAAAAGGGCTTTACCAGAACTTGTTTCCAGCAAGATGGAAATTTGGATTCTGACAACTGGAATTGATCATGCAATAAAGAAACTTAGGGGGCCCTTTTTCTAAGCCCAACGCACACCAAATTGGAGTTACCGCCTGGTAACCACGTGGCCCTTGCGGTAATTTCAATTTTGGAATGTGTCCGCTACATGCGTCCAAAAAATATTTTTTATTTTCTGATGCATGGCAGCTACGCGCATCGACCATTACCATGTGAGACCTTACCGCTAGGTCAAGGCTTGTGGTAAGGTCTCAGACCCAAAATGAACGCATGTTCATTTTTGGCAAAAAATTTTAAAATGGCCTTTTTTACAGGTGCACTAAAAAAATGATTGTGCGCATGCCCAAAACACACGTCTACACTACCGCAGGCTATTTGTCAACGCACCTTAGTAAAAGGACCCCTTAAATAGACTATTTTGGATTTCTTTATCAGAGATGTTGGTCATGGATCCAGAGGAGCAGTACTTGGATTTGTCTCATCCGTTTGGATACAGAAAGTGAAAGTGCCTTGGTGCTTTGTAGCTTTTACTATATGAGAAGTGGGGACTCCTGACGCAGGTGCTAGTCACCGAAACACGACCCGTGTCGGGTCTTTTTGTCAAGGCTCATTCATTAAAGAACTGTGTTCCATTTTTAAAGGCCCGTGGTGCTGTTTTTTCTGTTTGGACTTTAGTTTGTACTTTGTTCCCTCTCTTTTGTTATAGCCAAAACAATTGGTGCCAGAAAAAGCGTCATTCTGTAAACCACACTTAAAATTAGGCCTGGTTTATAGAATAGCACTTAGGCGCTGAGATCACATGTAAATTTAGATGCCGCCATTTGCAGCAATGAAAATGTGGTGCATATAACCGTGATGCCCCAATTACAAGTGTAATTCAAAACCATGCCTACGCTCTGCCCCAAAACACCCATGACCCTCCCATTTCTGTGCCCCCTTTTTTAGGCTACATGTAAATACCTATTAATCTAATTAGTGCCAATAATTGCTTGCTAAAAATCCAATTACTGGCACTAATTGCCTTCTTATCCACTTAAATTGTGCATGCAAATTGAACACACACACAAATTTGCGTGAGCAGTTTTTGGCGACCTTTATAGAATTAGGAGGTTGGTGCAAAAATTAGTGTATAATAACTGTTAGCACATGAGCGTAGTATTGTCACCTTTAAATATCATTTCTAGCACAGGTAAAGTCTCTTGTATCCTCCTCAGTAACTAGTGAAACAGAAAATGAATTTAGTTTCTCCGCCATGGCGTTGTCCTCCCTGAGTGCCCCTTTTACTCCTTGATGATTTAATGATGCCACTGACTGCCTCACAGGCTTTCTGCTTTTAATGTACCTGAACAAGTTTTTGTTATCACTTTTTGCCTGTACAACACACTTCTTTTCAGATTATTTTTTTAGCCTTCCTTTGCATCTAACTTGCCAGTGCTTATGCTGCTTGCTGTTTTCTTCATTCAGATCCTTTTTCCATTTTTTGAACAATGTTCTTTTGCTCTGTTAGCCTTTTTCACCTCACCTTTTAAACATGCTAGCTGTCGTTTGGCCTTACACCATGTTTAATGCATGGGTTACATCTGATATCAGCTTCCATAATAGTATTTTTAAACAAGGTCCATGTCTGGTTTATTTATTGGTTTAGGGGGCCTTTTGCAAAGGTGTGTAAGTGCCTATGTGCATCCAGCATGTGCCAAATTGGCATTACCACCTGGCTACTGCATGCCCCGGGCGGTAATTCTGAATTTGGCATGCATTGAAAACATGCAGTAGAAAATATTGTTTATTTTCTACTGCAGGGCGCCTACCCAGCGGTAAACAGCAGTTGGCCAGTGCTGCATGCTTACCACCCGGGTAGCGCATGAGACCTTAGTGGAGGAGTGGCCTAGTGGTTAGGGTGGTGGACTTTGGTCCTGGGGAACTGAGGAACTGAGTTTAATTCCCGGCACAGGCAGCTCCTTGTGACTCTGGGCAAGTCACTTAATCCTCCATTGCCCGCCACATTGAGCCTGCCATGAGTGGGAAAGCGCGGGGTACAAATGTAACAAAAAAGTAAATGAATTGGTGGCGGTAAGGTCTCAGGCCAAAAATGGTTTTCATTTTGCCGCATGTCCATTTTCCGGACCATTAAAATAATTCCTTTTTCCAGACACAGTACAATAAGGGTCCAGCGTGTACCAAAAACACGCGCCCACACTGCTGCAGGCCAGCTTTTGGTGTGCCTTTGTAAAAGGGCCCCTTATTTATTTATAAAAATTTATATACCCTCTCCTTGGCATCACAAAATGCCAATCAAGATGGTGTACAATCATAAAACATTAAAAACCCCAGTTAACATTGAATGAAGGAAACAGCAGCACTTTCACTGTATTCTTAAAGCACAAGCCACAGACAGCTTATTCCAGTCCAACACAGCCTTATCTTAAATGCCCTCTTTACTTCCTTTCCATAACAGCTGTATTTGGAAGCACCAAAAGACCTCTAGAGAAAACCCAAAGAGGATATGTAGGCATATACCCCCAGGTTCTATAAACGGCGACTAAAGTTGTGTAGCCAATTTGCATGCACAACTTAATTGCTTAACAAGCTAATCAGCAGTGACAATTGGCCATTAACAAGCAATTATCGGCACTAATTGGCACTAATTAGAATTTATGCGTGCAACTTTCTAAGTGTATTCTGTAAAGTTGTGCAAGTAATAAATTCTAATGCATGGATCAAAAAAGGGAGCGTGGCCATGGGAGGAGCATGGGCGGTCATGAGCGTTCTTTAAAATTACACACACTGTTATAGAATACGCCCAGTCCACACCTAAATTAGGCACGAGTATTTACATCAGGTTTTAGTTGGTGTAAATGGTCACACCTACATTTTAGCTGCAGGGACAGGTGCTATGTGTAGTCTATACACCGCGCCTACTTTAGGCAAGGTTTATAGAATACCGCTAAGTATGTTTTTTCAGTGCCACTTTTTTAGGTGCCATTTATAGAATTTGGTCCATACTGTGCTAATTGAGATGCCAGCAACTGTGGCCAGTCATCACACACAGCCTTAAATGTCATCCAAAACTCTTTCAAAATACATTTTTCCCATATAAGTAACCAATTCAACTGTCTAAACAAAGGAGCCGCTATGTTCCTCCAGGGCACTGTACATTAAAACCTAGCTAACAAATTTTGAGCTACTTGAAATTTCTGTAGTAAAATATTGAGCAAACCCACATCTAAACATTGCAACAGTCCAACACAACTCCCTACCCCCTGTTGAACTACCACTAACCTTTGCAGCTGCTCCTTTTGGCTTTCTGTAACCATCTTTCTTGTTTTATCACAGTTGTCCTTTCAAAAATTAAATGCTGACGTGGTAGATTTCCTTAGTATCTTAAGTTATTATCTGAAATGTGATCATGTCACGTTCATTATTGCCCAGTAGTCCCAACACCATTACTTCTTGCACCAAGTCCTGCATTTTACAAGGGACCAGATCTAAAATAGCTCTCCCTCTTGTTGGTTCCTGAGCCAGCTGCTCCATGAAGTAGCCGTTTATTTCATGGAGAAGCTTTGCCTCCCTAGCATTTCTTAATATGCCATACAGCTGATGCCATTTTGCATCAGTGAACCTCCATCTAGTGGTGCCACTTGCTTGACTGGTGGGTGAGGCACAAGCAACCAGGGATTGCTGCTGTTCCTGAAAAGATATTGAACAAGGTAAGAGGGGCTGGAGGTTTGGTGGAATGCTCAGATAGTTGTTTTTTGTTTATTTTTTTGTTTTTTTAACTTTAAGGGCAGGAACTCAACATTATTTCAATTTTATTTATTTTTTTTTGTTGTTGTTACCATTCGAATTTAAGTTTCAATAAAATAAAACCAACCATAAACAAAAACATGAAAAGAAAATAATGATCTGTGTATATCCCTATTATCTGTAGCAGAGTTAAACTAACCCTTTTTTTTAGCAGTTCTGGTTAAATAGTTACTTCTTGCATGGAGCATTTTGTGTCAAACTGGGCTTCAAAATCTTGTTTGATTGCAGTTGCCTTTTTGGGCTCAGCAGGGGTGACTGTCATATCTTCCTTGAACCAAGAGTTTGATTGATCTGATTTGAAAATGAAGAGGATCAAAAGGACTGTGTATAATTGTGTCACTTTTGAGTGGGTCTTGCTGTGCCTGCTGCTGTCAAAAGGCAAGAAGTCCTCAAGCATACTAATCTGACTTATCAGTACTGTTTTCTTCACTCATTTTTCAAACTCTTCTCCTATTTAATGCAGATGAAGAATTCGGTGTCAATAAAAACTGAATACCCCTCGGTGTTCCCTTATTGTGAAGGCATCTATGCCTCTACTGATATCGTACGTTATGATACCTTTTAATAGCGTAACAAAAATATATAATGCATGAGCTTTCCTGATATTCAAAAACAGGCTGGTGCAATCTTGTTATGTTCTATTACACCAGTTCTTGGATTCCGCCTGTAGCTTTTCAGTTCGAGGATGGATTCCAATAAACAAGAGCTGGACCAATCTATCCAGGAACTACAGATAATTGAAGCAAACAACTAATGTGGGTGCACTAAACAGTAGGTAAACCAACTTTACAAAATAGAAAAGCTTTTAGATGTGTGCCCAGTACAATTTTTCTAGCAAAAAAGGTGCCGGTACTCAAATGCCAGGCCACCCTTCAGGGGTGGGGTGATCACTGAGGGACTTACTCCACAATAACCAGGCCCCCTACAACCAATCACAGAATCTATGACAAGGCAGAATTGGTGTCTTGAGCCTGAGCTCTTTCATTAAAACTTGTGGTTCATGGGTCAATTTTAGCAGACACTGAAAAAGGTGCCGGTACTCAGTACCCCCTCAAAAAAAGCCCTGGTGCTGCCACTTCCGTGTAGAAGTAGCCCACCTCTTTAATTCCCTTACCTCTTAGTTGTTCTGTCTGTTTACCTATCTTTAGATTGTAAGCTCTTTGAGCAGGGACTGTCTTTTCGTGTATGATGTACAGCGCTGCGTATGCCTTGTAGCACTATAGAAGTGATAAGTAGTAGTAGATGTTTTCTAAACTGAAAGTGGTGAGTATAAGATCTTAGAGAAAATGGAAGCAGGTTCCACAGGTTAGCTAGCTGATACTGAATGGGAAATGAGAGATGTTTAACTGATTTTACGTTCATATCCATTGGAAATCTTAATTGGAAAAGATTTTGAGTCTTATATCTAGTAAAAGACCCTTGTAACAGAGATACTAAATCCAGCATACAAGCAGGAATTTCACCGATTAAAAATTTTAAAGTAATAACACCTAGTTTGAACTGTATCTTTTAATTCTACTTATTTATTCATTAAAATTTATGAGATTCCTGCCCAAGAATGCTACAGGCAACTTCCAACTATGCAATCAATCAAATCACATAACAATAACATGCAGCGCATTAAGGGACCTTTTTACTAAAGTGCACTATGTTTTTGCACTTACTGTGCATTGGTTGCAAAAACTTGTGCATGGAAAGTGCAAAGCCTGTGTGATAAAAGCAGAGGGTGTTCCCAGCATCTACACTGCATCTTCCACATAGGCTTCAGATGAAGTGGAGTCTCCTGTTTGAAAGCTTACACCTCCGTAAGTGGGTGATGTACTAAGGTGTGCACTGTTTTATAAGAGAAAAACATATAAAAAATGACTATAAAACATGCAAAAACTGTATTAAATCATAAACATCTTACGTAATCTACTATCCAGCTTAGTATCGGCTGCAAGATGGCATTTTGCTACTTACAAGTGTTCAACCATTGTGTAAATCTGTATGTGTGAGTGCTGTTAGTTAAATACCGAGGCCACAATCATTATTTACGCTCAGTTTGGAAGGGGACATAAACAACGGGATTAAGAAAGATAACTCCCTTAATGCCTCCTGTAAAAGGCCACTGAAATAAGTACTTTTAAAAAACCTACATGCACCAAGGAGCAACTATAAAATCCCCACGTGGAAATATATACAGCTGCTGTGGCTGAAAGTTGCACCTCCTCTTTCACCTTCTGGACCTCTTCATCTCAGTCTTCACAGACTTTTCATCCATGCAGTGCAGAGGTTGTGGATCTGATGAGCTGTTAATGTGGGTAACACTATATGGCTGGAACATTTAAATTAGCAAGTATACTCAGCACCATTGTACATCTAGGAGGGAATTCAGTAAATGGTGGTAATCTAGGGGTCCTTTTACAAAGGCGCGGTAAAACGTGGCCTGCGGAAGTGTAGCTGCGGGTTTTGGGCACACGCAGAGTTATTTTTCAGCGCACCTGCAAAGAATTCCTTTTTTAAATTTTTGCTGAAAATGGACATGCATCAAAATCATAATTGCCACGCGTCCATTTTGGGTCTGAGACCTTACCTCCAGCCATAGACCTAGAGGTAAAGAATTTGAGCGGTAACGACCTACGCACATCAGATGCCACTTGGCATGTGTCTGCTACACATGTCCGAAAATAACAAAACCGATTTTGGGCGTCCCCAAATGCTTTCCATCGCGGGGATGACCAAAGTTCCCGGGGGCATGTCGGAAGCGTAGCAAAGGCGGGTCTTGGGTGTGCTTACTACATGGGCGTCCTCGCCGCATAATGGAAAAAAGGGCATCCCTGATGAGCACTTGGACTACTTTACTTGGTCCTTTTTTTTCTTACAACCAAGCCACGAAAAGGTGCCCGAACTAACCAGATGACCACCGGAGGGAATCGGGGATCACCTCCCCTTATTCCCCCAGTGGTCACTAGCCCCCTCGCACCCTCAAAAAAAATTTAAAAAATGTTTTTTGCCAGCCTCTATGCCAGCCTCAAATATCATACTCAGCTCCATGACAGCAGTATGCAGGTCCCTGGAGCAGTTTTAGTAGGTGCAGTGCACTTCAGGCAGGCGGACTCAGGCCCATCCCCCCTACCTGTTACACTTGTGGTGGTAATTGCGAACCCTCTAAAACCCACCACAAACCCACTGTACCCACATCTAGATGCCCCCTTCACCTGTAAGGGCTATGGTAGTGGTGTACAGTGGTGGGCAATGGGTTTTAGGGGGGTTTGGGGGGCTCAGCATACAAGGTAAGGGAGCTATGCACCTGGGAGCAATTTATTAAGTCCATTACAGTGCCCCCTAGGGTGCCCGGTTGGTATCCAGGCATGTCAGGGGGACCAGTGCACTATGAATGCTGGCTCCTCCCATGACCAAAGGGCTTGCATTTGGTCATTTCTGAGATGGGTGTCCTTAGTTTCCATTATCGCTGAAAATCAGAAACGACCAAGTCTAGGGATGACCATCTCTAGGGACGACCTAAATGTCAAGATTTGGGCATCCCCAACCATATTATTGAAACGAAAAATGGATGCCCATCTTATTTCGATAATATAGGTTTTCCCACCCCTTCGCCGGGACATCCTGCGAGGACGTCCTCAGGAAAACTTGGGTGCCCTTTTCGATTATGCCCCTCCACGATATTTAGGCATGCATGTTATAGAACATGGCATAGGGCAAATGCCCATGTAACTCCAAATTACTGTCAATGCCAATAAAATTAGCTAATTAATTTGTATGTGGATCTATGATCAATGCCCAAATTTGAGGTGAGCTATATAGAATCCAGCAAGGACTTAGGGCTTTATTCTATAAAGGTTATGCTCCTAAAATTACGCTCCTAAAATTGATGCTCCTAAATTATAAGCATACTCTGTGCTCCAAAATAGATTATGCTCATAATTTAAGACCATAAATTTAGGAGCATAACCTTTATAGAATAAGGGCCTTTAGAGGGCAAGACTATAACAGGGCATCTAAAAAGAAACTATTTCAAATCTATGCTTAAGTGAACTATAAAGTATCTGTTTGTAAGGTATGGCTGAGGGGGGGGGGGGGGAGTGGCACTGCACCTTGCATTTTTCTTTTCTCTATTTTGTAATCATGTATTGTAAACCACTTTGATAGTTTCTGAATTTGATATATCAAGTCTCAGAGTAAACATAAACAAGACAGACCAAATTGTGGGAAACATCTGATCAGTAAAAGCTCTATTGCTTGCCCTGGGATTGGTAGCATGGAATGTTGCTACTATATGGGTTTCTGCCAGTAAATACCACTTTGAAGGTGAGAGTATAATTTACTAAGGGGTCCTTTTACAAAGGTATAGTAAAAAATGGCCTTAGTACTACAGAATAACATGGGAAAGAGGACCCACAGTAACCGCAGGGACAGGGACATAGCCCGTGGAGTCAGGGACAAACTTTGTCTCTGTATCATTCTCTACTTTGAAATCTGTTAATGAATTGGCAGTTATTTATGTTCGAGTGATGCAGATGACGATGTTTTGATTTTTTTTTTTTTAAAACATGCAAAAGTGCTGGCCACAACTGGAAAATTTGCACAGAGGATCCTGTACATTCTTGCTACCAGCACATACATAAGTACATAAGTACATAAGTAATGCCATACTGGGAAAAGACCAAGGGTCCATCAAGCCCAGCATCCTGTCCACGACAGCGGCCAATCCAGGCCAAGGGCACCTGGCAAGCTTCCCAAACGTACAAACATTCTATACATGTTATTCCTGGAATTTTGGATTTTTCCAAGTCCGTTTAGTAGCGGTTTATGGACTTGTCCTTTAGGAAACTGTCCAACCCCTTTTTAAACTCTGCTAAGCTAACCGCCTTCACCACTTTCTCCGGCAACGAATTCCAGAGTTTAATTACACGTTGGGTGAAGAAAAATTTTCTCCGATTTGTTTTAAATTTACTACACTGTAGTTTCATCGCATGCCCTCTAGTTCTAGTATTTTTGGAAAGCGTGAACAGAAGCTTCACATCCACCTGTTCCACTCCACTCATTATTTTATATACCTCTATCATGTCTCCCCTCAGCCGTCTCTTCTCCAAGCTGTATAGCCCTAGCCTCCTTAGTCTTTCTTCATAGGGAAGTCGTCCCATCCCCGCTATCATTTTAGTCGCCCTTCGCTGCACCTTTTCCAATTCTACTATATCTTTCTTGAGATGCGGCGACCAGAATTGAACACAATACTCAAGGTGCGGTCGCACCATGGAGCGATACAACTGCATTATAACATCCTCACACCTGTTTTCCATACCTTTCCTAATAATACCCAACATTCTATTCGCTTTCTTAGCCGCAGCAGCACACTGAGCAGAAGGTTTCAGTGTGTTATCGACGACGACACCCAGATCCCTTTCTTGGTCCGTAACTCCTAACGTGGAACCTTGCATGACGTAGCTATAATTCGGGTTCTTTTTTCCCACATGCATCACCTTGCACTTGCTCACATTAAACATCATCTGCCATTTAGCCGCCCAGTCTCCCAGTCTCGTAAGGTCCTCTTGTAATTTTTCACAATCCTGTCGCGATTTAACGACTTTGAATAACTTTGTGTCATCAGCAAATTTAATTACCTCGCTAGTTACTCCCATCTCTAAATCATTTATAAATATATTAAAAAGCAGCGGTCCTAGCACGGACCCCTGAGGAACCCCACTAACTACCCTTCTCCATTGTGAATACTGCCCATTTAACCCCACTCTCTGTTTCCTATCCTTCAACCAATTTTTAATCCACAATAGGACATTTCCTCCTATCCCATGACCCTCCAATTTCCTCTGTAGCCTTTCATGAGGTACCTTGTCAAACGCCTTTTGAAAATCCAGATACACAATATCAACCGACTCCCCTTTGTCCACATGTTTGTTCACTCCTTCAAAGAATTGAAGTAAATTGGTCAGGCAAGATTTCCCCACACAAAAGCCATGCTGACTTGGTCTCAGTAATCCATGTCCTCGGATGTGCTCTGTAATTTTGTTTTTAATAATAGCCTCTACCATTTTCCCAGGCACCGACGTCAGACTCACCGGTCTATAATTTCCCGGATCTCCCCTGGAGCCTTTTTTAAAAATGGGCGTTACATTGGCCACCCTCCAATCTTCCGGTACCACGCTCGATTTTAAGGATAAGTTGCATATCACTAGCAGTAGCTCCGCAAGCTCGTTTTTCAGTTCTATCAGTACTCTAGGATGAATACCATCTGGTCCAGGAGATTTGCTACTCTTCAGTTTGTCGAACTGCCCCATTACGTCCTCCAGGTTTACCGTGAAGTCAGTAAGTTTCTCCGACTCGTCCGCTTGAAATACCATTTCCGACACCGGTATCCCACCCAAATCTTCCTCGGTGAAGACCGAAGCAAAGAATTCATTCAGTCTCTCCGCTACGTCTTTGTCTTCCTTGATCGCCCCTTTTACCCCTCGGTCATCCAGCGGCCCAACCGATTCTTTTGCCGGCTTCCTGCTTTTAATATACCGGAAAAAATTTTTACTATGTTTTTTTGCCTCTAATGCTATCTTTTTTTCATACTCCCTCTTGGCCTTCTTAATCTGTGCCTTGCATTTGCTTTGACACTCCTTATGCTGTTTCTTGTTATTTTCAGACGGTTCCTTAGATTGTAAGCTCTTTGAGCAGGGACTGTCTTTCTTCTGTGTTTGTACAGCGCTGCGTACACTTTGTAGCGCTCTAGAAATGTTAAATAGTAGTAGTAGTAGTAGTTCCTTCTTCCATTTTCTGAAGGCGTTTCTTTTAGCCCTTCCTTCACCTCACTTTTCAACCAGGCCGGGTGTCTTTTGGACTTCCGTCTTTCTTTTCTAATTTGCGGAATATGTATGGCCTGGGCCTCCAGGATGGTATTTTTGAACAGCGTCCACGCCTGTTGTACAGTTTTTACTCTCTCAGTTGCCCCCCTAAGTTTTTTTTTTACCGTTCTTCTCATTTTATCATAGTCTCCTTTTTTAAAGTTAAACGCTAACGTATTTGACTTTCTGTGTACAGTTACTTCAAGGTCGATGTCAAAACTGATCATATTATGGTCACTGTTATCAAGCGGCCCCAGTACCATAACGTCCCTCACCAGATCATGCGCTGAGAAGACATTTTCTAGTGCAGGAAGGACTGCGGAAGACAGGAGAGCTAGACTGAAACTTGAGATTGTTGATGATGGTTTGTAATAATATATGGTTTTAATATTTTAATTCAATCGATATTTCCATACTCGCAGCCATACGTCCTCAATTTCTTAATTCATAATATACAATGTCTATATATTTATATGCATCTGGTTATAACGTTATTACATTCATAACTCTCTTTGCCTCTATTATGTATTTCTGCCTTTATTGCTATTCAGATTATTTTAAGTGTTGAACCCTCATGTGATAAATTATTTCATGTTTTTAAATGGTTTGTGATACTATTTATTTTTATATTTTAATGTTATCATTGCACACTATATATATAATTTTTTATATGTTTTTTTTATCTGTTTGATTATTTTATATATATGGTTTATCTTATTTTATTTTAGACCCCTGAAGAAGGCCTTTTTGGTCGAAACACGGATCGTGTAGGGTCCCAATAAAATTTCCTTGGTGCTCTTACCATCTGTGGTTTCAGTCTGGTCTTTCTGGATTTCTTCCACTTGTTTTGTTGTTTTTATGTTTTTTTGCAGGAGTTTTGGACTCTCTTTTGTTGTGATGTATTATTCACCACACACAGATTAAAAAATCATAACAATGCTTCATAGGGCATATTTCTCCCCAGCTAAAGCATACCGAGCGGATTGAATTTTGTATTCCTGGGCACTTTAACAGGGTGGATTAGGGTTCCTTGGGGTAGTAGAAGTCAGTTATTGTTGGGACTCGAAGGGTGGAGGGGGTTATTATGGTTGCTCGTTTTATTATTATTGTTTTCTATTTGTGATTTATAAAAAAACTGTTGCATAGAATATTGTTCCTTTTTATACTTTAATAAAAAGATTTAAATATAAAATCATAGATGTTGCAAGGCTTCTGCATATGAGGACAGAGCCCACGGGGACAGAGACTGCGGGGATGGGGCGGGGACAGAGACAGAGCCCACAGGGACGGAGACAAACTTTGACCCCGTGTCACTCTCTATGTAGCACTCCTTATGTGGGTTTTTTCCCTCCATGCTAAGGCCAATTTTACTACAGCTGTAAAATGGTCTATTTTCTATCGGGCTCTTTTGCTAAAACTTAGTAGATGCCAAAATGTTGCACATTCTTTTATATATCTGTGGGCCACCTGATTTACATTAATGTCCGTTAGAATACATTAAGCTTTAGTAAAAGGGCCCCTATTTTTTGTATTAATGGCCTTGCGTTAATGTTGCTATTTTAAACAATTACCACGTGAGCACTTGGCACCACCTATTTTGTAGGTGGTACAGGCTTACGTGGTATCCACCTATTTTGTAAGTGGTACAGGCTTATGTGGTATCCATGTGTTAACCAGTTAGTGCATTGTAATGTAGATGTGCTGATTGGATAATGCAGGAATGCCCACTCTCTGCCCCTGATATTTCCCCTTTAAAAAAAAGAAATTAGCATGCGCTTAGCATGCACATAATTTGAAGTTACCATAAGACACTAAAGTACATAGAGTGATACTCCATTTTTTTGCTGTGTTAAGCAGCTTAGTAAAAGGATCCATAAGAATCTGATCCTAGAGCAATGAATTTAAATGGAAAGTGATTGTGATAGTATAAAAACCTGAATTCTCATAGCTTTTCTTCTTCTTCTTCATTTTCCTAGGAGGCCTTTCACAAAGACCTGTCAGCCAATAGCACATATTAAATGATTTGGTGACATTCTTTGCTCCACCATGAAAGGGTTGTCAAGCATCCGCAGTCACCATCATGGGGTTGCCTGTGACCCCACTTGTGATGTTCTGCCACATCATCCAGACAGAAAGCCATATTTATTAAATCCAGTGGACCCGTACCCAATAGATCACTCTTATTATGGTCAAATGAACTCTTATCCAGCAGAATGTATGATGCCTTATGGTGACCAGATAGCTAGCAGCACATTTCCTCGGAGACATTACAATTCTCATCATGATACTAAAGAGGAATCTGCCCTGGTCCCTCATGGAACAGTTGGTAAAGCCAACCGAATTCCTGCCAACCTGTTGGACAAGTTTGAAAGACAGCTTCCTATCAACAGAGATGGCTACCATACCTTACAGTACAAACGCACTGCAGTAGAACAACGCAGTGATAGCCCAGGAAGGATTCGGCACTTGGTACATTCTGTTCAAAAGCTCTTTACAAAGTCCCATTCCCTTGAGGGACCATCAAAAGGTAATGTCAATGGCAACAAAGCGAGCCCAGAAGAGACACAAACTGTGAGATATGGGAAGCGTAGCAAGAGCAAAGATAGGAGGTCAGAGGTCAAGCCCCGGTCAAACATATCTGGATGGTGGGGTTCAGATGATAACTTGGACAGTGATGTTTGCCTTTATCATGGTCCCACTGGAGTTATGACTATGGGAAGATGCCCTGATCGATCCACTTCCCAATACTTCATGGACGCCTACAATACCATTAATGAACATGCATTAAAATCATCTAGAAGCAATAATGACATTAAATGCTCTACATGTTCAAACTTGCCTATAAGCTTGGACAGCCAGTTAATGAAGAAAAGTTCTTGGTCATCTACACTTACAGTAAGCAGAGCCCGTGAAGTTTACCAGAAGGGCTCACTTAATATGGATCAAACGGTGGCAAAATCAGAACCTAGCCAGTCAGAACGGTCCTGCCAGTACCTCCAGGTATGTTGTACAAACATTTTTTCTTTCTCTCCATATTGTTGTCCCTTTTTCATTCATGTTTTCTAACAGTCTTTCTTCAGTTGTTCTAAATAGAATTAAATAAAAGGTATTCTAGTCAATATGAAAAAAAAATAAAGACATTTCTTATCCACGCTATTATTAAATATTATTATGAAAAATTAATTCTTTGTGAAGAAAAATCAATGGTTGAGTACTAGTGTGGGAAGGATAATTGTTACTTTATACATTTTCAAAGTCTGCGATGTGTTATTATATTAGATTGAAAAGCAGACATCCATTGTTTGGAAATATATGCCTGGTGTGAATTGGATCGGTAAATCAGAAAAATCAAGTGGCTCCAATTAATATTATGATGTATTTGAACTTGACATACAGCTCTGTAGTGTCTGGACATTTCAGTCTGAGAATATTTGCTTTTATTTACAGTATGTAATTTTATTGGGGAATCTCTGATGCTTTATTCTTATTTTAAAAGAAGCTATAATCATTTATTAACAAAGATGAATCCTAATTTATAACTATAAAACATTTCTGTGATATGACTAGATGTGTATCATTAGGAAATTTCACAAAACGCATGCTTCATTAGAAACTGGGTTTTTTTCCCCCCCTTTGCTTTGTTGCAGAGTAGACTGGTCCCTAAAACATTTATAATCACAAACTTTTGCATGATTAAAAATGTATGTTTTTTAAAAGTATTGGATTAACAGGTTTGTCTAACTACTGGAAATATTTTGTCAACAGCTGACTATTTCATTTTGGTTAAAAAAAGTGAAAGAAGTCTAGAGAAATGTGTTAACGCAAAACAAAATCTTTAAAACTGAATCCTAATATGTATAATAGATTTTAGTTAATTGTGCTGCAAGTCACTGTTTAGGACTGTTGTAATTTTGAACAAAGCTTGGAAAGCACTGATGAGATATCTCAATAATTGATGACCATCCAAGAAACTCAACAGAAAATCAAAATGTTTTTACATTAAATAGATGAAATCAACACTATATTAATGTTGTTGCTAAAATTATTTTGTGTATATATTACTGGAACAGTAAAATAAGAAGCCTTTCTACTAAAATGTGGTAAGATTTTACACTCACCCCACATTAAGTGCAAAAACTAGTGCATAGTAAGTGCAAAGCCTGTGCCGTAGATGCAGGGGGTGTGCAGTATCTGCTGTGTATCTACAACATAGAGCAGACATTTACCACACAGATACTGTATTAATGTAGTGGCAGAATGCTGCGGGTGCTTTCACGCTATCTGTCATAGCATGTAATGCAGTGTAGGCCCAATTAAAAACAAAATAGTACCATGGCAACACCCTATCACCACCTCCCTCCCCCAAGGTCTGATCACCCTCCCATCCAAGTCACAACCTCCCATTATCTCCCCCATGATCTGATCCCCCCCCCTTGAAGTCTCCCCACCTGATCTGATCCCTTCTAGAAGTCCTTACCACCCAGACTCAAGTCTTTCATGAAGCCCCTTCTCCTTACACCAGCCTGACCTTCCTCCCATTCCCAACAACCTGAGTGCCCTTGGACTTACCCAGGGGTAATTCCTGGTGAAATGGAGTGGGAGCAGTCACCCTCCACTACCATCCTATCTGGCTCCAGGTGCAAAATGACATTGATGACCCCTACCAGAAGACTCACAGTACTACCATTAGAGATCAGCTTTCCAGATTTTTTTTATAGCACCAGCTGGTGTTAGCATGCAATAGCCATTAGAGTGGGTTCATGCTAATGTCTACTGCATGGTAAAACCCATGCTAGCTGCATATTGCTTAAGGGCATAGGCGTAGTTTGACTGTTTCATTTGGGGGGGCAAAGAATGGGCGGAGCATATTAGCATATCATTTGCATAGATACATATGCAAATGAATATGCTAATGTGGAGGAAGGAATTGAATTTACAGGCAAAATATCACAGATGCACATTTCAAAAAGCTGACACATTTCAATTAATAAATTATGAATAAAATACTTTTATCTACCTTTGTTGTCTGATCATTTAGTTTTTCTATTCGCTTTGGTCCCAGTGTCTTCTGTTTTATTCAGTGTCTTCTTTCCAGTAGGCTTCCCTCTGCTCCCCACCCCTCGCAGTCCCATCCATCTCTTGCTCCTTCCCTCTGCTCCCCACCCCTCGCAGTCCCATCCATCTCTTGCTCCTTCCCTCTGCTCCCCACCCCTCGCAGTCCCATCCATCTCTTGCTCCTTCCCTCTGCTCCCCACCCCTCCCAGTCCCATCCATCTCCTGCTCCTTCCCTCTGCTTCCCACCCCTCCCAGTCCAATTCATCTCCTGTTCCTTCCCTCTGCTTCCCACCCCTCCCAGTCCCATCCATCTCTTGCTCCTTCCCTCTGCTCCCCACCCCTCCCAGTCCCATCCATCTCTTGCTCCTTCCCTCTGCTCCCCACCCCTCCCAGTCCAATTCATCTCCTGCTCCTTCCCTCTGCTTCCCACCCCTCCCAGTCCCATCCATCTCCTGCTCCTTCCCTCTGCTCCCCACCCCTCCCAGTCCCATCCATCTCTTGCTCCTTCCCTCTGCTCCCCACCCCTCCCAGTCCCATCCATCTCTTGCTCCTTCCCTCTGCTCCCCACCCCTCCCAGTCCCATCCATCTCTTGCTCTTTCCCTCTGCTCCCCACCCCTCGCAGTCCCATCCATCTCTTGCTCCTTCCCTCTGCTCCCCACCCCTCCCAGTCCCATCCATCTCTTGCTCCTTCCCTCTGCTTCCCACCCCTCCCAGTCCCATCCATCTCTTGCTCCTTCCCTCTGCTCCCCACCCCTCCCAGTCCCATCCATCTTCCCTCTGCTCCCCCCCCCCCCGCGAGGTCCAAGATGGTGACTCCGTTTACCCCCTCTCTTCCTCCCTCCCTCCGGCGCAGGCAACAGTCCAGCTTTTTCAGCGTTCCTGGCAGCGGTAGCGATGTACACGCTGCCTTCAGTCTGCCCCGGAAGCCTTCTCTTCAAGTTCCTGTTCCCACCTATGCGGGAACAGGAACTAGAAGAGAAGGCTTCAGGGCAGAGCCGAAGGCAGCGTGTACGTCGCTACTGCTGCCAGGAACGCTGGAAAAGACTGCTGCCTGCGGCGGAGGGAGGGAGGAAGAGAGAGGGGTAGACGGACACGCTCCTCTCCGTCCGCTACTCCGCTTGGCTTCCCTGCCCTCTCTGTCTGTGTCCCGCCTTCCTCTGACGTCAGAGGAAGGCGGGACGCAGACAGAGAGAGCAGCAGGCAAGCCAAGCGGATGGAGAGGAGCGCGTGCATGTGTTTTGTTTTTTTTTTAAACTAATGGCGCGGCGGCGCCTCATCGTCGTTTGGGGGGGCATTGCCCCCCCTCGCCCCCCCCAGTCTACGCCTATGCTTAAGGGTCTTAGAGTAGAGACATTAGTGAATCAGGCCTCGTCAGAAGTTCTGGATCCAAGGTACAGCTCCATCAATATTCAGCTGTTCTAACCTGCCTGGATTTGTATGCAGGTACCAGTGCTGGATATCAACAACACACAAATAAGTTCTGTAATCACCTTATACCAAGATATTCAGCTCTGGTATCCAGATATGGATTAGAGATGAATAAGCACCAAAAAAGAGAAAAATGCCCTACAAAAAAAAAAAAAAAAAGAGTGAAAAAAGGAAACTTTGGAGACTAACAATGACAAATGCCAAGTAAAAAAAAATAATAAAACGTGGACTGACAGGTCTGCATAAAACAAATCCAAAAAGATAGTGAGAATTCAGAGGAAGGACTTGACAAAGTGCCATGTTTTGGTGCAACTGCCTGCCTCAGGAATCACAACGATCTGAAAACTTCTAAACCCAAGTATTTGTAGTTTGAGGGATAAATCATCCTCAAGGGAAATTATCAGTTTAAGTGCTTTCACTGCTAAACGCTCCGAAAAGGTTTAGCATGCTCAGGCCATATTCTGTAAATCAGCACATAACTTTTTGGAACACTCCAACAAGCCCCTGACCACCTCCTTTCTCCTGATATGCACTATAAAAGTTAGGTGCTAAACCTTATAGAATAGTGCAGAGTCATATGCATGCACAAATCCTAATTAGAGCCAATTAACTGCAATAATGGGTTGTTAGCACCCAATTATTACTAGCTAAGGGCTTGTTACTCAATTATGTTCTGTGCAACTTGGACATGCAACTTCGGATGCCATATTTAGAATCTGGGGGACAATGTTTCTTCTACAGCTTTACCTAGTTGAGTTCACAGCTGAGCTAATCAATTCTAGGAGGCTGTGGTGCCTCCAGCTTGGGCTGCAAGAAAATCCCATATAGCCCTCCACAGTTTGTTTGTTTTTTTTAATCCACTGGAAAACACAATCATCTTTTAGTTATTTTCCAACTTCCCTTTTGTACATTTACCTTGCTGGGGTTTAGATAAGGCAAAGGAGAATGCTCCAACCTCATGCTGTGCTTCACAGGTTCCTTCCAACTGCCTCCCTAACAAACTACTGGCAAACAGCTAATACAAAATTGTGAAGATAGCTTACATAGGGCTCATCCCTTTTTCTGAGTCTCAATGTCCATTTCTTCAATTGAATCAATCTCTGGAACTTCAAAAGTTGCCTCTGTGTCTTCAGGTTCTGAAAGTACTTCAATTTCTGCTGGGAACTCTGGCCTCCTCCTCCTCCCTGCTTTGAGAATATATTGGTTATATTCCCAGCATAGCTCATGAGCTTCTAGAGCCCAACCCCGGGGTCTGGTTCTCTTTGATAAATCAACCTCAACTAGTGCTTCTATTGGGAGATGGGGCCAAGGACTACACTTCCCATTATTCCTCAGGTTCTCCCAGGCTGGCTGAGATGCCCATCTTCTGTAGGAGCTTTCCCCTGTACTCTGCCCCAAAACACATAGCTGTTTCTCTATTCATATTTCCAAGTTTCCAAGTTTATTTGTTATTTGATATGTTGCCTTTCAGAAGTACCATCTTGGATGTTTTACAATAAAACAAGTTTAAAAAAAGAAAGAAAAGAAATACAGTGATATTTACATTGATATATAGTAAGAGATATTCTGAAGTCAAAGGTTTTGTTCACTGTGGGCCCAATATTCAAAACGATTTAGCTGGCTGCTGACTGGTTAAATTGCTTGCTTGGGGATAACCGCTAATATTCAGTGGAACTTAACCAGCTAAGGGGCCTTTTTACTAAGGTGCACCAAAAAATGGCCTGCGCTGGTGTAGGCGCGTGTATTGGATGCATACAGGTCCATTTTTCAGCACACCTGCAAAAAAGGCCCTTTTTTTGCTGAAAATGGATGTGCGGCAAAATAAAAATCAGTGCGCATCCATTTTGGGTCTGGGACCTTACCGCTACCCATTGACTAAACAGTAAGGTCTCATGCATTAACCGGGCGGTAATTGGCAGTGCGTGTACACTGCCGATTATTGGGGATGTTCCAGGGGTGGAGTCAGCACTTGGCTGGGCCTGTGTGGGCTTCAGGTTTGAATATCTGGTTATTTTTAAGCTGGCTAACACATAGCCGCTTAAGTCAATTTCAGCACTTAAGTGGCAAGGGTTAGCACATAAATGGAACCGCATAAATGCCTATCCTATTTAAAAAAAAAAAAAAAAATATATATATATATATATATACACAGTGTCCCAAACAATACATTTTAGAAATAGTATTTTGAAAATCCGTAACCATGGGTATTATATATCATATCAAAACTTCTTCATATCAATGTAAATGAGTGCAATCAATTTTTTTGAAGGGGATCAAATCGTCTTTGATCCACCAATTTTTACTTTTTAGGTTTCTTTTTTGTGTATTTCACTTCATTTCTTATCATACCAAGCTTATAATGTTAGCGTATATCGTATAACTTATAACATCACTTAGATTTGGTTGGCAGCAAAATTTTACCAAAGGAGAACCTCCGCCAACTTGGCCAGGTTTCAAAACCTTCCTCAGGGAAGAGGTTCTAACTGCATGTCAATCACGCTCCTACATAGGAGAAAAATGGCCACCTGTTTTTATGCAGCAACCCATGGCTGCTTAAGTGATGAATATTGACTTAAGCGGTTATGTGTTAGCCAGCTTAAAAATAACCAAAGCCCGCACAAGTCCTAGCTTTGAATATCCAGGAATGAAGCTGTTGATGGTGAGCAAAATGCTCACCACTGACAGTTGAATATTGGTCCTTGTGTGTTCACAGAGTCCCATCCATATCCCACTATAAAGTGCTGTAACAGTCAGCATCAGTCAGGGTCCTAAGGATTTTCCAAAATGGTGGGTCTTCGGGTCAATGTTAAATTTTTGATACTATGGTTCTAAACATAAGCTAAGTGGGAGATTGTTCCATGAGGAGGCGTGGACGTAATTAATGCGCATTGTTATAGAATAATGGGGATACATGCCTAATATAGGTGCGTACATTTGCGCCATTCAATCGCACCTAAAGTTAGGTGCGATTCCCAGGCCATTGTTCTGACTGGCATTGATTATTGTAATACAGCCTATTTGGGACTACCTGCCACTAGTATTAATTCCAAGCAAACGGTTCAGAACTTGGCAGTTCGTCTGTTGTTTGATCTGCCAAGGTTTGAACATATTACTGAATATATGAAATGCTTGAAATGGTTACCAATCGTTTAGCACATAACATTTAAATTGCTTCTGTTAATGAATGCATAATGTTCTATATCAGGAACCTTCTTTGTATCTGAAACGTGCAGTACAAAAACATGTTCTATCTCATTCGTTAAGATTGCTGATGTCCTGTGATCTTCTAACTCCTACTTTAAATCGAGTACGTTTAGATATAACTAAAAGAGGAACTTTTTCCAGTAACAGGGCTATTAGTGTGGAACAAGTTGCCAAGTTATCTTAAAAATGAACAACATGCACAAACATTTAAAGCCAAGTGAAAGCACATTTGTTATGCCTGCTGATGTTGCTTCTTTGTCCATTTAAGGGATTTTGGACAGTACTTTTTTTACTTTCTTTTTTGAGTGTGTAATGAATTTGTTTTGTATTTCTTTTGTATGTGACTTTATGTATGTATTTTTGTTAGCCGCCCTGGATAGGGGCAGGTTAAAAATAATAATTCAAATCCAATAAGCGCTATTCTAGAAACCATGTCTAACTTTTAAGCACAGTTTATATAATAGCACTTTTTTGGCACTAATTTTTTTTTGGCGCCATATATAGTGCTTAAGGTATCAAAATATGATATAAGAAAAGGAAGGCTTGAATTATATATTTTGTGCACAAATGATAAAATTTTATAGGGGATTCTGGCTGGATGTAGTGTGACTTGATCCCAGCATTTTGCTCCTAAAATAAATTTGACTGCCATATTTTAAATAAGTTATAATATTATCATACCTGTTATATAAAAATCTGAAAATAGGGCATTGCAGTAATCTAATGCCCTAACACTATAGCATGAATCATTTAATAAAATACTTTTTGATCAACTTCCCCACCTGACAAGATGTCAAACTAGTCATATCCGATTATGTAAATTGTTAAAGACATACCCCCCCCCCCCCCCGATATTCAAAAGCATTTAATTGGCCAGGATCAGCACCTAGCCAATTAAATGCCATATTTGGCTACATGAATTTCTGGAATATCTTTCGCTGGTTCAAACTAAACCAGCCAGTGCTGAATATCAGCTTGGCTGGTTAAATTTGAACAAGCCAAAATTAAACGAGATATTCAATGCCGGTCACCAGAAACTCCCGTGGTCTGAATATCGGGCCCTTATTTATTTCAGAGGTTTGTTGTTTTAAGATAACTATTTTAGAATTTAGCTGTTATAGACAACTTTCAACAATGAAATATTTTATTGTTTTAGTATTATAGTTCCTGGGTAATGCTCAGTCTCTTAATTTCTGTAAGCCACACTGAACTCTTGAGACGAGTGTGGGATATAAATGTCCTAATGTCAAGATTCATAAAACTGAGATTCCCTATTAGGGCAACAATCATCATGCTTTAGAACCCAGTTACATACCAGCGGACCAACAATAGTAGGGCAATGTTATTATTGCTTTCTAACAGAGGAACAGAAACTCTTATGATTCAGTTTTTCTTCATGTGCAATAAGGATTGGATACTGCTAAATTGATTTTCAGTTATCACTAAAAAAAAAAACTGAAAACTGACCTGCTTTGCCACACTGTAGTATCATAAATTATGTCATATAATCCTGCACCTAACACTGTTTTGCCCCGATGATCAAAGTTAAATGCGGGCGCTAGAGGCCACTTTTACCAGACTAGTGCCTGCATTGACTAGAGCGGCATGATCAGAAGGGTCTGACATGAGCGCGCCTGGGAATACCGCAGAGCTCATTTAAATTATATTTAAATGTAGCTCTTTGGAATTCCAACCATATGATCAGAGCACGGTGCTCTGATCTTACGGGCGGAGTAGTGCCTTAACCCTATGCCAGTTCAGAGCTGGTGTTAGGGTTAAGGTGCTATTCCTTCCCTCCCCGTCCATACCAGGCAGCCCGGGCTGTCACTGTCAGCCCAGACTGCTGTCAGTCCTGAGGGTCCAGTGGACCCCGGACCTTCCCAAAGACAAGACCCTGGTGGCCCAAGCCCCACATCCAGCCCATACCTGGTGGTCTAGCATGCCCCCCCCCCAGTGGTCTAGTGGCCCTGAACCATCCCCCTGTACCTCTAGATGCCAGAGGAGGGAGTAGCACTCCTTCCTCCTTCTTCCAGTGCTGCCTTCAAAATGGCGGCACTCTGCCCTGCCCAGTGCACCCTGGGTTGTACTGGGTGGGGCTTCCAGGGATGCACTAGGCAGGGCAGGGCATCGCCATTTTGGAGGTGATGCTAGAAGGAGAAGGAAGTGCTACCCCTCCTCTGGCATCTAAAGGTACGAGGGGCGAGTTTGGGACCACTAGACCACTGGTGGCGGACATACTAGATCACAAGGTGTGGTGACCTCCAGCCCTCTCTTCTTTTGGGGAGGGCATTAGGGGGGTGTGGAGGCTTGAGGGGGCACTAGGCCACCAGTGCCTTGCCTTCGTGGGGGCCCAGGGGTCCTCCGGACCTCCAACCCCTTGGAATGTTTGACAGATCTGCCTTTTTTTTTTTACAGCCTGCATCTGTCAAGACAAGTGCGGGAGGATTGTGCCTGAGCGCATGCCCAGGCACAATCCTCCTGCGCTTTCCCCTGATGATCAGTGATAATAACACAGCTAAATTTACATGTTATTAGCACTGATTATTGGTGAGTTAATTCCCCGTACTGTTTTGGTGCTATTTTTACGGCACTGTTTGAGAACAATGCGGGGAATTGACCATCGGGTCCTTTGTAAGCAGCAGTAATGACATTAGGCTTCTGCTGGCAGCATCACGGGCCAACAACCAAGAAACAATAGGAGGAGTTCATTGCAAGGACAAATTACTGCACAGCATGAGCTGCAAGAGGAAAGGCTGCATCCCCTAGGTGAAGAGCAGAGGCAGTATGAAGTCCATGGGGAGCAAAAGTGAGAGTGCTGGAAAAGAATAAGAATGCTGGGACTGGACATGGAGGTAGTAGGAGTGCTGAGACTAAGAAGGGGACTGTACTGGATTACCTTTTCAACTTGATCCGGTCTCTGAATAACCACTCTTCCCAGCTCCTTAGTTCTAAATAACTAAAATTTCTCACACAAGTCATCAGGTTTTCCATCTTACACCACATTGTTTTGCATCTTATTGCCTAAGAATTGTGGAAGGTATTCAAGCAGAACTCCTGTCTATGGAAGGAGCCTTTACTCTAAGTGCCCCTATCCACTCTGTATCAGTTATGGAAGCCTCATTCTCCAGTCATTAGCTCCAATTCTTTTACAGCCTTCAATCTTCCAACCATGGCAATCTAGGAAGAACCTTGGATGGTGTTACAATAAATGCTCCACCTCTCCTGCTGATCTACTCCTGCTCTTAAGCTTTAAGCTAATAATATCATCTTTGATGATTAAATCTAGCTTATCACAAGGAATAGTCTTGAATTGGGGAAAAGAAGCATGAATCTATCCCCTGGATCTATCAGTGCCTTCTTACTATCAATCAATATCAAACTTAGGGAAGGGAAGAGGAAAGGATTTGATATACTGCCTTGATTGCTGAGAAAATTCTACCTGCACAACTACATTTCCTAGATAAGTTGCACAGAGGGCAATTCTGTAACTTGGCATCTCCATTTAAGAATGCTGATACCACATGCTGAGCGCTAATTGTATAAAGGCATCTATGCACCAAGATGCTGTTATATAGAGGTTGTAAATCCAAATATTCTTTTAAATGGCAGGGGTACCAATATACACTCATTCAGTAATCCAGTGCTCAAAATGACTACTCCTAGGCACTGGGATATCAATTAAACATGTTCTATATATTGCGCCTAAATCTAGGTGCCACTTACAGAATACGCTTAGATGGAAATTTGTTCCACGAAGATTTTTCAGGCGTCATATATTGAATCTGGCCCTATGTGCTAATCAATAATATTCCCGCCTCCAGTGGAGTTTTAAGGCAAACTGGTGTGGTGACGTTTTCATTCAGCTGGTGACAATTTAGGGCAGAGAAAGAAGCCCTAACCATAGTCCCTGAAGAAAGAAGTGAAACCCGCGGTATCGGGCATTCTTCAGGGGAGTTCAGTCTTTCAGCAGTAATTCATCTTTATTACGGAACAGTACAGCACTTCATCTTTTGGAGCCTTCAGCGTTTTGCGAACGCTGGGCTGACAGATAAGTAAAATTTGTTTTGTTTAGCACTTAATGTGCAAGTTAAGCATTGTACATTTTAACTGTCCCGTTCAGATTATATCCCAGTTTACTTTTGTGACATTTACAAGTGCAGTCCTATTACTGGAGTATATAGCATGTTAGCACTTATTTTGAACACTTAAAGCACACGTATCACTGATGAGAATGAGCTCCTGATGAAAGAAGTGCTATGTCCCACTAGAGACTGGTCTTTTCAGACTTACACGTGGGTGATAAAATGTCTGAGGGAGCTCCTCTCACTTTAAGTATTATTGCTTATATAGTGATTCAGTACTGGCTTTCTCATGCTAAATATTAGTGCTTAGATGGGTAAGTGCTATTTAACTGGCCGGTTAAATAAAGCTGAATGTTGGCTGGCTAGAATTCAAAGATTACAGGTCACCGCAGAATTATATACTTATGATGTATGTGCCAGTGGAGATATTTTACCCCACACGCCTACTCAGTTAAAATAATGCTGAATATTTGTAGCTATTTAAAATCACTTAAACCTTCCCCTCCTGTGAAATGCTTTCACAGAACATCTGCTGCACCACGATGCAGGAATCCAAGTTTAATTTCTCCATGTACCTTTGTCAGCCACACAGAAGTAGGTAATCATTTGCAGCCCTCTGCAATCTGTCAGCTCTAACTTAGCTTTTCTAGAGGACACCAAGCCTCAAGTCGTTTGTCTTGGATTTACTGACTTACAATAGGTCCAGTTCACCTGGGACTTGAACCAGCAAGTGCCAGCCTCACAAGTAGGAGGCAAAGCAAAAGAGCAACATGAATATAAAACAAACCAGAAAGCTTAGCACCTTATATCTGTGACACTTCAAGAGACCTCAAACATACATACCTAGGGAACAGTGATTGAAACAAAAGAGAATACAGCCCTAACAAGGTGCAGGACATAAGGCCAGAAAGAACAGACAAGTCATTACTAGGTCGTGCAACAACTCACTTGACTGCTTCTTGGCTCCTGGATTATCTCTCCTGGTTCCACTGTGTAATAAATCTTTATGCATAGTGTTGGAAACACCAGTATTCGAGTCTGAGCTTAGTAGCTTAACTCTGTCCCAGTGTCCACTTAGTCATCTAGTTCAATCTTGTTCTCAGCAAATAGCTTCAGCTAGTGTAACATGACTTCTGCTTCTCCCTGGAAGAGCACCTGCAGTAGCCTTTTTGGCTAGCAGCTCACTTGACTGAGAGGGTTAACCCTTCTTATACAACATTGCGCTCAAACCTGATCTAGAATTCCCAGTTCTCTGACACTTTCTGGCTGTGTTTTTGCAACTGAGGGAGAAACCCCTTATCCCGGGGTACATGAGGTTTTGGCATTGCCATTTTGGCATCGCTGTTTCAGCACCACAAAAATGGCACAGAACTTAAGGCCGCAAGAATTTGGGGTGGACAGAATTTTGGAGGCAGCACAGGCTAAAGTTCTCTACTTCTCCTCCTTCCAGGATGTAATGGAATTCAGTCATGAGTTGAGTAGAAATATCCTGAGGGTTAGAGGGGTCAATGGGGCAAAGAATTTGAATGTCTTCAGTGTAAACAAACATAGTCAGGTTGATTGACTGAGCCAAGATAAGTAGCGGAGCCAAAAAGATATTAAAAAATAAAGGAGAACGTATTGAGCCTTGAGGGACACCAGTAGAGAGATTGAAAGGTTTATATTGTGACTCAGCAGATCATATTGAGTATTGTCTGTTATAGGATATGAACCAATCATAGGTTGTATCAGAGATTCCAATAGATTGCAAGCGGGAAAGCATGATGGTGTGATCTATGAAGTTGAAAGCAGATAAGAGGTCGAGAGATAATAGATCTCGATTTATTGAGGTAGTAGCAGATAGCATTTAGAACTAATAATAGAGATGTTTCAGTACTGTGGTGCTGGTGGAAACCAGTTTAGCTAGGGTGTAAAATGCTGGTTTGGGAAATGAATGCTGAAAGTTGTGTATGTACTAGATTTTCAACAAGCTTAGCAAGAAAGGGCAAATTGGAAATCAGTCTATAGTTAGATGTATCAGTGAGTGGAAGTTTAGGATCCTTAATTTTCAGATCGATGACAATTTTGAGGTACAAATCCCATTTTTAGTGAAAGAGGAATCATAGCATGTAAAAAGGAAGCAGAGAGGAAGTCTTACTGCGTATCTGGGATATTGTTCTAGCAAGCTCTGGTTCTGAGAGGATAAGGAAGTCTAAGAAAATACTGCATGGTACAAGCGTGATGGTGGGGATGGATGAGATAGTGGACGAGTCAGGACTAAACTTTGTGGAGCCTCAAAGTGTTGCTATTTTAGATTGAAATGTGGTAGCTAAGAGTTGGGCTGGGTGGGAAATCGTGTTTGTCAGTTTGGAATTATTTCTGTGAGTGGTTAGGGTTTTAAGAGTGTAATATAAAACAGTATTGGTAGGGGCTTTCATGATTTTGGAATAGTAGTATGATTGCTTGACTGAAAGAAATGCCTTTTTATAAGATACAACCATAAATGTATAGTTGATGAGAAGAGCTAGAATAGGTTCTTATCCCATTCCTCTCTGCTTGCCGTAATTGACATTTTAGGAACCAAAGTTTAGGAGTGTACCAGGGTTCTGAGGGTTTTTTTAAGAACGGTGGGATGTGATTCTTTTTTTTTGGGGGGGGGGGGGGGGCAAGATAGCTGTAGACTCTAGATAGTTCAGAGTTCCACTGTTTGATTTGTTCTTCTAGGGGCGGCAAGGTGGAGAAAGAAGTAGTGTTAAGCAAGCTGCAAATTATCAGATAGTATTGTAGGAGAGATGTTGGAGAGATCTCTGGTAAAAGAAGACTCAAGTGGTTGTATTTTAGCAGTTTAAGGTACAGTTAAATTGAAGAGTATGAAGAAGTGGTCTGGCCATGGGATGGGCTGAATGGAAGAGAGAGAGAGAGAGAGAGAGAGAGAAGAAAAGGGCTTCCTTATCTGGAGTTAAGGATAGGATTAAGTCAAGGGTATGGCCATCTTTGTGAGTGGGGGTAATAACATACTGAGTTAGATTTAGATCAGAGATCAAATCAACTAAGTCCAGAGAATAGGGAGCATTCCTGTTTTCCAGGTGGATATTGAAATCTCCAAGAATAACAGGATGGGCATGGGTAAGACAGGAACCAATCAGGAGAGAACGAAGATAGGAGAAAGAGGCAGAGGACAGGGGAGGAGGAAGGTAAACTAGTAGGAAGTCTATGGACAGCAGCTAGCTAGATGAAATGTTAGAGTCTCCAGAGGTGAGGAGAGAGAGATGTTCTGCTGAGACAGGCAGAGTTTGGAGGTGTGTATTGTTACTAAGCCACCTCCACATTGGTTGGGACAATTTTGGTAGAAATATGAAAATCCAGGTGGGATGGCTTCGTTTAAGTAGGAGGCGTCAGAGTCAGTAAGCCAGGATTCAGTTATGTAAAGGATGTCTAATAACTTCCTGAATAAGAAAGTATTTGTTGCAGAGGGAACGACAGTTTATAAGACCTACTTGTGTAGGGTGGACTGGGGCGGTGGGAAGGCAGAGGAGGGAATAGATACTAAGTATCTGAACTGAGGATAGGGGGTTGGGAAGCAGATTGCAGAGGATGATGCCCCCAAAAGATTGGGAAATTAGAATTAAGACACATACTAGGAGCCAAGATTATCATCAGTATTTGCCTGGTATCCTGGTAACTGAGGAGCCTGGAAGGCTTTGTTCCGAAGTTAATGCCTCTGATAATGGAATCCCTTAGCAGCAACAGTTTTCTGGCATGAGATTCTTTATTAGCGTTTTGGTGGTGTCCTTTCTCTTGAGACACCTTCACTGCCTTTTGTTCCACCTCTGTTCTATTTTCTGGAGCATCACAGTGCTGAAATGGAGCAAAAGAATTCTGTAGGAGCAACAATTGTAAGGGTGGATGCTTCTGTGCCACATGTTGTAGTCTACCTGAACCTACTTTGATCCATCTATTCTTAGGTGGTTCTATTCTTTGAGACAGTGGTGAGAAATTGGTACGATTATGAGCAGTGTTAGAAGCTGCTTTAATTGCATCAAATTCCTGCTTTAGTTTGCTGAGCTCCTCTTTTATACTAGCAGGCTGAAGACAGAGCCTGCAGATGGTGTGCCTTGGAACCAGTGGTGTGCTGTAGCTGGCTGAGCCAGTTATTAGATTTTCTGAAACTCTGTGAGCAAGTTGTTGCACCAGATCAGCTGGGGCAGAGCGATCCTCCATCCTACACTCCTGCCCCAAGGCCGACGCAACCCAGTAAGCACGGTAAGAATGGCGGAGGGGGGGGGGGGGGGGCACAAGCCATGTTACCAACAGCTCACAGTTCCAGCCCCAGCTGCAACACCTGCCCGCCCTCAGCTCCCGTGACAGCCCTCTTTTTGTTCTTGCTATCCTGCATTTCTTTTACCTTAAAGTAGCAGCAAGACAGCATCAGTGAAAGAAGCAGGCTGCTAGCTCGAGCCTTCCCTCACTGTGTTCCACCCTTGCGGAAACAGGAAATTACATCAGAGCAGGGAAGGACACAGTGAAGAAAAGGCCCGAGCCAGCAGTCTGCTTCTTTCACTGACTGTCACGGTGTCACTTTGAGGTAAGAGATGCAGGGTGGCAAAAATGAAAAAAAGGGCTGTCACAGGAGCTGGAACTGAAACTAGCAGCAGCAGCTGAGAAAGGGACTAAGGCTGGAACTCGGGGGCTGAAAAGGGGGGCAGGTGGGGGCTGGGGTGAATTGCTGGACATGGAGGTAAGGGCAGGAGAGAGGAGAAAAACCTGACATGGATGAAAGAGGAGGGCAGGGGAGAGAGGCAAATCACTGGACATGGATAGGAGGGGAACAGGGAGAGAGGAGAATCTCTAGACATTAATGGAAGGGCAGGGCAGAGGAGAGAGGAGAATCACTGGACATGGATGAAGAGGAGAGCTACTTCAAATCTTAATTTGACAGAATTTCTCGAGAACTCCTTGGAAGTGATCACTGAAAGAACAACTTTAATAGTGACATTTGCTCTTGAACTTGATAGAAATAATATTTTCAGGCTATACTTTTGCCATTTAAATGATTGTTTCTTGGGACAGAAAATTCAGATTTTTCCCGACATGGCAAGGAGCACACAGAAAAGGAGAAAGGAATTCCTATTGTATAAACCTAGAGTTATTAATTTAGGTGCAACTTTTCTGTTAAAGTTTCCTTGCAAATGCCATGTAACTTTTGAATCAGTTAATTACATATTTTTCTCTCCCTCGAAATTGTTAGAATTTATTGTATTGAAGGAAGCTGTTAAGCCCGAGGATTTGCCTCCCTAATTGAGAACGCTGTTACGTTGGCTGTAAAATCCCTGCTCTGACCCAACCGTTAATAACTTAGTTTAGAGGTATGTTATTTTTTTTCTTTTCCTTTTATTTCATTGCCTAGTATCTTGATTCAAATTGATTGTGGACAAAAATTTAAAAGTTTATCTTCCTATTTTAAGCCAGAAATGGCTATAAGTAGTTTTCTCTTTTTTCAGCTGTTTGTATTTTCTGATATTTCCTCATTTATGTCATTGGATGTAAATGAAAAATTTATAAATACAGAATTAAAAAAAAAAAGAATGGGTATGAACAGGTATATTATGATAGGGTTAACAGTCTGTAAGATTGCCTGTGTATAACTGAGGAGTAATGTTAATGACTTTTGGGTTGTCTATATATGAGTAGACAACCCAGCAATGATGGTGGGACAGACTATAAATCTCGGTGAGCCAAGACCTCTATCAAAAAAGTCCTCTATCAAGGGCAAGTAATGACACAGATTGCTAAAACAAATCAAATTCAGTTTGATACAACAAATTCAGCTAGAACCTAACTTTTCTCCTGGAAATCTAAATATCCTCAATAATGACAGCAGTTTCATCAATATAAATGCAAATTAAGCCATTTGTAAGTTTAAAGCTGCTTTTTTTTACCTAGGACTAGCAACGGAAAATAAACTTGACAGAACTTGTACACAGTATAGTAGCCAAAGTTAGAAAGCTACAGCAAGAGTTAGCAGGGTGAAGGACAAGAAACAGTTTGAAAAGCCTGTCCTTGCTACTATCAGAGCTAGTCAGAAATGAAGAGAAAGGAATTTTTTTTTGTCTTTTTTGGGGGGTCTGGGTTAGGAGACATAGAAGTACCCCACAATACAGATTCACAGTACAAATTAATTAAGTAGTAAAGTCTAGAGAATAGATATATCGGGTGTCTAAACCTGTAGCCCAAAAGTTGCAAAATTAAGAATATCAGAAAAACACTTAGCAGTATTATGGTTCAGGTCCAGCACATGGAATGCTTCAAGTAGTCTGTGTTTCCCAATGCAGAGCCCAGTCCCCCTCCTGCTGTGCAGTGATTACCTCCCAATGAATCAGCCAAGGCCTCTATCAAAAAAGTTCTCTAGGAGGGGCAAGCAATGACACAGTTTGCTAAAACAAACTTTTCTCCTGGAAATCTAAATATCCCCAATATTTACAGCAGTTTCATCAATGTAAATTCAAATTAAGCCAGTTGTAAGACTAAAATAGTTGCTTTTTTGACTAGGACTAGTGCCAAAGCAAGAACAGCCTTACAGGTGGGGGCTAAAGGAAGCCAATGATCTTAGCTTCCCCCAAAGCAGGATAGAAGAATGTTAAAGGACCCCACAGGTAACTATTTAATGAGACACTTAGAATTTTTTATGTAGATTCTGTCCTTGAGAAGATTGCATAAATGAGAGTGTTCCACAGTTTTCAAGTCAGAAAACAAATCACAAGGATAAATCAGTTGGGTGATGCAAGCTTAACTTAACCAAGTAAATAAACAGTTTTAATAATGCAATATGTTAGGCTTTTTGTTTCATTTTATTGTTTATTCAGTTTCACAATAACACAAGTATAATGCTTGGTAAGAAATAATAGAGTGTACATACATAAGAAAAGAAAACAATGTGAAAAGAAAAAATAAGGGAAATAATAGTACAGATTCCCTACTTTTAAAGTCTACAATAGACAAGGAGTGGCGCTACCAAGTGGTGAAAATATTCAGGAAAATATATCTGTTAGTTTTGATGTACTTCAACAAAACATATTTTGTGTTATGCTTTAATAGTACAATGTAGTAAAGACGTTTGACACCTCAAGAAAAAGCCTCATTGTTGTCCTTAAATATATAAATGTCTCCATCTTTCTAGTTAAGTAGTTGCTTTAACGAAGCTCTCATTGTATGTACTGTGAGAAGTCTGATCAATCACAACTGTTTTAGAACCAAAGGACCTTCTATTACTTATCCATGTACTCTTTCTGGACAGGTTTGATTATTGCAATGGCCTCAAACAGGCCTTAACATGACCTTACTTGAACATCTCCAGTTTATTTAAAATACAAACGCCCAACTAGCAGATCTCTCCCCTTTTATTGAACAACATTGGTTTCCCTTACCATCTCTTTCAGAATTATATTTAAAATTATATTCATAACCTCCTTCTGGTCTGCTTAGCAGACCTGTATTTTCATGGCCCCACTGAAGTCACTTCACTTAAAACACATTATTCCCCCTACCTGCTAGAATTTTTCGTGGAGGTCACCCAATATTTATCTGGAACACTCTACCCATGAATCTCAGAGATGAATCATGTGAAATTCAAAGCTGGCCCTAAACTGCATGGCCTCCTAATCATTTTGGATAGAGTGGCCCAAGGGTGACTATAGGGCTAAGGGTGTGGGTCAGGTCTCAGCATTGTATTTGGAATAATGGTATGTCCCATTCATATCATTCCTCATATTTCCTAGTAAATGCTACTTCCCCTTTGTGTTTTCTGGACACTTAGGGGCCCTTTTACTAAGGCGCACCCAAAAGTGGTCTGTGCTGGTGTAAGGATGTGTTTTGGATGCGTGCTGGTCCATCTCTTGAGTGCGCCTAGAAAAAAAGGATTTTTTAAAAATTGTGCCAGAAAATGGATGTGCAGCAAAATGAAAACCAGTGCACGTCCATTTTCAGCCTGAGATCTTAACGTCACCCGTTGACTTAGTGGTAAGGTTTCATGTACTAACCGTGCGATAAGTGTCCACCGCGCATGCCAACTGCCGATTACCACTGGGTAACTGTCCCCCGGTACTGTGTATTTTGGGCACATGCCAAAAATGGAATTACCACCCGGGTCATGCAGTAGTTAGTCGTTAGTATCAATTTGAAGTGTGTTGGATGCATGTAGGTGCCTATGCACCTTAGTAAAAGGGCCCCTTAGTCCCTATTAATATTGTACACTGTGGGGCCCTTTTTCCAAGCGACATTAGAAAGTGGCCTTAGAGGCATATTTTCAAAGCACTTAGCCTTCCAAAGTTCCATAGGTTTCTATAGAACTTTGGAAGGCTAAGTGCTTTGAAAATATGCCATGTGCCTTACATAGGTCTTTCCTGCACATTAAGACTATTTTTACTGTTGGGGTAAAATGGTGGAATTTCCTACTTTTTGTATTAATGGCCACATGCTAATTTTGCCATTTTTTGAGGGGTAAGGACTCATATGCTAGCGTGTGGCAATGTAGCTGTACTAACCAATTAGCACAGATCATTCCCACTCTCCACCCCCACTGTGAAAAATTCATGTTTTTTTTTTAATTGATTTAATTTTTCCAATCAAGTATAAACTTGTACGGAAAGGTATACTATTCAGACATAAGTCTCAGGTAATAAAAATAATGAAGAAAACAAAATATAATAGATACTCTCAAGTCTCCAACTTTTTGATCCAAGATTGACATAAGTGGAATAATTATATAAGGAATATAAAACAATTGCAAGAAAAAGAACCTGTTCATGATGTAAACTAAGGAATATTTGTCTTTTAACAGAGCTCTTTAGTATCTATGTAAATGACAATATATAATATACATTAACATTACTTCACTCCAATGATCTTTTGGCTACAAGAAATTCTGTTAAACGTAATAGTTCGAAGAATACATATTTTATCAACTGGTAACGTACAACGCATTTACATGGGTAACACAGATAGAAAGTTGCACCAATCTGAAGAATTCCTAATTTAAGCAATAAAAATTGACGCCGTCTTTTTTGAGTTTCTTTTGCTACATCTTGGAAAATGCGTATTTTATGTCCCATAAATTCCTTATCTTTATTTTTAAAGAACATTTTCATTATCCATATTTTGTCCAGTGTTAAAGCCACAGTAGCCAATAAAGTAGATGAAGAAACCAACTGTATGTCTGAAGACTCCAAAATTGCTGACACATCAAGAGGTGAGTCAGCTTGTTCAACGGCCTTTGAAGCTCCAGAGGGCCTAGTCGGAAAATAGTAGACCTGGGTGAAAGAGAGAATAGCTTCATCTGAAGTGCCGAATACCTCTTTTATGTATCTTCTCAACATTTCCCTAGGTGTTATCGATGAAACCCTAGGGAAATTCAGAAATCTGAAATTATTGATTCTCAGGGAGTTTTCTAGAGATTCAATTTTCCTTCGCATATTTGTTGTATCTTTCATTGTAATTGTTTGTATTTCTTGAATTCTAACCAGATCTTTCCCTTGAGTCTCAGCTTTCTCTACCATTTGCTTCATTCCAGTTTCTACTATTTCTGATTTCTCTTCTAACTTCGTTATCTGAGTTTTCAGGTCCATAACTCGAGGATACAATGTTTTTCCCAAATTTGCAATTAAAACCCACAAATTATCAAGAGTTACCTCAGATGGTGTTTTCTCAAAAAAACTTGGAAGAAATGAAATTTGTACCTTATCAGTCAATTGATTCAAAACAGATATTTCATCATCTGTAGCCTGCTGATCACCCACAGTTTGAGATATCTTCTCCGCTTCTTGTTGGGAACCAAACAAACTTTTAGCTCCCTTGTTCTCAGATGGCTGTTCTATTTTTTAGCACTTGACTAGTTTGTGCACATCCCAAAATTACCACAATATGCCTCCTCGCCCCTCGGCACACCATTTTTTGTTGTGGTATGCACATATTAGTGCTTACAGCATCTTTGTAAAAGGGCCTCTGTATTGCAGTCTTCTGATGGTTAAGTTAGCCACTCCAAATATATTAATTAAATAGGTAAATAAACAAAATAAATAAGCTGCCTATATATCTGAAATCAGTTGAGAAAGAAGATAGTTGCTTATTTTGTTTTCATTGTCAAACTCTAGCGTAGCCATAAGAAAAGAGTTCAGCTCATTTCCAGCACTCAGGTAAGCCATAGTTCCTGCCAGCAAGACAGATCCTGTATCAGCTGAGATTAAGATCCAAGTAGAAGGTAATTCTGTACGCAGTTGTCTCCATTTAGGTGCCCTGTGACCTCACAGGTTCCATTGTAGAATACAAGCATAATCCAATGCCAGCATGCCTAATATTTAGGCATGCACAGTTATACCAACCATAACATTGACATAAGTGCAGGGATCTCAATGTAGCAGGGATGCACATATTTTGTAAGTTACGAGTGTAAGTGGGAGCTCCATCTATATCCCACTCATGCTTCACCCCTGTGTATATACCTCTTGCAAATACACGCTATGCAATTTAAGCAGGTATTTGCAGGATAGCACCTAGGCACTCTGCTAGACTACGTTAATGGTTGTGGTGGCCATTTTGCCACCAGGGGCAGGAGCAAGTGAGCTTTTTTCTTGCCTGAATGACCACTAGCCGTCAGGGATGTTCAGGTAGACCTGAGGTGGGGAGGGGCTTCTGGGACATAGGAGAGTGGCATCATTTGGGGGCCTTTTCCAGTGGGGAATTCAGAAGGGGATCCAATAGTAGTGGGAGATTGTATTATATTAGGGGGGTCAGGAGAGGAACTTGAACTTGTTGGGGGGCCTTCTCTTATTAGGGAGTCAGGAGGAGGATTAGAATAAGGAGAGCGGGAAAGAATAATTATGTTATATTCATCAGGACCTACGCAAGTGTCTTGCACTAATATTGTATAGATAAGTAGGTGTCAAAAGTCTTTCTAGAACAGGTTTCACATAGGCACCTCAAATGTCACTTTAACTAGCTGAACTCTTATGAAAATTACCTTCTAAGGGAACAGTTCTATAACTGGATGCCTCCATTTATTTGCCCCGAGGGCAGACAGTGAGTGCCTATTCTGTAATAAAACCTAGGCGCCTAAGGTCTATTCTAGAATACTAGCACATTCTGGTACCAGTGTACCAAACATTTAGGTACCTGCACTTACACGAGCTTCAGAGCTGGCATAAATGCAGATGCCTAAATACAGTAGGCATGCACGTGGAGGGACATTTTCGACCAGGGACGCCCATCTCTAAGGGCGGGGCCACAAAGGGGCAGGGCCAACCGTATTTTCAAACGAGATGGCCTGCCATCTTTCGTTTCGATAATACGGTTGGAGCCGGCCAAATGTCAGAGATGGCCAGGTTTGAGATGGCCAGCCTCGGTTTTCGCCGATAATGGAAACCGAGGCCGGCCATCTCAAACCCAGCCAAATCCAAGGCATTTGGTCGTGGGAGGAGCCAGCATTTGTAGTGCACTGGTCCCCCTGACATGCCAGGACACCAACCAGGCACCCTAGGGGGCACTTCTAAAAATTAAAAAAAAAATTAAAATAGCTCCCAGGTGCATAGCTCCCTTACCTTGGGTGCTGAGCCCCCCAAATCCCCCCCAAACCCACTCCCCACAACTCTACACCATTACCATAGCCCTTATGGGTAAAGGGGGGCACCTACATGTGGGTACAGTGGGTTTCGGGTGGGTTTTGAAGGGGTTCCATTTTCCATCACAAGTGTCACAGGTAGGGGAGGATGGGCCAGGGTCTGCCTGCCTGAAGTCCACTGCACCCACTAAAACTGCTCCAGGGATCTGTATACTGCTGCGATGGACCTGAGTATGACATTTGAGGCTGGCATAGAGGCTGGCAAAAAAAGTTTTTAAAGTTGTTTTTTTGAGGGTGGGAGGGGGTTAGTGACCACTGGGGGAGTCAGGGAAGGTGATCCCCGATTCCCTCTGGTAGTCATCTGGTCAGTTCGGGCACTTTTTTGTAACTCCCCTTGAACTACTATAGAAAAGGTGTGAGCAAAATCCAAATAAATATATAACTTACAGTATTCTGTGAGTTACATGCATAAGAAGGAGCCCCCACTTACGTCTTGCACATGCTCCACCCCCTTGCAAAACGACAGTCACATATTTACAGACTAGCACTTAGGTGGCAGACTGGCATCAATTGTCTATTCTCGCTATTAAAAACCTAGGACTACTCCATATTGTTTCCTCCATGTTGCAGTTTATTTAACAACTATTAGCACCAAATCTATAGAATCACCCTTTTAATATGTGAGACACACTCCATAAATGAAGAAGATGCATTGCTTGCTTTTTGGATGTAACATTTTTCCTCCAATGGAGCCACAATAATTGGTAAGAAGATTAAATTGCATGGGTTTGAAAATCAGCACTGAGCAGTCATTCATTAAGTATTGTTCTTCAGTTCTGTGACCTCATCCCATTAAGTATTTGCATACTAATAGAAAGCTAAAGTTACAAACCTACTGTTGTGAGTGATGGCTAACCACTCCCTACCAGCCCCTTGTGTTTCCTTCTATAGTCACCACTTTCTATTAGCAAGGGACAGAAAGAGGCTTAAATGCTCTCAGCTGCATTGAACCAGACCAAAATTAGGAGAAATGATGAACATAATTTACCGTAGGGAGAGTCTGTTTGCTTTTACATCAAATAAGGTAAGTTATTTATATCTACAGACAATAGAAATTAACATCAATTGTCTATTCTCGCTATTAAAAACCTAGGACTACTCCATATTGTTTCTTCCATGTTGCAGTTTATTTAACAACTAAGCAAGCAAGGTTAATCTTTTGAACGCTTGATACTATATTTATTTTGCCTTCAGATCTACATTAGGTAGAGAATATCAAAATTTCACTATACAGCCAAAGGCAAACAAATCTTATTAAAATGTTGAAGGTTGATTTTGAGTGCAGCATTTTGCATGATCTCTTGTTTGCATTGCAGAACTGTTGTGTTATATTTAATGGTAAACATTTTTTGATTAAGTGTCAGACTTATGACAAATTATATTTTTACTCCCTCAATTTAAAAGCATTGAGGATTTTCAACAGTTGTGTCAGTTAATATTCTGGCTTGTGATATAGTTAGTTTTTTGTTGTTTTTTTTCTTATAATATAAAGACACATACAATTACTCTTGAAAGTCTTTTAGGATTTTTGTGGGTGAAGATTAGTTTAGCACTTGTCTGCTAAATAGAACTCTGTATGCAAATTTTTATTAGGAGTCCTAATATAAAAATGTTTTTGGCTATGGTGGTCATGTGTCTAGATAAAGGTCTCTTCTATTAAGGGCGTGCAAGGCCAAGATATTTTCAGTTTGTTTTAAGGTTTTCCTGAATTGCCAAGATTTGGTGCCTTTTGGCGGGGGGGGGGGGGGGGGGGGGTTAGTGGGCCAGTGGTTAGGGTGGTGGACCTTGGTCCTGGGAAACTGAGGAACTGAGTTCAATTCCCAGCACAGGCAGCTCCTTGTGACTCTAGGCAAGTCACTTAACCCTCCATTGCCTGCCACATTGAGCCTGCCATGAGTGGGAAAGCACGGGGTACAAATGTAACAAAAAAAAAAAATACGTTCACTTTAATAATTTAAAAAAAAAACTTTTGCACATTCAAGCTTTTGTACACATGTAAATCTGTTGTACATGTATAGGTTCTTAGGTTTCTGCGCATACAATCAATTTTCCAAGTAGTTTTTTTTTTAGGTAAATTAACAATATATGCTAATGAACGAACATCCCTGACATCTATTCAAGTTTCTGGCCCTTTACACCTTCCATGACGTTATACATACTGTTTTCTCTGGCTAAATATCCCATTCTTTTTCTCATTTACTTCTTACTGCACAAGAGAAACAAGTAGAATATTTAGATAGTTGTAATAAATTGGCTTCTGTCTTATAGGTGAAGACAATATAAATTGATACTGTTGTATTAAATAATTCTCATAAAGGGGGAAATATGGACCCCTAGCGGTAGTTGCATCAGGCTAGTGCTAGGGGTGCCATTTTGCAGCCGGCACTGGATTGGGCAGGAGTGTCTAGGCTCGCTTTTCCCCAAAGCTGTCCTCTGGACCACCAATGATGTTAAGGAAGCCCTTTGAGGTGGTGAGGGCTACCTTTGAAGTGGGAGGGTGGGGAGAAGGGGATGGGGGGAGTGGGGGACTTGAACTTGTGAGGAGTACCCAAGGGCCTTAAGCTGGAGGAACCCTGCTGTACTGAGCTGATGTTCCCTGGAAGCGGGAATAGTGCTGCTTGCAAAGTGACTCGCAGGCAGCGTTAGTCTCTTATCCCTGGATTCAGCAAACTGCAGGATTGGGATACCACAGGTTACTGAATCCAGTGGTACATTAAAGTGCGGTAAAAGATAATCTTGTACCTCATGTGGATGTATTCCCTCCCCAAAGCATTTTATGTTGGTTCTCGAACAGTTGGTACTTACAGGGGTAGAAGAGGAATTGAAGAAGCTACTTTGGATGTGAATGGATGTGAATACTATAAAAACAACGTACGACTTGACAACCTTCCGGAAGTTACTGAAGACGCACCTGTTCAAAGAGACTTACAAAAATTATCCTTCTTAATCATTTGATTCCTAATCTATACCAGAACCAACTATTATTGATCATTAAATTTGATTATTTTATCATAGTATCATTATCGAATATTGTACCTTAACCTGATCCTACTTACATGTTATGTATAATCATTTTATTTACCTTATTTATCTAATATTCTTGAACTTTAATTGTAACAGTATGCTGAACCACTTACTTTGTTAATGATGATGCCATTGCAACATAATGTAAGCCACATTGAGCCTGCAAATAGGTGGGAAAATGTGGGATACTAATGCAGCAAAATAAATAAATGGAGTTTGTGAAAGTTCACAACCAATTTTGTCAGTTAAAGCTACTTTAATTGTAACTTTTGCCCTGGAACCTCATAGAAACTGGATTCATCATCTTTATTTTCACTATATACAACATCTTTTGAGGTACAAATGTAATTGTCTTTTCTGACGTATCCAGGGCCACACAGGTTAGGCGCAATGCTTTTTTAGCCAAGCGTAAAGTGCCGTCCCTGGGAGCAACATATTTCGTGCAATTTCCTTGCAAATGTTAAATATCAGAATATCACTTATGTTTTTCCTGCTCCATTACATTTGCTAAATTTTCTAGATGCAAGAACTGTTCTAATCACTTTGAATGTATCCCTCTCCTACTGGATCTGCTTAAAAATGTTTCTCAATTTTTGTATGATTTCAAGCAGTTTCTCTTTTCCATAGTATTTTTCTTATTAGGAAACAAATTCTCCTCGTTATTTCCTTTTTTTCTTGGAACTCCATTGATTGTGGTGTCAGGATAATCACTGCTCAAATGTTTCTTGTTTAAATATTTTGCTTCTCGTTAATACTATTTCAAGTAGTCTGATTCCTTTTCCTAATCAAACAGCTAGCGTATACATTTTCTTGCAAAATTTCTGAAAAGCAAAATTAAAAAAAAGATAGAGCAACAGGAATTAGGGGGTCTCTTACAAAGACGCACTAGCATTTTTAGTGCATCCTAACTGCTAGAGACGCCCATAGGAATATATGGGTGTCTCTAGTGTTTAGCACATGCTTATTTTTAGCGCTTGCTAAAAACGCTAGCACGCCTTTGTAAAAGGACCCCTCAGAGTTTAAGGGGACTGACTTGCAAAAAGTTGCACATAGAATCAGAAAGATGCATGAATATAATTTCGACTAGGGTAAGAGCGGTAAGCAACTCCTACTATAGCATGTACAGCCAATGTTACTCCTTATGTATGAGACTATCTAGTTAGTTGCTTCTTCCATTGAAGGTCTGGTTGAAGACAGTGGCGATCCTAGGTCAGCTGCCACCTGGGGCGGATCGCCGCTGCGCACCCTCCCCCCCCCCCCGGGTGCATCAAGCCCCCCCCCCCGGTGCAATGACACCCCCCCCTCCCCGGCGCATCAAGCCATTCTTGGCTGTTGGAGGGTGCAGAGAGCAGCCGCGCGCCTCTCAGCTCCACTGGCTCACTGCTCCCTCTGCCCCAGAACAGGAAGTAACCTGTTCCGGTGCAGAGGGAGCAGGGAACCAGCGGAGCTGATAGGTGTACGACTGCTCTCTGCACCCTCCAGCAGTGTGCACCCATGGTGGATCGCCCCCACCACCCCACCCTTGCTACGCCGCTGGTTGAAGATCTAAGCTTTCACCTGCTTCCTAAAGTAGAGATAGTCTTGTGCTGAATGAAGCCTGTCAGGGGTTGCATTTCAGAGTGTGGGGGTTACTCAGTAGAAGTCTTGTCGGTGGATGTCACATCGTATGATGTCCTTTGGACAGGGTGTGGTTAAGGATACTCCTTGAGAGGTCTTTGAGGTATGTAGAGGGAGATCCTTTTCTACGAGTACTCTGGCCCATTTCCTTTAAGAGCATTGAAAGTCAATCACAGAGTTTTAAATTTGGCCTTGTATTGTACTGGTAGCCAGTGAAACTTTTACAAAAATGGTACACTGTGAGCACATCACTTACAACCTTCAATCAGGTGTACAAATCATTTGTAGTCAGATCAATGTAGATTGCATTACAGTAATCCAGTCTTAATTTTATCATGACGTGAACCACTATGTGTGGGGGTTACTCAGTAGAAGTCTTGTCGGTGGATGTCACATCGTATGATGTCCTTTGGACAGGGTGTGGTTAAGGATACTCCTTGAGAGGTCTTTGAGGTATGTAGAGGGAGATCCTTTTCTACGAGTACTCTGGCCCATTTCCTTTAAGAGCATTGAAAGTCAATCACAGAGTTTTAAATTTGGCCTTGTATTGTACTGGTAGCCAGTGAAACTTTTACAAAAATGGTACACTGTGAGCACATCACTTACAACCTTCAATCAGGTGTACAAATCATTTGTAGTCAGATCAATGTAGATTGCATTACAGTAATCCAGTCTTAATTTTATCATGACGTGAACCAATATGACAAGACTTGCCTTCTCAGTGTACGGAGAGAGGCAGCGGTTCAAAACTCTGCTGCCCGTCTCATCTTCCACCAGGGTCGCTTTACTCATACTACCCCTCTCCTCAAGACCCTTCACTGGCTCCCTATCCGTTTTCGCATCCTGTTCAAACTTCTTCTACTAACCTATAAATGTATTCACTCTGCTGCTCCCCAGTATCTCTCCACACTCGTCCTTCCCTACACCCCTTCCCGTGCACTCCGCTCCATGGATAAATCCTTCTTATCTGTTCCCTTCTCCACTACTGCCAACTCCAGACTTCGCGCCTTCTGTCTCGCTGCACCCTACGCCTGGAATAAACTTCCTGAGCCCCTACATCTTGCCCCATCCTTGGCCACCTTTAAATCTAGACTGAAAGCCCACCTCTTTAACATTGCTTTTGACTCGTAACCACTTGTAACCACTTGCCTCCACCTACCCTCCTGTCTTCCTTCCCCTTCACATTAATTGATTTGATTTGCTTACTTTATTTATTTTTTGTCTATTTGGCCCTTAAAGGAACATGTGCCTAGTTTTTTTTTTTTTTGTCTATTAGATTGTAAGCTCTTTGAGCAGGGACTGTCTTTCTTCTATGTTTGTGCAGCGCTGCGTATGCCTTGTAGAGCTATAGAAATGCTAAATAGTAGTAGTAGTAGTAGTAGTAATTGTTGCATTCCTTCAAGTATACAGCTTGTAAGCCCTCTGGGGATAGGGAAATACCATCAGTATGTTGAATGTAACTGAGCCTAAGCTGTCAATTGAAAACTATGTACTAAATATAAATGAATAAATATGAGGGGCATAATCGAACGTCACCGGCGATCTATTTTGGCGGAGGCGCAATAGCTGGCCGGAACCGTATTATCGAAAAAGATGGCCGGCCATCTTTTTTTTTCGATAATACGGTTTAGCCCGGCCAAATGCCAGAGTTCGCCGGGTTTGAGATGGCCAGTTTTGTTTTTCAGCGATAATGGAAAAAAAATGCCGGTCATCTCAAACCCGGTGAAATCCAAGGCATTTGGTCGTGGGAGGAGTCAGCATTTCTAGTGCACTGGTCCCCCTCACATGCCAGGGCACCCTAGGGGGCACTTCTAAAAATGTTTAAAAAATATAAAAAAATCTCCCAGGTGCATAGCTCCCTTCCCTTGGGTGCTGAGCCCCCCAAATCCCCCCCAAACCCACTCCCCACACCCTTATGGGTGAAGGGGGGCACTTACATGTGGGTACAGTGGGTGTTGGTGGGGTTTGGAGGGCTCAACACTTAGCACCATAAGTGTAACAGGTAGGGGGGATGGACCTGGGTCTGCCTGCCTGAAGTGCACTGCACCCATTAAAAACTGCTCCAGGGACTTGCATACTGCTGTCAGGGACCTGGGTATGACATTTGAAGCTGGCATACAGGCTGGCGAAAAAGTGCTTAATTTTTATTTTTTTTCCTGTGGGAGGGGGTTGGTGACCACTGGGGGACTATGGGGAGGTCATCCCCCATTCCCTCCAGTGGTCATCTGGTCAGTTGGGGCACCTTTTTGAGGCTTGATCGTGAAAATAAAAGGACCAAGTAAAGCCGGCTAAATACTGCTTAACGCCGCTTTTTTTTTTCTATTATCCGCAAAAGCCAGCCATCTGGTAGCCATGCCCATGCCTGCCCATGTCTCGCCTTCGCTTCACCAGCGACACACCCCTTTGAACTTTGGCCAGCGAGGCGACGGGAAAGCGGCGATGCTGTCAAAAAAGCAGCTTTCGATTATACCGATTTCGCCGCTTTTCCGAGTTCGCCGGCCATCTCCCGATTTATGTCGGAAGATGGCCGGCGATCACTTTTGAAAATGAGCTGGAATATAGTCTAAACGTTGGAAACACCACATGCAGTAGGAAATAAAAACTTAATTTGTCCCGACGGTATGGGCGCAAGCCAAATCCGAAATTACCGCCAGGGAGACATGCCAGCCTGGCGGTAGACTCATTTTTGGGGCACACTACACACGTGTAGAGACTACCGCACCTTAGTAAAAAGCCCCCCCCCCCAGTGTTTTATCTGCACACATAAGATCTTCTATTGTTGTCCACCCACAATCCAGGCGTATTTTCACTTGTATTTTTTAAAGAATTTTTGAAAATGGAGTTTTGCCAGGGGAAGAAATAAGGCATGCAATTTCATGTAAACCAAAGTACATGTATTGCGTCCAATGGAAGTAATACCTGGAGTGAAAGCAGGTGCAAATCTCAGTAGGTAACTGTCCATTACAAAATAATAAAAACAGAACTACATTTTTATTGTTGCTATTATTGTGACAAACCCTGCAGGTAAAAATTACTAGTGTACTTTGCAAAACAAGTAGTTTATTTACTAAAGTTCAGAACAAGTTTACAGGCAGATTGCTTTAATTTCAGATACATCTCACTATTCCCCTTCCCTCATGTGTATAGCACCGAAATATGACATAGTGTTGCATAAGCCCAGTGGAGGGGAAATGTTTCCATATAAAAGTTTTGTTCATTTGTTTGTTTTCCTGTGAAATTTGCAGTTTTCATCAGGGTATGCAGCACTTGGCGGAAGTCAAATCCGTCTAAAACCAAGGTGCTTTGGTTTTCAAATTCTTTACTGACTATCCCTGACAGTACTTACAAAAAAATCCGCTGCCTCAAAATGACCATCAGACTGCATCTAGCGCAGTATAATGACAGCAGGAAAAAGACCTCAAAGAGCTTACAGATCTTAAATATGTCTGTTAAAGCTGGAACAGATCAAAAGATCCTGCCTTCATCATCGGCCAAAAAACCAAAAGATCCTGCCTTCATCGTCGGCCAAAAAACCTTATGATGTACTATATCTCCTGCTGATGTAGTCAGTCTCAAATCATTTTAAATAATTCTTTTGATATACAGATAAATAAATAAGTAGCACCACCACTTATCTTTCAAGTTGGTGCTTCTGGACCGCGTTGCCTTCGTGCTGTATTCCACTCTCCTCTATTCATGTGCCGAGCCGACGATGGCCAGCGTTTTGCAAGGCTGCTTCAGGGTCTCGGTATCACATGGGAGACAAACCAGCACGATCCATTTTCAGTGACTAGCATTTAATATTCAGTTTATTTTGGGCCAGTTTGTACTTAACCAACCAAGCCGATATTCGGCACTGGCCAATTAAGTTCAAACTGGCCAAAGATATTCTAGGAATACACGCAGCCAAAAATCCCATGCTAAAAATCAGCAGCTAGCCATCTAAGTACCTTTTAATCAGCCAGGTGCCATTCCTGGCCAGTTAAATGATTTTGATTGGGGGGCACTGGCTGTGGGGTCCCCAGGACAGGTTTGGGAAAATCTGCAATAATTACTTTTAGTTAGCATGAACTGTTTCTTTGCAAACTTGTTGTAATGAACATAGCTGTTCTATCTTATGCTCATATTTTTTTAATAGCCAAGGAAAATGAAAAATGTCCAGTTACAGTAGGATAAATTATATTTATAGTAGAACATTGAAATCACTGAAACATGGTGCTCAGTTGTGAAACTGGAAGTTGTGAGAAAAAAAAGCATACATGGGACAGAGCTACATATTCTCTGAGTAACACGTCTTCTGTACCAACCCTAATCTTGCATCTACCTGCCACCTCCCTACTGATACCTTTTTCCTGCTTAAACTTGGTTTTAGTTGGATAGACATGATCCACTCATAAGACATTCTTTTTGTAACAAATGCCTAAAAAAAAAACAACACAGGAGCACTTACTGTTTCCTGTTTAGGAGGTGCTAAGGGTTCCCACATTAAGCATCCGTAAACCAGTTAGCATGCAATAATATCAGCAGACTAACCAGTTTATGCTTCTATGCTTCTCCACCCATGACATACCCCCAGCCCCAAATTTTGTTTAGCATAATTAGCATGTCTTTACCATGCGCTAAAGGCAAAACTAATGCAGAATGCTTTACTGCATCCTGCATTAGTCCATTTTTGCCACATTAAGTGCACATTAGCACTTAACACCAATGTTCCCTCTAAGCCGATCGGGAGTCCTCCAACTGCATTGCTGCCAGTGGGGAGTGGTGTTTCAATGTTGTGTTTTCAATCGTTAGGGACAGGCAGGTTCCCTGGAGTCCTGCAGAGCTTGCCTGTCCCTCATCATTGAAAAATGTGATAGTGAAACAGCAACCCCCCACTGGTAGGACTGTAGGTGGAGGACTCCCACTCAGCTGAGAGAACAGTGCTTAACACAGCTTGTAAAAGGGCCACCACATGTCACCTAAGTATAGGTATGTTTGAGGGAGAAGTTTTGATGTAGCATAGGCAGTCATAAGGTTCACATATCAAACATATAAATGGCAAGTGACCGACTCACCTGCAAATGAGCAGTAGAGACTTCCCTCTCTGTCCCGCCCTTGCGTCAAGACATGATGACGAGAGAGGGAAACGGAGTCGGACTGTTGGACGCTGCCGCTGGAGCCTGGAAACGAACATCACGCACCAACCTCCACCCTTATCCACAACCATGCCGCCGCTCCCGCCCCCCTCCGTATCAGGCCCTCTGCACTGACCTGACAGCGCCTCTCACCTCCGTGTGGAAGCACTGCAGGCAGCAGCAGAGCGATCTGCTGCTGCCTGCAGTGCTTTCACACAGAGGTGAGAGGCGCTGTCAGGTCAGTGCAGGGGGCCCGGCACGGAGGGGGGAGGGAGCGGCGGCGAGGAGGGTAGCTAGAAATCTCGCCCGTTTTAATGGGCTTAACGGCTAGTATTTTATAAAATATACATGTACACACACACATCATACACATCAGTTTACACCTGCTACCAAGTAGGTGTAAATGCACACAGGTATATTGTCCCATAAATTGTTGCCAGTTTTCTGAAGCTGTGTTATAAAGATATATAAGCACCTATGTTGTCTTTCCAAATAGCCCCAAAACAGGTTACCTTGGACCTCCTAAATAGGCAACCTGTAATAAAATTACCCTCTTGAAGACATTAAGGGCCCTGTTTACTAAGGTGCATTAGTGTTTTTAGTGCGCCTACACTTAGCACGCATGCTAACCATGTAGGTGCCTATAGGGATATTGTAGGCATGTACATGGTTAAAGCGCGTACATGGTTAGCACACGTTAAAAATGTTTACGCACCTATAATGCTGCTTAGTAAACAGGGCCCTAAATGTAGCTGAACATTGTGGAGTGAAAGGACGTGTGTCCTCAGGATGCCGGGAGATTTGATTCGCACTGAAATCAACTGTGGTAGATGATCTGAGCAGGGAGGCCATGATGCAGATAAGTGGCAACAGTGTGATGTCATCAGGAGTTGCCTGGGAGCATAAAACACCAGCAGCATTGTGGCATGTGGCCGCAGGGATGTGCACAATAGAGAATACCCCTTTGGAGCCCCTTCAGAGCATCAAAGAGTGCTGAGGATTTCTGTGGAATGTGGAGGACTCCTGGGAACTAAGAAATGCTGCAATAGTCTCCCCTTCCTGTAAATACTGCTATGGTTAAAAGGAAAATAAAAAATAAAACACCTGTCACCTCCTTCCCAGAGTTTTGTGCCCTATAGACAAACATGTCATTTTGATGAGGAAGGAGTGCTTAGTAAAGATGCTTCCCTCCATAAAGGTGCTTTGCTCAGCTCTGGTGAGGTGTGTCCTCCCTCATAAGAACATAAAAATAGCCATACTGGGTCAGACCAATGGTCCATCTAGCCCAGTATCCTATTTCCAGCAGTGTCCAATCCAGGTCACAAGTACCTGGCAGAAACCCAAATAGTAGCAACATTCAATGCTACCAATCCCAGGGCAAACAGTGGCTTCCCCATGTCTATCTCAATAGCAGACTATGGATTTTTCCTCCAGGAACTAATCCAAACCTTTTTTTAAACCCAGATATGCTAACCACTGTTACTACATCCTCCAGCAACGAGTTCTAGAGCTTAACTATTTGTTGAGTGAAAAAATATTTCCTCCTGTTTGTTTTAAAAGCATTTCAATGTAACTTAGACTTTGCACTTTCTGAAAGAGTGAAAAATCAATTTACTTTTACCCGCTCTATACCACTCAGGATTTTGTAGGCCTAAATCATATCTCCCCTCAGCTGTCTCTTTTCCAAGCTGAAAAGCCCTAACCTCTTTAGCTTCTCCTCATATGAGAAGAGTTCCATCCCTTCATCGCTGTTCTTTGAACCGTTTCTAATTCCGCTATATCTTTTTTGAGATGCTCATGCATAGCTTGTTGCATCACCCCTACACGATCTCAGGCAAATCCCTAAACCTTCTAACTCGCATAACAAGCTGTAATTCAACAAGTAGAGCAGGCATTAGGAGGGTGCCAATGGACAATTGCCCTAAGCCCACAAGCTACAGGGGGCCCCAAGTTGTCTGAAAGTGAAGGAGATAGCTTACTGCTGGGCTTTGGGGCTTCTTTCCAAATTTCTGCCCCTAATCTCAGGATGTTTAACACCAGTCCTGGCAAAAAGGCTCTGGAACTGTATGTTTTTCTGCTTGCAGGCAGCCCTGTATAATAGACATTGATTAATTCTGAGATGCTGTCTGAGGCTCTTGTTTATTCACTTTTTATAGCACAGGGGATTTTTTTGCTTTCATTAGTAGTAATCTTGTCAAACTCAATATGCTTTGGGACTGGTGTAGAAAGAGAAAAGTAGTCACTTGTGGAAGATTTTCAGTAAATTGCCACTTTTTATTTTCAAGCTTCTTGTAAGTGTACAATGATATCTACTAACTAAATACACATATCTGGTGTTGACAATTCTGAACAGGGCGTAAATGCAGAAGCTGAAATGAATGCATATTTTCCACTGCGCTGATAAATAAAAAAAATGCACTAATAAAATTTGAGTGATTAGGAAAAATGTTACTTAATTGATTTATGAACTGACTTACCATTAATAATAGACCAAAAAGAAAATCATAATTCTAGAAGGATTTAACTATGTTACCGAAGTATTGGAATATCACTGAAATATTTTACCAAAGTGTAAACTCACCTTTAAGAACAGAATTAAAATATTAATTTTATGTTGCCCATATGTCTGTCACTTTCTGAGATTTTTCTAAGGAAAACGCATTAGGGCTGTCCATAAATGTGAAATATATTTGATAGGCCTTAGTAGCATTTGAAATTATCTTATATACATTTTTGTAAACATTGTATAAAGCATTATTACGCCTGTTTTATTCAACTGCAATGAGATTTTCCACTTTCCACATTTTAGTGCCAAAAGTGCAAAGCCTGTGTGATAAATGTCAGGAGCATAGTCATCATCTGCCCAACATTTACTGCCCAACAAAATCTACATTTGGGTGCAGAAACCCAAAAGAGAGATACCGGATAGGAGGGGAGAGATTAGTAAGCTCGACTCAGGAGAGAGATCTTGGGATGTTGGTGTCCGAGGATCTGAAGGCGAAGAAACAATGTGACAAGGCAACGGGTCGGGGGGGGGGATCTTGAGGGGATCATTGCTTGGGGTGCAGGATGCTAATCAGGGGCATCAGTTGTGTGCTGCATTTTTGTGATTACTGTGGGACCTGCGTCATATGTTTTGAGAAATAATGCAAGCACATTCATGCTGCCTGATGAAACATTTGATGAAGACCCATATGCTGTCTGCCCTGTGCGTAGTAACGTAGTAACATAGTAAATGATGGCAGATAAAGACCTGTACGGTCCATCCAGTCTGTCCAACAAGATAAACTCATTTTACATGGTATGTGATACTTTATATGTATACCCGAGTTTGATTTGTCCTTGTCATTCTCAAGGCACAGACCGTAGAAGTCTGCCCAATGCTCTTCTTGTACTAAAAGTTCTGAAGCTAAAGTCGAAGCCCCGTAAAATTAATACTCTAGCCCATCCCTATCTATTCAGTAATGATCAGGGCATAGACCATAGAAGTCTGCCCAGTCTGCCCAGAACTGGTTTTGCTTCCCAATTACCAGTGTTGCCACCCAATCTCCGCTAAAATTCCGTGGATCCATTCCTTCTAAATAGGAATCCTTTATGTTTATCCCATGCATGATTGAATTCCATTACTGTTTTCATCTCTACCACCTCCCGTGGGAGGGCTTTCCATGTATCCACCACCCTCTCTGTGAAAAATACTTCCTGGCATTACTCCTGAGTCTGCCCCCCCTTCAACCTCAGTTCATGTCCTCTAGTTCCGTCTCCGGAAAAGGTTTGTTTGCGGATTAATACCTTTAAAATATTTGAACATCTGTATCATGTCACCCCTGTTTCTCCTTTCCTCCAAGGTATACATGTTCAGGTCGGCAAGTCTCTCCTTGTACGATTTGCAACGCAAATCCCATACCATTTTTGTAGCTTTTCTTTGCACCGCTTCGTCTTTTTACATCTCTAGCAAGATACGGCCTCCAAAACTGAACACAATACTCCAAGTGGGGCCTCACCAATGACTTGTAGAGGGGCAAAAACACCTCCTTTCTTCTGCTAGTTATACCCCTCTCTAAGCAGCCTAGCATCCTTCTGGCCACGGCCGTCGCCTTGTGACATTGTTTCTTCACCTAGATCCTCGGACACCAACACCCCAAGGTCTCTCTCCTGAGTCGATCTTACTAATCTTTCCCCTCCTATCCGGTATCTCTCTTTTGGGTTTCTGCACCCCAGGTGCATCACTCTACACTTCTTGGCATTAAATTTTAACAGACAAACCCTCGACCATTCTTCTAACGTTTGCTGGCATTCGCATATAGACATTTCAAACTATGTTTGTTGTTCGCATTTACATCATGCTCAGTACTTGATAGCATTAATTTGCAATCTTTTGTCTGCTTTTAATTTTTATTTTAGGATACCTGATCTACTATGGTCTCTTTTGCAACCTCGCTATCATGATACCCTATCTTCCCTGTTTTGGTGATATCTTTGAAAGATACCTTATCCCGAACTATGCGCTTTTGAGCGACTGTCGGCCTTCCCCCAGTTTCTAGTTTAAAAGCTGCTCTATCTCCTTTTTAAATGCCGATGCCAGCTGCCTGGTCCCACCCTGGTTAAGGTGGAGCCCATCCTTACGGAATAGGCTCCCCCTTCCCCAGAATGTTGCCCAGTTCCTAACAAATCTAAAACCCTCCTCCCTGCACCATCATCTCATCCATGCATTGAGACTCTGGAGCTCTGCCTATCTCTTGGGCCCTGCACATGGAAAGGCTAGCACTTCAGAAAATACTACCCTAGAGGTTCTGGATTTGAGCTTTCTACCTAAGAGCCTAAATTTGGCTTCCAGAACCTCTCTCCCACATTTTCCTATGTCATTGGTACCCACATGTATATGACAGTCGGCTCCTCCCCAGCACTGTCTAAAATCCTATCTAGATGACGTATGAGATCCGCCACCTTCGCACCAGGCGATCCTCTCGTCCACCAGCCATCCAGCTATCTATATGCCTAATGATCAAATCACCAACTACTACAGCTGTCCTAACCCTTCCCTCTTGGGCAGCACTTGGAGACATATCCTCAGTGTGAGTGTGCAGGTCCTGGCTACAGGATTACTTCCTACTTCACCAGGGTGATGCTCTCCTTCTAGGAGACCTCCCTCCTCCAAGGTAGCATAGGGGCTGCCTGTCACAACTGTCAGGAATAGTGAGCCCTTGGACCAAAACCGGAGCTTTGGCAAACAAATCACCTGGGCTGGCACAGGCAGGAATCAAAACAGACTGGACTAGGATTAACTAACAGACTCAACAAGGCAGGACAGAGGTAACTAAACACAATGGACAACACAAGAACTGGATCCAGACGAGGCAAGGAAAAGAAGGCAAGGGCCAGAATTAGAATCCAGGCAGGACAAGGCAAGACTCGGAACTGGATTAAAACTGGGACTGGGACCCAGAAATGCAAGACAAGGCAAAACACGGAAGTAGATTAAAACTGGATCCAGAAAAGGGCAAGACAAGGACAAGGCAAGGACTGGATCTGGACAGGACTAGACTGAAAAAGACAAGACAAAGTACACCTAGACTGGCAAGACAGGGTAGGAACTAGGCAACAAGAATAACAGAAGCAAGACAATAAACAAGGCAGGAACAGGATTCAGGATACTCAAACAGGCTTGGCTGGAACAGGATTCAGAATTCTCAAACAGGATTCAGGATTCTCAAACAGGATTCAGGATTCTCGAACAGGCTTGCCTGGAACAGGATTCAGGATTCTCAAACAGGCTTGGCTGGAACAGGATTCTCAAACAGGATTCAGGATTCTCAAACAGGATTCAGGATTCTCATACAAGCTTGGCTGGAACAGGGTTCAGGATTCTCAAACAGGATTCAGGATTCTCGAACAGGCTTGGCTGGAACAGGATTCAGGATTCTCAAACAGGATTGAGGATTCTCGAACAGGCTTGACTGGAACAGGATTCAGGATTCTCAAACAGGATTCAGGATTCTCGAACAGGCTTGGCTGGAACAGGATTCAGGATTCTTAAACAGGATTCAGAATTCTCTAACAGGACTGGCTGAAACAGAATTCTGGAATGGGCTTGGCTTGGCTGGAACTGGATTCTGGAATGGGTTTGGCTTGGCTAGAACCAGATTCTGGAACGGACATGACTTAGTTTGACTGGAACTAAATTCTGGAAGGGACTTGGCTTGGCTTGACTGGAACTGGATACTGAAAGGGACTTGGCTTAGCAGGGAACTGGGACAAAACTAGCTCAAACATAGGGCAGGAGCAGAACCTGGCTTCAACACACAACAGGAACAGAACTTGGCAGAAACAAAGCTCAAAGAGCCAGGAAGCAAACACAGTAGGCAAAGGATTAAGCAGACTAAGGGAAGACAAAAACAAAGAAGCAATATGCTTACCAGCATCCACAGCTGGAAGGGAAAGGTCAGGCAGATTGAGAGGCAGCAGACCTACACACACAGGAAACAGAACAGGGAAATCAGAAAACAGGAACAGAGCTTGGCTAAACACGGAGATTGGCTTAAACACGGAGCTTAACTATAGCAAGAGTCAAAAGCAGGGCTAGTCTAAAAGCAGAAGCCAAGGGAAGTCAAACAGATACAGACACCAAGGGCAGGGTATGGCTCTACAGCCAGACTTTCAGGATCAAGGTACAAAAGCAACCACACAGAAACAAACATAGTAACATAGAGGGGCATAATTGAACGGCGCCGGCCAAATAGCTGGCCGGCCATCTTCAGGGCCGGCGCCATAAGTGGGCGGAGCCAACCGTATTTTTGAAAAAGATGGCCGGCCATCTTTTTCTTCGCTAATACGGTTGGGCCCGGCCAAATGTCAGAGTTCGCCGGGTTTGAGATGGCCGTCATCGGTTTTCGGCCATAATGGCAAATAATGCCAGCGATCTCAAAACCGGCCAAATCCAAGGCATTTGGTCGTGGGAGGAGCCAGTATTTGTAGTGCACTGGTCGCCCCTGACATGCCGGGACACCAGCCGGGCACCCTAGGGGGCACTTCTAAATTTAAAAAAAAATAAAAATAGCTGCCAGGTGCATAGCTCCCTTCCCTTGGTTGTTTAGCCCCCCCCCCCCCAAATCTCCCCCAAAACCCACTCCCCACAACTCTACACCATTACCATAGCCCTAAGGGGTGAAGGGGGGCACCTAGATGTGGGTACAGTGGGTTTTGGGTGGGTTTTGGAGGGCTCCCATTTACCACCACAAGTGGAACAGGTAGGGGGAATGGGCCTGGGTCCACCTGTCTGAAGTGCACTGCACCCACTAAAAACTGTTCCAGGGACTTGCATACTGCTATCAGGGAGCTGGGTATGAATTTGAGGCTGGCATAGAGGCTGGCAAAAAAGGTTTTTTTTTGTTTTTTTTGGGGGGGGGGGGGTTGGAGGGGGTTGGTGACCACTGGGAGAGTAAGGGGAGGTCATCCCCAATTCCCTCTGGTGGTCGACTGGTCAGTAAGTACACCTTTTTGAGGTTTGGTCCTGAAAATAAATGGACCAAGTAAAGTGGGCGAAATGCTCGTCAAGCCTGGCTTTTTTTTTCCATTATCGGGCGAAGCCGGCAATCTTGTGAGCACGCCCCTGTCCCACCCCTGTCCTGCCTTCACTACCCTACTGACACGCCCCCTTGATGTTTCGCAGGCTCCACGACAGAAAGCAGTTGAACCCTGCCAAAATCAGCTTTCGATTATACCGATTTGGCCGGGTTTAGGAGATCGCCGGCCATCTCCCGATTTGAGTCAGAAGATGACTGGCGATCACTTTCGAAAATGAGCTGGATAGTAACATAGTAGATGACGGCAGAGAAAGACCTGCATAGTCCATCCAGTCTGCCCAACAAGATAAACTCATATGTGCTACCTTTTCTGCATACCTGACCTTGATTAGTGTCTGCCATCCTCACGGCACAGACCGTAGAAGTCTGCCCAGCACTAGCACCGCCTCCCAACCACCAGCCCCCCCCCCCCCCCCCCCCCTGGCTCTGCCACCCAATCTCTGCTAAACGTCTGAGGATCCCTTCCTTCTGAACAGGATTCCTTTATGTTTATCACACGCATTTTTGAATTCTGTTACCATTTTCATCTCCACCACCTCCCGCGGGAGGGCATTCCAAGCATCCACCACTCTCTCTGTGAAAAAGTACTTCCTGACATTTTTTTGAGTCTGCCCCCCCTTCAATCTCATTTCATGTCCTCTAGTTCTACCGCCTTCCCATCTCCGGAAAAGGTTCGTTTGCAGATTAATACCTTTCAAATATTTGAAAGTCTGTATCATATCAACCCTGTTTCTCCTTTCCTCCAGGATATGCATGTTCAGGTCAGCAAGTCTCTCCTCATACGTCTTGTAACGCAAATCCCATACCATTCTCGTAGCTTTTCTTTGCACCGCTTCAATTCTTTTTACATCCTTAGCAAAATACGGCCTCCAAAACTGAACACAGTACTCCAGATGGGGCCTCACCAGCGACTTATACAGGGACATCAACACTTCCTTTCTGCTGGTCACACCTCTCTCTATACAGCCTAGCAACCTTCTAGCTACAACCACCGCCTTGTCGCACTGTTTTGTCGCCTTCAGATCCTCAGATACTATCACCCCAAGATCCCTCTCCCCATCCGTACATATCAGACTCTCACCGCCTAACACATACGTCTCCCGTGGATTTCTACTCCCTAAATGCATCACTTTGCATTTCTTCGCATTGAATTTTAATTGCCAAATCTTAGACCATTCTTCTGGTTCCGCAGATCCTTTTTCATGTTTTCCACTCCCTCCCAGGTGCCCACTCTGTTATAAATCTTAGTATTGTCCGCAAAAAGGCAAACTTTACCTTCTAACCCTTCAGCAATGTCACTCACAAATATATTGAACAGAATCAGCCCCAGCATCAATCCCTGAGGCACTCCACTACTCACCTTTCCCTCATCCGAGCGAATTCCATTAACCACCACCCTCTGGCGTCTGTCCATCAACCAGTTCCTAATCCAGGTCACCACTTCAGGTCCTATCTTCAGCCTGTCCAGTTTATTTAAGAGCCTCCTGTGGGGAACCGTGTCAAAAGCTTTGCTGAAATCTAAGTAGATTACGTCTATAGAACGTCCCTGATTCAATTCTCCAGTCACCCAGTCAAAGAATTCAGTGAGATTCATTTGGCACAATTTCCCTTTGGTAAAACCATGTTTTCTCGGATCTTGCAACTTATTGGCTGCCAGGAAATTCAGTATCCTTTCCTTCAGCATCGCTTCCATTACTTTTCCAATAACCGAAGTGAGGCTTACCGACCTGTAGTTTCCAGCTTCTTCCCTATCACCACTTTTGTGAAGAGGGACCACATCCACCATTCTCCAATCTCACGGAACCTCTCCCGTCTCCAAGGATTTATTAAACAAATCTTTAAGAGGACCCGCCAGAACCTCTCTGAGCTCCCTCAATATCCTGGGGTGGATCCTGTCCGGTCCCATGGCTTTGTCCACCTTTAGGTTTCCTAGTTGTTCATACACACTCTCTTCCGTGAACGGTGCTATATCCACTCCATTCTCATATGTACTTTTGCCAGTCATTCGCAGTCCTTCTCCAGGATTTCCTTCAGTGAAAACAGAACAAAAGTATCTATTTAGCAAATTTGCTTTTTCTTCATCATTATCTACATAGCGGTTCGCAGCATCTTTCAGTCTCACAATTCCCTTTTTAGTCATTTTCCTTTCACTAATATACCTGAAGGAAGTTTTGTCACCCCTCCTTACCTTTCTAGCCAAGCATTGAAACACAAGACTCAAAGAAACACAGAACAGACCTTCAAGAACAAAGCCAAGCAGGGAAATAATCTAAACAGGTAACACAAGATTAAGAAACCTCTTGCAAAGGCAATGTAGGAAAGCTCCCTAGGTCCTTATAAAGGAGTAGGCTGATAATGTCACAAGTAGGAAATGAAGCAGGGAGACCAAAGCGAGGCTTGGTTAACAGGAAGAACAACAACAGGATATGAAGCAGAAGTAGGGAGACCAAAGTGAGACTTGGCTTTCAGGAAGAACAACAATAGGGAAAAAAGCAGACTGGAGAGGTCACAGAGTTAGATACAGAGAAACAGTAGGTCTGAACATAAGGGCCCGACCACAACCGTGACACTGCCAGACTGGAGGTGGGACTTCTCTACAACATCCCTGTAGGTCTCCTCTATGTACCTTTCTGTCTCCCTCAGCTCCACCAAGTCTGCTACTCTAGACTCAAGAGAACGGACACGTTCTCTAAAAGCTAGGAGCTCTTTGCATTGGGCACACACATATAACCGCTCACCAACTGGGAGATAATCATACATGTGACACTCAATGCAAAAGACTGGATAGCACCCCTCTCACTGCTGACTCCATCTTAGTATTTTTGAGTTTTTTCAATAATTTAAAACTTGCTACAGTATTAAGGATATTAGCCTAATATAAAAGTGTATTTTAGTTTTATAGTATATTGTATGATTTATTTCGTGTTTCCTTCTTAGATGGTAATGAAATGTATTTAAAACTCTGTAAGAGCACTCCTTGTTTGTTACCCTAATTACAATAACTGACTATAAATGAAGAGTTGTCCTAGGGGTGGATGGGTGTTGGGGAGGGTGGGTGGGAAGACTAAACTAGATCCTGCAGTGCCTGCTAGAGTCTATCTGTTAATGCTGTGGTACAAAGTTCAAGTTTTAAAACTAAGAGGAAAAGACTATGGAGATTAATTGATAAAATTTGCTTTTTTTCTATTTTTATTCTGCCTATCACTAACCTACAATTCCTCTTTTAAACCCCAATCTTTAAGTTCCCAAAGCACAAAGCAAAATAGTGTTCACTTACCAGAGAAATGTCCTCTTCTCTCAGAACTTGCAGTTAACGTGTGTTGTCATGCCAACTATGTAACAGTTACAAGATCATGTGGTAACATTTCATGATAATTTTCATGTTTACTGCTTAATTCACCATATAGTAAGAGGGCCCAAAAGTCTTTTGAACATCAGGCCCACACTGTGTATAAAGTGTTTACAAGTATTAGATGATAAGAGCCATATCTGTTTTGCCAGTTCACATTTTTATATCTGCGGAATTCTTAAGGGTGAAAGAAAAATTAAAAATTGGCCTATGTTGAATGTATGTCTTAATATGTCATTAGGTTCCTCAAGATGAATGGAGTGGCTACACCCCACAGAACAAAGATGATGAAATTCCCTGCCGAAGGATGCGCAGTGGCAGTTATATCAAAGCCATGGGGGATGAGGACAGTGGAGACTCAGACACTGCCAGCCCTAAGCCATCTCCTAAGATGGCAGCCCGAAGGGAAAGCTATCTCAAGGCCACCCAGCCGTCACTGACAGAACTCACTACTCTCAAGTAAGTCAATCCAGGAAATCAGCTTTCAACTAAAAGCACAAACATTTTATAACTCAGGACATATCAAACAATTGAAAATCTCTGCACACCATTCTGTCCTAATGATCCAAAGATGTTTAAAATTTCTAAGGTTAATTTGCAGCAAAACATGTAGGAAATCATTTGAAATGCCTAAACTAGACGTTTCAAATTATTTGTATTTTGCTGTGCCTTACATATAGCAAGCATTGCATAACATACAGGTCTATGTAGATATTTTGTTCTGTATGTATCTTATACATGTAAGCCCTATCATATATGAATAATCTTATTGAATTACCCCCTCGTAATGCTGTTTCACCATCTAGAGAATATCTTGTCTTACATTTCCCTATCTGTAAGAATGTGATATACAAAACAATATAAAAATCTGAAAATCGGGCTTTGCAGTAATCTAATGCCCTAACACTATAGCATGAATCATTTAATAAAATACTTTTTGATCAGCATAAGATTTAACTGAACAAATCTGTTTTGTCTTAAAGAAACATCTTTGCACTATAGATAAAATATGTGCGTGATAATTTAGTTGATCTATGAGAACCTCTAGATTATTTAAATATGCAAGAGGGGACAATATTGCACCTTGAGGAACTCCACACGATGAACCTTGTAAAGTGGAATCACTAGAAATGTGAGAAATAAAAAAAGGCACAGTCGGCAAGAAATTACTCAAACCATTGATGTACTTGACTTCTAACGTCAAACTCCTCTTAACTCTTTTACCTATTTCTTTATTTATTTATTATATTTGTATCCCACATTTTCCCACCTATTGGTAGGCTCAAAGTGGCTTACATAATTTCAGAGAGATGTTTACAGGCTCTGGTGTGAACAAATACAGTATAGGAGTATAGTTAAAGAGATTTGGAATGGTTCATCCCCAGCGAATTACTATGGTGGGTTCATGTGTCAGGGAATAGAGAACTGTTCATTTTCTAGTTCATGTGTTGTATTTTATTGTTTGGTGTTTATATCTATGTATTCCATCTTTATTTATACTCTACGCTGTCTATTAAAATGTCTTATTACGTATTGTGTTGACATTGTAAGTAGTATAATATGCCATACTTTGTATTGTTATTTAAATATTTTTACTGCTGTAACTGCCTATTGCTTATGTTTGACTTATTCTTGCTGTACACTGCCTTGAGTGAATTCCCTCAAAAGGCGGTAAATAAATCCTAATAAATAAATAAAATTCACTCTGCTAATTTCTCCTATCAAGGCATCAAAATTTGAAATTTTCTTCCTTAATCAATCAAGTTTACAGATGATTACCTAACTTTTAGAAGTCTTCTAAAAACACATTGCTTCAGTCTGGCCTTTCTGAATACAAAGAACTCTATTTGAATTTTAACCACACCCTTTTCTTAATCTCCTTTCCCATCTAGTCCTGCCTGATTATTCTCTCACATATCCACCCTTAATTATTTGTTTGTGCTTGAGATAGTCTAAATCTGTACATAATTATGTTTTATTCACTTTATTGTTTGTTTGTAAGCCATATTGAGTCTATTTCAGGCTAATGTGGGGTACAAATGTCATGAAAAAATAAATACAGGACCAGATTCTATAAATGGTGCCTAAAAATTCAGCAACAAAAAAAATAGCACTTAGTGCTATTCTATTAACCATGCTTACAGTTAGACGCGGTTTATAGAATAGTGCTTAGCAACAGGAACCGTGGCTACGTTTAGGCATGGCCATTTACACCAATGAAAACCTGGTGTAAATTCCCACACGTAAATTAGATGAGAATCTGGCTAGTTCTATAGCAACGCACATAAACTTTAGGAATGCCCCTGGCCCGCCCACACCCCACCCACACCCCTCCCACAGCCACATCCCCTTTTTTGGAGTCACACACTGGAATTTATGTGTGCTTCTTTATAGAATACACTTTAAAAGATGCACGCATAAATTCTAATTATTGCCAATTAGTTGCAATAATTGCTTGCTATGCCGAATTATCAGCCCTGAGTGGCTCTTTAATTAAGTTGTGTGTACAAATTTACATGCACAACTCAAGGCACTGTCTATAGAATCCGGGAGACAGAGGGCAATTCTATAACTGTCAATTCTATTCAGGGGCGCCGAGAGGGGGAGACAGGGGGGGACAAAATTCCCCGGGCCCGGGGGGGCCTGGCGCCGCTGCAGTCCAGCCTGCCCACTCTCCATCGCTCCCTGGCATTGAACTTAAGCGCCTCACCTTCGAAAACGCAGCAAGCAGTGGCAGACCACTCCTTCCTTCCATGTCCCGCCCTTGCCTGACATAACCCACGAGGGTGGGACATGGAAGGAAGGAGTGGTCTCCCGCTGCTTGCTGCGCTTTCGAAGGTGAGGCACTTAAGGTCTGTGCAGAGGGCCCGGGGGTGGAGAGAGGGCCCAGTGGCGGGTGGAGGGGTGGCCCAGTGAACTCGGGTGGGTGGGGGGGAGGGCCCGGGGGCGGCCTTGCCCCGGGCCTGGCCCAGTCTCTCGGCGGCCCTGATTCTATTTAGGCACCCCCAAGGCTACACTGTAGGAACTCTGTTCTATAATTGAACCCAGGCACTAGGTTTCATTACAGAATAAAAGGAAATGGGACTTGATATACCACCTTTCTATGGTTGCAATCAAAGCAGTTAACATATTATATACAGGTACTGAGGGGCCTTCTTACAAAGAGGCTTAGGCATCTATGTGCATACAACACACATCAAAGTAGAACTACCGCCCGGCTACCGCATACCCTGGGTGGTAATTCTAATTTTGATGCACGTCCAAAACGCGCGGCAGAAAATAATTTCTATTTTCTACTGCGTGGCACTAACCAGGCGGTAATCGGTAATGTACCCGCCAGGGGCATAGCCAGACTTTGGCGGGAGGGGGGTCCAGAGCCCAAGGTGAGGGGGCACATTTTAGCCCCCCCCCCGGCACCGCTGACCCCCCCTCCCCCCGCCATTGCCGACTTTGACCCTTCCCGCTGCAGATCCTCTCGACCCCCTCCCCCCCTCTCCGTCGCCGTTGCCTACCTTTGCTGGCGAGAAGAAGACCTTGGCTGGCGGGGGTTGGGGTCCCCGGCCAGCAAAGGCAGGCGACGGCGGGTTGGCGGCGGGTCGTCAGCAGGGGGCTCCAGGGTCAAACCTATGGGAGGCCAGGCCCCCCAGGCCCCACGTAGCTATGCCACTGGTACGCGCACTGGCAATTACCGCCCAGTTAACGCTTGAGACCTTACCACTTAGTCAATCGGTGGCGGTAAGGTCTCAGGCCCAAAATGGAAGCATTCTGATTTTTATTAGGCCACATGTATATTTTTGGCAAAAAAAGGCCTTTTTTTGCAGATGTGCTGAAAAATGGACCTGCAAGCATCCAATACACATGCCTACACCAGTGTAAGCCATTTTTCGGTGTGCCTTAGTAAAAAGGCCCCTTATTTTGTACCTGCTGCAATCAAGGGTTAAATGACTTTTCAAACAGGCTTTTAAACTGGGTTAGGAAGAATAATTGATCCCTTTCTGTTTTTTCCTCCCTATGTTTCTTCTAGGGTGGGATGGGTAAATGCAGAGATAGAAACATTTGCAAAGCATTTATACATTGGAATTTGCCTAATTTTTTATGGTGTATATGTATCTGGTATGATTGTGCCTTCTATTTTAACATGGAGTTCTTTTCTTAATTCTTTCTTTCTTGTTTTTACATTGTTAACCACCTATACTTGTCCTACAAATGAGGCGGTATAAAAATTTAGTAAATGATAAACAATAAATAATAAGTGAGAGCCCCGCCTATGTCCCACGTATCCTCTGCCCCTTGTAAATACAAACAATGGGGTACATGCTTTCCACAGTTTAAAAGGGCTTACTGTACGTTGATAATTTCCTTTGTATTTCAACAGGACTTAAATGCAGTAATGCGCCTTTACTTTAAATCAACTAACCGTGTGTTTGTTGGCCAGAAAATCTGGCTTTATCCGGATGTGACTAAGTTTACACAAGAAAAACGTAAAAAGTTTCTCTCTATGAGGTCAAAGTTTTGGAATTGGGAGGTTCTTTCCTCCTGGCCTATCCCTGTAAATGTGTCATCAGGTTAAATCAAGTTAAATATATATATTATATGCCTGATCAGCTTCAGACCTTCCTAGACAATAAACAACGATAGAGTTGAGATATATATGGGACTGACGGAACCATATTTATTTTTATTTACATATTATGATTGTGTTACCTTCACTAATTCCTATCCCCCTATTATTGAGGTCTAAGGAAGCCAAACTTTGTCTTTATTATGTCGTTTTGAACAATTATAATTTTCCTGTATTATTAACTAATGGCTGTATTACACTTTTGCAGTATGATAATTTCTGTAATAAGTATATAAAACTAATAAAAATTATGAACAATAAAAAAAAAAAAAGATAAAAAGGGCTTACTGTAGGTCGTCTCTGCACGCCCTGCGGTAATTTTACAATTTATGGGCCCCTTTTACTAAGCAGAGGTAAGCCCAACGTGGGCTTACCGCTTGCTAAACAGGAAATACTGCCGGGTTTCCGCAGTAGTCCGGCGGTACTTCCCACCCCTAGCGCACCATCATTTCTGGCGCTAGAAAATGTATATTTATTTTTGTAGCGCTGGAGTATCCCCAGCAGTAATTGGTTACCACCAGGTTAGCGCAGGAGCCCCTACCGCCACCTCAATGGGTGGCGGTAAGGACTCCCTCCTGAAATGGCTGCGCGGCAAGTGCTTTACTTGTCATATGGCCATTTCCTGCAGGAAAGAGAGACTTCCCTTTTACCCACTACAGTAAAAAAGGGCCTCAGTGCGCATGACATACACGCGCCAATGCCAGTTCAGGCCCCCTTTTGCCGCAGCTTGGTAAAAGGGGCCCTGTGTGCGCAAACCGAGTGCCAAAAAATAATTGTTAGTTTTTCACAGAGAGACATGTGTGGGGCAGAGACAATACATTTCTGTGCTAATCAGTTAGTGCATATTTATTTATTGCATTTGTATCCCACATTTTCCCACCTATCTGCAGGCTCAATGTGGCTTACAGTATTCCGCTCTGGTTATCGCCACAGTGGAGTAAAGATACAATTAATAATTATATAAGAACATGAGTAACATAATGGGATAAAGCATTAGGTATAACGAGATCAAAAATGTAATAACAGTAAAAGCAGTAATGCACTAAGGTTCAAATGATGGATCATTGTGGTATGTCTTATTGAAGAGATAGGCTTCAGTGATCTCCGAAAGTTGATTAAGTCGTTCATTTTTTTCACATCAAGTGGTAATGCATTCCAAAGCTGCGTTCCTATGTAGGAAAAATTAGATGCATGTGTTAGTTTATATTTTAGACCTTTGCAACTGGGGAAGTGAAGATTTAGGAATGTGCCTAAAGATCTTTTGGTGTTCCTGGGTGGTAAGTCAATAAGGTTTGACATGTAGACCGGGGCATCTCCATAGATAATTTTATGAATCAGTACAGACCTTGAACATAATACGTTCCCTAAATAGGAGCCAGTGCAGTTTTTCTCTTAGGGGTGTGGCACTTTCGTATTTTGTTTTACCAAATATAAGTCTGGCTGCAGTGTTTTGGGCTGTCTGAAGTTTTTTGATGATTTGTTCTTTACACCCAGCGTACAGTGTATTGCAGTAGTCCAGGTGACACTAAGGGGCCCTTTTACTAAACCGCATAAGCGTCTATGCGTGCCCAAACGTGTGCCAAAATGGAGTTACCGCCAGACTACCGCGTGGCTCTTGCGGTAATTTCATTTTTGGCGCATGTCTGATATATGTATCACGAAAAATATTTTTTATTTTTGGGCGTGCGTAATAGATGCTCGCCAAGTGGCCTTTGGCACGTGTAGGTCATTACCACCCAGTTAACGCGTGAGTCTTTACCACCAGGTCAATGGCTGGAGGTAAGGTCTCAGATCCAAAATGGAGATGCGTCAATTTTCATTTGGCCGCACGTCCACTTTTGGCAAAAAGAAAAATGGCCTTCTTCACAGGCTTGCTGAAAAATGGATCAGTGCGCGGCCAAAACCTGCACCTACTACTATTACTTATCACTTCTATAGCGCTACAAGGCATAGTCCCTGCACCTACACTACTGCAAGCCATTTTTCAGAGTGCCTTAGTAAAAGGACCCCCAACTGATTAATGTATGATTAGCACATGAGCCCCTACCACCTACAAAATAGGTGTTGGTAAAGCCTCACACGCAAACCTTTGTTAATGGCTGTACGCTAATGATAACATTAGCAAATAGCCACACATTTGAAAAATGGAGTTAGTGCAGAGGAAAGACCTGTATAAAGGCACACTAAGGCCACTTTTAAGTGTAGCCTCTATCAGGCTTATTTTTGAAAGTGATCACCGGGCATCTTCCAACTTAAATCGGGAGATGGCCGGCGATCTCTCAAAAGTGGCAAAATCGGTAAAATTGAAAGCTGCTTTTTTGACAGCATCGCCGCTTTCCCGTCGCCGAGCCAGCGAAAGTTCAAGGGGGCGTGTCAGCGGCGTAGCGAAGGCGGGGCATGGGCGGGCATGGGCATGGCTACCAGATGGCCGGCTTTCGCGGATATTGGGAAAAAAAAGCAGTGTTAATCAGTATTTTGCCGGGTTTACTTGGTCCTTTTATTTTCACGACCAAGCCTCAAAAAAGTGCACCAACTCACTAGATGACCACCGGAGGGAATGGGGGATGACCTCCTCGTACTCCCCCAGTGGTCACCAACCCCCTCCCACACTAAAAAAAATAAAAATAAAAACCTTTTTTGCCAGCCTGTATGCCAGCCTCAAATGTCATACCCAGCTCCCTGACAGCAGTATGCATGTCCCTGGAGCAGTTTTTAATGGGTGCAGTACACTTTAGGCAGGCAGACCCAGGTCCATCCCCTCCTACCTGTTACACTTGTGGTGGTAAGTGTTGAGTCCTCCAAACCCCCCACCAAAACCCACTGTACCCACATGTAGGTCCCCCCCTTCACCCATAAGGGCTATGCTAATGATGTAGAGTTGTGGGGAGTGGGTTTGGGGGGGATTTGGGGGGCTCAGCACCCAAGGTAAGGGAGCTTTGCACCTGGGAGCTATTTGTGTATTTTTTAAACATTTTTAGAAGTGCCCCTTAGGGTGCCCGGTTGTTGTCCTGGCATGTCAGGGGGACCAGTGCACTACAGATGCTGGCTCCTCCCATGACCAAATGCCTTGGATTTCGCCGGGTTTGAGATGGCCAGCATTTTTTTTCCATTATCTTTGAAAATCAAAACCGGAGATCTCAAACCCGGCGAACTCTGGCATTTGGCCGGGCCAAACCATATTATCGAAAGAAAAGATGGCCGGCAATCTTTTTCGATAATACAGTTACAGCCAGCTATTGCGTCGCTGCCAAAATAGATCGCCGGCAATCTATTTTGCCGGCACCGTTCGATTAGTGCCCCTCTATGCCAGTTAAGTATTTGCAGAATAACGCTTCAGCTCCCTGCTAGCACTTATATGGACACTAGTAAAACAGGCCCGTTTCTGACACAAATGAAACGGGCGCTAGCAAGGTTTTCCTCGGAGTGTGTATGTTTGAGAGAGTATGTGTGAGATTGACTGTGTGAGAGAGAGAGTGAATGTGCGAGTGTGTGTGTGTGACAGAGAGAGAGTGAGACTGCTGGGTGCGAGTGTGTCTCCTCTATCCTTCCTCCAGCCACCCACCGATGCTCTTCTCTCCCCTGCCCCCCCCCCCTCCAGCCACCTAGCGAGTCTCCTCTGTCCACTGCTCCCCCTCCAGGCACCCAGCGAGTCTCCTCTCATATTTTGGCAATTTATCTGATTGTTAACATAAATCATTTTTACTCTAGCTCTTTTTTGTGGTTTATTATGCCTCTGTATTAGTTTATGATGCTGCTAATTTGTTTCCATTTTTCTGCTCTAGATTAATTTATATGATATTATTGAAGATTTCTAATTGAAAAAGCAGGACTACAAATACTGCCGTGCATGGGAAATACAATCTGAACACAGGTTTTCTTCCTCCATAAACCCCATAGTTTCTCTCTCTTTTGGAAGTGTTCATAAATATTAGGTTTCCAACATTCAAAACTTAAATGTACGACAAACTGTGGGGGAGAAAGGATGTCATAATTAACGCTTCTCTGTAAATATTTATGCACAGTGAAGTGACTGATAGAATATACTGCAATATTTTGATGGACTGCTAAAGATACTAATACAGCTGAATTGTACTACCCAGCGACGGATAACATCCCAGGTGTGTCTATAAATGCTAAACAAGCCTTTTCGACAAGAGAATCTTAACATATATACAAGAATAGCAATTTTGTTTATTTTCTGCAAGTCATAATATTTCAAAACAGTGTACAGCTGAAACATAAGAAATAATAATCACATAAAAAAGATAATAACTTATGAAAACAAATAAAATAGACAAAAAAATTGTAGTTTATAGCAGAACTAAATCAAAGGTTGACACAGGTAACCAGCAATCTACTAGATTGCCAGAACTAAAGAAGCCTACTTTCCAGAAGCCACATATGCTAACTATGATCCATATAAATGCTTGGATCCAGGGCCGCCGAGGGGGGGGGGGGGGCAGGGGGGACAAAATTCCCCGGGCCCGGGCCTCCAAGGGGGGCCCGGCGCCGGGGTCAGGCCACCGGTGCTGCAGTCCCTGGTCTCACCTGCCTACCTCCTCAGCTCCGGGCCCCCTGCATTCGAAGCAGCAGTCGCAGATCGCTTCCCTTTGGGCCTTCCCTCCCTGTGTCCCGCCCTCGCGGAAACCAGAAGTTACATCAGACGAGGGCAGGACACAGGGAGGGAAGGCCAGAAGAGAGGAGATGTGTGATTTCCTCTTTGAATGCAGGGGGCCCGGAGCCTTGGAGGCAGGCAGGTGAGACCGGGGACTGCGGCGTCGGGGGGAGCGACAGGGGAAGGCAGCGGCGGGGGGAGCGACAGGAGGTGGCAGCGGCAGGTGGAGTGACAGGAGGCAGCAGCAGCAGAAGGAGTGATGGGAGCAGCAGCGGTGGGGGGGGGGGGGGGTGGAGGCGGGGCGGCCTTGCCCCGGGCCCGGCCTAGTCTCTCGGTGGCCCTGCTTGGATCTAAAATTACCCCACTCCTATCAGAATCCTCATGCCCCTCTTGGCATGCTCTGAAATTCTGCTGTAGAAAGGACAACAAACACTTATGTTATTAGAGGGAGACACGCAGATATGATAATCTTATAAATCTATTTTAACGTTGAATAATAGGATAAAAATAATTTCTTTAAAAATCAACATTGTTCGAAGAATGTAGATCGAGTACATTTCTAAAATGAATTGCAACATATTCACTCTTCAGAGGCAAACTAAAGTTTAGTCTGTGGTAGCCATTTACAGAGCAAAGCGATCTTTAATTCCCATTGTGAGTGCTGAGCTTTAGGAAAACACCCCAAGCATCCCTATACCTCTGTGAAACTTAGCTATTACTTCAACAGGACTTTCCTAGAAGTGATTCACAGCAAGAATCTATTGGGTGACCTAAGTTTCTTAATGATGGGTTTTTCTAAAGCAGTAAAGGCTGAAAATGTATTGTCCTACCCCCTTTCTTTTCAGTGCCTAGAGGACTTCACATTGTTTTCTGTTCCATTAAGATCACATATCTTCTTGATGAGACAAAGATCCCTGCAGCTGCAAATTGTACACAAGCTAACTTCTTGCAGCAGAAAACTACATGATGCTTTAGTTGATTGAACAACTGTATCAAGGGCAACCCATTTAGAAACACAGCTGCAAACTCCCATCTTCCAGCTGCCTGAAATTATGTTCTCCAAAAGTAGAATGAAGTATTATACTATCAGCCACTTACTGTGGATGGAGCCCATCCTGGAAACCTTTGGGCTCTTGACTGGCTGGCTAAATCTGTAGATGCAACCCACTAAAAGGTAATCAAATGAGTAGTCTACAAGAATGAGCCCATGTAGATGTGTCCATTGGATGGAAGAAAATTGACATCTGAGGGCGGGTACTAGATTTGTGTTTTCCTTACACCCTGTTTATCAGTATATTGCAATTTGCTTTAATACTAACACTAGGAAAAAATGCCTGTTTCTGAGCGGAATGAAACGGGCGCTAGCAAGGGGCCCCCTCCCTCCGTCCCTCGGAGCTACTTGTCTTGTTCGCTGTGGCGTTTCTGTTTCGGCCCTCGTCGAGTGTCATAGCTCCGCCCTCGACGTCATGACGTTTTGACGCGAGGGCGGTGCAGACACTCCAGTGCACACCGGATATCTCGGGCGCCTCAACTTCCGTGGAGGCTTCAGAACGTTGGGGTTGCCTTTTATATAGAGAGATAATTAAGGATTTGCAGATGGAAGGGGGAAGTCATCAACTTGGGCTACTGTTAGATGTGTGATTTTACTGTTAACCCCAGTAAATAAGAAGCACTTTTATTAAGATGTGCTAAGACATTGGCTTAATGCATTTTAACGCAAGACTTTCCCTAAAATAGCCCCGGTCTAATTTTTCCACTAGAGTGTGAGACCTGCAGAAATATTAAAAAGGAGGTGGTAAGAGCTCACGAATTAAGGAGGAGATTCTATATATGGCACCTAAAAAATTGGCACTGAAATCAGTTCTCACTAAGCGTATTCTATAATCGGCACCTTGATTTAGGTGACGATTATAGAATATGCTTAGTTGATATTTCAGCGCCGATATCTGTGCACATCCATTTATGCCAATGAAAACCTGATGTAAATCTCAGCGCATAGATTTAGGCGCACTGGGCCATATTCTATAACTAGGCACCTAAATTTTGGAACGTCCATGAAACGCCCATTTCCCCGCCACGCCTCTTTTGCCTCCGTGCGTTAGACGTTCGGCACACATTGTTGCAGAATACGCTTAGCGAGTTGTGCACCTAAATTCTAATCAGTGCCAATTAGTGCTCATTATTGCTTGTTAAGTGCTGTTGTCATCGCTCATTAGCTTGTTAAGCCATTTAAGTTGCATGCAGTGTTATAGAATCCATGCCAGTTTCAGTGCCTAAATTGAAGCACATTATATAGAATCCAGGGATAAGGGGCTACCCATTTCCGGCAGTAGAAAATATTTTTTATTTTCTAGAACAGGTGGGTGGGGAGTGGGGATTACCGCCAGGTTACCATCGGAGCCCTCATCACCTCCTTAATAGCAGACAGTAAAGGCTCCAGCAGTAAATGCTTTTAAAAAAAACACACTTTTACCCACAGAGGTAAAAGGTGGCCTCGACGCACGACAATCCCACGTGCCGATGCCACCACTGTCCGCCTTTTACTGCCATTTGGTAAAAGGGCCCCTAAGTCAGCAAATATACAGTTAGCATGTGCTAATGTGAATGCAGTGGCAAGATAACATTTCTATGCTTTTCCCTACCAATGAGACATCCCCTTCCAAAAGAACTTTTAAAAAATTAAAGTGTGCGATTAGCATTTTACAGTAAGCCTTTTTTTCAGCATTAAGCATGTGTTAGTGCATAATAAGGGGCATAATCGAAAGGGACACCCAAGTCCTCGCAAAACGTCCCGGTGGAGGGGCGGGGAAACCCATATTATCGAAACAAGATGGACGTCCATCTTTCGTTTCGATAATTCGGTCGGGGACACCCAAATCTTGACATTTAGGTCATCCTTAGAGATGGTTGTCCCTAGACTTGGTCATTTCTTATTTTCGGCGATAATGGAAACCAAGGACGCCTATCTCAGAAACGACCAAATGCAAGCCCTTTGATCGTAGGAGGAGCCAGCATTCGTAGTGCACTGGTCCCCCTGACATGCCAGGACACCAACCGGGCACCCTAGGGAGCACTGCAGTGGACTTCATAAATTGCTCCCATGAACATAGCTCCCTTACTTTGTGTGCTGAGCCCCCCAAAACCCACTACTCACTACTGTACATCACTACGGGTGAAGGGGGCAGCTAGATGTGGATACAGTGGGTTTGTGGTGGGTTTTGGAGGGCTCACATTTACCACCACAAGTGTAGCAGTTAGGGAGGGGTGGGCCTGGGTCCGCCTGCCTGAAGTGCACTGCACCCACTAAAACTGCTCCAGGGACCTGCATACTGCTATGATGGACCTGAGTATGACATTTGAGGCTGGCATAGAGGCTGGCACAAAATATTTTTAAAGATGTTTTTTAGGGTGGGAGGGGGTTAGTGACCACTGGGGGGGTAAGGGGAAGTGATCCCTAATTCTCTCCAGTGGTCATCTGGTTAGTTCGGGCACCTTTATGTGTCTTGGTCGTAAGAAAAAAATGGACCAAGTAAAGTCGGCCAAGTGCTCATCAGGGATGCCCTTCTTTTTTCCATAATCGGCCGAGGACGACCATGTGTTAAGCACGCCCCAGTCCCGCCTTTGCTATGCTTCTGACACGCCCCCGTGAACTTTGGTCGTCCCCACAATGGAAAGCAGTTGAGGACGCCCAAAATCGGTTTTCGATTATGCCGATTTGGGCGACCCTGGGAGAAGGACGCCCATCTTCCGATTTGTGTCAAAAGATGGGCACCCTTCTCTTTAAAAAATAAGCCTGTTAAGGTATATGTTCCCCCTAACTTGAAAGCAGTTATCATACGGCCAAGAATTAAGCTGGCTACTCAGTCTACTGTTTTTATCATATTGCCAGTCTTCCATTTCTTACAAAAATTGCCAAATCTGTCCATCCTCAACTTTTAGATTTTCTCGACAAGATACATGTGCTTCATCCAAATCAAACTGGCTTTAGGCAGCATCATAGCACTGAAACAACACTGCTAGTTATTAATATCTATATTTACTACCATCTAAATCAGTCAACACGTGTTCTTCTGTCTTTAGATCTATCAGCAGCATTCAATTTGGTGGATCACTCTGTTTTAGGTTAACAGTCACTGCTCTTCAGTGGTTCCAATCTTACAGATCTTAGTTATAAGGTTCAGTTTCAAAATTCTTTGACCAACCCATTTTCACCTGTGTCTGGGGTCCCCCAAGGACTGATTAAATGTCTCCCACACTTTTTTTAACTCCACTTTTAACCATTGCCCAGTCACTGGGCTTTATTATGTATGTTTATACAGATGATATTTATTTATTTATTTATTTATTTATTTATTTATTGCATTTGTATCCCACATTTTCCCACCTCTTTGCGGGCTCAGTGTGGCTTACAATAAGATATGAATAATGGAAATACATTTGTTACAACTTGGTTATGGGTTACATTGTACAAGTTATGCGAGACCATCAAAGTATCATTAGGAATATAACAATGGGACATCAACATTGAAACATTGGAAAGAGACAATGGGAAGCTTAAAGGGCAGTATTAAGACACAAAGACATATGGTGTACATATTTCTGTGAGTAAATGTATGAGTGATGTGGAATTACGGGGGATGAGGGTCAGAAGTGGATGTATGATGCATTGATGATCAGTGAGTGTGGACTCTATGTGTTTTGGCTCTTTCCATAGATTGTTTCAAACAGATGGGTCTTCAATAATTTATGGAAGGAAGCTTGTTCGTAAATCGTTCTTAAGTTGCGCGGCAGTGTATTCCAAAGCTGCGTGCTCGTGTGAGAAAAGGTTGACGCGTGTAGCGTCTTGTATTTCACGCCCTTGCAATTAGGGAAGTGGAGGTTGAGGTAAGTTCTGGATGATCTTTTAGCATTTCTGGGTGGTAGGTCTATCAACTTGGACATGTAGGCTGGGGCTTGACCGTGAATGATCTTGTGGACTAATGTGCATACCTTAAAAGTGACGCGTTCCTTAAGTGGAAGCCAGTGTAGTTTCTTTAGTAGTGGTGTTGCCCTTTCATATTTTGGTTTTCCGAAGATGAGTCTGGCTGCTGTGTTCTGGGCTGTTTGAAGTTTCCTCAGTATTTGCTCTTTGCAGCCTGCGTATAGTGAGTTGCAGTAATCCAGATGGCTGAGGACGAGGGATTGCACTAGGTTGCGAAAGACGAATCTTGAATATTCAAGTCCTGTGTCCCTTATTCTTTACAGATTTATTCCATCAATACTAAACTAACACAAACTAGAGTGGCTTAGTGAAAACAAACTTGCTTTGAACCCTGCTAAATTTAGGTCCTCATCTTGGCCCAGCAAGAACATACTACACTACCAATGCTTATTTTGCTTAGTTCTACTCCAGTACCATTAGTCCCTACCATCAAAATTGTTGGAGTGACTCTGGATCATGCTGTTACATTCCTTCCTCAAGTCTCCTCAGTGGTACAATGCTCTTTTTACAAATTCCAATTAATTTGTTTTGTAAAATCATTAACATAACATAGCAGTTTATTTTTACATTCCTCAAAACCTTACAGTTCAATGTGGATAAGAAACCGGACAAACTAGGACGTACATTTAATAGTAAAAACACAGTGCCCTGTTTACTAAAGCATGCTAGCTTTTTTTTTCCATATTTTTATTAAGGTTTTCCAAACATAATACAGAAAAGCAAACAAAAACAACAATCCATGGCAAACAAACAAAAGTAAAAATCAGAACAACATTATCCCCGTTCCATGACAATACCTCTGGACAAATAACCTAGATGCGGGAAGTCAAGTAATGCTATTGGGTTCCTGACAATAAAGGTCCAACCAGGCCCAAGTCCTCAAAACCGACTTAACATTACAATGCCTATGGGCCAGTATGAGTTCATATTTTCGGATCACACACACGTAGCTCCACCATTCATTATAATTTAGATGGGCATTGTTTTTCCAGTTGGAAACAATTAAGTGCAAAGCAACTGCGAGCAGGATATTGAACAACTTCTTATCTGATTCCAGAAGGGAGATAGTAGGACAAGAGGCTCGCTGACATCTAAAATCTAAATACCCCTGAGCCTGTAATATCAAAGGAGAAATTCTTTACCTAACCTAGCTACCTGAAAAGAGAGCAGGGAGTCTGCACATTTCATTCTTCTCTTACCCCTTACAGAGGAAAAAGCAAACAAATGTATTAATCGAGAAGGCCTTCTGAACTAAATAATATAAAACAATTTACCAAGTAAGATGATGCTAATCCATAAGAAATTTTATACAATAAACAAAAAAATGTAAAAAGAATTCTGGCAGACACTAATAACCAGTGAACCTTAACATAATAGGCAGAAATTCGATCTGATCATCTTAAAGAGAAAATCAGTCTCAGTGCTGTGTTCTGAGTTGTCTGCAATTTTTTCAGTAATGACTAGGGACAGTTCAAATAAATGACATTACAATAACAATGCCTGAACCAGCAACCAAAACTGATGATCCCTAAAATACTTTCTAATACAGCGTAGCTTGCGCATAAAAAAGAAATCCACTGAACGACTTTATTCACTTGAAGCTCCATAGAGTCTTCAGTCCAGAAAGGCCCCCAAAATTCTCACAGATAGTATACTCAATGATTTACCATAATACTGGGCTCCACAGGCCCCCCGGCACCTACTACTACTACTACTACTTAATATTTCTAGAGCGCTACTAGGGTTACGCAGCGCTGTACAATTTAATAAAGAAGGACAGTCCCTGCTCAAAGGAGCTTACAGTCTAAAGGACGAAATGTCAAGTTGGGGCAGTCTAGATTTCCTGAATAGAGGTATGGTGGTTAGGTGCTGAAGGCGACATTGGAGAGGTGGGCTTTGAGCAAGGATTTGAAGATGGGCAGGGAGGGGGCCTGGCGAATGGGCCCAGGGAGTTTGTTCCAAGCATGGGGTGAGGCACCTGTAATCAACAACAATTTAGTTTTTTCTGTATTTACTTTCAACTTGTCAACAGACATTCAATGCTCAAATGTACTAAAAACAGTTTACAAAACATGTATTTCAGCAGACACCTCAGTCTGAACTGGAAGAAGAACTGTGATGTCATCAGCATGGCTGAAAGACACAGCATCTAATCTCTCCAGCTCGGAGCCTAAAGAGTGTACATCAGTGGCGTAGCCAGACCTGATATTTTGGCTGGGCCCAGAGCTAATATGGGTGGGCACTATATATATATATAGTGCCCACCCATATTACCTAGGGCAATGAGGAGCCCATCCCCACCCAGAAATTCCCCAACAATAAATTTTAATAGTGACCACCAGCCCCAGGCAGGCAGCAGGCCCCAGCTAGCTCAATTTAAAAAAAATTACACAGCACACGTCACACAATGTTAAAAATTATGATGAAAAAAAAAAGTATTTAAATTTTGTTACCGGCTCCTATTGCTGCTGGGCTCGCCTCAAAATAATGTCGACCATGAAGAAGAACCTTCCAGGGCCAGGCTCGTGCTCCTCACCTCCGCTCCGCAACCCTCCTGTAAAACATGCACTGCATGGCGTGCATGTGGTGGTGGTGGGCTGGACTGGAGTCCTGGACTGGCAGCTGAGCGGGTGCCGCCATTCATTCCAGGCAGCTCCGCGCTCCGGAACTTTCATCCGATCTGGGCGCATTCAGAGCTGCCAAGGGGTCCCAATTTTTGAGAGGGAGATTTTTAGTACACACCCCCAGCCCTGCCCTACTCTGTATTGGCTCCACCCCCTGACACAACTTAATCCCACTGCCATTTCAGAAAATATTTTATTTAATAGTCTAATACCCTTTTCAATTAACTTTCAGAGGCCAAATCCTCCTGCCTCAGGTCAGGACATCCTCTCGGGACATCCTCTCCTGACCTGAGGAAGGAAGTGCTGGTCTCTGAAGACTAATCAAAAGTGTTTTAAAAATCAGTGAAGGTATCACTTTATTTTCTATTTTATTTGCATTTATTAGCCTTCATTAACACAGCTACCACATTGCTTTATCCTAAATTAAAAATAAAATTATTTTCTGTACCTTTGTTGTCTAGCCATTTACTTTTTCTAATTGTGTTGGTCCCAGTCAAGATTCTGCATTTCTTTGTCTTCTCTTAACTCTCTTGCCAGGGTTTCCTGTTCATTTGTAATTTTTCTCTCCTTTTTCTTTGTTTTCTTCAATTTATTTTTCTGTCTCACTCTCTGTCCAGATTTAATTAATTCTTACTATCCATTCTTTAATTTCCCTCTTTTTACTTCATCTACCTATCCCTTTTCATCTTTTCCTCACTTTTGTTCTCCCATGCCCCTTCCTCTTATTCTCCAGTCTTTCATTAACTCTATCCTCTCCCCCTTTCTCAACCTATCCTTTCAGTGTCTCTCCCTCTCTCTGAATCCAGCGTCTCCTCTTTCTCTCCCTAACCTTCCATCCAGCACCTTCCCTCTTTCTCTCCTACCCTTCCATCCAGTGTCACCCTCTTTCTCTCTCCATCCTTCCATCTTACCCTCTCCCAATCCATCCATCCATTGTCTCCCTCTATCTCCCCTTCCTTCTAGACAGTTATCTCTCTACCCTTTTCCATTCAGCATGTCCTCTCTCATCCTACCAGTAGCTTTCCGCTTTCTCTTCCTACCCTTCCATCCAGCGTCTTCCCTCTTTCTGCTCCCAGCATTTTCCCTCGTTCTCCCTCCTTTCATCCAACATTTCTCCATTTGACCAGCTAAGGTCTCCCCCAGTTTCTCTCCAGCAGCTTCTCTCTCTTTCTCCTGCCATTTTCCATGTCCCCTCCTTCTCTCCCCCATCTTTCTACTCATCTCTCTCTCTCTGTACCCCTCTTCCATCTAGCATCTTCCCTCTTTCTGTCCCTCCTTCTAGCATTTTTCCTCTTTCACCCTCCTTTCATCCAGCATTTCTCCTCTTTGTCTCTCCATCTGACCAGTCAGGGTATCCCCCTTGTTCCCCTTCCTTCTCCCCAGCAGCCTGTCTCTCCCCTGCTCTTTTCCATGTCCCCTCTTTCTCTCCCCATCTCTCTCTGGCTCTCCCCTGCTCAGACTCGCCATATTTCCGGCGGTCAGCTTCTGAGCTGACGCCTGTCTGTTCTTCCTAATGTTAGTTCTGTCTCTGTCTCTGTGTGCTGGCTGCATTGGATTGTCTGTGTGCTGTTTCCCGTTCCAGACTTCAGCCCAGCCCAGTCCAGTCCGGATCTTCCGGCCTGCCAGACCTGCATGTTTTGTTTGAACCTGCACAGCACCCATAGTTGCCTGGTGATTGCTGCAGCTGAGCCTCAGCTGCTGCTGGGCTTATTAGTCAGTTGGAATTTCTCTGCTTTGCCTTTGCATCGCCTAAGGCCTGAGGTTTGTCGGTGTGCTGTGTGCACGTCTGCATAGTCTGGTTTTATTGTATTGATTCTTGCCTGAGATTCTTGTCTGTTCTAGTTAGTCTGTGTGTAGTTTAGATTAGGTTAGGTTGTTGCTTGTTCTCTAGTCTTGTCCCTGTGTTGTAGTTTTGTGTCTAGTCCTTGTCTGTTTGTGTCTTTAGTGGCTGCTCTGCAGCTTCCAGTCCTGTCTCCTCTCTGTCAGTATTTATTCCCTGTTTTAGTGGCTGCTTGCAGCTTCCGGTTCTGCCCTTTAGCTTTCCCTTCCTTGCCCTGCTGCCCCTGTATGTTCCTTTCCCCACTGACCCTCAGTCCTGGTTCAGCCTAGTGGGTATCCAGTCCTGCCTTGCCCAGTAAGTCCTGCCGGCCACCTGCAGCCTGGGGGTTCAACTCCTGGTGAAAGGCGGCCAAGTGCAGGTGAAGTTTAAGTGTGCCTGCTCTGCTTATACCTGCTTGTTTGCCTCTGCTGCAACTCCAGTCCAGGGTTCCAGTCCTTTTCTGCCTAGTCTCCGGTGTGGGGTGGTTTTGCCTGCCACTGCCGGTCCTCGGCAGTGGTCCAAGGGCTCACAAACCTAGTTCCAGCTTTGAAAACGTGACAAGAGCCCCAAGTCAAAAAATCCCCTGACGTAAAATCAGGGGTCCCCACTAAAGATGATTTACACCGTAATAGCTTTGATTGAAAATAATATGCTAGCTTTGTGGCAATAGGCCATTTCAACTGCACTCGGCCCAAACATTCATTAATATCAATAAGTTCATGCACCTACCTAAATAGAATTTTGACATAAAGTAGTATCCTCACCAATCAAATCAAAGTAATCGACCGCCTACTTACTCCACAAAGCTAACTCTGCTAAGCTAATTTATATCTAGGAACTGCAAGCTTCCAGTCACATCATAGCACATTGATTTTATTCTTCAAAGTCAGAATGATTGAATATTTTAACACCCAACAGAAAGGACTTAACAAGGATCTGGGGTTCCTAGCCCATTATAAACCATAAAGCTGTATGTCTCTGTTGATCACCCTCCCCTCACCTATCCACACCCACCCTGTTAGAATATCAATGATATGCTTTGATGTCCCCATGCATACTTCCTACCCACCCCCCTCCTCCCACCCTGTCAGACTGTCACAGTAATGCTTGAATGTTTTCACTTATAAACACTGTCAGCTAGCACATTTGCTTATTTCCGATCTGAGGAAGAAGGGCAACCTTCGAAAGCTAATCAAGAAATGTATTAAGTTATGTCCAATAAAAAAGGTATCATCTTATTTTCTTTTCCATGTTTTATTTTGTTTGATTTCTATTGATAACCTAGTTTGCTACAAAACCCAAAGGGTCAAAACAGGTCCCTAAGCTGTCATATATGGTCCAAAAAACAGCACGATCCACCAGCCCTCTAGTACAATTGGAGGGGCATTTTCGATATGACGTCCAAGTCCAACTTTGGATGTTTTGCTAAAAATGTCCAAAATTCAACTGGGGAATATAGCCATTTTCAAAACACAAAAATGTCTCTTTTTTTTTTTTTTTTTCAAAAATGGCTATTTGCTAAATGTTTTTGTACTCTGTGCATTTACCTTTTTGGTCCATTTTCAAAAAAAAAATTCAAGTGAAAGACACACATAATCAAGCCAATGGGATGTAGGAGGAGCCAGCATTCTTAGTAGACTGGCCACACAGACATCCCAGGAGATCAATGGAGCACCCTAGGGGGCACTGCAGTGGACTTCATAAAATGCTCCCAGGTACACATCTCACCACTGCTCCCTTATCTTGTCTGCTAAGCACCCAAAAACTCACCCAAAACCCACTACCCCTAACTGTACACCACTTCAATAGCCTTTATGGGTGAAGGGGGCAGCTATATATGGGTACAGTGGGTTTCTGGTGAGTTTTGGAGGGCTCGCAGTTTTCACCACAAACGTAACAGGTAGGGGGGATATGGGCCTGGGTCCACCTGTCTGCAATGCACTGCATCCATTACTAAACTACTCCAGGGACCTGCATGCTTCTGTAATGGGTCCAAGTGTAACATCTGAGGCTGGCATAGAGGCTGGTAAGTAATGTTTTTAATCACATTTTTTGGGGGGTGGGAGGGTGTTAGTGACCAGTGGGGGGAGTAAGGGGAAATCATCCCTAAATCCCTTCAGTGGCTATCTGGTAATTTAGTACACTTTTTTGTGGCTTATTCATTAATAAAACAGGTCTAGACCAAAACATCCAACTTATAACCCTGGACGTTTTTGTTTTGTTCCGTTATGGCAGAAAAACATCCAAAGGTTAGGAACACCCAGATCCTGCCCTTAACATGCCCCTGACATGCCTCCCTTGTCATTTGAATGCACTTCTGACAGACTTCATAGAAAAATATCTAAAAATGTGTTTCAAAAATACCAATTTGGATGTTTTTATGAGAAAAAATATCTAAATGCAGATTTTTGCCACTTTTTGGACATTTTCCTCTTTTGAAAATGAGCCCCTGTCAGTTTCAGGTGCTCTATTCTGAAGTTGCTTCCAATTAAGGTTAAAAGAGTACAATAAATGATCTGACTATAAAGATTCTGTCCAGACCCTCTCTGAAAGAAAAATATCAGGTAGTATATTCGGAGCATTAGTAAAAGCAACAACATCTAATTGATGTCCCTGATCATGAGTATCTTGTGGATCAAAAATCTGAAAAGCCAAAGCATCTAAAACTAAAAGAACTAAATTCTTTAACTGCAGGTGCATCAGAAATATCAAAAAGGAGATTCAAATCTTCCAATAACAATGTATAATGAGAAACAATAGAATTCCAAGACACAAAATCATTAAAAAAAACATCCTTAACTGTCCCCAACTACCTGGAGAAATATAATAATAAACACATTAAGGTGTCACCTAAAGTTGAATCCCTTATCTGACACACCATAATTTCTAAATCAGGCAAAGATAACCTGTCCGATACCTCTATCTCAAAAAATTGTCTCTAAAGAACTGCAATCCCACCACCGATTTTTTGTTTCCCTAAACAAGACCTCCATTTTATAGCCAAGACGACAAAGTTCCTTTATCCGGGGGTCCTCTTTGGATAACAACCAGGTCTCCATAAGAAAAAAACATCCCCCACCACTCAATATCCTGATTCACTCATTGGTTTTTAACCAATTAGACTATTGTAATGCTCTGTATGAGAGACTTCTAATAAAGGAGCTCCATCACCTGCAACTAGTTCAGAATACTGCCATAAAGCTCATTATCGGAGATAAAAAAAATATGATCATGTTACCCTACTTCTGAAAGTTGCTCTTTGGCTACCTCTATCTCAAATAACCTATACAATTCTACTGTTGGCTTTTATGATTTGTAGGTCTGGTGAACCATGTTTTCTTTCAGACTTCTTGACGCCATACTCTCCTCCAGGATTGCTTAGATCATGATTATTCCTTCATTTAGGAAGATTGTTTATGATAACACTCAATGCCATATATTTTCTGTTCTAGGCCCAGAAGTCTAGAGTTTGCTGTCCCAATATCTAAGATTAAAGTCTTACCTTGAACAATTTAAGGCAGATCTTAAGACTTTTCTTTTTATTCATGTCTTCCATTAATCTCATAGTTTTCTTCTTTCTTCCCTCTCTTTGATTGCAGCAGATATGGGTCTTTTTCACGCAGTATTCATCCTCATGTGGTTCTCCCTTTGGAATTTGTAATTCTTCCCTCTTTTCCTTTTATTCCAGTCCTGTTCGTCCATTACATTTCCTCATTTTTTAGTTTGTAAGCCGCCCAGATGGCTTGTTTGATGGGCAGGATAGAACATCTTGAATAAGCTTGAAACTTGAAGTTTGTTAGCCCATGAGTCCATTCTACCCATGGCCATGCAAGCCAAGTTTCAAAGTAAAAACCCACTGCAGCTTTTCCCTTTGGAAATTTACCATGTGGATGGTACTATAAGCAGTGTTTACTCCATATTTATTTATTTATTGCATTTGTATCCCACATTTTCCCACCATATGGCAGGTTCAATGTGGCTCACATATTGCTAAAAAGGCAGGTACAAAATTTAGATTTGTAAAGTCTAGTACATAAAACAGAAGTACAATAAACGCTTAGGTTGATATATTAGCATATTGTAAGAGAGGTTAATATTATTGTTTTCCATTTCTGAACTTTTCATGATGTATGGTGGTGTGGTATTAGGCAGATCCAGGGGGGAAAGACTTCTTGAAAAGATGTGTTTTCAGGTTTTTTCTGAATTGTAGGTAGTTTTCTGTGAGTTTCAGGTCTTTGGGTAGTGAGTTCCAAAGTTGTGTGCCTATAAACGAGAGGCTGGCGGCATGTGAAGATTTGTATTTTATATCTTTGCAATTGGGGTAGTGAAGGGTTAGGTAGGTTCTTGCTGTTCTCATCATGTTTCTTATTGGTAGATCGATAAGTTCCGTCATGTAATCTGGTGCGAGTCCGTAGATGATTCTGTGGACTATTGTGCATATTTTGAAAGTTGAGTCACCCTAGCCCTGCCTCAGCAGTGCTGCCCTTTTTCCTCCCACAGGGAAAAAGTAAACAGTGTTGACTGTGCTTGAAATATTTTCCAAAAAAGGCCGGGGCAGTTTTTTCTTAGGTGAACATTCATTCACCTGCAGAAAACCTGTTGAAAACTGCCCTGCTGCTGATGTTTAGGAAATCAAACTTGGGTGTACATATAAAGTATCATATACCATGTAAAATGGGTTTATCTTGTTGGGCAGACTGGATGGACCGTACAAGTCTTTATCTGCCATCATTTCATTTACTATGTTACATCTGAAGCCGCAAAGATTCCATATTGTGACGCAATGCTTTAGCTGAGTTATTCAAAGAAGATGCAAAACCTGGCAAAAATTGGTGTGATAAAAGGTATTTGGGCCCTTTTACTAAGACGTGTCAAAAAATGGCCTGCGCTGGTGTAGGCCTGTGTTTTGGACGTGCGCAGGTCCATTTTTCCGCATGCTTGGAAAAAAGGCCTTTTTTGTGGCCGAAAATGGACATGCGGCAAAATTAAAACCAGCACACGTCCATTTTGGGCCTGAGACTTGACTTAGCAATAAGGTCTCATGCGTTAACCAGGCAGTAATCATAAGCGCACGTAAACTGCCGATTACTGCCGGGTAAGTGCCATGTGGTAGAAATTTTCTACCGTGTGTTTTGGATGTATGTCAAAAATGGAATTACTGCCCAGGGCACACGGTAGCTGGGTGGTAGTTCCAATTTGACAGGCATTGTATGCACATAGGCGTCTACATGCCTTAGTAAAAGATCCTGATAGTTTGCTATGGGAATGTATGTGGGTTTCTTAGAGCAATGCAGTTCCTAATGGAGATATCCTCCCTGATTTTATCTCTGAATCTATACAGTAGTTCTCATGGGTGATACCTGTTTTTCTAGTCAAATAAGATCATGTATAGCATAGGCCCAGATTATTTGGCAAAATATTCACAAGTCATGTTGTGCTTTATTTTTAAAACATAGGACATGATTATCTTTATTCAGGATTCCCCCCCCCCCCCCCCAAAAAATATTTTCACAGCCTCAGATTTGGGTAAATTGTGTCCTGTTTCTTTAAGCATATTGTCTGCCATCCACTTAGCTCTTGAGCAACTAAATATGGAAAGAAATGGACAGCCCTGGGTTCCCATAACAACAAACAAGCAGCAAGTTTCTCTTTCATTACTGCAACCTTCTGGGTGTTAAGAAACAACAGTGAATAATAACCTTCTATTTATGATTCATTTAAACTTTTTTTGTTTTGTTTTCTCAGTATTTGTTTAACCAAAATGTAGTCTCAGGAGACCAAAACTTCAAACCTCAGTCATACCATATGTTTTCATGGCATGTTGCAAACTGACTTTGCTTACTTTATATAAACACCAGGTGCATAACACAAAGCTTGTAAAATCTAGGTAAGTTCAGTACAAATTACGAAATCAGAAACTTTAGGACCCTTTGCATTAAAGCTTAATGTGCTCATCAGGATGTTCTGGACTGGTATATCGCCAGAACAGTGGGCTATACACTGAGACCCTAACATGTTAAACTAGGGTCAGACGATATGTAGCAGGTATGCACTAGAATTAGCATACCTACATATAGGTGATAGAATGTATATAAATTTGGCTCCTACCCTCAATAATTCATTCCCTAATGATCCTAAGGCTGGTCTTGTATTCTGTATTGCTGTAGTAATCCTTAATGCCAAAGCAATGCTGGACACAGGGCAAGAGGAATTAAGGATGTGTCTTCCTTCCAGCTGAGGATATAGGAGTGGCAAGGGGTTGTTTTAGCATTAGGAGTTCCAGGAATCTGATGGATGGGGTAATTTCTGCAAACGACAGGGTGAATATTCAACTGGCTATCTTCTGTGCAAGACCCCTTTCTGTGTCTTACACCCACAAAATTGAGTAATAAAGCTGTGCTTGCCATGCACAATGCCTGAATATATTTTATTGCACTGGCTCCTTAGATTGTATGCCCTGAAAGGACAGGAAAATATTTACTGCACTTGAATGTAACTTGCCTTGAGCTGCTACTGAGAAAGTTGTGAGCTAAATCCAAAACCAAAATCCAGTACTACGTGTACTGTGAAGTAATATATATATATATATATAACCCTGCAAATGTCACTCAAGACCTCTAAAGCAATTCTACCATATCATAACAGCACTAACTTCTAACAAGGGCCTATCTAGGAAAAGGCAGCACTGGAAATATTGTTGTGGAAAGTAGAATATCAATACACCTTTTTGGATAAGTAAATAAGCCTGATTCATATGCAGACATTCAGGGGATAATTCTATAAGGTGTTGCCTAGATGTATATTGGGCACATATGCGAGTAAATTTAACATTTTCCAACTGTTTGGTGTTTTATAAGTATGTGCCAGACAATGGCATATACTTTGCAGGTGGATTGAGTTGGAGCAGATCATGAGCAAGCCGCATATTTATCTACACACTTTCTTTTGCAATCTAGCCATGAGCATTTACGCCAGCTCTATGGCTGATCTAAATATCTACGCCTGCAAAGTAGGCATGCTTAAGATGGCTTAGTCTCGTATTTTAATAAATGCAGGTATCTGTCAGCAATCGCGATTGCTGACAGTATCCATTTTTTCTTTATAGAATATGCTTCAAATCGGCATGTTCCTAGCATCTAAATCTATGCACATCCTTATAGAATTACCCTCCATATACTAACAGAATACTGGTTTCTTTCACTACTACTACTACTACTACTTGACATTTCTAGAGCACTACTAGGGTTACGCAGCGCTGTACAGTTTAACAAAAAAGGACAGTCCCTGCTCAAAGGAGCTTACAATCTAAAGGACGAAATGACAAGTTGGGGCAGTCTAGATTTCTTGAATAGAGGTAAAGTGGTTAGGTGCCAAAGGCGACATTGAAGAGGTGGGCTTTGAGCAAGGGGCAGGGAGGGGGCCTGGCGTATGGGCTCAGGGAGTTTATTCCAAGCATGGGGTGAGGTGAGGCAGAAAGGGCGGAGCCTGGAGTTGGCGGTAGTGGACAAAGGGTACTGAAAGGAGGGATTTGTCTTGAGAGTGGAGGTTACGGGTAGGAACGTAAGGGGAGATGAGGGGAGAGAGGTAAGGAGGGGCTGCAGATCGAGTGCATTTGTAGGTTAGAAGGAGAAGCTTGAACTGTATGCGGTACCTGATCGGAAGCCAGTGAAGTGATTTGAGAGCGGGGTGATGTGAGTATATCGGTCCAGGCGGAAGATAAGACATGCAGCAGAGTTCTGAACAGACTGAAGGGGGGATAAGTGGCAAAGTGGGAGGCCAGTGAGGAGTTCACACACAGAGAACATAGATAGACCCTCACCAAGAATAAAACAAGTAACCACAAATTAAAAACAGAGATATGTAGACTAAAATTAAATTGAAACCCCAAGAAGCCCAGATTCTGCATGCATTGTAGTGCCAGACAATTGACCAGTGATGCAAATCCCCCTATACTATGCAAAATATAAAGACAGCAGGTGTAAATGTTCAAAACATATTCCATTTCTAAAATTAAAATTATTATAAAAACAAAAAAATAAGGTGATACCTTTTTATTGGACTACATTAATTCTTTTTGACTAGATTTTAGAGACCAAAATTCCCTCCTTATGCTGTCTGGCTTGACCTGAAGAAAGAGATTTTAGCCTCCAAAAGCCAGTCAAAAGGTAATTAATACAATAACAAGGTAGCACCTTAATTTCTGTTGTTGTTTTTTATTTATTAATCTTTAAAGTGGACTAGTGCACCTACCACACTACTTTATCCTAAATTAAATATACAATTATTTTCTACTTTTGTTTTCTGGTCATTTAATTTTTCTAACCATGTTGGTGCCAGTCTCTGGTTTCTGCTTTCCTCTGTTTTCTCTTAACTCTCTTTCGAGGGTCTCCTGTCCATTTGCCTTTTTCTCTCTCTTCCTCCCTACTCATCCTCCACTGCATCCATATTTGACATTTATTGCTTCCTTTAAACTTTCTTCCACTTATTTTTCTGCCTCTGTGTCCAATCACATTTCATTCATTCTTACTATGCAGTCTTCAGTCTTCCTCTTTCTATGGTATATACCTATAGCTTTCCATTTTTACCTCACCCCTATCCTCCTGATACCCTTCTTTTTCCCCAGTTTTTTACCAACACCTCTCTCTCCCCCTTTCCATCTTGTATCTCCTCTCTCTTCTCCTTCTATCCAGCTTCTCCTTCCTTCCCATCCATCCAGTACTACGCCTCTATCTCCCTACACCCCCCAGTGTCCAGCATCATCCTTTTCTCTCCCTACTCATCCTGCGTCCAGCATGATCCCTCTGTTTTCTTATTGCCTCATGTCAAACATCTGTCACCTTGTTCACCCCCTTTATTCAGCATCTCCCATCAACCTATGCAAGCTCCTCCACAACAACCTTCCTCGTTATCCTTCTCTGTCCAATTCCACACCGAGCCACCATGTCCCCTTTCTTTCCCCTTTCCTCTCCCTCTCCCAGTCCAACATCTGTTTTTCCTAACCCCCCATCCTGCATCTTCTCTTCCCACCCACCTGATCTGGCATCATAGTTTATGTTTTCTCTGTCTCCCACTCTAGGACAGCATATTCTGTTTCTCCCACCCCTCCCCCTTGCTGCCACCTCCACCACTGAAACCCCAGGAATGTGGCATGAAAAAAAATCAGAAAAGAAGTGCAGAGCCATTGTCATCCTTTCTGATGCAGACTTCCTGTTTTGGAAGGGTAGAACCAGCAGCAGTGCTCACAGAGGCAATGATCCCCTGCCTTTTTCTTGTGTTTTTCTGCCCCAGGCTCTCAGAAGATATAGCGACAGAGGTGACAATGACAGGAAGGGTGGAAGGTCACATTTGGGGTTGGAGGTTCTTAGTTTTCCCAAACCTCTTTTATGGGGTGCCTAAGAAACAAATAAACGTAAGCAATATCAGTAGATTAGCGTCGCGCATTGGAAAATAAAAAAATATTTTCGGCACACGTAACGGACGCACATAAAAAATGGAATTACACCCAGGCCACGCGGAAGCTGAGAAGTAGTTCCAAATTGGTGCACATTGGACGCGTGTAGGCACCTCACGTGGCTTAGTAAAAGGGCCCCCTAATTATCAACGGCCTTATACTTGTCCAACTCTATCTAAGGCACTCATACGAGGGAGAGTAGCATTACTAGGAGAAGTAACTACAGACGTCTTATTTGCTTGAAAGATAGAATGCTGGGATGATTCAAAAAAGACATAACTATTACCAGAATATTTGATAAAGCATTTACAATGGTACTTTAACAAGAAAGTCCCTCCATTTTGTAGAAACTCTAGGGCATGGTAACAAAAGTTGTTGCCTTTTCTTTTGAGAGGAGCAAGTCACATCAGGGAAAGCACATACATTCAGGCCGCAAAATAGAATATCTTTATAAAAAGAGTCTCAATAATTTATCCCTATCTGATTCAAAACTCAGTTACACTCAAAGTTGTAGGAGTTGCTTGTTGTTCAATAAATGTCTCAAGGAAAGTGGTAAGTCCCACATCTTCCACTTCTGCCACTACATTCAAGGACTCCGGAGAAGCTGCTGAAGGAGACTTTGACTTCGCTTGTATATAATAAACCTTCAACATAGAAGGATGTTCAATTTCTGGAAGACTCAAAGTCTCTAAAAGATATTTCAACATTTCATTTGGGAGATTTTAGGGAATTTTTCTTTCTCAAAACATTCTCAATATTCTCAGTTTAATTATGTAATTGCAAATTGTCTTTTACTAATGCCAAGTTCTGTTGATAATCCAACTGGGATCCAGTTTTTTTGAATCTCCACTTTCATTGAATCCAATTGCTGCTGACAGATAGCAAACTTAGAGGCTCTTTAATAAAGATCACGCTAGCGGCTCCCAGTGTGGTAATGCTGACAAAGCCCATTCACTTTGAATGGGCTCCGTCGGCATTGCTGAGCAGGAACCACAAGCACAGCTTGATAAAAGAGGCCCTTTGCAGAAAAATCACTATTTTGTATAGCCTGAGCAGAAAACTGAGTAACTAAAAGTTTACCTAGTTCTTCTATGGCAGTCCATATTGACGTTAGGGAAATCTTGGTAGGACCCTCTAATGTGAAGGAAAAAGCTGGCAAAGTCTGTGTACTCCCTTCAGCATGCACCAGATATCACCATCCAAGAACACCCCTATTGTCCATCTGGAGGGAAGAAGAACTTTCACCATCCAGATTCTGGCTCCTTCAGGGGATACCAGCATTGGGTCCGCTCCCAGTGCACCCGACACTGAGGCCACATCCAGCAGTACCCCTGCAGGTCTCACTAATGCTGTATTCAGGAGGGGAGAGTGCCATTCTCCTGGACTCAAATATGTATCTGAGGCCAATGCATGGCTCCCAGCAGCACCTATCCGGTTCCCAGTGTTGCCACCAAAGCTTGGAAATGATGGTCCATCAGACCTGCAACACGAGAGCTGAAGGAGCAGAACCCTGCCTCTGGCCTGCCCCTTTCCATTCCTTGCCTCCCATAACAGGAGACTGAGAGAGTCAGGAAATGATCTTCCTCTCACACATCCTATTCAAGTCATAGAGCTATTTTTCATTTGCTTCTGTGGTGTATTTAGATTTTAGCAAAGCCTTTGACATGGTTCCATATAGATAACTAATAAATAAACTGAGTGCCCTCAGTATGGGCCCTAAAGTAACTGACTGGGTTAGGAACTGGTTGAATGGAGGGCAACAAAGGGTATTGGTAAATGGAGCTCATTCTGAGGAAAAGGAATGTTACCAGTGGTGTGCTGCATGGTTTAGTTCTTGGGCCGGTTCTTTTTAACATTTTTGTAAGCGATATTGCTAAAGGACTGTGTGGTAAGGTTTGCCTCTTTGCAGATGATATGAAAATCTGCAATAGGGTAGACAACGTTGATCGAGTGGATAACAAAAGGAAGGACTTAGCAAAGCTAGAGGAATGGTCTGGATTTTGGCAGCTTAGATTTAATGCTAAAAAATGCAGGGTCATGCATTTGGGCTACAAACATCCAAGGGAATGGTATAGTTTAGGGGGTGAAGATGTGATGTTATGATCTTAAGGTAGCCAAACAGGTAGAAAATGCAATGATAAAAGCTAGAAGGGTGCTTGGATTCATAAGGAGAGGAATGGCCAGTGAGAAAAAAGAGGTGGTGATGCCCCTGTCTGAGACTCTGGTAAGACCTCATTTAGAATATTGTGTACAATTCTGGAGACTGCACCTTTAAAAAGATATAAACAGGATACAATTGATCCAGATGGCGGCTACTAAAATTATCAGTGTTCTTCATCATAAAGCATATGGGGACAGACTTAAGCATCTCAAAATGTACACTTTGGATGAGAGGTGGGAGAGAGGAGATATGATAGAGACATTTAAATACCTACGCTGCATAAATGCACAGGAGGCGAGTCTCTTTCAATTGAAAGGAAGTTCTGGAACGAAGGGACACTTGATGAAGATGAAAGGGGATAGATTCAGAAGTAACCTGAGGAAACACTTCTTCACGGAAAGGGTGGTGAATTCGTGGAACAGCCTCCCTGTGGAAGTGGTGGAGACGAAAACAGTATCTGAATTCAAGAGAGCTTAAGACAAGTACATGGGATCTCTAAGGGAGTAATAGTGAGAATAGATGGCATGGATGGGCAGATTGCATAGGTCATGTGGTCTTTATCAGCCTACATTTTTCTATGTTTCTGTGCTCATATTGCCATTTAAAACTAGGTTGAAGGTCAACACAAAAGAAGAAGACCAGCAATGTGATGGATTGATACAATAACAGCAGCTATGGATGCCACTCTATCAATGATTAGCCGCCGACTGAAGACTAAACAAAGTTCAGGACAACTATCTACAGGGTCGCCTTGACTCGACACAACTTGATGGCACAAAACGGTTGTTCCGAAAACAGATTCAAAATAAAAACTGATCACCTGAAAACCACTTTCTGAATAGGTATATATAAACCACCTCGATTTGTGCTTCAAAAGAGGCAGTATATCAAAACTTGAGAAACTTCAACTTTCTGTGCCTTGCATTATGTTTATTTATGTTTTCATTCATTTTATATACTTGATATACCGCTGTACCTGACTAGCAGGTCAATGCGATTTACATAGTCAAATAATAAAAGGTAGGGAAAGAAATACCATTAAATAAAAGTTAATTCAAGCTCACCAGTAATAGAGATACAGAGAACAAGTAACACATAGGGAGGGGATTGTGCAGGAGAGCAGCATGTTTAAAATTTGTCAAAGCTGAGAAGATTGCACATGCACATGGGAATTCTGGAAGATTTCTTGCCTGCACCATGCCTACTGTCATTTTCTTGAACACTAAAATTCACCCAGCTACAAAACATCAATGCCAATAATACATTTTATTTGGTGTTATTCTATTTGGGTTGATAGGGGAAGGTTTTCCCCTTGTGTGACAGTTTCTTGGCAGGCTATTAGGAAGGTGGTTTGTCATTGCCTTCCCCGGTCATTTTGCCGAGCTCTGTCTAAAATACTAGGGAGCCGATATTCAGATTGCAGGAGTTAAGCTGGCTAACTCCTGCGGTCGGCGCTGATCCCGGATATTCAATGCCAGTTATCCCCCACTGAATATTAGCGGATAGCCGGTTCAGTTCTATTTAACCTATCAGCAGCCATTCTGGCCGGTTAAATAGCACTGAATATCAGGGGGCCTGTGATTTTAAAGCACGCAAAAAATAACCTCCATTTTACTAACAAGATGTTCGCTACAAAGTTATATCAGTTGTGACTTTATTTACTGAAGACAGTATACAGTGAAAGAACTCAAGAATACGGACTTGGCACATGGTTGCTATAGTAACATATATCAAAATGGATGTCTCTTGTGGCTTTCCGTTATTGGGAAAAGTTTGAAGCATGTCATAACATGAATGGGATTTTTTATTTTCCAAGAGAAAGCAACTGAGCATCTGGCAGCAATTAGAAGCTGCAGTATCAAACTATCTTTTTGTCTTTCATGGGCAACCCTAAAACAAATATGAAAAGCATCGGGGGGGGGAAAGCTCTGCCTGCAATTACTTACAAACATTTATTCCAAAGGTCTGAGCATTGGATATATCTTCTAGATGTGCAAAAGATGTTTTTTCTTTACATTCTGTCCTATGCAAAAAATCATTGAAAATGTCAGCAGAAAGGGACTATTTTGACCCACCCACTCCGCCCATTTATACCTGTTTGCTGTTTGTCATCCCACTTGCTCTTGCATAGAGGTTTCTATGTATCTATACAATATATGCTTGAAATCTGTCAGTGTTTCAGATGTTAGTTTTCACTGGAAGCCCGTCTCGGGTGCCCATCACCTTCTCAGTAAAACAATATTTTATCATATTTCTTTATATTTCCCACTTTTCAGTTAACATAGTAAATGACGGCAGATAAAGACCTGTACGATCCATCCAGTCTGCCCAACAAGATAAACTCATTTTACATGGTATGTGATACTTTATATGTATACCCGAGTTTGATTTGTCCTTGCCTTTCTCAGGGCACAGCCCATAGAAGTCTGCCCAGTATTGTTCTTGTACTAAGTTCTGAAGCTAACATCGAAGCCCCTTAAAATTTACACTCCAGCCCATCCCTATCTATTCAGTCACGATCAGGGCATAGACCGTAGAAGTCTGCTCAGCTCCTGCTTTGTTTCCAATTACTGGCGTCGCCACCCAATCTCCACTAAGATTCCACGGAACCATTCCTTCTAAACAGGATTCCTTTGTGTTTATCCCACGCATGTTTGAATTCCATTACCGTTTTCATCTCCACCATGGGAGGGCATTCCACATATCCACCACCCTCTCCATGAAAACATACTTCCTTACATTAGTCCTGAGTCTGCCCCCCTTCAACCTCAATTCATGTCCTCTAGTTCTGCTGCCTTCCCGTCTCCGGAAAAGGTTAATTTGCGGATTAATACCTTTCAAATATTTGAACGTCTGTATCATATCACCCCTGTTTCTTCTTTCCTTCAAGGTATACATGCTCAGGTCAGCAAGTCTCTCCTCGTACGGTTTGCAATGCAAATCCCATACCATTTTCGTAGCTTTTCTTTGCACCGCTTCCAGTCTTTTTACATCTTTAGCAAGACACGGCCTCCAAAACTGAACACAATACTCCAATTGGGGCCTCACCAACAACTTGTAGAGGGGCATCAACACCTCCTTTCTTCTGCTGGTTATGCCCCTCTCTACGCAGCCTAGCATCCTTCTGGCCACGGCCGTCGCCTTGTTGCATTGTTTCTTCACCTTCAGATCCTCTGACACCAACACCCCAAGGTCTCTCTCTTGAGTTGAGCTTACTAATCTCTCCCCTCCTATCCGGTATCTCTCTTTTGGGTTTCTGCACCCCAAGTGCATCACTCTACACTTCATGGCATTAAATTCTAACTGAAATTCACAACACAGCCTCACACTGGCTGTGTAACTCTAATGTTGAACACCCACTCTGTTGTCAGCTTTGTCGTATATAACCTAAGTTGAGAAAGAAGGCTTTTTTCTCCACTTAGGTTATATACGACAAAGCTGACAACAGAGTGGGTGTTCAACATTAGAGTTACACAGCCAGTGTGAGGCTGTGTTGTGAATTTCATTTATTAGTTGAAGCTTGAATGAATGATTAAATTTTAACTGCCAGTCTCTCGACCATTCTTCTAACGTTCAGAGATCCCTTCTCTTCATTTCTACTCCCTCCAGGGTATCCACTCTATTGGCTATTTTCGTGTCATCCGCAAAAAGGCACACCTTTCCTTCCAACCCTTCAGCAATATCTCCCACAAATATATTAAACAGAATAGGCCCCAGTACCGACCCCTGAGGAGCTCCACTGCTCACCTTCCTTTCCTCCGAGCGGATTCCATTTACCACCACCCTCTGCCACCTCTCAGTCAACCAGTTTCTTATCCAGCTCACCACTTTCGGTCCTAAGTTCAACCCTTTCAGCTTATTCACGAGTCTACTGTGGGGGATCGTATCAAAGGCTTTGCTGAAGTCCAAGTAGATTACATCTAGCGCACGTCCCTCATCCAGGCACATGTATTGAATGCGCACAGGTCCATTTTTCAGTGCACCTGCAAAAAAAAGCCTTTTTTAAAAAAAATTAGTCAATAATGAACGTGCTACAAAATTAAAATTGGCATGCATCCATTTTGTGCCTGAGACCTTACCGCCACCCATTGACTTAGCAGTAAGGTCTCACGTGTTAACCGGGCAGTAATCGTCAGCGTGAGTACATTGCCAATTACCGCCCGGTTAGTGCCATGCGGTAGAAAATAGAAATTATTTTCTGCTGCTTGTTTTGGACAGAAGTAAAAATTAGAATTACCACCCGGGGCATGCGGTAGCCGGGCGGTAGTTCTAATTTGATGCACATCGTATGCACGAAGGCGCCTATGCACCTTAGTAAAAGGGCCCTTTAGTTCTGTAAACATTGTAACTTACTACCTAATAGCAGTATATTAAGTTGTAAATAAACTGTAAACTGTACTGGAACTACAAACACCAGGAACTCATCCATCCACTTCTGTCTCACCTAACCTATCACAAACAACCTCACTATGTAGTCATACACTTTTATCTAGTACTTTTTACTTTTTTTTACTGAGTTTATTTAACTCAGTGTCCATCCTTTTCATCTATAAAAATGACCTTCATGAGCCCATCCACTTCAGCCCTGGATCCTATTTCAACCAAACTTGTCAATGTTTAGTTCCTTTCATGTCTACCATCAGGAATTCAACTTTAGAGAAATGTCAGGTTCCTACTTTCTGGAAGAATGCAATTGTCCATCCTATTCTAAAAATGCATTAACTCCAGCCAGCCAGCTACAGACCAGTATCTAATGTTCTCTTTACCTCCAAAATTGTAGAGAAGGTGATTCTTTCCCAGTTACACAAATTACAGGTACATGAAGAAAACTAATGTCCTTTACCCTAGACAGTCAGATCACCTGTTCTCCACTTTCAACTCGCATAGTTTGTATCTCTATAAATATATCTCAAGCTGCTTCCTAATCAATATGGCTGCAAAATTCTTGGTTTAAAGTTAAAAGTAATTGAAAACCTGCACTGCCAAACTTCATTAGTTCACAAAAAGTAAACTGTCACATACTGATGGCATCAGTGTATGCAAAATCAATGCTCCAAAATAGATTAGGATTAGAGAGTTAAACGGGGACAAAAATCTAACCTGTCCCCACCCGTCCCTTCTGGAATCTAACCTGTCCATACCCATCCCCGTTGGAATCTTACCTATTACCATCCAACCCCTAAAAATGTAACCCTTCCTCACCCATCCCTGTAAGAATTTAACCCATCCCCACAAGAATTTAATAGTACCTAAAAAAAAATTCCAGTTGACTCTCTCAGTGTCTCTCTGGGATCTGGAGAGGAAGAAGGAAGGAATGGAAGTTGGAACTTGGAACACTCTGGTGAACACATGTAAGACTTGTCTCTGATTTGCTGGCATTGTGTGTTGAGAGGTCGCCACGGGCACATGCCAGTAGGTCAGCTGACCTCTGATGCTCATGCCTTTGTCAGAGAGATGAGACATGCACATCAGCCCAGGAGCAGGAGGATTAATGTAAGACTTTCCACATTTTCACTATTAAAGCAAGGAGGAAGAGGAGGTACTCAAAGTACTTGGTATTTGGTAGGTGAGAGACTGGTGCAGGTGCAGCTTACACTTCCATGGGAATATCACAGGAACTGCTTCCATCCTCATAGGAACCCCAGAAGAACTGCTTCTGTCCCCACAGGAACCCTGCAGCCCTGGAGGGGATTCCCATGAATCTCGCTCCCATGCAGGTCTCTAATTAATATGTCTTTGAAATTGACCAGTCACTGTCTTATCACTCTGTACCAATTACAGTTACAATTTCTCTTTCTCTTAAAGTCCTCAAATACCATTAGGTTCTATGCAGATTCCAATAAAAAGAACTAGGCTTACCCTAGATGAACATTACAGTAATAATTATGAGCCTCAAAATAACAAATAAATGTATATTGACCTGATTTGAAAAGGAAATGAATTCCAAATTAAAGCAGCTTGATAAGCAAGATTGGATACTAAAATGTTCTTAGAGCATAATTACATGGGGTGAGGAAAATGCAATACAAGTTTATTGCATAATTCCTTGAACCTATTGCTCTTCTGGCAGCATATCGTAACCATCATGTAAAGGGGCCTTCCATATATTTTATAAAATATCAGTTTGCAAAGCTTAAATTGTACACATGCTTCTATAAGTAACCAGTAAATTTCTATAAACAGCAGAGTACTACTACTACTACTACTATTTAGCATTTCTATAGCGCTACAAGGCGTATGCAGCGCTGCACAAACATAGAAGAAAGACAGTCCCTGCTCAAAGAGTTTACAATCTAATAGACAAAAAATAAATAAAGTAAGCAAATCAAATAAATTAATGTGAACGGGAAGGAAGAGAGGAGGGTAGGTGGAGGCGAGTGGTTACAAGTGGTTATGAGTCAAAAGCAATGTTAAAGAGGTGGGCTTTCAGTCTAGATTTAAAGGTGGCCAAGGATGGGGCAAGACGTAGGGGCTCAGGAAGTTTATTCCAGGCGTAGGGTGCAGCGAGACAGAAGGCGCGAAGTCTGGAGTTGGTAGTAGTGGAGAAGGGAACAGATAAGAAGGATTTATCCATGGAGCGGAGTGCACGGGAAGGGGTGTAGGGAAGGACGAGTGTGGAGAGATACTGGGGAGCAGCAGAGTGAGTACATTTATAGGTTAGTAGAAGAAGTTTGAACAGGATGCGAAAACGGATAGGGAGACAGTGAAGGGTCTTGAGGAGAGGGGTAGTATGAGTAAAGCGACCCTGGCAGAAGACGAGATGGGCAGCAGAGTTTTGAACCGACTGGAGAGGGGAGAGGTGACTAAGTGGGAGGCCAGCAAGAAGCAGATTGCAGTAGTCTAAACGAGAGGTGACAAGGGTGTGGATGAGGGTTTTGGTAGAGTGCTCGGCAAGAAAGGGGCGGATTTTACGGATGCTGTAAAGAAAGAAACAACAGGTCTTGGCAATCTGCTGGATATGAGCAGAGAAGGAGAGAGAAGAATCAAAGATGACCCCAAGGTTTCGAGCTGAGGAGACAGGGAGAATGAGAGAGCCATCAACAGAAATAGAAAACGGGGGGAGCGGGGAGGTGGGTTTGGGGGGGAAAATGAGAAGCTCAGTTTTGGTCATATTTCATTTCAGGTGGCATTGAGACATCCAGACAGCAATGTCAGACAAGCACGCTGAAACTTTGGTTTGGATGCAAGGTGAGATATCAGGGGTAGAAAGGTAGATTTGGGAGTCATCAGCATAGAGATGGTAGGAAAAGCCATGGGATGAGATTAATGAACCAAGGGAAGAAGTGTAGATAGAAAAGAGGAGGGGACCAAGAACAGAACCCTGAGGTATGCCGATAGGCAGAGGGATAGAAGTAGAAGAGGATCCACCAGAGTGAACACTAAAGGTGCGAAGGGAGAGGTAGGAAGAGAACCAGGAAAGGACAGAGCCCTAGAATCCAAGTGAGGACAGGGTATCGAGAAGTATGCTGTGATCGACAGTGTCAAAAGCAGCGGAAAGATCAAGAAGAATGAGGATGGAATATTGACCTCTGGATTTAGCCAGTAATAGGTCATTGGAGACTTTAGTAAGCGCAGTTTTGGTTGAGTGGAGAGGGCGAAAACCAGATTGTAGTGGGTCAAGAATAGCATGTGAGGAGAGAAAATCAAGGCAGCGGCGGTGAACAGCACGCTCAAGTAATTTGGAGAGAAAAGGAAGGAGGGAGATGGGTCGGTAATTAGAGGGACAAGTAGGGTCAGATGAAGGCTTCTTAAGGAGAGGTGTGACCACAGCATGTTTAAAGGCAGCAGGGACAGTCGCAGTGGAAAGTGAGAGGTTGAGAATGTGACAGATAAAAGGAATAAGAGCAGGAGAGATGGCATTAAGAAGGTGGGTGGGAATGGGATCAGAAGAACAGGTGGTACATTTTGAGGAAGAAAGGAGAAGTGTAGTTTCCTCAATAGTAACTTCAGGAAAGGAGGAAAGGGAATGAGGGGAAGGAGAGAGAGGGGAACAGACTAGTGGAGGGAGAGGTGGTGAGGTAGAGAAAGCAAGGTTTATCTTTTGAACCTTGTTGTGAAAGAATTCAGCAAGGGTCTGAGGAGATAATGAAGGGGGAGTTGGGGGAGGGGCACCTTGAGGAGAGAGTTCAATGTGGTGAAGAGAAGTTGAGGATTAGAGCCAAGAGAGTTGGTCAGTTGGATATAATAATCCTGTTTAGCACGTAAAAGAGCAGATTGGAAGGAGGTCAGCATGAACTTAAAGTGTAAGAAATCAGCAAGGGCCCGAGATTTCCGCCAGAGGCGTTCGGCGGAGTGGGTACAGGAACATAGGTAGCGGATATTAGAAGTCAGCCAGTAACTAACATATCTGTGCATGGAACAAATCAGTCTTAAATCCATATCCTGGATAGTTTGTATTTTTAAAAGAAGATATCTATAATATGCTTTGCCACTTGCACATCTTCACCATTGAGGGTGGGAGGCTGAGTTAGGAGTTTGCTATGACGATGGGGATTGGACAGCTATGGAAGTTTCATCTGTTAAAACCTCTCCTGCTGTAAACATTCTTTCTACTTTTTGAGTGAGTGAAAAATCAATTCACCTCAACCTGCTCCACACCACTCAGGTTTTGAAGACCTCAATAATATCCCCCCTCAACCGTTTCTTTTCCAAGCTGAAGAGCCCTAACCTCTTTAGTCTTTCCTCATACGGGAGTAGTTCCATCCCCTTTGCCATTTTGGTCGCTCTTCTTTGAATCTTTTCTAATGCCGCTATATCTCTTTTGAACACAATACTCAAGGTGAGGTCACACCATGAAGCATTACAGAGGCATTATATTATTTTTGGTCTTATTTTGCATCCCTCAAGGACTACACTTTCAAAGCTCACAATTTGAAAGTGTACAATGGGTTTTTTTTCTTCTTCAGTTAGCTGTTGCATGGAATGATGAATATGAGTTTGTTAGCACAGGGCAGTAAGCTTTTACAAATTGGGGTTGGCAAGCTGTGCATTCGCTTTATAAATTCTCTAGATTTTCTGCTCATGAAGCTTAGCCAGCTCCCCATGGGCTTTGAAATCAGCAAAGGGTACCTTCCTCACTTTTTTATTACACCATGGAAAATCAAAATTATGTGAGGGTAATGCCTGAGGAAAAGTACTACGGTATTGAGAGCATGATGCCTTATGAGAAAGAGGCTTTCACACAATGGTTTCATTAAAGATTTACTATCCCATCTATCAGGCAAATGTCTAGGCGTTTACATTCTAAAAGGTATGTCTTAACTTCTAAACATACAAGTATTGCAACAATACATGAAGAAAAGGGAAAGGGGGTTGAACTACAAAGTTTGTAGGAAAGTGAGGAGGGGGAAAAAAGTAGGTGGGGAGTGCTGGAGGTTAAGCAGTCAGGCAGGGTCATCCCCACGGTCTCTGTGTATAAAAGTTAAGAAAATGCATCCCTGAACAGGAAAGTCTTGAGGTTAGTTTTGAACTGTTGTAGGGAGGTTTGATGGCGAAGTGGTTGTGGTAGTTTGTTCCAATGTTCTGGTCTCTGTACAGAGAAAATATCTTTCTGAGTTTGATCATATCTAATATCATGAAAGGATGGAATGGCTAGCAGGTTTTGGAATGACAAAGACAATTGTACAGTGAGAACAAGAATAAGAAGTTTGATTTACAGAAATAACTGGCCTTCTACTGTAAGCAGGATGCCTATATTTTACAAAAAGCCTGTGTCCTCTACAGAGAGAAGGTTATCAATAGAAATCAAACAAAATAAACCTACCAACACCCATTCTGTTAGAATATCAATGAAATGCTTTGATGTCCCCATGCATACCCCCACCCTCCCACTCTGTCAGATTGTCAAAGTAATGCTTTGATGTTTCTCTTATATATACTATCTGCTACCACATTTGCTTATTTCTGATCTGATGAAGAAGGGCAACCTTTGAAAGCTAATCAAGAAATGTATTAAGTTATGTCCAATAAAAAAGGTATCATCTTATTTTCTTTTCCATGTTTTATTTTGTTTGATTTCTATTGATAACCTTTAAGAGTGGACTAACACAGCTACCACACCTCTCTACTCTACAGAGAGGAAATTATGAAAATGAAAGAGAGGGTTGCAGAGGTAGAAGTAGAAGAAATACCGAGGGGTGGGGCGGCGATCCTAAGGAATTGTATAGACCTGTTGAAATACATCACACTCGCTTCCGTGTGTATGGCCATGTTCAGGCTCATGTGTTTAAAATCAAGAACCAGAATCATAGTCTGCTATTGAGACAGACATGGGAAGCAACTGCTTGCCCTGGGATTTGTAGTATGGAGTGTTGCCACAATTTGGGTTTCTGCCAGGTACTTGTGACCTGGCTTGGCCACCGCTTGGAAAACAGGATACTGGGCTGGATGGACCATTGGTCTGACCCAGTAGGGCTACTCTTATATTCATCGATAGACCAAGAGACATTCAACTGCCAGCATCCGCTGGTTGATGAAGATAAAGAACACATACAGATCTGGCATGATCTAAAGGGTGGCGAAATGCAGGTGGGTGACTATTTTCTCAACAGCTGTATTTCTATTTTATACCCAGCTATCAGAATGATGCCTAGAATATGCTCCAAGCACAGTCTCTGGAAAAGTGCTTGTAGTTTCCATGCTCTGCATCTATCCAATGCACAACCATGACAGTCTTTAGCCTCAGCCTCAGACCAACAGTGGTATACAATGCAGTAAACCACTATTCCACTTTTCCAATAAAGAGCGTGGATTCTCTGTTGTTTAATGAGAATGATAAGGTACCAGCACTGCATGTCTTGAACATCCTCAGGTCTAGAGGCTCATTTGCAAAGTCTCTGTATACCTTGGGCATTCTCGGGCATGTCTTGACAGCAGCACAAGCAGCACATACACGTGATATTGAATGGTTATGGCTCCTCAGCATCCCTATACCTTTTGTCATTCACCTACAACAGAATATGGGCAGTCTGTTCAAGAAAAACAACTACAAGGTATACCCCAGAACATAATTTGTCAGAAGGAAAACAAAACTACAGGCATACCCGTGAAACAAGGGGAGACAACTCTTCCATCTGGTTTAGAAGATCCATGAATTCAGTATCTTCATTCACTTGACACATTTTTGTGTCATCAATGGCATCTCCAAACATGTCTTCTGCCAAATCCATGGCATTTTTGGTCACGGTTCTGTTCTGTTCGCAGAAACCCAAATAGGAACTGGAGTTCCAAGATGGCCGCTGACTGAGACAGACGTGTTTTAGAGCTCCTCCAGATTTTACTGTTACTCTCTAATTACCTTGTAATGCCAAAGAGAAGGGGCAGAGCTGCTGCTACTGCAGCCCAGCAGTAAAGACCTTTGATATCTTCTGGCTTGATTGAATCTTATCTGCAACGAGCTCAGGTTTCGACAGCAGCGTCGGTGAGCGGTTCGCTGGAACAGCCCAGGATAGGAGACCAGGAGCTGAACCTTGAACTTGAAGTTTCTTTGAGCCCCGACGCAAGGGCCCCTCCTCCCCAGCCTGTGAGAAGTAGTTCTCCGGTGGCGGCGTCCTTAGCCCTGAATACCGAAGTGTTACAGGGTGGAACTGGACGGGAGGCAGTGTTAGCTTTAACGGAGAACGTGGGAGATTTTTCAGCTTCTTCCCTGTTATCTCACACTGCCGGAAAAACACAGGAGGAGTTGCGAGGGACATTGGAAGATGAGAAACATGTTTCACAGGAAGAGAGTGACAGCATTGGATTTGCTAAACTTTTTCAGAAACCAGATGATGTGACATTGGACAATATAGATTGGACAATGTCTGGCAGTTGATTGCAGAAATGGGGAAGTTTTTGTGCCCCCAGATGAGGAAAATAAGAAATGAAGTTGTGATATTAGATGGGAAGGTAACAGAAATTGAGCATGAGGTGAAAATAGTTAAAGCAGATTTGGCTAAACAGGAAAAGGATGTTTTAGAGTTGAAATCACAGCAAACAACAATGCTTAAAGACTTGGTTAATTTAAGGAGAAAATCAGAAATGCTGGAAAATACTTCAAAATCTAATAATCTGTGTTTTATAAATTTTCCGCGACAACCACTTATCTCCCCTCAGGAGATGCTAAAAAATTACCTCAGAGAAATTCTAGAGATAGAAGATAAAGATATGCCACCCTTTTCACAGGTATTTTATATACCCATGAAGGGTTTAGATCCTTTACAAAGGAATAATATTCAGAATGCGCAACCATTGGATGTTTCTGCCCTTCTTGAAATGTCGGATTCAGAACAGATAACACCAACTACTATGTTGGCCACAGTAGCGTTACCTTTGGACAAGATCTGGATTTTAAAGAAGTTTTTTCAGAATAAAGAAAAAACCTTTCGTGGTTTGCAAACTCGTGTTTTTCCAGATCTAGCGAGGGAAACGCAAAGGCGACGCCAAAAGTTTTTACAGATGAGACAGGAGACACTTCATCTTGGCGCAACTTTTTACCTTAAATATCCTTGTAAATGTTTAATCTCCTATCAAGCCGTGAAATATGTTTATTTTGATCCTGACCAGTTGTCATCTTTTTTTAACATCTAAGAGAGCTCCTAGTTAAGTAAAGTCGAATAGAAACTCGTCTCTATCTCAAAATTTGATTTATAAAGTTTATTACCTGTTTTCTCCTATTTAGGAATCTTGGACTCCTGTTGTGGACTTTAAATGAAGCTATAATACTTAATTTGTGTTATGAATAATATCTTTAGATTTAATTGTAATAGTGGATTTTTCTTTACAAGTTTATACTTGTTTACTATGTATAAAAACGATAAATAACAAAAAAAAAAAAAGAAACCCAAATAGGAACAACGTTCCATGCTACCAATTCCAGGGCAAACAGTGACTTCCCCCATGTCCAACTCAACCACAGACTATGGACTTTTCCTCTAGGAACTTGTCCAAACCTTTTTTAAACCCAGGTACTCTAACCTCTGTTACCACATCCTCCGGCAACGAGTTCCAGAAAAAATATGTCCTCCTATGTAATTTATCTAATTGTGTGCCCCATCAGTTGCTATTTGTGAGGAGTACTAAACATTGTATTTGGTTGTGATTAAATGAAAAAAAGTCTCATTGTACACTGAAAATACACATTATGCTATTTACAAAGGCAATACAATACACATTAAAACATCATAGGGTGTAAATGGGGACCGAGCATTACAGAGTAACAAAAAAATTAGAGAGAAAATAAGGGTGACTAACTATGGGGCTCTTTTATTAAAGCTTAGCATGCACTAACTGACATGAACATGCACTAAGGGGGTCTTTTACAAAGGTGCAGTAGCGTTTTTAGCGCATGCCAATGGTTAACACGCACTGAATGCTAGAGACGTCCATAGGAATAAATGGATGTCTAGCGTTTAGCACACTCTTATTTTTAACACGCATTAAAAACACTAGCGCGCCTTTGTAAAAGGACCCCTAAGTGTACGGATCCAAAAAGGGGTGTGGTCATGGGCAGATTGGGGCATTCCCAGTGGTGTGCTGGAGCCGGCTCACACTGGCTTGCAAGAGCCGGTTGTTAAATTTTTTACCATCTTGCGAGCCGGTTGTTCTTCAGGGCAAGCCGGCTCTCCTCCCTCCCTTCCCCGAGCTACAGGGTCCCAGGCTCTGATTCCAGTGTACGTACCTGAAGAAGGCAACTACCCTGGTTGTCCAGTGGATTCTTCGGGGCAGGCAGGAAATATCCCCAGTCTTGCCTGTCCACTGCCGGCGCTGACCCTCCCCCGCTGCCAGATCGCTCTTTAAAAATGGCCGCTGAGACTTCCAGCTGCAGCCTCATGAGACTTCTGCTGAAGTCTTGGAGGCCGCCCTTGTAAGTCTCTGTGGCCATTTTGAAGAGCGATGCAGTAGCACCACGGGAGAGTCAGCGCCGGCAGCAGGCAGGAAAGACTGGGGATCTTTCCTGCCTGCTCTGAAGAATCCACTGGACAACCAGGTTACCTTCTTCAGGTATGTACTGGACTCAGAGACTGGGACCCTGTAGCTCACGCGTGGCGGGGCGGGGTAGGAGGAGAAGAGCAGAGCCGCCTTGCCCTGCACCACAGAATCTCAGTCTTTCTGGAGAGAGTAATGCATTGCCCCCTCCCAGGCTCTCTCCCTAGCAATAAAACATCAATACCGAAAAATTCAAAGAAACCAGCAAGCGATGTCACCAACTACCGCCCCATCGCCTCCATTCCTCTACTAATTAAATTGATGGAAAACAGGGTGACCTCTCAAATCAATGACTACATACAAAAATTCTTCATTCTACATGAGTCACAATCAGGCTTCCGTCCAGCCCACAACACAGAAACTGTCTTACTCACCCTAATATCCAAATTCAGACAAGAAATTGCATTTGGAAACAGCATCCTCCTTCTACAATTCGACTTGTCCAGTGCATTTGACATGGTAGATCACAACATACTAGCCAAATCATTGGACAAACTTGGAATCGGCGGTAACATTATTAACTGAATAAAAGGATTCATCACCTCAAGATCCTATCAAATTAAATCACCCACTGATATCTCATCCCCCTGGTCACCTATCTGCGGAGTACCTCAAGGATCCCCTTTATCGCTGATACTCTTCAATCTAATGATGATCCCACTAGCCAAAGCCCTATTCAGACATGGTCTAAACCCTTTCATTTATGCTGATGGCGTTACTATATTCATTCCCTTTAAATCAAACCTAACAGAAATCTCTGATAGATTATCCATGGGCATGAACATCTTAACCTCCTGGGCCAATGCCTTTAGGATGAAATTGAACAAAGAAAAAACACAGTGCCTAATCCTTTCATCTCAGCACTCCGCAATCCCCCCATCTAATCTCACCATCTCCGACACTACAATCCCCATTTCTGAAAACCTGAAAATCCTTGGAGTGACACTAGACAGCCACCTCTCCCTCGACAATCACGCCACATCCACCACAAAGAAAATGTTCACAATGATGTGGATATTGAAATGCGTAAAACCATATCTACCCCAGAAAACATTCCAGAATTTAGTGCAATCCACGGTACTTACCCATGCTGATTATTGCAACAATATTTTCTTAGGCTGCAAAGCCTATATCCTAAAAAAACTTCAGACCGCCCAAAATACAGCAGCAAGACTCATCTTTGGCAGATCACATTTTGAGAGTGCAACTCCTCTCCGTGCAAGACTGCACTGGCTCCCAATCAAAGAACGTATCAATTTCAAAGCCCAGACTTTAATCCACAAGATAATACACGGAGAATCTCCGAACTATATGATAAATCTGGTCGACCTTCCAGCTAGAAACATGTCTGTATCCTCACGAAAGTACCTCAACCTGCACTACCCCAGCTGTAAAGGTCTCAAGTACAAAACTTATTATGGATCCAATTTCTCCTTCCTGGGCAGCCGTCTATGGAACGCTCTCCCTAGATGTTACAGAATTAGGGGGATCTGCACCTAATTTCCGTATGGGGATTTACACCAGATTTTCATTGGTGTAAATGGTCACGCCTTAATGTAAATGTAAAAAAAAAGTGGGAGAGCGACCAAGGATACCAGAAACTGGAGGATGTTCGATAAAATACAATTTATTAATAATATGGAGACTTGACACAATGTCGTGTTTCGGCCGTCAGGCCTGCATCAGGAGTCTGGCAGCGAGGCTTTAAATACCGTCCGTTGTTGTAAAGGCGGGAGAGAAACGACCTTTGCTGGAGAGAATACCATACAACAGGGCTGTTGTATGGTATTCTCTCCAGCAAAGGTCGCTTCTCCCCCGCCTTTACAACAACGGACGGTATTTAAAGCCTCGCTGCCAGACTCCTGATGCAGGCCTGATGGCCGAAACACGACATTGTGTCAAGTCTCCAGTTTCTGGTATCCTTGGTCGCTCTCCCACTTTTTTTTACATTTCTGTTTTTACCGTGGGGTGTTTGAGTTCTCCGCTTTTCTGGCAGATTTTCCCTCACGCCTTAATGTAGTCACATTTCCTGGTGCTGAGTGCTATTCTATAAACCACGTCTAACGATGCATGGTTTATAGAATTGCACTAGGCACTATTCTTTTTGTGCCGATTTTTTTAGGTGCCATTTATAGAATCTAGTCCTTAGTGTGCACTCATGTCCGTTAGCACACACTAAACTGTAGTAAAAGAACTCCATAAGGAAAAATGACACATGAAGTCAGAAAAAGTACATGAAAATGATCTCAGCTACAGTAGGCGTGGATAAGCAGTCCTGCTACAGTATGTGCAGCCAGTATTAGTTCTTGTGTGTGTGACTGGCTGCTTCTTCCATTAAAGGCTTGGGAGCAGGGGCGTAGCCACGGGTGGGCCTGGACGGGCCCAGGCCCACCCACTTGCCCTCCAGGCCCACCCATCCAAATCCTTCATCGCTGTCGCTGCCTTTTCTCCCGCGGCTTCCGGGAGGCAGCGATCAGCGTTACCTGTAGTGCCTGCCCTAAAATTATGCTTCTTTTCTCCCCAGGCTTCGCCCCGCTCGTTTCTTCGCTCGTCGGCAGCGCTACGCTGCGCTGCTATTCAAACAGGCAGCTCCGCTCCTCTCTGCCGCGTCCATCCGGCCCTCTGATGCACTTCCTGTTTAGTAGGGCCGGATGGACGCGGCAGAGAGGAGCGGAGCTGCCTGTTTGAATAGCAGCGCAGCGTAGCGCTGCCGACGAGCGAAGAAACGAGCGGGGCGAAGCCTGGGGAGAAAAGAAGCATAATTTCAGGGCAGGCACTACAGGTAACGCTGATTGCTGCCTCCCGGGAGCCACGGGAGAAAAGGCAGCGACAGCGATGAAGGATTTGGATGGGTGGGCCTGGAGGGCAAGTGCTGGATTTGTGGTTTGTTGGTTGGGGGGGGAAGGGATACTTTTGCCAACAGTCAGACTTGTAGGAGGAAGGGGATTAGAGGGATCTGGGAAGGAAGAGAGCTGCTGGAGGTGGGAGGAAGGGGCTGGAGAGCTTCTGGAAGAGGGAGGGAAGGGAGAGAGCTGCTAGACATGGGAGGGAGAGGAGGAAGGGGTTGGAGAGCTGCTGGACAAGGGAGGAAGAGGAGGAAGGGACTGGAGGGAAGGGAGAGAGCTGCTGGACATGGGAGGAAGAGGAGGAGGGGACGATGAAAGGGAGAGAGCTGCTGAAGGAAGGGGAGGAGGGGACTGAATGGAAGGGAGAGAGCTGCTGGACATGGGAGGGAGAGGAAGAAGGGGCTGGAGAGCTGCTGGACACGCTAGGAAGAGGAAGAAGGGACTGGTGGAAAGGGGGAGAGCTCCTGGACATGGGAGGAAGAGGAGGAGGGGACGATGGAAGGGAGAGAGCTGCTGAAGGAAGGGGAGGAGGGGACTGAATGGAAGGGAGAGAGCTGCTGGACATGGGAGGGAGAGGAGGAAGGGGCTGGAGAGCTGCTGGACACGCTAGGAAGAGGAAGAAGGGACTGGTGGAAAGGGGGAGAGCTCCTGGACATGGGAGGAAGAGGAGGAGGGGACGATGGAAGGGAGAGAGCTGCTGAAGGAAGGGGAGGAGGGGACTGAATGGAAGGGAGAGAGCTGCTGGACATGGGAGGGAGAGGAGGAAGGGGCTGGAGAGCTGCTGGACACGCTAGGAAGAGGAAGAAGGGACTGGTGGAAAGGGGGAGAGCTCCTGGACATGGGAGGAAGAGGAGGAGGGGACGATGGAAGGGAGAGAGCTGCTGAAGGAAGGGGAGGAGGGGACTGAATGGAAGGGAGAGAGCTGCTGGACATGGGAGGGAGAGGAGGAAGGGGCTGGAGAGCTGCTGGACAAGCTAGGAAGAGGAAGAAGGGACTGGTGGAAAGGGGGAGAGCTCCTGGACATGGAAGGAAGAGGAGGAGGGGACGATGGAAAGGAGAGAGCTGCTGAAGGAAGGGGAGGAGGGGACTGAATGGAAGGGAGAGAGCTGCTGGACATGGGAGGGAGAGGAGGAAGGGGCTGGAGAGCTGCTGGACAAGCTAGGAAGAGGAGGAAGGGACTGGAGGGAAGGGAGAGAGCTGCTGGACATGGGAGGAAGAGAAGGAGGGGACGATGGAAGAGAGAGAGCTGCTGAAGGAAGAGGAGGAGGGGATCTGGGTGGAAGGGAGAGAGCTGCTGGACATGGGAGGAGAACTGGAGGGAAGGGAGAGAACTGCTGGTACAGCACAAGGAGGGAGGGAAGGGAAACAGAGATACCAGACCAAGGAGATGAAGGAAAAGGGAATATTAAACCTACAGCTTGAGGGAGGGAGGCAGGAAATCAAGCAACCAAACCAGATGCTGGAAAGAGGAGGGAGTGAGAAGGAGAGAAGCTGGATGGGGTAGGGTCAGAGAGGGTAGAAATATATTGGCACTGGGGACAAAGAGAGGGGAGAAGATGGACAGAGTAATATAGGGACACAGAGAAAAGGAGATACTAAACATGGAGGAAGATAGAGGTACAGAGATGGAAGAAGATGGAAGGATGGCAGAGAAAGAGGGAAAACGGATGGGTGGGGAGAGAGACACTGGATGGAAGGATGCAGAGAGAAAGGGGAGAGACTGGAAGGATGTGGAGAGAGAAGGGACACTGAACAGAAAAGGGTAGAGAGATAGACACTGGTTAGAAGGAGGGAGAGAGACATTAGATGGAAGGATCAGGAGAGAGGGTAGATGGGTAGAAGGATGGGGAGAGAAAGAGGGAAGACACTGGATGGAAGGGTAGGGAGAAAGAGGTGACACTGGATGGAAGGATGCAGAAAGAAAGAGGGGAGACTATTGGAGGATGGGGAGAGAGAGGGAAGACACTGGAAGGATGGGGAGAGAAAGAGGAGAGCTGCTGCATGGAAAGGGGGAGTAGTGATAGATTGGAGAATAAGAGGAAGAGGCATGGGGAGAACAAGGGTGAGAAAAAGATGAAAAGCCATAAGTAGATGAAGGAAATTAAAGAATGGATAGTAAGAATGAATTAAATCTGGACACAGAGAGAGGCAGAAAAATATTGAAGAAAGCAAAGAAAAAGGAGAGAAAAATGAGAAATGGCCAGGAAACCCTGGCAGAAGAGTTAAACGAAAGAAAGCAGAATCTAGAGACACAATGAGACAAAGTAAATGACCATACAAGAAAGGTAAAGAAAATAATTTTATTTTTAATTTAGGATAAAGTAATATGGTGTTAATAAAGTTTCAGAGACCAATACTTCCTTCCTTAGGTCAGGAGAGGATACCGTAACAGCATTATACTGACCTGAGGCAGGAGGTTTTGGCCTCTGAAAGCTCACTGAAAAGGATTAGTAAATTGTCTGAAATCGGATGCACTGAAAAGCAGCACTTTACCCTGTGTGACAAATGCATCTGAGTGTGACTAAATTTTGCTGGGGGGGGGGGGGGGGTACAGAGAAAATTTTATGCCCACCCACTTTGGGTTCAGGCCCACCCAAAATTGGCAGTCTGGCTACGCCACTGCTTGGGAGAAAAGGCAAACGTCAGCAGAGGGTTTCAATGTATCATCAACTCATGTAAAATGAGTTTATCTTGTTGGGCAGACTGGATGGACTATGTTACTATGTTTTGTATTGTTGAAAATATTTATATAACTTCATTAGAGTTGCTTTCCGATTTTCACTTATGCTGTTGTACTAAATACATTTTTATAATTTTATTTGTATTTATTAACTTTTTTGACAACCATCATGCAGCAATTCAATACAGTACCATGTACTAAGGACCCTATTCTATAAAGGTTATGCTTCTAAATGTATGCTAAATCTATGAGCGTAATAGGCCCTAAATAAGGAGCATAAATTTAGGAGCATAACCTTTATAGAATAAAGCCCTAAATACATTTTAACATATTTAGTCATGCTTTATAACACCTTCCATTGTTTTTACCCCCCAAGGATATCAAATGAGCACTCACCAAAACTTCAGATCCGGAGCCACAGTTACTTGAGAGCAGTGAGTGAAGTTTCAATCAACAGGAGTATGGACACTCTGGACCCCACAGCCCTGCTTGCATCTCCTAAATTCCGCTCTAGGAATGAAAGCTACATGAGAGCCATGAGCACTCTCAGTCAGGTGAGCGACACGCATGCATGGCAAAATGGACAAAATCCTGATGGACTCCTCCTGTGTTCTGAAAGCCAGGAAAAGCCTGGTCTTTCATACAAAGAAAAGAGGCATACTTTGGGGCATTTTTAACGCGTGGTTGATGTGTGTTAAATGCTAATGTGGAGTGGCCTAGTGGTTAGAGTGGTGGACTTTGGTCCTGGGGAACTGGGTTCAATTCTCACTGCAGGCACAGGCAGCTCCTTATGACTCTAGGCAAGTCACTTAACCCTCCATTGCCCCAGGTAGAAATAAGTACCTGTATATAATATGTAAGCCGCATTGAGCCTGCTATGAGTGGGAAAGCACAGGGTACAAATGTAACAAAAAAATAAAATAATGTGCCCATAGGAATATAATTGCACATTAGTGTTTAACGTGCCTTAATATTAAAGGCTTGTTAAAAACGCTAACGTGCCTTAGTAAACATACCTCTTAGTATATAGCACAAATCACTTTTTCTCTTACACGTCATCCTCCTTTTCATTTCCGTCAGCATCTGGAGATTGTTGCTGTGACTTGCATTCTGGTGTGTCTCCACCTTAGTTCCTTTACACACAGTAAAAAGAGAAACAGCACCTTCTCCTGTATTGCAACCTGTAACCGCCAATTCGTACATAAGGAAGCTATAAAGTTGAAGAGTCTTTCATATTTTTATTTTCACATTTTATATTACTGGCTATCTTCTGATCCGTAATCAGCAGCAGCTGTTAAAATGCATTTTTTCATTTTATAAGACCTCATGAAGCATGGACAGCTACCTCAAAGTTTCCGAATATGTTAAATAAACGTACTCTGAAGTGCTAGGGCCCTGTTTACTAAGGTGCATTAGTATTTTCAGTGCGCCTACACTTAGCGCGCATGCTAACCATGTAGGCGCCTATAGGGATATTGTAGGCACATACATGGTTAACGTGCATACATGGTTGACGCACATTAAAAACGTTAATGTGCCTATAAGCTGCTTAATAAACAGGGCCCTTAGTGTTATACTGTATAGGACCTTAAGGTAACAGCACTTTTTATGGTTTTGAGAGGTAAAATCTCATGATTCAAAAATAGACATTGTTCTGTTTTAAATTTATAATGCCATCTTGTACACTTTCCAGCTTATTTTCGAAAGAGATCACCAGCCATCTTCCGACACAAATCAGGAGATGGCCGGCGTGGTTGCGAGATGGCCTGCTTCGCCCGATAATGGAAAAAAGATGGCCGGGTTTGACGAGCATTTCGCCAGCTGCACTTGGTCCATTTAGTTTTAGGACCAAGTGTCAAAAAAGTGCCCCAATTGACCAGATGACCTCCCCTTACTCCCCCAGTGGTCACCAATCCCCTCCCACCCAAAAAAATTTAAAATAAAACATGTTTTTTGCCAGCCTCAAATGTCATACCCAGCTCCATGACAGCAGTATGCAGGTCCCTGGAGCACTTTTAGTGGGTGCAGTGCACTTCAGGCAGGTAGACCCAAGCCATCCCCCCCTACCTGTTACATGATTGAGGTTTTCAAAATTCTGGGTGGTGTAGAACATGTAGAAGTGACTTGATTTTTTTACTCTTTCAAAAAGTACAAAGACTAGGAGACACTCAATAAAGTTACATGGAAATATTTTTAAAGCAAATAGGAGGAAATATTTTTTAACTCAATGAATAGTTAAGCTTTGGAACTTTTTGCTGGTGGATGTAGTAACAGCGGTTAGCATAACTGGATTTTAAAAAGGTTTGGACAAGCTCCTGGAGGAAAAGTCCATTGTCTGCTATTGAGAAAGACATGGGAAAGCCACTGCTTGCCCTGGGGTTGGTAGCATGGAAATGCTGCTGCTATTTTGTTTTTTGCCAGGTACTTGTGACCTGGATTGGCCACAGTTGGAAACAGGATTCTGGGCTAGATGGACCATTGGTCTGACCCAGTATGGCTATTCTTATGTTCTTAAAAATTCAGTAGGTGTTCCTTCAACAGATAACTAGGGCAACCATCTAACAAACAAGAAGCTGATGAATATTCCAGTAAACATAACTTATGATAAAGACTATTATATTTCAATCATTTTTATTGATGGCTTAATATAAATGGGTGATACAAACACCAACAAATACACTACCTGGTGCCATAAACAAACTCCAGTGAAAAGTTAGCAAGTTCAACATCGTCATAAAGAACAAAATTACAGGGCATATACATAAGCATATACATTAGTCAATGGAAATCTTGCCTCAATAATCTACTGCGTTTCTTTGAAGGGGTGAATAAGCATTTGGACAAAGGTGAGCCGGTTGATATTGTGTATCTGGATTTTCAGAAGGCGTTTGACAAACTACCTCATGAAAGACTCCAGAGGAAATTAGAAAGTCATGGGAAAGGAGGCAATGTCCTACTGTGGATTAAAAACTGGTTAAAATATAGAAAACTCCAGGGAGTAGGGTTAAATAGTCAGTCTTCCCAAATGGAGAAGGGTAGATAGTGGGGTTCCCCAGGGGTCTGTGCTGGGACTGCTGCTTTTTAACGTATTTTTATAAATGATCTAGAGATAGGAATAACTAGTGAGGTAATTAGGGGCCCTGTTTACTAAGGCGTGCTAGTGTTTTAGCGTGCGCTACAAATTAGCGCACTAACACTAGAGACACCCAAAACGATAGCATGCCTACAGCGTGACTTAGTAAACAGGGCCCTTAATTTGCTGATGACACAAAGTTACTCAAAGTTGTTAAATCGCAAGAGGACTTTATATGACTGGGCATTCAAATGGCAGTTGACTTTTAATGTAAGCAAGTGCAAAGTGATGCATGTGGGAAAAAGGAGCCCAAACCATAGTTACATGATGCAAGGTTCCACATTAGAAGTCACCGACCAGAAAAGGGATCTAGGTGTCATCATTGATGATATGTTGAAACCCTTTGCTCAATGTGCAGTGACAGCTAAGAAAGCAAATAGAATGTTAGGGATTATTAGGAAAGGAATGGAAAACAAAACTGAGAATGTTATAATGCCTAATCACGCCATGGTGCAATCACACCTTTAATACTCTGTGCAGTTCTGGTCACCGCACCTCAAAAAAGATATAGTGCAATTAGAAAAGGTACAGAGAAGGTCGACAATAATGATGCAGGGGATGGGACAACTTCCCTATAAGGAAAGGCTAGGGCTCTTCAGCTTGGAAAAGAGACTGCTGAGGGGATATATGATAGAGGTTTATAAAATACTGAGTGGAGTGAAACAGGTAGATGTGAATCGTGTGTTTACTTTTTCTAAAAATACTAGAACTAGGGGGTATGCAATGAAGCTACTAAGTAGTAAATTTAAAACAAATTTGAGAAATGTTTTCATCACTCAACGAGTAATTAAACTCTGGAATTTGTTGCCAGAGAATGTAGTTAAAGCAGTTAGCTTAGCAGGTTTTAAAAAAGGTTTGGATAATTTCCTATAAGAAAAGTCCATAATCCATTATTAAGATAGACTTGGGGAAAATCCATTGGATTTTCTAGGATAAGCAGCATAAAATCTGTTTTGCTTTCTGGGATCTTGCCAGGTACTTGTGACCTGGATTGGCCACTGTTGGAAACAGGAAACCGGGCTTGATGGACCTTCGATCTGTCCCAATATGGCAATACTTATGTTCTTAACTTTATTTATTTATTAGGATTTACCGCCTTTTTGAAGGAATTCACTGAAGGCAATGTACAGTAAGAATAAATCAAACATGAGCAATGGGCAATTACAGCAGTATACTACTTACAATGTCAACACAATACATAATAGAACATTTTAATAGACAGCGTAGGTTATGAGCAAAGAAGGAACATATAGATAGGTATGAAAGTAAGAAGAGTTAGAAAGTAAGGTGACTAATTTAAAGAAAGTTGCACATCAGGTCAGAGAAATGTTTAACATATAGATAGGTAAGAGAGTAAGATGTGTTTGAAAATAAGGTGACTAAAGAAAGGTGCATATGAGGTCAGATAGTTAAATATTATCTCAGCTAAGGTAGGAGTGAATAAACATGTCCTAATACAGTATGTACAAATGAAGGACTTAAAAAAAAAACATCTATCAGCTACTATACCATGCTCTTCTACAAATTATTCTAATAGAAAATCTTCCAGTTCATAGGTACCCCATATAAAAGAGGCTTGAGGAGGCTAAGCCTCCCCCAGCCCCAAGCACAATCTCTTCCATTAAAAACCAGCAGCACACAGGCAGTTCCAGGTGTGGCATTTCTCACTCTCTCCTTCAGTCCTCCTTCCCACTTTCCATTCTCCTAACATACCTCTATCACTGCCAATATCAATACCACAGTGATGCTCCCCACCTCCTCTGATACCACTTCCTGTTTCCGCGCAGGTGGGGTGCATCACAGGGAAGGTCCCAAAACCCTGAAGCAGTCTGTTTTAAGTGCTGCTTTATTGGTACTGGCAGTGATTGAGACATATTAGGAGAACAGACTGCGGGGAGGGGGAATGAAGAGGGATAGACAGTCACAGGATCTGGGGGTAGGGGGAATGAGATGTGCTGCATGATCGGGGGGGGGGGGGGGCAGAGAGGCAGGAACAGAGAGGGAGAGGTGCTGCTGGACCTGAGGAAGGGGAGGGTGGAAGGCACAGAAAGGAAGAGGTGCTGCTGGATCCATGGAGGCAGATGAAAAGGATGGAAAGTGAGAGATGTTTGCTGGACCTGGACAGGGGGAAGGAGGTAGGAGGGATGAACAGGGAGAGGTTCTGCTGGACCAAAGTGGGGAAGGAGGACAGGACAAACAGGGAGGGTGCTTCTGGAGCTGGTGGGAGGAGGAGAAGAAAGGGATGGATAGGGAGAGGTGCTGGACCCAGGGTGAGGGATATGGAGAACAGCTGAACCAGCAGGGGGAGGGGGAGTGCAAGGGAGAGAGAGAGAGAGAGACTGGATCGGGAGAAGAGAAAGAGAGGCCAGACTGGGGGAGAAGAGAGGGGGAGAGATGCTGGATGGAAAAGAGAGAGAGAGAGAGAGAGACTGGATCGGGGGAGGGGAAAGATGCTAGGCTATGAGGGGCTGCAGGAAGAGATATGGGCCCTAGGGTGGGGGATGGTGTGAAAGGAAGGGAAGAGGGGAATAATAAGGGAGACAGAGAAGAGATGCTTGGCATGAAGGGAACATAGGGACAGAGAAGGGCAGTGCCGGATGAACACAGGATAGAAACAGAGGAACAATTTTGAACATTGGGGGAGATAGTGGCACAGAGGGGCAATGCTGATCTCAGGGGAAGGAATAGGGACAGAAAGGCAGATGTTGGATAGGGCAAGATGCTGAATATAGAGGAAGGATAGGGACAAGGACACAGAGAGGAGAATTTGAACAGGATTGATAGAGATGGAAGATGGATCCTGGACAAGAGAAGAAACGTCAAATAGACAGGAGGCCCTGGAACGAGTTGGAAACCCCCCCAGAGAAAAGCAGAAAAGAGAAACTGAGCTTAATGCGAATGATAAAATGCTCAGACCGCAAAGGTAGAAAAGTATTTTATTCAGAATTTATTAATTTGGAATATGTCAGTGGTAGGGGGTGTGCATCTCTACTATTTTGTACTTCAGTTTCTGTTTCTCTAGTATTGCAAGTGGGATGTGTAGTATTGTCATATATGCAGAGTCTGACTTCTTGAGGTTTCCATTTCAGTTGCTTGCCTTCATATCTCTACTAGTGATCTATGCCCCCTTATATGTGTTTTTTGTGCGTGTGACCAAGGAGAGTTATTTTGCTAGCATGTACCCTGGTTTAAGTGTAGAGATCTTGTTGCAGATCCATTTGTTCTGTTTTCTAAATCTCTGCTGTGATCAAAAAAAACCCCACTGTCCCTTCACTTATGAAGGGCGACGAAAATGATAAAGGGGATGGGACGACTTCCCTATGAGGAAAGGCTAAAGCGGCTAGGGCTCTTCAGCTTAGAGAACAGGTGGCTGAGGGGAGATATGATAGAGGTCTATAAAATAATGAGTAGAGTTGAACGGGTAGATGTGAAGCGTCTATTTACGCTTTCCAAAAATACTAGGACTAGTGGGCATGCAATGAAGCTACAATGTAGTAAATTTAAAATGAATCGGAGAAAATATTTCTTCACTCAACATGTAACTAAACTCTGGAATTTGTTGCCAGAGAATGTGATTTTTCTCTACACATTAATTGATTTGCTTGCTTTATTTTTTGTCTATTAGATTGTAAGCTTTTTGAGCAGGGACTGTCTTTCTTCTATGTTTGTGCAGCGCTGCGTATGCTTTGTAGTGCTATAGAAATGCTAAATAGTAGTAGTAGGTTAGCTTAGCGGAGTTTTTAAAAAGTTTGGGCGGCTACCTAAAGAAAAAGTCCATAGACCATTATTAAATGGACTTGGGGAAAATCCACTATTTCTGAGATAAGCAGTATAGAATGTTCTGTACTTTTGGGGGATCTTGCCAGGTATTTGTGACCTGGATTGGCCACTGTTGGAAACAGGATGCTGGGCTTTGGTTTTTCCCAGTATGGCAATACTTATGTACTTATGACATAAATGTTCACCCTAAAAGGCAAGTTGTAGTTCTGCCCCAACTCCCTCCCTCTTTCCCCTCTCTGTGATTCCTTTCCAGCTGACACAAGAGTAGTACTACACACTTCTACTTCTAACCAAACTTCCTGTCCCTGGGTTCTGCCTCTCTCCTGTATGAGTTAAATAATCATAAATTTAAACTACATATGAGAGAAAGAGAGAGGCAGACAGACTGAGGGCAGATGGAAAGTGAGAGAGAGAGAGAAGGAAGTAAATTGACTGCAGGTTTCTATGGAGGCATAGGCATCATCTATAAACACTTTTTTTTGTCTGCTTAATTTTTCAATCTGTTTAATTTTCTTGCCATGTTATTTGGTATTTGATACCTTATAATTAATTTAGATATGAAATATATACATTAAATATATATTGCCTGCAACTGTTTTGCTGACCTTTCTTTCTAAACTTGTCAGACACATATGGACTCAGGTCCTGCCCCAGCCCCGCCCTGGCCCCACACACATTAGTCTCCCCAAACAGCAGAGCCACCGACAGCCTATGTTCCAATTTATTATCCATGGAGGGTAATTGTGGCAGAACAGTGTGTTTTAATCTTGGAAAACTGCCTTAATTAATTCCTGAAGCACATTTCTTCTAGTGGCTAGCAGGTGGTGCATGTTTTATATTAAAGCTGTTATAGAAAAGTGAATGCTCCCTCTAGTTTTACTCAGTGAAAAAGTGATCTACAATACTGTGAGCAGTATACTTTTAAAACTTGTTGACTGGGCTCTGATTGGCCCAGGAGCTCTTTTCATTTGAATTGTACTGTTTTTCCCCAGTCTTAGCCAGGGAGAAAAGAGAGTAAGGTCTATTTGCTGAGGTCCTGTGATCAGTTATATTTGATAATCTGTGAACAGCATATTTCCTGATCTTCCTGGGTACTTTTTAGAAAGTAAACAAATGTTTAGTTAGTGTTATAATTGATCCATATTTTCAGTTACCTGTCATTGTTTGCTGATTGCATATTTTCTGTCCACTGTTCAAGTTCTGAGAATGAACTTATTTATTTGTTCGCCCTGCTTGTCTGGACTGATAAAGAATCCTGGTGGTTTGTGTGTTAGGTCTGTGAGTGCTTTCTGGGAACTGTGGGTCCACTGGGAGTGTGGCCACAGTAACCTAGAAATCAATGGGGATAATTTGAGAGCAGAAGACTTGCCCAGAGGCGGTTGTGACCCAGTCAGTGGGAGGAAGGTGCCAGTGTAGAGCACAGGCGACAGATGCAGGTGGACCTGAGCTGTGCTGGGAATAGACCCTCTAAGTGGCCACAGGGTAACCCCAGGCAGGTGGCTAGGTGTTTCATGACGGTAATCCTTCTCTTATTCTAGATATTTTATCCTTAAAATATAATGCCAATTCTTCTGGTGAAGGAAATTCTGCCTATTACATAAAGCTTTTTTGGAATCTAAGGAGTCCTGTTCTACATAAGAGGCATAATACTATTGGTTAGCTCTCTTCATTTTGCCTTTATATTCATCTAGGGCCCCTTTTACAAAGGCGCTAGTATGTTTAGTGATTGCTAAGAATATGTTTGCACTAAACTTTAAAGATGCCCATATATTGTAAAAGACCCCCATACTGCACATCTCCATGCTCCCTTATTATCCTCAGTCTATTCTTTCCGTCATTTCTTATCTGGCCTTCCCTCCCTGTGTCCCGCCCTCGTCTGATGTAACTTCCTCTTTCCACGAGGTTGGGACACAGGGAGGGAAGGCTCAAAGGGAGGCGATCTGCCGCTGCTGCACTTTCACATGGAGGTGAGGCACTGTGATTTGAATGCAGTGGGCCCGGTCCAGTGGCGGACGGAGGGGGGCTGTTGATGGGGCCAGGGGTGGACGGGTGAAGACTGGAGACTGCGGCGTGGCAGCCTCGGGGGGACGGCACAGCAGCCTCGAGGACGGGGCGGCAGTGACCTCGGGGGCGGGGGTGAGGCCCTGGGGGCAGCCTTGCTCCAGGCCTGGCCCAGTCTCTCAGCGGCCCTGCTAGCTTAAATCATTTTCGCGCCTAACTTTAGGTGCAAGCATTTACTTCTGCCAAAGGCTGGTGTAAATATTTGCACCCAACTGGTGTCATTTATGTGTGAAAATGGAAGTATTCTATAAATCTGCACCTAAATCCTGGGAATGCCCCTCTCTTGGCCACATCCCTTTGGAGTTACATGTGAGATGAATTAGGCCAGTGGTTCCCAAACCTGGTCCTGGAGGCACCCTAGCCAGTTGGGTTTTCAGGATATCCACAATGAATATTCATGAGAGAGATTTGCATGTTTGCAAATATCTCTCATGAATATTCATTGTGGATATCCTGAAAACCCGACTGGCTGGGGTGCCTCCAGGACCAGGTTTGGGAACTACTGAATTAGGCACTCAGGTTATAGCAAGGGTTATCAACTCAAACCTCGGGACACACCCAGCTGGTCAGGTTTTCAAGATACCCACAATGAATATGAATGAGAGATTTGCATGCCTACTACCTCCATTGTATGCAAATCTATCTACTGCATATTCAGTAAGGGTATCCTGGAGTGGAGGAGTGGCCTAATGGTTAGTGCAGAAGGCTTTTTCCCCAGCATCCTGGGTTCAATTCCCATTGCAGGTTCTTGTGACCCTGGGCAAGTCACTTAACCCTCCATTGCCTCAGGTACAAAAACCAAGATTATGAGCCCTCTACGGACAGAAATAGTACCTGCTTATACTTGGATTGTAATCCACATTGAACCCGAACTCTGTTTGGGATAATGTGGGATAGAAATTTCATTTTAAAATAAATAAAAACATGACTGGCTAGCCATTTCCTGAACACTGTGCTGAGAGCCTAGGGGTTATAGAATAGAGGGGTAGAGCAGATACGCATGTAACCAATAATTAGTGCCAATTAGCTCTGACCCAATAAGATGCACACATTTTCAAAAATGCTTATGGTGTAATTAAAGAACATTTATTATGTAAATGAAAGGATTTCTTCCTTTCATATATTGTTCTCAGTGTAATTCATTGACTCCACCTTTGCCTGCAGATGAGCGAGATGGAATTAAATGGTCAGTTTGAGTCTGTGTGCGAGTCAGTATTCAGCGAGCTGGAGTCGCAAGCAGTGGATGCCTTGGACCTGCCTATGCCAGGTTGCTTCCGCATGAGGAGTCACAGCTACGTGAGAGCTATTGAGAAAGGATGCTCTCAGGATGATGAGTGTGTATCGCTGAGGTCTTCATCGCCCCCTCGCACAACTACCACAGTGAGAACAATCCAGAGCAGCACCGGTGAGTTAATAAATAAATAAATAAATAAAGGGCAGCATGAATTACTGTGTGATAAGATGGGTAATTGAGATTGGTAAGACCAATTTTTGATCAATCAACTTTTAGGCTATTAGTTCACATGCTAATATTGACAGAACTCGATTATTGTACTGTTTTCTATTCAGGTCTGTCTGTGAAACTTCTTAGGAAGCTTCAGCTTATTCAAAACACCTCGGCTAGACAGATTTTTAGGCTTAAAAAATGTGATAGTATATCTCTTTATATGACTAAATTGCATTGGCTTCTGGTTCGAGAGAGAATGTTGTTTGAATGTTTGTATGATATTTCTGACTATTTATGGCCTTACATCAGAACTTGTGACCAATTTAATCTGTGCACCTTTCTCTAAATATTTCTCCAGGTTAAGGTTTTTGAAAGTTCTTCATCCTCTGAGTACTAGAGGGTTAGATTTTCTAGGATGGCTGGCTCTATCTTTTCATCCTTTGTGACTTCCAAATGGAATTTTACCTTTGGGCATTAGATTAGGGTTGAGCTATTTTGTTGTTCGTAAAAACTTTAAGACTTTTTTATTTGATAATAACTATTTTTAAAAGAGGATTTTTTTAAATGCTATGAGATATTGTTGGAAAGTTATGTTAATTCTGTGATGGTGTACTTCTGAGCCATTTTTGTAAACCGCATTGGACCAAGGTATGGGAATAAATATAGCGGTATATAAGAGATGTATTGGTATAGGTACTCAGTGAGTAAGAAACTTTAACCTTTGATTTGTGGCCCTGGTCTCAGGTGCTGACCAGTGCAGAGCTTGCTGGTGCCCAAACTATATGGTGAGAACAGGGTTACCTAAGTGCCCCACAGCCACATGGTAGGAGCCTATTCTATAACAGAACCAAGGCAGCTATGGCACTCGCTTAAGTGTGCAAACCTAAATGCAGGAGGGCACTGTGTCACTTACAGTATTCTGTAAGTTATGAGCATAAGTAGGAGCACTGCATATGTTCCATCCATGCTCTGCCCCTGTGTACATCCCCCCCTTGCAAATACATACTGTGGGGTAAAATCTATCAATGTTTCTCAAATTAAGGTGCCGAGAAAAATCCACACTAAATGCTGTTCTATAAAGCAGTGGCATAGCTATGTGGGGCCATGGGGGCCTGGGCCCCCATAGATTTGGCCTTGGACCCCCCTGCCAACGACCCTCTCGACCCTCCCCTTCCCGCCGCTAACCCCCCGCCACCGCCGTCGCCTACCTTGGCTGGCTGGGGACCCCAACCCCCGCCAGCTGAGGTCCTCTTCTTCCAGTGCAAGGCTTCGTTCTGTTTCTGTGAGTCTGATGTCCCGCACATACAACGTGCAGGACATCAGACTCACAGAAACAGAACAAAGCCTTGCGCCGGAAGAAGAAGACCTCGGCTGGCAGGGGTTGGTGTCCTCTGCCAGCCAAGGTAGGCAGCGGCAGGGGTGGGTTGGCAGTGGGAGAGGGGTTCGAGAGGGTCAGCGGCAGTTGGGGGTCAAAGTTGTTGGTGGTGGCAGCGGCGGGGGGGGGGGGTCGGGGGTGGCGGCAGTGGGGCTAAAATGTGCCCCCTCACCTCGGGCTCTGGACCCCCCTCCCGCCAAAGTCTGGCTACGCCCCTGCTATAAAGGCCACTCTATACTAATCATCCTTTGTAGAATATCACTTAGTGGATTCCCGTGCCCAGCTTTGGCCACAGGGAGTTACACTTGCTGAACCCAGTGCAAATCCTGGCATGTAACCCTGTATTCTATAACACTGCACCAAAATATTTGAAACAACCCTTACCCACCCACGCTCTTCCTATGGCCATGTTTCCTTTTGGGTTGCACATGATACATTTGGGCCCACAGTATTATAGAATAGCACGTAGCAAGATGTGCCTATAAATCCAAATTTGTACCAATTAACTCCAGTTAATGTCAGTAATTGGTTGTTAGCACCCAACTGACTAATTAATTTACGTGTGCATCTGGGCACTCAACTTTGGTGACCTGTATAGTTATCCAGGGGTATGTACTTTAAGCAAGTATTTGTAGAATAGTGCTTAGGCTGAATTTTGGCAGCCACACTGCATATGTGTATGCCATTACTCTAAACATAAATGCACATAATATATGTAAATGAAAGCATCTAGTTTCAGAGTCACCGAGAGAGGGGGCGGGGGGGGGCAAAATTCCCTGGGCCCGGGCCTCCAAGGGGGCCCGGCGCCGGGATCTCTCTCCCTCTCCTGCTCCCAGGCTGCCGGCACCACAGTCCCCAATCTCCACCTGCCTACCCTCAGCTCCCTCGACAGCCCCCTTCTGTCTGCCACTGTGCCCCCTGCATTAAAAAAAAAAAGAATCTCTAAATCAGCAGCTCAGCGCCTCGCGTCTGTGTGAAAGCGGTAGTCTGATCGCCAGGCCTTCCCTCACTGTGTCCCACCCTTGTCTGATGTAATTTTCTATTTCCACGAGGGTGGGGCACAGTGAGGGAAGGCCCGAGGCGATCTGCTGCTTTCACACAGACGCGAGGTGCTGCTCGCTGGTGCTGCTGATTTAGAGATTTTTTTTTTAATGCAGGGGGCCCGGTGTCAGACAGAAGGGGGCTGTCGAGGGAGCTGAGGGGAGACTGGGGACTGCAGCACCAGCGGCCTAGCAGCAGAAGAGGGAGGTGACAGCAGTAGCAATTGAGGGCGGGGTGGCGGCGATCCTTGGGGGAGGCCCGGGGGAGCGGCCTTTCCCTGGGCCTGGATCAGTCTCTCGGTGGCCCTGTCTAGTTTACAGAATTGTCCTTCACATGTAAGGGCTGTCTGGTAATATCTGTCTTTTTGCAGATGATACCAAACTCTGTAATAGGGTGGACACCCCAGAGGGTGTGGTTTATTTATTTATTTATTAGGATTTATTTACCGCATTTTTGAAGGAATTCACTCAAGGCGGTGTGGTTGGCATGAGGAAGGATCTAGAGAAGATTGAAGAATGGTCCAATAATTGGCAACGAAGATTTAATGCTAAGAAATGCAAGGCCATGCATTTGGGTTACAAAACTCCAAGGGATCAGTACAACATAGGGGGTAAAGTGCTTCTGTGTATGGAAGAAGAACGAGACTTGGGAGTGATTGTGTCTGATGACCTTAAAGTGGCCAAACAAGTAGAAAGGGCAACAGTCAAAGCTAGAAGGATGCTTGGGTGCATAAGGAGAGGGATGACCTCCAGGAAAAAAAGACGTGATAGTGCCCTTGTATACGTCTCTGGTGAGGCCCCATACAGAGTACTGCATGCAATTCTGGAGACCGCACCTACAGAAAGACATAAACAGGATAGAGTTGGTCCAGAGAGCAGCTACAAAATTGATCAGTGGACTCAGTTATAAGACATATAGGGACAGACTTATGAACCTCAACATGTATACACTGGAAGAGAGGCGGGAGAGAGGGGATATGATAGAGACATTTAAATACCTCAGTGCCATTAATGTACAGGAGGTGAGCCTTTTTCAAATGAAGGAAAACTCTGGAATGAGAGGGTATAGGATGAAGTTAAGAGGAAATAGGCTTAGGAGGAATCTAAGAAAATACTCTTTGACAGAAAGGGTGATAGATGTGAGGAATGGCCTCCCGGTGGAGGTCGTGGAGACGAGGACTGTGTCAGAATTTAAGAAAGTGTGGGTCAGGCACATGGGATCCCTTAGGAAAGGAGGAGTTAGTGGATACTGAGGATGGGCAGGCTGAATGGGCTATTTGGCCTTATCTGCCGTCATGTTTCTTTGTTTTTATAAAGCAAGAATGAGACTTTAAGCAATTGGAGTGTTTCATTAGTTGAAGGCTTCAGAATACTGTTTTGAAAACTCTTGCCACTTAAGGCTGTGGGAGAATATCTGACTGCACAACTGGATAAGGGAAGAGCTTTTTTCTTTCACCTTTTCTCTATGCTGATAGCATATCTTCAGTTGTTTATTTTTCATTTTGCAAAATGATTTTCTATTCAGGTTGTTATGTTTATTTTATCCTGAGTTGTTTATCTAGTGCACATCTTAATGTCCATGAAGATAGGCAGACACTAAAAATATCTACCTTTGTCTTTGCAGAATAGGTTAGGGATTCTGAGCCTGAAGGTACTGGGGCATACTTGCACCCTAGGCCCTTGATTTCTGAGCCCTAAAGAGCAGTGTTAAAAAGAGCTTAGTCAGACTTAGAAAGGTATCCTAACCAGTGGCATAGCTATGGGTGGGCATGGGTGGGTACAGGCCTACCAATTGTTGACTCAGGCCCACCCAGCTGCAGTGCCACACTGCTCATTTCCCTCTTCTCCTCCGCGGCACCCCGGCATCTGCACTCCTTTCTCTGAACCCCTTTTCTCCCTGGTGTCAGTACAGGCATCCCTGGCGCCCGCATCGATTCATTCTTGCTGCTTGTGCTGGCCCTGCAGGCTTCCCTCTTCCGCGTTGCACCACATAGGAAACAGGCAATGATGTCAGCGAGGGCAGGACACCAGCAGATGGAAGCCTGCGGGGTTGGCAAAAGCAATGAGAATAAATCGCTTCAGGTGCCAGGGATGCCTGTATAAACACCGGGGAGGGACAGGGTTCAGAGACAGGAGTGCAGGTGCCAGGATGCCTCGGAGGAGAGGGAGAAGATGTGGGGTAGGTGAAAAAAAATCTGTGTTCTCAAAAAATATCTCTGGGAAGATGGGTGTGGTATGGGGTGGTGTGGTATGGGGGTGGCAGCACGTACGCATGGAAGGGCCAATCAAATTTACCTCTGGGCCCATCCAAAATACCAAGTCTGGCTATGCCTCTGATACTAACTAAAAACTGTTACACTCTTTCTGCTGAGAATATCATTATTTCGTCACCTTGCAGTTGTGTCTCTTCAGGAAGATAGATATTTTTAATACCATTAAGAAATATGGATCTACTACACATTCACTTCTTCTTGGAGAAGAGAAAAGAACACTACATGGAGAAGTAGAAAGCACAGATTTAAACCAAAGGACATTTATTTAAATCTTCCATATCCATTAAGCCCAAAGAGAGTAGAAAAGACTATAATGGCAGCAGAACACTTTTCTCATTGGGGAAAGAGGTAAAAAGACCTCTGCCCTTGCCCTCCCCAGCTTCATAGTTTCAATAAATCTAATGATGTGCACTCTGGAAATAGATAAATAAACACCACATCCAACAGTTTTCTAAGTTTACCTTCTGTATATTGACTGATGGATGGTAAGCACAAGTAACTATAATAAAAGCAAAGAATTTCTTTACATAAATATCATAATAGCAAATTACTTAGAAGAATAAAGACAGAATTAGTCTGGAAATAAATGACATGTATAAACATATACACTGCTTCAGAACAAGTTTAGAATTGCAGCTCTATAAATGCTAAAATGACCATTTCAGAAATTGGATTGAACACCCAAACCCTGACATGATCATGTGCCTTCAGTTTGTTACCCAAAGGAAAGTGATTACAGATTTGTTTTATACAATCTGGACAGCTATGCATGTCTCTTTCCCATCAGGAACAGCTGTAGGTGTTCCAATACTGGCTGGTTGATATGATGTTCACATGAAGATCTCAAATCATAAGACGAACCTGAGATAAAATCAGATAGTCATGTAATACTATTTTTTGGAACCAGTACTGTCTTCACTGATCAGACCACTTTGTGATGTGTGATTGGCTACACCCTGCATTCTATGGCTTGAAAAAACACAAAAATGTCTTTTACCATCACTGGAGATGCCTTTCCTGAAACTTTAGCCCAAGTAGTCTGGTGGATCAACCTGAACACAAGTATTGCATCAATTGGATTTGCCATTTTAGCAATTTTAACAGGTTCACAGGTTTCTTTCAGAAGTGCATGCCTGGACATGCTTTAAGCATAATTAAAGTCTTTGCTTTCTTTGACCATAAAATACTGCATCTGTGATCTAGAAAGGCAACTTCACAGGCATAGTATGGACAACCTCTGTAATGCACTAGGTATAGTGGCAGGGGAATTACCCCTACAAGCACCTCTAAGGGGTGACTCAATAGATTGCAGCGAGGTACTAATGCCTATGAAAGACCAAATGCTGAAGGCACGGAGTCTATTTTTGTTGGCATCAGTGTGAACATACAGCTTGGTGCATATTTGTTTCACATACATATCAGCCTATGGAAAATAGTAATCCTACATTATTGACATTTTCATCGTCTTATTTCCTACCTTTCCATTCCTATTTCTCCCCTTTTCTTCCCACCCTCACTCAAACAATCCTTTCCTCCTACCCCTCACCCTTTCCTACAGTCCTTACTTGAAGATTCTTCAAGACTTCTCTTTTTTCCCCCCCCTGTCCCCGGATGTTGGTTTTAACAGACTACTGCGCCTTTGGAGAAAGGAAAAATGAAAACCTGGACTTAAGGATAGAGAAATTTGTCTGTGCAGTTTTATGGTGAAGCATATTCGGGTTTGGAAACATTTAGATTACATGCCATAGACTTCATTTAGTTCAGTTATGTACAATAGGGCTGTGCAGATCAAAAATGTTCATTGTTTAGTTTACTTGTGTCATGTACTGGATTTATATTTTATTTTGTTTCATTATTTTTATTGTTCAAGGGGAAATGACATCATTAGTGAGCACTATCATTTGATAGCATGCACTATTTATCGATACGTGCACAATTCTTCAGTAGTACACGTTTTATTGCCATCATAGGAAGAGCATTTCCTTTGCTGTTGCAAATGAATGCACACCCCTAATGTACAAGTGAGATGTTTATTACTACAATGTATGAAACAAAATGCCACTTATAGGCAGAAAATGGTTTGTTAATTTTAACATAAAGCTAACTTCATTCTAACTGCAGCAATTAGTCACCAGCTGAGTCAGACTAAAAAATTATTTTTGGCTTTTGCGAGGGTGGAAGCGAAGATGGAGGGTTCATTGCAATTTGGAAAACACATAAGTACATAAGTAATGCCACACTAGGAAAAGACCAAGGGTCCATCGAGCCCAGCATCCTGTCCACAACAGCAGCCAATCCAAGCCAAGGGCACCTGGCAAGCTTCCCAAATGTACAAACATTCTATACATGCTATTCCCACAACTGAGCCAAAGATGATTTAGGGGACTTCAAAGAGAAGACATTAAGGAAAGGGTTGACAGTGGATGATACTAGTAGCTTAGGGATGGGCTGTCATTTGCAACGATATAAGAAATGTCAGCGATATAGTTTTGTTGTTGCATGATGTTACCGAATGAAAATGAGCAGGAAAAAACCCATGACATTTTATGTGTTGTCATTTGTCAATAGCACGTACTGCTTGGAAATAATGTACATTGGGCTAGAATCTATAAATGGTTCCCAAAGATGGGCACCAAAACGATGCAAAATAAGCTAATAATGGAGGAGTGGCCTAGTGGTTAGAGCACCGGTCTTGCAATCCAGAGGTGGCCGGTTCAAATCCCACTGCTGTTCCTTGTGATCTTGGGTAAGTCACTTAACCCTCCATTGCCTCAGGTACAAACTTAGATTGTGAGCCCTCCTGGGACAGAGAAATATCCAGAGTACCTGAATGTAACTCACTTTGAGCTACTACTGAAAAAGGTGTGAGCAAAATTCAAATAAATAAGCTAATATTCTGTAAAGGGCGCTACTAGCTTAGTGCGCATTTTCCCCCATATTCTATATATATCATTCCTAGTGTTCTGTGCCAACATCTAAGCGTATTCCATAACAACATGCATAACTTAATTGGCTTAACAAGATAATAAGCATTAGATAACAGCACTTAACAAGCAACAATGAGCACTAATTGGCAATAATTACAATTTACGCGCACAACTCACTAAGTGGATTCTGTAATGAACTGCACCTACATTCTAAGGTGCAGTTCAAAAGAGGCCTGGTTATGGGCAAGGAAATGGGCATTCCAAAATTTACACACGTAGGCACCCACACACATCCAACGTACGTCGAATTGGAACTACTACCTGGCTACCGCATGCCCTGGGTGGTAATTGCATTTTTGCGCGTGTCCAAAACACTGTAGAAAATATATTCTACCACATGGTGCTTACCCGGTAGTGATCAGCAGTTTACGCACACTGACGCTTACCACCCTGTTACTGCCAAGTCAATGGGTGGCGGTAAGGTCTCAGGCTGAAAATGGATGTGCACTGGTTTTAATTTTGCCACACGTCCATTTTCGGCCACAAAAAAAGCCCTTTTTTCCAGGCACACAGGAAAATATTTTTATAGTGTAGAAAATCGCACACACTGGGGGTGGGAAGTACCGCCAGGCACCTGTGGTAGTTCCAGATTGGCACATGGCAAGCCTGTTGACACGTGCCAACCATTTAGTAAAAGGGTCCCTGTGTGTGCAGAATCCATCGCATGCAGCTACTAGGGGAAGTGGACATCAGAAGAGCAAGGCAGGTCAGGGGCATTCCTCGCACTTAAACACACAGGTTATAGAATACTAACAGTTACGCCCTAACTGCCTACAATTAGGTACATAGATAGAAAAAGAACAAATCCCAAACAATATAATTAGAGCTTCTAGGACTGCAGCGGAACCTAACTTTATAAGGAATCAACCTAGTAAGGGAATATCATATAAAATTTTGTAAAGATATTATGAGAATAGATTAAATTTTAAGGTGATAAGAGAGAATTCAGTATGAGCTGCGCCTGCAGCAGAGTTCCTTTATCAATGAACCATGGCAAGCTCACATGACTGCTCTATGCATCATGATTTTCCCTGAAAAAAGTGTGATAGAATAGCACACACTTTCTAAATGTACCGATATTTGTACAAATTTTTACCCTTTCCCCCAATAAAGCAGTATATTAGTTCTAACCAATAGTACTAAAGTTTCTAAAGAATTTTCTTGAAAACACTCTCATCAATCATAATAATTAACTTCTGCAGTGAAGGAATGTTCACAGACTCTGCAAACCACCAGAACTTTATAGCAATGGCAGCATGGCAGCGAAAGCCACTTATCTGAGCCTGCCGCTGCACAATATCATCTAGGTAAAATTCCTTATCAAAATCAAGGACTACTTTATGGAGCTGCTGGTACAAGAGCCAACAAGAAGAGGAAAAATTCTAGACCTAGTCCTTAGTGGAGTGCATGATCTGGTGCAGAAGGTATTGGTGATGGGGCTGCTTGATAGCAGTGATCATAATATGAGATATCGGCTTTGGAGTAAATACACACAGGAAATCCAATACGTTAGCATTTAACTTTCAAAAAGGAGACCATACTAGAACAGTGAAAAAAAAACTTAGCGGAGCAGCTGCGAAGATCAAAAATTTACATCAGGCGTGGATGCTGTTCAAAAATACCATCATGGAAGCCCAGGCCAAATATATTCCATGCATTAAAAAAGGAGGGAGGAAGACTGGGGGGCATGCAATGAAGCTACACAGTAGTAAATTTAAAATGAATCGAAGAAAATATTTCTTCACTTAGCGTGTAATTAAACTCTGTAATTCGTTGCCAGAGAATGCAGTGAAAGCAGTTAGCTTAGCGGGGTTTTAAAAAGTTTGGATAACTTCCTAAAAGAAAAGTCAATAAGCCATTATTAAAATGACTTGGGGAAAATCCACTGCTTATTTCTAGGATAAACAGCATAAAATGTATTGTTTTGGGACCTTGATGGGTACTTGTGACCTGGATTGGCCTCTGTTGGAAACAGGATGCTGGGCTTGATAGACCTTCAGTCTGTCCCAGTATGGCAATACTTATGTACTTATGTAGTTAGGTGTATGAATCTATACCAGACTTAGAGGTCACGACTAACATTAGACACGCAATTGTGGTCTTACACTAGTATTCTGTAAGTGACAATTGTACATGTGCAATTGCCATTATAGAAATTGTAGTTAGCATTCATTATCTCAACACCTAACTTTAGGCAACTTTTGGAGAATTACACCCAGTGCTTTTTTTGTAGAAAAAAAGATGCCAGTACTCATTATGGGCGGGTCACCACATATGGCTCTACCCCTATGATGACCACACCCACATTAGCCACACCCCTTATACCAGCCATGGCACATATAAACATACATCATTGAAAATATTATACTAGTATAGGAGAAAAAAATAACATGATTTTTTTTTCATTATAAATAATTTCTGTAAGCTGTTACAGTTCCAGTATACCCAGTGCAAAATAAGACAGCAGATGTAAATTCTCAAATTGGACATATTCCAAACACTAAAATGAAAATAAAATGATTTTTTTTCTACCTTTGTTGTCTGGTGACTTGGTTTTTCTATCCATATTGGTCCCAGTCTCTGTTTCTGCTGCTCTCTATCTGTTCTCTTAACTCTATTTCTATTTCCAGGGCTTCCTTTCCATATATTTCTTTACTTTCCTCCTTTCTTCTTCATTTCTTGCCCTAAATCCATAAGTAAAAGTTGGGTCCTCCTCTGTGGAATTGATTGGAGGAAGTATAACGTGGATCCAGCTTTTGCCTATTTTCTCCATCCATGTGCAGTTTTTCTCCTCTCTTCCCTTTCCCTCATCTCCATCCATATGCATCTTCTTTTTTCTTTCCTCCCCTCCATCCATGCCCAGCACTTCTCCTTTCTCCTCCCCTCCATCCATGTGCAGCATTTCTCCTCTCTCTTCCCTCCTCTGTATCCATATAAAGCAATAATTCTCTCTCCCTTCTCCTCCATCCAAGTCCAGCATTTCTCCTCTCTCCCCGCCAACCCCTCCATTCATCCATGTCCAGAGAATCTCTCTTCCCTACCCTCCCCTCTCATCCATGTCCAGCAGTTCTCTCTTCCCTCCCCTCCCCTCCATGTCCAGCAATTCTCTATTCCCTGCCCTCCCCTCTCCTCCATATCCAGCAATTCTCTCTTCCCTGCCCTCCCCTCCCATCCATGTCCAGCGATTCTCCTCTCTCCCCCTGCCCTCCCCTCCCATCCATGTCCAGCAATTCTCCTCTATCCCCTGCCCTCCCATCTCATCCATCTCCAGCGATTCTTCTTCCCCCAGCCAATCCTCCTTCTCCACTGCCTGCCTGCCTGCCAGCCAGTGAAGCGATAAAGAAAGGCTGCCAGCATCAGACTTGGCAGCACGAACGGTACAGCGATTGAGAGAGTCTGGCAGCATCGGAGCTTCCCTCTGTGAGTCCCACCTATGTGGAAACAGGAAGTTGAAACAAAGTAGGCGGGATTCGCAGAGGGAAGCTCCGACGCTGCCAGCCTCCCTCAATCACTGCACCGTTCGCGCTGCTGAGTCTGTAAAAAAACAGTAAGTAGGGGAGAGGAAGGGTGCAGGACTCGCCGGGGGAAAAAAGGTGCCGTGTACTGGCACAAAAAAAAGCCCTGATTACACCCATACATTTATTTATATGCAGGTATACGGCAGGTATACACACATTCTTGGCACCTAAATGTTGATGCTTTCTTTACAGAATTTCCCCAGTACTGCTTAGTGCAGTGTAGTAAATGGGCTTTTATAAGGCACACTAGAACACTAAGGGGCCCTTTTATTAAGCAGCGGTAAGCTGACTGCGAGCTTACCGCACAGCATTCTAGAACTACCCCGGCCCAATGCAGTCATCGTCAGTAGTTCCAGCCCCAGCATGCGACATTTCCGGTGCTAGGGAAAATAGTTCCCTAGTTTTTACCTCTGGGTTAGCTCGGGAGCCCTTATCGCCATCTCAATGGGTGGCAGTAATTGCTTCCCCACACATGGCCACATGGTAAGTACAATCTTACCACATGGCCTTTTCATTTTTTTGGCCTTTTTACCCAATGCAGTAAAACGGCTGCCGCCACTAAAACACAGGCTTATTTATTTATTGCATTTGTATCCCACATTTTCCCACCTTTTTGCGGGTTCAGTGTGGCTTACAATATGAGTTAAATGTTAGAAATACAATTTGTTACAGATTGGTTATGGATTACATTGTGCAGAGTTATGCGAAACAATTAAGGTGACGTTAGGGAATGTAACAATGGAACATTACAAAAAGGGCCCATAATTGCACACTAATGAGTAGATATTGCCAGCCCAGGAATATTATAGGAACTATGATCTTTGTACGCTGGGTGTGCAAGGGTATGCTGACGCCACATTTGAGTTCAGACCTAGTCAGGAGATAATACTGTCTTTGGACAGCTTTTTGCTTGTCTGTCCCAGAAAATGTTTCCATCCCTTTCTTCCCAAACTGTTTTGGTACTGGCTATGGGAATCAAGCTGTGCTTCACAATGTCCTAATTGTGCCTTTTTATGCATAAGCTTGTGGCACCCAAGATTTAAATTAGTGTAGATTGGTGCTTGTGATTTAAATATAGAGAAATCAAGGAAACTGTTCTTTCAGAACTTATAATTGCTGCAAGGAGAATAGGTGCTGAATGGCTTTGGCAGAAGTTATGGTGTACAGATATGACCTAATTTTATCAGTTGATATCAGTCTTTCTTCCATGGCAGCCATGTTTCTTCTGTGGAAGTTCTATCATTACTTTTTTTGCTATTTGCATTCTTATATCTGCAGTTCAGTTTCATCACACCAGAAGGAATGGACCTTTCTTTTATTTTGGCACGGTATATAGAATATGCTTAATTGATATCCTAGCGCCTAGAACTACATGCATCCATTTATACCAAGGGAAATGTTGCATAAATACTGGCACGTAGGGCATATTCTATAAGTGCATGTAGCGTTTTGGAATGCCCATGAAACACCCATTACCACATCCCTTTTTTGGCTGCACGCATTAGAATTTAGGCACTCTGTGTTACAGAATACACTTAGGGCCCTTTTACAAAGCTGTGGCCAAAAGGGGCCTGCACGGGCATCAGCGCATGTTTTTCACGCATGCTGAGGCCCCCTTCTACCGCAGCGGGTAAAAGGCAGGTCTTTGTTTCTTTCAGGAAATGGCCAAGCGGCGAGTGAATCACTTGTCGCATGGCCATTTCAGGGGGGGAGGACTTACTGCCAACCATTGAGGTGGCAGTAAGGGCTTCTGCGCTAATCCGGTGGTAACCAGGCAGTGCGCAGCACTTCACGATTACTGCCGGTACACACTGGCGCTACAAAAATAAAAATATTTTTGTAGCACCAGATATGACGCGCACTGGGGGTGGGAACTATCACTGGGCTGCTGCAGTAGCCCGGCGGTACTTCCCTTTTAGCAAGCAGTAAGCCCGCTTTGGGCTTTACCATCACTTTGTATAAGGACCCCTTAGCCAGTTGTGTGTATAAATTTTGATTATTGTCAATTAGAGCTCATTATTGCTGGTTAAGTGCTGTTATCAATGCTGATTAGCTTGTTAAGCCAATTAAGTTATGCGCGTTGTTATAGAATACGTTTGGATTTCAGCACGGAACACTAAGTATCCTATATAATAATTTGCAGCTCTGCAAATCCATCTGGATGCCTGGGTTCATAACACCTGGGTTCGTAACAGTTCCCATTGGTCCGCCCTGGGGATGATGTCACAGAGCGGACCAATGGGAAGTGAGAGGGAAGAGAACCTAGCAGCAGCCACCGGAAGCTCCAGTCCGACACCCCCCTCTCCACCGATTTCCTCCTCCCAAAAATGTTTTACCTCCTGCTCTGCGGTCCGCCGCCAACAGTGAAGTCCTGCACGCACGGACGCCACTTCACATTGCCTTTGCTTTCATTTCTGTTTCAGCTGTTCCTCTGATCCCGCCCTTCCGCAAACAGGAAATGAGGGCGGGACCACAGGAACAGCTGAAAAAGAAGCGAAAGCAAAGGCTGTCTGAAGCGGCGTCCATGCGTGCAGGAGGTAGAAACTTTTAAACAACAGCCGGCTCTTATGAAGAGGAGGGGCAGAGAGGGGGGGTTCGGGTCCTGAAACGACAGAGGGGGGTCCTGAAATGACAGAGGGGGAGGTCCTGAAACTCCACTGGAAGGAGAGGGCCGGTCCTGGAACTGGAAGGGGAAGGGGGTCCTGGAACTCGAATAGGAGGGGTGGGAGGGGGGTCTTGGAACTCAAAGAGCGGGGAGAGGGGGGAAAGGGAGTGGGGGAGGGAGAGAAGGAGGGGAGAGGGGGTCCTGGAACTCGGACAGGGGGAGGGGGAGGGGAAGGGGGTGAGGGGAAGGGAGTGGGGCGGGGGTGAGGGGATGAAGGAGAGGGGTGAGGGGAAGGGAGTGGGGCGGGGGTGAGGGGATGAAGGAGAGGGGTGAGGGGAAGGGGAGGAGGTGGAGGGAGGCGTGTGGAGGAGGGGGGAGGGGCGCCTGGAGCTCTGAGGACAGAAGGAGAGAGGGAGGGGGCCCTGGAACCTTGCTAGCGCCCGTTTCCTTTCTGTTGGAAACGGGCCCCTTTAGTGATATATAAAGTCTGGGGGACAGTGCTTACCACAGCATTGTGAAAGAGCCCCTTAGCATGGAAACCTGCTTGCTTTCTCACCTTTCAGAACTAGTACTGTGAATAGATGAAGGGGTTCCTGTTGTGCTGATGCTGTTGAACCACTGATCTGCTTTTGATTTGGTCGATCATGACCTGCTGCTAGGGAAATTGGATTCTGTTGTTGTGGCTTGGGCTGTATTGACTTGATTTACTGAGTTTCTAAAAATGTGTTGCTACAGAGTTAAAAAGAATGATGAATCCTCTGCCTCTTGATCTTCAGGCTGTAGTGTACCACAGAGCTCACCCTTTTCACCCCATTTCTTTTTAACATTCTTTTCAGTTTTCTTGGCACCAAATGAACATGTTTGGGGTTATTACATCACATTTACACTGATGATGTCTAAATCTATTTCCTGTAACATCTTTAATTAATGAAACATTTACATTTCTAAATTCTTGTTTTGCTCATATCTCTACTTGGATGAAACAACATGCTTTACACTAAACTCTGATAAAACAATGTCGGTATGGGCTGGAGGAAAATATTATCCTTCCCCTTCAGACTGCCCTGTATTGGATAGTAAGAATATACTTCTTACCATCCAATACAGTGCAATCTGAAGGGGAAGGATAATATACTTCTTTAAATGTCTATTCACAGCCTAGGAATTTGGATTAATTCTGCTCTCGATGAGGAAACTCATACAAACTATTTAATATTTGGTCCATAAACAACTAGGGATGTGTAAACTGCATTGGAATGTTCATAAAATGCCCCACATCATGTCATATGTAAACTGAAATGACAGGAAAACTAAAACAAACATGGGGGGGGGGGAGGTTGTGTCATCAATAGGATGTACTGTTGCTTAGGGGGCCCTTTTACAAAGGCGCACCAAAATGTGGCCTGCGGTAGTGTGGGTGCATGAATTGGACATGCGCTGCACTATTTCTCCCCCGTGTCTGGAAAAAAGGGGGGCTTTAGGCCAGAAAATGGACGTGTGGCAAAATTAAAACCAGTGCCCTTAATGCCACTCCTTAACTTTATTTATTGATTTATTTTAAACGTTTCTAACCCGCCTATAAACTAGGAGGGTTCCATAAAAGCATACATACCAATGAAAAACAAAACATTATCAATTAACAGAAATATAAAATACTACAAGCACACCTGATCCAAGATGGCGACGGTCTGAGACACAGCACCAGACGCACTCCATTTCTGAGACACAAACGCTGTTGTAGAGGGTTCCTTTCCTATCGCCGGAATGGGGAAAAGGAGAGGTAAGGTTAGGGAGATTCCCTCCACCCCTACCGGGACGTACCAGCTCCAACAAACGACATTGGAACAGTTCGGAGTAGCGCCTGGTCCCAGGACAGCTTCTACTCCCGCAGTCGAAGCAAGCATTTTGGCGCTTGCTAGCAGTGTAGACGGGGTCTCCCTGAGCCCCGTCGAGCGTGCGCCTCCTCCCCAGCCAGGATGAGGAAGCCTGGAGTCAAGCACTGTAGCTCTGCCTCAGAGAGGGGATCAGAGCGAGCGGGGGGGGGGGGGGGAACTTGCCCACGCTGAGAGGAAAATCAAATGCTAACAGCCTGGAGGAGCCAATGGAGATATTTAAATCTGCGCTGTCTTCACAGATAGTGAGTACTTTGGAACAGGCTGCTAAAACCCCTCTTCCTGTTTTTCCTTTGGGGGAAATGGAAAAGCCAGCCATAGTGACAATGGAGTCACTCTGGGACTTGACTTTTACTATGCAATCTTCCTTACAATCTTTGATAATTAAAAATACTAAAGTAATTAAGTCTTTATCTGAGGCTGCTCTTACTCAGGCACAGACTAGTGAACAACAAGCTTCTGAAGTGAAACAACTAAACAAAAGAATTCAGAAAATGGAACTTGTGGGACAAATCACATTAAAAGAAAGAAACTTTACTTTCAGACGCTTGGAATATTTAGAGAATCAATCCAGGAGGCTTAATTTGAGACTGATAAATTTTCCTAGATCACTCTTAATTACACTAATACAAATGGTTAAAAAATATTTAATTGAAATCAGAGGATTCACTGCCACCCACAACCCGGGCGTTTTACTTACAAGGTAACATTAAAACGGAATCAGGTATTTCACAACCTCAGGGAGGTGTAGCATTGAACCTCACATCCTTCTTAGAATCCTCTTTGGAGGTTATAACTCAGAGAACAACTATGTTGGTTTCTTTTTGCCCTGGAGATGGACAGAGATGCAGTCCGAAAACTTTCCTTGAGACATTTGGATTCAATATTTTTGCGTTCTAAAATAAGAATTTATCCTGATCTCTCTAGAGAAACATAGAGAAGACGCAAAGAGCTTTTTTAGCTCTGCGTCAGAGGGCTTTGGCAATAGGTGCAAATTGTGTACTTAAATTTCCTTGCATTTGTCGTATATTATTTCAATCAAAACAATTTCAATTCTTTGATCCCAAACAATTAGAGGAATTTTTATTAAGTAAGGAAGAGGTTAATGTAACAGTCTAGTCACAGATGATACACTGCAAGACAGCTTGGAGTAAGCCACCTGGGTAAGCTGTATCATTAATATAAGTTAATTATAGATGTATATGTATATATATATCTAATTTTATTTCAATTTTGTTATTTCTTCTCATGGATCAATTACCTAAAAATGTTGTGCTCGATAATTGATGAAAAACCTTACCTAAATGATTTATAATCTCTTTAGATTTACTTTCTGGATTTGTGTATTATCACTCATAAGATGTATTTTATGATTGTTAAAAATCTAATAAATAAAAAACATTCCAAAATACTGCTAACATAATTCAAAACATAAGTGCTACTGTCATAACTTACAAAACTGCACTAAATGAATAGCATGCTTGAACAAAAGCAGTGTTCTTAATAATTTCTTAAATTGCTGGAAACTAACGAAGCTGACCTGGCAAGGTATTCCACATTAACGTTCCTGTTATAGAAAAAGCAGAAACCTGAGTAAAGGCATAATGTACAGAAGATACCAATTGCAAGCTCAGACATTTTGAGAAAGACCTTCCTGATGTAGACAGAGTGAAAACTTGGCCAAAATACCAAGGCATTTTACCATGTATTACTTGATGAATTATACTCAAACTTTATGCTGCACTCGATATTTCACAGGCAACCAATGAAGTAGTTTCAAAAATGGGAGTTATATGTTCAAATCTGGAAACACCAAAAACCAACCTAGCACCATTTGTAAAGCTTTAATCCTGTACTCTGGAGCACCCAAATAAAGAGAATTACAGTCATTGGCGCCAATTCTGTGGGTGCTGGGGGTGCTTGAGCACCCCCAATATTTGACCCGCCGGAAGTCCCGAAATGGAAGTTCCCAGCCAGCCCAACCTACGCTGCCCGCCCTCTTCTCCCAGTCCTCCGCCTTCCTGCGTGCCGTCCTGCTCGCCTTTCACTGTTGTCGCCGGACCCCGAGGTAAGATGACTTTTAAATTCTGGGCAGCACGTAAGAAGGTGAAGGGCAGGCGGAGGACTGTTGTGGAAGAAGAGGGCGGGCAGCGCAGGTCGGGCTGGCACTCGGAGGAGAGGGAGGGGGCCTGGAACTTGTAGGAGAGGAGAGGGGGGCCTGGAACTCGGAGGGGAGGAAAAGGAGAGAGGGAGGAGGGCTGGGAACTCGGAGGGGAGGAGATGGAGAAAGGAAGGGGGCCTGGAACTCGGAGGAGAGGGAGGGAGGGGGGCCTGGAACTCGGAGGAGAGGGAGGGAGGGGGCCAGAGGGAGGGAGCGGGGCCTGGAATTCGGAGGGAGGGGAGGGGAGGGAGGGGAGGGTGGGGGCCTGGAACTCAGAGGAAGGGGGAGGAGGAGAGGAGGTGGGGGAGAGGAGAGGGGAGGAAGGAGGGGGAGGGGGAGGGAGGGGGAAGGGGAGAATGCACCACCTGTAAAAAAAAAAAAATTCAGCACCTCCAACCATTTTGAAAAGTTGGCTCCTATGATTACAATAATCAATTTTTGACAAAATCATAGCTTGAATAACACTCCTAAAATTCACTGTACATAGCATGGGTTTTAAATGAAATAACCTTCATAATTGATGGAAAGCTGATTTAACTACATGCTTAATTTGTTCTTTCATTGAAAGATGACAGTCCAACTTAAGATTACACCCAACAATCTAATCTCCTTCTGCACTGGTACATCAATTGCACCCACACAAAGAGTCTGAGGCCAACATTCATCCTCTTTTTTTTCCCTGTCACAAGAATTTCAGTTTTATCCACATTTAAATTAAGTTTATTAGTTGTCATCCACTTACAAATTGCATTTATTCAAGATGTCAAATGTGAGGACAACTGTTCTCCCCATGATACTATTGGAAAACAAATTGTATATTATCGGCCATAGAAATGTTAAACAAAAGCAAAGATAAAGCAGACCCCTGTGGGACCACTCTCAAAATGGGAATAGATTTAGAAACCCCCTCCTCCACTCTGAATTAACAAATCAGTCAAATAGGATACAAACCAATCATACACTTTACTCCCTATACCAAGCTTCTGTAGCCTAGCTAACAGGATATTTCCATCAACTGAATCGAAGGCAGATGGCACATCCAATGATATTAGACAATAACCTACATTTTTATCAATACCCCTTCTCATGGTATCCACTGTAGAAATTAATAATGTCTCCACGCTATGAGCTTGTCTAACACCATATTGAAATCTATTCAAATAATCATTCTCTTCCACAAAATCTTCAAGTTGTTGCAAGACAACCTTCTCAATAACTTCCCCCCCCCCCAAAAAAAAGGACCACATAAATGAGCCTGTAACTGTTACAAGAAATTCTACCCACTTCTCCAGCAATTAATATGTTAGACTTGCTGCCCACATTCGCCACGAATTAATATGTTGGAAGAAATGAGTTATTTTGGGGAAAATAGCTCTAGAGCAACTCGCCACTGCTTATAATTTAAGAGCAGGTGCTGTATTTATATTGATTTCTCCACCAATCACCAAAGGTGATAATTGCAATAAATTAAATAAATTAAATATATATATATTCAGAACATAAAGAGACCGTATTTTTAGCTTCAAAAAGATTGATTTAATATACACTTGCACACGAGAGGTAGGTTTCAAGATCTTTTACAGGTAATCTGTGCTTAAAATAGAACAAAGTAGCAGGTAGATCAAAAGTTGTTACTCACAAGTCCTTGTTACACAGTATGAACAGCATTAGGTAAGCACATGTTTTAGGAACAAGGCTTCAGCGGAGCGGACCCCAAAGAGAGCAGCAGTTTCCAAGAGAGGCAGGTTTCCAGAGGAGGCAGGTCCCAAGAGAGGCAGGTTCCAAGAGCGGCAGGTCCCAAGAGAGAGAGCTGGGCTGTTTCCAGGCCTTTTATAATGTTAGCAGAGAAGCATGGTGTGTGCATGTCTTGGATATTTTGCAAGGCATTATGGTTAATGTAGTCTCATGTCTGCACACGACCCCTGAGTTGGTCTCATGTCTTATGACATCACGGTCTGGATTTTGCTGGCAAATGTCTTTTGATGTCCTGTTCAGTCTCTGGGGCAGATACACATTCCTTTCTGCACATGTCTGGAAGCTGATGGGAGGGGCAGGTATACCTTTGACAAGCAAATGTCCTGTTTATGCTTCCTTTGTTTTATTCAGGTGCCCACCTTAGTCCATCTTTTGTTAGGTGGGAGGACAGAGGAATAGAGTCAATTTAAAACTTTAAAGCAGTCTTAAGTCTTTTGTTTGAGGAATGAGAAAAGGCAAGATGAGGCCCCAAAGGGGGAGGGAAGAGGGCTTTTGGAATGAGACTATTTTCTCTGCTGCAGTGTCAAATATATATTTTTAAAAGATACACAAATATATCGCTGTATATATATCCAGCAAATATGCTACATATTTCAGTAATAAACTGATACCGTTACATTCCCTCTCTTGGCTCCGAGTGAAAATAAATTTTTAATATATTGGAATGAGGAGCCATAAAATGAACTATAAAAGCTAAAATTAAAAAAACAACTCTAACCTAGTACAGACTGGACCGTGCAGGTATTTTCCTGCCGTCATCTACTATGTCACATCACTATGAATCTTGGAATATGTCCTTAGCTGGAATATGACAGTTATAAGCAAAAAGACTCATCATTATTACTTTGTTTGCTCATGACTTACATTTAGGTAGCTAGGGTTAAGTTTTCTGTGGTCAGTTTCATTAGGCTTCCATTCAGTCAGGTGGCAGAGTATGGCTTTGCTCTGGTTTAAAATAGGATTGCAAGTACACTTTATATGACTTCAGCCACACAAGCGTCATTTTGCTCTATTTCCAGAGACCATCTCCTTTTGTGTCACCTGCTCAGGGGCATAGGCTGCTCCCAAGTTTGTGCCACAGGATATCTTACCCAGTATGCTAGCCAGATCAATAGCATGAGAGTGCACAATTGACCAATTTACCACCGCAATGGGGTGGAACAATCTATTCAGTCATATTTTCAGCGTTTGACATTCCAAGGAAAAATATTCTATGAATGTTTCCTAACACTGTGAATGTTTCCCTATATTCTCTATTTCAGAGGCTAACTGAGGTATTCACAGCAGTGATCTAATACATAAGCAAGAGTGTAAATGTAGAGCTATTATACTACTGTTTCATTAGAAACAAGAAAGACATATGTATGCAATTATAATAATTTCCTAGGTTACTATTACACACAAAATAATTATTCTATCAATCCTATGCAATAATATTTACTTAATCATTGACCAAATTAAAAAAGAACAGAGTCATGGTATAGTGCCATGAACTACCTTTCAGAGAGAAACTTTTTATTTTTCAGAGAGAAACCTTTTATGGGTAATGAGTGTGGTAAAAGGTTACCATATTTATCTGCTTTAGCAGTGTTTAATGTTGCACTTTAATAGACAACACTCATGTGTTTAATGTTGTAAAGAATTTAGAAAAGATATGTTAATTTTGCTTTGCACACAGCCAATATTTCATTCCAGGGAGAGACATTGTGTGCGTCCTGGCTGTAATGTAGAATAAACTAAAAAGGTCAGAAACATTCCCTGTACTGATTGTACCTAATAGATCATGTAAAGAGAAACCTTTGCTCATATTTTCAAATATACACCTGTGAATATATAACCTTAGATAGCAATTGGTAGAACTTAATATATGTCTGTAGCTTGTATAATAATCTTTTCTGTAGCTTGCCTGCCAGTGAAAATGGTCTCTCTTTTTTTTTTTTTTTTTCTTGGGCAAGGACATGGTACAATGTGAACTAATGGAAGGACTGTTAGTAGGGAGGGTCTATGAATGTCTGTTTATAGTTCTCTGTGTACCCCGTAACATAAAACAAACATATAAACATGGAGACCACATGACAAACAAACAAAGAGCTCTATTAGGCCTTTAGGTCTCTGATCGTCCATTCCAGATCCAGGGTTGAGCTTAACCTGTAAGTAGAACACAAAAGCAACGTACGCGGCATCCATCTTGGATTTGCCAAAGCATTTTCATTCTTTTAGAAGTGAGCAACAATTAGCAAAATTAATAAAGCACGAAGAGCACCAAAAGCATCACCTGCGGCATCCATCTGGATTACCACCGCAGTCTCATTCATTTAGAAATAAGCAACAATCAGCAAAATTATATATGGTTTTTATCTCAAGTAGAACAGCATAGATCCGTTTATTTTTAAAATATAAGTAGAACAGGATCGGATCTATTTATTTAGAAATATATCTGAGATAGCCATATATATATTAGTTACTAGCACCATTAAATCTTAGATTTAATCTTAGATTTACACTCGAACTCTGAAAAAGACAGAAAAACACATTATACATTAATTTAGCAGGTCACATGGCTCTCCGGTTCTGGTGGTGTGGGATCCCTCTCTTGTTCACAGTTCCTTCCCATAACCTTATATCATTGTATGCGAGCAGCAGCGTGCAGTGCAGACAGGCTTTACTTTCTTAAGCTTTAGTTTCTTTTCTATAAAAATAAGCATATCTTGTTAATTCACATTAAAGCACAATATTAAGTTTCAGCTCCAGCGGGAGTTACCTATTATAAGGAGGCATTTTTAAAACTTCTTACCCAGTATTTTAGTTTCAACTCCAGTGGGAGTCACTCATCAGAAAAAAGACATTTCTAAATCCTTAAACAATATTATATCAAAAACAAATTACAACAGAAGCTATCACAGAGAGACATTTTAAATCTGACTTATTGCAAAGAGACCTTACTAAATCTTAAATGTTCAAAAGAACAATAGAAGCTATATTTTTAATTAAAAGAACAATAGAAGCTATATTTTAAATTCTTTACAGTGTTACAAAGGGCCATTGCAAAAAACGTTTTCTATTTTCCGGTCCAACATATTTTAAAAATTAGCACCTGGATTTCCCTGCTATTTTCTGCCACTTTGGTTTATAATACGGATCAATTTGTTTCTGCCACTCATAGTGAGGGCATTTCCATAGTATCTGATTACATAGATCCACTACCATGTTGTTTTTGTGTAGAAAATCAGAGCCTATTATCACTTCAGTGGATGTGTCAGGGCACTGCACTACTGTGGTATGAAATGTATCATCTCCTATTTTAAACTGTACATCTCCATATTGGTACCCCCTTTTCGTGTCTCCTGCAAAGGTGGACAGATTTATTGGCCCTATGGGATGTGATCCTGCAGGTATAAAGCTAGTGAGTGTTACGGCGGCACCAGTGTCCACTAATGCCAAAACTTTCCTGTGTCCTTGTCCAACCCACATCAGAGGTCTGCCCCCTGGGTCCCACTGCAGTTTGCAGAGTGGGGTCCACTGTGCATCCCTCCGATTCAGGCCGGACCCCTTATCCTAGGCTTCTAATGGAGGGGCCGATGGGGCTACCATGTGTGTTAGTGACAGACAGGCGGCTATGGCTTCTTCCTTTTCAGAGGGGGGCTCTTCCCTGTTTCCTGAGAGAACCTGCAGCACCCGCGCGGTAAGAACATCAAGGGGTTGTTGGTCCCAGTATGCCATGTTCTCACCATGAGTTTTTAAAATGCTAACCGCTTGCCTGCGAGTTTCATTATCTACATATAAAAAAAAAAAAAAAAGAGAGACCATTGTATACGAGCATCCTGTAATTTTTGTCTTAAGGTTTCTATCTCCTTGTGACAATGTGCATGCTCTTCACCTAGAGTGGGAGTCTGCAGTGATAACTCTCTGACTAAATGCTTCAAACCAGGAACCTGGTTGGCTTGTATTTCTAAGGCTGAAATTTGGGTCTGCATCTGATTTTCTTGGGCTACCTGCTGTTGGACTTGCTGTTTAAGAGAATCCACTTGATAACTTAAGCAACTAGTCATTGTGATTAAGAACTCATTTTCATTCTCTATCTGCATACATTCTCTCTCTTTGGCTAGTAATTTCTCATTCAATTCTGCATGTTCCCTTAAGGCTTTCTCACACATGGCCCACATTAACCAAGTGCATGCAGAAATTCTCTTGCTCCCTTCCTTAATTGAATATAAATTACAATATTTTTCGAATTTGCTCTCCATATCAGAGATGCTACTAATGTCCTGCACTACGCTAGGGGTCCATGGATTGGGGCCCGAGGATTCTACGCATTGCTTAGGCAAAGTGGGGTTATCTATGTCCTCCTCAAAAGAAACTGCAAAATTGTTTTTTATTTTATGCCAGAGCATGCCTAAAGATTTGATTATGAGATACATAAAGTACATGAGTGCATAAGTACCTAAACAAGACCAAACATCCATCCAGCATAGCATTCTGAATACCTGAAAGCCTTATCAGTTTATCAATCGGAAATTTAATTAATGAAACCTGATACTCAGTTCTCTATAAAGCAGCAAAATACAAAAATATAATTTAAGAACACTGCTATTTCATTCTAATTGCACAGAATACCTACCACATTCTCCACAAATTAATATGTTACAAGAAATTCTACCCACTTCTCCAGCAATTAATATGTTAGACTTGCTGCCCACATTCGCCACGAATTAATATGTTGGAAGAAATGAGTTATTTTGGGGAAAATAGCTCTAGAGCAACTCGCCACTGCTTATAATTTAAGAGCAGGTGCTGTATTTATATTGATTTCTCCACCAATCACCAAAGGTGATAATTGCAATAAATTAAATAAATTAAATATATATATATTCAGAACACAAAGAGACCGTATTTTTAGCTTCAAAAAGATTGATTTAATATACACTTGCACACGAGAGGTAGGTTTCAAGATCTTTTACAGGTAATCTGTGCTTAAAATAGAACAAAGTAGCAGGTAGATCAAAAGTTGTTACTCACAAGTCCTTGTTACACAGTATGAACAGCATTAGGTAAGCACATGTTTTAGGAACAAGGCTTCAGCGGAGCGGACCCCAAAGAGAGCAGCAGTTTCCAAGAGAGGCAGGTTTCCAGAGGAGGCAGGTCCCAAGAGAGGCAGGTTCCAAGAGCGGCAGGTCCCAAGAGAGAGAGCTGGGCTGTTTCCAGGCCTTTTATAATGTTAGCAGAGAAGCATGGTGTGTGCATGTCTTGGATATTTTGCAAGGCATTATGGTTAATGTAGTCTCATGTCTGCACACGACCCCTGAGTTGGTCTCATGTCTTATGACATCACGGTCTGGATTTTGCTGGCAAATGTCTTTTGATGTCCTGTTCAGTCTCTGGGGCAGATACACATTCCTTTCTGCACATGTCTGGAAGCTGATGGGAGGGGCAGGTATACCTTTGACAAGCAAATGTCCTGTTTATGCTTCCTTTGTTTTATTCAGGTGCCCACCTTAGTCCATCTTTTGTTAGGTGGGAGGACAGAGGAATAGAGTCAATTTAAAACTTTAAAGCAGTCTTAAGTCTTTTGTTTGAGGAATGAGAAAAGGCAAGATGAGGCCCCAAAGGGGGAGGGAAGAGGGCTTTTGGAATGAGACTATTTTCTCTGCTGCAGTGTCAAATATATATTTTTAAAAGATACACAAATATATCGCTGTATATATATCCAGCAAATATGCTACATATTTCAGTAATAAACTGATACCGTTACATAACTACTCATACTTACAGGATTTAATTTCTCATTTTTTTAACAAAGGTTTCACTGTAGCTTCATTAGAAGCTATCGGAAGCTCACCCTCACAAAAGGCCCCTTTTACAAAGCTGCAGCAAAAGGGGGGCCTGCACTGGCGTCGGCGTGTGTTTTTCACATGCGCCAAGGCCCCCTTTTACTGCAGCGGGTAAAAGGGAAGTCTCTCTTTCCTGCAGGAAATGGCCGTGTGGCAAGTAAAGCACTTGCCACGTGGCCATTTTGGGGGCAGCCCTTACCACCACCCATTGAGGTGGCGGTAAGGGCTTCCACGCTAACCCGGCAGTAACCGGGCAGCGCCTGGCACTGCCCAATTACTGCTATAAAAATAAATATATTTTTGCAGCGCTGGATATGACGGCACTCAAAGGGTGGGAAGTACCACCGGGTTACTGCGGTAGCCCAGCAGTACTTCCTGTTTAGCGAGCGGTAAACCCACATTGGACTTCCTGCCGCTTAGTAAAAGGGGCCCTAAGGGACTTATTAATAATACATGTTAACGACAAAGCAATTTTATCAATTATCTGTCAAATAACCCCCGATGAGTATGGGCCAGATAAAGACAGGTAAGGTTCACATATTACCCGCACGGTAACCACCCAGCACTTGCCAACTGCCGACTGCCACCAGGAATGCCCCCGCAGTAGAAAATAGACAATTATTTTCTATGTGGGTTTTCGGTGTGGGTGGTAATGCAGATTTGCAGGCTCTGCACATGCACAGGCCCTTACACACCTTTGTAAAAGGGCCCATTAGTTAACTGTAAGTCACATTGAACTTACCACTAGGTTGGAAAATGTGGGGTACAAAGGCAGAAAATAAATAAATAAATAAATAAATAATATTGTAAGCTGTGTTGCTACATTGTATACTATTGCTCAATAATTTGCATTATTTTCTAATAGATGCACTATTGAAAAATAGTGTGCGCTATTGAACAACAGGGCACACTTTTTGAGCAATAAGGTGCATTATTGAACATTGCCCTTGAAACAAACTTTTTTTTTAATCTGAACAAAATGAAAAATCCCATAAATGACAAAAAAATAATGTTTGTCCTGTACATTCCTATAAACAACTAAGGAACCCTTTTACTAAGCTGCTTTAGATGCTAATGCACACCTAACGCAGCATATAATGGAGTACCACAGAACATGCTCAGGCATCCTGTGGTAAGTGCTACATAAGGGACAACTTCCCTATGAGGAAAGGCTAAAGTGGTTAGGGCTCTTCAGCTTGGAAAAGAGATGGCAGAGGGAAGATATGATAGAGGTTTATAAAATACTGAGTGGAAGGGAACAGGTAGATAAGAATCGCTTGTTTACTCTTTCCAAAAATACTAGGACTAGGAGGCACGCAATGAAGCTACTAAGTAGTATATTTAAAACAAACTGGAGAAAATATTTCTTCACTCAATGTGTAATTAAACTCTTGAATTCGTTGCCAGAGAATGTGGTAAACGCAGTGTTTAAACCTTATTGTTTAAACTTCTCATTAAGAAGGACAAAGCAAAATAAAATATCCACAGGTATAGATAAAAAAATTTTCTTTTTATTCAACTGTCAATGCCATGACAGAGCTATGTAATAATGTTACATAGGAAGCAAGTATACAAAAACAATCTCATCAAATACAGAGATGAAGTTTCTTGCTTATACATTTTCATTCTAGTTTATATACACCCTTTTTTAGCACTGCCTGTTCTCTTTTGCACACAATGCTCTGTTTCTCATGTAAATCATTAATCTGGTCAGGGCCATCTGGTGCTTGTCTTCCTTCCCCTTATCTCTCCCTTACTTTAAAGTATCAACCACAGACTTAATTCTCTTGCCAATCTTTGTTCTCTGTTAATCTTTACACACATGTTCTTTCTGCATGCCTCTGCATATTTCTGTACAGGGTCAACTATAATTCAACTATTGCTTTTATTTCTTCAATTATATACAAACCTCCCTTGAACACTGTTGACAGTGTTCACAACATTATGCACCAATAGTTTCACTAGCATGTTTGAGCTTGCTTAAGATATAGAATGTCACATTATTCTTTTCCACAAGGCCGTCGTCACTAGGAAACAGTTTCTGTCAAGTGCTTCTTTTCCATTTGAAAAGCTCTAGCATACAGAATGTTTAAATTGTGTGTATCATCTTTTGCAATCAATTCCTGATTGACTTGGGTTATATTCACATTTTGTTTTTGTGAGATCATGGTTGTGGTTGTTACTTTTGTCAATATATTTCCACACATTTTCATACAGCAAGGAATGAGACAAGCCAGTAGCAATAAAACTATTATAAATACAATTGCAAATGTCACAAGACCTTTTAACCATGGGCCCAGTCCTCCAAACCATCCTTTTACTGATTCCCACCATGAGGTATCCAATACACCTTCATAATCTTTACTTGATAATTTTACTAAGTCAACAATACGTTTCATTGCATTTCTTACAATTATTGATTGATTTCTAATAACTGAACAACACGATGTATCATTCACTATGCCGCATACTCCTCCAGATTGGGCCAACATAAAATCAACTGCCATGCGTGTGTGCATTGCATATCTCGCTGTATCATCAATTTCCTCTTGAAGTGTGGCTATAGCTATGTCTAATTCATGTGTTACTACATGTAATAGTGATTGTAAGCGTCTGATTGACATACCCATTTCAGCTGCAATGGCAGATCCTGCAAATGGAATCCATCCAGTGGCTGACAAGGCATCTAAACGTTTCTTAGTCATAGGATAGGTACTGTTAATATAATCTAATGCTAATTGTAAAGCTTGATCATCTCCTGTTAAAGCACTAAAGGAGGTACTGGAAACATTTCTTTTACGTCGTCTCTGACTATTAGAACTATGTGATGTGGTATTTAATGGAATGATCAAATCAAATAAATTTAGTTGAACAAGAGTGCAGAACTTATAACATGATGGAAGATAAGTGTACAGGATATTATCACATAACAAATAATCTCCTAACCGTAAAGACTGTAGAGAAGTTAGGTTATGATATAAAGCATAGGTTTGAGAAAAAGGAAAAATAGGATTATTTGGTTCCTTAACTGAAGAACAAGCAGTAGGCACAGCAGTAATGGCTTGTATAGAAGAGGCATTAAATTGACATAATGAAAAGAAGAAAGTCAAATTTGTGAGAGTAAGGTTAGTAGAGGTTACATAAGAAGTTGTCAGTGTCCGGTTACAAGTTGTTTTATTAGCACAGGCTATAGATGTTGCAGTCTGATTTATGACATAGGATCCCTGTAACACAGTCCAATTCCGGGATTGTATGTCATAAGTATAATTACATAAAACATTAGGTATCTTACCCTGAAGTGAACTAGAGTTTATCAGACACCAATAGTTTAGTGCAGGAATAGTATAAGCAAACAAAGAAGGCAGGCGTTGAGCAGTAACATTGGTCCAATATTGTCTGTGCTCATGATCCAGACCCAAATAGCAGGTACCATTACTGAAACAGTTATGAATACCTTGCAACTTAATCATAGAATATGGGTGAACATGTGCTGGAATGGTAGTTACAGAAGTGACAAGTGGAGTGCAAACAATACAGTTAGTCAGATTAAGAGTCTTTGAGGCATGTTGAATTCTCTCAACATATGTATTGAGTCCGTAAGTAAGTCCTACCAACAAACAGATTACAAAAACCTTCATAATTCTTTTGCACTGATGATGTTGCTAAGGAATGCCTTCTAGGGGTATAATGGTGGTTTCTATTTGCTCAGGTGGTCCTGGATCTTACGTAAATCAGATACATGTATCCAGGTGGTATGGTCTGACAATTTTGCTGCTGTGCGAGTTAGCTCTTTTATTTCAAATGGTCCCACGTAAATTGGGTCCTTCCAGGTCTTATGTGTGAAGTTCTTTCGAAGGACCTTTTGACCTACTGAAAAAGATGAAGAAAAAGTCATGTGAGGTGCTTCCTTTGATTTACAAATTGCCATATCTCTGGTCAAATTTATTATTGGATTTATTTGTTTCCAATAATTAGTTACACCATCATAGCCAGTATCAATTTCTTTTACAGGTACTCCTCTAGGGTCTCGTCCTGTATGTAATTGAAAAGGTGTTATCTGCAATTTTGTACTTGGATGACACCTTAACTGTAGCACAGCCATGGGCAATAAGTCCAACCAGGTATATCTCTTTTCTGAACCTTGATTTAATGAGGCTAGTAAGACTCTAAGTCTTGTTTTTAATAGGCCGTTATAGCGTTCCACTAGGCCGTTAGAAGTAGGACGATAAACAGACACACGTCTATGTAGTATTCCACACAGGTCAGTCATATCCTTAACCAAGGAATTAACAAAATGACTTCCATTATCTGTCACCAATTTCTGTGGGCACCCATGTGCAGGTAGTATGTACTTCAGAAAAGTGTCTATTACTACCTGAGCATTTTCCTTTGAACACGGAAATGCTTCCACCCATTTTGTAAATGCGTCAACCCACACTAAAAGATACCTTTTACCTTTTACCGGTATTACCATATCTGTAAACTCCAAATGCCATTCTACTCCAGGTCTCGTTGGAATTGGAATGGATCCAGGAGAAATACTTGGTCCTCGATGTACTATATTTTTGGAACAAACTAAACAATTTAATACAACTCGTGTGGCATAAGAAAGCATATTTGGATGCCAAAATGAAGCTTCCATGGCTTTACTCATGTCAGACGCTGGTAAATGTAATGTCACATGCCAATTATAAAAATTATTTATCAATTCAGAAGTAGAAATACATGTTTTTCCACTTGGGTGTATCCATTTAGTTTTTCCTGCATCCATTTTACATTCCAAATTTTTCCATTTTATTTCTTCAGACTCAGTGGGTTTTTCTCGTGTCTGTGTGACATCTGGTGGGTATGGTGTTTCACTATCTCTTTGACTTTGCATTCGTGTGGTAACCATCATCTGCAATACTTCCTTAGCTGCTTTATCTGCTAAGTCGTTCCCTTTTGCTTCAAATGATGCCTCGCCTGTATGGGCTGGCGTCCAAACTATGGCTGTGGCTAATCCTTTCTCTTCCCTTTCACTCAACTGGCACAATAACCATTCCCATAATTTAACATGTTGGAGGGGTTTTCCGTCTGCTGTTAAAAATCCTCTTCTTTTCCATTTTAACAAATGATATTGTAATGAGCTAGCAACATAAGAGCTATCTGTATAAATAGTCCCTTCTGTAACCAATCCCATTTCTTTTACTGCTTCACATACTGTAGCAAGTTCAGCTTCTTGAGCTGATACGCCTATCGGCAGTTGTTTCTGAATTTTTTTACATACTACCATAGAGTCTCCCGTACCCAGAATTTTTAGAGCTGCAAAAGATGTTTTATCACCTGTTTGAGCTGCGTCAGTGAACCACATCTCACCTCCCTTGGTCAGGGGTTGGAAAGAAAGTAATTTAAAGGTAGGAATTGCTTCTAATCCCTTCAAATAATCTTCTGTTTCTTGCTCGATTTTAAATAAAGCATTCATTAGCCTAATATTGTCCTTAGTCAAAGACTGGGTCTTTATGTCCTGTCCTATAAGAACAGCTTGGTACTTGCCAAAATGCGTGCTAGTTAAAGCAATTTGACTATTAGACAATAAATGATGAATAGTATGATTGGTATGTACTACGATCGGTACAAAAGGCATTACCGCCCTCCATTTCTCTATTGCGGATACTAAAGCCACCAAAAATCTGGGAATCTCTTCCATGCCTCTTTCCACGGCTGAGAAGGTTCCTAATAAAAATGAGACAGGCTGTGTAAAACTGTCATATTGATTCACCATAGCAGCCCATGTACTATTCATATCTTTTACCCACAAATGTATGTCCTTATCTGTGTCTACGGATGCCAGGGGATTCTATATGACGTTAATTGTTGAGCTATCACTTTGATCAGGGTAATATCGTCCGCATTCAGTTGTATTGGCGTTTTTACGGGTGTCCCAGCCGGGACACGCAAATGTCTATATAATGGTGCGATGATCTGTGAGTAATTAGGAATCCATTGCCTACAGTAGTTAAATGATCCAAGTAGCCCTCTTAACTGCGTAAGTGTTTGTGGCATAGGTGATCGCAAGATTTCCACTAGCGCCTCCTTTGTAATAATTTTAGAAGCGCTGGAAATGGTCTGTCCTAAGAAGGTAACTTGTTGTTTACTCACAAAACATTTATTACGATTACATTTATATCCCTTCAACAATAATTGCTCAAATAAAGCTAGTGTCCAGGAGAGACATTTCTCCTGTGTGGGGGCTGATAACAAAATATCATCAACGTATACAAACAGCGATATATCATCGGGCAAAGAATTTCTAAAATCTTCTAAATCCTTCATAATCTGCTTAAAGAATACTGATGGGCTCTCGGTATAGCCTTGTGGCATACGAGTCCACCTATAAGCTTTATTATCAAGCACAAAAGATGTTAAATCTCGAGATTCCTCTGCGAGGGGAATGGCGAAAAAGGCATTTGATAAGTCAATAACAGAATTATATGTGTGTATAGGCTGTGTTTGTAATAGAGTTAGGGGATTGGGACACACTGGGAATTGTGCTTTTACCAAATCATTTAAGCCCCTTAAATCATGCACTATCCTAACATCGCCATTTGGCTTTGGTACTGGAAATAAAGGGGTATTAAAGGGTGAATTGGACGGTTCGATTATATTAAATTTCAAAAGTGTCTCAATTTGTTGAATGGTCTTTGTTAGTAACTGAGGTTTAATAGGATACGGTGGCCAATTAGGTCCCTCATTAACATGCTTTAATTTTATAACATGGGGTTTCATTTTTGCTTTGCCATATGGGTCGTCTGGTGTACTCCAGATATTAGAAGGTAAATTATTTAACAATTTGTCTCCTTCATCCTCGTCTTCAGTACAAAAGAAGTCTTGTAGGACTGAAATTAAGGAGCTCTGCTTCTCCTTTGGAAATTTAAGCGTTAAACCCAACTGTGTAAGTAGATCTCGCCCACATAGGTTAACGGGACAATTTTCTGCAATCACAAAGTCAATAGTTCCTGTCCGTATTCTTTCCTCATGGGTATTATTGTGAACCTTTAGAATAACACTTGTGGGAATTGTAACTCGTTTATTCTGTTTTTTTCCTTCAAATCCTACCATGGTGTCAATTCGATTACTCAAGGGAATTCCCCTTATTTTTTTGCACAAAACTGATCGAGTAGCTCCCGTATCTATCAAGAACGAAACTGGGATTTGATCTGGGCCTACAAGTAAAGTAACAAAAGGTTCTTGTGTATTTAATGAAAAGGTGAAATCGTCATTCCCCCCCGTGCCTAGTCAGTATACGTCTTTTTCAGTATCATGGTCAGATTGCCATACAGGGAATTGCTGCTGTTGTGGTTGAAGCGTGTGCTGTGCTATTTGTTGCTGCTGCACGAATGGGTTATTAGTACCCATGTTCCCTTGTTCCAATACCTGTTCGATTGTTTGGCCCTGAGTCACGGGGGCGATTGATGGACTTAAATTTTGATTTCCCATTGCCGTGGGTATCACTGGTCCTAATCTAGATGGACATTCATTAGAATAATGTCCCCAATTTAAACAGGTCTAACACTGCACATTTGCTCTTCTATTGGGAGATGGCTGACTATATCCCCGACCTCTTCCGCCACGACCTCTACCCATTCCTCTACCTCTGGGAGGATTGCACCTGTGGTGGGTAAGGGGTATATGGCAGCTGTGGGGGATTCTGATAACCCATAGGGCTCTGCGCCGGAGTCATATAATACACAGGTCCCTGTGTAATCTTATTTGATTTTAATTTTTTGTCCTCAATCTTTTTAATTTGCATTGCAACAAGTTTGTCAGAAAGTTTCTGCTGTTCCTTTACTGGGGTTTCTAGCATTTTCACATGTATAGTACTAAAATGCAATAGCGTAGCATGAATCTCTGGCCAAGGTTTGGTCACTAATGCAACAACATTATCAAGATTTTTTCTCATATTCATAGGCAAGGTAGCTAAGAATAAATGTAAAAATATTGCTGATGAGGGTGCAACGTCGGCATCATTTCCCGTCTGTGCCTTATAGATCTGCATACATTTATTCAAATGGGTAGTAAAATCTTCTCCCTTACCATTCCATTTAGTGGAGGTAATGGCTGAAAAATCAACCTCAGTAGGATACATTATCTGAAGTGCTCCAGTTAATTCTACTCCGGCATTCCCGGAGAATATAGCACCATCCTCATCATGTCCTAGAATAGCAGGGTTCTGACTTTGTAAAGCCAATTGTGCCAAACTTACGCCAGCTGCAGTACAGAATGCTTTGAAATCTCCCACAGCTAGCTGTGTTCCTGCTGTTAAAGCATCCATCTGTTCTAACCAAATACGAGCTCCCTTCTGTATATTTGGTAATTTGCTCGTCATTGTACTTATATCTATGGGGCTATATGGTTTATAAACACGTGAACGATTCCCCAATGCATCGGTACGTGTAAGTATGGGCATAGTAATTTTTTCGACCGCTCCCGTGGTACCCTTATGAATCAATCGTTGTATTGTTTCCCTCCAAATTTTAAGGCCTTCCAAAAATCGTTCCTGTTGATCCCAAGACTTTCCCTTTTTCTCAACCTTATCAATCAATGTTTCGATATCTGCGAGGCTGGTAGGACCAGCTGGAGAAACTGGCAAATTAACTTTAGCTGTTAGAAAAATCCCAGCTATCTCATTCCAAAATGCCCATCCATATTTACCAATTAGTTCAAGGCCTAACTGATTCATTAGGGTTTGCATAAACATTTCCTTATCCGAACCATATTTCTTTTTTTCTAGTTCCTTTGAGCTAACACCATCCTCCCTCTTATCATCCTTTTTACGAAAACCCTTCAATGTGACTTCATCTTGATCCCCCATTGCTGCTTCTAAAACCTCTTGAGTGACTTTCTCATCCTTCAACAACTTAACTTGGCCCTTCATAGTGAAGGAACCCTTAACTTCCATATTGGCTGTATTTTCCTTGTCTGTATCACTATCAGAAGTGATTTTGTGGGGCTCAGACCCTTTGTGGACCGTCTCGCCCTCTTCAGATAAACCGGACGTAGTGTCCGAATCATTTACTTTAATGGTACGTTTTTTTGAGCGTTTCTTTCTGCTCTCAGGTTTAGGGGGGTGCGATTTTTTCCAGGACTTATAGCCTGCTGCCGCACCTGCATCCCTTCTATCTTCCTTGTAACTTGCAAGGTCACCCAAAGGATATAGTGACTGTGGTTCTCGTGTTGGATCGTATAGAGGCGGTGCTGTAGGAGTTACTACGGCATCGCAAGGAGGAGGCACTACGGCCTCTTTTGTGGCATTAGCAATGCGTTGTTTATCAAAATGCCACATGTCAGACGTGAGAGAGAATAAATTCCAAACATGCAAATGTTTTAACAAGGAATCCTTTTTCTTGTTATCTCGTAGGTAATTAAGTAATTGCAACAAAACAGGTTTCTCTAAGGATCCGTCCTTGGGCCAGCCAAGGAAAGGGTTCTTAGAAGAGTACTTACACCATTTTGTATTCATTTCTAATATACGTTTTTTATCAAAAGGAAAAGCAGTTTGTACATGCTGTAGCGCCGTTAAAGTGCTAGAACTATCTACATACAAGGTAAACTTTGGTTCATTATCCTGTACAGGAACTTCAATATCTATATTAATATTAGCCATTTTGCAACAAATACAATAATATTGTAAATAGTAACAAAGAATAAAAAGAAGAAAGAAAAGAAAGAAATGAAAAAGGATCACAGCAAACAGGGTCAAAAAATACAGAAAAGTATGCAGTATGACGTCAATATACTCACCACCTAAGCAGATACCTCGGATCAAGTAATTGCAACGAACCTCTCACGAGCTGGCCAGTATCGCAAGACCGGGGCGTTGTTAGTCAATCACCGAAACAGGCATCGGGGGTCCCGCTCTCCTCACACGGGGCACCAAATGTTTAAACCTTATTGTTTAAACTTCTCATTATGAAGGACAAAGCAAAATAAAATATCCACAGGTATAGATAAAAAAATTTTCTTTTTATTCAACTGTCAATGCCATGACAGAGCTATGTAATAATGTTACATAGGAAGCAAGTATACAAAAACAATCTCATCAAATACAGAGATGAAGTTGCTTGCTTATACATTTTCATTCTAGTTTATATACACCCTTTTTTAGCACTGCCTGTTCTCTTTTGCACACAATGCTCTGTTTCTCATGTAAATCATTAATCTGGTCAGGGCCATCTGGTGCTTGTCTTCCTTCCCCTTATCTCTCCCTTACTTTAAAGTATCAACCACAGACTTAATTCTCTTGCCAATCTTTGTTCTCTGTTAATCTTTACACACATGTTCTTTCTGCATGCCTCTGCATATTTCTGTACAGGGTCAACTATAATTCAACTATTGCTTTTATTTCTTCAATTATATACAGCAGTTAGCTTAGCAGGGTTTAAAAAAGGTTTGGACAATTTCCTAAAAGAAAAGTCCATAAGCCATTTTTAAAATGGACTTCGGAAAATCCACTGCTTATACACTAGGATAAGCAACATAAAATCTGTTTTACTGTTCTGGGATGTTGCCAGGTACTTGTGACCTTGATTGGCCACTGTTTGATACAGGATACTGGCTTGAAGATCCTTCGGTCTTTCCCAGTATGGCAAAGCTTATGCTCTTATATACTTAGCATGCACTAAAAAATATTTTTATTTTTTGAGGGAGTGTGTCAGGGAGCAGAGAGTGGGCATTCCTACGCTAACCGGTTAGTGCAGCTACATTACCATATGATAACTGATTAGTGCATGGATAGCGTGTGAGCTCCTACCAGCTACAAAATGGGTGACAATTAGCACACTCGCTGTCATTTTTTTAATGGCCATATTATTATGGCAACATTAGCGCATGACAATTAATACAAAAAAATAGAAACAGGCTATTTTTACAGCTATAGTAAAAATGGCCTTAGAGCACCAGAAAAACCTGTGTAAGCGCACACTTTGGCCACTTTTTACTACCGCTTAGTTTAAAATGTCCCTAAGCTTTAGACACTGCATAATAGCAAAGTGGTGAATTATTAAAAGCAAATGAAGAGGGTAGCTAAGGTTTTGTACTAATGAGGGAAAAAATGTGTTATCTTTAAAGTACATATGTTTAAAGTGTCAGAATCTAGGATTTAGAGAATTGTTTTAGTTTAGACATTTTTAAAAAACATTGTTTTAAATCATTGTTCACGGTCTTGACTCTATGTAATGAAAAAAACATCTCCCGGCTGCAGTTATCCTGCTCATTCACCTGTCTGTCAAAGTTAATCAAAGGACCAAATGAGGAATTTAATTGCTGTTTATCATGTATACTGTCACCTATCTCAGAATGTAGAAAAAATGTGATAGAAATCACTGGAGCACGATTCTGCATTGGAGAGAAGTAATTCCACATCATGAAAAAGTGCCTTGCAAATGAATGTCACGTTCACGTGTGAAATTCTGACATACACTCCGATATTTAATCACAACAATCAGGGGCATTTCAAAATGCTGGAAATATAATCAGGATATTCAGCATTGGTACCTGGACACCAGCTGGTGCAGAATATCTGGACCCCTATATTCAGCTGGCGACGATCAGCGTTTTGCTAACCACCACCGGTGTTAAACTCAGAAATTCAATGCTGCACCATGTCCAGGTCCCAGCATTGAATTTCTGGGTTTCCACAGCGAGAAAACGCATAGCCGGTTAAGGGGTCCTTTTACTAAGGTGCACCGAAAAATGGTCTATGTTGGTGATTCCCATACACTGTCCTGCTGCTCATGGCACCTGCCTCTTTCTTTTACTGCAGCCGTCTGAGAGAAACAGGAAGTTGCTTCAGGTGGCCACAGTAAAGGGAAGAGGTGGGTGCCGGCGGTGGCAGGGCAGCTTATGGGAATCGCTGCCACTGCTGGGCTCAGAAAGTTGCCATGACCAGGTAAAATGCCGTGAAGCCACCCCCTGAGATGCTGCTTCTGATATTGAAGCACCCCCCCCCCCCCCCCCCCACACACACACACACACACTGGCAGCAGTGCAGTTGGAGGGCTCACGAATAGCTTAGAGGGAAGAGTAGTGTGGGGACTTTTTCTCAAAATACTAGGGCTGATAGTCAATTCTCAGTGGTCTTGGAGAAAATCCACTGCTTATTTCTAGAGCAGCATAAAATGTATTGTACTGTTTTGAGATCTTGCCAGGTACTTATGACCTGGATTAGCCACTGTTGGAAACAGGATCCTGGGCTTGATGGACCTTCAGTCTGTCCTAGTATGGCAATTCTTATGTAGAATATCTGTAGTGTATCAAAAAAACATTAAAAAAAAAAAACAGTCGCATAGTAAATAAGGACTTAATCAGGCTTTGTAATTTTGTTCTGGACATGGATGGATAGATGGATGGAGGGGAGAAAAGGGGAGAGAGGAGAGTTGCTGGACATGGATGGAGGGAAGGGGAGGGCAGAGGAGAGTTGCTGGACATGGATGGATGGAGGGGAGGGGCAGGAGAAATTCTGGACATGGATGGAGGGAAGGGATGACAGGAAGGAGAGGTGCATGGAGGGGAGGGTAGAGAGAAGAAATGCTGGACATGGAGTGGAAGGCAGAGAAATGTTGGACAGGGATGGAGGGAAGGAAAGACAGAGGAAGGAGATACACACAGATGGAGGGGAAGGGAGAGAGAAGAAATGCTGTACATGGATGGAGGGAAAAGAAAACAGAGGAAGTAGATGCACATGGATGGAGGGGAGGGATGAGAGGAGAAATGCTGGACATGGATGGAGGGAAGGGAAGACAGAGGAAGAAGATGCACAGAGATGGAGGGGAGGGGAAGGGAGAGAGAAGAAATGCTGGTCATGGATGGAGGGGAAATAAAACAGGAAGTAGATGCACATGGATGGAGGGGAGGGATGAGAGGAGAAATGCTGGACATGGATGGAGGAGATGGAAGACAGAGGAGGAGATGCACATGTATGGAGGGGAGAGGAGAAATTCTGGACATGGATGGAGGGGAGAGAAGACAGAGGAAGGAGATGCATATGGATGGAGGGGAGGGGAGAGAGGAGAAATGCTGGACATGGAGGGGAAGAGGAAAAATGCTAGATAGGGAGGAGAGGGAAGAGAGGAAGGAGATGCACATGGATGGAGGAGAGGGAAGAGAGAGGAAGGAGATGCATACTGATGGAGATGAGGGAAAAGGAAGAGAGGAGAAAAACTGCACATGGATGGAGAAAATAGGTAGAAGCTGAATCCACACTATACCTCCTCCAGTCAAGTCTGCGGAGGACCCAGCTTTTACTTATGGATGTAGGGTAAGAAATGAAGAAGAAAGGAGGAAAGTAAAGAAATAAATGGAAAGGAAGCCCTGAGAACAAATAGCAGCAGAATCAGATACTGGGAGCAACATGATCAGAAAAACAAAGTCTCCAGGCAGCAAAGGTAGAAAAAAATCATTTTATTTTCATTTTAGTGTTTGGAATATGTCCAATTTGAGAATTTACATCTGCTGTCTTACTTTACAATGTATATCAATGTGTTTCTTCCTGTTTTTCTGGTATTGTGCTGCATGCAGAGTCTATCTTCTTAGGATTTCAGGTTAATTTTTGAAGTATTTGAAGAGGGGCTATATCTGTTTTGCATGTGTGACTGCAAGACCAAGTGTCTGAATAGGGATCTGTTTGTTAGGTTCTGAGATTTTGGTAACATATTGTTTCAGATTTGGCAAGTCTGTTCTCCTAATTCCTGTCTGTATGATAATTTGGTTTGTGTCATTTTGGGTATACTAGAGCTGTAACAGCTTGCAGAAATTATTTATAATGAAAAAAAAAACATGTAATTTTTCTTCTCCTATACTGGTGTAATATTTTCAATGATGCCTGTTTATATGTGCCATTGCTGGTAAAAGGGGTGTGGCTACTGTGGGTGTGATTGCTATAGGGGTGGAGCCATAGTGATCCCACCCCTGGATAGGTAGGGGGCGCCGACTAATAGGCTACAGGAGGGTGCCAGAAACTCTAGCACCGGCCTTGTCAGTTATATTGCGCATTATAGTCAGCTAGCCGCTAACCACTAAGTTTCCATGTCTCGCTGAAAATTTGCAGATCCTGGCTGGTTAAATGCTTTTGAATAGTGGGGGAATTGATTTTTCGTTTTTTTTTTTTTTTTTTCTAAACCTCATGACTCTATATTTTACATCCACCTCCCTAATACCTGCTATGGAAAAAGCAACTATTGAACCAATTTTAGTTTCAGACTACTCTTATGTTACACTACAGCTGAAGATTATGAATCCATCTACAACTTACAATTCCTGTTGCTTTAATTCAATTTTGCTACAAGATTGTGAGTTCTGTGGTTGATTAGGATCCTGGTATGAAGAATACTTTCTTCTCAATTAAACTGATTATATGGATTTCTCTACAATATGGGATGGTTACAAAGTTTATATCAGGGGTAAGATGATAAAGTTTTCAGCATGCAAACATAAAGCTCAAAAAGAAGAACTTTCTAGCTTAGAAAAGCAAATTAAAACCCTTGAACCCTTGTAACTTTGTAAGTCTTTGTGCTTTGAACATGAGCATCTTTACATGCTAAGAAAACTACTCCTTAAAATCCTTTGCTAATGGCCCCTTTTACCAAGCTGCGGCAAAAAGGGGCCGACGCTGGCATCGAGGCCCCCTTGTTCTGCAGCTGGTAAAAGGGAAGTCTCACCTTCCTGCAGGAAATGGCCATGTGGCTAGTGAAGTACTTGCCGCGTGGCCATTTCGAAGGGGAGCCCTTACTGCCACCCATTGAGGTAGCAGTAAGGACTCTCACGTTAACCTGGCAGTAACCAGACAGCGCACGACACTGTCCGATTACCGCCAGGTACACTCCGGCGCTACAAAAATAAATACATTTCTGTAGCGCTGGAAATGATGGTGTGCTAGGGGTAAGAACTACTGCCAGGCTGCTGCGGTAGCCCAGCGCTACTTCCTGTATAGCGAGCAGTAAGCCCACGTTAGGCTTACCGCAGCTTAGTAAAAGGAGCCCTAAGTGAACAGAGTAACTTAAAATAGTCCTTATAAGTCTACCTTTCCCCCAAGTTTAAAAACAATTTCCCAGTAAATTCTTACCAGTACAGATCTCTCCCTCTCTGGAAATCCTCTCACAGCACCTCTTCTGAGAACTTCTCTGTGGATTAACTAATAACTTCAGTACCACTCATTTTAATATTCCATGCACCGATGCCTATCATGTGAATTAACTTTTGCGCAAAACCCCTTTCTGCTTTGTGCTCTCAGCCACTTCCACATAGACTTTTCTCAATTAGCTTCTATGGGTTTTGGTATGTACCTGTCACGTTTTCAAAGCTGGAAACTGGGTTTGTGAGCCCTTGGGTCACTGCCGAGGAGCGGTAGCGGCAGGCAAAACCACCCTCAAACCAGGGACAGGGCAGAACAGGACTGGAACCCTGGTCTGGGGTTGCAGCAGAGGCAAACAAGCTGAAACAGGCAGAGCATGAACCCTAGTCTTCACCTGCGCTTAGCCGCGTTTCCCCAGGAGTTGAGCCCCTGGGTGCAGGCAGCCGGCAGGGCTTTGTAGGACAGGGCAGGGGCAGGATACCAACAGGCAACAGACAATAGAGTAGGACTAAAAGCTGCCAGTGCAGCCACTAAACAAGAAACACAAACAGATAAGAAGTAGGACTAAAAGCTGCCAGGCAGCCACTAAACAGGAAACACAGGGAACCAAGAATAGACACAGAATACAGACCAGAAACCAGACAAAGAAATAAGCAATAAAACCTAAACTAAACTACACAAAGACTAACTAGCATCAGACAAGAATCTCAGACAAGAAATTCAAACAAAAACTGGACTAGGCAGAAGTGCACTAAGCACACCAACATACCCGGGACCTTAGACGCAATGCAAAGGCAAGGCAGAAAGGTTTCAAAATGGCTAACAAGCCCAGCAGCAGCTGAGGCTCAGCTGCAGCAATCACCAGGCAACTACAGGTGCTGTGCAGGCTCACACAAAGCAAGCAAGTCTGGCAGCCCGAAAGATCCGGACCGGACTCGGCTAAAGTCTGGAATGGGTGGTGGACCATAGCAGCCACCGGTTCTGGCCACCAGAGGGCGAGGTGAGCACAGATGTAACAGTACCTTCCTCCAGTAAAGAAGAAAGACAAAAAAAAATTAATTAAAATAAAGACGAAGAAGAAGAAAGAAAAAGGAAAGGTGGGCTGGGCCTAGCGGATATGAAAAGAGTAGGTACAGTCAGGCTTGTGATACTATATTTTATTGTTAATGTTTGGCTGTAAGTACATAAGTATTGCCACACTGGGACAGACCAAAGGTCCATCAAGCCCAGAATTCTGTTTCCAACAGTGACCAATCCAGGTCACAAATACCTGGCAAGATCCCAAAAAAGCTCAATGCATTTTATGCTGCTTATCCCAGAAATAAGCAGTGGATTTTCCCCAAGTCAATTTAATAATGGTCTATCGACTTTTCCTTTAGGAAGCAATCCAGACCTTTTTTAAACCCCGTTAAGCTAACTGCCTTTACCACATTCTCTGGCAACGAATTCCAGAGTTTAATTATACATTGAGTGAAGAAAAATTTTCTCTGATTCGTATTAAATTTACTACTTTGTAGCTTCATCGCATGCCCCCTAGTCCTAGTATTTCTGGTAAGACTAAACAAATGATTCACATCTACCTTTTCCACTCCACTCATTATTTTATAGACTTCTATCATATCTCCCCTCAGCCGTCTCTTCTCCAAGCTGTAGATCCCTAGATGCTTCAGCTTTTCCTCATAAGTCGTCCCATTCCCTTTATCATTTTCGTCACCCTTCTCTGTACTTTTTCTAATTCCACTATATGTTTTTTGAGGTGCGGTGAAACCTGCTGTAATCATTGGATACAGCAGGTATAGATTTTTGTAAACTAAACTATGTTTTATTTGAAGCCCCCATGCCTGTCTCTTGTGCTTTTCCCTTCATGCTTTTTCTCCTGCAAAATGTATGGGGGCAAAGTTTTCTTGCAGAACCAGCTTGATAGCAGTTTTTGAAAGGGAAACTTTTCGGGAAGTTTACAGTTTAAAATCAGCCTGCAAGCCCATGGAACCACATTTCTATGGCCAGCCAGCTTAGCAAGAGGGTTGAAAATTACCCTCCAAAGGAATAGATGCCCCTGTACTTCCTTAAGTTTCTGATCACCCTCAAGCTACTGTTCTCCTCTTCCCTGCTGTTCTCTTTTTTGTGTGAACTTTCTTACCAGTAAGCTATTCCTCTGTTAGTGCTGCTGTGTCTCTCGTGCAGATGTACTGACATCTGCACTTTTTTTCTTTCAATAAATCAGGATTGATTGCCTGCCTACAGCAGAGGAGAGGAAGCAGCGCAGCAGGCAAAAGTAACCTCAAGTCCACTGTAGTGTCATTTAAAGGCTGCATTTACAGACCTTGGCAATATTTACTAAACAGTCTGCACATTAAGAACGCCAAACGGTTATGACTCAGCTGAAAAAAAAACCTTATAAAGGCAGGCATGACAAGAGGGGCAGAGCACAGTCTGTAACAAAAAATGATAAATGTTCACATTGGCTCCAGGACATGCTGTCTGTTCATCTACAATCTCCTTCCTGACGCCTCCAGCACTTGCTTGCATCAGCCCCACGGTACCTTTTCTCAAACTGTCCTTGGCATATCCACTGGTATAAAAATCATAATGGTACCAGTACCAGCACAACACTCAATACTAGTAAGGGTTTCAGATCCTTTACTAACCATACTTGTGTCAGATTTAAAATATTTTTGTTAACACTGGGCAGATTTCAAGAGCTGTTAAGTTAACTACTTACAAAAGAGAGACTTTTTGGTCAGTTCTGCTTTTGAACTTATACTTAATACATTTCTTGATTAGTTTTCAAAGGTTGCCCTTCTTCCTCAGATCGGAAATAAGCAAATGAGGTAGCAGATAGTATATATGTATATATATATATACTATCTGCTACCTCATTTGCTTATTTCCGATCTGAGGAAGAAGGGCAACCTTCGAAAGCTAATCAAGAAATGTATTAAGTTATGTCCAATAAAAAAGATATCATCTTATTTTCTTTTCCATGTTTTATTTTGTTTGATTTCTATTGATAACCTTTAAGAGTGGACTAACACGGCTACCATACCTCTGAACTTATACCCCAAAGTGGTCTGGGATTTGTAGTCCTTGATTCTACTCATAGAACTCAGTGCTGCATGGCCCATAATGCATCATGAGAAAATTGTCAGAAAGCCAGGACTGGCATAAAATCTCACTCTTGAAACTAGAGGAATTGGCAGCTCTGAATGCATCAGATTCCATGTGTGGCCCTTCCCTATATAATTGCCATGGTCAAACCAGCACCCCCATTCTCATTCTTCCCATTTTGGATTTGGTTTGAGTAATACAAACTGGCTTTCCAATTGGATGCGTTCTTTTAGTGTTCATTTTGTGATGCTGTTTATGTATTTTCACAAATTGGTAACAGCTTTGAGATAATAGAAGCAATCGTGGTTTAGGCTTAGGGGAAATCATTTAATTCAAACCTCTGTGGGAGAAAAGTCTATGACAGGATTTGTGTCTATTTTATTTTATTCAGTATTTACTTTCCTTTTTACCATGGCCATGTGTGGTGGGGCCTTTTTTAACCCACTGTGGTAAAAAGGGCCCTGATTGCCTTGGATGAAAAATATTAGACACTACTTTTGCTGTGAAATGCATGTTTAAGTTTTAGTAATTAGACCCTAATGACTGATAATATATTCCCTGAGCTACACAGAATCCCATGTTATTAATTACAGTTCTCTTTAATATCTGTAACCACCAGCAATGTAGATCCGTCTCAGATGTAGTGTTGGATACACAAGATGATGGATGGGTGGAACAGATATTCTGATGGCTACTTTAAATAAGAGTGCACATTTTATAGGAAACAACAGTGCTTGGGTCTTTGAATCTTGTCAGCTTTAACAATGTCCTTAAACTTTGTCCGTCGATCAAGGGCTCTCATCACCTCCTCCTGGCATACAATAACAGATTTTTGATAGAAACTCCCTAAATATAATTTTTCATTACTTTCCTGCCTGGTTAAATAGTGCTGAATATTGACCTCTATATTTTTTAGGTATAGTTAAAATATTATTTATATATATTTTTAATATTTTTTCATTCTATACAAAGGTTTTTTACAACTTATTTGAATATTCACTTATTTTTTTTTTACATTTGGTTATTGGGGGAGGGGGGTTGTCTGTATTATCATTTAGTTGATCATCACAATTCATCTTTTTCCTTTCAATTTATACTCCCCACTCTGGAAACATTTATTGATAAAACTTCAGATCATGAGTCTTCTGGGATGAAATTCTGTGGTAAATATATGTGTGTGCAACTATGCCATGCTCTTGTTCAGTGAATAGTCACTGAAGTATTATTGATATTCCATCTGTCTTGTCTGGCTAATGCAAGTTATCTTGTCAGGTTTTGGTTTCTTGTTTTTTTATTTTCTTGGATCTTTTTGTTTTGTTTGGGTTTTTTTTCTTTTGTTTTAAAGTTTTATAATAATGTCTATTCACTGAACACTCTCATTAAATGACCCTTGAAGCAGGCAGTTCGGTGGCCATGCTGGGTGACTTTAAATCAGATTGACTCTTCTGTCTCAAAAGTGGCACAAAGTGGTAAATGGATGTTTTTCCCTATAAAATATCTAAATCGCAATTTTTGAAAAGGCAAAATTGGGACATTTTTCACAGAGGGCATCCAAATAGCAAGGAGGTGTACTGGAGGCATGTTTTGAATGGGACTTACAATCTGGACATTTTTCTGTGATAATGGAACAGAAAAAAGTTCTGGGTAGAAAAGTACATACCTGTCTCATGGACCGCAACAGTGGATATCGAGTAGAACAAATTATATGAGGATGCCAAAGATGTAGATAAGACATTAATGGGATCTTTCACAAAGGTTTGCTAGTGTTTTAGCATGCACTAAGTTTTAGCAAATGCTAGAGACACCTATAAATTCCTATGGGTGTCTCTAGCATGTAGCACATGCTTATTTTTAGCACACGCTAAAAACACTAGCACACCTTTATAAAAGGACCCTAAATGCATAGGTGCCAGCAATTGTTATTCAAGATGCACTGGAGTATAATACTGAGTTCCCTTTATCTAGTCCACCAGATACCACATCGTATTTCCTAAGACCTGGGAGAGCCAGGCCACCATGTCCCAAAGGCAAGGAATGCTACTGCATAGGGAAAGTCTGGAGTACATATAACCATTTGGGGAATAATACCATCTTATAGAGTGTTATGCGACCCCTCAGGCTTAAAGGTAATGGTACCCACAAACTCAAAAGATCTTGTGACTTTTTAAACAATACAATAACATTTTCAAAATAAGCCCCTGCTACTGAGGTTGTTAGATAAATACCCAGGTATTTCAATTTGCTGGCCACTTTCTTAAGTGGGAAGTCCTCAGTCCAATCTTCATATTTATTATATTCACCCCTAGGCATAGTCTCTGATTTATCTAAATTTAAACAAAAAACAGACACAAGACCATGTTGTTGTATCAGAGCCAGAGCATTCATCAAGGACTCTTTGGGTTAGGTTAACATTAACAATAAATCATCAGCAAATGCTAAATACCGCACTTCCTCCCTCCCTATATGGAAACCATGAACTGACTCAGCTATGCGTAAGGTGGAACGTAGGAGTTCCAGAAAGAAAATAAATAATAAAGGAGATAACATAGTAAATGATGGCAGAAAAAGACCTGCACGGTCTATCTAGTCTGCCCAACAAGATAAACTCATATGTGCTACTTTTTGTGTATACCTTACCTTGATTTGTATCTGCCATTTTCAGGGTTCAGACCGTAGAAGTCTTGCCCAGCACTAGCCCCGCCTCCCAATCTCGGCTAAGCTTCTGAGGATCCATTCCTTCTGAAGAGGATTCCTTTATGTTCATCCCACGCATGCTTGAATTCTGCTACCATTTTCATCTCCACCACCTCCCGCGGGAGGGCATTCCAAGTATCTACCACTCTCTCCGTGAAAAAATACTTCCTGACATTTTTCTTGAGTCTGCCCCCCTTCAATCTCATATCATGTCCTCTCATTATACCGCCGTCCCATCTATGGAAAAGGTTCGTTTGCAGATTAATACCGTTCAAATATTTGAATGTCTGTATCATAGCACCCCTGTTTCTCCTTTCCTCCAGGGTATACATGTTCAGGTCAGCAAGTCTCTCCTCATACGTCTTGTAACGCAAATCCCATATCATTCTCGTAGCTTTTCTTTGCACCGCTTCAATTCTTTTTACATCCTTAGCAAGGTATGGCCTCCAAAACTGAACACAATACTCCAGGTGAGGCCTCACCAATGACTTATACAGGGGCATCAAAACCTCTTTTCTTCTGCTGGTCACACCTCTCTCTATACAGCCTAGCAACCTTCTCGCTACAGCCACCGTCTTGTCACACTGTTTCGTCGCCTTCAGATCCTCAGATACTATCACCCCAAGATCCCTCTCCCCATCCGTACCTATCAGACTCTCCCCGCCTAACACATATGTCTCCCGTGGATTTCTACTCCCTAAGTGCATCACTTTGCATTTCGTCGCATTGAATTTTAATTGCCAAACCTTAGACCATTCTTCTAGCTTCCGCAGATCCTTTTTCATGTTTTCCACTCCCTCCCTGGTGTCCACTCTGTTGCAAATCTTAGTATCTCTGCAAAAAGGCAAACTTTACCTTCTAACCCTTCGGCAATGTCACTCACAAATATATTGAACAGAATCGGCCCCAGCACCGATCCATGAGGCACTCCACTACTCACCTTTCCCTCCTCTGAGCAAATTCCATTTACCACCACCCTCTGGCTTCTGTCCGTCAACCAGTTCCTAATCCAGTTAACCACTTCAGGTCCTATCTTCAGCCTGTCCAGTTTATTCAAGAGCCTCCTGTGGGGAACCGTGTCAAAAGCTTTGCTGAAATCTAAGTAGATTACGTCTATAGCACGTCCTTGATTCAATTCTCCAGTCACCCAGTCAAAGAATTCAATGAGATTCGTTTGACACGTTTTCCCTTTGGTAAAACCATGTTGTTTCGGATCTTGCAACTTATTGGCTTCCAGGAAATTCATTATCCTTTCCTTCAGCATCGCTTCCATTAGTTTTCCAGTAACCGAAGTGAGGCTTACCAGCCTGTAATTTCCAGCTTCTTCCCTATCACCACTTTTGTGAAGAGGGACCACCTCTGCCGTTCTCCAATCGCATGGAACCTCTCCTGTCTCCAAGGATTTATTAAACAAATCTTTACGAGGATCTTTACGCAGGCTGCAAAGAACAAATACTGAGAAAACTTCAAACAGCCCAGAATACAGCATCCAGACTCATCTTCGGAAAACCAAAATACGAAAGTGCAAAACCCTTACGTGAGAAACTACACTGGCTCCCACTCAAGGAACGTATCACCTTTAAAGTATGCACCTTAGTTCACAAAATCATTCACGGTGAAGCCCCTGCATACATGTCTGATTTAATAGACCTGCCACCCAGAAACGCCAAAAGATCATCCCGAACATTCCTCAATCTCCACTTCCCCAAGTGCAAAAGCATAAAATACAAAGTACTACATGCATCAACCTTCTCCTATATGAGCACGCAATTCTGGAATATACTACCATGCAACCTGAAAACGATCTTCGAATTAACCGACTTCCGCAAACGATTGAAGACTCATCTCTTTGAAAAAACTTACTGCAAGGATCAAAGCACATGAACTCCATGCACACTAATAGAAATGCATCAATATACTCTCTTCTGAACTCTCTTCCCCCGTATTTTCTCCACACTTAAAAATCTACCCACAGATAAAATTGTTATACCCTAACGCTCTCTTGCTATTATTCGATTGCCCTATCATCTCCCCAATGTTACATTCCATAGTTTTTATGCCTCTAGTGATGTTTTGACTTGACTTTGTCTTACCATAACTCTTCACAATGTAACCCATAATCGCACTGTAACAAACTGTATTTCCATCATTCACAATGTATTGTAAGCCACACTGAGCCCGCAAATAGGTGGGAAAATGTAGGATACAAATGCAATAAATAAATAAATAAATCCGCCAGAACCTCTCTGAGCTCCCTCAATATCCTGGGGTGGATCCCGTCTGGTCCCATGGCTTTGTCCACCTTTAGGTTTCCTAGTTGTTCATACACACTCTCTCTTCCGTGAACGGTGCTATATCCACGCCACTCTCATATGTACTTTTGCCAGTCAATCGTGGTCCTTCTCCAGGATTTTCTTCTGTGAAAACAGAACAAAAGTATCTATTTAGCAAATTTGCCTTTTCTTCATCATTATCTACATAGTGGTTTGCAGCATCTTTCAGTCTCACAATTCCCTTTTTAGTCATTTTCCTTTCACTAATATACCTGAAGAAATTTTTGTCACCCCTCCTTTCTAGCCATTTGTTCTTCCGCTTGCGCTTTTGCCAGTCGTCTCTCTCTCTTGGCTTCCTTCAGTTTCCTCCGGTATTCCTCTCCGTGTTCCTCCTCTTGAGTTTTTCTGTATTTCTGGAACGCCAACTCTTTAGCCTTTATTTTCTCAGCCACTTGCTGAATAACCTTGCCTCGTTCCCCAGTCATGTAAAAAGAACTCTGAAAGTTGTCCATTTATTAATACTGCTGACATAGAATTAGTATATAATATTTTTATCATATCCAAGTAATAACCCCCAAACTATATTTCCCCAGGACTTGAAACAAGAAGTCCCAGTCTACACAATCAAAAACCTTTTGGGCATCTAAGCTCACAAGTAAAGCTGGAAGAATGTGGGTTCATTATGTCCCATAGCAGCTACCACCCTCCATACTGCCTGTCTACCCTGTACAAAACCAACCTGGCCAGTATGTATTAGGTCAGGTAGTAAGAGAGCCAGTCTGGACGCCAAGATCTTGGCCATTAATTTTTGCTCCGAATTGATTAAAGATATCTAGCAGAGAAGAGTTCCTACCAGGCTTAGGTAAAACCACAATTTTTAATCGGTTAGCTTGGGGCAAAAAGGCAAAGATATTTGATCTTGCAAAATTTTTAAAATTCTGCCATCATCCCATTGGGACCAGATGCCCATGTCAATCATGCCAGCTTAATAGCAATACAAATCTCTAGAGCTGTTATTGGCTGCTGAAGAGATTGTTTATCCTTACCACTAATCTCTGGAAGATGTAATTTAGAGATATATGAAGCCAGAATCCCCAGGGAGACATTCTGTTTCTGATAGAAATCTTTAAAGTATTGATAAGATAAAGTTGTAATACAAAAATGAGGACCAGTCCAGGGGTGAACTAATCTAGCCAACATTCTATCAGTACGATTACCAAAGTGCTGAAATTGAAATGTATAATATTGATGTGATTTCAATGCTTTCTCATGAATTTTCACATTAAGAACTACTCTGGCAGCCAATAAATTATCCCTATCTATGGGGCATCTTGTGTGCAGCCATTTCTGTTTACACTGCTTGTAAATTCATGCTTGAAAATGCCTGCTTCCTTTTCCCAGCAACATAGACAATTGTCTCCCCAGGTAAGATTGTCTTTGACATTTCCTAGAGAAGAACAGGATCAGAAACATGCTCTGCATTGTCCTTAACAAATTGTTGCCATTTGTTAGCAGTGTGAATCTTATTTTCATCCCAATAGGGATAATTAGGAAACCACCAAGATTCAGTTGACTCACCTATTTGACAACCTTGGACCTCCAACCATAAAAGAGCATGATCGAATAATGTAGGAAGCCCAATCTCAGCCTTCAAAACCCTGGGGAACAGCGAAGAGGTCACAAATATCATATCTATTGTGAGAATCAGAGAAGCCACAGAGCCCAGAATGAAGGGGGGAAGAGAGAAAAGCCAGAGTGGAAAAACTACAGATCCCAGAATGCATTGCAGGAGGGGCGGAGGCAGGAGCGTAGAGAACACAGATTTCAGACTGCTTGGAAGAATAGGAGAGAGGAGGACAAACGAGTACCTGAGCCACATGAGAGGAAAGGAGAGGGGGCTGATTGGGAGATGGAATCAGCTGAGGAGAGGGTGGAACACCTGAGGGAGGGGGTGGAGAATGGGGGGATGGAATGGGAGGAGTTGGAGCAGATAGGAAGATGAGGTGTGGAAGAGGAAATGGAGGTGGGAGAGGAAGTGGCTGGAGAAGAGTGACTTCTGGAGGAGTCCAAAAGTATCAGGAAAGAGTAATAGTCAGGAGAGATCTGGCGGGTGGTTGTCAAGAGGTAAAGTGTTGACAAGTGAGGGTGGTGGATCTTTAAAAGCCTGGCTAAGCTGTGCTGGGGAAAAAAGCCTAGCTAGGCTGAACGGTTGTGAGGCCTTGCTGAAGAGGGCATTGTTGGGAAGCCTGGCTAGCAGAACTGTGGTTAAAGCCTGACTAGCTGAACTTTGTGGGAAGTCTGACTAGCCGAGCTGGGTGTGAAGCCTGGCTAGCAGAACTGTGTTTAAAGCCTGACTAGCTGAACTTTGTGGGAAGTCTGGCTAGCTGAGCTGTGTTTGAAGCCTGGCTAGCAGAACTGTGTTTAAAGCCTGACTAGCTGAACTTTGTGGGAAGGCTGGGCTAGCCGAACTGTGTTTGAAGCCTGGCTAGCAGAACTGGGTTTAAAGTCTAACTAGCTGAACTTTGTTTAAAAGACTGTCAAGCGGAACTGTGTTGCACCGCCTTGCTAGCGGAACTGTGTGGCAGTGAGAGTGAACTGCACGGACGAGTGTGGAGTCGGAAGTGGACAGCACGGATAAGTGAAGGAGACAACTACGCAGCCGGGAGGAGCGGCTGACATATGGTGGCAGTGGTGGGATTACAGTGAACCTTCACGGAGGAGGAGGAGAGGCCCCTGGAAGGCCGAGGGAGTGCCAGACCTGACCCATCGAGTAACCAGAGCGAGGTGGTGATGGCCGGGAGATTCCTGAAGCCCGTCGAGGGGGCCAACGCTGACAAAGGCGCATTACTCGCCTACCCAGGTAAAGAGTACCTAGGGAGGAGGCGAGGGAGGATATAATAAACGGGGAGGCACAGTGCCTGTGAATTAGAATAAGGGTTTTGTGAAAGTCCGCACTTGGGTGGCTGTTTTTTTTTTGTTTCCCCTCAGATACCGTGGAGCCGGTGGACAAGATGGATCCTAAAGAACTGTTTGCGTTTATGACACACCAATTTCAGAAGCAGCAGGAAATGGCTCATCAACTTTTGGAGGAGTCGTTAGCTGCTTCCCGAGCCCAGCAACAGCCACTTTTGGATTTATTTCAAGAATTGCTGCGTAGTGGAGGCGTACTGCAGGGAGCAGGTTTGAACTTGAGGCCCATCCGTGTGGAGGAAGGAGCGGGGACTGCTGTGCTTCCTGGGGTAAACTGGCTGCCTTGGGGTAAGCTAACTGACTCAGACAATATTGAGGATTACTTGGGAGCGTTTGAAAGGGTGGCTACGGCAGCCGGCTGGCCCCAAGAGCAATGGACCATTCGTTTGGCACCAGCCCTATCTGGGAGGGCTTTGGCTGCTTTTCGGGCTCTCCCTACCCTGGAAATAGCTAATTATGCAAAACCGAAAGAAGCTATTCTGGATAGGTATGGGCTAAATCGTCAGACTTATAGGAGGCGATTTCGGGAGTGGAGGTGGACAGAGGGGGAGACACCTAGAGCACTGCTGCAAAAACTTTTAGATTTAGCGGGCAAGTGGCTAGAACCAGAGAAGAGATCTGTTAATCAAGTGTTCCAGGATGTAGTATTGGAGCAATTTTTAGAAGCTTTGCCTAATGCTCTTAGGGTGGATCTAGTGAGGAAGGGATGTGGGACCCTGGATGAAGCAGTCAGGAGTATGGAGAATTTCTTAGAGTCCCAGCATTGTGGTGAAAAGGGAGGTCAGTTAGGTGAAAGGAGGCAGTTAAGCTTGGGGTTTAAGCCTTCATCTAGTGAGGAGAGGGTGTGTTATAGGTGTGGATGCAAAGGGCACTTGAGAAGGGACTGTGCTTCGAAGTTAGGGCTCACCTCTTATTCTCAGGGTTCAGTGGCTGAGCAGCTTAAACAGACTGTAGAGATCTTGGGGGTCAAGGTCACTGGTTTGTTAGATTCAGGAGCTGATCAAACGATGCTGTCCCAGGGGTTGTGGGAGAGAATAAAAGGAAAGGGGAAAGGGTGTTTGAACAAGAAGAGGCAAGAGGTAGGCATTCAGTGTGTGCATGGAGCGGTAACTAAGTACCCTTTGCAGCGAGTTAGTATAACAGGGCCTTTGGGTAGACACTGGGTCTGGGTGGCTATCTTACCCCGTCTTCCTCAGGAGCTTATTTTAGGAAGAGATTGGCCTTCTTTTTCTCACTGTTTAAGGGAGAAGGAGGGGTTGGTGGTTACGAGGGCTCAGGAGAGGGAGCAGAAGGATAGAGGGAAGGCATTAGCACAGATATTTCCCTTTCATGATGATATGTTAGAGAGGCCCGGAAAGACGCGGGGGGAAGGAAGGGTAAAAAAACTAGCGCGTAGGGGGAGAGCGCAGATGTTGGAAGGAATGAGGCACACGGAGGACTTCCCTAAAAGGCCCGGGGAGTTGTTGGAGCAGTTTCCTTCTTTTCTTAAGGAACAGGAATCGGACCATACGCTGCAGTATGCGTGGGAGAGGGCCAGGGAGGAAGGGAGAAGGACACAGGGACCAGCTTTTATTATTGAGAAGGGCTTATTGTTTAGGGTAACAAAAGCCAGAGAAGGGGAGCCGTTGGTGAAGCAGTTATTAGTCCCTTGTGGGTTTCGGGAGGTGATAATACGAGTAGCCCATGATCACCCATTGGGAGGACATAAAGGGACACAGAACACCTTAAAACAACTGCTAGGTCGGTTTTATTGGCCCGGGGTGTATAAGGAGGTGGAGGCTTACTGTGATTCCTGTGGGTTATGTCAGAAGGTGGCGGAAAGAGGGCCAGGGCCAGTACCCTTACATCCGCTTCCTCGGATTGGGGTTCCATTAGGGCGAATTGCTATGGATATTATAGGCCCACTTATTAGGTCCACAAGGGGGTTTATGTATATTCTGGTGATCATGGATATGGCTACGCGGTTCCCGTGGGCAGTGCCTCTGCGTACCCTATCAGCCAAGGTTATTGCAGCAGAGCTTATTAGGCTGTTTTGTGAGGTGGGGTTTCCTAGGGAGGTATTGACTGACCGAGGAACGAATTTCAGGTCGGGCATGCTTACCCAAGTATGGGAAGCTTTTGGTATTGTTCATATTAACACCTCGGCATACCATCCCCAAACTAATGGGCTAGTGGAAAGGTTTAATAAAACCTTGAAGACCTTGTTGAGGAAAGGATTAGGCTCTCACTATGAAAATTGGGACCAACTACTGCCGTTTGCTCTATATGTGAGCCGAGAATGTGTTCAGTCCTCTCTTGGGGTTTCGCCCTTTGAGTTGATGTATGGGCGAGCTCCGAGGGGGGTGCTTGACATGGTAAAAGAACAGTGGGTTCCACCGGGGCAGGAAGATAAGACAGTGGTCTCATACCTGTATGACTTAAAGGGGCGGTTACAGAGATTAGGGGCGTTATCTAGGGAGAATCTCAGGAGAGCCCAGGAGTATCAGAAAGAGAGGTTTGATAAAGGGACTCAGGAAAGGTCATTTGAAGAAGGGGATAAAGTTCTGGTCAGGATCCCGGATGGTCCTCATAAATTTACTAGTAGATGGAGGGGACCTTGTACAGTGAAGAGGCAGTTGGGGCCCGTGACATATGAAGTGAGGAATGAACGGGGGAAAAATCAAACCTATCATGTTAATTTGTTGAAACCTTGGATGGAGAGGAAGGTCTTTGTGGGGAAGGTATGGGAGGAAGAGGAGGAAGACTTAGGGCCTCAAATCTCGGAAATCTTTAGCCCCAAAGAGCCAGTGGTGGGGGAAGGGCTAGAGAAGCAACAGAAGGAACAGATTCAGACTCTTTTGAGAGAATTTCAAGATGTGCTTACGTCTTGCCCTGGTGAGACACATCTGATACAGTGGGGGAAATAAGTATTTGATCCCTTGCTGATTTTGTAAGTTTGCCCACTGACAAAGACATGAGCAGCCCATAATTGAAGGGTAGGTTATTGGTAACAGTGAGAGATAGCACATCACAAATTAAATCCGGAAAATCACATTGTGGAAAGTATATGAATTTATTTGCATTCTGCAGAGGGAAATAAGTATTTGATCCCCCACCAACCAGTAAGAGATCTGGCCCCTACAGACCAGGTAGATGCTCCAAATCAACTCGTTACCTGCATGACAGACAGCTGTCGGCAATGGTCACCTGTATGAAAGACACCTGTCCACAGACTCAGTGAATCAGTCAGACTCTAACCTCTACAAAATGGCCAAGAGCAAGGAGCTGTCTAAGGATGTCAGGGACAAGATCATACACCTGCACAAGGCTGGAATGGGCTACAAAACCATCAGTAAGACGCTGGGCGAGAAGGAGACAACTGTTGGTGCCATAGTAAGAAAATGGAAGAAGTACAAAATGACTGTCAATCGACAAAGATCTGGGGCTCCACGCAAAATCTCACCTCGTGGGGTATCCTTGATCATGAGGAAGGTTAGAAATCAGCCTACAACTACAAGGGGGGAACTTGTCAATGATCTCAAGGCAGCTGGGACCACTGTCACCACGAAAACCATTGGTAACACATTACGACATAACGGATTGCAATCCTGCAGTGCCCGCAAGGTCCCCCTGCTCCGGAAGGCACATGTGACGGCCCGTCTGAAGTTTGCCAGTGAACACCTGGATGATGCCGAGAGTGATTGGGAGAAGGTGCTGTGGTCAGATGAGACAAAAATTGAGCTCTTTGGCATGAACTCAACTCGCCGTGTTTGGAGGAAGAGAAATGCTGCCTATGACCCAAAGAACACCGTCCCCACTGTCAAGCATGGAGGTGGAAATGTTATGTTTTGGGGGTGTTTCTCTGCTAAGGGCACAGGACTACTTCACCGCATCAATGGGAGAATGGATGGGGCCATGTACCGTACAATTCTGAGTGACAACCTCCTTCCCTCCGCCAGGGCCTTAAAAATGGGTCGTGGCTGGGTCTTCCAGCACGACAATGACCCAAAACATACAGCCAAGGCAACAAAGGAGTGGCTCAGGAAGAAGCACATTAGGGTCATGGAGTGGCCTAGCCAGTCACCAGACCTTAATCCCATTGAAAACTTATGGAGGGAGCTGAAGCTGCGAGTTGCCAAGCGACAGCCCAGAACTCTTAATGATTTAGAGATGATCTGCAAAGAGGAGTGGACCAAAATTCCTCCTGACATGTGTGCAAACCTCATCATCAACTACAGAAGACGTCTGACCGCTGTGCTTGCCAACAAGGGTTTTGCCACCAAGTATTAGGTCTTGTTTGCCAGAGGGATCAAATACTTATTTCCCTCTGCAGAATGCAAATAAATTCATATACTTTCCACAATGTGATTTTCCGGATTTAATTTGTGATGTGCTATCTCTCACTGTTACCAATAACCTACCCTTCAATTATGGGCTGCTCATGTCTTTGTCAGTGGGCAAACTTACAAAATCAGCAAGGGATCAAATACTTATTTCCCCCACTGTAACTCATAATGTTATTACAGAAAAAAGGAGGGTGGTGCGACAGAAACCGTATAGGTTATCACCAGTTAAACAGCAGGAAATAATCAAGCAGGTGAGGGAAATGCTGGATTTTGGGGTGATAGAGGAGTCAGGGAGTCCCTGGTCTAGTCCGGTGGTGCTGGTGCCGAAATCGGATGGGACGTGGCGCTTTTGTATTGACTTTCGCCAAGTTAATGCCCTGTCCCATCCTGATGCTTATCCTATGCCCCGTATTGAGGAGCTGATAGACAGGCTGGGGCCTGCGCAGTTCTTGTCTACCTTAGATCTAACAAAGGGATATTGGCAGATTCCCCTTTCATTGGAGTCTCGACAAAAGACAGCATTTTGTACACCGGTTAGGCTGTTTCAGTTCAAGAGGATGCCTTTTGGATTGAATTCGGCGGCAGCATCCTGCCAGCGTCTGCTGGATAGGGTTTTGAGGCCGCATCAGGAGTATGCGGCTGCATACTTAGATGATGTTATCATTCATAGTACTGATTGGGAAACTCATCTAGTACAGCTGAGGAAGGTATTACAGTCTTTTAGGGAAGCAGGACTAACTCTGAATCCACAAAAATGTCATTTTGCTAAAAGGGAGGTTAAGTATCTTGGATATAAAGTGGGGAATGGACAGGTGAGACCCTTGTGTGACAAGGTGAAGAGTATCCGTCAATTTCTCTTGCCCACCACCAAGAAAGGTTTGAGAGGGTTTCTGGGGTTAATAGGATACTACAGAAGGTTCATTCCTCACTTTGCCTCTCTGGCAGCTCCATTGACAGACATGTTGAAAGGGAATAGACCTAATCAGCTTAGATGGGGAGAGAGAGAGAAGCAAGCCTTTTCGGCTTTACGGTTAGCATTGTGTGAGGAACCCCTGCTTAGAACGGTAGACTTTGAGAAACCTTTTGTGTTGCATACAGATGCTTCAGGTGTGGGGTTAGGTGCTGTATTATCCCAGGTACATGAGGGGGAGGAACACCCAATTTTATATTTAAGCCGGAAGCTGCTGCCTCATGAAACTCGGTATGCCACCATTGAGAGGGAGTGTCTGGCCATTAAGTGGGCTATTCAAGAGTGTCAGTATTATTTGGAGGGACGCCCTTTTAAACTGATTACTAACCACGCTCCTTTAAAATGGTTAGGGCAAATGAAGAACAATAATGCGAGACTCATGAGGTGGTATTTGGCATTACAGCCCTTTCAGTATTATATTGAGCATCGGGCGGGGAAGTTATTGCAACATGTGGATGTATTGTCCAGGATTGCTAGTCTGGATGGAGAAAATGGTAAAAGAAAAAGGACTAGCAATATTTTGAGCAGGGGGGTATGTGAGAATCAGAGAAGCCACAGAGCCCAGAATGAAGGGGAGAAGAGAGAAAAGCCAGAGTGGAAAAACTACAGATCCCAGAATGCATTGCAGGAGGGGCGGAGGCAGGAGCGTAGAGAACACAGATTTCAGACTGCTTGGAAGAATAGGAGAGAGGAGGACAAACGAGTACCTGAGCCACATGAGAGGAAAGGAGAGGGGGCTGATTGGGAGATGGAATCAGCTGAGGAGAGGGTGGAACACCTGAGGGAGGGGGTGGAGAATGGGGGGATGGAATGGGAGGAGTTGGAGCAGATAGGAAGAGGAGGTGTGGAAGAGGAAATGGAGGTGGGAGAGGAAGTGGCTGGAGAAGAGTGACTTCTGGAGGAGCCCAAAAGTATCAGGAAAGAGTAATAGTCAGGAGAGATCCGGCGGGTGGTTGTCAAGAGGTAAAGTGTTGACAAGTGAGGGTGGTGGATCTTTAAAAGCCTGGCTAAGCTGTGCTGGGGAAAAAAGCCTAGCTAGGCTGAACGGTTGTGAGGCCTTGCTGAAGAGGGCGTTGTTGGGAAGCCTGGCTAGCAGAACTGTGGTTAAAGCCTGACTAGCTGAACTTTGTGGGAAGTCTGACTAGCCGAGCTGGGTGTGAAGCCTGGCTAGCAGAACTGTGTTTAAAGCCTGACTAGCTGAACTTTGTGGGAAGTCTGGCTAGCTGAGTTGTGTTTGAAGCCTGGCTAGCAGAACTGTGTTTAAAGCCTGACTAGCTGAACTTTGTGGGAAGGCTGGGCTAGCCGAACTGTGTTTGAAGCCTGGCTAGCAGAACTGGGTTTAAAGTCTAACTAGCTGAACTTTGTTTAAAAGACTGTCAAGCGGAACTGTGTTGCACCGCCTTGCTAGCGGAACTGTGTGGCAGTGAGAGCGAACTGCACGGACGAGTGTGGAGTCGGAAGTGGACAGCACGGATAAGTGAAGGAGACAACTACGCGGCCGGGAGGAGCGGCTGACACTATACAGGACATTGCAGGATGGGCCCGGGTACATAGGTATAGTCCTTATCCAAAGGATGAAAAATTTATCAAGGGTCCTCAAAGCCCAGCACTTTACAAAACTGACCCAACCCTCGCACTGATCTATGGTCACCAGAACTGGCTCCACCCATCCCATCCATCTGTGGATCCATAACTGCATTAAAATCACCTGCCAATAGAATAGGTAAGGGTAAGTATGGGCCGCAAATAGTTGTTAGCGGCTGAAAAAATGAAACATTAAACACATTAGATATATATATATATATATTTACCAACACCCATTCAAACCTCTGCATATCAAAATGTACCAATACCCATCTGCCAGACTCATCACACTCCAATTTTATTATATTGTAAGGCAAAATTTAACTAAATAATGTAGCTACACCAGTACTATGTGTAGTGCTTGTAGAATACACTATCTCCTTCACCCATTCCCTATTCAATTTTTGGAGTTCAATGTCTGACAGATCTGTTTCTTGAAGACAAGCTGTTAGCATCCCTTGTTTCTTCAACTCTTGTAACACCTTGCTGCATTTAATGAGAGAATTAAGACCAACAACATTCCAGGAACAAATCTTTGTGGTGGACAATACACTAATATTAATTACAAGTTCCTCATTGTGTACATAAGGGACCAGTCGCCCAGCCACTGACACATCCCCATTCTGAACCCCATTATTGGTCCCAAAAGTAAACCCACCCACCCACTTGGGCCATCCAGAGCTTCCAGCCTGCCGAACCCACCCTGCCCACTCCTCACCCAAAACACAGACCCATCGAATAAAGTCCAAACCCTTTCTTCCCCCTAAATCCTCCCGACCCAATCATTATCCCTGTCCTTAGACTATCTTGTGTGAACACCCCCTCCCCCCACTCCACCTAAAGTAAAGAATACTTTAAGGTAAATTACCCAAAACCCCCTGCAACTCTGGCCTGCTTTGAAGAGGAGCACCCAGAATTAACTTTCAATAGAACAATAACCTCAAGATGATATTAGTATCAAACAACTTGAACTATAACTGGCAACAACACAAACCTGGAAGTCAGTAAGTCCCCACCATCAGTGCACTCCTTGTCCTGCAGGCCAACCAGTGTGGACAGACTGAAGCTCACTGTTAAAAGAAGCAACAATAAAACCATCAGTGAGCCAGAAGAGTTATCACAGTTACCAGCAATTTTCTGAGCTTCTCTGATAATGTCTCTGAACCCTGTCACTTTTAAGAAAAACCAGGTCACAAAAATCAAAAGACTATCTATCAGAGACTGGGCTGTTAGGCAGAGTAGACAAAAACTCCTTACCTTCAGTCAGTGAGTCATAAAATCGCATTTGTCCATTGTAAACCACACACTGAAAGGATGAAGGCATGACCCCCCCCCCCCCCCAATCCTCCAGTGGTCACTGACCCCTTCCCACTCCCCAAAGATGTGACAGTGACAGTAGATATCAGGCTCTATGACAGCTCCTGATATTATGCCATTTCTAAGAAAGCAGCAAGCAAGTGGATGGAGTAGCCTAGTGGTCAGTGCAATGGACAGTGAACAATGGGACACAGGTTCATTTCTCACTTTAACTCTGTAATATCAGTACAAATAAGTGAGCCCTCCTAGAACACAGAACTACCTCCTGTACCTAAATATATATGTGACCTGCAAGCCTGAGGGCTATTGTAGTAGTGGACCTCTAGGTACAATAGGATATCTGTATTCCTGGAGGGCTCACCATACAATATGAAGGGGTTTAGGTGGGCTTTGCACCTGGGCACTTTAATATTTATTTATTTATTCATTCATTCATTCATTCATTCATTCAGACTTGCTATACTGTCTTTGCTAATGTATAGTTCAAAGCGGTGTACAAATTTAAAAATAAAGCATATAACACAGAAAAGGAACTACAATTTAAATAGGGAAGAACAAAAGTAAAGGACAGAGAAAACAGCAAACCAATAGAAAAGAATATTACACACAGTGAGACATCGAAAACAAGTTGTTCAAGTTGAGGAAAAGGCTTGTTGAAAAAGTCAGGATTTAAATAGGGATTTGAATTTCTTTAGGGGTGATTCTGCTTGGATAGTGGGGGGGGGCAGAGAATTCCAAAGGGCTGGTGCTGTAAAATAGAATGCTCAGTGTCGTGTAGATTCTAGAATGGCTTGTTTCGGGTTAGGGAGAACAAGACAATGGTCATTACGTGAACAAAGGACGTGGGACAGACAGTAGGGGACAGTGAGGGATGAGAAATAGAGAGGGACACCGATAAGAGGGGTTTGAAAGGTAAGCATAAGAACTTTGAAAGTGATCCATTGTTCTATTGGAAGCCAATGATGCGATTTAAGAAAAGGAGAAATATGGTCAGACTGATGTGCATTACAGAGAAGCCTCATTACGGTGTTTTGTAAGGTTTGCAATTTTTTTAAATAGTGAATGATTACAGCCTAAGTAGATAACATTGTCTATTGAACTTCATTTAATACAGAATATGGTTCAGTTTAAAAAAGCTTTAAAAACTCATTTATTTTTTCAGGCTTTTGGTTTGTTGGATGTATAATATTACTTTGCTGTCAATAACATTTGAATTTAATTTGCAGTACGCTTTAAGAGTAATATAGCAAATTATTGTATAGTTTTTGAGGAAAGAAATAATTTTTATTGTTATGTTTTATTGTATTTTTAATGTGGTTTGTCCCCCGCTTAGACTTTCATAGATATAGCAGTTATAAATAAAGTTTTATTATTATAGCAGTCTAGCCTCAAGGTAAATAGTGACAGGATCAAAGCATGCAGTGCGTCGTGATCTAGATAGCATTGGATAGAATGTAACTGTCACAGGACAAAGAAACCATATCTACATAACGTGGAAATCTGAGCAGAAAATAATTGAGAATCTAACCGAACACCTACATAACGAAAAGATTCCAGTGGCGAAATGAGTATTAATGAGTTGCAAAGGGAGGGCCAGAGGAGGGAAACCACCAGAAAACCAACAAGCTACCGTTTTTTGCTTATTAATAATGAGCTTATGGTTCCCAAGCCAGCTGGAAACCACATTAAAACAGTCTTGGAGTTGTAATGACCACTAGGCTGCCTCTCCTGTGAGGTCAGTTCATTAGGAATCTGCCAGACAGATGTCCCTTGTTTTTCTATGTTTTTTCCCTGACACTTATTTTTTCAAAAATAGTACTTTTAGATGGATGTGTTCAGCCTGAAAACATCTAGCTCACAGTCATAATTGAATCAGAAATTCTGGTTCAATGACAGCTGTGAGCTAGACATTTTTTTTAGATGTTTTCAGCAAATGTCCCTATTTGGACTTAGTCGTCATACAGAAAATGCCCCATCCATGTCTAGAGCAACTGAAAAATTTAAGAAGGGCTGCTATTACATTTCTGATCCTAAGATGCAGCTATATCTGCTCCCACCCCTTCCCAGCCACTGTCCCCGCTCCGCTCCTTGCCCTTCTGTCCTTGCTATGGCACCCCCAAGACCACCTCTGTGCTCCATTATTCTCTGCTATACTGTGCAACCTGGATCAGCCTGGTGGAAAGAAGCAGGGTGAAGAAAAATCAATGGCTGTGAGAGGTGGGAGGGAACAAAGCAGTGACAGCTAGCTGGGGAAGAGAGGATGAGTGGCACCTGGTATCGCAAGAAAACCATTAAAAGTGATTTACCCTTTCTTATCACCAGCCTGGGTCTGCTGGTCTCTTTAGCATGATACCGGATAGAGATGTGTAACTGTTAGCGTGCATTCAGTTCATTAGTGTACATGAAAAAAAATGTAAGGGCTCTTTTACTAAAGGGCATTAGAATTTCAACTTAGCGTGGGACTTTTCTGTGTACTAAGCCCAGATTCAACATGGCAGAATTTAAGGTGTTTTTTGAATAATTTTTTTTTTTCAGGTCATATACTAATGTTCATATTAGCACATGTAAAAGGTTAACGAAGGAGTATTTACCGCCATCTATTTATGAGGCGTTAAAATGGCCCCGTGTTAACTCAGCATTAGCCAATTAGTGCATGCTAATGCAAATTCACTAGCTGGTTTATACTTCCATGCCCATTCTCTGTCCATGAGGGGCATAATCAAAAGGCGCTGGCCATCTCCGGCACTGGCGCCACAAGCGGGCGGAGCCAACCGTATTTTAAAAAAAGATGGCCGGCCATCTTTTTCTTCGCTAATACGGTTGGGCCCGGCCAAATGTCAGAGTTCACCAGGGTTGAGATGGCCGGCTTCGGTTTTCGAAAACAATGCCAGCGATCTCAAACCCGGCGAAATCCAAGGCATTTGGTCGTGGGAGGAGCCAGCATTTGTAGTGCACTGGTCCCCCTCACATGCCAGGACAGCAACCGGGCACCCTAGGGGGCACTTCTAAAAATTTAAAAATAAAAATAGCTCCCAGGTGCATAGCTCCCTTCCCTTGGCTGTTTAGCCCCCCAACCCCCCCCCCCAAAACCCACTCCCCACAACTCTACACCATTACCATAGCCCTAAGGAGTGAAGTGGTCACCTGGGTTTTGGGTGGGTTTTAGAGGGCTCCCATTTCCACCACAAGTGGAACAGGTAGGGGGGGATAGACCTGGGTCCACCTGTCTGAAGTGCACTACACCCACTAAAAACTGCTCCAGGGAGTTGCATGCTGCTGTCAGGGAGCTGGGTATGACATTTGAGGCTGGCATAGAGGCTGGCAAAAAAGGTTATTTTTTTGGGTGGGAGGGGGTTGGTGACCACTGGGGGAGTAAGGGGAAGTCATCCCCAATTCCCTCCAGTGGTCATTTGGTCAGTTGGGATCCCTTTTTGAAGCTTGGTCATGAAAAAAAAGGGACCAAGTAAAGCCGGCGAAATGCTCATCAAGCCTGGCTTTTTTTTTCCATTATCAGGCGAAGCCGGCCATCTCGTGAGCACACCCCTGTCCCGCTCCATCCCACCCCTGTCCCGCCTTCACTACCCTACTGACACGCCCCCTTGATGTTTCACCAGCTCCGCTACGGAAAGCAGTTGAACCCAGCCAACATCGGCTTTCGATTATACCGATTTCGCTGGGTTCAGGAGATCACCGGCCATCTCCCAATTTGTGTCGGAAGATGGCCGGCGATCACTTTCGAAAATGAGCTTGCATGACACACACCCTCCAAAAATATTTTTTTAAGTAGCTAATGTGTGAGTTAGCTTGTGCTATGAGACAAAATACTGCAAAATGCTTTTTAACATGTTTTGCTGTTGATTGTTTTTCACATGCTAAGCTCATTTCACAGCTTAACACCCTTTCGTAAAAGGCCCTCTTACTGTGCGTTAAATTGATTTAACATGCATTAGCCTATGCATAACACATGTTAAATTTATGTTGGTGTAGCGTGAATGAACCTATGCATAATACATCCTACATTTATGTAAAAAGTTTTAATTTATGCTAAAAGAACGTTATTAAAATGAATGCGTGAGCTAAACAAATATCTGAAAATTGGGGAAAAGGGCCACCCCTAGTACTAGGACAAAACCAGTCTTTTCTTTCCATTCGATTGTTTCTTCCTAGATGATCATCCTTGGTTCTGTTTCTATATTGCTTGAGATGGCTCCTTTCCCCAAAACAGCAGTTTTTAGCTCAAGTGACCCAAGCTATAATTTTATATCCTGAGACTCCAAGAGCAGGATTTAAAAGAACAATATGATTTTAATGGCAGAGCTAGTGGCAGCAGCAGAGACATTTGCACTTAGGAGCATAAATCTAATGTCAAGCTGTTGATGCAGCTCTTAGAGCCTCAGTGACACTGAAAGCCTTTCTGACAAGGAGTAGCGAAGGCAGATTTGTATCAACCATATTCCACACAGCTGCTGTGAAATAGGCTGAAATTTGTCTTATGACACACTAAGCATTAGTGCAGTTACCAATAAAAATATATTTGAAAACAAACAAACAATACGTGAAGAAAGGAATTTTTTTTAAGGAGGGAAGAGGAGAGGTAAGTATTATCACTCGAATCAAAGCTGTAGCAGCAAATAACCTGCAGATAAAAATATCGCTGAGACTGTGTTAGCGAGGACAAATGAACCACATCTGCAAAGATTATAGAATGCATCTGATTCATGGGAAATCTCTGACACACTGCCAATGATGTGCCTTCAGTTCTTTCACTTAGAAATAATTACAAAGCCAGATGAAAGAATTAACTATTTCCTGGAAAGTTTCCTCTCTGTATAAATGGCAATTCTATAATCTATGCATGCACAGAAGAACACTAATCTTCACACACTCGAAAGCACACAAGAAACAGCAAAGATGACTCAAAAAAAGTCTCTTGACAATGCTTAGTGTGTCCATGTGTTTTTTGTACAACTGTATAGACTTGACACAGTCCTGTTTCGTCCAACTGGCCTGCCTCAGTTGGCCGAAACACGGCCATGTCGAGTCTATACAATTCTATAATCTAGGCACCTGCATTTATGTTCCCATTGCACTCGTAAATATATAGAGTACTGATTACTCATAGAAATAAAAGTGCAGTTACCTGTGAAAGTGTAAACAGGGCAGCTAAGTGCTGCTAGATTCTGTAACGGTGCAAAAATGCAAAGGGGGCATAGTCAGGAGTAGAACAAGGGGCAGAGCTTTCACTTACACATGTTACTTACAGAATACTGTAAGTAAGACGCATCCCTGATGCATTTAGGCACTAAGGGTTCCTTTTAGTAAGCGGCGGTAAACCCATTGCGGGCTTACCGCTTGCTTTACAGGAAGTACCGTCATTTCCGGAGCTACAAAAATTTATTTATTTTTGTACCGCCGGGTTAACACGGAAGCCCTTACTGCCACCTGAATGGATGGTGGTAAGGGCTCCCCCCGAAATGGCTGCGCGGCAAGTGCTTTACTTGCCACATGGCCATTTCCTGCAGAAAGGTGAGACTTCCCTTTTACCAACTGCGGCAAGAGGGGGCCTCAGCATGCATGTAAAACACACACCAATGCCAGCGCCAGCCCCCTTTTGCAGCAGCTTGGTAAAAGGGGCCCTAACCCCCTAATTCTATTGAAAGTGCTAAAAAAAATGTGTGTGCATTTTAATTGAATAACAAGCTAATTTGCACCAATAATTGGCTTTTTAAGAAGCGATTATTAGCACTAATTCGATTCATACACTAATGGGTGCACATCCCATGCGTAAATTTAGGCATGGGATGTGCACCCAAATTTTATGCATGAGTCAGAAAAAGGGGAGCGGAAATGGGAAGGCCTATGGGCGGATCGGGGGTGTGACTTTTAATTTGGTGTGTAATTATAAAATAAGAGGGGCTCCACGCCTAAATGTAGGCGTGATCCTTGGGCTTATATGCAGTTCTATAATTTATTTATATACTTATTTATTTGTTGCATTTGTACCTCACATTTTCCCACCTATTTGCAGGCTCAATGTGGCTTACATAGTACCGTCAAAGGCGTTTGCCTAGTCGGTGGATAACAAATACAAAGTTCTATAGTGATCGTATGAGGTATAAGTGGAGGGTCGGAATGGATGAAGATTGCGTGATGTCCTGTTCGATCATAGTCATGCTGTTTTAGTAGGTGAAGAGGGTTACGTGGGGTCGTTGAGGTAGGCCTTTTTGAAGAGCTAGGTTTTTAGTGATTTCCTGAAGTTCAAGTGGTTGTGGATTGTTTTCACAGCTTTTGGGAGCCCATTCCATAACTTTAAGCACAGTTTATACAATACTACTGCACGCTTTTTTTCTGCACCATTTATAGGATCCCCCCTAACTGTTTTTATGGGTGGTGTAACTGCAGGTACATAAATGTTAGGTGCCTGGATACTGGGTTATGCTAGTGTTCTATAGCACAACCTGGACACCCAGGTGCCAGGTTAGAAGAGAGTCCTACTGCACGGCCTCAGGGCACCTAAGTGGAGGTGCCCAGTTTTAGAATTGCCCTCATAGAGGGCAGTTCTATAACAGTGTGTTTACACGTGGGCACCTACCCCCTAGTGGTTAGTGCAGTGGACTTTGATCCTGGGGAACTGAGCTCCTTGTGATTCTGGGCAAGTCACTTAACCCTCCATTGCCCCTGGTACAAAATAAGTACCTGAATATATGTAAACCGCTTTGAATGTAGTTGCAAAAACTTCAGAAAGGCAGTGTATCTAGTCCCATTTCCCTTTCCCCCTTTCCCTTCCCATTCTAAATATTGCACCCAAACTTGAGCACCAGAATTTAGGCTCTCATAAAACTATTCAGAGTTACACAGGATATAGTTCATTAGGACCCTGTTTACTAAGCTGTGCTAGCATTTTTAGCACGTGCTAAAGATTAGTGCGTGCTAACCGTGTAGATGTCTATAGAGATATTATAGGTATCCACACAGCGTGCGCTAAAAACGCTAACACGCCTCTAACACGGCTTAGCAAACAGGGCCCTAAGTTAATTGCTGTTGACTATTGTTATGACTCTTCAATATGTATCAGTTAGCATAGCTGGGTTTAAAAAACGTTTTAACAAATTCCTTAAAGAAAAGTTCATAAACCATTAAGGTAGACCTGGGAAAGGCCACTGTTTATCCCTGGGATTAAGTAGCATGGAATTGTGATACTTTTTAGGACTCTACTTGTCAGGGCTTTTTTTTTAGGGGGAACTTGGGGGTACTAAGTACTGGCACCTTTTTCATTGTCTGCTAAAATTGACTCATGGTCCCCAAGTTATAGTAAAAGAGCTCAGGCTTTACACACCAATTCTGCCTTTTCATAGATTCTGTGACTGGTTGCAGGGGGCCTGGCTATTGTGGGGTGGGTCCCTCAGTGATCACCCCTCACCTGAAGGGTGGCCTGGCATTTGAGTACTGGCACCTTTTTTGCTAGAAAACACATACTGCTACTTGTACCCTGGACTGGCCATTGCTGGAAACAGGAGGTTGGACTAGATGAACCTTTGGTCTGATCCAGTATGGCAATTCTTATGCTCTTATGTTCCTGGTTCACTGAATGGGATATATTTTGTCCATATGAGTTTATATATATAGCCAAAGTTATCAGTTAAACTTGAGGAGAGATTCTAGAGGCAGGGCCTATATTAGGTGAGCAGCGTTATTCATCTTCTATCTGGATAAACTTCCCTGTATAAGCAGAGGGCACAAACAGTTTTTCTAACTTTATATGAATATCCTATACATATATAGGATATTCATATACTGTAAGTTTAGGGCAGCCTGTTCAGTGGTCCAACTTATATGATTAACTTAGCTGAAAATATTCATAAATGTACCTATTTAACTTATATGGGGATAGCTGTTTAACATATACAGATATTATTATACATGGCTGTCTTGCTGAATATTGTCCTCTATCATTTCTAAAGATTCAAAGTACAGAAAGGAGTTTGGGGAGCAAACCCCCATATTTTACCTTTATGTTTGTGCATCAAATGTTCAAGAAATAAAGCAAAATAGATGGCATTATTTCTTTTTTCCATTTCAATGTTCTGTTACGTGACTTAAAACAAGACCCTTTCATTCCGCACATTTGCTCCAGATACAAAGGTACAATAAGAAAATGCGGCAAGATATCCACATGACTCTTCAACCCAGGGAAACCATGAAAAAATGTATAGTTAGTCTAGGTATAGTTGCAGGAAGAATGTTATTGTTTAAAAATACAAAATCCCTATGGATTGTGAGTTATTAAGAAATGAATAACATTCCTTTTACTTATTACTCCTATTCTGCTGCTCATTGCACTCTGATTCCTATTGGGAAAAGTGGCCCCAAAAAAATCAGACCTAATGCTGCTTCCTAGCTGGATGTTGTCCACAGACACTTTTGCATCTTGCATGTTCTGTCCCACACTATAGATCTGCCAGTTTCTCTTTTGGTCAGATCTCCCTTCACGCATTCATCAACAAAAATAGCAGCTTGTTAGAAATAATGATAGTGCCATCTACTGGAATGTCTGAGATTTGCATCTACTTCCTCTACCTTGATTATACTTATCTGAAAAGACCATGAGATGAGTAAATATATGTTTAAAAAATATAATGCACTGTCTGGTCAATATTCAAAAGCAGGTATGCAGTCAGCATTGGGTCTTGGCCCCATAAGTGATTTGTTTTTAAAATTCCCCATAGGAATGTTGTCTGTGTAAGTCACTATCCTGCTTATAATCGAATGAGAAAAACGCCCAAGTTCCGATCTAAATCGGGAGATGGACGTTTATCTCACAAAAACAAATAACGTGGTATAATCGAAAGCCGAACTTGGACGTTTTCAACTGCACTCCATCGCAGAAGCGTACAAAGTTGACGGGGGCGTGTCGGAGGCGTGGTGAAGGCAGGACTGGGGCATGGTTATCACCCGAACAGAGATGGGCGCCTTTCGCCAATAATGGAAAAAAAGTATGCGTTTGTAGCTAGAATTTAGGGCACTTTTCCTGGACCCTGTTTTTTCACGAATAAGGCCCCAAAAAGTGCCCTAAATGACCAGATTACCCCCAGAGGGAATCGGGGATGACCTCCCCTGACTCCTCCAGTGGTCACTAACCCCCTCCCACCACAAAAAATGATGTTTCACAACTTTTTATTTTCACTCTCAAATGTCATACCCACCTCCCTGGCAGCAGTATGCAGGTCCCTGGAGCAGTTGTTAGGGGGTGCAGTGGACTTCAGGCAGGTGGACCCAGGCCCATCCCCCCCTACCTGTTACAATTGTGCTGCTTAATGCTTAGTCGTCCAACCCCCCCCCCCAAACCCACTGTACCCACATGTAGGTGCCCCCCTTCACCCCTTAGGGCTATAGTAATGGTGTAGACTTGTGGGCAGTGGGTTTTGAGGGGGATTTGGGGGGCTCAACACACAAGGGAAGGGTGCTATGCACCTGGGAACTCTTTTACCTTTTTTTTTGTTTTTGTAAAAGTGCCCCCTAGGGTGCCTGGTTGGTGTCCTGGCATGTGAGGGGGACCAATGCACTACGAATCCTGGCCCCTCCCACGAACAAATGCCTTGGATTTATTCGTTTTTGAGCTGGGCGCTTTCATTTTCCATTATCACTGAAAAACAAAAACGCCCAGCTCACAAATTGTCGAATATAACATGGACGTCTATTTTTTGCGAAAATACAGTTCGGTCCGCCCCTTCACGGACCTGTTCTCGGAGATACATGCCCATGGAGATAGACGTTTTCGTTCGATTATGCCCCTCTATATGACCAGCATTTATCCATTTAAGTTGAGGAAGGCCCAGGGCATTCCCTGGGACCAAAACTTATGGGGATAGTAGTTATACTCAGCTGTTATCTAGATAACTTTATTCACTTAAGTGGACCACATAACTAGTTGCTGCAGCTTTAAATGGATAACTGTACTGTTTGAAATTAGGACCAAGTAGTCAGTGGTCTGACATTTAGGCTGATAATCCTCCTAAAAATATCTGGATATGTACAACCCAGGGGCAGTGGAACACCTTTGTGTTTGGAGGGGCTAAGCTCTCCCCAACCCCAGCATGCTTCCCTTCCCTACCATTCCATAGGCCAGCATCACCTTCTTGTCCCCTATCCCATATAATTCAACATGTTTCTCCTTCCCTACCTTTAACCCCAACCCTACCCCCCTCCAGTATCTAGAATGTTTTCTTCCCTACCTCTCAACTCCCCTCCCCCTCCCCCACAGTCTCCAGTATCTCTCTCCTTCCCGCCTTCCTCATGGTCTCCAGCCTCTCTCTCCTTTCTTCCACCTTCCTCTCCTCCACAAGTTGTTCAGCATCTTACCTCCCTCTAGCGCAGTGACAGTACAATCAGCATTACAGAAGACACATTGTAGCTGGCCAGCATAGGGTGCATGCTCAAGGTCTGCTGGCTCCCACCCTCTCTGAACTTCTTTTGGAAAGAGTGCAAATTAGCAGGCTTTGAGCATGTGCAAATGCTCAAGGCCCCACATGAGCCAGCCATGATAAATTTTCGGTAATGCTGATTGTAGCATCGCTGTCACAGAGGAAGGGAGGTAAGAAGGTAAAAGATTTGTAGTAGAGGGGGGGAAACAAATTTTGGTGGTGTCATGGCACCTGTGGCTCCTCCTATTCTGATGCCTATGGACCATCCCACTGTTGAATATTGACTTCTGTTTTTATATCAAACTGAATAATCATTGTAGCTTAATCCAAGGGAAATTTCTAACAAACCCATGGGTGCATGGGTATAGAGACCCATGTACCAAATTTATTACAATCCAAAAGTTGTATAGTACCTGCCAATAAACAGTAGATCAAAAGCTGAAATAGCCCTGATGATGGGGCTAACATGAGGAGGAAGCTAGCAAAGCTTGAAGAATGTAAAACAGAAACAGGAACTCACTTTGTTATGCTGTGGCTCCAGAGAAGGAGTTTTGACTGTTTAGTTCTGTTCCTGTTTCTGATTTATATAACAAGAACATTGCATCTCCTGTATGGACTCCTGATGAATGCTACATTGCCAAAACATGGCCCGAGGCGACCGAGGCGGCCGCATAGGGCCTTGCGCTTAAGGGGGCCCCGCGCGGCGCGCCTCAGTCAGCCTCCTTCGCTCCCGATTTCCGGCCGGCGCTATTTAAATTTACCTCCGCTCCTTTGCAGGCAGCTTGGCAGCGTCAGTGAAAACGCTGTCTGCCGTCCCACCAGCCTTCCCTTCGCTTGCTCGTTCCCTCTCAGTGTCCCGCCCCCAAGGAAATGACGTCAGAAGAAGGTGGGGCACTGAGGGAACGAACGAGCGAAGGGAAGGCTGGTGGGACGTCAGACAGCGTTTTCACTGATGCTGCCAAGCTGCCTGCAACGGAGGTAAATTTAAATACTTGAAGATTTGAAGAGAAGAGGGCGGGCAGGTGGACATGGGAGCGGGAGGGATGGGGAGAGAGAAGAGCATTGATCGATGGACATGGATGGAGGTCAGGGCCCAGGGAGAGAGGATTAATTGCTGGACATGGAGGGGAGGGAGGAAAATTGCTGGATTTGGATAGATGGAGGAGGGAAGGGGAGAGAGGAGCATCGATGGACATGGATAGGATGAGAGGGCCCAGGGAGAGAGGATTAATTGCTGGACATGGAGGGGAGGGAGGAAAATTGCTGGATTTGGATAGATGGAGGAGGGAAGGGGAGAGAGGAGCATCGATGGACATGGATGGAGGACAGGGCCCAGGGAGAGAAGAAAATTGCTGGACATGGAGGGGAGGGAGGAGAATTGCTGGATTTGGATAGATGGAGGAGGGAAGGGGAGAGAGGAGCATCGATGGACATGGATGGGAGGACAGGGCCCAGGGAGAGAGAATTAATTGCTGGACATGGAGGGGAGGGAGGAAAATTGCTGGATTTGGATAGATGGAGGAGGGAAAGGGAGAGAGGAGCATCGATGGTCATGGATGGGAGGACAGGGCCCAGGGAGAGAGGAAAATTGCTGGACATGGAGGGGAGAGAGGAGAATTGCTGGATCTGGATAGATGGAGGAGGGAAGGGGAGAGAGGAGCATCGATGGACATGGATGGAATGGGAGGGCAGGGCCCAGGGAGAGAGGAAAATTGCTGGACATGGATGGGAGGGCAAAGCCCAGGGAGAGGAGGGGAGGGCAGGGGAGAGAGGAGACTTGCTGGATATGGAATGGAAGGAAGGAAAGACAAAGGAAGGAGATGCACATAAATGGAGGGGAAGGGAGAGAGGAGAAATGCTGGACATGGATGTAGAGGAGGGGAGGAAAGTAGATGCACATGGATGGAGGGGAAATTGCTGAATTTAAGGGCTGGATCGGAACACTTTGAAGGCAGATGCTGAAACTGGAGAAAGGATAGGGACAGGGCTATAAATGGTAGACAGGACATAGGAGGATGGTGGACATGGTGAGAGAAAAAATATCAAATGGAAAGAAGACACTGCATAAAACAGAAGACACTAGGACCAAAGCGAATAGAAAAACTAAATGATCAGACAACAAAGGTAGAAAAAAGTATTGTATTCAGAATTTATTAATTGGAATATGTCTGCTTTTGGAAATGTGCCTCTGTGATATTTTGCATGTAAGTTTAAATTTTTCTAGTATTTGCTGCATGCTGAGTCTGACTTCTTCAGGTAACTTTCCAGTTCAGTATTTTGCCTTCACATCTGTTGTGTCATGTGTTTTTCATGTGTGATCAAGGTGCAGTATCCTGCTAGCGTGTAGTATTTGCAGCCCTTTTTGTTTTGTTTTTTTCACGAGGTAGTGTAATGGTGTTTTAGAGCCTGGTGTAATTACAGTTCTGCCTTTCCACGCATAAGATTGTAGCTCCTCCTGTCCTTGAAATTAGTGCTGTTATGATTTGGTAAGGTTATGAGTGTGTTTTTGCACATTTTTGTGTATAGTGTTTTGCAGTGGAGAGATTGTGTGTCCGCACCTCTGACCCCCCTGGGTTATGAGAATCGGAACTACTAATTGTAGTGGACTTGAACTGAATAATTTCTGGGGAGGGGGGGTTTCATGATAGCATTGTGCTTATTATTTCAATCAGTTTTTCTGTACAAATTTAGCTTCATTTGTCTTTATTTGAAATTTCATAAATAAAAAATGTTCTAAAAATTTAATAATCAATTGGATGGAGCTGGGGCGGGGGCGGGGCTAGGATGGGGCCCCACCAAATTGGTCTGCACAGGGCCCCGCACTTGCTAAGACCGGCCCTGCGTGTCAAGTCCAGACACTGTTTGATATCTGAGATCTGTACATTATCAACCGTCTGAGATTTGTGTGCTGGTGTATAATAAAGGTATTAATCCGGAGATGGGAAGGTGGTAGAACTAGAGGACATGAAATGAGATTGAAGGGGGGCAGACTCAAGAAAAATGTCAGGAAGTATTTTTTCACGGAGAGAGTGGTGGACGCTTGGAATGCCCTCCCGCGGAAAGTGGTGGAGATGAAAACAGCAACTAAATTCAAAAATGCGTGGGATAAACATAAAGGAATCCTGTTCAGAAGGAATGGATCCTCAGAAGCTTAGCCGAGATTGAGTGGCAGAGCTGGTGGGGGAGGCGGGGCTAGTGGTTGGGAGGCGGGGCTAGTGCTGGGCAGACTTCTATGGTCTGTGCTCTGAAAATGGCAGATACAAATCAGTCAGGTATACACATAAAGTAGCACATATGAGTTTATCTTGTTGGGCAGACTGGATGGACCGTACAGGTCTTTTTCTGCCGTCATCTACTATGTTAGTATGTATTGGATCGACCAGATCATCCGCTTGTCAACCCCTAGAACTGTTACCATCTGCCTTCTAAACCCCTCACGCTGAGCAGCAACCCCTTACCACTCTTTTTCTTATTATTTTGGATTTAGCTCACAACTTTTCATTAGTATTTCAGTGCATGTTATGTTAAAGCACTGTAGGTATTTCTCATCCTCATAAGGCTTATAGCCTAATGGGTCACTATTTAAACATGCAGTTAGTGTTTTAAACACCAGTTGTAATGTTTAAAAATACACCTGTTATACACCAGCACCCTCTACCAGGAAATTAGCGCTCCCAAAAATCTGCAGCATGCTGTAAGCAATGAGCATGGAAGTTGCTCCTTTATATGGCAGATTGACCCTGCCTGGTGCATCCCAGGATACACCACATGGGGTGGGACGCCACCATTTTTTTGAAGATGGCAACGCCAGAGCAGAAATGAGTGGGCATAGCTCCTGCCTCTACAAGTATGGTCTGAGGGCGGATCAGAGAAGCCTGGAGAGTGATTATAGGCAGGGGTTGTCTGAGGTAGGGGGTTTGTTCGGGGAAAGTGGGCCACTAGATCCCAGGGAATGGGGGGGGGGGTTAGTTAAGGTGGCGGGAAGGGGAAGTCATGTTGCATGGGAGGTACCACTAGACATCAGTGAATGTTTTTTTTTAGTCAAGGTGGAGGGAATGGGGAGTGATGTTAGGTGGGAGGTGCCACTAGATATCAGAGTTTGTAGGATCAGTTCAGGCAGGGAGTGAAGGGGTGAGGGATGCTGCTCATGTCTGGGGTGGGGTACCACTAGACAGTGGGAATTTATATATATATATAGGGAGGGAAGGTTATCGGGTTGGGTTTACAGTGCAAGTAAGAGAGGGAGCAACAGTGACTGGACTCAGAGGAGCAATGGTGGAAGAAATGATGGCGATAATAGCTCACAACGAGCCATTGATGCTGGGAAAGTTTGGCAAGGCAGGGAGTAGAGCATGATGCTCTCCATCATACCAGATCTGGAGGATAGTTCCATGGCAGAAACAAGAGAAAACTGCCAGATTCATCCCCACTGTTACCTTCTGATTCTGTGATCATTTTAGTGATTAAACTAAGACCTAGCAAATTTGATTCTGAAAAGATTATCTACTAAATTACAAAGTAAATACTGACCTCCTGCAGCAGGTAATAAAAAATGGAGACTTGAAGTCATGGATGTATCTAGTTCATTGAAAGTCAATGCACGGAAACAAATTCTACGAACGGTGTTCAATAATTTAAGTTCTTCTTTGCCTTAATTAATTCTGTCATGTTCCAATTACCTTCAGCTTTTTTCTAAGGAAGTCGGTGCTTCTGAATGAGAGAACTGGAACATACAGTCCTCCATGTGTCCACAGAACAGCTTCAATACAGGAAATGGCAGTGCAAGGTGATAATGCTGCCTGCACAAGTGTCTCAGCCCTGCTCCAGAGGGACCACATCTAACAGTGAACATTAAGGGACCCATTTTCAAAGCACTTAGACTTACAAAGTTCCATAGGTTACTATAAAACTTTGTTAGTCTAAGTGCTTTCAAAATTCCCCTTTAAGTCACATTAGAATTTGAATAAGGAAAACCTGAGTAATTTATCATCATGCATCCTGTTTTATTCAAAGGGAGCTATGCTTGCACTAAAATGCTAAGGCAGTTTAGTGTATAAGCTTTTAAGGGACCTATATACTAACCCCCCTCCCCCAATATTTATCCGGCGGAAGGCAGTGAAGTTAGCTGCCGCCACCTTCCATTAATCCCAGATATTCAATGCCAGAGCATATCCAGTGACCGACATTGAATATCCAGTTTCAGTTTTGGCTGCAGCAACTTAACCGGCTAAGCAAATATCCAGCGCTAGCCGGTTAAGTTAATAGCAGTTAAAGATAGGCCTGCTGTCTTACAGTGGAGTAACAACCCCCCAATTTGAGGCACAGTGCGGCCTCCAGAAAAAGCTGGGAGCGAAACGGGTCCGTTGGGGCCATACTGTTTCCAGTAATCCTGTTAAGACTGAGCGACCATCTTTTGAGATCTAATCACTTTATGATAAGTGCTCACCTTTTGTGACTGTACAGCGCTGCGTAGCCCTAGTAGCGTTTTAGAAATGTTAAGTAGTAGTAGTAGTAGTAGTAGTAGTAGTAGTGATTTCAATTTGTTCACTTCTTATGACTTTGATCTTCAACACTTTGGTGTCATATACTTTAAACATCCATTTTGTCTTATTTTCATCACATTTGTTTATTTTTGATTTCACATTCAGGACTAGGAAAAAAGAAAATTGAGGTGTTGGACCTATGATTAACATTTTTAACTGTGTGCAAGTCAATTGGCTGTTTCAGCTACCTTTATGTCTGTGAAGTTTTCACGGTTGTATTTTATTTATTTATTTATACCCCACATTTTCCCCACAGACATTCAGGCTCAATGTGGCTTACATAAACCAGAGAGAGATCTCTGGGTGAAATCAGATACAAATGAGAATAATAGAGTAGAAAGGCAAGAAAGAAAGAATACTTTACATAGAACAGTACAGAAGAATAGGACTAAACAGGATCCGCATATGCCAGCTGGCAGAGGCCAGAGTCCTACATTGTTCCCAGTGAAAATGCTTTGGTAAACAGATGCATTTTCAGCGCCTTGTGAAAGGTTAGGTAGTCTCTCAGACTGGTGATGTCTCTAGGAAGTGCATTCCATAGTTGCGCGCTGATGAAGGGAAAACTTGACGCCTGAATAGATCCGTGCTTACAGCCTTTCCAACTGGGGTAGTGCAAGGTGAGGTATAATCTTGAGGATACATTTCTGGCTGGCAAGTCAACCAGGTTCAGCATGTAACTTGGGACAACCCCGTGGAGGATTTTGTGAACCATGGTGCAAACCTTGAATTCAATACACTCTTTGATCGGAAGCCAGTGAAGTTTTACAAAAAGAGGCGCCGCGCTATCAAACCGGGCTTTATTGAAGACAAGCCTCGCTGCCATGTTTTGGACAGTCTGTAGTTTTTGCAAGACAAAGCCCTTACACCCTGCCAATGTACCATTGCAATAGTATGAGGTATTTTCCTCCTGTTTTTATTTTTAAAAGTGGGAGTGTTTATATTACGATTCACAGTTTAATGAAGGTTATCCCTGCTCTTTAAACGACCTATCTTAATTGCTCAACTTAGCCGGATTAGTGCTGAATATTCACGCTTAGCTGGCTAAGTCACGTGACATAGCAAGTTAGCGACTAGCCACTAAATGCTAATATTCAGCAGAGATAGCCATCTATCTTGCGCTGAATATTAACGCTTAGCCAGCTAAGCACTATTTAACCGGCCAAATCTACGGTGGCCTAGGCCCCCATGGCCCCACATAGCTACGCCACTGATCTGAATAGCAGCCATATCCAGTCTGTCTGGATAAATTTAGCATAGCCTTTCTGCTGTCCTATCCAGATAGCTAGCCAGTTAATGGCTGAATGTCAGCGCTATCCAGATAACTTCAGGTATTGTCTATGCTCTGCCTCAGCACTATAGGGAAAATTCTAGAGAGCCACCGGCAAGAACACACTTAAATTCCAGTACTCTACTCATTTGTGAATGAGCATTTTCCAGCTACACAGTATTCTGTAGGTACACGCGAGATGTAATGGGTGGGCGTTCACATGGGTGGTGTTTGGGCGGAATGCTCGCATGCATACTTTATAAAATACTATACGTGCATTTATTTATTTATGACATTTGTACCCCACATTATCCTAAACAAGTTCGGGTTCAATGTGGCTCACAACCAAGTAGAACAATTGACAACATATTCAAGTTACATTAGATATACCATCAGAAACTTATATGAATGCAATGTGATTAACAAAATAGAATGCGGTAGAATCAACAGGAATAGTACATTTTGAATACTATACAGTGAATCAGTTATTTTTGTCAATGACAGATGATCTTACCAAGTGAGTTTTTAGCAATTTGCAAAATATGAAATAGTCAATTGTTTGACATAATTGCTAGGGAACGGAGTTCTAGCTATTAGTACATTGGTAAGAGAATCCAGCATTATGAATTGTTTTATAATGGAGTTTACTGCAATCTGGGAAATGGAGAACGAGGAAGTCTCTAGTAGATTTTGATACATTATGTTTTGACAACTCAATGAGGTTCCGCATATAAGATGGAGAAAGGCTATATATGATTTGATAACCAAATACACATAATTTGAATGTGATGCGTGCATTTATTGGAAGCCAATGTTAATTTTAGTAGTAAAGGAGTCGCTTTAGAATATCGAGAGATCCTGAGTACAAGGCGAGCTGCCATATTCTGGGCTGTTTGTAATTTTCTGAGTAGTGATGTTTTTAGTCCAGCTTAGACTGCATTACAATAGTCAAATTTAGACAGTACCAATGATTGGATTAAGGATCTGAAGATTGAACTTGGAAAGTATGGTCTCAGTCTTTTTAGTTTCCATGGCAATTTGAAGACATTGAATGCTACTTTGGATACCCGAAGTTCAAGTGATAGATGTTGATCAATAGTTACTCCAAGGACTTTCATATTGGACTCTAATGGATATGTTATATTATCAGTGATGAAGTTCTTGGTTTGTGTTGGGTGATAAGCATTTGTTAATATCAGGAATTTAGTTTTTTCTCTCTAAAGTTTCAGTTTGAAGTTATTGGCCCAGGTTTCCATTATATCAAAACCAGATTTGATTTTTGTCAAAATTTCTTTGATGTTCTTGATGAAAGGGATATAGATGGTAACCATCAGCGTACATGAAAGAGTGAAATCCATTGGATTTTAGTATATCGTCTAAAGGAGCCATCATGACATTGAATCGGATGGGGGAAAGAGGACAGCCTTGTGGAACACCACAATTGGGAGACCAAGGGGAGGATATTATGCCCAATTGTTTTACTTGGTAATCATTTGATATGAGAAAACCCCTGATCCATTGGAGTACATTACCACATATCCTAAAGTGGTCCAATAGGTTTAGTAAAATGTCATGGTCAACTGTATCAAAAGCATTGGTCATATCGAACTGTAGGATGATAATTTTCCTACCCTTGCTTAATTCTGTTCTAAAATTTGTCATTAGAGTGGTTAAGACCGTCTCAGTGCAGTATGATGGTCTGAAGCTGAATTGAGAATTGTGTAAGATCGAGAATGACTGAAGATATTCCATGAGCTGATGAGCGACCAGGCCTTCCATTTGGTATCGAGGCTACTGGCCTATAATTTGAGACTTTGCTCAAACTGGACTGGGGATTCTTAGGAATAGGGGTTAGTATTATTCTACCATTGTTAGAGGGCAAAATACCTCTGGATAACATAAAGGAGAGATATGATTGTAGGCATTGATTCCTTTGCAATTTAGATGTGAGCATTGCAGTTTAGATGTAAGCACTTACACCAGCTCTATGGCTGATGTAAGTGATCACATCTTAAATATAGATGCATTTTCAGCCCCTTCCACTGGTATTCTATAAAGAAAAGAAAGTTCCTACTTTTCTTTTTAGAATAGGCTTCCAACAGGTGCTTTCCTAGTGTCTAAGTCTAGGTGCCCCCTTATAGAATTAACCTTTTTATGGATATTGCCAAGGGGATCTGAAAGGATTTTCAAGGACTTTATAGGGGTAATTCTTTAACTGGGCATGTCTCTTCTAGGCACCCAGTGCCATACAGTGAGATCCCATTATCTAATGGCGCTTCTGTGCCCAGATTCCATTATAGAATACTAGCATAACCCAATATGGGCACACCTTACATTTAGGTGCCCACAGTTAAACTGGCCAAGGGGGTGTGTAACTTACTGTATTCTGTCTGTTGCTCTCACAAGTGACAGCCCTGCCCATGCCCCTCCCATGCTCCAAACATGTTTACATGTTCCGCCACTTATGCGCACCCTTACAGAATAATTCTTGTATATTGAAATGTTTATATACCGCTTAACAAAACAAACAAATGCCTGTTCAAAGTGGTTTTCACAAATTACATTGAGCAATTTACAAGATAAACATTACCACACCACAAGACTTAAAAAACATAACATAAAGATAAATCCCATATAAGTGTACATTTAGCTGCAAAAGTGACAGCATTCTGTGCACTTACTCAAGTGAGGTGTAAATGTAGATAGTTATAGTATTGAAGGGCTCATTTCCAAAACCCTCTAAGTCCAAATGCGGACTTGGCAGGTTTTGGAAATAAGCCCTTCAATTGCTCTTCACCTGTATAGTGCTACTCAAAATCCACAGACACAGAGGTGTTAATATTTAGGTGCCAATTATGCATGTGAATGTTTTCAAGATTGGTTTTTATGCACATATAGCTCTTTGGCAGGTGTAAGAACTCATGTCTAACTTTGAAGCACATATTTAAACAGTTAGGCTAGGATTCTATAAGGAGAAGCAGGCATCTTTCTTCTTTTATAGAATAGGGCCCTCATGGGGCCACCTAGCTCAAACATATGCCATCATCAGGATATTTTCTTTGGAGTCTCAGGGTCTTCTTTTTTGGGATGCTGTCTAGCTGGATATTAATGATTTTGAGCATTGTCCAGTCTTCTGCAGCTTCTCCTTACTGCCACTAATCCCCAAGTCCTCCTTTTCCCACCACCAATATCTGGTGCTCTGTTCTCTGCCTCTCGATTAGCGACTAGGGGGTAATTCTATAAAGTGGGCATTAGGGTTAATGTGCTGATTATTCACATAAATGTTTAGAATACTGGCATGTACACATGTGCTCATAAATGCTGAAAACCCACCTAAGCGCTATTCTCTAAATATGCACATATCATACACAGTCACCCGGATTCTATATGTGGAGACTAAAGTTCTGCATACAATTTGCATGCAACGTGTTTAACAAGCCAATTAGTGCTGATAATTGGCCACTAACAGGAGTGGCCTAATGGTTCGAGCACTGCTCTTGCATTCCAGAGGTGGCCAGTTCAAATCCCTCTGCTGCTCCTTGTGATCTTGGGCAAGTCACTTAACCCTCCATTGACTCAGGTACAGACTTAGATTGTGAGCCCTCAAGGGACAGAGAAATATCCAACATACCTGAATGTAACTCCCCTTGAGCTACTACTGAAAAATGTGTGTGCAAAATCCAAATAAATAAGCTAGGAGCGCTAAATAGAACTTAGGCACACAACTTTCTAAGTATATTCTCTAAAGTGCTGCATGTAAATTCTACGCATGGACAGGTTGTCGGCATTCTTAAAATTACCCTGATTTGTGCCTAAGTTAGGTGCGGGCATTTACACCAGGTTTTATCTGGCATATATGGTTGTACCTAAATTTTTGTCGTGGGAACAGGCACAATACATATTTGATAAACTGTGCCTAACTTTAGGTGAGGTTTATAGAACAGCATTAAGCATGTTTTTTTTTCAGCAACAATTTTGTTGGTGCCATATATAGAATCTGGTCCAGTGTGTATTTTATAGGCAGGCACAGGGCCGGTGCTAAACATGATAGGGCCCAGGGCAGATGCTAGGGAGGGGGCCCCAAAGCTTGCTTGCAGGCTGTCTCTTTTTCAACTTCATCCATCCCCACAGGAATCCTGTGGCAACTTCCATTCCCGTGGGATTCCAGTAATCCTCATTCTCATGCAGCTTTCTAGTTTAGAGTCACCCAAGGAAGGTGAAAAGACAGGCAGGATGCTCATTGCCTGGTTCCCTTTCCATATATTCTGGCTGTCCCCATACATGCCCACGCTTCCTCAGTTAGCCAGCCAGTTGTCACTTTAACCTTCTCTTTCAGAGCGAAAAGGTTGCTTATAGTGGACTGCTCGAGGCCAAAAAACCAGTCAAAAACACGCATTCAAAACTTCAGCTTGGCCCAGAGGCTCTGCCCTGATGCCTGCCGCACACTTCAGTCTTCCACGGTCCTACCTTTAAAGGCGCACCACTGGCGATCTAGTGGCCTCTGCGGGGGGAACATGTTCTTTCCTGCCCATTGTGCTGCTGCTATTCCCCCTGCCCGGCACTGTCGTAATTTAAAAATGGCAGCTGAGACTCTCTGCGGAAGTCTCGCGAAACTGTCATGATCTGCGAGACTACCACATAGTCTCGGATGCTATTTTGAAAACGTGGTGGCGCCATCAGGTGGGGGAATAGCAGCAGCGCAGCAGACAAGAAAGAACATGCTGCCCCCCCCCCCCTGCAGAGACCACTAGACCACCAGAGCCCTTTGGATAGGACCGGGGCAGTGGGGGCATTAGCTGTGGTAGTGGCGGGACAGCAGCGTGGCAGTAGGGGGTGTGTCAGGCAGTGGCTGGGCAGGGGGCCCAGACCACTCTCAGTCCGCCCTTGGTTGTAGTTGATCCTTTCTCCCAGTAAAGAGAGCAGCTAAAAAAGTTGATGACATTTTTCTTATTTAGAAAGGACCTAGGCATTAGTAGGCTATAAGAAGATAGCCAGTCTGCAAAGTGCAAAGTGTGTTTTATAGATTTGACAAAGCCATGATCTTAGAGCAGGATTGCTAACTAGCTCCAGGTTTGCCTGGCAGTCCTGTTTTAACCCCGGTGCAAACAGGGACATGTTGCTTTTCTTAGGGAATGCAACTGGGAGATCAGAACTACAAGTCCCTGCATGCAGTGTGGTTGACCCTGTCAAAACAAATCTGGAGCTGCTCTAAAGGACAGAGTGTATGGTATACCCCGTTTATTGAAAGCATCCTTTCCTGTGAGTGTGAGTGAAAACCACCTTGAAAAGGTAAACAGAACCCCTATGTTTCAAGAGATGTCTATGAAGTGTACTTTAGTGTGTGAGAGCTGAAGATTCAGATGCAGTAGGCTGTAAGCTCCCTCCCAAAGAGGCAGGGAGGGAATGTGAATCAGAAGCTCTCCTGTATCCCCCAGCCAGGGCCGCCGGGGCCGGGCCCGGGACAAGACCGCTCCCGGGCCCCCACCCCCACCCGAGGTCACGTCACGGCCCCCCCCCCCACCCAAAGTCGCCGGGCCCCCCCTCCACCCGCTGCCGGGCCCTCCAAACTAACCTGAAGCGCCTTCACGTTCGCATCGCAGCAAGCAGCATCAGCATCAGCAGGGCAGACCTCTCCTTCCTTCCGTGCCCCGCCCTTGCGGACGTTACGTCAGGCAAGGGCGGGACACGGAAGGAAGTAGTGGCCTGCCCTGCTGATGCTTGCTGCGATGCGAACGTGAAGGCGCTTCAGGTTAGTTCCGGGAGCTATGGAGGGCGGGCCAGACTGCAGCGGCGCTGGGCCCCCCCCTGGAGGCCCGGGGACTTTTGCCCCCCCTGTCCCCCCCCTCTGCGGCCCTGCCCCCAACAGGGAGAAGGAGCTGGTATAGAAACTAAAACATGAACTCTCTTAACACAGGAGATGAGGACAGTTTTGTCTAGAGGAAAAAGCAGTCATATACACTGGTCCCCTCAAATCCTCCCCTCTACTGCTGGGAAAACAAGGTACCTGACCCATACATCATAGGTTAATACAGCAAACTTTACTAATAACACTAAACCTGAAGTATAATACTAGAAGAGTAAAGGTTCATGGATTTGATACATTGCCTATCTGTGATACAACCAAAGCATTTTACATTTTTATTATATACAGGTACTTTCTCTTCCCTAGTGAGCTCACAATCTAAGTTTTTTTTTATTTGTACCTGGGGGTAATGAAGGGTTAAGTGACTTGTCCACAGTCACAAGCACAGCAGTGGAAGTTGAACCCAGTTTTCTAGGTTCTCAGTCCACTGCACTAACCATTAGGCTACTCCTCTGGAGGTAAATAAAATGCAAGAATACAATTGTAATACAAAAATAGCAGTGAATGATATATAGTGAGAACGTTAAAGACATCACAGGCAAATAACTGCTTTCAGCCTCTGTGGTAACTGGAATGCACCTTCCAAGGAAAACCTTAAGTCTATGGAATTTCATTGGAAACTGGCAGTATGCCAGTGCTGTGTAATTAGAAGTGAAGTGCTTAATTATTGGTAGGCAAGCAAAAACATAAGTTCCTGTTCTAATGGCAATCATTGATGAGTAAGCCCTAATTTACCTAGATAGATACTGTCTCTCTCCACTTTTGAGCAATTCCTCTCACTCTCAGCACTAACAATCTTTACAAATTGAGATCAAAAGACATGAGTTACATGTTACAATACGTTGCCTAGGGTGGAGGGCCAAGAAGGCCCCTATTTTTGAGGTTATTTTATAAAGACATATAAGTCACGAAAGCAGGCAAAATCATAAGCAAAATGCAGCGGTATGTATTTGCCCCTAGTTCTATATAGCACGCCACAGGTTAAGAGCCAATTTGGCATGTAAGTTTTGGCGCTAAAATGGAAGTTAAGCACTAAAATGGAGATAAAGGGCAATTATCTGTGAACTACACTTAGGCGCTATTCTGTAAGGTAGCGCAGTGTTTCCCCAAGCCGATCCTGGAGTACCCCCTTGCCAGTCAGGTTTTCAGGATATGCACCATGAATATGCATGAAAGAGATTTGCATACAATGATATAGATCAATCTTTTGCATAATCATTGTTGATATCCTGAAAACCTGACTGGCAAGGGAGTACTCCAGGACCAACTTGGGAAACACTGCTTTAGCACATAACTTCAAGGGGAGGGGGCGTAAACATGGGTGGATTGAATAAGAAAACAGGCCGTCTAATATTGGCCAATAAGTATGTTTCCAACTAAATAAATTGACTATACACCGTTTTGGGTTTGAAGAAGCCAACCAGACGATCAATGTGGAATAATGATTCAGATAAATAATAACTGGGGATAATCAGGTTAGTACCACGTTTTCTTTGTTTACTCTTGTTTAATTGATCTCCTTGTCTTGTTTCACTCTCCCTATTTTGTGGTCTAAGGAAGAGTATAGAATTACCTGATTGAAATAATTCTTGTGTGTTATTTTCTCTGCATTTCTGGCAAGTTATTTTAGTGCTTGTAAAATTAAGTTGTTATAAATAAATAAAGAAAAAAAAACAGAAAAAAAAACAGTCCAGTAGACAAGATGCAATCAAATTCCAATGGTACTTTAATTAGCAACAGACATGGAGGGGTAGAAAGCTGTGCATGACTTGGCCAAGTTTCACCCAAACAAAGGGCAGCCAGGACTACGTGAGGGAGTGTAACAAGTTTCTACAATTGAGAGCCCCTGAGGTGGCCCCTTGTTCGGATTGGATCTTGTCTACTGAACTGTCTGGTTTCAGGTTTGATCTGGCTCTTGATTTTGTTCCAGTCTGGCTCTTGTGGATTGACTGCCTATGTGTTTCTTGGGATGTATTTTATTTTTATTTATTGCATTTGTATCCCACATTTTCCCACCTATTTGCGGGTTCAGTGTGGCTTACAATACATTGTAAATCATGGAAATGCAGTTTGTTACAATCAGTTATGGATTCCATTGTGAGAAGTTAAGCGAGACAAAGTCAAGGTGTCATTAGGGAAAAGGTCATGGGTGAGCCATGAGTGGGTTGCACACTTACACACAAAAGTTCTAGAATACTGTAAGTTGCATGCGTAAGTGCCTTCATTGAGGTGCTAACATTTCCACTTGCCGTTTCCATGGCGTAAGTGATTAATGCCTAAATATTAGCATGTAGAAGTTGACTTATGCTTTGTTCTATAACAGAATCTGGGTACCTAGATACTGTTTAAGAATACATAACATAACATATCCTCCATATTGCATGAAAAATTGCTGCAACTAGAAGTAAAATTCCTGGGTGGTCCTGCTTTAGCACTTTCAGATTCCATGTTGAGCCCTTCCTAGCCCTAATCCATGCCCTCAGCAATATTTGGGGTAATAGAGAACACTTCTGATAACAGTCCTTTAGAACCGATTCACCCTCCGCCCCTTAGAAACAGACTAGAAACCCAGGATTGACTGAGGCTGATCCACAAAGCCCAGGGGTGCTATTCCCAATGGTGTCGGGTCCCTCCACCTATTCTCTTCCAGTCCTTGTGGGGGTCCCTCTCTCCTATTATTGAGAGGGGGCCTGAGGTAAGTCCCCTGAGTGCTGGCCGATTAAAACATTTTGGAAGATTATTTTTTTTTTTTTTACCTGTTTTCAGTGTATTGCCTCCTGGTCTTCTATGGTGCTGTGTCGGACTGGTACTAAGGTCAGGAAGTCTGAATTGATCACACTCCTCCCTCCTTTTACCTCCACTTGTTTCCAGTATGTCTGGAAACACATGGAAGTGACATGCTACATTTGGCATGGCCTGGGAGCAGTACCAGCCCACTATAAAGGAAGTGAAGTCAGCTCTGAGCTGTTTTCCTCTAGCTCAAACTGCTGGCAAGAGTACAAAACCGTTGCTCCAAACCTACTCTCAGGTCGCGTAAAACTCTGTGCCTTCTTGTCACCACCCGTGCATGGGGTAATTTTATAAAAGGCCTTTTATGCACACACAACAAGGTGTATGTGCAAAAGATCCTTTATAAAATTGCTCCCTAAAAGCTTGATTTATTAAGAAGTCCTTTACAAGGCAAAAAATTCAAGAGTTCAGGCATGGCAGGATCCTGTTTGCTAAAGTGCAATAAGGTTTTGTAAAACTTAAGGTGCATGGGGGTCTGCATTTACATCACAAGACAGATACTTTACCGCATGGGCCCCACACATGTGACTAAAAATAGAGTTGCAGCTCCCACAGTGGCACAACCCTTAAGCCTCTCCCCTCTAAGTGGTCCCCATACAGTATCCCCCAGATCTGTTACCCCCTCCCTACAAAGCACATCCCCTTTGATCAAATCTTCCTGTAAAGCTCATTTCCCCAATCTGATCACTCTGATCCTTACCAACCTCCTGATCAAGCCCCCCAAAGACCAGAACTTCCCCAAGCAGACCCCCCAACCACCACCACCAGCGTAGAACTTCACCCAAGCAGAATCTCCCCAGCTACTGTAACTGGACCCTCCACCACTCCTCCAACCAACCACCCCCAGGACTCACCTGAAAGTGGGGCTGTCCTTTGGTGGGGGGTGGGAAAGTCAGGGGTTTTTGGAAGTGGGGCTGTGCTTTGCCGGAAGGGTGGGGCAATCAGGGGGTATTTAGAAGTGAGGTTATGCTTTGCTAGGAGGTGGGGAGGTTGAGGGATCTTTGGAAGTTGGGCATTGCTTTACTGGGAAGTGGGGGGCTTCAGACATGGGGTCATGCTTTACTAGGGAAGCAGCTCTTCTAGGGAGGAGATGTTGGGCGGGGGCCATGCTCTTGGTGGGCATTGTGAGGGGATATGCTAGTGTATGGGGGATGAGAGGAGCAGTAGCGTACCAAGGGCGGGGCGGTGGGGGCGGTCCGCCCCGGGTGAACGCTGCTGGAGGGTGCAGAGAGCAGCCGCGCGCCTGTCGGCTCCGCTGGTTCCCTACTTCCTCTGCCCATGAACAGGTTACTTCCTGTTCCGGGACAGAGGGAGCAGGGAGACAGTGGAGCCGACAGGCGAGCGGCTGCTCTCTGCACCCTCCAGCAGCGAAGAATGCACCTGGGGGGGCTTGATGCACCGGGGAGGGGGTGTCATTGCACTGGGGGGGGCTTGATGCGCCGGAGAGGGGGTGTCATTGCGCCGGGGGGGGTGTCGTGCTGCACCCGGGGGGACGGATGCCGCTGCACCCGGGGGGGTGGGTGCACAGCAGCGATCCACCCCTGGTGGCAGGCGACCTAGGATCGCCACTGGAGAGGAGCACAATGGATTTGTCAGCTGCTACCCAGTAGTTATGCAGTGCTGGCCGATATTCCATGCCAGCACCTGCATAACTAGGCAGCCAAAGATAAGACAGCTTTTTGTGCAGTCTGGGGCCCTTTTACTAAGACGTGTAGGCACCTAAGCGTGCTCAATCTAAGTCAGTTTTGAATTACTTCCCGGCTACCGTATGGCCCTTTTGGTAATTTCATTTTTGATGCACGTCTGCTACGCATGCCGGAAAATAATTTTTATTTTCTGGCGTGCAGCAGAAATCGGGCGGTAATCATCAATCTATGTGCATAGATGATTACCACGTGAGACCTTACCGCTAAGTCAATGACTGGTGGTAAGGTCTCAGACCCCAAATGGATGTGCACCAATTTTTATTTTGCCACATGTCCATTTTCAGCAAAAATTTTAAAAAAGGCCTTTTTTACAGGCGCGCTGAAAAATGGATCTGTGCGTGCCCAAAACACACGTCTACACTATCGCAGCCTATTTTGTGGTGCACCTTAGTAAAAGGGCCCATGTCCTATCTGGTCGCTTAGCTATGTGAGCACCAGAACTAAATATCACCAGTACTGCATACCTCCCAGCCAGGGCCGCTGAGAGGGGGGGGCAGGGGGGAGAAAATTCCCTGGGCCCGGCGCCACAGTCCCCTCCACCCGCCCCCCTCCGTCCACCACCGGGCCAGGCCCCCCTGAATTAACATCATAGCGCCTCACCTCGACCTCGCTCTGTGTGAAAGAAGCGCAGCAGCGGAGGGTCTGCAGATCACCTCCCTTTGGGCCTTCCCTCCCTGTGTCCCGCCCTCGACCCCGGGCCCGGCCCAGTCTCTTGGCGGCCCTGCTCCCAGCTCCACCCTGGCTCCACCTCTGGACTGCCCCTGTGGTAGCCACTTTTGGCTTAAGCAGTTAGAGCTGATATTCAGCAGCACTACCCGCCTATGTGCCACTGAATCGACAGCCAGTCTGCTCAGTGTGGTCTCTAGAAAAAGATGTGTATCTGAAGATATGTGTAGCTTGATGTTTTGTCTCACTGCAAAGTGAGATTTGGGCAGAAGCAGGGGAATATGTGGCTGTGCCCTGTGGATGTTAGTTTCTTCTACTACTATTACTTATCATTTCTATAGTGCTTTTAGACGTATGCAGTGCTGTACACTGGATATAAAGAGAGAGTCTGTGTTGACAGAGTTTACAATCTAATTAGGACAGACAGGACAAATAAAGAGATAAGGGAATTACTAAGGGGGGAATGATAAAACATGGGTACTGAACAAGTGAGTAAGGGTTAGGAGTTAAAAGCAGCATCAAAAAGGTAGGCTTTTAGCCTAGATTTGAAAACGGCCAGAGATGGAGCTTGACGTACCGGCTCAGGAAGTCTGTTCTAGGCATAAAGTGCAGCAAGATGAAATGAATGGAATCTAGAGTAAGCGGTGGAGGAGAAGGGTGCAGATAAGAGAGATTTACCCAGCTTCTGTGAATAAATTGTTTTAATACACAGACAAGGGCAATCTTGAAAAACTCATTTTGTGCCTTTCAGAAATATTGGCTAACCTTTACCTTGCTCCTGTTGGTAATAAAATCCACATTTTCTATAATCCCCTGGATTCTGTATAGTGCGTCCGGAATTACGCATGCAAATCAGGTCGTATTCCGATTTGCATGTGCAACTTAACAATCTTAACAAGCCAATCGGTGCTGGTAATTGCCATGTCACAGGCAGTTATTGACACTAATTGGTATTAATTATAATTTACACACAGAACCTGCTAATCATATTCTGCGCATAAATTCTAAGACACAGAACAAAAAAGTGGGCATGACCATAGATGAGGAATAAGCGGGTCGTGGGCATTTCTAAAATCTATGCACGCTGATATAGAATACACCTGCTCCGCACCTAACTTAGTATTTACTTAGTGTAAATACCTGCAACTAAATTTAGTCATGTGGATGGGCACTAGGTGTATTCTATAAACCGCACCTAACTTTAGGCATAATTTATAAAATACGCCTAGGTGTATTGTTTTTACACCGATTTTTACCTGCCATATATAGAATCTAGTACAGAATGTCTCATGCTTGCTATACGAACCGTGTTTGTCATACCTGATCTTTGCTGAGGCACTGAGCTAGTTATGTCATTTGTCTTCAGACATAATTCCTGGTTATGTGTCTGACAATAGCTCTACTGTTCCTTCAAGGTTATGTCATAATGATCTATTTTACCATTCCATAACCAATAGGTCATGGAACAAACAACTGCAAATGTGATGAGTTACCAGACTTTCTTTTCCTTGTTTTGTTTTTTCCTCATACATTAAGCAAATACAGGCTGCAAAATTCTCAAAGGCCAGTGTGACCCCCTCAGAGCGACTCTGTACACAGTCAGCTGTTGTGCAGTAGCTTCTCCCTAGGTGGCAGTATACTACCACCATAATGCACAGTATCCATCCAGTATCCATACATTTCCAGGTTTGTAACAGGAGAGTATGCGCATCTGTGTAGGCCACCTGGTAACATACACACAAACCCTCCAGATTCTATATAGTGTTCCTAGAGATCAGCGCCGATATCGGCGCGGATTCTATAACACTTTGCGTAATTTAACAAGCTAATGAGCGCTGATAATAGTACTTAACAAGCAGTAATGAGCCCTAATTGGCACTGATTAGAATTTAGGTGCACAACTCGCTAAACGTATTCTGTAATGATGTGTGCCAAACTTCTAATGCGCACAGGGAAAAAGAGGCATGGTTATGGGTGGGGAAACGGGCGTTTCGTGGGTGTTCCGAAATTTACGTGCCTAGTTATAGAATATGGCCCAGTGTGCCTAAATCTACGTGATGGGATTTACGCCATGTTTTCATGTTTCCACTGATTTCAGCGCTGATTTTTTTAAGCACCATATATAGAATCTCCCCCAAAGGGGCTAAATTAGCATAAGTTTGGAACTTGGGAGCAGTAGAACCAGTGGTCAAGCTTCAACCTTAGCTAATGACTATTCACACAGCTTTCCTAAACCTTGAATTGAAGCGGTGCAAAGAAAAGCTACGAGAATGGTAAGGAATTTGCGTTACAAGATGTATGAGGAGAGACTTGATGACCTGAACATGTATACTCTGGAAGAAAGGAGAAACAGGGGTGATATGATACAGACGTTCAAATATTTAAAAAGTATTAATCCGCAAACGAACCTTTTCCGGAGGTGCGAAGGCGGTAGAACGAGAGGACATGAAATGAGATTGAAGGGAGGCAGACTCAAGAAAAATGTCAGGAAGTATTTTTTCACGGAGAGAGTAGTGGATGCTTGGAATGCCCTCCCGCGGGAGGTGGTGGAAATGAAAACGGTAACGGAATTCAAACACACGTGGGATAAACATAAAGGAATCCTGTTCAGAAGGAATGGATCCTAAGGAGCTTAGCCGAGATTGGGTGGCAGAGCCAGCCGGTGGCGGGAGGCGAGGATAGTGCTGGGCAGACTTATATGGTCTGTGCCAGAGCCAGTGGTGGGAGGCGGGGCTGGTGGTTGGGAGGCGGGGATAGTGCTGGGCAGACTTCTACGGTCTGTGCCCTGAAGAGGACAGGTACAAATCAAAGTAGGGTATACACAAAAAGTGGCACATATGAGTTTGTCTTGTTGGGCAGACTGGATGGACCATGCAGGTCTTTTTCTGCCGTCATTTACTATGTTACTATGTTACTGTGTTCACTGCTCTCTCACATCAGAATATATAAAAAGGACGAGTATTTTCTTCACATGAGCAGGGGCGGACTGACCATTCAGGCAACCGGGCACCCAGAGGCTCTGCCTAGTTGCCTTTTCCCACCACTGCCATTGCTGCTGCCTCCGCACACTGCTGCTGCCTATGTCCTGTGCCGACTCTACGGTCTAAAATGGTGGCCGCAAACTCTCATGAGACTTCCATGAGAGGTCACAGATGCCATTTTCAACTGTAGAGTCACCACGGGCAGCAGCAGCAGAGACAGAAGAAGGTGAGAAAGGTGAGATCAGAGGAAATGTGGATAAGTGTGGGATATAAATAAAATACATTAAATTAAATGAAGATCTGGATTACGACATTTAATTCTCAATTGAGAAGAGGTGTATGCCAAGAAATGCGTCAGCCAAGGCAGAGTGAAATGAAAGATCTGCAGGAAAAGTGATGCCAGTAGCTAGATTATGGAGCAGTGCTTAAAAAAACAAAGAAAAACAAGAATAGAAGAGGGGTTACATATTGCCAGCTATCCTACCAGATGCGCCTAAATCTGGTTCCTTCTGTGTAGGCTTTTAGCCTGGGCAGTTTAGCTAAAAGTATGTTTCCAGAGGCTCTGACAGCAAAGTGACATTCTTTACCACAGTTCTCCATTCCAGATATTCTAAACATTTTCAACAGAGAAACAAATTGGAGAACACCCTCCCCCCCCCCCCCCCCCCCCCAGCTCATGTGGCCCTAAATGCTTAAACAAAATTAGCTGAGTGAAAGTTACAGCAGTTAGTGGTTTGTGTACTTAACTGGGTTTTTTTTTTTCTTTTCACATTTCCTTCTCATGGCATGTGATAGTGTAAACAGCATGGGTTATTTAATAATGTAGGTTTCCTGATTTTGCCATGAGAGGAAGAGAACATAAAAGTGAGACACTTGCTCCCACAGACTGTAACAGGAGCTGCACAGCTGCAGTCCGGGACTTTCCAGAGACATTCCAGGCTGGTGTAGGAGTGTGTACATTCAAACCTTAAGGTTCAAGTAGAGGAATCAAAGCCGCCTCAGTGCGTGGGTGAATAACCCTTTGCGGACTGGTTTGTGGGCAGAGCAGAAAGTGTTAATGGATTATCTAGTGTCTCTCCCTCCAATGTGCTCCAGATAACTTTGTTTGCAGCTGCGATGCAGCCAGATTATTGTCCGACTACCCCCTTTACACAACAGAGGTTATTTAGCAAATCCAAAATATCCTGAGGTATTCAGAGGTGGTAAATCAAGCTCATTAAGGAGGGAAGTTATCAACGTTAAGATGAGTTATTTAAACGCAAGTTCTGCTATTCTAGCATATGGTTTCATTCCATATAATGGGACTCTGTTAAAATAACATGATTTGTGGTAAAATAACTTATTTTAACAGTAGCCCATGATGATACCTTCCCCCCCCCCCCCCCCCCCACACACACACACACACATCTCATTTTGGGGGAATGTTTTTGTAATGTTTTTCTTGTAATTGTGCCTGTAGTCAAGTGAAGTTCTAAGACAACAGATCACTGTGCATGGATGAAAACAGAGATGCCAATTACCCAGTTCCAAGAGGGAAGTTTGAATTTGCATCCCAAAGTAGTGTGGGATTTATAGTCCCACCCTGATTCTACCCATTGAAAGTCAAATGTGAGAAGTGAGCATGCTAGGTGCCAGCTCAGGCTCAGAAATGCTGCTGCCAAGTCAAATGCAGAGCTTGGCAACTTGGCATTCTGGGTTGCTGGGCATCTTCAGAGGACTGGATGAGGTCTTCAGCTAGTGGGACTTGGGGGATCCTCACCAGCTCAGGTATTTATATTGTGAGTTGGGGCACCAGGGGCAAGGAAGGAGCACAGGGAGGAGGTGCAGAGAGTACATTTCATGCCCACCCATTCTGCCCTGATGCCCACCCAAAGTTTGCTGTCTGGCTACACTACTGAGGTGCAGCAATGGGGAATTTTGCTTCAGCCAGATCTGCCATGTCTTCCACCAATCACAAAAGTGCTGGATGTGGCTTGAAATGCAGAGCTTTGGCAATGATTTGAATTAGATGTCTAGCTTATTGGAGTGTGAGCATGCTGCCATTTTTTCTCATGATGCTGAAGGGGTAGGAGGAAAGATTCTATTTCAAGCAGTGACGTTCCGTGGTTGGCTGACACCCGGGGCGGATCGCTGCTGCGCACCCCCCCACCCCCCGGGTGCAAGGCAACACAGCACCCCCCCACGTCTTCTCAGTCCTTCCTGCTCTTCAATTTGTTTGTTGACCTCCTGCACGTAATTGTACGTGCAGGACGTCAAACTCAGAGACTCTGAGTCTGACGTCCTGCACGTACAACGTGCAGGACGTCAGCAAACAAATTGAAGAGCAGGAAGCGACTGAGAAGAAGACGTCGGCTGGCGGGGAGTGGGATCCCCCGCCAGCAAAAGTAAAGGTAGGCTGCGGCGGGTTCGCGGCGGGAGGGGGGGGCGGCAATGTCGGCGGTGGGGGGGCGGCGCCGGGGGGAGGGCTAAAATGTGCCCCCTCCCCCCGGGCTCTGGCCCCCTTCCCCATGGAAGGCTGGCTACGCCCCTGTAGTCAGCTCTTCCCCGGAACAGGAAGTTTATGTCAGAGGAGCAGGGATCAGCAGAGCCAACAGTGTGTGTCTGAGCACTGAAGCCCTGTGCCTTTTACTCCTTGATTTACCCGCCACTACTGCTTGTTGGGAGAAGCAGAAGCGGCCACAGGAGAGAAGCTGAATGGGAAAGAGGGGGGCAAGGGGAGAGATGCTGAGTTTAGAGAGAGGAGGCAAGATTAGAAATGCTGGATGGGGAAAGAGGGGGCAAAGGGAGAGATGCTGGTTGGGAGAAAGGGGGCAAGGGGAGAGATGCTGGATGGCAAGAGAGAGGGCAAAGGGAGAAATGCCGGCTGGGGAGAGAGGGAGCAAGGGGAGATATGCCAGCTGGGGAGAGAGGAGAAAAGGGAAGAAATGCTGAATGGAAGTGGAGAGAGAGTGGCAAATGCTGGATGAAAGTGGGGAGGAGAGAGGGAGGCAATGCTGGATCTATGTGATTTAATAAGTCTACTGCTAACAGAGGGAGTCTAGTTTTGGTATCTTGTAAGAAGCACAGTTGAAGACGGCAAGACCTGAGGTGGCCTATCAGCAGGGTTGGTAGAAATAATTATGAAAGCAGATTTTGGGAATGCTAGGGAGGCAATGAAATTGTGGTAAAGGGTGGGCAATAGGGGAGGATTACCTCTTTGGTGGGGGGGGAGGCTCTAAGCAAACAAGCACTTTAGGCCCCCTACTGTAATATGAATACATTTTCAAACTCCCACACTGAAGCCAACAGGTAAGAAGCGCAGTCAGCAACTCTCCAGCCAAGTGGAGGACAATGCACAGGGCATGGGAAGAGCAGACAAACTTTTGTAGGCAGAGGTTGCACTGGTTTCTCTTCTCCCCCACTCATAATTTTGCCAGCAATTTACATACTGGATCAAAACTCTGCCTTGGGAGCCATTGAATTGGCACATCTGAGAGGGCCCTTCCCAAACATTTGAAACCTAGGCCTGTGCCTAGTTTGCCTATGCCTTCATCCCTCCCTGGTGGAATGAAGTTGCGTAAAAATTATGGAGAAGCCAATACTGTGCGGAATAAGGAGGGGGGCAGTTTTAGGGTGAGGGGGCTCTTTCCTGCCCCGAAGGCGGAAGAGGTCACTAGACCACCAGGGCAGTAGTAAGTAAGGGGAGGGAAGGCTAGCAATCTGCCCGTTTGTCCAGAAATCCGGACAAATGGGCAGATTGGCAAAACCCGCCCGGTTGCCCGAGGGCATGTCCAGGTAAATCCGGACATATGGTAACCCTATGTATAGCAAGCCCAAAGATTGATACCATCTGCAAAAGTTTCAGGCCCATAGTTCCCTTCCTGACAGCTTTACCCAAACTCAACCCTGCTCTTACCACTGCTCTCTGTATCTGTGCCAAGTATGTTTAAATTCTTTCACAGCATTGGGCTCCAGCTCCTCTGCTAATGGATCATTCCAGGCATCTCCTACCCTTTCAGTAAGCGAAAGGGCTTTCCCAGCAGAATTTATATTTCCTCTACCATGACAAGCGACAAATGTCATTTTTTTGTTTGCTTTTATTTTTTGTGATTGATGAATAAAAAAAAGCACGTCAAGAGTTGTCAGTGTTAAATATTCGAAAGGAAGTATTCCATGAGGATGATGGTGCACAGCAGAGCTGAAAGGAAAGTGAAAATTTTTTTCTTACACAGTCCAGTACAAAATTAAATCATTTCCTTTCAGTGCAGAGGGCACTTAGCATCAGCTTCAGGGGTGATTCCTGTGTCATGTGCTTCAGCACAGAAACCTGCTTGGAACATTTGAAATCAGTTGTCTATTTTAGGGAGGACAGAAACTGTCTAGTCACGACCATCAAATATATTTGATCACACTCAATGGTATTTCAACAAACCCACAGCAGAAACTGTACATCTCCAAGTCTAAGCATTGCTAAACTGTACTGCTGTCTGTGCTAGGCAATTAGTTGGCAGAAACTGAAGTAGTAGACATTCCCTGAGCCTTTCTTTTCAGATTCCAGAGAGCAGAGACCATCCCTTTGGTTTCCTTTGGAATGCTTTGATTTGATCTTGCGGGCAGGAAATGAGTTTTTGCTTTTTAAAGGGCCTCCTGACTAAACTGAGCCAAGCGGAGGCAGTCACACAAGACCTGCAGGGGAGTGAAACAGACCAGTGACCTTTAGTCTGGGAAAGTGAAACAGTGTGAGTGTTCACCCACAAGATGATCTGGCAGGCAGGCTTTCTTAACAGTCAATGGACCCGAACTTAAAAAGTGATGTGAGTTGCACACAGCATGTATTAGGAGGAGATCTGAGGTATGTATATTGCTGATGAGTGATGAAGTAAACAATGAATAAAGATTAGCTTGTAAAATTCCATCCTAGGCTTTTTTGTTAATTAATGCAGACATGAAACAGAACCATGTTAACCTCCTAGAAATTAAGGGCCCCTTTTACTAAGCCACGTAGGCGCCTATACCAGGGGCGTAGCCAGACCTCGGCGGGAGGGGGGCCAGAGCCCGAAGTGGGGGGCACTGTTTAGCCGCCTCCCCCCACCACCACTTTGGACCCCCACCCCCGCCACCGCAACCCCCCCACCCGCCCGTCTCCTGCCCCGCTGCCACATTGGGTACTTAGTTTGCTGGCAGGGGTCCCCAATCCCCGCCAGCCAAAGAGTCTTCTTCTGTGCCGGTCAACTCCGGTGCCTTCGTTGTGGGATCATTTGTTTCTGATACCTTACATCCTGCACGGGGCTACAATTTTCATAAGGATTATTTACTGTAATCCTTTAGGCCATAACTAGATGTGGTGTCAGAGCCATCAACATCTGCAAATTTTAAATGGAGTCTTAGAAAGAATTCATGCAAATATTTGTAACAAGCAACAAAACCCGTTTCGTGAAAAATGAAACGGGCCCTAGGAAGGCTCTCATCTAAGCGATTTGTCCTCTTTCCCCTGCCCTCCCCTCCATGTCCAGAAATTCTTCCCTCCCCTCCCATCCCATCCGTATCCCGCAATTCTGGCCTAGATTGTAAGCTCTTTGAGCAGGGACTGTCTTTCTTCTATGTTTGTGCAGCGCTACGTACGCCTTGTAGCACTATAGAAATGCTAAATAGTAGTAGTAGTAGTAGTCCAGCGATACTCCTCTGCCCTGCCCTGCCCTGCCCTCCCCTCCGTGTCCCTCGATTCTGGCCTCCCCTCGATTTCCAGCGATTCTCCTCTGCCCTGCCCTGCCCTGCCCTGCCCTCCCCTCCGTGTCCCTCGATTCTGGCCTCCCCTCCATTTCCAGCGATTCTCCTCTGCCCTGCCCTGCCCTCCCCTCCGTGTCCCTCGATTCTGGCCTCCCCTCCATGTCCTGCGATTCTCCTCTACCCTCCCCTCCCATCTCATGCCCAGTGATCCTCCCCTCCCCTGCCCTCCCATCCATGGCCAGTGACTCTGTTCTTCCTGCCGCCCTGCCTTTAAGCTGTTCATCTTACCTAAGGTGGCAGTGGCAGCAGGCTGGGCTCGTGTCACCTCCAGCCTACCCTTGCCTTCCCTCTCAGTGCCCCGCCCTCCTCTGACATCATTTCGTCTTTCCACGAGGGCGGGACACTGAGAGGGAAGGGAATACTGGAGACGAGCTGACGTCAGCATGCTGTTACGAACCCAGCCAGCCAGCCACCCAGGGAAGCAGAGTTACCAATTATTATATAGATGAATTATCACCGGGAATAACTTGAAAATCAGATTGCTTTGTGGGCTTCAAAATTTGAACTTCAGGTGAAGTCAGCTTTCTTTCTTACTTCTTGACACCTTTTGCTCCCCATTAGGACACTTGGGTCATCCACACAAAACCGTTTAATAGTTCCCACCTTCAGAGAAATAGTCTATGAAAATACTCAACACTCCATTTTGTCAGTTCAAGGCCCCAAACTCTGGAATATGATGCCAGAGCATTTAAGATCACAGACATCTTTAGAACAATTTAAGGCTGTCTTAAAGCGTACATGGATGCCTACCACTGATTCTCCCAGTCCTTCTCTCTACTAGCATCTGATGCAAATTCCTGGACACACAAGCTGTCATCTAATGTGTTCTTTACCCCTCCCTCCCACTATCCTATCTTTACTATTGTAATTATTCCCTTTTCCCTTCTTTTGTCTTGTTTGTGAATTTTCTTTTCTTCATATTATCCTTTTAGTCTATAAGCCACCCAGATGGCTGTTCTGATGAGCAGGATAGTAAATCATAAATAAACTTGAAACTTGTGGCCCTTGTGCACAAGGATCATCAACGCAATGGTTGGGATAAGTTGGGAGGGGTGTAAGTACATACATAAGTACATACGTAATGCCATACTGGGAAAAGACCAAAGGTCCATCGAGCCCAGCATCCTGTCCCCAGACAGCGGCCAATCCAGGTCAAGGGCACCTGGCAAGCCACCCAAATGTACAAACATTTTGTACAAGTTATTCCCAAAATTGTGGATTTTTCCCAAGTCCATTTAGTAGCGGTCTATGGACTTATCCTTTAGGAAACCATCCAACCCCCTTTTAAACCTGGTTATTTACAAACGCAGGCTCGTGATGCCATAAACCAAGTTTTTACTTGAACAGTTTCTCTCAATATGACTCTACCCAGCTTGACACCACAGTTCCAGGTCACTGTTTCAAAACTGTGTGAGCAACCAGACTTACAAACCTTCTTTCCCCCCCTGCTTGTGACCCAAATGTATACCTTGTACAATTGGCACCCAATAAAGTAATCTAAATCTGAACCCTGGTGTCTCAGAAACAATAGAGGCCATATTCCGCTGCAGGAATAATGCCAGAACATCAGCGTGAAGAGACCTGGGAATAACTTCATTCTAGTTTTTACTTGTAGCCAGTTGATAGAAGTCTCTAGGCTGCAGGAAGGTCCCTGCTTGCTGTCTGCCTTGTTTTGTTTTCAGAACTCAATGACACACAGATCAAGCACCTAGATCCTGGGTGCAAAGAATCTCATAACTTGGGCAGCCAGTGTGGAAATGGTAAACATGAATTCACTGGCAAGTCTGTACTGCTTGTCTGAAGAATGACATAGACGAGGGGCGGGATTTACAGTAATTATGGGCTTGGAGAGAGTTGAGGGATGAGGTAATGTGCATTCATTTGTTCCCATGAATGCAGCTTTATTTTAAGCAGACAGAGCAGGCTGTGCAGGTAACCGGCATACAGCCTTTTTTCAGCACTCTTATGCAAGAAGGCAAAACAACAGCCTACTGATCTTTCTCCCTAAGATTCCTTGAACCATCAAAGCTGATCTGTCCCAGGCTGGCTACAGAATGATGGAATGAATAATATTATTTCTGTAGGGATGCCAATGCATGCAGTACCCCTGATCACTCCTCTGAGTTCACACAGCCTAGCTCTGAGCTCAGCAAGTTTCGGTGCTTTACTTAAAAAAAAAAAAAAAACTTTGAGTGCGCAGTGTACCGGGAAAGTCAGTCTTAATCATTAGATTCTCCCAACTGCCTGAAGTAACTCTGTAACCAAAAACTGGTACACCGTGAAAAAGGGAAATGTGAAATTGTGTTTACCTATAAAATGTGAACCATCAATATAGCATGTATGTACAGCTTTTAAAAATTATAGATATGTTTATTTCCCGGTTAATTAGGGGTTCTTTGAGTACACACAAGATCTGTGTTTATCACTGTTTTTGCACCATACATACTATTTCTGAATGTTTTGTTCTGGTGGAATCAAATAGTACATGTATGAGTTATTAGGAATCATTAGCACAGAAGAGGCACAAAACAGTAAAGGATATATGACAAACCAGGGGAGGTGTGAGAGAGTGCTAGGATATTGCAATTTGTTGACATCAAGGCTCTTGTGGTGGTTGAAACCTAAAATCAGACACTGTAAGCATACTGCCATATGTACATGTAGATAGTTGACATCTGTGAAGTAAGTTTTGTGGTAACTATGTAATTAATGCAATTTACATAGACCACATTCCCACCCTACCCAGGTGATTTGCCCAAGCTTTGCCCTGAAGGCTCAGGCATTCAAAAGGAGACAGTATTATGTCACCCATGCTGATTCAGTCCTTGTCACTTGTACTGACTCAATGAGAAGCCACTCTGTCTGTAACTGTTGTGAAGTATGCCTCTGTCCAGTGATGTGTGGAAAGAGGCCCTCTTGTCAAGTTATTTAGAGGCTCATTGATTGCAGCAGAACTGAGAAAGTCCCCCCTCCCCCCCCCCCCCCCCCCCCAAATAGGAAATCCTGCTAGGTAAGCAGAACTGCATCTCCATTGTGTGTTGACTGGAAGCTGCACCAAATCTGACAGCTAAGGGCTGTCATTTGCAATCACCAAACTAAGAGGCTGATGCAGAAAGACTCGCAGAAGAGCTGTGCGCAGATGTCTGAGTGCATGGGTTCTACCACAAATTTAATACCGTGCGGTAAGTTAATTAAAGGCAAATTGTACACATGGAAACCTGCAAAAGGGGGGGGGGGAGTATGCTGGATGCATGATGCGCACAAGGTTTTGCGTTAAGTGCAGCTTCTTGTGCACAAGTCTGAATGAAAACGGAAAGTGTCAGCACACCTCCGTGGCTGTTCTTCTGCGCCTAAATATGAGCCTTTCAAAAACAGTTTGCACTTGTAATTTTTGAGAGGCCTCATATTTAAGCACGGAAGAACAAGTGCTGATGTGTACAGACACTTTTGATTTTGTATGGACATGTGCACAAGTTTGTTGCTTATGATCTGCATTTAAAACTTGCATGGGCTACCTTCCACTTGCAAGACAAGACAAAACCAGAACTTAAAAGTGAAAGATCAACAACAAATCCTCTCTGCAAACCATTCCATGCAGCCCTGAAGTTAATGAAACAATTCCCGCATTGTGTGCTTGTCAAAACTGGGTGGTGTACTCATGGCATTGCACAAAATACGTTAATTAGCTTGTGAGCATACATTTTAATACAGCCTGCACTGTGTCTTTCCACACGAGCTAACACCCGTGCACTATTCCACTCTGCGTTGCTGGGTGTGTACTGCGTACAACCCACGCTCAATGCGCAGTAACCCCGCAGCTAAGCCCGTGGTTGCTTTTGGCATCGGCTTCTAAGTGTGTTTTGGGGAAAAGGGCAGGGAGCTGATATAGGGGGTGAAGTGCTTCTATGTACGAAGGAAGAGAGGGACTTGGGGGTGATTGTGTCTGATCAGTGGTGTAGCTAGGTGGGGCGCCCGGGTAGCGGCCGCTCCCCCCAAATGGAGTTCTGCCAGCACCGGCACTTATTTTTTTCTCGCCGTGTTTCATTAAAAATGTGCACCAGTGCCGGTGGAAGTCCGCTGTTGCACCGATTTTGCTCCCCCTGCGCCGTTAACCTGGCTCCGCTTCTGTGTCTGATTACCTTAAACTTCCAAACAGGTAGAAAAAGCAATGATCAAAGCCAGAAGGATAAGTGGGTGCATAAAGAGAGGGATGACCAGCAGGAAAAAAAGAGGTGATAGTACCCTTGTAGAAGTCTTTGGTGAGGCCCCATTTAGAATACTGTGTGCAGTTCTGAAGACCGCACCTACGGAAAGATATAAACATGATGGAGTCGGTCCAGAGAGCAGCTACAAAACTGGTAAGCAGCCTTGAGCACAAAATATATGAACAAAACACAGGCTTATGAACCTCAATATGTATACGCTGGAAGAGAGGAGGGAGAGAGGAGTTAGGGGTTACAGAGGATGGGCAGACTGGATGGGCCATTCGGCCTTTATCTGCCATCATGTTTCTATGTTTCTAGATATAAAATAAGAAAGAAAAAATGTGGGGCCCTAGCCCTGATTTCAATTGGCCTGGCAGTATAAAAGAGCAGTCAAATAATAAATAAAACTGACAGCTCAGTTCAAGAAGGCCAGCTGAGTTGCTATCTCATTATATTTTATTCATGTGCTACCAAGCAAAGTCACTTTTAAAACTAGAAGCTTAGAACAGACACAGCGACCCACTGTTCATGCCATCCTGTAGAGGTATTCCAAAACAACACCTCAGTTCTCTAACTCTGCTCCAGAACAACACATATTTTTCAGCTTAAAGAGGCAGCTCTGCTGCGGACAAGATCCTGGAGGAAAAGTCCATTAAAACTTAATCTGCCATGTAGACTTAGGAAAGTCATTGTTTAGCCCTGGACATGAGCTGTAAGAAATTTAAATACTTTTTGGGATCTGCCCAGTATTTGAGGTAGAGCCCTCAAGTTTCCCAATTCTAGAGAGGAGACTGCCTGCCCAGTCCTGGGTTTGAATATACATTCTAAAACACAGTGTGTGGTATTTGAAGTCCCTAACAGTACCCACTGAACTGCAGGTCCCATTATGTATTTATTTTATTTTATTTATTTATTAGGATTTATTTACCGCCTTTTTGAAAGAATTCAGTCAAGGCGGTGCATAGTAAGAATAAATCAAACATAAGCAACAGAGAATTACAGCAGTAAAAATATTCAAATAACAATACAAAGTATGGCGTGGAGGGGAATAATCGAACACGAATGCCTATCTCCATGGGTGTCTATGTCCGAAAACGGGACAGACCGTATTTTTGAAAAAAAATGGACGTCTTTTTTTTTTTTTTTCGAAAATACGGTTTGTACGGACCAAATGCCATGGATTTGTTCGTTTCTGAGCTGGGCGGGTTTTTTTTTAGCGATAATGGAAACTAAAACCGGCCAGCTCAAAAACGTCCTAATCCGAGCCATTTGATCGTGGGAGGGGCCAGGATTCATAGTACACTCACCCCCCTGACATGCCAGGACACCAACTGGGCACCCTAGAGGTCAGTGCGGTGGACTTCAGACAACACTCCCACACGCATAGCTCCCTTACCACAGGTGCTGAGCCCACAACCCCCCAAAACCCACTACCCTCAAATGTACAACACTACCATAGCTCTTAGGGGTGAAGGGGGCACCTACATGTGGGTACAGTGGGTTTTGGAGGCCTCCCATTTACCAGCACAAGTGTTACAGGTAGGGGGGATGGGCCTGGGTCCGCCTGCCTGAAGTGCTCCAGGGACCTGCATACACGCAGGCCTCTAGGACTTGTTGCTGTTGTAGAACCTTGGCACACCAGTTGACACCTGAAGACTAATGGCTCCGAAAACGTCCTTTATTGGAATAAGCACGTTTACTCACAGTTAACTGCAGATTAGAGGTTGTGCCCCACTGGCAAAGAGTCTTCCTGGTACTGAGATTAGCAGTAGGTCAGAGCTGGCAGAATGCGGTACAATGCCCACTTTCAGTAACGTGGGTAACATATGAAAGGGAGCTAAAACTGGCTTACAAAAATGGCCACTACCTCATGGACTACCGGAAACAAAACAGGGCACACTTTGACCCAGTAAGCAGAGGGAAAAGCACCATGGGAGTAGAGCCTAACAACTACCAACATCGTGAGCATGTAACACAAGTTAGTGGAATCACGGAGCCCAATACCCTACACCCACCACAATGCATTGCTGATGTGACTCTGCAGTTCGCATAACAGAAAAGGTGTCACACTCACCCGAGAGCCACATCAGAACCAGGGAAAGGCTGTCAGAGGATAGAACACATTCTGCTGTCATGGAGGTGGGTACGGCATTTGAGGCTGGCATACAGGCTGGGAAAAAAGTTTGTAAAGTGGGGGGGGGGGGGGTTTGGTGGGAGGGGGTTAGTGACCACTGGGGAAGTCAGGGGAGGTCATCCCCGATTCCCTCCAGTGGTCATCTGGTCAGTTGGGGCACTTTTTTGGGACTTGGACCTGAAAAAAAAGGGTCCCATAAAGCGGACCAAATTCTCATCTAAAACCCCCTTCTTGTTTTGATTATCACCTAAAGACACCCATCTCTCCTCAGCCAATAACCACGCCCCAGTCCCGCCTTCACCACACCTCCGACACGCCCCCGTCCACTTTGTTCGTTCCTGCGACGGAGTGCAGTTGAAGACGACCAAAATCGGCTTTTGATTATACCGATTTGTTTGCCCACAGGAGAAAGATGCCCATCTCCCGATTTGGGTCGAAATATGGGCTTTCTCTTTCGAAAATAAGCTGGATAGTACACTACTTACAATGTCAACACAATACATAAGAGAACATTTTAATACAGTTATCAGAAATCCCGGACAGGCTGATAATCTCCCTCCAGGAACAGGGTAACTTGACAGTTCTGTTGTGACCTGAAGTAGCCATTGCTGGAGACAGGTTTATTTATTTATTTATTTATTTATTGCATTTGTATCCCACATTTTCCCACCTTTTTGCGGGTTCAGTGTGGCTTACAATATGATTTGAATGTTGGAAATACAATTAGTTACAGATAGTTAGAGATTAGATTATGCAGGGTTAAGCGAAGCAGTTGAGGTGTCGTTAGGGATGTACTAATGGGACATAGGCATTGCAACTTTGGAAGGAAGCAATGGTAGTTTGGGGGCGATAAAAAGACGTGAAGTCATTTGGTTTATAACTTTCTGTGATTAAAGGTATGAGTGATGTGATAATTTGGGAGTGGGAGTTCTGCGATGAATGTACGATGCATTATTGAACAGTAAGTATGGACTTTATGTGTTTTGTTTTTTTTCCGTAGACTTGTTCGAAAAGATGGGTCTTCAATAATCTGCGGAAGGAAGCTTGCTCGTTGATTGTTCTTAGGTTGCACGGCAGTGTATTCCAATACTGCGTGCTCTTGTGAGAAAAGGTTGACGCGTGTAACTTTTTGTATTTCACGCCTTTGCTATTGGGGAAGTGGAGGTTAAGGTAGGTTTGAGATGATCTTTTGGCATTTCTGGGTGGCAAGTCTATCAACTCTGACATGTAGGCTGGGGCTTCACCGTGAACGATTTTGTGGACTAATGTGCATACTTTGAAAGTTATGCGTTCCTTGAGTGGAAGCCAGTGCAGTTTTTCTCTTAATGGTTGTGCGCTTTCATATTTTGGCTTTCCAAAGATGAGTCTGGCTGCCGTATTCTGGGCTGTTTGCAGTTTCCTCAGTGTTTGTTTTTTGCAACCTGTATATAGTGAGTTGCAATAATCCAAGTGGCTGAGCACAAGGGATTGTACTAGGCTACGAAAGACGGATCTTGGGAGGTATGGTCTTATCCTTTTTAGTTTCCACATGCTGTAAAACATCTTTTTTGTTGTGTTGTTAGCATGAGTTTCAAGCGTTAGGTGGCGGTCGATGGTGATTCCAAGGATCTTTAGCGTTTCTGAGACTTGAAGGTTCAGGTTTGGAGTGTTAATGGTTGTGAATTCTTTTGTGTTGTATTGAGAGGTGAGAATCAGGCATTGAGTTTTTTTTGTTGCCAAGCTCAGTGGACCTTGATCTGACTCAAAAATGGCTTTCCTTACTTTTTTATTCTTAAAGGTGTCAAATTATTAAAGGCCCTTCTTGCCTGCCTATTTTCCCTACGTACTGCAAGGCTGAAAGAGTGCTGCAAAAACGGTTGAAGGATACAGGTATCCATTATACTGGGTCCAAACAGTTTTCCACATCTCCACTTTCTATCTGCGGTATGGGGCATTCCTTCATTCTTGCAGTACATTCCTTCATCCTTGCAGTACGTAAGGAAAGTAGACAGATGAGAAGGACCTTCGGATCCTTTTGTCATCGTTTTCTCAGTTTCTGTGAGATGAGAGCAGAGCTGTAGGGAAGATCCTAAATCTTGGACTTTGCTCCTCTGTCTCACCGCTCTGCTTGTCAAGGCCAAAAAGTTCACATGCACTTTGATAGCACTGACAAAAAAAAAAAAAAAAGTCACGTGTAGCACCAGCTTGAAACATAAGCCATAGACCCCACTAATACAGTTTCAGCATCAAGGTTGAGGCCTTGGCAAATGTTGTGTTATACTTTTATACTGCCTCCCTCAAACCAAGAAAAAAACAAGGGCCCCTTGTACCAAACAGCGGTAAAGGGGTTTATTGCGTGCCAAATCCCCCTTTCACCATGGCCAGTAAAAGGCTTTTTTTCTTTTAAATAAGGAAATATCCATGTGATAAGTTAAACACTTGCCACGTGCCCATTTCCTGAGGGAGCCTATACCGTGTCCTACTTAAGAGGCGGTAGGGGCTCCGGCAGTGACTGGGCAGCGCGTGGCACTGCCACTGGGCACATCCCCAGCACTAGAAATTATAAAATATTTTCTAGCGCTGGGATTGGCATGCGGCGGGAATCGGAACTATCGCTGGGCTCCCCCGGTAGAGCCCAGCAGTAGGGCCGAATTGCTACAAACCAAGCCGGTGATACCCCTACCACTCTTTTGTAAATGGGCCCCTAAGTGTAATACTTAAATCCATCATAACAATGCAACAATAAATGCAATGCATAATATAATACCGCAAGTAGACACAGCTCCGTTCACATTGAGCTATTTTTCTGAATTCCAAGAAAAATTTCCTTCTCTCTCTCTCTCATCCACCACTCACCACACCCTGTTTCCCGTTGTCACTTTCTTGCTTCTTCCTGTATAATATTAAATTGCCTGATAGATTCTTATCTGTGCCCTCAGAGATTGTAAATGAGATGTTCAGCAGTGTCTGTGTGCTTGTGTCATCCTGTCTAATCTCAAGGAATGTTTCTGCCCTTTTAGGACAGCATGTCATTAGTTTAAAAAAAAAAAACACCTTTTCTGTCTATTCAAATATAATGCACCTAGCAGCAGGGGATTTTTAACACAAACATACAACATTTCCATTGATTTCTTTTAATGCAAACACTGTGGTGTGCTGAGAGGCAGACATTTGTGTTCTTTTAAAAATATATATTTCAGTGTGCTGTTAAGCGTTCTTTGAGAGTGGCCCTTCCTGTTAAAAGGCCCAACAAAAGAAGATATTTAAAGTACATAAGTTTTCCAGACTCCCACTGGGCTCCTCTCTTCTTTACAACTCTGCAGGCGGAATTCACAACTTATTAGATACTCTGTGATATGCATAGATCCAATAAGAAAGAGCAGCCTATGTGAACAGACCTTGACAAGTTGCTGTTTTCAGCCCTGCTACAAATTGATTTGCTTTTAGGCTGAGACAGATACAATTTCCTGCCTTTAGCCTTTTTTCCCTCCTTGTTAAATGGCAGGCAATTTGAGGTTGCTATAATTGCAGTTAGCTGAGATCTTTCCACCTCCTCCCCCCACCCCCTACTCCCCATCTGATAAGGGAGCTGTTTGTGTTGTCTATGGAAGCCAGCTACCCCCTCCCAGCAGTCTGAGGATGACAGAGGGGTCTTTGATCACCTCCTGCCTGCAGGCTTACAGCAAGCATCTGTGGCTACAAGGAGACCCAACACTGAGAATGCTTTCCTCCAGGCATTACTTTTGTTTACAGCAACAACAATTTTATTTTACAGCTGTTATTACTGTATTGTTAATTGTTTCTTTCTGTCTCTGTACCTTTGACACTTAGGAAGTCATTTTATAACCAGGCACCTAAAAACTTAGAAAATAAAAACTTGTGCTTCTTTTATGAAGGCTGACACCAGTGTTAACAAAAAGATACATATGTATCATTACAGTGACCCCAAAAATACAAACATCCAAAATAACCAGTCCAAAAAGCCAGGGCGCATTCATTTAAATATTTAATGAGGTATCAACAGCCGTGAATTGGGTCAGCTATAGCAGGGATGGGCTGTCTTTATACACATAGGGTTGCATGAATATCAGCACTATCCCTAGCAGGCTGCAGTGTCAGAACTAGAAAATGTGAAGAGCTCTATAGACCTTCTGTGATAAACAAATAAGTAAAAATTTAACTAAAAATGATGGAAACAAACTGCTCGGGTGTCTTTTCTGAAAATATTTACACAATACAGTATTTAAAATCACCAAAACTCTAGTCTACTATGTTTTCTGTATACACTTCCAATGGCAGGCCTCATTTGGCCTTTGGACCACAGGTTCACTACCCTTGAACTATTGTCTTCCTGGAAGACCACTTACCTTGCTTATCCTGTGCCTCAGTTTCTTTTTATTCCCAAAAGTCACTGTTTCTCATTTAATCGTTCACAATTCTAAAATTCAAAACTGACTGATTAATCTAAAAGTGCTTGCGTTTTGAGCCCTAAATAATGGGGCTTCACTCCAAATACTGATGTTTCAGCATTGTCTCCTTTAGGGTTCCTCTGAGCTCTAAAGTAGAAAACTGTATGGGAATGGGGATTGCAGGACTCTCACAGAACCCATGAGATTCCAGCAGGCTTGGAAGAAGTTGCCACGGGATTCCCATCGGAATGGAAGAAGTTATTATTATTATTATTATTATCATTATTATTATTTTATTATTATTATTATTATTATTATTGTTATTATTATTATTTCAGCAGTTGATATACCGCAAGTGATCCCTGAGGTGACAATGTGGTTTACAATTTCTATTACAGGTAGTTTGCATTCCTATTATAGGTAGTTTGCAGTCCCATTAGATTCCCACAGGGTTGAAGAAGTTGCTGTGGGATTCCCGTAGGAGTGTAGTCAAAATCTCTGGTGACTCCAGAATGAGGCTTGGAATGCACTGAGAGAGGCAATTGGAGCACCAGAATGAGGCTTGGAACGTATGGAGAGAGGCAGTAGGAGCACCAGAATGAGGCTTGGAATGTCCAAAGAGACAGCTAGAACACCAGACTGAAGTTTGGAACACTCATTAACTGAATAGTGAATACTGTCCAAAAAAACATGGAGACTGTTGGGGTTGGGAGGAAACAGAGGACTGGGAACAAGTAAATAATAGTGTTGACTCCTGCAGGTATAGGTGGGGATGGAAGAGATTAATTGTGGGAATGGTTACGGGTGGGTATGGGTTACATTCCATTGGGGCTGGGCAGGGATGGATGAAATTTCTGTAAGACCAAGCAACAGAATAGAAGCAGTAACGCTAGAGCAAAAAAGGTAACCTAATACAAAAGATAAGGCTCTAGTAACAAAGTATGTGCTTGCAAAAAATGAAGAAAAAGCCCTGAGAAACCGTGGGTAAAATACCCAGGGTTTAGTGCGCGGTTATATTGCTCTTATAACACACGCCACAGTTCTATCATTGGGCAAAAAACTTCATTTTGGATTAAGCTTGCAATTTAATAGCTTTTGATATGGCTATTGTAGAATATATTTTTTAATTCTTTTTCTAAATATGTTTTTTCTCCTCTTTCCTTTTTTCAACTATTATTCAACAATAAGGCGTGAACTATTGCACTTAAAAGCTACTTATTGTTGAAGTTTTTTGCCCAATGATAGAACTGTGGCGTGTGTTATAAGAGCAATATAACCGCGCACTAAACCCTGGGTATTTTACCCACGTTTCTGAGGGCTTTTCTTCATTTTTGCAAGCACATACTTTGTTAATGGATGAAATTTCTGTCCCTGTGCAACTCTCACAGAAACAAATGTCACTTCTACACATGCCACTCTGCCCTACCCATGGTGAAGGAGAAGCATAATGGTTAGAGCAGTGAGATGAGAACCAGGAAAGCCCAGTTCAAATCCCACTGCGCACCTTGTGATCTTGGGCAACTCACTTAATCTTCCATTGCCTCAGGTGCAAATTTAGATTATGAGGCCTACTGTATCTGAATATAACTTGCCTTTAGCCACAACTGAAAAAAAAGAAAGCCATGATCTAAACCCAAATAAAATAAAATAATATGCATTGTAATATTCCAGGTGCCCTCAAGGATTAAAAGGGAAGGTACGGTAATCACACTGTCATTCAGGGCCAAATTCCATAAATGGTGATGAAAAATTGGCACTAAGCATGATTCTGTAGAGGGTGCACAGTCTTTATAGAATCAGCACCGATTCCTGCACCCTAACTTTGGACACCAGACTTAAGCCTGCTGAAACCTGTTGTAAATGCAGGCGGCCATCTTGGGCACGCTGACCAATAACAATGCACCCAACTTTTTGGAACACCCCTGACACGCCCATGCCCTTCTTATAGCTGCACTCCACTTTGAAATACACACTTTGGGATGTAGCCGCCTAGCATTATAGAATAGCACACAGCCAGATGCATACATACACATCATAATCGGTGCCAATTAAAGTCAGTAATTGATTGTTAACACCCAATTACTGCTTGTTAAGAGCTCATTAGCCAATTAAGTTGTGCTGATCTCAGGAGCACTTCCCAAATCTGGGTGCCATATTTAGAATCTGGGGTCAGTGTCCAAATTTTAAGAATCCACCATTGCTCCCATTGAAATAACTTATTGTCAATATTACCCCCAAGGCCTTATTAAAAAATAACCCAATCAGTTATGAGTCTTTTCCAGACAAATGCAATAATAGGTACTTCGAGATGACCTTTCATTAGTCTACATCTATGTCCAAGTATGTCCAAAACAGATGGAAGAAGTACAAGAAAAATGAATATATATAAACCCAGGGCCCGCCGAGAGGGGGCAGTCCCCTCCACCCGCCCCCCTCCGTCCACCACCAGGCCAGGCCCCCCTGAATTCAAATCATAGCGCCTCACCTCGACCTCGCTTTGTGTGAAAGAAGCGCAGCAGCGGCAGGTCTGCAGATCACCTCCCTTCAGCCTTCCCTCCCTGTGTCCCGCCCTTGCGCAAGTTACGGCAGAAGAGGGTGGTGGCGGTAACCTCGGGGGGTGGCGGCAGGGAGGGGCCCCGGGGCAGCCTTGCCCAGGCCCGGCCCAGTCTCTCGGCGGCCCTGTATAAACCTCAGATTAGACAAGAACTATTTGAGAGAAAAGATTTGCAGTATAAAAGTGAGGCATATGAGAAGCATGATAAATGGTCTTTCTGTAATACTGTATGATTGCCATTGTTGATGCCTCTTCAAATAAGTGCACCCTTGTTTTTTTGGACTAAATATTTTGGATGTTTTATAAAGGTGTGCATCTGTTTTTATAAAATGGGCCCTGAGAACTATCCCTAATAGCACACAAATGCTCTTACATTTGCAGTTGCTCCAAATGTAGGTGTTTTAGAAAGTATGCCCTGGGACATTGCAATGCAACCCTAGTTCCGCCTAAAACATGCCCCCGGGGATGCCTGTTTGAAGATTGCAAAAAAGCAGGTACTATCTTTCAAGGTACTGGGATCGATATTCAGCCAGCAACAGTCAGTATTTTTCTGGCCACCGCCGACTTTCCCCCTGGATATTAAATAGAGGAGTGTGGTAGCCGTGTTAGTCCCCTCTTAAGGTTATCAATAGAAATCAAACACAATAAAACATGGAAAAGAAAATAAGATGATACCTTTTTATTGGACATAACTTAATACATTTCTTGATTAGCTTTCGAAGGTTGCCCTTCTTCGTCAGATCGGAAATAAGCAAATGTGCTAGCTGACAGTGTATATAAGTGAAAACATTCAAGCATTACTATGACAGTCTGACAGGGTGGGAGGGTGGGTAGGAGGTATGCATGGGGACATCAAAGCATATCATTGATATTCTAACAGGATGGTGTGGATAGGTAAGGGGAGGGGTGATCAACAGAGACTTACAGCTTTATGGTTTATAATGGGCTAGGAAACCCAGATCCTTGGTTAAGAGTCCTTTCTGTTGGGTGATTGAATATTTTAACACCCAACAGAAAGGACTTAACAAGGATCTGGGGTTCCTAGCCCATTATAAACCATAAAGCTGTAAGTCTCTGTTGATCACCCTCTCCTCACCTATCCACACCCATCCTGTTAGAATATCAATGATATGCTTTGATGTCCCCATGCATACCTCCTACCCACCCTCCCACTCTGTCAGACTGTCATAGTAATGCTTGAATGTTTTCACTTATATACACTGTCAGCTAGCACATTTGCTTATTTCCGATCTGACGAAGAAGGGCAACCTTCGAAAGCTAATCAAGAAATGTATTAAGTTATGTCCAATAAAAAAGGTATCATCTTATTTTCTTTTCCATGTTTTATTTTGTTTGATTTCTATTGATAGCCCCTGGATATTCAATGCCATGTCCAGGCACTGGCATTGAATATCCCAGCATAAGAGGCTGGTTAATACCGATGTGGTTAACTGCAATATGCAACACTTAACCGCATAAAGATAGGGCTGTGTTTTATGTGGTCTTATTTATGGGGTTACCTTATGCAGTTAAGTACTGAATATTTGAACTTAGGGGGATTTTCATCAAAGGGTGGTAAAATTTCTCCTTTTACCGCATCTTAATTTCCTGTGGGATTTAGCAACCTACTGGATCCCGGGCTCGCAAGTTGCTGAATCCTGCTTTAGAGAAATAATGCTGCTTGTGAACTACTTTTGCAAGCAGCATTTTTCCCCACTTCCAGGGTGCATCGGGCTGCTGTGGCACAATACTCCTGGGTTTGCAAAGTTGCACCCTCCCCTCCAGCAGCATCCAGATCCCCCAGACCCCCACTGACAGCATCCAGACACCCCTCCCCCAGCAGCATCCAGATCCCCTGCTATAGGGGCTACCTGGTCCTAGCAGTGCTGGTCCCGGGGGAAGGGAGGGTTTAGGCAGGAGCGAGTGGGCCTTTGCTCCTGATTGAAGACACCACCCCTCCTCCCCCTGGGGCCAGCACTGCCAGAACCAGGTAGCCTGTATGAGAGGGGGTCTGGATGCTGATGGGAGGCTCTGGATGATGGGGAGAACCGGCTCTGCAGGCCCAAGAGCATCAGGCCGTGGCTTTGCAGCCCGGTGCTCCCAGATGGTAAAATAACCCCAGGAAAAAGCTAGGGTTATTTTACTGTGATTTCTTGGCCTTAGCACAACTTGTGGAGTATCACTACAAATCATATTAGGGTATTTGCATAAATACCACCAAATACCGCAGCAAAATTTAATCAAGCACCATTAGGGCAAATAATATACGTTAGGAGACCAATAATGTGTGCTACTGCCCTAACACCGCTTGATGAATCCCTCCTTAACTACATAAGGTGCCTACTCCAGCCCAGACTGCCTACAAATTAGTCAGTTTCAGCTTAGGTACTAACCACAAATAATTAGGGGGTCTTTACTAAGCTGTAAAAGCGTTTTTAGCTCAGCAGTAGAAATCAGCTGGCGGTAAACACTGAGTTGCCCAAGAATATAATGGGGTGTCTCCAGCGCTTACCGTCAGCTGATTTCTACCAGGGCCGACGAACACGGTAAGCAGGTATGCATGGCAGGGGGACGCCAACATTCGAGGAGCACCAGAAACTGCCATGCTTACTCTGCACTACCTTACAGCCCTTGTAGAGAAGACCTACCTTGTTCCTTGAAGGCCACCCTGGTGGTGTGGTGGCCTCTGCGGCTGCCGGGGCAGGAAAGAATCCTACTCTTTCCTGCTGTCTGCCATTCCTCTGTCTCCTTTGCTCTTCTGTGCTGTGGCAGCGCCACCCGTATTTTTAAAATGGCTGCCGAGCCTTAAAGGGACACAGATTTTTTTCTCCTGTAAAGGGTCCACTAAACAGACATCTTGTTATGAGAATCAGGTGTTCAAAATTCAGAGTTTCTATCTATTTATTTACTTATTTAAGGCATTATATCCCACATTAAACATTGACTTAGGTTGAAACCTGGGACATTAAAAATCTTTTTTGTCCTATGCCTGCATCAAAAGAAAAAAAGGATGGCACATGGGAGCTTGCTCCTTTTGCTTTGTGGAATGCATTAGTATATTATAAAAGTGCACGTGTCTTTTTTTTTTATTATTACTGCTGTTTCACAGAGAAGGTATTGAATAATGAGGGAAGGGTTTCTTCCTGCAGAACTGTCCCAGAGCAGTCTAAATGTGCCAGCATTGTCCAGTTCAGCACACTATTAGCTGCCAAGTTCATACAACGTTAATTATGTTCAGTGGAAATAAATCTGTTGGCTCAGGCTGCTTGCTATGTGAATATTCAATCACTGTTTTCATTGTTTGCTACCAAGTATTACATATTAAAGACATTTTTAAAATTCATTTATCCAGTCCTTACATGCAATCCTTACATGGTTTGCTTTTTAAACCCAAAGGTTTCCTATGATAGCATTGTGCTTATTTGAATTAATTTGTTCTGTACAAGTTTTGATTTGTTTTTATTTGAAATAAAAAGTTTTAAAACACATCTTATCAACAAGGTGCGGGGCCTAGAATGGGGACAGGGCTAGGTTGGGGCATGGGCTGGGTGGGCTAGGTGGGGGCAGAGGGCTCCACCAAACTGGTTTGGCACAGGGCCCCGCAATTGCTACGACCGGCCCTTGGCCGCCGCTTGAACTCCAGCAGCCATTTTGAAGCGGCGCAGGAAGCAAGACAGTAATCAGCCATGCCAGGAAGGAAAGAGGGGGCTCTTTCCTGCCCCGAAGAGGCCACTACACCATCAGTGCACTACAATAGGTACAGGAGGAGAGGGGAGGGGTAATGAATGAATGGAGTCGTGGGTGAAGGAAAGCTGGAAAATTAGGAAGGGGATATACATGGGGGAGAGAGAGAGGGAATCTGGTTTTCTTTGGGGGGTCAAAGTGACGGGACAGGGCTGGGTTGTGATGGGGTGAGGTGGGTGTGACAGTAGGGTAGGGTGGGGTGTGGGTGGGGTGTAACAGGGCGGGGCATGTGTCCTCTTTTTTCTTAGGGCAAATATGGTAACCCTAAATCAACTTCTTTAATGGTGAATCACAATTACATTCACCAGTAGATCCACAACTCAGAGTCCTGGTATAAATACAAAATCTTCTTCTCCAAACAATTGGTACTGCAACTCAGTGCTAATATTCCAGTATAAACACTATTGCCTTTGTCTCAACATGGAGCATATTTCACAGTTCTTCATTAAGAGAACAAAATCTAAAGAATAAACAAACAAGCCCTAAACATAAACTCTACAAGCATACATATTCTAATACAAAAAAAAATGTATTTTACACATAAAAACATACCATTTGTCAAAACATAGGCAAGAACCTTGGATCCCTCTAAAAATGGTGTCCCACAATTGCAAAAGACGCTGGCGCATGCACACCTCATACACCAGGCATTTCAATGCATCATACTCTCCGCCCAAAAGGAGGAGCTAGCTTCACTCCACCAGCAGTGCAGCCCAATCTACCTCTTTATTGAGTCCATTAGGCTCTACAGTATCCCACAAAAATATGTTTTTGTTCTTTTAAAGATAATTTTCTCATCATATTACCACCGTAAAAAGACATCAGCTATATCAATACCACAAATTGCAACTCGTTCACCAAATGATTCTTCTCAATCCAATGTGTCACCAGAGGAGCTTCTACTCTTTGCAATCATATGTTACTCAAATGTTGTGCCAATCACATTTTCACTTTCCGAGTAGTCTCCCCTATATACCACAGGTTACAGGGTCATCTTAATTGCATCTATAACACATGCCGAATCACAATTGGTTATAGATCTCAAAAAAAATTTGTTTAACCGAGGAACCCAAATTTTATTGGTCACTAGGGCATGTTTGCAATAAACACAAGGGTCACTCATATTATGGTCCCCCCCCCCATCCCCCCAAACAAAATGCGGTGTAACAATTTGCCTAAATTAGGCCCCTCTGGTAAACGCAAAATTGGGGAGGAGAATCAAGCTCTCGAGAAGAGACAATAAAGACCAATGATGTTTATAGATCACTCTATGGCTTGGGTTTGAACTGAATACGGTAAAACACATGTGATCCTAGTTTTCAATTTTTCTCCTAGTGAGATGAAGCAGCCAGGTTCTCTGGGCATTACTGACTCTTTCAGGCTCTTTTAATAGTATTTCTCAGGTAACCCCTATCTCTAAAGCATGTGTACATCTGAGATGCTTGCTGTTGAAAGGATGTCTCCCGAGTGCATAATCGTTTTAACCTCAAAAACTGTCCCACCAGGATACCATCTTTCAATGCTCGAAGATGGCCACTAGCATAATGCAGTATCATATTACGGTCAGTTGGTCTATGATATGCCTGTGTAAAAAACTTCCCCTGCTCAAATTGAATCAGAATGTCCAGAAACTTGACCTGTGGACCCCCTATATCAGCTGTAAATTTAATATTAGGGTCACACTGATTCAAACAGTGCAGAAAAGCATGCAAATCATCTTCTCCTCCAACCCAGATATTCATTAGGGATATTTTAAAAACCCGACTGGCCTGTTGACACCCAGAACAGGTTTGAGTACCCCTGGTATAGACTGTGCCTTGACGACTGGCACACTTCATGAAGTGAAGCAAGTCTTTAAAAAAGTGACGCTCTGTTTTCCTTTCATATAAGCTCCTAGACAAAATGCAATCAATAAACCTTTTAGAGAGAAGTGAAAATAAATAAACAATTCTTTATTTCTCTCAAACAAGGAAGGTCCTGCTTAAGAGAATGAGGAAGCTGGCAGACTGGCAGATGATAAAAGATAGACAATGTCCTGGCAAGATTCTGAGATACATAGAAAGTTGCAGGAGGAAATTGCAAAGGGAATGTTTCTGAAATATTTTATGTCACCTGTTCATTAAGTCAATAAAACAGACTGAGACTGAGGAAGGTAGTACTCAAATTAAAATTTGCGCAGGTATTTGGATGCGTGCTATTCTATAAGGCACACACTTAATTCCCACGGCATGTATCTCAAAAGAGGTATGGCCATTGACATGTTGGGGACATTCCAAAAAGTTCAGGGGGATTTACAAAATACCCTCCTAACCGTTCCTAACTTGGGAACTGGCATCTGCACCAGGTTTCAGCAGCTGGAAGTCTGGAATACAAAAGATAGGCATGAGATCTGTGCTAAACACTGTTCAATAGGAGTGGCCTAGTGGTTAGAGCATTGGTCTTGCAATCCACACATGGCTAGTTTCAAATCCCACTGCTGCTCATTGTGATCTTGGGCAAATCACCTAACCCTCCATTGCCTCAGGTACAAACTTAGATTGTAAGCCCTCCTGGGACAGAGAAATATCCAGTGTACCTGAATGTAACTCACCTTGAGCTACTATTGAAAAAGGTGTGAGCAAAATAATAAGATGTGCACCCTTCATAGAATAGCACTGAAATTTTTCTGTGCCTAAGTTTTGGCATTGTTTATTGATTTCCCTTCTTTAGAAAACTTGAAACATGGTTGTTCCATGATGCATACGAAAATTAGGTTTTGGCATATGCCAGGTGACATTTTACATTCGTTTATTCTTTTTTCATATGCTACATTCTGTAGATTTGTGTTTACCATTATTTTGTTAGATACATTTTTTTTTATTGTACAATGTAATGTTTTATGTTTTGTTATTTTGTTATTTTGTTATTTCTATCCTGGATGGAGCAGGATAGAAATTTGTGAAATAAATAAATAATAGATGCTAAAGTTATAGAATAAGGGAGTCAGCTTCCAGCACCACTGAACACTCAAATATTCAGTGCTAGTTTCAGGATATGGCCCAGCATTGAATATTTAGGTCTAATTAAGCCAGGGACAATCAGCATTTAAAGAAACACTGACTAGTGCCAGATGAATATTGACTCACATATCTTTCTATGTATATAGACAATTGGAGTTGACGGTGAACTCCTTTTGGGTAAGTGGACTGAGAATGCCTATGAGACTGACACTGGAATTAGGGTTCTGAAACCAGTCTTCCTTCCACCCCTCAAGAACCATCCACTGAAGGTAAAGAGAGGTCTCCACCTTCATCCCATGTAGCCCTGGGAACTGTCAAGCACACAGTTCACATAGGGACTTGCTACACTATTGGACTCATTTTGAAAGAGAAGGATGTCCATCTTTCAACATAAAACGGAAGATGGACGTCCTTCTCCCAGGGACATCCAAATCGGTATAATCGAAACCTGATTTTGGATATCTCTAGCGGAAGTCTGTCACAAGGACATCCAAAGTTCAAGGGAGTATGTCGGAGGCGTAGCGAAGGCAGGACTTGGGCGTGCCTAACACTTGGACGTCTTTGACCCATAATCGAAAAAAACAAGGACGTCCCTGGCGAACACTTGGACATTTTCACACCGGACCTGTTTTTCTTACGAATAAGGCACAAAAAGGTGCACGAAATGACAGAATGACCACCGAGAGATCGGGGATGACCTCCTGTTACTCCCCAAGTGGTCACTAACCCCCTCCCACCCTCAAAAACATCATTAAAAATATTTGTGCCAGCCTCTAAGCCAGCCACAAATGTCATACTCAGGTCCATGACAGCAGTATGCAAGTCCCTGGAGCAGTTTTAGTGGGTACTACCGTGCACTTCAGACAGGCGGACCCAGGCCCATAACCCCCTACCTCTTACATTTGTAGAGGAAACAGCGAGCTCTTGCAAACCCACCACAAACCCACTGTACCCATATAGAAATGTCCCCCTTCACCCATAAGGGCTATGGTAGTGGTGTACAGTTGTGGGTAGTGGGTTTTTGGAGGGGGTTGGGGGGCTCAGCACACAAGGTAAGGAGCTATGTTCCTGGAGCATTTTATGAAGTCCTCTGCAATGCCTCCTAGGGTGCCACGGTTGGTGTCCTGGCATGTCAGGGGGACCAGTGCACTACAAATGCTGGCTCATCCCATGCCCAAATGGCTTGCATTGGACGTTTTTGACATGGACGTCTTTGGGTTCGAAAATCGCTGAAAGTCTGAAATGTCCATGTTCTAGGGACGTCCAAACCTAGGGACGTCCAAATTTAAGGATTGGACATCCCAGACAGCATTTTCGAAATAAAAACTTGGACGTCCATCTTGTTTCGAAAATACGGGTTTCCTGGCCTTGGATTTCGCCATTTTGCAAGGACGTCCAAATCGGAACTTGGACATTCCTTTCGAAAATGCCCCTCCATGTAACCCTGTCCATGCTGTTCCATGACATCTGTCATTTGTTAACAAGGAGTTTCCAGGATTCACTGTATCCCTGTCCTGCTTGGATGTGGTATGAGGTACAGAATGACACGGGGATGAGGACCTGTGGTAACCGCGGGGATGGGGATGGGAATAGAGCTCACAGGGTCGGGTTGGGGACAGATCCCATGGGGATGAGATGGGGATGGGGATAGATCCCAAAGGGACGGGGTGGGGAATGTGGACAGAGCTCATGAGAACGGGGACAAACTTTGTCCCCATGTCACTTTCTACTTTGAAGCCTGTTAATCAACTGGACTGTTACTTATGTTTGATTGATGCAGACAATATTTTTAATTTGTTGGAAAAACAAGCAAACATGCTGGCCACAGCTAGCAAAATTTGCATGGGGGATCCAGTACATCCTGCTACCAGCACATCTTCTAAGAATACATCTTCTATTGCAGGAGGGTCAGTGGAAGACAGGACAGCTAGACTGAATCCTGAGATTGTTGATGACTTCTTATTCATCCATAGATTAAAAAATCATAATGGTGCTTCAAAGGGCATATTTATCCCCTCTAGGGCATATAGAACGGGTTGTATTTTGCAGTGGCGTACCAAGGGGGGGGGGGGGGGGCGGTGGGGGCGGTCCGCCCCGGGTGCCAGTAGGTGGGGGGTGCTCCGCTCCCGCCGCCTCCCGTGGCCGTTCCCACGGCACCGCACATTTAAAAAACCGGCGAAGCAGCGTCGCAGGCAGCGCCTCGTGCCCTGCTTGTAAAAAAAAAAAAATCAAATCTCCTTGCTCCTTCTCCTCCTCGTCTTGACGTCGACTCGGGCCTTCCAATCAATTTGATTGGAAGGCCCGAGTCGACGTCAAGACGTCAAGACGAGGAGAAGGAAGGAGATTTGAATTTTTTTTACAAGTAGGGCACGAGGCGCTGCCTGCGACTCTGCTTCGCCGATTTTAATGGGACTGAAGGTGGGGAAGGAGAGGGGCCGAAAGGGACTCGGGTGGGGGTGTTTAGAGGGGAGAAGGGGACTGGGGTGGGGATCTCAAAGGGGAGAGGGGACGGGAGAAGGGGACTGGGTGGGGGTGTTCAGAGGGGAGAAGGGGATGGGTGGGGGTCTCAGAGGGGAAAAGGGGAGGGGAGAAGGGGACTGGGGTGGGGATCTCAGACAGGGGATCTCAGAGGGGAGAAGGGGACTGGGGTGGGGTCTCAGACAGGGGAGGGGAGAAGGGGACTGGGGTGGGGATCTCAGAGGGGAGAAGGGAAGGGGAGAAGGGGACTGGGGTGGGGGTCTCAGAGGTGAGAAGGGGAGGGGAGAAGGGGACTGGGGTGGGGGTCTCAGACAGGGGAAGGGGAGGGGAGAAGGGGACTGGGGTGGGGGTTTCAGAGGTGAGAAGGGGAGGGGAGAAGGGGACTGGGGTGGGGGTGTTCAGAGGGGAGAAGGGGACGGGTGGGAGTCTCAGAGGGGAAAAGGGGAGGGGAGAAGGGGACTGGGGTGGGGATCTCAGAGGGGAGAAGGGACTGGGGTGGGGGTCTCAGAGGGGAGAAGGGGACTGGGATGGGGTGTTCAGAGGAGAGAAGGGGACTGGGGTGGGGGTCTCAGACAGGGGAGGGGAGAAGGGGACTGTGGTGGGGGTCTCAGACAGGAGAAGGGGAGGGGAGAAGGGGGCTGGAAATGGGGGCTGAAAAAAGGGGCAGAGAGAGGGGACAGATCCTAGATGGAAGGGGGAGCGAGAGGGAGGGCAGACCCTGGATGGATGGGAGAGGGAGGGCAAATGGTGGATTGAAGGGGCAGAGAGAAAGGGCAGGCAGTGGATGGAAGGGACGGCAGAGAGGGCAGACACTGGATGGCAGAGAGAGATAGAGAGAGAGAGAGAGAGAGAAGACAGATGCTGGATGGAAGGAAGACGGTGAAAAGAAGATGAGGAAAGCAGAAACCAGAGACAACAAACTGTAAATAAAATATATTTTTTTTATTTTTTTTGCTTTAGGATAAAGTATTGTAGATGTGTTAAATGTTTATAATAGAACATGTAAATAAGGTAATCTTTTATTGGACTAATTTTAATACATTTTGACTAACTTTCGGAGAACAAAACCCCCTTCCTCAGGTCAGGATAGGATACTGTAACAGCACTATACTGTACTGACCCGAGCACGGAGGTTTTGGCCTCTGAAAGCTAAATGTATTAGTCCAATAAAATGGTATTATTTTACTTTCTATATTTGTTTTATTTCTATTTGTTAATTTGTAAAGTGGTGATTGGTACTTGTTAGTTTTTTTTTTCAAATTTACATCTGCTGTCTTTATATTTTGCTCAGTACTAGGGGACAGTTTCTGTTTCTGTGGTGTTGCATTGTATGCAGAGTCTGGCATTGGGGGTTCAGTTTAATTTTTGTCTAAATAGAACGTTTATGATTACTTATTCTATAGTGGATTAGGGTGTATCTGTGTTTGTGAAAAAGACATGGCTTTCAGTTGGCATTGACTGTGCAGGATCTACGATCTGTACTATTCTGTCTGGTTTCGTTTTACAATAGGTGAATTGATGTTCTAGTGCTCACTGTAGTGTTTAAGATGCTTTCCTTTTCCTTGTGTGACTCGTAGAAATGACTGCTTATGGTATGGTAGAATTGCTCTATAGGTCCTGAGTGTTTTGTATTCTCGGCATGCCTAGTACTGGATTTGGGGGGGGGGGGGGTGTTAAAAAATGACCGGCCCCGGGCCGGGTGTCAACTACCCTAGATACACCACTGGTATTTTGTACCCCTGGACATTTTAACAGGGTGGATTAGGATTCCTTGGGTTAGTAGAAGTCAGCTATTGTTGGGGTTCGAAGTGTAGAGGGTGGTGGTGGTGGGAGGATTTATTATTTTTTATTTATTTATTTGTTACATTTGTATCCCACATTTTCCCACCTATTTGCAGGCTCAATGTGGCTTACATAGTACTGGAGAGGCGTTTGCAGACTCCAGTGTGAACAAATACAATGTGATGTTATGATAGGATAAAGTTCATGTGGCACAGCCAGATTAGGGAATCGTGAATGGAAGAGTTGCTCATTGTTATTATTGTTTTCTATTTATAATTTATACACTACAGTTGCACAGCATATTGTTCCTTTTTATACTTTAATAAAAATATTTCAATATAAAGTCATAAGTGTTTGAGGCTTCTGCAGATGAGAACAGAGCCCACAGGGACGGGGTGGGGATGGGGACAGAACCTGTAGGGACAGGGCGGGGACAGAGATGGGGCCTGCGGAGATGGGACAGGGATGGAGACGGGTGGGGGACAGGGACAAATTTTACCCCTGTGTCATTCTCTAGTAAGAGGACTACTGGGCTATGCCAAACACCAGAAATAAAGCACAGCTTACTAAAGTAGGCATGGCTTAGGCCCCAATGCTCAGAAGCAAATGCGGGGACATTAGCGCTGGACCAGCACGTGCATTATTGATTACAGAATGCTGAAAGGCTCTAGTGCTGGAAACAATGAGCAAACCAAAGATTAGCACAAATAGCACGGTAATGTAGTCAAACGGATGTTAATGAGCTCATTTCCTATTCCCTCCCAATGCTCAGAGAACAGTGCGTAAACTGAAGCCGCCTTTACCTCTTAAAAAATAATGCCAGCTCAAAGGCAGGTGTTAGGGTGTTTGAAGAATGGATTTCTCATGATTCTTTCTTTAAAATCTGCTGGGCTTTCTTTCATTTCAAAGCAGAAGGAAACCCACGTAAGCCCCTAAGCACCAGTAGTGAGAAATAAATGTGCATGAATCTGAGAAGACCCAAAAGTGAAAGCACAGATTGATGCCTGTTTCCTGTATTTAATATAAACCTTCTATGTAAAACAGCAAAACATAACAAAACGAAAAGCTTATATTTAAAGGCGCAGAAAACAGACACCGATGTGAGCTTCATATTCGGGTTTGCCTGGCACATGTGCACAGGAGCTGGGCTTACCCGCGAATTCTTCTGCACATGCGCCAAGCACGTTCCCCCCTTGCTTTCGCTTTAATAGTGCGCATATGATTTGCATACCATTTCCTTTGAGCACTGGCGAGCTCATTTTCTGTGCTGTTCTGGCGATATAGTTTCTACGCTGTTGGCTTACCGCGGGAGTTCTGAGCGTTGGGGCCTTAGCTTGCAGTAGGCCGGGTTTGTGTGACTGGAGCTGGAAAGCAGCTGTGGTGCTTACAGATCAAAAATCTACTTTAGCTCAGCTCAAACAGGATAAAGAAGAAAAGCAAGAGTGAATGATTAACAGGGTGACTACACAGGACGTACCACTGGGTCCCAGCTATGCAGTGTTTTGTTTGCAACCTCCTATAAAACACTTCCGTCTGGCTACTTGTTAGTTGTTTTCCTTTTTCTTTTTTTTTTTATTAAACGTCCTCTCCCCAAAACATCCTTCTCTGACCCAGTGCACATTTTATGATGGCCCTGTAAGCTGCCTAGCTGAGTGTACAGTCTTCGGCAGGAAATGGTGTTGCAATGTTGTTTTATGAGAGCTGTATCTTTGTTTTATTTCAGACAGTTTGTTTGTGTTAGGAAAGGATAGATAAGCTAAAAATGTGATTTTGATCCTGACTGGGTCTGACTAACTGAGTTGTTTACTAGTTCTGTTGTGCAAATAGTGTAAGTGGTGTTAAGACCATACCCCTGCCCCCCCCCCCCCCCCCCAACACACACATCTAACAACTCCTATCCCTAGAGCTTTTCCATGTTAGCATCTCCAGAAAGACCTGTGCATGGGAGAGAATGGGTGCCAGAGTGGTTAGAATAATAAACTGAAAACTGTGCTCACAGGTTCCCAATTAAAATATATGCTCTCAGGGCAGGGACTCAATGCATCTGTCTATTATTGGTACATTGTCCTTTTTAAAGTGCAATTTAAATGTAAAAATAATTATGAATCATAAAGGAATCCTGTTCAGAAGGAATGGATCCTGAGCTTAGCGGAGATTGGGTGGCAGTACTGGTGGTTGGGAGGCGGGGCTAGTACTGGGCAAACGTCTACGGTCTGTGCCCTGAAAATGGTAGTTACAAATCATGGTCAGGTATACATATAAAGTAGCGCATATGAGTTTATCTTGATGGGCAGACTGGATGGACCATACAGGTCTTTTTCTGCCATCACCTCCTATGTTACTATGTTATGATACACAGTACTGGCTACAAACAATTCTTGTGTCAGCTCATGCATGCATCTCAACCCTAGATTGTAAGCTCTTCCGAGCAGGGACCGTCCTTAATTGTTAATTTGTACAGCGCTGCGTAACCCTAGTAGCGCTCTAGAAATGTTAAGTAGTAGTAGTAGTAAGAAATCCAAAAAGGGCAAAGATAGAGCTAGTCCAAAAATATTGGCAAGGTAGCTATAAAATGTGCAGTGTACCATGTTCTGTAATCAGTAATCATGCCCGTGACCTCAGCCTAGTTCTCTTCTCAGGGCCGGCCCAAAGCAAGATGCTGCCTGAGGCAGAGCTAGGATGCTACCACCGCCTGAGGTGGAGTTAGGATGCCGCCTCCCCCGGACAAGATGCCGCCCCTCTTCCTATCTCCAGCCCGTTAGCGGTGTTATACTGCTGCCAGCACCTGCCTCTTCCCTTTACTGTGGCTGCCTGAGCCTCTGATGAAACAGGAAGTTACATCAGATAGGTGGCTGCAGAAAAGGGAAGAGGCGGGTGCTGGCGGCAAGGCAGTGTATGGGAATCGCTGCTGCTTCCAGGTAATGCCAGGGAGATGCTGCTCCTGAAGAGTGCTGCCTGAGGCCCCTGCCTCAGGTGGCCTAATGGTCGGGCCACTCCGTCTCTTCTGGATTTTGGGTCAAAGTCTATAAATGGTGCCTTAAAAATCGGTGCTGAAAAACCATGCATTTAGCGTGATTCTATAAACTGTGCCTAAAGTTAGGCTTAGTTTATAGAATATGATCACTTGTTGTTCTTGTGACTAACATTTAGGCGCAGCCATTTAGGCCATCTAAAACCAGGACTAAATACCTGCGCCTAAGTTATTATAGTGTATTCTATAATAGTGCGCATAGATTTTGAAACGCCCATGATCCGCCTATTCCACACCCATGGCCATGCCCCCTTTTTGGCTGTGCACATTAGAATTTACGCACACTGCATTATAGAATACACCTAGAAAGTGCGCAGCTGTGGAACGCTTTTATAGGTCATTTATTACTGTGTAGCAATGTGATGCAATTTAAGAAACTTCTCAGCACACACAGTGTTTTATTGAGTTTTTGAAATGCTATGATTTCTGAAATATCCTGAATTGAACTGTGATTTTATATGAAAGTGTGTCTTGTTTGTATGTTAGGTTTTGTATAATATGATTGTTTGTTTTTTTTGTAAACCACTTAGTTAATTAGGTGGTATATAAGTTGTTGTTTTTTTAAAATAAATAAATAAATAAATAACACACACATATTTATAGACTAATACTTATGAGCATGATTAGCACCAATAATTGGCAGTTACATGCATAAGCACTAACGCCCAAATTCTATATATGACACCTTAATTTGTGCGCACTAATTTGGCAGCATGGCCAAATTGCGTGCACAACTTAATTAATGAACAAGCCAATCAGCGCCGATAATTGGTACTTAATTAGCAGCACTAATTGGCTTTAATTAGAATGTACACATATAACTTTCTAGGCACATTCTACATTACAGTGTGCGTAAATTCTAATGCGGCCAGCTGAAAAGGGCAATGCCATGGTCATGGAATGGGCAGGTTGTGGGCATTTCAAAAAAGCTATGCACACTAATATGGAATGCACGCGATCTGCGCCTAACTTAGGCACTGGTATTTAGGCCTGGTTTTAGGTGTCCTAAATGGGTGTGCCTAAATTTTATGGTATAGCAAAGAGAGGGAGCGAAGTACGAGCAAAACTCCAATCAAAGAAAAAAAGCACCAAGGGCCTTAAAAAGAGGGGCACCTAAAGTTGATAATAAAAAAACTGTGTCCTTCTTTTTAAGGCCCTTGGTGCTTTTTTTCTTTGATTGGAGTTGTGCCTAAATTTTAGTCACAAGAACAGTGTGTGAGCATATTCTATAAACTAAGCCTAACTTTAGGTGTAATTTATAGAATTACACTAATAGCCTGGTTTTTTTTGGTGCTGATTGATAAGGCATCATTTATAGAATTTGGCCCTAAGCACAATTCTATAAAATGTGTGCTTAAGTCCCTTAGAGGGCCTTTTACTAAGCCGCAGTAGCATTTTTGGCACGAGCTAAAAATAAGTGTGCATTAAATACTAGAGATGCCCATATATTCCTATGGGCGTCTCTAGTGTTTAACGCATGCTGAAAATGCTACTGCGGCTTAGTAAAAGACCCCCTTAGTGTGCAACCGCATGGGGAGTATTAATATGGGCGGATCATGGGCTTTTTGTCTAGCGATGCGCACAAATTATAGAATAATATGTTGCGTGTCTGGCGTGGCGCATTTCATGAATGCCATTGAGTTCATGTAAGCGGCAGCACCTATGTTTTGGTACGCCAATGCCGCCTTACGCCTGTATCAATGTTCCTTCTAAGCTATGCGGGAGACCTCCAGCCGCATTCCTGTCAGTAGGGGACGATGCTTCAATATTGTGTTTTCAGTCACTAGGGAAAGGCAGGTCCCCTGCAGAATTTGCAATATTGAAACAGCACCACCTCTGGCAGGAAAGTAGGTGGAGGAGAGCCAGGGAACTTTTGGACTGTATTCTATAACAGCTTTGGCACGGCTAAGCACCGTTACAGAATTAACAGTAAGCGTGGCTTTTTTGAAGTGCCTCATTTCTGGTGCCAGGTCTTTAGATTCTCCACCAAAGACTTCTAAGTCAGCTGGAGCTTCAGCCCTTAAAGCTGGACCACTGCTGCCGCCCCCCCCCCCCCCCCCCAGGACCGCCATGTAGCCAGACTACAAACATTATGGGCAGAGGGGCAGAGCCCAAAGTGGGGGGACACATTTTGCCCTACCTCCCTGCCCCTGCCAGAACTCTACAAACCTTGGCTGGTGGGGGTTCCAAAGCCTTCCTCCAGCGTTGTTCTCTGCCGCATTGCCTGCCCTATGGCTGCTTTTCCCCTCACGTCAGCCGCAGGGCAGGAAATGTGGTGGAGAACAGCGCTGGAGAAAGGCTTCTGCTGGCAGGGCTTGGGGACCTCCGCCAGCCAAACCAGAGGCCCCAAAACCCTGTGCCTGCTCCTCCCTAGCTTATAAGGTGGGCCTGGTGCCGGAGTTTTCTCTCTCCTGCTCCTGTTGGGACACGATCACCTAGGTCCCGTCAGGAGCAGGAGAGAGACAGACCCCAGCACCGGTCCTCCCTTGGAGGCCAGGCCCGGGGGAATCTTGCCTCCCCTGCCTTCCCTCTCGGCAGCCCTGACCATGTGAAATAGTGCATACTGTCATGTCAGTGTGGTAACAGTTACTAACAGTGCACGCTAATTCATGCATTACCTACTTAGTGCACTTTGGTAAACAGGCCTGTAAATTTCCCGAGGTCCTACAAGTCGATCAACTTGTTTTGTTTCTGGTGCCAGAGGGACTGCAGCAAAAGCCCATTCCACACCCATGGCCATGCCCTCATGGCACAAGTGAAGCAGGCAAGAGCAGCAGTTGCACCCTTGTGGAATGCAGAATTCAAATTTACTTCACTGCCAAACCACAAGAAATTTCTATCTGCCTGGATAATTGCATGGCTAGGAACAGTACAACAACCTCCCAGACAAAAGATTAGGTTCAAGGAATAATAAAAGTAGCCTGAAGGAACCTGTCCCTTCCCTGGTCTTAGCTCTGTAGCTGCATTCCCAGTGAGGCACTGCTCCCCTATACTCAAGCCCAGGCATTGTCCACTACATGGCAATCCCTTGGAAGCAGAGGACAGGGGTGGAGAGAGGGAAGGGAAAAACTTGCTAGTACACGGGAGTGGGGTTAATACATTTTACTGTATTTACTGTAAAACTGGCAATTATTTTATTATATATTTTTTTACATTAGGCCTTAGTTACAGGCTGCTGTTTGTTGCAATGAAATTGTGATGTGCTGCCCCCTAGTGAGAGTGGCTATTATGTGGGGCTGCATTAGGAATTGTTTAAATAATTTTATTCCTGCTATATTATGCTGTTTTGATGGGGTTTTTTGTACTTATATGATCTAAACTGCTTGGGGGTGGGGGTTATAAAGCAGTATATAAATCTGATAACAGCAGAACTGATGGTGGTGATGCTGCATTCTCTGGAGAAGTATTATGTTTGCTACTTCTAATGCATCTTATTTTTGTCACTATCTTGTTTTATACTTTACTTTCTGTGATTTTTATTTAACTACATACAGGTTAAGCGTTGCATTTTTAACTATTCCCCTGGTTTTCTCCTCTTTATAGTTTTTGCTAGGCCTTAGCCTCTGAGTGGCTAGAGGGAGGGGGGGACTTTTACTGGTCCAGAGGTGTTAGATTGCCTCCATTGAGATGCACCTGTGAAGGCGATTTTATAATTGGCATCTCAGTCTAGGTATCCCTTAGTGCCAATTCTATAATGGCGTCTTGGTGCCAAGATTTCATTTCAGAATAGTAACATAAGGTTAGCATTGATGCTCCCATATCAGGGGCGTAGCCAGATAGCAGATTTTGGGTGGGCCTAGACAAGAAGTGGGTGGGCACGTGTTCTCTCCCCCCCTCCCCCACCAACTTAAAAAAATATCTCAGCTGGCAAGAAACACTGCTCACTACCTTGGCAGCCTGCAGCTGGCATGCGCTGAAAACTGAGCACATGCAGTTACCAGTATCGGCAGCTTAGGAAGCTCAGACTTCTAAATTGGAGAGCAATGTTTTCAGCATCATCAGGAGGTCTTCAGCTAGCGGAGCTTGGGATCCCCACCAGCTACCACTAAATGTGTGCTGCTGTTGGGTGGGCCTGAGCCCTAAGTGGGTGGGCCCCGGCCCACCCAGGCCCACCTGTGGCTACGCCACTGTCCCATATGTAGGCATGCCCGCTTGCACCATGTCAAGGCAGGTGTAAGTTGGTATGTCTAGGTATGTAACGAGTGTAGTTTACAGTAGCCTAGTGGTTAGTGTGGTGGGCTTTGATCCTGGGGACCTGAATTCAATTCCCACTGCAGCTCCTTGTGACTCTGGGCAAGTCAGGTTTTTGGACATTGAAAAAAAGAACTTTTTAATATATCTCCACTGTTTCTTTTTCCCCTTGGATAAACTTGTGGAGCTTTTTTCCTGTTTGTTTCCTTAGACTACTCAATTCATTTAGCATTCTTGCATTTTGTCACTTCTGTAACTAGCATTGGTGCATCTACTGCCTCCTTGTGGGAGTCCCTGCTGATTGTGAAACATCTTAATATGCAGCAAAGAATTTTTCTGTGTGGTAACTACAGGAGATATGTTGAGCACACTCCCAACTGTTACCAAGCTTTAAAATTTGCAGTAAGTGAAAAACTTTACCACACTTTGATGCTCATTTTCAAAGCAGATGAAACCCTCAAAGTGCCTAAAAAAACTTCCAATTAAATGAATGATGCATATTAAAAATTACACAAACAGATTATAAAGTACAATAAATAATTCTCTATCATTGGCTTTGTAAAACAAATATAACATATGTGGTGAATTAACCTGGATGCAACTGTTCTTAAGGGTAGATGGACAGAGAAGAAGATTAAATCATAATTAAGTTTGCAAACAAAGTGAAGATGAATAAATATGGGTACAATTAGGGCTAGATAGAATTAAGGAAAAGAAGAAGTGAAATTAATTATATGAATGGATAATGTTCAAATAGAATTCTTTATTTTCTGAAAAGCTAAATTGAAAAAATGAGTTTTCAGTAGGTTTCTGAAGGACAGGTCTATGCATTTAATTGTTTTTGGTAGAGAATTCCAAAATTTAGCACCTTGATATAAGAAACTGGCATTGTGAATTGTTTTATAGATTACATTCCTACAAATAGGGAAATGCAGAATTAAATATTCTCTGGATGAAGATACAGAATTAAGTAGGGGTAATTCAATGAGATTGCTCATATATGATGGAGCAGAACCATATAGAATTTGGTAAATAAGAACACAGAACTTGAAAGATATTCTATCGTTTATTGGTAACCAGTGTAGGTTATATATAAGAGGAGTTGCTTTGATGAATTGAGGTGATCTACATATGAGGTGTGCAGCAGTATTTTGAGCAGTTTGTAATTTTTTGATAAGGCCACCTTTAATTCCTGCATAAGTGGAGTTGTAGTAGTCGAATTTTGTTAGTACTAGAGATTGAACCAAAGTACGAAAGACTGATTTAGTGAAAAAAGGTCTTAATCTCTTTAGTTTCCAAATTGAATTAAAGACACTTGAGATCACCTTAGAAACTTGAGTTTCAATGGTAAGTCATAATTCCTAATATTTTCATTGATGAGTCAAGAGATAAGTTGTTCTCTAACGTAACATTTTAAAGATTTATAGGGTAGTGAGGGTTACTTATTATTAGAAACTTAGTTTTTTCAGTATTGAGTTTTAATTTAAAATTAGATGCCCAAGATTCCATTAATTTGATACCTGATTTGCTCGAGTTTGTTATTTCATATAATTCTTTAGAGAATGGGATATAAATGGTGATATCATCGGCGTAAATAAATGATGAAAGACCATTTATTTCTAGTAGATTACCTAGGGGGATCATCAAGATATTGATCAGGATGGGGGACAGAGGAGAACCTCAAGATATTCCACAATCAGGAGACCATTTTGAAGAAATTGCACCTCATTGTTTGACTTGATTTGATCTGGACTTAGAAAGCCAAAGAACCATTTCAGGACAGCTCCACAGGTTCCATAATGGTCAAGGATATTTAGAAGAATATTATGGTCAACAGTGTCAAAGGCACTAGACATATTAAACTGAAGTATTAATATTTTGTTGTCAATACTCAGTTCTCTTCTGAAGTTGGCTAACAGGGTAGTAAGAACAGTTTCAATACTATAAGAGGGTCTAAAACCGGATTGTGAACTGTGCAAGATGGAATGGAGTTGGAGATATTCCATTAGTTGTTGAATGACAAGTCCTTCCATAACTTTAACCAATAGAGGAATTGAGGCCACTGGTCTATAATTGGAGACTCTACTTAAGCTTGCTTGGGTATTCTTTGGTATGGGAGTGAAGATAATATTGCCATTTTGAGAGGAGAACAGATCCTGAGATAGCATCAGAGTAAGATCTGAGTGTAAATAATGGATGAATAGATTAGGAGCTGATCTGAGTAGGTAACTAGGGTATGTGTCAAGAAGGCATTGTGATTTTGCATATTTGAGTAGGGTGTGATTGACCTGATCAATAGTAATTGGGTGAAAAGTGGACCAAAAGTTGTCTGCATGAGAACACGATGGTAATCGATCCTGAAGATTGAGGAAGTAATCAATTGATGTAAAAGTGTTGTTTAGCTCTAGTTGGAGTGGGTTCTTTTGCAGTTGATATAGGCTGAGTGTTCAATAGACTATTTACTAAAGAGTAGAGTTTCCTTGGATTGACTTTTGTATCACCAATGAGCTTGGAGTTATAGGAAGTTTTTGCTTTGGTAATCATGGTTTTGTATGGTTTTGGTAGCTTTTTCCAATTAATCCATTGTTCAGTGGATTTATTTTTGGCCCAAATTCTTTCTTGTTTCCTGCAATTGATTTTCATTGTAGAAGATCTTCATTAAACCATGGGGATAATTTTTTAGGATGAGATTTGTTTGTTATAGGTGCAAGTTTGTCAAGGACTGTTTTACTAATATCGTTCCACTGTTGGATGAAATTAGTAGATGGATTTTAGGTGAATGATTTGCTGAATTGTTCATTAGACCAGAATTTGAGAGGGTCAATTTTGCCTTTAGTTTTGAAGAAATGCAATGTATTTGTAGATTTTGAACAATGGTTAATTTCTTTCCAGTTTAGTTTAAAAGAGAGGCTATAGTGATGTGACCAGGGTACTGGAGTCCACTGTGATTCAGATATGAAAATGTTGGTTGGGTCAATAAATTTTGTAGCTAATATGTCTAATTGATGACCTTTAATATGGGAGGACAAAGTGAGAATTGTCCTATATTGAGGAACTCAAGAAAATGCTTAGTGTATTGGTTGGTACTGTTTTCAAGGTGTAAATTAATGCGACCAACCATAATAATAATGTCATTATTGATACAAACATTAGAGATGAATTCAGTAAGCTCTACCTCTGTAAGGTTCCAGTTTTTAGGAGGTCAATATAGTAATAGTAGGCAAATAGATTTAGATACAGAGTTGTCGTTTACTGAACAAGCAACAATTTCCAAATTTGAGGATTATGATTCAAATTGTTTTTATCTCAAAAAATGATTTATAAATGATGGCTAAGCCACCACCTCTTTTCTTGGTTTTGGGAAAATTAAGGCTGGAATACCTAGGTGGACATATATCAAGAATTATGGGACCATCTTTTGCATGTAACCAAGTTTCAAAGATTATAGCAAGACCAAATTGAGCTTCATTTATCCAAGCTTCAATGATTTCAGTTTTATTAACAGCCGAACGAGCATTGACATACCCTTTCGGAAGAGGTAGATAGGAGTACTTGTTGTGATTTAGTGAGTATGCATTTATTGTAAGCAGTGGCGTACCAAGGGGGGGGGGCGGTGGGGGTGGTCCGCCCCGGGTGCATGCCGCTGGGGGGGGTGCCGCAGTGCGAGCCTGCTCAGAGTTGGCTGAGTTCGCGCGTTCGCTGCAGCCTTCAGCTCCCTCTCTGCCCTGGAACAGGTTACTTCCTGTTCCGGGTCAGAGGGAGCTGCAGGCTGCAGCGAACGCGCGAACTCAGCCAACTCTGAGCAGGCTCGCGCTGCGGCACCCCCCACAGCGGCGTGCACCCGGGGGGGGTTCTTTCGCCGGGGGGGTCCGTGCTGCATCGGGGGGGGGGGGTGCTGCACCCGGGGGGCGGGGCGTCACCCCGGGTGTCTGCCCCCCCCCTAGGAACGCCACTGATTGTAGGAGACCTTTGAGCCTCTTTTATAATGTTGCTTAGCAAGAGGTATTATATTTGGACCATTGTGATCCAGATATCTGGATGCAAAAGTGGAGGGATTATTTTGGTATTTAGTTGTTGACCTATAAAAATAATATCTTGGAGTGTGTATCAGTGGGATATTATAAAAGGATTCAAAAACATTAGTGGAAAGAGTTAGGTGTCTTGATAGAATGAGTAAGTTTATTAAGTATAATAAGAATCTTAACATGCTGTTTGTGTGAGAGATTATATTTATTTATTAGGATTTATTTACCACCTTTTTGAAGGAATTCACTCAAGGCGGTGTACAGTAAGAATAGATCAAACATGAGCAATAGGCAATTACAGCAGTAAAAATAGTCAAGTAACAATACAAAGTATGGCATGGTATACTACTTGCAATGACTACACAATACATAACAGAACATTATAATTGGTAGTGAAGGGTAAGGCAAAGTTGTAACATATAGATGAGTAAGAAAAGTAGGAAGAATTAGAAAGTAAGGTGACTAATTTAAAGAAAGTTGCACATGAGGTCAGAGAGATGGTTAAATATTATCTCAGACTCTAATGCTGTTAACAGAACTGAAAACTTTATGTCAAGCAGTACACTGCTTTGGGTGGATGTCTTCATAAAGGCAGTTAAATCTCAATAAATAAATTAAAATAGTGTACCCTTTTTTGCCCTAAACTACAGGAAAAAAAAGAAATATCAGGATGTTTTCTGTGTCATAAACAGTGCTCACTCTTTTCTGATAGTGCATGCATATGTGTGTTATTCACGTATGCACAAATCAAAGGCAATTCTATAACTGGGCACATGCAGTCGTATGCAAATGCACTACGCGTTATTCTGTAAAATGGTGCATAAGTGCCCTAGGATGTAACTGCAAAAGGGCATATCTGTGGGTGGGGCATGGGCATATCTACAACTTACATGTGCAACTTATAGAATACTAGTAAAAAAGGCCCGTTTCAGTGAGAGATGAAACGGGCCCTAGCAAGATTTTGTTGTCCTGTGAGCCTCCTGTTCCCCGGGCCCCCCTGCAGCCACCCATGGCCACCGACCTAGCTGTCCCTCAGCCCCGCTCCAGGCACCTGTCCACTGCTGGCGCTCCGTGATGCGGGTTCCGTCGGAAAAATGGCCACCGAGGGGCAGGGGGAGATGGCGTTTCGTCGAGTGTCAGTGCTCCGCCCTCCTCGTCATCACGTAGTGATGGGAGGGCGGGGCACACACTCATGGGGAAAGCGGATATCTCGACGCCTCAACTTCCGGTGGTGGCTTCATTTAGAACGTTGGGGTTGTGAATTATGTGTGGATGGGGCGTGGCTGAGGGCGGGTCTATGAGTGACAGTGAGTGGTGCATGAGTGAGAGTGAGTGTTGCTGACAGCCTAGCCTACCAACACTGCAGGGCTTCAGTGTTTCCCTCCCACAGGGTGAGCTTCAAAATGTTGTAGGTGAGAATTATTTATATAGATTATAAGTTATGCATATTTCACAGCACTTTTGGGCACACCCATATATACTCCAGCCAGAGACCTGGCATAAATGGTTGTGTCTAAATTCAGGGAAGCCAATGTGAGTTTATGCTAGTATTCTATAATAGAATCAGGTCACCAAGATTCTATTATAGAATAGCTGCTACCCATGCTCCATAGGGGCCGTTATAGAATTGTCTCCTTGGGGGTAAATTCTATATATGGCACCAAAAAAAGTGCTATTCTATAAGCCAGGCTTAAAGTTAGATGCAGTTTATAGAATAGTATCTGAGAATTGTGCCTTAACTTTAGGAGCGGCCATTTGTACCAACTGAAATGTGGTGCAAGTGTACGCGCCTAAATTAGGCATGTTTCCCCCTTATTCTGTAATCGCACAAATTAATTTTAGGAACGCCCCCCCGTTCCACCTATGACCCTCCCTTTTCCGTGCCCAACTTTAAAACTCTCATATAAAATTTAGGCTTGAATCCCGTGTATATTTCAATTAAATGTAAATAGATTCATTAGATTAGTGCCGACAACTGCATGTTAACAAGCCAGTTGCCAACACTAAAAGCTTGTTATTCAATCAAATTGCATGTGCAAGTTGGGCAGGCACCCAAATTTGTGTTTGCAATTTTTAGCGACTTGTTATAGAACTGAGAGGATATTGTGCACTAGCAGGAAAGAGTATACACTCTTCTGAAAGAATGCACACTCTTTGCTTTCACCAAGCTATGGAAAAAAGGGACCTGCCCTAGCGGTGGGGACCGTTTTTCCTGCGTACCAGGGCCCTTTTTAGCACAGCAGGTTAAAAAGTCCCCTTGCAGCGGGGAGCCCTTACCACCACCCATTGAGGTGGCGATACAGGCTCCCACGCTAACCCGGCAGTAACTAGACAGCACGCGATGATGCCCAATTACTGCCAGGTTATCGCTACACAAGCCATTTTGGGGGGAGGGGTTCTACATGCTCAGGGCAGGTCTACCACCGGCGGCCAAGTTGGGCTGGCAATAGTCTCAGAAGAATGAATGGTAAGCCCACTTTGGGCTTACCATTGCTCTGTAAAAGGGCCCCATTATTTCCCAATATGCACACTCGCCCCAAAATTGAACCTTTATTTTAAAAATCTGTACAATATGAAAACTCCTGTAAATGACATTGGAAACTAAACAAAATGAAACTTGGCTGCACAACCATGCAATCAGAATTGTGGGGAACTAATGTCTAGCTACATGTTTTTGCCCAGTTACGATGACACTGGTACATGCTGGATGAGAGAGTCACAAGAACAGAGTAGCACCCAAGCAGCTGCAGGTGGGGTGATTCAATGGATGGCCAGTTTCTGGATACATCTGAGTCGTGAGTAATTTGATTTGAAAATGAGTCATGGAAATGTGGAGTTCTGACCATTTAGTCATTTCCTAATAATAGGCTTGAAGACATACACAGAGCCAACTGTTATAATAACTTCAAAGTCATTTTTCTGAAAATTAGATAAGAACCGTGTTCTTAAAAGGATTTTTCTACACATGGCAAACATCTTCCCTGGATTCTATATATGGCACCCAGATTTACATACCCAAGATGCACACACAAATTAATTCAGTAAAGAGCCCTTAATTATCAATAATCTGGCTGCACCCTATTCTATAAGGCATGGTGCCTAACTACTAGCATGTAACTCAAGAGGAGGTGTGACCATGGGCGTGTCAGGGGCATTCTGAAAAGCTGCACGTGTAATTATACAATAAGGCCTCAGCGTGCCTAACTCGGGTGCCAGCATTTACACCAGGTTTCAGCAGGCAAACGTTCGGCACCGAAAGTTAGGCACAGTAATTGGTAAACTCAAGGAAGGGGGTGAAGGAAGGAAGGGGAGGAGATGCCAGACTGTGGCCTTGGGGAGGGCAGCATCTCAGCCCTGTCTCAGGTGGCATCTTGCCTTAGGCCATCCCAGGTGTGCACCCTCCTAGAATCACGTTTAGAACTGATTTTTTATAGCGCTGAATTTTGTGCGTCATATATCAATATAAAAAGACTCGTATTGAATGCTATATTTCAAAATTCAGGTTCAACATCAGTCTAACATCATATAGAGCTTACAATATAAAATAATAATCAACCCCTACCAAATAAAAAAGTTGTCAACGCTTTATCAAATCTAAGGTAATTAGCCACAACCCTAATAGTTAGAGGTAACATGTTCCAAAAAGAAATAGTTTGTAAAGAGAAAGAACATCACATTAGCAATTTAAAAAAAACTCCTTTAAAAGAGGGTGGCCACAATAACAATTGGCTTTGTAAATGAGAAGAAATACTAGGCAGAGAAATAGCAAATAAATTTATTGCTAATTCTGATGTAATATGAATGATTTGAAAAAAGGGGCGTAGCTACATGGGGCTACGGGGGCATGGCCCCCGTAGATTTGGCCCTGGCCCCCCACTGCCAACCCCTTCGACCCCCTCCCGCCGCAACCCTCCCCCGCCGCCATCGGGTACCTTTGCTGGTAGGGGTCCCCAACCCCCGCAAGCTGAAGTCTTCTTCTCTGGTGCGGCCGCGTTGCTGATCTGCAAGGGCAGGCTTCTGTTTCTGTGAGTCTGACGTCCTGCATGTTGTGCAATGGAGCCCTCCAAAACCCACCAGAAACCCACTGTACCCACATCTAGGTGCCCCCCTTCACCCATAAGGGCTATGGTAGTGGTGTACAGTTGGGGGTAGTGGGTTTTAGGAGGGTTTTGGGGGGCTCAGCACACAAGGTAAGGGAGCTATGTTCCTGGGAGCATTTTATGAACTTCACTGCAGTGCCCCCTAGGGTGCCCAGTTGGTGTCCTGGCATGTCAGGGGGACCAGTGCACTAGAAATGCTTGCTCCTCCCATGACCAAAGGGCTTGCATTTGGGTGTTTGAGATGGGCGTCCTTGGTTTCCATTATCGCCGAAAATCAGAAACGACCAATCTAGGGACGACCATCTCTAAGGACGACCAAAATTTCAAGATTTGGGCATCCCCAACTGTATTATCAAAACAAAAGATGGACGTCCATCTTGTTTTGATAATATGGGTTTCCCCGCTCCTCCATCAGGACGTTTTGCAAGGACGTCCTCAACAAAACTTGGGCGTCCCTTTCGATTATGCCCCTCTAAACAAATTGAAGAACATATTTTTTTCACTTAACACATAATTAAACTCTGGAATTTGTTACTGGAGGATGTGGTAAAAGCAGTTAATGTAGCTGGGTTTTAAAACATTTTGGACAAGTTCCAGGAGGAAAAGTCCATAAACTATTATTAAGATTGGATGATGGAAAGCCACCATTTATCCCTGGAGAGATGTAACATGGAATCTAGCTACTTTTTGGGATCCTGCCAGGTACTTGTAACCCGGATTGGCCACTGTTGGAAACTGGGTATTGGGTTTGACCCACTACTGCAAATCATATCTTCCTATGTTCTTATAATCAGTGCATATGCATGCGTTTTATACAATATACACATATAAAGGACTGATATCACTCCCCACTGCTCACATTCTTCACCCCCAAGAATACTGTTTCCTCTAAGTTGGTCAGGAGTCCACCTATCGTGGGGGATGCTGTTTCACTACCATATTTTCAATAGTGAGGGACAGGCAAGCTCTGCAGGACTCCACAGAACCTGCCTACCTCTAGTGATTGAAAACACAATATTGAAGCACCACCACCCATTGGGGGCAATGCAGTTGGCGGACTCCCACTCAGTTTAGAGGGAACAGTGCCCAAGAACAGTGCTCTTAAACTTCTTTACGGGGCTAAGAAATTTGAATGTGTAACCTATCCGTTTCCATCTACCATTTAAGCTGTTAACTATGTCCTCTCATGTTCTTCATTCTGGTTCCCCATCTTTTCTGTATAGCTCCCTCTCTCTCTCTCTCTCTCTCAGCCGACACTCCCGAGAGGGGGGACAGGGGGACAAAATTCCCCGGGCCCGGGCCTCCAAGGAGGGGGCCCAGCGCCGCAGTCCGACCTGCCCTCCGTCGTCGATCGTCTGTCACCGGGCCAGGCCCCCTGCATTGAAATCACAGTGCCTCTCACCTCTGTGTGAAAGCACTACAGGCAGCAGGGCAGCAGATCGCCTCCCTTCGGGCCTCCTTCCCTCCCTGTGTCCTGCCCTCATCTGACGTAACTTCCCCGAGGGCGGAACACAGGGAGGGAAGGAGGCCCAAAGGGAGGCGATCTTCTGCCCTGCTGCCTGCAGAGCTTTCACACAGAGGTGAGAGGCACTGTGATTTCAATGCAGGGGCCCGGCCTGGTGGCGGACGGAGGGTGGCAGGTGGAGGGGGGAGGGGGGAGCGGCGGCGGAGGCGACCTCAGGGGGGGTGGAGGGGGGAGCGGCAGCAGTGACCTTGGGGGGGAGGCAGGGCCCTGTAGGCGGCCTTGCCCTGGGCCCGGCTCAGTCTCTCGGCAGCCCTGGACATGCCCCCTACATTCAGCCAATCAGCATCTTCTTCTTGTTCCCTCTTTTCACCAGATTCATTCTGTCTCATGCTGCTCTGGCTGCTTTAGCATTCTGGCCCTTTCCCTGTAGAACTCTTTACCTCTATATCTTCGTTCTGAAATGCCTTTTTTTTAAATTTAAAGCCCCTACTGAAAGCTTAGTATTTCCACTGCACTTTTCCTTCTTCTTAATCCACTGGGCCTCACAGTTGCCTCTTCCTCTTGTCTCAGCAGGGTCTTGCCTATTGAACTTCCTCCCTCCCTTTTGTATTCTTTAATAGGTTATCTGTTCATGTGTCCCCCTTCCCTTATAATTATTTATTTGTAATCTAGCCTCCTTTTGTATCTTTTCCGATCACTTTTCATATTTTTACATTTTGTAAACCGCTTAGATGTTCCTACTATTTGCGGTATATTAAAGATGAAAATGTGAAATGTGTATACTGCATAGAAGTATGCACTGTGTTTTCCTTGCTCATAAGTGCCTTCTTGTGCATTTAAAATGCTGTTCTCTGTGTTTGGGTTCTTTTTGAGATCACGCCTTAATGGCCAGATGTACTAAGCATTTTCCCATAGACACCAACACCCATCCTGTTAGAATATCAATGAAATGCTTTGATGTCCCCATGCATACCTCCTAACCACCCCCATCCTCCCACCCTGTCAGACTGTCATAGTAATGCTTTGATGTTTCTCTTATATATACTGTCTGCTACCACATTTGCTTATTTCTGATCTGACGAAGAAGGGCAACCTTCGAAAGCTAATCAAGAAATGTATTAAGTTATGTCCAATAAAAAAGGAATCATCTTATTTTCTTTTCCATGTTTTATTTTGTTTGATTTCTATTGATAACCTTTGAGAGTGGACTAACACGGCTACCACACCTCTCCCATAGACACAAAATGGGGGTCTGGGGAAAACCTTTCAGGCAACTGCCACCACACATTGCTTTATGGCTTCTTTTTGTTTCCTTGGCTTCCTAATCCATTCCAGCAACAAAGTGCTGCAAATGTTTGTTTGTTTTTTCCCCTCCCACTTTCAGAATCTCCTGTTTTGCAAGCACAGATGGCCAAATGCGGAACTATTTCCAGCAAACTTCCAATTGCAGGAATTAAAGAACTTTCCTTAAAGAAGTAGGATAGACACTCAGGCCCAGATGATCAAAAGCCCTGCGCTGTTCCAAACAGCACCCTAAAATAGCGTCGGGACAGCGCAGGGCTTTTCTGCATCGATGATCAAAGATAATGCATGCAAATCTAAGCAGCGCTATTATCTTTGATTATCATGTTTAAGTGCGGGAGAATTGCGCCTGAGCATGTGCTCAGCACAATCCTCCCGCACTTGTTTGACAGGTTTGGGCTGTCAAAAGCCCAAACCTGTCAAACAGCCTGCCGAGGCCCGATCAACGAGGGCTGGAGAACCGAACAACGTGTATCTCCAGCCTCCCCCAAACCCCCAGGAAACGTCGAGGCCGCCGCCGCCGCCGGCCAAACCCTCTCCCACCCTCCCACCCAGTGACAGGGGGGGGGGCTGGAGTTTCGGTGGGTCTCCAGCCCCCCAAACCCCCAGAAATCGTTGTGAACGCTTCCGGCCAAAGGCTCACACTGTTATCCATCGACGGGGGGGTGGGGGCTGGAGGTCCGGTGGACCTCCAGCCCACCCCAACTCCTCCCCCTCCCCCAGCATTCTCTATTGAATCCCTGGTGGTCCGTGGTGACTAGGGTTACCATATGGCTCCAGAAAAAGGAGGACGGATTGAGCCAGCCGGGTTTTACTTCCATTGCTTTCAATGGAAGTAATTGAGCCAGCCGGGTTTTACTTCCATTGTTTTCAATGGAAAGCAATGGAAGTAAAACCCGGCTGGCTCAATCCGTCCTCCTTTTTCTGGAGCCATATGGTAACCCTAGTGGTGACCCTCCCTCCCTCCCGGCCGGCCCCCCTACCTTTCGTTGGAGGAGGGACGCAGCCTGCCTGCTCTTCCTGTCGACGCCGCTGCAAAATGTTCATAAAGGATCACAAGTGGAGTGCCCCAAGAGCTGTTTAATACATTCATAAACGATCTGGAAATGAGAGTGATGAGTGAAGTGATCAAATGTGTTGATGACAAAATTATTCAATCATTAAAATGGCAGCGAATTGTGAGGATTTCCAGAAGGATCCAGGGAGACTTGGAGACTGGGCATCTAAAAGACAAATGAAATTTAATGTGGACAAGTGCAGTGATGCATATAGGGAAATAAAAATCCCAGCTACAGGTGAAAAGTCCTTGTGTACAATACATTGAATTTTTCAGTCCAGTGTGCTGCAGCTGCTGAAAAAAATCAAATAGTATTTTAGGGATTGTATGAAAAGGGATGGAGAATAAAACTGAGAATATCATTATACTCTGTATAGGTCCCTTGTGCAACCATAATCATAGGATTTTATTTTCACACAGCACATAATTAAGCTGTGGAATCTGTTACTGTAGGATGTAGTCAAGGTGTCTAACAGTGGGATTCAAAAGAGGTTTGGACAAGTTCCTGGTGGAAAAGGCCATAAATAATTATTACCCAGGAAATGAGCTATGAGAAATAGATCAAACCATCATGTTTACCAGAAAGTACAGAATAGTGTGCTGCACCTTCTCCTGTATTTTCCTTTCCCTCCTATTATTATTCTCCATGTTTTCTTACCACCCTCTAGCCTGCTCCTGATCCTTTTTCCTTCCTCCTCTTCAAAAGACCTGTTTCTAGTGGTGTAGGCCTCATCTCCTCCTCCTCTTCTATCCTGAAGCATGTTGTCCTTCTGAAAACCTTTTCCCCTTTTGCTCTCTCTAACTCTAACCCTTCTTTTTCCCTCTCTGTTCTCTCCTTTGCTTCCTCCTTCTCTTTCCCAGCTTTCCACTTTATCCTTTTGATACATCTCCCACTCATTTCTTTTGCACTCTCCTCTGAGTCTGACTCAAACTATTTTCCTCTCTCTCTCTCTCTCTCTCTCTCTCTCTCTCTCCTTCCTCCCCCCACCATGCTCATCATACCAGCAGTGTACACAGTAGGCAGCTGCAGGAAGGGGTGTTCCAGAGACAGCAAGGCTGCTCCAGGCTGCTCCTATGGTCTGTTAGCTCTGCTTCTCTACTGTCCTCCTGCTGAGAACTGTTAGGCCTTGTTTGTTGGGGGGGGGGGGGGGGGGATTTCTCCAAATGGGTTAGTTTTGCACATACCATGACAGGAATGAGCCTCACTCCTAAGCCACGGTATGCTTTGTTGCAATATACATAATAGAATATTAACTACAGTCCCAAAACAGAACCTGCTGTTCCTTCTTGTTCCTATAATCCAAGGTGAGGATCTGGTTTTTACTGTATTTATAATATAGAATAATAGTTTATGGACCCATTAGCTCATAATTTCCAAAGTTTCTTGCTTGCTATAATAAAGCATTGTAACTACAATGTACAAAACAAAGTTACACTGTTTTTCATTCAAGCCTATGCTCAAGAAGATTACACAGAGTGAGGGCTGTGGGAATCAAACAGGTCTGTGCTGAGCTTTGCTGCGCAGTCTGCGTAGAATGAGAATTTTAAAGCCAAGGTGAAATTATGAGTTACAGAAATAGTGGGCAATTCTATAAGAGGGCACCTCCATTTAGGTTCCCCAGTGGTACTTGAAGAGTGTCTATTCTCTAACGATATCTGGGCATATCATGGACCCACATTGGTGCACCTATATATCTCTTGCAGTTATGCGCTATAGCACTTATACTATTGAACAGCATGTAGGGCACTTAAACCCTCTAATTCTATAAAACTCGCCAAAAAATTGTGCACGCGACTTAATTGAATCACAAGCTAATTAGTGGCAATCATTGACTTTTTAACAAGCAGTTATTGGCACTAATTAGATTTAATTGGAAATTGTGCATGTAAATTTAGATGTGGGATTCACAACTAAATTTTGGGTCCCTTTTACTAAGCTGTGGTAGGCTATACGCCAGGGGCATAGCCAGACCTCGACAGGAGGGGGGGCCAGAGCCCGAGGTGGGGGGGCACTGTTTAGTCGCTGAAACCCCCCCCCCCCTGCCACTTTGGACCCCCGCCTGCCCCCTGCCCCACTGCCGCATCAGGTACCTTGTTTGCTGGCGGGAGTCCCCAATCCCCGCCAGCTGAAGAGTCTTCTTCAGCGCTGGTCGACTCCGGCGCCTTCGTTGTGTGATCATCTGTTTCTGATGCCTTACGTCCTGCACGGAGCTACATGCACTTACATGTACAAAATGTGTAAGTGCACACGCCCAGTTACAGAATTGCCCTTCACATTCTTCATTCTAATTAAAAAGTGCTGTATTTAATTAATGCGCTTAAATTTGTGTGTGTATGTTTTTAAATATAAGGTTACTATTTTGAGCAACAAAAAACATATATGGAAGTTATAGCGTTTTATGGTCTGTTTCCTCCCCTCCCCCCACCCACTCAGTGTCATCCTGTATTACAACATATAAGAAGACACCACCTCCAGTCCCACCAAGGACAACCACAAAGCCATTCATTTCCATCACAGCCCAGAGCAGCACTGAATCTGCCCAGGATGCCTATATGGATGGACATGGGCAAAGGGGAGACATCATTAGCCAGTCAGGATTCAGCAATTCCACCGAGAGCTTGGACAGCATGAAAGCATTAACTGCTGCCATCGAAGCTGCCAATGCGCAGATCCATGGACCTGCCAGCCAGCACATGGACGACATTACCACCACAGTCAACTCCACCTCTACTGTTGCCAGCCTTACTGCAGAAGACAGGAAAAGAAATCAGTTCAGGAAAAATTTGTCTATTGGAGTACAGGTAATGTACTGTGAAAGCCACAGTTGAATGTCATTCTTGTTTCAGGCTCCCCTTTTTTTTTTAATGAAAGGAATCCGATATATTTTGATTTGGCTGGATTTCCCTACTTGTCATAGAGTGCAATCTTGTTGAATTCTTCAGTGTGTATGGTCCTCACTGTACAATATGATAAGTAAAATGTTTGACCAATAAGCCTTAATAGTGACTTTGTCAGATTTAACAAGTTATCAGCCCTTCTGTTCACTATCTGTTAGCTGAATGTATTAACCAAAAAAAAAAAAAAAACCCCACCATGAATCATAGCAGTATGTGGAACGGAATAGCTTGACTGAAATAACTGGAGTAGAGTTCATTTAAGACATTCATTTGCATTGTAGGATCGCTAGAGAAATATTTTCAGCAAGGAAGGTTGAATTGTCTGTGCTTATTCATGCATTTCCTAACAGATTTTAGTCACTTGAAGGAGACCTCGTTGTTCTGTTATCTCAACCATAAAATTAGAAAATAAAATCCCCATGACTCTCATTATTTTTCCAGTAGACGTCTCTGTTTCAGAAATGCATTGATCTGCTTGGTGAATATTAAGGGAGTACTTTTATAAGCAGTTTCAGCATTTTATATGCTCAAGTAGCTACTTATGAAAATTGTTCCAATGTACTTATAACGTGCACAAATTAGGCACTAGGAAAACATAAAAGACAATTCTAGAAATGGTGTGCAGTAGGAATACTCACCTTGTGCAAGCAAGGGGGTTGCCTATATTGGCAGCTATGCATGCTAATGTACTGTGCACTGTTCTACAGGGTGGAGTACAAATGGGCGGAGCATGGGCATGTCCACATCAACTTGAACATGTTAAGTGGTGCATTTAGGCACATCCACTTATGCCTGCCATTGACCCCCATAAGTGGGTGCACCATCCTTTTGAACTCACCAGTGAGGGTTTGCGCTAGTAATCAGGCCACCCTAATTCTGTTATAGAATTAAAAGATAGTTAGTAGTAGTAGTAGTATAGAATTGACAGTCCCCGTGCTGCATCAGGGCAACCTAAAGGAGGTGGCACTTTATAGAATTGCCCCCATAGTGCGTATGGTGTCTGAAAAATCCACACGGTAAAAAATATATATACTTAGGCGTATTTTCTAAAGTATGCCTAAATTTTATGGAATGGGCTTAAATTTCCACGGGGTATATAGAATATGCCGAGCGCCTCTCCGTGCGACCAAATTTGGTTGCGTCCATTTAGGCCACATTTTACTTGGCGTAAATACCAGTGCATATATTTAGGTGCAGTGGGCGATATATCCTATAATAGTGCACATACATTTTAGAACACCCACGAAACGCCCATTTCCCCGCCCACAACACACCCCTTTTTGGCTGTGAACATTAGAATTTAGGTGCTCTGCATTACAGAATACACTTAGGACTCCTTTTACTAAGTGGTGTTAAGCCAATCGCTGGCTTACCGCTCGCAATACAGGAAGTACCGCTGAGCTACCGCAGCAGCCCAGTGGTACTTCCCACCCCTAGTGCGCCGTCATTTCCGGTGCTACAAAAATTTATTTATTTTTGTAGCACCAGAGTGTACCAGGCGGTAATCAGACAGTGCTGTGCGCTGCCCGATTACCTCTGGGTTAATGCAGGAGCCCTTACCGCCACCTCAATGGGTGGCGGTAAGGGCTCCCCCCCAAATTGGCTGCGTGGCAAGTACTTTTCTGGCTGCACAACCATTTCCTGGTGAGACTTCCCTTTTACCAGCTGTTTGAAAGGGGGCCTCGGCGCACATGTGTAAAACATGCGCCGATGCCAGCACCTGCCCCATTTTACAGCAGAGACCCTGGGGCACGGACCAATCTTGGATGGCTCGGAGTTTAGCAGGGTCCATTTGGAGGCCATTCGAGGAGACAATATATCCAAAGAATGGAATAGACTATTCATGAAATGAGCACTTTTCCAGCTTGGCGAATAGGCGGTGGCTCCAGAGGCGCTGAAGGATGGTACGCACATGATAGGCATGGTCCTTAACAGAAGTAGAGAAAACCAGGATGTCATCCAAGTAAACTATGACCGAGGAGTACAGAAGATCTTGAAAATAAAATTGATGAATTCCTGAAACACCGCAGGTGCATTGCAAAGGCCAAATGGCATAACTGAATACTGAAAATGTCCCTCATGGGTATTAAAAGCGGTCTTCCATTCGTCCCCATGGCGAATTTGGACTAGGTTGTATGCCCCTCGGAGACCTAACTTGGTGAAGATAGAGGCCCCTTGCAGACGGTCAAAATATTTTGGAATGAGGGGAAGCGGATACCGATTTTTAATGGTTATTTTGTTCAGACCTCGGTAGTCAATGCAGGGTCGTAGCAAGCCATCTTTCTTGGTAACAAAATAGAACCCTGTCTCCACTGGGGATGAAGAGGGTCTGATGAAGCCCTTATGGAGGTTTTCTTGAATATATTCCCGCATGGTATTAGATTCCTTCCTAGAAAGGGTGTAGAGCCGGCCCCGAGGGGGCATTTTGCCTGGGAATAGCTCAATGGGGCAGTCAAAAGGGCGATGTGGAGGAAGGGAGTCCACCTCCTGAGCATTAAAGACATCTTGGAAATCACGGTATTCCTTGGGGAGAGAAGCATCACATGGGCACAAGACCTCCGGGGAGGCAACAATAGTCCTCGGGGATGGCACCACCGGCATGAGACATGTAGTGAAATATTGAGAACCCCAACTGCCGATATCACCAGTAGTCCAGTTGATACTTGGTGCTCCTGAATTGATCAAAGTCTTGGTGCTAACACAAAATTCTTTCCAGGTCCCATCTTACCTCTGAAGCTAGGGTTCGAAAGCGAACGGTATAGGCACCATTGGCTCTTCAGGGTGGAGAAGAAGGGCACGGCGTCCAAGGAGATGGTTCTGAGAGCAGCGCTGAGTATAGCAATCCAGTGACATTTCTTGAAACCGTACGTCGATACAGACGCAGAGGGTGATAAAAGCATTCAGAAGTTTCCGGCTGGCCAGTTCATCTTTGATCCAGTCGTTGAGTCCTTGCCAGAAAATGGCCGTAAGGGCCTCTTGGTCCCATCTTACCTCTGAAGCTAGGGTTTGAAAGCGAACAGCATAGGCACCAACAGAACAATTGCCTTGTTGAATTCGTAGAAGTTCTGCAGCTGCAGAGGAGGGCCATCCCAGCACATCGTAAACTAACCGGAAGCGGCAAACAAATTCTTCAAGATCGGTGAGTAAAGGGTCCAGTTGCTCGCAGAGAGGAGAGGCCCAAGCCAAGGTGGATCCAGAGAGTAGAAAGATGAAGTAGGTTATTTTGAGTCTATCCATAGAAAAGGCTGTCGGTTGCATTTCAAACAGCATAAGACATTGGTTGAGGAACCCTCGGCAAGCAGAAGAGGTGCCGTTGAACCGGGGAGGCTCAGGAAGCCGCAACCCTGGAGTAGGTAACACTGATCCGGACGACGCAGCAGGAGGCTGTCATTGGGATTGAAGGGTTGACATCTGGGAGCACACATCCTGTAGAACTCTGGGCAGATGGTGTAGCTGGGCCTGTTGCTGCTGCTGAAGAACCTGGGCCAACTCAGATAGGTCGGGTTTGTCCAGCGAACTCAAGGCTTCGGCTTACTGTCAGACTTGTGAGTTCTTGTACCAAGTAGAGCGCTACTGAGCCCAGTACTCGGACCAGGCTCTGCTTGGTGGCTGGACAATCCCGGGTTTCACCTGCTCTGACTGCTGTTTCCCAGAGGTTGAGCCCCTAGGTGTGGGCGGCCTGCAGGACTTACGAGACGGAGCTGGAAGCGAGGTGGTGAGCATATCGGCCAGGCAGGCAGCAAGCAAGAGAGTGATCCAGGTACGAGCAAAGTCAATAGGTAGGCAGTAGGCAGGGGACTAATCCAGGAACAGGCAATGTCAACAGGCAGGCAGCAGGCAGGGGAGTGATCCAGGGACAGGCAATGTCAATAGGCAAACAACAAGCAAGAGAGTAATCCAGGCACAGGTAAAGTCAATAGGCAGGCAGCAGGCAAGAGAGTAATGCAGGCACAGGTAAAGTCAATAGGCAGGCAGCAGGCAAGAGAGTAATCCAGGTAAAGGCAAAGTCAGCAATGAGGAACAAAGTAGAGAAGAAGCAAACTACTGAGCAAGTAACACCTACCAAAGTAGAAGCTGAAGCATGGAGTCCAGGAAGAGCTCAGCTGATAAAGTGCTGGCGTTTGACGTCAGAAGGGAGAAGGAGCACAGCCATAGGACAAGAGCAGAGGGAGGAGGAACCGGAAGACCAATAGGAGAGAAGCAAGGGAAGCCAGGCAGAGAGAGAGCAGACACAGGTGCATGGAAGAAAAGCAATCAAGGAGCCTGCAACCACCGTCTCTCTAAACAAACCCAAAGAAGAACTACACACACATGGCTCAGGGTTGTGCCAGTCAAGTGTGCGTGTCGACGAGACCCCGCACAGCCCAAGGACGCCGCTTGCATTGAGGTAGGGGACATAACAGCATTAGAACAAATGCTTTATAACCCTTGCTGCCACATTAACTCCAGCCCTCAATGAAACTTCTAGACCACAAAAATCTGGGACTGTACACAGAACCTAGAAGACTACATGGGCCCCAGTAGTTTGCAAAACAGTTTACTCAGCATCAAGGACTCCTGAAATGGGGCTGTTATACATTAACTAGGGTGTCACTTTAAAAGGGAGAGGAGTGTGACATCATATATTGCGCCACTGGTTATGCAGCAGTGGAGCATTAGCGGGCACTCTGGAGTCCTTGAGAGTACTGGGAGAAGGTCTACTCACAGGAAAGCTGGAAGATGTAGCTCTCGTGAGTCAAGACAGGCAGAGCTCCAAAGTCTCAATGCATGGTTGAGATGATGGTGCAGGGATGGGGGATTTAGATTTGTTAGAAACTGGGCAATATTCTAGGAAAAGTGGAGTCTGTTCCAAAAGGATGGGCTCCACCTTAACCAGGATGGAGCCCATTTAAAAAGGAGATAGAGCAGCTTTTAAACTAAAATGGGGGGGAAAGCCGACAGTTGCCCAGGAGCGCATAGTTTGGTGTACAGTATCCTTGAAGGTCATTATTGAAACAAGATCTTTAGGGACTGTAACCACGTATGCTTTGAGTCACTTGTATGTATAGCCATTGCAATTTTGTTTGAGTGCAAAGCTTTCCTGGGTTTTGTCTGGATTTTTATATATATACTAGTAAAAAAGGCCCGTTTCTTAATGCAATGAAACAGGCGCTAGCAATGTAATGAGTTCCTGCCATTAATGTTTCCACACGGTTGTATTCTGAATATAATTGTTGTTTACATGTGTAAGATTTCTTTATATACAATATTTTTTGTGTAAACTGTGTTACAATGTGGTAAAAGTTTTCCTTGTTCAGGCCCTTCAATCAATTCAACAATCACATCAGAAGAGCTCCTTACTCTTGAGAATGCAACATACAGTTGCCCATGTGAGAGACTGAGAGGGGCATAATCGAACAGAAACGCCTATCTCCATGGGCATTTATCTCCGAGAACGGGTCCGTGAAGGGGCGGACCCAAGCGTATTTTCGAAAAAATTAGACGTCCATGTTTTATTCGCCAAGTTATGAGCTGGGCGTTTTTGCTTTTCAGCGATAATGGACAATGAAATCGCCCAGCTCAAAAACGAATAAATCCAAGGCATTTGTTCGTGGGAGGGGCCAGGAGTCGTAGTGCACTGGTCCCCCTAACATGCCAGGACACCAACCAGGCACCCTAGGGGGCACTTTTACAAAAACAGAACAAAAGGTAAAAGAGCTCCCAGGTGCATAGCACCCTTCCCTTGTGTGTAGAGCCCCCCAAATCCCCCTCAAAACCCACTGCCCACAAGTCTACACCATTACTATAGCCCTAAGGAGTGAAGGGGGGCACCTACATGTGGGTACAGTGGGTTCGGGGGGGGGGGGGTTGGACGACTAAGCATTAAGCAGCACAATTGTAACAGGTAGGGGGGGGATGGGCCTGGGTCCACCTGCCTGAAGTCCACTGCACCCCCTAACAACTGCTCCAGGGACCTGCATACTGCTGCCAGGGAGGTGGGTATGACATTTGAGGGTCAAAATAAAAAGTTGTGAAACATCATTTTTTGAGGTGGGAGGGGGTTTATGACCACTGGGGGAGTCAGGGGAGGTCATCCCCGATTCCCTCCAGTGGTCATCTGGTCATTTAGGGCACTTTTTGGGGCCTTATTCGTGAAAAAACAGGGTCCAGGAAAAGTGCCCTAAATTCTAGCTAAAAACGCATACTTTTGTCCCATTATCTGTGAAATGCGCCCATCTCTGTTCGGCAGATAACCACGCCCCAGTTCCGCCTTCGCCACACCTCTGACACGCCCCCATCAACTTTGTCCGCATCCGCGACGGAGTGCAGTTGAAAACGCCCAAAAATCGGCTTTCGATTATACCGCTTTATTCGTTTTTGTGAGATAAACGTCCATCTCCCGATTTAGGTCGGAACTTGGGCATTTTTCTCGTTCGATTATAAGCTGGTGAGTGTGACAGTGTGTTTAACAGACAGTGTAAGAGAGAGATACACAGAGTGATTGAGTGTGTGTGTGTGTGTGATGTCTGTGTGTGTGTGTGTGTGTGTGTGTGTGTGTGTGTGTGTGTGTGAGAGAGAGAGAGAGAGACAAAGTGATTAAATGTTTGTCTTCCCTTCCGTTCTGTGCACTTGCCTCCACTGATGTTCGTACCTCCCTATATATGATTGTTTGTTAGAGATTCAATCCACTCCACTTCCCTCCTCCAAGTTCCGTTCTTTCTGATTGGTTCTTCGTTCCTGTGATGTCACGTTTGTTTGCTTGGCAACTATGCAGCGTTCTGTTTCCTCTACGTGAGGGCGGGGACAGTGAGAGCCAATGAAACGCTGAACTACAGACTTACGAACCCTACACTGCCATAGTGCCACAGAGTCAGCTTCAGAATGTTGGATGTTTCAGCTTTTTAAAAAGGCCATCAGAGGGATAGTCTACCAGTTATTTTCTGTAACAGAACATATAACCCATTTCTTCATCAGTCTGAAGTTTCTATGAGTATATCCATTAAATATTTTACATGCACTTGTCTAAAATTTTAGTCACATCCATGCTATAGGAGACTATCAGCTCTGATATGATTCATGATTTTGCTTTCTGCACCTATAAAAATAAACATTAAGTCGTTGATATCCAGCCAGCAGCAGTGTGTGTGTTTTAACTGCGGCCAAAATGATTCCTGAATATGTAATGCTGGGCCATGTCCATGCACCGGCATTGAATATCCGAGTTTATGTGGGCAGTTATCTGTTATGTGGTTAAGTGCAATACTCAGCACTTAACTATATAAGAGAGACATCACTTAGGACTGACTTTTATGCTGTTCAATTTAATGCTAAACATAGGCATTTAGGGAAAGTGAATAGGACTTGATATACCGTCTTTCAGGGGTTACAGTCAAAGTGGTTTATATACTGTATTGTATGCAGATACTTATTTTGTACCTGGGGCAATGGAGGGTTAAGTGGTTTGCACAGAGTCACAGTGGGAATCAAAACCAGTTCCCAAGGTTATCAGGGTGTTGAACTAACCACTAGGCTACTTCTTGACTAAATATTGTGCTAAATATTGTCACTTAACCACATAAGTACTAACTCTACCCTGGACTGCCCACAAAATAGATGGCTTTGAGTTTAATGATCTCTGGTGATATTCAGTAGTCCTAACCGGCTAAGTGCCAGCCCCCAACAAGATATAACCAGCTAAGAGCTATCTCTGGCCAGTTAAATAACTTTGAATATCGATCCCTAAAAAGATGTATGTTCATTTGTGCTTAATAAATATTAGCTCTTATCAGGAAATATATGCTTTACCCTGCGGCCACACACCAAGTGCTTATAAAAACTTTTCTCGTATCAAAGGCTTCACTTGTCAAAATGACAGCAGTGTTCATATATTAAATGGGTTTGATTGTATATAAATCTCTCTCTCTCTCTCTCTCTGTCTCTTTACATAGATAGATAGATAGATAGAGTCAAACCCATTTAATGTCATATCAGTTAATATCATGCCCTGCATAATATCACAGCATTTTTTTTATCCCCAGTCAGTGCCTATCATAATTAACAAGGACTTACTCCACCTATTGTCACTCCATGTAATGTCACATATCGATTAGTGTCAACAATTTTAGCTGCTAGGTGATTCAAAATCCACTGCTTAGTGTCACAAAGTGATGATCTGTGCCGCTAAAAGAGCCAATCACAGTGCTCTTCTTTATCACATGACACACTAGTTCATCTGTAGCTTCACGCAGACTCTGATTAGTAGTGATGTGTTGTTGGTCTACACGTGGACCTTAAAATGGCGATTAAGCGTGTCAATTTGGACTTAATTGCAAAAATGGAGATTATAAAGATGCTAGGTTTTAGTCCCGGATGTTTTTGCTTTGTTCCATTATGGCTGTAAAATGTCCAAGTGTTAGGCACAGCCTATTCCAGCCTTTGAAACGCCCTGACACGCACCCTTATGATTTGGATGCACTGCAGATGAATTGCATAGATAAACGTCTGCAAAATAGGTTTCAAAAATATCGATTTGGAAGTTTTGAGAAGAAAAACGTCCAAATGGTGCTTTATGACACTTTTTGGACATTTTTCTTATTTGAAAATGAGTCCCGTAGCAACCTATGGAACTCTGAAAGTCTAAGTGCTTTGAAAATGAGGCCATAGGGGCCCTTTTACTAAAGCTTAGCGCACACTGCATGCTAATGGACATTATATACCTATGGGCTTCTTAGCATTTAGAATGCACTAATTCTGTTAGCGCATGCTAAGCTGTAATAAAAGGGCCCCATAGTCTGAAAGACAATCCGTATCACCAGCTGAGATGATATTTGTACCAGTTTGGCTCCTTTGCCTGGTACTGACATCAGACTGACCAGTCTGTATTTTCCTGGATCACCCCTGGAATCCTTTCTTAGACATCGGTATTACATTGGACTCTAAAATGACCCTTTAAAAGTCCAGGAATGTTTCCTCAATTTATAAAGCCATGTTGCAGACCCCGGGAACTGGGTTTGATTCCTGCTGCTGCCTGACGGTCAGCAGTGGGTTAAGATTCTGAGGAACCAAATTCAATTCCCTCTGCAGCTCCGTGTGACCCTGGGCAAGTCACTTAACCCTCCTTTGCCCCAGGTACAACAGTAGTGCAATGTGCTACTTATTTATTTAGATTTTGCTCACACCTTTTTCAGTAGTAGCTCAAGGTGAGTTACATTCTGGTACACTGGATATTTCTCTGTCCCAGGAGGGCTCACAATCTAAGTTTGTACTTGAGGCAATGGAGGATTAAGTGACTTGCCCAAGATCACAAGGAGCAGCAGTGGGATTTGAAGCAGCCAACTCTGGATTACAAGACTGGTGCTCTAACCACTAGGCCACTCCTCCACTTAGAGTGTGAACCCACTAGGGACAGACCCAGTACCTATAAAATGAAACTGTAAACCGCCAAGGTCTAAGTGGTATACAAATACTTAAATGAATGTATACCGATGTTTAAAAAACTTCCATAAAATTACCCCCTGTGATAGCAAGAACATGTGTACATTTAAAAGACTCACATGTAAGCATGTTTGGGGGTGGGTTTTGGGCACTGTCATGAGTTAAGTGCACACGTTATAAAATGCACACAAACATTTCTACCTGCTCCTGAGGAAGTGTAAATGTCTATGACTTTCTTTGTAGCTGTGATTTCTGAAGTTTTTCTGGGACAGGTTTATAAAGATAGACCAAAAATAAGCATCTTCTTGCCCTCTCTAGATGGCCTGTAATAAAATTACCCCAGGATGCAGATTTTTAGTCACACTGAGAGGAGGCATTTTTTGAGGGCATGCTTAGGTCAGGGGAGGAAAAGTAAAACCACAGATTGCATTTTCAAAATTATGCACATAAGGCCCAATATTCAAAACTATTTAACTAGCCAGGAATGGCTCCTGGCCAGTTAAATAGTGTTTTAGCGCCTAACTGCGGATATCCAGCATGAGAAAACTGGTTATCTGCCACTGAATATCCGTGGTTGGTGTCTAGCAACTAACTGGCTATATCGTGCAATATAGTTGATTAGGCATGGATATTCAGTGCCAAACTGGCTATGTTTAGCGGTTAAAATATGCCATATAAATAGCAGGTCTAACTTAACCTGTTAGCACTGAATATTGGCTTAACCCAGTGGTGTTCCTTGGTCAGCTGCCACTCGGGGCAGATCGCCACTGTGCACCTCCCCCCCCCCCCCCCCGGGTGAAGCGTCATCACCCCCTCCCGGTACAGCGTTGTTGTCGTCCCCCCTGGTTCATTACCTCCAAACTCCTCCTCCTGCATTGCTCTTACCTCTTGAGGTGCTGGGAGCAGCCGAGCGGCTGTCGGCTCTACCAGTTCCCTGCTCCCTCTGCCCCGGAACAGGAAGTAACATCAGAGTGTGCACCCGGGTTGGACAGCCCCCAGCGCCCCGTCCTCGATACGCCGCTGGCTTAACCGGTTAAGTTGCAGCAGTCAAAAATAAAACCAGATATCCAATGCTAAATTTTACAGAGAGCAGCTGCAAGTGCTCATATGCACTTTTACCCACAGCAATTTTCAAAGAAAAATGCACACACACTTTTGCTTTGAGAAAGTTCATGGGTAAAATGTGCATGTGCTCTTTTGTCCCAATGCTCCTCCTGTAACCCATAACTGATTCGTGACTCGCTGAGAGAACAGGTATCAAAAGTAGGATAGTTGACTTATTTATACAACATAATCCTGCAAAATTTCAGCCTCAGGCATGAACTAATTAGGTCTTTAAAAAATGAGAAACGTTTATCAATTAAAAAAAAGTAGCTAACCCCAGAAATCATATATCCCACTTTAGGCACCTTTTAGGCACTTGCAGATTTTAGGCTGTAAAATATGAAAAACATCAAAGTTGTGAAAAAATTGCATAGTCCCTATAGTACATAAAAACTTTCAAAATGAAAATTGCCCAAATGTACCCCTCCAATCTGTTATAGCCTTTACCTCTGTTATTTGTAACCCCACTTTTGGTACCTTTTCACTCAGCGGGTCACATTTATTCTGATTTTACAAAGTCCCATGGTGTAGAATGAAGGTCAATATAATATTCTGTGTAATGCAGTATGTTCTCTGAATGATATATGTATATCTACTGTATATATGCAGCACATTGTAGATACAATGTACCATATAGACTGAGGTTGTCATAGAAAACTGCTGAGCCAAAATTAACCAGCAGTAAGAATACAGGAAGCCTGTGGTTGAGGGCATTGCTGGTCCATGTGCCTCCTATACAAAGAATTTCAAACATACAAACTTAGCTTCTTCTTTGGTATTGTCTAAACAAAAATACAATAGTTTATTTTGTAAGGAGTGAGTGTGCCCACTAGATTCAGGAGAATCCCTTTTGAGCATGAGTGGGAGAATGCAATCCCACAAGGGGAAGGGGAATCCCCCCAAACCCATACATATCTCTGATAGGGTCAGGAGTTAAAAATATGTGTATGGAGTTTAGCTGTTCCCCATATAAATACAGTAAAACGCCAATTATCCCAACGCCGATCATCCGGATGTCCAATTATGCGGACCTTAACAAATCACAAACCTTCCCAAGCACAAACTCACTCTATAGAAATTTTGTTATGTTTTTTTCTGTTTTGTGAAGAATCGTCAGAATTGATGCAACCAACAAGTTTCAGGCAGCCAAGTGCAAATTGTCATTGATCCAGTGTATAATACTTAAAAGTGGCATAATCACAGTGCAATAACATTTTCAAATACCATTTTTTTAGTGTCCTTTTTCTTTAAAATGTAAGTTAGAAGTTGTACTCAATCACTTAACTGGCAGCAGTTTAATGTAGACCAAGAACCTCAACCGACATGGCCAGGTTTCGAAACTTCATCAGGGTGGAGGTTCAAAATCTCATGCAAACTTCATTCTTCCTAATAGAAAATTATGCGGACCGGCTTCACCCCCCCCCCCCCCCCACCCCAGTCTCCATTTCCCACAGACAGTTGAAAATTTTAAATTGCTCACTAGAAGGATGTGGAACGGTCCGAAGGTGGATAGAAAGAGCCCCCAACAGAGCTTCGCGGGACCTCCTTTCTATCCAGCTGCAGATGGTGCCGTATCCTTTTAGTGAGCAATTTTACTATTACAATATTTTTTCCAGTTATCCGGATTTATGATTATCTGGACCACCCCCTGTAGAGGATAGTCCGGATAATCAGCGTTTTACAGTAAATATTTTCTATAGATGGATGTAAAAGAACTACTGCTTTCATTGGGGTACTACTGTGTTTTTATTGACTTTATGTTGGGGATGGGGAGGAAATTGGTAGAAGATGAGGCCTGTGTATTGGGAGTCTCTTTTGTTTTATATTAGTGGAAGGTATAGCTGGGATCAGATGAAATAGTTTTTAATTCAACACTGCTTCAGTAGATTTATTATTATCCTGTAGGTGATCTATATAAATCTTTTAATAATAAAAATAATAAGCTGAGAGGCAGAGCAGTGGTTCTCAGCCGTGTCTTTGGAAGCACCTTAAATTGTTTGGCTAACAGACTTACCGTCATGAATATGCATGAGACGTATTTTTCATATATTGGGTGTAAGACCTGTGGATAAATTTGTTTATTCATTTCTTTCTGCTTTTCTCTCAATTTGGAATCAGTCTCTGGAGCAATTCCCTCTTTCATTTGCAAGAGGGTTCCCCCCCCCCCCTCCATGTTTTTATAACACTCTCCCAATTCACTGGAACCCTGCAATTGCAGGAGTTGTAAGTCCAGCTCCTCCTACGTGTCACTGTGACTGTGAATTCTGCCTCCACAGCAGCCCCAGCCCAGGAAGTGGAAGTGTGGTCTGGGCATGAAATCCAAATCCGCTACATGGCAGCCACAGTGCATCACTGCAACTGAGCCTCAGTCTATTCATGCACATATGGTGATTTTAACTACAGCTAACAACCAGATGTTGCAGACTAGTGGAGATTTGTTGTTGTTTTTTTTTTTTTTTAATTTATTCTCTTAAAATAGACAGGACAGTATAGAATAGACAAGTTGAACACAGCCACCACTTTGTGAAGGATTTCTGTGTTTCTTTGTTTTAACTTTCTTTGTTTTTCCAGGTGGATGGGCCCGAGGAAGCTGCTAGAGCGGAGGAGAATAAGGCAATCTACAAATTCCAGTCCGTAGGAATTCAAGTAGAGGATGAGAGGGGGTGAGTGTGCTGCTGCAGCAGAGCTACTGCCCACCCCTCTCTAGCAACATTTCTGCAAATTAAGGGGGGTCTTTTACTAAGCAGTGGTAAGCCCAACGCAGGCTTACTGCATGCTAAATTGGAAGTACCACCGGTCTAATGTAGTTCCCACCCCTGGTGTTTACCCAGTGGTAATCGGACAGTGTGGAGCCCTTACGCCACCTCGATGAGAGGCGGTAAGTGCTCCCTCCCGAAATGACCTTGCGACAAGTGCTTCACTTGGCGTTTCAAGGGGAGGCCATAATCTGTTGTGAAGCAACGAGGCAACATATTTTGGTTCAGATAAGTTCACATTTTTATTTCATTTTGAATAGAGCACTAAGGTGTGAGGCAATAGCACATACACAAAATTAAGAGAGACCCGATGAAAGAAGTGCTATACCACTGGGCAAAGAAACATATTGCCTTCAAAAAAAGTGGTTTTTGCTGAGGGCTCTCTTTATCACATGTATACTAAGAGGAAAAAGAAAAAAAAGTATTATTCTGTATTGCATTAGCCAGGATTTTGAGCGGTTTAGGAGTCTTGGTTTTTTGGTTTTTCACTTGCTGGACAGCCATTTCTTTAGAAAAAAAACATAGCCTTTTACCCACTGTGGTAAAAGGGAGCCTCAGTGTGTGTCAAAAACACACTTTTGCCACAGCTTAGTAAAAGCACCCCTAAGTTCTTAGCCTCGATCTTTTCATGAAGACCACATACTATATATGAAGAATTGGGCTTAGTGCAGATTCCTGTGCTTAACTTTAGTTGTGTACGCCTACTGAAACCTGGTGTAAATGCTGATGCCTGCAGCCCAAGTGAGACTGGAAACACAGAGCAAACTGCCCTTGCAAACAGCATAAGCGCACAAACACAGCAAAGGTACCAAAACGTTGACAGACAACAACACAGTGAAGTACAGGCCCTTGTTGAGTCCTTGGATGCAATAAAGAATTAGACCTCGCAGTGTTGTCTGTCAACTTTTGGTGCCAAATGAGGCCATATTGTGTAATTCCACATGCAGCTTTTCAGAACGCCCCAATATGCCCATGTTCACGCCTCCTCTTAAGTTATGCACTAAGGACCTCTTTTACAAAGATGCACTACCGATTCTCAGTGCAGCAAATGAGAGGAAGCCCATAGGAATTGCCCGTAGGCTTCCTCTCATTTGCCGCACTGAGAATTGGTAGCATGATTTTGTAAAAGAAGCCGTTGTAGAATTAAGCGCCAAGCCTTGCAGAATAGCACACAGCCAGATGCATGTGCAGATTTTAATGAATGCCAAATAACATCAGTAATCGGTGATTAGCACCCATTTATTGATGTTAATTGGCTTGTTACTGACTTAATTTGTGCACGCATCTTGGGCACTCAATTCTGGGTGCCATTGATCTGCTATGGATTTACAGCCTGTCTCACTGACACAGACTACCCAATAAGTACCGTGGATTCTTTTGGATTCGTAATAAGTAAATGAAACCTTTATTAGGGAAGCTAAATTCTACAATGATTAAGATATATACAATTGATTAGCACATATACAATGATTAGCTCTATAAACACAATGGTTAGCCATATAAACAATCATTACATCACTGGTCTCTGCATCTAAGCAATGCAAAGAGTTCTTAGACCAGGAAAGAAACAATAATTACACTATACATACAATCATCACTGGTCTGGAAGCTCAGGCTCTTATCTCGTCAGCTGGGAGGTCCATTGTTGCGAAAGCTCAGTCTCCTTATTGACCAGGAACAAACCTTCTGCACGACACGTCTGCCCACAGATGAACCTCGACCCCCCTGTGACAAGCCCTCCCTTTTTATTAGGCTTTGAGCCCATGTACAGAGCTAAGGAAAGTTACAGAAAGTTTCTATGGAAAATTACAGAATGCTTCTCTGCTTACATCTTTGGAAACGTGGTCACATGCTTTCCCAAGTCCAAGTGGCCAAGCTGGGCCCGGAAAAACAAGTGTCATCCTCCCCTTCACATACTAAATTAGTTAGAGCTGTGTCTTATCTTCTGCATTCCAACTTATTTTCACACAATCAAAGTTAAACAACCATTTTTAAACAGAATTATTTCTAATCAACAATACAGACCCCGAGTGCACTAGTCGGTCCAGACAGGGTTGAAAAACAATCTTTAAAATTCACTTCCATTACAGCCATATATAGAATCCAGGGAAATATTTTGTTGGCACACTAACTTGCATGTGTGTGTTTAGTCAAAAAATTTAATATCAGCTGTTTTTCATGTGTCAAACTCACCTTACACATGGATGGCATTTGATTAGAGTTTTGGGGGGAATGAAATCTTATATTATGATTACTAAATCTGATATTTTATATTATTGTTGATTTATTTATTATTTTCTTTACATATTTATTTCCCACCAAATCACCAGGGGTTATGGTAAGTTACAATTAAACATTCACCAATAGTAGGACACAATGGACAATGAAGTGATAAACAAAACACAAGAATGGACACATTTATCTGTGTGAACATTATCACACAGTTCATCTGTATAACTAAGCAAGAGAGCATCCTACCTCCCACCCTTCAGAGGGTCAAATGCGTATTTCATGAAATAGCAAAAGCTTGCCTGAACAGGTGAATTTTCAGGGCTTTTGTGATAGTCTTTTAAGCCTTGCATTCCCCTTGGCCAATTGAGTGATGTATTCACAATTGTGGTGGCATAGCATGAGAATGTTTGCCCCCTTGTGGCTTGGTTTCTACCCATATGTAACAACAACAATGCATAAGAACTTTTCAAATCAGCATCAAGAGAATGGTTGGCTTCATTCTTGATTTTGTCTGTGTTATGATTGCTGCATATGCTATTTGTAACTCATGGAGTGGAAGATGTTTTTTTAGACTGGCAGGGGATAGATAGTTATACATAAATAAATAAATAAATAATGCCCTCAGGGGTAATTGTATAACATAAGCGCTAAAATTGACATACTAATTACATGCATAAATTCTATAAATGGTGCCCAGTTATAGAATAGGGTAATTTAATGGCATAGCATCATTAGTTAGTTGGTCCTAAATTGGCAGTTAATTGGATATAGTACCAATAATTGGATTTAACAAGCACTAACTGGCATCGCACATAACAAACTAACGCCTCAAATATTGTGTCCACGTCTGGTCGCCGCATCTCAAAAAAGAAATAAAGGAATTGGAGAAGGTGCAGAGAAGGGCGACGAAAATGATAAAAGGGATGGAACGACTTCCCTATGAAGAAAGGCTGAAAAGGTTAGGGCTCTTCATCTTGGAGAAAAGGCTTCTGAGGGGTGATATGATAGAAGTCTACAAGAGAATGAGCGAAGTAGAGCGGACATATGTGAAGTGTTTGTTTACTCTTTCAAAAAATAATAGAACCAGGGGACACAAGAGGAAGCTAGAATATGGTAGATTAAAAACAAATACGAGAGAGTTTTTCTTTACTCAGCGTGTAGTTGGACTCTGGAACTCGTTTCCAGAGAATGTGGTGGCAGCGGCTGGCCTTACGGAGTTTAAGGGGGGTTTGGACAGATTCCTGAAGGAAAAGTCCATTGAAGATTTTTTTTTTTTTTTTTGGGGGGGGGGGGGTTGCCAGGTTCTTGAAGCCTGGATTGGCCCCTGTTAGAGACAGGATGCTAGGCTTGATGGACCCTTGGTCTTTTCCCAATATGGTGGTGCTTATGTGCCTCTGTTCTGTAAACTGAGTGCCTAACTTCTCTCATGTTCAGTTCTAAAGGGGGTGTGGCCATGGGAGAAGCAAGGCTGGGTTGGGGACATTACCCAAGATTTAGGGGCAATGTTATAGAATTGTGTGATCTACGCACCCAACTGCCATTAGTTAAGCGCTAGCATTTACACCAGCTTTTGGCAGGCGTAACTGCTCGTGCCCAAAGTTAGGAGTGAGATATGTGCTAAGACAGTATTCTGTAAAAGCCCTCTGCAGAATGCTGGCTTAGTGCAGATCTCTAACTTTGGGCGCCATTTACTAAATCTACCCCAAAGTGCACACACTCCATTGCAAAAAGAGTGCATTCTTGATGACATTCATTTTGGAATGAAAAAAGATGGGGGGAAAACGACATGAACATTTTTGGGCTGCCCATCCCTATTCGTCATGTCTCTGTGTATGTACTGCCTCTTACATAAGAACATAAGAGTAGCCATGCTGGGTCAGACCAATGGTCCATCTAGCCCAGTATCCTGTTTTCCAAACAGTGGCCAAGTCAGGTCACAAGTACCTGGCAGAAACCCAAATTGTGGCAACACTCCATACTACAAATCCCAGGGCAAGCAGTTGCTTCCCATGTCTGTCTCAATTACTGGTGGAAATGAACTGGGAGTAGGGAGAGAAGACTGGGAAAAGGATTGGTGGCACTTTTTGTGCTTTCCTTGCTCTTTTTGGCTACTTGAGCCCTCCCTATGACTGCACAGCCTGCTCCACTGCTGTGACCCACATAGTAATTTTCTTTTAGGTTGTTCACCCACACTGATTTTGGAAAAATTGGTGCCTATGAGCAGTGGCATCTCTAGTCAGAAATATTTGGGGTCAGGGGGAAAGCCAAAGTGACATTTCCACACATCATACCTCTCTTTTCCCCCACTTATAAATTAGCAATATAAAACACTACAGCATTCTATGCTTAAACGAGCCAATATTCAAAGCGATGTAAGCAGGCAGAAGCCTCTCCTGACCGCTTAAATCGCTTCCTGACACCTAAGTGTGGGAAATTCAGCCTAATCAAAGAGTGCCACTGAATATCCCCACAGACCAGCCAAACAAAAAGCAGGCAGCCCAAGGTTATGTGGGTGCTGGCAATATTCACTCCAGCAGTAGTTGTTGGGGGCAGGAGTGCAGCCCCTTCGCTCCTGCCCTTTGCAGCATCATTCAAAAATGGCTGACGTGACCTCTCAATATTTGGATCTGTGCTGCAAGGGGCAAGAGTGAGTCAGTTACACTCCTGCCCTAACAACCACCATTGAACCACCAGGGATACATAAGAGGAGGGAGACTTACCTGCACTGTTGGGGGAGGGCTTCTTTCTGTGAGCTTGGGGAGGGGAAAGGAAGAAGGAGGCATTGTCGTGGGGCAGGAGGGTGATCTAGGAAACTTTTTTTTTTAAATTATGCGGGCCCAGGCTTAATATTTAGCCAGGCTGCATAACTCATATAAGTTCTGGTGCCCAGCCTGCAAAACATTATTTCCCAAGATTCAGTGCTGGCGTCTGGTCATGGCCCGGTACTGAATATCAGGGGATAATTTAGCCCCCCTCAGCCAGTTTCAGTTACCCAGTAAAACCACAGTTATAGCATAGTATCAGTCAACAAATTCTTCTGTGTGGGAGTGAAATCTAGATTCTCTACATGTTTGGTCAGAGTCTCGATATAAACCTTGAAGTTCCAGCTCTCTGTCACAAACTCCATATTCCCCAAAAATGAAGCTACCCACCTTACAACTCACCATACAAAGAAATATTCAAATTGTGATTATCACCCGAGGAACAGCGCATGCTCCTTCCACTGCCGGACACTTTATCAGAATTTTTGTTTGTGAGGTGACTCTACAAATGTAGAGACCACTGGCCTTGAGCATTTTTATTTTGGGCAGTGGCGTTCCTGGCCTGGATGGCACCCGGGGTGGAGCGCCAATGCGCCCCCCCCCCCCCCCCGGGTGCAGAGCCCCCCCCTGCTAGATGACACCTCCCCCCTCCAGCGAAATGACACCCCCCCTGGATGCATGCCGCTGGGGGGGGGGGGTGCCGCGGTGCATGCCTGCTCCTCTGAGTTAGCTAAACTTTGTTTGTTCGCTGCAGCTCCCTCTGCCCTGGAACAGGAAGTAACCTGTTCCAGGGCAGAGGGAGCTGCAGCGAACGAACGAAGTTTAGCAAACTCAGAGGAGCAGGCGCGCGCCGCGGCACCCCCCAGTGGCATGCACCCGGGGCGGACCGCCCCCCCCTTGGTACGCCACTGATTTTGGGTGCTTTCAAATAGGGCCAGACGCTTTGCAAAATAACACAAAACACTGCAAAAATGATGCTCCAAACTTGTATAGGAAACTTAACATACCACAAAAGCACCAGGAGCCTTCAGAAATGGGACAGGGTTCTTTATTAATAACTGTCAGTATGGACCCGACATGGGCCGTGTTTCAGCGCACAGCGCCTGCGTCAGGGGTCTATATTAAACACACATAAACAAATCAATCAAAACAATGATATTAAAATACAAACATAACATGAAATAAGGATGTGCAAATTTAAATTATCCAAACCAATAATTAAGACAGTAATTAAAACCTATCTTAATGTAGAGCGTGTCAGCTCTTCTAATTTAAAGGTGTATAAAAATAATAACATTAAAAATACCTAAAAGAAGAATGATCTATTATATGGACATAATGAAATAATATAATAATATAATAAAATAAAACAATGAAATAATAGAATAGAATAAAACAGTACATTGTATTTGATGATGTGCGAATAAGAACATAGAATACTATTATTCCATAGCTGCACAAAAGAATAGAACTGCATCTGTATAGACCTTACAAAGAGTGATCATTTAAAGCACAGCAGAGATGAACTATAGTAACAAGCCTCAATTTCTAACACAGCACATGTAGCTTTATGAATGGAAAGTGTCAACATTGTTGCATTAAAACCATATACTTTGTAGCAGCGTCAACATCGTTACAGTGGAACCATATGTATTGTGGCTGCTCACCTGGTGTATTCAAAGACAGAAACTTCTTTCCTACTAAGTAGGATAGCGATCTAAAAAAGTAACAAAGTTTTGATACTTAATTGACAACTGTTACAAAGTGTACTGTGATGAAATTGATAGTAATCAAAAGGCTACCTTTGATGCAAGGACAATGTGTTAGCTAGATATTCGAAATAAAGGAGCGCAAGCAAAAAAGTAATAAATCAAACATGTTGTTGGCAAATGCTAGTATACAATACATAATTCAAGCGCAGTGCATTTCTCGGCATACCGGCTGAGTGTTAGTGGGTCCAGTGCACTTCAGGCAGGCGGACCCAGGCCCATCCCCCCTACCTCTTTCACTTGTAGTGGTAAATGTGAGCCCTCCAAAACCCACCCGAAACCCACTATACCCACATCTAGGTGCCCCCCGTTACCCTTTATGGGCTATGGTAGTGTTGTACAGTTGTGGGTAGTGGGTTTTGGGGGAGGCTCAGCACACAAGGTAAAGGAGCTATGCACCTGGGAGCAATTTGTGAAGTCCACTGCAGTGCCCCCTAGGGTGCCCGGTTGGTGTCCTGGCATGTCAGGGGGTCCAGTGCAGTACAGATGCTGGCTCCTCCCATGACCAAATGGCTTGGAGTTGGTTGTTTCTGAGATGAGTGTCCTCGGTTTCTATTATGGCCGAAAATTTGGGGACGGGTATAGGAGAAAGTGGGATGTTTGACCACGGAACACCAAAAACTGGATAGATTTGTTTGCGGATTTGTTCGAAAATTGGGGACGGCCAACTCTAAGGACAACCATCTCTAAGGTTGACCTAAATTTTGCAATTTGGGCATCCCCGACCGTATTATCGAAACGAAAGTTGGACGCCCATCTTGTTTCGATAATATGGGTTTCCCCGCCCCTTCGCCGGGACATCCTGCAAGGACGTCCTCAGGAAAACTTGGGCACCCCTTTCGATTATACCCCTCTAGATCACGCACACTGCATTTTGGATTTTTTTAAATTTTAGCCGCTATCACTGCAGATTTTTTTATTTTCATCCACTATTACTGGTAATTTTATACCGCCTTTGATCCCCGCGTCCTTGCGTTTTCCCGTGTTTTTTTTTTTAGATTTTTTATATATTGGCAACGTTTAAATTTAAGGACTAATATGTGAGTCTGAAGATTATCACTTTCATCGAAGAGATGCATTTATCATTCGTATGCATGGTCTATACTTGTTTGACAACTTGTAAATATATGTTTTAAATAGCACTGTGGTAAATTAAGTCAAGATGCATTAGGGTCCTTTAATTTGCATTAAGGGGCAAATAACATGACTTAAATCCCTAACGCAGCTTGAGAACTTCCCCCCTTAGTCTCCTTTGCTGTATGCTGTCACTCCTGCTCTCCTGCATCTCTCCTTCCTTTCTCCTCTCTGGGATGGTCCTTCATGCTCACCCCCTGCCCATGCTTCTCTGCTCCTGTTTAGTGCCTCTTATTTAATCAGGACTTCCAGCAGTCGTTGTTCTTCTCTTCCTCCATATCTCATTTCAGATCTATTTCAAAGGACCCTAGTCACTTCATCCTCCCCTTCTCCTCTGTGTAGACACTCAATCTGGAACTTGATTCTCCTTATTGCCCATTATGATCTCTGTAAATTAAGGCAAGCTCGATGTACCCAGGACTTGGGTCCTACCTGCTCTCAGCCCATGTCATTCCATATGGACTCTCTTGGCTCCTTTTCTTTCTACCTTTTAGTATGTAGAATGCTTAGCAGCTTCAGTCTCCTCAGCTTCTGTGGGATTCTTCTTATGGTTCTCTCCTTAGGTCCAGGTATTAGCACATTGTGCCTCTGGAATTAAGCTGAAGCTTTGGCTTAAAATCTTTTCTCCTCCTTTCTCCTCTCTTAGGGAGGCAGGCCCCATTCACAGCCTTTCCCCTCTCCTCCTCCTCCTCCTTCTTGGCCTCTGATGAAGCACACCAAGGTGGACCCTGGGGTAGAAAGCCCATTCTACCATCTCCTTCATGTGAGCTGGTCCCCCTTTGGGAAAGGATAAGGCCTGGGCAACACCTTACACATACGTTTACCCTTCAGTTTATAAGGGACAGCTGCTATTGGAGTATTTCCAGACAAGCTTACCCCCTCATTATTTCTGAGTGGCAGGACTCTGGAGCAGAGACCCAGAATGTTCCTCCTGTTACTGCAAGGAACATACATTTTGGCATCCTGCTACACTAAATAATAGTTTGGGGTTTTTTTCTTCTAGAAATTCTACAGCACTTTAATTAATAGTCAGAAGGCCTCCTGAACTCCAAATGATCCGTTTCAGCCCTTATTTATATTCTTGTCAGCTGCCAAGAAGAAAGGAATAATTATTTACCATAGGACCCCTCAGGCTAGGGATTTCCTGAGTATAAGGTACTATAATTTGTTTTCTTTGTCACTGCCCACATTGTGCTTCAAGGTGCCAAAATCATCATCTTTGTGACCAATAAATGTTTAGCTCTAGCTAGCAACAAAGATTACCAATTTAATTATGGTGTGAGAAACTTATGAGTTATCAGAGACCTCCTCCAGTTTAGGCATTTCAGTTATGAGCGGTTTTAATTTTTTTCTTGATCCCAGTAATACAGAGAGAAAGGCAGAAGGCCAAGCCTACTATATACCAAGACTGCAAGGTACCAGGAGTGGAGCTCTTGAGTGGCATTTGGAGGGAGGGGAAAGGCCAATAAGAATTTTTTTTCCCCAGTTCAAGAATGGCTAGTGTGTGTTTGAAGCTAGATGGAAAGGAGATAGATGAGAATGATAAAATGTAAAGGTGAATGACATTAAGAGAAATGGTGGGGGGGGGGGGAGGGGAGGGGAGGTTAAAGACATGAAGGAGGATATGAGGGAACGAGGCTGGTTGTTATACAGGGGTGTCTAACCTTGCTGTTTGTGCTCCTAGTACTATGAGTCATGTAGGCTTACAGGCACCTTTGGAAAGGACTATTAAATTCAGATTTATTCATTAGAAATAAGAGATATCAAACAGGTTGCCCAAGTTTTTATTAGAATAACTCAGTAGATCATGTATCTCATTTTTGAGAGCTATTAGGTCAGCGAAGACACAGCAAGGTAACATTGACTTTAAATAGTACAGTGTCATCTAGGCCTCACAACTACTTGCCTTTCTTCTACTAGTCAAACCCAGTATAATCAAGCAATTTCTTCATTGTGCAGATGAAACAAGAATAACTGTCAAAACAACTAGTCACAGATATGGTAATGTAGCCCAAGACTTCCCAAACTGTAAGTGGCCAGGATCCCATTTTAACAGGGGAAAGACAAGCATGTGACTCCCAGCCCTACCTTGATACATGTGTCCCTGCTTCTGGCCCTCACGTAGCGTTGGCTGCAATGCTCCCATAATCCCTCATCTTGCATCGACCCCGCACAGGCCTAGTTATAGTTTCTTTGTGCTGGGCAATGATTGTCTGTGTTTGTCTGTGTATGGTTGTGGTGATGGTGTTGGTAGGGGGGGTCTCATTATGGTCATGACCCCAAATGTGGATTTTGCAACCCACAATTTGGAAGCCTCTAATTTACACCAACTCATTTGCTGACCCTCATTTCTACACATTGAAGGCCCTGTTTACTAAGCAACGCTAAGGGCACGTTAGCATTTTTAGCTCATGTTAATGATTAGCATGCGCTAAACGCTAAGTTGCCCATAGGAACGTATGAGTGACTCTAGGGTTTCATACACACTAATTTTAGCGCATGCTAAAACTGCTAGCGCAGCTTAGTAAACAGGGCCTTAAGTAGGGTAGATGTGAATCGCTTGTTTACTCTTTCCACAAATACTAGGTCTACAGAGTATGCATTGAAGCTACTAAGTAAAAACACTGGGCCAAACCCTATTGTACTCCACACACACACACACACACACACACTTTCCTATCAAATTATGTAGTTCCACTCTCCTACCCTCATAGATGTTATTGTCTATGCAATTTGTTCCTATATACTTTCTCCTTTTAAGATTAGAATGTAAGTTGCTCAGTCATCCCTTGATGGGTGGAATAGAAGGTCCTTTAATAAACTTGGAAACTTGGTAAATTTAAAATAAACCAAATGAAATTTTTCTTCACTCAGTGTGTAATTAAACTCTGGAGTTCGTTGTCAGAGAATATGGTAAAAGCAGTTAGCTTAGCACAGTTTAAAAAAGGTTTGGATAATTTCCTAAAGAAGTGTCCATAAGCCATTATTAAGATGGACTTGGGGAAAATCCACTACTTACTTCTAGGATAAGCAACATAAAATGTGTTTTACTGTTCTGGGATCTTGCCTGGTACTTGTGATCTGGATTGGCCACTGTTGGAAACAGGATACTGGGATTGGTGGACCTTCAGTCTATCCCAGTATGGCAACGCTTGTGTTCTTAGCTGCTCTTTGTCTTGATCTGTCTCATGTATGTCTGTCTCTCTGGGTCCCACACAAGGATCCCCATTTAACTAGAATGTAGAGATTGGAATTGAAATGTCCAGGTCAGGACATGCTCAGTTCCAATGATATTTTAGAAAAAGAACTGCCAACACAGAGCCTTTTTTAAAAAATACCTGCAGGAGTGCATGTGTATTTGTCAGCATGTGAACTGGGAGCAGCCATGTTACAAAAATACATGTTGGAAAACTGAATGGCATGGACTCAGCAACTTCCTGTAGTGGCTAATGCTGCCAGTTAATTAGTGAGACTATAATTTAATCTTACTACTAATAATCATTTCTATAGCACCACTAGATGGACACAGTTCTGTATATCAGGGGCGTATCTGGAATCCGGCGGTAGGGGGGGCCAGAGCCAGAGAGGGGGGGCACATTTTTGCCTGCCTCCCTCCCCCCCCCCCCCGCCGCCTCTCTCCACCCCCTCCCCGCCGTCAACCCTCCCCCGTTGCTTACTTTTGCTGGCGGGGGGCCCCAACCCCCGCCAGCCGAGGTCCGACCCGCAATCTCCATATTTCGTCTTCCTCCGTGGCCATGTGCTTCAAGGAAGTAACGCTGCAGTGCTGATTGGTTGAATCCAGTTCGGCGTCTGACGTCGCTGCGACGTCAGACGCCGAACTGGATTCAACCAATCAGCACTGCAGCGTTACTTCCTTGAAGCACATGGCCACGGAGGAAGACGAAATATGGAGATTGCGGGTCGGACCTCGGCTGGCGGAGGTTGGGGCCCCCCGCCAGCAAAAGTAAGCAGCGGGGGAGGGTTGACGGCGGGGAGGGGGGCCAGGGCGAAATCTGCGGGGGCCCAGGCCCCTGTGGCCCCACGCAGATACGCCCCTGCTGTATATATTATATGCAGGTACTTTCTCTGTCCTTAGAGGTTTCACAATCTAACGTTTTGTACCTGGGGCAATGGAAGGTTAAGTGACTTGCCCAAGGTCAGAAGAAGCTGCAGTGCGAATCAAACCCAGGTTACCAGGATTATAAGCCCACTGCACTAACCATTAGGCTACTACCTTGAATTCATTTTGAAAGTGGAAATAAACTATATAGGATTAAGGAGAATGGCTCCTCAATCCAGACTGCCCCAATTTGACTGCCCCTATCGGACTGACTGTTCACTTGTCTTTTAGATTGTAAGCTCTTTGAGCAGAGACTGTCCCTCTATGTTAAATTGTACAGCGCTGCATAACCCTAGTAGCGCTTTAGAAATGTTAAGTAGTAAGTAGTAGTAGTACTCTTGTAAAGACTTGACTGAAACAAGCATTTTTTTAAATCTACGCATACCTTTCAGCTGTCAGAAAGCCCAATGTGGACATTATTTTTCCCATATAAATGTATTCCCTTTGTAAAATGGGGATACATATTTATTTAGATTTTGCTCACACCTTTTTCAGTAGTAGTTCAAGGTGAGTTACATTCAGGTACTCTGGATATTTCTCTGTCTCAGGAGGGCTCACAATCTAAGTTTGTACCTGTGGCAATGGAGGGTTAAGTGACTTGACCAAGATCACAAGGAGCAGCAGTGGGATTTGAGCCAGCCACCTCTGGATTGCAAGGCCGGTGCTCTAACCACTAGGCCACTCCTCCACTATGTAGATTCTAGTCATCTCCCCCCCAAGCCACTCCCAAACCACGTTCCCTTGAAATCTCTAAGTGGTATTGATCTTCATGTGTAAACAGTAGTAATCTGAATTCACTATTTACACATGTATGTGATATACACTTATAAATGCCATTATTTGCATTTGAATGTGTTGGCTAAAATGTGACATAAGAGAAGGCAAACAGTAAATTCTCTTTGCTTAGGCTTATCCCTGCCTGTGATATTTTTCCCCAAGTATGAGGACCTTTCACTCTTTGCAGCAGGCAGAACATATACAGTAGAAGTCAAAAAAATCCGGATGCAGGAAATCAAACCTTCTGGGAATCCAGACACCTAAATTGAGGTATCCGGATTGCCTGAGAATCTGGACTACACCTTCTCCCTCTTTCCTTTCCCCTCCAATCACGGTCTAGCGTCTCTCCCTCCATTCCCAGGTTTGCCCGCGGCTTTCTCTCACTCCCGGTATATAATACTATACCTTTTCAGAAGTCTTCCGTGCTGCAGCGCCAGCAACAGCCTTACTCACAGGCTGCCTCTGGCCTGCACTGGGCCTTTCCCTCTGATCCATCCCGCCCTTCCGAACAGGGCCGCCAAGGGGGGGGGGCAGGGGGGACAAAATTCCCTGGGCCCGGGCCTACCTAGCAAATTGGACAAACCCAGTAAACTGAAGACACAAACAGTAAAACTAAAAGTTCTGGCAGTCACTAAAGCAAATAAAGTCACTCACACAATTCATTCTATATGGACTCGAGTGATGCACTACCCCTGTATCCTGCTCTGCTGTGATGTGGTCTGTTTATTTCCATCAGTTTTGGAAGTTTTCCCTTAACAGCTGCAGCCATTCTTTGCCTTTGGAGCTGTATTTCCTTCTTGCTTGTGCTGCATGGGTAGACTTATTTAGTTGTTTTTAGCTCATGCCTTTCATTGATAGTATCTCTCCACACTCGTCCTTCCCTACACCCCTTCCCGTGCACTCCGCTCCATGGATAAATCCTTCTTATCTGTTCCCTTCTCCACTACTGCCAACTCCAGACTTCGCGCCTTCTGTATCGCTGCACCCTACGCCTGGAATAAACTTCCTGAGCCCCTACGTCTTGCCCCATCCTTGGCCACCTTTAAATCTAGACTGAAAGCCCACCTCTTTAACATTGCTTTTGACTCGTAACCACTTGTAACCACTCGCCTCCACCTACCCTCCTCTCCTCCTTCCTGTACACATTAATTGATTTGATTTGCTTACTTTATTTCTTGTCTATTAGATTGTAAGCTCTTTGAGCAGGGACTGTCTTTCTTCTATGTTTGTGCAGCGCTGCGTATGCCTTGTAGCGCTATAGAAATGCTAAATAGTAGTAGTAGTAGTAGTAGTAGTTTAAAGCGACTTACGTACAGGTACAATAGGTATTTCTCTGTGTCCAAAGAGCTTATAATGTAAGGTCCCTATACGCTAGCCCACAGTATAATAGTGTGTTTCTGTACTGTTTTACTGCAGGAAAATTTACTGTGGATTATCACGGATTAGTGAATCCCACAATAACTTTTTCTTTTTTCCTTTGTTTCTTTTCTTTTATTTAATGCATTACTACAGTCAGAAATTTCATACATTCCCAACCACAGCAACACAAAGATAGCATCCTGTCCTTCAGGGGCATAGCCAGACCTCGGCAGGAGGGGGGGTCCAGAGCCTGAGGTGAGGGGGGATATTTTAGCCCCCCCCCAGTACCGCCAACCCCCCCACCACCACTTTTGACCCCCCCATGCCACCGCCCATCCACCGCCACTTTCAACCCCCCCACCTCCGCCGCTGACCCTCCCCCACCAGGTACCTTTGCTGGCGAGGGTCCCCAACCCCCGCCAGCTGAAGTCCTCTTCAGCGCCGTTCTCTGACGCATTCGCTGATCTGTTTCTGTGAGTCCTGACTACTGCAACGGAATCTACGTGGGATGCAAAGAACAAATCCTAAAGAAACTCCAAACTGCTCAAAACACAGCAGCTAGGCTTATATTTGGAAAAACGAGATTCAAAAGTGCCAAACCCCTACGAGAAAAACTACACTGGCTACCAATCAAAGAACACATTGCATTCAAAATCTGCACCATGGTTCATAAAATCATCTACGGTGATGCCTCAGGATACATGACAGACCTCATAGACCTACCAATCAGAAACACATCAAGATCAACACGAACATACCTAAATCTCCATCACCCAAGCTGCAAAGGACTCAAATACAAATCAACCTATTCATCCAGCTTTTCCTATATAAGCACACAACTATGGAATGCATTAGCAAGCACCATAAAAACAACAAACAACCACCAAAAATTCCGGAAACTAGTAAAATCCAACCTGTTCAAAAAGGCATACCCTAATGATCCAACTTAAATGCCTTAACCCTGCAACACAACGAAACCAGAGCTCGTACTGGACATAACTTAACTCTTCCCCTTACAATTCCCTAACATGTCTGTAACACATGAACTGTACTCTACTACAACATCACTCTGCATTTGCTGATACCGGTATTGGCAATCGCCTGTACGGTACTATGTAAGCCACATTGAGCCTGCAAATAGGTGGGAAAATGTGGGATAGAAATGCAACCAATAAATAAGTAAATAAATAATCATTTAATACACATTCTCCCTCATTCTATAACAAGTCAACTACAGTTAGGCACCAATGGTGCATGTATGTTACAGAATGCCAGCCCTTACACACGCTATCAGCGGCATAATCGAAAGAGAAGGACGCCCATCTTCCGACACAAATTGGGAGATGGGCGTCCTTCTCCCAGGGCCGCCCAAATCGGCATAATGGAAAGCCAATTTTGGGCATCCTCAACTGCTTTCCGTCGCGGGGATGACCAAAGTTCACTGGGGAGTGTCGGCAGTGTACCAAAGGCAGGACGGGGGCGTGGTTAAGAGATGGGCATCCTCGGCCGATAATGGAAAAAAGAAGGGCATCCCTGATGAGCATTTGGCCTTTACTTGGTCCAATTATTTTCATGACCAAGCCTCGAAAAGGTGCCCGAACTGACCAGATGACCACCGGAGGGAATTGGGGATGACCTCCCCTTACTCCCCCAGTGGTCACCAACTCCCTCCCACCCTCAAAATAAAATTAAAAAAACATTTTTTTCCAGCCTCTATGCCAGCCTCAAATGTCATACCCAGCTCCATCACAGCAATATGCAGGTCCCTGGAGCAGTTTTTAGTAGGTGCAGTGCACTTCAGGCAGATGGACCCAGGCCCATCCCCCCCTACCTGTTACACTTGTGATGGTAAATATGAGCCCTCCAAAACCCGAAGGTAAGGGAGCTATGCACCTGGGAGCAATTTGTGAAGTCCACTGCAATGCCCCCTAGGGCGCCCAGTTGATGTCCTGGCATGTGAGGGGGACCAGTGCACTACGAATGCTGGCTCCTCCCACGACTAAAGGGCTTGCATTTGGTCGTTTTTGAGATGGGCGTCCTTGGTTTCCATTATTGGCGAAAACCATCTCCATCTCTAAGGTCGACCATCTCAACATTTAGGTTGACCATCTCTTAGGTCGACCTAAATGCTGAGATTTGAGCATTCCCAATTGTATTATCAAAACGAAAGATGGACGCCCATCTTGTTTCGATATTACGTGATGCCCCGCCCTTTCGCAGGGACATCCTCAGAGATAGGCGTCCCCGTTCGAAAATGCCCCTCCATGAGATTCTATATATGGCGCCTACAACATTGGCGCCAAAAAACGCTATTCTATAAACCATGCTTAAAGGTAGTCTCAGTGTATGGAATAGCGCTTACACCCGGTAATTGTGCCTAACTTGGTGCAAATTCTTGCACCTAAATTAGGCACTGCATCCCCTTATTCTATAATTACAAATATAAATTCAGTCAACGTCCCCGATCCACCCATGACCCAACCATTTCCACACCCCCTAAATTTATGCATGTACATTTCAATTAAATCTAATTAGTGTATCCTCCAGCCCTCCCCCTTCCTTTTTTTTTACCTCTCTTCTTCTCCACCTCCTCTTTCTTCCCCCTTTTTCTTAATGTGATTCTAGTTGAATAGTTGCTTCTTGAATGTGAGCTCCAGTTTTGCCATGATTTGTAAATGTTGCTTGTTGTACTGTGATGAACTCCTGCTTCTATTGTATTGTATTGAAATCCAATAAAAGATATTAAACTTAAATCTAATTAGTGCCAATAATTGCTTATTAACAAGCTAATTATCTGCACTAATTAGCTCATTATTCAATAGTAGAGAGGTGTGGTAGCCGTGTTAGTCCACTCTTAAGGTTATCAATAGAAATCAAACAAAATAAAACAAGGAAAAGAAAATAAGATGATACCTTTTTTATTGGACATAACTTAATACATTTCTTGATTAGCTTTCGAAGGTTGCCCTTCTTCATCAGATCGGAAATAAGCAAATGTGGTAGCAGATAGTATATATAAGTGAGACATCCAAGCATTACTTTGATAGTCTGACAGAGTGGGAGGGTGGGGGTGGGTAGGAGGTATGCATGGGGACATCAAAGCATTTCATTGATATTCTAACAGGATGGGTGTGGATAGGTGAGAGGAGGGTGATAAACAGAGAAATACAATTTTATGGTTTATAATGGGCTAGAAAACCCAGATCCTTGTTAAGTCCTGTCTGTTGGGTGTCAAAATATTCAATCTTGAGAAAGACCGTTGCACAAGTGAACCGTCTGTCTGTCGCAGCGATCTCAGCAGACGGTTCACTTGTGCAACGGTCTTTCTCAAGACCATTTTTAAGATCTTATCTGCAAGATCTTTGGAATCTTTTAGCCACTGTTTGAGATTCCTTTGATGTGTTATATTCAATTTCAACTTGACCAATAAGACTCCTGATGTAGGCCTCTTCGGCCGAAACACAACGTTGTGTCGAGTCATTTTTTATGTGTTGTTATATCATTATTTACTTGGAAATTATTAAACTTTGTTTTTTAAACATAATTTGGTTCCATTCTTTGGATAGCCTGGCTTATATTCCCACCTTTTTTATTTTTCATTTCACGCATCGTGGGATCTATTGAGTTCTCCACTTTTTGTGGATTCTCTTTAGCTGAAAATGCAGCCATATTTGCTTTCACACATAACAGGAAGCCATCATTGATGTCTATGTGTGTCAAGAGTTTAAAGGCTCAAGTTACCACAGTCCAAAATACACACAAGACATTTACAGAGTTGAACAAGATAGGATCTCTCAGGCAGGATCTTGTTAGAATGCAGAAATGTCTTTCTTCCAGTACAGCCTCTTCCGTTGTCTCTATTTTATTGATTTTTCTTTTTTTGTCCCTTGTGGTGAGGACCCAGGGAGGTACTGTTGTTTCAATAGTACGAGAGATATGAGGCATTATTACTGTTCTGTTATGTTCCACTAACTATTCTTCCAATCAGAAGATCAGTGTGTGTAAAAGCTTCAATCTCCCACATGAAGATTCATGTTGTTTCATTTAAGGAAAAATTAGATAGTGATCTAGTGGCAAGAAAGATACTAACTAGAATAAAACCCTCACTTTCTGTAAATGCCAACCCAAGGTTACTTTCAACTTTATAACCACCCAATTGTATTAAAATCCCATTTTCTCCACAGGCTGAAAGTTTGTTACCATTACTGGAGAATGAGTGTGCTAGTAGAAAGTCAGCAAGCAAATTCTAGCTCTAAGCCTAGGCCTAGAAAATAGGTTTTGAAAATGTTATATTTGTGCAACCTTCTGCACTGTAGAAACCATTTGCCCGACTTGTAGCACCTACTTGCCATGCCACTCACATCCTTTAGACCAGGGGTGTCCAATCTCAGCCCTCACCAGGTCTGGGGTTTTCAGGATTTCCCCAATGAATATGCATGAGATCTTTCCTTGTCATCAAGCAGATGAAGCCATTACGTATGGGTTATGTCCATCAACCAGCAGGGGAGATAGAGAGCACTCAAACTTTCACAGTGCCCTCTTGGCCAGCTAGCTCCACTGCCTCTTCAGTATTCTCTATCTCCCTTAGCAGGGTGGCTGCAGCTTGTTCGAGCTCCAGAAAAATCTGCCGGGAGGTGGTTCCTGGCTTGCCAGTTGTTAACCGGGGTGTTGGAGGCTATAGCAGCTTCACTTTAAAGGCACATAGGTTAGCCCTTTCCCTGCCTTACCCATACCTCTGTGGATGTGGACATATTGCCTTGTTTTCCCTGTCCTTACCCACCAACAGTGGATGCAGGCATATAGGTTCGGGCGTCTGCATGCAGCTGTTATGCTGTGAGAGCCTGCCTAGCTTGGCTGCAACAGGCAGTGGCTCAGCCCGGAGATGGAGCGGAGCCCTTCTTGGATGTGGCTCCGCGGATGGAGGTGGCCCTCTCAATGATGGTGCGCCGGCCCTCTCCTCGATGCCTGTCATCGGAGGACGGCTTTCCCTCTTTGTCGAGGAGTGGGCCAAGATTTCCTCAGATCAGTGGGTTCTGGACCTGATCAGAGATGGATACAGAATAGAATTCAATGCCCCAGTAAGAGACGTGTTTGTGGAGTCCAGATGCGGTTCTGCCGTCAAACGGGCGGCGGTGGAGGAGACTTTACAAGGTCTGATTCAGTTAGGGGCAGTGACCCCGGTGCCTCTCGCCGAGCAAGGCTGCGGCCGATACTCCATCTACTTTGTGGTGCCGCGAAAAGGTGGGTCCTTTCGCCCTATTCTGGACTTAAAAGAAGTGAACAAGTCCTTGAGAGTGCGGCATTTCCACATGGAATCCCTGCGCTCCGTCATTGCGGCGGTTCAGCCAGGAGAGTTTCTCACGTCTCTAGACCTGAAAGAAGCTTACTTGCACATTCCGATTTGGCCCCCGCACCAGAAGTTTCTGAGGTTTGCGGTGTTGGGAAAACATTTCCAGTTCAGGGCCTTGCCTTTTGGCCTTGCCACAGCTCCCCGAACCTTTTTGAAGGTAATGGTGGTAGTAGCTGCTTTTCTCAGGCGAGAAGGTATCAGGGTTCACCCGTACCTAGACGACTGGCTCATCAGAGCAGACTCTGCAACAGAGAGCTTACAAGCTACAGCCAGAGTGGTCTCAGTACTGCAATCTCTAGGCTGGGTCATCAATATGGCCAAAAGTCACCTGTCCCCTTCACAATCTCTAGAGTTTTTGGGGGCCAGGTTCGACACAATCACGGGCTATGTGTTCCTACCCGAGCTAAGGCGGTGCAAGCTTCAGAATCAGGTCCGTCTGCTCCTGAGGATGCCCCGCCCACGAGCTTGGGACATTGTCCAGCTGCTGGGATCGATGACAGCCACGATGGAAGTGGTACCCTGGGCGAGAGCACACCTGAGACCTCTACAGTATTCCCTCCTCCGGAGATGGTCTCCTATTTCTCAGGATTACCAATGCAGACTTACTTGGCTCCCTGCGGCCCGTCTCAGCATGGAGTGGTGGCTCTCGGACAGCATGCTGCGGCGAGGAATGCCGCTGACGCTCCCTGTTTGGTGCCTAGTGGTAACAGATGCCAGCCTGAAGAGCTGGGGCGCACACTGCAAGGGGAAGCATGCCCAGGGTCTATGGACACCCGAGGAGTCGGAGTGGTCCATCAACCGCCTAGAGTTGAAAGCGGTGTTTCAGGCGCTTCTGGCCTTTCAAGTGACCCTGGAAGGATTGGCTGTCAGAGTGATGTCGGACAACACGACAACGGTGGCCTATATAAATCGACAAGGCGGAACAAGGTGCAGAGCACTAGCCGCGCAGGCCGAACTGATTTGCCACTGGGCCGAGCTGCATCTTCAGTGTCTGTCGGCAGCTCATATTGCAGGTCAAAGCAATGTGCAGGCCGATTATCTGAGCAGGCATCAGATCGATCCAGCAGAATGGAATCTGGCAGACGAAATATTCCTGCAGATCTGTGCCAAATGGGGCAAGCCCGTGATGGATCTAATGGCGACAAGTGCCAATACCAAAGTCCCGTGCTTCTTCAGCAGACGGAGAGATCCTCGCTCGGCGGGGTTGGATGCCTTGGCTCAACCCTGGCCTCCGGGTCTACTTTATGTGTTTCCCCCATGACCCTTGATAGGGCGCCTGCTCTTGCGGATTCGGCTGCACCCAGGAGAAGTGGTCCTCATCACCCCGGATTGGCCAAGGAGACCTTGGTATGCAGACCTCCGACAGATGCTCCTGGAGGCTCCTCTGCCGTTACATCTGGTACCGAACCTGTTGACTCAGGGACCGGTAGCCATGGAGGACGCCGGCCGCTTTGGTCTTACGGCAAGGCTATTGAGAGGGCGCAATTGAGGGATAAAGGTTATTCCAATAAAGTTATTTCCACTCTCCTGCAAGCCCGCAAGCGGTCCACTTCCGTGGCTTATGCCAGGATTTGGTGCCTGTTTGAGTCTTGGTGTGCTTCCAGAGCCATTGTTCCAATGCGGGCTCCTGTCTCGCCGATTCTGGACTTTTTGCAGGAAGGTGTACAAAAAGGCTTGGCCTATAATTCCCTGCGGGTGCAGGTGGCAACGTTGGCCTCCCTTCGTGGTAAGGTGGAAGGCGTGTCTTTGGCTGCTCACCCAGATGTGGCACGGTTTCTTAGAGGGGTGCTTCGGCTCCGACCTCCAGTGCGAGCACCCTGTCCAGCTTGGAACCTGGGGCTAGTTTTGAAAACCCTGCAGGCATCTCCTTTTGAGCCGCTTCAACGAGCATCGGAGAAAGACTTGACACTGAAGGCCGTTTTTCTGGTGGCCATTACCTCGGCGAGACGGGTGTCAGAGCTCCAGGCGCTGTCCTGTAGAGACCCATTTCTGCAATTTTCAGAGTCCGGAGTCACGGTTCGGACCGTGCCTTCCTTTATGCCTAAGGTGGTTTCAGCCTTTCACTTAAACCAGCCTATTTTCTTGCCCTCTTTTTCAGAGGAAGAGTTTCCAGAATCTTTTGGGCAGCTGCACCTTTTGGATGTGCGCAGGACTCTGCTGCAGTATCTGCGAGTTACTAACTCTTTCAGGACTTCTGATCATCTGTTTGTTTTGCTATCTGGTTCTCGCAGAGGGTCTCCAGCGTCTAAAGCCACTATTGCCCGCTGGCTCAAAGAAACTATCTTTTCAGCTTATCTGCTGGCCGGCAGGGTTCCGCCTGTAGCCTTTAAGGCACATTCTACTAGCGCGATTTCTTCCTCTTGGGCTGAAACTGGAGCACTCTCTCTTCAAGAGATATGCAGTGCAGCAACATGGGCTTCTAAGCTCTCCTTTGCCCGACATTACAAGCTGGATGTGGCTGCCAGGAGGGATGCGCGTTTTGGTGCACAAGTGCTAGCGCGTGGTGTGGCTTGTTCCCACCCTATCTAGGGATTGCTTTGTTACATCCCATACGTAATGGCTTCATCTGCTTGATGACAAGGAAGGGAAAATTAGGTTCTTACCTTGGTAATTTTCTTTCCTTAGTCATAGCAGATGAAGCCATGAGCCCTCCCTGTATGATTGTCTGTATGCTGTGAATCTGTTTTTCAGGTTCTGTTCTAATTTCCTGAAGTTCCTTCCTTGGGAGAAAGTTGGAAAACAATCTTCAGGATTCATGTTCAGTTTAAATTTAGGAGGATGTGTTCATTCCCTCCAGCATGTTTTTTTTGGAGGATGTGTTGATTCTCTCCAGGAGGCGCGTGTGTTCCCCTCCAGTTCTATAAATAGGAGGATGAGTTCATTCCCTCCAGTGTGTTGGGAGGATGTGTGATTCCCTCCAGGAGGCGCATGTGTTCCCCTCCACTTATACAATAAGGAGGATGAGTTTATTCCCTCCAGGAGGATGTGCATTCCCTCCTTTATGAGTTCATGCCCTTGTGATGGGCCATCGTTCGCTGTGAGGAAAGCTCTTGTGATTCCCATTGCGGTGTGCCATACTGCTTTGGAAGCTTCAAATACTGAAGAGGCAGTGGAGCTAGCTGGCCAAGAGGGCACTGTGAAAGTTTGAGTGTTCTCTATCTCCCCTGCTGGTTGATGGACATAACCCATACGTAATGGCTTCATCTGCTATGACTAAAGGAAAGAAAATTACCAAGGTAAGAACCTAATTTTCCCATTTGCATATATCTCATGCATATTCATTGGGGAAATCCTATAACCCCAACTGGTTTGCGGCCCTTGAGGGCTGAAGTTGGGCAACCCTGCCTTAGGCATATTCTGGTCCTGTCTTATGTTTTCTTACAGAAAAAACATATATATTTGAATGATTATTAAGATAAACAGATTTACAGCACAATCTGGAGTAAATACTAGAGCACATGTGATGGCAAATTTTAGAAAGAATGTAGAAAAGGAATTGAAAAGTCCAGGTCGGGACCTGTCAGATTCCAGTAGCATTTTAGAACAGGTTCTGCCAGTGCTGATGTAGAGGCTTTTCTAAAAGTACATTCAGGAACAGAGAGTACAGCAGCCCTGGATTAACCATTAAGCAAAATAAGCAGAGAAGGGGGCACCACAAAGTTTTTTCCCCTAGCTATCAGTCTTTCACTGCCATCTGCTACACCCATTATCCAACATGAATTTCAGTGTTTTTCTAATCATTATAAATAAATATGTTTTGTTGCGTACAATAATGATATTTCTCAGCACTTATTGAGTCTTGATGGTTAAGCAATGGAAGAGCCAAGGGGCACCATTGTTGGGCTGTGTTTAAGGTGTCAGTTGGCCTTAATCCAGCCCTGGTGTACAGTATGTGCTGGCTCCATGCATCCATTTTGCAAAAGTCAGTGGACTCAATATTCAGCCGTCGAGCAGTGAGTATTTTGCTCATCGCCAATGGCATTATACCCAAGCTGCTAAGGACTTAAATACAAATGCCTAATCTCTGCAACACAACCAAACTAAAGCACGTAATGGACATAACACAACTCTTCCATTCTCCGATTCCCTAATGTGGCTGTGCCACATGAACTTGATCTTACCACAATATCGCCCTGTATTTGTTCACATCAGAGCCTGCAAAGGCCTCTCCGGTACTATGTAAGCCACATTGAGCCTACAAATAGGTGGGAAAATGTGGGATACAAATGTAACAAATAAATAAAATAAATTGTTCCCAGATATTCAAAGCTGGGACCTGCATGGGCTTCGACTTTGAATATCTGGTTATTTTTAAGCCGGTTAATACATAGCCACTTAAGTCGATATTTGACACTTAAATGGCCATGGGATACAGCATAAAAAGAGGGCAGACTTTTATGCGGTCCAATTTATGCAGTAAACCTGGTCACTTAAGGGCTGAATATCAGCACTTAATCAGGCAAGTGCTGACTCCGCCCCCTGGAATGCCCCCAACATAGCTGGCTTTGAGTTTGACACTAACTAATATTCAGCGGCGAGCCCCGACCAAGTGATGTAACCAGTCAGTGGCCAGGTAAATCACTTTGAATATTGGGCCCAGTGTCTAAATCATCAACGGAGGCAACTCAGCAATATACACATCTAAGTACCAGCACATAGACAAGTATGTCTGTATTTCAGAACACTTTCAGTATATCAATGTGGTAACTACACTGTGGAAACCAGGTCACTTTTTTTCTATATAACTTTAATCACAATAGAAAAGGAGTTAGCAACGTGCTTTGGAGGAAGAAGCCTCTCTATGTCTGCAGTCCAACTTTGTTTATACTTTCAACTTTGAAACTCACAGAACTTCCATCTTCATCAGCTCTAAAAAAAACTCCAGCTTTTATGTTGCTTTAATTCTTCTTTTGTTATTTACTGTTTTTATCCTGTTTTTCATACTCTATATTTTAACATTTATATAGCACTGGTATAGCACTTACCTTTAAAGTACACATCCAACAGGGTCCCGTTTCGCCGGTCTCTTCCTTCGGGCTTTCTCAAAGAATGTGTTGTGCCATACTCCTGAAAATATTTCACTCAGCGTTTTTCCTGAGTGTGTAGTGGGGCGGCATGTGTTGGGGGGAGTGGAGAGGAGGGTGGGAGTTGGGGGCTAGTGTGGGTATGTTAAGTGTGTAGAATTGGATGGTATGGGAGGACAAGGGTGGTGATGTGGGTGTTTGTGAGTCTTCCCCTTCCAATAATCCACCTTCCCCCAGTCCCTCTCTCCCTCCCCCTTGGACTCACACCCTCTCTCCTCCATGCCCTCATCATACACTCCATTTTCTCCATTCCCCAATCCCCCTTTCACTCTTTCCTCCTTTGACCATCTCCTTACACCCATGTACTATTCCATGACATAATCCCTCTCCTTTCCCCCAAGCATCTTTCAGCTTCTCACCTCCTAGGCTCACCTCATGAGGGCACGGCCTATCCTTTTTCTTTTGCCAGCGGGAGTGGAGTTCCCACTTCAGCCACAGCTCCTCGTTCTTCTAGTGCTGTAAAGCTTCGGATCCTCATGGCATACTCTTTACTGCAATGGTAGCCTGCCACTCTTTTCAGTGTTGCAGGGCTTGGGATCACTGAGGCATGCTCTGCTTTGCAGTATTCACTGGCCAGATCCTTCTACCCTTCCTCACACATAGAGATAACTGGACTGATAGACAAACGTACTGGCCCTCTTTAATAGGCACTATTGCTCCAGTGAAATGTGCATTAAAAAATCCTGGCTCATGTGGTAGCTCTGTTATTATGTTGCTTCAAGATAGTTATCTGAAAAGGCACAATGAAGGTAATTCTATTTTTAAAGAAACCCTGGTATTCAAAGCTATTTAATTGGCCAGGAACAGCTTCTGGCCAGTTAAATAGTGCTTAAGCACCTAACCACAGATATTCAGCGGGAGATAACAGGCTATCTCCCACTGAATATCCTGGGTAGCGGCTAGCCGCTAACCGGCTATATTGCATGACATAGCTAGTTAGGTATTCAGTGCCAAACCAGCTATATGGAGCAGTGAAAATAGGCCACTTAAATAGCAGGCCTATCTTTGACCACTAAAAGTTAACCGGTTAGCTCTGAATATCGGCATAGCTGGTCAATCTTTTAACACTCAAAAATAAACCTGGATAGGATGTGAGGGTGATCTGGCTGTGACATCTGTCACCCCATTGATCACTAGGGTTGATTCGGGCCGGCTAGGCGGGTGTCCCCTCCCTCTAGGGTTACCAAATTTTGTCCTCTGAAAAAGAGGACACATGCCACGCCCCTGCCACACACACACCTGCCACGCCCCTGCCACGCCCACACCTGCCACGCCCCCTGTTCCATCCACACCATGCCCCCTGCCCAGCCCACACATATCCTTCGGGCTTCTAATCTGCTATTTATTTGGCAGCGGCTACAAGCCTACCAACGTCCAACAACAACCGGCTTTGGGCTTCACTTTGACTTTCTTTGCAGCCACAAACACAGGCTTAGGAGTGACTCGAGGCACATCAGAAATACAAATACCGTCCCCTCACCTCCCCACTGAACTGTCATCTCTGTCTCTCTCTCTCCCCAGAATTCCCCAGTGCAGCATGTCTCCTCCACCAAGCCCTCACTCAGTCTCGAACTGCCCTGCTACCACCCAATCCTACCTTTAAGCAAGCAAGCTCATGTCTGAGATCGCCAGCCAGCAGCAGCCCTACTAATTTCCTACTCCAGCACCGTCCGATCGTCCCCCCAGCCAGAAACAGGAAGTTAAAAGTCAGAGGAACGTGAACGAACGTCAGAGGAGGGCGGGAGTGGAGGAGGCTGGTGAAGCAAAGCTGTGTTGTTGACTCGGAGTTGCTAGCAACCTGAAAAGCAAGTTGGGAAGTGTTGTTTGCGTGTCTGCTTCTTCCAGTTTGTATTCTCACACAGTGATAGGGAAGGGGAGGGGAGACGCACGGCGCTGCTCGCCCGCACATTTGTCTATAAATCCGGACAAATGTGCGTGCAGGCAAAACCCGCCGGATGCCCCGGACATGCCCTCAAAAAGAGGACATGTCCAGGGAAATCCGGATGAATGGTAACCCTACCTCCCTCCCTCACCGCTTCACGTTCGTCCATCCAGAAGCTGCATTCTCAGTGGAGGAGGATGACCTCCCAATACAAGAAGTACCATTCTTCGGTCAAATGTATACCAGTAGCTGTGCTCCCTGCTAGAACCTCCAAACAAGCACAAAATAAGCCTGGATATTCAACGCCAGTCTCCAGAAATGGCCCTACATTGAATATCCAGGTTTAACACCACCGGCGGACAGCAAAACCGCTGCCCACCACCAGCTGAATATCAGGCTCAATGGGGCCGATATTGAGACCTCCATATCCGACGAATGGCATTGAATGTCCATGTTTTTCTGGCCGCTAAAAACATAGCCGGTTAAGCCGATATTAATAAGATGACCAACTAAGTTATAGTGGCCAAAGATAGACCTGCTATTCTTGTGGATCTACCTGACTGCTAAACTTAGCCGGTCAGCTAATGAATATTGGTGCTAACCTGCTGTGTCGTGCGACGTAGCCAGTGAATGGGCTAGCCGCTAAGCAGTAATATTCAGCCAAGATAGCTGAATATTAGCACTTAGCTGGTTTTAGTCTATTTAACTGACCAGGAGCCGTTTCTGGCCAGTTAAATAGTTTTAAACATTGGCTGGAATGGGTCTTTATGTAGGCTCGTATTCTATAAAGGAAAATAAGCTCTGCTACTCCTGTTCCCTGACAATGAAAAGGCTAAAAGGCTCTCCTGCACACATTGTGCTTCAATTGCTGGTGAAAGCCGGTGGGCCTTGTGGTACAGCAGTGGCAGGCAGAGGCAGCAACTGCAATGTCAGCAACAGAAGGGCGGGAAGTAAGAAAATTTCAGGGGAAGTGCTGGATTGGGAAGGGAAAACAGGGGGAGAGAGAGAGAGGGGCTGATGCTGGGTAGGTGGGTGGAAGGGAGGGAAGAGAGAAGGGCAATGCTGGATCAGGAAAGGGGAGAGAGGGGGTGATGCTGGACGCATAGGTGAGAGGGAGGGGAGAGAAGAGAGAAGGGGTAATGCTGGATGGTGGAGTGAAGGTAACTTAGGGAAGAGAAAAGGGAGATGCTGGATGGGTGGGAAGGGAAGGGAATAGAAAAGAGAGATGCTGGACAAGGGAGGAGGGAAAGAGGGAGAAAGACACTGATTTATAGATTGGAAAGGGGCATCAGAAACCCTAGCACCAGTTTTGCTTTACAGAACAGTAGCATAACAAGGTATATGTATACAGGAATGCTAGCCTTCTGTGTTTCCCCCTCCGCGCTGCAGTCCTACCAAAGATTGTAATTCTACTCTTTCTCCCTGTCGTGTGTTGTTGAGTCTAGATTGCCTTGTCTCCCTCAGCTTTTAGGCTGTAAGCCGCCCAGATGGCATGTACTGTTGGGCGAGATAGAAAATTTTAATAAAACTTGATATATGTATGCGTTTGTGCACTGAGGAGCAAGCTCTTACACCAGCCAGAAGTGGGTGTACCTTAGTGCTGGTGTTACACATGTAACTTGTAACTATAAATGTTAACCCCACCCATGAATTGTCGAGAGTTTGCCCGTGTACACACTCAGCTGTAAAATACATGCCATGGCAGATATGCTCCCATTTACAGAATAACGCATAGGCACTTTTCTGGCATGTATGCGCGTTTGTGTACACACATGCATGTGTGAGGTAGCATTCTGTGAGGGTAGGTAGGCTCTTCCAATGCGTGATGTTTTATTGAAAATACACCAAAAGACTCGACACAGCGGCTGTGTTTCGATGCATAAGCGCCTGCCTCAGGAGTCTCTCCGTAGATCAGAACAGGTTCCAAAGGAGTAGACAATGACACATGACTTCACATGTGTAAGGAGAGCAAATGACCTTTTTTCAAAGCACCAAACTTGACCTGACACGGGGCCATGATTTGGCAAAGGGCACCGCTTGCGTCAGGGGTCTGATACAATTGCTCTGGATGACAAAGCTCCTACGTGTGGTGCTATGGAAGAGAAGTCTGCTATAATGCAGGCAATGGCAGCTGCTAGGAGCTTAGCAGGTTCACTGTCACAGTGAAGAAGTGATGCTGTGATTACTCACATTTCCTGCATTATAGCAGGCTTTCTTCCATAGCACCACACATAGGGGCTATGTTATCCAGGAGATGTCTAATCTAGTGTACCCTGCCACAGAAGTAGGTCATTGTAAACATTAGTTTCTAGATAAAATTCAATGGTCCAGATTTATATTTGGGGAGAAATTTTTGAAAAATTTGGCAAAGATTGCAGAGGGATTTTTTGCATAGATTTTTGCTGGTATCATTCTTTTTGCTGGTATCATTCTTTTTTGTGCAGGAAAATTAAACCATTTAAGCCTAAAGGACTATGCTGTTTCAAGATTGCCAAAATTGGACTAACCCAGTAAAGACATTATTTATTCAAAATTGTGCAAGCAAAGCAACTTCATAGACACTTTACTTTTTTTTTTTTTGTTTAGTTTTTGCCTACTTCTGTTCAAAATGTAAATGTATCTGTCCTTATAAGTGAGATTTGTAGAAAGCTCTATTTAGTCTCCCTCATTTATGATTAGTTCTGATTGAACTCTGTCTCTTTCAGTGGTTTGATCCTTGCAACCCACTATTCAAATCTCACTCATCAGGCAGTGGCATGTGTGGATTAAAACATAAGGTGAAATGAAACTCTGTCATTCTGTTTATCATGCGGAGTAGCGTCTGTGTTTGGGTGCTCAAGACCAAGGAGGTTTAATTGACATGAGATGGCAAGAGCGTGCTTGGCCCATTATCTGGCCTGAAGCCAATAGGTGAAGCTTGCCCACCATATTGAGTCACCTATAACAATAGTAAATGCTTAATAGAAATAAGGAAATGCCTATATGTGGCTTGGTGTGGATCAATAGTTTAGTTTGTTTTGTTTTGAGTGTATCAAGATGGTGGCTACAGCTTCAGCCTTGTCACGTAATGCCATCTCCAGTCAATCAAACCTCCTTGCTCAAGACTATACTCGAATAAAGAGGCACCCCTCCTTGAAAGCTTGAGAATGTAGCGCCACCCTTTGGCAATTCTGGAGTTTTTTTCCCCAGTTGGGACTTTGGTATATACCAGTGGTTCCCAAACCTGGTCCTGGAGGCACCCCAGCCAGTCAGGTTTTCAGGATATCCACAATGAATATTCATGAGAGAGATTTGCATTCAGTGGAGGCAGTGCATACAAATCTCTCTCATGAATATTCATTGTGGGCATCCTGAAAACCTGACTGGCTGGGGTGCCTCCAGGATCAGGTTTGGGAACCACTGGTATATATATACATTGAGGCAAGAGGATGACAGTCTCTCTGCATCTGCTTATTCTTCATTCAAGTAGCAGTAGAATGGACTTGTGCCCTCATCTGAAAGCTTCTGTGTTGTGTTGCTTTCGTTTGGTAGGAAGAGGCTGTCATTAGTTTCGTTTAGTGCTCACTACATGGTGAATGGGGAAAAAAAAGGAACCTGCGCAATTTACCTCATAACATGAATTACTGTGCACCTATGTAAGTAAAATTTTCAGTGTGGACTAAAATGAAATTACATGGAACAAGGCAAAAAAAACTAACAAAAAAACCCCCCATGAATTATAACTTTTTCAGTTGCACACTCCTATTTTTGTTCTTTCCAGTACCTTTCATCTGTTGCCAGAAAGCATAACATTGTTTGAACCAGAGCTGTGGGCTCTGAGTACAGGTTATTCTTGTCTCTGTTTCTCTGCTGATATTGCTAGCGAGGCAATGGACCTATGGAAAGAAAATCAAAGGGATCCAGAGCACATGGAAAGTCACTGACGGGTTAAGTCCTCCTTTCCCTGCTGTTAGGCAGCACCCACACACCTGGCCATAATGTCACCACTTCACTTTCTATCAGGAAGTTCTCTCCAATCAATGACAACATGATATGGAATTCATTAACTTCCTATTCTTGAATCCCCGTATTGAGGAAATTGGTTTCCTGGTCAAAACAAACAAGAGCATTAATTCCAGGAGTACTGCCAAAAAGCACATTTTTTTTTATTAGCATAAAAATGTTAAGCAATGTAATAACTGGACTTAGAGTTTTACACAAAGTCTCTAATTAGCACCAAGTGAATTTACTACCTTCCTCTCCTCCCTCCCCCCCTTTTTACAAAGCCGCAGTAGAGGCTGCCGGTGCGGTAATGCCGACAAAGCCCATTCAAAGCTTTGTAAAAGGGTAGGAAGGTTTGTTTGCTTTTTTTTAAATATATAACCCAGGATATGGAAAAAAACAATGTTCCTTGCCCAGATTTGAGTGATCAGTCCTCAGCAGCCAAAGGATTTGCATGTGGTAAAAGGTTGTAAAGAGAAGGCACTGTGACTGTGTACTTTGAGATTAGACAGCAACTGAAGCAAGCACACAAGAGTCAGCCTGGAAATAGGTTACCCTGTCCCATCCTCTGCCACTGCTCTTGGCCCTTCTGGCTCCCCATTCAGCACCTGTCCATCCTATGAATCTCTCTGGCCTTCTCTTTTCTCCAGGGCTGCCTAGAGAGGGGTGGTACAGGGGACAAGATTCCCTAGGACCGGCCTCCAAGCCCCCCCCTGGCAGCCCAAGTGAGATCCAGATTCATTCCCTCCCTCCCTTCCAGCTCCTCCTCCTCCCCCTGTCCTCTACTTGCCTGGAATCATTGAATGGCAGGCAGCAGTGATCAAGAGACACTGCTCTGTCAGTCATTTGTCAATCTTCTTGCTGTATCCTCCCTATAGGGAAACAGGCAGTTACTTCACAGGAGGAAGGAACAAGGACCCATGGCTGGTAGAGCAGTCTCCATCACTGCTGCCTGCCATTCAATGATTCCAGGCAAGTAGAGGACCGAAGGGGAGCAGGACCCTTAACATTATTTGCCTCAAGCCTGGCTTTGTCTCTCGGTGGCCCTGCCGGTTTGCGCCTGCATATTAATTGTGTTGTGGGTACCTCAAAACCTGACTGGCTAGGTGTGTCCTGGGTTGAGAACCACTGCCCTATATAGATATGCTGTATCTGCAACAAATCATCTTTCAAGAAAAATGGGCTCAGGGGTCTTCCTGTCTTTGGGGGTGGGAAGGAGATCCAGATCAGGGAGGAGGGGGCAGCATCAGAAATTTTGATGCTGCTACCTAGAAGTTAACCAGTCACCAGCCAATATTCAGACCAGCAGTGGGGTAGCAAGGGCGGGGCGGTGGGGGTGGTCCACTCCGGGTGCACGCCGCTGGGAGGGTGCCGGCTCCGCTGGTTCCCTGCTCCCTCTGCCCTGGAACAGATTACTTCCTTTTCTGGGGCAGAGGGAGCAGGGAACCAGCGGAATCGACACCCCCCACCAGCGGCGTGCACACGGCAGGCAAGAAGGCACTCGGGGGGGGGCTTGGGTGATGCGCCAAGGGGGGTTTGATGCACTGAGGGGGGTGTCATACTGCACCCGGGGGGGTGCGCAGCACAGTGGCGTAGGAAGGGGGGGTGGTGGGGTGGTCCGCCCCGGGTGCACGCCGCTGGGGGGTGTCGGCGCCTCGCTGGTTCCTTGCTCTCTCTGCCCTGGAACAGGTTACTTCCTGTTCCGGGGCAGAGAGAGCAAGGAACCAGCGAGGCGCCAACACCCCCCAGCGGCGTGCACTCGGCGAATTGGCTCTCCCGCCCCTCACCGCCTTCCAGGTATGTTCTCGCGGGGGGGGGGGGGTTGCGCTATGGAGGGGGGAGGGTGTGTCGCGCTGCACCCGGGGGGGTGCGCAGCGGTGACCCACCCCAGGTGTCAGCTGCCCTCGTGACGCCACTGGCGCAGCGGTGAACCACCCCGGGTGGCAGCTGCCCTTGCTACGCCACTGCAGACCAGTGCCCAGTTAGCTTGGCAGATAAATTAGAACAGTCTTTTTGGCTGTCCTAACTTTAGTCATTAATCAATTAGTGATCAGAATATTGGTGCTAACTGATTAAGTATAGGCTCTGCCCAGGCTCCACTCATAAACCACCTCAACACTAACTGGACAGTGCAGGGGTTAGGGCAGGTAGTCAGTGGGTGTGTGTGCCAGTGGCGTTCCTAGGGGGGCTGACACCCGGGGCGGATCGCCGATGCGCCCTGCCCCCCGGGTGCAGTGCCCCCCCCCCCCCCCGGAACAGCGCGACACCCCCACCCCCAGCGAAAGAACCCCCGGGTGCACGCCGCTGGGGGGGTGGTGCCACACGCCTGCCGGCTCTTCGTTTTCATGCTCCCTCTGCCCCAGAACAGGAAGTAACCTGTTCTGGGGCAAAAGGAGCATGAAAACGAAGAGCCGACAGGCGCGCGGCACCCCCCCAGCGGCGTGCACCCGGGGCGGACCACCCCCACCGCCCTCCCCTTGGTACGCCACTGGTGTGTGCATGCATGTGTTTCTGTTCCATTATAGCCAAATCCAGAAGAGAGATTTCAGATTTTGGACCAGTTCTGTATTTCTGACAAACCTATATGCACTCTTAAGACCTGCAATGTTGATTTCAGTGACATTCAAATACCATCATGCATAAGCAAGACTGGTCAAAAAGATCATGGAACTGGGTAACTTGCTAGATCTATATACAGTATAAACAGCTGTATGAATTGGTATGGGGGTGGGGGTGGGTGTAAGTGTGTCCATAACTTCCCTCATTTAATCCAGCTGTATGCATGGGGGTTCCATAGCACATATACTTCTATTTATTGATTGATTGATTTCCAAAACTTTCTATACCACTTAAAATCCTGAGTGGTGTAGGGCAAGTAGAAGTAAATAGATTTGTACTCATTGCAAAAGTACAAAGACTAGGGTACACTCGAGGAAGTTACATGGACATACTTTTAAAACAAATAGGAGGAATTAGTTTTTCACTCAGCAAAAAAGTTAAGCTCTGGAACTCTTTGCCGGAGGATGTGGTGCCAGTGGTTGGCTTATCTGGGTTTGAAAAAGGTTTGGACAAATTCCTGGAGGAAAAGTCCATAGTCTGCTATTGAGACAGACATGGGGAAGCTACTGCTTGCCCCAGGATTGGTAGCATGGAATGTTGCAGCTATTTGGGTTTCTGCCGGGCACCTGTGACCTGGCTTGGCCACTGTTTAGAAAACTGGATATTGGGTTAGATGGACCATTGGCCTGACCCAGTACCAGTGTTGCCAGGTGGGCGGTTTTACCGCCCAATTGGGCGGTTTTCCGCGACCCGCCGCAGGAAATTTTTGCCCACGGCGGGTTGCGGTTTTTTGGGCTTCTTTTTTGCCTTTTGGGCGGTTTTTTCGGCCGCGGACGTTTTGGGCGGGGTTAGTGACGTACTGGGCGGGGCTGATGACGGGGGAGGCGGGGCCAATGACGGCGGGGGCGAGGTTGATGATGGCGGGGGCGTGGTGATGACACGGGGGTGGGGGTGTCAGGGGCGGGGTTTGAGTTTGGGCGGGTTTTGGGCTGGATTTAGGCTGGTTTGGGTGGGAAAAAAATTTTCCACCTGGCAACCCTGCCCAGTACAGCTACTCTTGTGTTCTTACTGACTAGCAGAGCAGAGCAGTGTACAGGCTAAAACAAAGAATAAGAAAGGAACTGCATTAAAAATAGTAAAGTATAACATCCATACCAAAAGTAACCAAGAGAGAGATAAAATCAGGATTTAAAAAAAAAAGTAAGAGTAGAATAAAAGAGTCAAGTGGGTGGCTGGCACTGATAGTCAGACAGTTACTCCAAAAGCTTGTTCAAAGAGCCAGGTTTTTAACTCAATCTTAAAATTCTTGAGAGATGAATTACCACGGAGGGATAGAGGAAGGGTATTCCAGGTATGCGAGGAGAGAAATGTGGATTCAAGATGGGTTAATTTAGGGCTAGGTAAAACCAGTCTCAAAGAGTCTAGGAGGACGGTATGGGATAGTCAAGCGAGATAGGAAGTCTGGGGTACCAAATCGAACAGCCTTCTAGCTGAATAAAGTGGTTGTGTTCCTGAAGACATTATGGGGTGGGATTGGATAGTAGTGTACATAGGTCAGATTTTCAGATCTGCATGCACTGATAGCCTGTTTTCTAGCAAATATATTTCTCAAGGAAATTTAAAAAAAAAAAAAAAGCCTAGGCAGAGATTTAAATTGTTTGAAAAGGTCAAAGTACTATTATACCCCTTGGTGTATCCAGACCTAATTAATTTTTCTCTATGATCTGCCTTCAATTTTATCAAAATCCACAAAATTGTTCATAAATACCCATCAACTTGTCCAAAAATACTCCCTGCAAAAAAACAAGAGTGGCCAGAACTGTCACAGATGCACCTTTCAGCCACCCAGTAGGTGTGGCTATTGTACAATGGCTGGGACACCTCTCTTCCCAGGGAGTTACAGACACTATCTCCACAGCATCCCAAGCTTGAGGACCGCCTGTTCACTTGTTCTATACATATATTGTGAGAAAAGAGCACGTTAGTTCCTTTAAATGTTTTTCTCTTGGTAAGCCATTGTCTGAAAGCAAAACAATTCATTGCAGGGCATATGAGCAGCACCTGTATAAGGTGCAGACTTTCCAAAAAAAAAAAAGTTTTCATTGTTTCAACACTTTTCTAAGAAGTATTTTTCATTGCTAAGACAATATATTTAAATACAAGAACAGTGATGCCTGCTATTTATTAGAATAAAGAGAATGCATCTGATAACAGTGAGTAATTCAGCAAATTAAGATATGCAGATTTTTTAAATTTGCAGTTCGAAAATAGCTTCACAAATATTTTTCCAAACGTACCTTTTCTCAAAGTTATCTATCATATACTTCAGCAAGAGCCAGATAACTACTGTTAGAAAAAACTGATACTTCTGTAGCAGTTCACACTGAAAAGCGAGTAGGGAATGCAAAAGCAGTGAACAAAGCAGATTTTTATGTTTCTTTTAGCCTGTTTCTGTAGTGAAAACAGAGCAGCTGAAGGTTTTTCAAGAGTCACTATGCAAAAGCAAAGAGCCTAGATTTCACCATGAATATTTCTGCACGTCTGTACCCACAAATATTCTGCTTCACGTTGCCACTGGCTCAGAGTTACAGTGTCTTCTGCATGTATTTTGCCAGTGACCATTGAAGATTCTATGTGTCTAATATTTCTTTTCTCTCAAGCCATCGTAGGTTCACCCGGTCTAACAGCGTGACAGCTGCCGTGCAAGCCAACATGGATCTACGGGAGCATTTTGCAAGCCCAATGGATGTAAGAGAGGGGGACAGCTGGTATAGTGATCAGGTGCTGAGACACGGGCATTCTCGAGACACTGGGACCTCCACCGTTAGCATACAGGGGTCTGGAAACCATTACCATGCTTGTACAGGGGACGATGACTTTGACGCTGATTTTGACCCTTCCATTTTACCCCCTCCGGACCCCTGGATTGATTCCATCACTGAGGACCCCATGGAGGCCGTTCAGCGATCTGTGTGTCACAGGGATGGGCACTGGTTTCTGAAGCTGCTCCAGGCAGAGAAAGATCGCATGGAGGGCTGGTGTCAGCAGATGGAGCGGGAAGAGCAGGAGAATGACCTGCCCGATCATAGTAAGTACTAGCATCTGACTGGAGGCAAAGAAAACTCACACATAAGAACATAAGCGTTTCCATATTGGGACAGACTGAAGGTTCATCAAACCCAGCATCCTGTTTCCAACAGTGGTCATTCTAGTCACAAGTACCTGGCAAGATCACAAAACAGTAAAACAGATTTTATGCAACTTATTCTAGAAATAAACTGTGGATTTTCCCAAGTCCATTTTAATGGCTTAGGGACTTTTCTTTTAGGAAATTATCCAAACCCTTTTTAAACCCTGCTAAGCTAACATCTTTTACCACATTCTCTGGCAATGAATTCCAGGGTTTAATTACATGTTGAGTGAAGAAATATTTTCTCTGGTTTGTTTTAAAATTTACTACATAGTAGCTTCATTGTGTGCCCTCTAGTCCTAGTATTTTTGGAAAGAGTAAACCAGCAATTCACGTCTACCCGTTCTACTCCACTCAGTATTTTACAGATCTCTATCATATCTCTCCTCATCCATCTCTTCTCCAAGCTAAAGAGCCCTAGACACTTTAGCCTTTCCTCATAAGGAAGTCATCCCATCCCCTTTATAATTTTCGTTGTCCTTCTCTGTACCTTTTCTAATTCTGCTATATCTTTTTTTGAGATACGGTGACCCAGAACTGTATACAGTATTCGAGGTGTGGTCACACCATGGAGTGATACAAAGTCATTATAATACTCTCATTTTTATTTTCCATTCCTTTCCTAATATTCCTAACAGTCTGTTTGCTAAGTGGCACAGAAGTTAACATGAACTCAAAAGCTGTATCTGTTGGATATAGCATCTTGCTGCTTTATCCTTGCTAACACCTTTCCATCTAAATCCTCTTATACCTCAGCTTATGATCGACTGTATTTAAATCATGTAACGACTTTATCATAACAATACTCTGTAAGCCACATTGAGCCTGCAAAAAGGTGGGGAAATGTGGGGTACAAATGCAATAAATAATAATAATAATAACTGGAAATGTCTATCACTATTAAAGGGAAAAGCTAAGGTAACTGAGGAAAAGGTTGGAAGAGCATCCGTCATTATTTTATTGTATTTGTTAAATATCCCTTTGCCAATAGATTCGAAAGGATGTTTTCCCCTAAACCACTGGCAGACAAGTAATGGAACCAGAGGAACTGCTGGAGGATTTGTGAGGATATATGAAAAGGAAAAGAACCGTGAATATTCTGCAAAATGCACATTTTCACAACACTATTTGTCATAGTCTTTAATGGGAGAATGAGTGGACAGAAGCAGAAAATTCTGAAATCCAGTTTGCCCCTTTTTTTTTTCAGAATTGTCAGGGAGTGGAGGGGTGTTTATGAAGGCAGGAAAGACTGACTTGTTTGCTTGTTTTTGTCAAACAACACTATTACATTACTTGTCTTTTAGATCTGGCAGTTTCCTGCTTCCAGCGCAATCAAAACTGGTCTCTACTGGGGCAATGAGACCCTGAGCCTTTATTTGCATCTACATGGGAAAATCCCCAATCAGCTCAGTCCATCCCCATTAAGCATTGCATTGACATTTCCTCTGCAGAATCCTTACCCCCCCCCCCCCCCACACCCCCACCCAACTTGAGGAGCAGAAATCAAGTTTGGGGATCAAATTCAGATCTCCTGTATGGCAGCACAGAGGGGCTGCTAAACCATTGCATTGGCCTCTTCCCCATTAAATTCTACAGCCCAAAAAAAAAAATACGTAGGTATTTCCCATAAAGAAAGAACACCAAGACCTTGCTCTTTTTATTTCAGAACTAAATATTTTTGCACATCTCTGGTGCAGAAGTTCCCTGGTATGGATATCTTAGACTGTCTTCAACAAGCAATCGAGCTTTCTTCTATTTAATGATGATGAAAATTCCATTAAAATATTATTAGTCAGGTAGACTTAAGAGGGCCACCTGGAAGAAGCTATTTATTTAGTTATTGATGACATTATAACCCACATTATCTCAAATAGGATTCACAGATTCTATGATAATAGATCTACTTTTTGGGATCAGCCAGATACTTATGACCTCCCCCCCCCCCCCCCCCCCCCCCATTCAAATAGGATGTTGGGTTTGAAGAACTTTGGTCTGATCCATCATGGCTTTTCTTGTGTGCTTATGAAGTTGTGTTTCCCTGTCTTTCGGTAGCCAAGCCACAATGTTGCATGCCTCATCAGAGACCAAGGGTCCCTTTTACAAAGGTGTGGTAAGGCTACCGCGGGGGTTGCATGCATCAAAGCAGCAGTACCACCAATGCCCAGTCACCCTGCGGTAGTTCTGGGTTTGCCATGCACCGGTTCCCGTGCTAGAAACTGTTTTTTTTTATTTTCTAGCACCGGGGGGGGGGGGGGGGGCTGGGAGTAGGCATTCCCGGCAGTAATTGGGCAGCGCGGACACGTTGCCGCCTGCTGCCAGATGACCACATGAGTAGCACGTGAGCAATTACCACCTTCTAAATAGGAGACGATAAGGGCTCAGGCGGTGATGGCTGTGCATTAATTTTGAAATTAGCATGTGGCCGTTAATGGAAAAAAAATTGAAATTGAGCCAGTTTAGAGCCGTGCTAAAAAGTGGCTGGAGCGCACAAGAAATCCATGCACTAAAGCTACCACTGGCCACTTTTCAGCACGGCCTAGTAAAAGGATCCCCAAGTCAGGCAAGATACAGGTGATGAGGTGGGGCAGCAAAAGCAGAAACACAAGTAAGGGCATGTTCCCTCCTTAAGGCCCCTTTTGCCACCCTTCCAGCACCCAAAATATTTTTCTTCCTTTTCTCCCATTGTTTTTTCAACCCAGTGGAAGCTGGAAAGAACTGTAAAAAAGAGACTGAGATTGTTTGTCCATCTATCTATCCAGGGGGCGGACTGACAGTGCTCTGGGCCCCCAGGCACTAAGGGTCATAGGCCCCTAACCACCTATCAAAAATGATTAAAGTAGATGGAATCTAGGGGAGGATGCTCAAAAACTGTCCTATTGTCCCAATGGTCAGTCCGCCCCTTTATCTATCTGTCCTGTCTGGGGGAAAAATAACTCCAAAAATATAACAGAACGGGATAAAACATGGCATATTAGAAAAACCAGTAAAAAGATACATCAAGTTAAAAAAAATGAGCAAAACTGAACCAAGGGTTTCAGAGAAATAACACCCCCCCCCCCTAAAAATAATGGCCCAATTGGAGCAAGTGTGGATGCAGAATAAAGCCAACATTTTAACAGAATGGGATGAAACTTGTCATGTGGAAAAAAACGGGCAAACCACACTCCAAAAACTACTCTCCTCCCACAACTGCCCCACCACTCTACAAACACCCCTACCCTCAGAAAGTAGCCCCCTGAGCTGTCCCACCTCCTCACTAACTGCCTCACAATAAAAAAGTATACTCCAATGCAACTACTCACCTTCAAAAACTATACTTGCAGCTACCATCCCACCCCACAAAGCATCCCTACACTCACAGATCTACCCCTTTGCAGTTGTCCCACTACCCCAAAAACTACCCCATGCAACTTCCCCATACCCCTCAAACTGCCCCCCACACAAAAATGAGGCCCCTGCAACTGCACTGCCATCCTACAAACTGTCCCATCACCCTGCCATCTGCCCCATCCCAAATACTAACCCTGGCAACTGCCCCACTACCCTGCAAACTGCCCAAGCCCAAAACTACTACCCCACAAACTGCCCCTCCCCTTAAAACTACCCCCACAACCGCTTCACCATCCTGCTAATTGCCTCATTGCCAAAAACACTCCCCTACTAGCTGCTCCCACCTTAAAAACTACCCCAGGCAAATGCCCTAGGCCCACCACATTGCAAATTGCCCCATCCCCAAAAACTATCGCAAAGTGCCACTCCCTTCCCTAAAACTAACTTCTGCAACTGCACCACCCCTAGCAACCCCCCTCCCCCGCAGGTAGAACGCATGCAATGCACACACCGAACACACAACGGAGATGCACATACACACATTCAAGAAAGAGTGCTTTTATTCTACATCTGCTCAGTTCTGTCCCTCCTCCTTATCTACCTCCTTCTCTTATCCCCTATCCCATTCCATATCCCTCTTTTCTACTCCAGGTTCTCTTTCCATTTCTTTATCATGGCTCTGCCTCCCTGTTTCTGTTCCATCATGTCTCTTTTGTTCCATCTCCTTCTTTCCACACTTTCCCCATCCAGGTTCCTCCATATATGCTTCTATAAACAGGAAGCTGACTGGAAACAGACACAGGTAGGGACTGAGAGGGAGGGTGTGCTCTCCTTTGTTCTCCACAATTTGGTCTCCTAGTTCTGTGATCCAAAGAGAAATTTAGCAGTGTATGCACAACATGAAGACTGAAGCAAGTGTCAACCTCTGACGGCGAGCTTTCATGTGCCAAATAGGCTAGTCTTGTGTATAATATGACAGTAATGGACTCCACTCTCAAGCAAGAGTATGTGGAATATGATCTCAGTCTCTCAAATTTACTGCTAATGTTCACTGTAGTTGTTGCATTGTGCCAAAAAGGTGTTCTCGAAAATTCCTTTTAACCATTAATGTGGCACCTGATACAATAGGGGTGTAGTGTCGCCAACAAGATGCTTCCAGAGAACACAAAGGAAGTGATGATTATCAAACGCATTGTCTCCTTCGTGTTCTCTGGAAGTGTCTTGTTGGTAACACTACTCCTCCGATGCCAGCCTTTGCTCCCAGTGTTCTACGTTCCTCCACCTTGGTGCTTGATCTCTACCTGTTACAATAAGAAATATTTCCATATCTTTCTGCCACATTTTCTTGGTCTCTGACTTAATTGATTGGTACTTAAGGATCTTTCTTCTCTCTTCACATGATTCACAGAATAATTACTTGGCACTAACATCTCTATAATCATTACCATTCTCATGTTTTTGTCCTTTACTGGTTTCCTTGCATCTAGCTTTTTATCAGAGTAAGAATATCCCTAGTGATCATAATATTCTCATTCTGCATAATTCTCTTAGGGTTGTGATCCCAATGCTTTTCTGATATAGTGAAGTTGTAGTATTTACAAAGTTTTCAATGGATGAGACGCACCATTTATTGTGTCTTTCAGTATAGAAATTTTCCCCCATCAGAACTTTCCACCCTGCTAAGAGGCAATGCCCTCCCCCCCTCACACACACACCCCAAACTAGGTGTCAACCTAATTCATGTTTAATCCGGGATCTAAATGTCATAAATAAATAGATAAATACAAACTGCAGTTCATGTGGAGGGTGGGCAGTGTCCCCATACCCTAATTCAGCCTCTCAAAATGACACATTGATTATGATTTAAAACAAATTACCACGACTTATTGGACCCAATACAAGAAAGAAGCTACAGTCAGTTAAATAAATAAATAAATAAATAAATAAAATGGAGGGGGGGGGGGATTGTCCTTGGTGGGAATTGTCCCTCTTAAATGGGAATTATCCCAGGGAGAATTGTCCTAGGTGGGAAGTGTCTTGGGGGGAATTGGTGGATGGGAACTCGCCTGATACCCTAAAAAGGAAATAGGAAACCTACTTTTCTTTATAGCAGGAGTTCTCAACCCAGTCCTTGGGACACACCTGGCAAGTCAAGTTTCAGGATATCCACATGAATATGCATGAGATACATTTGCATACCATGGACATACGGCATGCAAATCTATCTCATCCATATTCATTTGGGTATCCTGAAAACCTGACTGGCTAGGTTTGTCCTGAGGACTGGGCTGAGAACCCCTGCTTTATAGCATAAATGCTTCACTGTAGGTACTTTGTTATAGAACTGTCCTCCACTGGAATAATTCTATGAAGAGCAGAAAAGGGCACCAGTGTTTAGGCACCAAGAACATGCACAGATGACCTTAATGCTGGCATATATGTGTACATTCACATGTAAATGCTAGTAATCCAGCTGTGTGCTATTCTATAAAATAACAACCAGTGTGAAGATGGGTGTACACATAGGTGGCATCTGGGCAGAGCATGGATTTTTTTTTTTAGAAATATAAGTGCAAGAATTTACACCAGCTCTATAGCTGGAGAAAGTGGTTGTACCTAAATTATATATACATATTTGCACTGCTACTCTAGTGTTCTATAAAGAAAAGTACATAAGAACATAAGTATTGCTATACTGGGACAACCGAAAGTTCATCAAGCCCAGTATCCTGTTTCCAGCAGTGGCCAATCCAGGTCAGAAGCACCTGGCAAGATCCCAGAACAGTAAAACAGATTTTATGCTGCTTATCCTAGAAATAAGCAGTGAATTTTCCCAAGTCCATCTTAATAATGGCTTATGGACTTTTCTTTTAGGAAAGTATCCAAACCGTTTTTTAAACCCTGTTAAGCTAACTGCTTTTACCACATTCTCCGGCAAGGAATTCCAGAGTTTAATTACATGTTCAGTGAAGAAATATTTTCTCTAGTTTGTTTTAAATTTACTACTACTTAATAGCTTTATTGCATGTCCCCTAGTCCAGGGCCACCGAGAGGGTGGCAGGGCGGCAAAATTCCCTAGGCCTGGCTTCCAAGGGGGGCCTGGTGCCGGGGTCTGTCTCTCTCCTGCTCTTGTTGGGACCCAGGTGATTGCGTTAACACCATAACCCGGGCCCAGCACACAGGGGCAGGAGAGAGACAGAACCCAGTGCCGGGCCACTCTTGAAGGACAGAGAGGAGCAGATGCCCTGAAGCACAAAGGTAGGAGGTGGGGGCAGTGTTATCCTGAGCAAGCGAGCAAGTGAGGGGCAGTGGCAGAAGCTGCATCCCAAGCACTGCATCCTGAGTGTGGGGAGGGGGCAGCAGCTGCGGCGACCCTGCCCCTGGCCTGGCTCTGTCTCTTGGCAGCCCTGCCCTAGTACTTTCCTTCATAGAATAGGCTAGATAGAATTGCCCTTATAAAACATCCTTAAATATATTAATAGCAACCAACCAAGCCCTTTCCATCCCCGAACTGTGTCTGCAAAGGTCCAGCGACTATTTTGGGTAGTTTCCCCATCCTCTCTGCATGAGCTGCACTCTTAAAAGCCCTTCAGCTTCCCTGGAGTTTGCCAGTAGTTTATTTCCTTGCATAAAAAGGTGAGCAATGGTAGGTAATACCCTTTAATTGGATTCAACATTTTGACTAGCTTTCGAGTGCTACATTCTCTTCACCAAGTCAGCACAGCATGTGCTAAAAAAAAGATACAAGATGGACTGGCCTGGTGGTTCAGTGTCAGCGTTGTGCATTGCCATACAGAGGTTCTAGATTTGATTGCCCACTCAGATTTTCCTCTGCATATACCAGTCAAATGGGAGGTGATGCAGAGAGTATTCCAGCCATTAAGCAACAGTGATACCTAGTGGTGGGATTGTGGTATTTTAGAAGTAGCCTTGGTGCATGGCCCCAGCCCCAGATTGTCAGTACAAAGACTGGTAAAGTGAGCTTGGAGAAGATATAATAAATAAATATAAAAGAACAAAAATCCCTAGTTCCGATTGAGATCAGAGTCCAAAGATTGCCAGGTTCCCCCTTCAAAGAAAGGATGCTACAGAGTGCAGGTGGTTCAAAGCCATACGGCTGCACTTTGCTTTGGCTTACATACTAGGGCAATTTGCCTCTCTCGCTGTAAACAGCATTGCAGACTTTTAACATGTCAAGGCCATTATAATATTTGTAAAAAGTATGTTCTTGGGGTTTTTCCAGAATTAGAAGCAAGTCAGAAATAATGAAGATTCTATACTAATGAAATGACCTAGATTTATATCTGTGTATTAACTTTGCCAGGATTTGCCTGGACTTCAGACCGCCTAAGTTCTTGTACCTTTTCCAAGCAGGTGCTAAGCAGGCTTTTGTTTGGTGAGGTCTGAGCCGTTTACCCATACGGTTTACAGCTGACTGTGCAGCTTTTGAAACCTTTCCCCATGTAAGAAAAACAATCGACCTTTCTTCAAAAAGCATTTATAGCTGTGACTCAGTAACTGTACTTTATATTGTAAAGTCTCATGTTAACCAACATGCAGAAAAATCCTAATGGAAATTGAAGCATAGTTTGTTGAGCATTTGAAAATAAAACAGAGATACATGGCTTCATCAGATCATATACAAGCCATATCTCCCAGTAAGCTGAAAAGTAAAACTGCTCCACTGATTTCTAACAAAAAGAATGTGTCGGGGATGTACATTTTACTATTCTGAGAAAGCAGAATATATTTATTGTTGTTTTATGATGAAAAATATAGTGCTCTCGGTTTCTTAAGAGGCCGGCAGATGACAGAATGTCTTCCCCCCACCTCCCACCCCCCACCTTGTGGAGTAATATGATCCCAGCTTGTGTCAGACAATGCAGCCCTTGTGTGAAACAGCTGTCTCATGAAGACAGCTCACTGCTGCTTGACAGGGGCTTGTGTGTTGCAAAGATATGTGTGTGTGTATGTGTGTGTTATCTGACTGGGAACAAAACTGCCAGATGGATTGAATGTTCCTAGCAAGGAATGCAGTCTACCACAGTGAGCAAAAAAAAAAAAAAAAAAGCCCTGCAGGTTAGGATTTCATTGCTCAAAAGAATAAAATACTGAGCCCCTTCTCTATGGAATCATAACAGATCCAGTGCATAAACCTTTTGCTTTAGAGGGAGTGAGGAATGTTATTTCTGTCGCAATGATGGGAATTCAACCCTTTTACTTAGCAACACTGGTGGCTAAAACAAATTTAGGTTTCACTGTTCAAAACCATATTGTTAAAAAAAATTTTGAGTCACTGTTTGTTAAAAAATTTTTGCACTCAGTTATTCTCTGTTTCTTCAAGGAAGTCGCAAAGATATAGGGCTCAGGAAAACAGCTGTTAGGAGCTGCTGTAAAAGAAAACCTGGGTTGATATTCTTTCCACATAGTTTCTTTGCCTTTCTGTGTGTCCAGCTTTTTCCACTTTACCAAGTCAGGAAGCAAACAATCAAAAACGTATAGCAAGCTAAACATGTCCAGATTTTATGAAACGTGGTTTGAATTCCTAGTTTTTTTGTTACATAGCAGAGAATCATTGTATTTTAATAGAAATGGTTTTGAATAAACCCCTGGATTCAATATAGTGTGACTTAAGTTGTATGCACAACTTAATTGGTTAATCAGCGCTGAGAATTGCCAATTAACAAGCAATAATTGACACCAATTGGCATTAATTAGAATTTACGCGCACAACTGTCTAAGTATATTCTGTAATGTAATGCTCATAAATTCTAAGACGCATGGTTGAAATGGGGGCGTGGAATGGGCGGGTCATGGGCATTTCAAAAATTTATAGGGCCCTTTTACAAAGCCGCATAAGTGTCTAAATGCGCCCAACACGTGCCAAAATGAAGTTACCACCTGGCTACCGTGTGGCCCTTGCGGTAATTTTATTTTTGGCGCCTGTCCAAAAAATTATTTTCAGACACGTGTATGTGACGTGCGCCAAGTGGCATTTGACGCGTGTAGATCAGCTTGGTTACCACATGAGACATTACCACTAGGTCAAAGGCTGGCAGTAAGGTCTCAGATGCAAAATGGATACGTGCCAATTTTGATTTTGCCGCACATTCATTTTCAGCAAAAAAAGGCATTTTTTGCAGGCGCACAGAAAAATGGATCTGTGCACACCCAAAACATGTGCCTACACTACCGCAGACCATTTTTTGGCGCACCTTAGTAAAAGGATCCCTATGTGCGTTATAGAATACACCCGGTCCGTGCCTAATTTAGGCATCAGCATTTACACAAATGTCGTCATGCAGATGTGCGCTTGGCGTATTCTATAAACCGTGCAGAGATTTAAGTGTATTCTAAAAAGTACACCTAAATCTAGGCGTACTTTATAGAATACGACAAGACATATTTTTTTTCCGGCACCAATTTTTTAGGAGTGATATATAGAATCTAGCCCAATATGTCTGGCTGTTTTGACAAAATCTGAAGCAGGCACTTGAAAGGTTATTTATTAAATTTGTCATTGTCTTTTGAGTGCTTGATGTGGTGTTCATTCAGTGTAGTATGTGCATTCCTTCAGTTGTCCTTGGCATTTTTTGACCCAGTGCACCTGTTTTCTTCAGTCAGTTCAATCCCACTGTTTTGGAGCTTCAGAGGGTGAATATCTCCAGATATTTTGGTTTTGCTGTATAGCAGCCATCATAAATGGATAGAGCAGCAAGAGTTAATTTTATAAGGGCATTTTTGCACATATGTAGGTGGTGAAGAAAAGCAGATCGAACTCAGGATTGTAGACTGCAAAACCTTTACTAATGAAATAAAAACCCAAACAAGTTCAGGATTGTAGACTGCAAAACCTTTGTTAATGACCAGAACAGATGTAATTTCTCACAACCCAGGTGTAGGCATATTCAGGGGTGGGTTTTGAGTGGAGCATGGGTAGAGTCATGATTTATATTATAGAATAATGTATTCTATAACATAATTTATTCACACATAATTTATGCCTGCCTCCAAATAGGTGTATATGTCCATGGCTTCAGTTTAGGTGCAATTTCTGTAGGATTTGTGGTGGTATTTTATAAAGACACGTGAAGGGGCATTTTCGAAAGAATGTACATGTCAGAATTGGCATGTCCTGCTCATAACATCCAAAAACTGTCCATCTCACAGCCATTTTCAAACAGAAAAGACATCCAAATTTCCTGTTTGAAAATATGTGAGAAGGGCATTCTTATGCTGGACATGTCCATCCTGAACAACCATTTTACAAACTGAAATATTTAAATTATAAATAGGTGGGGGGAGGGCAACAAGGCACAGGGGTGTCTATCTGGCAGCATTCTTATGAAAATGTTCTTATGAAAATGGCCTCACAGGCATCCTTACAAAACAGAGCAGTAGCCCACTGGTTAGTATAGTGGACTGTAAACCAAGGGACAGGTTCAAATCTTACCATAACTCTTTTTTTTTTTTTTTTTGTAAATGTGATCCTTCCAGAAGAGAAAAATACCTATTGTACAAAAGAGTTACAGTAGGATTTGAACCTTTGCCCCTTGGTTTACAGTCCACTACACTAACCAGTGGGCTACCCCTCTGTTCAACAAGCATGCCTGCGTGGCCACATTCATAAGAATGCTGCCAGACAGACGCCCCAGTGCATTGTCCACCCTCCCCCCCCCCCCAATTTATAATTTAAATGTTTCAGTTTGTAAAATGGTTCTTCAGGATGGACATCTCCATCATAAGGATGTCCTCACATGTTTTCAAACAGGAAATCTGGATGTCTTTTCTGTTTAAAAGTGACTGTGAAATGGACATTTTTTGGATGTTATAAGCAGGACATGCCAATTCTGACTCGGACATTCTTTCGAAAGTTCCCCTGTTCCTAGAGGGAGCCCCAGAAAAAAAAATAAATTAACACAGATACAGTGGGATTTGTTGCGCTGACAAAGGAGTGTGACTAATGAGCTCCTTAGAGCACTCCCCTGAGTAGACTTTGGGGAGATTTGGGGGGAAATTACAGGTTTTTTTGTTTGTTTTATTTTGTGTGACTGATTTAGTATAGCTGCCAATAAGTAGTGACAGGTCGTGGGAGGTATGGAGCTCTGCAGTCTATAACAGGATGAAGGCAGGAAAATCCGAGAGTAAGAAATGCTTTAGTGAAGGTAAAAGTTCTATCAAAGAGGCTGAGGAGTGTTTGTTGAAGGTGATATTGGTTAATGCACCATCTATGAGGAATAAGTTGGTTTTGATTCATGATTTGATTGGTGATGAGAACTGTGATATTTTAGCTGCGACAGTGTCTTGATTAATGAGAATTGATACTGTCATTGTAAGGCTGTGCTGTCCAGAAGGGTACAAAAAGACATGGATTTGTCAGGAGGGGAAGGGGGGTGATGGGATTCTGGAGGTGGGGGGTGGTTGAGAAAGGATTTTGCTTTTCAAAGGGTAGAAGTTGAAGAGGTGGGGTGGGAAAAGAAAGTTTAGTTTTACTGTGATTTATTGTCAATTTGTATTTTTTATTGTCCACCGGAGGGAGGGGTATTAGAAGCTGACCTTGTTTAATAGATTTTATGACAACATTGTCTGAAGACTGATTGATTGATTGATTGTTTGATTTTAAAAATTTATATACCATCTACAACCTAGGTGGTTTCCATATGAACATACATAATAAAGCAGATCTTAATGGAGGATGTATTATGGGAGATTTTAATACCCCATTTGATCCATTGCCAGGTCATGTGCTGGATTTTATTTTTTTTTTTTCGTCATCACATTTGAACCGTATGCTAGTGAATCAACCTAGGGCGACCACAGTTGGTTGGACGGATCATTCAGTGATTAGCTTTTCAATGAAATTAGAGGATGTTTCCTCAGGTGCATCACCATTCAAAGTTTTAAAAAACTACACAATAAAGCTTAAATAAAATACAGGCCTCAATGGGAAACCAATCAAGACTCACAAAGAAAGGGAGTGACGTGATCAAATCTTGTTTTCTTAAATATCAGCCTAATGCTGCTGAATATCCCTTCTTCTTACCACCAAGAAACTAACCTACTAGGTTAGGGGAGGTCCGAGGGTGAAGTGTGGGTGGAGCCAGTGGCTATCATAATTTTATCCAGCAAATTAACCACACACCGGTCTCAGTATTGGTCAGTGCCCAATTAACTTCCAGGTTGCCGCACTAACCTGGATATTCAATTCTGGAGGCCAGACATACCTCAACATGGAATATCCAGGGTGAACTCAGCCTGCAGTTATGAGCAACTTATAAGCCGCTTACCATCATGCAGTGGTGTAGCTACGTGGGGCCACAGGGGCCTGGGACCCTGTAGATTTGGCCCTGGACCCCCCTGCTGATGACCCTCTTGACCCCCTCTCCCGCCACCAACCCTCTCCCGCCGTTGCCGTCGCCTACCTTTGCTGGCGGGGGACTTCAACCCCCGCCAGCCGAGGTCCTCTTCTTCCGGCGTAAGGCTTCGTTCTGTTTCTGTGAGTTTGACGTCCTGCACATATGTGCAGGATGTCAGACTTACAGAAACAGAATGAAGCCTTGCGCTGGAAGAAGAGGACCTCGGTTGGCGGGGGTTGGGGTCCCCCGCCAGTAAAGGTAGGCGACAGTGGGTTGGCGGCAGGAGGGGGGTCGAGAGGGTCGTCGGCAGTGGGGTCCAGGGCCAAATTTATGGGGCCCAGGCCCCCATGGCCCCACGTAGCTACGCGGCGGTGGGAGAGAGTTGTCGGCGGGAGGGTTGTCGGCAGGGGGGGGTCAAAGTTGGTCGTGGCGGCGATGGCGGTGGGGTGGGTCGGCAATGGCGGGGGGTCGGCAATGGGGGTTCAGTGGCACCAGGGGGGGCTAAAATGTGCCCCCTCACCTCGGGCTCTGGATCCCCCTCCCGCCGAGTCTGGTTACGCCCCTGGATATCAGGCCCATAAACTTTCACTATTTGTTAGCCTCACCCTGGGAACACTTCTGCTCACTCCAGGCAACTGTATGCACTAATAAGTTGTACGTACATAAATTTACTCACATGTCAGGCTTGATTAAAATGAATTTTCAAGCACACCTTGATCGGTTGCCTATTCATGTTACATCGTATGAACTCCAGAAAGAAGCTTTCTTTGGCACAGTGCTAGTAGTATGGTGAATATTAGGAAATTTGAGAGACTGAGATCAGAGGCGTAGCTAGGTGTGTCACCAGGGGAGAGTCTGCTCCCCCAAACGGACTTCTGATGGTGCCTGTGCCTATTTTTCATGCAACAGATCACATGAAAAATAGGTGCCAGCACCATTGGCAGTCCACTCTCCACTCTCCCCTATGCTTCAATCTGGCTATGCTTCTGCTCCACATACCCTGGCTTAGGAGTAAGGTTCATTAGTGTCATATTAAGTGCAAAACTAAAAAAAGGAGAAGAACCCCCAAACGTACACACCAAAAGGAGAACAATAAAAAACAGACAGATGGGTGAAGACCAATCAGGTTCCAACACAGTGGCACTCGTTTATTGAAATATGGACAGCAGACTCAACACAGTCCTGTGTTTCGGTACAAAAAAGTGCCTGCCTCAGGAGTCAAACAATTCAGTCCAGTGAACAACAATGGTTAAACATTCAATAGTCCAAACCAAGATTGCCAAAATTACACCATCGGTGTACTGCAACACAAATAGAATCACAGCATGAATTGGCAATTCACAACCAGCAATATAGAAAACTAACTCATTTGTAGACTTTGCTCACAGGAAATCAATTTAGCAAAAGTCTATTTCCACATAAAACACTATTATACCCATCAAAATGTCTTTTAAAATTGCCATCTTAACCTTTACCACCATTCTCCAACTCTTGGCTCCTTTGTATCCTCCACTAATTTGCAGCTTTCTATCCTACATAAGTACATAAGTATTGCCATACTGGGAAAGACCAAAGGTCCATCGAGCCCAGCATCCTGTTTCTAACAGTGGCCAATCCAGGTCACAAATACCCGGCAAGATCCCAAAAATGTACAAAACATTTTATACTGCTTATCCCAGAAATAGTGGATTTTCCCCTAAGTTCATTTAATAACGGTCTATGGACTTTTCCTTTAGGAAGCCGTCCAAACCTTTTTTAAACTCCGCTAAGCTAACAGCCTTTACCACATTCTCTGGCAACGAATTCCAGAGTTTAATTACATGTTGAGTGAAGAAAATTTTTCTCTGATTTGTTTTAAATTTACTACATTGTAGCTTCATCGCATGCCCCCTAATCCTATTATTTTTGGAAAGCGTGAACAGACGCTTCACATCTACCCGTTCAACTCCACTCATTATTTTATAGACCTCTATCATATCTCCCCTCAGTCACCTTTTCTCCAAGCTGAAGAGCCCTAGCTGCTTTAGCCTTTCCTCATAGGGAAGTTGTCCCATCCCCTTTATCATTTTCGTCGCCCTTCTCTGCACCTTTTCTAATTCCACTATATCTTTTTTGAGATGTGGCGAACAGAATTGAACACAATATTCGAGGTGCGGTCGCACCATGGAGCGATACAAAGGCATTATAACATCCTCATTTTTGTTTTCCATTCCTTTCCTAATAATACCTAACATTCTATTTGCTTTCTTAGCCGCAACAGCTCACTGAGCAGAAGGTTTCAATGTATCATCAACAACGACACCTAGATCCCTTTCTTGGTCCGTGACTCCTAATGTGGAACCTTGTATGACATAGCTATAATTCGGGTTCCTCTTTCCCACATGCATCACTTTGCACTTGCTCACATTAAACGTCATCTGCCATTTAGACACCCAGTCTCCTAGTCTTGTAAGGTCCTCTTGTAATTTTTCACAATCCTCCCGCGATTTAACAACTTTGAATAACTTTGTGTCATCAGCAAATTTAATTACTCCCATCTAGGTCATTTTTAAATATGTTAAAAAGCAGCGGTCCCCGCAAAAAGCCCCGGGGAACCCCATTAACTACCCTTCTCCATTGAGAATACTGTCCATTTAACCATACTCTCTGTTTTCTATCTTTTAACCAGTTTTTAATCCACAATAGAACACTACCTCCTATCCCATGACTCTCCAATTTCCTCTGGAGTCTTTCATGAGGTAGTTTGTCAAATGCCTTCTGAAAATCCATATACACAATATCAACCGGCTCCCCTTTATCCACGTTTGTTCACCCCTTCAAAGAAATGTAGTAGATTGGTGAGGCAAGATTTCCCTTCACTAAATCCATGTTGACTTTGTCTCATTAATCCATGCTTTTCAATATGCTCTGTAATTTTGTTCTTAATAATAGTCTCTACCATTTTGCCCGGCACCGATGTCAGACTTTAATTTCCCGGATCTCCTCTGGAACCTTTTTTAAAAATCGGCGTTACATTGACCACCCTCCAATCTTCCGGTACCACGCTCGATTTTAAGGATAAATTACATATTTCTAACAATAGCTCTGCAAACTAATTTTTCAGTTCTATCAGCACGCTAGAAATTTTCCAATGTGTGACGCTAACCGGGCGGTAATCGGCATTGTATGCATGTAGACCACCCGGTTAACCCATTAGCACCCAGTGTTCCCATAATTTGTTCCCATATGGCTTATTATGGGAACATTGGGCACTAATGGGTTAATGCATGAGGCTTTACCGATAGGTCAATGGGTGGCAGTAAGGTCTCAGACCCAAAATGGATGTGCGCCAATTTTTATTTTGCCGCACATCCGATTTTGGCCCCCCAAAAAAGACCTTTTTTGCCGGTGCTCTGAAAAATGGACCTGTGCAAGTCCAATACACACATCTACACCAGCACAGGCCATTTTACAGCACAACTTAGTAAAAGGACCCCTTACTGAAGCACCGATGTACAAGATTTACTGCATCTCTCTGATCCACTTCTTCAGTTATCTTCATCAAATCAAATCAAATCAGTTCTTGTATACATGAGTCAAAAGAATTTAATGAGGAAGTGTGGCGGATAATATGAGGACAAAATTATCAGTCTAACCAGGAAGTGATTTCCCTATTTATTTGGGTAAGTATCTAGAAAGTGGGGAGATATCAATTGTAAAGCATCCACATGTCTGACTTTGTACAGAGGAAAGGCCTCAAGAAGCCCCCAGCATAAAAACAAAGCTTCAGGGGCTGGACTTCATCATCGACCAGAAAACCTCTGCGAACCTAAATGATCTTATCAGTTCAGTAACTTCACTTGATACAACAAAGTTCACACCATATTTTACTTAACTTCATCAGGTGTTTTATCATGCGGGTCCTTCCTACACATCGACACTCTCAATGGTAATTCTTATAATTTATGTATTATTATTTATTGCTATATCATTTTAATGATACAAGGACACTCTAGATAGCTACAGATAAAACAATACAAACAATACAATAAAACAAGATCAATCCAAGCCACATCTAGCCTGAGGAGAAAAGAACATAAGAGTATAACAATGCAGTGTTACACCCTGAACACAATATCCACCCAAGGCTCTTAAATTTGCATATATTAAATAAAAGTCTAAAAAATTATTTCAAGATGCCGAAGAGAAGGGGCCATTCAGCCTCCACCGCTCCTCAGCGGCATACTCCTACATCGGGAGGAATTCAGGCATATCTTCAGAGAGCACCAGTTCTGACGCCGTCAAACACCATTCCATTGGTTCGCCCCAGAGTGGATGGAGACCCCGGAGCGTCCCCAGGATTAGAGCTTTCGCTCAGCCCCGATGCAAGAGTTCCTCCCCCACAATCCTCGAGTAGTAGTACTCCACTGTTGGCGTCTAAGACCCCGTTTCCCATGTTTGGTTCGGGTGAAGAAAGACGGGAGGCATTACAAACAACAAAATTGGTTCGGGCAGTTGGAGAACAGAGAGCCCAGATGGAGCCTTTGGCAATCTTTGAGGAATTGAGGGAGAATGAAGCTGGGAATTTGAAGCAGATAACATCGGACGGAGAGACAGAGGTAATATCTATACAATTTCCTACTACAATTGATAAACCTAAAGAAGTTACCTTGGACAGTTTATGGACTCTCATAGTGGATTTAGGGAAACCAATTTGTCCCCAAATAAAAAAATTAACACAAGAATTAACTGGCTTAGAGCAGAAAACAAAAGTGATTGAACTTAGAGACTTTAGAGCAACAAAATAAAGAATATGTTAAAGAGGTTCAAAAATTACAATCTTATCAAGAAAATATGATTAAAGATTTAGTATCTCAAAGGAGGAAAATGGAATTTCTTGAAAATTCAATAAGGAGTAATAATCTCCATTTCTTAAACTTTCCAAAACAACTGACCAATACTCCGAGAGATATGTTAAAGAAATATTTGAAAGAAATACTTGGAGTGGCTGAAGAGGTCATTCCACCATTTTCTCAGATTTATTATTTCCCTACTAGATTGCAGCAAAACCAGAACAATCAAGAACTGAATGTTTCAGCTTTATTAGAATCATCGGATAATGATCCGGTAATACCATCTACACTGATTGCCACTGTAGCTCTAGCACCAGATAAAAACTGGTTAATGACATTATTCTTTAAAAATAAAGGAAAAATATTTTTGGGACAGCGAATACAAATATTTCCAGATGTTTCCAAAGATACTCAAAGGAGACGATAACAATTTCTTCTTATGAAACCAGGGGTCCTTCAATTAGGGGCTACTTTTTTTTTAAGAATATTGTGAAGGTTTAATATTTTTTCTCTTGATAAGTTAAATTAAGAACCATAGGAGAGTGCATGCAAAGCAAATTCCTTAAAAAAATTTGTAAATAAAAATATATTTTCCATTGTGTAGTGGACTTGAGTAATATGGCGGAAAGGATTTCTTAGTTTCTATTTTCTTTGTTTTATCTTTTTGTTACCCCATTAACATTACTTTTCTGTACAAGTTTTCAACTTGATTGCAATAAAAACTTATTTAAAAATTTTAAAAAAAATTATAGCCCTCATTGACAATACAAATCAACTCTAGCCTGAGGAGAGATGCAAAAATATACTCCATCAGCTTCCCCTGCCTCTTAACCCAAACCCACAAGACGTGTCAGAACATTGCAATCCTACCATAACATAGCAGGGAATAAACAGATTTTAATCTTCTTCCTGAATGCCAAATACCTGCCTACAGATTTACTTCCATAGGAAGGATGTTACGTAGCCCAGAGATCACTATTGTGAAAACTTGAATTCTATATTGTTCTGGACAAGCTTCATAGTAAGATGAAACCTTTAATGAGGACCCCTAACAGGAATATGTTTCTCTACCAGGAACATATCATGTCAATCAAGCTTTCAAATAGGCAAGCCCAAGACCTCTAAGCATCTGAAAGGCTAATTTCAACATTAACCTCCATTAGTCAGTGCAGTTCATGAAGCAATGGCCCAGCAATTGTCAAACGTGAGCTGCCCATGATGATAGTGGGCAGTATTCTGAAAAAGCTGTAATCTCTTTGCTACCTTCTAAGGATTATGAAACAAACTAGTAAAAAAGGCCCGTTTCCGAAACCAATGAAACGGGCACTAGCATGTGGTTTTTTTTGTGTGTGTGTGTATGTGTCACAGAGTTATTTTGTGTGACTCCATGTCAAGCGATCCCAAATATAGTCTGTGCTATAGGCCCTCTGGCACTCTTCAGTACTGGCATTAGGCATTTAAAAATTTCTCCCCCCCCCTCCCCCGGCCTATTTTTGCACATACCCACAGCAGGAATATTCTTCTCTCGTTCCAGCGGTGGTTCTGTGCTCTCCGTGCTGCACAGATAATGAGCCATTCTGCTGGGGAATGCTCCTCCCTTATTGTCACGTAGTTTCCTCTGATTGGTCCGTCTTATGTTGCCTAGTGTTGCCTGGGAACGGTGTTGTGATGGTCCTTTGTGTTTCAGAATGTTGAGGGTGTTTTTTCTGATTGGTCCGTCATGCGAGGGCGGGGCAGAGGGACATGGTCAGTGTTGTGGCTTCACCACCATGAATCCATGAACCCTTCAGTGAGTGACTGAGTGACTTCAGAATATTGGTTTCAGAATGTTGAGGGTGAGTTTTATGAAACAAATAGTCTCAGCTGTCTGACCATCCTCAATTTACTACATGTATTTATTTTAACACCCAGGCATTCTGTAGCTCCAGAGAGTATTTAGTATCTAATCTAACCCCAAAGAGGAATAACATCTTATTTCCCTGCTGGAGGGCTGTATAATATGCCCTTGTATCAGGGGCGTAGCCACGGGTGGGCCTAGGCCCACCCAGTTTGGGTTCAGGCCCACCCAGCAGCGGAGCGGAGGGAGCAGGCAGCGCTGATCCTGCATCTGCCTCCTTCTCTCTGACGGCAGCGCTTCCCAGACGCTGCGTACCGCCGCCACGATCTATCTCCTCCCTCTGTCTCACTCTCAACAGCACTCGGTAGCGTCGCGATTCAAACACGCTGCCTCCTGCTTCTAACCCGGAAGCGTCTCCTCTGCAGAGGAGGCGCTTCCGGGTTAGAAGCAGGAGGTAGCGTGTTTGAATCACTACCGCTGCTGAGAGTGAGACAGAGGGAGGAGGTAGATCGTGGCGGCGGTAGGCAGCGTCTGGGAAGCGCTGCCGTCAGAGAGAGGGTGGGCAGGTGGAATGGGAGGGAAGGATGCATGGGGGTGAAGGAGAATCGCTGGACACATGGATGGGAGCGGGAGGGGAGAGAGGAGAGTCACGGGATGGATGGATGGATGGATGGAGGTGGGGGTCAGGGGAGAGAGAAGAATTGCTGGGGATGGATGGAGGTGGGGGGCAGGGGAAAGAGGAGAATTGCTGGGGATGATGGATGGATGGAGGTGGGGGTCAGGGGAGAGAAGAGAATTGCTGGGGATGGATGGAGGTGGGGGTCAGGGGAGAGAGGAGAATTGTTGGGGATGGATGGATGGAGGTGGGGGTCAGGGGAGAGAAGAGAATTGCTGGGGATGATGGATGGATGGAGGTGGGGGTAGGGGAGAGAGGAGAATTTCTGGGGATGATGGATGGATGAAGGTGGGGGGCAGGGGAGAGAGGAGAATTGCTGGGAATGGATGGATGGAGGAGACAGGGGCAAAAACAGAATTGCAGGGGAGAGAAGAGAATTGCTGGGTATGGATGGATGGAGGGGAGAGGATAGTTGCTGGACATGGGTGGATGGAGGGGAGGGCAGGGGGCAGAGGAGGGTTGCTGGACATGGATGGAGGAGAGGGAAGGGAGAGAGAAGAAATGCTGGACATGGATGGAGGGGAGGGAAGAGTGAGGAAGTAGATGAGGGAAAAGGAAGAGAGGAGAAAATTGCACATGGATGAAGAAAATAGGCAGAAGCTGGATCCACTGGACAGTCAAGTCTACGGAGGACCCAGAGCAAGAAATGAAGAAGAAAGTCGGAAAGTAAAGAAACAAATGGAAAGGAAGCCCTGGAAATGGAGTAAAGAGGACAGATAGCAGCAGAATCAGATACTGGGCCAGTATGATCAGAAAAACAGTCACCAGACAGCAAAGGTAGAAAAAAATCATTTTATTTTCATTATAATGATTGGAACATGCCCACTTTGAGAATCAGGTGCTCAACATTAAAAGTTTATATTTATGTACTTATTTATGGCATTTTATCCCACATTAAACATGAATTAGATTGGAACCTGGGATCATTTAATGTTTTTTTTTCCTGGAGAGAGTAATGCATTGCCTCCCCCACCCCCAGGCTCTCTCCCCGGCTATAGCCAGCTCTGCAATTTTGAGGGGAGGTGCACAGGTGGACGGGGGGGGGGGGGGGGGGGGAGGCGCTGAGGTGGACCGGGGAGAGAGCCTGTTGTTAAACATTTACCAACACATCACTGTCTAGTGCCCACCCATCCAACCTGTTGGCCCCAAAAATTGACTTCTGGCTACGTCACTGCCTTGTATAATGAATTTGGATTTTCTTTTTCCTGGGCAACTCACAGTAATTCCCACTCTCCTTTCATTGAAGAAGTGTCTGTTGGGTTCTTAATGAAAAGGGCTACACTCTCCCATATTTCTGTACACTTGTTTCTTCTAGAGATTATAGCAGTGGCGTTCCTGGGGGGGCTGGCACCCGGGGCGGATCGCTGATGCGCCCCGCCCCCCCGGGTGCAGCGCCCCCCCGATGCAGCGCGGACACCCCCAGCGAAAGGACACCCCCGCTAAGGAACCCCCCCCCCACCGGGTGCACGCCGCTGGGGGGGGTGCCGCGCGCACCTGTCCTCGCTGTTCCATGCTTCTTCTCTGCCCCGGAACACCTGTTCCGGGGCAGAGAAGAAGCATGGAACAACGGAGGACAGGCGCGCGGCACCCCCCCCCCCCCCAGCGGCGTGCACCCGGGGTGGACCGCACCCACTGCCCCCCCCTAGGAACGCCACTGGATTATAGTCTTGGATAGTCACATTCCAAGCCTGATTTCCAATACACCAAGATTCAGTAATAGCAACTTTATCCCAGTCTGCCAGATAACCTTCAGCTCTGTGCTTTTGTGCTTATGGTTCTCCAATGATAGAACAGCACCTTTTCTCTTTGTTTCCTTCTTATCACTCTATTATCTACTTTATCAGCTCTCTGTCCTCTGGTTTTGTTGCCGTCTCCTATATAATGTTGCTTGATTTATTTGGGGCCTTTATTCATTAACGGTTCACTACCATTATTTCACCAGTTTATGCTTCCAGGGGGAGCAGATTGTGTTTTTTCCTCTTATTTTGTTTAAAGGCCAATCTTAACTAAGACTTGAAATAATGGCAAAGGGTATTCTATGTGTACAAATACTTATCCTCCCAATGCACCTCAAACCAGTGCATTTTTCCTAGCAAAAAAAGGTGCCAGTATTCAAATGCTAGGCCGCCCTTAAGGGATGGGGTGATCACTGAAGGACCTACCCCACAATAGCCAGGCCCCCCGCAACCAGTCACAGAATCTATGACAAGGCAGAATTGGTGTGTAGAACCTGAGCTCTTTCATTAAAACTTGGGGGTCCTTGGGACAATTTCAGCAGACAATGGAAAAGGTGCCAGTACTCAGTACCCCCAAGTACCCCCTCAAAAAAAGCCCATGCCCCAAACCATCCTCCTTGCACTAGTTATTCAATCATGAATTACATTTCTTTGTGAAGACACAAAGGCATCACTATTGAAGGCATGAAGCACTTCTGAGGCCATGAGTTCAGCTCCACATCCAATATCTCTTCCCAACAACTTGAATCACTGCTAACTCATCATTTGCTCGGTCATTCGCCTGCCTTCTACATTTCTCTCACTAACTTCTGGACACTCTTCCCATCCCTGCACGCTAAGGCACCTGGAAGACAAATGATTTCCCTCACCCATATTTAATTTCAAAGGAAGCATTTCCAGAAAGGGAAGAGATATTATGTAATAATGGTGTCTGTGTAAGAAGTTTATTAGCTGAGCAACCCTATCTTCTGGTGAACAGTGAAGGTTACGGAACCTGAAACTAATCTGTAAATCAGCGGTGCTGTAACTTGCTGAGCCAGTTTTTCACTGAATTTAATCCTCTCTATATGAGGTTGCTCAAACCTTGACATTGAGAGAAAGGCAGGTGTCTTATATCTAGAGGCTGCTGCTTATGGGTCGATGCACTTCTGGAAAACCTCAAATTTCAAAGGAGAGGAGGGTGGCAGAGGCAGATCAAATGTACTCACATATTCTCGTATATTATACACACCAGTATGTGTTTGCTGTTTGGCTACTTAATGTAAATGAGAGCCTTTTTTTTTGTTTTTTAAAGGATAACTGCTGCAGGACCTTCTCAGACGTAGAGTAGAGGGATGCAGATACACTGGGGTCAATATTCAAAAGCATTTTTTGCAGAATTTCCAAGGCTGCAAAACAGATATATTATGACCAAATAAATCAATGCACAGTCATATTTTATTGTATATCTGGAAGAGGGGCCAGGGGTTCTGGAAGTAGACCCTAAAGATAGCAGCTATAATCAGCTACTCATATAACTTTATAGATCTAAGTAAATGCACAAATAGCTATTCCAGCTTTATATGGCTAACTTATCTGTATAAATTGAGAAGGAAGTGGTCCAATTTACAGTAGAGACACAAGTTGGTTGAATGTATGCACAATGATATTTGTATAATCTATATGTATATCTTTATGTACTTGATGTCCTGCTGAGTATCATCTCCCATATTTCCAGTTTTATCTTTTATTCTTTGGCCCAGCAAGCGTCTACCTCATATGTTTCTTTGAGTTTCCTTCCAACCCAATTAGAGTCAACCATGGTGCCACAACCCAGGAACTTGTTTCCTGTTTTATATGCCTTTGCCTACTCACTAAACTCAATCATTGCAGGGGCCACAGACTAGAGTCTTTCCCCGAACCCAGTTTACAATCTAATCAAGACGGACAAACAGGAGAGATAAGGGATAGGAGCGGAGGAGTAGCCTAGTGGTTAGTGCAGTGGACTTTGATCCTGGGGAACTGGGTTCAGTTCCCATTGCAGCTCCTTGGGACTCTGGGCAAGTCACTTAACCCTCCATTGCCCCAGGTACAAAATAAGTACCTGTATATACTATGTAAACTGCTTTTAATGTAGTTGCGTGGTATATAAAGTCCTATTCCCATAAGGGAATTACTTACAGACATGGGTACTCCCGGGTGAATAGGAGTTAAAAGCACAAAAGGTGGGCTTTTAGATTTGAATATGGCCAGAGATGGAGCTTGAAGTACTGATTCAGGAAGTCTATTCCAGGCATATAGTGCAGCACAACAAGATAAAAGGAACGGAGTCTGGAATTGGCAGTGGAGGAGAAAGGCACAGATAACAGAGATTTACCCGATGAGTGGAATTCCCAGGGAGAGATAAGAGTGGAAAGGTAATGAGGAGGTGCAGAGTGAATTCACTTGTAGGTCACTAAGAGGAGTTTGAACAGTATGCGGAAACAGATAGGGAGCCAATGAAGTGATTTGAGGAGAAGGCTAATATGAGCATGCACTGCTCCACCTATTCTCCACCCCTAGCAATGCCTCCAGGTATAACACATCAAAGTAGGTGTTATGATATCTCTGTGCCTACTTTCAATGTGCATATACATTGGGCAATTCTATAAGAACCCTACTTGAGCATGTAAGACTCTGTTCTTCACTCCATGCTCATGTAGAAAGCTTTACTGTGGGTTTAATTTGTTTTTACTGCAGATTTTACTGGCCAGGCAGTGAAGAAGTGGTTTCAGCATGGGTGTTTACTTGCTTGGAAGCCATTACCACACACTGCATTAATGCAATGTGGTCATTAACTATTCAGTGACCATGAAAAAAAATGTTTCTGACATACAATGTGTGCAGGAAACTTTTCACTAGGTCCGAGGCAGCGTAGAAGGGTTGGTTGAGAGTAGCGGGTTTCTAGTAACACCTCTTCTGTCCAACTCAGCCACCATGACCCAGATTGCTGTGTGTAGTGAGGGGAGGGGCCACTAGACTAGCAGGGAATTTTTTGGGTGGGTGAGAGGGAGGGAGAAGGACCGCTAGGCACCAGGGATATTTTGTGGGGGTCAGGACAGGAAGAGAGTCAACCATGTTGGGGGGGGGAGGCACTAGACACCAAGGATATATTTTCTGGGGGAGAGTTGGGAAGAGGTATCAGGTTTAATGGATGTTTGTGGCACATAGAGTGAAAGGCCAATGCAAAATGCCGCAGCATGCTTGTAGGTTGTTTTTTTTTTTTTTTTTAATGAGGCACTGACAGGAAAGGTGACATTTAGCAATGAGCCACAGAGTACTGCTGAAATTTTATCATGGAAGTAATTTGCATGCTCATTCATTATGGCATGTCGTGGCATTTTTGGAGTGTTACTTTCATGATAGAGTGTTGGCTCTACCACATGGCTTTCTGCATGGGCCCCTCAGTCCCTTATAAAATTACTTCATAATGCACTTAGCGGAGAGAGGATGGTGGCTGTCTATTGGGATGCAGTAAGCATTGTACACGCTGAAGGCTCTGAAGACCTGTTCCTACAGTAAGCAAAGTAGGGAGGATCTTGCAGACGAACACAGATCATTGGTTGCTTATCTTTTGCAGATCAGTGAATCCAGCAAAATGCCATTATGAGTAGCTCAGGTTGAAGGAGGCAGCAGTGGAAAGGGCCAGCAATAGGATCGCATTGACAGTGAGAGGGGAGCTGTAGTACTAGTGAGAAGGGGTACTTGGAATACTGCTGTTGTGGGGTGGTGGGAAGACAAGTATTGGGACTGCCACAAGGTGTCTGCTAGTAATGTATGATGACTTGGAGGGGCATAATCGAACGGGGCCAGCCATCTATATGGCCGGCCATCTATATGGCCAGCCCCGTAAAACGGCGTCCCGACCGTATTATCGAAACAAGATGGCTGGCCATCTTTCATTTTAATAATATGGTCGGAGCCGGCCAAATCTCAACATTTGGGCCGGCTTTAGAGATGGCCGGCATTGGTTTTCAGCGATAATGGAAACTAATGGCAGCAATCTCAAACCCGGCCAAATCCAAGGCATTTGGTTGTGGGAGGAGCCAGCATTTGTAGTGCACTGGTCCCCCTCACATGCCAGGACACCAACCGGGCACCCTAGGATGCACTGCAGTGGACTTCAGAAATTGCTCCCAGGTGCATACCTCCCTTACCTTGTGTGCTGAGCCCCCCCAAATCCCCCCCAAAACCCACTCCCCACAACTGTACACCACTACCATAGCTTTAGGGATGAAGAGGGGAACCTACATGTGGGTACAATGGGTTTTGGGGGGGGGTTGGAGAGCTCCCATTTACCACCAGAAGTGTAACAGGTAGGGGGGGATGGGCCTGGGTCCACCTGCTTGAAGTGCACTGCAGTACCCACTAAAAACTGCTCCAGGGACCTGCATACTGCTTTGATGAAGCTGAGTATGACATTTGAGGCTGGCAAAAAATTGATTTTTTTTTTTGGGTGGGAGGGGGTTGGTGACCACTGGAGGAGTAAGGGGAGGTGATCCCCGATTCCCTCCGGTGGTCATCTGGTCAGTTGGGGCACTTTTTGGAGGCTTGGTCCTAAAAATAAATGGACCAAGTGAAGCCGGCCAAGTGCTCGTCAGAGCCAGCCTTCTTTTTTCCATTATCAGCCGAAGCCGGCCATCTCGTAACCACGCCACGTCCTGCCTTCCATACCCTGCCGACACGCCCCCTTTAACTTTGGCCGGCCCTGCAACGGAAAGCAGTTGAAGCTGGCCAAAATCGGCTTTCGATTATACCGATTTGGCCGGGTTTAGGAGATGGCCGGCCATCTCCTGATTTGTGTCGGAAGATGGCCGGCCATCTCCTTCGAAAATAAGCAGGATAGTCTGCAAAATTATTTTAGAATTTTGTGTTCAGTAACAGGTATTTCTGAAGAGCCTGTGGAGCAACTGACGCTACCTCCTTTTGTGATATCTCATATTATCTGCCAAAAAGCTTAGGGGCCCTTTTACAAAGCGGCGGTAGTCTACCGCTATTTTGCTGCACACCAATACGGCACTACTTCAGGCTGATCGTGGGAGCTGGCAATAGTGCTGCCCCCACCATGCACCATTTCTAGTGCACCAGAAATTATTTTCTATTTTTACCATCAGGAGCTTAACTGGTGGTAATTGGGCAGTGCAGCATGCTGCCCAGTTACCACTGGGTTAGCAGGGAGCCCCTACCACCTCCTAAATAAGAGGTGGTAAGGGCACCCCCAGGAAATGGTCATGCGGCAAGTATATACTCACTACACAGCCACTTCCCTTTTTTCACAAAAACTCTGTTGCGGTAAAAGGGGCCTCAGCGTGTGGCAAATCCATGCAGTGAGGACACTGAAGGGCCCCTTTAACGTCAGCATAGTAAAAGGACCCCTTCAATTTTCAGAAAGAAGATAAGAATTCTAAGTAAACCAGGGCCCTGTCTAACAGCAATGAGCGGCATAGAGCTTGAGAGTTATTTAGCTTACCTTCAGTCCCTTGCTTCCTGGCACAGGTTTAGAGTGGGTAAGGCCAAATGTGTGTTTATGACATATGAACCTATACCAGTGGCGTTCCTAGCCTGGATGGCACCCGGGGCAGATCGCCGATGCGCCCCTCCCCGCCTGCAAAATGACACCTTCCCCCCCCCCCCCCCCCCGGTGAAATGACACCCCCCCCCCCCCGGGTGCATGCCACTGGGGGGGGTGCCGCGGCGCGCGCCTGTGGGCTCCGACTTCGCTAACTTCGCTCGTTCGCTGCAGCTCCCTCTGCCCCGGAACAGGAAGTAACCTGTTCCAGGGCAGAGGGAGCTGCAGCGAACGAGCGAAGTTAGCGAAGTCGGAGCCCACAGGCGCGCGCTGTGGCACCCCCCAGCGGCATGCACCCAGGGTGGACCGCCTCCCCCCCTTGGTACGCCACTGACCTATACCCTTGTTTTTCATAAGCAATCTTCTCAAAGCTGTAAATCTAAAAAAAAAAAATTACTAACTTTTTAGGACCCCACAACAAATATATATTACTCTACAGATAGATAGATAGATAGATAGATAGATAGATAGATAGATAGATAGATAGATAGATAGATAGATAGATAGATAGAAAGCAGGGTTTAAGCTATGATGTCTCTGAAACAATCTGACCCAACAATTAATGTCATACACCATGGTGGAACTGGCGTTTATGGCCTTCCAATGGTGTGCTCCAGTCTTGAAAGCCCTTTGTGCTGTTGGGTTTTTTTGTTTATTTTTGTTTTTTTGATGCTTTGTGCTGTGTAGTGTATTTTGACCCTCTCTGTTTTACAGTTGGCTTCCAATGGTGTTTGGCATTTGTGCATTGCGGACTTCCAAATATTTTACTGTTTAGATATTCATACAAAAATTGTGGCCAAATACTTGGCACCCACAGTTAAAGAGTTTCCGATCCTTGATGAAAATACCACAATTAGGTTTTCATTTTTTCAGTTCTCTGATCCCTTTTTTGATAGAGTGTGTTAAATGATGCCATTGGAACAGTACATAATAGGCTGATGCCTGTGCTCCTTTCTTTTAGTTCTTGGGAAAATCCGAAGTGCAGTGGGCTGCGCTCAGCTCCTTATGTCCCAGAAGTTCCATCAGTTCAGAGAACTGTGTGAAGAAAACCTGGTACGTAACAGCTAGTATCCCCACAAACTCTTCGTCCTTAAGCACCAACGAGAAATGTTTCTCCACATTGCTTTATTGAATTTACAAATCTGTATTTGATCATAGGCATAGCTCTTGTGAGTATCTGTATTTTATTTTGCAAAGGGGGGGGGGGGGATTTTACCAGAGTAAAATCACTGTCCCCAAAGAAGGCAACAAGCCGTGCAATAATATCATTCATTACCAGCTCCTTCATTTAAAAGAGAAGTAGCACTGAAAACAATAAGAGCAAGTCTGTTAAATGGTGCCTCAGTCCAGGTTCCCCAATGTCATGTGCTCAGTGCCAATTTTATAATCGTATCTTGGTGCCAAGATTCTGTCAGGGCCACCGAGAGACTAGGCCTGGCTCAGGGCAAGGCCGCCCCGCCTCGGCCCCCCCCCCCTACCGCTGCCACCCCCCATCACTCTCCCTGCCGCTACCGCCCCCGTCGCTCCCCCCGCCGCTGCAGTCTCACCTGCCTGCCTCCACAGCTCTTGGCCCCCTGCATTCAAGGCGGCAGTCGCAGATTGCCTCTCTTCTGGCCTTCCCTCCCTGTGTCCCACCCGCATCTGATGTAACTTCCGGTTTCCGTGAGGGCGGGACACAGGGAGGGAAGGCTCGAAGGGAGGCGATCTGTGACTGCCGCCTCGAATGCAGGGGGCCCGGAGCCGAGAAGGCAGGCAGGTGAGACCGGGAACTGCAGCACCGGCGGCCTGACCCTGGCGCCGGGCCCCCCCTCTCAGCGGCCCTGGATTCTGTTATTGAATAGTGGTATTAATAAGGTAGGCATTAGTGTGCCCTCTTACTCTGTGTCAATGGCAGGCATAAGTTGATGTACGTAGATGTACCATGTGATGGTCATTGTTTATCGTATTCTATAAATTACATGCCTAACAGGGAGACACGCCCATGTTCCACTCATATATATACACTCTTGCAGTTAGGCACTGTGGCATAGTGCCTAGTGCACACTGGCATCTATCAATTAGATGGTGCCTTTGATCCACTTAAGTGGGGTCTAACTCTAGGTGCAATACTACAGAATTGCCCTCATTATGACAAGGAAAAAATACTCTAGTCTACAAGGTCAGCAAATTGGACAGCAAGGATCCATTTTACTGCGTGCAACTCTATTGAAAACGTCAGAACCTCATTGTCCTTTACTGAGGAAGGCTAGATTTGGTAGCAGATCACAAGTGGGTGTGGGATGCTATTATTTGGCACTAAAGCTCAGATAAGATTGACTTTTTTTTATTATGGGATGTTTACTCTTATGAGGCTCTAGTATCTCCTATTACCCTTTTTTTTTTTAAAGTAATCTTTAATGAAATTTCTTTTCAAAGAATGATATATCTAAAGATTATACAACTATATATGGGTTTTACCCAAATGTTGTATAGGGCAGTGTTTCTCAAGCCATTCCTGGAGGACCTCCTGTATCCACAATGAATATGCATGAGATAGATTTACATGCCATGGAGGCAACCCGTACAGATCCATCTGATGCATATTCATTGTGGATATCCTTGAGAACCAGTCTGGCTAAGGGATACTTCAAAAACAACCTGAGAAACACTGGCATAGGGTAATATGTTCATCTTGGTATATAAGTTACATATGAACCCCCAGGACCCCATCTTTACTGGTTGCATCCAGGGGCTACATTTTTTGAAGGCAAAGACCACTGTCCTTAGCTTCAGGGTCATTGAGGGGCAGGGGAAGAAAGATGTACATCAAGGCCCTGGACTCAAGGAATATTTTACATGGCAGCTGACCCATCAACCTTCCTTGATCACTCTTTAGTCATCCCAACGAGGCAAAATTAAGTCTAAGTTTTAGATGTGTATACAGAACTTTATGGGTCAATATTCAATTTTTAAACATCAGTCATGACAGCAGAAAAAACATGGATATTCAGTACCAGTATCTGGATTGCAGACGACACTGAGAATATCCATGCAATGAAATCTGTGCTGGCATTATCTGCCTGTTCTCTGGATAGCTAACCAAATAAATTCAGGACAACAATTTTTCTGTCCTAACTTTTTCTGGATAGTTATTTGAATAGTGGGATCAATATTGCCACTGACTGGATAACTTCATTCTCTGTCCAAACTCTGCCCTGTACCACCCTGGCCCTATCCAGATAGTACTGAGGAGGTCTGTAAAGATAGTCAATGGCACTATCCAGATGGTGCTGTTGAGTATCCACAGTTAGCTGCAGCCAAGCCATTTATCTGGATAACTGTAGCTGTTATCCTGATAAATGGCTTTGAATATTGACCTGAAAGTCTTTACTAGGTGATTAACTACACAAAAAACTGCATACATACATAGCACACTTGGAGATTCCTTTTTTTTTTTTCTCTCCTTACATGAAGACTCCCTCTTCCAGCTCCCACACAAGGACTCTTCCTGTTCCAGATGCCAGGGATCTGCTTTTGCTTTATTCCAGGCTCACAGTCAGGAACCCACTCTTTTAACCTGTAAGAAACTCCAGTAGTTTCTTTGCTCCCTTCTTGCATATAGAAATTCACACATCTGTCATGCAAAACACCTCACAGGACTTCATTACTCCTTCTCTCTCAGGGGTTACCTTGAACCCAAGGGGAACATCTGAATATCTGCTTTCCCAACTTCTCTCCCTTGGCTGCAGCACACTGAATGTCCAGGGTAATGGGGTTGGTCCTCTAGCTTCTTCAGACTTGCAGGATACTAGGCTGCCAAGATCCTGAATTGGGTAGTCCAGCTACTCCAGCCCTGAATGCTCCCCTATTCACACAAGTTTTCCAAAATAGAAAATTCTCACCTCCCAACTGCTGGGATTTCTTCCCTCCAATCTTCCCCTATCTTGAATGAAAAAGTAGCTTTCTTTCTCCCAATCCTGGGATGTCTTCCTTCTGGACCTCTCTACCACAGATGAAAGAATGATTCTCTTTTTTCCATGACCCCAACCAGTTTGGTGGACAGGTCCCAATCCATCAGGGCCAAAAGCTCAATGTTCTTTGAGCTCACTACCTATCTTAGAATGGCAGAAAAGAGAGAAAGATAATTTTCTCTGCCAAACTAGGGTTCTTATTCTTCTTGCCTGTCATCATCACACTTCCAGTCTGCTTCCTTGGCCATTCCCAGTAGGGAGGTTATCTACATACACACTCCCAGATATTATAGTACCCTACTACCAGAGTTAGTGGTATCCTCGCAGCTTAAAAATAAACTTTGCAACCAGACATTGAATTAATAATTGAGGGATCCTTTTACTAAGCTGTAGTAAGAAATGGCCTTAGCATGCCCTTACGTGGGTCTTTCCCAGACACTAAGGCAATTTCTACTGTGGCTGAGAAAAAGGACTAGTTTCTATTTTTTTCCAATATTTGGCTGTGTGCTAATATTAGTATTAACACACGGGAGCACTTACTGTTACCTATTTAGGAGGTGGTAAGGGCTCCCGCGTTCACCTACAAAAAATATTTAGCGCATGCTTAGCATACACACACATGCCAAGACTAACATGGAATGCTTTAGTGTGTCCTGCATTAGGCTTTTTTTTTTTTTTTTTGCTGCATTAAGAGCACCTTAGCACAATGCAGCTGAGTAAAATGACCCCAAGTCACATAACCTCCACTACCCAAATTGCAAAGGACTTAAAAACAAAACAACCCATGCTTCTAGCTTCTCCTACTTCAGTGCACAACTATGGAACACACTCCCAAAAGCTGTGAAAACAATCCATGACCACCTAAACTTCAGGAAATCATTAAAAACCAACCTCTTCAAAAAGACTTACCCCACCGATCCAACGTAAAATCCCCACATCTGGCAACACAGCATAACCAATGATCGTACTGGACAATTTACAACCTTCCCTCCCTTCAACCTTCATGGTGCCTGAAACGCACCTACCTTATTCAATTACAACATACCCTTGTATTTGTTCTCAACCAGACTTGGCGTATGCCTTTACGGTACTGTGTAAGCCTCATTGAGCCTACAAATAGGTGGGAAAATGTGGGGTAAAAATGTAACAAATAAATAACATTACTAGAGCATTTTAGTGATCTGGGCCACAGTTATATGATCATGATGAATAATGTTTAGAAACATCATTGAGGATAAATTCATCTACCTCCCTGATGTTCAGCCCACAGTAGTCAGTGGTTATAAAGCCATTGACAGCCATGGGCTGAATCTAACCCAGATATTCAGAGCTGGAGCCAAATCTGGGCAGCAGTCAAACCAGAAGTTTTGTGAATGCAGACAAATATTCAGTGCCTGTACCCCCATAGTTAAGCAAGCAAAGATAGGACCACCTTTTGTGTGGTCCTATCTGCCTTCTTAACATTGTGAGCACCAGCATAAAGGGCCGCCAAGAGACAGAGCCGGGCCCGGAACAGGGCCGCCACCACCCGCCCCTGCCCTGCCACTCAAGCCACCACCCCCACTCCCCCCCCTCTCGGTTCAGTCAGCCACCGCCCCCTTACCTTCCTGCATGTTCTCTTCTCATCCCTCAGTCTGTCACTCTCACTGCTCTTGTGTGCCTGGACCTGGGTTAATGCAATCACCCGGGTCCCAACACACATGAGCAGGAGAGAGACAGACCCCGGTGTCGGGCCCCCCGAGGGAGGCCAAACCCATGGAATCTTGCCTCTGCCCCCCCCCCCCCCCCCCATATAGTTGCTGGCCTCTCCCCATCTTGCCCACAGACTGCCCTGGACCTAACCTCAAAGGGTCACAGCATTCAGAGGGGATATTCAGCAGCACTGTATAGTTAAGTGTCATTGAATAGCCAGAGATGGCTTGTTGAGTGGGCAGGAGTCTCTTCTGCCTGCCAGAACACTGTCATATATCTATTCTCTATTTGTTTTTAAAGTATTTCCATGTAATTTCCTCGAGTGTCCCCTAGTCTTTGTACTTTTGGAACGAGTAAAAAATGGATTTACTTCTACTCGTTCTACACTACTCAGGATTTTGTAGACCTCAATCATATCTCCCCTCATCCTTCTCTTTTCCAAGCTGAAGAGCCCTAACCACTTTAACCTTTCCTCATACAAGAGGAGTTCCATCCCCTTTATCATTTTGGTCACTCTTCTCTGAACCTTTTCTAATTCCGCTATATCTTTTTTGAGATACAGTGACCAGAACTGAACACAATACTCAAGGTGCGGGCACACCATGGAGCGATACAAATGCATTAAAGTATTTTTGGTCTTAGTCACCATCCCTTTCCTAATAATTCCTAGCATTCTGTTTGCTTTTTTGGCCACCGCCACATGCTGAGTAGAAGATTTCAGCGTATTATCTACAATGACACCCAGATCTTTTTCTTGAGTTCTGACCCCCAAGGTGGGCCCTTGCATCAGGTAACTATGATTTGGATTATTCTTTCCAATGTGCATCACCTTGCATTTGTTTACATTAAATTTCATCTGCCATTTAAATGCCCAGTCTTCCAATTTCCTAAGGTCTTCCTGAAAAATTTCACAGTCTGCATGTGTTTTAACAAGCTTGAATAGTTTTGTATCATCTGCAAATTTAATCACCTCATTCATAATTCCAATTTCCTTATCATTTATACATATCTTAAATAGCACTGATCCCAGTACAGATCCCTGCGGTACTCCACTGTTCACCCTCCTCCACTGAGAGAAACAATCATTTAACCCTACCCTCTGTTTTCTGTCCAATAACCAATTCCTAATCCACACCTGAACCTTGCCTCCTATCCACTACGCTTTAATTTTCTCAGGAGTCTCTCATGAGGAACTTTATCAAAAGCTTTCTGAAAATCTAGTTATAATACATCAACCAGCTCACGTTTATCCACATGTTTATTCATGCCTTCACAGAAATGAAGCAAATTGGTGAGGCAAGACTTCCCTTGGCTGAACCCATGCTGTCTCTGTCCCATTAAACCATGTTTTTCTTTGTGTTCTGTAATTTTATTCTTTATAATAGTTTCCACTATTTTGCCTGGCACCGATGTCAGGCTTACCAGTCTATAATTTCCTGGATGACCCCTATAACCCTTTTTAAAAAATTGGCGTTACATTGGCCACCCTCCAATCTTCAGGTACTACGGACAATTTTAATGACAAGTTACATATTAGTAACAGCAGATCAGCAATTTCATGCTTGAGTTCTTTGAGTACCCTTGGATGTATGCCATCCAGTCCAGGTGATTTACTACTCTTTAATTTGTCAGTTTGGCTCAGTACATCTTCCAGGTTCACCGAGATTTCTTTCAGTTCCTCTGCATCATTACCTTTGAAAACTATTTCTGGTACAAGCAGATCTCCCCCAAGTAGGGTGAATAAACTCAGTGTGCAGCATCATATTCTATATTTTTTAGTGCAAATTATAAATGTCTTAGATATTTCAAGGAAAGTAATGACAATGCCATTAAAGTCATGTTTTCTGGCTGATAGAAAGTTAAATATTTGATAAATTTTTCATTTAAACATTTTTAGACCATGAAATCATGTCAAACACACATCAAAGCAGTATGCTATAGAAAAAACAATGATACAACAAAACAATTGTAACCCTAGTTTACTCTTCTAAAGAGTCTCTGGCTAATCTCCCAGGGGTCAGATACCTGGAACCAGTGTTCACAAAACAGATTGTACGTCAGATGGTGCAGTCTGCACTTTGCCCAGGGCAGTCATCACAGATTTCTCGCTGCTCCTCAAGCTCTTGGACTCGGAGGGGGCCCTTCCCAAATTGCTCATCCCACAGACCAACTCCCTTGCCACACTTGAGGGAGCCGGTTCCGGGTTCCAACCTGGATGAACTAGCTTCCCATCCAGTTTCCAGCTCCGAGGTGTCCTCTTCCGCTATGGCGATCATCACCGTCTTGGTTACTCCTTCCTTTGAGAAAAACTTGCATCCACCTGCGTAGCAGTTCAGCTGAGCAACCATGAGGTCTCCTCAGCTCTTGCACCCGCCACACATGATTTGACCCATCGGGCTCCCATCCTCCACTGATATTTTGACTCAGACTATCAGCCAATGTGTTATGCTGAGATCTAAGTGGGACTTTCTCTCGTCCCACTACCACACTCTCCCTTCCTTCAGCACCTCCATTCTCTTGCTCGACTATTTCCATGTGCACCCCACTCTCCTGGGCATGATCTTGCTCTGTATCACTCTCCTCTTGACTGGAAGTTCCTTCCCTTGGTGTGATGACATTTACATGGTTCCGCAGCAGATGACGAAATCGTGGCGGCAAACTCCTTCTCTTCCAATGGATTCTCCCACCGGCGGAAACAACTGCCATGTTCCTCCAGACTCTTTCCTGCCCAGCTCGGCCCCAGAAGTTACTCATGGTTCCTCATGCTGGGCTGCATCAAGGTTTCTCCACATGGCTCATTCTTGTGGAAGACAGGGCTCCACACAAGTTCAGGTGCTCAATTTCACTATCTCCACACAGAACAAGTCACAGTCCTCAAAAAAAATTGTTGAGCCCCCAAAATATGATTCTTTATCACAGGCGCCAATTTTGTAACTCTGGTTTACCCCTCTAGAGGGTCTCCAGCTAAGCTCCCTGGGGTCAGGTACCCAGGACCAGGATTCACAAAACAGATTGCACTTCAGATGAGCTGAGCACAGGCTGGGGTCAAAGAAAATCACCGGTAGGCTGAAGAGTATTCCCACCCTGGGGGATGCAAGAGTCTACTTTTAAATAATAACCAGCAATGTCAATAGGTAAACTTGAAACTATCTTGTACTGGATCAACTCAAACCAACAAACAGTTCATAAACCAACCCTTATTTCTTTTTTAGTTCAAGTGCTTAAGAGGCACATCCGATCAAAGTCCATTATACGTCTGTCCCATCCCATCCCAGATTAGGAATCCACTGGTTGGTTAGCAAAGTCTTGCTGGGAGTGGGACTCCTCTGCACCTACTTCCTTTCCACCTGGGGTGTCTTTTTCTACCAGGCACTCCTTCCTTTTCACAGTTCCCCGTGGCGGGGACCCAACCCAAACCCTCTCTGACCCTGGCAGAGGTTTCAGCAACCAGCCATACCAAAGTGCATCTGCTCAGCTCCAGGACTCCCCCTAGGTATTCAGGGTCTTGGCAGGGTAAGGCAACCTGAGATCCTAATCCACTATTCACAGTCCCTTTTTATCCATATTCCTTCCCACCTCCGGAGGCTGGGCTCACCATATTTCCACCCACCAGGCCAGCCCCCCTTACCATAGTGACCCCCCAGAAAATCCTCCCACCTCCTACCTGTAGCAGAGGCATTTTTTCAGGGGGGGGGGATCACACAATGAAAATAAAAAGTTATATCGTGCAATAAAAAATAGCCAAACATCCAGTCATCAGATACACACACACAACATATCTACTAAACAACAAGATGCAGTTCAAACAAAAATGAATAACAAATGACAACACAACTGATATTATAAAAGAAAGAAAAATCCCTTAGGAGTGGCCAATAGGCCATAGAAAATCACTAACTGTCAGCCTTATCACTCAATACATAAAACATTATTGTATTATACAGAACATAAGACAGAAAAGTAACAGTACACTGCAACCTTTAATTGACAGGGAGTAACCAGGTGTTTAGGTTTTTAAGAACATTTAAATAGTTACGCTTCATTCATGAACCCACCTGAAGCTGTTATAGAACCTGGAACCAACCACCAAAAAGGATTTTGCCTGACTCTTGTACTAATCCCTTAATGAAGACACATTTAACAAAGCATCCTCATTTGAATGTAGATCCAACCCTGGTATTAATTAAATGTAATAAATATGCAGGTTGTCCATTATAGACAGCATAGACAATCAACATCTTGAATTCTATCCTTGATATCACAGAAAGCTAGTGTAGACATTACAACAATGGTATTGCTCTTTTCCAACAAGGGTTATTTAATACAAATCTTGCTGCTGTATCTTGCTATGACTGTAGATGTTTTCAACAGTTTTCTAGTATGTCCACCAACTTTCAACAGATGAACTTCCAAATCCAAAGATGAATCTACCAATACATTCAGATTTTTCATTAGATTTGTACCCTGCTTTCCCACTCATGGCAGGCTCAATGTGACTTACATGGGGCAATGGAGGGTTAAGTGACTTGCCCAGAGTCACAAGGAGCTGCCTGTGCCTGAAGTGGGAATTGAACTCAGTTCCTCAGGACCAAAGCCCACCACCCTAACCACTAGGCCACTCCTCCACTCACAAGTGGATGCAAGATATCCCATTAATTTGAGTATAGGACAACAAAGCTAATAGTCCATCATTCTAAAATCTATCTATCTATCTATCTATCTATCTATCTATCTATCTATCTATCTATCTATCTATCTGTTTTGTCAGCATTTCAGTTCAAATGTTTTTCAACAAACTAACCAGTCAAGATGTTTACTGAGAATAGTTGGTGTCCTTTCCAATGGCATCAGTACTTGAAAGTCATTTGCATAAAGATGACATTTTATACAAAAGTATCCTTATATTACTTCCCAAAAGTAGTAAAAAAATATTAAACATAGAGGTGAAAGAGGTGACAGTGTATCAAATAATTGAACTAAACTAAATTAATCTATTTACCACTGCTTTTAGCCCTCTTACCAGCCCTCCAGCTACTTCCTTCTGCCTCTTTTCCTCTTACAACAACCACCCTTAGTTCCTTCTCTCTGCTTCTTTGCCTACTTCCTGCCCTCCAGCAACTTTGTCTATCTCTCTCTTTCCTGCTAGCTCCCTATTTCTTCCCTATGCCTTCACCCCTTCCTAATTCCCAGCTGTTTTCTATTGCCTCTCACCATCCTCACCTCCTTTCCTATTTTCATGCCTTCTAAAAATCCTGCAGCTCCTTCCTTCTGCCTCATACCTTCCTACTTTCTCCTTCCCTATGTCTCTCAACTTCTTTCCCAACAAAGCATCAGCAGCAGGTATCTTAGCACAATGTCACAGAGACAGCTATAGAAAGAGCATGTTTATGGTTATCAAAGGTGCTTTACCTTCTCTTTTCCTTTCCTAGTCCCCACTTTCTCTCTCACTGGGAACCTGGTGCTACAGGGTGAGGAGGGGATTGCCATCAGGGACAGTGAGCACAGGGAGGCAATTCTTTTCTTTGGAGCCTCAAGGTAGATGTCTCAATGCCAAGTGCTGAGCTTCAATTCTGCAACGGTATCAGCACCAAGATTCCATTATAAAATACTAACTTAAGTCAACATAAACATGCCAACATTTAGGCATGCCCACTTTTGCCAGGTCTATGATTGTTGTAATTTGGTACACCTAAGTGTGCCCATGCAGTGTGCATAACTCATAGTATTCTATAATGTGCATACTTGCATATACACCCATGTTCTTCCCATGCTCTACCCATAGCACCTATGCACATGTTCCTTTATAGAATAGCGCTTAGTAAACTTGCAATGTATAAGTGCCAAATTAAAGCACCACTTACATGCACAAGGTGCACATAACTACAGGCACCCCATTATAGAATTGCCCTGCTTTGTTTATCCCTGTCATAGAGGCATCTCAGTGCTCCACAAGCTGCTTCTGACTGGATCTCACAGCCCTACTGTGACAGGAGAACCAACAGGTTTGGGAGGTGATGGGGAGCACAGAAAGCTGAGGTTTCACGGAAGACTCAGGAGGCTGACACTGTCTGAGAAGGAGAAGCCAATCTATTTGTAGGAGATTATAATTGCTATCAGGGGCATTTTCGTAAGAGAAGGGCTCCCATCTTCCAACACAAATCGGGAGATGGGCGTCATTCTCTCAGGGTCGCCCAAATTGGCATAATGGAAGGCCGATTTTGGGCACCCTCAACTGCAGTCCATTGCGGGGTCGGCCAAAGTTCACAGGGAGGTGTCGGAGGTGTAGTGAAGGCGGGACTGGGGTGTGCTTAAGAGATGGGTGTCCTCAGCCAATAATGGAAAAAAGAAGGGCATCCCTGATGAGCATTTGGTCGACTTTACTTGGTCTATTTTTTTCACGACCAAGGCTCAAAAAGGTGCCCAAACTGACCAGATGACCATCAGAGGGAATCGGGGATGACCTCCCCTTACTCCCCCAGTGGTCACCAAGCCCCTCCCACCCTTAAAAAAAACAAATTTAATTTTTTGCCAGCCTCTATGCCAGCCTCAAATATCATACCCAGCTCCATGACAGCAGTATAAAGGTCCCTGGAGCAGTTTTAGTGGGTGCAGTGCACTTCAGGCAGGCAGACCCAAGCCCATCCCCCCTACCTGTTACACTTGTGCTGGTAAATGTGAGCCCTCCAAAACCCACCCAAAACCCACTGTACCCACATGTAGGTGCCCCCTTCACCCCTTAGGGCTATTGTAGTGGTGTACAGTTGTGGGGAGTGGGTTTTCAGGGGGGGGTTGGGGGGCTCAGCACCGAAGGTAAGGGAGCTATGCACGTTGGAGCAATTTGTGAAGTCCACTGCAGTGCCCCCTAGGGTGCCCGGTTGGTGTCCTGGCATGTTAGGGGGACCAGTGCACTACGAAAGCTGGCTCCTCCCACGACAAAAAAAAGTCCAAGTGCAAAACGCCATTGGGATGTAGGAGGAGCTAGCATTTTTAGTAGACTGGTCCCCCTGACATCCCAGGAGAGCAATAGGGCACCCTAGGGGGCACTGCAGTGGACTTCATAAAAAGCTTCCAGGTACACATCTCACCATTGCTCCTTTATCTTGTGTGCTGAGCCCCCCCAAAACCCACCCAAAACCCATTACCCCCAACTGTACACCACTACCATAGCTCTTACAGGTGAAGGGGGTACCTATATGTGGGTACAGTGGGTTTCTGGTGAGTTTTGGAGGGCTCATATTTTCAATCACAAGTGTAACAGGTAGGGAGAGGTAGGAGCCTGGGTCCACCTGTCTGCAGTGCACCCAACACTAAACTACTTCAGGGACCTGCATGCTGTTCTAATGGACTTGAGTATATATCTGAGGCTGGCATAGAAATTGGTAAGTAATGTTTTTCATCACATTTTTGGAGGGTGGGAGGGGGTTAGTGACCATTGGGAGAATAATGGGAGGTCATTCCTGATTCCCTCCGGTGGTCATCTGATTATTTAGGGCACCTTTTTGTGCCTTATTCGTGTGGAGGAGTGGCCTAGTGGTTAGGGTGGTGGACTGTGGTCCTGAGGAACTGAGTTTAATTCCCACTTCAGGCACAGGCTGCTCCTTGTGACGCTGGGTAAGTCACTTAACCCTCCATTGCCCCATGTAAGCCGCATTGAGCCTGCCATGAGTGGGAAAGGATGGGGTACAAATGTAACAAAAATAAATAAAAACAGGTCTAGCTCAAAACATTTAAGTTTTAGTCCTGGACAATTTTGTTTTGTTCCATTGTGGCTGAAAAACATCTAAGTCTTAGGAACGCCCAAGTTCCACCCTGAACACGCCTCTGGCACACCCTCTTGAGATTTGGATGCACTTCTGGCGGACTTCAGAGAAAAACATCTAAAAATATGTTTTGAAAATGCTGATTTGGACGTTTTTGTGAGAAAAACGTCCAATTGCAGACTTATGCCACTTTTTAGATGTTTTTCTCTTTTGAAAATGAGCCTGATAGTAACCTATGGAACTTTGTAAGTTTAAGTGCTTTGAAAATGAGCCCTATAGCTGTCAACATTCTTTCAAATTTAAAACACATTTTTGAAATAAGTATCCACACCACATAGAAACAGAGAAAAATGAAGGCAGATAAAGACCATATGGGTTATCCAATCCACCCTTCCATGCAATCAACATCTAGTATCTCTTCCTCTCCCTTAGAGATCCTATGTACTTGTTCCAAGTGTTCTTGAATTCACCACCCTTTCCATGAAGAAGCATTTTCTTAGATTATTCCTAAATCTGTCCCCTTTCACCTTCATCCAAATTATGTTATTGTTTGTACTAGAAAGAGCTGTCCACTTTCCCCTTCCTGGATGCATACATTTGCAGTTGGTGTCTCTGACTCATGGAAGAAATTTTAGCCTGGCCATAAATCAGCTGCCTTTGAGTCCAGAATCATGAGTGGAGCTTGATTTCATACTATTTCACTTTCCACCAGTGGTGTGCTGGAGCCAACTCGCAAGAACCAGTTGTTAAGTTTTTTTTAAATTTTGGATGCCAGTTGTTAGAGTAGGCCCCAGTGGCTACTTAGCCAAATAATTAGACTGCTGCTGCTCCCTGCTACTTGTTTCCAGCTCTGATCAGCATGCCAGGACTTCTCATACATGCTCTGAGCATGTGCAAGAGGTTCCAGCATGCTGCTCAGAGCCAGAAACAAGCAGCAGAGAGCAGCGGCAGTCTATTTATATGAATGGCTGGGCTTGGCCAGTAAAGGTATTCCTAGCACCCGCACAGAGAAGGGGAGATAGACAGGAATACATTGCCCCTCTCCCAGTCCACCCCTGGGCCCCCTCTCCAAATTGCAAGGCTAACTACGCCGAGAGAGCCCATTGTTAAAAATTTACCAGCACACCACTGCTTTCTACTCTGGTTTCTTGTTGGGATAGGACATGATTTCTTTTTAGTGTATTTGCAAAGTGAAGCACTGAACTCCTGGTTTGACGTGGCTCTGGGACTTGTAGAACTGGCTGAGGTGGGCAGGGAGAATCAGAGAAACCAAACTTTTCAGCCTGGGTTCCTGAGATACGACAGTCTCCCATCTGGTTGCAAGGCGACTGAGTACAGGTAGTCCTATAGAGGGGCGCCTATATTTAGGTGCCTAGAAAGCACTTATTTTCAGCCTATTCTATAAAGGAAAGTAAGTACCTCCTTCCCTTATAGAATACTAGTGTAACGGTTCAAATATGAGCATATAACTTAAACCGTGGAGCTGGTTGGTGTAAATGCTCACACCTAGATTGTTACAAAATGTGTGTAAATTATAGTTTTCTATAATTCACAGCGTAACTGTGCTCACCCACACTCTACTCATGTATAGCTCATCATCAAACTATTACATTTAGGTGCCTGTTTATAGAATATTGACATTTCATGCATGTGTGTACACATATCTGCATATGTCAGTATATGTGTCATTTATGTGCATGTTTCGTACCTAAATGTTGACTCCTTTTTTAAAAGAATTACCTTCATGATTTGTGTGAATGAACCGAACGGCAGCAGTCGACTAAATGATCAAGCTTCGCTCTGGAGCGAAACAAGCTTGACACATGTTTCAAAAAGTCTTTCCCTTTGCGATATATAGCTTGGTTTGCCCCGTTTTGTTTTACAGAATCCTAACGCTCATCCAAGGCCCACTTCTCAGGATTTAGCCGGATTCTGGGATATGCTGCAGTTGTCCATAGAAAATATTAGCATGAAATTTGATGAACTTCATCAGTTGAAGGCCAATAACTGGAAACAGATGGATCCTCTTGACAAGAAGGTAGACCAATGTATATTTTGCATGGTTTAACATTTTCCAAAATATTATTAGTCCTGGTTAGACTGAACAGAAGTGCATGCAGAAATTACAAGTATGAAATTAACTATATAATCCGTGTATAGCACCCTGCTTTTACTGTAATTATCTCATGTTTGCAAAGTAATAATGCCATATATTTTCCATTTTATATTACACATGTTCCAGTAATATATTTTTTGGATCATTTAATTAGAATGTGTTTCTTTTAATTAAACTGTAAGTGTAATTATACAAGCTGACCCATTATTTTGGAAGATTCTCCTCTCATAATGATTTTGAAATGAAAATGAATCCCATGTGCACCATTTTAAGGTATAAAGCAAGATTTCAATTTACTTGCACATTCTAGGAGGTGTTACCAAGCAAGCTAAGGAAGCACAGAAAGCATCACTGAACCTGGTAATCACCTCACAAATACAGGAAAGGAACTTCTGTCATCCTTCAAATCTCAAAACAAACACTCACTAAGAATTACAAATCGTAATTACATTTGATTCTATTTTTTGGGTGGAGGGAAATTTCTGAGTTCACTTCTCAGGTAATGTTTTTCACAAATTGCCTTCGAGGTAAAGTCTTGTGGACAGTCATGTGTTTTGTTTTGTTTTTTTTTCCTTTGTTTCATTTTGTGTTCTATTTTTGCCAGAAGCTTCTATCCACCCCCCCCCCCCCCACAACCACCACCCCAACACACACACACAATGAGCTACTTTATTTCCCAGTGTTCAGCATGAGGACCACTTTTATCTGATAAACAGCACAGCAGTTCTCTCCTCTGGCAATTCATTATTGCTACCCTCAGGAGATTTTATGTTTGCTAAGTTGACATGACATTTATCTATCACCCTGTCTACGCTATAACAATCAAATATAGCATGTTCCCTCTAGTAAAAGCACACAAGTGACTTATCAGTCCTTGTCTCTAGCTCAGCAAATAAGCCATCTTCTCTTTTCAGCGAATTGGGATAGTAGCTCACCTGGAGATCCCTGAAAGATGATCTAGTCAAAAGGAAAATGAAGCTTGCTGGTCACTTTCTCGGAAGTTCTAGTGACCGCTAGTTTAGTACTGGAGAGCATCTTAGAGGGTAAAAGAGAGAGAGAGAGAGGAAAACAGAGGGCAGTCTCTGAGGTGATAGCATCAAAAAATGGATAAGATCTCCAACTATGGGCAAATTGAAAAGAAAAACAACATAGAGAGATCTGGCGAGCCATAGCTGCCAGCCTTCATCTTGATGACAGCCTTTGATGATGGTGATGAGGATGAAGAAGAAATTGTTCTTCCTCCTTCTCATATTTACACTTAATATTCTACGGACTGGGGGTAAAAACAGAATTTTATTTTTATTCTTATATGAAATGATTGCCTAATAGAGTATCACATCCTAGTAGATGGATATTGTTCTTAGAGCCAATTAACTTTTTTGCAGGTTATGTTCTTGTGAATGAACTTTTGTGACCAAACAAGATCATTCCTCAGATTCCTAAAGATGCCTGTTTCTGTGTACTGTGCTGGTTGGTAGCTTGTCTGTAATCTGGCAACATTTGTAGAACCATACGGTTACTTCCGAGTTACCGTGGGAGCCCTTACCGCCACCTCAGTGGGCATCAGTAAGTGCTCCTCCCTGCATGGCCATGCGGTAAGAATAATCTTACTGCATGGCCATGTCTTTTTGGTGCTTTTTACCTGCTGCGGTAGAAAGGGCCCTGGCGTGTAGCAAAAATGGCCCCCACTGTTACTGCAGGGCCCTTTTTACCGCAGGTTGGTAAAAGGACCTCCTAGTGTTGGTGATTCGATCATTAGGCATATAGATAGCTGGGTGGCTGGTGGACGTGAGGATCGCCTGGTGACTTGCCTGCCTGGTGCGAAGGTGGCGGACCTCACGCGTCACCTAGATAGGATTTTAGATAGTCCTGGGGAGGAGTCCGCTGTCTTGGTACATGTGGGTACCAATGACATAGGAAAATGTGGGAGAGAGGTTCTGGAAGCCAAATTTAGGCTCTTAGGTAGAAAGCTCAAATCCAGATCCTCTAGGGTAGCATTTTCTGAAATGCTACCTGTTCCACGTGCAGGGCCCAAGAGACAGGCAGAGCTCCAGAGTCTCAATGCGTGGATGAGACGATGGTGCAGGGAGGAGGGTTTTAGATTTGTTAGGAACTGGGCAACATTCTGGGGAAGGGGGAGCCTATTCCGAAAGGATGGGCTCCACCTTAACCAGGGTGGGACCAGGCTGCTGGCGTCGGCATTTAAAAAGGAGATAGAGCAGCTTTTAAACTAGAAATGGGGGGAAGGCCGACAGTCGCTCAAAAGCGCATGGTTCAGGAAAAGGTATCTTGCAAAGATACCTCACAAACAGGGAAGATAGGGTTTCTGGATAGTGAGGTTGCACAACAGACCGTGGTAGGCCAGGTGCCCTTAAAAACAACTAAAGATCAGACAAAAGATGTCAAATCAATAGTGTCAGGTACTAAGCATCATGCAAATAAGAACAACAAACATACTCTGAAATGTCTATATGCAAATGCTAGGAGTCTAAGAAATAAGATGGGAGAGTTGGAATATATTGCACTAAATGAAAAATTGGATATAATAGGCATTACTGAGACCTGGTGGAAGGAGGATAACCAGTGGGACACTGTCATACCGGGGTACAAAGTATATCATAATGATAGGGTAGACCGGACTGGTGGAGGGGTAGCATTGTATATTAAAGAGAGCCTTGACTCAGATAGATTACAAATTCAGCAGGACAAAAATCACACCTTTGAATCACTGTGGGTTGAAATTCCATGTATAAAAGGGAAAAAAATGGTGATAGGAGTGTACTACCGTCCACCTCGCCAGGATGAGCAGGTAGACACAGAAATGATAAAAGAAATCAGAGACGCGAACAAAATGGGCAATGTGATAATAATGGGTGACTTCAATTATCCAAATATAGACTGGGTAAATGTAACATCGGGACACGCTACAGAGATACAATTCCTTGATGAAATCAAGGACAGCTTTATGGAGCAACTGGTGCAGGAGCCGACGAGAGAAGGAAAAATTCTAGACTTGGTCCTTAGTGGAGCGCATGATCTGGTGAGGGACGTTATGGTACTGGGGCCGCTTGATAACAGTGACCATAATATGATTAGTTTTGACATCAACCTTGAAGTAACTGTACACAGAAAGTCAAATACGTTAGCGTTTAACTTTAAAAAAGGAGACTATGTAAAAATGAGAAGAACGGTAATAAAAAAACTTAGGGGGGCAACTGAGAGAGTAAAAACTGTACAACAGGCGTGGACGCTGTTCAAAAATACCATCCTGGAGGCCCAGGCCATACATATTCCGCGAATTAGAAAAGAAAGACGGAAGTCCAAAAGACACCCGGCCTGGTTGAAAAGTGAGGTGAAGGAAGCTATTAGGGCTAAAAGAAACGCCTTCAGAAAATGGAAGAAGGAACCGTCTGAAAATAACAAGAAACAGCATAAGGAGTGTCAAAGCAAATGCAAGGCGCAGATTAAGAAGGCCAAGAGGGAGTATGAAAAAAAGATAGCATTAGAGGCAAAAAAAACATAGTAAAAATTTTTTTCGGTATATTAAAAGCAGGAAGCCGGCAAAAGAATCGGTTGGGCCGCTGGATGACCGAGGGGTAAAAGGGGCGATCAAGGAAGACAAAGACGTAGCGGAGAGACTGAATGAATTCTTTGCTTCGGTCTTCACCAAGGAAGATTTGGGTGGGATACCGGTGTCGGAAATGGTATTTCAAGCGGACGAGTCGGAGAAACTTACTGACTTCACGGTAAACCTGGAGAATGTAATGGGGCAGTTCGGCAAACTGAAGAGTAGCAAATCTCCTGGACCGGATGGTATTCATCCTAGAGTACTGATAGAATTGAAAAACAAGCTTGCGGAGCTACTGCTAGTGATATGCAACTTATCCTTAAAATCGAGCGTGGTACCAGAAGATTGGAGGGTGGCCAATGTAACGCCCATTTTTAAAAAAGGCTCCAGGGGAGATCCGGGAAATTATAGACCAGTGAGTCTGACGTCGGTGCCAGGGAAAATGGTAGAGGCTATTATCAAAAACAAAATTACAGAGCACATCCGAGGACATGGATTACTGAGACCAAGTCAGCATGGCTTTTGTGTGGGGAAATCTTGCCTGACCAATTTACTTCAATTCTTTGAAGGAGTGAACAAACATGTGGACAAAGGGGAGTCGGTTGATATTGTGTATCTGGATTTTCAAAAGGCGTTTGACAAGGTACCGCATGAAAGGCTACAGAGGAAATTGGAGGGTCATGGGATAGGAGGAAATGTCCTATTGTGGATTAAAAACTGGTTGAAGGATAGGAAACAGAGAGTGGGGTTAAATGGGCAGTATTCACAATGGAGAAGGGTAGTTAGTGGGGTTCCTCAGGGGTCCGTGCTAGGACCGCTGCTTTTTAATATATTTATAAATGATTTAGAGATGGGAGTAACTAGCGAGGTAATTAAATTTGCTGATGACACAAAGTTATTCAAAGTCGTTAAATCGCGACAGGATTGTGAAAAATTACAAGAGGACCTTACGAGACTGGGAGACTGGGCGGCTAAATGGCAGATGATGTTTAATGTGAGCAAGTGCAAGGTGATGCATGTGGGAAAAAAGAACCCGAATTATAGCTACGTCATGCAAGGTTCCACGTTAGGAGTTACGGACCAAGAAAGGGATCTGGGTGTCGTCGTCGATAACACACTGAAACCTTCTGCTCAGTGTGCTGCTGCGGCTAAGAAAGCGAATAGAATGTTGGGTATTATCAGGAAAGGTATGGAAAACAGGTGTGAGGATGTTATAATGCCGTTGTATCGCTCCTTGGTGCGACCGCACCTTGAGTATTGTGTTCAATTCTGGTCACCGCATCTCAAGAAAGATATAGTAGAATTGGAAAAGGTGCAGCGAAGGGTGACTAAAATGATAGCGGGGATGGGACGACTTCCCTATGAAGAAAGACTAAGGAGGCTAGGGCTATATAGCTTGTAGAAGAGACGGCTGAGGGGAGACATGATAGAGGTATATAAAATAATGAGTGGAGTGGAACAGGTGGATGTGAAGCGTCTGTTCACACTTTCCAAAAATACTAGGACTAGGGGGCATGCGATGAAACTACAGTGTAGTAAATTTAAAACAAATCGAGAAAATGTTTCTTCACCCAACGTGTAATTAAACTCTGGAATTCGTTGCCGGAGGAAGTGGTGAAGGCGGTTAGCTTAGCAGAGTTTAAAAAGGGGTTGGACGGTTTCCTAAAGGACAAGTCCATAAACCGCTACTAAACGGACTTGGAAAACTCCAAAATTCCAGGAATAACATGTATAGAATGTTTGTACGTTTGGGAAGCTTGCCAGGTGCCCTTGGCCTGGATTGGCCGCTGTCGTGGACAGGATGCTGGGCTCGATGGACTCTTGGTCTTTTCCCAGTATGGCATTACTTATGTACTTATGTACTTATGAATGCCAATGCACAAATGTACAATTGCTCCAAAAGTGCATGTACTCTATGACGATAATTCTATAAAGGGGCAAAGAATGCACCTATTTAGATCCCATTCTATAAAGGAAAATGGGCACTTATTTTACTTTAGGGAAAACAAATTCACGCCTATAATTTAAGCCATCGAGTCATAAAGCTGCTGTAGATACTAGCACCTCGAACGCATGCAGAGTATAGTATTATGATCTACTGTACATGTATAAATGGGCACTGTGCCCATGCTGTGCCTAAACTCCACCCATGTAAACACCCACCTGCATAGTATGTCATAGAATATCGGTACGTGTTTACAGAATACTGCGTAACCAGCAAAATGTCATTTATATATGTATATTTTCACATATTACTAGAATGCTAAAAGGTCATTTATATATGTATATTTTCTAAATTACTAGAATGCTAACATTTTCCTGCATTCTTGTCATCTAAATCTGAATGGCTACTTAGAGAATTACCCCCATAATACATGTGTACATACTGTACATGTGTGCCTGTGTAATTATAAATTTTTTTTTGTTACATTTGTACCCCCCCCCCCCCACCCCCGCTTTCCCACTCATGGCAGGCTCAATGTGATTACATGGGGCAATGGAGGGTTAAGTGACTTGCCCAGAGTCACAAGGAGCTGCCTGTGCCTGAAGCGGGAATCAAACTCAGTTCTTCAGTTCCCCAGGACCAAAGTCCACCACCCTAACCACTAGGCCACTCCTCCAAAATGTGTGTGTACATCGAAATTCCGCCCCTGATCTGTCATTGGGAATGCCTACATGCAGATCACTTAACAAGTTGGTACATACTGTCCTTGTATGTACATTTTACAAGTGTACGCAGTCAAGCAATTTTATTCTGTAGTACATTCAAAAAATGCTTTATATAATCACCCCTTATTTTATTTATTTATTTATTTATTACATTTGTATCCCATATTTCCCCACCTATTTGCAGGCTCAATGTGGCTTACATAATACCGTTATGGTGTTTGCCAGTTCCGGTATGAACAAATACAATGTGATCATAGGAGCCAACTTTTCAAAATTATTGGGGGTGCTAAGCCCAATGGAAATGACCCCTCCCTGGACACATACAAGGAATTTTCTCAATATTGGGGGTGCTCAAGCACCCACAGCACCCACAGAGTTGGCTCCAATGAATGTGATATTATGGTAGATTTAGGTTCATGTATTGTAAATACAGTGGGGGAACTTAGAATAGGAAGAAGAAGATTTGAAGATGTCCATTTCAGTCCTTGGTTTTGTTGTGTCGCAGGTGTCCAGGTTTTGTTTATGTTGGTTTGGTGGGATATGCCTTTCTGAACAGGTTTGTTTTTAGTAGTTTTCGGAAATTTAGGTGGTCGAGCATAGTTTTTACTGCTTTTGGCAGTGTGTTCCATAGTTGTGCACTTATCCTCTGGATTCTAAAAATGGCATCCAAAGTTAGGCGTTAATTAGGCACCCGACTTTTGGCACGAACTCAAACTTGTTTGGGATAATGTGGGATATAAATGTCACAAATAAAACAGATGCAAGGTGCCAAAATGGGACTGGAATGGTGGATTGGCATGCAAATACACTTACACCTCATTTGTAGGATAGCACCTAAGGGGTCCTTTTACTAAGCTACAGCAATAGGAAGCCTGCTCTAGCATCAGTGTATGATTTTTATGCATGCTGAGACCCCCTTTTACCGCAGCGTGTAAAAGATTGTTGCTTTTTAAAGAAATGGCCATACAGCAAGTGAAGCACTTGCTGCATGGCCATTTCGGAGGGGGGGGGGGGGGTAAGGGCTCCCACGCTAACCTGCCAGTAGCCGGGCAGCGCACGACACTGCCTGATTACTGCCAAGTAAACACCAGCTATAGAAAAATTAAAATATTTTTTATAGCGCCGAAAATGGCACGCACTGGGGGTAGGAACTACTGCCGGGCTGCTGCGGTAGCCCAGCGGTACTTCCGATTTAGCGAGCGTTATGCCCACGTTGGGCTTACTGTCGCTTAGTAAAAAAAACACCTAAGTGTTTTCACCCTTAACTTATAAAGGGGGTTCAGCCATGGGAGGAGCATGAGTGAGTCAAGAGCATTCCAGAAAATTCAAGAGTGCTATAGACTACCGCGGATGGATGCCCAACATGCAAGCCAGGATTTACACCAGATTTCAGCTGGTGTAAGTCCTCACACACAAAGTTGAGCGTAGAATTCGGCACCCAATGCTAATCTATCAAGAGCTCTCATCCTGGAGCATCCTTTATAGAACAGCGCCAAGCGCTGATATTTTCCGGCATCCATATTTGAACGCCATTTACTGAATCCAGCCCTAATATGTATCTGCTATTCACTGAAAAATTTCTTATCCCTGGTCAGTGTATTTTTGCCAAGATATAATATTAGAAGTCAGCTATCTGTTGAAATACAGACACAACACACTAAAAATTGAGATAAATGATTAGAAGCACAGTAAATGCTGGAACACAAGGACAGTGCACTAAAATATATATAGAAGGCAATATTTAAACTCTCTACTCAGTGTGTCTTTTAAAAATTGGCTGTCATGTTTAAACATACACCCAAAAGTTCAACACCAACTGCTGAATATCCAGGTATGCTGGTAACTGCTATTGTTATAAAACCACAGTAAGGTGGTATATCAAATCCAATTAAAAAAAAAAAACAGGATAATTCCAATATTTGTATATTTTCCAGCTGTGCCCAGGCTCCACCTCTGGACCACTCCAGCACTATCCGGATAGCACTAGGACAGCCTGTAATGAGTTTCTGCTTCATTATCCAGATAATGCAGAGTGAAGTGGAACAGGTAGACGTTAATCACTTGTTTACACTTTCCAAAAATACTAGGACTAGGGGGCACGCAATGAAGCTACAAAGTAGTAAATTTAAAACAAATTGGAGAAAATATTTCTTCACTCAACACGTAATTAAAGTCTGGAATTCGTTGTCATAGAATGTAGTAAAAGCATTTAGCTTAGCGGGGTTTAAAAAAAGGTTTGGCTAGCTTCCTAAAAGGAAAGTCCATAAGCCATTATTAAGGTGGACTTGGGGAAAATCCACCGTTTATTTCTAGAATAAGCAGCATAAAATTTATTGTACTGTTTTGGGATCTTGCCAGGTTCTTGTAACCTGGATTGGCCACTGCTGGAAACAGGATGCTGAGCTTGATGGACCTTCAGTCTGTCCCAGTATGGCAATGCTTGTGTTCTTAAGTAATCCTTGTCAGTATCATGACTTTTCCAGGCAGCAGTTGCTGTTGCCTTGATAAACCCTTTTTGATATTAGGCCCATAGTTTATGCGCTATCTCAATAGTGCATTCAGTTAGCAACTTTTGTGTTGAATGCCTCAGGGGCAGTAGAACACCTTTTTGGTTTGGAGAGACCAAATAAACCAAACTCTGGCCCTGCCTTCAAGCTGCTACTGATGCAGTGTTGAACAAAATACTGGTAGGGCTGTGGCCCCAGTGGCCCACTCCGCCTATGGAATATATATATATGTGTGTGTGTGTGTATGTGTATGTGTATGTGTGTGTGTGTGTTATTAATATCTGTTCTGAGTAGATTTTTCTCACTTTGTTTTGTGTTTGGGGCTTTTGTTTACCACGTTTGGCAGTAAGTATATTTAAAATAGTTGGAATACTGCCCAATCAAACTTTGTTCCCTAATTTATGCATAAACCTTCTCGTTCTACTTCACCTTTTCATTTCTCCCCTGCTGTTTAAATAAAACATAAAGCTCATAGGTAGAAGGATAACTATCTAAAGGGGCCTTTTACTAAGCTGCAGTAAAAGGGGGCCTGCACTAACGTCAGTGCATGTTTTTATGCGCGCTAAGGCCCTCTTTTACAACAGTGGATAAAAGGCTGTCCATTTTTGAGGAAAAGAAATGGCTGTGCGGTACGTGAACCACTTACCGCACAACCATTTCGGTGAGGAGCCCATACCGCCACTCATTGAGATGGCGGTAGGAGCCCCTGTGCTAACTTGGCGGTAGAACTGCCCGATTACCGCCGGTTATGCTCCGGCGCTACAAAAATCTAAAAAAATACCTGTAACGCTGGAATGGTGCATGCTGGGGTTGGGAACTACCGCTGGACTCCTAAGGTAGTTCTGGATTGGCGCGCCCCCACCTCTTTAGTAAAAAGGCCTCTAAGATATCTAAGCAAGTTCGCTGTGTACAAGGTGATGCACGCTGGGGATGTGCAACCCTAAATTTTCATTTTGTATCATCTCATGTGTTTATGGGAATTTTCATTTTGTTTGGGCTTTATTTATTTATTTATTATGTTTGTTGCACGAGCGATATTGTTAAGGTTGCACGCTCTTTCAGAAAATATGTGCACTCTTCCTAAATAGTGCACACTGTTTGCAAAGTGTATGTGCTATTTATGAAGAGAACACACTTTTCTCAAGAGTGTGCATTCTTTCCTGATATTGTACCGATGTACACACATGCACAATGGTTCGTGCATACATGCACTATCAGGAAAGACTGTGCACTCTTTGCAAATAGTGCACATTGTTGGTGAAAAGTGTGCACTCTTTCAGAGGAGTGCACACTATTAACAATACACACCAAAAAAAGTTCAGTTTTTTCCTGTTGTTTCAGCGGAAAAAATGACAAAAAAACAAAATGAAATGTTGATGTTTCATTTGTCATTTCAAATGAATGCACATCCCTAATGTACACCACATTATCTCTCTACTCGTGTTTTTGCTCTCTGAGTGGTTATTGTGTTCAATATTTGTTTAATCAGCAAATTAACAGCAAGAGTTTTTTTGTGGAGTCCTTCTGAGAATGTAAGCCACAAGAAACAACCTTGGGAGGTTTACAGCTATTACAGTTCTTAAAGACATGTGGATTGGGGATGATTTCCATTTTATATTATATGAATCTGTGGAAAATATAGGTCTTGTTTTGTTGTTTTTAATTGCTGAAAAATATGTGTGTGGGTAGGGGAATATTTCTGGGTAAAGAAAGTGTGACGTAAATTACAAGCGTTGTAATTTACGTCACACTTTCTTAACCCCTACAAGTGTTGAGCTTGTTTTAGCACTTTGTTCCTTGCAAGCACTACTAAACTTAAGCCTTTCTTTAATCATTTTTCACTGCTAAGACACTGGGTTTTGATCATTTGACTATTTCTGATTTAAGTGGGCCTCACTTTAAACCAAGATCTAGAAGTCTTACATCTCTTTAGTGAGCCTTTCTTCTTTGATTTGTGGTCTGGGGGGGGGGGGGGGGGGGAGGGGAAGTTATTAATGTGGGCTACTGTTAAGATGGGCTATTTTACCACTAACTCATGCCATTTTAACACAGGCCCCATTTTTTGCAATGAGACCTAGGGTTCGATATTCAAAGCAATTTAACCAACCAGAAATGGTTAAGACATGTTGTTTTACTGTTAACCCATGATACTAGTAACTAGGGGCCCAATATTCAGCCTGTGGTGATCAGCATTTTGCTGGCCACCGCTAGCATTAAACTCAGAAGTTCAATGCCAGGCTATGTCCGGGCACCAGCATTTCTGGAGCTAGCTCAAGCATAGCCCAGTGGTTCCCAAACCTGGTCCTGGAAGCACCTCAGCCAGTTAGGCTTTCAGGATGCCCACAATGAATATTCATGAGAGAGATTTGTATGCAGTGGAGGCAGTACATGCAAATCTCTCTCATGAATATTCATTGTGGGCATCCTGAAAGCCTAACTGGCTGAGGTGCTTCCAGGACCAGGTTTGGGAACCACTGGCATAGCCAGTTAAGTGTGATATTTAGCACTTAACCAGCTATGGGTTACCGCATAAAGATAGGACTGACTTTTTTTGCGGTTAACCTGGGCACCAACCAGTGGCATAGCCACAGGTGGGCCTGGGAGGGCCGGGGCCCATCCACTTAGGACTCAGGCCCACCCAACAGCAGCACATATTTAGTGCTAGCTAGCTAGTGGGGATCCCAAGCTCCCCCAGCTGAGGATCTCCCCCTGATGGTGCTGAAAACACTGCTCTCCACTTCAGCAGTCTAAGCTTCCTAAGCTGCTGATACTGGCCTCATCGCATTGGGGGGGGAGGGAGGAGAACACTTGGTGCCCACCCACTTCTTGACTAGGCCCACCCAAAATCTGCTGTCTGGCTACGCACCTGCCACCAACTCTGCCCCCAGAATGCCCCCACAATAGCCAGTTTTCATTTTGGTGCTAACCAGTTATTTTCAGCTGCACTAACCCAATTAAATGCCACTGAAAATTAATTAATTAGCACATTAATACTTAACACAGTTTAATAAAAGAACCCCTTAGATAGTAGATGGTAATTGCATTTCATGTTTAGTAGCAGGACAGTTCTGTCCTGAAGAAGAATAACATCTAACATCTACCCATAGTCCTTACATACCTATTGGGGTGGAGATATGAAGAATCAATGTCATCAAGAAAAGAAGACTCTTCTCTTATTTGTAAACTAGCCGTTGAGCCCGTTAAAACGGGCTATTGAGTTGCCGCTGGCCCCTCCCCCCCCGAGTTCGCCGCTGCCGGTACCCCCCACGAGTTGCCGCCACCCCTCCACCCGGCCCGTCTCTTCGCTATTCAACTTACATCTCCGGAGCAGGCAGATCAGCTGAGCTCCCGTCGGCCTTCCTTCTCTGCCTGTGTCCCGCCCTCGTGTGACGTAACATCGGCGAGGGCGGGACACAGGCAGAGAAGGAAGGCCAATGGCAGCTCAGCTGATCTGCCTGCTCCGGAGATGTAAGTTGAATAGCAAAGAGACGGGCTGGGTGGAGGGGTGGTGGCGGCGGCGACTCCGGGGGGGGGGTACCAGTGGCGGCGACCTCGGGGGGGAGGGGGAGCGGTGGCGACCTCGGCAGTTCCCTCCCCTTCGCGCAGTTTCCTTCTCTGTCCCGCCCCCCCGACATCACAAATTGACGCGTGGGCGGGACAGAGAGGGAAGTCTACTGCGCATTTGCGAGTGAGTACGGTCACTCGCCGTTTATATGTTTGATGGGTGAGGAGCTCCTTGCATGGCTCCCAAATGAGTTTTGCAAAAATTCTAATGGTACCTGTGGGAAGTCACAGCAAGCCAAATCTAGCAGTAGTTGGCAAATTACTGGAACCTCTGAAAACTGATTATATTCCCCTCCCCCGTACAACTAAATCAAATCTGGAAAATTTTGTTAATGCTTTTTGTTGTTTCACATGGACTGCCAACAACTAGTAAGCAGTTAGGTATGTTCCACTTTCACAGAACTTTGATGTTCTGCAGTGATCTTTATTATTCGAAGGGGGCTACCTCCTAGATGGTACACAAATAGGGGCGAAGGAACAGCAGTACAATTGAGCCAGTCCTCCGCTATTATTCCAACATGCTGAGGTATCTCTGCTGCACAGAGCACAGGGGGTCAGTCACTGGCAGACAGTGTGGAAAAGAAGCAGCAGGTTGTAGGTTGAGCTGTGCTAAAGGTCTGTCAATTAGTGCATTTCTGAGGAAATTTGGCAAAAGAGGCAGTAGGACGAGATAGGAAATAGTGGGAATAAATGGAAGAGAAAGCTAGATTCTGAGAAAAATAGCAAGAACATCTTAAATAATACAATGTAAAATTTTCAGTTCAAGTTTGTGTGCACCCTTCCAATGCCACTACTATAAATCATTATTCTGATTTCAATGTTGCTCATCACTGACGGAGTTATTCCTGGATATTCAAAGCCAGGCCCTGTCTGTGCTTCAGCTTTGAATATCTGTTTACTTTTGCACCGGCTAACACATTGCCGCTTAAGACGATATTCAGTACTTAAGTAGCCCTGGGCTAGTGCATAAAGATAGGACAGACTTTCATGCGGTCCCATTTATACACTAAACCTGGATGCTTAAAGGCTGAGTATTGGCCCTTATGCAACCAAGTGCTGACTCCGCCCTCGGAATGCCCCCAACATAGCTGGATTTGAGTTCGGCACTAACGACAAATTTCAGCGACACTTAGCCGGTATGTGCCGCTGAAAAATAGTGGCTAGCCATTTAACCGGTCAGCTGCTTGCTAAATTGCTTTGAATATCAGTCCCAATATCATTCTAAAGCCTCCTTTATGCTTCTGTTAAGGCTATTGGACATGTAAAATGAAATCTGTAGGTACCATGTTAAAGAAGGCATTTGAATATCAACCTGTGAATTGCTCTGTATACTGGGGGGATTCTGTATAGGTTGCCCAAAGTTAGGTGCTCATTGTGTCATAACAATCAATAATTGGCATTAATACAGATCTGCCCTACACCTTATTCTATATTTTATTTTTGTATTTATTTATTGGGCTTTATTAACAGCTTTATGAAGAGATTCACCCAAGGCGGTGTAGAGCAGGTACAGTTTAACATAAAACGTACAATTTTGTTAACAGCATAACAATAGTAAAATAACCAAGAATAAACATAGATACAATAAATGAGGTAAACTCGAAAACAGTAAAGTGAAAGCTAATAATAGAATTACTGTGAAATAGTACCAAACATTTATACATTTAACAGCACTGGAATTCAAATACCAGAGATATAATACAATGTTAGCAAAATACTAATGATACACCTAATAAGCATGCATTCAACTAACATAGATATGATGCTAAAGATTTTCTACAATATGGCTTACCATATAGTTGAGGGCCCAAGAGCAAATATATGATGGGAACAAGATGCGTATTATAGAGTCAGTTGAGATTGTTTGATGGTTAGCTAAACTCAAGGTTAAGTTTGTTGTATAGTTAAGCATGTGTGTTTTAATGTTCATTGGGCGCGAGCATTTACACAAGTTTCAAGTTTATGTTTATTTAATATACCGCTCCAATGGTGCAAACCATCTGGACAGTTCACAAGTTTAATATTAAAAAGGAAAAGAAAGGAATTACAATCACAACAGGAAAGAGAATTAAGAGAAAGAACGGTGATAGAGTCAGGCTAAAAGCCAGGGGAAAGTCAGGAGTCCACAGTACAACGTCTGTACATGCTCCAGTACCGGAGTAGGCTTCTTCAAAAAGAAATGTCTTTAGACCTGATTTGAACCTGTCAAGACTACATTCAAGTCGAAGGGAGAAAGTGGCAATGAATTCTAAAGTTTAGGTCCTTTGATATTGAATAGTTTAGAGTGAATGGTATCCAAACGGACCTGTTTGGCAGGTATAAATGCTCACGCCCAAAGCAGTGGCGTAGCTACGTGGGGCCAGGGGGCCTGGACCCCGTAGATTTGGCCCTGGACCCCCCTGCCGATGACCCTCTCGACCCCCCCTCCCGCCGCCAACCCGCCGTCGCTGTTGCCTGCCTTTGCTGGTGGGGGACCCCAACCCCCACCAGCCGAGGTCCTCTCTTCTTGCAAAAGGCTTCCTTCTGTTTCTGACATCCTGCACGTACAATGTGCAGGATGTCAGAAACAGAAGGAAGCCTTTTGCGAGAAGAAGAGGACCTTGGCTGGCGGGGGTTGGGGTCCCCCGCCAGCAAAGGTAAGTGATGTTGGGTTGGCGGCGAGAGGGGGGGTCGAGAGGGTCGTCGGCGGGGGGGCAAAGTTGGTGGTGGCGGCGGCGGGGTCAGCAATGGCGGGGGGGGTCGGCGGTGCCGGGGGGGGCTAAAATGTGCCCCCTCACCTCGGGCTCTGGACCCCCCTCCTGCCAAAGTCTGGCTATGCCCCTGGCCCAAAGTAAGGCGTGAAATGCACACTAAGCAGAGCACCCACCCTTTACTGAATACTAGCTTAGCGTGGATCATCCCAGTGCCTAACTTTGGGCAGCCCCATGCAGAATTCCCACAACTGTGTACAATTGTTTCAGTTTCAAGCTATTTAAAGCTACTGTGCTGACACATGAGCAGATGACAAGTGTAGAGTGTTCTGCGCTTACATGTGCAAGTTTTATGGGGAAAAACCTGGGTGGAGTGTTGGTTATTCCAGCAAGCGAGCAGCACTTATCATTCCAAAAGACCAAAGTGAGAGATGCATCTTAATTCTATAGAGGTGATTATTATCAACATCATGCCCAAAAATGATTTTGAATCCTTGAATAGTGAAACCCAGGATTTACTTTTTATTAAGTGTAACCCAAGATTTCTGTTTAGATGCACTCGCTTATAGTTTTAGATTTTACTACTTTTTATTTTAAAACACCTCAGGACATTACTCAATGAAAACTATGCATTTAAAAGGCAGCCTGCTGAGAATATCCCTTAAGCCTCCTGAGAAGGTGGTGAAACACTTCTTGGGCCATTCTGCAGGGAGATTTTTGCCCCTTCATTAATTGCCTAGTGCCAGAAATTTGAATTTGCACATGCTGATGACATTTTCCAGTCAATATTCAGCCTGGCAGAATTAGCCCCGGATCTCAAACGTCAGGCTACGTCCTGTCACTGGCAGTGAATATCCAGGGCTAATTCATACAGAGCAGGCTATGGGAGCTTATGCATGTCCTGACCACTATTTATGCGGGCCCCAGCTGATTATTAGCTGGGACCCTGGTATCAAGAGGTGCTTCAGCTCCCCCCCCCCCACTCCGCCCCAGCCTTAGTCACTATCTCCCCTCCCCTCCCTCAGAACAGCACAACTCCCCCCTTGGGATCCCCCAGTCTAGGGAGGGAAATGGGCAGAAGCAATGTCTACTTGGCTACTTCTTGAAAATGGCTGCTACAACCTCTAGCAAGGGTCTCATGGTACTAATGTTTCTCCCCCTAGATCACCAGGGAGCTGCCAGGTAATCCCAGGGGAGCCTACAGGGGTGGTGAGGTCTCAGACTCAGCCTTGATTATCTTCAGGGGGTGGGAGGGGAATCAGAAGGGGATATTTATGCTGCTCGGGGGGATGGGAGGGGGATCAGAATAGGGGGCAGCTGGAACCCCTCTGGTAGTACCCAGAGATTAACCGGGCATAGGCCAATATTCAGACCAGTGCCCGGTTAGCTCTGCAGCTAAAGTTAGAACAGCTTTTTGACTGACCCAACTTTAATCACTAACTTAGCCAGTTAGCAGTCTGAATATGGCCACTAAGTGCCACTATCTGCACTTTGGCGGTCAGAAGCCATTTAACCGGGCAGGAGCCTCTCCTGCCCAATTAAATCGCTTTGAACATTGAGCAGTTTGATCTTACTTTTGGCTTTCTTTGCACTTGGAAGTTGAACACAACTGTGTCGGAGCTCTATATCTTACCTTACTGTTTCTATTAATCTTACAGAATCCTATTTTCCAAGAATGTTGCCATAGACAGAAAAAGGAATAAGTTCTGTTGAAAACATGGTCTATATTAGTTATAAGGGTCCTATACCTCAACAAATATTTGACTGCACATGCAAGGATCAGGGTGCTTAAGCTACGAACAGCTAATCAGATTGGCTAATTCAAGACTTAAACACCCTTACATCTGTTCCAGCAGACAGATATTTCTTGCTGAATATAGCCTTTCAGTGCTGGAGGTAACAATTCAATTTCAATGAAGGCAAATAAATAAATAAATAAATAAATAAAAGATTGCACAAGACCTGTATAAAGTAATGAACCTTCTGCTTTAATCAGGAGAGAAGGGCCCCTCCTCCAGTGCCAAAGAAGCCATCGAAAGGGCAGGTTCCACTTGTGCGGGACAGGTCTCTGGAGAGTACAGACAGACGTCATGATGCCCGGAAACGGCTGATGGCTTCCAAGCGTGCTGCGTCTGTCCGCCAGAACTCAGCCACGGAGAGCGCAGATAGCATTGAGATCTACATTCCAGAGGCCCAGACCAGGCTATGAACCTTTACTGGAAGGACTGGGGAGCTGCTCTGTAACCAACCCCTCTAGCTCATTGTTTAAAAAAAACACACACAAACAATAAAATACTTGTATTCTTTAACTTTATACCTTCTCTCTCTCTCTCTCTCTCTCTCTCTCTCTCTCATTTTGTAATCTTGGTTATTTCCACTTCTGGTGGTGTAGATGTTGATCCTCCATGAGATGACCTGTAACCCTGCTTCAGCAACTTTACTCATGTCTTCATAATACTTTTTGACATGTACAGGTGGCACCACTCAGCCTCATGTAAAAGAGTGCATCCCTTATCTCACTGTCACCGTAAAATCAAGTCTGGAGCACATATACACCCCTAAAGTCAGTATATCATTCCGTTCATCTCCAGCCTACACTAGTCATTTTCTGGTGAGTCTTCAGTGGTAGAGCAAGAGAAAATGATAGGATATTTTGAAGAAAAGTTGATTCTGATTACGTCCTTTGGTATTCTGCTGTCTTCCTAATTAAAGATGAAAGACTCTAGGCCTTGGATTCTTCTTTTTATTTCATTTGTTCCTTTTCGCAGCAGATGGTGCACTATGTTCTTAATTTCAGTGACATCTACTTTCATCCACCCTATCACCCATCAATGAACCTCAAAGGGGAATAACTGTGAGCTGTGATAATCATGAGTTGAGAAGTGAAAATCATCAGGCAACAGGAAGAATTGCAATCATTTGTTAGACAGATAACTTGCACATACACAGTGGCTCCACAAACCCACCCATTTATGAATCGATTTATTTCCAGTCATCAGTTAGTTAGACATTTTAATCAACAGTAAATGTGATCTTCCAAAGAAATAATCTATTTTGAAAGGTAATAAAAAAGAAAAGAAAGGAGGTTTCATAAGGAACAAAATTGCTGAAAACTTCTAAAACTGGGCATATAATGTGTTTAAATATTATTGGGAGGGGGGTTAAAGATATAAAGTCAGTGAGAATTGTATGGTAACCTCTGGGATACCTTTCCTATAATGTTTTTGGTCTCATGCATTACACCAATGGTCTCTAATTGTTCTCATACCTCACACTAACATTATCGGCTTTTGTCCCACTTAGAATGTAAACCGCACTGAACCCTGGAAAGGGGATATTAGCGGTATACAAGAATTGATTTGATGTGATTTGATTTGATAATAGTAGTCAAAACTTGATCTTGTTTCTCTCTTCTGTTATCCTGATGGGATTATCAGATTCCAAGCACCTGATGTTGAAATGTTCCAAGTATTTATGATATCTTACAACGCTTGGTTTGGTTTTATGCTCAGCTATGGATCAGACTGCTGCACTTCAAATGGTTGATACCTGAGACTAACTTTTCTTCTTAATCTTCTCTTACTAATGCTTGATTCCCTGTTCTGCACACAGTTCTCATAGCCATGGCATCCCATTTAGCCTATGTTTTCAGTACAAGACTGAAATGCTACAGCCTTACCCTATCTGTGGAATGCCCGGCTCTGATCCTTGAAGAACTACAAATAGGTCTGCTTCTTTGGATATGCCCTCAATGGCTCTTTTAGACATATTTCCACAGATATGTTCCAAGAACCCAATTATTTGCTCATTGGTTATCTTGAAACCCCAGATCTATTTGCAGCCCTAGAGGACCAGAGTTGGTCATCCCGATTTCTGAGTTTCACTGCTATTGGAAATAAAATACGATAAGGGTAATTTTATAAAGGCATTTTCACACAACGGTAAGCATGCTCGTACTTATGTGTAAGTTTAGTTTAGGCGGGTTGGGTGGAGTTTCAGTAGAGCATTGGTGGAGTCGCAATTTACGCACGTTCGCACATAATCTACGTGCAAACATTTACATTTGCTTCCAAGCAGGCATAAATATCCACAGCTTCAGTTTAGGTGCAATTTCTGTGGGATTTGTGCTAGTATTTTATAAAGACACATAGTTGCCTATGTTTTTTTTTTAATAAAATAGGCTACAGATAGGTGCCTTCTTCCCCCTCAGGCTAGAAGCTCTGTTACAAAATTACCCTCCACATGTATTATTATGTCCTCACCAGCACATAACTCTGGTGGTTTGACACACCCACATTTGCACTCTTACATAGATGGAAGGATATGCTTTTGAAGTAGCATCTTGACAAATATTCTTAATTTCAGTTTGTAGCCCTGTGATGAAATTGGGATGTCCAGTATTCTTAACCTGACTTTTAACTTCCAGAATGAGATAACTCTCGACATCTGACTACCTATATCTTAAATTTAATAGATACTATCACTAAAACAAATGCCTTTCTAAAATGTGCATCAGATATCATGCCAGAGATCAATATATATCTGTCCTAGCCAGGTGCTAGAAAGGAGAGGTCATAGACTCTGGTGACAGATGTTTTCATTCAAACATTCCACAACTACTAGAGAATTTACTACCTCTCACAGCCATAGAAATTGAAAATACCATGCATCTTTATAGATGGGCATAAATATTTAGTGCTTAGGTTTTCAAGATAAGGGCTAAGAATTCTTTATTTATCAGACTTTGTACTGCAGTGATCAGAAATCCAATGCAGCCCATCATATTAAGAAAATTGTTAGAGCTGGAGTATATGTACTCGAAAAGCAGAGTAGTCATTGGTTACTTAATGGACATATACTTTTCATGTGACTTGTACAAAGTCTACAGGATGAGTTACAGTGCCAACAGCTGTATAATCTGATATGGTTGCATTAATTATTATAAATTGCTTTGTGCTCTTTTGTAGTTATATATGCTACACAAAGCAACGCTCAGATGGGACTCCATGTATACCACTGCAGTTCATTTGTGTTATATCCTTACAACGCAGAGTAAAATCTCAGATTGGCTACATAAATCTTCTCAAGATTATGACATATCTTTCATCACTGAAAGTGAACCACACCCTATTGTTACAAACAGTGAAGACCTGTACCTTGTGCATAGTAATCATACTTATAGATCAGGATTTTACATGTATCAATACTTAGGTGTATGTTTACCTCATCATGTAGATAGGCCGAGATCCACAGGGATAGCCTTTACTTAACTTCTTGGAACCATTCGGGCCATCAAAAGGTTTTGTCCACAGAACTGGAGAATGTGTTTCAACAACAGAGACTTCATATAGTTTATGTATTGTAGGCAATTGATAATGCAATGGAGGAGTGGCCTAGTGATTAGAACACTGGTCTTGGCAGCCAGAGGGGGCCAGTTCAAATCACACAGCTTCTCCTTGTGATCTTGGGTAAGTCACTTAACCCTCCATTGCCTTAGGTACAAGCTTAGACTGTGAGCCTTCCAGGGACAGAGAAATACCCAGTGTACCTGAATATAACTCACCATGAGCTGCTAATGAAAAGGTGTGAGCAAAATCCAAATAAACAAATAGTCAGCTCTAGATTAGTACCTCTGCCCTCTTGGATACCACCAATCACTTGACCTGGGACACTCTAACTTTGGTCACAACTTTTGTAAAACTGCCCATCCAGCTATGTGATTTGTACTAATTATCCTTTTGTTATGTCTTACCTTGCACAGTTGTATGATAAATTATTTTATTTAGATTTAGTACAGAGCTGTCACTTTAGTTTTCCATGTGGAGGGGGGAACAAAAAAGTATGTGGGGGGTTTTTGCCTCTGATATATCTCTATATTGAAGGTTGATTTTAAAAATAGGTATTTATTATATTTTTTGCAAACCTTTCCATACATTTTCTCATAACCCTTTTGTAAAGAATGATGAAAAGAAATGGTTTAAAAATTTTGATATCTGAATGGTGAAGAGAACTAATTTATTTGTAATATATTGGAGTTTATTTTAACAGTGTTGCATCAATGTTTGCACACATCATCATTTGATTTTAACCTTATATTGGGTATTTACTGTTTTCTTTTAATGTTGTATTGTATACTTAAAATAAAATACAATTACTTGAACGTGAATCACTGGTATACCTGAAACCACTAAATGTGGTTTTCACAGTGTTCAGACTTTAAAGAAGTCACTAATTTGAAAATGTTTTGATAAGAAAATTGGAGCGCATTTTTATGGCTTTATGAATTTGGAGTTTCATATGACTATCTAGTTTATGTGTGGACAGAAAATAATGTAAATAAATATATGTTTCCCATATTGTAAAAAAAAAACATAAAAAGAGAAAATTAATAAAATAATGAATGCACTACTTGTAAAGGCTGTGGGCTTTCACTAGAACATAAAGAGGTGCCCAGAAAGCACAAACACAGCATTTTGGGTCTGAGACCTTACCGCCAGCCATTGACCTAGCGGTAAAGTCTCACATGATAACTGGGCGGTAATGACCTGTGCACATCAAGTGCCACTTGGCGTGCGTCCGATACGTGCATCTGAAAATAAAAATTATTTTTTGGATACGCCTATCAGATGCGCACCAAAAATGAAATTACCACAAGATCCACGTGGTAGCCTGCCGGTAACTCCATTTTGGCATGCGTTGGGCATGCGTAGATGCTTACGCGGCTAAGTTAAAGGGCCCCTCTCAGAATTCTCTGAGGGAGATTGTTTGGAATGTTTTGAGGACTGTTTTATACTTGAGAGTCTTTTAATCTCCATTACATTACATTACAGCATGATTTATATTCCATGTCAACCTCTCGGCTCTACAGAGATTACATTTTAAAGAAGCCGGGCTATCACCAGGAACATACAATATTAATAGCTAACCTGCCTGTTTACAAAGCCGGGCTTGTGGCTGCCACACTGCAATGCCAACACAGCCCATTCAAAGTGAATGGGCTGTGTCGGCGCTAGCGTGGCATTGTAAACAGGGGGGTAAATTGCAATCATTTTAAACTTAACTCAAAAATCTAGTACAACAGCCATACATAAAACAGTATAATACCACTGCTTTAAAGTGTCATTCTCTAGCATTCAGAACATATTTCCTAAATAGTTGTGTCTTGAGATTGCTTCTGAATTGCATATAGTCTACTACAGATAATAAAAGTCCTAAAAACTCCTTATTTAGTCTTGCTGCTTGAAGCGAGAGAAGGTTATCAACAATTTTAAATCTATTTTTGATTTCAAAGAGGGATAGCCAAAAAAATGTACGATTCCTAGTAGATTTAGTAGACATTTGAAGAAAATAGTGGTTAAGCAGATATGACGACACAGTGCCAAAGATTGTCTTGAAAGTTCGGCATAGAAATTTTTAAAAGACTCTAGTATATACTGGAGGCCAATGAATTTTCAAGTAGTAAGGTGTTAAACTATCATATTTATTCAAGGAATAGTAAACAATTTTACAATAATACAAGATTTAAGGTAAGAGATTGTGCTAATAAGCGGAAGTGTTCCTGGTCAAAGGATTTTCGAACACGTCAGAGATTTTGCATAATAAAAAAGGCCTTTTGAGTTAAAGTATTAATCTGCATTTGCAATGCTAGTCTAGAATCAAGGAAAACTCACAAAATTCTAATAGTAGAGGATTTATATAGTCATCTCTTGTTCCTCTTCTACTAGAGGGTGAGATTGGTGAATTAATAAAGAGTTTTCTATTTTTTCTAAAGAAATGTCTTTGATGTGTTTGTAAAGACATACAAGAATACAACCTTTTGGGCAAACGTTTGAAATTAATTTGGGTTGGTGGGTTTCAATTTTGTTTGACCAGATTGATGTACACTTAAGTGCAAAACATTACCACACCGGGCCTCTTAGTGCGGATGCATTTACTGCCTTCTATTTAGCAGGTGGTAAGTGCATCCATGCAATCTGCACCAGCGGCAATGTGTGGTCACTTACTGTGTAGTCCACACCTATTTCCCACCCATAACCCACCTACAGTGGTGGAAATAAGTATTTGATCCCTTGCTGATTTTGTAAGTTTGCCCACTGACAAAGACATGAGCAGCCCATAATTGAAGGGTAGGTTATTGGTAACAGTGAGAGATAGCACATCACAAATTAAATCCGGAAAATCACATTGTGGAAAGTATATGAATTTATTTGCATTCTGCAGAGGGAAATAAGTATTTGATCCCCCACCAACCAGTAAGAGATCTGGCCCCTACAGACCAGGTAGATGCTCCAAATCAACTCGTTACCTGCATGACAGACAGCTGTCGGCAATGGTCATCTGTATGAAAGACACCTGTCCACAGACTCAGTGAATCAGTCAGACTCTAACCTCTACAAAATGGCCAAGAGCAAGGAGCTGTCTAAGGATGTCAGGGACAAGATCATACACCTGCACAAGGCTGGAATGGGCTACAAAACCATCAGTAAGACGCTGGGCGAGAAGGAGACAACTGTTGGTGCCATAGTAAGAAAATGGAAGAAGTACAAAATGACTGTCAATCGACAAAGATCTGGGGCTCCACGCAAAATCTCACCTCGTGGGGTATCCTTGATCATGAGGAAGGTTAGAAATCAGCCTACAACTACAAGGGGGGAACTTGTCAATGATCTCAAGGCAGCTGGGACCACTGTCACCACGAAAACCATTGGTAACACATTACGACATAACGGATTGCAATCCTGCAGTGCCCGCAAGGTCCCCCTGCTCCGGAAGGCACATGTGACGGCCCGTCTGAAGTTTGCCAGTGAACACCTAGATGATGCCGAGAGTGATTGGGAGAAGGTGCTGTGGTCAGATGAGACAAAAATTGAGCTCTTTGGCATGAACTCAACTCGCCGTGTTTGGAGGAAGAGAAATGCTGCCTATGACCCAAAGAACACCGTCCCCACTGTCAAGCATGGAGGTGGAAATGTTATGTTTTGGGGGTGTTTCTCTGCTAAGGGCACAGGACTACTTCACCGCATCAATGGGAGAATGGATGGGGCCATGTACCGTACAATTCTGAGTGACAACCTCCTTCCCTCCGCCAGGGCCTTAAAAATGGGTCGTGGCTGGGTCTTCCAGCACGACAATGACCCAAAACATACAGCCAAGGCAACAAAGGAGTGGCTCATGAAGAAGCACATTAGGGTCATGGAGTGGCCTAGCCAGTCACCAGACCTTAATCCCATTGAAAACTTATGGAGGGAGCTGAAGCTGCGAGTTGCCAAGCGACAGCCCAGAACTCTTAATGATTTAGAGATGATCTGCAAAGAGGAGTGGACCAAAATTCCTCCTGACATGTGTGCAAACCTCATCATCAACTACAGAAGACGTCTGACCGCTGTGCTTGCCAACAAGGGTTTTGCCACCAAGTATTAGGTCTTGTTTGCCAGAGGGATTAAATACTTATTTCCCTCTGCAGAATGCAAATAAATTCATATACTTTCCACAATGTGATTTTCCGGATTTAATTTGTGATGTGCTATCTCTCACTGTTACCAATAACCTACCCTTCAATTATGGGCTGCTCATGTCTTTGTCAGTGGGCAAACTTACAAAATCAGCAAGGGATCAAATACTTATTTCCACCACTGTATTTCCTGCCCTATAGCAAGCTATGCAGTTAGTGTGTGCTGTCATTTGCTAGTGCATTAATGGTTGCCATGGCCATGCGATGATACTATGTGCTAATTCACAAAATAACTGCTGGGTGCACTTTAATAAAAGGACCTCCGATTGATTTTGCAATCTAAATTCCATACCTAGTATATGTACTGAATCCCACCAAAGAAATGCAAACATGTAACATCCTGAATAGGACGTAGATTTCTGTTGCAATGCAAAAGATCGCTGTGACATTAATAGGATGTAATGTTGCCAGATGTTGCCAGATGTTATCTGTTTCACAAAGGGCAGAGCTGCCAAACGAAAATATAACGCAATAATACAGAGAATAACTTTATGATCTGTATTGCAAAGAAACAATAACTTGCAAGAACATTGGAAAAGTGATGATCAAACAGTTGTATAGAATTTGTTTTCTACAAAGACATACATCCTACAGATTAGGAATGCATTGACATAAATGGCTAACAGAGAGGATGAATAGGGATTGCATATAGTCCCATGCAGAGCATCTCAATTGGAACCCAACCAATGGAAAACCAAACAGTAAAACACTGTCCATAAACCTAACATGTATAAGGTGCTAAGAGGAATTCTTAAAACTGCTGAGCAGATTTGACCTTCTTACCAGCTACATCTATTTTGTTTATGAAGGAGCCCTTTCACTATTGAAACAGGCTACCACGTAACCCTGTTAAGGGGTTTTGCACTAGTTTGCCTGTTTCCACATGTTACTGAAGTTTTCAGTATATTTCTGTCAGGGGCGTGGCATGGATAGAGAGTGGGCTTGGAAGCATTAGCCCTGTGCAGTAAATGCAGAGCAGATGAAAGGCATGCCCCCCACCCCGTGTTTACCACACAGGCTTTGCACACACTGTACATTAATTTTTGCTATTAACATGTAGTAAATGCAAAACTTACCACACTTTAGTAAAAGGGCCCCTATATTGCATAAGCTGCTGAACGATATTTATGTGTTTATGATATTTATAACCCACATTTTCTCGTACAGTTTCGAGTTCAGTGTGGCTAACAAGCTAAAAAGAAGTCATTACAAAATATGAAGCAAAATGCACAAACCCATACATATCAATAAGGAAAGAACCGCAAATCTATAAAGAATTCAATAATAAAGCATAATGGGGAGAATGGAAGGGGGAGATTAGGCATCAGGATCAACTGAGGGAAATTTTTAGAGATTTTTCATAGAGAGCTGATATTGCTAAGATCTCAGAAAAACTGGGATTGCTGGTATAAGAAATTAAAGTGATGATATTTGCGGACTTTAGCCCAGAAATTCAAGGTTTAAGGTTGCATTTATTTGATTAACTGCTTTGTATACATAAGTACATAAGTAGTGCCATACTGGGAAAGACCAAAGGTCCATCTAGCCCAGCATCCTGTCACCGACAGCGGCCAATCCAGGTCAAGGGCACCTGGCACGCTCCCCAAACGTAAAAACATTCCAGACAAGTTATACCTAAAAATGCGGAATTTTTCCAAGTCCATTTAATAGCGGTCTATGGACTTGTCCTTTAGGAATCTATCTAACCCCTTTTTAAACTCCGTCAAGCTAACCGCCCGTACCACGTTCTCCGGCAACGAATTCCAGAGTCTAATTACACGTTGGGTGAAGAAAAATTTTCTCCGATTCGTTTTAAATTTACCACACTGTAGCTTCAACTCATGCCCTCTAGTCCTAGTATTTTTGGATAGCGTGAACAGTCGCTTCACATCCACCCGATCCATTCCACTCATTATTTTACACACTTCTATCATATCTCCCCTCAGCCGTCTCTTCTCCAAGCTGAAAAGCCCTAGCCTTCTCAGCCTCTCTTCATAGGAAAGTCGTCCCATCCCCACTATCATTTTCGTCGCCCTTCGCTGTACCTTTTCCAATTCTACTATATCTTTTTTGAGATACGGAGACCAGTACACTACACATTATTTTTTGCTGTTAACATATAGTAAATGCAAAACTTACCATGCCTGAGCAAAAGAGCCCTTAAGTAAAATCAGGGAAAGAAAGAACCCTTGAGGGACCCTGCATGTCAGTGTGACAAGGAATCCATAAATCAAGGCCAAGCTTTCTGCCTAGCAAATGTCTGCTCCCTTAAAGGAGCAATACTAGTTAAGGTGCTCCCTACCAAAGCATTCCAAACATCAGGCATCTTTTGACCATTTCCCAACTCATAGTTGGAAATATTCATGGCTGCCTCAGCTGATAATCAGTCTTCATCTATCCAACACCTAGAGAGTCTTTTATGACCCAGACCTACTCCAATCTCTGGAGGATATGGCGTACAAATTGTAAACTCTATCAAATGATGGTCACCATATTTAAGGAGCCATAACACCACTATCTATGAATAAGGAGCTTAAAAATGTCTGAGAAACAAGACCAGTATTCAGCATCTGTGTTATTATTTGAGAAAAGCACTTACTGTAACCCTAAAGAGGGCACAGAAAAAAAGCCATCACAGAAAGGTTGGTTAGGTTATCAAAATATACATTTTAATCATCCAAACCTATCACTAATTGAGAAACAATACAATGCTGGGTTATTACTACTAGGGCTGTATTGAATATTCATATTCAGCCAAATAGTGATTAAAATTCAAATATAAATAATCCAGGGCTCTACTGTGCTAAATCCTTCTGAAATAAACACAACCTCTGATTTCACATATCTTCTTTTATTATTTGTTATGTTAAAGCTCAATACCCATTATTCATATTTGGCCAAATAATATTTTTCATTATTCATATTTGCCTGAATAGTAAAATATGCTATTTGGTACAGCTCTAATTACCACCCATAACTCTCACCAAATCATATCCCAGAAACCTATTTCTAAGTGTATTTGATGCTTATGCATCACATCTGGTAACTCTCTTTGTCAGTGTATTCATAATCTGTTTTTGTTTTACTGTTTATTTAACTTGACAGGTAGCACATAGCTCCCAAATTACACTGTAGACATAAAAGTCCTCTCTAGAGAACATCAAAGCGAGGTAACATTCCACACCCAATTATCATCAAGAATTAAAATGTACCAACTTACTGGGTTTTCTGCTTGTGGCTCTTTTAATGTTTTCCCCAAACTTTATCACAAACATCAACTTTCCCCCTCAAAGAGTAAGATAATTTCTCAATAGAGGCTATCACTGCCACTTGTTTAAACCAGTGAACTAAGGATGGTGGTTCCTTCCAAAAGCAGCAATGGTGTGCCATGGATCAAATTTCAGCTGGTTTCCAATTGTCCCTTGGAAGACCCACATTCCGCCAATACCCCAACAGACACAAAAGGGTAGTGAGAGTAAAGAATCTGCCCAACATCTCCCTAATCTCTGCATTCACCTGGCATCAACACTAAGCCCTGGACCTTCAGGAATGAGAAAAATGCAGTCCTTTATTTATGATGAAAACCCGACACGGGCCGTGTTTCGGCGTACAAACACCTGCATCAGGGGTCAAAGAGCTCTTCTAGGTCAGCTAATTAGCTAGTTGATAAAGATGATAAACAATCAGGTTATATTCCCAAAGAGCTCTTCTAGGTCAGCTAATTAGCTAGTTGATAAAGATGATAAACAATCAGGTTATATTCCCTTAGAGGCAGCTGCCAGGGAAGAGAGGGAAGGAGTTGAAGAGACCTCAGTTGGTGCTGCAGAGACTATGGCTGAAAACACAATGGAGTTGGAACTCAGTCAGCCTACACATTCTGCTGTATTTGAAACTAGTGATTCTTGCAGCTCATTATTCCATTATCTCCGAAGAGGCATTGAAGAGAAGGTGACATCAATTAAAATATAATATAGCCAAAGACATCTATTACTGCTCTGAATCGAGAGTACACATAAACATCTCTCAAGGCGCTAGCATCCTACATTTCCAGTCCCTCCCATGTAACTTTAACCTGCAAGTATAAGCCCTTTGATTGCGTCTCTGATTTAAATCCTTTCACCATCCAATTGTCACACTTGTCACCCAAACTATGCACAGACCAAAACCATCACACTTACCAAACGTTCCCAGTAGTACAGCTTGAAATGTCACAGTTTTGCAATTCTAAAAACCACCCACCAGGAGGAGAGCACATCAGAGGGTCTGCAAGGCAATGGTCCAAACTCCTGACAAGGCAGCCCCTCACTCGACCCCTCTCCCTCACATATTCTGCAACCTTGTAGCCTCCACTCTCCCTGCATGCCACCAGTATTAGCACTAGTAAGCATATGACAGTTACAAGTCTTTGAGCCATCATAGTCAAGCAAAGCAGGTGTCCCACATAAACAACCACAGTACACCCTCTCCCTGTGCCTCTGAAGTGAATCACCATTTACCAGGCTGAGACACCCCTCTGTATCCCTGTTTATATGTACTCTCCATGCCTAGCATCTCTGCTCTGTATCTTGCCCCTCTCCATGTCTAGCTTCTCCTGCACTCCCCACACCAGGTCTAGCATCTCTTCCTCTCTCTCCCCAGCCCCCACCCCCTCCTTTCATGGGACCAGCATCTCTCCCTCTCTCACCTGACCCCCTCCCCCCACAGCCCAGCATCTCTCTCCTTCCCTTCTTAGTCCAGTATTTCTCCCCTGTCCCCCACCAATCTCTATTCCCTCTACTCCCCCCCCCCCTGGTTAATAATTTTTTCCCTCTCTCCACCCTTGTTCTCCCCCATCCAGCATTCCTCTCTTCCTTTCCCCCCATGGATGCAACACCTACCCCAGTTCTCCAAACTCACAGCAGGTCACTGGCAGCAGCAGTGATAAAAATAGGCTACATTCGGCCAGCCCCACCAGGGCCTTTCCTCTGCCATGTCCCGCCCACAGGATATGCATCAGAGAAGATGAGAAGGGGCAGAGGAAAGGCTCTAGCAGGGCTGGCCGGAGGAGGCCTGCTTTCTTCTCTGCCCACTGCTGGTGACCCACCATGAGTTTGGAGGACTGCAGTGGGATAGATGGGGTGGGATGGCTAGAGAGAGATGCTGGCTCATGGGGAGAGATGCTGGCCCTGCATAGCGGCGGGGGGGGGGCGGAAGGGAGGGAGACAGAGAGAAACAGAAATGCCAGACTATTAGAGGGTACATTGATTCAACTGCAGACAGCCCCAACTTTTTGCCGGGCTAGTCCAATGGTAGCTACACCCCTGATCCTCAGCTTTGTAGGGTAAGCTAACATCTGTAGTATATTATGCAGATAAAATTTTCTTTTCATGTCTCTGTATTGTATCCTTAAGTTACCAATTTGTATTTTATTAGTAAATTGCATTAATTTTATATGTAAACCACTTTGATGGTATGTCCTTAGGCGGTTAATCAAATAAATGCAACCTTGAACCTTTTGAATTTCTGAGCTAAAGTCCGCAAATATCATCACTTTAATTTCGTATACTGGAGATCCCAGTTTTTCTGAGATCTTAGCAATATCAGCTCTCTATGAAAAATCTCTAAAAATTTCTCTCAATTGATCTTGATGCCTAATTTCCCCCTTCCACTTTCCCCATTTTGCTTTATTATTGAATTCTTTATATATTTGCAATTTTTTCCTTATTAATATGTGTGGGTTTATGTATTTTGTTTCATATTTTGTAATGACTTCTTTTTAGTGTGTTAGCCACATTGAACTCAAAACTGTATGGGAAAATGTGGGGTATAAATGTCATAAACACATACATAGATAAATAGTTCAGCAGCTTATGCAATATAGGGGTCCTTTAACTAAAGTGTGGTAAGTTTTTCATTTACTACACGTTAACAGCAAAAATTAACATGTACATAGGCGGTCGGTGGCCCAACTGTTTGGGGAGGCTAAAGGGGGCGGGGTTAGGGGTGGGGCCAGGGGTGGAGCTTAAATCCATAATTGTATGATAACACACAGAAAAAATAAATAAATAAAAATAAGTCACAATTAATAGCTTTTATTAAATTTAGATATTAGATATGTATCATAGGTCAAAGAATAAAGTGGTTGCTCAAAGCATATACTAACCACAATTGCTCAACTAGAAAACACTATGCACAACTTTGTGCAAAAACACACTCAGAACCTTACTGTACCATAAATATTACACTGGGCAGAACCTAATACACCAATATACCACCCATACGGAAAATGCAGACCGTCAACAATATGAAACAAGGATAATAATATCACAATTCTCATGTAGAGCCACAAAACATCCTAATTCATGTTTAATGTGGGATAAAATGCCATACATAAGTAAATAAATATAAACATTTAATGTTGAGCACCTGATTCTCAAAGTAGACATATTCCAAACACTATAATGAAAATAAAATTATCTTTTCTACCTTTGTTGTCTGGTGACTTTGTTTTTCTGATCATGCTGGCCCAGTATCCGATTCTGCTGCTATCTGTCCTCTTAACTCCGTTTCCAGGGCTTCCTTTCCATTTATTTCTTTACTTTCTGCCTTTCTTCTTCATTTCTTGTCCTCGCGCCCCTGCCCCCCCTCCAGCCAACCATACCCACCCATTGATTCTCTCCTCTCCCCTGCCCCCCCTCCAGCCATCCACATCAACCCACCCATTGATTCTCTCCTCTCCTCCCTGTTCCCGGGCAGATTTTCTAACAGGAGCTGCTCATCCAATCAGAGAGCTCTAATGGGAATTTTTAGTCAAAAACACTAGCTAAACCCTTCGTTTTTGGATCAAAATTCACATTTTTGATCAGAGCCATGCCCTAACATTAAGGCTGTAAACATTTCCAACAATTTTTACCCATAACTATGCAAATGAGAACATCCCAAAAACTGACTAATTTGCATATGGCTTGAGCAAATTTGAGTACATAGCATACCAATCCCACTTCCTAGCACCTAAATTCTGCAATTAGATTTAATGCAAATACTTTTAAAACTTATTTTTAGCACTTTTAAAATTTCAGGGGTCAGTGCAAGTCTCTTTGGTGTGAACTGCTCATGTGCAGGAATTCATGATCCTAGTTAAATATCTCCCTGACAACCCAGGACACCTCCAGCCAACCCCCCTGCTCTGCTCTCCCAGCAGTAAGATAATCAAATTACAAATGGTTATACACAAGGCTAGAGACGGCTTTCACCACAGCAGCTGCTGCTATTTAAACCCCCCAGAGCAGCAGGACTCGCAGGAGAACTACTACTAATACTATTTAGCATTTCTATAGAAACAGCTGATCCATCCTGCTGTGGCTGGGGAGGCATATGTCCCACCAAGGCATTATCCACAAAGCCACAAACAATTGAGGACATCATCTTATCAAAGTATGACCAGAATAGGCACATGAAAAGCCCCCAAACTCAAAAATTTGGAGGGAAATCCTCTTTAGTAAGGCAAGGTTGTCTTCTGTGAAAACAGGTGAAAGCGATTCTATAACTGTGCAAGCACATAATTGTACAGAAAAGGGACACTTACACACGTAGGTGCACTAATATGAGCTATTCTATAAGGGAGCAGAGCATGGGCAGCAAAAAAGAAGCACAAAAGGGCCTTCAAGAATGGAACAACCAAGAGCTCTTTAATGAATGAACCCAGCACAGGCCATGTTTCGGCACATCTACGCCTGTGTCAGGGGTCAATTGAAATCAAAGCTCTTGAGAACACAGCCAAAAAAATATCGTTCCTCGATAGTATACGAGCAGAAATAAAAATAAAGCAGCTAAGGGTGCACTAGCGCAATGGTTATTGAAAACAGTTTAGACACGGGAAGTCACTCCAGCAAAAAAGCAGCACATCCAAAATTAACCACGTCTTGGAGTACTACCAAAAAGGGTTTTATACATGCCGAAACACGGCCCATGTCGGGTTGATTCATTAAAGGACTCTTGATTGTTCCATTCTTGTGCTTCTTTGTTGCAGTTCTTGCTTGTGTACTCTTGGACCCTCTCTTCTGCTACCTGCAGAGCATGGGTAGGACATAGGCATGTTTCCCACATATGCATGTAACATAAAATACTATGGCCGGTTAAATGCTTTTTAATATCAGGGGGGCACAGCTAGGATTAAATGTACTCTGTGCAGAAAAATTAAGATGGGCCTCTAAAACACAATATTTCCCAAGGTAATGGGGGCCAATAGCAGGTCCCCTTCAGTGCTTCAGACAGGGAGTGGGGGGAGGGGTTTGTTTGCAAATTGAGGGATATCTGGGATACAGAGTGTGTGGGTGGATATCAGAGGTAGTAACGCGTGGAAAAGAGATGGATCAGGGGGGATATGATTGAGGTCCACAAAGTCCTGAGTGGTATAGAACGAGTAGAAGTAAATTGATTTTTTTACTCGTTCCAAAAGTACAAAGACTAGGGGACACTCAAGGAAGTTACATGGAAATACTTTTAAAACAAATAGGAGGAAATATTTTTTCACTCAACGAATAGTTCATTTCTGGAACTCTTTGCCAGAGGATATAGTAACAGCAGTTAGCGTATTTGGGTTTAAAAAAAAGTTTGGACACGTTCTTAGAGGAAAAGTCCATAGTCTGCTACTGAGACAGACATGGGAAGCAACTGCTTGCCCTGGGATTTGTAGCATGGAATGTTGCCACAATTTCGGTTTCTGCCAGGTACTTGTGACCAGGCTTGACCACTGTTTGAAAACAGGATAGTGGGCTAGCTGGACCATTGGTCTGACCCAGCATGCTACTCTTATCTTCTGCTCCCGCGGGAGGTGGTGGAAAGGAAAACGGTAACAGAATTCAAACATGCGTGGGATAAACATAAAGGAATCCTGTTCAGAAGGAAAGGATCCTCAGGAGCTTAACCGAGATTGGATAGCAGAGCCGGTAGTGGGAGGCGGGGCTGGAGGTTAGGAGGTGGGGATAGTGCGGGGCAGACTTATACGGTCTGTGCCAGAGCCAGTGGTGGGAGGCGGGACTGGAGGTTGGGAGGCAGGGATAGCGCTGGGCAGACTTATACAGTCTGTGCCAGAGCCGGTGGTGGGAGGCGGGGCTGGTGGTTGGGAGGCATGGCTAGTGCTGGGCAGACTTATAAGGTCTGTGCCCTGAAGAGCACAGGTACAAATCAAAGTAGGGTATACACAAAAGTAGCACACATGAGTTGTCTTGTTGGGCAGACTGGATGGATGGATGGACCGTGCAGGTCTTTTTCTGCCATCATCTACTATGTTACTATGTTATGTAGGGCAGAAAAGTGTATATGGGGTCTGAAGGTGGTACCTAGGACTATAGGAGTATGTGCAGATGTCTGCTGTGGGTGAGATGTTAAGAAGCTTTCCTCACACAACAATGATTACAGAGCTGGGATATTCCCCCATAGAATTCACCATACAAAATGTCTGATTCTGGTTTCATCTCAATAACAGCAACATAATCCCTCTCCAGTAAAAGGTATGTTATGAGTTAATACACAATCCTACAAAAGTCACTCAGGACCTATATATTTGTTCTACCATTCCATAACAGCAACAACAAGAACCTGCCTAGTAAAAGGCAGCATTGTCAACATTGTGGTAAGCAGGGACTGTCTCTCTATGTCAGGTGTTCAGCGCTGTGTGCGTCTGGTAGCGCTATACAAATGCTAATAATAATAATCTCTAGAAGAGATCCCTATTGGGAAAATTGAACAAACTGGATTACTACAGATCTCTACAGACACTCAATGCTAAAAGAATTCATGGCCTTGGTCACACATGCAGAACACAGACAGAACCTCTACAAATACAGAATAAGTGACCACAAACTAAAAGTAGAAATACATAGAAAAGAATTAACCTGAAACCTCAAGAGGTCTGGCTTTACATGCAATGTAACACCTGAGATACAGTAATGAAAGAGATTCATTTCCACCTATACTGGGCAAAATATAAAGATAACAGATTTCAGTTGTCAAAACTGATATATTCCAATCAGTAAATGGAAAATAATACCTTTGTTGTTTGGTGATTTTATTTTTCCTATTATAGTGGTCCCAGCCTCTGGTTGTTTTTCCTCTGTCCCTTTTGCTTGCTGTCCAGGGTTTCCTGTCTATTTTCTGTTTCTTTTCTCTCTTCCTGTCTTCTTCATATCCTCCCCTACATTCATCTCTGACTGATTTTTCATGTTCAGCTTTCATCCATTCATTTTTCTTTCTCTCAATCTACTCACATTGCATTCCTCCTTCTCACCTTCCTCTCTTTATTGCTTCTATCTATAGCCTTCCATTTCTCCCACAGCTATGTCAAACATCTATCCACTCTCTTCCCTTCCCCTCCATCTATGTCAGGCATCTCTCCTCTGTTGCCTTCCTCATGTCCAGCAACTCCTCTCTCATCCCTTCCTGCCCCCTTCCCATATCTCCCCTGATCTTCTCTTCTCCCTTGCTTTTGGCGCCTAACCACCTTCCCCTTTCCTGATACCTACACTGGCTACATAGCGTGTTACCGTTAGATTGTAAGCTCTCTTGAGCAGGGACTGTCCTTCCCCATGTCTAAACTTGTACAGCGCTGCGTAACCCTGGCAGCGCTATAGAAATGCTAAGTAGTAGTAGTAGTAGATCTTCCCTTCCAGTTTCCCCATGTCCAGCATATCCTCAATCACCCCTTCCACTTTCTCCCTTTCCACCTCCCCCATGTCCAGAATGTACTTTGATATCCTGTTCTACCTCCTCCATGCCCATCATATCTCTCAACCTTCCCTTCCACATCCTCCATGCCAGATATGACCCTTTCCATCTGTCCCATGTCCATTATTTCCCCTCACATCACTTCCCAAACCAGCGCCCAGAGTCTGAAATTGAAGCACATGTCCAACATCTTTCAGTCCCATCTCATCCAATGCAGCATTCTTACTTCAGATGGGGCAGGTCTGGCAGATGCCTAGCACACACATGGACTACATGGTCCTGTGCTGCTATTTTCCTTCTACTGGCCTTCTTTTCATTGCCAGTCTGGACTGAGGAGGCAGCGCCTACCATCCAGCAGCTCTCCGGCTTCTTTCAGGACTCACTCAGTGGTAGCTATACCCTGGTTTATTGTATGTGTGCACAGAAAGGAAGAGAGAGGAGCCAAAGATGACCCCAAGGTTACCAGTTGAGAAGATATGGAGGGTGATAGTGCTATCCACAAAAATACTCCTACGGGTTCCCAATACATATAACAAAATACACCAGATTAATCTAAACACACACCAAATACAAAAACTACTGGTATATCACATTATTAAAACACTTTTATTATACAATTATAACATTACATTAAAAACAGTGAGATCCACATTACCTATTCTTCCAACTATAATATAATACTCATAAATATAACCACGTTATAGCTAAAGATCAATCAATAAAGATTGACTTTTGTTTTATTCTCCCCACAATCCTCACAATTATCATTTATTTCAAATCAGCATAATAATAATAATAATAATAATAATAAAGTAATAACTCTTAATACTTCACAGACACAGAGAATGAGGAAAGAGAGAGTTGGGTTTAAGATGGGTTTGAAAGATAAGAAGCCCACTCTTAGCTATGCTCCATTTCACAAAGTGGTGGGTCATCCAGGCAGCAAGGTCAGACAAGCAGGCTGAAACTTGGGCCTGGATTCCTGGTGAAAAACTCATTAACATGGAGTCACTTTTTCATGAGATTTCTGAGGCTCACTTCAAGCAAGCAAGCAAGCAGGTATTCAGTAAAACATCCCTACTATTGTTCCAAGGCCAAGCCACAAATAGGACCTATTCAAATTCCTCTTTGAATGCAAAATATCAGATCACTTTTAGTAAAAGAAAAAAAAATGGTACACATGCAAACAACTCTCATTCTGCACCTCTTTATCAGATAGAGGCTACAGCATAATGCAATTAGTTGTGAGATAATGACAAAGGCCCCCCCCCCCCCCCCGGTTTACAAAGCAGTGCGGCATCGCCGACACAGTCCATTCAAGTGAATGGGCTGTGTCGGCAGTACCGCATCGCCAGCCACTAGCGCAGCTTTGTAAACAGGGGCCTTAGTTTTCAGTTGGGTCCCAAAAGTGATTTGTCCAATATCAGGCAGAAAGTCCAAGGCACAGGGCAGTTTTGAAGTCATAAGGCAGAGGTCTCCTACACCAGACCAAGGTTCTAATTACTAGGCACCTGTAGACTAGCACAGGTGCTACAAAATCTTGCCAAAGCAGCAGTTCAACAGACAAAAAGATCGGAGATAAAGTTTGTTTACTTATATATTAATCAACTTGCATTTTTTTTGATGCGCTGCCAGCTGCTGCCTAGGGTGACTAAGATATCAGTGGCAAAAAGCTATACAAAATAACATAAAAGGACGAAATCATTGTGAGCCTCTCTATTCATTCTTTTTTGTATTTGATTCCTAATCAGAATTGTGTTTATACAGTTTATGAAAGTTTGTTCTGCTTGTTTTGTTTTTCCATTCTGAATCTAAGAAAAATAGGTTATTGCTGTGAACATCATGCAGGGCACTTGCTGATTCATGCAAAATGTGAATGTAAAACCTGAAGACTGAAAAAAAAAACAGACTGTGGAAAGGAGAGCTTCAAAGAGGTATGTGGAAATATTGAAAAAAATATATATATATAAAGAAGCAAATGAAGCCTGTTTTTTAAACTGCGCTAAAAGCACTTATTAACATATTGTTAATATATAAGTGCAGCATGCTTACGTTCTTACACAAATAACTCATTATTTATTTATTTTTATATATTTATTGCATTTGTACTCCACATTTTCCCACCTATTTGCAGGCTCAATGTGGCTTACATAGTACCGTCAAGGCATTTGCCCAGTCGGTTAATAGCAGATACAAGGTAGTATATTGATCGTATGAGTTATCATACTATGTATTTGTTCAAACCATAATTGGCTATCACCGCTAACGGTTATATGTAAGCCACATTGAGCCTGCAAAAGGTGGGAAAATGTGGGATACAAATGCAACAAATAAATAAATCAATCAATAAATAAGTGGAGGGTCGCAAGGGATGAAGATTGCATGTTACGGACATTTAGATGGATGTTTAAGTTCATTTTTAGTCATAAACCCCCAGATTCTATATATAGCGCCTAAAGTTAGGCACGGAATTCTGTGCACAGTTTCCTTTTCCACGTGTAACTTAATAGGTTAATTGGTTCTTCATTGGCCCTAAGGTTCAATCAATTGACCTTAACAAATAGTTATGCACAGAAATGCCTTGCGCCCTATTCAATAACCCCTGTGCGTAATTTCCATCATGCTCAACTCCAAAGAGGGCGTGGTCATGGGAGGGGCTCAGGCGGATCAGGGGCATGTCTGGAAATTATGTGTGGGCTTGTAGAATACTATCACTACTGCGCCTAACCGCTGGAACTTTAGCACCATCATTAACACTAGCCTTTGGCTGGTGTAAATGCTCAAGCCTAAAGCTAGGCATGAGAATGCAGACTTAAGCTGGTATTTTATAAAGGCAATTCTGTGAGGAACTGCAGTTATAGAAATTGTGCTTAGCATGCATCATACCAGTGTCTAACTTTGGGCCACCTTTAGTGAATTCCCCCCAAAACCCGTTGCACCTCTAAAGGTGGAGTTAAAGGTACACAATATTGCCATTAAGCTGCTTTTGGGGGCACAAAAATTTGATCATGTTACCACATTGCTACGTGCAGAGCATTGGCTTCCTATGCAGTAACAGGCTGCAATATAAAATTTTGTGTTAGCACATGTAATTTTTCACACTGGTTTATCGTCATTACTTTCAGAATATTTACTCCCATATGTTCCCTCTTGTGCTCTTTGATCATCAAATCAGAGCCTTTTGATGGTTCCCACCTTACCAGGGCCGGTCTTAGCAAGTGCGGGGCCCTATGCAGACCAATTTGGTGGGGCCCCATCCTAGCCCCGCCCCCACCATAGCTCCGCCCCATTGATAAGATTATTCCATTTTTAGAAATTTTTTTTTATTTATGAAATTTCAAATAAAGACAAATGAAGCTAAACTTGTACAAAACAACTGATTGAAATAATAAGCACAATGCTATCATGAAACCCCCCTCCCCAGAAATTATTCCATTCAAGTTCACTACAAATAGTAGTTCCAATTCTCATAACAAAGGAGAATAAAGGAAAAATATTAATTAAGAAAAAATCCAGTACTTTCAAATTCCCCTATTACTCTGTAACCCATCAAACCAGAGAGGCAAGTAGCCAAAAAAGATGTAACCTATGTTTGGCTACTTGGAGACCTATTTCACCAACATAATGTAAGCTTTGATGCAAAGGCCAATGACAAAACTAATATTTCTCTAAAATCTCTGTGGTATGGAAAATATTCATAGAAACATAGTAAATGTCGGCAGATGAAGACCTGCATGGTTCATCCAGTCTGCCCATCAAGGCCAGCCCATTTCTTGGTATTTTTAGATTTTGGCGAACTTAAACAAATGGCAGGAAGATTCCAGAAGCAGGCATAAAGGTGTGCAGAAACGCCATAAAAGCTGTTGTGCCTTAAATGACCTGTATGTGTGCCAACCATAAATTTGGCAGCATCTGCATGATTTAAAAGCTAAGTATTTGGTTTTTGATTGCTTTTTTACATACTGTGCTTTTAGAAGCATACATGTAACAAGTTTTCATAAAAACAAGTTTAACATGAGACAATAGAAATAAGATTAATAAAAGACAAAAACATGAGTTGGTTACTTACTCCAAGTCTCCAACAAGCATATTAACCACTCTCTCAGCGAATAAATAATTTTCTCATGTCTCCTTTGGGACTGTTTTTTCAATATCTACACTTGTATGAATAGCAATTTCTTATTATTAAATTAGAAAAGCGACAGACAAGTTTTATCAGTTTCAAGGGGTGCTATGTCAGCTTAACAGGCTGTTTTTCTTTCTCGCAAATTCTGGCTCGTTAGTAACAGGAGAATCTGTTCGTGACCTAAGACTGGCTTTTGAAGGTTAACACTGACTACAGCATTTATTTTTACTGAAGACACATATGGCTGCTCACCTCCGCTCTAGACTAGTCTCCGCCTCCGACCAGACCACGACGCTCCCTGGCTTCAGCTCCTTTTCCCGATGGCTGCAGGCTGCTCACCTCCCGCTCAGTCCGACCGCGCTCTCCAGCTCCTTCCCGCTCAATGACTCCCACCCGCCCTCGTGGAAACAGGAAGTATCTCATCATCAGAAGGCGGGACATTGAGCGGGAAGGCGAAGGGAAAAGCTGGGTGAGCGAAGCCGTTGTGCTGCCTGTGGCTGCTGCAACTGTCTGTCTTGGGTCGGGGCGGGCCACTGCAATTTGCTTGCAACTCTGTCGTCGACGTCATCGTCGTTGTCCCAGGCTGGGATGGGACTGGGAGGCGGGAGCTGGTGGGGGGGGGGGGGGTAGCGGGAGGCTGGAGCGAGCGAGCGATGATTGCGGTCCAGAGAAGCGAGCAGCGGGATTGGATTATGATGATTGATGGCGCGGCCGCAGTTAGTTGGTGGTTGTTGTGGTCCGACGGCATTGCGACGTCCGAGCGAGCGGGGAGAGGCAGAGTTGAGGCGTGCCGCGCAGGGCCCTATGCGGCCGCCTCAGTCGCCTCTCCCTAAGACCGGCCCTGCACCTTACTTCAGATTTTTCATAATGTATTTACATGACCTTTCCCTCTGCCATCATGTTTATTCTGAGGGTGACTTTCCGAAATCCCCTGTTTCCTTTTGTCACCCCACCCTCTAGTTTAAATGTCTAGAAACATGCTGTCTGAATTTCTCCCCAAGATTCCTTTTTTCCATCACAGAAAGATGTAGCCCATCATTACAGTACAACCTGTTATTTTTCCACGTATTACCCCATTCTCCTATGTATCTAAAACCTTTCTCGTTACACCAAGACTCAAGCCACTTATTGAATTCCTCTGTTTGCGTAGTATTTCCTCTACCCTCCCCAATGTAGGAATTACTTCAGAAAAAGCCACAGTCCAAACCAAAGATTTCAGTCCCTCCCCAAGCTTCTGGAACACTCTCTGTGCTATAAACTTGCTATTGTTGGCCAGGTCATTTGTCCCTAGGTGAATTACAACATCAGCGTTTGAAGCCTTGCTCTCTTCTCAGATCACTTTCAGTATTTGGTCTGTACATTTTGTAGCTGAAGATCCTGGAAGACATTTCACTACGTTGGAACCCCTGAACTGTGTTCCTAAGTTAATGCCTTTGATAATGGAGAGGGGCATAATCGAACATCGTCGGCGATCTGTTTTGGCGGCGGCGCAACAGCTGGCCGGAACTGTATTTTCAAAAAAGATGGCCAGTCATCTTTTTTTTTCGATAATAAGGGTTTAGCCCGGCCAAATGCCAGAGTTCGCCGGGTTTGAGATGGCCGGTTTTGTTTTTCAGCGATAATGGAAAAAAATGCCATCTCAAACCCGGCAAAATCCAAGGCATTTGGTCATGGGAGGAGCCAGCATTTGTAGTGCACTAGTCCCCTTGACATGCCAAGGCAGCAACCAGGCACCCTAGGGGGCACTTCTAAAAATGTTTAAAAAATACACAAATAGCTCCCAGGTGCATAGCTCCCCTACCTTGTGTGCTGAGCCCCCCCAAACCCACTCCCCACAACACTACACCATTACCATAGCCCTTATGGGTGAAGGGGGCACCTACATGTGGGTACAGTGGGTTTTGGGGGGGGTTTGGAGGGCTCAACACTTAGCATCACAAGTGTAACAGGTAGGGGGGGATGGACCTGGGTCTGCCTGCCTGAAGTGCACTGCACCCATTAAAAACTTCTCCAGGGCCACTTGCAGGACTGCTGTCAGGGAGCTGGGTATGACATTTGAGGCTGGCATACAGGCTGGTAATAAAAGGTTTTTATTTTTATTTTTTTAGTGTGGGAGGGGGTTGGTGACCACTGGGGTCATCCCCCATTCCCTCCGGTGGTCATCTGGTCAGTTGGGGCACCTTTTGAGGCTTGGTCTTGAAAATAAAAGGACAAGTAAACCCGGCGAAATACTGCTTAACGCCGCTTTTTTTTTTCCATTATCCGCGAAAGCCGGCCATCTGGTAGCCACGCCCATGCCCGCCCATGTCCCGCCTTCGCTACGCTGCCGACACGCCCCCTTGAACGTTCGCCCACTTTATTCCTATAGGCCCGGCTGCAGATAACTCGAGTTAAGCCTTAGTAAAAGACCCCCTCAACCCTCCATTGCCTCAGATACAAACTTAGGGGTCATTTTACAAAGGTACACTGAAAAATGGCTTGCGGTAATGTAGGCGTGGGTTTGGGGCACGCGCCGATCCATTTTTTAGCGTACCTGTAAAAAAGGCCTTGGGGGTTGCCAAAAATGGACATGCGGCAAAATCAAAATTGCTGCGCGTCCATTTTGGTTCTGAGACCTTACTGTCAGCCATTGACCTAGCGGTAAAGAATCTGGGCAGTAATAACCTACGTGCGTCAAATGCCTCTTGGCACACGTCCGTTACGTGCGCCCGAAAATAAAAAATATTTTTCAGATGCAAGAGCCATGCGGTAGACGGGCGGTAACTCCATTTTGGCGCACGTAGATGCTTACATGGCTTAGTAAAAGGGCCCCTTAGATTGTCAGACTGGCAGGGAAACTCACAGTGTACCTGAAAAGGTGTATCCAAATAAATACATTGTTTTAAAGGAATGCTTCAGCTTAGCTGGCTGAAAAACAAGTTGATTGTGATAAAATGAGCCTGAGGGGGGTCTATCACAAACTCATGCTTGTCTGTGCCCTGAAAATGACAGATACAAATCAAGGTAAGGTATACACAAAAAGTAGCACATATGAATTTATCTTGTTGGGCAGACTAGATGGACTATGCAGGTCTTTTTCTGCCGTCATCTACTATGTTACTATGCTTGGCAGGAAACTTTCTCAGTGGTGATGATAACTGTTCAGTATGAGTCTCAGTTTGAAAACTGTAACTCCTGGTGGGTGCAGCAGGCAGGAAGACACATCATAGGAAGAGAGGAGAGGCAAAAAGAAGGAGGCAAGATAGCCAGAAGTTATCTACATTTCTTTGCATTGTGCTATTTTTAGTGGGTAAGACTGATCTTATTTTCTATGGTTAATTAATTGGAACGATATAAAATAATTAAATTATTAAATATTACAGAACAAAAAGGAGGGGTGTGGTGGAATAGGGGGAGCAAATTTTAAGAGAGAGAATTTCAGCGCATGTCCTTCCCACCTCCCCCACTCTCTTCCTTACCCCAGGTCTTCATTTAATCCTTCCTCCCTCATGAGAGCAGTGCTGGGAAGAACACTGCCATTCAGCCTTTTGCAACCATCATCCTTCAGTGATCACAGCATCTTCTCTTCCCTTCCCATATATCCTGTACACAGGAAGGGAGCACTTCAAGTTACTCCCACCAGAGAAACACATCTCTCATTTTTGTCCGAGTAATTAATCACTCATCCCCTTCACTCACTTACAATGTAATTCATCCTTCTCCGAAAAAAGTGCAACACATACCTCACCATCACAAAGAAATCCATCTTCCCCACCCCAAGAAAGTAATCTCATGTCCCCTTCACACACGCCTCTCCCTGGAGCAACTCATCTGACATAAAAACAGCAGAGAGCTAAGTTTTGTTGTCACTTCTGGTGCAGAATTCTCATCTCCTTTATCACCAAGATTCAAAGTGTAGCAACACATACTTCAAAGCAGGAACCAGGGCAGCTTGGTGTAGACCAGGGGTTCTCAACCTAGTCCTTAGGACATATCCAGCCAATCAAGTTTTCAGGCTATCTAGAATAAATAAGCATGAGATAAATATGCATGCACTACTTCCATTGTATGCAAATCTGTCTCTTGCATATTCACTGTAGATATCCTGAAAACCTGACTGGCTGGGTGTACCTCAAGGACTGGGTTGAAAACCCCTGGCAGTGGTGTATTTATTCAAGGTGCGTGTGTTGTGTACACACCCCCTATCAGACCTGCCCCCCCCCCCCCCCCTCCAGCCATGCCTTAAAATCATCTCTGCTCCAGTCTTCACCCAGGCAGTGGCTGTGGCACTCATAGGCTGCCTGTGGCCTGCACCAGTACTTCCTCTCTGAACCCTCCATTGCCTGCCGCATAGAGCCTGCCATGAGTGGGAAAGCGCGGGGTACAAATGTAACTAAACAAAAACGTCCCACCCCTTCTAATGTAACTTCCTGTTTTGAAAATGGTGGGATGGTTCAGTGAGAAAGTCCCAGTGCGGGCAGCAGGTACCCTATGAGTGCCACTGCTGCTGCCTGGGCAAAGACTGTAGCAGAGATGACTTTAAGATACCAGGAAGTATAAGAGGCATGGGAGATGCACCCCCTGTTAAAAATTCCTGGCTATGCCACTAATCCCATTTATAGAACAATCATACAAGGCAAGCAAACAAATTCAGGGATATGAGGACATGTCATGTAACAATTCACAAACTAATTGCATCATTCTGATCTTACTAAAGTATGCTTTTCATCCAATTTCAAAAATATTTCAATTATAATGAATATTTCTCTTTTTAAATCAAATGCCTTTAGCTTTTTCTTCAATAAAACAGATTAAATAAGGGAGACTTTTTAATTTTTTAAATTATCAAGTGGCCTCAGTTTGGAACTCACTACCTTCATACATTCGGGTTCTTTCAAACTATTGGGAATTTCAGAAAGCAATTAAAACTTTGTTATTTAACAAATATTTCTAGTAGAGGATTAGATAACCTCTGATTTGTAAATTTGTTAATTCCTGGAATATTATTGCCAGTTCTTCTTGTGATATTGTAACCCACATTGAACGAATTCTGGTAGTTGAGGGCTAGAAGACATATGTAACATAATATAACATAACTGAAGAAAGGGCAGGAGGATAACCAAAATTTGCTAAGGAGTAGCAGGATGAGGATATGCCATACCATTTACAATACAGAGAGTTTATACGAAACAGGCAAAATTGATAGCGGACAAAATTATGGGGCAGGATGAGGTGCATTGTAGCTAATTAAGGGAGTTCAGAGGTATCCTGTCAGGTCCACTGACAAATCTGTACAAGCAATTTTTGTAGATAGGAGGGATGTCTGTTCTTGTCTGTGTGCGGAAGGTCTTTCCTATCTACTATAGCGTTCATTTCAGTTTTTTCTTTTTGTTGTTTTTTAAATTGTTTTTATAATTGTAAATCACCATTATCATGAATGTTTAGGCGGTATAGATAATTTTAATAAATAGTAAATGGTAGTTTCTCAGGACTGGTGAAGAGTAGATGAATGGTCTTATAGACAAGTGGACTAACCCATATTTACACCTGAAGTGGTTGGCCCAGTTGTCCATGTAGCCAATGGGAATAACCCATTCAATCATGTGCAAAAATCTATGAAATTCATTGGCTTGTAGCTTAGTCTACTTGTCCATAGGTAAATATTGGTGTCTTGATGCACTAGATCTGAAAAGTCACAAATAGGCAATATTGAGGGTTAGCCCACATGTCCATAAGACCATCCAGATGCAATGTCTCTCTTCATAAAATGGTAACCAATAGGAGGTAGGAAACTAAGGTCAATTGGTCTTACCTCAGTGACAAGCAAATTAATGGACACTGTACTGAAGAGGATAGTGAAACAAGGTTGCAGGATAGACAGCAGCAAGGTTTTACCAAAAAGGAGATCATGTCAAATAAATCTGATCCATTTTTGATTTTTTAATTCTTGAATCAGATTAATATACAACTTCTTACTCAGAACAAGCAGAAATGAATGTGAAAGTTAAACAAGCACTATGTTCCAGCTCAAGACCTTTCATTACTGCTGTAAAGTCCCCAAAATTTCCCACAAAAGAAATATTTACCAAATACTTTGACTTTAGAAATGTACTGAAGGTACTTGCAGTAGCTCCTTCAGCTCGTTTGCAGAAGTCATTTAATTAGATTACACCTACTCATAGGATTTCTTTTTCTGCCGTCATCTACTATGTTACTATCGGATGTATTTTAGCATGCTTATGCAGCTGAAGAGCCCTAGCCACTTTAGCCTTTCCTCATAGGGAAGTCGTCCCATCCCCTTTACCATTTTCGTCGTCCTTCTCTGCACCTTTTCTAATTCCACTATATCTTTTTTAGATCGGCGGCCAGAATTGAACACAATATTTGAGGTGCGGCCGCACCATGGAGCGATACAAAGGCATTATAACATTCTCATTTTTGTTTTCCATTCCTTTCCTAATAATACCTAACATTCTATTTGCTTTCTTAGCCGCAGCAGCACACTGACCAGAAGGTTTCAACGTATCATCAATGACGACACCTAGATCCCTTTCTTGGTCCGTGACTCCTAACGTGGAACCTTGCATGACGTAGCTATAATTCGGGTTCCTCTTTCCCACATGCAACACTTTGCACTTGCTCACATTAAACGTCATCTGCCATTTAGACGCCCAGTCTCCCAGTCTCATAAGGTCCTCTTGTAATTTTTCACAATCCTCCCGCGATTTAACGACTTTGAATAACTTTGTGTCATCAGCAAATTTAATTACCTCACTAGTTACTCCCATCTCTAGGTCATTTATAAATATGTAAAAAGCCGCAGTCCCAGCACAGACCCCTTGGGAACCCCACTAACTACCCTTCTCCATTGAGAATACTGACCATTTAACCCTACTCTCTGTTTCTTTCTTGTACCAGTTTTTAATCCACAATAGAACACTACCTCCTATCCCACCTTCTCCAATTTCCTCTGGAGTCTTTCATGAGATACACAATATCAACCGGCTCCCCTTTATCCACATTTGTTCACCCCTTCAAAGAAATGTATAGATTGGTGAGGCAAGATTTCCCTGCACTAAATTCATGTTGACTCTCGTCTCATTAATCCATGCTTTTGAATATGCGCTGTAATTTTGCTCTTTATAATAGTCTGTAACCATTTGCCCGGCACCCGACGTCAGACTCACCGTCTATAATTTTCCCGGATCTCCTCTGGAACCTTTTTTAAAAATTGGGCATTACATTGGCCACCCTCCAATCTTCCGATGCCATGCTCAATTTTAAAGATAAATTACATATTACTAACAAGGGCCAGTGGTCAGTCTCAGTCGGATTAATGTTGGTCATGTTCCAAATAAACTGGTACATTTTCACATATGTTATTTCAATGTAGCAATCTCCACATTTTTGTGGTCCGAGGTTGGAGTAAAATATCTGATATCCTTCACTTCAACGACTATCTCCTTGAAACTTATATGGAAATCAACTATCCTACCTGAAATATCTGATGAATCGGACACATTGCTATTTGATTTTCTAATATCCATTGTGCTTAAACTCATTGTTAATCATTGGAAGGATAACTCGCCTCTTTCTTTCCAAATGTGGTGGAATCAGGTTATATTGTTTAGGATAGCCTTTTTGCGATGCTCAGCTCCACCCTGACTCCAGCCCCAGATCGCCCTGGCACTAACCACAGTGTGCTGAGGCATTCAGAGCAGATGTTTAGTGATACTCTCCAGTTAAGCAGAGATGGAAACATAAATCTTCACTGATCTCTGGATGGGCTGACCTGGATTCCAATGATTGGTATCAGATCTGGCTGGCATTCATCACAACAAAATGTCAATCTTGTAAAAGTCATGAGCTGCTATATATTGGCTGCTTATATATACTGTACACTCCCTCTTCAATTCTCAGTTTAGTCCTGTTGACTCATTGTGCTGCAGGGGGTATAAGCAGGTTGGTTCTCATTAACATCTGTCGTAGAATTGCAATTTTGTCCAAGATTTGTATTAGGGGTAAAACTGGCAGTCTCTATAATTTTTGAACCCATTCTTTTGGCAGTTTTCTGTGTTTATTAGGTTGTTGGAGTGATTGATCCAACTTTCAAGAAGGGTTACAAGATAATCATACAGGGGATCATTTACTTGTGGTTAGCATGCATTAACCATCTTATTCCTACATACCCTGCAGCAGATAGCACATGCTGATGTTAACTCGTACTGTTAGTAAATACATATAAAACAATGACCTCCAGGACTGATTAATTTGCTACTCCATGCTGCATATCAAACTACAGTATTTCTGCAAAATTTGACACTATAGTTTGCAATGGCATAGTCAGGAACTTTTGACAGGGGGGTGCGACAGTGAGATCTTCCAATCGTGAACCTTCTGACTGCCTCTCTGTGAATTCCAAGCCTCATTCTGGTGCTCTAATAGCTCTCTCAAGGAACATTAAGCCTCATTCTGGTCCTTCAATAGCCTCTCTTGGTGTATTCCAAACCTCATTCTGGTGCTTTCAGTGCATTGCAAGCCTTACTCCATCATCCAGACTGAGGGGACATGGGGTGCGTATGCAACAGATGCACCTTGTACAGATACTACTACTACTTAACAGATACGTCATTGATAGTTTGGGGTTCTGGAGCAGAAAGGAGGCTTATAACATTTCACCGGAGAAGACTACTTGCACTCAGCAAAGAATTGACATTTGCCATTGTATTTGGGTTTATTTCTTGGAAACTGTGAAGAAAGGGAATGTAATTGGACACTACGGAGGATTTCTCTAAATGTCACTCAAAATTCAGCACCAGAAAAAATCAGCGTTAAGCACAATTTTATAATGTGTGCATGCCCTTTATAGAATAACATATAGTGCCAATTCCTTTGCCTAACTATGAGTGCAAGACTTACGCCTGCTGAAACCTGATGTAAATGCTTGGGCCCAAGTTAGGAACATTACTCTGTATTTCATAACTTTGCAAGTAACTATTTGGAACGCCCCTGACATGTCCATGCCCCTCCCATGGCCACATCTTCTTTTGGGATACATGCTATGGGAGTTAGGTTTGGCTAACTTCCTAAAAGAAAAGTCCATAAGTCATTATTAAGATGGACTTGGGAAAATCCACTGCTTATTTCTAGAATAAGCGGCATAAAATCTGTTTTACTGTTTGGGGATCTTACTTAGTACTTGTGACCCGGATTGGCTACTGTTGGAAACAGGACACTGGGCTTGATGGACCTTTGGTCTGTCCCAGTATGGCAACACTTATGTTCTTATGCTCTTATGTTATGCCTTATAGAATATAACACAATCAGTTTTCCCAGCGAGCATTCTCAAAATGCCAATTTTTCAACACCATTAGACTTGCAAGTATATTCATATTCACATAATAACATATATTTTAATAACAGGATCCTCAGGTATCACAATGCAAGTGCTATCAGCAGTCAAGTTTTTGATATAGCACTACATACTCCTCATTAGTCCCTCATTTTATCTTTAATTACTTTATATCAAAAATTGAAAAGCTACTTAGCTTAGAAAATGAATGGAGCCTCTACTAACATGACCAGGTTTGGCAGTCTTCTTCAGGGTAGAGCTCCAAAATAGCATTTGCAGTTTTCTCATATATCTTCAGAGAGTATCTTATAGAATAGCACGCAGCCAGATGCACGTGCAAAAAGTGCCAAGTAACATCAATAATTGGTTGTTGGATTGAGAGTTAAGGGTTTGTTGCCTAATTAATATGTGTGTGCATCTTGAGCACCATATATAGAATCCAGGGGTTTGTGTAGGCTCTATCTTCTTCTTTAAACACTTGCTTGTTCATATGGCACTTGTCCTTGTATATTACAGCTCAACCTCTTTATAACGCAATCAGGCTTATTTTCGAAAGAGAAGGGCACCCATCTTTCAACACAAATCGGGAGATGGGCGTCCTTCTCCCAGGGTCACCCAAATCGGCATAATCGAAAGCCAATTTGGGCGTCCTCAACTGCTTTCCGTCGCGGGGACGACCAAAGTTCACGGGGGCGTGTCGGAAGCGTAGCAAAGGCGGGACTGGGGCATGCCTAACACATGGGCGTCCTCGACCGATAATGGAAAAAAGAAGGGCGTCCCTGACAAGCACTTGGGCGACTTTACTTGGTCTGTTACAAGAAATTATTTATTTTGGGGGAAAGAGCTCTAGAGCACTCGCTACTGTTTATAATTTAAGAGCAGGTACTATAATTACAAGTTTTAGGATATTAGTTTCTCCACCAATCACCAAAGGTGATAATTGCAATAAATTAAATACATTAAGTATATATAAAAGATACCATATACTCAGAACACAAAGAGACCGTATTTATAGCTTCAAAAAGGTTGATTTAATATACAATTGCACACGAGAGGTAGGTTTTAAGAGATCTTTACAGATAATCTGTACTTAAGTAAGGCAAGGTAGCAGGTCTAGATCAAAAGTTATGTTACTTACAAATCCTTGTTACAAGCATGCTGTGGTCCAGCTGATTGATGAGCACATGGTTAGGACAAGCACAGGGCTTCTGCAGTGAGTGGATCATCTGAGTTGCTTGCAGTTGAAGAGAATCTGAAATCTTGGGGAAACAGCTTTTGCTTTTATATCTTGCAAGCTGCAGGAGGATATGCCATGTGGATCATTGTCCTGGTTTCCTGGTTTCCACACAACCCTTGGGCATTTGCAAAGCATTGTGGTATCTTGGTCTCATGTCTTATGACATCACAAGACTTGCTGTCTGGATCTTGCTGACAAATGGTCTTTTGATGTGAAAAGGCTTCCTGCTCAGTCTCTGGAGCAGATACACATTACAAGTCCGTCCTTTCTGCACATGTCTGAAAGCTGATGGGAGGGGCAGGTATACCTTTGACAAGCAAATGTCTTGTTTATGATTTCCCCTCTGAAGTCTTTGTTATCAATAGCTGGAGTTATGCCTTCTCCAGACTATCTGTCTGCTGGTGGAGATGTCTATGTGATTCTTCAAGTAGCCACCTTAGTCATGCTTTTGTTCAGTCTTTTTAGGTGGGAGGGCAGAGAGAGTTTTATTTCTCTTTGAAGCACAGTATTCTTTGTCTCTTAAATGTCTTTGTAATTAACTAGTCCTACTACCAGAAATTCCCAAGGAAAAAGGGAAAAAAGGTACATCTTTTAAAAGCTGTCTTTTTATATTGATAAAATAATTCTGACAATTGGCTTATACCATAACAGGTCCATTTTTTGTTACGACCAAGCCTCAAAAAGTGCCCGAACTGACCAATGACCACCGGAGGGAAACGGGGATGACCTCCACTACTCCCCCAGTGGTCCCTAACCCCTCCCACCCCAAAAAAAAACTTTTTAAATATTTTTTGCCAGCCTCAAATAGGCATACCCAGCTCCATCACAGTGGTATGCAGGTCCCTGGAGCAGTTTAGTGGGTGCAGTGCACTTCAGGCAGGCAGACCCAGACCCATCCTCCCCCTACCTGTTACACTTGTGGTGGTAAGTTTGAGGCCTTCAAAACCCACCAGAAACCCACTGTACCCACATGTAGGTGCCCCTCTTCACCCCTTAGGGCTATGGTAGTGGTGTACAGTTGTGGGGAGTGGGTTTTGGGGGGGAGTTGGGGGGCTTAGCACACAAGATAAGGTAGCTATGTACCTGGGAGCAATTTGTGAAGTCCACTGCAGTGCCCCCTATGGTGCCCGGTTGGTGTCTTGGCATGTGAGGGGGACCAGTGCACTATGAATTCTGGCTCCTCCCATGACCAAAGGGCTTGGATTTGGTCGTTTCTAAGATGGGCGTCCTCGATTTCCATTATTGCCAAAAATCGGGGATGACCATCTGTAAGGATGACCATCTCTAAGGTTGACCTAAATTCGCGATTTGGGCGTCACTAACCGTATTATCGAAACGAAAGATGGACGCCCATCTTGTTTAGATAATAAGGGTTTCCCCGCCCCTTCGCCCCTTTCGATTATGCTCCTCATACATATAATCATTTAAACAAAAATTGGATCAAGAAATAATTTGGCCAAACTGAATAGGCTTTTCCATGCATATCTGGCACCATATTTTATATTTCATTCTTAACATTATAAATATACTGTCTACATTCTAAGTCATCTCGAGTACTGGAAAGAGTATAAATTACTGTGTAATAAGTAAGTCTGCATTTATTGCCTTCTTAATAGACAAGCGGCTGTTTTTAAAATGTCTTACCCAGAAACACACGAGACAGTGGATTATATCATCAGTTCCACACCATTCTGTCAAGACACATATTAAGGTGTTACAGGACAAGTGGTCTAGTAATGGTGCTTGGCACAACTGAAAATAACAGAATATATGCCATTTTTTTAACCTAACTCTTGGCTTAGTTAATATATAAAGAACTTTGACTCTGTAGAAGTATGTTTGTAATGCCCCTTTGTTTGATCATAAGGTCTGCTCTTGGCTCTTAGTATGCCTTCTAGGCAGATAGTCCAGTTAACCTTTCTTTAGGTAAAAAGCCACAGCTTGACCTTAGTCCTGTCATCCTGTGAATTCCTAAATGATGAGCTGTTCACCATGCTTTTGTCTCTGCAAGTTTTATCTCAGATGTTCTGGATACATTTTCTGTTGCAAATGTGTCTTCCCTCTCCACTCCCTCAAATAAAACCTGTTTCGTTCAAGGCATGTTGCATTCCATGAGAAAACTGTTCTGGCTAATATACTAGGAAATCTATGCACAGTGGCATACCTACCTCAGATGCTACCCAGGGTGGAGCTTCCCCACCCCCTGGCCTGGTACAGGAAGTTGATGTCAGAGGGGGCAGGGGACCGGCAGAGCAGACAGCTGTGCGCCTGCTCCGCACACCACCTTGCTGCATGCACCTGGGGCGGACCACCCCCACCATCCTGCCCTTGGTACACTAGAGTCTATGCAATAAAAAGTTTTGCATGGCCAATAATTATTTTAACAAACACAAATTGATTGTATATGTATTAATACATAGACTTATATGCATTAGATTGATTTTCTATATACTATAGGGGTCTTTTCATTAAAGTGCATTAAGCACTTAGGGCTAGATTCTATATAAGGCGCCTGAAAAATCCGCATGGAAAAAAAATTATGCCTAGGCGTATTCTCTAAAGTATGCCTAAATTTTATAGAATAGACTTTCCACGTGGTATATAGAATATGCCGAGTGACTCGCCAAGCGACCAAATTTGGTCACGTCCATTTAGGCCACATTTTACTTGGTGTAAATCCTCATACCTAAATTAGGCACAGATCAAGTGTATTCTATAATAATGTGCATAGCTTTTAGAAATGCCCATGCCCCACCCATGGCCATGCCCCCTTTTCAACTATGCAACTTAAAATTTAGGCGCACCACGTTATAGAATACACTTAGCGAGTTGTGCGTGTATATCTCAATTAATGCCCATTATTCCTGATAATTGCTTGCTAACATCCAATTAATTGCACTGATTAGCTAGTTAACCAATTAAGTTGTGCACATTGTTATAATACGCTTCATTTTCTGCATGGATTTTCAGGCGCCATATATAGAATCCGGGGGTTAATAAGTGGTTAACCACACAGTAACTACTAGCACACAACTGTGTTAAGGGGTTTTGCATCATTATAGCAGTTACTGTGTGATAAACTGTGCATTAACCCCCTAATTCACGACAAACCTTAAAAAAAAAAAAAAGAGAAGGAAAGAGCTTTACTGGAGACATTGGCACCGACTCCGTGGGTGCTGGGGGTGCTCGAGCACCCCAATATTGAACCCACCGGAAGTCACGACTCTGTCTACCCCCTCTCTTCCTCCCTCCCTCCCTCCCTCCCTCCGGCGCAGCAGTCTTCAGCCTTTCTGTGCTCCTGGCAGCGGTAGCGACGTATACATGCTGCCTTCGGTCTGCCCCGGAAGCCTTCTCTTCAAGTTCCTGTTCCCACCTATGCGGGAACAGGAACTTGAAGAGAAGGCTTCCGGGGCAGAGCCGAAGGCAGCGTGTATACGTCGCTACCGCTGCCAGGAGCACAGAAAGACTGAAGTCTGCTGCGCCGGAAGGAGGGAGGAAGAGTGGGGGTAGACTGAGTCGTGATCACCGTTTGGGGGGGCTTGCACGATCCTGGACCTCGTGGGGGCTCGCGGGGGCAGCAGAGGGAAGATGGATGGGACTGAGAGGGGTGGGGAGCAGAGGGAAGGAGCAGGAGATGGATGGAACTGGGAGGGGTGGGGAGCAGAGGGAAGGAGCAGGAGATGGATGGGACTGGGAGGGGTGGGGAGCAGAGGGAAAGAGCAGAAGATGGATGGGACTGGGAGGGGTGGGAGCAGAGGGAAGGAGCAGGAGATGGATGGGACTGGGAGGGGTGGGGAGCAGAGGGATGGAGCAGGAGATGGATGGGACTGGGAGGGGTGGGGAGCAGAGGGAAGGAGCAGAAGATGGATGGGACTGGGAGGGTGGGGAGCAGAGGGAAGGAGCAGAAGATGGATGGGATGGAGGGATGGGTAGCAGAGGGAAGGAGCAGGAGATGGATGGGACTGGGAGAGGTTAGGCATAGCAGAGGGAAGGAGCAGGAGATGGATGGGACTGGGAGAGGTCAGGCATAGCAGAGGGAAAGAGCAGGAGATGGATGGGACCAGGAGGGGTGGGGAGCAGAGGGAAGGAGCAGGAGATGGATGGGACTGGGAGGGGTGGGGAACAGAGGGAAGGAGCAGAAGATGGATGGGACTGGGAGGGGTGGGGAGTAGAGGAAAGGAGCAGGAGATAGATGGGACTGGGAGACTAAGATGTGCCTGCTTTGTGAAATGTACATTTTTTTTTTCTATTGTATTTTGCAGAGTACAGGAGAAAATACATTTCTGTTTCTCTTTTACCAGTATTTGCACTGCTTACAGAGTCTGGCTTTCTTAAAGAGATCTATATTTCAGTTTTTGTGGGCATGTTTTTTTGTGGTTCCTTATTTTGTATCTCATGAGGGTCTGTCCCTGTTCTGCATATGTGACTGACGTGACGGATTCTGCTAGCATGTAGTGTTTGAGTAGGAATGTGTAACAGTCCAGCTTGTTGCAGTTTTCCAGTAGCAGGTATATTGGTGCTCTAGGGTCCAGTGTAAAATTTATAGCACTGTCTTTTCATAGGTGGGTTAAGACTAAGTTTTCTGTATAAGTTTTGAGTGTCTTTTTGTAGGGTTTTGTGTTATTTCATAAAGTGTCTGGCCCTATTGTTTTTTTTTGTTACATTTGTACCCTGCGCTGCAGGCTCAATGCGGCTTACATGGGGCAATGGAGGGTTAAGTGACTTGCCCAGAGTCACAAGGAGTTGCCTGTGCCTGAAGTGGGAATTGAACTCAGTTCCTTAGTTCCCCAGGACCAAAGTCCACCACCCTAACCACTAGGCCACTCCTCCACTTTGATATGCTGGCTTCATATTCAGCATTTTAGTCTGGTGCGTGTGTGCTTTTTTCACTCAGCCTCCGTACCCCCCCCCCCCCCCCCCCCCCGATGACAAGGTATGATTCGGCGGGAGGGGGGAGGCCTGGACCTGGGGGGGGAGCTGGAATGGGAGGGGGAGGGGGGAATGCACCACCTTAAAAAAAAAATTCAGCACCCCAATAATTTAAAAAAGTTGGCTCCCATGACTGGAGAACGTGGGACAGAGTATCAGTCCTGGTTTATTCTCACTTGTGGTAAGACTTGTGGAGACTGTGAGCTTGGGGGGAGCAGCTGGCAGTGATAAGTCTGACCAAAGTTTGACTCAGAACCGCTTGGAGGGCTGTAAATTCTATTTGCTGCAGGGGAGGAATCCTGACTCACTGCTTCAGATTGTGTTGTGCTTGTGCCAGTTAGTGAATGGCGGCTTCCATGGAGGCAGTTAAGTGGTTTTTCCGCTGTGTGACTCACCATATGGCGTTGGGATGTTGTAGTACGTGCAAGACGGGAATCCCATGGATATGGGGAAATAGTTGGCAGCAGCATGTCTTTGGATTTGGCACAACAACCAACCGGCAGAGCCAGTGTGCAGTTTGATGCAGGAGAGTGCGGAAAAGAGCACCATTTTGTCAGGGCCAACTTGCAGTGAGGAACAACCTCTGTCTGATCATGTGTGGAGCACAACCATCGTTTTACAACCTCAGGGCCCAACAGAGCATTCAGCTGCATTGGGATCTTTGTTTTCTCCAGAGTTTATGATTCTCTTGCACCAGGCCTATTTACTGAAGCAAGGACAGTCAGAATTGCTGCAAGGTGCTTCAGTTTTTCGCCCTGCTGCCCCTCCAGCTCCAAAGAGATCTCATTTACCCTTCTGTCCACTCCTGAAGGGCTATCTCTGCTTCTTATCTGATGTGACCTCAGTCTATTCAGAGGAGCCATCACTGAAGGAGCCATTAGAGAAGGAAGAGCCCCCTCCTGAGGACGGAGATTACCCAAAAGTACTGAGATTGTCTTATAAAGAAGAGCTCAGCACTCTTATTTCTAAGGCATTGGCGGTGCTTTCCATTGAGGCGCCTTTTGCTTTGGCATCAGTTCTATCTTCGTCAATCATGAGTGGGCTTAGACGTCCTTCTGATGCCTTCCCAATGCATCCAGATATTCAAGACCTGATTTCAGCAGAATGGGTCTCACTGGACATGGGGCTATTGGTTCTGGAGGAGAAAGAGAAATTGCAGCTTCCTGGGGTGGACCTCCCTTGTTATGGTGGTGACTAAGAAGACTACTTTGCCGTTGGAAGGGGGCATTGCCCTAAATGACCTACAGGATAGGAAGCTAGAAGGCTCGCTCAAACAAGCCTTTGAAATGGCCTCTTTGAGTCTTCAAGTGACAGTGTATAGCTCGTTCATGGCTAGAGCATTCCTGAAGTGGCATCAGCAGTCTGCAACATAAGACGGACGCCATAAAACCCAACTGGAAGCGGGGTTGGCTAAATTGGGGATGTTATTTATGACATGTTACAGGTTACAGCCCGCAGCATGTCTTTGGCTGCAAGGCACATGGGCAACTCTGGTTGCATTAGGCAGTGGATGCAGCATCAAATCATGTCTAGTTAAAATGCCCTTTCAGATAAGTGGCTATTTGGAGAAGAGCTCAGTAATTTAGTGAAAGAATGGGGGGAAACTAAGCCACAATGGTTGCCGGGGGATAAGTCAAAAACCTCTAGTCATCTGTCTTCAGGGAGCTCTCGAGCTTGATTTTGAGACAGCAGATGGTACCGGCCTAGGCATCAGCAATATGGTCAGGAAACCTGCTTTCAGGCACACCAATCTTCCTTTCGTGTGGACAAGAAGTCCTCCTCGCAAGGCTGGTCCAATTTTCTCTTCCTCCGGTGGGAGAATGTCTTCAGGAGTTTCGAGAGAAGCGGGCCAAAATCATGTCAGACCAGTGGGTTCTGAATATTCTTACAGAAGTTTACAAGTTGGAGTTCTCCCACCAGTCACTCCTGTCTTCTTGAAGTCTCCTTGTCAAAAAGGAATCAAAGTGTTCAAGGTTCAGGCCACTGTAGATTGCTTGCTGATGTACAGGGCTATTGGTTCCAGTTCCCCAATCTGAACAGGGACAAGGCAGATACTTCATCTACTTCATTGACCCAGAATTTGAATAGTACTAAATTTCCAATGGGATTGATCCAGATACATAACTCTACAGTTATGTATCTGGATCAAACCCAGATATCAATCAATCAATCAATAAATAAATAAATAAAATAGGCAACTAAGGAGGGAAGTTATCAATGTGGGCTACCATTAAGATGTGTTATTTTACTGTTAACCCCAGTTATAAGTAACTAGATCTCATTGCATAAAATGGGACCTGTACTGAAATAACATGGGTTAGTGGTAAAAATAACGTCTTAATGGTAGCCCATGTTGATAACTACACCCCTATATCATTTTGAAAATTTGCTGCAAATGAATAGGTTTCCAGTTACAGTAAACTGATTGCTTTTTATGAGGTGGCATCAGCATAACATTTGAGTGTGTCTATTATGTTAGGTAGACCAGTGATAACATAGAAGTCCCTTTTAAGGTGGTGTTTGTCTTCAGATTTGGGAAAATTGTATCATTCTTCATTGTAGCAGGGTTGTAGTGTTTGATTGAAAAACCTGGACAAGGTAGACTGCTCTATTGTAAGTGTGAATCCATTCACCTTCCTAACCTATATTGCTCTATACCCACTTCACCCAGGGCTGGTCTTAGGCAGGAGCAACTGGTGCAGCTGCACAGAGCCTCGCGGTCCCAGGGGCCCCACACTGCCGACTAGAGACCTGCATGGGAACGAAGTTTGTGGCTTTTTTTTCTTGTTTGGTTCCCCCCCCCCCCCCCCCTCTGTTTCTTCTCCCATGGCAGATCCAGCACCAATCCCTTCCCTAGATTAATTTCCCTTCTCTCTCTCTCTCTTTCTTGTCTTCTTCCTTTTCCTCCTCACCTTTACCCTCTCCCTGTTTCCTCCCTTTGTCTTAATTACAACATCCAGAACACTAGAAGAGGCTAAATGTTAGTGAGTCATCCTGTCAGGTGTAGACTTTCATACCGGATTGAATCTGCATGTGGAGGGCAATTCTATAACAGAACACTTACATATGGGTGCCTAGAGGATACCTATGTGGTACCTATTATATAAAGGAAGTAGGTGCCTTCTTTCTATCCTAGAATACTAGAGTAACTGGTAAAATATGCTCCCATAATTTAGGCTCCAACACTTAGACCAGCCACAGAGCTTGTGTAAGTGCTCATGCCTAAACTGCTGAAACACATGTGTAAATTATAGTATTCTATCATTTATATGTATAACCGTGCACCCTCACCCACGCTCTGCCCAAATGCCACCCCTATGTATACCCACCTTCCAACTATGCGCTATTGAATTTAGGTACCTTTTCAAAGAACAGCACAAAACCAGACTTTTGGTGTTTATGTGCAAATGTGCACACATTCAAGCATATATGCTGGTATTCTAATCATTTACATGTGTATTCGGTGTTTAAATGTTAGCACCTTATCTATATAATTGTCCTTCTCCAGGTGGCATGATATTTCTGCTATAAATATGTGATAAATGCTGCCCTGCTTATCACACTTTATTAGATTCTGGCAGTATGCCTGATTATTATTCAAGTGCATGTAACATAGAAAATAATAATAGATAAAGGCCATATGGCATATACAGCTTGCCCAGCTACATCAACTCATCCTTTTACACCCCTATCCTATGATCCTTTGTTTCAGAGTCTCCTTTTCATTGAAAAAGTTCCATCTCCTGTGCATTTATACCTTGAGGGATTTCAATATCTCTATCATGTCTCTTCTCCAGTGTATGCAGGTTTAAATCTTCAAGTCTGTCCCATATGCTCTATAACAAAGACCATTGGTCATTTTAGAAGTCACCTTCTGGACTGACTCTATCCAGTTTATATCCTTTGGAAAGGTGGTCTTCAGAAATTCAAGAGTACTCCAAGAGGTCATACCTGAGACTTGTATAGAGGCAGTATTGTCCCCGTTTTCTGCTAGTGATTACTCTCCTTAAGCACCCAAGCTTCCTTCTGGCTTTGAGTTTTGCTTTAGCTACTTATTTGGTCAACTATTACTACATCAACATAGGCAGTCATAATTACCCTATGTATTGCATCATAAGGAGCATGGTAATTGGTTTGACCCTACATTGCAATGTTTATTGTGATGTAAACAGTTTATTGCACAATTTAAAAATGACACAATTTATCTTTTGATATCTAAGGACTAATGGAAGCATGTTAAATGGATAAACTGAGGGATTCTACTATTTATAAATTGAACCCTGAAATTTTTTCTATGTTTTGATAATGCCTTAAATTCCCATAATACTCCTTGGTAACAGCAGCAAGAAAGTATGAAGACGTTGATATTCTGTTTTGTCCTCACCTGCCAAAACTATGCGTACTGCAGAGATGTGATGAGTGATGGGGTATCTGAAACTATTTGCAGTGATAGGTCTATAAGTACTGTACCATATAATACCTCCATAGGCAGGAGCTGCTTCTACAGTGTATGGCATTTATTAAAGTTCATTCGCTCTCTACATTATTTTGCACCTGGAATCTTGCAGTCTTCAATCATTTTAGCCAACAGTTTTCAGTTATATAGAACCTATATATTGCCTTTTCCATAAGTAATGTTAAAAGTTAAGGGTGCAATAGTAGTAAAACGAGTACACTGTTAATCAAACTGAGGTGTGATAAAGATGACATCAGTCAATCAGCATTCTCACCTGGATTGAGTCATGCCCATTTCTACTTATGCCCTGCCCATCTCATATGACTGAATAGGCATATCTCCACCCAACCCCCACCCCACTGCACACCTCACCTATATACCCCCCTAAAACTATGCCTCCTGCCCATCACAGAAACCATGAACCTCTCCATTCAAACCATACCCATCCCCTTCCACACCTCAGACCCTTCCCAACCACACTCCCCACTAACATCATTCAGTGAAGTCACGAGAAATGGACACCAGTCGCTTTGACCACTGGAAGTCCAAATTACTGCTACTAGGTGGTACATGATGTAGCTGGAAGTTTTTCTCCCTTTCCCTTTTGTGCTTGTCACAAAACAATGACAGGAGGAAATCTTCCTTTCCCTCCACTCCCTGTCTTCCAAATAGGATGGTTTCACTGAAAATGCACATGTCCTATTAACCTACTTGCCTTCTAGGAAACCACATAACAAGCAACCATGCATCAAGGGTTGTTAAAGAACATTTATTGTGATTCACAGTATTATTTTTATACCACAAGGACCCTTTTAAGCTAGAGTTATGAAAATGTTTTAAAAATCAGAGAGGAAAAAAACATGTGTCTGTGGTCATGGTAACTGTGAACCAATGGTGAGGGATAAGCTTGAACATGTCAATCCTGTAAAAGATATAAATGTTAAGGTATATGGAAGGAAATCAAGTGGTAAATAACACGTAATAGAGATTACATGAGAACAAATCCTTATAGGCTGTAGAAAGGTTATGTGCTAATGCACAGGATAAACTGAGCAGTCACAGGAAAATGCATAATACGTTGATTCAACAAACGGATATGAAGGAAACTCCTAATAGACATATAGCAAAGAGTGACAAAGAAGAACCATAAGATTTGTTACTTTCTCAAAGACTGTGATACAGAGTTGGAAGGTCATTTGCCAAAAGAAAGTATATTCAAACCACCAGAGACTCTGACAGATACCAGAGAACAAAACAGAAGTGAAATAACAGACACCAAAGTTCAGGCACTCTCAGATGCAGAAAAATGGTTTTACTCTCAAGAATTTACGGATTCAGTCACCAGCATAGCCACTAGCCATAATGCTGCGGACAATGCAATCAAAGATGTAGCATTTGACCTTCCTGATGACAACATGGTGGATTCTACAAATATCAAACTGCGCCAGGCTGCTGCTTATTTGCTGGAAAAGCTAGGAGAAGTGCAGATCAGTGAAAGGTTTTTGTCCCAGGGCTTTATGAAGGTGAAATATGGGTAAGAATTTTAGGGGTAATTCATTTCACGTCAACATTGGGGTTTTTTTTTTCTAAGGAAGTGATAGGTCTTAAATGACAGCAGAATATGGGGACAGAGAGCTAGATTCAGAAAATAGCACCCAAAGCTAGGCGCCGGTATAATCCACGCTAAGCTAGTATTCTGTATAGGACATTCTACGTTGGCTGTCCTTTACAGAATTCTAGTTTCATGCACATTTTGCACCTAACTTTGGGCGCGGCCATTAACGCCTGCCGAAGGCTGCTACAAATGTTCACTCAAATATCGCTCCACTCATCAGTTAAGTGCGCAAATGCAGGTATTCTATAACATCGTGCCTAATTTCTGGGAATGCACCTGACCTGCCAATGCCCCTCCCATGGCCATGCCCCTTTTGGAGTTATGCGCTATGAAATTTAGGTGCACATGTTATTGAATAGGGCTTGGGCAGATCAGTGCATAACTCTGAATGACTGCCAACTAAGTGCTTGTTAACTTTAATAATTGACTGTTAGTGCTTAACTGGCTAATTAGTTTACACATAGATCTGAGATCCGTGCCCGAATTTGGGCGACCTATACAGAATCAGGGAGAGAATACCTAACAGTTATCAATCTGTCCTGCCTGTCCCTTTTCTTTTCCTGTTAAAGAGAACTGAAGTTAATCAAAAGGACAATGGAAAAACAAGGCATGAAGAATTGTTCCCTCTAAACTAAGTGTGAGTCTTCCACCTACAGCCCTGCCAGTGGATGGTGCTGTTTTACTATCACATTTTCAATAGAGACAGGCAAGCTGTACAGGACAACAGGTAACCTGCCTGTCCCTAAAGAGTAAAAAACACAATATTGAAGCACCAACCCCCCCCCCCCCCCCCCCCCCCCCCCACTGGCAGCCATGTAGTTGGAGGACTCCTGCTCAGCTAAGAGTAAACAGTGGTCTGAAGATGTTCATGATTTTAGCTGGTGGATTTACATAGAACTCTCTAAAACCCCACTGGTGTACTGTCTTTACCAAAAACAAAAAAAAAGTACATCTAAATTGATTATGCAGGCAACCATGTTGTACATTATTAAAAAGTTTTAGTATGGATTGATGGAGGAAGATTCCAAGGTCTGTGTAATGAGGGAACTAGGTCAAAGATATGTCTGTCTGAAATGGGATGAAAAGGTTATACAATAGCATCTAAGGACTGCTTATGCTAGGCTGTGTCTGGAATAGGTTGTAAATGTGGTTGTGATAGTAGGTTAAAAAATGGGAATATTGATGCTTTGTATTGAAGGTATAAATAAGCTCATGGATCTATATTTCCAAATATTTTATTAATTTCCAAGAATACAAATAACAGGAAAACAATGATGGAAAAACATAGGAAGCAAGAAACACAACAGGTGGGAAAGGAAAAAAGAGAAAGGAAAGAAGAGAAAAAAGGAGGGGAAAGCACCCAGGTGTTTAACAAATAAGTCATTTGTACTGGTTTAAGGTGTGGCCTGAATAGTTTGGAGGTAGTTGTCCAAAATAGACCAAATTTTTTTCTTAGATACTATCATCCGACTTTTTGCAGCCATGGCGAGCTCAAACTTCTGATGCTGCAGGACTGTAATGAATATTCAGCAACTGTACGTTTTTCCAGTTTTGCAAAATATGCCGTTGAGCAATAGTGAGGAGAATGTCCAATAGTTTTGATTGCGGGGAGGTCAAATCAAAAGTTGCATGAACGGACTTAAAAATTACAATTGAATAAGCTCATGGATCTGATAAAAGATATTAAGAATTCTAGAAAGCCAGGATGGGTGCTGAATAGTTTTATTAGCCCTGTGAGAGATAAGGACCAAGTAACTCTCCATGAAATACTGAGAAAGGTGTGAGCTAAGTCCAAACATAAACAAACGTACTCATATACGTATACCAGTAATCATGACAGAGACTACTGGTCATTATTCAAAACATGCCCTAACTCAGGATGTAACCTTTGACCCTATAGGTCACTAGACACCCCAGTCCTTATGGATAATCTGTTGTACCCTCCCTCTAAAGCAGAGATCTCCATTTTGAACACAGAAAGCCAGCCACACTGCTGTCTTTCCTCCCCATATCTAGCCCTGTAAACAGCATCAATTGTAATATTCATTCAATCATCCATTCACTCAGTCATCTGTGTTCAATTGATGTATCTACAGAAGGACTCATCACTCTTGTATTGACCCAGAACAAGTGCAGTTACTATTAATTTCAACTATCTGTAGTACATTTTTTGTTTGCTTATTTGTAATAAAACAGTTGGGAATTAAGAAAGAGAGTCTTCCCATAAGCACATTGATATCTAGTTTAACTTGCTGTGTAGCAATACAGCTAATACATTAATATCTCTGTCATGGCATCTATACCCTTTCACAGCCCCGTCAAATAATGCAGCATAAGACAAGACTAAACAGCAAAGCATCCATATTCACTGACTGACCCTTACTTTTTTCAGTTGCTAGCTCCTTGTATAGGTGCTAAAGTAGCTCTGTCTGGCTAATGTGAAGCACCAGGTATTTAGCTTTGTAGGGCTTTACCTATTGCCTAAATCAAAGTTGTCTCTAAGATGTGTGAGCCAACAGAAGCACTGAAGTTCTCAACAATACAGAATTCAGACCCCTCCAACCAAACATTCCTAACAATTAGCCTCTTCCCCAGCTTGGAGGTTGAAGATTAAATTATATAAAACAGCGGTTATGGAAGCTAAAAAAAAAACCCCTTTATTATCAAAGATTAATGAGTGATGATAATAAGAGCCAGAAAACATTATTTAAAAATTTTCGCCCTTTACAATAACCCAAATTTCTGAATAATTACAACCCTTAATGAAGGAGTTGGCACATTATTTTAAGGGTAAGGTGGAGAAAATAAGGACTATATTATTAAAATCAGGTCTTAATTGTACTAAGGAGTTTCAAGAAGACCTCACAAGCGTTGATAACGATATTGCGGTGAACTGTATATTTTGACCAAGTATTAATTGGTGATATTAATTCTATATTTAAAAAGTTAACTGGCAAACTTTGTTTACATTTGTCCATCTTATCTATTAACTAATATTCCAGCAGAGATAATCTTTAATAAATAAAATACTTGAAGAAGATAACTTCCCCCTGGAAATTGGGAAAATTATACTGACTCCTATACCAACATCAAATGATGTTGATCTGTCGGAAGTGGCAAGCTTTCGTCCCGTAGCAAGTATATCCTGGTTGGCAAAGTTATCAGAATTTACAGTTGCATCACAGACAATATCTTACTTAGACTCACATAATATTCTTCACCATTCTCAGTACAGTTTTAGACTAATACATAGTACAGAGAGCTTGTTGTTATCAATCATTATGAAAGCTAAAATGTTGTTGAGTCAAAATATCTCCTCAGTCCTATTACAGTTTGTTGTATCTGATGCATTTGATAACAGTGGATCACGGCTTGTTGTTAGATTGACTGAGTGAGTTGGGTTGTACAGGAATAGTCCTGAAGATGTTTTGAAGTTTCCTTAGTAACAGACAATATAATGTGAAGAAGAATGGGAAGTTCTCTAAAAGCTGGAGTCCCTCAGGGTTCGCCGTTATCACCTATATTGTTCAATGTCTTTATGAGCTCATTGGGATATATTTTAATTCATCTTCATGTTTTGTTGCATCTTATATGGATGATATTTTTATTTTGTTGTCTCTTCAAACAGTGTCCAATATAGAGAAATTGACTATTGAATGTATTGAAAGGATTCATTTCTGGGCCTCAAAAAATTTGTTAAAACTTAACACCTTAAAGACTAAGTTGCTGTTTTTTTTTCAACCTCGTTATCCAGTGTTCCGCAGAATGTTGTTTTAACTTCAGGAGAAAGTTTACTTTTTGAGACATCATCTCGAGTCTTGGATTTTATTCTTCACTCCCAACTGACTTTGGAACAACAAGTTAATAATTTAAGTAGACAAGTGTTTTACAAATTGAGGCAGTTAACAGCAATAAGATCAACATTCTTTCCAGAACAGTTTAGATCACTGATACAGGCTATAATTTTACCACAATTAGATTATTGTAGCTCTTTATTTGATGGTATAAATCTAAATCTTTAGAAAAGGCTTCAATTGTTACAGAACTATGCAGCTAGGCTGATGTTTTGTAAAAAATAAATATGATCATGTTACCCATTATAAAGGGAATTGCACTGGTTGTCGGTCAGAGCAAAGGTGGACTTCAAGATGGCTTGTTTAGTTTATAAAATATACAGTGGTTGCTGTCCTGTAGATTATATTTCCCTGGTATCCTATTCATTAAACATCCGACCTTCCCAGAATAGTTATTCTATGAATTTAATTCTTCCATCGGTAAACAAGATTCGTTATAAGCGTTATTATGATAATTCCTTTAGCTGCACTGCAGTGAAATTATGGAATTCAATTCCTATAAAGATTTTTGGTATCTTGGATTATCTGACATTTAGGAAAGCTTTAAAATCTTTTCTGTTTGATAAATACTCTAAATTATAAGCTTAAATTGTACCTATTTATCTTGTAACCCGTGCTGACTCCTTTTGTAAAAGTGCGGGATAGAAAAGCTGGAAATGGAATGGATTATTCTTTGCATCATAAATCACTGTCAGGTCATGCTTTCCCTCCCCTCCCCTCATCATAATTCTACATGCTAATAATCTACACTCTCATTTGCTTCCCAGGTGAGCAGTAGGTCTGAGGGATGGAACAGAGCACTGTGGAAAGACTCGGATGTCAAGCTTGTATCTGCCCTATCTTCATCTCACTTTCAGCAGTGTCCTTGACTCAGGGATGTTCCTCATACTATCAGTCCTGAGGGCCAATGCTTAAAGCCCAGGTGCTGAAGTCCACAAAGCAAACCCCATAACACAACAACAGCACAGACAACTACCTAGTTAATGCTCCAAGCAAATGACATTCAAATTTTGTGCACAGATAATTCACACTATTAAGCTGGAAGCAAGGGTAGGAATGTGGCTGGTGAATGCACACAAACGTTTTGTGGTAAGCAGTGGTGTAGCTATGGGTGGGCCTGGGTGGGGATAGGCCCACTCATTCTTGGCTCAGGCCCGCCCAGCGACAGCACCCCGCATCAACATCTCTCCACCTCTACAGCGTCCTGGCATCTGCCCGCCCATTGCTGAACCCCGTCCCTCCCTGGTGTACCTCACAGGCATTCCCGGCTCCTGCAGTGATTCATTATTGCTGCCAGCAATGACCCTGCAGGCTTCCATCGGCCAGGTCCTGCCCTCGTTTTCATCATTTCCTATCTGGTGGGAACTGGCCGCCAGAAGCCTGTGGAGCCAGCACAGGCAGCAATAATTGAATCACTGCAGACAGACGCTGGGGATGTCTGTAAAGTATACCAGGGAAGGATGGGGTTCAACGACAGGCAGTCAGATGCTGGGATGCCATGGAGGAGGAGAGATGTGGGGTAGGTGAAAAAATCTATAATTTTTAAAATATCTCTGGGGGGGGGGGGGGAGGCTGTGAAGTGCCATGCCGTGGAAGGGCCCATCTAAGTTAGCTCTGGAACCATCCAAAATACTGGGGCTGGCTACCCCACTGGTGGTAAGCATGGCTCTTGTGCACATGCCTAGACAAAACTGGAAGTGCAAGCACACATCGGCACTGTTCTTCTCCACCTTTAAATTTGAGCTTTTCAAAAATTTGTTTGCACTTTCAATTTTGAAAGGTTCATATTTAAGTGCAGAAAAACTTTTGCTTGTGCTCAGACTCATACACATTTGTTTCTCACTATCAGCGTTTAGAAGCTGAACAGCCGTCCTTCAGCTTCCATAAGAAAACAAAACCAGTGAGAAATTGACAAGAACTCCTCCCCTAAACCCCCTCTATGCTGACCCTGAGATGGTGGTAAGTTTTTAGCGCTATAGACCATCATTTGCTTTGAGCATTACAGTGCTGCTGTCTGTTTGAAGGAATAACTGACCTCATTTGCATCCATTTGAATGCATTTCAATACAATTTGTGGCAATGTTTAGCACATATGTTAACACCCATGCTCCAGCCCTTTGAGCATTCTGTGCACAAAAACGTGTGTGCAAATCAAGCACTAACCACTTCTTAGCGCTGGCATTAGTTGTGAGCATCGGCTCCCTGGCGATGCCCCATCTACATTGAGTGTGAGTCTGAATCAGTGGTGTAGCCACAGGGGGCCTTGGGGGCCTGGCTTCCCACTTTGGGCTCTATCCCCTTCCAAACCTGCGGCACCCCCTTAAATAGCTGGCGGGGATACCGAAGCTTCACCAGCCAAAGAAATGCAGTATCTGAACCGCTCCTCTCCTCCTTGCACTGCTTCTGTGATGCAGAAGTCTGCAGCATGCTTCCTGCCACCAACGCTAGGACTTCTCGCACATGCTGAGTTCACACAAGAACTCAGTATGTTCGGGGAATCCTAGAGTCAGTGGCTGGAGGCATACGTCTAGTAGCGCTATAGAAATGATAAGTAGTAGTAGTAATTCTGTAACTGTGTGACTCCATTTAGGTGCACCAAGGCCATGAGGTAGGAGACTATTCTATAATGGAACTTAGTTCCATTATAGAATATTCAATAACCTGGTATCAGAGTGCCTAACATTTAGATGCCCTACAACTGATGTACATGTGAGCACCTAAGTGTGGCAGGACTGTATGTAACTTACATTATTCTGTAAGTACCTGCATAAGTGGGCGCCCTACCTGTGTCCTGCCCATGCTGCACCCCTGTTTATATCCCCTTGCAAATACTAAGTTAAGCAAGTGTTTGAAAAATACCACTTAGGTACCCCGCTAGCACTTACCCTGTTTCCCCGAAAATAAGACATCCCCTGAAAATAAGACCTAGTAGAGGTTTTGCTGAATTGCTAAATATAAGGCCTCCCCCAAAAGTAAGACCTAGCAAAGTTTTTGTTTGGCCCCGATGGGACATGGACACAGAAACCTTAATTTTCTTTGCTGCAACCCAAAGACGAAATAACATAAAAGAAATGCAAGAAACAAGACTGCGGTGGAAAATCTATCGTCCAGTGGACTCCTACCATCCTCCTTCACGCTTTTGTGAAGATCAACTACCGATAAGTGAGCCCGGAAAAAAAAGAAACATACCCCTTGCAGAAATAATAAAAGAAAAGAAAATGAGTAACCGAGCCCTTTCGGCGCTGCTCCATCGCCCAAGGGCTAAGTCAGACTAGAAGGATGGAAAGTGTTGCGAATGTACAGGAGGAGCGCATAAAGCGCCACCAATGGGGAACGGAGCTACTGTAGAATTTTTTTTTAACGTTTGTAATATGGTAGGGATGATCCTGCGCCCTAAGCCCTCTCACAACCTCCCGAGATCCCCAGCCAGAGCAGCCCGGCCCCACATTCCATTACCTTCCCTAGTTCATACCCCTCCTCCATTCCCAGCCCGGCCAGGGCGGCTCTGCTCCGCTCGAGTCCTGCGGTCACTGTGGGCAGATAGGCGAGCCACGGCCTACTCCTGCAGGATACCGCCCCCCACTTCAATACTGTTCCCGACTGCCACAGTCCCCCTACTACTCCCGAATAAGACATCCCCTGAAAATAAGACCTAGCGCATCTTTGGGAGCAAAAATTAATATAAGACACTGTCTTATTTTCGGGGAAACACGGTACATGGATATGTGTGCACATTTATATATATATATGTGTATATATATATAAATATATATATATATATATATATATATATACTGCCTTTTTGAAGAAATTCACTCAAGGTGGTGTACAGTAAGAATAAATCAAATATGAGCAATAGACAATTACAGCAGTGCAAATATTCAAATAACAATACAAAGTATGGCACAGTGTACTACTTACAATGTCAACATAATACATAATAGAACATTTTAATTGACAGTGAAGGGTATAAGCAAAGATTGATCATATAGATAGGTAAGAGAGTAAGAAGAGTTACAAAGTAAGGTCACTAATTTAAAGAAAGTTGCACATGAGGTCAGAGAGATGATTAAATTTATCTCAGTTAGAGTAGGAGTGGATTAACATGTCCTGCTGCAGTATGAGCAACCTATGTCACTCTTTGTGTGTGTGATTGACATATATGCACATAAGTGAAATATACCAAACATGAAGGGGAAACACCAGAGAGAGAAACCAAAGTACACTCACACAAGAGCAAAGAAACAAAAGCACAAGGAGCCTTCAAGAAAGGGGGCGTCAACACGCACACAATCCCACAGATTCTATATATATCATCCAAATTTGCACACAGATCAAAGTTGCATGGGCAAATTAACTAGCTATAGACTGATGTCAACAATCAATTATTGCATTTAATTACCAGTAATTAGATTTTGAACGTGCATCTTCCTGGACACTATTCTATAACCCCGTGAGCCTAAATATCCTAGTGCGCAACTCAAAAGGGAACATGGCCTGGGCCATTCCAAAAATTTGCATGCAGAGTTATAGAATACTGCCCAGAGCTGGGCGCCAGCATTTACACCAGGTTTCAGCTGGTGTAAATACTGGCACCAAGATTTGGGTGCTGCAATGGGTTCTAAGCACTATTCTATCAAGAACGCTCAACTTGGAGCATCCTTTATAAAATAGCGCTCTCTGCTGGCTTTTCCAGCACCCAAATTTAGGCTCCGTTTACTGAATCTGGTCCAATGTGCTCATAAATGTTTGCACGTAGTCTATTGAACTGACCTTCAGATGTCTGGAGAAGCAATTAAAGGAGTTAGCTCAATGGTAGAAATATGAATAATCCTCCAAAAGAACGCTTGCTAAAGCAAGAGTACCTCTGACTTACAATTAAATTGGGGCTAGTAAGAGAACAGACATTCCTAAGCCACAGAACATAAGGAGTTGAAGCCTATTTTTTTTCCAAAAGCAATCTCACAGACGAGAAAATTGCAGATCTATATAATTAAAGAGGATGCGTGTAAATGGACAATGGAGTCATTGTGCTTCTCCATTGCTCTACCTCTCAATCTCATCAAGCTTCTGGACTTCAAAAGCACTCAGTGGGTGGAGGAGGGATGATGAGATGGTGAGGGAGCAGGAGGAGAAGACCCCATTAGTTTTTATTTACTAAAATAGAGCCATCATTTTCTTAACTTTCAGACTGAAGGAAGGCACCTAGTCCTTCCCTTCTTGGTAAGTATGAATAAAACTGAGCAACTATGAGGCACCGATGCTTTAAAGTTATAAACATATATGGCCTGATTTTATAACAGAAGGTCTATGTTATGATTCTGCTAAACAGGCAGCGGAATGGCTGGAACTTGTCTCTCATTGGCCTGTCAGGATTTCAGCTGACGTCTGTAGCTGCAGACATCAGAAGACAAAATCTACTTAACCTTATCTTTCCCTACAACCTTTGCTTTAGCGTTGATTGCTCATCTGAAGCCTGCTTCTGCTAGGGCACTTTGTGTATACATTGGGAGTTTTGCTTCTCTCCTTGTTGTTTGTTGATTGTGTGTGTGTGTGTGCACTAGGTATTCCCAGCATGAGCTTGATTGCTTCACTTCACTACACCTGGTCTGTTCCCTGCTTCTTTGGTTTTGTGCTGTCTGTGGTAAGCTTGTTCCTTGTATCGCTCTTCTTTGCTTGATTTAGTTCCCTTTCTCTCTGTGTTCCTTTTTGTGCTAAGCTTAGGCTCTGCTCCCTGTGGTTCTGCCTCTGTTTGGCAGCCTCCCCATCCTTGTATTTGCTCCTGTTTGTTTGTTTTAGTTTCCCTTTGTTTGCCTCACCTTTGTCTGACATGTAGCCCTGCTTCCTGCAGTTCGGTGTTTCAGGAGTAGCCTTTTCCTTAGCCTGTTTCCCTTTGTTTGCTGAGTCTGTCTCCTGATTCCGGTGAGCAGTGCTTATCTGATCTGTGTATGTTAAGGCAACTTTCTCTGTTTGCTTACTCTTCCCTTTACCTTGAGTGCTGTGTGACACAGCCTTGTATATTCCTATAAGCAGTTCCCTTTATCCTTGTGTGTTGTGGGGCCAGCTCTGTGTATTCTTAAAGGTGGTTTCCCTTTACCTTTGTGTGCTGTATGGTACAGCCTACTGTGTTCCCTTGTGGTGCTTCCTGTATCCTTGTCTGCCCTGTGGCTCAGCCTTGTGTGTTCCTTTAGAAGCTTTTGTCTCTTGCCTTTTCCCTTCTGTCTCTTGCCAGTGCTGTGTGTGCTGCTTGTGCTCCAGTCCCTTAGGGGACCCTCCGTTGTTCTTTCTCCCTTCCCAGTGTACGAGTGGGTTCCCATTCGGCCATGAGGCCCGCACACTTGGACTCTGTACGAGTGGGTTTCCGATTGGCTGTGTGGCCCGCCTGAATGCTCTATCTCCCATTTTCTGGTGGTGCTAGTTGTTTGTCCTATGTGTGCTGTGGTGGCTGGGGTTGTGTGTAGGGCCTGTTTGGTCTGCCCTAGGCATTGGCCAAGACCTTATGCTAGGCCTCGGCCTAGGCTCAAGGACTCACGACCAGATTAGCAGTCTATATGTGAAGTCCAAAAAGACACCTATTTTATAAAGACAGCATATGCACCTATCTGCCTTTATAAAATAGGCAGTGTTGTTCAAAGTACTAGGTCAAAGTACTTCAGTAAAAATAAATTTATTTTTTAATACTTAAGTAAAAGTACAGTGAAGAACACTTTACAAATTTACTTGTGAAAGTAAAAAGTTAATGCCTAATGTTATATTTTTTGAGTAAAAAAGTAAAAGTACCGTAACTACAATGAATGCAGCTATTGTTAATGTTTTCATCCCAACAACTTTATTGCGCTACAAGTCAATCCACTTTGCATTTAGTAAAACAAGTCATTAATCCAGCACAGCTAAAAAGGTGCAACCACTGCACTAGTAGGAAGTGGATTGTTCAGTCTGAAAAGAAGTTCCCTCACATCAGGCCATTCTGCAATAATACTGATGTTTTCCAGGTCTGCTTGTTACAAAGCCAACTATTGGTACTAATTAGCTTGTTATTTAATTAAATTGCATGCACAAATTGGGTGTGTGCCCAAATTTACATACGTAATTATTGGGGACTTTCATAGAATTAGGGGGTAAGTGGTTATACCTAACCACATGTGTGCATATATACTTGGTTATGCTATTATCCTATCAAGCAGGGGTTCTCAACCATGTCCTCGGGACACACCTAGCCAGTCAAGTTTTCTGGATACCCACGATGAATATGCATGAGATAAATTTGCATACCATGGAGGTAGGGCATGCAAATCTATTTCATGCATATTAATGGTGAGTATCCTAAAAGCTTGACTGGCTAGGTGTGTCCCGAGGACAGGTCTGCATCTAGCAATAAGAAAATTTAGGACAAGTCTCTTGGTTCTGTCTAAATTTGGATTGGTAATTAAGAGGCGGTTAAATTGAAGTTTACAATGCTTTTATACAGGGAAAGTCTATAAAGGGGCACCTAATAGGAGCCTATTCTTTAAAGGAAAAAGCTGCCTACTTTCCTTTATAGCAGGGGTTCTCAACCCAGTGCTCGGGACACACATAACCAGTCAGGTTTTTAGAATACTCACCATTAATATGCATGAGATAGATTTGCATGCCCTACCTCCATGGTATGCAAATTTATCTCATGCATATTCATCATGGGTATCCAGAAAACTTAACTGGCTAGGTGTGTCCCGAGGAAAGGTCTGCATCTAGCAATAAGAAAATTTAGGACAAGACTCTTGGTTCTGCCTAAATTTTATTTTGGTGCCATATAGGCCATGATGTTGTCAGATAAGATAAGACTATAAGAGGGGAATTTATCAATGTGGGCTACCGCATGACTTGTGGTAAAATAACCTGTCTTAACGGTAGCCCATTTTGATAACTTCTCCCCTAAATCTTGATTCAGCAAAAGAGTTACTTCATTGTAAGAGCTATTTCTATATGAAGTCTATAAGGATCATTGTGCTTCTTTAGTTCCTCCTTAAAGAGAATGGCAAAACTGAACAATGTACCTATTCTGTGAAACATCTCTGGATGCAGATCAGAACTTCTTCTTGTAGCCGAGACATATCAGTCTGCGTTAGAACATTTGTGAAGATAGTCTACGAGGTGCTCTGGCTCTATGTGTGGGTCACAGAGAGAAGTCCAAACAGAGAGAACTGAAAGCTAACAATGAGAGGGTTGGTTGATAGTTTCAGCCAGGACAGAGGATTATGGATGAGATGGTACACAGCAAGCACAGAAAGAACTGGTACAGCAGGCATCAGTTATCCATCTCCTTGCCAGCTGCGAAATGCTGATGGAGGAACATTTCTATACAGAAAGGCACAACAAGATGGCACATCTCACTCACTGGAAACTATGTAAACATTACATTGTGTTTAAAAGAAAAACTATACAAGCCTTGTTTTCTGCATAACTGTCAAAACATGACCATTTTCAATAAAATTTGGCGTATACCGTCCTGAATAAATTTGCAGTAAGCCTACACTCATAGCAGCCACCTCAACTAAATAACATCACTTCATTACCTTGTTATTCAACCATCACAATGTTTTCTACAGTGTGAACTGATCAGACCCTGCCACTTCCTGTCTGGCGATCAGTTGAGCCCATGTCTCGCAATTTCTTCAAAACATATTCTATGCTTACCTCTTCCACCTCTTTTCTGGAAACTCTTGCACCAGTCTATGGGAACTATAACCTTTCTTCAGATACAAATTTTTAATAAGGATCAGGTTCTCCTGACGGAAAACCATGGTAACTGTTTATATTTAAAGCAAAATGGCTTCTGTGTATATCATAACGATACACAACATTTAAGTGAAGTGGCCGGCATAGTGTAGGCTTATTGCAAATTTATTCAGGATGATATATCCAAAATTTTATTGAAATTGGTCAAGTTTTGACAAAGTTCTCAGAAAAAAGGATTTGTGTAGTTTTTTTTTCTTATTAACACAGTGTACAGCATCACTGTACCAGAAAAGTATTGAGATCATGTCTCTAAGAGAATTGTGGAGGAATGAAGAGGTTATGATAACCTTCGACATCCCAATACCAACCAATAAAAAGTTGGATGCAATGAAGCTGAACATAGTGGTAAAAAAAGAACACCAGAACAGCAATGATCATAGAGGTGTCAGTCCAAGCGATTATTCTGTTAATTGTGAGGAGAGAGAAAAGATCCTCAGGTAGCAAGAAATACAGTACAAGACCATGAAAATGTGGCAGAAAGCCACAGAAATATTGCCTATACAGGTGACTTCTTATGAACTTCAGAAGGAAGCTCTCTTTGACAGAATGCAAGTATTACGGCAAGCGTTAGAAGTAAATTTGAGAGCCTGAGATCATATTCCACATACACTAGCTTAGGAGTGAGGTTCATTACTGCTATGGAATGTGCAAAACTAATCAGAAAAAATATACAAGAGGTAGCAAACTTTCAAAATATCCCCCCAAAAGCATGAAATATGCAGTTTGCTAACAAAATGGCTAACCCTGACTGTGTGTGTGTGTGGGGGGGGGGGGGGGGGGGGGGGGCTATAAAAAAAAATCTAAAAATTTAAAAGAATAAGGCTTCAAAAATCAAAGAGCAGTGGTCTGACCAAACATGTCACTCTATCTGAAAGGGATTCCCAAATATTATCATTGGCCCCACTAAATTATCTATCTCCAGACAAAAAAGAGAGCAACAAAAACAGAGAAAAAAAATTGCTAACCAGAAAAACGTGTCTATCCTTTGGGATAAACTGACAAGTTTGGTCAGACCATTGTTCTTTGAGTTTTTAGGGCTCATTTATTTAAATTTTGAGATTTCTTTTATAGCCCCCCCCCCCCCCCCACCCCACACAGTCTGGGTTAACGATTTTGTTAGCAAACTGCATGCTTCATGCTTTTTTGGGGGATGTGCAAAACTAACCCATTTGGAGACGCTCCTCTCAGATAGAAAATTCCACTGACAGTTAAAATTCAGAAGAATTGGAAGTGAAAGTCAGAATAGTGGAGGCAACATGCGTTTCATGAATCTTCAGGGCAGCTGCCACCTCCTCTGTCTGAGGGCATGATTTAGACCCTTCCCACCTTCTTACCCATCCAGTATGCATAAAGTCCCAAAGTGATTGGAAGTAACAGAATTTGATATATATAAAGAAATAACAGCCTTTATGCTCCAATCAGTGCACAGCAAAACCAGCAAAGAAGGGATGGATGCCAAGCAGACTGGGTCCATCTCATTATGGTACGAGGTATCTCTCAAGGCCATGGAGCTAATTAGCAAGGATGACTGCATCTGCCTTTCTTGGCTTGTTACAAGGTACTTCCCCAGCTCACTAAGCCAATTCACAGAGCATGATGTTTTTCTCTGCTCAGTGCATTGCAATGCAGACTGTATCTTACTGTAGCATATCCCAAGATACTTAGCTTCCAACTTCCACTTTCTTTAGTTCAGGTAGCAGAGATCAGTAAAAAAAAATAAAATAAAATAAATCAGCTGTAATTCCTACACCAGCATCTGACATTCTTCTCCCCCAACCCTATGACACCCTGTACACACTGTAATGTCTAAGTTAAACAGTTTAGTACAGGCTCAAATCTCACAAACGGGAGCTCTGCACTCACATAAAATCATTTTGTGAGCTCACTGAAGCTTTGGCAGCTCAGAATGGTCTTTACTCTTAAGTTCTCAACGCCTAATGTAGGTGGCCACCCTAACAAAGTCAATCACAGAAAAGACTTTTCTCCTCTGGTGGTGTATTCCTGGAACCTGCATTTGCCTTGTGTCAAAGAAAACAGATTTATTTTAGGAGTTCTCAAGTGTTTGGCAATGTGTTTGCTCTGTCACTTAACTTCTTCTGTCATTCTCTCCCTTCCCTCCATGTCTCCTCTGCTACTGCCTTATGAAAACTTTCTTTATATATTGGGGTGGCATGGGAGAAGGATCTATTAGCTAATCACTTGCCCTGCAGGGAGGACCTCTTGAAGGAGGCCTCCTGCTTTTCACTAGCCAAAAGGTGGGGCTGGGATCTCCACAAAAGACAGTCATGGACAGATGTTTAAATGCCAGCAGCGTTCAGTGGCAGAGTTCAGTGGCACAGCATGGATGGTGATGAACCTGAAATTTGTGCCAATGCTTTGGAGCCTGTTCATTTCACACCAGTATAAAATATCTGTTCTTTGTTCACGGTGAAGTGTGAAGCAATATTTGAACAGCTTCTGCAGTGTGTCACCATTTTATCAGGGAAGACCTATTTATGGTGTAAAAATTTATGGGGAAAAATGTGCGTTGGCTGTGTCTTTTTTTGGCAAAGATAAGGGTAGTCAAAAGAATTTATCTCCAAGGACTTATAGGCTTGTTCTTAAGGATCATCTGTCCTATCTATGGCCTTAAAGAAAGCCTTTAACATCATTTAACTCATCTTCTTTAAGTAACATGCTCATATCATAAGTTATGATCAGCTCAGGGTAGGTATCAAATATTCCGTTAGTAAGCATTAGGTAAATAGCATGGAGAGTAATCCTACTTTGTTATTTATCAAGCACTAAACTCTAATTTGGATATGATGTTGCTTCATTTGCATGGGCAGTCCTTCAAACCTTTACACATTCATGCAGTATCTTTGTGGACCTCTTTAATGTGCATGGTAAGGCCTCTTTGAATTGCTCATAGAAAAGTTGAATTGGAAAGTTTTATTCCTTCAAATGAGAAATATTCTAGAAGAATATGGCTCCTCACTCCTCAACCTTTAGCTTTATTTTAGAATCAAGAGTCATATTTAAAACCAATGCGGCTTTCTGGCAGACCTGGAGCCCAGAGAACCTGCAAGAGTAGCACTAGGCTGGGTAATCCAAGAGCAGGATATTTATAGAGCCCTAATCTAGGCTCCCTAAACCAAGACGTCCCTGGGCATAAGATATAGAGACTTGGAGAGTGAATATATGTTTAGAAGGACCAGGGGCATAGCCAGACCTTGACAGGAGGGGGGCCACAGCCCAAGGTGTGTGGGGGGGTACATTTTGGCCTCCTCCCCACCGCCGCCCTCCTGCCATTTCCGCACCTCGCAACTGCTACCGCCTCCCCGCCGCCGCCCTCCTGCTGCTGCCTCTGTCCCCCTGCCGCTACTCCCCCTCTGCCACTGCGAATGTACCTTGGCTGCCGGGGGTCCCCAACCCCCACAAGCTAAAGCGTTTGTCCCGCACTGGTCTCGCATGCTCAGTGTCATTAAAACTAGTGTGCACAGTGACTGAAAACAGGACAGGATGCCAGGCAGTGAGACCAGCACGGGACAAACACTTTAGCTGGCGGGGGTTGGGGACCCCCACCAGCCAAACCGGGGGCCGCAGAGCCAATTTGGGAGGGCCAGGCGGCCCCCGTGGCTCCCCGTAGCTATGCCACTAGGAAGGACCACAGGACATATGATCCAGGATCAGAGAGGATAGGACTCACAGGGAGAAGTGTTAAAAATGGACAAAACAGAGTAATCTGGCCCTGGAAGGAAAGGAAAGGCAGAGGCAGCAGTCCCTGTAGGGCCAGTTCTGTGTAGCCTGTCTGGAATTTGCAGCAGGCTTTTACAAACAGTGTAGACTCACTGAGCTTTCTGTGAAAAAAAACAGACCTGTGCAAAACACCCGCTTTTATCAAACAGCAATCTCAGGGGCAAAATATTTGGTTCCCTGCAGCCCCAGAGCCTAAAGATGCTGCAGTAGCAGTGGATGGCTGGGGTAGGACTGCAGCATCAGGCTACAGTTCTCAAGAGCAGATGATTCAAAGGCAGGGATCCCCATATGTCTCAAGGCACCCCAGACTACAGCACACCTGACCCAGGTCTCTGGCACAGGGAAAAGAGAACCCCCTGAACCTCTAAGATGGCAGTGATGAGAGGAAAAGGAATGCAGTGTCTCAGGCTACCCAGCTCAATGGTGCCTATTAGATTGTAAGCTCTTTGAGCAGGGACTGTCTTTCTTCTATGTTTGTGCAGCGCTGCGTACGCCTTGTAGCGCTATAGAAATGCTAAATAGTAGTAGTAGGGTGCCTAGAACAAGGGTTCCCTTTCTTAAGGGGGACCCTGGGCATAGAGACCGTGGACCAGAGAACCCCTGTCATAATGGAAGTAAATATATAAGTTCACCAGTCCTAGATTTTCAAACACTACATGGATAATCCCAGAGAAAAAAAATGTATCTACCCATCCCAGCACTATCCGTATGGTGAAGAGGTGATATTCATTCACAGTCATGAATAGCTTGTACATCAGCTGTCATTCAGAATATTTATTCAATGTAACTAAATCTTTGCTTTTTATGCTGTTTTGTGTCCACACCATCTAAGGCCTAAATGATAGACAAGAATACTAGCCATGCAGTACAGTCTGCCAAGTGAGGTTCTTCTTCAGTAATGTGACACACACAGATAAGAGGTGTTACTGAAATTCATCCCTTCCTAGAAGTGAAACGTAGTGTTTTACTTGGCTTATGGCATCAAAATCTAAGAGCTATGAATGAGTAGCCTAAGTTATTGTGTTATACAGGGATATTCACATTGCTTTATTTGCTAGCCTTGCTATAATTAGTGTTATAATGTGCACATTATAAATCCAAATAAATACATTTTTTTTCTTTTTTATGTTTATTATTTTTATTATTATTTTAGCTCATACCATCAGTGGCAGACCAGATGCTTTTGCTCTCTACATACAAACAGCCCTTAACAGGCAAGATGGTATTTAGCACATTTGAATCAATCGATAAATAACTCAGCAAGTGATTAATGAACTGATTAACCCTTTACACACAAAATAAGTAATAATTAACTCTGGTTGGTTGGCAACAGAGAAAATTGTGCAACTGTTCAGGAGGTTGAGAAGGCAAATAAATAAAATATGCCTGTCATATTTGCCAGATGTACTTCAGTTACCCTGTTAACTCTATGGTTTATGGTTTATTAGTTTAATATACCACCTTTTGAAACAACATCAAGGCGATTAATAAAATCGAATTAGAAATAGGAAAGGAACTACAAAATTCTGATAGGAAAAATAAAGTGAAGAGCAAAAGAAAAGGCAAAACAAGAATAGAAACACTGCTAAATCAGGAAAATAGGTAGCTGGAGTAGGTGAAATGTGGAGTCAGGGCCCAAATGCAATTGAAAATAGGTGCACTTTTAATCCAGTCTTAAATTCAGGGAAGGATAACTCAAGGCAGAGGTGTTTTGGTAGTGAATTCCAAAGGGATGGCGCTAAGTAGAAAAAACCAGATGTCTGTGTAGCGTCAAGATGAGCTGAAAATAGAGGAGAAAGGCAGAGAAGACGGTCATCCAAAGAGCGGAGCATGTAAGCAGGTGGATAGGTGATGACATGTGAGGAGAGGTACGATGGAGCGTTAGTATGAAAAATCTTATGTGTCAAGGTAAGCACTTTGAATTGGATTCTATAGTCAACCAGTAGCCAGTGAAGTTGTTTCAAGATCAGAGAAACATGGTCGAAGCAGCTTGCCCAACAGAGAATTCTGATTGCTGAGTTCTGTACAGTTTGAAGTCTTTGAGGGACTGACTGCAGGAGCCTGATGTAAACAATGTTGTTGTAGTAGTCAAGTTTGGAAATAACTAAGGTAAGACTGTAACTTGCGAGAAGTGGTCGAGGAATGGACAAATAAAACAAAATTGTCTAGGCGAATAGAAACAGGATTTGACAAGTGTGTTTACTTGCAGTTCAAATGAAAGGTTGCTGTTGAGGATAGCTCCAAGATATTTAAAGGTTTGAACTATTGTTAAAGGAGTACCATTCAGAGAAAGTGCTAATGTCGGAATAGGCAGGTGACTGGTTTTCCTGCAACCCACAGATTTTGTAATATTAAGTACAAGGAGATTTTCTGAGAGCCACTGAGAGACCTTAAGCAATGCTGATTGCAGGATAGAGATGTCCGGAGCAGAAAAATCTGTGTAATGAACTATGAGAATGTCGTCAGCATAGAGGTAAACTGTCAACCCTAAATCTTGAAGGAGAAGTGCTAATGGACTAAAGAAAATATTAAAGAGCAGAAGTGCAAGATTGGAACCCTGAGGAACACCACACGAAAATGGCACAGACTGAGAGGAAGATACCACAGTGGACTCCAAAAAAGATCTACCTGTCAAGAAGGAAACAAGCCAGTTAAAGGCAGTGTCTGTAGTAGAGATATCTTGGAGTCAAATAAAAAGGAGGGCATGGTTGACATGGTCAAACACCACTGCAAGAGGCAGGGGCAGAGTAAAGATCACTAAGAAGACTTGCCATGATAGTCTAGGTACTGTGTCCGGTTCTAAAACTGGATTGTTGAGGATGGAGGATGCGAGGATCATCAATGAACTTAGAGAGCTGGTTAAAGATGACCCTTTCTGCTAACTTTGTGACAAGTGGGAGGTTGGAGATAGGTCAGAGTTTAGAAACTACCTTAAGATCAAGATTGGGCTTCTTCACGATAGGACATATTCTGACGTGCATCCAATGGTTTGGGCAAACCACCATGTTAATCATTGAAAGAACTAACGAAAGAAGACCATGGCAAGGGATCTTTAGCCAGAGGGAAGGGATCAGATCGAGAACACAGGTGATGTCGTGCAGACTGGATCAGTTTCGTTAGTTAGGTGAGGGAGAGGGGATTCAAAGCTGAGAAAGAGGCAGTGAGGAAGTGGGAACTTTGGAGACAGGCAGAGTCAGAAATTAAAGGTAGGGCAGCAGGAACAACAAGAACTAGACGAATTCAGGCAACCTTCTGGGAGAAATGATCAGCGAACTCTATAGCAGAGATGGCAGAGAAGAGAGGTGTAACTGCACGAAGAGACGTTAACTGCGACACTATAGAAAACAGCTTTGTAGGCATATAAGCAGCGTTATTAATCAGGGCAGTAAAGTAATTTCACTTTTCTTTCTTTAAGGCAGCGTGGTAGAAGAAGTAATTTTCCTTGTATCATGAAAGGGAAAGGTCTGTACAAGATTTACGCCAAAGGCATTCCAACCACTTCACATGGTAGCATAGAAGGCAGATGCTAGCATGAAACTAGGCCTGGTGGTGGGTTCACTTTCTCAGCTGAGTCCGTTCTGGGGCATGCTGATCTAGATATGACTGAAGGACAGTTTTCCAGGTAAAGACCTGTTCCTCAAGAGGAAAATGCTTAGCTCAGCATTTGAGTAATATTAGATTACAAAAGATGGAAACGCCCCTGGTAGCCCATTGAGTAGAGGCTAAACATTCACTCAGTCAATTAAAGTTTGTAGTCCTTGTGCAATATAACGTAGATGTAGGAGGGAACATTTTGCAAAGTATGTTTAATAAGGAACAAAGGTTAATATATGAGTGGAGGACGGTGGCCCCGTTGGGATTAAATAAAGAAGTTGAGTGACTAGGAGTAGTCACATGACAGTATCTATCAGTGTATAGAAGGGGAGAAAGTCAATGAGCATGTACAGGCGTTCAAAGGAGACAGACGCCACTTTTCTCCCAACACTGGGAAGCTCACACTGTTTATGCAGTTGGTAAGAAGAGTGCAATTATTTTCAGGTACGTTAAATATTTTGTAGGATAAAGGAGAAGATATTTGGGGGAGAATGTATATGTTTCTCATGATGTTAATCTGCATTTTATAGTTGAACCCCTGACGATGCTTTTATGATGAGAAGACTCAAAAAGAAGAGAATGGCACACATCCTTGCAATATATCCAGCTGCAAACTATGCCAAAACATCTCACAGGACCCCACAGTCATTCACAAAGGAAATATATTCAACATAAAGGAACCTTTCACATGCTCATCTTCCAATGTGGTATACATCATCCAGTGTAAAAAATGTGACCAAGGATGTTATATTGAAGAAAAAAGCCAGATGCTAAAAACAAGATTTAACCTACACAGACATCACATGAAAAATGCCATTGCCAGCCAGGATGCCACACCGGTGGGACAACACTTTACAAAAACAAAACACTGTACTAGTGATTTTATGGTCAGAATCCTGAAAGCTAACTTTAAAACAATATATGAACATAAGACCTTTGAAGTCAGAATGATTAAATATTTTGACACCCACCAGACAGGACTTAACAGAGATCTGGGCTTTCTAGCCCATTATAAGCCATACAATTGTAAATTGCACTGCTTTGTTTGACACTCTCCTGTCTCCATGCATATCCCCCTGTCTCACCCATCCACCTCCACCCCACCCAGTTAGATTGTCACTGAAATGCTTTGATGTCTCACTTACATATACTGTCATCTAACAAGATTTGCTTATTTCCCATCTGAGGAAGAAGGGCAACCTTCGAAAGCTAATCAAGAAATGTACTAAGTTATGTCCAATAAAAAAGGTATCATCTTATTTTCTTTTTCATGTTTTATTTTGTTTTATTTCTATTGATTACCTTTAAAAGTGGACTAACACGGCTACCACATCTCTCTACTCATGATGAGAAGAGAAACTGCTAAACAAGAATATTGAAGCTGGTGCAGTTAAGTGAAATTGTGATGAATATCTCAACATAATTTGGAGGTGTTTTGAGTAGCCTGTGGAAGACATTACAATTGTGAGATAATACACTTTCATCAGCTGGAGTTGGTAAAGTGACGCTATGAGAATATATTGATTGGATGGTTTTGGCAATGGACATTGGAAGAAGGAGGAGTCGTGGTTTATCATCTTCTATATGGACAAATTATAGTTTAGATTATCTCATAGAGCTTTACAAGCTTATATGTGATGTCACATGAGGTGGTGTGTAAAATATCCGGGAATAGAGGGATAGTATTATTCTTAACAACTTCGATTTTAGGTGTGAACGAGAGGAGTACATGGTTAAGATTGTGAGAAGAAATTTTATTTATTCAAAAAAATGTTCTGAATAAAGTGAATTTTGTAAAGATAAAATAGCAATTAGTTATTATTTTATGACATATTGTATGTAACTAGGAGAGAGGATTTACTCAGTTGATGTTAATATAATGCATATTCATTGTGGATATCATGAAAACCAGACTGGCTTGAAGTTCCCAGAGGACAGGATTAAGAAACCCAACCCTGTCTTAGATAAAGGGGAAGAAATTATATTGTTGTTTTACCATTAATTAATAACACAATACTATTTTATCCTGCACTCATTGAGGAATATATAAGATGTATTAATGTTAAGATATTACAGTTTCTTTTGTTGACTTACCATGATGGCAATCTTAGAAGCCTACTTTTAGCCAATACTGGAGGAGGTGTTACTGGAGACATGGTTGCAGCAGGGTTTGAAACTACATACACACTTTTGAATTACTTTTGCTCAGAAAAAGTAACCATAAACATTAGTAGATGTAAATGCATGCATCGATTTTTCCTAAAATAAATTTCACTTTGAAAATCCAGCAGGGTCTATAACAGGGGTAATTTTATAACAGGACACATAAGTGAGAAGTTCAAAAAAAGTAACAAAGAGTAGCGTTTTCATCAGAATTGGGACATCCTGCTCATAATGCCAAAAAAAAGCACCCATCTCACAGCCATTTTGAAACAGGAAAATATGGATTTCTTTTTCAAACATACATGAGAAGGACATTCTTACAGTGAAAACATCCAAAATTTTCCAAAATGAAATGTCCAAAATATGAATGCCAAAAAAGCAGGCAAAAAAAAAAAAACACATTTGTGTAGCATAATTTTTACAAAAATAGCCACACAAACTTCTCTGCAGAGCAGAGAGGCAGCCTAGTAGTCAGTTCAGTGGGCTTTAAACAACAAGACCTCAGGTACTAATCCCACCTTAATTCCTATATATGCTATTGTGAGCAGTGGCTTGGCCACAGGTGGGCTTGGGTGGGCCAGGGCCCACCCATTTATGGCTCAGGCCCACCCAACAGTAGCACATGTTTAGTGGTAACTGGTGGGAATCCCAAGCTCCGCCAGCTGATGATTTCCCCCTGATAGTAACAAAAACGCTACTCTCCACGACACCAGGCACCTGCGCATGCTCAGTTTTCAGTGCATTCCTGCTGCCATGGTGGAAAGAAACGTTTTCCCACCAGCTGAGATTTTTTTTGAGGGGGGGAGGGGAACACTTGGTGCCTGCTCAATTCTTGCCTAGGACCACCCAAAATCTGTTGTCTGGCTACACCCCTGATTATGAGCCCTCCAGGAACAGATAAAAACCTACTATACCTAAAGGTCCACCACTACAATAGCCATCTCGCATGCAGGTGTCTTATAAATTCAGGTGAAGCAGGTATTTCTATGTTCTAGGAGGGCTCACATATTTGTACAGAAATTGGTCCCATTGTTCAAAGTCCACTACACTGACCATTAGGCTACTCCTTACACTTGCTTGCTGTTCTATTGGGAATGGCATAAAGCCTGGTATCCACTGTCACTTTCACTTCTTAGGTAGGGGGGGGGGGGGTGGAGGAGATCAGTAACCACTGGGAGATGAAGGAGGGGGGGTCATGCCTTCAACCCTCCAATGATCAGCTGCTCAATCAGGGCACTTTTTTGCACTCTGGATGTGATTGAAACAGGTCTAGATAAAAACGAACTTCTTTTTAGACTTAAATGTTTCTCCCCATTCCATTATCGCTGAAAGACATCCTGCCTCCATCCATCCACATCATGCCTCCAACATACCCCCCATGCTCTTTGGACAAACTGCAGTGTAAAACATCCAAATTATACCTTTTGAAAATAATGATTTGGACATTTTCAGCAGATGAAAAATTTTGGGGCCATTTTGAAACATCTATCTGCTTTGAAAATGAGTGTCCTTAAGTCACTTATGTACCCTTATAAAAAAAAGTTCCCAGATTCAGTGAAAACAGAGCTCAAATGCTAACACACTAATGTTCACCTGCTCTGAAAAAGGTGTATATATATATATATATATGTATCACCTGTTCAGTATTGTATCTGATTTAATAATTTCTACAATAAGTAAATCCCTAATCCCTTGTTTGTCTTGTTTATCTGTCCTGAATAGATTGTAAGTTCTACTGAGCAAGAATTGTCTCATACATGTTTTGAGTACAGCACTGCATACATCTAGTAGCGCTATAGAAATGATAAGCTGTGGTGATCACGTAGTGGTGGAAGCCTGAGCAGACGCCTCAAGGCTTGACTCCATTTCTCCTACCTATAAACCTCCATTTTTTGCTTAAACCAAAGATAGAATAACCTTCAGATCTTACCTGAGCTGTACCATCTACTATGGGGCACCGTGTGTTGTAACTCTAATGACTTGAACTGCTGGTTTAATTCAGTTATGCTGGTTAAAGCAGCGCGGCTTAGCAGAGAGAAGGCTGTGTGCACATGAAAAAGATGGCAACGCAGGAATTGGAGGCATCTCTGGCAGCCTGGCAAGAAGACTGTTCTGAAAGGATGAGCTCCACCTTAACCAGGATGGAACCAGGTTGCTGGCGCTAACTTTTAAAAAGGAGATAGAGCAGCTTTTAAACTAGAATGGGAGGGGGCAACAGTCACCCAGGAGTGCTTGGCTTGGTGTGGACTATCCTCTAAGGAAAGTATTGAAACAGGACATTTAGGGAATCCCAGTAGAGAGGTTTCAACAATGTTGAAAGTAAGCCAGGTGCGCTTAATGAGAGAGCAGGATAAAGGATACACATTATCCCCGTCAACTTCTAAGCAGCTTGTAGATCCAAGGAAAAAACACAATCTGAGGTGCCTGCATACAAATGCTAGAAGCCTAAAAAATAAGATGGTAGAGTTAGAGTATATAGCACTAAATGATAAGGTAGATATAAAAGGCATCTCAGAGTCTTGATGGAAAGAGGACAATCAATGGTACACTGTGTTAACAGGTTGCAAATTGAATCATAACGATAGAGAGGACCAAATTGGAGGGGGAGTTGCGCTATATGTTAAATAAAATAAATATTCCACATGAAACAGACAGCAGCATGGAATCAGTATAGATAGAAGTGTCACGGTCTGGTCTGCAACGGGAGGGGGCAGGAATTGCACCCCAGTGTGGAGAAGTGAGTTCTGGAGTCCTAGCCCAGAAGGACTAAGGACAGCCAACAAGCCCCAGACTACTTCACTTGACCAACCGCCATTCCCCGGGAGTTGAGCCCCCAGGTGCAGACGGCTAGCAGGACTTATCACCACCAGGGGAACGCCAACTGGAGGTAGATGCACAGCCAAGACCAGAAGGTTAGGCAGGAGCCAAGACTCTGGAAATACAGATAAAGGCCCACAGTGGAAGAGCTCTGGGAGTTATAGGCTGAAGCTATCACAGCTATGCTCAGGGAAAACAGTTAGAAGCTCAGCGGAGGACTCAGTAACTTAGGCAGAAGCTCAGCACAGCTATGCTCAGGGAATACAAGTAGAAACCCAGCGCTGAAGAATTCAGTAACTTTGGCAGAAACTCACCACAGTTGTGCTTAGAGAACACAGGCAGAAGCTCAGTGCTGAAGGATGAACATTCAAATAGACATTCACAGTAGAAAAACTCTGTAGACTTTCACAGTAAAGGAGGTTAATAGCTTCAGGCAGATGCTCACAGCAGGAACGTTCTGTAACTCAGGCAGATGCTCACAGTAGAAAAGCTCTGTAGCCTTCAGGCAGACACAGTGAGAATGTTCTGTACCTTCAGGCAGTTGCTCACAAAAGAAAGGCTCTGAAGCTTTCAGGCAGACATCACAGTAGAACAGCTCAGTAGCTTTCAGGCAGACACTCACTGCAAGAAAGTTCTGTACTTCAGGCTGACGCTCACAATAAGCATGTTCTCTACCTTCAGGCAGATGCTCACAGAAGGAAGGCTCTGGAGGTTTCAGGCAGACACTCACAGCAAAGAAGCTCTGTAGACTTCAGGCAGGTACTCACAGCAAGAAAGCAGCTTTGGGAAACCCTCCAACAAACAGGGGATGAAAGCCATTGCCGAAACCCCGAATGCCCTGAGCCACAAGAATTTAAAGGGATAGGCCAGCGTCAAGGGCGTGACCAAGCGAACTCTGCCGGAGGGAAGCAAATGACGTCAGTCGCTCAACTGCACATCCTCCTGCCTTGGAAACCATGCAATGCCCCCCTACAGTGGAGCAAAATCGGGCTCTCAATCAGCGCTGAGTGCCCTGCCCATGCGCTGCCACAGCGCATCCAGGTGAGGAGCACGACAAGAAGTTCCATGTGTGAAGGGAAGGAGTATTCTTGTAGGGCTGTACTACTGTCCACTGGGACAGAACAAACAGACAGATGAAGAAATGTTTACAGAGATTAGGAAAGCTGGCAACACTATAATAATGGATGATTTCAATTACCCCAATATTGACTGGATAAATGTTACATCAGGGAGTGCCAGGGAGATAAAATTTCTAGGTGTAATAAATGACTGCTTCTTGGAGCAACTAGTCCAGGAACCAATGAGAGGGAGAGCCATTTTCGATCTGGCCCTTGGTGGTCTGCAGGATATAGTGCAAGAGGTTGCATTGTTGGGTCCTAGGAAACAGTGATCATAACTTGATCAAGTTTGAGCTACTATCTGGGATGAACCCGCAAAGGAAATCTACTGTAGCTGCATTTAATTTTTGAAAGGGTGACTATAAAAAATGAGGAAAATGTTTAAAAAAGAAGCTAAAAGGTTAGGACACTAACAGGCTTATTTTCGAAAGAGAAGGGCGCCCATCTTTCGACACAAATCGGGAGATGGGCGTCTTTCTCCCAGGGTCGCCCAAATTGGCATAATTGAAAGCCGATTTTGGGCGTCCCCAACTGCTTTCCATCATGGGGATGACCAAAGTTCCCGGGGGCGTGTTGGAAGCATAGTGAAGGTGGGACTGGGGCGTGCTTAACACATGGGCGTCCTGGGCCGATAATGGAAAAAAGAAGGGCGTCCCTGACGAGCACTTGGCTGACTTTACTTGGTCCATTTTTTCTTGCGACCAAGCCTCAAAAAGGTGCCCAAACTGACCAGATGACAACCGGAGGGAATCGGGGATGACCTCCCCTTATTCCTTCAGTGGTCACTAGTCCCCTTCCAGCCTAAAAAAAAACTTTAAAAATATTTTTTGCCAGCCTCAAATGTCATACCCAGCTCCCTGATAGCAGTATGCAGGTCCCTGGAGCAGTTTTAGTGGATGCTGTTACACTTGTGGTGGTAAATGTAAGCCCTTCAAACCAACACAAACCCACTGTATGCACATGTAGGTGCCCCCCCCCCCTTCACCCCTTAGGGCTATGGTAGTGTTGTACAGTTGTGGGTAGTGGGTTTTGGGGGGCTCAGCACCCAAGGTAAGGGAGCTATGCACCTGGGAGCAATTTCTGAAGTCCACTGCAGTGCCCCCTAGGGTGTCCGGTTGGTGTCCTGGCATGTCAGGGGGACCAGTGCACTACGAATTCTGGCTCCTCCCATGACCAAAGGGCTTGCATTTGGGCGTTTCTGAGATGGGCATCCTCGGTTTCCATTATCACTGAAAACCAGAGACGACCATCTCTAAGGACGACCATCTCTAAGGTTGACCTAAATGTTGAGATTTGGGCATCCCTGACCGTATTATCAAAACAAAAGATGGACGCCCATCTTGTTTTGATAATACGGGTTTCCCCGCACCTTCATGGGGACGTCCTGCGAGGACGTCCTCAGGAAAACTTGGGCGCCCCGTTCGATTATGCCCCTCCACATCAGGGGTGGACAATATTAAAAAATGCCATCTTGGAAGCCCAGATCAGATGCATTCCACATATTTACAAAGGTGGAAAGAAGAGAAAACGACAGCCAGCATGGTTAAAAGGTGAAGTAAAACAGGCTATTCCAGCCAAAAGATTGTCCTTCAAAGAATGGAAAAAGGACCCAAATGACAAAAATAAGAAGCAACATAAGTACTAGCAAGTCAAATGCAAAGCATTAATAAAGAAGGCTAAAAGAGAATATGAAGAGAAACTTGCCGCAGATGCTAAAACTCACAGTATCAACTTTTCAGGTACATCAGAAGCAGAAAGCCTTCAAGGGAATCCGTGAGACCATTAGATCATGAAGGAGCAAAAGGGGCGCTCAGGGAGAGCAAGTCCATAGTGAAGAAACTAAATGAATTCTTTGCTTCAGTCTTTATAGAAGAAGATATAAGAGATCTGCCTGTACCGGATATGGTTTTCAAGGATGATGATGCAGAGGAACTGAAAGAAATCTCTGTGAACCTGGAAGATGTACTGGGTCAAATTGACAAATTAAACCACAGTAAATCACCTGGACTGGATGGCATACATCCAAGGGTACTCAAAGAACTCAAGCATGAAATTGTTGATCTACTGTTAATAATATGTAACCTGTCTTTAAAATCGTCCATAATACCTGAAGATTGGAGGATGGCCAATGTGATGCCGATTTTTAAAAAGGGTTCTAGAGGTGATCCATGAAATTACAGACCGGTAAGCCTGAAGTCAGTGCTGGGCAAAATAGTGGTATAAAGAATAAAATTGTAGAACATAGTTTAATGGGACAGAGTCAGCATGGGTTCAGCCCAGGGAAGTCTTGCCTCACCAATTTTTCTTCATTTCTTTGAAGGCCTGAATAAACATGCGGATAAAGGTAAGCCGGTTGATGTAGTGTATCTAGATTTCTTGTCGCTGCATCTCAGAAAAGATATAGTGGAATTAGAAAAGGTACAGAGAAGGGTGACAAAAATGATAAAGGGGATGGGACGATTTCCCTATGAGGAAAGGCTGAAGCGCCTAGGGCTTTTCAGCTTGGGGAAGAGACGGCTGAGGGGAGATATGATAGAGGTCTATAAAATAATGACTGGAGTGGAATGGGTAGACATGAATCATTTGTTTACTCTTTCCAAAAATGCTAGGACTAGGGGGCATACGATGAAGCTACAAAGTAGTAAATTTAATACGAACTGGAGAAAATATTTCTTCACTCAACGTGTAATTAAACTCTGGAATTTGTTGCCAGGGAATGTGGTAATGGCGGTTAGCTTAGCGGAGTTTTAAAAGGGTCTGGACGGCTTCCTAATGGAAAAGTTCATAGACCATTATTAAATTGACTTGGGGAAACTCCACTGCTTATTTCTGGGATAAGCAACATAAAATGTACTGAGCTTTTTTGGAATCTTGCCAGGTATTTGTTACCTGGATTGGCCACTGTTGGGCTTGATGGACCTTTGGTCTGTTCCAGTGTGGCAATACTTATGTACTTATCATTTTCAGAAAGCTTTTGATAAAGTTCCTCATGAGAGACTCCTGAGAAAATTAAAGAGTCATGGGATAGGAGGCAAAGTTCTGGTGTGGATTAGGAATTGGTTATTGGACAGAAAACAGAGGGTAGGGTTAAATGGTAATTTCTCTCAGTTGACAAGGGTGAACAGTGGAATCTGTACTGGGACCTGTGCTATTTAACATACTTATAAATGATATGGAAATCGGAATGAATGAGGTAATTAAATTTCTAGATGACACAAAACTATTCAAGGTTGTTAAAACACGTGCGGACTGTGAAATATTGCTGTAAGACTTTAGGAAATTGGAAGACTTGGCATCCAAATGGCAGATGAAATTTAATGTGTACAAATGCAAGGTGATGCACATTGGAAAGAATAATCCGAATCATAGTTATCTGGTGCTTGGGTCCACCTTGGGGGTCAGCACTCAAAAAAAAGATCTAGGTGTCATTGTAGATAATAAACTGAAATCATCTGCTCAGTATGTGGTGGTGGCCAAAAAAAGCAAACAGGATACTAGGAATTATTAGGATGATGAATAAGATCAAAAATACTATAATGCCTCTGCATCATTCCATGTTGCGACCGCACCTTGAGTATTGTGTTCAGTTCTGGTTGCCGTATCTCAAAAAAGGTATAGCAGAATTAGAAAAGGTTCAAAGAAGAGGGACTAAAATGATAAAGGGGATGGAACTCCTCTCATATGAGGAAAGGCTAAAGAGGTTAGGGCTCTTCAGCTTGGAAAAGAGACGGATGAGGAGAGTTTTGATTGAGGTCTACAAAATCCTGAGTAGAGTAGAAGTAAATCAATTTTTTACGCATTCCAAAAGTACAAAGATTAGGGAACACTTAAGTAAGTTAAATGGAAATACTTTTAAAACAAATAGGAGGAAATATTTTTTCGCTCAACAAATAGTTATGCGCTGAAACTCTTTGCCAGAGGATGTGGTAACAGCGGTTAGCGTACCTGGATTTAAAAAAGGTTTGGACAAGTTCCTGGAGGAAAAGTCCATAGTCTGCTACTGAGACAGACATGGGGAAGCAACCGCCTGCCCTGAGGTTTGTAGCATGGAATGTTGCCATGATTTGGGTTTCTGCCAGGTACTTGTGACCTGGCTTGGCCACTGCTGGAAGCAGGATACTGGACTAGATGAACCATTTGTCTGACCCAGTATGACTACTCTTATGTTCTATGTGGCATCTTTCCCAGTTATTAGATGATATTTTGCTAAATTACCATGGCTAGGGAAGAAATCAAAGACTGTGTAGCTAGGCATACAGCACATCTTCAATAGGTTGAAGAGTGGAAAAACCGAACAATGGCAGCAGAGGAGAGGTTGGGATGACTTGAAGCACAAATAAGAGTCTTCATGGAATGAGTAGAACATCAGGAGAATTATGAGGCGCAAAAATGTCTAGACTGGAATATCTCTGACTCCTGAGGCAGGTGCTTGCCACGTTGAAACAAAGGACTGCGTCAAGTCCATTCAGTCTTCTTACATAGTAACATAGTAGATGACGGCAGAAAAAGACCTGCACAGTCCATCCAGTCTGCCCAACAAGATAAACTCACATGTGTCATTTTTTGTGTATACCCCACCTTGATTTGTACCTGTCTTTTTCAGGGCACAGACCTTATAAGTCTGCCCTGCACTATCCCCACCTCCCAACCACCCACCCCGCCACCTACCACCGGCTCTGGTACAGACCGTATAAGTCTGCCCAGCACTATCCCCACCTCTCAACCACCAGCCCTGCCTCCCACTGCCGGCTAAGCTTCTGGGGATCCCTTCCTTCTGAGGAGGATTCCTTTATGTTTATCCCACGCATGTTTGAATTCCGTTACCGTTTTCCTCTCCACCACCTCCCGCAGGAGGGCATTACAAGCATCCACCACTCTCTCCAGTACTAGGGGACATTTTCTGTTTCTGTGGTGTTGCATTGTATGCAGAGTCTGGCATCTTGGGGGTTCAGTTTAATTTTTGTCTAAATAGAAAGTTTATGATTACTTATTTTATAGTGGATTAGGGTGTATTTGTGTTTGTGAAAAAGACATGGCTTTCAGTTGGCATTGACTGTGCAGGATCAACGATCTGTACTATTCTGTCTGGTTTCGTTTTACAATAGGTGAATTGATGTTCTAGTGCTCACTGTAGTGTTTAAGTTGCTTTCCTTTTCCTTGTGTGACTCATAGAAATGACTGCTTATGGTATGGTAGAATTGCTCTATAGGTTCTGAGTGTTTTGTATTCTCGGTATGGTGGTTTTAAGGTTTGCAACATAGGTTTCGAATATGTATGTGGTTTATGTTGCTGTAGGACAGCTGTTGGGCAGACTGTTTATTAAAAATTATTTAGGATCCTCCCCAAAACACTCACACCTATATATACATAGTGCCCACCCATATTAGCTCTGGGCCCACCCAAAATGTCAGGTCTGGCTACGCCACTGACACTTCACAAAGGAATGAAGAGAGGACCCAGTCACCACATAACAAATGTCCTCTTGGAAAACAACCTGAGCCTGGGCCCTAGTCAAATGAGCCCATAACCCAGTTGGGACCATCATGTTTGCCAAAATGGACTGAACTGGACTTGACTCATTGATTTTATATATCGCTTTTTACCAGAGTATTAAAGTGGTTTACATAAGACTAATTGCAAAAGCAAAACAACATAGTTTCATAAAAATAAAAAATATAACAGTAAAACATAAAATATAAGCAACCTCAATGGCTGCCTTTGTCCAGCGAACAATTGATGCCTTGATGCCTTAGAGTCTACCTCTCCTTTACATGGCCCCTAAAACAGGTCTAAGACAATCTGACTTTATGAACTCATTAGTAACCACCAGATAATTATCCTAAGCTCTGCAATAATCCAATTTGCACAGCATATGGTCTGTTCAATCTCCTTGTAGAAAGGCAGGCAACAAAAATAGCTGGTTTGGGAGAAAAAGGGACACCACCTTTGAAAGAAAGAAGGGCACAGTATGCAAGGATATCAAAACCTCCGAGAATAGTAAGCACAAATTCCTGCTTGAGAAAGCCTGCAGCACTGAAAGGCATTGAACCGAGCAAATAGCAAATAAGAAGGCTATCTTCAAGGAGATATCTTTCAAGTACGCAAAACAGAGTATTTAGAACTTATCTGCCTTTGTATCGTACATATTTTTAGTATTATCAATTAATTGTGCACCCTGATTGGAATTACATTGGTCTCCCCCAATTGTTTTTCTTTGTTCTTGTGTTGTGCTTTGGGGACAGTCTTCTTCTTCTTTCACCTTTTAGACATCTGGCATATTTTACACCTGGAGAACATAATTTTACCTCAAGTGCACAAAATACATGCAAGGCTACATTGTATTCTTTTGTCTTCTTCCAATCTGTCAGTGACAAGAGGAGCTGGAATAGATGATTGAGTGGTATCAGACCACAATATGGTTTGGGTGGATATGGGACTATCTCAGGGAAAGACCCCTTGTGGCTGGAGGATGAACCCAACTCTCTATTTGGACCCAGACTTCAGGAAATTTATTCAGGAGGAATGGAGTCACTACCTTACAGATAATGATCCTCAAGAAGTTGATCCTATTGTTTACGGGGAAGCAGGAAAGTTCTCAGGGGAAAGATTATAGATAATACTATTCACATGTACAAGGAAAAGGAACTTATCACACTGACAAGCCAGCTTCATTCCTTACAGGGTTCCCTTATGTGTAGAGCAGAGAAAAGTATAAGACAAAATTACATACAGATCCAGAAACAGATTAACAAGATTCCGAATCAAAGAGCAGCAAGGGATATACTGTCATATAAATATAATCTCCATAGGTGGGGCAATAAGACGGGCAATCTACTGGCCACATTAGTTGCGCATAACACAGCCAAGCAAGTGATAACCCATATTTAAAAACCCATCAGGTTCCCTGGTAGCCAAATAAGTATGTATCCTGACAGCATTTGTACAATTTTATCAATCTTTGTATGATAGGGGCCACTGTGATGTACTTAGCAGGGAAGAGTTTTTTTGTGGACTTCAGCTCCCTTCCTTGATGCCAGACCGGATGGCGAGCCTTAATGCCCCAATTTTGGGGGATAGAGATAAAACAAGCGATTAACTCCCCCTGTTTACTAAGCCATGCGGCAATGCCGACACTGCCCATTCAAATTGAATGGGCTGCATCAACATTAGCGAGCAGCAGCCACAAGGATGGCTTAGTAAGCAGGGGGGGGGGGGGGGGTAAGTGTCTTAAGCTGGCAAATGCCCCGTGTCTAATGGCCTGGAACCCAAATATTACAAAATTTTAGGAAATAATTTAGCTGGCCCCTTCAGGGAATTCTGCCAGGCTTTGTATACTTCGGGGCACACGCAGGGTAGCTTGACTCATTGTAGCGTTACCCAAACTGTGCAGGGATAAGTTGCATTTGGGCTCCTATTTCTTTATTAAACCAGGACATTAAACTTTTTGCTACTATTTTGGCGCCCGCTTGGGGAAAATCTTGCCATTTTAATACACCCAGACTAAACTGGCTTCATACTGTAGAGAACAGAGAATGTTTAAGCATAAGTTTAATTGGGAAGAGGAGTGTCAGGCCTAGCAAGCTGGGCTCCTGCAAATTAAGAGGCCCTTTTACTAAGCAGAGCTAGAAAGTGGCCTGCGCTATCCCCAGTGCAGGTCTTTCCTGCACGCTAAGGCCACTTTTACTGCTGCTGTAATGGCCATGGGCTAATTATCTATGAGACATTAACTATGCCTGTTTTCTAGGCAGTAAGGGCTCACATGCTAACCCTGTGCTAATCAATTAGCATGCAGCTGTACAAACCTACTCTCTGCCCCCAGACCCACCCCCAGCGCTAAAATATTAAAAATATTTTTTAGCATGTGGGTAGTATGAACACATGCATAAATTACCACAGGACGCCTGTGAGCGTGCATTTTAACCTGCGGTAAGCACACTAATGCTTACCGCATCTTAGTAAAAGGCCCCTAATTTAAATAATACACTTTTTATTTACAGCTCACATTTTTACAAACTTCTGCTCAATTTGTGCTGAGGCACCAGTCCTTAGTTTTATTAAGAGTTTATTTCATTTGTTTTGTGTGGAGACAGGCACATTACAAGTGTCTTCTCATTTTTCTCTTGTAATTTAAATTGGATCTGCATTTAGCCCTTCTCCTAGACAACAAAAGAAAAAGCTTCTAGTGACCTGCATAAATTGGATCATCCAAGGACATCAGAAACAGAAACTCCAAAATGAAACAATAACTATAATCTGTGAGTTGAAATATATACATTTAACTAATTAACTACTTTAAGATTCTGATAAAGAGCTGAAATGAAAGTTCCTTGACCCTGCTGCATTAAACTTCCAGAGGAAATTCACACAAGAGTGTGAAATGCAGTCATTTGATTTACAATACAGAGAGCCTTTGATCCTGCAGGCCTCCTTTGATCTATTATACAAAAAGGTCTTTGTTCTCTGTGGGCCCATGGAGCCTTTACTCCTGTTGTGATACCTGGTAAAATTTGTTTAATAACACCCAACCCACTCATCTAGTAAAATTTGCATTCAACACCAAGAAACACCAAGAATGTGCCTTGGCTCAGTAGACCTAGAGACCTGAGGGATCCAGTGGCATGTGAATATGGAAATTAGAATCCTTTATTGAGATAAGACCTGACACAGGCTCTGATTTGAGGTCAACAATGCCTGCCGCCAGTCAGTCACTGAAGACAGTCACAGTAAATAGCAAAATCTTCTGAAAAGCGCCAATATTTCGCAATTACACCTAGACCCCTGAGGCAGGCGTTGTTGACGCCGAAACATGGCCCCTGTCAGGTCTTATCTCAATAAAGGACTCCTGGTTGTCTCAGTCTTGAAGTCCCAGTTGTGCTTTTTTTTCTTCTGTGTGCTTTTTCTGTATACTGTATACCCTCTCTTTTAGCTTTGTGGTTTACTTGGGAACATAAGACAACTGCCTTGTTTTGGAAATGTTTTATGGGCTGGTTTGAATTTACAGGTGGTGGTAGAAACAGTAAGGCACTCATTTTCAAAGCAGATGGATGTCTCTAAATCTAAAAAAAAAAAAAAAAAGAAATTCAAAATCATTCATTTGCCAAAAACATCCAAATTGTGATTTTCGAAAGGCAGAATTTGAACATTTATACTGAAGTTTTGCCAAATAGCGAGGGTGTATATTTTGGGTGGGACTAGGGAGGGCCCAAAATTAGGAATTCTTTCAGCAATAATGGAATGGGAAGAAATGTCCATGGCAAAAAAGGACTTTTTTTTTCTAGACTCTGTTTCAATCACGTCCAGGGTACAAAAAGCAGCCCTGACTGAGCAGCTGACCACTGGAGGGATGAAGGCATGAACTCTCCATCTTCCAGTGATTACTGACCCCCTCCCGCCCCACCCCCTAAGAAGCAAAAGTGAGGGTGGATACCAGGCTATATGACAGCTTCAGGTATTATGACCATTCCTAATAGAGCAGCAAGTGTAAGGAGTAGCCTAGTGGTCAGTGCAGTGGACTTTGAACAATGGAATCCAGGTGTGACTCCCACTTTAAAACTCTTATTTCTGTACAAATATGTGAGCCCTCTTGGAACATAGAAATACCTACTGTACCTGCAATTTATAAGACACCTACAAGTGTGATCTGGAGGGCTCACAATAACATATAAATGAAACAAGGTGGGATTCGTATCTGGGTCTCGTTGTTTAAAGTCCACTGCACTGACCACTAGGCTGCAGGGACATCTGCAGGGGCCATTTTTGTACAAATGAAACCAGACATTTTTGTGCTTGCTTTTTTGGTGTTCATATCAAGAATGTCCTTCTCACATATTTTGAAACAGGAAATCCTGATGTTTTTCCTATTCGAAAATGGCTGTTAGACTTCTTTTTTTTTTTAATGTTATGAGCAGGACATCCCAATTCTGACTTGGACGTTCTTTTGAAAATGTCCCTCTAAGTGTCCCGTGGGTTGGTGCAGTTAAGGGATTGGGCACAACAGATTGTGAGAGTAGTTCAGCAGGTGTATTTGATCTTGAAGATGCTCAGGAGACTGAGACCATATTTGGAAGAGGGTGCATTGTGAATCAAAAGCTGGTCAGTAGTTTGTTGAACTATTGTAATGCTTTATATGTACATTTTCTGGGGAAAATATGAGGAAATCGCAGACTGTGCAAAATATGACAACTAGACTAGCTACCAGGAGTCCAAGGAAACAACAAGGCAAGCGATCCACAAAATCCAAAATGGCAAAGAAGCAAATCACAGAAAGAAAAGTCCTTTTAAAGCACCTTGGGGTCCTTTTACAAAAGGTACGCTAGCATTTTTAGCGCACGCTAAAAATAAGCATGCGCTAAATGCTAGAGACACCCATATATTCCTACAGGCACCTCTAATATTTAGCGTGCACTAATTATTAGCTTGCACTACAAATGTTAACACGCCTTTGTAAAAGACCCCCTTTATTCATGTGAGGCCTAGAACTAAAATGATCCAGACACTGGCTGTGTTTCTCCCATGCAAGGGCTGCATCAGGGGCTAAAAGCATCTAATAATAGAACAAAATACATATTAGTAAAACACGAATAAATAAAAGACACATTGGTAAAAATGACTAAACCCTTGCATGGGGGAAACACAGCCAGTGTCAGACTCATTTTAGTTCTAGACTTCACATGAATAAAATGTTTTAAAAGGACTTTTCCTTCTATGATCTGCTTAGTTAACTGGAGTGACAGATGTGAGAGTACCACTGAGGTGGCAGTTAAGGGCTCCCACACTAACCTAGCAGTAACCAGGCAGCGTGTGGCACTGCCTGATTACTGCCAGGTACACACCAGTACTACAAAAATTGAAATATTTTTGCAGTGCCGGAAATGGCGCACATTGGGGGAGGGAACTACCGCCGCAAAGTTAAATTGGGCAAAAGTACCCCATGCTTTTTATAAAAAAAAAAAAATTACCTCCAAAATTACATTTAAACATTTTGCAAGTACACCAACTTGTAGACTTTGTATTTGCAACATTAGATTTTTGTTAATTATTATATACAATTTTCAAGAAAGATAAAGAAAACAAATGCAGTCATGCATTTGGGCTGCCAAAATCCAAGGAAACAATAGAGAATAGGGGGAGAAGTATTTATGTGCATAAAAGAATGGGACTTGCTGATGACTGCCATCGGATGACTAAACAAATAGAAAAAAATGACAGCAAAGCCAGGAAAAGGAATGGCCAGCAGAAAAAAAAAGGAGGCAATAGTGCCTTTGTATAAGTTTCCAGTGAGACCTCATTTAGGGGCTTTTACTAAGGTGCGGTAGGCCTAATGCAGGCCTACTGTGCACTAAAAGAGCACAACCGCGGGACGCACTGAGGCATCCTGTGGTAGTGTTCCGCTTAGTGCGCACTAATCCCACGCTGAAAAATATTTTTTATTTTTTAGTGTGGAAGGTGTGCCCATGGGTAGACAGTAGGCTTACCTGTGCTAATTGGGTAGTACAGACACATTACTGCACCACACCTGATTAACACAGGAGTAGTGCAGAAGCCTTTACTGTCTCCTAACTAGGTGGCAGTAAGGGCTCCTGTGGTAATGACCATGTGCTAATGGGAAAATTAGTGCGTGGCCATTACAAAAAAAAACCCCCACAAATGCTGCCATTTTTCTGGCGCTTTTAGACTACTGTGTACAATTCTGTAGCCTGCACCTTCAAAAAGATGCAAAATGATGGAGTCAGTCCAGAGGGTGGTTACTAAAAGAGTCAGTGGTCTTTGACATAAAGTATATGGGGACAGATTTAAAGATTTTAATATGTATACTTTGGAAAAAAAGGTAAGAGGAAGAGGTATAACAGACACATTTAAATACCTCCGCTACATAGATGCAAAGGAGGAAGCCCTCTTTCGATTAAGATAAAAGTGGAAAGGGTAGGAGTAATCTAAGGAAATACTTCTTTATGGATATATGGAATGGCCTCTTAGAATGCCGCTATGAGGAAACAGGAGACTACCTTGACACAGGGTCTCCAGTATGAACTTTACTAAAGCTGAGAAAGCTAAGCACTCTAATGAAGATTAATATAATTAAGAAATCTCTACATAATTGAAAAATAGATAAAAAGAAAGATGTGAACTTTGAAAATATTTGTATTAGGATCAATGAGGATTGTGGTGGTGCCCCTTGAAATCTGCTTGGCTCAGTTTAGCCAATACAGAAGCACACACGCTGATCTGACGATCCTATCGAAAGAAAATCTTACTAATTAGACCTTTATGCATTAACTAAATATCTATTTCACGTGAAGCTGAGTATAAAGAAGTAGCTGATTGATGCACTCCCTTCACCAGTTATATTAATATATATGCCTAGTGAATACGCTCCCAGTGGAGGTGGCAGAGACGAGAACTGTTATCTGAATTTAACAAAGCAAACAACAAGAACAGAGGACCTCTAAGGGAAAGGAAGGGATATGTGTGGATAGGCAAACTGGATAGGCCATGTGGTTCTTACTTTCCATCATTTTCCACAGTTCTATGTAATATACTAATGAGGCATCTTAGGGCTCTGTTTACTAAGGTGCGCTAGCGTTTTTAGCGCGTGCACAAAATTAGCACGCGCTATGCAAGCGCCCATAGGAATATTATGGGCGCCTACACAGCACACGCTAAAAGCACTTACATGCCTCTAGCGTGGCTTAGTAAACGGGGCCCTTAAGAGTCTTGTAACAATATAATCTTCCACCAATAGCGTTCATGCTCTGTGATGTCACAGGACATGCTAGAATATTCCTGCTTTTACATTATCTTACTGTTTGCTGGTATGCCTGGTTCCACAAAAGAAACACAGTCTACAGTAACTAATTCATGCCTCATGTGCAGCCTTAACCATTCTACCATACTGTAGTAAGGAATAATTTAAGGTTGCGCGCATTGGTCACTTCTGGTGATTTTACTCACAGATGTTTCATTTTCAAGCAGGATATTAAAAACAGAATTTAGTGACTCCATTATTAAGTATCCAACAAAATCAGCGGAACATTACCTTAAAGAAAATAGTTTATTACATTATGAAAAAAGGCATAATCAACCAGTCAGGCTCATTTTTAAAAAAATGAAAATATAGACAGCACATGGACAATCTCTGCCACATGGGAATGATAAAAAAAAGGATCTACTTTGCAGAATATTGCACAGTCTGAAAGGAACAATATAAAAAAAAAAGAAAGAAAGAAAAAAATCACATGATCTTGGGAACAGCTCACATTATGCATACTCTACCAAGAAACATCCAAAGAACCTTCGTTTCTACAGTAGCACTAAGTTTGTGATTCATAGAATGACTATATTCCACTTAAGACATCCTAGTAACAGGAAGCCTAATTTCGGCTATCCCTTGTGCAAATAATAATAATAAAAAAATTGTCAAATAAGGCATTTAGTCTGTGATGCCGTCAGGCAACGCTAGCAGTGTGTTCTGGTCAGTATCATGCCGGAAACCCAGCTACACCAGAAGTTTTGCCTCCAGTTCCATCTCTGCAGCTCTCTTGAGTGCAACATCCACCAACAGCTGAAACCCACTAAAGTCCTGGTTGAGATCAGGAGGGGTGGGTGGGGGAGTGTTGAAGAGTCCACTTTGTGCATTTGTGCTTGACCCCAATTTACTTGTATCTTCGTGGTATGCGGAAGAAGGGTCTGTGAAGCTGCTCACGGTTGCCTGCGGCAGGTCTGTGGTCATGCCTGGGTGAAGAGCTTGGCAGGGATAGAAAGGAGATGCTTTCAGTGCAGTTACAGTAGTGTGGCAGATCACGGATGGTCGAGCCGGGAACGACTGCTGGGAGCAGGCTTTAGGAGCCAGCAACTTTCCCGAGACATAGTGGGGCTCCGCAGCATTAGGATGCAAGAGGGTCTCATCTAGGGTAGGAATGTAGTCTTTGATGCCGGTGGGGGAGTCTACCTGATCGATTTCACATGCTTTTGACCCCCTCCTTGAAATGGTGAACTGGTTTGGATCCTTGCCGTCCTTCCTCAGCATGTCGGGCAGAAGCCTCCTACGTGCATTGATGAACCAGTTGCAGACCTGGCAATACAACAGAAACTCAGCATCAGTTTTTCTTCCACTAATTTTATGCAAATATCACAAAGAGGCCAGTGGCACCATCTAGACAAACCACAAGACCTGTCTGGTCTTCCCATTACTGATACAAATACCTAAAGCATACACTCTCTCTCAGGCATTACTCCTCACTTAACTAAAGGATCCTCAGTGCTTATCCAAATATATATATTTTTAATTTTCTTTGCTTCTACTATCTGTACTAGATTGCTGCCCCATGAATCCAGCAGTTTTCTTCTTGAGAAAGAAAGAATGAGAGAGCGAAAGATAGAAAGAGAAAAAAAAAGGAAGGAAAAACTAGCTGTCAGGCTGACACACCTAAACAGAAAGCCCAGCCCAACCCTCATATTCATCCCTACCCCCTCAACAACAACAACAAAAAAACATATGCCCCCTCCCCCGACTTATTTGAAACTGTCAGCCATAGCACTGCCAGAGGGTTTAGATTTTAACTTCACATATGCAGTAATCTATTATCTATTGTTCCCTTCCTACAGGTTAATTAACAACAGGAAAGACTTTTTCTCTTTGAAAACAGCTGCTCCTCCCACCAACAGTAACTGATTTTCCCTGTTCAACGGACTGTGGCAACAGGCGTAACTTGGATTACCTCACTGGAGGGTTTTTTTTTTTACTTGTTCAAATAAACTGGTTTCTAGGGTAATGCAGGAAAACTCAGTCTGCTTTTTTTTTTTCATTGCAGTTGTTATTGATGCTGCCACAGCAGGAAACCTTTTGAATGAATTCATTTTACTAAGTATTCAAGTCTAATGTGCCCCATGACAGATACAAAAAAATAAAATAAAATAAAAGCTATCACTATTTTCACTGGGCGTCCCCAATTGCTTCCCGTCGCAGGGACGACCAAAGTTCATGGGGCATGTCGGCACCGTAGCGAAGGCGGGGCTGGGGTGTGATTAAGAGATGGGCGCCATCGGCCGATAATGGAAAAAAGAAGGGCGTCCCTGACGAGCACTTGGCCGACTTTACTTGGTCCATTTTTTCTTGCGACCAAGCCTCAAAAAGGTGCCTGAACTGACCAGATGACCACCGAAGGGAATCGGGGATGACCTCCCCTTACTCCCCCCAGTGGTCACCAATCCCCTCCCACCCTAAAAAAAAAATAAATAAAAAATAATAAAAAAAAAACTTTAAAAACTTTTTTTGTCAGCCTCAAATGTCATACCCAGCTCCCTGACAGCAGTATGCAGGTCCCTGGAGCAGTTTTAGTGGGTGCAGTGCACTTCAGCCAGGTGGACCCAGGCCCTCCCCCCCCCCCACCTGTTAAACTTGTGGTGGTAAATGTGAGCCCTCCAAAACCCACCACAAACCCACAGTACCCACATCTAGGAGCCCCCCTTCACCCCTTAGGGCTATGGTAGTGGTGTACAGTTGTGGGGAGTGGGTTTTGGGGGGCTCAGCATCCAAGGTAAGGGAGCTATGCACCTGGGAGCAATTTGTGAAGTCCACTGCAGTGCCCCCTAGGGTGCCCGGTTGGTGTCCTGGCATGTCAGGGGGACCAGTGCACTACGAATTCTGGCTCCTCCCACAACCAAAGGGCTTGGATTTGGTCGTTTTTGAGATGGGCGTCCTTATGGGCGAAAACTGGGGACGACCATCACTAAGGTCGACCATCTCAACATTTAGGTCAACCATCTCTAAGGTCAACCTAAATGTTGAGATTTGGGCGTCCCCGACCGTATTATCGAAACGAAAGATGGACGCCCGTCTTGTTTTGATAATATGGGTTTCCCCGCCCCTTCGTGGGGCCGTCCTCCGAGGACGACCTCATGAAAACTTGGGCGCCCCGTTCGATTATGCCCCTCCAGGTCTCCATTTTGGTGTTTCCCAGTTATCCCATCTAGGTCAGCAGCTGCATCATCACCTGCTACTGAGAGGCCAAGTCTTCCGAGAGCTGTATGATCTTACTGTTCATAGTATGGAGATTGGTCCTGCATCAGTAGGAGATGATGTGCTTATGTGCCTCTCCTGCTGCTGAGCCAGATGGACTAATTAAAAGACACTAGATCAAGATGCAGTTTGGCAGCACTATTAAAATACAGTGCCTACTGTGCTCACCTTCTCCTAGCCTGAATCGAAGCTTTATCTGCATTGGTGATGGTGGGGTGGCAGTGGAGGGGGGGGGGAGGTGAAAAGCATGCAAAAAAAAAAAAAAAAAAAAACCTCAGCACCCTCCTTGTGCTGCCTCTAACATCTCTCCGCATTACTGCCACAGACCAAACATTTCCTCTTCCCCCAACCACACTCCACCCCTTTTTTGTGCACTTGTCAGCCACCTCCTGGATCCCTACATCAGGCACTCTCTAAAATTGACTCCCACACACTCCATTATGCCAAACCCATAATACATACCCAGCCCCTGTTCCCCACCTCAGAAATTTCACTCACAGCAGAAACCCCCCCTAACACACAAATATCCTTACTATCCAAGATATTCCTTTACATAGTAACATAGTAGATGACGGCAGAAAAAGACCTGCACGGTCCATCCAGTCTGCCCAACAAGATAAACTCATATGTGCTACTTTTTGTGTATACCTTACCTTGATTTGTATCTGCCATTGTCAGGGCACAGACCGTATAAGTCTGCCCAGCACTAGCCCCGCCTCCCAACCACCAGCCCCGCCTACCCCTACCGGCTCTGCCACCCAATCTCGGCTAAGCTTACCCCTACCTCTTCTACACACACACACACTTCTGCCCCTGTTACCCACCCACACATACCTTAGACACTCCTCAATTCCTACATACACTCCCACGTTCCTGAGGGGGGCACTCTCTCATCCCTCACCTTAGACAGCAGGCTGCTTAAAGCCTTCCCCATCACTAACTCAGTGGCGTAGCCCGACAGCCAGTTTTGGGTGGGCCTGAGCCCAAAGTGGGTGGGCACAAAATTTTCTCTGCTCCGCCCTCCCTCCACCACTATACCCACCATTTCTCCCTCCTCTCCACCCCTATGCCTACCATTTCTCCCCCTCCCCACCTATCCCCTCTGTATGCAGCATGTGTCCCTCCCCTCCACCTCATACACAGCCAAGACTTCTCCCTTCCTCACCCCTCCACCCCTTTGCTGCATCTCTCCCTTTTTCCCCGTGCATCTCCCTCACCCACCAACCAAGCCTCATCTTTCCATCTTCCCTCACCCCTGTGCAGCATCTTTCTTTCCATCTTCCCTTCCCCCTGTGCAGCTGCTGTGTCCTCCATCTTCCCTCCCCCATGCGACATCTTTCCCCCATCATCCCCTACCCCCGTATAGCTGCAGCATCTCACCCTCCTTGCAGGCCCGCCCAGCAGCAGTGTTCCTGACGGCGATTCTACTCGCAGGCTACGCTCGCAGTCGCAGCGATTCCCACACGCTGCCTGCCGGCTGCCGCTCAACAATCTCCTTGCGCTACTAAGCGCTAACCCGGAAGTCTCTCCTGCAGAGGAGAGACTTCTGGGTTAGCGCTTAGTAGCGCAAGGAGATTGAGCGGCAGCCGGCACTGGCAGGCAGCGTGTGGGAATCGCTGCGACTGCGAGCGGGGCCTGCGACTGGCATCGCCGTCAGGAACTCTGCTGCTGGGCGGGCCTGACCCGAAATTGGGTGGGCCCAGGCCCACCCGGGCCCGCTCATGGCTACGCCCCTGCACTAACTTATTAAAAATTTAAAACTCTTGTCACCTTGTGTTACCACATAGCTAGCTTTGCTCTTTCTGCCGTTGCTGTCCTCTTTCCTACTTCTCTCAGCCTATCCAGGTATTTCTTGCCCCATCCCTCTCTTTCTGAGATCCCTTTGGAATATTAATTTTTGATTTTTATTTTTCCCGCCAACATTTTTGAAAACCATTATTGGTCTCTTCCCCCCCACCCCTAATTTTTTATTACTTTCCTAACGGAGGTCTGTTGCCCTTACAATGGCTCCTTTTACTTTAGTTCACTGGACTCTTGCAGCCTTTATGTACCTTACAGCCTATATAATTACCTGTAGTGTGGAGAGCTGTGTCTGTCTGGACAGCAGCGCTTTTTCTTGCTCTGAGGGATAAGCATTGTATCGGTGATCATACAACCAATCTCGCAAGATCTGCACTGACTCCTTTGGCAAGTTACCGCGTCGTCTCCGCTTGCCACAGCCACCACTAGAAGACAAGTCGAGTGGAATATCCATGCTGTCATCATCCTCAGACTCACTGCCTGATAGAGGCATTATACCTAGGATAATAAAATAGAATGCAAGGAGGGTCAGGTCAATCATTTCCATTTTCTACGCCTCATTGAAAGACAGGGCTAAGTGTTCTGTTGTCACACCAACACTTCTGAGCCTCACTGTTGGCTGCTGCCAGAGGTTCAAAGCACTTATCACTCAAGTTGCCACCTGCAACTGAGAACTCCTCATTACGCAATAAAAACAGTTGTTCTCCTCTACCTCCTTACCAAGGTGAGATCTTTGCAGACATGGGCAACAAAAACTGGTGACGTGCACTTGCCTGAAATGACATTTCCTTTCTCATTTCATGTCATTTTTTTTTTAAAGTTCAATTCTTTGTTTTTATTAATTTTATGCATATTTATAACAACAATGTACGCAAAACAATATAAAAAATAGAACCACTGCACATTACAGGATCTCATATAAATTAAACAATAAATGTAAGTATTCATATATATGTGTGTTAATAAATGACAGGGGGATGATCAGAAGCAAACGCCGTCGCTAGAGGTTGTTAGCGCCATACTAGCACCGGCGTTTGCTACCGCCCCATGATCAGAGTCCCCGAGCGCATGAAAACGCGCTCGAGGGCTCTGAACACAACTAGCATGCAAATGCATGCAAAACAGGGCTAAACATATTCATCCCCAATGATCAGCAACCAGCACGCCAAAGATTGGGTTGCTGGCCGTGGCAAACCCTACGCCATCCCCGAGCTGGCGTTAGGGTTTGCAGATCACTGGGGAGGAATGGTGAGCCCTGTCCAGCATGCATTTGCATGCTAGCAGGCCCCCATTCCCCCCAACAAAGCAAACCCAAAGAACCCCCCCAGTGACAGGGGGCTGGAGGTCTCCCTGACAATCCCCCCCCCTCCAGGTTCAGGGAGGGCTGGAGATCTGGTGGGTCTCCAGCCTCCCCAACCCCCTAACATTGGCAAGGGTCCCTGATGGTCCAATGTCAATCCGCCCCCCTCCCTACCCCCCTACCTTGGGTTGGAGGAGAGATGTAGCCTGTCTCCCTCCCTCCTCTACCTTCGACGCTGCAAAATGGTGGCGCCCAACCCTACCCAGTGTATCCTGGGATGCGCTGGGTGGGGCTTCTGAAGACATGCCCAGCGTATCCCAGGATACACTGGGCAGGGCGCCACCATTTTGTGGCATCGAACGAAGAGGAGGGAGGCAGGCTACCTCCCTCCTCCAACCCAAGGTAGAGTGGTAGGTAGGGAGGGGCGTATTGACACTGGACCACCAGGGGCTCTTGCCAATGCTGGGGGGCTAGAGACCCACCGGATCTCCAGCCCTCCTTCAACTGTGTCGGGGGGGGGGGGGGGGGTTTGTCGGTGGGTGGGGTTGGTCGCCCACTGGGCCACCAGGGACTTTTTTGGAAATGCTGAGGAGAGTTTGGGGGGGCTGGTGACCCACCGGATCTCCAGCCCTCCCTGAACCTGGGGATGGACCTCCAGCCCCCGTTTTGCTTTGCTCGGGGCAGCGGTAGTTGGGGTTTGGTGGTCCCATGGACCTCCAGCGCCTGCGTTTGACAGGTTTGGGCTTTTGACAGCCCAGACCTGTCAAACAAGTGTGGGAGGATTGTGCCCAATTCTCCCGCACTTGTACCCCATGATTAAAGATAATTTTGTGCTTAAATTTGCATGCAATTATCTCTGATCATAGGTCTAATAACACCCCACTTTGTTCCAGCGCTATTTTTAGAGCACTGTTTGGAACAGCGCGGACCTTCTGATCATCTGTCTGTGAATGAAAACCCTAACAATGGAACATGGATTAAGAGGAAAGATGTAGTTGCGTTCAGGAATGTCACAAAATGTAGCTAAAAAGGATTGCAGGCTTTATTAAGGGCCTTTTTTTTATTTTCTGACACGTGTAGACCATTACCGCCTGGTTACCGCGTAAGACCTTACCGCTATGTCAATGGCTTGCGGTAAGGTCTCAGATCCAAGATGGATACACGGCAATTTTCATTTTGACGCACGTCCATTTTCGGCAAAAATTTTAAAAAGGCATTTTTTTTGTAGGTGCGCTAAAAAAATAATTCTGCATGTCCAAAACACACGTCTACACTACCGCAGGCCATTTTCAGCGCACCTTAGTAAAAGGACCCCTGAAGATTTTACATGGGAACCACCAACAGATATAGTCTGAGAAGAATTTTGAAAGGTTAGTCTTAAATCAAATTATACTGCTTTTCATTGCTTCTCCTTTTGTGAAGCCATCTTGAGTTATCATCTCACACATATTTTTCTTAAACTCATGATTAATGTTTACATTGATAATGTACGTCTCTGTTTTACATATTTTACTCAGGGGCTCTTTTGCAAAGCCCAACATGGGCTTACCATGCGCCAGTATGGAGTTACCACCAGTCCAACGCAGGCACCGGTGGTAGTTCCAGCCTTAGTATGCGCCATTTCCCCACGTTAGGGAAAATAGGGCACTATTTTCTAGCGTGGCGGTTACCCGGTGGAAATCGGACAGCGCCGTGCACTACCCAGTTACTACTGGGTTAGCCCGGGAGCCCTTACCACCAGCTCAATGCGTGGCGGTAAGTGCTCTCCCTCACAAGGCCATGCAGTAAGAGCAATCCTACCACATAGACGTGGCTATTTTCAGCCTTTTTTACCTGCTGCGGTAAAAAGGAACTGCGGGGCCCTTTATACTGCAGTTTAGTAAATGGACCCCTCAGTAAACACCGGATCATACTCAGTTATCGCTATGATGGCCATTATAATGTTTGGAAAGCTATAAACTGGTTATTATTAAATCATTATAATTATATTGTTTTCATTGTTTTTGTAAATCTTTATTGTTAAATTAGTATTGTTTTATGATTAAATGACCATAATTCTTATGTTATCCCTTGTATGTGAAACCATTTTGAATTGTTTACTTTTCACACCACTTTATGTATAGGTTTTGACATTTTTGAATGTAGCTTTACAACTCCTGAGACAGGCATTAAACAATGAAACACAGCTCTCTATCAGGTCTTTCTCCAATTTTTGATGCTTCAATAAACGTTTGACTACTTTTGATCCCACCTCAGGAGTGTTTCTGTGTAGGAAGGCTACCTGTCTATCCCTACTTCTGGGTTTCTCTGATTTTTTTATCTCCAGGTAGGGTGCTGCCACAAGAATGACAGTTTCAATGGCAGGCCCTAAATGGGGTGAGGTTACCACCCCGGCTATCCCAAGGCAATGGAAAGTGACGTGGCTTGCCTAAGGCCAGGAGCCAAGGAAGCATTTTAATTTGAGCCTGCGGACCCAGGCTGTTGCTCTAACCATTAGGTTACTCCTCTGCCCCATTTAAGATAGTGCCCCTGAAATAAAATTTAAAAAAAAAAAATCTGCATAAAACAAAAAAAAAAAAAAATCCCATAACAACACAGGAAATTATATAAAACACCCACAACCTTCAATAAGCCATAATGGAGTCCTTTTACAAAGGCACTCTAGCGTTTTTACCACGTGCTAAAAATAAGCACACGCTAAATGTTAGAGACGCCTTAGTGTTTAGCAGGCACCAATCATTAGCACGCACTAAAAACACTAGCGTGCCTTTGAAAAAGGACCCCCAATGTTTTCATTCACATTATGACATGGCCTGCATGTAAGCTAGTTTCAGTAAATGGTGTTCAAAATTTGGCACTGAAAAAAATCCGCATAGAGCACTATTCTATAAGTGGTGCTACGAGTTGGGTGCCATTTATAGAATAGCTCTTAGAGCCAATCTCCGTGCCAAACTTTGGGTGCGAGGATTTACACCAACTGAAACCTAGTGTAAATCCTGGTGTGTAATTTAGGCAGATTCCCAGTATACAGTAATACTGCACACATTTTTCGTGAACGCCCCTAACCCTCCAATGCCCCTCCCATATCCACACCCCTTTTTGAGTTGTGTGCTCATCTTTACAGAATAGCAAGTAGCAAGATTCACACACAAATCCAAATTGTTGCCTATCAGTGTAAATAAAATGTTAGAACCCAATTATTGGCGCTGATTGGATTGTTAGGCAATTTAGTTACACGCTCCTGAGAACTGCACACAATGTTGGGTGTGAAACTTTGTGCACCATTTATAGAATCTGGGGGATAATATCCCTATAGGATGGTCACCCCTATAAGGGTAATTCTATATACTAGGCGCAGACATTACATGCATGTTTAGAATAAAGATATATATTCCTGTAAATACCAACGTTCTGCCGAAGCGCTGTTCTCCAAATACCTGCAAATTTTATATAGCATGTAGTTGCAAGGGGGCAAACACAGTGGCACAGCATGGAAGGACACACTTACACATGTAAGTTGTGCTTGCCCTGACATTTTTAGGCATGCCAATGTGACGCTAGTATTCTATAATGGATCCTAGGCTCCTTTATAGAAAAGACTCCTTCAGTGTGGCCTTGGGTTGCCTAAATGGAGGCGCCCAGTTATTTACAGAATTGTCTCCTAAATGTCCATAAACACAGTATTAGAATTTGATTCTTAATTTCTTTCAAATACAAGATCTCCTAACTATCCCATCTTATGTAGCTTCAACTACCATCCCAGAGTGAAGCCGTCTAGTGGTTAGAATGAAAGCCCAAACACCAGAGTAGCCAAGGTTCAAATCCCACTTCTTCCACTGACTCTCTCTGTGACGTTTGGCAAGTCACTCCATTCTCCACTGCCTGAGAACGTAGATTGCAAATCCACTTGGACAAGGAAATAGCTTGCTTGAGCTTAGATTTGGAAAAGATGAATAATAAATCCAAAATCAAAAAGGACGTACAACCCTAAAGGCCACAGAATAATAATGACCTTCATGGAATGCAGATACAATGGCAATATTTATACTGTGTCATGCAAGGGGGGGGAGGTATGAAAAACTCCCATTACTCACACCCCATGTCATGCCTTAATCCTTCATTATAAACCTTTTTCTCAGCTCAATCCAACCATTAGAAATTGATTCTTAAATCATCGCATTTTTAGCATACTGCACCAATCTCTTATCACTGACTAACACTATGCTATTTATACTTTTTGCTGCTCATAGTTTGTTTTAGCTCACTCATTTATAGCTAATCCATTTTCATGAGGAAACTGTTAAACCTGGAACACCAATGTACTCAACTTTTAAAGCACGATGACACCGACGAAATACAAAAGAACAAATTTTGCAGTAATACCTGTTTGGCATTTAAACCCAATTTTAAAAAGTACGTCAATAAGTAGCCTAGTGGTTAGTGCAGCGGACTTTGATCATGAGGAACTGGGTTCAATTCCCACTGCAGCTCCTTGTGACTCTGGTCAAGTCACTTAACCCTCCATTGCCCCAGGTACAAATAAGTACCTGTATATACTATTTAAACCGCTTTGAATGTATCTGCAAAACCCACAAAAATGAGGTAAATCAAGTCCCATTTCCCTTTCATTTCCAATATGTAAAGCAGACACCACCGGGGCGGGCGGGGGGGGGGGGGGGTGGAGAGATTATATAATACAGGTGCTAATGTCTACACATGCATACAATGGCAGGGCTCAGGGCGGAGCACAGGCAGGATTCAAACTTACACCTGCAACTTACAGAATGCTACAAGTTACTGTACATACAAATCTCTGACACCAGCTCTAAGGTAGGCCTACATGCTCGGGCCTAACTTTTGGGCAGTTTTACATAAAGGGATGGAGGTGCCCTCGTACCTTTATAGAATAGGCTCTTACCAGCTGTCCTTTAAAAATACAAATAGTATTAACCCCACATCCCAAGAGAAAAGCATCATTTCAAAAAGTACAAAATTCAGATTGCCTTTGTATGATAAGGTTCCTCAGCTGAGGAATCCAGTCATCCTGCACATTGCATCTGCCACTGGTTTCTCCTGAGCACACAGGAAACAGTGGGCCCAACTGGATCTGCTTACAGACCCCCCTCAGCACTATCTAGATAGTGGACTCTAAAATATGGAGAACAAGTAGCCCTTGTTTTGCTTGGGACGATAGCCAGAGAGTGATGATATTCAAACTGCAATCCAAATAATCATGCAGATAAAGTTAAGACAAAAAGATTGCTGTCCAACTTTACCTCAATAGCGCCAGCACTGACCACATTGCACAGACATCCAGCACCAGCAGAAACCCGGAAACCAGTGCTGAATATCCATGTTTTATTTAGACACTGCAATGGGCATTTAAAAACAGTGCTGACCACAGCAGCTGAATAAATCGACCCAAATGTGTGCACCAGCATTCTAAAGTCTGCACAAGAACCAGACAATCCTGGAGTGCTTGAAGCCACGCTGCTGAATGCCAGAGAGCTAAACCTGCACACATTTTTTTTTTCTAGACTAAAATGTAACCATCACAGAAAGTACAGAAAGTGAACAAGGTGTTCAGAAAAGTTTATATTTAACCACAGATTAAATCAAGATGACTATACAGTTTCTGACATTTAGAACTTGCACGTCTCTGCTGATTGTTACACTTTCCTACCCCTAAACAGTGACTTCCTTTTCAGTTTTTTGTATTTATTTAACAATCCTCCCTGCTGTGTGCAAAGACAGAAGTATGAAATTGGGGATGGGTGGGGATGGATGGGGAGGAAGGTTAAAAACGCAGGTTAAAAAAAAAAAATCTATAGGTTTATTATATTAAACTGTCTTTCATTTATGAAACAGTAGCGCTGTACTGTACCAAAAGTAAAACACATAGATCATCAGGGAAAAGCTAAGCAACTACCAAAACAAACAGACCGAAAACAGCACAGAAGACGAAAAGATGCAACTCTGACAGACAAAAGCAGACACATCCACAAGGCTAGAAGTGAATCTCGACATGCCCTTGTTTTGTTCAGGCCTGTTAAACACCAACACCAATGTTAAAGCAGGAATCCAGTGTAAACTATGCAATGAAACACAGAGCTGCTCTCATCTCCCAACAGGAAGACACAGCTGTCAAATTCCTGGCTAATTCATCCTAAGACCCACCACAATTTAAATATTTCAGTCACTGCATAGTACACATGGGCTGTTTACAAGCAGACACACGTGATATGACCTACCAACTCATGTAAAGGCCTCTTCTGAACACCATGAAAAAAAAATCCTACATGCTTTCTCATTTGGTACCTTTGAAACTAGAGACCAGACCTTTGAAGTTCTGCCTTCTCCCAGTGATTACAGAGGAATAGCAATACAGTCAATCCAAAGCTTGAGTAGTACAACCTGAGAGTGTACAAAACTAATCCTCAGAACACTCAAATGGCAAAAAAGGATAATTTTCTGTACAAATCTAAAATGGCTCGCTAGGTACTGTGTGCCCCAATGCCCTATAAAACCTCCTGGGGGATAGGTGAGGGGTCCATAAGAGACAAAACATCTGCAGCAGCCTTTGCACAGGCTGCAAACACAGGGAAGACCAGATACCGTTTCTCCTCTTAGAAATCAAACAAAATAAAACATGGAAAAGAAAATAAGATGATTCCTTTTTTATTGGACATAACTTAATACATTTTTTGATTAGCTTTCGAAGGTTACCCTTCTTTGTCAGATTGGAAATAAGCAAATGTGGTAGCAGATAGTATATATAAGAGAAACATCAAAGCATTACTTTGACAGTCTGACAGAGTGGGAGGGTGGGGGTATGCATGGGGACATCAAAGCATTTCACTGATATTCTAACAGGATGGGTGTTGGTAGGTGAGAGGAGGGTAATAAACAGAGAAATACAACTTTATGGTTTATAATGGGTAAGACCTTTGAAATAAGAATGATTGAATATTTTAACACCCAACAGACAGGACTTAATAAGGAACTGGGTTTTCTAACCCATTATAAACCATAAAGTTGTATTTCTCTGTTTTATATCATCCTCTCACCTACCACACCCATCCTGTTAGAATATCAATGAAATGCTTTGATGTCCCCATGCATACTCCCACCCTCCCACTCTGTCAGACTGTCAAAGTAATGCTTTGATGTTTCTCTTATATATACTATCTGCTACCACATTTGCTTATTTCCGATCTGACGAAGAAGGGCAACCTTCGAAAGCTAATCAAAAAATGTATTAAGTTATGTCCAATAAAAAAGGAATCATCTTATTTTCTTTTCCATGTTTTATTTTGTTTGATTTCTATTGATAACCTTTAAGAGTGGACTAACACGGCTACCACACCTCTCCTCTTAGAACATAAGAATAGCCATACTGGGTCAGACCGATAGAACATGTTACAAGTACCTGGCAGAGAAAACTCGTGCAGAAACTGGCTTTCCAAATTACAAAGAATCTAACTAATCATCCTATACTCTGTTCCCTCTGGCTTTTCTGAGATGGCTGAATTATTCTGATCCCATTTGTCTCCCATGCCCACCTCCAAGGACCCTGGAGCAAATGCCTATTCAAAAAGTGAGGTCTTCAACACATGGACACTGGCAGATCAAAAGGTTAGCATTTCAGGCATTGCATGACAAAATCGAGAGGTGGAGCCAGACATCCTTGTTTTGCAGCATTTTGGCACCAACTGTCATCTCTGTCATCCCAGCCAGCAGAAAGCCCTGAATAACTTTGAACTCAGAGCTACCGGGTTTTTTTTTTGTTGTTGTTGTTGCTGTTGTTGTTACAAAGCTTAAAAAACTGAATGTATGTCTAGCCTAATCCACTTTGATATGGATGTAATACAGTGCTCGCCCCTGAAATTATTGAGTGTAGTGTCATGAAGGAGTAACCGGCTGGGGGCAGAAGAGTAGTGCACACCATGATACTTTTTTTTTTTGTTAAGTTAGCCATGTGGTGAATCTCCTCATAAAGGCAGTTAATAAATGTTAATAAATAAATAAAATCAGCAGGGTGATGCTCCCTGCCTCTTCTATTGCTGTACTCAACTTCTCAAACTGCTCTGCAATTTAAGTGTTCCTTCTTTCTTTCTCCATTTTTTTCAGCTCCCCTCTTCCCGCCCAAATCTGGGCTTCTTACCTCCCTCTGCTCAGATTAGATCCATTAATGTGATAAAAAAAATGCTTGCACACCACTGCCTGCTACCCTGCTATACATTTTAACAAAATGACAATAATATGCATCCTCAAACTCTCTTCCTGTTTTTTGTTTTTTTGGTGGTGTGGCTGTTTTGCTTCCATTATTAGGCCATATCTCATGTAGAGGTGCATTTTCGATATGACGTCTAATCTGACTTTGGACGTTTTTGTAGAAGTGGCAAAGATGGCCATTTTTAAACCAGAAAAACATCTTTTTATTTTGAAAATGGCCATTTGCTACATGTTTTGAGCTCAGTGAATTTGTCTTTTGCAACTATTCAAAAAAAAAAAATGTCCAAGGGTAAAATCGCACAAAAAGAAGCCACTGGAACATATGGGGGGAGGGGCAGCATTATTAGTAAACTGGCGACACAGGCATCCCAGCAAAGCAGTGGGGCACCCTAGGGGACCTTCTCATAAAAGGTCCCAGGTACACATCTCACCATTACTCCCTTATATTGTATGGTGTGCCTTCCAAAACCCACCAAAAACCTACTGTACACCACTACAATAGCCCTTATGTCTGCAGGTGTCACTTATATGTTGGTACAATAGGTTTTAGGGGTTTGGGCAGACTGCCACTTTTCACTACAAGTGTAACAGTTAGTGTGAGATATGGGGCCTGGGTCTCCATCTCTACAGTGCACTGTACCAGCCACTAGGCTACTCCAGGGACCTGCTTGCTGCTGTAATAGCATTGGCCATAACATCTTGACCCTGTAATAGAGGCTGGTATGTATTTTTTCTTTCACATCTTTGGGGGGTGGGAGGTAGTCAGTGCCCACTTGGAGATTAAGGAGGAGTAATGCCTTAATCACTCCAGTGGTCATCTGGTCTTTTAAGGCACCTTTTTGTGACTTAGTCATGATTTAAGGAGGTCCAGACCAAAACATCTAACTTTTAGCCCTGGACGTTTTTGCTTTGTTCCATTATGGCAGAAAAACTTCCAAATTCTGGGAACACCCAAATCCCGCCTCCAACATGCCAGCAAGTGGTAATTTATGGGGTGGGAGAAGGATAAAGTTCAGCCTGTGGAAATACCTAGGCATGTAACTGGCCCCACAGGGGTGTTTAATTTAGAAGTTTAGAGAGACAATCAAGGATTGGAAGGATGGGGGCACGAAAAAGGATAACTGGAAGGAGAGTATAGGATAAGTAAATGAAAGGTAAGCAAGAAACAGCAATCACTTCCTCATCAAACTCCACAGAGCTAAATCATCCCACCCTCCCAGATTTTAATGAGCTCTTCAACTATTTGAAGTGTATTCAAAATGTGCTCTTTGCATGTATCAAATATTATTGCAGTGGGTTAACCAAGCCAAAGGATGAAGTTTGAAGGATAGCAAGATGGAAGTACAACCTATGAAACTGCCATATAGCTGATGAAGTTAGAGGCATACCAGCAGAAGACCTCCCTGTTTTAGGAGTGAGGTTCATTCTTGTCATGGTATGTACAAAACTAACCATTTGGACAAATTGCCCTCAGAGTTTGCAGGCTGGGGAGAGTTGGCACTCTAGCTAGTTATATGGTGGTGCACCAAAGGGTATGGCAGTGGTTGCCAGTGATTACGCAGCCTCATGGGAAGGGACCACTTAGCTAGTAATATGGTACATGAACTGGGATGGGTGAAACATTGTTCTAACGGCTCTGGTGAGTGTGAGTATCTATATATATATATATCTATATATATATCTTTGTTTTATGTATGTAACCTATTTGAACCCCATTATATTGATCTGTTTATGGATATAGGTTAAGGAGAGGAAGAGTGTTGTTAGATGACTGGTGGTACCAGTCGTCTCCCCCACCCCACACACATTTTAAGCTGTCTTGAACTGCAGCAGCCAACACCCACATGGCATTTTGTGATGGGCTGCCCAGCAGACTCCCAACTGTAAATAACTTTCAAAAACTTCAAAACCCTAGTCATCTTAGAAAAAAAAAGTCAGAGGGAACCGAGGTTGCTTCAAATACCAAATGAATAATGTAAAACCCACATTTTTCTACGATTCCTGCTTTCAGTGTGGCTCTAGCTAAGTTCGCATGCGTCTAAAACACACAAAACCTACTTTCATCTTCAGAAAAAAGGGGAAAAAGGTGCATGAAGGAACACCAAAAGCAAACATTGCTAGGCTTGCCGGTTTATTTATTTTTTTGAACAGCCTTCACTGAGTAGACATGACTTTGTAGTTAAGCAACCACGAACCGCCAAAACCCCTCCTCCCCGGTCAAACCTTCTACACTTTAGGATGGGGGCGGGGACATCGGGGGGGGGGCGGTCTTAGGCTGGGCGGGAACTAAGGCTCGGCTCTTTTAATGCCAGTGCAGCGAGCTAGCCTGCTGCTGCTGCGCTTTGTTGTGCTCTCAGCTGTTTAGTGGGTCGGCTGGGGCCGGTTTGTTCTTGCATTACTGGCTGTTAATATTTCACCATCTAGACCTCCGTTAGCCTCTTCTCATTCCTCAGATCGGGGAGGATGCTCCGGTGTGGAAAATATGACCATTAAACTAATACCCGCTTACTTTCACACATTCCAGAAACTCAGTAGTATGCATGGGTTTTTCCATTCAAATAATGTCAATTGACAAAGTAGTTCGGCACATCAGGCCTGAGGTTGCTAAACAGCGTGCATTACACTAAAAGCCTTGCTTCATTTAAATTTAAATAAAATATTTTTTTAAACTTTTTGCTCCTACCCTGTCAGTGGGGTGGAAGTTCTGGACACGGGAAATAAACGCTGAACGTGTTTCAAACGCGCAATAAACACAATGAAGCACAGTGGAGGTGTTTTAAAAATTGTATCATGTACACTGTGGAAAATACAGACAGCATGTGAATAAGCACATGGGTTAAGCATGAACATTATTGTCATTTTAGTATATTCAAACTGTGACAGTTACAAAGGCAGCCGCTTCACGTGCAAAGATTTTCCCAGCGATCAATAACTTTCATTCTACAGAACTTTATCTGAGCCTCCTCCCCTCCCCGGTAAAAAAAAAAAAAATCATAATTGAGGCTCAGTGTGTACACCTCGGAATATATAACACTAATACCCCTGTCATTTTATTTTACGCGTCAATAACAATGCTTTAAAATGTGTTACTAGTTAAACTGAAATCTGGGAGGTTGCTACGGGTCCAAATATAAATTAATGAAGTTGGACGAGCGCTTTATTATTAACTAAGCTACTAGGAACACCGGAAAGTTATCACTGTACGGGACTTTCCATGCTAATCTTGTTTTCCTTCTTTCATGTATGTGGCGAAACCAGTTGTCTCATCGCCCGTTGTTTAAACATCCCACAGTGCAGATAAACTTGGCACAGCCATCAAAACAAGGTACGGGTTTTAAATTACAAAAAGAAAAAAAAATTTCAAAAAGGAAGTCACTTTCTGACATTTTGCACATTTTTTTTTTCACCAGAACCAAGACAAAGAGTTGATCTCACAAACCCGGTGGTGGTGGTGGTGGTGGTGGTGGTGGGGGGGGGGGGGGGGGGGGGAGTTCTTTGTCCTTCGAACAGTACTTTCTAACATCTGTGAATAATTTCTTCTCATCTGTCAGAATTTCTTTCCCCTCCCCCTTCCTGTGACTTTAATTTCGTCTTCCAACTTGTTCGATTTTCTACTCTGATTGCTGAGCACGCAGAAAGTTGTTCACATGGTGGCCGTATTATAACCACCCCCCCCCCCCCCCCCCCCCCCCCCCACACACACACACACACACACACATACATCAGACTGCCTGACATGCTGTTTTCTAAAATGAAGCAGTTATAGAGTTGAATTGAATGCCTGGTTTCAAAATTTGCCCCAGAGAGAGACAGAACACTACTGGATAATGGGATCAGCTGTACTCCAACACCATCGTGCAGAGGAAAAAAATTAAAAAGCAATACTCGATCATGTGCCACAAGTTCATACAAGCAATCACATCACAGCCCTCAAGAACTTACCAGGAAAGAAAATGTCCAACCTACAACGTGGAAAAGTGGCCACGAACAAAGGAAACTCGGGACTGAATACAACACTGATCCTACGGACCCCGCAGATCTCACGGATCTTTTGCTTACCGTCTTAACGACAAAGCCCGATTGCCTCATATTAAAAGGCAAGGAAACGTCCGGGGAAGGAAGGAGCAACTTCCAGCAGCCCGATCTCCTGAAAACCAGACGCTGAAGCTCTAAACGTTTTTGTGGGAAACATCTGTGGCTACTATGCCCTCTTCCTGCTTGTAAGCAAACAAAGAACCTTCCCTGTCCCACACTAGACACACACTGTTCAGAGAGCTGGTCTGGGTTTTGTGTTTCGTCCTTAATTATCAGGAAAGAGAAAAAGCACAAAGCATTTCCCCCTAAGATTACACTCTCTGAGAAAGTTCATTTAAAGAATGGAGAAACAAAGACAAGCATGGAGCTAAAAGCCAAAGTTTGAAAAGACAGCGTGCAGTGTGACAGCGTGCATCTGGGGTGCACTTTTCTCCTTTACTGTACATTTCAAATGGTTTTTCTCCAGTTCTAAGGGAATTTTATGGAAATTCAAAGTTACAGTCGGGTTTTAACTTATTTATTATATGAAACAGGAGCGAAATCAGGTCTCTTACCACAGGGAGCTATGTTTCCCTGGCTGGCTTCTACGTCCCCCTAGTAACCCAGAAAAGTCACACGCTTACCTTTTTTTGTTTTCATCTTGATTGCTTATAGAAACTTAAAAAAAAAAACAGTGGAAATAGACTTGATTCCACTTTATTCCTAAATGTCTCTTTTCTTATCCTGATGAGACGAGAGCAAAGTGCTGGAGCACAAGAGGTGGTCACACAGCAGTCAGGAGTCCAGGCTCAGCCGCCTCGTTCTTGGCAGCGATACAATGAAGTGCCCGGTTTTTTTTTTTTTTTCTTTTCGGGTTTAAGGTGGTTGGGCTCAATTCCCTAAACCGGTGCCGTTATTACTGGGGATTTTTGTTGTTGCCACCTTACCATCAGGTCGTCCTTCTTTCTCCTGCCTTGCCTCGTGGAGTGAGAGGATCTGGTAACAGATAGTACTACTAGAGAAGGTGCATGAGGTGTTTCTTCCCCCTCCTCCCACGGCAGTCACTCACTGTAGTAAAACCCGAGCCGCCCTCCCCTGGCTGCTTACTGCTGACAGACACAGACGTACACACACAACACAAGGGCAGCAAATAAGCTGGTGGTGCCCTTCTTCCCTCCCCCACTAGAGGGCGGGGGGGGGGCCCTGGCATGGCTGCTCCCACCTCCAGCAGATTTTTTTTTTCTTTTCTTCTGAGCCTGGGCTGGCCAGACAGCCGTTTGATCATTAAACTGAAGCAGCCAGGGGAGGGAGGGAGGAAGGCTAGTAGCGTGTGTTTGTTTCCTTTCCTTTTTTTTTTTTTTTTTTGACAGCTGCCCTCGATTTCGCCTCTTGTTTGATACCGGATGATCCACCTACTCACACAACTGCGAACTAGCAAGAGGAAAGAAAAGTAACGTAAAGTGGGGGAGGAGGAGGATGAGTACTTTCAAAAGACTGTCATTAAACTTGCGTTCTTAGATCCCCCCCCCCCCCCCCCCTTCTTCTCCCAGAGAGATGCACACAGTGCCTTTATATATTATTATTATTATTACCACCCTAGTAGCAGGCAGACTGACTTTAGTTGCAAGTTTGGTGCCTGCCAGAGGCTGTCATTTTTTTTTCTTTCTTTCACTACATGGAACCCTTTCTACTTGCGAGGGCTGAACTTAAAATAGGGAGAAAGAAACTTTGCAAACGGCGCTAATTATATTTAATCTACTTTATTTGCCTTCTGAATTGCGCTTATTTCGCCTGGTGAAAAAAAAAAAAACAAAATCGATCCTGGTCGATTCATTTTGCAACTAGTGCTGGTTAAGCATAATAAAAATAGAATAAAAAAAACAACGCTTCCAACTGATCCGATTGCTATTTAGAAAAAAAAGCGACCAAGGGAAATCGAAGGAGACATCTTGGTTATCGTCACTTTTTTTTACAAACGGGTGGTGGAAGAACAAAACAACTTCTGTTCAGTTGTAGGGCAACTTTGTGGCAGTTTGGAGCCGTTAGAGGCACCAGGGTGAGGAAGCGGCGTGTCCTTGATTGCAAAAAGCAAGGGAAAGGGGAGGGGCATTTGACTAATAATAAAGCGATGATGAGCGCAGTCGGCCTCAGCTGCTGTAAAAGGAGGATTGTCTAGCTTTCTTTCCTTTTTTTTTTTTTTCTTCTTCTTCCTCCCTCCCCAAGGAGAGGTGGTGGTGTTCAGTTCAGGGATTGGCGGCTCATATCCGGAGTGTATACAAGGGCCAAAGCACAGTCATCCCTGACTCACACTGAGTTCACAGGAGATGCTGCTTTTGTTTTCCTGCCGGGAAAAAAAAAAAAAAAAAAGAAAGCCCAAAAGAGTAAAATGTTTCGTCACGCTCCTTACTTAGCTGCTGCTTCACAGAAGAACAAGCTGTGACTGAGCCTGGATGCTTGGACTGACCCCCACACCCACCCTTAAACTGTGAGCTGTGGAGAAGATACTCCCCCCCCCCCCCCTCCCCTGGATTCTCATTTAGCAAGTAATGTTTTGAATTGTGGAGGAGATAATGTTGTTCCAGTTTGGGTTGTTTTTTTTTTAACCATTAGTAAGTAATGCAATCAGGGAGGGGGCCCAAAAGCTGGCCTTCAGCCTATTGCTCCATTAGCTGGAGGTAGGTTTGGAGCCTCCCATGGCATGGGGGCCCTGGACAGTTGCCCTGGTTATCAGCCCCTAATGCTGGCCCTGGGTGGCACTACTGCCCCTCTTGTTCTGTGCTTCCATGAGTTTCCACTTTTCAAATAGTAGCTTGATGCAGAGCGGGTGTACAGTGGAAACCTTTAGCCTTACACTCCATTAACTTTCAGGCACCTAGTCTGCAGTCCCCCCCCCCCCCCCCCCTGAATTTTGATAATTAAACTCAATATCATGATCATCCTACAAACACCCTATAAAAATGTGTTAATGGTTCTTTGAGTTGTTTTCTGCCCTCAAGAAGCTGCCACTCTAGGCAACTACTTAGTTTTGCTTAGTGGTTGGGATGATCTGAGGTGTTTCCCCTAGTATTACTTTAGCTGTCTCCTCTTACTGTCTTCCATTAATTTTTGTGGATTTAATGGGTATTTTTATAATGCTGAGCTATTTTTGTATTCACACGGTTTGTGTTTTTGTTATAAGAAATGCAACATAACAATAAACAAATATAATATTACATATGAGCAAAAGAACATGCCTGTTTCATTAAAATGTACTGTATATATTGATCCAAAGTAGATATAACATATCTTCCTGGAAGATTCCAATGGAAGTTCAGGTCACGATCTCTTATGCTCTCATACGTCTTGTTAAGAGAGACTGCATTCCACCACATATTACATCCCATGGTGGCATTGTCTTTCCATTTGTTATTTATAAGTTTAATGCTAAAGGAAATTTGTATTTTTGCAGGTTGTGAAAGGTTTTTATTGGGCAACTTAAGACACATGTGCCTAGGGCCCAAATCTGCAAATTCCACATAGAGCTCACAAGTTAGCTCCAAGAGGGAGATTTTAAGCCAGGCATTATGGGACCTGGAGCACTGAATTCAGTAGTTAAAATCGTGGACAATAGATCCCACACTGCTTTGGGGTATAAATTCAAAACCAGGATTGGACAAAAAGTCACCCTCCTGGAATAGTGTAATGGCATCTCTGTTGATAGTTCCCAGGGTAGATTTTTGGCCCAGTAAGTAAGCTGCTGGTGGAAAGAAAGGTGGGGGAGGAAGAGAACCAGAGCCATCACTGCCTGCCAAATCTGTGTTCTCCCCACTCCCTATGTATTGTTCTCCAGTCAGCAAGCAACACTTCTTACCTATTGCATCTTTCTCACGGAGCCATGTGGGACCTTCTTTATAGGAGTTCTACAATGTGTTTCTGTTATTCTTAGTGGAGGGCTCACAAAGATGTTGTTCTGCCCTGTTTGGAGAGACCTTGAAGTGGTGCTATGCTCCTTTCTGCAAGTGCACATTCAGCTGATGTTTCTTTATTTGCAGCTATCCTAGTGATGATGCCTACAGGAGCTGATGATAAGGTGGAGCGAAACAGGACCCATATTTCCTTAAGTTATCTGGGGGTGAGGGGCATGGGTCTGCCCTTCTACATTGTATGTATAAACACTTTATACCGGTGGTTCCCAAACTTTGTGCTGCGGCACCACAGTGTACTCGCAGTCATGCTGTGACATTTTTCCCCACTTCCCTTCCATCACCACCACTGCTGCTGTCTCTTTAGATAAGCAGCAAAGGAGGCAAAATAAGCGGCAGCCACTGCTGGGCTGGACTCTCCATACGTGCAGCTGACGGTCCTGGCCCTTGGATGTCACTTCTGGGACACTGCTGGCAGCCACGTGAATGAAGAGTCCTGCTTCATAGTGGCTGTAGCTTGCTTTGCTGTTGGTCTAGAGAAGCAGCAGCAGCAGAATGTGTGTGGGGGGGATAGAGGAGGCAGATGGATTGGGGGGGAAGGGAACAGGGGGCTTAGGCTGGATGGAAGATGGGGGAGAGAAGGTGGGCAGAAGCTGGATGGAAGATGGAGGAAGGCATGAGTAGGAATGCTGGCATCAGTAACTGAAGCATGCCACCTATTTGCTAGGGCTTCGGGCAATGGACCTTTTCCACTGATGTGGCCTGGGCATCCCTGCCACCAAAGGTAGAACTCAATACCATCTGCAGCAATGTGGGGTGGGGGGAGTATACCTAAGAGGAAACTTGTAGCCTAGGGGTGCTGTGACCCAAGAAAGTTTGGGAACCACTTTTTTATGCAAAAGGAAGATGCAGGTGCACATGAAACATATCTAAAAAAAATTATATTGTCCTATGTGAAGAGATTTATAGAACTCTGCCCCTTGCCCTTAAGAATAGTCCCATAGACATCCTGAACCACCTTAAGAACACTAGTCCCACCTGAAACACGCAAAACAAAGCAAACAAACATCTAAGCTGCTACCTTGTCTTTCTTTCTTTCTTTATTGTTGGTAGTATTTTTATTTAATCTTGCTTATATTTTCAGGTATACTGGCTTGTGCAGTATATGGATATACTAATAACAGAATAACTTCATAGGTAGAGTAGTAGTTTGTTATACATTGTAATCAGTGTGTCATTTGTAGGGGCTGGTTATATTTGTGCAGAGATATTTTTTTCCTGGTAAAGGGCCACTAAAACAGACATCATGTTATGAGAATCAGATGCTCACCATTTGAGTTCCTATCAGTTTATTTATGGCATTTATATCCCACACTAATCATGAATTAGGTTAAAACCTGGAAGCATTAAACTTTTTTTTCCTGTGCCTACATCAAAAGAAAAAGATGGCATGTGGGGACTTGCACCTTTTGTTTTGTGGATTGCAGTGGTATATTATAAAAATGCACTTGATATTTTTACTACTATTATTTAAAAGACAGATATTGAATAACGAGGGCAGAGTTACCTTCATGCAGAAGTCCAGAGTCAGTCTAAATGTGCCAGCATTGTCCAGTTCATTACACTGTTAGCTGCCAAGTTCATACAAAGTTAATTATGTTCAGTGGAAAATAAATCTATTGGCTCAGGCTGCCTGCTATGTGAATATTCCATCATTGTTTCATTGCTACCACATATTACATATTATGAGCATTTGCTTTAAACTTTGTTTTAATTTATTTATCGAGACCTTACATGGTTTTGCTTTTTAAACCCAAAGGTGAATCCTAAGGGTGGTTGAACAATTAGGTATAAACTGTGTTATTTCTGAGTTTACTTGTTTTGGAATACTTTGGGTCCTGCTGATCTGTATATCTGCTATCTGGAATTTTGGAAGATGGCAATAAGAATATAAAAATTAAATTATGGATGTACTCTGTAGAAGTTGTTTACTTTTGCAGTTTGATGGATGCCTCTTCTGGTGTGTGCATGTGATAATCTTTGAATAACTGCCTATACTTATGACTATGATTTCTGAACATATGACATCATTAAAGAACAAGCTTTTTAAAATGCCCACCCAGTTAGATATATATGTTAATCTCAACTTTGTTAAATGTTTCAGACATATCCATCTATTTGCTCCCATGATATAACTGAATTCTATTATTCTGTCTCACTGCATTTTCAAATGTAAGCCACATTGATCCTGACTTTGCTTGGGATAATGTGTGATATAACTGGTAAAAAAAAAATCCTTTATCCTCCACTTTTTAAGATATTGCCTACCCGCTGGCTAGTGATGGCACATGGAAAGCAAGTTTGGTCCAGTGAAGACTAACTCAAAATAACCTGTTCCTTAGCTGGGCCCTAGTAGTACCATATTAAAGATGTGATCAAACCATGCCTTTGTTATGTTCCACTAATAAGTTACGATTAATTGGAATTGACCAGATAAAGATAAAAGTTTTAAGTTTTGGCACGGTATAAATCATCACAAAACCAAAATATAACCGGTGGACCGCATTAGGGGCTTATAGCCCTTTTAGTTATGTTTAAACAAAAGAGATCTGCATGAAACATTTATTTTTATTTTGACTTATAAAACCACTTGCCCCTGAAACATGTTCAAAACAGAATAAGCCATTTCTTTATCTAAAAGGTAAACTTCTACACAAGAGATGAAAATGTGATTCCATGTGCTTCAATGAAAGGAGAGTTTAATTCTACTTCCATTTAATTTCAATATATTCCATCATTTTTCTGCAACAATAGTTGAAGATGAACCCACCAGGAAACAGGTTATCCTCACTGAAATTGCCATCTGTATTGTATAGAACAGTGCAGAAAATTGAGCCCAAAATACAGAGTTTATAATTGCTGTTTCTATCGGCTACAATAATTTTTGAAGCTGTTTTAGTGATATTCAATTGTTATTTCTGGATATTTATATCTACACTAGTAAAAATGGCCCGTTTCTGAGACCCATGAAATGGGCGCTAGCAAGGTTTTCTTTCAAATGTAGTCCTGTATGGTTTTGCGACCCTAAATATCCCACAGAAATGACTTCAAACGGCCAGGAGCAATTTCTTCCTGTTTAAATCACTTTCAATATTGGAACCTGAACTTAAGTGAATTGTGTAAATATAAGTTTGCTAGTGTGAAGTTATTTTTCTGTTTCCTGTAATATCTGCAAGTGTTTGTAATAAGAAGTGTGGAGTGGATTAGAAGGGTTAGGAAGCAGAGGGAAGATTCGTATTATATTGATATGACGTCCACGTGTTATGCCTTTAAGAAGGCAGTTGGTTTCGGATCTGCCTAACGAAGCATTTTGAAGGAGGAAGTGTGAGAAAAACGTCCAGACAAATGAAAGGTCGTCATGTGATCTGCCTGCGAGGTTTGGGCTGAGGTGGTTCTGTTTTTGGAATGTGGCTAAAGATTATTGCACAATAAGAAGGGGGTTTGGTTCTTCTCAGTTCTCTAAACAGTCCTTGAGGCTGCACTTCGGAGCAGCCTGCTCAGTCATGAATCGGAGCAGTTTGTCTTCTGGCACTGAACCGATTCCCCTCTGATTCGAACAACAACACCTCCTAAGTCACAGTTCCGTTCCTCCTTAAGGAGTCTCCGGGCTGTTGTTGCTGCCAAGATTCCCCTGTGATTCGAAGAACACCACCTCCTAACTCGCAGTTCCGTTCCTCCTTAAGGAGTCTACGGGCTGTTGCTGCTGCCAAGATTCCCCTGTGATTTGAACAACAACACCTCCTAACTCGCAGTTCCGTTCCTCCTTAAGGAGTCTCTGAGCTCTTGTTGCTGCCAAGATTCCCCTCTGATTCCAACAACAACACGTCGTAACTCGCAGTTCCGTTCCCCCTTAAAGCTTGTGGCCTCGGCTGTTGTCCCTTCCCCGAGGGCGTGTCCGACAGACGTGAGTAGAGAGGATTCACCACCATGAACTTATGAACCGTTCACGGACATGGGCGGAGCTTGGGGGCTTCATTCGAACATTGGGGTTGCGAATTATGTTGGGATGGGGCGTGGCTGGGGGCGTGGCTGAGGGCGGGTGTAGGAGTGAGAGTCAGAGTTAGTGGTGCTGAGAGGCTACAACAGTACAGGGCTTCAGTGTTTCCCTGCCACACTGTGAGCTTCAGAATTGGAGGTGAGAATTATTTATTTATATAGGTGGAGGTGAGAATTATTTATATAGATATGGGAAGCTTTCCAATAAATTAAAAAGCTGTCCATCTCCCCCTCTTATACCTTTCCAAGATGGCCGACTGAGCAGGTCGCAAGTCTTACCGCTCTCTCTGTGAATCCGCGATGCCAAAACGCCGAGGGAAATCGGCGGCCATTGCTCCCCCAGACCGACGAACCTTAGCGTTATGTGGCCCAATAGACTCCTTTTTGCGGGGACTTCAGGTGTCCGAGAGTGGATCGGTGAGTGGCGGAATGGTGGCATCCGGGGGGAACGGAGGACCTGTGACGCTGCCCTCGCTGGATGTAACACTCAGCCCCGATCAGCAAGCTCCTCCCCCGCAACCCCAGAGCGTTTGTTCTCCAGTGTTGGCGTCGTCCCCGAGGCAGCTGGAAAATAGTGCCACGGGAGAGACGATGGGAGCTGGAAATCTTGGCCTGGAGAGCAGAGGAGCTAAGAGTGGGGTTTCCCCTCAGCCTACCCTGGTGATTCCAACTCAGATTGCGGGAGGCACGATGGCTGATGTAAGATCAGAAGGGGAAATCGTTTCTACCGAATATACACCAAGCCAAGGTACTTTTAAATTTCTTGAGGAGAAACCTGCAGAGATTACCTTAGAAAGCCTATGGGCTTTAATAGCCAATTTGGGCAAAGTTTTATGTCCACAAATTAAGGACATTGAGACTCGAGTTATAAAACTGGAAGAAACTGTTACAGCAGTTGAAGCTGATAAGAAAGAAATATTGATTAAGACTAAATCTCTAACTGAACAAGTAGAGAAAGTACAAGAAGTACAAATAAACACGATAAAAGATCTCACTAGTATGAGAAGAAAAATTGAAAATTTAGTGAATGCTCAAAGGTCTAATAATTTGAGATTTTTGAATTTCCCGAGGACGGTGACAACTATTCCAAGGGAAATGCTACATAGATACCTCAAAGAAATACTGGGATTTACAGATAACAACATTCCTCCTATAGAGCAAGTTTATTACTTACCAATAAAAATTTCTGAAACCTCAGTACAACAAACTGATCAACCTTTGGACGTCTCTGCTATATTAGAAGCTCCAACAACAGACTTAACAACATCAGCAACTCTGTTAGTAACATTGGCATTATCGTTAGATAAAGCCTTGATTATGAAAAAGTTTTTTAGAAATAGAGAGAAAACTTTCTTGGGTTTCAATGTCCATATATTTCCTGATGTGTCTAGAGACACTCAAAAAAAACGAAGACAATTTCTCTTGTTAAAGCCAGGTGTTCTTCAGTTAGGAGCTACATTTCTTTTACGTTATCCTTGCAAGTGTATAATTTGTTATCAGTCGGTTAAGTATGTTTTATTTTTTTAATCTATACAGCTTTCTGAATTTATCTCAGCTAGAAGGTCTTAGAGGTTAAGCATTGAATTTGTAAATGGATACCAAAGCGACCTGTCTTAATTTCTTATTGTAATAATTGGTAAAATCTCCGAATTGTTAATCTTGGATCTATATGGTGGACTAGAGTGTACTTTGTTAAATATTTTGCTTTCTTTATTTAAAAATGTTTTATTTCAGACAAATGTACCTTTACTGTTTTAAGTGTAATACTTGTTTGAAAGTTGAAACTAATAAATATAAAATAAAATAAAAAAAAAAAGCTGTCCAATAAGTTTTAAAAAATGTTGTCCTCCACCTTTTAACGCACTGCCTATCCAACTGAAACAGCTTTAGACTTGTTACAGATGGACCACGCATAGGCAGTCCCTTATTTCTAATAATCTTTGGTTTTTGTTTTCAATAGCGGTTGCTATTATTTTGGGTGTACTAAAACTGTGGTAAGCTCCGCCTACTGGCTTCAGCTGATTCAATGGACTAAACAGGATCACTTTGTCTCCTGTTTTATTCAACCTCCTTGGAATCGAAGCCTCAGTGTATGCCACCACCTATGGTTAAGAATTGTGACCTGGTTGAAGACCTGAGGTAAGCCGCTTTTGCTTCTTGTTTGAGACTGACGAGCCTTGCTTCGAGGTCTGACTGGAGCCAGACCCTAGTACTCGGAGAAGAACCGAGAGAGACTCCCCGGCTGAGGCTTGCTTAAGACAGCTTATTGAAGTACATAAGCGTTCTGTGTTTTGTTCCTGGTCCTGTGATGTAACAGGTCTCAGGATTAAACTAAACAAAACACTTGTTTTCCCTTATATCCCTTGTTTGGCTGTGTTATTGCACAGATCACTCTTCCCTCCCCCCCCCCCCCCCCCAACCGCTCGGGGTGTCACATCCCATAATAAAGGAATATGTAGTTCATTCTACTACTACTATTACTACTATTTAGCATTTCTATAGCGCTACAAGGCGCATTCTGCAGTTATGAACTGATAGTAAAATAGCAGCTGAATCTCGTCATCAACCCTCAATCTAGCTTTAAAAGATTTTCTATTCTAATAGCAATAATGCTCTTTCAAGGGCAGTGTTTCTAAAAGGGTTAATTTTGCACATACCATGCCAGCAATGAACATCACTTTGAAACCCCAGGGTATGATCTCAGTCTCTCAAATTCCACTGCTAATGCTCTTATGAGAATATTGTTTTCTTGGTATCATTTTGTCTAGATAACTGTCTCATGCCTGTCACCATGTGCATTTTCACTCAATTAAAAATTTATAGTGAACAAGAAGAATTAAAAAAAATGTTGTTTACTGATTGTGTTCTCTAAGTTTCTTTAGTACTTGTAATTTGGGGTTCTGAATTGGCCTGTTAGCTGACAAGCATCTATGAGATTAGGAAGGGGGAGGGGGGCTTGTAATGAATGCTCTGAGTAACGAATAATTGTGATCTTCTAGCATGAAGGTCAAGTTATCCTATGGATAATCAGGACGAATTTCTATTGTAGAGATAGCTGAGATTCTGACTGTGCAGCAGTACCAGAACCTTTAGCACGCTACCAGAATAAAAATGGCTATCTTTCACTAACTCAAGCAACTTCCAGAACAGGAGTTTTGCTTTCCCTGCCTTCCCTGAGGAGGATCCAATCCTTGGAGGGGAAAGTTTGGCTTATATAACTACCCAGGCCAGGGGGAGGGTCTCTGGTTCTGGCTTCAAGTCCCTGGTTGTTGTATCAGGATATTGTTAGGGAATCTGCAAAACTTCTGCTCTTGCTGAAAGAGGAAGTTGGACGTAGGGTTGCCAACTGCATCCAGATTCATTTGACAGAGTTGTCCAGTTTTGCAGGAATGATCCAAGTTTTAGTAAACGCAGTCTGATTTGGAAAATGCAAGCTGGCCTGGACTGTTTTATTGACTGAGAGAGGTATGTGAAGTAAGTGGATTAAAGTGCTAGCTGAATCCACTTACTCTACATAGCTCTCTCCACAGTACCTAATCCAGTACTCCACATACCTAATCCACAGTAAAAGTGGCTGCACAGCTGGCCAGTTTTACTAGTACCAGCCCTGACCTTCAACCAGTCCATCTAATGCTCATACTCAAACTCAAACAAGGGGTTACACTGCTGACTCCTTTTCTGAAAAATTTGTGTTGATATTCAGATTCTTCCTCTTTATAATGTGGGTAGCCATGTTAGACTAGTCGGTCCTCCAAAGCTCATGCCCAGGACCAGTGCAAGGGTATTAGTTGCCCTAGAGGAATTTCAGCCTTGTGCCCCCCCCCCCCTCTCAGTTTTTAGACCCTTTTTCTGCCCTCCCCTTCAAGATATTAAACTCAACAATCATGATCATGTCAACACCATCCTTCCCGCAGCAAGCCTATACAAACTCACAATTGGATATTGTACTTTTAAATATTAAACTTTTGTTTAAGTGCGGTTTTCAGAAGCCATTTGTAAGAGTAGATGGACCATTTCAAAACTTACCGTCCCTTCTCCCTGCAGGCAAAAAGTACATGCTGATGATTCTTTGTGCAGTTGTCAGGGCCTATTGGTTTGCTTTGCAGCTGCTATTTGCTGGCCCCCTGCAAGACGCTGCCCTAAGGTGATCGCTAGTTTACCTGATGGTGCTCATGCCTCAATAAATTGGTTAGTCTCAAGTGCCAACAGCTTAATGGGTAGTGCAGTGGGCTGAAAACCTGGGGAAGCGGGTTTGATTCCCACTGCAGCTCCTTGTGACCCTGGGCAAGTTGCCAACCTTCTGTTGTGCCAGGTACGAAACTTAAATTGTGAGCTCACTGGGGACAGAGAAAGTACCTGTATATATGGTGGTTGTGCCACAGAAAGACAGTATATCGAATCCATGACCCTTTACCATTACCCCTTTGTCTTCCATTAGTTCATGTCTCTCCACAGTTCCTGTCACCTTTCAAACAGATTGGCTCTGAATCCCTTAAAATGTGAAGCTGTTTTCTAGGTATCATTCCTCCCCATCAATGGATTCCCCTATTTCTTTGATACCATCTTTAGTTTCTCTTGGAGTTGATAACGTTTTCTCTTAGTCTCAAAATCTCAGTTCTTAAAATCTTCCTTTATCATTAAAGAGGATTCGATGTATTAAAGATTACATAATCCTTCAGAATCTTACTGTAAATCATACTCCAGTTATCTCTCCAGCTGATTACCGCAACTCTCTATATTTACTGTTTTTTTGTAAATTTGTGAGCTACATTGATGTATATAGTCTGACCTAAAAGGCAGTATAGCAAAACTCTGGAAATAATAAATAAATTAAGTTGATACCCTTCTCTGTCCCTGCTTTCATATCCTCTGCAGTTGGCGTGCCTGTCCCTCATTCTTTTCTTCTCGGCTTCTTGTCATGACAAGCTGCTCGGGCCTACAATGTAAACAGAGTTCTGAACTTTTCCTGCAACAGCCAGGTAGCGAGGAAGCCTCTCCCTTCAGCTCCAGCCTTCAGATCTGAAACTGGATATGGGATTTCAGAGGGACGCTTACATTTTGTAGCCTTAAAGTAACGAGCTCCTCTTATTTGACAGTGAAGAGCTTGTGTTTAGTAATATATAATGCACTGCTCTTAGCAACCAGGGTTACACTGGTGCAGACAATGCTTCTACCTTAAGCTGTGTCATGGATGCCAGTGGGCACCAATTGCTGAGGTGGCAGCTTTGGTTCCTGTTGATAAGAATACCTTTTGACACTACAACTCTCCCTTCTCTTACAAAATACACACATATATGTCCTATGCAAAGGACTTAAATACAAAACAACCTACGCATCCAGCTTCTCCTATATAAGCACACAATTATGGAACGCACTGCCAAAAGTTGTGAAAACAACCTACGACCACCTAAACTTCAGGAAATCATTAAAAACCTACCTGTTCAAAAAGGCATACCCCACCGACCCAACATAAATACCCACACTCTGCAACACAGCATAACCAAAGCTTGTAATGGACACTATATAATCTTTCCCCTCCTTGATCCCCATTGTAACTGAAACACATTTACCTTATTCAACCACAATACCACCTGTATTTGTTTCTTTACCGGACTTGGCGAACGCCTCTATGGTACTATGTAAGCCACATTGAGCCTGCAAATAGGTGGGAAAATGTGGGATACAAATGTAACAAATAAATACTGATCATTAATGTTATTTTTTTTGTTCTCCCAGAGATGAACAGGATGGCACTCCATCCCACACTGGTCCATCTAATCTGGATGATTTCTTTCGAGAGGAACTAGTGACGTCCGTGCTCTGCCTTGAAGCTGTTCCAGTGGAATGATGGGGAAAATCTAAATACACTGGATCTCTCCAAATGATTGCCAAGTATCAGAAGTAACATGCATGCTATGCTAAGCCCAAAGGAAACTAGTAAGCTAGTAGTCTACTTAAGTGGTATTCACTCCCAGCCCTCAAGGGCTGTAAATGTCAGGTTTTTGAGATATCCTTAATGATCGTGCAGTAGATAATACCATCTCCATTGTATGCAAATCTCATGTGGGATATCTTGACCTGATGTGTTTTGCTCCCCCCCCCCCTCCCGAGAACTGGAATTGAATGCCACTGATCTATTCCATTGCCCCTTATTGTCACTCTGATTCATAATTGGTTCCTAAGGATCTATTAGTGGTGAACTCCTGACTTGATGCCATTTTGTAAGTAGTGTAGTTGTCTATCTGAATGCATATAAAGAAAAGTTTGCAAAAACATAGATGCAGTAAAAATGGCCTTAGCACATGGGAAAATACCCACGTAAGGGCCCACTAATGCCACTTTTTACCGCAACTTAGTAAAAGGACCCCTATGTGAGTTGGCTCTTACCTAAGAGGGGCTCATTACAAGCTGGAATAATTTTTCTGGCTTGCTTACATCACTTGCTCTGCCTGTTACCTTTTTTTAAAAAAAGGATATTTTTGCTGTATTTTATTTTGCTACTCTAGGTTGTTTCTTGAATTTATAGAAGAAAGTTTTTTTTCTAAGGAGCTTTATTTATTTATTTATTTTGCTCTTGGGCTTTTTTTCTCTAGTTCATAAAAAGACAGGTAATAATAGTAACAGCACTTCTGTAATGTTGGTTCCTCCTGCTTTCTCAACCTTTACTCCTCCCCCCACTTATCGCACTCATCTTTCAATCTTACCGAATATATACTCACTAATTAGCAGGTTGAATTAGAATTATTTGGTATTAGTTGGAAGGGAATGACTAAAGGGTCAATATTCAGCATAATTTAATTGTAGTCTGTGGTGGCCTAGTGGACCCCTCAATATCCTACCCCAGAGATTATTCTGCTTCTCTTTCTCCCCCCCCCCCCCCCCCCACCACCACAATGTACTTTTAAGTAGGGAGGCAGCAGTGATGTTTACTCACACTTGTCCCTATGCTGCCTTCTTTCAAAATGGCAGTGCCTGATCTTAGTGTATCCTGAGATGCACTTCACTGGGTCAGCATTCCAAATAAGGGCATTTGTGCCTTATTTGGAAGACTTTGCCCACATGCTGTGTCCCAGGGTCAAGTGTTGCCATTTTGAAAAATGGTGGTGGAGAGGCAGCAACGAGGAGGCCTTGCTCCCAGGGGCGTAGCCATGGGTGGGCCTGACAGGCCCAGCCACTTTCCCTCTAGGCCCGCCCACCCAACATCCCTCGCATGTCACCGGCCGTCTGGGAGCTTTCAGCTTTGCCTGCCCTAAAATTTTTGTCCTCCCCGCCGGCGCTGCCTCGGTCCCTGCAGGATTCTTTTCTTCGTCCGTTGCCGGCAGCGCTGCCATTCACACAGGCAGCTCCGCTCCCCTGTGCCACGTCCATCTGGCCCTACATAAAAGGAAGTGCATCAGAGAGGGCCGGATGGACGCGGCAAAGGGGAGCGGAGCTGCCTATGTGAATGGCATCGCTGCCGGCGACTGATGAAGAAAAGAATGCTGCAGGGACCGAGGGTAGCATGCAGGGGGAGTGAGAGAGGAGATTCTAGATGGAAGGGAGAGACACTGGAGGGAAGGGGGAAAGAAGAGACACTAAATGGAAGTAGACAGAGGAGAGGCAATGGCAGAGAGATAGAGGGGAAGATGCTGGAGGAAAGGGGAGACATTGGATGGAAGGGGATGAACAAGAGTGATGGGAGATGCCGTAAAGAGGGAGCGAGGACAAGATGCTGGATGGAAGGGGGAGAGGAGACACTGGAAGGAAAAGGGAACACAATAGAAGGGGAAGGTGCTGGAGGGAAGGGGAGATACTGGATGGAAGGGGATGAATGAGGGAGATGGGAAAAGGGGAGACACTGGATGGAAACAGTGGCATGGAAGAGAAGAATTTCAGGCACGCTGGCAATGCTGAACATTCCCGGACGGTCGTGCCCGGAGCTGCGGGACAAAAGGCAGCGACAGCGAGGGATGTTGGGTTGGGGCAGGATCAGGAAGGCATAACTAAGTGCTGGACTTGTGGGAGGAGGACGGGGGCTGGAGGGAAGGGATAGTGCTGCCGGACTTGTGGGAGAAAGGGGATTGGAGGGAAGGGAGAGAGCTGCTGATGTGGGAGGAGGAGGGGATCTGAATGGAAGGGAGAGAGTTACTGGAGGTGGGAGGAAAAGGAGGAGGGGATCTAGATGGAAGGGAAAGAGCTGCTGGACATGGGAGGAAGAAGGGACTGGAGGGAAGGGAGAGAGCTGCTTGACATGGGAGGAAGAGGAGGAGGGGACTGGATGGAAGGGAGAGATCTGCTGGAGGAAGAGGAGGAGGGGACCTGGATGGAAGGGAGAGAGCTGCTGGATGTGGGAGGAGGATGGGGAGGAGAACTGGAGAGAAGGGAGAAAACTGCTGGTACAGCACAAGGAGGGAGGGAAGGGAAACAGAGATACCAGACCAAGGAGATGAAGGAAAAGAGAACAAATACCGAACCTACAGTGTGAGGGAGGGGTGGTTGAGTGGGCACACAAGGAATCAAGCAACCAAACCAGATGCTGGAAAGGGGAGGGAGTGAGAGGAAGAGAAGCTGGATGGGGTAGGGTCAGAGAGGGTAGAGATATATTGGCACTGGGGACGAAGAGAGGGGAGAAGCTGGATAGAGAAATATTGGGACACAGAGAAAGGGAGATACTAAACATGGAGGAAGATAGAAGTACAGAGATGGAAGAAGATGGATAGTGGACATGGGGAGAGAGAGTAGAAATATCAAATGGACTTGAGACCTTGGTGAGTGAGTTAAAAGAAGACAGAAGGATGTAGAAATCAGAGCCTGGAAACAACATGACTTGAAAAATAAAATGAGCAGACAACAAAAGGTAGAAAAAATAATTTTATTTTTCTGTTTTGTGACTAGAATATGTCAGATTTAAAATGTACATCCTGCTAGATATGGCTGGGGCCCAAGGCAGAAATTTGGGAGGGGACACAAAAGCTTACTAACAAGCTGCACCTTCTTCAGCTTCCAGCTAGCCTGGGGTTCTCTCTGGCTAGGGGGCCAAACGCAGTTGCCCTTGTTGTACCTCCCCTAAAAATGTCTCTTGCATGTGTTGTCATTATATTTTGCACGGTACAAGAGAAAATGCATCTCTTTGTATTTCTCTGTGCTGTGCTAAATGCAAGGTCTGGCCTCTTGGGATTTTGATTTAATTTGTTTATGATTTGTGGTCACTTTATTCTGTATTTGGCATTTGTGTTCTGTGTGTGTGACCAAAGTATTTTGTTAGCATCAATTTTCTATGTAGTATTCTATAGTACTTTGGCTTGTTCAGTTTTCTTGCTAGATGTATTGATATTTTAGGGCCCCAAAATAATATTTAGGACATATTTGGGGGAAGCATATGTGTGTTGGTGGACCGTGGCTCAGTGGAGGATGAAGAGTGCACCCTCTTATATTTCCTCTAGCTCTCAATGTGGCCTGCAGCCACTGAGGCCAGCACTGCTACTCCCATTGAAGTTTTTGGGAGTGGGATAGGTGTTGGAATGTAATTGTATTTTACATGCATTGCCTGTCACCTATTATTTCTCTGTGATTACTCTGTGACCTCTGATGTGAATTACTTAGAGAGGTCACACAGCTATGTAACTTCCTGTGGGGGTTAGATACAGCACATGGAGCACATGGAGCTCATGATCTCTCCTAACCTGAGAGGATCTATGGTGGTGTGAGCATCCATTACCATCTAAGCACATGGAAGGAGCTGATAATACAAATGTATAGTAATATGTATATATAAGCCTGTCTGATTATAATCTAACTACAAACTGTGAGTAAACAGATGTTTTGTTACTTCAACTTTAAAGTGACTCAGCAGTGAATTATTCAGGGGTGAATGAGAGAGAGATGAAGAAAGAAATTAACATTTCTAAAGCTGAAGCTGTGTGTACTAAAATCTGCTAATTATTTACTACAAATAATCCAACAAAAGGGTTATGGGCCCAGGGTCCAGGAATTGAAAAAGAAGAGAAATATTACCAGGCAGAAAAAAAGGCCACATTTTTCTCTTAAGTTTTAAAGGAAAGATTCAGTCTGTCTCTCTCTCCCCCCACACAGCAGACAGAAGGCTAAGAAAATGGCTGAGGGAAGAAATTCACCATTTTTCTATTCTCTCAAGGTGCCTAGATTAACTGAGTTTAATTATCAGCAGTGGGAACTAAGATTCATATGTCTCCTTCGAGCAAAAAGATTAAATATATGCTTAGACCAAGACAGAACAGCTGAAAATATGGCTGAATGGGACAATGCAAACTATTATGTGAAGTGCATGCTTTTGGAAGCTCTCTCAGAGAAACAAGCCATATTAGTGGAGGGAAAAGATACACCAAAGGACATTTTATATAAACTGAGAACTATGTATGCAACTACATATGCAAAGCAGCAACCAATTTGGCTGGCAGAGTTGAATGAAACCAAATTAAGGGATAAAAGTAAATGTAATGATCACATTATGCATCTTATGTCTTCATTTCAAAAGTTAGAACTTTCTGGAATTCCCATGTGTGATGCATTGAAAAGAGCATTTCTTTTTACCTCACTATCAAAGAAGTTTGATGTTTTTAGGTCTGTAAATGAGGCCATTGAAGGGCAATCTTTTGAACAGGCAACATCAAAACTAAGGCAGGAATGCATAATAAATGATTCTGAGGAGATGTGTTCTCAAAGCAAGTCAGAGAGAAATGAAACAAATTTCTTGGCAAAGAACAGAGGAAGGCGGAGCTATGGGAAAACTCCACCCAAGGGCAAGCTGATTTGCTACTCATGTGGAAAGGAGGGACATGTATCTAAATGGTGTAAGGAAACACAAAACACTCCCTCTAGCTCACCTAAGCCAATGGAACTAAAGAATTTTCAAACCAGGAAATGTATGAAGGACAAAGATAAACACAAGGGCTTTCTAATGGCAGAAAAATCTTTGACTATGGTAAATAATAATTCAAATGAAAGTACTTGGATTTTGGATTCAGGGAGCACATGCCATTTAACCAATTCTAAGGATTTCTTTCAGGAAATGTGTCCAGAGGAAGGTATTCTTAAAACTGCAAACGCAGGGACTGCTAAGATCCAAGCAAAAGGTATTGGATTCTTAAAATGCAAAGTGTCTAATGAAGTTAAAGAAATTCCTGTAAGTGATGTCTTGTATATTCCCCAAGCAGTTTGCAATATGCTTAGTGTATCTACATTAGATAAGAAGGGATTTGTGATTCATTTTGAAAACAGTAAGTGCACAATCTCTAAAAATGATGAAGTGTATGCTGAAGCTTTTATGCATAATGATGTTTATAAGCTGAACATTTCAGGTGAAGCCTCACATATGGTGCAAGTAAGGAAGAATGATGGTAAATGTAGTCTGGAAATCTGGCACCGCCGCCTGGGACATCGTGATTCTAAGGTGATCCAGGATCTTTACAGTAAGCAACTAGCCACTGGCATTCAGATAAGTGCAGATGCTGGTAAAATGGAGAAATGCATAGACTGTGTTACTCAAAAAGGTGTGAGACCCTCATTTCCTGCATACACAGGAAATAGGAGTAATAAAGTGCTGGACTTAATACACAGTGACTTATGTGGACCGTTTAATATCCCATCATTGGGAAATAACAGATTTGTGCTAATATTCTTGGATGATTTCTCTAGATATTGTGTGGCCTATTTGCTGAAAGAAAAAAGTCAAGTCACAGACATGCTGAAGAAATACGTAGCCATGGTGAACAATAAATTTGAAAGAAAACCAAAGGTTCTTCAGACCGACAATGGTGGTGAGTTCACTTCACAAAGCATGCGCACATTTCTAGAACAAGAAGGCATTCAACATATCACAACAGTAGCTTATACACCAGAGCAAAATTCTGTTGCAGAGAGAAAATTTAGGTCACTTGTGGAAATGACCAGATGTATGCTGTCAGATAGCAATCTCCCTAAAAGACTATGGGGGGAAGCCATTCTCACAGCAGTGTACCTACAAAACAGAATGCCAACTAAAGGCACTGAGCGCACACCACATGAGACATGGCATGGTAGGAAGCCAAACCTGTCACACATAAGAACATTTGGAAGTACAGCATATGCTCATGTACCAAAGCAAAGAAGGCATAAGCTGGATTCCACAACAGAAAGGGGCATTTTAGTTGGCTATGCTCCAGGACACAAAGGATATAGAATTTTGAATCTGAAAACTGGCATTGTTGGCATAAGACATGTTACATATTTTGATGAAAACAAAAGGGTTGATAAAGGCTGGATTATCCCAGATGAGCCTTATCATCCAGAATATGAAACTAGAACCATAATAGACATGCCAGTGTATATAAATGCCATACCAAGGCAGATGTCTGAAAGCAACTCATCTGTATCTAACGAGGAACAGGCAGAGGAAGCAGACACAGAAAGGATCATTGAAGAAGACAGTACAGTTGGAGAAGGGGAATCAATTGGAGAAGAACTCTCAGATTTAGAGGATGCGGAAAGGTCAGACCAACCTGTTGTCAGACGCTCATCCAGGGAAAACAAAGGTGTTCCACCCCCAAGACTGTCTTACCTAACAAAGTCAGCAGAAGCTCAAGAGCCCTTAACATGGGATGAGATTGAGAAAATGCCAGCAGAAGAAGCTGCTGAATGGCATAAAGCTGCACAAGAAGAAATTGATGCATTGGATAAAAATAATACTTGGATTCTTACAAAATTACCTCCTGGCAAGAAAGCTATAGGATGCAAATGGGTATTCAAGTTAAAAAGGAATGCACAAGGAAAAGTGGAAAGGTATAAAGCCAGATTAGTGGCAAAGGGATATCTTCAAAAATATGGAGAAGATTTTGATGAAGTGTTTGCACCTGTAGTGAAACACACGACAATCAGAACACTTCTGAGCATTGCAGTCTCAAAAGGCATGCAAGTCAACCACATTGATGTGAAAACAGCATTTCTTCACGGAGATATAACTGAAGACTTGTACATGGAACAGCCAACAGGTTTCATAAATACAAAACAAAGACAGCTAGTGTGTAAATTAAACAAAGGTCTTTATGGATTAAAGCAAAGTGCAGAATGTTGGAATGAAAAATTGCATGAAATATTGACAAATTTAGGATTTAAACAAGGTGAAGCAGATAAATGCTTGTACACTAGGTGCACAAATGGACAATATGCATACATTTTAGCTTTTGTTGATGATCTGCTCATTGCAAGCAAAAGTGAGCAAGAGTACAAGGACATTGTAAAATATTTAAACCTCAATGTTGAGATAAAAGAACTTGGAAATGTGTCATACTATCTTGGTATAGAAATTGAGAAACAAAATGATGGTTCTTATCTTCTAAGCCAGAAGCAGAAAATAAATGAGCTTATTGAAAGTTTAGGTATGCAAGATGCCCAAGTTGTAAGCACTCCCATGATCACTGATTTTCTGAAGGATGAAACAGTAAGAGAACCTTTACCAGATAACATCCAATATAGATCAGCCATAGGTAAGCTTTTATATCTAGCTACCACATACAGGGCTGATATAGCAAATGCAGTAGGAATTTTGAGCAGAAGGGTCAGCTCACCTACCAAATCAGATTGGACTGCAGTTAAAAGGATGGTAAGGTATTTAAAGGGTACCATTGATTGTAAATTAAAGATTTCAGCCAATAGTAATCCAAAACTAATATGTTACTGTGATTCAGATTGGGCAGGGGATCATTCTAATTATAAATCCACAAGTGGATATGTGTTTATGTATGGAAATGTACAAATTTCATGGGCCAGTCATAAACAAAGTATTGTGAGTTTGTCTTCTACAGAAGCTGAATATGTGGCCGTATCGGAAGCGTGCAGAGAACTGATGTGGATTGAAAAACTTTTGCTGGATTTCGGAATAGCTGAAAAGAGACCAATCCAGATAATGGAAGATAATCAGAGCTGCATCCGACTGTCACAGAATGACAAGGTTCAGTCACGCACCAAGCACATCGCAACGAAATACCACAACGTGCGAGAGTTGGCGAAAGAAGGGGTCATCAGTCTACACTATTGTCACACCAGTGAGATGACAGCTGACATCATGACCAAACCGTTACCCAGAGAACATTTTGTGAATCTGCGTATAAAGCTTGGACTTTGTATGAATAAATAATTGCATGACAGTTATGCATGAGAAGGGGTTTGTTGGAATGTAATTGTATTTTACATGCATTGCCTGTCACCTATTATTTCTCTGTGATTACTCTGTGACCTCTGATGTGAATTACTTAGAGAGGTCACACAGCTATGTAACTTCCTGTGGGGGTTAGATACAGCACATGGAGCACATGGAGCTCATGATCTCTCCTAACCTGAGAGGATCTATGGTGGTGTGAGCATCCATTACCATCTAAGCACATGGAAGGAGCTGATAATACAAATGTATAGTAATATGTATATATAAGCCTGTCTGATTATAATCTAACTACAAACTGTGAGTAAACAGATGTTTTGTTACTTCAACTTTAAAGTGACTCAGCAGTGAATTATTCAGGGGTGAATGAGAGAGAGATGAAGAAAGAAATTAACATTTCTAAAGCTGAAGCTGTGTGTACTAAAATCTGCTAATTATTTACTACAAATAATCCAACAATAGGTGTGCGGTAGGAGTAGGGGCGTGGGCAGGGCATATCAGGTGGCAGGTGTTTCTCTAGTGCCCATCCATCCAACCTGTTGGCCCACCCAAAAATTGCCTTCTGGCTACACCACTACTTGCTCCTTAAAGATACATGGGAGAGGAGGGTCAGGGGGATCAGGAGGGTCTGCTAAAGTCTAGACAATCAGGGAATTTATTTTGGGGAGGGGGAGGAGAGGAAGTCGGCAGCATTTATTTATTTGTTGCGTTTGTATCCCACATTTTCCCACCTATTTGCAGGCTCAATGTGGCTTACATTGATCCGTCATTTCGATCGCCATTCCAGAGTAAAAGATACAAGCGGTATTACATAAAGAACATAAATGATATAGTAGAATTAAGCAAACAGGTATATAAAGAGATCAAATTTGGAATAATAGATCACAGTGGTAATACGTTACAGTTCATATAATACGTTAAAATCATAAAATACGTTTTTTTAAAAAGTCACATTTGACTCTTAAAATGCAGAGTGCATGACCCAATCATCATCACTCATGCATTGACAGAAGTGAGACATTTTACACTTCAGTTCTGCAAATGTCTGCATATTACCGCAGCAATGTGCACTTTTTGTATCTAATGGTACACCCTTTTAAGACAGCCATAATTTGCAGTTAGTCAGCACAGCTCCAGGCTGAGAGCATGAAGTTTCCAGTGTGTATTCACACACTCAGCTATCCTGCCAAGAGCAGGGACAATGTTAGGCAGGGGCGACCGTACAGGGCCTCACGCTTAAAGGGGCCCCCCGGCACGCCTCAACTCCTCCTCCTCCTGTCCCCCTCCAGAAGCTCTCTGAGTGAGCCAGACCTTTCCCATAGCCGCTGGCTATCACCTCTGCACATTATCTGTGCTGCGCATAGTTCTGCAGCTCCAGCACCACACATACCAGCCACTGGTCGTCATCTCGCCATGTCACCTGACCCCGGCCGTGAATGGTCACAGTTGCTTGCTCCTCACCCTCCTGATGCCTCAGCCTGGCCCGCCTACCTGGACATGGATGGGAGGGGTCAGGGGAGAATCGCGGGACACAGATAGGAGGGCAGGGCAGAGGAGAATCGCTGGACATGGATGGGAGGGGAGAATCACTGTACATGGAGGGGAGGGCAGGGGAGAGAGGAGAAATCACTTAGAGAAGACCCTTCCGGGCTTTGTTGCTTGTATCATATATTTTAAAACAATTTTAATACCTTGGGGTGGGGCCCCACCAAATTGGTCTGCACAGAGCCCCGCACTTGCTAAGACTGGCCCTGGCCAAGAGAATTATTGGTAAAGGAGTATCTGCTTTCTATTTATATACAAGGTCTGAACTGCAACACGTGTAAAAATTGTCATGTCAACAGTGGCGTTCCTGGCCTGGATGGTACCCAGGGCGGAGCGCCAATGCGCCCCCCCCCCCCCCGCTAGATGACACATCCCCCCCTCCAGCGAAATGACACCCCCCCCCCCGGGTGCACCCGGGGCGGACCACTCCCCCTTGGTACGCCACTGCATGTCAATAAAGTTATTTAAATCTGAATTTCATTTCTCTATTCCTCACAAAAGACGTGCAGGATGCTTGTACTTTGTGAAACTTTGGCAAGTTAAATGTGAAGCGCTGATAAGGAAGGGAAAGAGAGACTTTGAACAGAAGATTGTATTGGAGGCAAAAGCACAGAGTAAAAACTTTCTTTAGGCATATTGGAAGCAAGAATTCAGTAAAAGAATCAATTGGACTGCTAGATGACCGAGGGATAAAAGGGGCAGTCAGGGAAGACATGGCCATAGTGGAGAGATATGAATTTATGAATTCTTTGCTTTGGTCTTCACCGAGAAAGATGTGAGACAGTTACCAGTGCCAGAAAGGGTATTCAGTGCTGCTGAGTCAGAGAAACTGAAACAAATCTCTGTAAATCTGAAAGATGTCTTGGGGCAATTTGACAGATTGAAGAGTAGCAAATGACCTGGAACAGATGGTATATATCCTAGAGTACTGGTAGAATTGAAAAATGAAATTGCAGCACTATTAATAATATGTAATTTATCTTTAAAATCCAGCATGGTACCGGAAGATTGGAGGATTGCCAATATAATGCCAATTTCTAAAAAGGGTTCCAAAGGTGATCTGGGAAGTTATAGACAATGAGCCTGATGTTTGTGCTGGGCAAAATAGTAGAGACTATTATAAAGGGTAAAATTACAAAGCATATACACGAGGCAAGATTTTCCTTGACTAAATAAATCTATGCTTACCAATCTGTTACATTTCTTTGAAGGGGTGAATAAACATGGATAAATGTGAGCCGGTTGATATTGTTTATCAGGATTTTCAAAAGGCATTTCATGAAGTACCTCACAAAAGACTCCTGAGGAAATTAGAAAGTCATGGGATAAGAGGTAATGTCCTATTGTGAATTAAGAACTGGTTAAAAGAGAGAAAACAGAGAGTAGGGTTAAATGGTCAGTATTCTTAATGGAGAAGAGTAGATGGTGGGATTCCCCTGGGGTCTGTGCAGTGGCGCGTAGCTAGGTTGGGCGCCAGGGGTGTGGTCGCTCTTCCAAACGGAGTTGCGCCGGCACCTATTTTTTCTCAAGTCGTGTTGCATTGAAAATGTGTGCCGGCGCCAGCGGAAGTCCACTCTTGCGCCTCCCCATGGCATCAACTTGTCTGCTTCTGTGTTTGGACTGCTGCTTTTTAGTGTATTTATAAAAGATCTAGAAATGGGAATAACTAGTGAGGTAAACTAAATTAGCTGTGGTGTGACCACACCTTGAATACTGTGTGCAAGTCTGGTCACTGCATCTCAAAAAAGATGTAGAATTAGAAAAGGTACCGAGAAGGGTGATGAAAATGACAACTTCCCTATGAAGAAAAGCTAAAGCGTCTAGGGCTCTTCAGCTTGGAGAAGATATGGCTGAAGGGAGATATGATAGTTCTATAAAATATTGAGTGGAGTGGAATGGGTAGATGTAAATCGCTTGTTTACTGTTTCCAAAAATACTAGGACAACAGGGCATGCAATGAAACTACTGAGTACTAAACAAAATAAACTGGAGAAAATATTTCTTCACTCAACATGTAATTAAACTCTGAGAATTTGTTGCCAGAGAATGTGGTAAAAGCAGTTAGTTTAGCAGGGTTTAGAAACGGTTTGGATAATTTCCTAAAAGAAAAGTCCATAAGCCTTATGAAGATGGACTTGGGAAAATCCACTGCTTATTTCTAGAATGAGCAGCATAAAGTATGTTTTACTGTTTTGGGTTCTTGCCAGGTACTTGTGACCTGTATTGGCCACTGTTGGAAACAGGATACTGGGCTTGATGGACCTTCAGTCCCATTATAGTGACACTTGTGTTCGTATGAAATTATTGTAAATCTGAGTGCTGCTGCTGTTACAGCAGTGAATTGGAGAGCAGAGCTGTCATATATTTTACTCCTGGAGGAATTCTGCAAAATTCCTTACAAAAACACTACAAATAAACGGTGCAGGATTTCCCCATCCTGAGGCCTGAAATTTTCTCCTATTTTTGTCTTCAAGCTCCAGCTTCCCCCACCATCCCCAATGGCACATTCACCTTTTGTCTGCCCTCTCACTTTCATTGTACTCCTGAAGCTGGCTCTCCCCCTCCTCCCCTGCAGAGATCACGTCACGTGGCAGGAGGAGGAGGAAGTGAACCACTGCACATCGGGTCACTTCCTCCTCCTCCTCTACTGGCTTAGACCAGTATTGGATTGGATGTTATTGATGTGACAGGATTGGTTAGATCTATCACATGGGGCAGTTATATGACAACATCAGATGCCATGGTCATGTTGAATGAGAATCATCAAGTGAATTTCTATGCAAGTGCCTGAGATGATGAGAAAATTAATGAGTTGTTATTTTTGCTTCAGTTGCTTGAGTAAGAAGATGATTTTGGCAGTACACTAATTGGAAACTCTTAATATTTCCCTGATGAAGCTCAACATGCAACATAGCGCTATGTTGGAGGTATATGTTCTGCAAGTACAAGTTTTTAGATCTACGGATTACAGTGGGGGAAATAAGTATTTGATCCCTTGCTGATTTTGTAAGTTTGCCCACTGACAAAGACATGAGCAGCCCATAATTGAAGGGTAGGTTATTGGTAACAGTGAGAGATAGCACATCACAAATTAAATCCGGAAAATCACATTGTGGAAATTATATGAATTTATTTGCATTCTGCAGAGGGAAATAAGTATTTAATCCCTCTGGCAAACAAGACCTAATACTTGGTGGCAAAACCCTTGTTGGCAAGCACAGCGGTCAGACGTCTTCTGTAGTTGATGATGAGGTTTGCACACATGTCAGGAGGAATTTTGGTCCACTCCTCTTTGCAGATCATCTCTAAATCATTAAGAGTTCTGGGCTGTCGCTTGGCAACTCGCAGCTTCAGCTCCCTCCATAAGTTTTCAATGGGATTAAGGTCTGGTGACTGGCTAGGCCACTCCATGACCCTAATGTGCTTCTTCCTGAGCCACTCCTTTGTTGCCTTGGCTGTATGTTTTGGGTCATTGTCGTGCTGGACGACCCAGCCACGACCCATTTTTAAGGCCCTGGCGGAGGGAAGGAGGTTGTCACTCAGAATTGTACGGTACATGGCCCCATCCATTCTCCCATTGATGCGGTGAAGTAGTCCTGTGCCCTTAGCAGAGAAACACCCCCAAAACATAACATTTCCACCTCCATGCTTGACAGTGGGGACGGTGTTCTTTGGGTCATAGGCAGCATTTCTCTTCCTCCAAACACGGCGAGTTGAGTTCATGCCAAAGAGCTCAATTTTTGTCTCATCTGACCACAGCACCTTCTCCCAATCACTCTCGGCATCATCCAGGTGTTCACTGGCAAACTTCAGACGGGCCGTCACATGTGCCTTCCGGAGCAGGGGGACCTTGCGGGCACTGCAGGATTGCAATCCGTTATGTCGTAATGTGTTACCAATGGTTTTCGTGGTGACAGTGGTCCCAGCTGCCTTGAGATCATTGACAAGTTCCCCCCTTGTAGTTGTAGGCTGATTTCTAACCTTCCTCATGATCAAGGATACCCCACGAGGTGAGATTTTGCGTGGAGCCCCAGATCTTTGTCGATTGACAGTCATTTTGTACTTCTTCCATTTTCTTACTATGGCACCAACAGTTGTCTCCTTCTCGCCCAGCGTCTTACTGATGGTTTTGTAGCCCATTCCAGCCTTGTGCAGGTGTATGATCTTGTCCCTGACATCCTTAGACAGCTCCTTGCTCTTGGCCATTTTGTAGAGGTTAGAGTCTGACTGATTCACTGAGTCTGTGGACAGGTGTCTTTCATACAGGTGACCATTGCCGACAGCTGTCTGTCATGCAGGTAACGAGTTGATTTGGAGCATCTACCTGGTCTGTAGGGGCCAGATCTCTTACTGGTTGGTGGGGGATCAAATACTTATTTCCCTCTGCAGAATGCAAATAAATTCATATAATTTCCACAATGTGATTTTCCGGATTTAATTTGTGATGTGCTATCTCTCACTGTTACCAATAACCTACCCTTCAATTATGGGCTGCTCATGTCTTTGTCAGTGGGCAAACTTACAAAATCAGCAAGGGATCAAATACTTATTTCCCCCACTGTAAATACTACTTGATTCCATTCACTTATGAAGTTTGGAATAATATGTTTGAAGCAGTTGATGATAATTTGAAACGAATAGGAATTGAATAAGAAACTGAATTTCAAGGTACAGTGAATTTACAGAAGGTAATTTATTTAAAAAAATCGAATATATGGATTGAATAAGAAACTGAATCTCAAGGCACAGTGATTGTAGTTCTTTTCTTGAAGTTCTGTATTTTGTAAATTTTAGTTTTTGTACACCGCCCAGATCTGCTGGTCAGCTTGGGCGGTATAGAAAGTGTGAATAAACTATTTTAAAAAATTGGATATATGAAGATAAGTGGTGAAGTTAAAGGAATTATTGGTTCCATGATACTCGCCCTCTGATGATCCACAAAAATATTAAAGAGGGGATAGTTTGATATATATCTGGCATAATTTGAAACAACAAAAAGGAACAAATCTATAATTTAAAAAGATTGAGGGCTTCTTTTACTAAGCTGCGGTAAGCCCTAGCGTGTGCTTACCACAGTTTAAAAGGGCTGCACGGAGGCATTGTGTGTGCACAAACCACATGCTAAAAAGTTTTTCTGTATTTTTCTCAGAGGGGGCATGTCTGGGGGTGGAGAGTAGGAATAACAGTGCAAATCAGCACAGACACATTACCGCGTGTTAACTGATTAATGCTGGATTAGTGTGTGAGCCCCCCCCCCCCCTTACAAAATAGGTGGCTGTAAGAGCTCACGTGTTAATTTTGGTAATGGCAACATTAATGATTGTAGATATAAACTGAACTATAAATCAGGGTTGAGATACCCAGAACTGCTAATAGGCACAACCAATTAATGGGGGTGAAGGACTTTTGTGTAGGAAAGAGGAGCGGGAGTTGTGTGATCATATGTGATGATGATCTTAAGGTGGCCAAACAGGTAGAAAGATGATGGCAAAGCTTGATGGATGTAGGATGCATAGGGAGAAGAATGGCCAGAAAAAAGGAGGTGATGAGACCTCATTTAGAACATTGTGTACAATTCTGGAGAGTCCATCTTCAAAAAGATATAAATAGGATAGAGTCAGTCCAGAGGGTGGCTACTAAAATGAACATAAGAAAAGCCATACTGGGTCAGACCAATGGTCCATTTAGCCCAGTATCTTGTTTCCAATCCAGGTCAAAAGTACCTGGCAGAAACCCAAATATTAGCAACATTCCATGCTACCAATCGCAGGGCAAGCAGTGGCTTACCCAAGTCTATCTCAATAGCAGACTATGTACTTTTCCTCTAGGAACTTAATCAAACCTTTTTTATGTGAAATATATTTTTTATTCAGCCATTAGCAGCAATGTCAACATACAAAATGGGAAAGAATAGGTATTATTTCCCCGTTAACATTCATTATGCTGTATACAGCTGTTTTCCAGTACAGAACAATCCACCATCACCCACACACACAGCTGGCAAAGAATGGTTGAAGATATCGGCACCTTTTTACCTAAATCTAAACCTTTTTTAAAACACAGATACGCTAACTGCTGCTGTTATATCTTTCAACGGCGAATTTTAGAGCTTATCTATTCTTTGAGTTGAAAAAATTTCCTCCTATTAGATTTAAAAGTATTTCCATGTAACTTCATTGAGTCTCCTAGTCATAAGTACATAAGTACATAAGTAGTGCCATACTGGGAAAGACCAAAGGTCCATCTAGCCCAGCATCCTGTCACCGACAGTGGCCAATCCAGGTCAAGGGCACCTGGCACGCTCCCCAAACGTAAAAACATTCCAGACAAGTTATACCTAAAAATGCGGAATTTTTCCAAGTCCATTTAATAGCGGTCTATGGACTTGTCCTTTAGGAATCTATCTAACCCCTTTTTAAACTCCGTCAAGCTAACCGCCCGTACCACGTTCTCCGGCAACGAATTCCAGAGTCTAATTACACGTTGGGTGAAGAAAAATTTTCTCCGATTCGTTTTAAATTTACCACACTGTAGCTTCAACTCATGCCCTCTAGTCCTAGTATTTTTGGATAGCGTGAACAGTCGCTTCACATCTACCCGATCCATTCCACTCATTATTTTATACACTTCTATCATATCTCCCCTCAGCCGTCTCTTCTCCAAGCTGAAAAGCCCTAGCCTTCTCAGCCTCTCTTCATAGGAAAGTCGTCCCATCCCCACTATCATTTTCGTCGCCCTTCGCTGTACCTTTTCCAATTCTACTATATCTTTTTTGAGATACGGAGACCAGTACTGAACACAATACTCCAGGTGCGGTCGCACCATGGAGCGATACAACGGCATTATAACATCCGCACACCTGGACTCCATACCCTTCCTAATAACACCCAACATTCTATTCGCTTTCCTAGCCGCAGCAGCACACTGAGCAGAAGGTTTCAGCGTATCATCGACGACGACACCCAGATCCCTTTCTTGATCCGTAACTCCTAACTCGGAACCTTGCAAGACGTAGCTATAATTCGGGTTCCTCTTACCCACATGCATCACTTTGCACTTGTCAACATTGAACTTCATCTGCCACTTGCACGCCCATTCTCCCAGTCTCGCAAGGTCCTCCTGTAATCGTTCACATTCCTCCTGCGACTTGACGACCCTGAATAATTTTGTGTCATCGGCGAATTTAATTACCTCACTAGTTATTCCCATCTCTAGGTCATTTATAAATACATTAAAAAGCAACGGACCCAGCACAGACCCCTGCGGGACCCCACTAACTACCCTCCTCCACTGAGAATACTGGCCACGCAATCCTACTCTCTGCTTCCTATCTTTCAACCAGTTCTTAATCCATAATAATACCCTACCTCCGATTCCATGACTCTGCAATTTCTTCAGGAGTCTTTCGTGCGGCACTTTGTCAAACGCCTTCTGAAAATCCAGATATACAATATCAACCGGCTCCCCATTGTCCACATGTTTGCTTACCCCCTCAAAAAAATGCATTAGATTGGTGAGGCAAGACTTCCCTTCACTAAATCCGTGCTGACTTTGTCTCATCAGTCCATGTTTTTGTATATGCTCTGCAATTTTATTCTTAATAATAGCCTCCACCATCTTGCCCGGCACCGACGTCAGACTCACCGGTCTATAATTTCCCGGATCTCCTCTGGAACCCTTCTTAAAAAATCGGAGTAACATTGGCTACCCTCCAGTCTTCCGGTACTACACTCGATTTTAGGGACAGATTGCATATTTCTAACAGTAGCTCCGCAAGTTCATTTTTTAGTTCTATTAATACTCTGGGATGAATACCATCAGGTCCCGGTGATTTACTACTCTTCAGCTTGCTGAACTGACCCATTACATCCTCCAAGGTTACAGAGAATTTGTTTAGTTTCTCCGACTCCCCCGCTTCAAATATTCTTTCCCAAATCCATTTAATTTCTCCGCTACGGCTTTGTCCTCCTTGATCGCCCCTTTGTACTTTTTAAGAGTAAAAATTCAATTCACTTCTAATCATTCTACACCACTCAGAATTTTGTAGACCTCAACCATCTCTTTTCCAAGCTGAAGAGCCCTAACCTCTTTAACCATTCCTTATATGAGAGGCATTCCATCCCCTTTATCATTTTGGTCCCTCTTCTTTGAACCTTTTCTAATTCTGCTAAATCTTTTTTGAGATACAGTGACCAGAATTGAATACAATACTCAAAGTAAGGTTGCACTATGGAGCAATACAGAGGCATTACAGTATTCTGTCTTATTTGCCATCTCTTTCCTAATAATTCCTTCCATGATTTTTATTGTAAAATTGAACAAGAAATACAAACCAATATAAACACCTTCCAAAACACACTAGAATACACCGAGGTACAAGAGCCCAAAAAGAAACCCCTCCTCCCAATCCTTCCCCAACCAACTCTCTTCTACCCTTCCACCCCACCACCCCCTCTCCATTAACCCCCCCCCCCCCCCCCCCCCCATTTAATAGTTGTCATCTGCTAATTTAATCACCTCACTTGTCTTTCTGGTTTCTTTCCTTGCGATGGGAGTACACCATCAGTGGTTACACAGCAAATGCGGTGGTTTATTCATCACGGCTACAGATAGTTTATAAAGCAGTCGGTGGCACAACAAGCTTTTTAAGTACTTCTTTCAAGGACCCCCAGTGAAGGCATTTTTTTTTGCTGAAACACTGCCGTGTTGGGCTTCCTTGACTTGAAGTATATCCTGTACACCACTTTTAGATTACCTTTTGTGTTGTTTTGAATATATTTCTCTGAAAGACTGTTTGTATTTTGTATTTGTTTTTCATTCCTGAATAAACTGACCCTTTTTGGTCATCTTGGCTTGTTGTTTTGGTGCCTTCCAATCTTTCTTTTTTCTTCACATTCATCTGTGGAAGGTTTTTCCTTTACTTTTTTTTTGTATTTTGTTTGTTTGATATTTCTGATTTCTAGAACATTTATAAATGTTACATAGCACCAGTCCCAGTACAGATCCCTGCAGCACTCCAGTATTCACCGTCATCCATTAAGAAACATGGCCATTTAACCCTACCGCAGGGGCGTAGCCAGACACCCAATTTTGGGTGGGCCTGGGCCCAAGATGGGTGGGGCTTGTCCCACAAGTGATTTGGTCTCTCCCTCTCTCGCTTGCATGCCATATGGTCTCTCAAACATCCCTCCCCCATGCATACCTTTTAAGTAGCAGATTTTCACCAGCAGTGAGCAGCAACTAATACATACTGCTTATGTTGGGCCCACAGCCTTCCCGCTGATGCAACTTCCTGTTTCCACATAGGCAGGAATACATCCAAGGGAAGGCTGTAGGGCCGGTGCAAGCAGTATGTATCGGTCGCTACTCACTGCAGGCGAAGATCTGCTATTTACCAGGTATGCAGGAGGAACAGTTGGGAATTTTCGACTGGTGGGGTTTGGGGATCCCTGCCAGCCACATCGTACGTATGCTGCTACTGGGTGGGCCTGGCCCACCCAGGCCCACCCTTGGCTACGCCACTGCCCTACCGTCTGTTTTCTGTCCAATAACCAGTTCCTAATCCACAACAGTACATTGCCTCCTATCCCATGACTTTTTAATTTTCTCAGGAGTCTCTCATGAGGAACTTTGTCAAAAGATTTCTGAAAATAAAGATAAACTACATCAACAGGCTCACCTTGATCGACATGTTTATTCTTGACTTCAAAAACATGAAGCAAATTGGTAAGGCAAGACTTCCCTTGGCTGAATCCATGCTGACTCTGTCCCACCATGCTCCATAATTTTATTCTTTAGTTTCCACTATTTTGCCAGGCACTGACATCAGGCTTACTGGTCTGTAATTTCCCAGATGGTCAGTGATCTTTGTCATAAAGTGTCTGGGTACAGACTTAAAAGATCTGAATGTGTATACTTTGGAAGAATGGCGGGAGAGGGGAAATACCCATGCATAGGCGGCGAGTCTCTTTCAATTGAAAGGAAGTTCTGGAGGATGAAGATGAAAAAAAAAAGGGTCCAAAAAAAGTGACCCAAAATCGTGGTAAAAACGCCTTTTTTTTCGATTATCAGCTACAGACGCCCATCTCTCCTCGGCTGATAACCACGCCCCAATCCCGCCTCCGACATGCCCCTGTCAACTTTATTCGTTTCCATGACGGAGTGCAATTGGAAATGCCCATAATCGGCTTTCGATTATACCAATTTGGGCACCTTTGCGAGAAAAACGCCCATCTCCCGATTTGGGTCGAAATATAGGCGTTTTTCTTTTTCGATTATAAGCTGGATAGTGTGCACAAGTACAAGGTGTGATTATGGTAGAATATGGTTCATATATGGTAGATACATTGGGAAACATTAGATAGGAAGAGGGAGATTGGGGTGAGTCCATTAAGTTCTTGGTGTTGTGTAGCAGGTTCTCTTGTTGGGTTGATGGGGCATGCCTTTTGGAACAGGCTCATTTTTAGTTTTTTTTCCGGAACTTTAGATAATTGTATGTTGTTTTTACTGTTTTTTGGTAGTGTATTCATGGTAGTGATAACAGTAGCAGTCATAATAATACCCTAATTGGCTCTTGTCAAGCAACTTCTAGAGCTACTCTTTACAAGAGGATTCTTTTATTGAATAGAAAACCTAAAAGTGGGGAAAATTTACAGCAAAAGTACGACTACTTGGAAGCTGGTCTTCCATTTTGTTTCTAACACAGAGCCTCAAGGATGTTCTCAGAATTCTTTTCTAGAAGCTGCTTGTTAGTCATTAAAGTTTACCTTAAATGCACTGTAGAGTCTGTGGCACAGGGCTGCACTTTCCTTACTGGCAGTGAGTTTCTTCTGACTCCCTGAGCCAGAAAATGCACTGCCTGGGGGAAGGGAGGCACAGTCATGCCTTCCTTCAGTTAGTAAACCAAGAGCCATGTTCATAGCATTAAACAAAGCTTTTAGTAATAGCACGAATGGACTGTGCAGTCATCCCATTTTAATTTAGAGTTTATACACTAAAACGTAGATAGTGTATACACTCACCAGCTGACAGTAACCCCACATGCAAATGTTACTTAATTTGCTCATGCAAGCAGTTATTGGCAGCTTCTTGTTCTGTGGACCTTGTTTCTTTGTCTGGTATTTATGTGTGTGTCTCTGTTTCTCTCTCTTTTTTAGGCTATCCTTTCTTTACTTTGGCTGCTTTCTGTTTTACAGCTAGATTCTTTATTTTGTTTTGGCTACTTTATCTTTGATTCTGCCAACTGTTCTCTGTCATGTTGGTTTTTCGTGTCTTTACTACATTTAAATTTTTTCCTACTATGTTTTTGTGTCCATGCATCTTTCTTCTTTGACTCTGTTGTGTCCAAATTAAGTATTATCATAAGGATCCATTATCTGACTGGTTTTTGATTCAAGAAGGTGAATAATTGTCAAAAGGCAGATTTCACTGAGCACCTACTATCATGAAATGAAATGGTGTATTTTCAAGTTTCCAAAAAGCTATTTGGAGTAACCTGAAAAACTCTGTGCCCCATGCAAGAAGTGGAGCTGACCTGAGCTCTCCATTCTGCCCTGTTTGCCCAACAAAAATGCTAATTTGCCTCTTTCCACCCACATAAATGTGTTTTATGCATCTTCCCAAGCCCTCAGCCCACATTACAGAAATAACAAAGGATAACTTCCTTTGGGCCTGAATATCGTTATTTCCTTGTCATCTATAACAGACCAGTCCAGACAAATGGGTTATGTCCATCTACCAGTGGATGGAGACAGAGAAAAGTAGTTCTAAGTAATACACCCCTTAAGTGTATAATACAGCCTGTAACCTTAGTATTTTCTCTGTCTACAAGCGAGTGCTACATGTATCATGCAGCTCCTTCTGGGGATTTTTCTGTGAGCTCCTGTCTCAGGGTCTCCTCGGTGACAGTAGAGCAGGGGGTTATGGCTGCTGCTTTGTGGTTTGTTTGTTTGTTTGTTTGTTTTGCTATGAAAAAAAAATCTGCACCATGTTTTCCTGGCAGTTGGTTTCGCCCGTGTTGTTCTTCCTGCTATTTTTGTTTTTCAGGCCTGTTCTGTGTTTGTCACCTTTGGTGCATCTGTTACAAAAACAATGGCTTGCTTCTTTTGATACTGTGGTCTTCCCCTCCTGGACTGTTCATTGCTTGTGCATACTTGGCTGGGCTGCTGAGGGTTGTAGCGGAGAGTCGGGTACTGTCTATTTGTCCTTTCTCTGTGCTCCTCCTTTCATCTTCTGTTCCCTCAATATGTCTTTTGACATATTGATCTTCCCTTATTAGCTCTCTACGCCTTTTATTTTCTGCCTTTCTGTCCACTCAAATTTTGCCCATTCTCTCACCCTCCAGTTCTCTACCTCCTTTTTATTTTTCATCTACAGTGGTGGAAATAAGTATTTGATCCCTTGCTGATTTTGTAAGTTTGCCCACTGACAAAGACATGAGCAGCCCATAATTGAAGGGTAGGTTATTGGTAACAGTGAGAGATAGCACATCACAAATTAAATCCGGAAAATCACATTGTGGAAAGTATATGAATTTATTTGCATTCTGCAGAGGGAAATAAGTATTTAATCCCTCTGGCAAACAAGACCTAATACTTGGTGGCAAAACCCTTGTTGGCAAGCACAGCGGTCAGACGTCTTCTGTAGTTGATGATGAGGTTTGCACACATGTCAGGAGGAATTTTGGTCCACTCCTCTTTGCAGATCATCTCTAAATCATTAAGAGTTCTGGGCTGTCGCTTGGCAACTCGCAGCTTCAGCTCCCTCCATAAGTTTTCAATGGGATTAAGGTCTGGTGACTGGCTAGGCCACTCCATGACCCTAATGTGCTTCTTCCTGAGCCACTCCTTTGTTGCCTTGGCTGTATGTTTTGGGTCATTGTCGTGCTGGAAGACCCAGCCACGACCCATTTTTAAGGCCCTGGCGGAGGGAAGGAGGTTGTCACTCAGAATTGTACGGTACATGGCCCCATCCATTCTCCCATTGATGCGGTGAAGTAGTCCTGTGCCCTTAGCAGAGAAACACCCCCAAAACATAACATTTCCACCTCCATGCTTGACAGTGGGGACGGTGTTCTTTGGGTCATAGGCAGCATTTCTCTTCCTCCAAACACGGCGAGTTGAGTTCATGCCAAAGAGCTCAATTTTTGTCTCATCTGACCACAGCACCTTCTCCCAATCACTCTCGGCATCATCCAGGTGTTCACTGGCAAACTTCAGACGGGCCGTCACATGTGCCTTCCGGAGCAGGGGGACCTTGCGGGCACTGCAGGATTGCAATCCGTTATGTCGTAATGTGTTACCAATGGTTTTCGTGGTGACAGTGGTCCCAGCTGGCTTGAGATCATTGACAAGTTCCCCCCTTGTAGTTGTAGGCTGATTTCTAACCTTCCTCATGATCAAGGATACCCCACGAGGTGAGATTTTGCGTGGAGCCCCAGATCTTTGTCGATTGACAGTCATTTTGTACTTCTTCCATTTTCTTACTATGGCACCAACAGTTGTCTCCTTCTCGCCCAGCGTCTTACTGATGGTTTTGTAGCCCATTCCAGCCTTGTGCAGGTGTATGATCTTGTTCCTGACATCCTTAGACAGCTCCTTGCTCTTGGCCATTTTGTAGAGGTTAGAGTCTGACTGATTCACTGAGTCTGTGGACAGGTGTCTTTCATACAGGTGACCATTGCCGACAGCTGTCTGTCATGCAGGTAACGAGTTGATTTGGAGCATCTACCTGGTCTGTAGGGGCCAGATCTCTTACTGGTTGGTGTGGGATCAAATACTTATTTCCCTCTGCAGAATGCAAATAAATTCATATACTTTCCACAATGTGATTTTACGGATTTAATTTGTAATGTGCTATCTCTCACTGTTACCAATAACCTACCCTTCAATTATGGGCTGCTCATGTCTTTGTCAGTGGGCAAACTTACAAAATCAGCAAGGGATCAAATACTTATTTCCACCACTGTACCTATCAACTTTCCTTCTCCTTCCCTCCATCCTTAGCTCTCCCATTCTCACTCTCACCCCTTCCCTTCCTTCTGTTGCCCATTCATTACATTTGTAGTACCCTCTGCACTCACTCATTTCCTTGACAACCCTCCATGGTTTCACCATGTTTAGTATCTCTTCCACTTTGTAGCTCAGCATCTCCTCTCTACAGCCCAGCATCATCGTCTTTCCATCCCCCCCCCCCCCCCCACATTTATAGCCCAACATTTTCCTTCTCTTCCCCACCCCAATTTGTAGCCTAGCATCTCTATCCCTTTCCTTCCCACATATAGTGCAGCTTTTCTCTCTCTCTCCTTCAGCTTTTCTCTCTCTGCCTTCCACCCATAGTCTGCATCCCCTCCCTATCCATATCTTCTCCTTCCCTCCCAGTCAGCATCACCCTCTCCCTTTCTTCTCCTCCCTCATAATTGGCATCTGCTCGCTTTTCCCCACTTCACTTCCAGAATACCACTGTCTCTTCCCCCCCCCCCCCCAACCTCCCAATGGTTCAGGATGTCTCCTCTCCCCCAAATGGCCCATCATGTCTCCTCTTCTCCCTACTCAAATGGTCCAGCATATCTTCTTCTCTCCCCATCCCTCCCAATAGTCCATCATGTTTCCTTTTTCTCCCCATCCCAGTGGTCCAGCATGTCTCCTCTTTCCGTCCCTTAATGGTCTGACTTGTTTCCTTGCTGTCCCCTACCCAGCCAGCAATTCCTCCTCAGCTGGCCTTTTTAAATGTTTTTTCCTTGTAGAGGTTGCCAGAAGTAAACAGCAAAGCATATATGCTGTTTGCACCTTCCACACAGCATTCACTCCACTTATCACCTGTGCGGGAATAGGAAGTTGTGTTGGAGTGAACGCTGTGGGAAAGGCACGAACAGCACGTATGCGCTGATACTTCACTGCCGGAAGCCTTTACAGTCATAGACGGTGTTTAAAAAGTATACAGAGGAGGGGGGATTTAGAGGCAGGAGAGATGGCCTGGAGAGAGAAGATGGACCATGAGGAGAGTCAACCAGTGGGAAGAACATGGGGAGGGTGGTAGGGATGATGTCACTTCGGGAGGTACCAGAAGTGCTGAAAAGGTGTTCCACCTTGTTCCAGCACAAATTAAGCCCTGGCCCTAATGCTGGCTTAGCGCATCAAAAAAAGGCTTACTGCAGGATGTGCTAAAGCATCTTGCAATAGTTCCTTTTCCACACACTAACCATGCGGTATTTATTTCTTGGAGGGGGTGTGGCATGGGTGGAGAGTGGGCATGGAAGCATTAACCAGCTAGCCCATTCAACATTATCACGCACTAACTGGTTAACACAAATTTAATGTGGGAGCCCTTAGGCCTCCTTAATAGAAGACATTAAGTGCTCCCATGTTAACTTTTGCTTAGTTAATGTGACCTTTATTGGGTAACAAACCCATACCCATTGAGACTTGCAACTGAAGCCATAGACTCTGTGAACACAAGTTATAAGCCAGTGATTGGTTATCCTCTGGGCATCAAAAGGGAAGACAAGACCCTGGAGGACCCCCTTGGCTCAGCATTGTCTTCAATCAAGGACACACACCATGCTGATCATTGGTGTGTTTCTTGCTTTTTGCTACACAGAGGATAACCATTCATTGGCTTCTAGCTTACTGGTGTAGCTCTTGTGGCTTCAGCTATAAGTCTCTAGTTTCTGCTCCTGAGGGCTACTGAAGAGCAGAGTAGGGTCAACTTGGGAAGGAGGCACCTTTCATATTCAGTACAAGATTCTTTCACTTGCACATAAGATCTTACATTTCAGGACTCCTTCATATCTTGCTTCAGTGCTTGTACCCTACACCCTATCCCACTCTCTTTGCTCTGCTTCTGCTCATCGCCTGGCCCCACCCCCAGTCCACTGTTTTCATTTTCAGTCCACTGAACACTCTCTGCTTTCTTTTATCGAGCCCCCTACCTCTGGAATTTGCTTCCCCCAGATATACATTCAGAACAAACACGTATAAAATTTCATGCTGCCTTGAAAACCTCTCTTCTCCTTAGGCTTCCCCCAGTTGGCTGACGTCGCATGTTGTAAGCAATGGAGTTTCTTTCCTATCTTATCTCCTATTTTCCCCCACCTTTTCTGTACTATGATTGAAGTTCTTTTTTCCTTCTTTTTTTGTAATTGTTTCTTTGTAAACTGCCTTAGTTGTTCTAGTGAAAGGCAGTATATCAAGCCTGAAATAAGAGATACATTTTTTGACAAGAAGCCAAACAAATCTGTCCCAGCTCTCTTCCAAATCCTGGAACTGATGTCATCACAAATCTGAGACTAATACTGTTTTCATTTCTATTTCATAGGATAGAGAAGCTTGTGTTGAGAAGTTGTAGGCTTTAGAGGGGAAGGGGTGAAAATTATGAGTCTTAGAAACACAGACAGGGCCGGCTCAAAGCATGAGCCAGGTGAGCACTGCCTCAGGGTGCGAAGCCTCAAGGGTGCTGAAAGCCTAAGACTCACCTGCTCCCCGATAGTGACTAACTTCATTCTTCCAACAGTGTCTCCTGCTCCCCACGTATCCAGCAAATCTCATCTCTCTCCCTCCCTTCTGCCTGTGAGTCAGGCATTCTGCCTCTCTCTCAAACCCCCTCCCGTGGTCCAGCAGCTCCTTCTTCTCTGGAGAGAGGAGAGAGATGTTAGATATAAAGGGCAAAGTTACTGAAAGGAGAGAGATGTGGAATGGTGGATAGGATAAGGGAAACAAATAAAAAGCTGTAGGGAGATGGAGTAAAAAAAGGAGATTGAGGAGTGGATGATAAAGACAAGGAGTAAAATCTTAGTGATTTGAGAGAGAGAAAAGTTAAATGGAAGTAATCTGAGAGGTAAAGATCAATGTTTGAGATGAATACAGGAGAGAAATTGAGAAAGACATAGGAGAGAGAAGACACATCAGATGGACTGGAGACCCTGGAAAGAGAGTTAAGAGAAGACAGAGGAAAGCAGAAACCAGAGACTGAGATCAACATAATTAGAAAAATAATTTCTATTTAGTGATTTTAATATGTTAATATTTGGAATTTACTTACATCTGCTAACTTTATATTTTACACTGTACAGGGCTCCTATTTCTCTGTTGTACTGCATACAGAGTGTGGCTTCTTGGGGATTCAGTTTCATTTTTGTGTATATATTTCTATTTTGAATTTGTGGTCACTTGTACTCTCTGAGGGTCTCTCTGTCTTAAATGTGCAACTGAGGCTATATATTCTGTTATCCCTAGTAGGGATATGTAGTAATCCGACTTCTTTAGTTTTCCTAGATGTATTGATGTTCTAGAACCTTCTTTGAAATGGTGCCGCTGACCCCTAGTGGCAGTCTTGGAGTACTACCACTGGGGATTCATGCAACCTTATAAGGGCTTTTTTCTTTTATATGGCATCTTGAACCCCCTAGTGGTACCATTTAAAATAAAGTAACCACCAGTGCAGAGTGAGTGAGGATTGATCCTACGCCTGGGGTGCGTCAGGATTATGCAGTTGGGCTGGCTGACTAGAAGGGAACTGATGTGGGGGGGGGGGGGCACTGAAGCAAACGTTAGCTCAGGGTGCCACAGTCCCTTGTGCCAGCCCTCAGGTAGAGTTGCTAGACACAGACTTGAGTGTGTGTGTCAGAGAAAAGGATCTATAATGAGAAGATTGATAGAAAAACTGATGAAGTATTATTTATGTTTGATATGGAAAGTAATTTCTGAGAGTGTAAGTTACAGGGGAGGTACTCATGATGGAGAAACTCACCTCAATTTACCATACTACGTTGACATTTTGAAAACACATTATGAAGATGTTATGGGAGGAGCCATGGAAGGGGATAGGAAATCTATGCAGAGGTTAAAACAATGAGTACCATGAATTGGTGGTTTAGATATTGTAAATGCTGAGTCATTGCATTTTGGGGGAGAGATGATATACTTTTGTAAAGGTCAATAAACATTGGAAGTCAAAACATAAATAAATAAAATTGCTTCCCTCAAGGATTGCTAAGGGATGTGCATTCATTTGAAACATTTCTCATGTTTAATTTTGTTCTTTAGCCTGAAATAATAGGAAAAACCCTGGGTTTATTGCTGTCATAAATAGTGTGCACTCTGTCAGAAAAGAATGCACACAACTGGAAAACTGTGTACTGTTCCCAAAGACAGCACACTATAATATTGCCCCTGAAACAAACAAATTCCCATACAATTCCTGACATAACAGGAAATAAATAGTGCTTGCTCTGTTGGGAAAGAATGCATATTACAGGAAAATAAAGATTATATACTATTTACAAAACTATCCCTAAAAAATAATGTAACCCTATGGGTTAAATTTTAAAAGATTACCTGGCTCCTTCTAGATCTGGTGTAGAGACAGTGAGCAGTGCAGTGAAACTGAGTGGTCTGTGTGCATGTGCTGAGTGTTCCGCATGCTGATGGAACTCTCAGGAGAGTGACAGCTTAGGCTGGCAGTTGGGAGAGAGCTCTATTGGTGAGAACATGTTACTAGGGAAAGACTGGAAGAAAGTTGATGCTGGAGATCATCACCTGAAAGAAAAGTCGCCCACCCTTCAAGAGAGCCAGAGAGAAAACAAAGAGAGCAGCTAAGTGACTGGAACTATTTTAAAAAGTGCACATAAGAGAAAATAGTAAAGGAAACCTGAACAATAAGTGAGAGATAACTAAAAGAAGAAAAAAAAGAGTAGAGGAAAACTTACATGTTGAGATCCTTGAAGGTCTCCGGAAATCTGAAAGACAAGAGAAAAGAAACTTTAAAGAATCTAGTGTGTTGCAAAATTGAATGTACTTAAATGATTTATGTAACTAATATTTATACTTATCTGAAAATGCTCTCAATGTTTCTAGAGAATAAACTGATTTGTGTTGCAAACCTGTAATTGAAATGCAGATGTTAAATTTGCAAGTTGGTAAGATTTCATTAGCATTTAAATATAATTCAAATAATAATAAAAAAAATATTTTCTTTTTATTGTTAAACTCCCTGGTTGGTGTTAAGTCATTTTGGGGAAAACACTGTGACATATTTGGTACCATCATTGTTATACCTTGCTCTGCTACCAGGGGGGTTTACAATAAAATAAATCTGTAAACATGGGAAACTAAACAAAATGAAAATGTGCACACCCCCAATGCATATATTACACAAGAAGCCCCTAGAGGTATAGCTTAGGTGAAGCAAGGGTGGAGTTTATTAAAATTTGTTATACTACTTACAGTGAGAACAGAAAAGCACTTTACAATTAAATTATAAAACAGAAGGATAGTATCAAGACATCGCCTCACTGATCTGCACCCCCTGTTAAATCAAATTTGCAGATGACACATAAGGGGCATTGTTTATTAAGCCATGCTGTAAGCCCGCTAGCGTTTTTAGCGTGTGCTAAAAGCGCAGCTTAGTAAACAGGGCCCAAGGATCTTGTGTTTTTTATTTAAATACATGCATCCACTGTCCACATATAGAATTCACACACACATTTTTTTATTAGGATTTATTTACCACCTTGTTGAAGGAATTCACTCAAGGTGGTGTACAGTAAGAATATGAGCAATATATATAACAGCAGTAAAAATATTCAAATAACAATATAAAGTATGGCATAGTATACTACTTTATATTAATATTCCAATTCTTTATTCATCACTTCATTATAAAACAATAAACCTAAAACATAATATTTAAACTCATTCATCAATCACACAAAAACCATACTCACATCCTAACTCATACACTCTACATACAAAATTATATTCTCTCTCTTCAATCCTTATGCAAAATACTTTATTGACGTCCACTAAGTTCCCGTAGGCTGCATAATCATGAAATCTTTATAACAATAATCTGTCTCTGCATAAATAAACCACTACTTGGTATATGTTCTCTGCTAGACACATCGCATGTTTATAACTTTTCAAACCATTATCCCAGTTCTTTACATAAATATGTTCATATATTAACAGGATTTTCTCCAGACAGTTATTGTAGTCAAGTGATTCAGTTCCAATTGTTAATCACTCTTTTCACATTTGGTGAACTGTTATGTACTCAGTAGTGGTTTATTTATGCTGAGACAGATTATTGTTATATAGATTTCATGATTATGCAGCCTACGGGAATAATACATTGTGTAGAGCTTGCAACTACATTGCTATACATTTAACCCTGGATTTTCGATATAGTATACTACTTACAATGTCAACACAATACGTAATAGAACATTTTAATTGACAGTGAAGGGTGTGATAGTCACATCCAGGATAGTTGGGTTAAGGCAGTTTGTCTGAAATACAAGTCCCAGAAGGCATTGCAAGCAAGGAGCCAGGGGGTGAGATGAAGAACCCGGACTGGACTCCTAGCTGCAATAGGGGAAGACATGGGTGTAAGCTGGCAGGATGTGTAGATTGGCTGCCACTAGGGGGAAAGAGAGATAGGAAACCCTGTGTGCAGGAGCTCATCATTAGTCTACTGCTTAACTCAGCTGGTATGGGTGTGGGGGGAAACTAATGGAAGGAGAATGATTGGTTGTGGAAGCAGAAGCCAGGGATTGATTAGGCAGGTGGGAAGGAGCAGAGAGAGAGAAGCAGTTGCAGGCTGAAAACCCTTGGGTGAAAGAGGTCCCTAAAGTACTGAAGTAGGCTGAAATCCCTTGGGTGTGAGGAAGTCCCAAAAGTATTTGCAGGCTGAAAATCCTTGGGTAAGGGAGGTCCCTAAAGTATTGAATTTACCAGTGAAGCTGATGAAGGGTGAAATCCCTTGGGTATGAGGAGTCCCTAAAGTATTGAACCCTCCTGAAGGTAAAGAGAGTAGAAGGTAGAAACTGCTGCTTTGTGATTTAACTGTGGTGATGAACTGAATGAACTGCTTATTGTGCATTGGATAAAGAGCCCAGACTGGAGCTGACTATGAGCCTGTAGTGAATCCTGGTATGTGCTGATAGCCTACTGCTTAAAGGGGACTATTTGCCACACACTTTCTGGTGGCTTATATGTGCTTAAGATTAAAGGTGAATGCTGCTGTTGGAACTGTGTATCAGGTCTTCTAGAAACCTGCATGGAATAAAGTCCTTAAGATTGAAGTTGCTGGTGGACATTTATTTCTTGATTGTACCGGGAGCCTGTGGCTGGAGGAGATTTGTTCTATGCTTGGCTGCACCTAGAGGTACCTGGTTACAAGGGTCACTATCTTCTTTGGAGCTGGTATAAATTTGAACAGGAGGACTGTACAGTACTGGGGTTTATTCTGCATACTTATTTTATAATGGTGCCAACTTTGTGCCTAGAAGCATAGTTGCCTTGACTCTCTATATAGCCTGAGAAGGTTGGCAGAAATGACATAAAACATAATTGTACATTAAACAATAATAAAACATTATTATTTAAAATTTTATTTATAATCACTTAAGGCCAACCAGGTATTCCTGCATTAGATATTAGCCAATTGCCTGGTCAAAACAAAGTTTATTTTTCTCTTAAAAGAAACTAAAGATCATCTAGTAGAGGGTGTCCAAAACTGGGGGTTTTGGTGTTGGCTGAAACCAAATCTGCAACCAAAATTTGTCACTCTGTATCAGCTGAAACTGAACCCAAAATGGTTGTCCCCCCCCCCCACCCCCCCGGCAGAAATAAGGCCCCCAGCAGAAAGTGGATCCCCCAACAGAGAGCCACCAATCCTCCCCCCCTGAGCACAAGCACTGTCCTCTCTGAAACTACCTTAAATGCCCTGGTGGTCTAATGGCCTCTTTGGGGCAGGAACAATCCCCAGTTGTGCCTGCCCATGCCAATTCCAATCTCAAAATGGATACTATGACCTGTGGCAGGAATTCACAGCAGCCATTTTGTCTGTGGAGTCATATGGACAGAAGGACTGGGGATTGCTCCTGCCCCGATGAGGTCACTAGAGCACCAGAGCTTCTAAGGTAGGCCCAGGGAGGGCCTGTGGATGGTTGGAGGGCAGCATTTGTGGTCGTGGGAGCAGAGAGTGGTCATACTTGTGATGGGGGAGGGGAAGTTTCAGTTTCAGCCAAAAATACACTGGTATTTTTGGCCAAAATTAAAGTATGGCTAAATCCAGATTTCGGGCTAGTTTTGGCATGGAAGCTGAAATTGAAGTTCAGTCTGCCTCTATCAGGTAAGACATAATTGTTATGGGATCAATGGTAAGAAATGGGTTGGTAAGAGTAGGGTAAGAGAAAGCTAATTGGTGGAACGCTTGGTACGGAGTTTATGGAAACTTGTATGCTCGTCTTAACCCAGAATGGCAGAGAATCAAACCAATTTACGTGAATATCTTCATAAAGGCAGTTAATAAATCCCAATAAATAGGGAAAATTTAAAAAAATTGACTTTGATAAGAAGCAATATCGTGCCATGGTCAAACTTGTCCCATTTACAGATGGGAATATATCTTTGGCTACAACAGTTTAGATGGGAAAGCCATTGAGACTGGGTGGACTATAGGGAATTGCACAGGCCAAACATTTTTGGGTCATTTTCAGGTTGTCTTTTTCCTCAGTGTTTGGGCACTTTTTCCAGTTCATTTTAAATATTTGTTTTAATAGCTTTTGAAACATACATTTGAACTTTTTAACACATGATAATTGTATGCTTGTTAATTTGTAGGTTAACTGTGTTAAATGGATTTTGCTTACATTAACATTTTTAAGACACATTATTGAACTGAATGTGTGCTAACAAAAGTACATCCTTTATCTGCTGTCATCTCCTGTGCCACTATGTATATCATCCATCAGGTTGTCCTCTGCTGTGTTTGTTTTCAGATAACTATCAGAACAGCAATAACTGCAATGCTGCTAAAACCTTATCATAGATCCCCCTTTATTCTGTGCAATTTGTCACACAATGTTGTATATGTGACCTATTAAACTGAACTGTAAAGCATTCCTAGCTAACTGACAGGCTCTATCAGAGCTGTTGGTTTTTTTGTTTACAAACAGGTGTGTCAAAATGTCACTGGATGTTAGGGCAGCTTGGGGTCACGGCTGTTAAGGAAACCAAGGGCTTGTTATTTCATCACATTTTCACTGCAAATCCAATTTCTGTGATTTTTTATGAATCCCCATATTTCGAAATTATCTTGTAGCACGGTTACTGCTTGGAGTATGGCAGTAGCAGAAGATAATTTTCTGTACTTGCCAGCTCTCCTACTTCATATAGCCAAACAAGAGGTGCAGTCATAATATCTTTATTTCAAAGGGGCTTGACTTGCCCATTTTTGGCATTTGAATGTGTTTAGAGGTGCGTAGCTATTTGGACTGCCTAGTGATTACAAATATCTTCAATTCACTCCCAAAGCAGGCCCTGTTCATGCAAATGAACGCGTGATAAAAGAATTCATGCCCACTCAGTTCTGCACTATATAGGACATTAGTTCTCTGCCAGATCACCTCCATCTCCCTTCTCCACTTCTTTCTCAAGGCCTTCCTTTAACCCCCGTCACCCTTTCTTCCTTTCCTAAAATCATGGAGGAAACTTCACATCTCCAAACTCACTACCCGTTCCACTGATCCCATTCCCATCCATCTACTCAGCTGTATCTCCCCCACTGTCATCCCCTCAATCTTTCACTTTCCACTGCAACTGTTCCCACTATCTTCAAACATGCTGTAGTTGCACCACTCCTCAAGATATCTTCACTGAATCCAACCTGTCCTTCCAACTATTGCTCCATCTCTCTCCTCCCTTTCTTATCCTAGCTATGTGAATGTATTTTTCACTTCTGTTATCTTGACTTTCTTTCATCTCAAGTTATTCTTGATACACTACAATCTGGCTTTCACCCTCTACCTTCTACAGAAACCTGTTGCTGACCAGATCAAAGGACCTTTCCTCAATCCTCATCCTTCTTGACCTATCTGCTGCTTTTAAAACTGTTGATCATCACCTACACTTCTGGCCTCACTTGAATTTTGAGCACCATTTTAACTTGGTTTTCCTCTTACAGTATCTCTCCCACCGCACTTTTAATGTGTGCACTAGTGGATTCCCCTCCATTGCTATCCCACTATCAGTTGGTATACCTCAGGGCTCTGTCTTGGGACCTCTTCTCTTCTCTCTCTATACTTATTCCTATGGTGCTTTGATCTCCTCTTATGGTTTTCAGTATCATCTTTACACTGATGACTCCCACATACACCTCTCCATGCCAGACATTTTACCAGGAATCCAGGTCCAAGTTTCAGCCTGCTTGTCTGATATTGCTGCCTGAATGTTTCGCCGCCATCTGAAATTGAACATGGCCAAGATTGTGTTTCTTATCTTTCCCCTTAAACTCACCTCTCATCTTCCCCCATTGTGTGTGTTGGTGGATAACACTGTCATCTTGTCTGTCTCCTGAGCTTGTAACCTTGAGGTTATCTTTGACTCCTCTCTCCTCTCTGCACATATCCAACAGACTGCTAAAATCTGTCATTGCTCTCTCTATTTCTGATCACACTACCAAAACGTATCCACACTGTCGTCACCTCCCACTTAGACTACTGAAACATGCTTCTCCCAGGTCTCCCACTAAATCATCTTTCCCCTTCAATCTGTTCAAAATTTTGCTGCATGACCTATCTTCCACCAATGTTGCTACACTTATGTAACTCCTCTCTTCTAGTCACTTCATTGATAAAGGGGATGATACTCCTCCCATATGAGGAAAGGCTAAAGAGGTTAGAGCTCTTCAGCTTGGAAGAGAGACGACTAAGGGGGGATGTGATTGAGGTCTACAAAATCCCAAGTGTTGTAGAATGGGTAGATGTGAATCGAATTTTCATTTTTTTCAAGAAGTACAAAGACCAGGCAGGGTACACTCGATGAAGCAATATATGGAAATACTTTTAAAACAAATAGGAGGGAAATGGTGGTTAGCATATCTGGATTTAAGGTTTGGACAAGTTCCTGGAGGAAATGTCCATAGTCTTTATTGAGATGGACTTGGGGAAGCCACTACTTGCCCCAGGATTGGTAGCATGGAATGTTGCTACTAATTGGGTTTTTGCCGGGTACTTATGACTTGGATTGGCCATTTGCCTATTCATGAGTACATTATCCCTTTATATATATATATATATATATATATATATATATATATATATATATATATATATATATATATATATATATATATACACACACACAAATCCAATCCCCTGTAGAAAAGGGTGGGAAAACTGTTTTGAGCTTGCATAGGCATCAGCATTATAGCAGGACAAGAAACCAAAAGGGCCTATCTAAACTTCAGTCCATCACAGCCTAATTATTGTACATTCTCAAGCACTAATTTCCTCTGGCTCAATAGAAATAAATAGGGGAAAATGACAGCATGAAAAACAGGTTACTGGAAAAGAAACAACCAATCCTTTAGGATTGCTGGCAGATGTCAGCATGTGATAATTATTATGGGGTCACTATTCAGTGGCACTTATCTGCATAAGTGCCGCTCGCTGAAGCCAGGCACTGATCTTCAGCATCTTTATCTGGATTTTGCCGGAGGTTATCCGGGTACCACTGATTATTGGCAGTACCAGATAATTTTCTTCAGCTGTTTAACACCCGGATAGTCTGTGACTGTATTGGATATAGCTTGGTGATGAATATCTAGTTATAAATTTAAACAGCATGGTCAGTGTTTGAAGTCACTGTTAACTGTGTGTTTAAATATCAGGGCGGTATGTTTATTATTATAATGCTATTGGCATATGCAATGTTGTTCAATACTCAGGTATGTGAAATCCCTGTTCAAAGACCTAATCTAAGGGCCTGAATTACTAGGGTTTTTTCCTACTTTGTTTTCTTTATTGCCCTTTAGATACAATTTTGAAAGCCATTTGTACAACTAAATAGCAGGGGCATAGCCAGACACTCAAATTTGGGTGGGCCGGACCCCAAGGTGGGTGGGCACAAGAACCCCACCCGGCCTTTCCCTCACTCCCTCCCCTCAACAGGCAACCAATTTGTCTGTTAATTCCACTTCCCCTCCCCCTTGTACCTTTTCAACCCTTCAGTGCTTCATTGGCAGTAAACAGCAACTCATACCTACTGCTTACTGTAAGAAGTAAGATGTCCCCCAGAGGTCAGATGTCAGCCTGTGGCTTTGTCTGGTTCCAAGTTCCTTTCCTTGGTCCCGGATTCACTTCTTAGGGGCAGGAAGGTTTTGTAGCGCAATAATACAACACACAAAGGTGGATGGCAAACTATATTTTCTCTAGAAATAGGCTTACAGCAAAAAGATAATACAGCACTGCTTCGGCACAACTGAGGCCCTCATGATCAAAAGCAAACTGCGGCGCTAGAGGCTGTTAACGCCATACTAGCGCCGGAGTTTGCTGCCGACCCATGATCAGAGCCCTCGAGCGCCTGAAACAACGCACTCGAGGGCTCTTAGCGCAAGTAGCATGCAAAAGCATGCTAAACAGGGCTCTCAACGCAAGTAGCTTGCAAATGCATGCTAATCAGCGCTTAATGCATTCATCCCCAATGATCAGCGGCCAGTGCACCAAAGATTGGGTCACTGGCCGCGGCAAAATCTACGCCAGCTCCGAGCTGGCGTTAGGGTTTGCACCGATCATTGGGGAGGAATGGTGAGCCCTGTCCAGCATGCAGTTGCATGCTGCCAGGCCCCCGTTCCCCCCCCCCCCCCAAAAGCAAACGCGAACAGGGGGCTGGAGGTCTGGCGGACCTCCGGTCCCCCCCGACAATCTCACCCCCCCCCCCCAAGTTCAGGGAGGGCTGGAGATCCAGTGGGTCTCCAGCCCCCCCGAACCCCCAGAAAATATCAAGTGGCCGCCGCTGACGGCCAAACCCTCTCCCTCCCAGCGAACGACGGGGGGGGGGGGACTGGAGGTCCACCCCAACTCCCCCCCCACGCGTTGTTGTACCAATCTCTGGTGGTCCAGTAGGAGTAGTGACAACCCCCCTCCAGGCCCACCTGCCCTCTCCCACCCTCCCACCCAGCGAGCGAAGCCACCCCAACTCCACCCCCCCAGCGTATACAAATCCCTGGTGGTCTAGAAGTAGTGACAACCCCCCTCCCGGCCCCCCCTACCTTTAGTTGGAAGAGGGACGCAGCCTGCCTCCCTCCTCTTCCAGTGGACGACATCGCAAAATGGCGGCGTCCAGCCCCGCCCATTGGATCCTGGGATGCACGGGGCAGGGCTACAGACCATGTAAGGGAGCGATTCCCTTACATGGTTTGTAGCCCCGCCCGGCGTATCCCAGGATGCAATGGGTGGGGCTGGGCGCCGCCATTTTGCGATGTCGTCCACTGGAAGAGGAGGGAGGCAGGCTGCGTCCCTCCTCCAACTAAAGGTAGGGGGGTTGTCACTACTTCTAGACCACCAGGGATTGGTATACACTGGGAGGGGGCAGTTGGGGTGGCTTCGCTTGCTGGGTGGGAGGGTGGGAGAGGGTAGGGGGGCCGGGAGGGGGGGTTGTCACTACTCCTCCTACTGGACCACCAGGGATTGGTACAACAACGCGAGGGGGGGGGATTTGGGGTGGCCCATCGCTCGCTGGGTGGAAGAGGGTTTGGCCGTCGGCGGTGGCCACTTGATATTTTCTGGGGGTTAGGGGGCTGGAGACCCACCGGATCTCCAGCCCTCCCTGAACTTGGGGAGGGTGAGATTGTTTTGCCTTGCTCGGGGCAGGGGTAGTCAGGGCCTGGTGGTCCCATGGACCTCCAGCCCCTGTGTTTCAGGTTTGGGCTTTAGATAGCCCAGACCTGTCAAACAAGTGTGGGAGAATTGTGCTGAGCGCATGCTCAGGTACAATTCTCCCGCACTTCTATCCCTTAATCAGAGATAATAGCGCTGCTTAAATTTGCATGCATTATCTCTGATCATCGATGCAGAAAAGCCATGCGCTGTTGCAGCGCTATTTTTAGAGCGCTGTTTGGAACAGCATGGGGCTTTTGATCATGAGGGCATGAGTGAATGAATGTGTGGAATGGATTCAGGGAGGAGGGGATGTAGAGATGTGTCTGAAGGTGTGTGTGTGGGTATGTATGCTTATATCTCTCTGTCCCTCTCTTGGGTTTAAATACTGAATTCTCCCCCCCCCCCCCCCCCCCGCCCGATACACTGGCCTATGATATAATTTGGTTTGCTTTGATCCTTTGTCTCCTGATTCATCAAGGAAGTGTGAATTCCTGTGAACTAGCACAGTTTATAGAGACAGTGGTTTTATTTCTATTGTTTTCCTGTGCAGATTCTGATGATTTGCATAGAAGCACAGGTGTTAGGAGCCATCCTGTCTTTCCCTGACATTCCCAGCTATCAGACTATGAGGGGAGGAGGCAGCGGCATACCAAGGGCAGTGGGGTGGGGGCGGTCCGCCCCTGGTGCACACTGCTGGAGGGATGCAGAAAGCAGCCTGTGGGCTCCGCTGGTTCCCTGCTTCCTCTGCCCTGGAACAGGTTACTTCCTGTTCCGGGGCAGAGGGAGCAGGGAGCCGAGAGCCACGCGGCTGCTCTCCAGCAGCCAAGAATGCACCCGGGGGGGGGGGGGGGGGGGTGTCGTGCTGCACCCCGGGGGGGGGGGGGGGGGGGGGGACACATCCCCGGGTGGCAGCTGACCTAGGATCCTCACTGGGAGGAGGAGATATCAGAGCTGCTCTTTTTGAGGTCTTAGGCTGACACAGAGAAGGCCCTGAAGTCTCTGTTAGACTAACTCTTAGGCCCTTCCTTGCACAGCTTAAGGTAATGCTGACACTTGCGTGGGCCCAGAACCTTGCCTCTTATGCAACTTCTGTTTCCACAGAGACTGGACAAGGTCAGAAAGAAGGCTCTGAGCTGCCAAGCAGCAAGTATGAGTCACTGCAGGTCAAGCATGAAGGGTTGAAAAGATACAGGGAGGAGGTTAACATGTTGAAACACCTTTGGGGAAGGGGAGGGAGAGATGCTTGGGGATCCCCACCAGCCATATCAGAGATGAACCACTAATGGCACACCCAAGGCTATGCTATAGAGATTTTTATGAGGAAATTATCTATATATAAATTGTTCTCCCTCAATATAAGCTGTTCTTGGCAGGTAAGGACAGGTTGGTGAGGAAAATAACACACAGAAAGCCCAATATTGTAGAGAAGCTCTAGGCAGAATTTGAGATGTGCAGGTTAGGATGTGCACAATTTCCCAACTATTTTATAAAAGGCTCACCAAGCACATAGCCTTTTATGAAATATGTGTAAGGATGTGGAGAAATATACATGTAAGTTACAGCATATACAACAGAGACACATTTTACTATGGCTAATTAAAAAAAAAAGCAGCATTGGGGTTTTGAACGTATACATGCTGGCTTCACAATGTATGTGTGTGTGTGTGTGTGCGCTAGCACTTATAAGAATAAGTACTAGATTTTACAAAAGTGATCACCCAAGAAGGCCTAATTAAGTAGCCAAGTGAAAACCGTTTCTTATTTGAAGGGCAGTTCTAACAAGGGCGTCAAAAGTTAAGTGCTAATTGTGCACACAAATTTATAGACTAGCAGGCTCATTTTCAAAGCACTTAGCCTCCCAAAGTTCCATAGAAACCTATGGAACTTAGCCTCCCAAAGTGCTTTGAAAATATGCCTCACCGTGCACTTACGTGCATGAATATCACAAATGGGCATTTATGTGCATAGCTGATAGGCACTATGCTATAACATCATTGCGCTAGTCACATGGCATGTAAAATGCACTCCTTATAGAATAGTATCAGATGTGCGCTTTGCAAGACGCACTTAGGCATGCCAGCTCATGCTGCCATTCACCTGGCGTAAGCTGTAGCCACCTACATTTCGGCACATCAAAATGACTTTGCACTACTGTTCAATAACAGTATAGGCATGACTTGATGCTACTATAGAATTGGCGCTAAGCACATTTCTTTGTCGCACCTACATTTAGATGCCTCTTTATAGAATTGCCTCATTAATCATTTTTGAGGTGGTTTTAAACACTAGAGATACAATTGCCCCCTCAATCACTTGAGCAAACCCAAAGGCCAAACAAGTAGTTACCTGATGTATATGTGGAGGAGTTGCATAATGGTTAGTTTAGTGGACTGAGAATCTGAAGAAACTGGTTTCAATTCCCACTGCAGCTCCTTGTGACCCTGGGCACCTCTTTTAGGGGGGCCCTTTTACTAAAGGGTTGCCGCACGGCAAGCCAGAACTACTGCTGGCCCACTGCGGCTGCCAGTGGTAGTTCCACCCTCACTGCTTGGCATGTCCAGCGCTGCCAGGTTTTTTCAAAACTTATCACCACAGGAGGTTACCGCTGGGTTAACACGGGAGACCCTACTGCCAGTTCAATGGGTGGAAGTAAGTGCGAACTTACTGCATGGCCAATTCTTTTTTTTTTTTTTTTTTTCTGCCTTTTTACCCACTGCAGTAAAAGGGGACTCTGCGCGCATGGCAAAAATTCACACTGCCACTAGCACAGGGCCCCTTTTATGGGAGCTTATTTTATTTATTTAGATTTTGCTCACACCTTTTTCAGTGGTAGCTCAAGGTGAGTTACATTCAGGTACACCGGATATTTCTCTGACCCAGGAGGGCTCACAATCTAAGTTTGTACCTGAGGCAATGGAGGGTTAAGTGACTTGCCCAAGATCACAAGGAGCAGCAGTGGGATTTGAACTGGCCACCTCTGGATGTCAAGACCATTGCTCTAACCACTGGGCCACTCCTCCACCCTTATTAAAAGGGGCCCTTAACCCTACGTTGCTCCAGGTACAAAAACTTAGATTATGAGCCTTCTGGGGACAGAGAAAGTACCTACATATATACCACAGAAAGGTGGTATATCAAATGCATTACCCTTACGTTATATCGGCTGTCTTTGGAAAAGGTGTAAATGGCAAAATGCAGCTTTTTAAAAAATGTATGCATGTGCTGTCATTGCAAAATCAGATACATGCATATTTTTCCCGCTCTCAAAGTGACTTACAAAAGGTCACAAGGAGCATTAGTAGAAAGATTTGAATCTTGACTTCCTTGGTTCCCGGCCTGTTACAGTCATGATTGATTAGTCCCCTCTCCCTCCTTTTGTGCAGAAAAGGCAACAAACGCTTCTCCTAATCTTTATTTTGCATCCTTCTGTCACAGGTCTGCTCTCCAAGAAGGCACAGCCCTAACTGAACATTAAAAACATAAGGAAAAAAAAAATAAGCGTTGCTATACTGGGACAGATTGAAGGTCCATCAAGCCCAGTATCCTGTTTCCAACAGTGGCCAATCCAGGTCACAATTACTGGGCAAGATCCCAAAACAGTAAAACAGATTTTATGCTGTTTATCCAAGAAATAAGCAGTGGATTTTCCCAAGTTCATGTTAATAATGGCACATGGACTTTTAGGAAATTATCCAAACATTTATAAACCCTGCTAAGCTAACTGCTTTTACGACATTCTCTGGCAACAAATTCCAGACTTTAATTACACGTTGAGTGAAAAAATATTTGCTATAGTTTGCTTTAAATTTACTACTTAGTAGCTTCATTGCGTGCCCCCTAGTCCTATTATTTTTGGAAAGAGTAAACAAGTGATTCACATCTACCTGTTCCACTCCATTCAGTATTTTATAAACCTCTTATCATATCTCCCCTTAGCCATCTCTTATTTGAGCTGAAGAGCCCTAGCTGCTTTAACTTTTCCTCATAGGGAGGTTGTCCCATCCCCTTTATCATTTTTGTCACCCTTCTCTGTACCTTTTCCAATTCTGCTATTTCTTTTGTGAGATGCATACATCTTTCTATTATGCTTACTAAACTATCCTCCACCAGTCAATTGCTGGCAAGGCCTTGTGTTTAGTAAGCTTTCTTTCCCCCCTAAAGACACAGAATGGAGAAAAAGGCCAGGAAAATCAGATCATATATCCCAACTCCTTTCCACACTAGTCAACTAGCCAACACTAGCCACCTATCTTTTTTTTTGTCCAGGGCATTCTCTCAGTGAACTGGCAGGTACTTGGCATTCCAGTGCAGAAGAATAGATATTATGTGATGCTTGTGGTTGTTTGACCTTTGGTATCTTTGTTCTCTGTCCTATAATTTTATGGTGTCTTTTTTCTTACTTTAGTTTTGCTTTTTGAATTTATAATGTAAATTACTTTGGCATGCATTAAAAAAAGTGATCCATCAAATTTTAATAAACATACACAAACAAGGTTAAAGTCACTTACCAATGGAATTCCCTCACTGTGTTGCTTTCTGTGCATTTTTTTTAAGCATTAAATTTTTATTCAGCATATGTAAAAAAAAACATTTGGAAAGATTGTTACCGCGTATCTCTAGCACTAATGCCAGAATAAAATGGAGACTGAATTCATCCAACTCACTCTGGCAAGCACCACAGGTGACACTCATTAGGTGTGGTAGTATGGGACAGGGCGTGGCTACGGTTGGGCTAAGGCCCACCCAATCTTAGCTCAGGCTCACCCAGTCTTTATGATCCTCCAATCGGTGCCAGTCTTCTGGGTGCCGGTTAGGCTGCAGGTGCAGCTGCACAGCCTTTCATTCATACTTGCACTCATGCACAAGCCTCCAGTCTGGCGGCAGCCGGCAGCAAACAACAGCTACAGCCCTCCTGCCTGCCTAATTTTTGTTGCAGTCAGTTCTTGGGTCAGGAACTGGAAATTGGGACGTCTTGTCTTGGCCTAAATGGAAGGATCGCTGGTACTCATCCCGGTGGCGGCAGTACTACCTGCTGTGGCATTCTCTGCCTCTCGGTGATCAGGATCTAGTGCCACTGCTCTGCCTGCCCTGCCCCCCAGTACTGTGCCCCTGTGGCATGCACAACTGCTGTGGCTCAGCCAGGCTGGGTCTCCTCGCAGTATCACTGCCACACCACTCATTGTGGCTGCCAGCACTGAGCTGATACCTCCCCTAGGAAGGACCTGACCAGGACTCCTGCTAGACTCAGCTAAACTGAGATCATCACTGATCACTCAGCCTCAGGCCTCTCAGCAGGTAAAAGGAATGTTTTAATATGTGTAATAGTAATGCTATGTTTCTGGATGGGGGTGGGCTCTTCACTGCCTAGGAGAGGGGGGTGGAAGGTATATTTAATGTTGGTGGATTTCTGGGCAGGGATGGGCTCAGTGCCCAGGTAAAAAAAATAATAATTTTTAAAAAGTTGTATATTTCATGTTGGTTTTTGGGTGGGGATGGTCTCTGCAGTACCTAGGTTAAAAAAAAAAAAAGTTTTACATTTAATGTAGGTGGGTTTTGGGGTGGGGTGGGCAATGCAATGGCCAAGACATTTAAAAAAAGATGTTTTATATTTAATGGCAGGGAGGGGTGGAGTTGGGGTAGGGCTGATGCCTGTCTATGGGGATGGATGATAGGGAAGGGCTGATACTTGGCTACGGCGATGGATGATAGGGAAAGTCTAATGTCTGGCTACGGGGATGGATGGTGGGGAAAGGCAGGGCTGATGCCTGGCTATGAGGATGGATGGTAGGGAAGGGCAAGGCTGATGCCTGGCTACGGGGATTGTGGAGAAGAGAAGGGTTGGGCTGATGCCTGGCTATGGGGAGAGATGATAGGGAAGTACTGATGCCGGGCTACAGGGATGGATGTTGGTGGCCCCCCCCCCCCCCCCCCCCGGAGGTAGAGAAGGGATCATAAAGAGATGGATCTTTTGTTTGTTGTCTTAAATCAAATTCCAGTAGATGTCACGGGTGACATAACTTCCATTCTGATTTGCAAAGAACAACGCCTTATTTACCAATGGCAAACAGTTATCCTACAAGGGCTAAATAGAGAAATTATTATTATTTTTTTGTTACATTTGTACCCCGCGCTTTCCCACTCATGGCAGGCTCAATGCAGCTTACATGGGGCAATGGAGGGTTAAGTGACTTGCCCAGAGTCACAAGCTGCCTGTGCCCGACGTGGGAATCGAACTCAGTTCCCCAGGACCAAAGTCCACCACCCTAACCACTAGGCCACTTCTCAATTGGTGGACATGATGGCCTTTCTAGATTTAAACAGCAAGGGTTATACTGAGAAGTTGCACTGCGCATGCATTGGCATTCGGCCGGTAGAAATTTTGAAGCTGTTGGCTCCTGCCACAGGTTAGTCGCAAGAAGTTAAGTAATGAAGTTTTTTTTTGCATATGTTGATATTATTATAACAGAAGCTAAAGGCAACAGAGGATGACATTAGCTCTATGTGACAATGTTAAGTTTTATTGTTTCAGATACAATTACGGTTCCCCTGAGGACGCCAGTGAGGGAAACATGCCAGCACGTAGGGAGCCAAGGATAATATATTGAAAGTTGGATATCATTTCCTTTATTCAGGGAATTGATGGTACGTCACAACTAATTTTAAAGTTGCATCACAGATGGGGACTCCCACAGGACGGATCCGCGTCTATGACTACAACCTTCCTAACATAAGATAAGTAGAGAGTCTTCTCTATTCCTTTAAGCCGTTTTTTCACCCTGTGCATAGTAGTAATCTTTATGGACCAAAATAAATAACAGTACTGCTAAAAAATCATGGAGGTTGAACAAGTGTGTCTTATACTGATTAAGCCTATAATATATGCGGAACATTAGGATTGTAGTACATTAGGATAGGGAAGTTGGAGTGCCATGATGTTAGATTGGGCTTCTTAAAGCGGTACCATACTGCGAGAGAGTCCTGCGGGACTAGCCCCGATGACTGAGCACTATTTGCATATTAAAAAATAAAAAAATATAATAGATCTCACTTTGACACTATTAATTTAGATTTCTATTGGAAGGTTTTTTTGTGCTTACAGTAGTTAAAATTTAATGCCAAGAAGTATAGAGTGATACACTTGGGGTGCAGAAACCCAAAAGAGTGATACCGGATACGAGGGGAGGGATTAGTAAGCTCGACTCAGGAGAGAGACCTTGGGATGTTGGTGTCTGAGGATCTAAAGGTGAAGAAACTATGCGACAAGGCGACGGCATGGCCAGAAGGATGCTAGGCTGCATAGAGAGGGGTATAACTAGCAGAAGAAAGGAGGTGTTGATGCCCCTCTACAAGTCGTTGGTGAGGCTCCACTTGGAGTATTGTGTTCAGTTTTGGAGGCCGTATCTTGCTAAAGATGTAAAAAGCCTGGAAGCGGAGCAAAGAAAAGCTACAAAAATGGTATGGGATTTGCGTTGCAAATGATACAAGGAGAGCCTTGCTGGCCTGAACATGTATACCTTGGAGAAAAGGAGAAACAGGGGTGACACGAAACAGATGTTCAAATATTTGAAAGGTGTTAGTCCGCAAACGAACCTTTGTCGGAGACGGGAAGGTGGTAGAACTAGAGGACATGAATTGAGGTAGAAGGGGAGCAGACTTAGGAGTATTGTCAGGAAGTATTTTTTCACAGAGAGGGTGGTGTATATGTGGAATGCCCTCCCGTGTGAGGTGGTGGAGATGAAAATGGTAATGGAATTCAAACATGCGTGGGATAAACACAAAGGAATCCTGTTTAGAAGGAATGGATCCATGGAATCTTAGCAGAGATTAGGTGGTGATACCGATAATTGGGAAGCAAAACCGGTACTGGGCAGACTTCTACGGTCTACACCCTGATCGCAACTGAATAAATATGGCTGGGCTGGATTGTAAATTTTAAGGGGTTTTGATGTTAGCTTCAGAACGTAGTAAAAGAACAGTGCTGGGCAGACATCTATGGTCTGTGCCCTGATAATGGCAAGGACAAATCAACCTCGGGTATAAAGTATCACATACCATGTAAAATGAGTTTATTTTGTTGGGCAGACTGGATGGACCGTTCAGGTCTTTATCTGCCATCATTTACTATGGTACTATGAACTCTCCTCTCTATACCCACCTCTTCCCCCATCCTTGTCACTGCAAGTGTTTCTCCACCTCTGGCTGTTGGCTCATTCTGCTGGTCAGGACCAGTCAGAGGCAGGAGATAGAAAAAGAGCAGCTGCAGCAAGCAGCTTTCTCTAGATTATGGTCTTGTTACCAATCTAGTGCATACCTTGTTTTCAACCTAAACTATCAGTGCTGTGTGGTCTAGCTCAGTGGTTTTCAACCCAGTCCTCAGGAACCACCTTACCAGTCGGGTTTACAAGATATCTATACAGAATATGTATGAGAGAGATTTTCATACCAAGGAAGCAGTGCATGCAAATGTATCTCAGGGAAATTCATTGTGGATATCATGAAAACCCAACTGGTCAGGTGGTCCCTGAGAACTGGGTTGAAAACCACTAGTCTAGGTTCTGCCCCTGTTTACCAGCCTGATTTTGGGAAGACTCCAGGTCTCATACCGAACTCTAATTGAGCACTCTCATACTCCTTCCCCTGTCTTACTCTCTCTTGTGCCTGTGCGTGCATGTCTCGATGATCGGAGGTACAAGTGGGTGTCTGCATGCTGGGTGCTAGTACTATGCTCTTAAAATTATCAACAAGCATGACCAATTGAATGTGGCTAGGGAAAGGGGACCGAAGCATGCATAATCCAAGGAAATAATTCTGAAGAAGGTATGGACATTACCGCCACTTTGAAAAAGATAAGCACAGCAGTGTGCTACACTCAGGACGGAACTGTCTCTGAAAGTGTCAAAAAATGGCGCCATAGCACCAATTCTGTTATTGAAGATCAGAATCAGGTGTTGGCAAAAGACTCCCACAGTTGTAGAAGAAAGGACTCTGCACTCTTCAGTGTTTGCATGCACAGCTGCCAAGCTACCCAGCTCCAGGTTTTGTGTTTGCATCCCAAAGCAGTGTGGTATTTGTAATCCCTGATTCTATTGGGGATGCACATAGGAAAATGTTTCATTTTGGTTAGTTTTTGGATCAGTCACCCATTTGGTTTATTTTTAGATAAGTAAATGTAACTAATTACTGTTACTTTTACTTGTACAGAAGAACAGGATAACATATTTGTTACTTTTATTGAAGTAATAATTTTGCCAATTTTTACTACTTTTATTCAGTTGCATCTGATACTTGCAGTTAAAAGTAAGTGTGGAAGCAAGATGTAAATGATGATTCCTCAGTAAACCAAACGAAACAGCAAAACCATGAACAGGATAAGAACATAAGAATAGCCATACTGAGTCAGATCAATGGTCCATTTAGCCCAGTATCATGCTTCCAACAGTGGCTAATCCAGGTCACAAGTGCCTGTCAGAAACCCAATTAGTAGCAACATTCCATGCTACCAATCCTGGGGCAGTGGCTTTACCCATGTCCATCTCAATAACAGACTATGGACTTTTTCCTTCAGGAACTTGTCCAAACCTTTTTTAAATCCAGATAGTCTAACTGCTGTTACCACATTCTCCAGCATCAAGTTCCAGAGTGAAACAAATATTCTCTTCTATTTGTTTTAAAACTATTTCCATGTAATTTCATTGAGTATCCCCTGGTCTTTGTACTTTTTGAAAGAGTGAAAACTCCATTCACTTCTACCTATTCTACTCCACTCAGGATTTTATAGACCTCAATCCTATCCCCTCTCAGCCATCTCTTTTCCAAGCTGAAGAGCCCTAACCTCTTTCACCTTTCCTCACATGGGAGGAGTTCCAACCCCTTTATCATTTTGGTCACTCTTCTTTGAGCCTTTTCTAATTCCGCTATATCTTTTTTGAGATATGGCGTCCAGAATTGAACTCAAGGTGAGATCGCACCATGGAGCGATATAGAGGCATTATAATATTCTTGGTCTTATTTTGCATCCCTTTCCTAATAACTCCTAGCATCCTGTTTGCTTTTTTGGCCACTGCTGCACACTAAGCAGAAGATTTCAGCGTATTGTCTGCAATGACACCTAGAACTTTTTCTTGAGTGCTGACTCCTAAGGTGGACCCTAGCATTAGGTAGCTATGATTTCAGATTATTCTTCCCAATGTGCATCATTTTGCATTTGTCCATCTGCCATTTAGATGATAATAAAGTACTTTTTGTTGTACAGAAATCAAGTGTTTCAGACAGAGATTCCCTTTATCAATACCTGCAGACCAAGTCAGAAGACATCAGTAATATTGCAGCCAGACCTGATTTGAAAGAACTTTTTATCTGACTAAAGACTCCACTTCCTGCTAGTGTAGTTGTTGAACACCTTTTAACTGCCCTGGATTAATGACTCGCAAGCATACTCACTTGAATGAAAGTTATTTTCAAAGATTGAGTTTTACTAAAAGCAAAATGGATAAAATTGCAGAACGGTAAAGTTGCTGGGATAAAATTGTTAATACTTGGGAGTTCAAAATGGCTGCCGAGGAGGATAGACGCATCATTGTAGCTCCTGAGGAACTTTTCTTTTGAGCTTGGGTGAAACTGGTTTTTGCCTAATATTACCTTATAATGCCGAAAAGAAGAGGGAAAGCCGCGGCTATCGGCCCTCAGCGACTTGGAACCCCAATTCGAAGCGGCACTATTGAACCGTTCCTACAGCGGGCCCAGGCCGCTAGTACGCCGACGGGCGGCTCGCTGTTGCCTCCCACAGCAGTCGAAGGCATGCGAGAGACACTTGAGCTGGAAGTTTCATTGAGCCCGGACGCTCGAACACCTCCCCCCCCCGCCTGTGTTTCGCGAGTTTTCTCCTTTGGTGGCGGCGTCTCCGAGTCGAACTCCAGAAGGAGATGTAGCAGTAGGGACGCCGGGGGCGATTGAAGATCGGGAAAAAACTGAGCTGAACGGAATATCAACGGAGGAGAGATTTAGCTCAAGTCGACCAGGAAACGTATTGCAACAACAACTGACGGAGGTAGGAGCCTTCTCATTTGATTTAACACAAATCAAACCCCCCGAAGTGACTCTTGAATCCCTTTGGATACTTATAATGGATTTGGGCAAAGCTTTAGTACCCCAAATGCAGAAGGTTAAACAAGATGTTGAAAAGTTGGAAGATAAAGTAAAATATTTAAACTCACAGGTGGGACAACAAGCCAAAGATATTCAACAACTACAAGAAGTTCAAAATGTAGTTGTGAAAGATTTAAGTAATTTAAGACGAAAAGCGGAAATAATGGAAAATTTTTCCAGAAGTAATAACCTTCGATTTCTTAATTTTCCTTATTTGAACACTATAGCTCCTAAAGAGATGTTAAAGTTATACTTTAAAGAAATTCTTCAAATAAAGGAAGAAGATATACCTCCTCTGGCACAAGTATTTTATATTCCATCTAGGAACTTACAACAACCAGAATCCCAACCTTTGGATGTATCAGCTCTATTAGAACTTTCGGACACTGAACAAGTAACACCTGCTACTCTGATAGTTACGGTAGTTTTATCTCCGGATAAACTTGGATATTAAGATTATTCTATAAAAACTCAGCAAAATTTTAAAGGTTTAAAGATCAGCATCTTTCCGGATGTATCAAGGGAAACACAGCTGCGCCGGAAGAAATTTCTACAGAAGAAACAAGTGCTCACTTTGGGGGCAACATTTTTCCTTAAATTCCCTTGCAAATGCTTAGTCACTTACCAAACCGAAAAGTTTGCGTTTTTTGATCTTATTCAACTTGAGACTTTTATAACATCTAAAAGGACAGTTGGAACTAGTTTTCCAACTAGTAATAATGTTCAATAGTAATATAATAACGGCTAGATGCGTCTATTCACTCTCTTTAAGTTTTAGTTGCCTGTTTATTTGCTTCAACTTATTTGTATTTTTGAACTCCCGCATGGTGGACTTGTATTGATTAGAGGAATATTTATGATGAAAATAGATTTTCCTGAATTTTTGTAACCTCTAAATTTCAATTTTTCTTTGAACAAGTTTTGTATGCTTGTAAAACTGAAATTTATAAATAAAAAAATTAAAAAAAAAAAATTTGTTAATACTTGCATTCATTGTATTTGTGGTACTTTTACTTTTTACTCAAAAAGTATTATATTAGGCAATAACTTTTTTTTTTTTACGTTAATAACTTTCTTCTCTCCTAATGTCTTGTAGTGTTGTTGTTTCTGTCACAGATGCCTCTAGGCAAGTTTAAAACAATATTTGGCGTTAGATCACAGCTTCCAATTTTGGATTGTGGAAAGAGAGTGAAGACCTACATTTTGCTTTGGTTTCTCAGAAATGATATATTAAGTTATGTCCTACTGTGATCAGATAACTGTTCTGAATATATTTGCTTTGACGCTTTATAGGATTATTCAATTTTAGTTTTTAATTGGCTTTGTTCTTAATGGTTTGGTTTGTTTTTCATATGTTTGTTTTTAGCCCTCTATTCATATTTTATGGTCAGTGATTAGTGGAGTATAAATGTTTTTTTTTTTTAAATAACTTCAACGTGTATACCTTAGGTAATATCAGTGGGATTTGAACCCTGTCTTGTTCTCAGTCCCCTGTTCTAACCACTAGGCTATTCCTCCAACCTTGGAAGCAACTTATTTAAGTGTGTTACTAAGGTGTTGTAAAAGGGACTGCCTTTTGTATGGTAGAAGTTTTGAAGATAATATTTGATGGGGAACAACAAAAGTACAATAGAAAATTATATATAAAAGAAAAAATATATACGAAGACCGGTGACGATAGGTGGCTAAAACCAACGAGTACCCCATGACTCTGATAAGCTGAGGTGGTCTTCTAAACAAAAAATTGAGACCCATATATCACAAGCTCACTATATACGGTTTGAAGAGTTGTTGCTTTGTGGACTTGTGTTAAGCGTTGGAGCTTTAAGGGAGTTTATTAATAGAGCTCCAAGCAGTATTTTTCTACAGAAGATGGTAGTGTTAGATGTGTTGCTTTTTAATCAGAATAATTTGTTTTGCAGCTCCAATTTGATATACTGCCTCTTCTGTGGGTACAGCCAAAGTGGTTTACATATATTATATGCCAGTACTTTTTCTGTGGTCTAGTGAGCTCACTATCTAAGGGGGTCTTTTACAAAGCCGTGCTAGCGTTTTTAGCTCACTGTAAAAATCAGATGGCGGTAAATGCTGAGATGCCCATTATGGGCGTTTCAGCATTTACCGCCAGCTGAATTTTACCACAAGCTGAAACTTTAGCTCAGCTTTGTAAAAGGCCCCCTAAGTCTTGTACCTGGGGCAATGGAGGGTAAAATGACTTGTCCAGGGTCACAAGGAGCTGCAGTGGGAATCGAACCCAGTTACTCAGCCCACTGCACTAATCATTAGGCTACTCCTCCACTGCAGAGAGTGGTGCAGCAATATTGTGGTTTCAATCATAAAAGGCAAGCAAGTTCTACAGGTTTCCCAGTGGACCTACCTGCCCCTGCATAATTGAAAACATATTCTTCACCAGACTAAGGAACACTCAAAGTTTATCTTATTTATTAGGATTTATGTATCGCCTTTTTGAAAGAATTCACTCAAGGCGGTGTAAAGTAAGAATAGATCAAACATGAGCAATAGGCAATTCCAGCAGTAAAAATATTCAAATAACAATACAAAGTATGGCACAGTGTACTACTTACAATGTCAACACAATACATAATAGAACATTTTAATTGATAGTGAAGGGTAAAGCAAAGATGTAACATATAAGAGAGTAAGAAGAGTTAGAAAGTAAGGTGACTGAGTAGTTAAGCTCTGGAACTCATTGCCGGTTGGTGTATCATGCTTTAAAAAAGGTTTAAACAAGTTTTTGGAGGAAAAGTCTATAATCTACTATTATAGATAAACACAGGGAAAACCAGTACTTATTTCTGGGTTTGGTAGCATGAAATGTTGCTACTCATTGGTATTCAGTCAGGTATTTGTGACCTGCAGTAGCGTACCAAGGGCGGGGCAGTTGGGGTGGTCCATCCCGGATGCAGGCAGCAAGGGGTTGCACGGAGCAGGTGTGTGGCTATCGACTCTGCTGGTCCTCTGCCCTCTCTATTGTTACTTCCTGTTCTCAGGTAGAGGACCAGCAGAGCCGACAACCACGCACCTGCTCCGCAGACCCCCTTGCTAGGAGGAAAGGTCTGGCGTTGTGCTTCAGGAGGGGTGTGATGCGCTTTGGGGGGTGACACCAGGGGGGGCACAGCAGTGACCCGCCCCACGTGGCAAAAAGGCTAGGAATGTCACTGGTGACCTGGACTGGCCACTGTTAGAAGCAGGATACTAGGCTTGATAGACTATCTGTCTAATCCAATCTGGAACTGCTTTTGTTCTTATATTTTTCCCAATGGTAGGAATATGGGTGGAGGACTCCTGTGCACCTTGGAGGGAATGTTGCTGGACAGTGGAGTGAGGAGGAGAAAAGAGAAAGGCGTGGAAGAGGCTCATTAGTGTAAAAATCAACAATGACACCTAGATCCTCGGTTCCAAAAGGATCAAGCTATAGAGTTGCTGATGTTTGCAGTCATGACCAACCAGACACCAGTTTGGCCAGGGTGTACATTTAAACTAACCTCATCCATAAATTTCTAGAACAAGTGGAGGAAAAAATAAACTAAGGAGTCACCCCCCCCCCTTTTTTTTTTTTTAAAGAACAGAGACCAGACAGATGTTGAACTGGTTAATGATTTTCTTTTTAAACTGGATTCCCAAAAATACTAATGTTTTCTTGTTAACATCAAGAATGTTGGTAACAACTTATTTAAGATCTAATTTTAAATGAATTGACATTCAAACCCGGTAAAGTGTTGTTGTAACTGGAAATAGAACACAACTGTACTATTTTTCCGATAAGTACTTTCTCACTGTATCAATACCCTCTTTTTTTTTTCTAATTTTATTTTAACTATCTCAATTCTTCTTTATAAGAATTGATTCTTCTATTTTTCAGGTCACCAATTAGCAACCAGGAACCCAAAATCTTACTTTCTCTTTCGTAAGTATGACCTTCAAAGGATCAACTCAGATAAGTATTCCTTGTATGATAGAGTTCTTAGTCAATGTCTTCCTCCCTGTGTAGACTGTTGTGGTGTTTGCAGTCACTTAGCTGAAGGCCTTGCTTGATCCAGGCTGTGGTCTTTTCTTGAGCATTGGGGTTCAGTGCAATCCAGTGTTGCCACCTCTTTGCTTCCTGGATGGTACCTACTAGCCCATCTGAATTAACCAAAGAGGAAAGAAAACCATGTCTCCCTTTCTTTTACTTCTGGCACAGGAACACTATCTGGGTTCTTATACAGTGGGGGAAATAAGTATTTGATCCCTTGCTGATTTTGTAAGTTTGCCCACTGACAAAGACATGAGCAGCCCATAATTGAAGGGTAGGTTATTGGTAACAGTGAGAGATAGCACATCACAAATTAAATCCGGAAAATCACATTGTGGAAAGTATATGAATTTATTGCATTCTGCAGAGGGAAATAAGTATTTAATCCCTCTGGCAAACAAGACCTAATACTTGGTGGCAAAACCCTTGTTGGCAAGCACAGCGGTCAGACGTCTTCTGTAGTTGATGATGAGGTTTGCACACATGTCAGGAGGAATTTTGGTCCACTCCTCTTTGCAGATCATCTCTAAATCATTAAGAGTTCTGGGCTGTCGCTTGGCAACTCGCAGCTTCAGCTCCCTCCATAAGTTTTCAATGGGATTAAGGTCTGGTGACTGGCTAGGCCACTCCATGACCCTAATGTGCTTCTTCCTGAGCCACTCCTTTGTTGCCTTGGCTGTATGTTTTGGGTCATTGTCGTGCTGGAAGACCCAGCCACGACCCATTTTTAAGGCCCTGGCGGAGGGAAGGAGGTTGTCACTCAGAATTGTACGGTACATGGCCCCATCCATTCTCCCATTGATGCGGTGAAGTAGTCCTGTGCCCTTAGCAGAGAAACACCCCCAAAACATAACATTTCCACCTCCATGCTTGACAGTGGGGACGGTGTTCTTTGGGTCATAGGCAGCATTTCTCTTCCTCCAAACACGGCGAGTTGAGTTCATGCCAAAGAGCTCAATTTTTGTCTCATCTGACCACAGCACCTTCTCCCAATCACTCTCGGCATCATCCAGGTGTTCACTGGCAAACTTCAGACGGGCCGTCACATATGCCTTCCGGAGCAGGGGGACCTTGCGGGCACTGCAGGATTGCAATCCGTTATGTCGTAATGTGTTACCAATGGTTTTCGTGGTGACAGTGGTCCCAGCTGCCTTGAGATCATTGACAAGTTCCCCCCTTGTAGTTGTAGGCTGATTTCTAACCTTCCTCATGATCAAGGATACCCCACGAGGTGAGATTTTGCGTGGAGCCCCAGATCTTTGTCGATTGACAGTCATTTTGTACTTCTTCCATTTTCTTACTATGGCACCAACAGTTGTCTCCTTCTCGCCCAGCGTCTTACTGATGGTTTTGTAGCCCATTCCAGCCTTGTGCAGGTGTATGATCTTGTCCCTGACATCCTTAGACAGCTCCTTGCTCTTGGCCATTTTGTAGAGGTTAGAGTCTGACTGATTCACTGAGTCTGTGGACAGGTGTCTTTCATACAGGTGACCATTGCCGACAGCTGTCTGTCATGCAGGTAACGAGTTGATTTGGAGCATCTACCTGGTCTGTAGGGGCCAGATCTCTTACTGGTTGGTGGGGGATCAAATACTTATTTCCCTCTGCAGAATGCAAATAAATTCATATACTTTCCACAATGTGATTTTCCGGATTTAATTTGTGATGTGCTATCTCTCACTGTTACCAATAACCTACCCTTCAATTATGGGCTGCTCATGTCTTTGTCAGTGGGCAAACTTACAAAATCAGCAAGGGATCAAATACTTATTTCCCCCACTGTATATTAGAAACACTGTGGGCAAGCTAACTAACCAACCCTTAAAAGAGCTAATGATGATCCCTTGCTAGAGAATCCTAAGCTAGGACTGATTTCCCTGTGCTAAAGAAGAGCACTTATCTGGTCCCTGGTAGATTCCATCACAGAAGCAGCCAAACAGGCTCACACAGGGCTACAGCTCTTTCTTTCAGGTCTCTGACAGACAGAGATTATTAATGCATAGCTTTCTCAATCAAACTAGCTTTTATCCCACACTCTTCAGTCAGGCAAACCTCTCGCTGTCAATTCTGTTAACTCTTTTGGAGGTCCAGCCAAACATCAGCAGTCATAGGTGCCCGGTATAAGAGGCTTGGGGAGGCTAAGCCTCCCCAATCGCAGGATCAGGTCAGCTGTAGTTTCACTCGACGACACCGACGCCAGCCATCAGCCCAGTTCCGCCCGCCTGGGGCTCGCCGCTCGGCCCCGGATCATGATAATCTATTTCGGACCAACGCGACCATGACGCCCGACAGACACACCATCCCATTCAGCCAGCCGAGTTGAGTTCCGGCCGCCGGGAGTTTGCCGCTCGGGCTCCGCTCTCACACTGGCACGCCACGCGGTCCTGCTGTGCCTCTCTGCAGTGCTTCTTCTTTCTTCGCCGCCCTCACCCTCAGGCAGCCAGTCAGCCTTCGCTATGAGCGCTCGCTCCCGTCCCGTCATTCATCATGTACTCCTGTTCTCCATAGGCGGGAGGGGCGGGGCCATACGTAGGGAAGGCTGGTTATTGGTTAAGAAGAAGAAAAGAGAGTGTCTCATGTTCCCTCCCACTTCCTTCCAGAAATTGGCACGTAGGGGCAGCGCACGTACGTTGGGAGTTCAGGAGATACTGAGGTAGGTGCTGACTGACTCTGAAGCAGGTTTTAAAACTACAAGTAAACAAGTAAAGTCAAAATAAAAATAAATATTTTGTTTCATGCAGATCTCTTTTGTTTAAAACATAACTAAATGGGCTATAAGCCAAGCCCCAATGCTTTTGGTTTTTCCTATATTGTTTGTGATGATGTCGATGATGACTTAGACTGTGATCTCAACTATTAGGCTAAGGCAGAAAGGTGCTGACTGACTTTGAAGGTTGTTGCAGCACCACCCTCCCTACTCCGGAGCGCACCCCCCCCCCCCCGGGAGCGCGTGTGTTGTCAGACAATTCTGGATGTAAGCCCCGCCCCTAGCCCCACCCCTTTAGCCTCCCCAAACAGTTGGGCCACCGACCGCCTATGTCAGCAGTCCCAGTAACTCTCTTCAGTGTCACATCTAAAATCATTGTTTAACACAAACATTCTTCCCCAAACTCTTTTTTTTTAATCACTCAGCCTGATTAAACACCTTTCAGCTCCTCAAAAAAAGTTAAGAACATAAGAAGATAAGCATTGCCATACTGGGACAGACCAAAGGTCCATCAAGGCCAGTATCCTGTTTTCCAACAGTGGCCAATCCAGGCCATAAGTACCTGGACAGATCCCAAAACAGTAAACTAGGTTTTTTGCTGCTTATTAAGCAGGGGAGTTTCCCAAGTCCATCTTAATAATGGCTTATGGATTTTTCTTTTAGGAAATTATCCAAAACTTTTTAAAAAACTGCTAAGCTAACTGCTTTTACCACATTCTCTGACAGTGAATTCCAGAGATTAATTACAAGTTAAGTGAAGGCATATTATCTCAGATGTGTTCTAAATTTACTGTTAGTAGCTAAATTGCATGCCCCCTAGTCCTTGTATTTTTGGAAAGAGTAAACAAGCGATTCACATCTACCTGTTCTACTCTACTCAGTATTTTATAGATTTCTATTATATTTCCCCTCACCTGTCTCTTCTCCAAACTGAAGAGCCTTAGCCTCTTTAACCTTTCCTTTATAGGGAAGCCGTTCCATTCCTTCTATCATTTTTGTTGCCCTTCTCTGTACCATTTTTTAAAATTCTGCAATATCTTTTTTTGAGATGTGGTGACCATAATTGCACACACAATTCGAGGTGTGGTTGCACCATGGAGTGATACAAAGACATTATAATATTCTCAGTTTTGTTCTCCATTCCTTTCCTAATAAATTCCTAACACATTTGCTTTCTTAGCAGTTGCGTTCCTAGGGGGGGCGGTGGGTGCGGTCCACCCCGGGTGCACGCTGCTGGGGGGCTGCCACGCGCCTGTCAGCTCCACTCATTCCGTGCTCCCTTTGTCCCGGAACAGGTTACTTCCTGTTCCGGGGCAGAGGGAGCATGGAACAAGCGAAGCCGACAGGTGCGCGGTACCCCCCCCCCCCCAGCAGGTAAAAATGCACCCAGGGGGGTGTCCTTTCACCGGGGGGGGGGGGGGGCGCTGCACCCGGGGGGGGGACACATCGGTGATCCACCCCGGGTGTCAGCCACCCTAGGAACGCCACTGTTTCTTAGCTACTGTTGTACACTGATCAGAGGGTTTCAGTGTATCATCAACAATGAAGCCTAGATCCTTTTCCTGAGTGGTGTCTCCTCATGTGGAAGCTTGCATCACATAGCTATAGTTTGGGTTCCTCTTTTCTATATACATCACTTTGCACTTGTTCACATTAAATGTCATCTGTCATTTGGATGCCCAGTGTCATAAGATCTTCTTGCAAATTTTCACAATCCTCTTGTGATTTAGCAGCTTTGAATAACTTTTTGTGTTGTCAGCAAATTTAATTACCTCACTAGTTACTACCCTTCTCCATTGAGAATACTGACCATTTAACCCTACTCTCTGCTTTCTATCTTTTAACCTGTTCTTAATCCACAATAGGACACTGCCTCCTATCCAAAGACTTTCTGATTTTTTCAGGAGTCTTTCATGAAGTACTTTGCCAAATGCCTTTTGAAAATAAAAATACACAGTATCAACTGGTTCACTGCCACATATTTATTCACCCCTTCAAAGAAATGTAGCAGATTGGTGAGGCAAGATTTCCCTTCACTAAACCCATGTTGGCCTTGTTTTATTAATCCATGCCTATGTATATTGTTCAATAATCTTGTTCTTTATAATAGTCTCTACCATTTTGTCAAGCAACGATGTCAAGCTCACCGGTCTATAATTTCGCGAGTCGCCTCTGGGAACCCTTTTTAAAAACTGGTGTTATATTTGCCACCCTCCAATCTTCCAGTAACTTGCTTGATTTTAAAGAAAAATTGCATGTTACGGATATTTGCTACTCTTTAAATTTATCAAATTGCACCATTACATCGTCCAGGTTTACAGAGATTAGTTTCAGTTCCTCTGACTCATCACTATTGAATACCATTTCTGGTACTTGTCTATCTCCCACATCTTCCTCTGTGAGGACCGAAGCAAAGAATTCATTTAGTCTCTCCACTATGGCCTTGTCTTCTCTGAGTGCCCCTTTTATCCCTTGGTCATCTAGCAGTCCAACTGATTCTTTTACTAGCTTCTTGTTTCAAATATACCTAAAAAAGGTTTTGTTTGTTTTTCCTCCAATGCAATCTTCATTTATAGTCTCTCTTTGCCTTCCTTATCAGTGCTTTGCATTTAACTTACCAGTCCTTATGCTGTTTCTTATTATCTTTAGTCAGATCCTTCTTCCATTTTAGCTTTCATATCTTTCTTCTCCTCACTTTTTAACCATGCAGGCCGACATTTGGTCTTCCTTCCACCTTTTTTTTTTTTTTTTGATAGGTGGAATATATCTGGTCTGGACTTCCAAAATGGTATTTTTGAATAACATCCACACCTGATGTAAATTTTTGACCTTTACAGCTGCTTCTCGAAGTTTTTTTACCATTTTCCTGATTTTATCATAGTCTCGTTTTTGAAAGTTAAACGCTAACATAAAATCCAACAGAAATAACAAACATAAAAACCTTATATAATTCAAAAAAACTGACCAGTTCAGATCATGTTACTCAGTCCATTCTGTTCATCAGTTATAATCTTAATTTGTACCATATGACTGCTGAAAGAGGGAGGTCTTTAACTCTCTTTTAAATCATCCTATTGTTTTAATCTCACATATTTGCAGAGGTAAAGCTTTCCACATCCTGGATCCAATTATTTAAAACACGGAAGATCTATATTCTTCCAGTCCAACAGAACTAGTAGTAGGAAAGTCTAATAATCTCTTATTTGCCGATCTCAGTGCTCTGGGAGGTTGACACAGTTTGAGAGTTGATGATACCATCATCGAGACTCAATTATTCAACTCCTTAAAATCAAGCAGTCAAATCTTAAAATGAACCTGCTGTTCAATTGGCAGCCAATGTAATTTCTTTAATATAGGAAAAACGCAAACAACTGCTAATGATTTTTGCTATGGCATTTTGTGCTACCTATAGTGCTTTCCCAACCAAATGTCCAATACAATAATCAAAAGATGGACATACTACGCTCTGTACCACTGTATAGAAGTTATTCTCGTTAAAGTCCCTCAAATTCTTAATGATTTTAAACTTGAATAAAACTTGTTGAATTATTCCTGAAACTTGTCTTTTCATGGTTAGTGATGAATCTATCATAACCCCTAGGTTGCAAATATTCTGTACAATTGGAATAGATATTGTATCCATTGAAAAGCGAGAAGGGACATTCTGTGATGGAAAAGTAAGGACTAGGTCTAGAATTGCTCCCCCTCTTGTAGGTTCCTCAATTAGCTGCTCCAAAAGCCATCCTTGATTTTATGTAGGAACTTGACCTCCCTAGCATGCCCTGATGTTACATTTATCCTGTCAATATTATGATAATTGAAATAACCCTTTATTTATTCATTCTTGTATCCCGCTATTGTCCAAAAGCAAGTTTTGGTTCAAAGTGGCTTACAGTTTGCAGTTGATTGAAGTTACAGTGATGGATGTGGCTTACAATTTACAATTAGGTGATGTTGCATTGGTGTGGTATAATTACAAAGTAGTGTGGAACATCGGTATCGCGTATAGTTAACCATCGAATTTCTGGAAAAAGTAGGTTTTTATTTCTTTCCTGAACTGGAAATAGTTTGTAATGCTTCTTGTGACCTTGGGTATTGAGTTCCACCATTTAGAACCCAGATAACTAAATCCAGCCATGTAGGTGGATTTGTATATTATGTTTCTTCAGCTTGTTATGTGAAATAGTAAGTAGCTTCTGGTTCCTAGGTTTGTATTTCTTGTGGATAGTTCAGCCAGGTCTAGTATGTAGTCAGGAGACATGCCAAACAGTATTTTGAATATAAGAGTGCTGGTTTTGAAAAATAGTATTGCCTTTGATTAGGAGCCAGTGTCGACTTTTGAGTAGTGGTGTTACTCTTTTTTGTATTTTGACTTTTTGAAATCGGTCTTGCTGCCGTGTTTTAAATGGTCTGTAGCGATTTTAATATGTTTTCTTTGCACCCTACATATGCAGCATTGCGATAGTCTACTTGGGACAATATCAGCGATTGTAATATTAGGCAAAATGATTGTCTGGGAAAGTAGTCTCTAATCCTTCTCAGTTTCCACAGATTTTTTAAACTCTTTGATGTGGTTGCTGATTTGGCTTTCTAGAGACAGATGTTTATCGAAAAAAATTCCTAGTAATTTTAGTTGTTTTGATTTGGTACGTTTGTTGATCAAAGTGTGTGGTACGATTGTGAAGTTTTGATAGGAAGCTGGGTTATGTGGGCTGGATAGAGCCAAGAATTCAGTTTTATCTTTATTTAGTTTGAGTTTGAAAGTTGTGGGCCATTTTTCCATAAGGTCCAGACCTTTTTTTTACTTTATCCAATATTTCTGTGATGATGTTGTAGAAAGGTATAGATAGTGACATCATTGGCATATATGAATGAGTTAAATCCCAATTCCATTTTTTTTTTTTTGCAGAGTGAAGCCATCATAGCATTGAACAATATAGGTGATATTGGAGAATCCTGTGGCACCCCACAGTCAGAAATCCAGGTTAGACATTTTTACACTGTAGGATCTAGTCCTTAAAAAGCCATTAAACTAGGCTGCCACTGCGCCGCTAATTCCCGTGTTGTATGGTCTACTAGATCGAAGGCAATTGAGTATCAAATTGTAGTAACAGGATGTTCTCTCCTTGGCTTATTAGTCTTCTGAATTTTATCATCAGAGTAATTATGACCATCTCAGTGCTGTATAATGGTCTGAAGCCTGATTGTGAGTTATGAAGGAGTGAGAAATGTCAAGTAGTCCATCAGTTGTTGTGCTACTAGTCCCTCCATTGTTTTGGCCAGTAATGGTATTTTATTTATTTATTTATTTATTTATTTATTGCATTTGTATCCCACATTTTCCCACCTCTTTGCGGGCTCAGTGTGGCTTACAATAAGATATGAATAATGGAAATACATTTGTTACAACTTGGTTATGGGTTACATTGTACAAGTTTTGTGAAACCATCGAAGTATCATTAAGAATATAACAATGGGACATCAACATTGAAACGTTGGAAAGAGACAATGGGAAGCTTAAAGGGCAGTATTAAGACACAGAGACATATGGTGTACATATTCCTGTGAGTAAATGTATGAGTGATGTGGAATTACGGGGGATGAGGGTTAGAAGTGGATGTATGATGCATTGATGATCAGTGAGTGTGGACTCTATTAAAGTCACTGGTCTATAATTTGTGAGTTCATTGATTTTACTAGTGGTGTTTTTAGGGATTGGAGTAAGTATAATGTTGCCCTTGCAACAGAGGGGAAATGGCCATTTGAAGCATGTATTTTATGTGTTCAGTAAAGCGTTCAATGAACCAGTCTGGTGGATTTTTCATCATGTAATTGGGACAGCTGTCTAGTAGACAATTTGCATGTGCATATTTTGTTACTAATGCTTTAACTGAGCTGGTTGTGGGTGTCTTGAAGGAGGACCAGATTCTGTCTGCCTTGATGTGATCATTGTTGGTTTCACATTCATGTAAAAAGTCTATGAGGTTGGTGGTGTTTCATTTGATGTTTGTAAAGCTTGGGTGTTCAGCAGACTATTCATGAGTTTGTGTAATTTTTTTGAATTAATCTTGTTCTGGGTTTACATATGTGCTGTAGTATTCTGCTTTAACTTTCTTTATATTGTGTTTATACGTTAGAGCTTTCCTCCATGTGATTTTTTTCATTTCTCATTTGTTTTTGGATCATTTTCTTTCTAGTTTTCTACAAAGCTTTTTTTTTTTTTTTAATTTCTAGTAGCTCATCGTTAAACCAGGGATGTGGCTGTTTTACTTCTTGTTTTCTTTTTGAGTGGTGCTATTTTGTTCAGTGTTTTTGTCACTTAGTTCATAGCAGTAAGCCTAGTTGTTCAGCTTCAATCCAGTCTCTATCATTGACTTATGAACTACTGACCTTGTGTTTATATAGCCAATATGAATAGAAACATATGCATCATGGTTAATGTTCGTATAAACAGTTTGTAGTGTACTTAACAGTTTGTAGTTGTCTGTGTGTTCTATCCTTTTTGATCTTGTGGTCATGTTGATTGGTATTCAGATTTATCTTTTTATTTGTTAACATTTTGGTCTCTGGCTTGTTGCGGGGACTATGGTTTGGCTTTTCTAATTGGTATTGGGAGCGTCATCTAGCAGTGATAAGTACAGGGATTTTGTTCCATTCGTTAACTGAGGCAACTTGCAACCCAGTTAACCATATTATTGTCATATAGTAGAAAACTTATGCCTGTATATTGGAGATATTGACATGTGTTTTGACACAAATAATAAATCAAGCAGTAGTTGTTCATAGGACTTGAGATCGATTATCAGTTTGTGAATAAGCCGATCAGGAGAACTTTATTCCTCTTTTTTATTTATTTATTTATTATTTTTTTAATAAACCCTGTGTGTGTGCGAGTCCAAGCGACCTGCGATTTCTTTTCTTTACTTGGTATTTGGTGATCCCTACACCATTAGTTATCCCTTGTTTAGGCTTTAATTCATCTCATGTGTCAGCTAGATAGGATTTTTAGTGCTGGGGAGGAGCCGGCTGTCTTGGTACATGTGGGTACCAGTGACATAAGAAAATGTGGGAGAGAGGTTCCAGAAGCCAAATTTTGTCTCTTAGGTAGAAAGCTCAAATCCAGAACCTCTAGGGTAGTATTTTCTGAAGTGCTGCCCATTCCACACGCAGGGCCCAAGAGACAGGCAGAGCTCCGGAGTCTCAATGCGTGGATGAGACGATGGTGCAGGGAGGAGGGTTTTAGATTTGTTAGGAACTGGGCACCATTCTGGGGAAGGGGGAGCCTATTCCGAAAGGATGGGCTCCACCTTAACAAGGGTGGGACCAGTCTGCTGGCATTGGCATTTAAAAAGGAGATACAGCAGCTTTTAAACTAGAAACTGGGGGAAGGCCGACAGTTGCTCAAAAAACAAATTGGAGAGTGACCAATGTAACGCCAATTTTTAAAAAAGGTTCCAGAGGAGATCCGGGAAATTATAGACCGGTAAGTCTTGACATGGGTGCTGGGCAAAATGGTAGAGACTATTATAAAGAACAAAATTGCAGAGCATATTCAAGAGCATGGATTAATGAGACAAAGCCAACATGGATTTAGTGAAGGGAAATCTTGCCTCACCAATCTATTATATTTCTTTGAAAGGGTGAACAAACATGTGGATAAAGGTGAGCCAATTGATATTGTGTATCTGGATTCTCAGAAGGTACTTAATAACAGGACTTAATAAGGATCTGGGTTTTCTAACTCATTATAAAACATAAAGCTGTATTTCTCTGTTTATTTCTCTGTTTATTACCCTCCTCTCACCTACCAACACCCATTCTGTTAGAATATCAATGAAATTCTTTGATGTCCCCCATGCATATCCCCACCCTCCCACTCTGTCAGACAGTCAAAGTAATGCTTTGATGTTTCTCTCATATATACTATCTGCTACCTCATTTGCTTATTTCCGATCTGAGGAAGAAGGGCAACCTTCGAAAGCTAATCAAGAAATGTATTAAGTTATGTCCAATAAAAAAGGTATCATCTTATTTTCTTTTCCATGTTTTATTTTGTTTGATTTCTATTGATAACCCCATTTTATCAAAATCGGTACATCTGAAATCCAGTACTTTGATTTTTGTGTGTCTGCACTCTGTCTTCTTCCCTATATCAAACCATAAGGTGTGATGATCACTATTACATAGGTGGGCACCCACCCGGATATCGGAAACACTACCTCCATTAGTGAGCACTAGATCCAGCATTGACCCTTCCCTCGTGGGTTCTGTCACCATTTGTCTGAGCAAGGCACTTTGACAGGCATCCACAATCTCCCTACTTCTTTTTGATTCCACAGATGGAACATTCCAATCCATATCAAACTGAAATCTCCCAAGAGTAGCACCTCCCCTTTCATACTAATCTTTTGAATATCTTCTATCAAATCCTTGTCTAACTTCTCCGTTTGTGCAGGAGGTCTGTAGATAACCCCCCGTGTGGATACAGGTTCCGTCTTCTCTTTCCAGGATGATCCATAAAGCTTCTTCTTTTCCCCAGGTTCCCCACATTTCAGCTGCTCTGATATTGTCTCTCACATACAGAGCTATTTCTCCACCTCTTCGACCCTCTCTGTCCTTCCTAAAACAATTATAGCCTGGTACGGTCACATCCCAGTGATGGGAATCGTTAAACCACGTCTCTGTAATATCCAAGCTTTCTTCAAACATCAGGGCTTGCAAGTCTTGAACCGTTTTACTTAGACTACGAGCATTTGTGCACATAGCTTTCCATGCGCTGAGTTGGGGTGGTTTTCTGTATTTGCATGGCCTTTCCCTCTGCCATCATGTTTATTCTGGGGGTGACTTTCTGAAATCCCGTTTCCTTTTGTCACCCCCACCCTCTAGTTTTAACGTCTAGAAACATACTATCTGAATTTCTCCCCAAGGATCCTTTTTCCCATCACAGAAAGATGTAGCCCATCTTCTGAGAAGTTCCGAGAGAAGAGGACATTTCTCTGGTAAGTGAACGCTATTTTGCTTTGTGCTTTGGGAACTTAAAGATTGGGGTTTAAAGGAGGAATTGTAGGTTAGTGTTAGGCAAACTAAAAATATAAAAGCAAATTTTATCAACTAATCTCCATAGTCTTTTCCACTTAGTTTTAAAAACTTTGTACCATAGCATTAACAGAATGTTGCCCAGTTCCTAACAAATCTAAAACCCTCCTCCCTGCACCATCGTCTCATCCATGTATTGAGACTCCGGAGCTCTGCCTGTCTCTTGGGCCCTGCTCTTGGAACGAGTAGCATTTCAGAAAATGTTACCCTAGAGGATCTGGATTTGAGCTTTCTACCTAAGAGCCTAAATTTGACTTCTAGTACTTCCCTCCCACATGTTCCTATGTTACTGGTACCCACATGTACCAAGATAGCCGGCTCCTCCCTAGCACTGTCTAAAATCTTAGGTGACGCGTGAGGTCCGCTACCTTGGCACCAGGCAGGCAGGCAAGTGACCAAGCAATCCTCATGTTCACCAGCCACACAGCTATCTACATGCCTAATGATCAAATCTCCAACTAAAACAGTGGTCCTAACCCTTCCGTCTTGGGCAGAAGCCCCTGGAGACACATCCTCGATATGAGAGGATATCGCATCCCTTGGAGGAAAGGTCCTGGCTACAGGATCACTTCTGCCTCCATAATGTTGCTTTCCCTTCAGGTGACCTTTCTACTCTGTGGCAGCACAGAGATTGATAGATTGGAGGTGGGTCTTCTCTACTGTATCCCTGTAGGCCACCTCTATAAACCTATCTGACTCAGCTCCTTCAAGTCTGCTACTTTAGCCTCCAGAGATCGGACCCATTCCCTAAGTGCTAGGAGCTCTCTGCACTGAATACACACATACAACTTCTCACCAACAGAGAAATAATCAAACTTATGACACTGAGTGCAAAAGACCAGATAGCCCCCATCTCACTGCTGGACTGCTGCCTGCCTCTTATTATTGGGGATTTCATAATTAATTTGCTAATGGAGTAGGAGTATATAAAGTGATATCCACTAAGATTGCTAGTTATATGCTAGGCTATGTTAATAGTTTTTATTATTTCTACCTCTATGGACCTAAGTAGACTCTATTTCTAAGAGCTAATTACTGGCTGACAGAAATACCCTAATTTACTTTGTAGTCTCCTAATTGGTTAAAGGGCCTATAAATCAGAGATCAGGCCAGGGGTGGGTGAGAGGGAATTAAAGACTAAACTGAGGTTTTCTATGACTATTAGCTATGTTCTAAACTGAAACCAAGGTAAACTCTAAAACAGTCCCTTTAAATACTAGCCTATGGAATTGTAACAGAAACTTTAAATGCTAAAAAAAAAACTACTCCTGAACTGCCATTGCAAAATAAGCAGTGTAACTTTTGACACTGAGGTTACCTATTTAACTCTAGCCCCCTGATATTCAAAAGCATTTAACCAGCCAGGATCGGCACCTGGCCACTTAAATGCACCATAACCGGCTATCCATGAATTTTCAGCGAGATGTGGCTGGCCATAGCCTGCTGAAAATTTTGAGGTTAGCAGCTAACTCTTGTATTCTGAATATGGACCCCTAAGTCTACTTTTCTCCAAGTTTAAAGCAGGTTCCCACCAAATTCTTATCGGTGAAGTTCTCTCCCTCTCTGGAAGTCTTCTCACAGCATCTCTTCTGGACTAAGAACAACTCAGACCTGATTTACTTATTTGCCTGTGCTTCCTTGATGATTCACACTGAAATTAGTGTGCCAGTAGGGCCCCTTTCAACTTTTCTCTTTAAGGGCCCCATGATCAAAGCAAACTGGGCTTGCAATGTTCCATTTAGACTGGTTTTAGTATTAAAATGAGCTCATTAATGATTCCATGCAATGCACAAAACAGCGCACAGAAAACCCCTGCCTAGGGACTAGTGTCCTCTTATAATTTTCCTGTCAGTGCCCGAGCGCTGATTGGCTCAGGCACTGACAGAAAAGTAATGCTATGGCTCCTTACCCCCCAAACCCTTTTCCGAACCTCTCCCAATACAAAAAAAAATCCCCAGTAGTCTAGTGGACCCCTCCTACCCCCCCCCCATACCTAAAAAAACAAAACAATCCTTGGTGGTCCAGTGGACCCCTTCCAACCCCCCCAAAAAATAGCCTAGAGGTCCAGTAGGCCCACTGACTCAACCTCCTAACCCCCCAAGATAAATACCTGGTGGTTCAGTGGGCCCACCGACCCCCCCCCCCCCCCCCCAGTGAACACTGGCCCTGGTGGTCTAGTGAAATCTCACCCCCCAGACCCCTATAGGTACCTTTAGTCAGATACAGAAGGAACCCCTTCTCCCTCCTGCCTCTGGGCTCTCTGTCATCAAAATGGTGGCACCCAGCCCCTGCCCTTGCAACCTGGGATGCCCTGGGAGAGGGCTAAATTGGTACTGTGGTTTGTATTGAAAATGGTGGCGCACAGAACCATATGTTTCAGCCATCTAAGTTTATTATACAGCCAAAATTTATCCATACATGGAGGTGGGTTGGGAGCATCTCAGAGACAGGGCCCAGAATTATGCAGGGAGTAGTGAAATTCAGTTCTTTATAACTTTAGGTGCAACAGCAGGAATACCTTTCTATGGATAAGTTAATATATCTTTTTAAAGCTAAGTGTTCAATCTCCGGTAAATCTGAAAAAGCTAGAGGCCTCAGATGATGATACTCTGATAAGAACTGGATTGGGAGGAGAAAAACAGAGATATCCTATGAGGAAGTAAATATACAACACAACTTTGTATAAGTGTTATGTCCAATTTACAGATGAGCATACCAGCTTGTTTCCCCAGAATTTATCTTGGACTAGGTTTGCCAGCTGGATCCAGATTTGTCCAAAGGGTTGATTCAGTCCTGAGTTTACTCCATTGTATGCAGGGACTTATGGTCTTGCTTTTCTTAGCGAATGCAATAGAAGAATCAGAACCCAAGTCTCCACATGCAATGGGGTATACCCAGAACTAGATCAGTCTTGTAGAGTGAATCTGGATCTAGTTAACAACCTTATCTTGGACTAATGAGGGCATGCAGTGTGCTGAATTTCTTGCTGCTAACATTTCCTTCTCCAGATTCCCTTTCCCTATTGAGCCTAGTCCTAGAGTTAATCACTGGGATTCTTTCCTTATTGTGTGCACCTCCTGATCTAATGCGGGTTTGCTATCAAGAGTGCCCCATCGGATGAAGACGAGACGGAACATGCTTTTCACTGTTGAGGTTGGAGGAAGGGTGCACTATGGCAAAGCTTATGACCTTTTTAGAAACAAAGGGAAACAGGAAAAATTGTTGTGCTGGTCATAATGTGACGTTTTAAGCAATCCTGTTCAGAGGCAGACGTGTATCTTGTGATGCATGGATTGCACAATTAATGCCATATGCAGAAGTGGCTAATGGGTGGGCATATTAATCTTGTGGCTGGGAACAGAATGCTTGCTGAATTCTTTCACAACAAGGTTCAAAAGATAAATCTTGCTTTCTCTACCTCACCACCTCTCCCTCCACTAGTCCGTTCCCCTCTCTCTCATAGTAACATAGTAAATGACGGCAGAAAAAGACCTGCATGGTTCATCCAGTCTGCCCAACAAGACAAACTCATATGTGCTACTTTTTGTGTATACCCTTCTTTGATTTGTACCTGTCCTCTTCAGGGCACAGACCGTATAAGTCTGTCCAGCACTATCTCCGCCTCCCAACCACCAGCCCCACCTCCCACCACTGGCTCTGGCACAGACCGTATAAGTCTGCCCAGCACTATCCTCGCCTCCCACCACCGGCTGGCTCTGCCACCCAATCTCGGCTAAGCTCCTTAGGATCCATTCCTTCTGAATAGGATTCCTTTATGTTTATCCTTCCCCTCATTCCCTTTCCTCCTTTCCTGAAGTTACTATTGAGGAAACTACACTTCTCCTTTCTTCCTCAAAATGTACCACCTGTTCCTCTGATCCCATTCCCACCCACCTTCTTAATGCCATCTCTCCTGCTCTTATTCCTTTTATCTGTCACATTCTCACCTCTCACTTTCCACTGCGACTGTCCCTGCTGCCTTTAAACATGCTGTGGTCACACCTCTCCTTAAGAAGCCCTCACTCGACCCTACTTGTCCCTCTAATTACCGACCCATCTCCCTCCTTCCTTTTCTCTCCAAATTACTTGAGCGTGCTGTTCACCGCCGCTGCCTTGAGTTTCTCTCCTCTCATGCTATTCTTGACCCACTACAATCTGGTTTTCGCCCTCTCCACTCAACCGAAACTGTGCTTACTAAAGTCTCCAACGACCTGTTACTGGCTAAATCCAGAGGTCAATATTCCATCCTCATTCTTCTTGATCTTTCCGCTGCTTTTGAAACTGTCGATCACAGCATACTTCTCGATACCCTGTCCTCACTTGGATTCCAGGGCTTTGTCCTTTCCTGGTTCTCTTCCTACCTCTCCCTCCACACCTTTAGTGTTCACTCTGGTGGATCCTCTTCTACTTCTATCCCTCTGCCTGTCGGCGTACCTCAGGGTTCTGTTCTTGGTCCCCTCCTCTTTTCTATCTACACTTCTTCCCTTGGTTCATTAATCTCATCCCATGGCTTTTCCTACCATCTCTATGCTGATGACTCCCAAATCTACCTTTCTACCCCTGATATCTCACCTTGCATCCAAACCAAAGTTTCAGCGTGCTTGTCTGACATTGCTGTCTGGATGTCTCAACGTCACCTGAAATTAAATATGACCAAAACCGAGCTTCTCATTTCCCCCCCCCCCAAACCCACCTCCCCGCTCCCCCCCGTTTTCTATTTCTGTTGATGGCTCTCTCATTCTCCCTGTCTCCTCAGCTCGAAACCTTGGGGTCATCTTCGACTCTTCTCTCTCCTTCTCTGCTCATATCCAGCAGATTGCCAAGACCTGTCGTTTCTTTCTTTACAACATCCGTAAAATCCGCCCCTTTCTTTCTGAGCACTCTACCAAAACCCTCATCCACACCCTTGTCACCTCTCGTTTAGACTACTGCAATCAGCTTCTTGCTGGCCTCTCACTTAGTCACCTCTCCCCTCTCCAGTCGGTTCAAAACTCTGCTGCCCGTCTCGTCTTCCGCCAGGGTCGCTTTACTCATACTACCCCTCTCCTCAAGACCCTTCACTGGCTCCCTATCCGTTTTCGCATCCTGTTCAAACTTCTTCTACTAACCTATAAATGTACTCACTCTGCTGCTCCCCAGTATCTCTCCACACTCGTCCTTCCCTACACCCCTTCCCGTGCACTCCGCTCCATGGATAAATCCTTCTTATCTGTTCCCTTCTCCACTACTGCCAACTCCAGACTTCGCGCCTTCTGTCTCGCTGCACCCTATGCCTGAAATAAACTTCCTGAGCCCCTACGTCTTGCCCCATCCTTGGTCACCTTTAAATCTAGACTGAAAGCCCACCTCTTTAACATTGCTTTTGACTCGTAACCACTTGTAACCACTCACCTCCACCTACCCTCCTCTCTTCATTCCCGTTCACATTAATTGATTTCTTTATTTTTTTTTGTCTATTAGATTGTAAGCTCTTTGAGCAGGGACTGTCTTTCTTCTATGTTTGTGCAGCGCTGCATATGCCTTGTAGCGCTATAGAAATGCTAAATAGTAGTAGTAGTAGTAGTAGTAGTTTAGAGCACAGAACGATGAAATCTAGAATTCTAGCTTCAAATACTAGCTCTAAAACATCACAACCTTGAACACCTTAGGTAAACTCACTGTACTGAAAGTTTAGATTTCTATCTTTAAACGATAGACTTTTAGTAGCACTCCAGTTTTGTTCCAGAGGCTTCCATCACAGTAAGAGAACAAGATGTCTCATGATGTCATCTCGAAAAAGGATGAGATTTCAGATACATTTTGCCATGCCATTCAGTAGAACTGTAAGAAAGTGATCTCTAGCTGATGTGTTGATCAATTGTGCTGTCATTTCCAGTTTACAGCTGAAGTCCTCATTTTTTTTTAAAGTATGACTTTTCCCACTGGAAGACCACGTCAAAATTCATATTCATATACCACTGGGCATCTAACTAGGATCATAGCATTTAATTTTTCTGCCTTGGAAACATGCATGCAGCTATCTCTGGGATGGAAAGTAGGAATACCAGCCTTTTTAGCTTCCTATGAAAGGTGGAGAAAGAGCGAGCAATGGTGTTAGTTTGTGTTAGTACCCGGTTACCTTTTTGGTCACATGTTTCAAAGTCACAGGTTGGAAAAATACATATTTTTGTGGTATAATTTATTAATTTTTTTTGTTGTACACTTCTTTTTTGGTTTTGAGAAATGTGTATCTTCAGCTTTTTGTTCAGTATTTATATTTGTATGTTTTCAGACCCCTGACGCAGGCAACATATGCCAAAACACAGCCGTGCCGGGTCAGCGTGCTTTCAATTTCAATAAATTGTATTGAGATTGAGTTGGACTACTTGGTCTTTTTGCCTCTTCGTTTGATGGTCACCATTATCCCTAGAAGCCTTGTCTAATGGTCAGTCTACCTGCATTCTCTACTTGTTTGATTGTTTCATCTCGCAAAGATTACAGGGGCTACCAACAATTGCACACATGGAAAGTAAAACATGAGAACATTAAAAATAAATTACTAGTAGCAGTGTTGTTAAATGCTCCCTTTTTATGATCTTACCCTTTAAACTGAAATGCTTAGCTGACATTACAGGGTTTCCAAAAAGTATTTTCTTTCCAAAAAAGAATCACAGCATTTTGCAAAACATGATGACATTGCATCTCCTGACTTTGAGCCAGTTGAAAACGTGAATCAATTTCAAACTTTGCACTTGTTTTTTGTTTGTTTTTTTTTCCCTCACAGCATTTTGAAATATTATTGCAGTTAGAAAATTTGGTTTCAACCTCTGTATAACCCTATGTGCAGAGCTTGAGTTTTAGTAGTAAATGGCCCTTTAAATCTTGTCTCTTTTTCTAGTTTGCTCTTTTATTTTTGCTTGTCCTTCACTAGGCTTTGAAGTATAGTTTGGGAAAGAATGTGTATTCACCCATTAAATAAAGTCTTTGAAGCAGCCATCAAAGCTAGTGCTGCCGACTCCTCAAAGACTGATGGTTTTTATGCAAAGAGACCCCTGTGCCCCCCCCCCCCCCCCACATAAAATTCTCCTTTAAGACTTAATTTCAAGAATTCTGCCAAAGGAATTAACCTGTTTCTTATTTTCCAAAATCTGTGATAACGTTTCCCTGTATAAAGTTTTCTTCTGAGCCAACATAACTAGGTCTGATGTGTTATAAGAGGGATAGCTCCATTGTTGGGGAGTTTGGAGTTTGTGATAGAGAACTGGAGCTTCAGGGCTTATATTGAGATTCTGTCCAATCCTTTAGAGAATCCAGACCACACCACACAGCAGAATTTATTGAATGGTGCTATCAATTATAGCGGTGATTTTACCTGAAACTAGCTGGAAGAGGAGGGCTTCTTTATGCATAGACATTCATGTTGTCTTATATTGCTAAATTTAAAAAGGGGTGTGTGATGTGGTGGACATGATGTGCAGTAATGTCACTTTGTCCCCCTCCATACTTAGCTTCCCCCCACAGTTGCCTCCCCCAAACACTTCCATCTAGAGACACCACCTGATAGGACCCCCTAGACCACCAGGGAGCTTTGAGGGTAGGCCCAGGGGAACCTAAGGGCATGGGAGGGGGGGGGGTGCAGGCTCAGGCTGGGACTCAATTTGTCTTTGGGGAAGGGAGGTTTGGGATCAGGGAGGTGGAGAGGAATCGGAGAGAATGAGGGAACCTTCTTCTACTTAAGCAGGTCCCAGCTGATATTCAGCCATGTCCTATATAAATGTCTTATGTGGGTCCTGGCTAAATATTGGCCAGTACCCGCATAAGCTCCAATGGCCATCGCATGCAGGATTAGCTCCAGATAGTCATTGGCAGGGCCCGGCATTGAATATCTGGGGCTAATTTTGCTCATGATGGTCAGTGTGTAAAAAAAAAAATGCTGACCACCATAGGCTGAATATTGACTGGTAAATATTTAAGGCATTTACATAAATGTGGTATTCAATTAAATTTGTGGGGTTTACACTCGCTATGGTTATTAACACTATACATTCTTGAGAAGCAGATCAACTTAACCACTGCGATGGTTTACTTAACTTATATGTCTTCTTTAAACAATGACAGAGTCTTTACTCAGGTTTGAATAATGGAGGGAGGGGGGTGGAATTTAGCTCAATCAAGGCCAAATTTACCTTTCAAATGTCCCTAGAAGCAGCAGCAGCAGCAGGGCAGAGGGTTCCCTTCACACATGTGAAATGGGGAGGATCCAGCAAGTTGGCAGCTGCCATGGGACGCAACCTGAAAGGGGCAACTCCACCTCTGTCTCCATCCTGGCAGTACTTTATCACAAACACCACATAAACTCTGGAATTCGTTGCCGGAGAACGTGGTGAAGGCGGTTAGCTTAGCAGAGTTTAAAAAGGGGTTAGACAGTTTCCTAAATGACAAGTCCATAAACCACTACTAAATGGACTTGGGAAAAATCCACAATTCCAGGAATAACATGTATAGAATGTTTGTACGTTTGGGAAGCTTGCCAGGTGCCCTTGGCCTGGATTGGCCGCTGTCGTGGACAGGATGCTGGGCTCGATGGACCCTTGGTCTTTTCCCAGTGTGGCATTACTTATATACTTAGGAACTTATGTAGTGCAGGAAGAAAGACTTACCACAAAATGTATTAAAGCGTTTGCTGGTAATTTGCCTGTCAATGCATGCTAATTGTGCACTATTTCTCTCTATATTTTTTTGTCATTTTTTTGAGAGGGGACATTTCATGGGCTGGGGGGGGGGGGGAATACATGTGGAAGCATTATCCATATAGTGAGTTTGCATTAGCATGTACTAACTGGATAATGCAGAGATAACACAGGAGTGCATAGTGCCTCCCATATTGGAGGCGGTAAATGCTCCAATATTAACTTTTTTCACGTAAGTCGTGCTAAATGTGAACCTTAGCATGTGACCTGATAAAAAGTAATTGAAAAATACCTTAAATACTGCCGCTTTACAAATGGGCATAGCCCAAGGGAAGCTCCTGCATGTAAAGCATGCTAAGCCCATTTCTTTACATGGTTTAGCAAAAGAAATCCCCATAGTCAGTGTTCTTAATGTTATATGATTCGAGCAGCTAATAAGAATCAAGCAGTCAAATTCAAAATTATGACATCCATTCCACTTCTAAATTTAATCTGTTAGGGGCCTACTGTATTCAAAGAAAGCACATTTGATTTTGAAGGTCCATTTATTCTTATTACTTAGTGGGAGAGATTATTTTATTGTTTTGTTACAACCTGATCATTATTGGAGATCTGTGGTGGATATTTCTGTTGACATAGCCTTTATAGAAGAGGCATATCATACATGCCTATGTATCTTCCCAACCTAGACCAGAGGTGGGTAATCAGTTGGGTTTTCAAGTTTTCCACAAAGCATATGCATGAGATCGATTTGCATGTACTGCTTCTATTTTGTGTGCAAATTGATGTTATGCATATTCATTATGGAAATCTTGAAAACCCGACTGGGTTGTGGCCCTTGACGATGATGGCCCAGACACTCTGTTATAAAAGTTAGTCACTAGGAATAGGTTGTAGAATGGATTACACCACCAGTATTTTGTCTTCAAAGCAAGAAAGGGATGTGAAGTGTAAAAAAAAAAAAAAAAAAAAAAAAGTGGTGTATTTTTAGAAAGGGATGTGAAAGTAGGAGGAGACAGACAATAGAGTTCACAGCTATAGAATGAGTATGTGAGGGAATGCTTAAGGAAATTGGTTTCTCTATTATGTCCCTTTTTGTTTGTTTCAAATTGATTATTCTTATTCAAAATGTGTTATATGTCTGGGTAGATAGGAAATGTCCATTCAGTATTCTGTCACTGATCCAGGAGTCTGGCCGAAAAGCTTTTCCCCCTATGGCTGTCACCTTGTTTTCCTCTTTGATGTGTGAATATTCATGCTCTTCTAGGCTCAGTGTGTTTGAGGGTTCATTAAGCAACAGAATAGGTAATGTCTAGTGTGACTTTTTTTTGTTTATATATCTTTTTTAGTTATCCATTTTTTATGGGGACCCCATTACTTTCCTTTTTTTTTTTTCTTTTTTTGGTGGTCCATACTGGTTGATGAAGGGCATTTCTTTTTGTTATTTTTTTGGCTTTGATTGAAAATACTAGTGTAACTTTTTTGTTTTCCAGATTGGAGTGAAGATGTTCTTTATATATGGTGATAGCAATGCAATAAAAAATATATATATTAATGCTCTTCTCTGCTAGTACAGCATGTATTATTGAATACCAAAAACGTGCAGAGAGGGATGTGAGATTGGTGAAAAAGATGAAGACAAGAATAACCCTTTCTAGCTGCCTGATAACAGACTACAGAAAATAGCAAGATGGCACTCTTGTGAGAGAACATTTTTCTGAGCTAGACTGTTGCCATCAGTGATCTTGCACTTAGAATACAAAAAGGGAGCTTCAGAACCACCCAATTATCCTGAGACTGAATCCTGCGGATGCCATTTATCCATCCGTTTCAGGGAGATGGGGATTGTTTTCAGGCTTCTTAAATGCCACCTTTTTACAAGTTATTTGAAACGTTCTGTGGGGGGAAGCATATATTATGATTATGAGGTATTTTTTTACACTAATGTTCATAACGTTTTATTCAAAAGTTCCTTTTCCTGGTTCTCCTTAAGTTAAGCAGTGTTACTCTGCAATTAGCGTATATAGCTTTAAGATTTGAGACCTTCCCCTGTTCTCATTGTCCCTCTCAAACTTTGTTTCCATAGCACCACCCGCTGGTGACTGAACCATATTCCCAACATAAACTGTCACAAAAGTCCTGCCACTATGTAAAAGATCCCGCAGTGCTGAATGGCCTTTAACTAGCTCCTAGTTGTTTTGAATTCCTCCTCTTCATCCGCTCGGGCCCGAGCACTGGCTGTAATTACCAGCCCTGCTTCAAAGCACAGAGTCCCCGCAAACTCATTCTTATCACTCCCACAGCAGGCAGGTTTATGAGCAGAAAGAATTAAAGGGGGAAGGGTTGGAAACCCTGCACTCAAAACAGGAAGACTGCTGCTCAATAGATGCACACAGTAATCTCTGGCTGCACTGCAGGATGTGCTAGCTGCCTGCGCTGATAGGAGGAATAAAGGCAAGGTATTAGGTATACAGAAAGTAATTTTAAAATGCCTCCACAATCAGGGGATCAGCCCATTTAAACCACACTGAGCGGGCTGGGAGCAGAGTACTGGCTCAGACCGTTGTGGCATTCTCCAGTTTGTGCTGGTCCAGGGGAAGAGTCTGGGGGCAGAGCTGGGAGTTATGTGGGCACCCGTGATGTTCAGTGCTGGTGCCTGCCCAAGTACAGGGTCAGTCTGAGGGTCATCTGGGCCCCCCCCCCCCCCCCCCCACCTAGATGCTGCCCCAGTCCTACCTGAGGGATCCTGGTAGTCTGGTGGCCTCTGCGGGGGATGGGGCATGTTCTTTCCTGCCCCCTGTGCTGCCACTATTCCCCTGCCTGCCGGTGTTGCTGTGTTTTCAAAACGGCGGCCAAGACTTCCAGCAGTAGTCTCATGGGTCTCGACAGTCTCGCAGGGAGTTTCGGCCTCCATTTTTAAAATATGGTGGTGCTGGGGGGAAATAGCAGCAGCCCAGTGCACCGGGCAAGAAAGAACATGTCCCCCCCCCCCCAAGCAGAGGCCACTAGATCATCAGTGGTGTGCCAGGCATCCGAGCAGAGCCTCTGAACCCTTGGGCACTGCCCGGTTGCCCCAATGGTCAGTCCACCCCTGCCCAGGTATGTACAAAAGGCAGGCCTACCTTTTGCAGGGTTAGCTATACGAGTACAGCACTGAATATCAGCACAACTTCCAGGCAATGTCGATGACCTGGATATTCAATGCCGACACTGACTATCTGGATCTAATTTAGCCAGCTGCTGACCATTGCTGGCTGAATATTGACTGAGAATATTTAAATTTTCTCAGGACTGTATTCAAAGGGATTTAACCAGCAGCAGAGGCTCCTGCCCATTTGAACCCTGTTGAGCTGGATAGCCACAGATACTCAGCCGCACTTAACTGGGTGGTACTGCTGAATACCTGTCTAACCAGACAGGAGAAGGGGTCCAGGAGTGGAGTTGGACGGAGTCAATAGTTAGCTGGTTAGTGGCGATATACAGTCCACTAACCCACTGGTGTACCGAGGGTGGGGCGGTGGAGGCGGTCCGCCCCGAGTGCAAGCTGCAGGGGGATGCAGGGAGCAGCCACGTGGCTGTGGCTCTGCCAGTTCCCTGCTTTCTCTGATATTACTTCCTATTCCTGGGCAAGGAACCAGCAGAGCTAACATCTGTGTGACTGCTCCCAGCACCCCCAGGAGGTAAGAGAAATGTGTGTATGGGGTGGGGGGGGGGTTGGAGGTGATGCGCCAGGGGCGTGCTGCACCCGGAGGGGGAAGGTGTGCAGCGACGATCCACCCCGAATGGGAGCTGACCAGGCAACATTACTGCACTAACCAGCTAAGTGTGTGGATAAAATTAGAACAGCAAAAGACTTATGAGGCGCTGTCAGTTGGGCTCTTTGTGCTAAAGTGCTGCCAGAACAGAGGTGGAGGTGCCCCTTTTAGCTCTTGTCCTAAGGCAGCTGCCAACTTGTTGCTGCATCCTTGCTGGATCCTCTCTCTTTATCACATGTGTGAAGGGAACCTTCTTCCCTGCTGCTGCTTCTAGGGATACTTGAACAGTAAATTTGGCCTTCACTGAACTAAATTCCCCCTCCCCCCAACCACTATCACAAAATAAATAAATCAAACCTGAGTAGTTAAGACTTTGTCATTGTTTAAAGAAGAACTATAAGTTAAGTAAGCCATCGCAGTGCTTAAGTTGAACTACTTCCCAAGGATGTATAGCGTTACTAACCACACTGAGAATCTACCCCACCAATTTCATTGAATACCACATTTGTGTAAATGCCTTAAATATTTACCAGTCAATATTCAGCCTACTGTGGTCAGCATTTTTTTTTAACACTGACCACCATAGGCAGAATTAGCCCTGGATATTCAATGCTGGACTGTGCCCAGGCCCTGCCATTGACTAGCTGGAGTTAATCCTGCAAGTGATGGCTACTGGAGATTTATATAGGACATGCTGAATGTCAGCTGCGATCTGCATAAGTAGAAGGTGGTTCCCTCATTCCATATGATTTTGCCCCACCACCCTCCACCTCCTTGATCTCGTACCTCCCTCCCTTCCCAAAGACAAATTGAGCCCCCGCCTGAGCCTGCACCTCCATGCCCATAGGCTCCCCTGGGCCTACCTCAAAGCTCCCTGGTGCTTTTGGGGGTCCTATGAACAGGAGCAATGCCCACTTACTCCTACCCATTGCAGCTCCAGCCTCAAAGTGGCCACAGTGACCCTTAGCATCAATTTCATGGTATATTATTTATACAAATGAACAAGGAAAATTACTAACTATATGGAAGTCAAAGCAATTTAACTGGGTGAGTACCACAAGCCTGTTACTACGAGTTGTGGTGGCCATTTTGATGCTGGAGTCGCAATGGGCAGGATTGAGTGAGCACCACTTCTGCCTGTGGGACCTCCCAGACAATGGCTTCTCAACCCAGTCCTTAGGGTACACCCAGCCAGTTGGGTTTTCATGATATCCACAATGAATATGTATGAGAGAGATCTGCATTCACTGCCTCTTAGATATGCAAATCTAGCTCATGCATTATTCAGGGACTGGCTGACAGTGGTCAGTGCCCCCGGGCAGTAAAGGTCATTGGGCCCCTCCCCCTAACCACTGCCCTCTTCCCCCCCTCCCACACCATACAGCCCCCCTCCACTGCTGCAGTTTCTGCCCCCCCAATACTACAGACCCCTGAGCCAAAGTGGACCCTCCCTGGTTCTACCTTGAAGGGCCCTGGTAGTCTAGTGTTTTTTTTGGGGGGTGGGGCAAGAAAGAACCTCACTCTTTCTTGCCTGCTATCACTACTATGCCCGGTGCCGCCGTGTTTTAAAAATGGCTGATGAGACTGCCGAGACCCACAGGATGTCTCTGCAGCCACTTTTAAAACATGGCAGCACCGCCAGGCCGAGTAGCAGGAAAAAGTGGGATTCGTTTCTAACCCCTGTAGAGGCCACTAGACCACCAAGGTAGAACTGGAGAGGGCTGTAATGTGCTGCAATGGCGAGCAACCAGGCAGAGCCTCTAGGTCCTCAGGCACTGCCCAGTTGCCCAGTCTACCTCTCTGCATATTTATTTTGGATATCCTGAAAACCTGACTGGCTTGGTGTTCCCTGAGGTCTGGGTTGAGAAGCACTGCCCTAGACCACCAGGGAGATTCAAGGTATGCCTGGGGAGAGGGAGTCTGTGGTGGTGGGGAGCGATCAGGCCAGGATCAATTGTCTTTGGGAAGGGGAAGGGGGAATTAGGACCAGGGAAGGTGCCCAGAAACCCCTATACCACTACCCAGCAGTTAACTGGGCACCAGCCAATCTTCAGCCTAGTGCCCCAGTTAGCGCTGTAGCTAAAGTTAAGAAACCCTTTTTACTGGCTTAACTTTAGCCGCATACTTAACTGGTTACCGGTCTGAATATCACTACTAACCGGTTAAAGACTAGCTCCTCCCAGGCTCTGCCTACAGGCCACCCTGGCACTAACTGGACAGAACAGGGGTGGTTAGTGCTGATATTGTCTGGTTAAATGCTGCTATCAGCAGTTGGGCAGCTACAAGTGATTTAACCAGGTAGGATGCTCTCCTTCCCTATTAAATTGCTTTGAATATCGAATGGTTAGTAATTTTTCATGTTTGTGTAAATAATTACTAATTATGATCTTTTTATAAATCTAGTTATTCAATAAAATCAAGAAAAGCTTGAACACAAGAAATATTTCAGGTTGTACCTATGTGCACCATATTAAAGGAGGGGAAAAACAAGATGCATAGAACACACCAATACAGAAAGTGCTTTGCTCAGACAAATGGTGATGGAACCCACGAGGGAAGAGTCAACTCTGGATCTAGTATTCACAAAGTGCGGAAGTGTTTCCAGTGTCTGGGTGGATTCCAACCTAGGCCCTAGTGATCATCACACGATGTGGTTGGGTATGGTATGGTATTGGTATGGAACAGTACTTGCATGGTTCAGATCCTACCTATCAAACAGGCAACAATGCATAATGTTTGGCAACACCTCATCGCCACCATGGGCACTGACCTGTGGGCTACCACAAGGATCGATACAGGCATCCATTCTGTTTAGTATCTTTCTGAAGCCACTAGCCGAGCTGGTTCAGTCAACGGACACTCACTTCTATATCTATGTGGATGATGTGCAGCTAGAGGAAAAGTCCATAATTTTTTATTGAGAGACACTGCTTGCCCTGGGATTTGTAGTATGGAGTGTTGCCATGATTTGGGTTTCTGCCAGGTACTCGTGGAAAACAGGCTACTGGGCTAGATGGACCATTGATCTGACCCAGTATGGCTACTCTTATGTTCTTACAGTTGAGTAATGATCCCAGTTTAAAGACTCAATAAATAAAATCCCTAGGAACCTGTAATTAAATGAAACAGTCAAAAGAAAATCAAGGCAGTAACATCTATCCTCCATGAGGGTAATTTGTTTACAGGGCATTGAAGCTGAAAGGCAAGAAGTGTAAAGACATATAGGAGGTAATTCTATAACTGGCACCTGGACCTATGCTGCACCACTTCACATGTCACAGGCACGAATACTTGGTAGTGGATGTGCACTATGTGCTATTCTATAAGGTGGTGAGAGTGTCTTGTTAGTCCACATTTAAAGGTAATGAATAAAAATAAAACAAAGAAAAAGAAAATGATACCTTTTTTATTAGACTAACTTAATACAGATGATCCAGGGTGGATGATTTAAGGAAGTTATCGCATGCAGCTATGCCATCTGCTTGGGGAATGTTGAAATATTTTGACACCAACCAGACAGGACTTAAAGATCTGGGTTTCCTATCACATTATAAACCATAAAATTATACTGCTTTGTCATCTGCTGATCACCCATCCATCTCTCCCTGTTTCTCTTCCCCCCCCCCCCCCCCCCCCCAGTCACCCTACATTTCTCCATGAGACTGTCATTGGAATGCTTTCTTCCTCCAAGGACAAGCAGGCATTATAATCTCACATGTGGGTGATGTCATGCACAGAGCCCAGTGCAGACACTGCCAGTGTAGTATCACTTTAAAACTTTCGGGCAGTGCCCCCACAGCACATTCACAACATTTGTGTGCAGGACCAGCAGTCTCTCTTTTTCTGTGCAGTAGACAGGTTATGTTTATAATCTCTCCTCAGCGCATCAAACTTCACCTTTTTTGTGCCTTCCCATTTTCGAGACATTTTTCTGGCAGGGAGGAGAGTGTAACCCCTATTAGGTTGGGGATTACTAGCAGAGTAAGTTCCTGTGGAGAGTCCCGGGGGGGGGGGGGGGGGGGGGGTGCTTGGAGGCAGCCCAGCCCAAAATGTAGAAAGAAAGTGCACTGAAAGGAAGAGTGACAGAGGAAGTGGAGTTAGTTGTTAATAAAAGAGTTAGTTGCATTTTAGGAGTTTGGTTTGCATCTGTGGGCCTTTGGTTGCCTGCAAGCCACTGAAGAAGGAGAAGGGGGATCCCATTTAAGAGAGGTAAACCCTTGGCTGCAACAAGGAGTTATGGCTCAGCAAAACCACAGCTGTGACAGAGGGGAGCTATGGGTGGGCAGTTGAGAGACTCTGACCGGGAGCATGGGATAGGAGCCAGGGAGTGCCCATCCTAGGACCAGGGTGAGGCAACGCAAAGGTCACCTTCAAAGGAAGGTCTGGACCTGTAAAGGTGAGGAGCACAGCCTTTGGGACCCTATTCTGTAGGATAGGCATGGACAGGAGTCTGTAAAAAGTGTAAATAGCCTGTTTCAGAGTACCTTGTATAATATAAACCTAAAGGGAGGAGAATACAGGAGTTCCCTTATGGAATAATGGAAGAACAACTTATTTAAAGATTGCACCAAGTGATGGAGAGTTTATGCAGTTGGAATATTCCTGTGGTTTCAAATTGAAGAATAAACTGTTTTGAGTTTTAAGCTGTTGAGTATGGAGTGGTCATTTTGGACTTTTAGAAAGTATAAGTGTCTTTTAAACCTGACTCACAGGCGCCCCGTATAAGAGGCTTAGGGAGGCTAAGCCTCCCCAGCCAAATCATGGACTTCCTTGGCTGCTGGCCAAGGTGGGGCGCAAAGGGAGCGGTCGCTCCCCCAAACAGATGACCGGTCTCTGCCTCCCCCCGCCCTCACCCATCCGCGTTCTCCCTCACTCCGACGTCGCGATTCACATAGAAGCCAGCCTTAATCTGCCTGCGTTAGAGCCTCTCCCTCAGACGCGTCCCGCCTCCTGTAATACAACTTCCTGTCTTACGCAGAGGTGGGACACATCTGAGGGAGAGGCTCCGACGCAGGCAGATTAAGGCTGGCTTCTATGTGAATCACCGGTGTCGGAGCGAGGGAGAACGTGGATGGCTGAGAGCGAACTGAAAAGACAGGACCCCGAGGGGGGGGGAGCGAAAGCTACAGATGGCTGGGGGGGCAGGGGAGAGAGAGTCGCTGGTGGGCAGGGAGGGCTCAGGGCAGGGGGGAGAGGAGGGCTGCTGGACATGGGAGGATGGAGGGGAGAGCAGGGTTGCTGGACATGGGTGGATGGAGGGCAGGGGGAGAGGAGGGTTGCTGGACATGGGTGGATGGAGGGGAGGGGAAGGGTTGCTGGACATGGGTGGGTGGATGGAGGGGAGGGCAAGGGGAGAGGAGGGTTGCTGGACATGGGTGGATGGAGGGGAGGGGAGGGTTGCTGCGTAAGTGGGTGGGTGGGTGGAGGGGAGGGCAGGGGAGAGGAGGGTTGCTGGACATGGGTGGATGGAGGGGAGGGGAAGGGTTGCTGGACATGGGTGGGTGGATGGAGGGGAGGGCAGGGGAGAGGAGGGTTGCTGGACATGGGTGGATGGAGGGGAGGGGAAGGGTTGCTGGACATGGGTGGGTGGATGGAGGGGAGGGCAAGGGGAGAGGAGGGTTGCTGGACATGGGTGGATTGAGGGGAGGGTTGCTGCGTAAGTGGGTGGGTGGGTGGAGGGGAGGGCAGGGGAGAGAAGGGTTGCTGGACATGGGTGGGCGGATGGAGAGGAGGGTTGCATTACATGGATGGAGGAGAGGGAAGGGAGAAAAAAAAAAGAAATGCTGGACATGGATGGAGGGGGAGGGAGGAGTGAGGATGGAGATGAGATGATGGAAAAGGAAGAGAGCAGAAAAACTGCACATGGATGAAGAAAATAGGCAGAAGCTGGATCCACTGGACAGTCAAGTCTGCGGAGGACCCAGCTTTTACTTACGGATGTAGGACAAGAAATGAAGAAGAAAGGCGGAAAGTAAACAAATAAATGGAAAGGAAGCCCTGGAAACGGAGTTAAGAGGACAGATAGCAGCAGAATCAGATACTAGGCCAGCATGATCAGAAAAACAAAGTCACCAGACAACAAAGGTAGAAAAAATCATTTTATTTTCATTATAGTGTTTGGAATATGTTCACTTTGAGAATCAGGTGTTCAACAGTAAATGTTTATATTTATTTACTTATGTATGGCATTTTATCCCACATTAAACATGAATTAGGATGTTTTGTGGCTCTACATGAGAATTGTGATATTATGATCCCTTGTTTCATATTGTTGACGGTCTGCATTTTCCGTATGGGTGGTATATTGGTGTATTAGGTTCTGCCCAGTGTAATATTTATGGTACAGTAAGGTTCTGAGTGTGTTTTTGCACAAAGTTGTGCAGTGTTTTGTAGTTGAGCGATTGTGGTTAGTATATGCTTTTAGCAACCACTTTATTCTTTGATATATGATACATATCTAATATCTAAATTTAATAAAAGGTATTGTGACTTTTTGTTTATTTTTTTTTTCTGTGTGTTATCAGGCAATTATGGATTTAAGCTCCAAGGATGCTTTAAAGTCTAGAAAGCATGCCACCTAGTGGGGCAATATAGTATTTAGCAAAACCATCATATCAAGTCACAATATCATATGTGCTGATCCATCTGGCCACATTACAGCTAAAAAAATAATAATAATAACTCAGTTTTAATAAAACATACACATTTTATTGCAACTCAGTTAAATGGCACCAGCTCATCTCTTACAGCAACTGTGCATGGAGAGAAAGCTGTAAGTTACGTCTTGGCCACATTTATGCCAACCACAGTTATGGTCTATGGTTTGTAAGGTTGTAGTTTACCGACATGCAGAGCCGGGCGGTGTACAAACCAATTTTAAGAAACAGAAAAGAATGACAACTGTATAAGGACAGAGTACATCTGTACAGAGGGATAGGGTTCAGTCATCATCTAGGCCATTACATACAGGTAATAGGAGTTCAGCAAATAATTGTCCTATTAGGAATGCAATGCCAAGAAAGAGATAAAATTCATGCATTAGATCAAGCGTCAAATGCTTGGCACAGAGCTAGGTTTTAATAGCTCTGTTAAACTCCTTTAAAGAGGGGATACTGTGAATATTCAAAAGTAACTTATTCCAAGATGCAGGAGTGAAAACATAAAAAGCAGCGTGCTGATACCTGACTATGTCAGTAATTATAATGGACTCTGGGGACCCAGATGTAAGTATAGAACAGGCTCCCACCAGCATCCTGGGGACACCTCAATGGAGATGCCCCCTTTGTGTCATTAGCTGTATCCTCTACAACCAGATCCACTCTAGAACAATCTCATTGCAAATTCTTTTTATCTTAGTAAAGGCCTGATAAAACTAATCATTGCACATTCGTTAAACATATTATTTGAAGACATGACCCTCTTTCAAAGTGCAAAAACTGCTTGTGATTGAGAGGATGCTAACTGTATTTCCTTCTTAATCTCCCTTAGTAGTTAATACACACTTTTGATAAAGCTCCAAAATAGTTTTATAATCCTCTAAAATTACAGCATTTCCTCTTTGCCTGCCCCAACCTTCGCTTTTCAGACTTAAGCTGTGCTATGGCATACAATGAGACCTCTTGAAAAAAAAAAATAAACTTCTCCAATTGCACATCCAATGCTACCTCTAAAGAACTGAGCCAAAAAATGGACAGCATTTCCTTCAGTCAAAATCATCGATTCCCTGTTATTTGGGAAGCTGCTATCTAAATTCACTGTTTCTTTTGATTTCCAGAGATTTAGGCACCTTAATTAAATAATGCTCAGACCATGGAACTTGAGTACAATGAATGTCAGATGAATCACTTAAACAGATCAAATCTAGCATTCCACCAGCCTGATCCATCATATTTACCAAGGCAGCAATTCTATAAATTGGCCCCTCAGTCTAGGCACTCCAATGCCCTGCACTTAGCACCAATTTTATAACAGCAACTTGGCACCAAGACTCTGTCATAGAATACTGGTCGCAAAGAAGGGACATAAATAATAATGTGAGCAGCACAAGGCACTGAAGTCTGCTAGAAGCAGGGAGCAGGCGTTTCAGGTCACTGTGGGGACCCAGCTCACGCAGCACTAAATAGGTTGAAGGGGACCGTCCTTCTTTGTTTATTTTGTACAGCGCTGCGTAACCCTAGTAGCGCTCTAGAAATGTTAAGTAGTAGTAGGTTTCTCCCGTTTTATGCCTCTGGGAAAAATGTTGAGCACATCTGGCTCATGATTTGTCTGTGCTGGGTGCTGACAATAAGAGGTTGGAGGTGCAAGGGAGTGGGGGAGGGGGAGCAGTCCCTTAATGATGCTTCTTGCTGTATGGGGTAATTAGCTGTTCCCTGTGCTGCTAGGGGTGGTGGCAGATGCCTGTTGTTAAGGGAACAGAGGGGGGTGGGGAAGATAGCTGAAATTGGGTGGCGGGGGGAAGAGTGGTTGGTGGTTGAGAGGCTAGGATAGGGGAGGGCAGACTTATACGGGGTCTGTGCCAGAGCCGGTGATGGGAGGCGGGACTGGTGGTTGGGAGGCGGGAAATACTGCTGGACAGACTTATACGGTCTGTGCCCTGGAAAAGACAGGTACAAATCAAGGTAAGGTATACACATATGAGTTTATCGTGGGCAGACTAGATGGACCGTGCAGGTCTTTTTCTGCCGTCATCTACTATGTTACTATGTTATGTTACTGGTGTAAGTTGGCATTGACACACCCATGTTTAAGAATGCCCTCTTATGCCACATCAATAGCAGGCATAAGCTGGCATGTGATACGCATAGTTTATAGTGTAAACTACACATACACCTGGGAGACACATGTATGGTCTGCCTACATGTACAACCCCTTACAATTAGGCACTATGGTATAGAACCGTGCCTGTTAACTAATGGTGCATCTGACATGCCTATGTGGCTTTTATCTCTATGCACAACTTTATGGAATTGCACCCCTAAGGGAGCTGTATTCAGCATTTCTTTAAACACTGGCTGCCACCAACTGAATTAGACCTAGATTTAGAACACACTTCGGTACAGAGATAGTCATTACAGCCTCTCTCAGTGAACTCCACTGCCATCTTGACCACCACAGGATTGTCTTATTTGTTTCCTTAGAGTCCCTGAGTCTAGTGCCTCTCTTTCCCCCATGCACACTACCGCCCCCCGGGCCTACTTTGAAGAGCGCTGGTGGTCTAGTGGCCTCTTTGGAGGGGGCAGGAAAGAACCCCTCTCTTTCCTGCCCACTCCACTGCTCTGTCTGGCACCATTGCATCTTCAAAGTGACTGCTGAGACTGCCAAAACCAGCGAGACTGCCACAGGAAGTCTCAGCAGCCATTAAGAAGATGTGGCAGTGCTGGGTAGAGCACTGGCAGTGGACAGGAAAGAGTGGGTTTCTTTCCTGCCCTCCAAAGAGGCCACTAGACCACCAGGGTTCTTCAAGGGCATGCAGGGGGGTGCTGGAAACAAAGAGGGCGGTAGAGGTGGGCCCGGAGGCCCACATCACTGTCAGTCTGCCCCTGTTTCCTTTTTTTCCTTTTCCTTGATTCTCTGTGTGATTTGCTTTACTAATTTCAGTGGAGTTCCTTTGTAGTCTGTACACCGCTCTTCTGTGCTCAGTCACAGTGGTGTAGTAAGTCTTAATATGCTATAAACTATAATAATAAACTATATTCAATGCTGGCACAGAATGTCTAGGTCAGGGGCGTAGCCAGGCAACAGATTTTGGGTGGGCCTAGGCAAGAAGTGGGTGGGCACTAAGTGTTCTCCCCCCCCCCCCCCCCCACCAATCACCAAAAACATCTCTCAGCTGGCAGGAAAATGCTTCTTTCCACCTTGGCAGTCTGACGTAGGCATGCGCTGAAAACTGAGCATGCACAGGTGCCAGTATCATGGAGAGTAGCGTTTTCGTTACCATCAGAGGGAAGTCTTCAGCTGGCAGAGCTTGAGATCCCCACCAGCTACCGTTAAAAGTGTGCTACTGTTGGGTGGGCCTGAGCTCTAAGTGGATGGGCCCCAGCCCACCCAGGCCCACCTGTGGCTACGCCACTGGTCTAGGTAGGCAGCAACCTCCCTGATAGTTCTCAAGAGGGGTGGTGCCCAAATAACTTGCAGGCAGATGATCAAATACCCCATGCTGTTCTAAACAGCGTTCTAAAAATAGCGCTGGAACAGCATGGGGCGTTACTGGACCTATGATCAGAGATAATTGCATGCAAGTTTAAGCACACAATTCTCTCTGACCATAGGGTAGAAGTGCGGGAGAATTGTGCGTGCCTGATCCTCCCGTACTTGTTTGACAGGAAGCACTGGGCAGGGCTGGGAGCCACCATTTTGCAGGTGGTGCCGATGGAAGAGGAGGGAGGCCTCCTCCCTCCTCCAATATAAGGTAGGGGGTAAAGGGATTGACCGTGGCCCATAGGGCCACCAGGGACATCTCAGGAATGCTGGGGGGGTAGGGGATCTCCAGCCCCCCTGACCTCCAGTCCCCTGTTGCTGGGCGGGGGGTGTTGGTTGAGTCAGGTCAGCTTGGCTTGGGGTTCCTTCATTGGGGGGAATGGGGGCCTGCTAGCATGCAAATGCATGATGGACAGGACTCACCATTCCTCCCCAATGGTCTGCAAACCCTAAGGCTGGCGTAAGGTTTGCTGCGGCCAGCTCTCCAATCTTTGGCGCGCTAGTTGCTGATCACTGGGGATGAATATGTTTAGCCCTGTTTTGCATGCTAGTTGCGTTCAGAGCCCACGAGCGCGTTGTTTCACACGCTCGGGGGCTCTGATCATGGGGCGGTAACAAACACAGGCACTAGTATGGCGCTAACAGCCTCTAGCACCTGCGTTTGCTTCAGATCATTGGCTCATCAGAGACCTGCCCTGACTCTACCCCGGCTGTAACTGGTTAATGCTGCTCAGGTCAGACAGGATATTCAGCAACAGATAACTGAATAGTTTTGCTCAATATCCTGTGGGGACCCGACCAGTGCCATTTAACCAGGTGTAAGAGCTTCTCATTCCCAGTTAACTAACACTGAGTATATTGAGCCCTAAGTTCTTTCCCCATTGATGCAGAATAGGAGAAACACCTTAGTACATCTTGCCCTTAAAGTCCATTAATTTGTCTCCAGCTACTTGGCTTAAGTATGAAAGGCATGGATATACATTTACAAGTAGATACTTTGTTTTTATCTAATAAATGTTCCTTATCTACACCAGCGAGAGGGGTAATCTAGAATTGCTGATGTATATTTGTCTAAGATTGAATTTGATTCCACAGAACAATCAGAAAAATGATTCAGGAGTTTGCTTATAAGAGAAAGCAAACAAGGAAAGTCATTTGTTGCATGCAATATAAAAGAGAGAGAGATTTGCATGCCCTACCACTGTATGCAAATTTCTCAGGCATATTCATTGTGGGTATCCTGAAAACCTTGCTGTGTCTGGAGCACCAGGTTAAGAACCCCTGACCTAGTCTTTATGGCATACTCAGTCAGTCATGGTTTCAGGATAGCCACAATGAATATGCACAAGAGAGATTTGAACACCAAGGAGGCAATGCAAATCTATTTCATGCATATTCATTATGGGTATCCTGAAAACTGGTCTGGCTGGCTGTGTCCACAAGGACTGGGTTGAGAACCCCTGTTTCAGAGGAGCCAGTAGTTCAGAAGTGCATACCCAATTTATTACTTCATGAAAGAACTAATTCTTCCAAGGAGTAGCCCTCCTCAAAAACTAATTTATCTATAGCTGCTGAGAAGAAATGGGGGGGTTCAAATTTTTGTCTTTTGGTATATCCCCATATTTATTTAAGGACATTTATACCCCACCTTTTTCCATATTTTTTATTTTTTTGTTACATTTGTACCCTGTGCTTTCCCACTCATAGCAGGCTCAATGTGGCTTACATGGGGCAATGGAGGGTTAAGTGACTTGCCCAGAATCACAAGGAGCTGCCTGTGCTGGGAATTGAACTCAGTTCCTCAGTTTCCCAGGACCAAGGTCCACCACCCTAACCATTAGGCCACTCCTCCACTCCTGCATCAAACAAATATGAGGATTCACATAGGGCAGTGGTTTCTAAACCTGTCCCGGAGGAGAACCCCAGACAGATGATAATGTCAGCAAACTATCACATTTACAACTAAACTTCTTACTGACAAAGAAATCACATTTCTACCTGAATTAAAAAACAATCAAACAAACAAACAAACCCTAAATTCAGCGTATCGCCAGTCTCATGAATTGGGCCAGGTAGTACCTGTCTAAAATCAGACATGGACAGAGCTGCTTCAAAATCGTAGGAGGCCCTGTCTGGATCCACATCTACATGCAAATTAAAATCTGCCAATGCATGCATATTGGAGGATCCAAACCTAAATGAGAAATCAACTCCACTAAATCCAGTTTGGGAACATGTAAGAGGTTGCAGAATACAAAGTAATTATTATTAATGCTGTTTTCTTTTTTACTACTACTTATCACTTCTATAGTGCTACTAGATGTAGACAAAGCATCCTCAGTGGATCTTGATTTCTAGCCAATAGAAATTTATCTTGGAAAGGGGATGGTTACAATCAAAGCAATTTACATATTATTTATACAGGTACTTATTTTGTTCCTGGGGAAGTGGAGGGTTGGGTGACTTGCCCAGAGTCACAAGGAGTGCTAATGGGAATTAAACCCAGTTCCCCAGGTTCACAGGCTGCAGCACTAACCACTAGGCTACTCCTCCACGCCTATGGATAAATACCTCAGATTAAAACCACTCAACCCAGATTCTATAAAGGTCATCCAACTTTAGGCACAATCCTGAGATGCACTTGCAACTTAATTAACAAGCCAATTACAGTCAATAATTGGATGCTCACATTTATTGATGTTAATTGACACTAATTTGAGTTTGTACACACATACGTGCCATTCTAACCCTGGGCACCTAAATACCATAGCATGCAACCCAGAAGGGGGCATAGCCATGGAAAAAAAGCATGCACAGGTCAGGAGCATTCTGAACATTCCCACAAGGTGTTATAGAATAGCACAAATACCAACAGTTTGGTGCTACCATTACACTAGGTTTCAGCCAGCATAAGTGCTAGTGCCCAAATCTGGGGGGCAGGACAGTGAAATCTGCTATTCTATAAAGGGCGCTTAAGCCCAGAATGCCTTTATAGAACTAGACTTAGCGCCAGTTTCTGAGTGCCATTTACCGAATGAAATTTAGGCAGGGAACTTTAAACTGCATCTTTTATTAGACAGTGAAATGCTGTATAAGCATAAGCACTGGCACTCTGGGAAAAGACCAAAGGTCCATCAAGCCCAGCACTCTGTCTCCGACAGCAGCCAATCCAAGCCCCAAGAACCTGGCAAAAACCCCAAATTTAATAATGATCAATGGACTTTTCCTTCAGGAATTTGTCCAGACCCCCTTTAAAACCCAGCAAGGCCAGTTGCCGTCACTACCTTCTCCGGCAATGAGTTCCAGAGTCTAACTACGCGCTGAGTAAAGAAAAACTTTCTCCGATTTGTTTTAAACCTACCACATTCTAATTTCATCTTGTGTCCCCTGGTTCTATTATTGTTAGAAAGTGTAAACAAACGCTTCACATCTGTCCGCTCTACCCCACTCATTATTTTGTACACCTCTATCATATCACCCCTCAGCCGCCTTTTCTCCAGGCTAAAGAGTCCTAGCCGTCTTAACCTCTCCTCATAGGGTAGTTGTCCCATCTCTTTTATCATTTTTGTCGCCCTTCTCTGCACCTTCTCCAATTCCTTTATATCTTTTTTGAGATGAGGCGACCAGAACTGAACACAATACTCCAGGTGCGGTCACACCATGGAGCGATATAACGGCATTATAACATCCTCATGCTTGTTTTCCATCCCTTTTCTAATAATACTTAACATTCTGTTCGCCTTCTTGGCCGCCGCAGCACATTGAGCTGAAGATTTCAATGTCCTATCCATGATGACTCCCAGATCCCTTTCTTGGTTAACTCCTAAAGCGGAACCTTGCATGACATCGCCGTAATTGCATGTGAAGTTTATATGGAATGCACTCCCTGAAAGGCTCCGCTTAACACAAGACTTTAGGAAGCAGGTGACAGCATGGCTCTTCCACCAGGCCTTTAATGGAAGAAGTAACTTGTTAGTCTCACACTCACACAAGGCATGACACAGGCTGCACATACTATAGCAGCATATGTTTATCCACTCCTATCCTAGCTGAGATAATATTTAATCACCTCTCTCTGACCTCATGTGCAACTTTCTTTAACTTAGTCCCCTTATTTTCTAACTTCTCTTACCTTTGCTTATACTGTACACTGTCTATTTATTACGTATTTATTTATTTATTTGTTACATTTGTATCCCACATTTTCCCACCTATTTGCAGGCTTAATGTGGCTTACATAGTACCGGAAAGGTGTTCGCCAAGTCCGGTAGAGGAACAAATATAGGGTTATGTTGTGGTCGAATAAGGTAGGTGTGTTTCAGGCACATTAGGGTCGAAGATAGGGAAGGTTATATAGTGTCCAATACGATCTTTGGTTTTGCTGTGTTGTAGAGTTCAGGCCTTTATGTTGGGTCGGTAGGGTAGGCCTTTTTGAACAGGTTGGTTTTTAGAGATTTCCTGAAGTTTAGATGGTCGTAGATGGTAGATGGTTTTCACAGGCAGATGGTTTTTACAGCTTTTGGCAGTGCGTTCCATAATTGTGTGCGTATATAGGAGAAGCTGGATGCATAGGTCGCTTTGTATTTGTGTTTGTGTAAATAAATCCTGTGCTTAAAATAGATTCATAAGCTATGATAGCAGATAAAGATGGCAGGACTCGTGTAATTGCTTATTTTCCCTTTCTGCTTCTGTACCATAGACCTTTAAGACGGTAAAACAGCAGTGGCAGATATGTGAGCCTGCCTCGCGTTCCAATTACTGTCTATGCATACTTACTTTCTGGACAAAAATCACAGTGAAGCTGATCACTCAGTTTGTTGTCTGTGTGCAGCTGGAGGGTGAAAGGAAGGAACAACACAGAGACTAGTCTAAATACAGACAGAAACAGCCCAATATATATGTATAATCAGGGCTTTTTTTGAGGGGGTACTTGGGGGGACTGAGTACCGGCGCCTTTTCCATTGTCTGCTAAAATTGACCCATGGAGCCCAAGTTTTAATGAAAGAGCTCAAGTTCTACACACCAATTCTGCCTTGTCATAGATCCTGTGACTGGTTGCAGGGGGCCTGGCTATTGTGGGGTGGGTCTCTCAGGGATCACCCCACCCCTGATGGGTGGCCTGGCGTTTGAGTACCAGCACCTTTTTTGCTAGAAAAAAATGCACTGTGTATAATCCTATAGTATTTCCTTGTATAGCTAAAGTGATGGGCTGTATGGCAAAAATGTAAGACCTAATCAGGTTATGATCATACCTGGATCACTGTAAACTGAGTCCAACTGAAATCAGTGACAGTTACATCCTTCTCCTCCAGATCTGTAGTGGGGGGGGGGGGGGGGGGGGGGGGGAGGGTTTGAATTTGTTTAAAACACTGCTCTTAAGAATTCCCTGCTTTATTTTCTTTTCCGCCTTAGGTGGCTTTATTGGCTTGGTCACTTTTTTGTTACATCATCTTCCTTTGTTCACCAGGATGACATCACAAAGCTTTCTCTGTGACAATGTGTTCAGTGAAAGTGCATGGGAAGGACTGAACTTACTGCTTGAACAAACAGGAAGAAAGGATTCATCAGAATGACTGTACACCATGAGTCACAAAAAAAAAAGTGACAAGAAGCACAAATCTCAAAGCCAATGTGTATTAAGGACTGAGGAATCATTTTAAAACAATCCCAGGTTACAAAACAGCTGCCAACCTAGTTAGACAATGAGACACAGACCACAAAATTCAGGGGGGGACACAATGTTTTCCCACTTTTCATCCATCTTTAGTACACAACTTTACTTATATCTTACACAAAAGACTACAGTGCTGTGATATGTTTATATCTCTGGGCAAGTCACTTAACCCTCCATTGCCCCATGTAAGCCGCATTGAGCCTGCCATGAGTGGGAAAGTGCGAGGTACAAATGTAACAAAAATAAAAAAAAATAAAAATAGCTACAAACACATATCTATCTTGAAAACCTGACTGACTAGGAAGTGCTTGTGCCTACAGTTAGGTCTGAAAATGTGGATTAGTACCCTATATAGCAATTATACATATAATTGCCAATCTAGAATATTTACGTAGCACCCAGTGGTATGTAGCAATTTTTATGTGACCTTTATTGACTTGCTTACAGATAACAGGACAGGACCAACTAGAGAACAGTCTCTGGGAACTGTCTCTTACTAGTCCACTCAATTCTTATAACATGTGGACAAAGGGGAACCGGTTGATATCGTGTATCTGGATTTTCAAAAGGCGTTTGACAAGGTACCTCATGAAAGGCTACAGAGGAAATTGGAGGGCCATGGGATAGGAGGAAATGTCCTATTGTGGATTAAAAACTGGTTGAAGGATAGGAAACAGAGAGTGGGGTTAAATGGGCAGTATTCACAATGGAGAAGAGTTAGTGGGGTTCCTCAGGGGTCTGTGCTAGGACCGCTGCTTTTTAATCTCTCTATATAAAAGGCAACACCAACGTTCTATGAAGCCTCCAGCCGGAAGTGTGAAGGGGGCGAGATATCCGGTTTCCCTATGAGTGTCTGCCCCGCCCTCTCTGTAACACAGTCAGTGAAGGAAAACAGCAGAGCACGAAATCAAATCGCTGGCTCTGTAACAGTGAAGGACTCAGAGGGGGGAGGGGAGAGAGGCCAGAGGGCAGGGACACACACACTCCCACATGCACACAGAAGAAAACATTGCTAGCCCCCGTTTCATTTGCATCAGAAACGGGGCTTTTTTACTAGTATATTTATAAATGATTTAGAGATGGGAGTAACTAGCGAGGTAGTTAAATTTGCTGATGACACAAAGTTATTCAAAGTCGTTAACTCGCGACAGGATTGTGAAAAATTACAGAAGGACCTTACGAGACTGGGAGACTGGGCGGCTAAATGGCAGATGACGTTTAATGTGAGCAAGTGCAAGGTGATGCATGTGGGAAAAAAGAACCCGAATTATAGCTATGTCATGCAAGGTTCCACATTAGGAGTTACGGACCAAGAAAGGGATCTGGGTGTCGTTGTCGATAATACACTGAAACCTTCTGCTCAGTGTGCTGCTGCGGCTAGGAAAGCGAATAGAATGTTGGGTATTATTAGGAAAGGTATGGAAAACAGGTGTGAGAATGTCATAATGCCGTTATATCGCTCCATGGTGCGACCGCAACTGGGTGTATTGTGTTCAATTCTGGCCGCAGCATCTCAAGAAAGATATAGCAGAATTGGAAAAGGTGCAGCAAAGGGCGACTAAAATGATAGTGGGGATGGGACGACTTCCCTATGAAGAAAGACTAAGGAGGCTAGGGCTTTTCAGCTTGGAGAAGAGACGGCTGAGGGGAGACATGATAGAGGTATATAAAATAATGAGTGGAGTGGAACAGGTGGATGTGAAGTGGATGTGAAGTGTCTGTTCATGTGTTCCAAAAATACTAGGACTAGGGGGCATGCGATGAAACTACAGTGTAGTAAATTTAAAACAAATCGGAGAACATTTTTCTTCACCCAACGCTTAATTAAACTCTGGAATTCGTTGCCGGAGAATGTTGTGAAGGTGGTTAGCTTGACAGAGTTTAAAAAGGGGTTAGACGGTTTCCTAAAGGACAAGTCCATAAACCACTACTAAATGGACTTGGGAAAAATCCACAATTCCAGGAATAACATGTATAGAAAGTTTGTACGTTTGGGACGCTTGCCAGGTGCCCTTGACCTGGTTTGGCTGCTGTCGTGGACAGGATGCTGGGCTCGATGGACCCTTGGTCTTTTCCCACTGTGGCATTACTTATGTACTTACTAAGTGAAAAGATAGAAATGAGGGGTAGATGTTCCTCCTTTTCCATCTCACAATCCACTATCTGCTCCTCATTTCTGTCTCCACCATTTTCTCTCACCTTTCCATTTCACACCTGTCTTTTACCAATTGACCACCTACTTTCCACCTATTTTCTGTTTCTGCCCCTTCCATTTTCGTTTCCCACTTCACTCTCTTTCTTCTCTGTTTCCCATTTATCTATCTCCTCAACTTCTCCACAGGAACTTCTTTGACATGAGAGCAGGCACTGCCACCTACAATCAATTAATCCCTATGCAACCCAGTTCCCTCCTTCATCATCTGACATGCTAAAGGAGCAAGATGCTGATCAGTGGAAGGGAACAGGGCAGGAATTAAACTCAAGGAAGGTAGCACAAGTAGCAGGATCTAGTAGCATTATTTACTTTACTACAAAAGAAAAATATCATGGGTAAACTCAGAAAATCCAGAACACAGAACATGTAATATGAATATTTTATTCTTTTTTTTTTTTACAAATCTAAACTCCAAGGATAGATCACCATGAAAAAGCAATATGAATGGTGGGCAACAGCTGTTTCACTTCTCCAAAATGGAATGTAAATATTTAATTGTTGCCTGGGTCCTAATAGAACTTTGTTTTTGAGATTAAAGTTAGAAAGGGCATGTGCTGATACATTCTTTGAACTGGTAAAGTAGACCATCTATTGCACTCTGCATCGGATGTTTGGTTGTGATATGTGGGCATTTGTGTACTACATTCCTGGCTCCTCTTCTCAAAAGTTGCATGTATGCTCTCAGCCACTTCACGAAACACACATTTTTAAAATCACACACTGAAAACCGTTCTCAACCTCAACTTTGGTTGGCTTTGTATAGTTAATGAGCCTTAATGAGATTTGATATATGTTAACTAAACCTCATTATTCTCAATGAGACCTATTTATTAATGAGTAGGGTGTAACTATGAAGGAGGTACTAACAATTACATGTCTACTATACATGTAAATGTTTAGAGAACCAGCATGTCTAAATACTGAAAATCCACCTAGGAACTATTCTGTAGCTACATACATTTTACATAGTGTGTATTTGACAGCTAGGCATATGTATGGGTGGAGTCTTGGTAAAGCATGAATCGGACTCACACTTACATATTTACTTCTTTTTTTTTCCAGATATTTTATTGAAATATTCAAAGTTACATATATAGAAAGTGTAACAATAAAATTGAGCAATAAAATGGGAACATATTAATAATAAGAGCTGGATAAGTGATTCAAGTCAATGAGTATATTGACAATTAGATTGATTAGGGATTACTTTCAAATTGAGTGGATATAGTCCGTTAGGGGAGAGCAAGTCAATGATTTTTTGTGGGCATAAATTTACAATAATTGGGGTAGAATAATCTGAAAGCCAGATCAAACCTACCAATTAAATCTTTTACCAGATCAGCTTTGTTACAAACTGACCTGGCATTAAGTAACAGCAAGAAATTAGTAATTCTGATTCAGGAATAACAGCCTAACTACTAATAGAGATTGGTTTTAAAACTTGTTCCCTTTGCTTAACCCACTTTTTCCTTGAGGACATCCCATGGATGAATCACAGTAATAGTCTCATTGCCATCCAGGCCGCCCAACAGTCTTCCTAGTAGCTCTGAACAAATTATCAGTAGCTATAACTGGAATACAAGTAGATACCGGCTCTATTTCAGCTATACTAGATCCTAAAATTAGAAAACCAAGACCATGCCATTTTCATTCTATTTTGCACTAAAAGAATTAAAAAGTATTAAAAATACTAAAACCTACAAGAGGGAGAGACCTCAGCTCAATCCTAGTTTACTGGAACTAGCAACTCAGATTCATACAATAACTACTATCAAATCATCTAGCTAAATTTCACTCTTCACAAATAGTTCAGAACTACTCAACATATAGATAAAACAAACAAACAATCTCAACATTACATTTCTGCACCTGATAAATAAATTAAAACAATTCTGCTTCTTAAAATCACCAATAATAATTCAAAAATTTTGTAAGTATCAGCTACTATACTTCTCAAAAACCATCAATAGATGTTCAACCTGCCCAATCCCGGCACCTCACCAAGGTGCCACGCAAAGGCACAAATATTAGGCTGTGCACTGAACGATGGCGGATCGCTAACCGCTCCAATGATATAGGGAAAGCATCTGATGTCATGGAGCTGGGTGAAGCAATCTCCCACACAGTACCACGGTTGTAAGTACATAAGTAATGCCACACTGGGAAAGACCAAGGGTCCATCGAGCCCAGCATCCTGTCCACGACAGTGGCCAATCCAGGCCAAAGGCACCTGGCAAGCTTCCCAAACGTACAAACTTTCTATACATGTTATTCCTGGAATTGTGGATTTTTCCCAAGTCCATTTAGTAGTGGTTTATGGACTTGTCTTTTAGGAAACCGTCTAACCTCGTTTTAAACTCTGCTAAGCTAACCACCTTCACCACGTTCTCCGGCAACGAATTCCAGAGTTTAATTATGCGTTAGGTGAAGAAATATTTTCTACGATTTGTTTTAAATTTACTATACTGTAGTTTCATTGCATGCCCCCTAGTCCTAGTATTTTTGGAAAGCGTGAACAGACGCTTCACATCCACCTGTTCCACTCCACTCATTATTTTATATACCTCTATCATGTCTCCCCTCAGCCGTCTCTTCTCCAAGCTGAAAACCCCTAGCCTCCTTAGTCTTTCTTCATAGGGAAGTCGTCCCATCCCCGCTATCATTTTAGTCGCCCTTCGCTGCACCTTTTCCAATTCTACTACATCTTTCTTGAGATATAGATAGATGACAAATTCAGTTTTAGTCTAGTAAACTGATCCAAGGCTCACAGCACAGTTCAGGCAGATGAAACACACAGGGGAGCTTTTGGGTGGTAACTTGAACTTCTCTGGTCGCTTCAATGATATAGGGAGAGCATCTGGCATCACAGAGCTGGGCGGAGCACGATCCCACACCCAGTACCGCAGTAGGAAGCAACAATTCCACAGGACAACTCGATAGCTTACATCAAGTAAAAAAAAAATACAATATACAGTACAGAAACAGCACAAATAAATTACGATAGTTGAATCCTATTGGATTAGACTTTCTAAAAAGTACCTCCTACTGTTACTCTGATTGGCATCTCCTTCTCTGGGTGGGAGCCAAAATATTCTGTCTGCAAATGCAAATACAAAGCATTTTTGGCAGCCTGCTACAATTAGAATTAAAATTCTAGAATAAAAGAACTAATATATAAGGCATACAGTACAGTTGACAAAAGGCTTAGAACCTTGATGCCACTATTATAGCAGTAGTATTGGCAACAGTTAAGTCAAATCCAAGGGCTGTTCTATCTGTATTTTCTTTTAATATCGGCCAAATCCAGTTTTAAGGAATAAATGATTTTTTTTTTAACCCGAAGGAGCTTATTGTAATTAAACATAAAGCTAAGTATAACCTGGTAACCAAGACAGCAAAATGGTGAGATGTTGCAATGCTAACAAACAAGTGTCGTAAACCAAGCAACAGATATGAAAGGGCAAAAGTCAAACAACTGCAAGCTATCAGAAACTGACACTCAAAAGGAACTGTGCCACAAAAGCATTTTCAGAGAAAAAGCACTTTGCCCTTAAATGAAAACCTTCTGTAGCAGTCAGTGCTGTGGTTAAAATTGACTATGACCATAACAGAGAAATTGTACAGCTCCCACCCACATAACAGTCCAGTGGCTGCTATTTATATGATACAGTCTTGCTCTCTGACAGGCAACAACATGTAAACCCAGTGCAGGCCTCTCCCTTCACTTGCTGGTTCATAATAAGATCTCCACTGCACAGAAAACAAATTCATTCTGGGAATGAAAATCAGTCCTCCAAAAATCCTATGAACACTATAGCATGCTAGAACTCAGGGAACAAAAAGGTGACCATGCAGGGGAAAGAGAGACAGGATGCAGCCCTGCTGACTCCAGCCCACTGGGAACACTGTTAGTTGTTTAGTTCCTGTCTTTCAACATTCTTGACCTGATACAGACTCCAGGGGCCTCACACCAGGAAAGGTTGATGGTTAATCTTTTTCCAATGCATTTATCTGCTCCATGCTGGAGATACACATCAGTTCCTGGGCTTGCATTCACTCTCTAAAACCAATACTTTCATCCTGCATAATAACTGCACATGTATGAAGGAAGAGTGAGTTAGGAAACAAAACAGACCGCAAGTACTCAGGAGAGCTATAATCCACTTCAAGGGAATAAGAAATTAAGAGCATGGCTTCTCCATGTCCATCTCAATAACAGACTATGGACCTTTCCTCCAAGAACTTGTCCAAACCTTTCTTAAACCCAGATATACTAACTGCTGTTACCACATCCTTCGGCAGCGAGTTCCAGAGCTTAAGTATTCTTTAAGTGAAAAAATATTTCCTCCTATTTGTTTTGAAAGTAATTTCCATTTAATTTCACTGAGTGTCCCCTGGATCAAGGTGGAGGTATGCTTTGCACCAAGACAGTGTCTCTGTTGTTCTGTCAACTATAACAGTGTTGTGCAGCAGTGTTTCTAGTCATAACTTCTGATCCTTCTGTGACTGTTCTCTTGTGCTTGACTGCTTAAATATTTTAAATTTAAATGCTTTACTTTTTGTCTATTAGATTGTAAGCTCTTTGAGCAGGGACTGTCTTTCTTCTGTGTTTGTACAGCGCTGCGTACACTTTGTAGCGCTCTAGAAATGTTAAATAGTAGTAGTAGTAGTAGTAGTAGTATCTTTGTTCTGCAGAGCTTTCGGTAGTCTCTCCCCCATAAAACAGTGAGCACATTCCTTAACAGACCTTCTGCCCCAGCACACACAAAAAAGCTGGATACATACTAGGGAATGGAAAAAAAACTTTTTCCCAGGCTCCTCCTCCAGCACTTGCTTTCCCAAGTTATTTTAGATTTAAACTTTCTAATATCTGGCTTGGAGAAATAGCCCTCAACAGAATCCCTAACCCAGGCTGGTTTTCAGGCTATCCAGAAAGAATATGCATGGTACATCTGCATGCATCAGACGCTAGGGGATCCCAAAGACTTTAGAGTGCTGGCTAGTGGTTATTTGCATACTTACTATTATTTATCTTATTTTGCAGTTGTTTTTCCTCCAAATAAATATATGGCTCCACAATCTAACATATATAGATATGTTTATTTGACCAAGCTGAAAGGCAATTCATATAGAGTCTTGGATCTTTCCATTTCTTTGTCCCCACTTCAAATCGGTACTAGGTTAATAATGTAGCAAGACAATAAACTGTTTTGATTTTTGGTCAAGTAGCTACAGGAGAAAAAAAAAATTTCAGAATTCAGCACTAACTGGCAGTGATGTCAGCATTCAGAGCAGAAGAGCCCATGTCTATACAGATAGAAACTTTCTCTTCAGAGCAGAATAGAGGTCTACCGATATGAGTGGGAGGCAATGCCATTACCTAAGCTGTACCTGTTCTTGGATTCCATTGAAGGTTTCACAGCTATCAATTCTGTCACTTTACACCAACATTAAATTCACTAGAAAAAAATATGACAAACTGAAAACAAGTTGGAGACAGAATGCCATGTTGCCTCTTCCTCAGTTGGCACTGTGCTGTTGGAGGTGTGTACAAGGGGAAGGGGAAGGGGGGGCGTGTAGTTGGTGTGTATAGGTAGATGGGCGTCCAGCTCTGTAGAGTATATGTCCCCTCCCCCATCCCATCGCTCTTGAACACTAGTACCTGTTTCATTTGGGTGGCAGGGACTGAACACAACCGCCTTATGGGTCTCATCCTTCAGCTGGCAGGAGCTCGGAACCCCACTGACTCTCAGTGTCACTGTAGCAGTCTCCTCCTTCAACCGGTTGTGGGTGCAAATGGTTAGCTGAGCAAAGTTTGGTAAAGCTATCTGTATAGTCTTAATACTGGTAAGATCTAGCTCTAATGTAAGAAATTAGCTTTTTTTTTTTTTCTTCAAGAGGCTATGGTGGTAACTTGAAAACAAGCCAGTGATAGGAGACAGTAAAAGAACCTGATCAAGACATCAGAAACTAACACCACAGCCTGCTCTGCACCTCCATCTGGGTCTCCTTCAGCAGCCAGGGCTTGGATCATCACCTTCAGGATATCAGAAACCCTACCCATACACAGTCCTTCTCTGTACTGCAGCAGTGATCTTCCCTATTTGCCTCTGCTTGCCCTGTGACTGCGCATTTGAACAAGTACTAACATATATAAACAAGTACAGACAAGATGGAAGTATACTCCTGCCAAAGAGAAACTGCTTCAAAATTAAGAGCATGCTTTAGTAAACGTGGGCCAGATCTAGTCATAACTTTTTACATATATGTTTACTATGCTCCGTTTCTGATGGATAACACTAAGGGGAATCTCTCAAATATGAAGTATTAGAAATCTAAAAGAAACACAGCTATGCAACAGGGTCTATGATGGAAAGCATAGCAAGGACTGCAATAATTGGAAATCCTACTTAAATCACAGGCACTCACATCAGCTGCTCCAGCTAGTAGGCAGTGGGTGGGGGCAGATTACACTACAATACTAGAATTAAATTAGAACTGGGTTTATGTCAAGCTGAACGTAGTTAAAAAGTCCTGGTCTGTATAAACAAGCAACTAGATCAGTTTGGCAAACAGCAAGTACAGTGATAATGAGGGCAACTGGAAATACCAGTGCCCACAGCACCATGGCAGTTTGGCAGGTAAAACAAGCATTTGTAGCAACCCCCCATTTGAGCCTTTTTTTTTTTTTTTTTAAACAGAGCTGCATACTATATAAACTAAACAAACAAAATGGAGGTTCTGAATGCAAAGATTTCTAGGTATGCTACAGTGAAACTGAACCTGCCCAGATATTTCAACTCTGAAGTTGGTGTTGCTTTAAAACACCAACCACAGCATTAACTAGCTGTATCTAGGTATAAAGGCAGCCACTGCAAGATAGTTGGGTACTACGCAGCTTATTAAACAGGGGGGTTAATTTGCTGTTATGCAGGTACATCACACTCCCATATCCCAAGTATTATCTTCATACAAATTCCCCAAGAGAGACCCCGTTTTGGATAATAGCTGCTTCAGGGGAACATAATCAACCTCTCACTCTGGCACTTTTTGATCGCAACATGGCTGCATGAATGGAAAAACAAACAAACTTGCATCAGTACTTAGCTTCAGCTCAATTAAAGACTTTCCATTTGATACTATGCTATCCGAGTTCTACTGTATTCAACATAAGAATACACTTCTATTCCTTCTGGCACAAGTATGTAAAGATGTTACTCTATCTTCTCTCAGAAAACTGTGTGCATAACAGTTGCTGTCTAGACATCACCAGATCTGAATTTATAGAGGGCTTAATACAAACGGTAAAAGGTACCTAAATGGAGTATTTAAAAAAAAAAAAAAATCTTGTTTGCTCTGGCACTTGACAGGCAAAACACTTCACATGATTTGGGTCGAGAATGATCCTTAGAAGAAAATGCTGGGTTCTTAAAATTCTCACACATTACACTCAGCAGATCAGCTTCTGTTTTCATGGCTATATTCGTCTGCTTGTCTTATTTAAAAGGTAACTAAACTCTCCATCATTTCAATTCTCTGACGACACTACACAAAATACTTTTTCTAAAACTTCTGAGATAACAGGTTGGCTATGTTATTAATCCTTTGGAAAAAGAAGCCAGCAGATCAATATAACATCAGAAAGATTTTATTGAAGATACCGCATGTAAACAAATTGCCCGACACAGGCCGTGTTTCGCCCACCAAGGGCTGCATCAGGGGCTGTTACTAATACAGTAGCTTTTCAGTACATTGTCTGGAATAGGATCGAATGAGTGTGTTGTCTTCAGAACATAACTTTGTGCCACATGTGGACCACAGGCTGTCTTCCAGGGCTCCTGTTATCCCCCTTCACACTCACAGCACAGGTAATGTTCTCCCAGGACTTTCAGCCTGCTTCTGTCCCTCTTGGACATCTCCAGGTTATGCTTCAGGTCTCCATTTCTTCTCCTTTGGGCATGAACTAAACTCCATGTTTCTTCAGACACACAGGAAAAATAAGGCTAATTCAGAAACTGTGTGTGAAATAGTAAGTGAACCCCTGAATTCCTTTGCACGTGTAATTGCATAATATAGGATAGCTACACTCAAAAGCAATGGTTCCCAAACTCTCTCGGTTCAAGGCGCCCTTAGTGTGTCAGTCATTTTTTTTTTCACAGCACCCCTAATTAAAAAAAAAAAAACAAAGTTCCCAGCCGCTGGCTTATTGCTTCTATATCAGAGGCAAACAATATACATACTACCTTCAAAATTTAACTTATTGACCTTAATATTAAAAATGTGATAATGTTCATAAATAGCATTTAGTCTTAAAATCATATGTATTAGGTCCCCTGTTTGGTTAAAAGTAGTAGGCAAGGAGCCAATAACAAGGCTGAGCCCCAAGCCTGCTCATTTGAGGGATACAGGCTTTCAAAGTGAGTGGGGAAGGAAGAGGAGGGTGAAGGGTAGTGAGCATGGAAGGGGGGGGGATATTTTGTAGAGAATTGAGTGGAGAGGATGTGTGTGGAAAGTTGTGACAGGAGGGGGCTTTGGCAGCTTTTCAACGTGAGAAAAATACCTAGGCTTGCTGGAGTAATTTCCATGGCATCTGCCCCTCTCTCTCTCTGAACCCCATTCCCACTCCGAGGTGTCACTAGTCACAGCAGCAATTCATATTCACTGCCACGTCCCACCGGTTAGGAAACAGGAAGTGATGTCAGTGACAGTGGGACACAGCAGAGGGAAACCTGCAGGGCCAGCACAGGCAGTGATCACCGCTGCACTGTTTCTCAGTTGCAGCTTTGGCTGAACTGTGCATTGTGCAGCAAGAAGTGCAATAAGCTGGTGGCAAGGGAGGGTACCTTGCTTCTCCCAAGCTACAGGCCAGCTGCATGGAGGTGGCATGTGTGTGGCACATTCTCTTACTCAGCATCTCCCATCTCCTTGGATGGCACCCCTGCGAGTCTGCTGCTGCACACAATTTGAGAAGTGCTGCCCTAAAGTAATTTCAGAGGACCACTCCGTTCCTTTTATCTTGCTGCACCATAGGCCTGGAATAGACTTCCTGAGCTGGTACGTCAAGCTCCATCTCTGGCCGTCTTCAAATCTAAGCTAAAAGCCCACCTTTTTGATGTTGCTTTTAACTCCTAACCCTTATTCACTTGTTCATAACACTTATTTTATCATCCTCACTTTAATATTCCTTTATCTCGTTTGTCCTGCTTGTCTGTCCTAATTAGAGTGTAAGCTCTGTCGAGCAGGGACTGTCTCTTCATGTTCAAGTGTACAGTAGTAGTAGGACCTGTGAAGGAGTAGCTAGTGCTCATCTGATAGGATTCAATCAGAAAATTAATGGTGTTAGATCATCCATCTGTGAGCTGAAGCTAGTCAAAAGTGGGGCACCTGCACGACAACCCTAAATATCCAAGAAAAGCTGCTAGAGTAGCTGAAAAGGAAATTTATGTTTTAAATTAGTCAAGCCCCAATTAAACCTTCTTGAAATGTTGCATGACTTGAAGTGCTGTTCATGCAAGGAAGCACTCAATATCAGCTGAAACAATTTTGCATGAACAATGGGCCAATATTTCTCATGAGTAATATATGAAGGACTGCTCAACAATTACAAGAAACATTTACTTAAATTATTCAAGAAGTTGGCACCAATTACTAAATGAAGGGCTCACCTATTTACCCTCCCCACCCCATACAAGAATAGTATTGAGACCTTCAATACTTTTTTTTGTCCGAGTTACTTATTCAATGATATCCCCAGAGTTTACATTAGGTTCTAATCATATTTTGATTATAAATGTTGCTAATACACAAGTCATACTAGGGTGCTCACAAACTTAGCATTGTAGGGTTGTTGTTTTTTTAATCGGTATTACATTCATGCTACCCATTTTAGAAAAAATGGCTTATCCTTATGTCAGAATAAATGCATGGCACTTTTAGAAATGAAAAGAATGATGTTTCAATTTTAGAAGAGGTGGAAACCACCTCTAACAGTTTATAGTCACTCTCCCTATTTAAGGATAACCCAGAATAAAATCATCTTAATACAACAGAAGGAATCATGTTTGCTGCTGCTAAAAGGATGATATTGCATCTTTGTGATCTCTAATCACCTTAGAAAAAATAATGGCCTGATCAGGACCTTATAAAAAGTAAATGCTGATTTCATGTGCAATTGCTATGACCAGTCCTACTTGCTTTTTCCCTCTCCGTGTTGTTGACTTAATTTCTTGACAGGGATGCCATGAAACCAGACTGAAGTCATGGTGAGCAGACAGCGATGTACTGGTCATTAATGTCACTACACTACAACAAACATCAAGTCATCCAAGATGATGGTAAAATTATGTCTTACCTGATAATTTTCTTTCCTTTAACACAGCAGATGAATCCAGGAACTAGTGGGTTAAGTCCGCCTACCAGCAGGTGGAGATAGAGATAAACAAACTAAAGGCAGCGATGCCAGATGGCCAGCTCCTTCCTCAGTAAGTCCAAAAATGTGAAACCAATGACAACCAGAAACCATCCTCACTATGAAAAACAGAGAACCAAATAAAAACGTCAAAATAACTGCAACTTGATCCAGAAATTGGAATCCTTTCCATGTTCCCATATGTGTCTGAACTCTGCAAAAGAGAACCTGGAACGAAAAAATAGCCACACTGCACATAAAATGAAAAAAGTCGGCTGAACTAGGGAGGGATCCTGGATTCATCTGCTGCGTTAAAGGAAAGAAAATTATCAGGTAAGACATAATTTTATCTTCCTTGTCACTTACAGCTGATGAATCCAGGAACTAGTGGGATATACCAAAGCATTCCTTAAGTGGGAAGCAGACGCTCCCCGCGCCAACACTCCCGCCCCAAAACTCGCAGCCTCCCGAGCAGACATGTCTAGCCTGTAATGCTTCGCAAAAGTATGACAGGATGCTCAAGTAGCCGCCCGACAAATCTCTTCCAGAGAGAAGGCCTCCGCCTCTGCCCAAGAAGCCGCCTATGCCCGAGTAAAATGCGCCTTCAGGGCCACTGGAGACGCCCGCCCTTGTAGCAGATACGCCACTCCAATGGCTTCCCTAATCCAGCAAGCAATGGAAGCCTTAGAAGCCGCCTCACCTCTTTTCGATCCCAACAAGAGCACAAAGAGATGATACAAGCGTCGAAACTTGTTAGAGATCTGCAAGTACCGAAACAAGGCTCTCCACATGTCCAGGAAACATAGCAAGGCAAACTCCCCCGGATCATCCTCTCTTCGAAAAGATGGAAGATAAACCACCTGATTGACATGGAAAGCCGAAACCATTTTAGGTAGAAACGATGGCACCATCTGGATCGACACCCCTGCTTCAGAAGACTGCAAAAAAGCATCTCTGGAAGACAAAACCTGAATTTCAGAAATCCTCCTAGCCGAAGCAATGGCCACCAAAATCACTGTCTTAAGTGTTATATCCTTCTCAGAAATCTTATTCAATGGCTCAAACAGTGGGGCCTGGAGGGCTCGCAGTACCACATTCAAATGCACGCCGGGCTGCTGCAGAGGAAGCCGAAGAGCCCCACATAGGAAACGGACCACATCAGAGTGAGCTGCTAAAGAGGAACCGTCCAGTTTGCCCCTAAAACAAGCTAGTGTGGCCATCTGCACTCGAAGGGAATTATATGCCAATCCCTTTTGAATACCATCCTGAAGAAACTCCAGAATAACCGGAATGTCCGCCCGAAAAGGCGATTCAGCACGCAAAGCACACCACGCCGAGAAAGCTTTCCACACTCGCGCGAATGCTGCTGAAGTAGACTGCTTCCGTGCCCCCAAAAGAGTGGCAATGACTGGTCCTAAAAATCCCTTCTTCCTCAGCTGCTGCCTCTCAATATCCAGGCCGTAAGACCAAATCAGGAGGGATTTTCTATCTGAACTGGCCCTTGATGCAGCAGATCGAGAGCCACCGGAAGTCGCAATGGTGGCTCTGAGAGTGCTCGAACGAGATCCGCATACCACGGCCATCGAGGCCACTAGAACGACCGGCCCCCCGATGCGGCAAAGAATTCACCCTATCAGAGGCCACGGAGGAAAAACATACAGTAGCTGTTGTTCCGGCCATGGCTGGAGAACAGCGCCCAATCCTGCAGATCCTGGCTGCCATTTGCGGCTGAAGAACTGGGGAACTTTGGCATTGCAAGCCATGGCCATGAGATCCATTACTGGTCTTTCCCAACGTTGACAGATCAGCTGAAAAGCCGAGTCCGACAGCGTCCATTCCGCTGCGTCCAAAAGAGTCCGGCTGAAAAAATCCGCTTGAACATTGTCTTGACCAGCAATGTGCACTGCTGACAGACTCTGAACATGCACTTCCGCCCATACTAGAAGACGAGACGCTTCCACTGCCAAGGGAAGACTGCAAGTGCCCCCCTCCCCCGCTGCCGATTGATGTAGGCCACCATCGTGGTGTTGTCTGAGAATACACGAACCGCCTGCCCCTGTAGAAGGTCCTGAAAACTCCGCAGAACATTCACGACTGCTTGCAACTCCAGACGATTTATCAGCCAAGTTGCTTCAAGAGGGGTCCACGATCCCTGGGCTACTCGATGAAGACAATGGGCTCCCCAGCCCGCAAGACTGGCATGCATCACGACTACCACCCAACTGGGAGACGCCAGAGAAATACCATTCTGGAAATTGGCTGACCGGAGCCACCACATGAGACTGTCCCTGGCCCGGCTTGACCAAGGAAGGCGTCGTTAATAATCCAGCGACGTTGGCGATCATCTGCTCAAAAGGAAATTCTGTGAAGAGGCTGCATGTGAGCCCTTGCCCATGGAATGACCTCCAAGGTCGCCATCATGGAACCAAGGAGCTGAAAATAGTCCCACACTCGGGGAGCGAGACGACTCAATAAGGTCCGTACCTGAGAAAGCAATTTGATCCTTTGCACCTCGGGGAGAAACACCTTCCCCCGCTTCGTATCGAATTGCACTCCAAGATACTCCAGACTGAGTAGGAACCAGATGACTCTTGTCCATATTGACCACCCAATCTAAGGATTACAACACTGCAATTACTCGGTTGGTGACCACTCGACTCTCCTCTGCTGTCGATGCCCGAATTAGCCAGTCATCGAGATATGGATGCACTCGAATCCCCTCCTTCCGCAGGAACGCCGCCACCACCACCATGACCTTGGAAAAAGTGTGTGAGGCAGTGGCCATTCCAAAAGGACCCAGCACTGCAAATCTGAGAGATCTGATGGGGCTGCCAAATGGGAATGTGCAGGTAAGCTTCCCTCAAATCGAGAGCCTTCAAAAACTCGCCTGGTTCAATAGCAGCAATAATGGCCCTTAATGTCTCCATGCGGAAGTGACGAACCCACAAAAACTGGTTTACTTTCCTGAGATCAAGAATAGGTCGAAAAGCCCCTCCCTTCTTTGGAACACAAAGAAGATGGGGCACCGACTGGTGCGCCTTTCAAGAGGAGGAACAGGCACGATAGCCCCTTATCCTTAGCAGGTCTCGCAAACACTGCAGAACCCGCTGTCCTCTTGGCCTGTGATACACAGAGGCTAATTCTGAAAGCACTTAGACTTACAAAGTTCCACAGGTTACTATGGAACTTTGTAAGTCTAAGTGCTTTGAATATATGCCTCACAGCTGGACTCCAGAAAAAAGTCTGTGATGGGAGAGAAGAATTCTAACTTGTAACCTTCTCGCACCACATCGAGGACCCACTGGTCCGAAGTAATTCTGGCCCACTCTGGAAGAAACAGAGAAAGCCAACCACCGATCTGCTCTCGTCCTGAGTGGACCAGTGCCCCATCATTGGGAGGCCCGAGAAGGAGCCCCCTGATGAGAGGGGGGTCCAGCCGGACACTTCTCGTTGAGAAAGGAAGAACGCTGCCCAAAACGAGGACGCTGAAAGGCTGCGTTGGACTACCCCGGGCGATACCATCGCGTCTCTCTGAAACGTGACCTCGAGGCTCCCTGCCTGGAAGTAGACTTGGGTCTATCCTCCGGAAAACACTAAGATTTGGAATCCCCCAAATCCTTAATCTTTTCTAGGTCTTCCCCAAAAAGCAATTTCCCCGGGAAAGGCAATTTAATGAGCCGTTCCTTAGAGGCCATATCTGCGGCCCAATGACGGAGCCACAGAAGACGCCGAGAGGAAAACGGTCAAGGCCATGAGTTTGGCCGAAGCACGGACCAAATCATACAAGGCATCCGCCAAGTACGCCAGCCCAATATCCATCAGCGACATCTGAGGAGTTCCCTGCATATCAGACTCCGAAATCGAATCCATGACAGAATGTAGCCAACTGAGACAAGCTCTAGCCGCATAAGAACTACAAACAGAAGCTTGAAGTGTCAAAGCGGCCACCTCAAAGGCACGTTTTAAAGAGGCCTCCAGCCGTCTGTCTTGCATATCTTTAAGTGCCACACCACCTTTCACTGGAAGAGTAGTCTTCTTGGTGACCGCCGTCACTAGGGCATCCACCCTAGGTAGAGCAAACTGCTCTAAATGGTCTGCTGAAACCGGATACAGCCTGGCCATAGCCCTGGCTACTTTCAGCCCCCATCCAGATCCGCCCACTGGGCCAAAATAAACTCTTCAATAGCTTCATGTACCGGATAGGCCTTAGAAGGTCATCTGGTACTAGCCATCTTGGGGTTGACCACCTGAGAAGCCGCAACCTCAGGGTCCTCTATATTCAGGGCTTCCAGCGCCTGAGAAATAAAGGAGGACAACTCCTCCTTATGGAAAATCCTCACGGCGGAAGAGTCCTCCGGTTGGTCAGTGAGGACACCGTCCTCCATGTCCTCTACCCCCGTCTGCTCTGAGAGAGCCACCAGAGAGCAGGACCCCTCCTCAGACCCCAAAGAAAGCCTAGGCTTTTTAAGGGAGGAGAAATCCTCTGGGGAAAGCCCCCCAAATCTCTTGGTTACCCCCAGACCCCCTGAGAGAATCAAAGGCCGAAGCTGTTGCAGCCACGTGAGGGGGGGCAAGGCCCTTTTCAACAAAAATGCCTGATGGAGTAGCAAAATAAAATCTGGCAAAACCCCTCCCCCACAACAGAGGTCATGGCCATGGCACCTGCACCACCACCCACAGTGTCTGACAGCCCCCCCCCCCCCCAAATCCCCTACCAGCGGAGAAGCTTTGCCCAAAACTGCTACCGGAGCCGGCTCCGCACCCGATCGCAAAATGGCGTGAGAATCGCCAGGCTCTGGACGGGAAAGCACCACTCCTTCGAGTCCCACCAAATCAGCGCACCCCACGCTGCAAAGGCCCGTTGCCAAATGCCGTTTCCCGCATCAGGAACAGCATTTTACCACCTCTGCTGCCATCGCCTGTCCCCGAACAGGAACCCAGCAGGACTTGCCCCGGACTGGGAAAGCACGGGAACCGACAGCTGAGCCAAAGAAAAAGAACTCTCCGACTCCAGTTCGAGGCAGGCTCAGACAAGCAGGCAACAGAAAACAGGACTCTGACAGCAGTAATACAAACCTGCTGTACACACTTCCCTGTGCTTCTCTTTTAAATAAATTCTATGGTTCTCTTTTTTTTTTTTTTTTTTAGTGAGGCAGAAAAACAGGAAAGGAAAGGAACAGCAAAAGCCTGTTCAGAGGGAATTTGAGGTGCAGCTGGGACCCAGCAACTGCGTATGCTGCCAAAGGGGACACCACCAGTCCGCCACCCCCCGGCTCAAACTAGCCACCGGCCCAGGAGCACCCTCAAAGGCCTTGGGCCCAGGAGCTGGAGAAAAAGCCGTCCACCACCTGATGAGATAGACATACTAACTGAGGAAGGAGCTGGCCGTCTGGCATCACTGCCTTTAGTTTGTTTATCTCTATCTCCACCTGCTGGTAGGCGGACTTAACCCACTAATTCCTGGATTCATCTACTGCAAGTGACAAGGAAAGTGTAATTTTACCAAGGAAACTGAACAAACAAACAGTCTCAAAGCAAATAAGAGCCTGGGTCAATCATTTTCATCAACAGTGTCATGGTAAACATCCGCAGTTATTTAAGTCTTGATGTTATGGTATAAGCCAATTGTCAGAATTATCAATATAAGAATGCAGCTTTTAGGAGATGTATTGAAGCTGCATTTCAATGCCTTCTTTCCACTTTTCCTTGGGAATTTCTGGTGGCAGTGCTAGTCAATTACAAACACTTAAAGACAAAAAAGAGATATATAGCTTCCTCTGCCCTCCCACCTAACAAAAGCTTGACTAAGGTGGGTACCTGAATACCCCATTGAAAACAAAGAACTCAGAGGAAAAGCATAAACAGAACATTTGCCTGTCATCAGAGGTATACCTGCCCCTCCCATCATCTATCAGACAAATGGACGCCAGGACATCTGCAGAAAGAAGGACTTATAATGTGGTCATGTGAACAGACTACATTAACCATAATGCCTTGCAAAATATCCAGGACATGCATACACCATGCTTCTCTGCTAACAATATAAAAGGCCTGGAAACAGCCCAGCTCGTCCTCTTGGAACCTGCTGCTCTCTTTGGGGTCTGCTGATGCCTTGCTCCTGATCATGTGCTCATCAATCAGCTGGACCACAGCATGCTTGTAACAAGGACTGTAAGTTAACCTACCTGCTACTTTGTTCTATTTTATGCACAAATTCTCTGTTCTAAGATTCTTTTAAAAACCTACCTCTCGTGTGCAATTGTATATTAAATCAACCTTTTTGAAGCTAAAAATACGGTCTCTTTGTGTTCTGAGTATATGGTATCTTTTATATATACTTAATTTATTTAATTTATTGCAATTATCACCTTTGGTGATTGGTGGAGAAATTAATATCCTAAAACTTATAAATACAGTGCCTGCTCTTAAATTATAAACAGTAGCGAGTGCTCTAGAGCTCTTTCCCCCAAGTAAATCATATCTTGTAACATGGACAGCTTTGTACATATTTTGCATTCCAGATCGACTTCAAAAAAGTAGACATTAATAAATAGGGGAAATAGGATACAGTTAGGACATAAGGAAGGGCATAATCGAACGGGGACAACCATCGCTAAGTGCGCCCATCTCTAAGGACGTCCTGGTGAAGGGACGTATTATCGAAACAAGATGGGCGTCCATCATTCGTTTCGATAATACGGTCGGGAATGCCCAAATCTCAACATTTAGGTTGACCTTAGGGATGGTCGACCTTATGGTCGTCCCCAGTTTTCGGCCATAATGGAAACCGAGGACACCCATCTCAAAAACAACCAAATCCAAGCCCTTTGGTCATGGGAGGAGCCAGAATTCGTAGTGCACTGGTTCCCCTGACATGCCAAGGCACCAACCGGGCACCTTAGGGGGCACTGCAGTGGACTTCACAAATTGCTCCTAGGTGCATAGCTCCCTTACCTTGCGTGCTGAGCCCCTAAAAACCCACTCCTCTCAACTGTACACCACTATCATAGCCCTAAGGGGTGAAGGGGGGCACCTACATGTGGGTACAGTGGGTTTCGGAGGGCTCACATTTACCACCACAAGTGTAACAGGTAGGGGGGATGGGCCTGGGTCTGCCTGGCTGAAGTGCACTGCACCCACTAAAACTGCTCCAGGGACCTGCATACTGCTGTCATGGAGCTCGGTACGACATTTCTGGCTGGCATAGAGGCTGGCAAAAAAAAATTTTTAAGTTGTTTTTTTTTAGGGTGGGAGGGGGTTGGTAACCACTGGGGGAGTTAAGGGGAAGTCATCCTCGATTCCCTCCAGTGGTCATCTGGTCAGTTCGGGCACCTTTTCACAGCTTGTTCACAAGAAAAAACGGACCAAGTCAGCCAATTGCTCGTCAGGGACGCCCTTCTTCTTTTTTTTTTTTTTTTTACGAAGGGCTCTATTGAAAGAATCCACATAATACAGTAGAAATCATTCACAACTTATACAGTAAAGATCCGTATCCTTCAATTAGCTAGCTTACACAAAAAACAAATTCCCCAAAGAGACTATCATACTATAGCAATAATATCCCTTGTATTTTGTAATTTATATAACTAGGTTTTTATCCCCCAACACATAGACCACCCCCCTCCCCCCCCCCCTTAACTCTCCCTCTCCCACCCTCTCTCCCTGTACACAAAGGGAAGTTGTCATCCAAACATTTATGCCATGGACCTTAGTACAGGAGCCCAAATCTGTTCCCATTTGGCCAGAGTTTTCTGTTCCTTAGCTATTAACCTTTCCATTTCACTAATATACCAAACCAGATTATACCATCGTTGTACTGACGGACATCCTACTTGCTTCCAGCTTCGTGCTATTAAGAGTCGAGCTGCACTAAAGCAATGTTTTGCCAAAATACCTCCCATTGCACGAACTCCAGGAATAGACCTATTAAATAAAAACACTGCTGGGTCCCAAGGGATTTGTGTCTCTATCCAAGTTTGCACCCTCCCCTGTATTGACTTCCAGAAAGCTTTCACTTTTCTGCAGGTCCACCAAATATGTCCCATTGTGCCTGCCTGTCCACATCTGCGCCAGCACATGGCCGATACCCCAGGGAACATATGGTTCAATCTCATAGGTGTAAGGTAGCAGGGATGCCCTTCTTTTTTCCATTATTGGCCGAGAACGCCCATCTCCTAATCATGACCCAGTCCCGCCTTCGCTACGGTGCCGACACGCCCCCGTGAACTTTGTTTGTCCCTGCGACGAGAAGCAGTTGAGGACGCCCATCTCCCGATTTGTGTCAGAAGATGGGCGCCCTTCTCTTTCGAAAATAAGCCTGAAGGTCTAAACATCATGTGCTTAGTCTGTACACAATCATATAACTAGTCCAAAATAAAAATGGTTTTAAAAGGAAGTTTTTGTGTGAAGAAGTGCTCAGAAATAACTCGGTGCCCCAAAGTGCATATTAAAATACACACATAGGCACCCTTATCTCAATCATCACACCTTCCAGAGTGGGATGTTAGTCTTACAAACCTTGCAACATATCACAGTTCAGCAAAATAGAGCATAACAGTACTTAGCTTATAAATACTACTTAGCTCAGTATATTGTAGATTATGATGAAGGCGCAACCAAAGGGTGTCCCAGTGTACAGCAGATAGTAACTGAGTATGATCAGTGGGCCAACGTTTCTCATGGGTAATATGAAGGATTGAGCAACAATGAGTGGAGGAGTAGCCTAGTGGTAAGTGCAGTGGACATTGATCCTGGGGAAGTGGGTTCCATTCCCACTGCAGCTCCTTGTGACCTTGGGCAAGTCACTTAACCCTCCATTGCCACAGGTACCAAAAACCGATTATGAGCCCACTAGGGACAGAGAAAGTACCTGCATATAATGTGTACAGAGCTGCACATGTCTAGTAGTGCTATAGAAATTATTATTATAATCAAAGTACAGACACGTAAAGATGAACCCTCCTCCTCTGCACATCTCCTTCAGCAGAGTTTCTTCTACAGTAAACAGATGCCTTATTGACCTATTTACCTTTGATAATTTTAAAACATATGTCTCATAGCTTCTAGAGACTTAATAGGTAGCTTCAGTGAAACAGCTGAAGGTTTACTGCATCACTGAGCATGGCTGATCCAGCTGAACCAAATGGTGTCCAAGTGGACAGAGGCTTGGGAGATGGATGGAAGCTGTGTCCTACTTACTACTTAGATTCAGCTTGATTAGATGAAAAACTAAACCCCGTTTTTCTCCACAAAACTTGATATCATGAAGCTGTGTTTCACGCAAACAATTCACTTAAGTACATCTTGAAAAATGTGCCTCAGACAATATTTTTATTGTTTGCAAGAATATTTTCTGAATCAGTTTGATTTATAATACTTTATTCCAAAATGTTTTTTCTTATAAAAATGTGACTATCTTGCTTAACCAGGATGTTCTCGGATTTTCACACATTGTATTTCAACTCTTTTGCATTACATAATAGAACTAGAGCCCCATTTTTCCCAAGCTGATTACACAGGTAATGAGCCAGCGCAGCCTGCAATAAATCCATAAATATGGAGAAAGGCAGAAACTGCAGAGCCAAAATACATGCAAGTAGTTCTATCAGGAAAAGAAACTGAGAAAGGAACGTAAATAGTTGAGATTTGCACATCTGGAATTTCGTTCAGTCATCCTTATCCTTTGCCCCATGTTTTAGGATGCGTGTAAATTCTACGTAGTTGAAATTGCCTCTCTTGTCAATTGGTGCCTCTCTGAACAGCTCATCAACTTCCTCATCTGTAAATCGGTCTCCCATAGTGGTCAGCAGTTCTCTCAGGTAATCTTCTTGAATGAAACCTGTAAAACAAAATGAGGGTAGAAAAATTATGAAAACTAAACAAAAAAACCCCACAATCTTGGGTGTCCACTAAAGTTAATTGCTAAAGGGAAATATTTTTCCATGTAATTTTTTTTTTACTAAAATTGTTTAATGGTTAAAAAAATTGTTTTATTCAGGATTTTGTTTGCATTTCCAGCTGCAGTGCTGTTCCTGGACCAGAATTTAAGAACATGTTGGATAAGATCTTTTGAAACAAGCTAAGAAGGAACAATGAGATTTTTTGGAAGGAGACAACCTTGAAACAGCATTATGCAAAATGTGAATTAATGTCGGTGATGGTCTCTGTTGTGAAGAGTTAAGCTGCAATTCATTTGAACAAAGTAAGTTTTAAATTCAAAATTCAATAAAAGTAGAACACATGGTTAAGAACTATATATATAAGACTTTATGAAGATGTGGTATCATTAGCCCTTTAGAAATGTAATTTGGGTTACTACCTCTGATGGTTCGAGATTCATGTAATGTGTTAATTCCTGGGAGGTAGCCAAGGGGAAAGTGTGTATTTGTTAAATCATCTTGGGCAGCAGCAATTAGAGACAAAAATGTGAATAGCACCAGAACATACTGAATACGAACTCCTCAGTGAATACTAACATTTACTCATCTTGCAAATTCTTGACTTTTCCTATTAGTCTATCACCCTTTTTTTCTCCAGAATTAGACCTCTGAAGTGAATTTTCTGGCCATACTTCAGGGGTGTCAATAAGTCTGAGCTGCAATTGAAAAGGTCACAAAAATGGGGCAGGGACCAGCAGTTATTGTGTGCAATTGTTCACAGGCTCCAAAGAGGAATTTCAAGATGCAATCAAGTTTACTACTAAAGATTTCTAAATGTATAGAACTGGAATATTTAGGTGCCTCTTCCTGTGAAATACAAGAACATAATAAATGGTATATTTCTTTTTGATAATTTAACCCTACTCTCTGTTTTCTATCTTTTAACCAGTTTTTAATCCACAATAGGGCACTACCTCCTATCCCATGACTCTCCAATTTCCTCTGGAGTCTTTCATGAGGTACTTTGTAAAACGCCTTTTGAAAATCCAGACACACAATATCGACCAGTTCACCTTTATCCTCACTTGTTCACCCCTTCAAAGAAATGTAATAGATTGATGACGCAAGATTTCCCTTCACTAAATCCATGTTGGCTTTGTCTCACTAATCCATTCTTTTGAATATGCTCTGCAATTTTGTTCTTTGTAACAGTCTCTACCATTTTGTCCCGGCACTTGACATCAGGCTCACCAGTCTATAATTTCTCAGATCTCCTCTGGAACCTTTTTTTTTTTTTTTTAATTGACTTTACATTGGCCACCCTCCAATCTTCCAGTACCATGCTTGATTTTAAAGATAAGTTACATATTACTAACAATAGTTCAGCAAGTTCATTTTTCAATTCTAATCAGTACTCTGAGACAAATACCATCCGGTCCAGGAGTTGCAACTTTTCAATTTGTCAAATTGAGCAATTACATCCTCCAGGTTTATAGAGATTTCATTCAGTTTCTCTGACTTGTCAGCTTTGAATACCATTTCTGGCACCGTTACCTCTCCCAAACTTTCCACAGTGAAGACCGAAGCAAAAAATTCATTTAATCTCTCTGCTATGACTTTGTCTTCCCTGACTGCCCCTTTTTAAATCTCTCGGTCATCTAGCGGTCCAACCGCTAGATGTCCGAGGATTGTGTCTAAGCAGAGTGTAGGATTCTAACTGCACTTTCCAGGTTGCTTCTTAGGCACCCTCTTGCCTTATCCTTTACAAGCAGACAGACATGCAATTTTTGAGAACTGGTGGTGGGGGGGCGAGGGTGATTACACCTAGAACATACTAACAAACCCACTGGCCTTTTAAAAAGCCTCCGCTGCCTAGATAGCAGAATCTATTTTAAAACATTTCTCTCAAATTCTCTAAGATAGAGCTAATTCTGTGCTACTGCTGTTCTTAGGGCTCTGAAGTCCAAAATATTTTGTTCAAGTAGCATTTGGTGATTTTTCACTGCGGCAGCATAATCACACTGGGGTGATGTATGCCTTGGATGGGCAACCATGATCAAGGGTCTCAATACAGTTGGGTTTTCAAGATTTCCAAACTGAATATGCATGAGGTCAATTTGCATATAATGCTTCCATTGCAGGCAAGAGAGATCTCATGCATATTCATTGTGGAAATCTTGAAAACAGGACTGGGTTGTGGTCCTCGATGACTGTGGTTGCCCATGGCTGATGTGTGTTTTTGCATACCATAGATCTTTCTGGCTTGTAAAAAAGATCAGTGACAAAAGGAATATTCACAGCTGCATTTCCAACTACCCCATTTAACTGTTTTTTTTGTGTGTGTGTGTGTAAAAGTCCTATCTAAAGTGTTACAAGTTAACCCGGAAGCCACCTAACAGCTGTAGCTTTAATGCATAGCATATCTGTACTGAATTCAGTTGCACAAGGTATTCTTGAAAAAAACCCCCAACAAAATAAAGGCAAATAAGATCTGCTTACTGATGTCAGATACACAAACAAAAAAGCAGACTGTACAAAAAAACAAAAAATAAGTAAAAAAGAGAAATCTTTATTAGAATACCCAACGTGGCCACATTTCGCCCTCAGGCTGCGTCAGGGATAAAACTAAAAGAAGGGGGGTAACATCACCATGAACCCCTTATAAAAAGATATCAGAGCCTGTTGCTTAGGTTGGTGCTCAATTATATCCATCATGGAACATCTTATCTGATCACACCTTACTTATGCAACACATTTGCATATTACTTATGCAACACATTTTAAAAAGTGATTTACTGAATTAAAAAAAACAAAATTCATGATTTGTATAGCACATAAGATGTATGAAACGCTATAGACACACCACACATTAAACTTGGGAATGTCACACTAGAATGAACAGACTCGGCAAAGAATGAGAAGGATGTATTTACATTTTGTAAAATCTGTCTCTCTTACCTGTCCCATCTTCATCAAAACAAGCAAAAGCATTTCTGATCACATCCTCTGGATCTGTGCCATTCAACTTTTCACCAAACATTGTGAGGAACATTGTGAAGTTAATAGGACCAGGAGCCTCATTCATCATGGCTTCTAAGTAGTCATCAGTTGGGTTCTTTCCTAAGAGGAATGTCGGCAATATTTTAAATTAAATACACATCTGAACACAGTTTCCACTATTAGTTTAATATGTTAAATCCCTTGTAACTTCTGGAAAAAACTTAAGAGTATTACCCAATGAGGCAAGCATATCATGCAGATCTTCCTTGTCTATAAACCCATCTCGGTTCTGGTCAATCATGTTGAAGGCTTCTTTGAATTCCTGGATTTGAGACTGATCAAACATAGCAAACACATTGGAAGTTGCACGCTGAGGGCGCTTCTTGGTGGTCTTAGACTTTGTCCTTTTGCTAGACATGTTGGCAGTTCAAGGATCTAGAAAATACAAAAGGAAATACCGACTAAAGATTCTATGTGTATTCCATTGATTGTACAGCAGAGATGTTTCCAAATTTACAGCTTAGCCAGTTACATAAATGAATTAGGTACACAGCCTTACCCCTCTGATCTATACTTCTGTAACTATAATTCAGCAGGCCAAACACAAACCCCATGTGCACAACCTGTATTAAGGTTTAAATCTAATTATGTAAATACTCAATACCACCACTCACATGCTAGCATTTTTTAAACTGTTTTGTTCTTTTGAATGTGAGGTACATGATATGCTGTTTGCTTAGAACAGCCTGCTGGAAGTTTGTTCTGGAGCCTGATCACAAGCCCTGTGGGAAGCTTGACCACTTTTCTCCTTTTCAAACAGGAAACACACAAGCAGAAGAGGGAGGGATGCCAGTGAGATGGGTTCCCCCTTAGTACAACTTTTGTCTGCTCTGTTTAGCACAGCATTATTACACTTCTGCCAGGGGGTGATCTGCTGCACATTCAGGTTATTCAGAATAATGCATGCATTACAGTGAAATCCGAGGAAGACTGAAAAGGGTCATTAGAAAAATGCATTGAAGTGGTTTGGAAAAACTAAGAATGTAAACTGCAAGTAATTTAAATAACAAATTCACAAAGATCAACTGAGGCTGCGGCTGCACAGGGTGAATCCTTTCCTCTTTATCCTTTACTGCCAAGCTCTGTTCTTGAATGTATTACTCTCAACCAAATACAAATATGCAAACTCTTTTACTCACTACCCGGTAGGGGGCCCCCCCCCTAACCTTGTGATGCAAAGTTTTTTTTTTTACTTCCTTCCCCCATCCTATGCGACACCTATGACCTGCAAACAGCAGAGATGCTATACTCAGAAATATCCCCCCTTTCTATATTCATAAATATTCCCCCTTTTCTTCCCCGCCCCTACCCAACATGCCCTTCCATGAACCAATGAGGGGAGCCAAACAGCACATTGAGAAAAACCCAAAGTGAGCAGCAGGCCAGCCTAAGCTTGTTTCAAGTTTCCTGCATGAATGCCAGCAAATATTAAAAGGGTTAAAAGCAGGGCCCAGGGCCCTTTGACAAAGGGAGCCCCAAGCTAAAGGACGCACAGTGATCTGCAAGATTCTGCTTTGTGTTCCAGCATTTATAATTCCTATCCTAGGTTAAAGGATTAAATATCAAAAGTATACTTATCACTTAACTGCAAGAGGGCTATGCATGGATTTTTTTTTAGGGGGGGGGGGGGCTCTACTATAGTTTCTTGTTCTTTTCAAAGAGTTTTGGATTTCATTTTGAAAATAAAAATGAAACGTTTTCAGAAGAAAGTGAATCCCTTAACAAAATCTGTAATTATATATATATATACTAGTAAAAAAGGCCCGTTTCGGTATGAAATGAAACGGGCGCTAGCAAGGTTATCCCTCTCTCCCTCCCTCCCTCTGTCCCCTCAAAGTCCCACGGCCTCCTTTCTTCCCTTCCGATTTCCAGGCCCTCCCTCCCTTTCTCTCTCTCTCCCCCTCTGTCCTCACCCGAGTTCGTCCCCCCTCCTCTCTGCCTCACAGACAAGTCCTTGCGATGACTCCACCCGCGGCCCTCCCCTCCCCGACACTGGCCCCGCCCATCCCCCTACGTGCATGTCGCCCCCTCCAAAATCGCTAACCCCCTCTGCTACCCTCCCCTCCCTCTTACCAGGGGTCCTGCCGGCAGCAGTGAAGAGCCTCGCGAGTCTGCTGCCTTCCCTTCTCTGTCAGCTCTGACTCAAGTCTCGCCCTCATTTCCTGTTTCCGCAAGGGCGGGACCAGAGTCAGTGCTGAGAGCGAAGAGAAGGGAAGGCAGCAGACTCACGAGGCTCTTCACTGCTGCTGCCGGGACCCCGGTAAGGGGGGGTGACATGCACGTAGGGACGTCTTTGCCCGCTCCCGCTGTTCTTCAACGCGCGCCTTTCACTGGGATCGTAACCCCCTGCTGACATCAGGCAAGCAGGGTTCTACTGCTGGGCAGTGACATCAGCAGGGGGTTACGATCCCAGTGAGACACTTTAGAATGTTCACATAGCAAACTATTAGATATTTTTAGAAAAATTAAACATATAAATCATTCAGCAACACTGTCCCTATATAGCAACACTATAGAAAGGCAAAACATTCAATATACTCGTAGCTAGTCCCTATTATAAAGTTAGGGAAAAAAAAAAAAAAACCCTCCCCTAACCATCACTACTCCAAGATTACCTATTTGATCTCTACTACTTTAATCAGACAAATTAATGATTATATTTTAAATTGTCTATAGTACACAATCATAATTTTATCTTGGAAGATGGACACAATTTTTTCTTTACTCTGTTTTTGTAATGCGCCTTGCATCATACTTGGTTAAGCAGAATAGAAGCACTCATGTCAGATTAGATATTTAATCTGGATTTCTTTTAATTGAAGTTTTAAAATATACATGCTCAAATTCATAACAAATACAAATAGAAATAGAAATAATTTCAGACCACATAAACAGGGGAAGAACAAATTGTATTCTTGATTTTTCAAATTTTTACTCTCAGTCTTAATCAATGAAACTAGATAAACTAGATGAACTCCTTACACCTCCATACTTAATTATGTAAAACTAAGTTCCTGCAAGAATTTCAAGATGCGACATCAAGATACGTACTGGACTCCTCTGTGATACAACATCTACAAGCACTGGATTAAAATATTTAGATACAGTGAAATTTGCTATTACAAAGCTAAAAATTAGGTTATAAATCTTCTCTCTCATCAGCAGAGGTCCCAATTCATTTGCACTCACAATATAAAGCCTTTAAAAAGGAACTCATACATGATATTTGTTACATCCTATAACTTGATCCCTGCCATCCCAAACACACACGCATACAGAAAAAAAAAAATCCAATTTCAAACTATATATGATTTCAAATCCACTCAAAAATCATTAGTAAAGTTTGGCAACTGAAAGAAGTCTGCTTCTTCTAAAAGTCACAAAAAGCAGGTAAAACTTAAAAACAATATTACCTTTCTTTAGCAGAGATGTGATCAGAACTCTGGGCAACAAATGTTAATACAACGCAATTATATCTCATCAAGTGTCTACAAATAGCATTTGTGATTTCATGCACAGATCAGTTACATTTTTAAAAACTGACGCCCTGCCCACAACATTTAGCCCTGACGTACTAACACCTGCCACATGCTGCAAAACTCGTGCTAAAAATAAATGCAACCGTGAAGCATGCACAGATACCTTAACTACAGAGCACTGTTATAACCAGTTGATTCTAAACAAGCTTATTTTCCACAAAACAGTTATGCAAGTCAAACCTCCTTGGCAAGATATTAAACAGTACAAAGATTAAAAGCCTGGGCTGAAAAGCTACAAAATAGTACATAAGCAAACAGGGAAAGTGGACCCCATGGCTGGGTTTATGTATATTGTCCCCCCCCCCCCCCCCCCCCCCCCGTAGGGAGTTTTAGGTTTAATAGTTTCCATGCTAGTGAAGCAAAACAATCCCTTGCAATGTAACGCCCTAAGTCACAGCTTATCTAGCTTATACATAAATCCAGCCCTAGTGGACCGCTGACTCAGAATCAAAATTGGGAATTTAGTTCCTTGTCTATGGAACAGAATAAGAGGATCAATAGTACCAAAAAGATGGGGGCATTGTAAAGAGTACAAGACAGTTTGCAAAACCCTGTTTGGTACCCCTTCTTTGACTACTCACTGCGATTCTGAAAGTCACAGAACCCTTCAATACCCAAGCAACTTTCATCCTACCCCCCCCCCCCCCCCCCAATCAATTCTGCCCATCTATAATAGGTATCTCCTGACAAGCAGACTGAATCATCAAGTGGGTGACTCAAGCTATGGGTCGCTCTGAGAAGTATCCCATTATTGAGCAGCAACCCACTCGTTTGTATATGCAAGAGCTGAACACCTTATATGGACAGATTGTTTAGCTCGACCAAAAACAGTGCCTCTTCTTGAGAATTGGTCCAGATTGTATTGCAAAAGAAATGTATGGAGCAAGAATCGGCTAACTGTTCTGCAAACACTCCGGAGATGCAGATTTTAAGAGCATTACAACTGTGGCTTACATGGTTTGGACTGACTCCACTGTGTAGAAGTACCAGCTTGATTGTAGCAAGCAAATAACAGTCTCACAAGGAAAATAAACTTTTGACCAACTTCCAAAACTTCAAATAATCCTCCTAGATAAATAAGCAATGCCACAGAATTCCACAATGGAGGGCAAAAAGCTAAAGCTCTCTGTTATGTACATTGTAACCTCATCCTACGGCACACAACTGTTGAGGTCAGAATTACCATTAAGGTAAAGAAGGGCTTACGAATAATAGTATCTTAAATGAAGAATGCAGCACCTTGAACATAATTCTCAAGTCAATCGGTATCCAGCACAGCTGGTGAAGAATTGGTAAAAAATAATCAGCTGTATTCTGAACCAGTTGCACCTGCTTCAACTGCTTTTTAGGAAAGCCCACAAGTTACATTGAAGATTATTTTAGATTACTGTATGAATGGAGAGGTGTGGTAGCCGTTTTAGTCAACTTTTATAGGTAATCAATAGAAATAAAACAAAATAAAACATGGAAAAGAAAATAAGATACCTTTTTTTGGGGGGGGGGGACATAACTTAATACATTTCTTCATTAGCTTTCGAAGGTTGCCCTTCTTCGTCAGTTCGGAAATAAGCAAATATTGGTAGATGACAGTATATATGTAAGTGAAACATCAAAGCATTTCAGTGACAGTCTAACAGGATGGGGGTGGATAGGTGAGAGACAGGAAGAGTCGGGTGGGTGAGGGACAGGGAGATATGCATGGAGACAGGAGGGTGACAAAGCCATACAATTTTATGGTTTACTAGTAAAAAAGGCCTGTTTCTGAGAGCAATGAAACGGGCGCTAGCAAGGTTTTCCTCAGTGTGTGTGTTTTACAGAGTGTGTGTGAGAGTGAGTGTGTGATAGATAGATATGATTACTTGATAAACTGTTTACGTTTTTGTAAAACCAATAAAATTGTTGGACATTTAAAAAAAAAAAAAAACTTTTTTTTTCTCTGGGCCCGGGGAACCCAGCATTCACCCTGCCTTTCAAAACTGGTAACAGGAAAAAAAGAAATAAAAATGCTGTAGTCCACTCAGAGTCAGTGCTCCGGGCAGCTGTAGGATGTAGAAGGGAAAATGGCAAGTGGCCCAGATCGGGTAAGAAGTGGAGCTGTGAAACTTAACGGGGAGAAGGGGGGGGGGGGGGGGGGGGGTTCGTCTTCAGTTTCTTTTTCTGTTTGTTTACCTTTCCGAAGAGCGGCTGAGAAGTGGAGCTAGGTAACGGTTCATATTTTTTTGAAGTTGCTGTGTGGAGGTTTAGAGAAGTCACAGATGCACAGGACGGGTAGGCTCACCTGGTGTAACGTGGAGTGGTTAGGAAAGGGATACGCTGAAGACCTGCAGTTTAAAACAGCTGATGTGGGAGTGAGGGAGGGGGAGGGAGTGGCAGCGATGTGTGGAGGAGGGTTTAGTAGCAGGTGCGGTGATGCAATTCGCTGAGTGTCATAGCTCCACCCTCAACGTCATAACGCGAGGGCGGGGCAGTCATGGGGGAAACATTCTGATCTATGCCACCTCAAAACGGAAGTTGCAGCTTCATTTAGAACGTTGGGGTTGCAAATTATGTGTGGAAGGGGCGTGGCTGAGGGCGGGTCTATGAGTGACAGTGAGTGGTGCTGACAGCCTCAACAGTGCAGGGCTTCAGTGTTTCCCTGCCACAGAGTGAGCTTCAGAATGTTTTATATAGATATGAATGGTAATCCCTCTAACAACGAAGATGTCTCCAAATCCATCCCTTTGCAACTAAACCGACTCCCTCAGACTTATTGGGATTTAATTTCAATTTATAAAATTTAAACCGCTACACCTAAAGAAGTTATTTTTTTATACTTGTATCCCACATTATCCGAATACAATTATTCAGCTCTATGTTGCTTACATAAGTAAACAGTACAAAATAATGTATAATAAATGTTATGAAATCTAAGAGTTAAAGGAACATTCCTGAAAATGTAGCACTGAGAAGAAAAATCTTGACTATAAGATTCCCCCCTTTTTTCACGTATTTGTTCATAAGGTGTTCTCTTTCAACCAGCTGCTTTTCAGCGTTGAATAAGGCTTATCATCTTTGTACTCAGTAGCAAATATATGTAACGGTCTTTTTAAAAGGTAAGATATTCTCCGTATGCACCGATGATCACAGCATTATATCACTCACTCCGTTTTCAGTCATCCCCGCTGGTATATTGTCTATAGTCCCTTGGAATTCTATAGTCCACGTTATCCCCTTTTTCAGCACTGGAGAGTATCTTCTCATATCGCTGTTTTTAGGTTTCCTTTGATTTCTTCACAGTTTAAGGTCCCCTTTGGCGTTTTTGGTTTCTTGCCCGCAAACGTATCGGCAGGCGGTCTTCCTGTACTCTATTTGGTATATTAATGGCCGGTCTCTTCTGGTTATCTGCACTCCCTACCATTCTGAAATCTTTTAGTACTTCCGGATTGTCTGTACACCTTTCATATTTGTACTTTCTAGTCTCATTTTTTTATGCAGTGTCCTTTTCACTGTGTTCCATTCTTTCATATGGCGCTATAGTTCTTCAAACAGTGCTTTGGTTTCTTTAGTATTCTTTTTTACACCTTTCACATTTTCCACATTCTGCTCTATTCTTCAGCACACCTAATCAGTATTTATGTTCCATTCATTTTTTAGACCATCACGGCTAACCGTTATGTGTCTCCTAAGTTTGTACTCTCTGACACAAGCACACAGGTTAGTAAAAGCCCTTTGTACATCTAATATTTTCGTGCCTTACACACACGTTCGCCATTCAAATCAGTATGGTCTTAATTCTTCCACTAGATAATCACCCCAGTCTATTTTTCACGGTCATTTCAAACCATAGTTTTTGTGCATTATCATAATGGTTCTCCACATGCTGTTTTATGGTTTCACATCTCTGGTCACATCTCTGGTCATATCCTAATGTTCACCATAGTTTATACGGTTTTCACATCATTACAACAGCTTTCATTACATTTAAATGGACAGTATTCTACTACATGTGATTTGCATACTTGTGTTGTGAAATGTTTAATATGTTTACATTCGGCAATAACAATTTTTATTATAACCTTGCATCACTTATGGTTTTTATTAATTTCTATATACTTTGACTGTACATCATTATTTTTACCTCCTGTATGTTCACAAGTTATACGAGTCTTATTTTTATTTTTTTAGACTCCTGATGCAGGCCTTTTGGTCGAAACACAGCATTGTGTTGAGTCGCTTTGATTTCCAATAAACACTGTTTTACTCAAGATTGTTTACGTTCCTGTCTCTAGAAACTCTGGACTCTATTCCTACTCTTCTCTCCAAGTCACTTTGTGGGATCTTTTGAGTTCTCCACGTACGTGGATTCTCTTTGGACTATAATGGACTATCTAGAGAAGGATTTTATTGAACCTTCAAGAATTTGTGAAAAGGTCAGATCGAGTTGTCTTATTTCCCTTGGGATAGAATTCCACCATTTAGTGCCTAAAAGAGAGAAATCTTGAGTTAGAGTGGATTTGTATTTGACATTTTTGTAATTAAGGAAGTGTAGAATGAGATAATCCCTTGCACTAAACTTGAGTTGGGAGATCTATCATGTCACACATAGTTTGGAGCCATCCTGTAAATGATTTTTTAAATAAAAGTATATATGTTTTGAAAATGATTCTAGCTTTAATGGTAACCAATGTAGTCTAATGAGGAGTGGTGATGGTGATGCTCTTCCAAATTTAGTGACTTTACAAACCAGTCAAGCAACAGTGTTTTGTGTTTGTAATTTCTTCATTAGTAATGCTTTATTCCTAGGTAGATGGCATTACAGTAGTTTAATTGTGATAACACCATCATTTGAATAAGTGCACGGAACGAATTAATTGCAAAGAATGGTCTTAGTCTTTTCAGTCTGCAGAGACTACTAAATGCCTTAGTGACCAACCTGAATTCAGGTGTTGGTCAATGATGACTCCTTATTTTTAATTTAGTTTTTAGGGATAAGTTGTCTGGACAATGTTTTGCTCGAGGGTATTATGAGAGTTGGAGACGATGAGGTGAAAAGTAGTAGCCCAATTTTCCATCGGGTCCAAGATATTTCAGATTATGTCTAGAATGCTTTGGATTTGGTTCTCAAATGGTAAATAGATAGTGACGTCGTATATAAAAGATTTAAAGCCTTTGGCTTCAAAGAGTTGACTTAATGGTCACTCACAATATTAAAGAGGATTGGAGAGATTGGAGAGCCTTGGGGCACACCACAATCTGGGAACCATGCTGAGGAAGTAGTCCAGACATGTTTACTTGTTAAAATCTAGACTTAAGAAAGCCCATAAACCATCTGTGGACATTACAACAGATACCCATGTTGTCCAGTAATATGGATAAAATATTATGACCTACCTTGTCAAAAGCACTAGACATATCAAGCTGGAGGATGACAACTTTACCAATGCTTATAGTTTTCCTGAATGTGGAAAGGAGTGTGGCGAGCACTGTTTCTCAGTCAACCTCTTGACAACCATAGGTCAGCCATGTCATTGGTGGCCAATGTGATATATTCATAACCTAAGCAAGTCCCAAACCTAGCAGCAGCCAGCCATTCTCATGTTAATAAACAAGGACACAACCAAAACTCTGGTCAGTGCCTAAGATAATCTCATCCTATAGTATCTGCATGTAATATGTATATACTCCCCCTAACCAGCAGGCCTTAACCTTCCTCTTCCCCCCCCCCCCCCCTCCAAAACACACACTGCCATCCAGCATAAAGGAGCCCTGGCTCCTAGCTCTCTTAACACAGAAAAAGCTTGACAGAGCCACAAAATCAGGAGGACCTGCAGCAGGCTGGGCCCCACTCCTCCCGAGGATTCCCCCCCCCCCTTTCATGCAAAGGCAGTAACAAACAGAACACCATCCCCAAAAGAGCAGCTGTTCCAGTCTGTGCAAACACTCCTACAGCCGCATGATAAAGGAACCTGGGGTGGGAGGGAAGACACACACCAGGCTCTGAGGAAACTATCGTAAATGAAAAAGTGGGCATGATTTCAGAGAAGAAAGGAGTGTCAAAATACAGGAAACGCCAGAACACACAAAATTATAACTTACAGAGAACAAAGTTGTTACAGTACTTTAAAAAGCTTTGCTATGTTAACATTGAAAGCAAGAGAGTTTGTCCTACTAACTTTTTCTGTTATGTGAAAGACCAGCCAGGTATTTCACATAGCAAAGGACTCAAGTATAAAGAAATGCTGTTCCTCTGCTAAGGCAACGTTTCGCCAATTGAACCACTATCAACAAAAAGTCAGTTCATGCTGAGGCCAAAAGTGCCCATAGGCATGTTAGAGCAGCACAGCGAGAATAACTTTCCGCTGACCTTGCAGACCCTTTTCCCAGTGCTCCGACTGTGCATTAAGACACCGGATACAGTAAATTGCACTATGCTTCAGCCCAGCAGTTTACTCCAGATTTTCATGTACTAGTCTTCCACCAGATGCAGCAAGACTTCTAGTGCAGGAAATCTTGAGGAAAAACCACTATGCTAAAGGACAGCACATTGAGCATACAAGATGCTTGAAAAATAAATTGTTCCCAATATTAAAAAACTATGCTAAAGTTCAGTGGGATTTTTTTTTCTAATTTGCCATTTCAAATAGTACAAAGACAACATTTTGTAATATGTATATTGTTCTGGATTTCTCATCAAAGATACACAACTTCAACTTGGTCTACAATGAGGAGGGGAACCAAACGTTAGTAAATCCATAGGACGAAAGAAAAAAAAAAAATAGAAAAATGAATAAAGAGTAAGGGAAAAAAAAATCCCTCTCACACTCCTAACAAACCCAAATTAACCCTAGCCAGCTGGGGGGGTCAAGAAAGAGTAATGCCTTTACCTTCCAGAAAAATCTCTCAACTGGTTCATAAAAGATGTACCTAACATTCTGATATACCACAAAAAGGTTGCAAATTCGAGTTGGAAGGAAGTTCGTAAAGTTACTACAGAACACGATTCCAAAAAAACTTCTTCTGTCTAGACACATCAGGAAACACCTGCACCCTCTCACCTAAACTTGAGGTATCTGCAGTCTTGTAATACAATCTCAATACCGAGTCCCGATCTTGGTGGAAAACAAAAGAAACCAATAAAGTGGCTCTGGCTGTTACTTCCAACTCTAAAGACTTCAAAATTTCTGAAATGTTCAGATTATCCGGGGGCTCGTTTTTGTTGTTTTTTTTTTGTTTTTTAGTTGAAACTACAAAATATTTTCTGCAGAGGTGGAAAAGCAGCTTCTGGAAATTCAACACAGTTTGCAAGAAACTATGGAAAATGTCTCTTGGAGTTAGTCTAGATTGTGGAAAATTTAAAAATCTCAAAATTCAAACCCAAGTATTCTCCAGATTTTCAATTTTCCTCAAAATTAGTGACTTGTCATGCAATTAAAAGCAACTGAGAAAAATTTAACTCAAGATCTATCCAATGTGTCAACCCTGGCAGTGCAACTTAACTCTCTGAGTCCCAAAGCTTCACTTCTTCCCCACCCCAGAAGCAGAAATGTCCAGCAAAGGTGAGGCAACTGCATAAGATGTTATAGTGGCTTGCCACAAGGACCTAGGAGCCAGTGAAGAGGGAAGAACTCCTTGCAGCTTTGCCTTGCTCTTAAGCATCGTGAAAAATCTGCACCAAAGAAGTCTACAGGTAAAAAGAACCAGCATGGGAGCACCTAGCAGCAGCGTGTTACTCTGACTCCATCTTGGTTCCCTGAGATTTTATTTTTTTTAAACTTTTGGCAGATACTGAAAACTCACTGTACAATACAGCGCCAGAAGATACCACCATTACAGTGCAGCAAAAGAAACTTCCCAATGTTAGCGCTAACGGCATGCAAATTTTATGCACGCTGTTAGCACTGAGCATTGGGAAGTAAGGAGGGGGAACGTGCCCAGCACATGCGCATTGGCCTCCCTTCCCTTGTGAATTTCATACACAGAACAAGTTACTCACCTTGAGCTACTACTGAAAAATGTGTGAGCACAATCTAAATAAAAGTTTGAGCCTGGTCGATGTCTGCAATGGCTGAAAGGAGAGTCATAAGAGCAGCATCAGGGCAAAGAGGTTCCAGCATTTTTCAAGGGCCTGGACAACTGGTCAAATGACATTGCCAAGGTGAGCTAAAGCCCAAGAAGCATTATGCAAGCTAGCAATCATGGAGCCAGAACCACAGTTCCATGCGAGGAATCAATAAAAAAAAAAAAAAAAAAAACCACCACCACCACGTTTAAAATATTGGCAGGCCAGTGTGCAAATTCCAGCAGGATTTCTATGTCCCAGACATCACTACTACTAATTTTTATAGTGCTACTAGACAAACGCAGTGCTTTAAAAATTATATGCAGGTACTCTCTCTGTTCCTAGTGGGCTCACAATCTTTGTACCTGGGGCAATGGAGAGTTAAGTGACTTGCCCAGGATCACAAGGAGTGCAACACCAGCTCTGAGCTGACATTGGAGTTACAGCAGTAGGAGCACCCTTATGAGGTGCTCTCTTCTCTGATCAAAACAGGAATAGGAAATTACCATTTATATGTTTCTGCCTATATTTGCATGCTGTTTACAGTGTTACTTCCCACACTCCTTGTTTTCAGTGGTCAGGGCCTCTGATCCTACTGCACTAGCAAATGCAGGTGCTAGTCCTGCTCTAATGGCCTCTACACCTGCATCTTAATGGCAGCTCAGGGCACTTCAACTCTAATGACCCAAATATCCATGATGGCCCAGAACCCTCTGATTTCTCCCACCTCAAAACACTCTCGACACCTCTGTCCCCCACCCCAAACCTTAAGAAATGTTCCCATTTGACCATGCCCCCCCCCCAATGATTTACTTGATGCCCAAGTGACCCCCTTGCACCAAAATTATGCTGGGGGCTCAAGTAGCCCCAAGAATCCTCTACATACAGTGGTGGAAATAAGTATTTGATCCCTTGCTGATTTTGTAAGTTTGCCCACTGACAAAGACATGAGCAGCCCATAATTGAAGGGTAGGTTATTGGTAACAGTGAGAGATAGCACATCACAAATTAAATCCGGAAAATCACATTGTGGAAAGTATATGAATTTATTTGCATTCTGCAGAGGGAAATAAGTATTTGATCCCCCACCAACCAGTAAGAGATCTGGCCCCTACAGACCAGGTAGATGCTCCAAATCAACTCGTTACCTGCATGACAGACAGCTGTCGGCAATGGTCACCTGTATGAAAGACACCTGTCCACAGACTCAGTGAATCAGTCAGACTCTAACCTCTACAAAATGGCCAAGAGCAAGGAGCTGTCTAAGGATGTCAGGGACAAGATCATACACCTGCACAAGGCTGGAATGGGCTACAAAACCATCAGTAAGACGCTGGGCGAGAAGGAGACAACTGTTGGTGCCATAGTAAGAAAATGGAAGAAGTACAAAATGACTATCAATCGACAAAGATCTGGGGCTCCACGCAAAATCTCACCTCGTGGGGTATCCTTGATCATGAGGAAGGTTAGAAATCAGCCTACAACTACAAGGGGGGAACTTGTCAATGATCTCAAGGCAGCTGGGACCACTGTCACCACGAAAACCATTGGTAACACATTACGACATAACGGATTGCAATCCTGCAGTGCCCGCAAGGTCCCCCTGCTCCGGAAGGCACATGTGACGGCCCGTCTGAAGTTTGCCAGTGAACACCTGGATGATGCCGAGAGTGATTGGGAGAAGGTGCTGTGGTCAGATGAGACAAAAATTGAGCTCTTTGGCATGAACTCAACTCGCCGTGTTTGGAGGAAGAGAAATGCTGCCTATGACCCAAAGAACACCGTCCCCACTGTCAAGCATGGAGGTGGAAATGTTATGTTTTGGGGGTGTTTCTCTGCTAAGGGCACAGGACTACTTCACCGCATCAATGGGAGAATGGATGGGGCCATGTACCGTACAATTCTGAGTGACAACCTCCTTCCCTCCGCCAGGGCCTTAAAAATGGGTCGTGGCTGGGTCTTCCAGCACGACAATGACCCAAAACATACAGCCAAGGCAACAAAGGAGTGGCTCAGGAAGAAGCACATTAGGGTCATGGAGTGGCCTAGCCAGTCACCAGACCTTAATCCCATTGAAAACTTATGGAGGGAGCTGAAGCTGCGAGTTGCCAAGCGACAGCCCAGAACTCTTAATGATTTAGAGATGATCTGCAAAGAGGAGTGGACCAAAATTCCTCCTGACATGTGTGCAAACCTCATCATCAACTACAGAAGACGTCTGACCGCTGTGCTTGCCAACAAGGGTTTTGCCACCAAGTATTAGGTCTTGTTTGCCAGAGGGATTAAATACTTATTTCCCTCTGCAGAATGCAAATAAATTCATATACTTTCCACAATGTGATTTTCCGGATTTAATTTGTGATGTGCTATCTCTCACTGTTACCAATAACCTACCCTTCAATTATGGGCTGCTCATGTCTTTGTCAGTGGGCAAACTTACAAAATCAGCAAGGGATCAAATACTTATTTCCACCACTGTATCTTTAATGTTGGGAGGCAGAAGCAAATGGGCAATACTCCTGCCTCCCAATGTTAAAGGTGCAGAGGGTGTGGGGAGGGAGGAGGAGGATCAGGCACTTCAGGACCCCAACAAACTTTTGGTGGAAGGTTTAAGGGGGTTTCAAAGGGCCACCAAGGAAATCTTCAAGGTATGTGTGGAGGGAAGGGAGTGCTGAGGGGTTAGAGGTCCAGGAACAGTCAAAGACATTTTTCCAAGTTGGGGGGAGGGGGGGGGGGGCGGGAAAGCAAGGCCCGGAGAGAGTCAGGGGTATCCAATACACAAAGCCTCCAGCTGTCACTAGCACAGACCTGTGTGTGTACACGCCTCCAGTCTGGTCAACAAAGTTAGTGCATTTTTTTTTTTTGTTAGCGATTAGGAGGACATGCAAAACAGACTCCAGAGTAAAGGGGAGGATTATGAAGAATCTGCTAAGCCAAAATTGCTAAACAAATATTTCTGTTATGTGTTCACAGTTGAAGGACTGGGACTAGGGCTGCAGAATACAAACACAATGGAAGTTTGCTGGAACTTGAACGATTTTCAGAGGACTGTGTTCATAAGGAGTTACACAAGGTGGACAAAGTGATGGGGCTGAACAGCATACATTCAAGAGTACTAAAGGGGGCAGGTATGGTCCCTCTCCACAAACATGGAAGGGGGAGGAGGTTGAGAACTGCAGGCAGGGCCGGTCTTACGCAGAGGCGACCAAGGCGGCCACATAGGGCCCCGCGCTTAAGGGGGCCCTGCACGGCGAGCCTCAACTCTGCCTCTCTAAGCCCCGCTCACTCGGACCGCATCATCATGATCGCTCCGCTCCCGCCTCCTGCCACCGGTGCCCCCCCCCGCTGAGCCCGCCGTCAGCTCCCGCCTCCCAGTCCAACGACTGTTGCAGCGATGGCATGGCCCCGACAGACAGTTGCAGGCACGACGGCTCATCCCAGCTTTTCCCTTCCGCCTTCCCGCTCAATGTCCCGCCTCCTTCTCATGAGGTATTTCCTGTTTCCGCAAGGGCGGGCGGGAGTCATTGAGCGGGAAGGGAAAAGGAGCTGCAGCGTGGTCGGAGGTGAGCCATCGCCTGGTGCCAGTGCGAGTGTGACTTAAAAAATAAAGAAACTTATGATTTATGCTTGTGACGGCAACTTCATCACTCAGGTAGAACAAACAATTAACCTTTCTGTAACAGAACTATGCTGCCGTGCTTTTCCCAGTAAGCCATTTTAATTTTCAGGTTAATATAATCAGTTGTAAGGAATCTATTACAGAAGATCAAAGCTTGTGCATGATGGTTTTTTAGCTTAACGTGACAAGTGCTCCATTTCTTGGAGTCTAGAATGGGTAAGCTCTCTTGAGCAGGGACTGTCCTTCCCCATGTTTAAACTTGTACAGCGCTGCGTAACCCTGGCAGCGCTATAGAAATGCTAAGTAGTAGTAGTAGTAGTTATATGCAATTTTATCTGTGTTTTGGATGCTTCACAGTCTTGTTTGATGGCATACAGTTTGCTTTTATATGTTACTGTAAATTACTTCTTGAAGCATTTAGTAGAGGTAGAGCATTAGAGAGCAAATCGAAGGTTGCAAAGAAATTGACTATTACACAGCAGGTGGTCTCACAAACAACCTAGTTACCCAATATAAATAATTTACTAGGGACTCCCCAGTCACACTTAAAATTTTCTAAAAATGGAATAATCTTTTCAATGGGGTGGAGCTAAGGTGGGGCGGAGCTAGGATAGGGCCCCACCAAATTGGTCTGCACAGGGCCCCGCACTTGCTAAGAACAGCCCTGACTGCAGGCCAGTCAGACTTGTCTTGTAAGTACATTTATTGAAATGCTTCAGAAACAGAATAGTAAGGGTCTTGCAATGCAAGGAGCAGGATTAAATGGTCAGTATTATTAATAGAGAAGGGTAGATAATGGGGTTAACTAGGGGTCTGGGCCGGGGCTGCTGCTTTTTAACATTTATAAGTCATCTAGACAATTCAAAGTTGTTAAATCACAAGAGGATTGTAAAAAAAAAAAAAAAAAAAATTTGCAAGAGGACCTTACGAGACTGGGCATCCAAATGGCAGATATTTAATGAGAGCAAGTGCAAAGTGATGCATGTAGGAAAGAGGAACCCAAACCATAGCTATGAGATCAAAGATGCCACACTAGGAGTCACTGCCCAAGAAAAAGACCCTCTGCTCAGTGTGCAGTGGCTAAGAAAGCAAAACACGTTAGGAATTATTAGGAAAGGAATGGAGATTATAATAATGCCTTTGTATCGCTCCTCAAATATTGTATGCAATTCTTGTCACTGCATCTCAAAAAAAAAAAAAAAAAAAAAAGATATAGAATTAGAAGAGGTACAGAGAACGGCCATGAAAATGATAAAGGGGGCGGGATAACTTCCCTATGAGAAAAGGCTAAAGAGGCTAGGGCTCTTCAGTTTGAGGAACAGACAGCTGAGGGGGAGATATGATAGAGGTCTATAAAATACTGAATGCAGTGGAATAGAGTGGAACAGGTAGATGTGAATCACTTATTTACTCTTTCCAAAATACAAGGAATGGGGGCATACAATGAAGCTACTAAGTAATAGTAAATTTAAAACAAAACTGTAGAAAATGTTTCTTCACCTAACGTGTAATTAAGCTCTAGAATTTGCTGCCCAAGAATGTGGTTAAAAGCAGTTAGCTTAGCAGGGTTTTAAAGTTTGGATAATTTTCTAAAAATAAGAGTCCATAAGCCATTATTACAATGGACTTCAGAAAACTCACTGCTTATTTCTAGGATAAGCAGCATAAAATCTGTTTTACCGTTCTGGCGTCAGGTACTTGTGACCTGGACTGGCCACTGTTGGAAACAAAATACAGGGCCGGGGGGGGGGGGGGGGGGGGGTGGGGAGAGATGGGCACTGACATTTTCCTTCTGCTTCTTTGTACCTCCAGCTCAATCTGAACCAGGACTACATTCTGTAGCAGCAAGCCTTCATTCACAACTCACAATTCTCCAGACATTCTCCTCGACATAATTTCTCTGGTCACCGCAGCAGAAGTCCTGGGCTGGGGGCCATGCACCACTGGTCCTTCCAAAATCCTGTAATAACTGGCCCTGTATTTGGTCAGGAGCTACCCTCAAGCAATGGCTAACTCAACTGCCCCACCCCCAAATCGAGGAAACTTGCCTCTACAGCATTCTTAGCCTTAATAACCCAGACATGTCCTGGCCACAGCACTTGTGTTTGCATGTTTATATTATGCACCAGTGAGCTGTGCTGCCTAGAGCAAATCAGCTATTTAGAAGGGTCAAACCTTATTCAATTATGCATATGACCCATTCACTTCAGTTTCCTTGCATTCATGTCCTAACTCAGGATGTAACTTTTGACCCTATTAGTCAATTCTAAAGGGCCCTAGTCCTATATCCTCTACAAGCCAGATTGCCATAGTGGGCATAGTAATTGAAAGCTGTCTCTGCTTTCCACCTCTTTCTGCTCCTAAACTGCATTGTCTTTTTACCAGTAATTTATTCAATTATCTACAGAAAGACTTCTGCTTATATTAACCCACAATCAGTTCAGCACTCTTGATTTCAACTATGTACAGTAAGTTTATTTGTAATAAAAACAGCTGAATATAAAGAAAGCACGTTCATTAATGCTGATCTTGTTTACCTTGCTATCAAATACAACCAAAACATATTTTAAGGCCAGTACGGTGGGATTGAACAGAAGATCACCTGCACAGCAATGAGACTTAAGTGGGCCTATATTCTATTTTTGTGCGTCATTGATGAGGACTTTTAACCGTCTGGGAGATTTAAAAGTAAATAAGATGCTTTTACGGCGTGTGAGCCGTCTGGATGTTGTATGTGGCAGTTATGTCAGTGCTTGCCCCCCCCCCCCCCCATCTGTGGTGGGCTTCACAGGCCCTTTCACCCTTGGCCTGCTGCTGCACTTCTTCTGCTCAAAACCAGATTGTACATCTTTTGTCATGAGGCAGTGGCTTCACTAGTCTGCTCCAAGATCATTACAGTAACATAGTAGATGACGGCAGAAAAAGACCTGCATAGTCCATCTAGTCTGCCCAAAAAGATAAATTCATATGTGCTACTTTTTGTGTATACCTTACCTTGATTTGCATCTGTCATTTTCAGGGCACAGACCATATAAGTCTGCCCAGCACTATCCCCGCCTCCCACCACCCAATCTCGGCTAAGCTTCTGAGGATCCATTCCCTCAGAACATGATTCCTTTATGTTTATCCCTCGCATGTTTGAATTCCGTTACCGTTTTCCTCTCCACCACCTCCCGCGGGAGAGCATTCCAAGCATCCACCACTCTCTCCGTGAAAAAATACTTCCTGACATTTTTCTTGAGTCTGACCCCCTTCAATCTCATGTCATGCCCTTCATGTCCCTGCCTCCCACCACCAGCTCTGGCACAGACCGTATAAGTCTGCCCAGCACTATCCCCGCCTCCCACTACCAGCTCTGCTATCCAATCTCGGTTAAGCTCCTGAGGAGCTATGAAAGAAGCACCCAAGTCACATACTGCAGGATGAGGACTTGCAGTGGGTGTTTCTGAATGTTAGGGGGGTGGGTGGGTGGGATCCATGTGACCACTACATGCCTCACTTAAAGAATATGTGCTGCTATTTGGTTCTGCTGTTGACATTAGGGGACACTCAGAACAGGTCTGGATGGAGATCTCGGACACCATCATCGCAGAGACCTTCAGGCAATGGACGGAACAACTCAAAATGAAGCCTACTATGCAGCTACTTGTTCTCACTTTGTGGAATCACTTTTCCCCAGACATCCAGCTGGATATTTAAAAATTCAAGCAGCCTTAAAAACATTTTACTAAGGCATTCCCTCCAGACCGATTAGTCTCAGCACTGCTAGCTTCCTGAGCAGCAATTTATGTTATGTACCTTAACTCCCAAGCCCAGTCCGGATATCCACAACGAATATGCATGAAAGAGTTGCATGTAATGGAGGCAGGGTATGCAAATCAAATTCATGCATAGTTGCTGTGGATATCCTGAAAACCTGACTGGCAAGGGGTACTCCAGGACTGAATTTGGGAAACACTGCCTTATCCCTTATGCATTTTTGTTCTAGTTAATCTCTGTAATCTCTATTTAGGACAGAGGTAGGCAACCTCGGTCCTCGAGGGCTACAACCCAGTTGGATTTTCAAGATTTCCCCAATGAATATGCACGAGATCTGTGTATAAACCATGCAAATAGATCTTGAGCATATCCACTGGGGAAATCTTGAAAACCTGACCGAGTTGTAGCCCTCGAGGACCGAGGCTTTCCATACTGATTTAGAATCTATATTTATGATGTAACCTAGGCAACTTCTTGTTCCCCCCCACCCAAGTTTCCATGACCTCTTCCCCTTTACTTACTTTGTAAACTGCTTGTTGGGTGGTACATCAAATAAAGGTAACCAATGATGAGTGTCTAACACATTGGGTCTGATATTCAAAGCAATCTACCCAGCCACGGACTGATTAAATCACTTGGTCGGGGCTAGCTGCTATTCAGCTGCACTTAACCAGCTAACTGCAGCTGAATATTGCAAAGTCGGCTAACTTAGGGGTGCTTGGGGGTGATCTGGGGGTGCAGTCAGCACTTGGCCACTTAAGTGCTGATATTCAGCCCTTAAGCACTCGGGTGTACCGCATAAAAGTCTGTAAGTGATGAATATTGACTTAAGCGGCTAAGTGTTAGTCAGTTTAAAAATAACCAGATATTCAAAGCCAAACCCTGCACAGGTCCCAGGCTTTGAATATCCAGGAATAACGCTGTCGCTCACCGAAGCCTTAGCATTGTCTTAGCATGATTGTAAATCTTTAGAATGTCATCAGAGGGTGGAAATATGCACTGATGGATTGATCCTTCCAACCACAGAAATGCTATAATTATGGAGAATACATTTACTTAAAAAAGATTTAACACACATCAAGTCTACAAGACCTCAAAGAGTACACAAAAACGACATGTGCATGCACAGGTTCTCCTTATAAGAATGTGGTTGTACCAGTTTTCTATTAAAAAAAAAAACAAAAACAGCACATCTGTGACAAAACTCAGCTCGTCTCTGCTTGAAAAGTCATCTGAGAATCATTGGTTGGGTTGAGCTAATACTCTTCAGTCAAAATGCTTTGGTAGTTAAGGATGGACAGTCTTAAAAGCTGTTCTTTTGTTTATAGAACACTCAGCACTCTATTAAAGTTCTACTTTTCTTAAGCAAATATTTGAACTTCAATTACAGGTCACAATCTCTGCAGTAAGGGAGCAGATTTCCATGCTTACAGAGACAACTTCTAAAAAAGCCAATTCTTCCAAAGCTTTAAAAAATTGACTAGCAGTAGTTCAATAGTTTTATGGTATTTTTCTTCCATTCTTAAAGAAGTATCACTACCTACATTCATTGAGCTAGCTACCAGCTTGCAGGGCTGTCTTTAGGTATGGCAAGCAGTGTAGTTGCCAAGTACACAAGGGGTGCCAATGGAAGCATCAAGCACTTGCAAATTTTGAGCCATGCAAAGCCTGTGACTGACCCCACCTCCTCTGACACGCCTCTCACCTCGCAGCCAGCCCACTTGCTTACTTTTTGGCCCCATTCCTTTATCACATTTTAGGTCAGTTTTGGACTACAATCAGAAAAAAAAAAAAAGCATAGGATCAGCAAGCTGTGCGAGCATAATTTTGATGAAGGATTTATTTTGACTTCAAGGAAGGAAGACTTCTTAATGAAAAGTCCAAGCTTCTGAAACAAGCACTGGGTACTTTCCCTACACTTAAAATGGAACACTATCATTTACCAGGTGCCTTTAACCAGGAAGGCTGGTGCTTACTTAGTATTTCAGTTGCCAGGATCTCTAAGTAATGAATTAACCAAAAGCAACTTTGGGAGGAAAAAATAAAGAATCTTTAACCTGAATTTAAACAAAAACAAAACTCATTTTCTCCAGATTTTATGCTACAAGATCTGCAGCTGATTCTTACTGAGGGCAATTCAGGTCACATGACAATAAGCTTACATTCAAAACTGATAAGCTGGGGGATCAGCTATTAGAAAACTAGCTACATGCTCAAAAATGAGCTACAAGTGGCCTAGTAGTTAGGGTGGTGGACTTTGGTCCTGGGGAACTGAGGAACTGAGTTCGATTCCTACTTCAGGCACAGGCAGCTCCTTGTGACTCTGGGCAAGTCACTTAACCCTCCATTGCCATGAGTGGGAAAGTGCGGGGTACAAATGTAACAAAAAAAAAAATAAGAGGGATTTTAATTTTTTTCTTAAATTTAAAATGGCAACTGAATTATCTGAATTGTTAGTACTGTTGGACCGGCAGAGAGATTTAAGACCAACTCTCCTTACTACTGAATTTCAAAAGCTTTTACCAGGCACACGAAGTGCTATACAGATATGAGAGACTCTCTGATCCACAGATCATAACTTAAGTCAAGAGAACCTCACAAGAATATATTATAGAGAAGTGATCAAGATCCAAATATGTTCAAACAACAAGGCAGCCAATCATAAGACGCAACACTGTGCAAAATGAGAGCAGATCAAAAGAACTGGTCCTCATAAACATTTATTCTTATTAAAATAAAAAAAACTAGCCTAACACTGCTATGTTTGGCCCCTTCTGAGGGCAAAACATGGCCATGTCAGACTTCTATTTTAATTATTACAAATAAATATTTCGGAACAGTTCTTTTGATCTGTTCTTTTTGCACCATGTTGGATTTGAATATGGCCAGAGAAGGACAATGCACCAACTTAGGAAGCTGGTTCCAGACAAATAGTGTGGCAAGCGAAAAGAACGTAGTAAGGAATTGAGCAATGGAGAAGCAGAGGTAAGAATGACTTGCACCCTTCCTCGTGAACCTGGTTGATCTGGCAAGGAGACAGATGAGAAGAAGCTACAGACTGAATACACTTGTACACGAATATGCAGAGAGAGAAGTGACTTAGCAGTTAGAACATAGCTGGGAACCAGGATTCAATTCCCACTTCTGCCCTTGGGCAAGTCATTACATCCCACTGCCTCATGTACTCACTTAGATCATGAGTCCTTGAGGAAGGGCATATTGTACCTGGGTACAGCACTGCATACAAGGTGAAACACAAACATTATTCATTAGAGGGGATGGGAGCCAACATCACTTGGAGAGGGTTACACAGTCACAGCAATGCAGAAGATAAACCATGCAGCCACATTCTAACAGACTGCAGTGGAGAAAGATAGTTCACAGGAGACCCACAAGAAGCAGCCTGCTGAAGTCTAAACAGGTGATGACATATGGATGAGTATTTTGGTATTCATGATCAGAAAGGAAGAGATGGATTTTAGTAATGCTGAAAAGGAGTGTCCAGCCCAGAAGAAACTGTATGGTTATAAGAAAACCCTGCCTCAGACAAGGTTGTAGAGAAGAGCAGACAGTACTGGACAAAGGGGCAAGTGAATAACTCACTGTTGGGGGGAGGGGAGGTGTCGGGGTAACAAATTGGTCAAAGATGAAGAGCAGAGTAGAGAGCTGCATGGAACAGAGATTGCAGGAATCCCACAGGGATGGAAGAAGTTGTTGTGGAAGTCCTATGGGAGTGTAGTCAAACATCATTGGCAACATCAGAATGAGGCTTGGAATTCCCAGAGAGGCAGCTAGGACACTACACTGAGGTATGGAACACTGATTAGTGAATACTACCTAAAAAATTGTGGAAGGCTGTTGGGATTCGGGAACAAAGGGCTGTGACCTGTGGCAACGTGTGGGGAAGGAGGAGAGGGGATGAGTGGGGGTATGGAATGGATCTTAGCAGGTATGGGTCAAGGCAGTTGGAATGCTGGTGGGTGGGAGCAGAAGAACATAGCTGCAGATCAAATTCAAAATGGCACCCTTATAGCCTGCTCTTTTTCCCCACAGCATAAGAAGTGGATAAAATTCAGATAGAGGCACTTAAGTATTAATCTAAACATTGAACTACACTAACCTATCCAAATACATCTTCAGTTCAGAGCTGAAAAAAAAAAAAAAGTATGCCTATATTGTCTAATATGAAATGGCACACACCAGAATTGTGTTTTTGTTAGCAAAGTGATCTTATGGTAAAAATACTAAAAGGAAATTTTAAGACAAATCAGGAATATAAGACCTTTGAAGTCAAAATGATGAAGTATTTTGACACCCACCAGAAAGGACTTAAAGATCTGGGCTTTTTATCCCACTATAAACCATAAACTTATACTGTTATATCCGTATCTCCGTCTCACCCACTCAGCCCCACCCTCTTCCTGCAAGACAGTCATTGGAATGCTTTTGTGTTTCACTTATATATTCTGATATTTGTCAACATTTGCTTATTTCCGATCTGAAGTGTTATCTTCAAAACGTTAATCAAAAAATGTATTTAGTCTAATTAAAAAAATAAAAATGTATCTTACTTTATTTCTCCTTTTTGTTAGAAAACTACATTTAATGTTTGTTCAAAGTGTCCGGTCTTAACCTTTCTTAAAAGGCTTCTTTCCAGTTGTAGTAGTTTCAGAAGTTTCATACATAAAGAAATGGCTCCACAACTTGGGTCTACATTCACGTGGATAAATTTTTACCAGAAAAATACTTTAATTGTAAAGACTAAGTGAAACCCCCACATTGTGTTAAGTGCATGAACAATAAGTACACAATAGGGATATTTGGGGGGTGATCAAGTTTCCAAATTTATTTTATGTTTCAACATTTTTATTGATGACATCTCAAAAACAAATACTTTACATCTCTTGATATGCAAACTCGGTATTAAAACAAGGAACAGTGAAAACTATTTGCTACACTTAGTCAAATTTATTAAAAAAAAAATTATATACCGCTTAGAGAGCCATCCAGGTGTTTACAATATCCAAAGTTAGAAATAAGGAAAAGAACGCCAAAATAATTCAATAGGACAGTGGAAAGAATTAAAAGTAATCATCCACGCAGAGACAAACAGAACCAACCATCATAACGCAAGCAATCCTACCCAAACACCCACAAAAGACCACAGACACATACACACCTGGTGTTAATCAGACCAGGCCCCAGCATCTAATACCCAAAGGATAAGTCAGCTACACTAAGAAGTTTGTTTAAACTGAACTTTTTCTTCCTTCCAAAAAAAAAAATCACTGGAACCACAAAAAAATACCTTCCCATAATGCCAATGTCACTGAGCTCAGTAAATCACAAATGTTAGTCAAAGTAGTAGTTGTAAAGTGAAATTTACAAACACCAGGCTGCTCTGACACTAATGGCAGATGACTCAGAGGAGAAGCAATAAGAAAGTTAAAGTCTGAAAGAAAAAGGTTTCCAGGAAAAACACCAGAAAAAGGGGGTGGGCAGGGACATTCTTGTGAGTTAAAACCATAGGGTTTACCTTCCACTAGGAAGGGGAACGACGGGAATAGCAGCAATACAGCAGGATTCAAAAGAGAATTATGAAGTAAAAGTAAATATGAACATTAGCCAGAGACTTAGATGAGCCATCTCTCATACCTGGAAATTAACTACTTTTTGGGATCTCCTAGGTACTTGTGATCGGGATTGGCCAATGTTAGAGAAAATGTTGGACATCCTGCATGCAGAGTCAGATCAGTCTGTCTTATATGCTGGAGAGGGGCCTGGCTCTGCTTTACCCAGCAGGCTTCATACTCTCTCCCTCTCACACTGAGATGCCACAGCCATAGCTGCTCTTGTGTCTGGGGAACGGGTCAGTTTCCTCGAAGACTGAGGCTTGTTCTAAAAAGCCATGGGCAGGCAAACAATTTTTCATAAACCGCAGTGTCACTGAGTAGAGAATTCAGCCGAGCGTGTGTGGTTACTACATATGTACATAAATATTGCCACCCTGGGAAAGACCAAAGGTCCATCAAGCCCAGCATTTTGTTTCCAACAGTGGCTAATCCAGGTCACAAATACCTGGCAAGAGCCCAAAAAAGTACAAAACATTCTATACTGCTTATCCCAGAAATAGTGGATTTTCCCCAAGTCCATTTAATAATGGTTTATGGACTTTTCCTTTAGGAAGCCGTCCAAATCTTTTTTAAACTCCGTTAAGCTAACCGCCTTTACCACATTCTCTGGCAACAAATTCAAGAGTTTAATTACACGTTGACTCAAGAAAAAGTTTCTCCAATTTGTTTTAAATTTACTACTTTGTAGCTTCATCGCATGCCCCCTAGTATTTTTGGAAAGCGTAAACAGACGCTTCACATATACCTGTTCCACTGCACTCATTTTATAGACCTCTATCAAATCTCCCCTCAGCCGTCTTTTCTCCAAGCTGAAGAGCCCTAGCTGCTTTAGCCTTTCCTCATAGGGAAGTCGTCCCATCCCCTTTATCATTTTCGTCGCCCTTCTCTGCACCTTATCTAATTCCACTATATCTTTTTTGAGATGCGGCGACCAGAATTGAACACAATATTCGAGGTGCGGTCGCACCATGGACCAATACAAAGGCATTATAACATCCTCATTTTTGTTTTCCATTCTTTTCCTAATACCTAACATTCTATTTGCTTTCTTAGCCGCAGCAGAACACTGAGCAGAAGGTTTCAATGTATCATCAACACCACCACCTAGATCCCTTTCTTGTTCTGTGACTCCTAACGTGGAACCTTGCATGATGTAGCTATAATTCGGGTTCTTCTTTCCCACATGCATCACTTTGCACTTGCTCACATTAAAACATCATCTGCCATTTAGACGCCCAGTCTCCCAAGGTCCTCTTGTAATTTTTCACAATCCTCCCGTTATTTAATGACTTTGAATAACTTTGTGTCATCAGCAAATTTAATTACCTCACTAGTTACTCTCATCTCTAGGTCATTTATAAATGTTAAAAAGTAGCAGTCCCAGCACAGACCCCTGGGGAACCCCACTAACTACCCTTCTCCATTGAGAATACTGATCATTTAACCCTACTCTCTGTTTTCTATCTTTTAACCAGTTTTTAATCCACAATTGAACATTACCTCCTATCCCAAGACTCTCCAATTTCCTCTGGAGTCTTTCATGAAGTACTTTGTCAAACGCCTTCTGAAAATCCAGATACACAATATCAACCGGCTCACCTTTATCCACATGTTTGTTCACCCCTTCAAAGAAATGCAGTAGATTGGTGAGGCAAGATTTCCCTTCAATAAATCCATGGTGACTGTCTCATTAATCCATGCTTTTGAATATGCTCTGTAATTTTCTTAAGAAGTGTCAGCTTTGAATTCCATTTCCGGCACCAGTATCCCACCGAAATATTCCTCGGTGAAGACCGAAGCAAAGAATTGATTTAATCGCTGCGCTACAGCTTTGTCTTCCCTGATCACCCCTTTTACTCCTCGGTCATCTAGTGGTCCAAATGATTTTTTCGCCAGCTCCCTGCTTTCAATATACCTAAAACATTTTTTACTATGTGTTTTTGCCTCCAGCGCAATCTTTTTTTCGAACTCCCTCTTAGCCTTCCTTATCAGCACTTTGCATTTGACTTGACATACCCCATGCTGTTTTCTTATTTTCAGGCAGTTCCTTCTTCCATTTTCTGAAGGATTTTCTTTTAGCTCGGCTTCCTTCACCTCACTTTTTAATCACGTCAGCTGTCGTTTGGTCTTCTGTCCTCCTTTTTTAATACGCGGAATATATTTGGCCTGGGCTTCCAGGATGGTGTTTTTGAAAAGCATCTATGCCTGATGAAAATTTTTGACGCTCACAGGTCGCTCCTCTAAATTTTTTTTTTCACCGTTCTTCTCATTTTATCATAGTCGCCTTTTTTAAAGTTAAATGCTAACGTATTTGATTTCCTATGTATACTTACTTCAAAGCTAATATCAAATCTGATCATATTATGACCACCGTTATCAAGTGACCCCAGCACCATTACCTCCCGCACCAGATCATGCGCTCCACTAAGGACTAGGTCTAGAATTTTTCCTTCTCTTGTCGGCTCCTGTACCAGCTGCTCGATAAAGCTGTCCTTGATTTCATCAAGGAATTTTACCTCCCTAGCGTGCCCTGATGTTACATTTATCCAGTCAATATCGGGGTAATCTATTTGATTCAAGGCTCTCATTAATAAACAATGCTACCCCTTCACCAATTTGATCCACCCTGTCACTACCATATAATTTGTACCCCATATGACAGTGTTCCACTGGTTATCCTCCTTCCACCAGGTCTCTGAGATGCCTATTATATCTAATTTTTCATTTAGTACAATATATTCTAACTCTCCCATCTGATTTCTTAGGCTCCTGGCATGTGCATATAGACATTTCAAAGTATGTTTGTTGTTCCTATTTACATCATGCTTAGTACTTGACAGTATTAATTTGCAATCTTTTGTCTGATTTTTATTTTTATTTAAGAAGGACACCTGATCTACTACAGTCTCTTTTGCAACCTCACTATCAGGATACCCTATCTTCCCTTGGTGATATCTTTGAAAGATACCTTATCCCAAACCATGCGCTTTTGAGCAACTGTCGGCCTTCCCCCCGTTTCTAGTTTAAAAGCTGTTCTATCTCCTTTTTAAATGCCAATGCCAGCAGCCTGGTTCCACCCTGGTTAAGGTAGAGCCCATTCTTTCGGAATAGGCTCCCCTTTCCCCAGAATGTTGCCCAGTTCCTAACAAATCTAAAACCCTCCTCCCTGCATCATCGTCTCATCCACGCATTGAGACTCTGTCTCTTGGGCCCTGCGTCTGGAACAGGCAGCATTTCAGAAAATGCTACCCTAGAGGATCTGGATTTGAGCTTTCTACCTAAAAGCCTAAATTTGACTTCCAGAACCTCTATCCCACATTTTCCTATGTCACTGGTACCCACATGTACCAAGACAGCCGGCTCCTCCCCAGCACTATCTAAAATCCTATCTAGATGACGCGTGAGGTCCGCCACCTTCCCACCAGGCAGGCAAGTCACCAGGCGATCCTCACGTCCACCAGCCACAAAGCTATCTATATGCCTAATGATCGAATCACCAACTACAACAGTTGTCCTAACCTTTCCCTCTCGGGCAGCACTTGGAGACATATCCTCTGTGCGAAAGGATAGTACATCCCTGGTGGACAGGTCCTGGCTACAGGAGTACCTCCTACTTCACCAGAGTGATGCTCTCCTTCTAGGAGACCTCCCTCCTCCAAGGTAGCACAGGGGCTACCAGACTGGAGGTGGGACTTCTCTACAACATCCCTGTAGGTCTCCTCTATGTACCTCTGTCTCCCTCAGCTCCAAGTCTGCTATTCTAACCTCAAGAGAATGGACACATTCTCTGAGAGCTAGGAGCTCTTTGCATCGGCCACACACATGACATCTCACCAACTGGAAAATAATCATACATGTGACAATGCGAAAGAATGGATAGCACCCCTCTCGCTGCTGGACTGCTGACTCCATCTTAGTGTTTTTGAGTTTTTCAATAATTAGAAACAAGCCTCAGTTTAAGGATTCTAAAACAGTTGGAAAACATTTAGGCACAAGCTATAAGATATTTCCTGTGATAAAAGTGTGTGGGGTGAGGGCGATCTGAACAGAATGTTTAAGGGAACAATCAGCAGTGTCTGGCATGATTCATACAACACAGCAACATACTGGGGTTTCAGCTTAACAAAAAACATTTTCCAACACCAAAATAAACTCGCTCAGTACTCACTGGTTTTCATTCTGTTATAAAAGTACAAGTGTAGATTATCTGACCTAAAAGCTGGATAATACAGAAAACAGTAACCCCTCAAACAATGCAGAAACAAAGCCAATGAAAGCAGGGTCCTGGCTCACAACGTTGGTAAAAATCAGGGTCTCTGGTTTGGAAAACAGAAAGAAGTTGCAAGACATCACCGGGCGTCTGTCTGATAAGCTGGATGGTCGGATCAGCAAATAAAATTGAGACGGAAGTGTCACGTACTAAATAGATAAATGATTTAACTGTACATATAAAGCAGATGCACAAAATTTAAACATAGCATTTTGGTCCACTGATCTAATGCATCAGAAAATTTTTAGCATATTCAGAGGAAGTCACGTTTCAGTATAAATTGTCCAACACTAAAAAAAAAAAATCGAATGTGTTTGCTTTTCAGAAGTTTCATCACTCAATTATGGTGAGAGTCAACTGAATCACACAGAGAGGGCTTAGCCAGTTTTTCACAAATTCAAGCTGGCGAATATACAGAATATAAATACAGAATACTGGTCACTTTCAAAGGCAGTGTATGCTTATGTGCCTAAAGTAGCAGCATAATGCCTAGGGGTAAGGGTATGCTCAAGTCACAAACCCCCTAATTCTAGAAAAGTTACCAAAAATTGCACATGAAAAATTTGGGCCTGTGCCCAATTGGATAATGAGCTATTAGCTCCAACTGGCTTTTTGACAAGTAACTATTGGAACTAATGAATGTACAGGATCCATGCCTAAATTTAAAAGCGAAATGAAAAATGGGGCAAGGAAATGGGAGGGTCATGGATGGAACGGAGGCGTTTCTAAAAATTAGCATGCGTTGTTATAGAACAATGGGGCTATGTGCCTGATGTAGGTGCATAAATAATTCACCCCATAGCGCATAAACACAAGGGGAGGGAGTACACATGGGTGAACAAGGGTAAGGAGGCCACCTACATACACAAGATACAGAATACAACGTGCCCATGTGGCCCTCACTCAATTTCCCTTATTACAGCATATATGTCACACTGAATGGTTTCTGATCTTAAAACAAAAAAAGCAATAATGAATGAGACCAAGGAAACTTGAGTAATTGATTTTTAAAACAACATCCACATTAACCCATATAAAAGAGTAACTGCCCCCTAACTTTAGCAGTAATAATTGCGACCAAATACTTCCTACAGTTTGATATTAGTCTTTCACATCACTGTTGAGGAACCTTAGCGCACTTCTTTACCGAGCTGCTTTAGACATTCATAGGTTTGAGAATGAACCGCTTGTTTCAGGTCCTGCCACAGAATCTCTACTGGATTCAAATCAGACTTCGACAAGGTCAGTCCAAAACTTTGTTTCTCCTCAGTCGTTCAGATGACTTGCTTTTGTTCTGGACCACTATCTTGCTGAATAACTCGATTACGCTTCAGCTTTACCTCACAGCCAGATGACTAGACTTCTCCTTAAGAATTTTCAGGTACAACTTGATATACTGCCCTTCCAGAATATCAAACGGTTTAAAGTTAAAACTAAAGAATTAGAAAAAGAATGCAATCAAATAAGAAAGCAAAATAACTAGACAAATAGTTGCAACAGGAGTAGCAGAGGTTAGACTACTGAGTCGGAGACCCAGCCTCACCCAGTTAATCAAATGACTGTTGCAAAAGGTGATCATCTAGGTGTGCTTCTGCAAACGTGAGATGGGCACCATTACTCTTTGATAGCAATGGTTTCTGCTTTGTTACATTCCCGTGAATCCTATTTTTTCCCAGAGTCTTCCGTATTGTGGAGTCATGAACACTAACCTTAACCAAAGCTAGAGACGCCTGCAGTTCTTTGGATGTTTTTATGGGATGTTTTGTGACTTCCTGGATGAGTTGTTGGTGCACCCTTGGAGTGATTTTGGCAGGCCGACCACTTCTGGGAAGATTCATCACTGTTCCAAGGCTTTTCCATTTGGAGATGATAGCTCGCACTGTGGTTCGGTGGAGTCCCAGAGTTTTAGAGATGGCTTTGTAACCTTTTCCAGACTGATATATTTCAACAACTCTTTCTCTCATCTCTGCTGGAATTTCCTTTGACCGTGGCATAGCGTTTTTCTAGAAACTTTGTTGGGACACAAAAAGAAAAAGGCAAGCAGGTACTATAGTTCCAAAGGAAAAAAGACCACCACCAAAAATTGAAGATCCAAAGCAAGCTCAATCAAGGTTTATGCAACATAGGAACAAGACTGCCACGTTTTACCCTCAGGCTGCCATCAGTTGATAGGTCAATAACTAAAACAAACATAAATATGACAATGTGAATAGCAGATAACATATACAGTACATTGAAATCAGGTGTTTCCAAATTTCATATATGGAAAATCCTCAAGTTGTTACTTATGTATGTTCAAGTGATATTAGTGAAATAAAGATACATGGCTAATAAAAATGTACATGAGAAAAAAATGGTTAAAAGCCGGTTAATAAAAACCTAAATATTGGACTAATACAAAAGTTGTGGGAAAATTCTGGTGCATTATATAACTAGTAACCACCAATGTGAATTTTGTAAAAGAAATGAAAATAAGGCAACCAATTACAGTAGATTTTAGTGGCATATCAATTAAAGTCATAATGAAACATTACTCTATAACGCCTTATATTTAAGTTTTGTCTATTGCATAGACATCTTAACTATATCAACATCTGTAGCTAAATGTTTCTGCTCTAATCAACAAAGCATTACCACTTAGGTAGTTAATATGTACCTTTGTACATTGCCTTGGGTGAATCTCTTCATAAAGGCGGTTAATAAATATCAATAAATAAATACAATTATGTAAATGTTTAACTATCACAAACATAACCGGTATAAAAAAAGTGTTCCTTTTCATTTGTCACACTGCAATGCCATCCATTTTCACCTGTAAAACATTACTGCCCTGCCACACAGTTAATTAAAAGATACGTACTTCTACTGCAAGTGCTTACTTTTAATTTAGTAGTCATAATGAAGCACATTCACTTGTTGCAGTAAGAATTAATTCTTCCTAGTTCCTACTGCTGCCTCAATTGTACTGTACAGTTACCAACAACAAAATAAATCCATGTTTCTCCATTTTAAACAACCCACAACTTTGTTAGCATCTTCCTCACCTCGAAGAACAACCAAATACTATGTGGTTATCTAAATCCAAATAAATTCACTTGCTATAGACAGTACTCCCAAATATACCTTCAACTAACTGTCCATGAACCTTAGCCTTGAAACTGGCAATTGCAACAGTGTTTTGCACGACAAACGTAATCTGTGTGCAGTGCAAAAGGTGCCATTTTATAGTTGCTCTACCACTGCCTGCCAGATTGACACGAGCCATGTTCACAAAAGGTTCCTACTATGAGCGACAGAAGCTTTAAGAATCTACACTATTTTAATCAGTGATTCTAATTAATCATTGTTATAAGTATTTGGATTCAATTAAAAGTGATGTGAAAAGTCTCCCCTCCTCCAATTTCCCTTATTATATGTCACACTGAATGGTTTCTGATCTATAAACAAAACGTAAATACTGTACTAGACATAGAACCTGAGTAAAACATTTAAGTTTTTCATTTATTATGTCATTTATTTAAACAAGTTACACTACTCCTAATGATTTGCACACTTTAGCAAAAACAAAGGATCACAACCAAGCGCTTCCATAATCTGACGTTTTTCACATCACTGTTGAAGATCTTATCCCATTCTCTTTCGCAGAGCTGTTTTAATTCAGATAAAATTTTGATTTTTTTTTTTTTGCATAAACTGCTCATTTCATGTTTGCCTCAGCATCTATTAGATTCAAGACAGGACTTTGACTAGGCCAGTCCAAAACTAATGTCGTTTCTCCTCAGCCGTTCAGCTTTAGACTTGCTTGTGTGTTTCTGATCACTCTCTCCCTGCACGACTCCCAATTATGCTTCAACTCATGAACAGAAGACAGGACATGTCATTAAAGTTTCTGGTACAATGCAGAATTCAGGATTCCTTCATTAGCCAGTTTTTCCAAGTCCTCAAGCAGCTAAGTATCCCCACGTTTAACTGTCGGTATGATTTTTTTTTTTTTTAAACTGCAGAACGGCTGTTATTTAGTTTACGCCAGACAATATGGCCTGTGTTGTTTACAGTTCCACCTTGACTCATCTGGCCATAGACTTATTACCTCATAAGGCTCAGGGATCATCCAGGTGTATTTCTGCAAATACTAGATGAGCGAAGTTACTCTTGGGATAGCCATGGTTTACACCTTGCTACTCTCCAATGAATCCCATTTTTGCCTAGAATCTTCCTTCTTGTAGGGTCATGAATACTGATCTTAGCTGAGACTAGACAGGCCTGCAGTTTTTTTGAACACTCATCTTGAGATACCATGAGCTGGTTTCAAAGCACTTAAACTTACCAAGTTCCATAACCTGTGGAACTAAGTCTAAGAGCTTTGAAAATGAGCCTCTAAGCAACTTTCAGGATGAGTTGTCACTGAATCCTTTAAATAATTTTGTATGTCTACTCCTGGAAAGATTCACCATATTCCAAACCTTCTCCATTTGGAATTAACAGCTCTCCCTGTGGTTTAGTGGAATCGCAGGTTTTAGAGCTTTAAAAGCCTTTCCATATGTATTTCAAAGTTTTTATTAATCTCTTCTGGAATTTCTTTGATGGCAGCAACTACTCTCATGGTAAGATTAAACATATATTGAGGTCTGGATGAAAGAGGGATGGCTGAAAAAGCCTGGCTGTGTTCAACCGGCAGAATCTGATCAATTAGATTTGGTCAACTGGCTGATTGAAAAAGTAACCGTCTTAGCTACTCAGATGGGCAATGGATAACTTTGTTCCTTAAATAAATGAAGTAATTCAAATGAAAGTAATTAAAAAAAACTCGTGTGTATACTCAGAATCCCACTAATATTATATTTTGTATGAAGATCAGAAACCATTCCCTGTGACATAAGCAACAGCAGAGGAAAATGGGTGAGGGGGTAGATTTTCACATCACTGTATAATTAAAACAGCATAGATTCTTATAAATAATTTGTTGCTCATAATGGGAGCCTCTGTGGACATGACATGTGTCAGTCTGGAGGCAGCGATAGAGCAACTATAAAATGGCACCTTTAGCGCCACACACAGATTACTTTTGGTGTCGTGCAAAACACGGCCATAGATGGCAGTTTCAAGACTGGTTATGTGGACACTTCTGAAAAAGTATTCAGGAGTGCAGTATTGGTTCAACCTTGAAATGAGGAAGACACTACCAAAATTGGTTGGGGGGGTGGTTAGAGAGTACATTTTTTGGTAATTGTACAATAAAATTTTAAAAAGGGACAGCAGTAAGAACCAAATTATTAACACCTACTGCAACAAAAAGGTCAGTTCCCACACTAGAGCAGCATTTCCCAAACTATACACCGTGGCACCCTGGTGCACTGCAGCAAACTCCCGCCACCACCCAAACCAAGAAGGCAACCCCCAGTCACCCACAATCCAGCACTGCTCCCTACTTTCCTCTCCCGCAAGTCTGCAATCGGCTGCTTCTTCCCCTGCCGCAGTGCTTGCAGCTTACATTTCAGCCTGTCCACGATTCACACAGGCACTGCGGGGCCTTCCAGCTGCCGTGTCCGGCCCTTGCAACAGAAAGTTGCATCACAGAGGGCTGGATGTGAGAGAGGAAAGGCCCCAGAGTGCCTGTGTGAATCGCAGACAGCCCAAAAATGTAAGCTGCAAGCAATGAAGCGGCAGATTCCAGACCTGCAGGAGGTAGTGAGTGATGATGGATTTGGAGAAGGCAGAGATTATGCTGGACTTATGGGAGAAAGGGGCTACAGGGAAGGGAGAGGTATGCTGGACTTTCTGGGAGGAGGAATGGAGAGCTGTGCTGGACTTATGAGAGGAGGGGGCTGCAAGGAACGGAGAAATGTGCTAGACTTTCTGGGAGGAGGTGGTCTGCAAGGAAAGGGAGACCTATATGGTGGAGGGGGTGGAGACCTATGTGACCAGGGTGGGGGGGGGGGGGGGGTACCGTGAAAAATTGCTCAGACACTAAGGGTGCCTTGAACCAAAAAAGTTTGGGAACCACTACACTAGAGCGTGAACATGCTTTGTTATATGACTAAACTGAAAGTAAACATTTGCAGTAGAAGTCCATAGCAATTATAATTAACCATGTGGCAGGACAGTAATGTTTTATAGGTAAAGATGCACTACTACTACTACTAAACATTTCTAAAGCGCTACTAGGACAAAAGTGGATGGCATTGCAGTATAATAGAAAAAAAAAAAACACTTATACCAGTTACACTATGTTTTTATTATGCTATAAACATGTACATGATACTATCACAAGCATGCCTGCTTTGAATTAACTACATAAAAGAGGGGATATGTTTTATTGATTAGGGTAGAAAATTTAGCTACAGATGACATTTATGCAGCACACAAGAGTATTAAACTTATGTGGCTGTACAGTAATTATACATTTCATTACAAAATAAGTTGACATGCATCACTAAAAGCTATAACTTGCTTGGAGCAGTGCTTTGGCAATACTTGCTGAAATCCACATTGGTTGTTCTGTTACACTGACTAAAATGTAGTTTCATCATTACCAAAATAAATATGTATATTTCTAAAAGTTATAACTATGAAGTACAAGGATTTTTATTTGCATTAGTCCAATTGTATATATTTGTCAACCAACTGTTCCTACCCCCCCCCCCCCCCATTATTTATTCTCATTATGTACATTTTTCTTTTTATTTCCATTTTAAGCCACTTGCATCTTTCATCTCACTTGAAGATGCAACAACTTGAGGATATTTCCTTTTATGAAATTTGGAAATAGTGTATACAGTACACTGAAGTCTATCTGCTATTCACATTGTATCATATTGTTTGTTTGCAACATTAATAGCCATTAAAACTAAAGGAGGCTTTGATGGACAGTACTCAGCCATAGCTGAACTTCCAGCACCAATCTGGTTTGTTTCTGGAAAGTTGTGTGGCTGGATTGAACAGTCTATAGCTCATAACGTCCCTAAGCCATGCTACCTTTCTCTGCTCCTTAGAGGTCTGTCATCTCAGCTGGCAGCCCCACTGCATGCATGAATCTGTAATTGTGATTTTCTTTGGAAAAAAAATCATGAACATTTTAACTACAACTCCACATATGCAATGTGGCAAAAGCAGCTTACTCCACTGATCCAGAGAGAAAGTGACACCCCTAGTCCATTATTTTCTCTTTACCACAGTAGAGTACCCAGCCATGAACCAGTTTCATTCTGGGGAACTGTAGGTTTCTGGGTACTAACTTGGCCACATGTCTCGCAGTATTGCAAAAGCCATGCTTTCCATACTTGCCTATTGTTTACGCCTTAGCAACTCTCCCCTTGCCTCTACTCCAATTCTCTCATAGTAGTGTTTCAATCACCTCAGCTATAAGGTTATTCTGACAAGGGATGGAAACGTTACAAGCACTTTAGCACCTAAACTCAGATGTCTATAGTGCCCAACTGAAGAAACACTTGAAGGGCCCAGGCTGTGGAGCATATGGAAAAAGATGGGAAACAGATCAAGGGAAGAGTACTTACATGTGAAGAGAGCAAAAAAAAAAAAATAACTGAGGGAAATTACTTTTTTTTTTTTTAAACCACCCACACCCAGACATTCCTCAATTTTTCTTTGTACCCACAAGTCTTCTAAATATTTTAAATTCCTGATTTCAGTCATTTACCACTCACAGTGAAGGTTATGAATCTTCCTAAAACTTGTCAGTATCTTATGTCTGATGTGTCTTTAGGTATCATTTTATAAAATCCAAGTACTGAAAACAGACATCCTCTGACTGTACTTATGAAAAAATAAGTTAAAGCAGCATAAGGTGATAAACAGTATAAGAAAATGGTATTAGCTTTTGAAAAGCAGGCTCACATCAACCGGTAAGCCTAGGTTAGAAAAGCCAAACACAAACTGTGCTAGCCCAATAAAGAGATGTTTGTCAGAATTATATTTACTGGTCACCACTGCCATGAAGACAGTTTCTAACTGAACTGAAACATTCTTTAACTGTGCTAAACAGTCACATACCTCCCTCAAAGAAGCTCAAAAACGTATCAACCTTCCGAGTCCACTGCCATCTTTGCCCCTAAATTCTCAACAAAAGGCACCTACACTTTCCAAAACAGTAATAGAGAATGGGAGGGGGGGGGGGGCAATGGGATTTAATATACAGCCTAGATACGTTTACACACTTACTACTACTAGTTATTTCTATAGCGCTACTAGATGTACGCAGCGCTGTACACTTGAACATGAAGAAACAGTCCCTGCTCCTCCCTGATCAAATGGGAACACAATGTGCACAATTTCTAAATACTACCACTAAAACACAGCCATGTTGGAGCAGGGATGAACAATGATGGTTCTTTCAAGTCTACCTAGCTAATACGTTCTTGGCAGAAAAGTCCATTAAAAAAAAAAACACATAAAATCCTTGGTCTCTGCTATGTTGCTCCTTGACCACATCCTCAGCAACAGGAATAACTCAATTACACATTTATTAGTTTCATGAGTGTCCTCTTGCTTTTGAGTTTGTTACCATTCCACCCCTCCCCTCCCGAATTTAATAAACGTCTTTTAGAGCCTTATCTACTTCTATCCAATATCTAGTCTAAGCTAGCGGTTCTCAACTTTGTCTAGAAAGTACACATTTTGAAAATTTCCAAACTAAATACATACGACACATTTGCATAGATACCCACGGGGGCTGGAATCACAGTACTCTCTGGGCATACTCCTTAGAATACCTAGAACACCAAACTAGTTAAATGGATCACTAGGCCCTGGTTACACACCTCTGCTCTAATTTTTTTTTTTTTTTTAACCGGGGGGATTTTAGAACACCACAAAAATAAACCTCACCCGTAATACACCCAGAACTACCCTGCGAGTTTTACCAAATAGAAAAATACACTCAAGTAGGCGCTCTGCTCTCCCAGGGCGGCCACTTCCTGCCAAGCCCTTTTCATCAGTCGCCATCAGTTCCACAGCCCGCATTCCACCTACTCGTACAAAAAAAAAAAAAAACCTTCACTTCCCCGGGTAGAGAAAGGCCTAAGACGCAAGAAAAGAGCGCTAGCAGCTCATCCCAAGCTCCAGTCAAAGACAGAGAAAGCCAGGCCCCACTCACCCGCTGCGGTACTGCAGACTCACGAGACTAATAAACCAACAGTAAAACCACCGCCACTCAGCTTCCCCAAGCTCCGATTGCTCTAAAGAAAAATGCGCCTCGCGCCGACTTCCGGATCCACCCTCATTCCGGAAGCGCACGCCCTGGGAGAGACTATCCTTACATGTTTGGGGGTGACATCAAGTTAAACATAATACCTCTGCTTCGGCAGACTCTACAAAAGTGTTCATAGTGACAGTTAAAAACGTATAATAATGTGGACAAACATGGGAAGAACGAAAACACACACATAGGCTCTCTCTTCAACGCTAACACAGACCCGAAATCCATCTAGGTCTCCCCCCAAAGATGCTTTGCGACTGGGGGTTGTTACGCTTACATTCCTCTGCGGTGACGTGTGGCTGACCGTGACCGACGCAGACCTCTCCTTGTATGGGAACAGGACTGAGATGGTTTCCTGCACGTCATCTGGGCTTGGGCAGGCGCAGTGTGGGAATGGAACCATTTTTGAATAGCGTTCTGTTAATATAACAGTTGCTACCGTTGGCGCGGGGTGGTAATTTTTGGTTCACAGCTAAACTGTTTCTATTTCAGTAGTACATTTATTAGTATTTTTATCTTCTTTTTTTCTGTTGGTGAAGCTCTTCTTGAGAGTACTACTTGCTTTATTACTGATATCATTTAAGATTATTTCTCTTGGGATTTTTTTTATTATTATTAGTCTGTTAGTAGTAGTACAAGCTTTTGTTAGAGGAGCAATTTGAAAGATACTTTGCTAGCTATGAGGAAAAACCAGTTTGAATATTGGCGCTTTTTGCTCCCGTCCCAGCAGGAGAAAAATAGGCTGTAGTTGTAGAGAATGACACGCGGGACGGGGAACCGCAGTAACCGGGGGGATGGGGACAGATCTCACGGGGACAAACTTTGTCGCCGTATCATTTTCTACTTTGAAGCCTGTTAATGAACTGGACTGTTATTTATGTTTAAGTGATGCCTACAAAGATATTTTGATTTTTTTGTAAAAACAAGCAAACATACTGGCCACAACTAGCAAAATTTGCATGGGAGATCCTGTATATCCTGCTACCAAAGTGTTGAAATTTGTTCACGCCCAAAATCGCCCAAAGTCAATTCCGCAAGAAAACTGAGCCAACCTGCGGCCGACGACTGTGGGAAAAAAACACCCAAAATCCCGCAACCCGCACGTGGCGTGAAAAAGCCGCAGCAGGTCGCGGAAAGAAGCCCAATTGAGCGGGAAACCCGCAGCCCTGACAACCAGCACATCTTCTAAGAAGACAACTTCTATTCCAGGAAGGACTGTGGAAGACAGGAGAGCTAGATTGAATCCTGAGATTGTTGATGATTTCTTATTTATCCACAGATTAAAAAAAAAAATAACTGCTTTATAGGGCATATTTTTCTTTCTAGGGCATATAGTGCTTCCGGAAAGCACTAAAGACGGAACTGTTCAGAAGAGCATACCCCACCAACCCAACATTAAAAACCTGGACACTTGCGACACAATGTAACCAAAGACCGCAATGATCACTACTTGTACCTCATTCCACCACATCACTTTGTATTCTTTCATACCATGTGTTTGTTCAGACCGGAATCAGCTAACGCCGCTAACGGTAATATGTAAGCCACATTGAGCCTGCAAGTAGGTGGGAAAATGTGGGGTACAAAAGCAACAAATATAGAACGGGTTGTATTTTATACCCCTGGACATTTTAACAGTGTGAATTAGGATTCCATGGTGGTGTAGAAATCACCTATTGTTGGGGTTGGAAGGGTAGAGGGTGGTGGTGGTGGAAAGGAGGGTTATTATAGCAGCTCATTGTTATTATTCTCTATTTGTAATTTATACACAGTAGTTGCACAGCATATTGTTCCTTTTTATATTTTAATAAAAAGATTTAAATATAAAAACCTAAGTGTTCGAGGCTTCTGCAGATGAGAACAGAGCCCACGGGGCGGGGATGGAGACAGGGTCTGCGGGGATGGGGTGGGGACGGAGACAGAACCTGCGGGGATGGGGTGGGGACGGAGACAGAACCCACGGGGGCGGGGACAAAGACAAACTTTGTCCCCGTGTCATTCTCTATGTAGTTGATAGTTCTTAGGGCCCTGTTTACTAAGGTGCCCTAGTGTAACTAGTGTGCGCGCTAACGCTAGAGACACCCATGTACGCTTTTTTTTTAGTGCATGCTAAAAACGCTATCGCTCCTATAGTGTGGCTTAATAAACAGGGCCCTTAAGGTTTATAAAATATCCTAGAGCCCTACTGCACGTCTTATCTTCCGCCTAGACCGATATGCTCATATCACCCCTCTCCTCAAGTCACTTCACTGGCTTCCGATCAGGTACCGCATACAATTCAAGCATGGTGTTAAAAACCGCACATTCATTAGGCTTTAAACTGTTTTGTAAACAACGGTCTTTAAGTACCACACATTTTAAAGACAGCGAACCTGAAAGGTGGAAAACATCTGTCAACAGCAACTAAATGTCCTTCCAGTAGCTTTGAAGACACGCACAATCAAATATAAGATGTTTAAGACTGCCTTGCTGAGAGTGACATGACCAACAAAGGCTAGACTTTGAGAGATCAACGACGTGGAGCCTAATAGGTGTCCACAATGCCCTATGCAGAAAGAAATACATAGATTGCAGCGTCGACGAGGATGTGGAGTATTTAAACAAGGATCTCCAAGTCCGCTCCCATAAACTATCCGAAATAGGTTCCTGAATATCTTCTTCCCAACATTTAAGAAGGCCTGCGCATCGAAAGGAGGAGCAACCTAACAGCAGCTTGTACAGATGCGAGGCGACATGGCCGACATGCTGAACCCTATGACTAATGGTGAACTTAAGAGAATAGGACTGAAGTGGTTCAAATGGAAGTTTCATGAGAGCTGTGAGGATGACATGGCAATCCCACGCCACTGGAGGTCGTTTGATAGAAGGTTTGGTATGAAATAAACCTTTCATGAATCTTACTATCAAGGGATGAATGGAAATTAGTTTGTTAGCAACACTAGAGTAGTGTACTCTGACTGTGTTAGTTTTGAGGCCAGAATCAGAAAGATGAGGAGGTACTCCATAAGGGTAGCAAGAGAGTACCTAACAGGGTCAAGTGCTCTGACTGTACTGCAAAGAGAAAATCTTTTCCACTTGAAACAGTAACACTTCTGTGTAGAATGTTTCTGTGAAGAAACAGTGTGTTTTAAGCCTGTAAAATATGTTGGATATTTTCCTGTCTTAAATATGTCTGAAGTGGATTTCTCCTGCTTAAAGCTCCTTGTGACTCTGGGCAAGTCACTTAACCCTCCATTGCCCCAGGTACAAATAAGTACCTGTATACAACATGTAAGCCGCATTGAGCCTGCCATGAGTGGGAAAGCACGGGGTACAAATGTAACAAAAAAAAAAAGCTGTTGCAGAGGACTGACTTCTCTTTCTTTTAGTTGGCACATAGATAATAGGAAGTGCCTGCAGTGATGTAAGCAGTTTTTATTTGAAACTTGACTGTTCTGGTGTCACGGAACCCGGGATAGTGAGCCCTTGCGCTGTAGCCAAGCTGCAGCAGACAAGTCCTATGGGGAGGTGCAGGCACTGAATACAAACAAGATACCAGACATGGCAGATAGACAGAGCACACTCAAGACAAGGTGAAACCAGAGCCTGGCTAAAGTGAAAACCAGGAACAGAACTTAACAAAAGCAGGAACAAAGGAAGGACACTCATATGGGCCGCAAGGCCGAACTGGAACCCACCCATAACACCACTAGGCTACTCCACCCGGGAAGGGCTGCTACTATTACTACAAGTCAGAAAGAAGCAGGGCTTAGAAGAGCAAAGTAACAAACACTGCAGTCAAAGGTTTAAAGCAAACAAAAGGAAAAACAAACAATGTTCTTACCAGAACTCAGCCAGCACCCACAGCCGGGTAGGGAAAGGGAAGGCAGGCAGAGACAGAGCACACACAGTTGCACGGAAGCAAAGTAATCAAGGAAAGCAGCTGGCAACAACCGACTCTCTGAACAGTGAAGGGTAACAAGGGAAACCACATGGGGAAACAGAACAGGCTATACTGGAGAGCCTAGTTAACAAAGAAGTAATCCATTCAGGTTCAAACCAGAACCACACACACAGAAAAACAGAACAGGGCTTTGCTTGGGAGCAAAGCTAACAGGCAAGTAATCCATACAGGTTCAAACCAGAACCACTCACACTCAGAGAAACAGAACAGGGCTTTGCTTGGAAGCAAAAATAACAGGTAAATCATCCATGCAGGTTCAAACCAAAACCACACACACAGGGCTCAAGGCTGTACCCAGAGGCACAGCTAACAAGACCACCAGTTCCCTCAGCATCAAACAACAGTACGTACAACAAGAAAAGGGAAAAATAGACCTGTTGCAAAGGCAACGCAGGAAAGCTCCCCGGGTCCTTACAAAGGAGTAGGCTGATGATGTCATAAGAAGGAAATGAAGCAGAAGCATGGAGACCAAAGCGAGGCTTGGCTAACAACAGTAGGAAACAGGCATAATGGAGAGGTCACACAGCTAGATACAGAGAAACAGTAGGTGTGGACATAAGGGCACAGCCACAACCATGACATCTGGGCTCTGATTGGCCTCGAGACCTGATTGGCCTTGTTGTCTTGCCGTTTACTGTTTCTAATTGTGTTAGTCTGTCTCTTGTTTCTTCTTTCCTTGATCTTAACTTCCCCCCTTTCCATCCAGCATCTACCCCCTCTCTTTCCCCTTTCCATCCAGCGTCTGCCCCTTCTGTTCCCCCTTTCCATCCAGCATCTGCCCCCTATCTTCCCCCTTTCCATCCAGTGTGTATTTTCTCCATCCATGTGTAGTTTTTCTCCTCTTTTCCCTTTCCCTCATCTCAGTCAGTATGCATCTCCTTCCTCTTTCTTCCCTCCATCCATATGCATCTCCTTCCTCTCTCTTCCCTCTCCTTCATCCATGTCCAGCATTTTTCCTGTACCTCCTCCATCCACGTCCAGCATTTCTCCTCTCTCTCCGCCCCTTCATCCATGTTCATCTCACTTCCTCTCTCTTCCCTCCCCTCCATCCATGTCCAGCATTTCTCCTCTATCCCCTCCATCCATGTGCATCTCTTCCTCTGTCTTCCTCCCCTCCATCCATGTCCAGCATTTCTCCTCTCCCCTCCATGTGCATCTATGTCCTCTGTCTTTCCTCCACTCCATGCCCAGTTCAGCATTTCTCCTTTCTCCCCTGCCCTCCATCCATGTGCATCTCCTTCCCTCCATCCATGCGCATCTCCTTCCTGTCTTCTTCCCTCTCCTCTATATGTGTCCAGCATTTCTCCTGCCCTCCCCTCCATCCATCCATGTCCAGCAACTCTCCTCTCTCCCTGCCCTCTCCATTCATATCCAGCAATTCTCCTCTCTCCCCTGCCCTCCCCTCCATGTCCAGCGATTTCTTCTCTCTCTCCCCTCCCATCTATGTCCAGCGATTTCTTCTCTCTCCCCTGCCCTCCCTTCCATCGATCCATGTCCAGCAAGTCTCCTCTCTCCCCTTCCCTCTCCTCCATTCATATCCAGCAATTCTCTCTCCCCTGCCCTCCCCTCCATTCATATCCAGCAATTCTCCTCTCTCCCCTACCCTCCCCTCTCATCCATGTCCAGTGAATCTCCTCTCTCCCCTGCCCTCTCCTCCATTCATATCCAATGATTCTCTCTCCCCTGCTCTCCCCTCCATGTTCAGCGATTTCTCCTCTCTCCCCTCTCATCCATATCCAGCGATTTCTCCTCTCTCCCCTCCCTCCATCCATCCATCCATGTCCAACAAGTCTCATCACTCCCCTGCCCTGCCCTGCCCTCCCCTTCCTCCATCCATCTATGTCCAACAAGTCTCATTTCTCCCCTGCCCTGTCCTCCATGTCCAGCGATTTCTCCTCTCTCCCCCCCCCCATCCATGTCCAGCGATTTCTCCTCTCTCCCTTGCCCTCCCCTCCATGTCCAGTAACTCACCCCAAACACCACCTGACCTCTTTCAGCCCCCCCCCTGAGTTCCGATTCCAACCCGACCTGCCTGCCTTCTCCCACAATAGCCTTCTATCCTCACCTTCCTGCCGCCCAGAATTTAAAACGCATTTTACCTCAGGTCGCAGCGGCAGTGAAAGGCGAGCATGCTCGTCTTCAGCCTTCCCTTCTCTCTCAGCTCTGGTCCCGCCCTCGTGGAAACAGGAAATGAGGGCAGGACCAGAGCTGAGAGAGAAGGGAAGGCTGAAGACGAGCCTGCTCGCCTTTCACTGCCGCTGCCCGCGACCTGAGGTAAAATGCATTTTAAATTCTGGGCGGCAGGAAGGCAAGGACAAAGGACTGTTGTGGGAGAAGAGGGCAGGCAGGTCGAGCTGGGGTTGGAAGCGGAACTTCCGTTGGGTGGCATCTGTGGGTGAGAATATTGGGGGTGCTCGAGCACCCACAGCACCCACGGAGTTGGCACCTATGCTTGCCATTGCTGGTTTGAAATTACCAAGCAGATGCTGGTTGTTGCTTCAGTTTCAGCCCGGGAGAACAGAGAGAGAGAAAGAGAGAGATCTCTGCTGAAGCTCTGTGAACAGATATATGCCATGATCTCCCCAGGTACTTTCTAGGAAGTATTCAAATATTTAGTTAGTTTTCTAATTGATCCATTTTCAGTTACTTGCTAACGTTTGCTATTTGCACATTTTTTTTTGTCCACTGTTCCAAGTTCTGAGAATAAATACATTTGTTTGTTCATTCTGCCCATCTGGACTGATAAAGAATCCTGGTGGTTTGTGTGTTGGGTCGGGTCTGTGAGTGCTTTCTGGGTACTGTGGGACCACTGGGAGTGTGGCCCCAGTAACCTAGAAATCACTGTGGATAATTTGAGAGCGGGAGACTCGCCCAGAGGCGGTTGTGACCCAGTCGGTGGGAGGAGGGTGCTAGTGTAGAGCACAAGTGGCTTGTGCAGGTGGACCTGAGCTGTGCTGGGGATAGACCCCCTAAATGGCCGTGGGGTAACCCCAGGCAGGTAGCTAGGCATTTCGTGACAGTTTCCTAGAGGCTAATAGTATTCTTTAGAATTCTTGAAGGTTTAACAGACGTAAGTCTATGTCAAAAATTAAGATGTCAGGTCTAGAGAGTGGGGAGTCTGGATAGAGGAGGGACACCTCATCCTGTGTTATTAGGGTTGCAAAAGGATCTAAACTCAATGGTTCCTTGTACAATAACTCTAGGAGAAGAGGGAACCACTTTGAGCCTACTAATAAGTTGGAAAAGGTGGGATACAAATGTAACAAATAAAATAAATAAATAAACCATATTTGATGTGGCCACTAGAGAGCAATTAGGATCATGGTCCCCTGGTCTTGACGTAGTTTGAGAAGAGTTTTCCCTATGAGAGGCAGTGGGGGAAAGGCATGTATAATATCTGTACCTCAGTGAAGTAAGGTGGCCTCTGGAGCTATACAGTTGGGAGTACAGAGCCTGGAACAAAAGCGGGGTAGTTTATTCTGAGGAGAAGTGAACAGCAGTGCCGTAGTGAGGGCGGCTGATACCCTGGGCAGTTTGCCGCTGCGCACCCCCCCCCTCCCGGGTGCAGCACGGCGCACCCCCCCTCTCGGCACACGCACGCACCCCCCCCCAGAGCGCGCACCCCCCAAGCGCATTCTTACCAAAGGGGGTGGGCGGGAAGTAACCTGTTCCGGGGCAGAGAGAGCAGTGAACTAGCGGAGCCGACACGCCCCCCCCCCCAGCGGCGTACACCCAGGGCGGACCGCCCCACCACCCCCCCTCCTACGCCACTGGTGAACAGGTCTATTGCTGTGGTTCCCCACTGCTGGAATATTCAGTGAGCTACCGGTGTAACAGGCCAGAGTATACCCCCCACCCAGACTATACCCGGGGTTAAAGTGGCCTAGGCCAGAGTATACCCCGGGTATATTCTAGCCTAGACCAGTTTAACCCCAGGGTATACTCTGGCCTAGGCCACTTTATACCCCCTCAGGCCAGATTATACCCCGAGAATATAAATTGGGGGCTAGGCCAATTCATATTTCCTGTAAAACAATATAATGCAATTGTAACATAATGTTCAACAAATTTGACTGTTCATAATATAATAAAAGTAGCCTAGGCCAGAATATACCCCTCCAGGCCAGAATATACCATCTGTGCTGCTTCCTCTAACACTTTCTCAGCCTGTCTCTGACTGGTTGCTTCCTCTAACACTTTCTCAGCCTATCTCTGATTGGTTGAGAAGCTGCTTCCTCTGTTGTCACTTCCCTGGTTTTCTCACCCTGTCTCTAATTGGTTGAAAAGTGCAGATCTCTTTTTATCATCCTCATACACACAGCTGCTTCTTCTAACACCAAACTCTTTACTTTACCATTGTTGACAACCATGGAAGACCAACTGTATAACCAACTTTTGACATTCTACACTGCAGCACAACAAAAGTACCCCCTGTGGATCTACGATCTACCTCCAGAGAAACGTCTAAATACCAAGACCCAGTTCAGACAAACAGCTAAGCCATATCGAGCAGACAGAGGGATTCTTTTCCATGGGGAAAAGGAGGTTCTAACTAAAAGACAACTGCCAAATATCCTTAAGGCCTGTCATGACAACCCAATTTCTGGTGGCCATTTTGGCAGAGATAAAACATTAGCCAAAATCTCTGTCCGTTATTACTGGAAGGGAATGAAGAACGACATTCACCAACATGTCAAAGCCTGTCAAAAATGTTTTGTTACAAATCCCAAAATCAGCAAGGAGGCTCCACCACTCAACAGTATACCAGTGCCTGGAAAAGTATGGAGCTTAGTCGGGATTGATATGATGGATCCTCTTCAGGAAACATCGAATGGCAACAAATATATCGTTGCTGTCACTGATCATTTCTCAAAGTGGACTAAAGCTACAGCTGTTCCAGATAAGAGTGCCAAGTCAGTAGCAAATTTTTTGTACTCCGTTATTTGCTGCCTTGGCTGTATGGACATTGTCATAAGTGACCAGGGACGAGAGTTTGTGAACTCGATTATCGACAACCTGATGGAGCATTTTCAAACAGATCACCGCATTTCATCTGCCTACCACCCACAAACAAATGGCCAGTGGGAACGTGACAATCGAACACTCAAGGAATCTCTCAGTAAGCTTGTCAATGAACAAGGAAACAACTGGGACCAGTTCATCCCTGGTGTTTTGTTTGCCTATCACACATCTGTGCATGCCTCAACCAAGTGCACTCCATTTGAGGTCATGTATGGACGGAAGGCCAAGCTTCCTATGGACCTCAATCCCTCAGAATATGACACTATGGACACCATGCCCCTTTCAGATGATGCCAACCCTGATGTGCTAAATACACTGACAACCATTCATAAAAAGCTCTGCTCAACTGTCAGTACCAACATTCACTCTGCCCAGGAACACCAGAAGCGTGCCTTTGACCATCGACACAACAGCCAAAAAGAAATCACTGCTGGAACCATCGTTTACATCAAGAATAAGCAACGTATTCATCGCATGGGTTCAAAGATGGAACCACGCTGGATTGGACCCTACTTTGTTGTGGAATCCTTGACCAAGGGATGAGTAAAACTTAAGAACAATAAGACTGGCAAGATACTGAAGAACACCTACCATGCCAGCAACTTTAAGATTTTCCAGGATGAAGAGACTACTCCACCACCTCAGTCCTCTGATGATTGTCTCAGTGACTCTGCTGCACAGAAACATAAGCAAACCAAGACTTTCAACCCACTACCAAGTTCAGAAAGAATCTTAGCACAACTCTTGGCCTTACATTTGGTAAGGTTGTGTATTGTGGATGCACAAGGGACCTTGGACAACCACGGCGTACATATAAAACCAAAGGTGATGGCAACTGCTACTTCCGGCCCATCAGCTACTTTCTGACAGGAACAGAGGACAACCACTCCCTGCTCAGAAAGAAAGTCATCCACCACAAGAAAAATGACTTGAGAATAAAACTACAGGACTACTTGAACCAAAAGGTGAATGAATATGTGAACATCTCTGGCATCTCCCGTGATGGAGTATGGGCAACTGATGCAGAGATCATGGCCACAGCAAATCTGCTGAGTTGTGACATTGTCATCCACACAAAAGTTGGTGACTCCATGGATTGGTTGACCATTCCCGCAAGTTTCAATCTGCAGTCAACAACAGAACACGCACTTTATCTTGAAAACAAGCATGATCATTTTGATGTTGTTATCAGTGTTTAACTTTGAACGTTTATATTAAAGTGAGGAGCTCCTAGTCTTAGAAGATGAAGTTTCAGGACCTAGGGCAGGATATACCCCAAGGCAAAAATGGGTATATTCTTCCCTGGGGGGGTTCATTTTGATGTTGTTATCAGTGTTTAACTTTGAACGTTTATATTAAAGTGAGGAGCTCCTAGTCTTAGAAGATGAAGTTTCAGGACGTTATGACTTTTATTATATTATGAACAGTCAAATTAATTAAACATTATGTTACTAGGTATAAATTGGCCTAGGCTGTACCCCCTAGGGCAGGATATACCCCAAGGCAAAAATGGGTATATTCTTCCCTGGGGGGGTATATTCTGGCCTAGGCTACTTTATCCCCCTGGGCATAGATAGTGTATTCTGCCCTGGAGGGGTATATTCTATTCTGCCCTGGAGGGGTATATTTTGGCCTAGGCCAGAGTAAACCCGGGGGGGGGGGGGTATATTCTGGTGTATTCTGCCCTGGAGGGGTATATTATGGCCTAGGCCAGAGTAAACTCCGGGGTATATTCTGGCCTAGGCCAGAGTAAACTCCGGGGTATATTCTGGCCTAGGCCAGAGTAAACTCCGGGGTATATTCTGGCCTAGGGGGATATAGTCTGGCCTTTAGGCCAGTTTATCCCCGGGGTATACTCTGGCCTAGGCCACTTTAACCCCAGGTATAGTCTGGGCAGGGGGTTAATGTGGCCTGTTACACCTGGCATGCTGAGGGACCAGTCTCGAGCCTGAAGGACTCTGCTCAATTTGTCTGCCACAGCATTTTTTTAAATTTGTACCCTGCGCTTTCCCACTCATGGCAGGCTCAATGCGGCTTAGGTACTTATTTGTACCTGGGGCAATGGAGGGTTAAGTGACTTGCCCAGAGTCACAAGGAGCTGCCTGTGCCTGCCGTGGGAATTGAACCCAGTTCCCCAGGACCAAAGTCCACCACTCTAACCACTAGGCCACTCCTCCACTTCCATTCTATTTGCTGGCTAGGTTAACAGCTCTTAAAGAGATATTTTGGGAAGTTGCAACAAGTCCATTTCTGGATTGCTTGTTGACAGAGGTGGAAGAACCTGTTCCCCCTGTTTGTTCAGATAATACATTACACCCTGGTTGTGCGAACAAGTATTATTTGGTCGAGTATGCAGTCTTGCAAAGTTTTAAGGGCTTTCCACATTGCTTGCAATTCCAGGAGATTGATATGATGTAGTTTCTCCTATGGGGACCAAGAACCTTTGTATGGAGACCATCGAGGTGAGGACTTTATGATGTGGAAGGGGCTAAAACGGAAGTCCCCAGGTGAGATTCTGGGAAACCATCCACCACCACTGTAGAGAGTATCATAGCTGTGGAATATCTTGAAAATGGACCAAAAAGATAAATGCACAGAGTACAAAAACATCTAGCAAATAGCTATTAAAAAAAATAGACGTTTTTCTGTTTTGAAAATGATTATATTCTCCACCTGAATTTTTGACGTTTTTAGCAAAACGTCCAAAGTTGGACTTGGGTGTCATATCGAAAATGCCCCCCTATGCTGACTCCAGATCAGGTTTCAAGAAATCCTTTATGACTCCTTAATTTGCAATGAATAAAACAGACAATCTGTATGTTATCAAGCTATTAACCTCTATTTTATTCTTCGACCACTTTCTCTCTAAGCAACTGTGTTGCTGCTTTAATAATGGTAATCCAACATTGTACCATGCCACTTCTGTGCTTCCCTACTTCTTTATTTGTCCATATGCATCCTTTCCATTTCTAGACTGCCTCCTCCATGGTGTGACACACAGCATTTTTTTTTATGTGAGTGTGCCTTGAGCTAGTAACTCCTTGTCAGGTAGCAGGTGGTCTATAGGCTACAAACAAAAAAGTATTGCAATACGTATATGAGTCTACTCAACAGAAGCAGGAAAAAGTATTCCAGGACACAGCTACTGTAAGTCTCAGGAGTGCCAGAAGATCAGAATTTGGGAAGTTGTCCAAGGATCCAGGAAAAGGATGAGGCAGAAGTCAGATGCAAGGCAAAATCTAGAATCAAGATGCTGAGCAAGCAATAAAGTGTGAGGAATCAAGTTTCAGAATGCTTTTGATCCAGCACTGAGCAACTGGATTTGAGTAATGTGACCTAGAAGTGTTGGATGTCTACTGAACTCATGAGGTTTCATCTTGGGTATATCCTGTTAACTTTAACAGGATCGGATGGTAATTTGCAGCCCTAAGGCACAGTTCACCAGTGAGTCTACAGTCTCATAGTCAAGTTCCCTATTCTGAGATCACTGGTTTGAGCTCTTGTCAGTCCTTACACTCCACTTTGCACTTATGAAAATATTGAACAGGACCAATTCCCTTGGTCATATTCTTTGACTCTATTTGCCAATCCCATCTGTTGTCTGTCATTTACCTAGTTTCAAATCCAGTTAACCTCCACTCAACTATTCATTTTGTTTGTGAGCCTCCTATCTAAAACAGGATCAAAGACTTTACTGGAATCTAAAATGTCATATTCAGTGTTCATCCTGAACTCATGATTTGGTCACCCAATGAAAGAACTTAGAATCTCTTAGAAAATCGCTCTAGCGATTCTTGCATGGCAGACTGAGGGCCTCTTTTACTAAACCACAGTGGTTTATTAAAAGAGGCCCTTAGTCATTTGTATTTGCCATGATCTCCTTCCGGTGAAACCGTGCTGTCTTCCATCCTGGAATTGATGGGATTCAAGATATTCGCCTGTATTTTCTCGTACCAATGTTATTTTGAATGTATTAAGATTTAAACATTCTATTTCTATTAATTTGTGTGTTCTATGACTATCATATTTTATCTGAATTGCATTATATTTTATACCATTTTAAGTAATAATCTTCACTAATGTGAGACTTCGTATAATAAATACCATACAGTATAGGCCAGGTTCTACAAATGGCGCTCAGAATTAGGCACTCAGCGCTATTCAATAAAGGCTGCTCTAGGATGAGTGCCCTTTATTAAATAGCATGTAGCGTGGATTTCCGCACTTAAAACGTAAGCCTGCTGAAACCTGGTGTACATCCTGACATGCAAGTTGGGCATGAATCTCTGTTATTCTATAACACTACGCCTAAATCTTGTGGATGCCCCTGACCCTCCCATGAGTTGCTTTAGTTGCTTGTGATCCATTAAAGGTGCCCATTGTTATAGAATAGCACTCAGTCAGATCTGCGCACAAATCATAATTAGTGCCAATTAAATCATTGGAACTCATTAACCAATTATTTTGCGTGTGAATCTGGGATCCGTGCCTAATTTTTAGATGCCCAGATTTGGGTGACCTTCATAGAATCTGGGGGTATATGTGTACCATGAAAAGAAGATTTATGTATATAAAGCATGAGTTGTTTTGTGTTTTTTGATACTTGACTTCCATTTTTGTTTATTGTGACATGTACTTGTCTGTAGAGTTCTAATATGTTGATAGCTTATAATACATTTGCTATTTTGAATCCATTACCCATCGCACACGTGCATTTATCTTCATGTTTCATTTCTTTTTAATGCACTGCAGGAGGCAGGCTCCTTATACCTTCTGGCTTCTGGAGTTTTCCATAAGAAAAGCTCTTTAGGACCTAAAACCAGGGTTTAGGGACTTGTTGTAACTAAAGTGTAGATGACTTGTATCAAAAGAGACAGTTGCTCCCTGAATCATGTGATAAGCCCCTTTGCACACTAGAGAACAGACAACAATCAACTTTATTAACATACTAGTAAAAAAGGCCCGTTTCCGAAACCAATGAAACGGGCACTAGCATGTGGCTTTTTTTGTGTGTGTGTGTATGTGTCACAGAGTTATTTTGTGTGTGTGTGTGTGTGTGTGAGTGTGTGAGGGTGCGATGTGTGTGCAGGTTGTTGATGTGTGTCTTTTTTTGTTTTGTTTTGTTTTTTGCTTGGGGGTTGGGGGATGTGCTGTGCTGTCCTTGGTCGCTGTTTGCTGCTGGCTGGGTCGCGGGTAATCCTTCCAGCTGGGCCGCAGCTTGTCCTGTTTGCCCACGTCCCAGATGGTGATGGGCACGTTGTTTTCCGGCTCCTCTGACTCCATGTCAAGCGATCCCAACTATAGTCTGTGCTATAGGCCCTCTGGCACTCTTCAGTACTGGCATTAGGCATTTAAAAATTTCTCCCCCCCCCCCCCCCCCAGTCTATTTTTGCACATACCCACAGCAGGAATATTCTTCTCTCCTTCCAGCGGTGGTTCTGTGCTCTCCGTGCTGCACAGATAATGAGCCATTCTGCTGGGGAATGCTCCTCCCTTATTGTCACGTAGTTTCCTCTGATTGGTCTGTCTTACGTTGTTTAGTGTTGCCTGGGAACGGTGTTGTGATGGTCCTTTGTGTTTCAGAATGTTGAGGGTGTTTTTTCTGATTGGTCCGTCATGCGAGGGCGGGGCAGAGAGACGTGGTCAGTGTTGTGGCTTCACCACCATGAATCCATGAACCCTTCAGTGAGTGACTGAGTGACTTCAGAACGTTGTCTTCAGAACGTTGAGGGTGAGTTTTATTATAGTAGATAGCTGTTAACTGTACTGTATAAGGCAATGTATAGTGATATTTACAAGAACATGAACTCTGAGATCCTGGTGGCACCCCAGTCAGTCAGGTTTTCAGGATATCCACAATGAATATTCATGAGAGATTTGCATGAAAATCTCTCTCATGAATATTCATTGCGGATATCCTGAAAACCTGACTGGATGGGGTGTCTCCAGGACCAGGTTTGAAAACCACTGCCTTAAGCTACCATAAACATAAAGCATTCAAAGTAGATGCAAACACAAGGAAACCCTAGCCAGAAAATGCTAGGATAGGACTGCAGTTGTGGTCCCAGACCAAATTACCTATAAACAAAAAGAACTGGTAGCCAAAGGGTATTCAAAAACAGATTTTAAAAAACACTCTGCAGGGTGTACACAAAGTCTAGTTGGTGACCACCATGAGATATTTAGATTTTAGATCTCGCCTTAGGCAGATCCTTGAATGCTCTAATGGTGGTGGGTAAATCTTAACTTGGAGTGAGAGACTTCACAACCACATTGTCTCTATGTACTCTTTGCTGGAAACAACCCTTTCAGAGCTCTGCTTGGCCTGAATCACTTGCCCCAGTCACTGATTGAAATTTGTACAGGTTACTTCCTTTTGGATGTTCCTCCGAGTCTGTCATTGCTGTTCGGTAGGCTGTTGCTTAGCTGTGTCCTCACAGGAGTCTTTGTCTGAAGTGCAGACAAATATCTTTTTCCTTTTTGTTGAAGCTCTGTAGCAGTTCAAATCCTCTTTCAATTTTGGAAATCCATTTTGGAAGTCCGAGGAAGTCAAGGACTCCTGTGGATTGCTGAGGCCCAGCTTCGAACACAATTTCCAGTCTGTGTCTCGACTCCCGCTCTCTGCAACCTCTCAAGGACATCCCAGAAGTTTAGCAGCGCGTGGAAGTTTACCCTGTCACTTCAGGTGGGGGTATAGTAGTCCAGTCACTTCTTATGAGTTCCACTGGCATGATAAAAGGTCATGGTTTTCATACACCGCCTTTCTGAATCCAGTCCAGGTTTTACAATTAGCTGCTTGCAGGATTTGCTCGAGTCCCACAGCAAGCAGCACTGACTGTTTTTGGTTCTACTTCAACCAGTGAGAAAAAGCTCCAGAATTTGACAAGGTTAATAGTTCTTTATAATCTCACGGGACTAGAACCTACTTCTTCTTGAGGCTCTCACATTAATATTTTAAAAAGTCTATAGTTCCCTTTTTTTAAAGTTTGTGGTACCACATTGAACTGCAGGTTTGAATACTGAGCCATATTTTTAACAGTCCATAAAATGCTGAGAAAGTATCTTCTAATGGCTCTTCTTCCACCCCCGTCCCGCTCTCTGTTGGAGTTCCCCAAGGATCTGTCCTTGGACCGCTTCTTTTCTCAATATACACCTCTTCCCTGGGCTCACTGATCTCATCACATGGTTTCCAGTACCATCTCTATGCCGATGACACCCAGCTCTACCTCTCCACTCCCAACATCACAGTCGAAACCCAGGCCAAAGTCTCGGCCTGCCTCTCAGATATCGCCGCCTGGATGTCCAACCGTCACCTGAAACTGAACATGGCAAAGACTGAGCTCCTTGTCTTCCCACCCAAACCCTCCTCTCCTCTTCCCCCACTCTCTGTCTCTGTTGACAACGCCCTCATCCTACCCGTCTCGTCAGCCCGCAATCTCGGAGTCATTTTCGACTCCTCCCTCTCCTTCTCTGCCCATATCCAGCAGACAGCTAAGACCTGTCGCTTCTTCCTCTATAATATTAGCAAAATCCGCCCATTCCTCTCTGAACAGACCACCCGAACCCTCGTCCACTCACTCGTTACCTCTCGTCTTGACTATTGCAACCTTCTCCTTGCTGGTCTCCCGCTTAGCCACCTATCCCCCCTTCAATCTGTCCAAAATTCCGCTGCACGTCTTATCTACCGCGTGAACCGATACTCTAATATCACCCCTCTCCTCAAGTCGCTTCACTGGCTCCCGATTCACTACCGTATTCAGTTCAAGCTTCTCCTAATGACCTTCAAATGCACTCAATCTGCAGCCCCCCATTACCTCTCTACCCTCCTCTCCCCCTATGTCCCCACCCGTAACCTCCGCTCTCAGGACAAATCACTCCTATCTGTACCCTTCTCCACCACCGCTAACTCCAGACTCCATCCCCTCACCCTATGCCTGGAACAGACTCCCCGAGCCCATACGCCATGCGCCCTCCCTGCCCATCTTTAAGTCCTTACTCAAAACCCATCTCTTCTCCCTTGCTTTTGGCGCCTAACCACCTTCCCCATTCATGATACACTGACTACACTGACTACATAGTTTGTTACCTTTAGATTGTAAGCTCTCTTGAGCAGGGACTGTCCTTCCCCATGTTTTAACTTGTACAGCGCTGCGTAACCCTAGTAGCGCTATAGAAATGCTAAGTAGTAGTAGTAGTAGTAGAAAGTGAAGAATCAAAAGTTTGACGATGCAAAAATGAGCATTCCCAGCTTAGTGGTAAAAACATTAGACCAATACTGGAGTAAAACACTGATGCATCTGCCCTGTGACTTTTTTTTATTTCCCCCTCCCCCACCCCCATTTCTCTGATGATTGACTGAGTAAATCCAAACAATTCTGGTGAGTGAAGGCCAAATAGATGCTGTTAATAAGAGGTTAAACATAGAAACAAAGAAAATGACGGCAGATAAAGGCTATATGGCCTATCCAGTCTGCCTGTCCATATCATCCATATTCCTCCCCCTAAGAGATCCCACATGCCTGTCCAATGCTTTCTTGAATTCAGATATAGTCCTTGTTTCCACTACCTCCAACAGGAGGTCATTCTATGCATCCACCACCCTTTCCGTACAGAAGTATTTCCTTGGATTACTTTTGAGTGTACTCTCTGCCCCCCCCCCCCCCTTACCCTTCATCTTATGCCTTCTTATTACAGAGCTGCCTTTTAGTTGAAAGAGATCTGCCTCCTGTGCATAATAATAATGCAACATTTCATTGTTCTGTTTCCCCAGCAGAGGTCATCCATGCAGCATCTAGTTGCCTATTAGAACAGAAGCTCACCACTTCCATAATATCCACAGTATATTTGCTCCAACAGACAGATTCCTGCCAGACCATGGTGCAAGCCTCTCTAATTTTCTTGAAATAAATATATTTCTAACTAAAACTGTACCATGTGATGCTACAGAACAGTAGTGCTTTATTAGGATTTCAATATATAAATATGACATTGATTATGCATATGCATTTTGTTTAGAAAGATATGCATATTGTGGGCATGCCACTACCACATGTGTTGTAAATTAAAAATGTATGCACATACTTTTAGTTGCATAGCAAGCCAATAATGAAAAATAATTTCTGTGCCTTGTGTTTGAAAATAGTCGGGGATTTTGGAGGCTGGAAAGTACATGTCCACATTGCCAGTTAGGTGGTCTTTTGAAAATTTACTCCTTAAAGAATCATGAACTGGTGAGTGATTTTGGCCTATCATGTCAGTACTATGCACAGATAATCTCCTCATCTTTTTTCCAAGCCTGTCAAATGAAGAATGCAGGATGTTTTCCATTCTCTGCAAGGGAATTTATTTAGCTATAACTGACCTTTGCTCCTGGCTGTTATTTGCCAAGTACCTATTCTTAGATGTTCAAAGTCTCACAATGGAGATAAGGTATCCACTGTTAATGCCTTGTTCTGTTACCATTTTGCTAAACAGAATTGGGGTTGGGTCACAGTGGGGCTAATTTTAGAAAGAGAAAAAAGTCCAAGAAGTGTCTTAAAGCAGCATTTGGATGGTTTCTTCTCAAAATGACCAAATCGGTATTTTTGAAACCTGTTTTGCAGATGTCTAGCTATGCATTTTGTCTGCAGTGCATCCAAATCACAAGGGAGTGTTTCGAAGGCGGGATTAGGGTGTACCTAAAACTTGAATGTTTTAACACCATAATGGAGCAAGACCTAATCTAGGGCGAAATCTTCAACGTTCTGGTCTAAACCTGTTTTTTTCTAATTAATAAAACACAAAAAGGTACCCTAAATGACCAGATTACCACTGGAGGGATTCAGGGATGATCCCCCCCTTACTCCCCCAGTGGTCACTGACCCCCTCCCACCCCAAAATATGGGAATAAAAATAGTATTTACCGACCTCTAAGACAGCCTCAGATGTTATTAGCCAGGTCCATTAGAGCAACACGCAGGTCCCTGGAGTAGTGTAGTGGTGGGTGCAGTGCACCGTAGATCAGTGGCGTTCCTAGGGGGGGGGCAGTGGGTGCGGTCCGCCCTGGGTGCACGCCACTGGGGGGGTGCCAGACGCCTGTCGGCTCCGCTTGTTCCGTGCTCCCTCTGCCCTGGAACTGGTTACTTCCTGTTCCGGGGCAGAGGGAGCATGGAACGAGCGAAGCCGACAGACGTGCGGCACCCCCCCAGCAGGTAAAAATGCATCCGGGGGGTGTCCTTTCGCCAGGGGGGGCGCTGCACCTGGGGGGGTGCTGCACCCGGGGGGGGGGGGGTGCATCGGCGATCCGCCCCGGGTGTCAGCTGCCCTAGGAACGCCACTGCCGTAGATGGGTGGACCCAGGGCCGTGCCTCCTACTTGTTACACTTGTTGGAAACTGTGAGCCCTCCAAAACTCACCAGAAACCCACTGTACCCACATATATGTGCGCCCATTACCCATAAGGGCTATGGTAGTGGTATCCAGTTGGGTTGGGAGTAGTGGGTTTTGGAGGGCTCAGCAATTCAAGATAAGGGAGCAATGGTGATATGTGTACCTGGCAGCACTTATATGAAATCCACAGTAGTGCCCCCTTAGGGTGCCCCATTGCTCTCCTAGGATGTCTAGGGGACCAATCTGCTAAAAAATACTGGCCTCTCCTACATCCCAATGGCTTGATTTTGTGCGTTTTTAACTTGCACATTTTTTTTCCGAACATGGCCTAAAAAGATAAACCTAAATCTTGTTCAAAATGGTATTTTAAAAAAAAAAAGAAGACATTTTTCTTTTTTTGAACATGGGTATATTTCCTGTTCAGATTTGGTATGTTTCGTGCAAAACATCCAAAGTTCGACTTAGACGCCCTATTGAAAATGCCTCTCCATGTCTCCTAAACATAGGTTCTGTATCATCAACATGGTTTGTCTTTGTTCATTTTGTTCCTTCACATATGTATACTTGCTCACATTTTCTAAATATAGTGGTCCTTAGATATGTTTAGTGAGACAAAGTAGATGAAAGGCATCACTGTAAGAACTTGCTTGTAAATTGTTGATTGAAAGATTAGTATTGGACAGAAACATAGTTTGATATTGAGATTTTGAAGCATTATTATCGTAGATAATACGCTGAAAACGTCTGCCCAGTTTGCAGCGGCATCCAAAAAAGCAAACAGTATGCTAGGAATTATTAGGAAAGGGATGGTAAATAATACTAAAAATGCTATAATGCTTCTGTATCGCTCCATGATGTGACACTACCTAGAGTATTGCATTCAGTTCTGGTTGCTGTATTTAAAAAAAGATATAACAGAATTAGAAAAGGTTCAAAGAAGAGTGACCAAAATGATAAAGGAGATGGAAGTCCTCTATATGAGGGGAAGGGAAGGGAAATGGGACTTGATATACTGCCTTTCTGAGGTTTTTGCAATTACATTCAAAGCACTTTGCATATATTCAAGTACTTATTTTGTATCAGGGGCAATGGAGGGTTAAGTGATTTGCCCAGAGTCACAAGGAGCTGCAGTGGGAATTGAACTCAATTCCCCAGGATCAAAGTCCACTGCACTAACCACTAAGCTACTCCTCCACTCTGGCAAGGTTAAAGGTTAAAGAGGTTAGGGCTCTTCAGCTTGGAAAAGAGATGGTTGAGGGGAGATATGATTGAGGTCTACAAAATTCTGAGTGGTGTAGAACGAGTAGAAGTGAACCAATTTTTTACTCTTTCAAAAAGTACAAAGACTAGGGGACACTTAGGGGCCCTTTTACTAAGGTGTGTAAGTGCCGCATCCAACACTCATATAATTGGAACTACTACTACTACTACTACTACTTAGCATTTCTATAGCGCTGCCAGGGTTACGCAGCGCTGTACAAGTTTAAACACGGGGAGGGACAGTCCCTGCTCAAGAGAGCTTACAATCTAACGGTAACAGACTAAGTAGTCAGTGTAGGTAACAGGAATGGGGAAGGTGGTTAGGCGCCAAAAGCAAGGGAGAAGAGATGGGCCTTGAGTAGGGACTTGAAGATGGGCAGGGAGGGCGCATGGCGTATGGGCTCAGGAAGTCTGTTCCAGGCATAAGGTGCTGTGAGGCAGAAGGGGCGGAGTCTGGAGTTAGCGGTGGTGGAGAAGGGTACAGATAGGAGTGATTTGTCCTGAGAGCGGAGGTTACGGGTGGGAACATACGGGGAGAGGAGGGTAGAGAGGTAATGGGGGGCAGCAGATTGAGTGCACTTGAAGGTCAATAGAAGAAGCTTGAACTGTATACGGTAGTGGATTGGGAGCCAGTGAAGCGACTTGAGGAGGGGGGTGATATGAGAGTATCGGTTCACGCGGTAGATAAGACGTGCGGCAGAATTTTGGACAGATTGAAGGGGGGATAGGTGGCTAAGCGGGAGGCCAGCGAGGAGAAGGTTGCAATAGTCAAGACGAGAGGTAACGAGCGAGTGGACGAGGGTGCGGGTGGTCTGTTCAGAGAGGAAAGGGCGAATTTTGCTAATATTATAGAGGAAGAAGCGACAGGTCTTAGCTGTCTGTTGGATATGGGCAGAGAAGGAGAGGGTGGAATCGAAGATGACTCCGAGATTGCGTGCTGAAGAGACGGGGAGGATGAGGGTGTTGTCAACAGAGACGGAAAGTGGGGGAAGAGGAGAAGAGGGTTTGGGTGGAAAGATAAGGAGCTCAGTCTTTGCCATGTTCAGTTTCAGATGCCGGTTGGACATCCAGGCAGCGATGTCGGAAAGGCAGGCTGAAACTTTGGCCTGGGTTTCAACTGTGATGTCGGGAGTGGAGAGGTAAAGCTGGGTGTCATCGGCATAGAGATGGTACTGGAAACCATGACATGAGATCAACGAGCCAAGGGAAGAGGTGTATATCGAGAAGAGAAGCGGTCCAAGGACAGATCCTTGGGGAACCCCAACAGAGAGCGGGATGGGGGTGGAAGAGGAGCCATTAGAAGATACTCTGAAGGTGCGTTGGGAAAGATACGAGGAGAACCAGGAGAGGACGGAGCCCTGGAACCCAAATGAGGACAGTGTGTCAAGAAGTAAATTATGATTGACGGTGTCAAAGGCGGCGGATAGGTCGAGGAGGATGAGGATGGAGTAATGGCCTTTGGATTTGGCGAGGAACAGGTCATTGCAGACTTTAGAGAGTGCTGTTTCTGTCGAGTGTAGTGGGCGAAAGCCAGATTGAAGCGGGTCGAGGACAGCCTGAGAGGAGAGGAAGTCAAAGCAACGGCTGTGGACAGCACGTTCAAGTAATTTGGAGAGGAAGGGTAGAAGAGAGATGGGGCGGTAGTTGGAGGGACAGGTGGGGTCAAGTGATGGTTTTTTGAGAAGTGGTGTGACTACTGCGTGCTTGAAGGTGTCAGGGACAGTAGCAGTGGAGAGAGAGAGGTTGAGGATGTGACAGATTGAGGGGATAACTGTAGGAGAGATGTTGGTAAGCAGATTGGTGGGAATGGGATCCGAGGAACAGGTGGTGCACTTGGAGGAAGAAAGAAGGCGAGCAGTTTCCTCTTCGGTGATCTCAGGGAAGGAGGAAAAGGAGGCCGGGTTAGGTTGGTTGAGGGAGTGGGTTAAGAAGTCACAGGGAGGAGAAGGCTTGGAAGTGAATTCAAGGTTGATCTTCTGCACTTTATCGCGGAAGTGGTCAGCTAGTGATTGAGGAGAGAGTGAGGGAGGGGTGGGAGCGGAGGGTACTTTAAGTAGGGAGTTGAGGGTGGCAAAGAGGCGACGAGGGTTGGAGCCAAGAGAATTGGTTAATTGAGAATAATATTCCTGTTTGGCAAGGAATAGGGAGGACTGGAAGGAGGATAGCATGAATTTGTAATGGGTGAAGTCTGATAGGGTGCGAGATTTCCTCCAGAGTCGTTCAGCAGATCAGGTGCAGGAGCGAAGGTAACGGATGCAGGGGGTTAACCAGGGCTGCGGATTAGTGCGCTTAGTGGGGCGAGAGACAGATGGTGCTAGGGTATCCAGAGCGGTGGAGAGAGTTTCATTGTAGGTAGAGACAGCCGTGTCGACAGATTCAGAAGACGAGATGGAAGGGAAGAGATTGGAGATGTGGGAGGATAGGGTAGGGGGGTCGACAGCTTGGAGATTCCTGAAGGCCGTGGTTATAGTTGGGCGAGGTTGAGGGGGAGGGTGATGAAGTGTGAGGGTAATTAGGTGATGATCTGAGATAGGAAGTACTGAGGTGCAGAAATTGGAAGGTGAGCAGGAAGAGACGAGAACGAGGTCGAGACAATGGCCATCACGGTGAGTAGGGGTGGTAGAGCATAGTCGGAGGTTAAAGGAGGATATCAGAGTAAGGAATTTAGAAGCGTAGGCATTGGATGGGTTGTCAACGTGAATGTTAAAATCACCAAGAATGAGGGAAGGAGATGCGGGATCAAGAAAGACGGTGAGCCAAGCGTCGAAGTCAGTAAGGAATGAAGAGGGGGGCTTGTCAGGGGGGCGGTAGATGACTGCAACTCTGAGTGGTAATGGATGGAATAGCCGGATGGAGTGAGCTTCAAAGGACGAGAAGCAGTGAGACTGCGGTAGGAGGAGGGGTTGGAAACTACAGGAGGGTGAGAGAAGTAGCCCGACGCCTCCACCGCGGCCATCTGGGCGGGGAGTGTGGGAGAAGAGATAGCCTCCATGACAGAGGGCCGCGACTGAGGCAGAGTCGTCAGGGGAGAGCCAGGTTTCAGTTAGGGCGAGCAGTTGGAGGGAACGAGAGATGAAGAGATCGTGGGTGAAGGGCAGTTTGTTGCCGATCGAGTGGGCATTCCACAAGGCACATGAGAAGGGGAGGGAAGAGGGGGGGAGGAGGGGAATAGGGACGAGGTTGGAGACATCACGGCTGCCTGGCTATCGTGTTTCCCTGGTGGTAATTCCATTTTTGAGGCGTGTCCAAAACATGCAGTAGAAATTTTCTACCACATGGCACTTACCCAGCAGTAATCGGCAGTGTACGCACACTGACAATTACACCCATTAACCGGGTGGTGACCTTACCACTAAGTCAATGGGTGGCCATAAGGTCTCAGGCTGAAAATGGACACATGCTGGTTTTAATTTTGCAGCACATCCATTTTCAGCCCCCCTAAAAAAGGTCTTTTTTGCAGGCATGCTGAAAAATGGACCTGCGTGCGTCCAAAACATGCGCTTACACCAGCGCAGGCCATTTTTCGGTGCGCCTTAGTAAAAGGGCCTCTCAATGAAGTTACATGGAAATACTTTAAATGAAATAGGAGGAAATAATTTTTCACTCAACGAATAGTTAAGCTCTGGAACTCGCTGTCGCAAGATGTAGTAACAGCAGTTAGCGTATCTGGGTTTAAAAAAGATTTGGGTAAGTTCCTGGAGGAAAAGTCCATAGTCTGCTATTGAGACAGACATGGGGAAGCCACTGCTTGCCCTGGGAATGGTAGCATGGAATGTTGCTAGTATTTGGGTTTCTGCCAGGTACTTGTGACCTGAATTGGCCACCTTTGGAAATGGGATACTGGGCTACATAAACCATTGGTCTGACCCACTATGGCCATTCTTATGTTCTGTGAAGACCACTTACACATCCCTCAGCAATCAAGGTCGACTTTGAATGTGTTTGATCTCTTTGGATTTTAGTCATGGTCAATTATAAAGTTACAGAGGGCATTAAGGGTATCCAAACAATTAACATTTAAAAAATTTGTTTTAATTGTTTTACATTTTTTTTTCTATAAGCACTAATCAGTTTTTTTTGCAGTCTCTACTCACAACCAAATATTAGAGCCTTTACTTTTCACCTTGGACTCAAACCTTGTGTGCCCACTTTCAGGCATGCAGAGATATTTCAAAATGCCATATGGTAAGGAAAAATGTTATGATCAGAGCTGGTTATCAAACAACAGTTGAGGTTTTTGCTTCTCACATGAAGGAGTTAAGTTCAGATGGTCAAGATGGTATGTTAAAATTTCATGACACCAAGTTTCTGACTCAAAGAATAATGTATTGCCTTTGAAAGCTAGTCAAAAATGTATTTAGTCCAATAAAAAAGGGGTCATCTTTTTTGTTTGTTTGTTTTGTTTTATTTCTATTTATTGCCTTTAAAAGTGGAATAACAGCTACCACCAATTTAGCAAGAAGGGCATGTCCACTATAGACCAATTCTATAGACCAGTGCTTCCCAAGTCCAGTACTGGAGTACCCCTTGCCAGTCAGGCTTTCAGGATATCCACAATGAATATGCATAAAAGAAATGTGTGTATAATGAAGACAGTGTGTTCAAATCAAGTTCATGCATATTCATTGTAGGTATCCTGAAAACTGACTGGCAAGGGATACTCCAAGACTGAACTTGGGAAACACTGCTATAGACAAATATCTGAAGGAAAGAGATTGCAGGTTCAAGCATCAATTGAAGCTGAAAGTGAAAAGTTTTGATCACTGATGAGAAGTATGTGTACAAAATTGAGTCGAATATATTTTCTTGAGCCTTGGTTATGCAACCTGCTCTTTTATTGAGAGGCTCAGTCTTTTTTTCCTGCAGTGATCGTGGGGGTAGGGTGAAGGCCACACTAGGAAATGTATTAATTGGTCTCTTGTATTCCATACTTGTTTAGGGGTTGATTAAACACTGTAATTATATCATATTTTGTTTTATTTATTTATTTATTTGGTAGAACACCGATCATCCGGATGTCCAATTATCCGGACCAATTATCTGCCCGATAGTAATGTACCTTCCCAGCCAATTATCGCGATCCGCGCAGTCTGCTGCAGGAAATGATGTGAACGGGAGCGGGGATGCAGCAGAGAAAAGCCCTGCCCATTCCTTTTCCAGCCCTTTCGTGACTCACACGCAGCAGAAAAAAGTCCTTTCAGCCTGGATGTGGCAGAAGAAATAGCCTTGCTCTTTCAGCTTGTGTGCATACGGCAGAAGAATTACAGAACTGTATTGTATGTTGTATTTTCTGCCAACTTATTGATGAAAATAAAACTAATGTTCATTATGCCATTCTCTGATTGTGTTTTCCTTAGAAAAAATTGATATGTCGAATTATCGGGATATATGATTATCTGGACCACCCTCTGTAGAGGATAGTCCGGATAATCAGCGTTCTACTGTATTTACAAACATTTATATATCTCCAAGCCAAGACCTATTTCTCTCAGTGGCTTGTGATTCAACATAAAATCATTTGTAAGGGGGGAGTGTCCCTTTGCTCAGTGCAGTCTGCTTGTGGTCTCACAACTAAGGTCCCCATAAAACACTTAGGGGCAGATGCACTAAGGTCCTCGGAAGAGCCCTTCCCTTACCGATTCCATAGTGAATCGGTAGGGAACAGCCATGCATCAAGGAAAAGGAATGCAAATGAGCTGCTCATTGTAGCTTACTTGCATTCTCTATTCCCTTGGAAGCCAATCGGCCGGTCGAGCATGCGCAGAGCAGCCAAGCGTTATGCTGGCTGCTCTGCGCATGCCAAGAACGTCCTTTATGGATGTCCTTCACTAAAAAAACAAACAAAAAAAGGACGTCTCTGACAAGCAAAAAAAGGACATCGTACTTCTTAATTTTTACTCTCGCTCTTCTATTTTAAATCTTCCTTTGTAACATTTTTCCCTTCCTCATCGGCAGCTGAAGAGAGGGCTAATGGACAATTGTGAGGCCCCCCCCCCCCCCCACGGCCTCTCAGCCAATCACAGCGTGTTTAGCTGACACCAGTGAGAGCTAACCGTGCTGCTCATCAGGGATGTCCTTCTAAAGTGCTTAATATGGTCGTCCTTCACTAAACCAAAAAAGGACGTCCCTGATGAGCAGGACGGACTTTTCTTCAAGGGTGCTCGATTATGCCCCTCCTCCAGGTCTCTCTCAGCCAATCACAGCGCGTTTAGCTGTCACTGGTGTCAGCTAAATGCGCTGTGATTGGCTGAGAGGCCATGGGGGGGCCTCACAATCGTCCATTAGCCCTCTCTTCAGCTGGCGATGAGGAAGGGAAAAATGTCTCAAAGGAAGATTTAAAACAGAAGAGCGAGAGTAAAAATTAAGAAGTACAACGTCCTCTTTTTTTTGTTGTTTTGAGTGAAGGACGTCCAAAAAGGATGTTTTTTTGGAGTGGGTTTTTATTATTATAAGTGAAGGACGTCCAAAAAGAACATCTTTGGAGTGGGGGTTTTTACAGGTGAAGGACGTCCAAAAAAGACGTCCCTGACGACATTTTTTTCTTCCGATTCTTTCCTTTGTCCCAATGAGAAGTGTAGACCTCCCGTTAGGTTTTCCACGGTAAGGGGATTGGAAAACGGTAGTGCATCTCATTATAATAGCCTTGCTACAGTACTGCAGCTCATTATAATAGCCTTTGGATCATTTGCATTCCGTTTTCGTTAGCTACTACCATGATAGGAGAGAGCCCTTTTGCGCATGCCACATTTTACTCCTTGCTCGCTAAACCAGCTCGAACTAGTTTAAAAACCATGCTGGCTCGTTAGGTTTAGTGCATCTGGCCCTTAGTCTTAACCATTAGGCCAACCTGTGTGAGTGCTTCTAATTGTTGGGTGGGTATTTGTAAAACAAATTCTGATCTAATCTACAGAGAGTGGTTGAAAGTGTATAGGCTCCCTGAAGAGCATGGAAGCCATTGCTTGAAGCTTCTGTCACAGTGTAAGTGGGTGTGTAGAGAATGATAGCAGTCTCTGCTGTTTCTGTCTCTCATTCCCCCTCCCCCCCCCTTTTCTGCTATATTTAACAGCCTTGCAGGCCTTAAAAGGTCTGGACTGAGGTGCTGACATTCCACTGGCTGCAGGCATTATTTTTGCTCTGGACCAGGAGTCCAGTCCATCACACTGGTCCTGCCTATCTCTTTGCTGGATTCAACTTTGCTGGATTTTTCTCTCTACCGCTCACTTCCCAACCCATTCCAGGACTTGACTAGTTCATCCAACCTTGGTAAGTACTCACTTTCAAGAGGAAACTATGCAACATTTGGTAGCCTCAGTTCCAAGTTGTCTCAGGCTGCGGTCACAGGGGTAGGCTGATTTTACGGTAGCTTCCTTCAGACCTCTTTGCATGTATGTAAGCCACATTGAGCCTGCAAAGAGGTGGGGAAATGAGGGATACAAATGCAACAAATAAATGTCAGTTGAGTACAGTAACAGCAAAGAGAAATCCAAGCATGAAACAGCTGAAGGAAAACTTGGCCAGTACCATATGGCAGCTGCAATCCCATAATAACATCATTTATTTTTCTGGATTTAGTTCGCCTTTTCATTAGCAGCTCAAGAGTTATGTTCAAGTATATTACATACATTAGATGAGGTAGATGAGATCTATGGAAGATAGAAGAAACATATTTTCAGTTTGCAAGGTGTGTAATGTTTATGAAAGAATCCAAAAATTCTATGAACTCCTAAAAACAATTTATTTTACGTTGGAGACAATTTTTTCCTCTTTCTGGGGCCCTTTTACTAAAGCTTAGCATGCACTAGATGCTAAGAAGCCGATAGTTAAAGGGGCCCCTCTTTATTGAGAAGAAATGCACAACTCACCAGAAGAGGTTTAGTTTAAGTTGATACTGACAGTGGATTTTTATTGTGAAGGATTTCAGGTTAGGTTTCTTTTTTGCCCCTAGTCACCAAAAGAGACGGGAAAGTATATCCAATGAGAGTGTTATAGTATATGTTCTGGATATATCTGGTCTTAATACAGTATCTACCAACTGACAATACATAGCAACCTATTCTATGCATTTTTTGGCTGGGTGGCTAGCCATGAATTTGATAAAGCATATTTTCATTAGAGAAATTCAGTCATTGTTAAGAAAAGATGTCTACTTTAGGGTAAAGAAAAGAACTGCACGTTTTAAAAACAGAGAGCTCCTGGCTATGGCATCAGCATTGCACCAGCTTACTTTTCCTCAATGTCACATATAGATCTAGAAGATATAAATGTATTCACATATGTATTTATATCACTGGCTATGAATATTGAGGTCACGTCTATGGCATGAATTGCTATGCAGTAGGGAAATTAAGCAAAAATGGGATTAGGGTGCACTGAGGAAATGCAGAAACAAAAGCACTGGGAAAATTATGCCCAGTGGTTAGTACAGTGCACTTAGCCAGAGAAGCTTGGGCACAAATCCCACTTCTCTACAGGTTCTCCTTGTGACCTTGGGCAAATCACTTTACCCTTCATTGGTTTGGGTACAAAGTTAGGGCTAGAGTTACCAAGAGGCATATTTTCAAAGCACTTAGCCTCCCAAAGTTCCATAGAAACCTATGGAACTTAGCCTCCCAAAGTGCTTTGAAAATAAGCCTGCAAGTCACCCTAATGTGATTTAATACACCTTATTTCATGCAAGCCCAACGTAATAACATTGTAATGTGTGTTACGTGACGTAACACACATTACAATGTTATTAAATCAGGCCCACACAGATTGTAAACTCTCTCAGGCAGGGAAATACCTATTGTAGCTGAATTTACAATTCATCTTCAGCTTGCAGTTGGAAAGGTGAGCAACTAAAGTCGAATCAGCAGCAGCAGATGATGCAAGACTCCTTGAGTCTGCTAGGCTTGATGCAGCACCATAGAGCCTTCCTGATGTGAGGATTCTTTGTGTTTGTAATCTAATTTAATCTGGACATTTACCTATAAAGGCTCAAGGTGGAGCCCAGACCCAAGGTGAATAAATCCCACCAAATTATTTATTTGTTACTTTTGTATCCCACATATTTGCAGGCTCAATGTGGCTTACATAATACCGCGAAGGCATTCGTCAATTCTGGTACGGGATTAGTACAAAATGTTGTATTGGGATAGGGAAGATAAGATTCAATCAAGTTGGGTTGAGGTAAAAATTACAATGGATAAACCAGAAAAGACCTATCAGCCAACGGATCCATTAAATATTGGTTAAACAAAAACATTTTTATCACCTTTCTAAAGCTATGATAGCATATGATCTCTCTTATCTCCTTGGGTAATTTGTTTCAAAGCTCAGGACCCTGGCTAATTATAGATCTATTTCTAGTAGTCATCCTGGTGACACTCAATTCACATTTTCTTGAATTCTGTTACTGTTGTGGTCTTCATCTTCTCTATTAGAAGGCTGTCCTGTGTTATCAATCACCTTTTCTGTGAAGAAATATTTCCTTGTATTAGGGGAGGACTGACCATTCAGGCAACCGGGCAGTGCCCGGGGGGCCCAGAGGCCCTGCCCGAATGACCACCGCACACTATAGCCCTCCCTTATCCTACCTTTCAAGGCACGCTGCTGGTGATCTATTGGCCTCTGTGAGGGGGGGGGGGGGACATGTTCTTTTCTGCCTGTTGTGCTGCCGCTATTCCTCCTGCCTGGCACCGCCGTATTTTAAAAAATGGTGGCTGAGACTCCCTGTGGAAGTCTCGCAAGTCTCGACCACCATTTTGAAAACACAGCGGCACCGGCAGATGGGGGAATAGTTGCAGCTCAGTGGACAGGAAAGAACATGCTCTCCCCCCCCCCCCCCCCACAGAGACCATCAGACCACCATGGCCCTTCAGGTAGGACTAGGGCAGTGGGGGCGTTGGCTGGGGGGGGGAGCAGCATTGTGGCAGTAGATGGGTGTCAGGTGGCAGCCAGGCGGGGCCCTACACCATCCTCAGTGCCTGGGGGCCCAGACCACTCTCAGTCCACCCCTGCCTTATATTACTCCTAAGTCAACGCAGTTGAGTCAAATAATATGCCCCATTTGTTGTAGAACTTGATTGCCACTGAAAAATGATTGCTTAGCATGTTTTATTAACACTGACAGGTATAACTTCTTTCTTCTAGGATATATATACTTAGGTCTTTAAGTCTCATGATGTAAACTCTGAACCACTGGTAGCCAATTTTTTCGCATTGCCTCTAATTTGTCCATATCTTTTCTGAGATATAGGCCCACATTTTGAAATCCCTATTTACCTTTGATATATGCACAAACCAGCACTTAAAGTTTTATCTTGCATAAGTCCTCATTATATAAGGCCGGGATATGCATGTATCAAACCCTAGTGTGTGCAAATGGCAAGGGGCATGGTCTGGGCATGTTTTGGATATGACAATAGTACGACAAGTCCATAGACATTTATTCCCCATTTCAGAAGGGGACTAAAAGTTCCTAAAAGATTGATGTCTGAAGTTACAACTGCTACCAAGCACGTTTAGGAGCTGGTAAATAAACCACTGCTATTGAGCAACACTCCACTGGAAGGATGGGGAGGGGCTGCCTCCTTAATGCCCAGTGGCTTTTCATTCCCCATATGCTAAACTGTCAAGGAAAACCAGTGACTGTGACAGCATCAGGATAATACTTAGTTATAATTCTAAATTCACAAAGGTAACCGGTTATGTGCTGGCTTTGAACCTGTTGATATTATATGCATTTATTTTTCTAAAGTGAATGTTTATTCTATACACGCCTGGTGCATAAATGTCCATTTTGTGTGTATTTAAGAACAGGCTGTACGTTAGTAGTTTCTGTTGTAAATACTGGTGAACTTGAGGTGCACTGAACTGCATGTTTTGATTCCTACTGCTATGATCTGTCTACAATGGGGCTGATAGCCTTTTGCACTTGCAGAATACTCCATGATTCTTACCAACAAGCAGTACAGAGGCAGTATCATTTTCTTTTTTCTTCTGTGCACTCTAACATTCTTCCTGCTCTTACTACTGATCACTTTGAAATCAGTTCCTTATCCCCATCATTTAGTTTTCTTGACATTCTTCTTCAAATGCATTAGACTTAAGTTGCTGAGTGCATCTTTTATAAAGCTGCACTAGTGATTCCCATGTGGCAAATGAGAGGAAGATCAAAGGAATCGAATGGGCTCTCTCTCATTTGCCACACCGAGAATCGGTAGCACAGCATTGTAAAAGAAGCCCTGAATTCTTAACTGCTGTTTTTGAGCTTTGTTAGATCATTCCTTATTTCTTATATCCTATCCGTTATGTCCACAATATTGTAGATCATTGTATCATCTGCCAAAGGTTAAACTTTTTCTATTAAGCCCTCTGCAGTGTTACTGATAAAACCATTACACAGAACTGAATCCAATCTACTGACTAATTCCCCGTTTCTTGAAATTAGGTCTCTATCATTACCTTCTGTTGCCTCTTGTTCAACCACTTTGAACCCAGTTTACCATCATAGACTACTCAGCTTACGTGTAAGGCTACTATGCATATAGTGCCAAAAGTCTCAATGAAATCCAAATGTATGTTCAAAGCTTTTTACCAATTTTTATTCCTCTTTCTCTAAGTCGTATATTATCTATGTACAGAAAAGAATCTAATAAAACTGGCATGCATTATTCTTTCTGTGAGTTAAGGTTATGTAAAAATGAGGTCATTATTCATTTATTACATTTACATTGGGCTACTTATAACCCGCACTAGCCTGCCGAGTTCAGCACAGTTTATATAGTACAAGAAGCCAAGCTATTCCCGGGGTATCACAGCATCAAGTTTCCCATACAGTACTTATTAAGCAACAAAGTTTTGAAACAAAAGGGTTTTTAGCTGTTTATGAAATACTTTGTAATTGGTAAGTCATCTGTTCTGACCTGGTTTTACAGCCTGCTTTACTGACACAGACTACTCAGTAATTACTATGGATTCTTTTGGATTTGTATTAGGTAAATGAGACTTATTAGAGGTTCTAAAATACACAATGATTAAGATATATACACACTGATTTAAGCAATACCTATCTATAAACAATCATTATATCACTGGTCCCTACATCCAAGCAATGCTAGGAGTTTGACCAGGAAAGGAACAATACACTATACCTACATCATATCTATACCTACATTACTGGTCCTTACATCATCCAGGCTCTTATCATCAGCTGGGGAGGTCCTGTTCACAGTGAAAGTCAGGAGTTTCTTTGACCAAGAAATATGATTCTCTGTGCAGTATGTACATTACTCACAGATGAGCTCCCAATTTCACTGACAGAAACTCCCTTTTTTATTAGGCTTAGAACACATGTTCAGAGCTAAGGAAAATTATAGAATGCTTGAGGATTTCTCTGTTTAGGTAAACAAGCCATACTGCGGGAATGTGGTCACATGTTTCTCAGTCCAGGTGGCCAGTCTGAACACGAAACAGGCTCCACCTCCCCCTTCACATACCAAATTAATTAGAGCTGTGTCTTATCTTCTTCACACAAACAGCATTCAAAAATACAGACCCCCGGTGCACTTGTCGGTCAAGGCAGAGTTGAAAAACAATCTTTAAAATTCACTTCTATTACAGTCATCTTATATGATAGGGCAAAGAATTCCACCATTTTTTTTTATTACGATGTAAAATGCCTTGATAGGCTGGACTTATATACTGTACTACATTTTTAATAGAGAGAAAGTTAAGATTCAAATAGTGTCTGGCCAGGATGTCACTATTTCTTACAGATAGATGAACAAGATGAGTCATATAGCTTAGATATTGAACATGAAGAATAAGAAAGACCAGGAAGCATAATTTGAAGATGAACTATAGCTCAATAGGCCTTACATATCTGGATTAGGTCTACAAACTGTGCTATCTGGTTGCTGTAAGGGGTCCTTTTACTAAGCCATGGCAAAAAGTGGCCTGTGGTAGTGTGGGAATGTATTTTTGGTGCGCCCTGTGCCAGTTTTTACCGCATCTGGGAAAAAGGGCTTTTTTTTTTCAATGGTCTGGGTAAAGGGCCTTTGGTAAAACTGAAACCAGCACGTACCTATTTACGGCCTGAGCCCTTAATGCTACCCATTGACCTAGTGGTAAGGGCTCATGCGCTAGACATGCAGTGACCGGTCAGCATGCACCAACTGCTGATTAACGTCAGAAACGCCACTTGCAGTAGGAAATATAAAATAATAATTTGTCCCAGTGGTATGGGTGCATGCCAAATCTGAAATTACCGCCAGAGGAGCGTGCTACCCTGGGTGCGTGCTGCAAGCGCATAGAGCCTATTACGCCTTTGTAAAATGGCCCCAACAGTTTTTCAGATGCACTGTCAAATGTATCAGGGTTATTTTCTGTTTATTATTCTCGTTCTCCATGGAAGTACTTTATTCCTAGTCCACAGTACAATGTAATTTATCAGTGAATGGGAGCCGAAAATGTTTCCCATCTGTTACAGCTGTTAAAAATACAGGTCACAGGTTACAATTTATGTACCACTAACACCAGTGGTTTGAAGCGGTTTACATTACATCAGAAAAAACTTAATTAGTAATAACAAGAAAGTCTTTAAAAAGAAAAGACGTTTACATCTTTCTAAAATGTGCATATTCTAAATTGTTCAAAAAGCAATCTGCGTATGACTGCCAAATTTTAGGAGCCTAATAAGCAAGAAGCATGTCACAAACCTTAAAACCTCTTAATGCCCTTAACTGATGGAAAGGCAAAAGGAGAATAATTTATAGTTCTTCTATTCCTAGAAGAGCTTGAAAATTTGAAATGGGATGATAAATACTCTGGACAGTCACCGTATAAAACATGATATGAAGTACAAGAAAATTTAAACAAAATCCTGGCCTATATCGGAAGCCAATGGCGGTCCATATAGAATTTAGAAATCCTATCATATCTACATAAGGACTAAATCAATCTGACTGCGGTATTTTGAATCATCTATAAATGTTGAAGATTATACCTAGAAGACCCTTTAAAAATCAGGTTACAGTAGTCTAATTTAGACAAGAGTAAAGCTTGGACAAGCAGCATTTTCTGATTCTTCTCAAATTCCTCATAAAAAAGAAATAACTTTTGAACTACAGAATTAACTTGAGGTTCTAATGAAAGAGTTTGATCCAAGAGAATTCGCAATATTTAATAACGGGAGAAATAAGATATTTAACTTGGTCTACAATAATGTGATCAACTAGTGGATCAGGATTATTGTCTAGAAGCAAAAATGTACCCTCCTGTTTACAAAGCCGTGCGGCAATGCCAACAGCCCATTCAAAGTGAATGGGCTGTACTGATATTAGTGTACCGACAGCCGCTAGTGGGGCTTTCTAAACAGGGGGTTAGTTGTCTCAGAATTTAATTTGAGCTTATAATTCAACATCCAAAGTACCAATTATAGACATACAGACATACAGGAATAAAACTAGAGGTGTCATCAGTACTTCCATGGTAGCTAAGGGGTATGTTTACTAAGGCGCCTTCATGTTAACATGCCTATAAAGTTAAGGCACGTTAAACGCTAATGCGCCAATACATTTCTATAGGTGCATTAGCATTTGACACATGTTAGCATTTAACACGTAAAAACACTAACACGCCTTTAGTGCGCCTTTGTAAACACAGGCGTAAATGTGGTATTCATTTTTTAAAATGTGGTATTTATTTTAAAAAAGGTCCATAATAACTGATTCACCTGCAGCATATGGTAAAATAATGCTATATACCGTTACAATGTTTGGCATAGCTGCTGACCTTTCAAAAGGACAACAATCCAAACACCATCCTGATTAATGCAACACCATAAAGAGTTCTAGCTCCGTTTTGTGTCATACTTTCTCTAAACCTTTTTCCTTGAGTATTGTGTTCAATTCTGGTCATTGCATCTCAAAAAAGATATAGTGGAATTAGAAAAAGTACAGAGAATAGTGACCAAAATGATTAAGGGGATGGAAACTCTCCTATGAGGAAAGGCTAAAGAGGTTGTAGTTCTTAAGCTTGGAGAAGGGACAGCTGAAAGGAGATATAATAGAGATCTATAAAATAATGAGTGGTAAATGTGAATTGGTTGTTTATTCTTTCAAAAAGTACAAAGACTAGAACACACTCCATGAAATTACTAAGCAATATGTTTAAAACAAATCATTGAAAATATTTTTCTCAGTGCATAGTTGAGCTCTGGAATTTGTTGCCAGAGGATGTAATAAAAGCAGCTATTGTAGCTGGGATTAGAAAAGGTTTAGACAAGTTCCTGGAGGAAAAGCAGCTTTTTGCTGAGCTGATGAGCAAAAGGATTTCATGCCGATTTAAAACACACTGATTCCGTATACCCTGAAGCAGCATTAAGGGGTCCTTTTACAAAGCTGTGGTAAAAGGGGTCTGATGCAAGCCGAGGCCCCTTTTACCGCAGCAGATAAAAGGCAGGTTTTTTTTCTTAAGAAATGGACATGCGGCAAGTGACGCACTTGCTGCATGCCCATTTCGGGTGGGAGCTCTTACTGCTACCCATTAAGGTGGCGGTAAGGGCTCCTGCGCTACCCCTGCAGTAACCAGGCAGTGCGCGGCACTGCCTAATTACCACTGGGTACATATCGGTGCTACAAAAATGTAAATATTTTTGTAGCACTGGAAATGGCGTGTCCTGGGGGTGGTAACTACCGCCAGGCTGTTGCAGTAGCCTGGCGATACTTCCCTTTTAGTGAGTGGTAAGCCTTGGACTTACTGCCCCTTTGTAACAGGGTCCCTAAGTGAAACACTGCCACCGTTGATGGGATTCAGTAGGCTGACGGCAAGTGCTCAGATAAGTTCTTAAATTTTTTTTTAAAAATGGTATAAAATTGAGACAACAAGTTTAGGAGCCCTTTTACAAAGCCGCAGGCTTGGCATGTGGCAATTCGGCCCTACCACCGATCTACCACAGGAGCCCAGTGGTAGTGCCAACTCTCACGGCACAGCATTTCCAGCTCAAAAAAATAATTTTGGATTTTTTAGTGCCAGGGGCTTATTCGGCAGTAATTGGTCAAAGTTTTTGAGAATTAAAATAATTGTAAGAAGGTTTTTTTTTAAGCCTGTGAAATAACTACCCTATCCAGTCTGGAGTGAAATCAATGCTCCAGATGAGGTTCTGAGGCTTTTCCCTTCTTTTCTGGGGGAGGGGGGGGGGGGGGGGAGTTATTGTATATCAGCAATTGAATGTGGACTTTATGTATATTGTGAAGTAATTATTTGTTGGAAATAAATCCACTGCTTATCCTTGGTATTCTGCCAGGTGTTTGTCACCTGGATTGGCCATGGGAGGAAACAGGAACCAATGACTATTTTTTCTGTGCTCTTTTCAAATTTAGTTTCAAGATTTTCACTTATTTTCCAGTCTGCAAAACAAAAACAACATGCCTTACACTGCAGAGCTGGATGATCACATCTTAAGGCCTGATTTACTGAGGCTGTGCTTTTATGTGTCTATGGTAAAAAAAAAAAAAAAAAAAAACATGACACCTTACAGAAAATAATTTATAACAATAATATTAAAGCACTAAAACGAGTAGCAGCAGCATCATAAAGAAAGTATCCTATGAAAAAAAGAAAATCCCTCTGCCTCCATTCCTTTTTTATTTTCTGTCTAGACTTAGGAGCAGCCCTTCTTATCTCCCAAACTCATTACTTGTTTTTGACCCAATTCCCACCCAGCTCCTCAGTTCAATATCCTCTTTGGTCATCCCCTCCCTTGGTCACATCCACAATTGCTCACTCGCCACTGCAACTCTTCCCTTTTCCTTCAAACTTGTTATGATCAAACCACTCCTCAAAAAACCTTCACTGGATCCTACTAGTCCTGCTATCTATTGCCTCCTCTTCCTCCTCCCTTGTTTATCCAAACTTCTGGAATACACCATTCATGGTTGCTGTTGAGGCTTTCATCTCAAATTGTTCTAGATCCATTTCAGTTTGGTTTTCACCCTCTAAATTCCACTGCTATTCTTCTTGCCAAATTCTTTAGTGGCATCCTTACAGCTGAGGCCAAAGGCCTTTACTCTTATCTTCATCCTCATCTGTAGAGACACCAAGGGTGGCCTATCCGAAAAAGTCAGATTTGTTACTCCGGTGAGTGAGATTGAAGACCAATGAGTGATGTTTCTCTTGAGGTGCATTCAGGGTATAAATTTGGCACAGTGGTGGAGGGACTGAAGCCAAAGAAGGGCTGCTGGCTACTTTTATTGACACATGCACCTAAAAATGGATTTCTGCATCATGGATGACAAGTTACTTATTTTAAACTCAACTATTTCATGCACTTACTAAAATTAAACCACATACAGTACAGTCTGAATTATCCAAACTTCGCTAATCCAACCATGTGGCATATCCGACAGACCCCCCCAGTGGCATCATCACGTTTATTTCTCTGAAAAATCTTTGTATTAGAGCAATTTTTGAAAATTGGGAATTCTATGTCTTTCTTTATGCATTGTTTGAGAGGTTTGTGCTGTGTTTTCTGTATTAACTGACTTTTCACTTATCCAACAACGGGACTATCCCATTTACGACGGATAATCATGACTGTACTGTACATATCTATGGAAACAATTCAACTGTGTTTAATGATCCCTCAATAGACAGTGTCTCATAATTTAAACCTGATCAGACATAAGTCTGCAGAAAAGTGACCACCTCAACACACATCAGATCTTGCAAAATGTTCTAAAACCCTGTCTGATGTTATGACCCAAACTAAAATTATATTAAAGTGCACTCAGAACCGTATCATACCATAACAGCACTAACTCCTAGGACTCAAAGAGCAACAACCTTCCGGGAAATGGAATGGGATTTGCTATACTACCTTTCTGTGGTTATAGTCAAAGCAGTTTATATATTATATACAGGTACTTATTTTGTACCCGTGACAGTGGACGGCTATCAGGCTTATTTTCGAAAGAGAAGGGCGCCCATCTTTCGACACAAATCGGGAGATGGGCGTCCTTCTCCCAGGGTTGCCCAAATCAGCATAATCGAAAGCAGATTTTGGGCATCCTCAACTGCTTTCCATTGTGGGGACGACCAAAGTCCATGGGGGCGTGTCGGAAGCATAGCAAAGGCGGGACTAGGGTGTGCTTAACACATGGGCGTCCTGGGTCGATAATGGAAAAAAGAAGGGCGTCCCTGACAAGCACTTGGCCGACTTTACTTGGTCCATTTTTTCTTGCGACCAATCCTCAAAAAGGTGCCCAAACTGACCAGATGACCACCGGAGGGAATCGGGGATGACCTCCCCTTACTCCCCAAGTGGTCAATAACCCCCTCCCACCCTAAAAAAAAGAACTTTAAAAATATTTTTTGCCAGCCTCTAATGTCACACCCAGCTCCCTGGAGCAGTTTTAGTGGGTGTAGTGCACTTCAGACAGGCAGACCCAGGCCCATCCCCCCTACCCGTTACACTTGTGGTGGTAAATGTGATCCCTTCAAAACCCACCAGAAACCCACATGTAGGTGCCCTCCTTCATCCCTAAGGGCTATGGTAGTGGTGTACAGTTGTGGGGAGTGGGTTTTGGGGGATTCATCACACAAGGTAAGGGACCTATGCACCTGGGAGCAATTTCTGAAATCCACTGCAGTGCCCTCTAGGGTGCCCGGTTGGTGTCCTGGCATGTCAGGGGGACTAGTGCACTACGAATGCTGGCTTCTCCCACAACCAAGGGCTTGCATTTGGTCATTTGAGATGGGCGTCCTCGGTTTCCATTATCGCTGAAAAACGGGGACGACCATCTCTAAGGTCGACCTAAATGTTGAGATTTGGGTGTCCCCGACCGTATTATCGAAATGAAAGATGGCCGCCCATCTTGTTTTGATGATACGGGTTTCCCTGCCCCTTTGCCGGGACATCCTGCAAGGACGTCCTCAGGAAAACTTTGGCGCCCCTTTCGATTATGCCCCTCCACAGGTCCCCTTTATCAAATTGCGGTAAAAGGGAGCCTGCAGTAGCATCAGCGCATGTTTTTGATGTGCACCGAGGTCCCTTTTTACTGTACCAGGTAAAAGGCTGGGTTTTTAAAATAGGAAATGGCCTTGCGCTAACCACAGGGATTGGTGTGCCGCCATTTGGAGGGGCCCTTACTGCCACCTATTTAGGGGACGGTAAGGGTTCCTGTTTAACCTAGTGGTTCAAACACAAACAGAAGAAAAATTCCACTGAAGAAAAGCACCAGGCATCAAACAGTAGAGGAGAAAAGGAATCTCTTGCAGATGGTGTCCAGGAAAAATCTTTATTAAATAACAGTCTTCAATAACAATAAAGGGGACCCGGCGACTCGTGTTTCGGCCCTAATGACCTGCATCAGGGGTCTAAAGAAATTATAAATAAATAAATAGAAAACAAAAACCATAATCAATAAAAGTAATGATCTAATATAATAATTCGCACCTCCAACGTTCTGAAGCTGACTCCGTGGCAGCGTGGCAGTGAAGCCGTGTAGTGTTCGTAGGGTTCGTAATCGCACTCCTGATCACTGCCCTGCCCTCAAGGGAACTCTGTATAGTTGCCAGGGAAAGAAACGCGACGTCAGAAGGAGAAGGGACCAACCACAGGCAATCGCAATCACTCTCAGTTTCTGCAAACAGGAAATGAGGGCGGGACCAGAGGAACAGCTGAAACCACAGTCTGTCTGAAGTGGCATCTGTACTTGCTGCACTTCAGTGTTGGTGGCCGAGCAGCAGGTAAAACGTTTTAAACAGCACACGTCCTCCTTGCACTCGCAGGCCACAGACACAGAGGAAGGGAGGCGCTGGGTGGAGGAAATCGGAGGGGGGGGGGGCGTGGATAGAGGGGGGTCCTGAGATGAGGGAGAGAGATAGAGGGGGTCCTGAGATGAGAGAGGGTGGGGGTCCTGAGATGAGAGAGGGTGGGGGGTCCTGAGACGAGAGAGAGGGGAGGGGGGGGGGCCCTGGAACCTTGCTAGCGCCTGTTTCCTTTCTGTTCGAAACGGGACACTTTTACTAGTAGTCCATAAATAAATCTAATAAAGGGGTATAAATGATACATACCTTGGAATCTATCACATCAAATATATTCTCAGACAAGTCATGAAACATGGAGGAGCATTTTCGAAAGTTGCGATTTGGACATCCTTGCAAACCGGTGATATCCAGGGGCGGGGAAACCAGTATTTTCAAAACAAGATGGATGTCCATCTTTCATTTTGAAAATACCATCAGAGACATCCAAATCCTTAAATTTGTACGTCTCTAGATTTGGTCGTCCCTTGACATGGACGTTTCTGACTTTCGGCGATTTTCAAAACCAAAGACATCCATGTCAAAAATGGCCAAATGCAAGCCATTTGGTCATGGGAGGAGACAGCATTTGTAGTGCACTACTGGTCCCCCTGACATGCCAGGACACCAACCGGGCACCCTAGGGGGCACTGCAGTGGACTTCAGAAATTGCTCCCAGGAGCATAGCTCCCTTACCTTGTGTGCTGAGCCCCCAAAACCCACTACCCACAACTGTACACCACTACCATAGCCCTTGAAGGGGGCACCTATATATGAGTACAGTGGGTTTGTGGTGGGTTTTGGAGAGCTCGCTGTTCCGTCCACAAATGTAACAGGTGTGGAGGGGTATGGGCCTGAGTCCGCCTGTCTGAAGTGCGCTGCAGTAGCCACTAAAACTGCTCCAGGGACCTGCATGCACTGTCATGGACCTGAGTATGACATCTGAGGCTGGCACGAAATATTTTGAAAGATGTTTTGAGGGTGGGAGGGGGTTAGTGACCACTGGGGGAGTAACGGGAGGTCATCACCGATTCTCTCCGGTGGTCATCTTGTCATTTCGGGCACCTTTTTGAGCCCTAGTCGTAACAAAAACATGTCCGGGTGAAAACGTCCAAGTGTTCGTCAGGGACGCCCTTGTTTTTTTCGATTATGGGTCAAAGATATCCAAGTGTTAAGCACACGCAAGTCCCACCTTTCCTACGCCTCCGACATGCCCCCTTGAACTTTGGCCGTCCTTGCAATGGAGTGCAGTTGGAGACATCCTAAATCGGGTTTCGATTATACTGATTTGGACATCCCTGGGAGAAGGACGTCCATCTTCTGATTTATGTCAAAAGATGGCGTCCTCTTTCGAAAATGAGCCCAAAAGTCTCCTATTAGCAATCAAAATATTGTATACAAAAAAATAAATAAGGATATATATGTTAAAAATGTATACAAGTTAGTATGTAAAGAGACACATCAAAACAGAGAAGTAAAACAATAACCTTTGAATCTCAAATTAAGAACAAACTGATATTAGAATAAAAATATATATACAGAGAAATGCAAGATACAAGATATTTTTGTAGTGCCAGAAATTTGAACTACTGCCAGGTTCCTGCGATAGTTTTGAATTGCGCACCAAGCCCAATGGCTCACGGCAAGCCCTTTGTAAAAGGGCCCCAAACTGACTTCCCCAGTGTTCCAAGGAGCTGCAGGGCGAATTGAACCCAATTCCCCTGGTTCTCAGGCAACTGCATTAACCATTAACAGCTATCTTCCTGGACATTAGGATTCACACAGGTGATCAATTCTCCAACCCATGAAAAGAGCCACATACTATACTTGGTGTTCTGGAAAGGGGTGTGTTTTTGACGTGCGTTGAGGCCTCTTTTTACTGCAGCGGGCAAAAGGCTGGCTGTTCTGGAAAAGAAATGGCCGTGCCATTTCATGGGAGGAGCACTTACTACCTCCCACTGAAAGAGCTGTAAGGGCCCCCGCGTTAACCCGGCAGTATCCATGCAGCGCAAGGCACTACTCGATTACCGCTAGGTAAGCACCGGCACAACAAAAATAGAAACTTTTTGGTAGCACCGGAAATGACATGCGCTGGGGGTGGGAACCAGGGGCATACCTGCGTGGGGCCACAGGGGCCTGGGCCCCTGCAGATTTCACCCTGGACCCCCTACCACTGTCAACCCTCCCCCGCTGCCGTTGTTTACCTTTGCTGGCGGGGACCCCCCCCCTCCCGCCAGCCGAGGTCCACTTGCCGCCTTTAAAGATATTTCTTCAGCTGGCGGGGGACCCCAACCCCCGCCAGCCAACCCAACGTCTTTAAAGTTCTTCTTCGGCCTCCGTGGCCGTGCTGTAGTTGATAGCTGTTCAATCCAGTTCGGAGTCTGACGTCAGCACGTTGTCCTGCACGTACAACGTGCTGGGACGTCAGACTCTGAACTGGATTGAACAGCTATGAACTACAGCATGGCCAGGGAGGCCGAAGAAGAACTTTAAAGACGTCGGGTCGGCTGGCGGGGGTTGGGGTCCCCCGCCACCTGAAGAAATATCTTTAAAGGTGGCAAGCGGACCTCAGCTGGTGGGGGGTTGGGGTCCCCCGCCAGCAAAGGTAAACAACGGCAGCGGGGGAGGGTTGACGGCGGAGGGGGAGGGTGGAGAATCGTTGGTGGAGGGATCTGGCAATGGCGGGGGGGGGGTTCTGGCAATGGCAGCGGCGGCGGGGGGGTCGTTGGGGGGGGCTAAAATGTGCCCCCTCCCTCTGGCTCTGGCCCCCCCTACCGCCGGAGTCCAGATACACCTCTGGTGGGAACTACTGCCGTGCTCCTGCAGTAGCCCGGTAATAGTTCTGGATTGGCTGCATGCCAACCCTTTAGAAAAAGAGCCCCCAAGTAACTTCACATTACCAGCACTAGGATGTAGTATTTTCTTCCTACTTAGCAACTCATTCTCACATCAATAAACAAGATACTATGGAGAGGTCGTGTTGCAACATGACAACCTATAGATCACCTATGTCTTTGAAACAGATAAAAGTTATATTTTTAAAGTATACTTCAAGTCGAAGAATGCTTTGTATGTGAAATCTTTCCATACATTTCCTGGTTTTGGTATGTAAATGCAGAATAGATGCAAGGTCTTTCTGCAGATGCGACAGGAAGTTACAGGTGCAGAATTTTTTTCGTTATTTTCTTTTAAAGCGTATACATAAACATGCTGAGCAACTAAAACTATTCATAAAAAGATTATTGTAAGAAGTTAATTATGCAAGCCATTTTCAGCCTATAATTTCCATTAGATTCAGCTAGGTGTCTTTTCCTTTTGGATTTTGATTTCCTTTGTTTATACTTTATCTTATTGTTGGCTGCTAAAAGTATTCTTTGCTGCATTTTGATTCATGATAAGACTTGATTTGTTTCCTAAATATGTCATTGATATTTCTGCTTGTAACTATTTCTTGTCCAAGATATTGTTTGCTGGTCTATTTTGAAAATTAATAAATAAAAAATGTTTAAAAAAAAAAACCCACATACTTACCGTAAGTCTCATTTCCACACACTGCAGAAACTTCTTTCATCAGTTGTTATAAATCTGACAATAATCATTGCAGTGAAATGCAATTCTAAGGGCCCGAGCATGAGGAGCAGTAAGATCTGTTTGCAGTAACAAGTCAGTAGGGAAGATGTCATCAAGGAAAAGAAAATCCTAGCGATGGTGCCAAAGACAAATGGGGCTCCTCTTCTGAAGACATATTTATTGATAATGAAGATAGTGATGACAAATTGAAAGCATCTGGCACTGAACACATTTTGAGCCATGAAAAGATAAAGCTGCGCTGTCCACTCATGTCAGTACTGGGCAAAGCTAATAGTTGGATTGCTGGAGATTTTTATTTGTTTTCACACTGATTCTAAGAACCCTCATCGAACACTATGTTGTAGAAGTTTCAGTTGGAACAGCCTGGTACCATCAACCTGCTCTGGCGCTTGAGTCAAGTTCATAGTTATGGCAAGAGCCTAATTTTGTCAGATGCATTAATGTCACAGCAAGAAGTAGCAAGGGCTTTTTTTGAGGGGGTACTCGGGGGTACTGAGTATCGGCACCTTTTCCAGTGTCTTCTAAAATTGACCCATGGACCACAAGTTTCAATGAAAGAGCTCAGGCTCAAGACACCAATTCTGCCTTGTCATAGATTCTGTGACTGGTTGCAGGGGGCCTGGCTATTGTGGAGTGAGTCCCTCAGTGATCACCCCACCCCTGAAGGGTGGCCTGGCATTTGAGTATCGGCACCTTTTTTGCTAGAAAACTTGCACTGGAAGTAGCAGTACATAAAAACAAAATGTGATCAGTGTTCTACACAGTGGGATTTCTAGTGGGGCAAGGGCCCAATTTCTGGCAACCATATGCTATGTATGCAAATGAGCTCTATAGCAAACTTTTGCCAGAAACTGTACTGCAGGGTCTGGCCTAAGCAGATCATTTTTGCCAAAAAGGTGTAATAAAATTTCGTGAAGATATCTTTACATATCAGTTATCACATGATTCTGAATTAATGAGCTTCTTTGCATGATATTGCATTGCAGCAGCTGATTAATTCAGAATTTTAGTAAAATTTCATGCATAGAAGATTATGTGCAAAATGTTTCTATATGGAAAGCAGCAAACTTGCTCATTTTTGTCACACGAGGGTTTTTCTGCGGAAAACATGCTAAAACGATGATATTTTTCAATGGTTTGGGCACTTTTTAATGCAGTTTTGTTCTAATTAAAGCCATGCTTGTGAAATTTTTGCAAGTTCATACACTGGCTTCTTTGCCATATTCTTCATCATCACTCTTCCAGATATTTTTGCAGGCCACACATTTTTTTACTTACTCTGTTGTTAATAGCCCCTATTGTCAAAAGTAATCAACTTCCAAAATGGGTATTTGACAGTCCCATCAACATATAATAGCTAACTCTTCAACAAGTATTTGGAAGTGTACTGTGTATCACCACAATTTTAGCACTAGATCAGACAATAGTTGTTGTGATTGTTTTAGCTTTATGGTTCTTGTCAGTTGAACCAGGTAGTTTTTATAGAAAACCTCAAGCTGCAGCTCCTTTCTATAATACACCATTATAAATAATTACTGCCACAAAGACGTTCCAGAACTATTCAGCATCTCACATCAGTGCATAATCATAGAAACATAGGAAAATGTAGGCAGCTGAAGACCATATGGCCTATCCATTCGGCCCATCCATGCCACCTGTTCTCCCTTTCACTCCCTTAGAGATCCTATGTACTTGTCCCAATCTCTCTTGAATTCAGATACTGTTTCTGTCTCCACCAGTTCTACTGGGAGGCCATTCCATAAATTTACCACCCTTTCCATAAAGAAATGTTTCCTCCAGTTACTTCTGAGTCTATTCCCTTTCAGCCCTCATTCCAGAGCTTCATTTCAAATAAAAGAGACTCCACATAGGTATTTAAATGTCCCTCTCATATCTCCCTGCTCCCGCCTTTCTTCCAAAGTATACATATTGAGATCTTTATGACGAAGACCACTGACCATTTTAGTAGCCACCCTCTGGACCGACTCCATCCTGTTTATATATGTTTTTGAAGATGTTTTGGGATCTTTCAGCACACAATAGTACAAGGACCCCAGTGTTTGCATAATTAGTCCTATTTTTCAAGATGGCTGATTGCACTTTTTAATTGTGGAAATGAGGTGAGAAGCTATGGCTCTGCCCCCATAATTTTTGCCTTTCAGGAGCTGCTGTTTAGAAGTACTGCCTTACTATTTTATTGTAAATCAATAAATTGTGGTCTCCAAAAAACTTCAAAAAGAAGGGATTTCAAACAATCACTAATAATAAGTATCCATCACATTGCTTGTACAATAAATATTTATTTTAGAAGGACCATCAGTAGGTGGATACAGCCCAACCATCAAAATTTCCTTCTCTTGCAAGTCAGGCTGTCAACCTTACTCTTTGATGCATCTGGACTAGCGAAACATAGTGCTATGTCGGATGGGGGTTACTTTGGATTATTCAAGGTTGATAGCCTGACTTGCAAGAGAAGGAAAATATTTTAAGATAATTACTGTGAAAAGCGGGGGAAGATCAAATTTGAAAAGAAGAAAAAGTGATGAAAATTTGTAGAATTAATTTTGGACTGATGATGATAATAGAGCCAAGACTGATGACAAGTAGAGCCAGAAGATACAACTGATTGTTTGTCTCTATCCACCTATTGATGGGCCTTCTAAAATAAATATTTATTATATAAGTAATGTGATGGGTACTCATTATTAGTGATTACTATTATTGTCTTGTTTTTCGTAAGTTGCCTTTCTTTTAGAATGTCATTCTTTTGGCTTTTAGTTCCAGCTCTTTCATATTTTTATTTTTAGGCAGTTTTGCATGTGCAATTACTAGCTAGGGGAGGTTTTGCTTTACCCCTTGATAGGCATGTGTCCGTTATTCTCTGGACCGTGTTTGAATTCACAGACTTTTACCTTTATGTTACAATGTGGTTGTATGTCATGTCACATTTCACTTGTATTTGATTGTGCATAGTTCACATGATTGATGTGGCACACTATTGAGATTTACGTGCTTGACATTTGTAAGTTTAACATCTGTTGGTGGAAAGACATCATTTTAAAAAAAAGTATATTACTCTACTTTTAAGATTCATAGCTTCTGAGTATGTTTTATTTTTGCATGTTTGTATTTTTGGATGCTTTTATTTTTAATTATTTTTGCATGTTCATGTGCAATAATTTGGATTTTATTTTAACTATTTATTATTTATATTTTTGTAAGTATATTGCATAGTGTTTAGCAAACCCCTGATGCAGCCTATTAGGTGAAATGTGGCTACGTTGGGTCTATTCTAATAAAGATTCTTTTGGTCTCTTGGTCTACTCTGGTTTGTTCGGCTTGTTGCTTATTGTGGACTTGAAGAGCCTCTTTTGGTGTTGTGTGTACCCTGATGTACACTTTCTTGTTGGAGGCTAATTCACTTATTTATTTATTTAAAACTCAAGTGCCCTGGTTAAAACTCAAGTGCCCTGGGGGTCACGTGATGTTGTGAGTGAGGCAAGACATGCCTTTTGCACTTATCTATTAACTCTCATCAAGTCGTTTAATCGGCTTTTTTCTTATAATTTTGCATCAGATAGGAGCAGACTAGTTATATGGACAAATTTGTGCAAAAGTCAGTGTGGATTATGGCATGTAAATTTTAAAAAAAGATAAAGATAAATCATGCACCGCAGAAGACAAGATGACTTAGGAAGTTGCAACTCCCACCTGTACTTGCAACAAAGAAGTGTTAGCCGCAGAGATGCCAAGTTGCTCAGTTCCAGGCTGGAAATTTTTGGACAGTTCTGGATTTCTGACCACCCCATCCTAGTGTATTATGGGACTTGCAGCACTGATTTCAATGGGCAGGATCAAGCACTGCAATTCCCACACTGCTTTGGGATGTAAGTTCAAAACCAGGGCTATCCTAAAATCTCCAGCCTAGAACTGGGTAAATTGGCATTTCTGTAGCTGCCAAAATTAGCGCACACTTTAGAAACTAAATTTGATGACATACGAGATGATTTGGCCTCAGTTTGATAAACATTAAAAGAATTTTCTTCGTACATGTGTGACATGGAACAATGGTTTCTTACTACGGAAGAGGAAAGGCAAAAGATGTCTCTGCTGCTTACCACTGGATATTCACCAAATCAAATCCCACAGTCTTTGGAAAATAATGATGACATAAATTACTAAAGCCAAGACTGAATATGCTGTATAAATAAAGCTACTAGCTCCATAAACAAAGGCGATTTGGTGCACACCACCTTTACGGAGCATAATCAACAAATTGCTCAAAGACAACACGGACCTTGTGGGGAGTGTCAGTTTTGTTCACAAACGAGAACGATGCAACAATGGATGCATATAGGTTTGCAGCAAACATTTAATTTGAAATATGGCTTTAGTAATGTCTGCTGCTTACCAGACATCAAATATTTTTGAAGCAATATGCAGAAAAGCTTGAAGACCTCGAGAACAGATCCCGTAGGAATAACCTTCAGACCATAGGAATACTGGACTTGGTAGATGACAGTGACCTAAGGCCTCCTTGAATCTTGGTTGACTCAAACGCTACCCTTGGATAAAACACTGGGCCCTATAATACTGGAGTGTGCCACCATGTAGGACTCAAGCAAGCATGACAATTCTAATCGCCCCCCGATTATACTTGTGAAATGTCATCACTTTGTGCACAAAGTGAAGATCTTAAGGAAATATAAAGTGCAAAAATCTTTATGCTATGATGGCCAGGAGATTAAACTTTTTCAGGATTATTTGGCCACATCATCTGCTAAATGGTACGCTTTCTCCACAACTTGTAACCGACTTTTTGAGAAAATGCATCTACTTTACTCTGCAATACCCAGCTATCTTCCGGGTGTTTCATGGAGGAAAGTGACAAGAATTTACAAGTCCAGTACAAGCCCAAGTGATTCTGGAACAACTTTCCTCTTTCATCAGATCTGTCTAGTTGAAACATTCACGTATTAATGTTGCTCTGCTGCCAGTTGAAACATTACTTATTCCTAAGCCTTGTGCATGCTGCATCAATGATCACCTATGCTTTCTTCTACAGTTGAACGTTATTCCTTCATGGCTTAATATTCTGCTTCTATGTTTCTTGTTTTATTTATGGTTTCTAAGCCCCTATGGGGGGAGGGGTTTCTTTTTTTCTTTAAAACATTTGGCATTTTGTTTGTTTAGATATGAACACTGTATTGTAGTTTTTCAATGAAGAGGGATCCTCTACACATCTTAGGAGTAACCTGGACAACTCGACCTTTTCTTTTTCAGTTAAGAGTGTGCGTTTAGTTATGATTGGGGTTTTGGGTGGGGATAGGGTGGGAGGAGGAATGGGAGAGAAGGAATCTGCACAGTAGTTGAGTTTTAATATATTTAGTTTGCTTTTATCATAAGGGGAGAAGCCAACACTGTTATCTCATTTGGTTTTCTCATAGTTTTGGACAGGCTTGGGTGAAGGCTGCTCGCCTAAGTTATATTGATATTTATACTGTACTATGGTTGCTGGGCCTTTGAGATTACTGGGCAGATAGCTTATGATGATTTGAAAATAGTTTCTTGGAACATTACAGGTATTTCATCTCCTGTAAAATGGTCCAAATTATTAACCATAGATACCATACTGATATAGCATGTTTGCAAGAAATACATTTAACTGATGCAGAGCACCTCAAATTAAAGAGAGAATGGGTGGAAGAGGTAATTTTTTCTTCTTCTTCTCAAGAGAAAATGGGGAGTAGCTATTCTTGTTCACAAGAAACTATCTTATACAATTCTTCATAAGATCAGTGATGTTAATGGTAGATATGTATTATACTAACATAGTAGATGATGGCAGAGAAAGACCTGTACGGTTCATCCAGTCTGCCCACAAGATAAACTCATAAGTGCTACTTTATGTGTATACCTGACCTTGATTTGTATCTGCCATTTTCAGGACACAGACCGTAGAAGTCTGCCCAGCACTAGCCCCGCCTCCCACCACCAGCTCTGCCACCCAATTTCCGCTAAGCTTCTGAGGATCCATTCCTTCTGAACAGGATTCCTTTATGTTTATCTCACGCATTTTTGAATTCCGTTACCGTTTTCATCTCCACCACCTCCCGCGGGAGGGCATTCCAAGTATCCACCACTCTCTTCGTGAAAAAATACTTCCTGACATTTTTCTTGTTCATTTAAAATTATTTGATAGGAAATTATTGTGATAAATGTCTATGCGCCTAACTCATACAATGCAGCTTTTTTGAGAAAGTAGTACAGCTTGTTTTCCCCTTTCATGATGCACAATTATGTCTTGTAGGGGATTTCAATCAGGTTATGGATGAACAGGTAGATAGAACACCACTTAACCCCTTCCAATGCACAAATAAACTTAGAGACTTGCCTTACATTGTCTTGACACTGGATATGGTTGACACATGGATTTACTGCACCTCAATGAAAAAGACTATAAGCACGTGTAGGGTTCATGGATCCCTACTGCGGATTGATTACATTCTAGTTTCCCAAAAACTATTTGTTCAGGTGACATGTGCAGAGATAGGTCCCATGATTCTGTCTGATCACACGCCAATCTAGCAGGGGCGTAGCCAGACACCTACATTTGGGTGGGCCTGGGCCCAAGATGGGTGGGCAGAAGAACTCCGCCCTGTCCCACAAGTGATTTGGTCTCTCCCTCTCTCGCCTGCATGCCATATGGTCTCTCAAACATCCCCCTACCCCGCATACCTTTTAAATAGCAGATTTTCACCGGCAGCGAGCAGCAACTAATACACACTTGCTCATGTTGGCCCCACAGTCTTCCCTCTGATGCAACTTCCTGTTTCCGCATAGGTGGGAATACATCAGAGGGAAGGCTGGTATGCATGAGGGACAGTTGTTGGGAGTTTTCAGCTGGTGGGGCTTGGGGCTCCCTGCCAGGCACATCATAGGTGTGCTGCTACTGGGTGGGCCTGAGCCCAGAGTGGGTGGGCCTAGGCCCATCCAGGCCCACCCTTGGCTACGCCACTGCAATCTAGATCTGCATTGAGGGTGTGATTTGTCAACCTTCACTTCACAGATGGCGCTTCCCTTCTAATAAGCATGGTAATGTGATGTTCCATAAATATCTTTTGGATATATGGGATTCCTATGTCAAATTTAATCATTCTCACATTAATGATCCCATATTTTTTTGGGAAGTGACTATGGCCGTACTACAAGGAGACATTATTGCTTACATGCATCTTAGAAAACTGAGTCTAAGACATTATTCGCTTAGAGGCACAGCTGAAAAAAGATAAGCGAAGGCTTATCTCCTATCCTATGCAAACTAATGACACCTTGATAGCTACTCAAGTAGCAATAAGTTCTTTATTGCTTGAATGCACCCAGAGATCTCTATTATTCTAAAAACATAAATATTTTAGATAAGGTAATAAATCAGGCATACTCCTATCTCAACTTACTGAGCAGCATATGGGTAACAGATTTATAATGATGAGGAAAATCAAGATTGGTATATACATAAATTGCACCTTAGTAAAATGACCCCTTTATATGCAAGTCCTCAGGCTAGTATTATGGTGAATGGAGTTCAATCGCCCTATTTTCCTGTTGCTAGGGGTACCATGCAAGGATGCTCCTTATCATTACTATTCTTACTTTTGTTTGGAGCCTTTATTATGCCATCTCGGGGGACCATCTTGGCCATAGAAGGGGTTTCATTTAATGATGCTGTTACAGAAATATTGGCCTTTGCAGATGACTTGCTTCTGCGAAATCCACAATGTATGCTGTCTTTAACTTTAGAGCATTTTAAGAACATTGGGTTACTTTCTGGACTCAAATTTAATTTATAAAAATTTGTTGCTCTATCAACACATGATGAGGTACAGCACCAGTGGCAGGGAACTTTCCTACTGCTCTGAGCTGAAGTTTCCATCAAATATTTAGATCTCATTATTCCTAAGAATCTTTCCAGGTTATATGATCTTAATATAAAACCCCTATTGCAACAAATGTGAGACAAACTAGCCAAATGATGCTCTGTTCTAGTATCCTTAATGGGTCGTATATACCTTTATAACGTGATTATAATTCCAAAATGGTTGTATTTATTTCACAGTGCATTTTGTCTAGCAAAAAAGGTGCCGGTACTCAAATGCCAGGCCACCCTTCAGGGGTGGAGTGATCATTGAGGGACCCACCCTACAATAGCCAGGACCCCTGCAACCGGTCATAGAATCTATGACAAGGCAGAATTTGTATGTAGAACCTGAGCTCTTTCATTAAAATACGAGAACCATGGGTCAAGTTTAGCAGACAGTGGAAAAGGTGCCGGTACTCAGTACCCCCAAGTACCCCCTCAAAAAAAGCCCTGGTATTTCAACCATTTTATTTAACATGGAGGGACAGGAATCAATGTAATTAATACATTGCTTTTGAAGTACTTGTGGCAGGGCAAGAAAGCTCATATCCCATTGCAAAACTTATTTCATCTGAGTTTTGTGAACCTTCTTTGTGGGGGGTTGGGTCTTTTAAACGTACAGTATATTCCAATGATTTGGCCTCTGGTATGAGACTCTTAAGTGAGTAATTTTGTGATAGTAGCTATTTTTCAATCATGCCAATTGAAACTAGCCTAGGTTTCCCACTTCAGTGTAGTTACGTGTTGCATGCCCTAGGCGTTTCACCCCTTCTTTTGTTAAACAACATTAATTCATTCGTTATGCCCAAGTAATTTAGAAAATTCTATATAAGAGAGTACCAGATCAGTAAATGACCACTCCTTTGTTGCCTATTTATGGGAATCCTACTTTTCCACTAGGCCAGATGCAGAAAACATTTCAGGTATGGTCTACTAAAGGCCTTAAGTACTTGTTTCACGCTGTGGATGAGACTGGCAAACCATTTCTTTCCAAAAGCTTCAATTGGACTATGTATTTCTACAGCTGATCAATATGCTTATTTGCAAAATATTTACTATATTAGGGGCCCTTTTACTAAGCCGCGGTAGGCTCTACGCGAGTGCAGCACGCACCCAAATGAAACTACAACCAGGCCAGCACACCCACCAGTTCCAGTGGTAATCGGCACTAGGCAGCTCTGCTGTTCACTTGCCTGCTTATTTTCAAGAGGGAAGGGCGCCCATCTTCTGACACAAATCGGGAGATGGCCACCGTTCTCCTGAAGCCGGCCAAATCGGCATAATTGAAAGCCGATTTTGGCCGCTTTCAATTGCTTTCTGTCGCAGGGCCGGCCAAAGTTCAAGGGGGCATGTCGGTAGTGTACCAAAGGTGGGATGGGGGCGTGGGAAAGAGATGGGTGCCCTGGGCCGATAATGGATAAAAGAAGGCTGGCCCTGATGAGCATTTGGCCAACTTTACTTGGTCCATTTATTTTCAGGGCCAAGCCTCAAAAAGGTGTCCAAACTGACCAGATGACCACCGGAGGGAATCAGGGATCACCTCCTCTTACTCCCCCAGTGGTCACCAACCCCCTCCCACCCTAAAAAAAATTAAAACATTTTTTTGCCAGCCTCTATGCCAGCCTCAAATATCATACCCAGCTCCATGACAGCAGTATGCAGGTCCCTGGAGCAGTAGGCAGACTCAGGCCCATCCCTCCCCTAACTGTTACAATTGTGGTGGTAAATGGGAGCCCTCCAAGACCCACCCGAAACCCACTGTACCCACATGTAGGTGCCCTTGTTCACCCATAATGGCTATAGTAGTGGTGTACAGTTGTGGGGAGTGGGTTTTGGGGGGCTCAGCACTCAAGGGAAGGGAGCTATGTACCTGGGAGCAATTAATGAAGTCCACTGCAGTGCCCCCTAGGGTGTCCGGTTGTTGTCCTGGCATGTGAGGGGGACCAGTGCACTACAAATGCTGGCTTCTCCCACGACCAAATGCTTTGGATTTGGCGGGTTTTGAGATGGCCGGCCTCAGTTTCCATTATTGGCGAAAACCAATGCCGGCCATCTCTAAGGGCGGCCATCTCTGGGGTTAACCCAAATGTTGAGATTTGGCCGTCCCCGACCGTATTATCGAAACGAAAGATGGCCGCCCATCTTGTTTCGATAATACGGTGGGGAATGCCTCTTTACGGTGCCGCCCTTATAGATGGGCACCCCCATTCGATTATGCCCCTTCACGTGCGTGCCAACTAGTCACCATGCATGTAGCGCATGAGCCTTTACTGTTAGATCAATGGGTGGCATTGACTTAGGCTGGTTTTGGGCACGCGCTGGTTTCATTTTTACCCCAGGCCCTTTTCCCATCTCATTAAAAACAAGCCCTATGTTGTAGATGTGGTAAAAACTGACCTGGCGAAAGCCCAATACACTACCGCAGGCCACTTTTTACCGCTGCTTAGTAAAAGGGCCCCTTAATTTGGTGCCATCCTCTGTATTATCTGAAAACGTGTATGAAAACTTTAGTGAGATATTGTGTCTGGAAGCTCAGGCACAAGTACGCTTAACTTTGTTTCAGAAAGTTCTTTGGTACATATTGGGTCTGGACTATAATGCTCTGGCAGAGCAGTGGAGTAGAGAATTACATGACTTAGTTTCAAATAGACTTATTGAAAGCTAGCCTTACATATATTTACAAAATTACATCCAACAATAATTTACAAATAATGCAATATAAAATCTGCCTCAGAGCATACGTTTCCCTTCGTAAAGCTTTTAAGAGTTGGTAAAATCACTGCTGTTGAATGTCTTAGATGCAGGGCACAAAGAACAGACTTAAGTCATATGTTTTGGGTTTTTATCCAGATATACAGTTCTTCTGGAAGGCTTTATGTACTTTGTGTGGTCAGATTTTCATCTGCTGACCTTCTGTTTGACCTGGACTCTGTCACCGAAGTGCATTCCAAAATGATGAAATGTTTTTTTTGCGTAAGGCTTTCTTGATGGCCAGGAAATGTATATTATTGAACTAGAAATTTTCTGTAACTCCTATCATTTCTCAATGGAGAGCACAAATGACCTGATTATTAACAATGGAGCGTTTGAGGACTGATGTGACCAAAGATTCACAGTGGAACCGTTTCCAGTTGATTTGGGAACCATACTGGTCCTTATAGTTTCCTAAGGCACACAGTTCTTTGTTAAATTGACATTTTTTGCTTTGGGGCTCATAATCATTATCTAACTATGGAAGGTGGTTGGCTCTCCTATAATTTTTCTCTGTTTATACCTGCTGCAGTACTTGGGGGAGGAAAGGGGTTTGTTGGATAATTGGTTCTGTATTTAACTCTTTGCAATGTGTGACTGCTGGGTGTAAGAGTCAGACATCTGAAACCTTCACGGTATACTATGTTTCTTTTTCAATTAAAAATATTTTTTAAAAACCTCAAGTGCCCATTTGAGTGCAAAACTAATTCAGCTGTTGCATGCATCTATTTGCTCAATCAAAATACTGTCTAGGTTTCATGTTCATCACAGCTGAGGGCTGCCTTGGTTTTGTTTAATCCTGAAATCTTACCATTGCTATGGTTGTTTAAACCCAGTGATGCCTATACAGATTTGGATCAGGTCAATTAAACCTTTTTTTCTGACATCCTTTTTTTTCTTGTAGACATACAATAGCCACAGAGTTACGAAGTGCCCAGGATGTCTTTACCTTTCTACCAGAGGCGCCATAAGCACTATGATCTTGCATACCGCAACAGAGAGCTGCAGTCAACCCTGAGCCAGTACCATCAAGAGCTCCACCTGAAGAAACGCCGGTCTGCTGCTCACAGCAGTCTTCAGGATTACCACCAGGATATGAGCAGCTATGACGCTTACAGCGGCCTTCAGGATTACGACCAGGCACCAGGCAGCTCTGCTTTTCATACCAGCCTTCAGGAACTCTATCGGAAACGAAGTTCTGCTGCTCACAGTAGCCTTCAGGAACTCTATCGGAAACGCTCTGCTGCCCACAGTAGCCTTCTGGAACTTCAGCAAGAGCAGCACAGCTCTGCCATCTACAGCAACCTTGGGTAAGCCACGACACGTATACACTACCACCTTGCTTTCAAATCTGTGCTGTCTTTGCTGCTGCAGCCCATGTGAAAAAGAAAAGTACTTTCTCTTTTGGTCATATTCAGCATTAAGCAGGAAAACTATGATGGACCAAAAAAATGAGCTCTGCAAGCCTACTGGCCACTTAGCCATTGTTTGGGGTCTCTTGAAGTAGAGCAAACAAGAAGAATGTCATTATCATATGACATTTCACTATGCTGAAAACTGCTTGGATCCCAAGTGTTCAAACAGATTGGAAAGATTGAGGGACCCTTTTACTAAACCGCATAAGCGCCTACGTGCGCTCAACGCGTGCCAATTCCGAGTTACCGCCCGGTTACCCCGTGGCCCTAGCAGTAATTTCATTTTTGTCATGCATCTGCTATGTGTGTCTGAAAAATATTCTTTATTTTCTGGCGCACGTCAGCTACGCGTGTCAAGTGGCATTTGACGTGCGTAGGTCATTACCACCCGGTGACCATGGGAGACTTTACCACTAGGTCAATGGCTTGCGGTAAGGTCTCAGACCCAAAATGGATGCGCTGCAATTTTCATTTTGCCACACATCCATTTTCGGCAAAAATTTTTTAAAAATTCTATGCACGCCCAAAACACGTGTCTACACTACTGCGGGTCATTTTTCAATGCACCTTAGTAAAAGAACCCCTAAGCATGTTATCTAAAGTGGTGGGATTAGTTTATTTTTGGTCTTTGAAAAATACCAGAAGGTTATGTGAAACTGTAAAACAACAAAAATATATGCGCGCAATTGACGGAAAACTGTCTTTCCATTACGTCCCACAGATCAATCCAGAGATGAGTGGGTTATGTCCCCAGAGCTCTGCCATAAAGGATACTGTGCAGCAGCCTCACTCTCAGCCTTCTCTCTATCTCAGCAGGTGGACGGACATGTTGCCAGGGCTGCGGGTTTCCTGCCCAATTGGGCTCCTTTTCGCAACCCGCTGCGGCTTTTTTACGTCACGTGCGGGTTGTGGGATTTTGGGTGGCTTTTATTTTGCCCCGCCGTGGTTTTTTCGCCAGTTGTGGTTTTTTCGCATGGCCGCGGGTTGGCTCGTTTTCAAGCAGTCGTGGCCAATAGAAGCCCCACCGAGGCGGGCTTAATGATGCCATTTGTATGCAAATGGCCTCATTAATATTTATTAATGATGTCATTCGTATACAAATTGACATCATTAATATTTATTAATGGTGTCATTTGTATGCAAATGACTTTGTGCGGTTTTTGGGCTGGTTTGGGGCTGGTTTTGGTCGTGGAAACTTTTTTCCATCTGGCAAGCAACACTGCATATCCTGTGCAGCTCTCAGGATGGTGATTGCTCCTGGCCTGTTCCCTCAGGTCTATTGAGCTGGAGGGTCTTGCCTTTCTCTGCCTGCCTGTTGGGGGTACACCTGGTGGGGCCAGGTCCCTCCCTCCCCCCCCCCCCCCCATCGGTATCTTCTGCCTGACTTTGTTCTTCAGTCAGCAGGATGGTTTTTGCACTTTTGGGGGTGTTTCTTCCCTTATTTTGACTTCCATTTCTATGGATTTTTTTGTTGGAGTCGCCGGTTTTCTGCTTAGTCAGCAAATTCTCTTAGTCGGGGAAACTTTGTTGGCAGCCGCCATTACAATTTTATTTCAGTGCCTTGCTTGCCTTAGCAGGCATCGGGTGAGCTCTGTTCTTCACACTATTTTGTGGAAAAAAAAAAGAACCAGAGCCCACATTCTAGCAGGTCCTTTCCTGAGTCTGCCTACAGTTTCTCTATTACCTGCATCTCAGGTTTTTTTTTACCGGAGCAGTAGCAAACTGTGGGCTTTGTATTTCCCAGTTCAAGACAACACTTTGTGGTAATGGAAAAGACTGTTTAACCTAGCATTATCTGGCTTTCCTCCAGTGTTGGGCCATCTTTCTGTCTTGCAGGTTTGCTGTTTCCTGCGTTCTGGTTCGTGCATGGCCAGGTTTGCCCCGACTAGTGTCAGAAGTGCTTATTTGCTTCTTGCTGTCTCCCAAAGAGCTAGCTTTCCTAGTTACCATTGGCACTTTATTTTAGCATTCAGGATGAGTTCTGAATCTCATTGGGACATTTGCATTGAGTTTTCAATGGCCTCATTAATGTGTTTTTTTCCTGCAGGCATGCGGGTTTGCTGGCTTTCTCCGATGCACATTCCACTGTAGTCTTTCATAGTACTGAGTGATCTTGCATCCTTTCTGCATTACAATACCTTCTGCAGGTTCTTTAATCTGATTATCCTTTGTCTGTAAGGACGTGACTTCATTTTTGGTTGGATCACATTTCAGGGACAGGAGGATTCTTCTTCTTTAAAGCTAGTTGCAACTTGCAAGGTTTTCCCTTGGGAATTGCTTTTTGCAGTCTCATGAGCTGCACACCCGTGCTCTTTCTCTTACTGAGGCCCAGATGATCAAAAGCCCTGCGCTGTTCCAAACAGCACCCTAAAAATAGCGCCGGGACAGCGCAGGGCTTTTCTGCATCGATGATCAAAGATAATGCATGCAAATCTAAGCAGCGCTATTATCTTTGATCATCCTGTTTAAAGTGCGGGAGAATTGTGCCGAGCATGCGCTCAGCACAATCCTCCCGCACTTGTTTGACAAGTCTGGGCTGTCAAAAGCCCAAACCTGTCAAACAGCCTGCCGAGGCCTGCCGAGGCCCGAACCCCCCCCCCCCCGAACCCCCATAACTCGTGGTGGCCGCCTCCGGCCAAACGCTATCCCACCCTCCTTCCCACTCAGCGACGGGGGGGGGGGGGCTGGAGGTTCGGTGGGTCTCCAGCCCACCCCAACTCCTCCCCCCCCAAGCGTTCTGAATCCATGGCCCCCCCAGCTTTCTGATTCCCTGGTGGTCCGTGGTCACCCACCCTCCCTGCTGGCCCCCCCGGCTGGCCCCCCTACCTTTTGTTGGAGGAGGGATGCAGCTTGCCTGCCTCCCTCCTCTTTCTGTCGACGCCGCTGCAAAATGGCGGCGCCCAGCCCCGCCCATTGCATCCTGGGATGCGCTGGGCGGGGCTACAGACCATGTAAGGGAATCGCTCCTTTGGATTTCAGCTCCCCTTTTGTTTTTTCTCCTGAGACTGCTGTCCTTGTCTTTGTGCATGAGTTTGGCAGGGCATTGCTACTGGCATTCAGAGCCAGATGCATCAACCAAACGTTAAAAAATCTAAATCGTTAAAGTCCCTAACGATTTTTTAAAAATGAAGAATGCACCAAAAAAACAAGTCGCACATGCTCGGTGCGGTATTGAAAAGTACAATGTATCAAAGAATCGTAATCCCCGTCCGTAATTGGCCCCTAAAGCATGCGCAGAGCAGCCAAGCATTTTGTGGCATTTTGCTCTGCGCATGCCACAAACGTCAAAACACCAACAAAAAAAAAAAACAGAAACACGTGGCTCCCTGCTTCCCCTGCATATAGAAAACAAAAATCAAAAAAAGGATTGGGAGTGGGCAAAGGCCTCGTCAGGAGCGCCCTGTATGGACGGCCCTGCACCCCCCTTGCCCCCCCCCCCCCGAGGTCGCCGCTGCTTCCCGCTTCTGCTCGTATAAAATAAAAAATTAAAACAAAAGTTTAAAAAGTTTAGCAGCCCCGGTCCCCGTCCCTTCCTGTGTCTCTCTGTACTCCTCCCCTAGCTCCGCCTCCCGGCATCCTCCGCCCCTGTGCCCCGCCCCCCTGAGGTCATCGCTGCCGCTCCTGCCCTCCACTGGACCCCCCCCCCTCCGCATTACCGGGCCCGTGTAGCGCCTCTCACCTCTGTATGAAGGAGTGGCAGCGACGACCTCAGGGGGGCGGGGCACGGGGGCGGAGGATGGCAGGAGACGGAGCTATGGCAAAAAGGAGACAGAGAGAGACACAAGAAGGGAGGGGGGCCGGGGCTGCAAAACTCTTCATCTTTGTTTTTATTTTTTATGTAATACAGGGGGAAGCGGGGAGCAGCGGCGGCCTCGGGGGGGGGGGCACGGGGCGGAGGATGGCAGGAGGCACAGCTATTGGCAAAAGAATCAAGAGAGAGACACAGGAAGGGAGGGGGGCCGGGGCTGCTAAACTTTTCATTTTCATTTTTGTTTTTATTTTTATTTTATACGGGGGGAAGCAGGGAGCAGCGGCGACCTCGGGCGGGGGGGGGGGGGGGCAAGGCTGTCCACACAGGACGCTCCTGAAGAGCGCCTTTGCCCCCTCCCGATCCTTTTTTTGATTTTTGTTTTCTATATGCAGGGGGAAGCGGGGAGCCACGTGTTTCTGGTTTTTTTTGCTGGGTAAGGCTCAAACATGCTCTGGATTGGCTAGGTTTTTTTTGAATCTGAATTATGTAATGCGGTTATTTTAGGTTCTAAAGTTTCCTTTAATATTTTACTTTTTGCTTGTGCATATACATCATGAATTGTTTAATAATTTTATTTGTATTGCATTATTATTTCATGAACTCATATACAGTATGTTTACAATACGTTTTATTATATGTGTTTCATTTTTTATTATCATCTCTATATAAGTTTATGAGTTAATACAATTTATTATATTTATTGTTTTTACTTCTTTTGTTATAAATATTTTTGGTTGTTTTTATTACATATATCATATATAAATGTACTTTTTATAGACTCCTGATGCAGGCCTGACGGCCGAAACACGACGTGTCGAGTCTTCAAATTTTTAATAAAGTCTTTTATTTAAGAACATCTTCCACTTTCTGGTTTCCTTGGTCGTACTCCCACTTTTTACACATTCTTGTTTTTACCGTGGGGTTCTTGAGTTTTCCACCCTCCGGTGGATCTTTCCTCAGTATTTGTGAGTCCACACAGCCACAACGAGAGGTACAGACCTCTTGTAGATTTTCCGGTGTTTTTCCTGCGTTAAGTCAATCGGAAAAGGTTAGTGCATCTCGTTACAATACAATTTCTACAGGAATCCCTCATCTGCATTCCGTTTTCGTTAGCTGCTACCCTCGTCTGAAAATGTCCTTTAATGCATGCCACGGTTCAAAAATTGGTCGTTAAAGGGTCATTAAAGTTTAGTGCATCTGCCTCTCAGTTTGCTTTCAGGACTAGCATGTGGTCTCTTTACATTGCAGCTTACTTTTCTCCTGGGTGGCATTCTGGCACTCTAGGGGACTGTCAGTCAGTCTTGGATGAGTATGTATCCCTGGGGGCTGACGATTTATCATGTCAGGACTGTCATCCTAGCTTCATTCTGAATAATCTGCCATTCTGTCTCTGGGTTGACATCTTATTTACTTGCAGAATGGACACACTGTCTTTTGTCAGAATTGTTGCCATCTTGTGTTAGTCCGGAATATACATCCTTCCCTCTGGTAGGACCGTTATCATCTTATGTTAGTTCAGAATACTCATCTTGCTCTCTGGCAGGACTGTTGCCATCTTATGTTCAGAATGGACATCCTTTCCTCTGGTGGAACTGCCATCTGGTCTCTCATAGGGCAGGCATGTTGTCTCTTTTCAAGGTTGTCATGCTACTTTTTTTACAGGGTTGGCATGTAACCTCTTTACAGGATTGACATGTTGCCTTTTGCAGGGCTGTCATACTGGGTTTCTTTCCAGATAGGTCATTTTGTTCCTGCATGTTTGACTCATCTCCATAAGAAGACTAAGGAGTAACCTAGTGAACAGTGCAGTGGGCTGTCATCTGTGAGGCCCAGGTTCTGTCTCCACTCTGACTATTCGTCCTGCCTCCTATTAGGGCTGACATCCGGTCTTTGACAGCACTGACATCCGGTTTATTCCATGGCTTGTGTCCGTTTTATTCCAGGGGTGTCATTTGTATGGACCTACCATCTGGCAAGGCCTTTAGCATACCGTCCCATTCTGGCATGGCGGCCTTCTCTTCAGGTCGGGCATTTCGATCAGGCATTTGGATCTCAGGTGGGTAACCCTTATGTTCCCTCGAGGAGATACCAGGGTGCCTTTTGGGGCTGCCATCTTGCCTTTTGTTTTATGGGGCTTGTGTTTTCCTCCTTTATAGGCCTGGAGCTTTTTCTCTAGAGGGCCAGCTGCCAATATTCAGCAGCACTTAATCAGGCAGTGAGAGAGGCGTTCCAGGGGTGGAGTTGTGGAAGAATCAGGAATTGTACAGTGCTGGTATCTGCATAACTAACTGGGCATGTAGGACCATATATATAGTAGTCCTAACTGCCTAGTTAGCTATGTGGGTGCCAGCACTGAATATTGTCTGGCACCCATATAACTACCAAGTTGCTGCCTGAAGCTGATCCCCTCCCCCCTTCTGACCCCCAGCAAAAGTTAGATCCCCCTCCTGCCCCCAACAACAGTCCAATCCCATTTCTGCCCTGTCCCAATAACAGTAGCAGTAATATCACTAGACTACCACTAGAGGACATGGTGACCACCAAACCTGTAAAGATAGGCCTAGGAAAGGGGCAAGAGGAAGGACGAAATGTAGACTCTTCTTATGCGGGTCCCAGTTGATATTCATCTGGGACCCACATAAGTGTCTTATGTGGGTCCCAGCTTACTATATGTCGAGATCCATGTACCCCCCTCCCCCCAGACAGCACATATCTGATGAAAGGCGACAGTCAATGTTTTTAAAAAAATGTCTGTCGCTGGCTGAATATTAACTAGTAAGTGTGATTGTATAAACAAGTACCTCCAAGAGGATCTCAACAGCAATTTCACTTGGGAAAACAATTCATGGGCAAATATATTAAAATTAATGGGCTGGTTCTAGCTTCTTTTCTTGTGAGGACTATCAATGAGTGTCCATGTCCACTTAGAGAGATAACGCTTATGACTTATGAGGGGTTGGCTCTTGAAGTAAGGGACTGACTGGAGATGTTGTGAGCTGAGTGGGAATTACATAAGATTGGATAGAGAATTATTCTCTGGGTGCAACACATGGAATTTGTTTAGATCAGTTACCTTAGTAGAAATGTCTAAGATCGTATTTAGGCTGAAGTCATTAGCATATCAGTTGGATCATTTACTAATGCAGCTAGTAGCCTCATTAGGTAAGCAGATTGCCCCATTTTGAATGCTTCTGATTAATCAATCCTTTTTGGAAAGGTTTATACCCTGCCTCTCACACCGAGTAGTGATTTCCCCAATATTTAAGAAGAGGAAGGAGAATGGTGTGGACCTGGCAGCCTATAGACTGATATCCAAACTTCCTGCTGTAAGTGATGGAAAGGTGGTTTAAAATCAGCTTTTATATTTCCTTGAGAAAGTTCAACCTTTAAAATCCGCTCATTCTGAGTCTCAGGAAGTCCATAGCACTGAGATGGTGCTACTGTCCCTGGTGGACAGAATTTTGAAGGCATGCCAACTAGAGACTTAATGCACTTTAGATCCAACTTAATTTGTCAGAAGCCTTTGATATGATCCACCATGGCAGATTGTTTTCCTGCCTTCATGCCAAGTGCTGGCTTGTTTTGCATCTTATTTAAGCTTATGAAGCTTGATCAGAGAAACTGAGTTCTGGCTACTTTTATGCAGTGTTTCACAAATGTAGATTTTTATTTTTGTGCTGATGATATTCAAATGTTTGCTTACTTTCAGGAAGATTAGAAGATCCAAATGGATAATTTGAATAGATGCTTGAACATGGTTTCAGGAAAATGCTCTATGCTTGAATGTGGAGAAACTTGCAACAGTATGGGTCTCCAGGAAAGGGATCCAATTATTGTACATGCCTGACTTTAATGATGGCCAGCTTAAGATACAAAACTCCTGGAGGGGTGATAGCTTGCTTCTTTCGGCTTTAGCTGGCTCGAAAATTGAAAGCCTACTTAGGAAAATCTGGTTACACTTGTCTTGCCATTAGTGATCAGTAGGCTGGATTATTGTAATTTCTTGCTTTTAGGTCTTCCCCATGTTGTCTTGAAAAGGCTTCAACTAGTGCAGAGCATGGTTTTAAGGTTCTTGACGGGAGACAATAGATGAGATTGTGTGACTTCACCGCTTGGGCTTCTGCACTGGTTACCAGTTGCAGCCAGAATTAGAGTGTGCATTGTTTCAGAAAAGTATAACATGCTTTGTGCAGAGGCCAGCCATTCTATTTAGCAAATAGACTAAATTCTGAGCTTCTTTCACTTACCAAAGTACCTGATTCTATGGCCCTAGGCCCAACTAGGTCTTCTGCTAGGTCTACCAGCTGGGGGTGAGTGAGAGGGAAGGTGTTTTGATATGGGATCAACTTGGGCAGGGGCACTTCTGTGGGGGAGTCCTCAGATATGCGGGGAGAGTACTCAGGCATTTCTTTGCAACTGGACTGGTTGGGTTAGACATGTTCTCCCTCTCATACTCTGCATTTCCTGACCATTCATTGTTCCCTACGAACCTGAGTCACAGACTGGCCTGGATCCAGTTTGCTCAAGTCCCTCAGGTCTGGCGAGCTGAAACTTCTCAGAGGCATCTGAACAGGGATATAGGATGGCTGCTGCGGTGAGTGCCTGAAAGTGGAAGCTCTGAGTCAGACAACCCCAGCAGTACAACATCAGAGCTGAACCAGGAATGGTTTCTATTGGAGTAGCATGTGTTGTGTTCTACTATCTACAAATTGTCCATGGCTACCCAGGTCTTAGAATTGCAGGCAGTAGGGACAACCTTAGCTCCAGGGTTGGAACTTGCTGATGTACGCACCTCCTTTCCAAAGGAGCAAAGAATCTCAGAGCTTCCTTGGACTTTGCTCTCTCTCTCTCTCTCTCTCTCTCTCCCTCTTCATTCCCTTCACACTTGCAGCATGTTCTAGGGAAACTAGAGCATCTCAGTAGTTGTAACACTGAAAGCTGATGACACTAATCTTCTCAGTGGCTTCCTGATGATCACATAGGCCATCTCCTTCTCCTGAAGGGAGACCCACTCCTTGATAGTGCCAGCATGTCATGGGTAGACCTTGCTCAAGTCATCGCATTAAATTCACCTGCAGCTCTCCTGCAGTTTGCTCCAAACTCCTTGGAAAATAAATTTCTTAGATGAAACAGGCAACTACCAGTGCGTCTACAAAATCACCACCAGGCATCTGTTACAGTCCTGAGCCATACCCCGCTCCCCGACTCACCTGCGGGCCTTGGCAGGGAGTTGGGGTTGGGTCCACGTCAGGGCCAAATGTCCAGTGCGTTTGGTGTTGTTCCTTCCAGGCCATATGTGCCAGCAACTGCTGACTTCCCAAGGCACGTACCAGGGTCTCTTTTAAGATCCCACAGCAGGAGAGCAGATTTGGGGTCTCATGATGACGTCAGGCCCTGGGCCCATTTAACACAGCTGTGCTCCTTACACACTGCCTTTGTAACTTGTTTGGCTTGTTCCTGTTTCTTGCTTGCCTCAGTGTTCCAGTTTCCTGTCCTGCCTCAGCGTTTCTGTTTCCAGTTGCACCTTCAGGTCCCGATCCATCAGGCCTGCCCCCAAGGGCTCTTTTCAGAGCCACCCACAGGTTCAAACTCCTTTGAACCTGCCTCCTGGCTGGGTTACTGTCAGACAATCTAGTTCACCCAGTTCGCCTACCATCTGTCGAGGCCACAAGGCCTCTAGCCGGGGCTTTGGAGTTCCTCGACAGTGGCCCAAGAGCTCAGCACCACATTGGGGACAAAAGTTATAACCCTGGGGTTCATCCTTTGTTGCAGCCAGGATTTCAAGGTTTGGCAGAGACTTTTTAAAATACCATGGGAGTTGTAAACATCCAGACCTGGCTGTTTCAATTTCCATCTCAACATTCTGTGTAAAAGGGGGCTTCACTTGTACCTTCCACCATCTTTCACTGCTACCAAAGATGGTTTGGTCCTTGAAGCCCGTTTCTAGCAATGCAAATTTGTTGCCTTTTCACATTTGCTTCTTCTTGTGGAGACTGGCTAATGAAATAGAGGGCTGAGGAGTAAATTAGTCAGAGTATGTGAGTTCTTGAAGGAGAATTGCATGTATGGGCACAGTTTTAAGCATCACACAAAGGAAAATGCTTTGGAGAAATACTAGAATTTCCCATAAGAATTTACAACTTTTCACTGCTGAGAAATAAGCCTAAGAAATGGTAAGAACAGAACTAATGAAGGATGTTACCTTTTCAGAGCCTTCCCTATTGAAGTCATAATGGGGGCAAGGATTTGAACAACTCTGTCAGAAACAACAAACAGGTTAGATCTGAAAGTCTTGCGAGTTTATTTAAAAAACTAGTACCGAGACTGTGGCCCTCAATATCAGTTTCAAAACAAAACTCGTTTGTTTAGTTTTTCTAGATAAACCATCTACCTGTGAACCCTCAGAGCAGTTTACAGTTGTGAAATTAAACAAAGGAGCATAGTGAAAGGAGGGATAAGAGTTTACAATTTAAAGAACCATTTAGGAGCGAAGAAAGGGTGTTCAGGTCTGTGAACAACTGTAGTGCATGTGCTTGTTTAAGAAACCAGGTGTTCAGCTAAAGGAAATGAATGTATAGTTTTCTATGGTAGAGGATAATGCAGACACATGTGGTAGTGTTCTCTCCAGACAGCTGCCAGCTCAGACGCACTCTCCCAAGCTTTAATGCTAGAGTTCAACAACCAATCAGGTGCTGAATAGACCTTCCCGCTCAGAGTGACATCATTTTAAGGTTCAGTTCTTTTCTTTCCACTTAACACAACAGACATTGCTTGGCCTCCAGGAAGGAAAGCTGATAAAAACTTCTGAATTTATTATGTCTGTAACTAGTGCCTATCCAAAGGGCCAATTATTGGTACTGGTCGGACTGACAGTGGAAGATGTAGGTTCTTTGTAAAAACCTACGGGCACTTCTGCAGTACCTCAGGTTATCGGCACCACTGACTCGGCCTTTCTTCTTTGAACTCTACACGACCTCAGGAGTCAAGTACCACTGGTTTATAATCCCACAAAGGGAAAGTGCCTCCGCCAGAACAACCAGTATGGCACCACAAGCACTTTCTCTAATCTCCGACAGCCGTTGCATCTGTGCACACTGTACTCATGTTTCCATCGACTGCTCAAGCAGCAAAGTGGTCCAAAAGACTCTACACCCTCACCTTCTACAGTGCAGAAATCCAACACGGTGAAACCTCCAGGTAAAAAATTGAAGAAAATAAGTGAAAGCATACTTCTAATCAGGGGCGTGCCAGACCTCGAAGTAGGAGGGGTCCAGGGCCTAAGGTGGGGGGCACATTTTGGTCACTGCCCTGCTGCCCCCCGTCTGCCACCCACTGCCGTCGCAAATACCTTGGCTGGTGGGGGTCCCCAACCCCCGCCCCTGAAGAATTCGTCCAGTGCTGGTCTCTAGTGCCACCACATTGCCTGCCCTGCTCTCTTTTCCCCTCACATCCGGCATGCTTCTTTTAGTGAAACTGCTCAATTTCACTAAAAGGAGCATGCCCGACATGAGGGGAAGAGAAAGCAGGGCAGGCAGTTTCACTAAAAGGAGCGTGCCCAACGTGAGGGGAAGAGAGAGCAGGGCAGGCAGTTTCACTAAAAGGAGCGTGCCCGAAGTGAGGGGAAGAGAGAGAAGGGCAGGCAATTTGGCGACAATGCCGCAGACCAGCACTGGATGAAGTCTTCAGCTGGCAGAGGGTGGGGACCCCTGCCAGCCAACCAGGGGCTCAGAGGAAATTTGGAGTGGGGCAGGCCCCCGTGGTCCCACCTAGCTACGCCACTGCTTTTAATACTACTCCTGTCTCAGCTGTTTTACAGTAGCAACAGTTACCAGACACCATTCCTGACTCTCCCTCTGCACTTCCTCAGCAGCTTCAGCTTGTACAAGACTCTGCCTCTCTATTACTGCAGCTTTTCCAAAAAGTATTCCAGCAGCCGACCCCGCTGGCAACGTCATCTATACTGTATCACCCTCCTCCATTTTTGGTGCCTCACACGCCCTCACTGGCACCTTCAATCCTGCCAAGAACATATTCACATCAATGGCCTCAGTCCTCACCAGAGCACATTCATGAAATCTCTTCTAATCAAGATCTGGTTCCTCAAAAGGACCTTCCATCCATTTCCCATCTACCCTCTACGCTGGTTGATATGTGTAAACCTGACCCTCCTGTGAAGGATGTTAACTATTCTAAATTCATTCAGAAGGTTCTGAGGGATTTGACTCTGGGCATTGAAACAACGACTATGAACAGAAAAAGCTTTCAAAGTACTTTAACAGCCATAGACTCCTCTTCGGGTCCAATAGCAGTGCCAATACACTCCATAACAAGGATTACAAACAAAGATTTGACAAAATCCATATTGTTATCAGTTTATTTCAAAACAACTGGACACGAAATATAAGGTTCAGTCCATACCAGGACATGAAAAACCTCAGCTGCCTCATAATTCCGTAGTATTTGAGACTGTAATTAATAAGTCCAAATCTTTGAAATTATTGATAGAGAGGTATCCATAGCTGTTGTCATTGTATCAATTCATTGCATTGCCGCATACCCCTGGATTCTATATAGCGTGACCAAAAGTGTGCATGCAAATTCTGTGTGTATGAACAACTTGAAAAGCTAAAGGTGGACAAAGCCATGGGACCGGATGGGATCCACCCTAGGATATTGAGGGAGCTCAGAGAGGTTCTGGCGGGTCCTCTTAAAGATTTGTTTAATAAATCCTTGGAGACGGGAGAGGTTCCGAGGGATTGGAGATCGGCGGATGTGGTCCCTCTTCACAAAAGTGGTGATAGGGAAGAAGCTGGAAACTACAGGCCGGTAAGCCTCACTTCGGTTATTGGAAAAGTAATGGAAGCGATGCTGAAGGAAAAGATAGTGAATTTCCTGGAAGCCAATAAGTTGCAAGATCCGAGACAACATGGATTTACCAAAGGGAAATCGTGCCAAACGAACCTCACTGAGTTCTTTGATTGGGTGACAGGAGAATTGAATCAGGGACGAGCTATAGACGTAATCTACTTAGATTTCAGCAAAGCTTTTGACACGGTTCCCCACAGGAGGCTCTTAAATAAACTGGATGGGCTGAAGATAGGACCCGAAGTGGTGAACTGGATTAGGAACTGGTTGACGGACAGACGCCAGAGGGTGGTGGTGAATGGAATTCGCTCGTAGGAGCGAAAGGTAAGTAGTGGAGTGCCTCAAGGATCGGTGCTGGGGCCGATTCTGTTCAATATATTTGTGAGTGACATTGCCGAAGGGTTAGAAGGTAAAGTTTGCCTATTTGCGGATGATACTAAGATCTGTAACAGAGTGGACACCCCGGAGGGAGTGGAAAACATGAAAAAGGACCTACGGAAGCTAGAAGAATGGTCTAAGGTTTGGCAATTAAAATTCAATGCGAAGAAATGCAAAGTGATGCACTTAGGAAGTAGAAATCCACGGGAGATGTATGTGTTAGGCGGGGAGAGTCTGATAGGTACGGGCGGAGAGAGGGATCTTGGGGTGATAGTATCTGAGGATTTGAAGGCGACGAAACAGTGTGACAAGGCGGTGGCCGTAGCTAGAAGGTTGTTAGGCTGTATAGAGAGAGGTGTGACCAGCAGAAGAAAGGGGGTGTTGATGCCCCTGTATAAGTCGTTGGTGAGGCCCCACCTGGAGTATTGTGTTCAGTTTTGGAGGCCGTATCTTGTTAAGGATGTAAAAAGAATTGAAGCGGTGCAAAGAAAAGCTACGAGAATGGTATGGGATTTGCGTTACAAGACGTATGAGGAGAGACTTGCTGAACTAAACATGTATACTCTGGAGGAAAGAAGAAACAGGGGTGATATGATACAGACGTTCAAATATTTGAAAGGTATTAATCCGCAAACGAACCTTTTCCGGAGATGGGAAGGTGGTAGAATGAGAGGACATGAAATGAGATTGAAGGGGGGCAGACTCAAGAAAAATGTCAGGAAGTATTTTTTCACGGAGAGAGTAGTGGATGCTTGGAATGCCCTCCCGCGGGAGGTGGTGGAAATGAAAACGGTAACGGAATTCAAACATGCGTGGGATAAGCATAAAGGAATCCTGTGCTGAAGGAATGGATCCTCAGGAGCTTAGTCAAGATCGGGAGGCAGGGCTGGTGGTTGGGAGGCAGGGATAGGGCTGGGCAGACTTATACGGTCTGTGCCAGAGCCGGTGGTGGGAAGCGGGACTGGTGGTTGGGAGGCGGGGATAGTGCTGGACAGACTTGTACGGTCTGTGCCAGAGCCGGTGGTTGGGAGGCAGGGCTGGTGGTGGGGAGGTGAGGATAGTGCTGGGCAGACTTATACGGTCTGTGCCTGTGCCAGAGCCGGTGGTTGGGAGGTGGGGCTGGTGGTTGGGAGGCAGGGATAGTGCGGGGCAGACTTATACGGTCTGTGCCCTGAAGAGCACAGGTACAAATCAAAGTAGGGTATACACAAAAAGCAGCAAATATGAGTTATCTTGTTGGGTAGACTGGATGGACCGTGCAGGTCTTTTTCTGCCGTCATCTACTATGTTACTATGTTGTATTCTGGCTTTGCACGTGCAATATAATTACCTTAACATGCTGATCAGCGCTGATAATTGGCACTTAACAAGCAATTACTGACACTAATTGGCATTAATTAGAATTTATGTGCACAGCTTTCTGAGCATATTCTTTAAAGTGATACGTGCAAATTCTAATGTGCACTGCAAAAAGGGGGCATGGCCACGGGCAGATTGTAGGCATTCTAATAATTTACAAGCAGGGTTATAAAATATACCTGCAGGTATTTACACCAAGCTTTACTTGGCGTAAATGGACATACCTAGAGTTAGGCGCAGGCATGGCTGCTATTCTATAAACCCACTAGGTGTATTATATAAACCACGTCTAAATCTAGGCACAGTTTTTAGAATACGCTTAGGTGGAAATTTTTGTGGTGCTGGTTTTTCAGGCACTATATATAGAATCTAACACAGAGGTTTTCAACCCAGTCCTTAGGACACACCTAGCCAGTCGGGGTTTTCAGGATATTCCCACTGAATTCAATGGGGATAACCTGAAACCCCTGACTAGCTAGGTGTGCCCCGAGGACTGGGTTGAAAACCTCTGATCTAACCTGAAATATATATTTATTTATTGATAAATCAAAGAACACTGCTTGCTCTGGGATTGGTAGTATGGAATGTTGCCACTATTCTGCCAGGTACTTGTGATCTGGATTAACCACTGTTGGAAACAGGATAATGGGCTGGATGGACCATTGGTCTGACCCAGTATGGCTACTCTTATGTTCTTATGTACATTGCCCACCATCACCTGTTATTGTGTATCAGCCTTTGGAAAACATCATGCTTGTTCCTTTCCCTTCAGTGCCAGCAGACATGTTGACTCTTTCACTACCCTTCATACTCAGCATCAGCAACCAGGGAGATGGGGAGGGGGCAAAAACAGAGCTTGGTTGTTTGTCTCTGGCAAGCATAAAGATGTTTTGCTACTCCTGCTATCGCTTACAGTACATATTATTACTGGATACTCTACTGCAAAACACCAAGTTCCTCCAAAATGTCCTAACCTGTTGACAAGAGTCATGTGGGATGAGAGGTCCTTGTCTTCACCTACTAAATTTACTCCTTTCCATGTGAGCACCTGTTTTCTTCTTTATAGTTTAATCCCTGCTTTTTGGGTTACAGAACAGTGTCATACACAGTCTGCGAAATATTGGCTTATTTTTCTCTGCTAGATAGTAGGACAGGTATTAACTCAAGCCACAAATCAAACGTTCAACAACTTTCCACATACATACGAGAGCATGATGGGCATGTGCTGCGACTGATAGCCAAGGTGAATTGTTCTTCAGATTTGCTGTGCGCACGAGTACATGCCTTAAGTTTAGTTGATGGAAAATATGAATGCTATTTTGGCAAGGCTGCTTGTGCCAGATATTAGAGCTTTGTTGATAATCAAAGAATGTTATCACCATTAGGTCACTGGTACAGTGACGATTAGAAGTTAAGCAGAAGAAATACAATGCAATGTATGACCTTGAGGTCTCTGCCACATTGTCAATCTCATCACCACAGCTAACACAGAGGCCTGAATAAGGGCTATGAACATAGATGACCAGTAATGTCTGAGTGAAGCAGAGGAGCAGGAGGAAGGCCGTGGCTCTGAGTTGCACAGATTTTTTCTCTTCTCTCCCCCCTCCCCCCAAGGGAGCTTGCAGACAGAGGCATAGATAGGTGGGGTGCAACGGGAGTAGCCCCCTCCCCCAAATGGATTTTGAATAAAATGGCACCTATGCAGATCAGCCCTTCAGCTTCACACTGATGCCTGTTTTTACAAAAGGTCTGCTCCCCCTGATATCAAAATCTGGCTATGCTTCTGCTTGCAGACTCATATAATTTGCTTTCTTCTCTTTGTGTGCCAGATCCATTTACTGTTTCCCCCTCCATGCAACACTTTTGCTTCTTTGTGCCTTCCTTTTTTTGTCACTGCAGGCTTGCAGAAAGTTGTTCTCCACCTCTGGTTGCTGATTGGCTTATTCTGCTGGCCAGGATCAGTCAGAAGTAGGAAGTGGGAAATAGCAGCTGCAGAAAGCATTTACCTTCTTCCAGCTTTCTTCCTCATTAGTGCCTGTCCTACTCTCTATGTAAACTATCAGTGCTGCAAGATCCAGCTACTGCTCTTGTCTGCAGCCGGAGGATGGGGGTGGGGTGGGGGGAATTGGAGGCCTCTTACACTGGGCATCTATGAAAAGGTCCTTTTTCATTTTAACTGTATTGGTGTATAGACAGAAAAGTTTCAGTGGGGTTTTTGTGAGACGGTAGAATTCACCAATTATTCCTGTTTGACTATTAGTATAGTTGGGTGCATGATGAGAGAGATCAGTAATATAAAGACAGAAGTAACATTACTTTTCTACGAGTCTTTGGTGAGATCCTACTCTGAGAACTGTGATGCATTTTAGATATTAAAGCTATGAAACAACATTGTTAGCATAGAGGTAATTCGACGATGTGCACTATAAGCCAGGCAGAAAAAATGAGGGAGGGCAAGATGTAATTCTAAAAAGAAAAAAAGTTAAGGAAAGATGTGATACAAGAACTCAAATGCCTATAGACATCAAAAAGGTACCAGCACTTTCCATAGAACAGAAAGTTCAAGGACAGGAGTTTATAACTGAGGCAATTTTTAGACAGCCTGTGGGCCTACAAGCATCTTTCAAAAGCTGGCCAGAGCAAGGGACATTGAATAAAATGTATCCATGAAAAGGTCAGATGGATTTCCCTCCCCCAGCCTTTTTCCACGCTGTGGGTCAAAGTATCTATGCAGCAGTGGGCACATATGAAGCTGCAGGAAGGGATGTACAAGAGAAAAAAAAAGTTTTAAATTTTTTAATTCATTAAGAAAACCGTCTTTTTCAGACACAGATAATAACATTCTTAAAGCCCTCTCTTAACAACTGAAATTCAAGAGGCAATAAAACAACTTACTGTAGGTAAAGCACCAGGCCCTGATGGACTTCCAAGTGAGTTTTTAAAAAATCTTTTCTGCAGATCTGTTACCTCATTTAACACTTTTTTTTGAAGCATTGGGAAATTGCCCAACTAATTGTAATAGTTTTAGTGATGCCATAATTACTGTGTTACCTAAGCCAAATAAAGATCTTACGCTGGTTTCAAATTTTAGACCCATATTCAGACTATAAAATTTATGCAAAACTTTTAGCAAATAGACTAATTAAAATAATATCTAAAATTATTCACCCCAATTAAGTTGGTTTTATGCCTCAACGATTAATAACCGATAATGTTCGCCTTTTCCACCATGTTTCTATTCATGTTAAATTTGATCCAAACCCCATAGTTGCTCTATCAGTAGATGCTGAAAAAGCATTTGACACAGTTGAATGGTGGTACCTTTTTCATCTCTTAGAATGGATTGGAATTCATGATAATTTTGTGAACAAAAATAAGATCCTATATAAAACTCTCCCTCAGTGTGAATCATCCTATATAATAAAACGCACCTCCAACGTTCTGAAGCTGACTCCGTGGCACTAAAGCCTGAAGCATTCATGCGCTCTGAAAGGATGCATCCATCTCATGAAGTGACATCACGTACTTCCGTGTATGTCACACACAAAAGCTGACCAACCAGAGGTGGGAGGGCGGACGCAAAAGCTGACCAACCAGAGGTGAGAGGGCGGACGCAAAAGCTGACCAACCAGAGGTGGAAGGGCGGGTGCACAGCGGCGAATGGATCTACTGTTTAGTGGGCCTGCACGCTGAGCTGTGCACGGCAGCAGAGGTTGGCCGGTTGGCGGAGGGCTAGAGATTTGGCCGGTATCGTTAGGGGCAGGGGAGAAAGGAGAATCACTGTTTGGCAGGAGGGGGGGCAGGGGAGAGAGGAGCATCACGCTAGATGGGGGCAGGGGAGAGAGAGGAGTATCGCTGGGTGGCTAGAGGGGGGCAGAGGAGAAAGGAGAATCATGGGGAGGAGAGGGGCAGGGGAGACAAGAGATTCGCTGGGTGGCTGGGAGGGGGGGCAGGGGAGAGAAGAGCATCGGTGAGTGGCTGGAAGGGGGGGCAAGGGAAAATGGAGAATCGCTGGGTGGCTGGAGGGGGGCCAGAGGACAAAGGAGAATCGCTGGGTGGCTGGAGGGGGGGGCACTGGAGAGAGGACAATCGCTGGGTGGCTGGAGGGGGAGCAGGGGACAAGAGGCTCGCTGGGTGGTGGGAGGGGGGCAGGGGAGAGAAGAGCATCACTGGTGGATACGGGGGGGGCAAGGAAAAAGGATAATCACTGGGTGGCTGCAGGGGGGAACAGGGGAGAGAGGAGAATCGCTGGGTGGCTGGAGGGGGGGGGGCAGGGGACAGAGCAGACAAACTCGCACCCAGCAGTCTCACTCTCTCTCTGTCACAAACACACACTCGCACATTCACTCTCTCTCTCTCTCTCTCACACACAGTCACTCTCACACACACACTCTCTCTCAAACATACACACTCCAAGGAAAACCTTGCTAGCGCCCGTTTCATTTGTGTCAGAAACGAGCCTTTTTTACTAGTAGTAGATATTTCACACTGTAAACTACTCTGAATGATTATGGCCATTTTAGAGGTATATAAAAAGTAGAGGAAAAAAAGTCACTGCAACAATAATTTAAATCAGTACTTATCTGGAGCAGTCCTGCACACAAATATAATTAACACCCAATGCTGTTGCTGTTGAACAAGTTGAAATAAGACAGTGATACTGACAGATTTTTTTTAAAGTGTACTATTTCAACTTGTTTGACACTGACAGCGTTGGGTGTTACTCATTTACATCTGTGTACAGAACTGCTCCAAGTAAGTACTGATTTCATTTATTTTTGTGGTGACTTATCCTTATAGACATTTATTGTGGGTTACAAATAGTTTTTAGTATACTTGTATGGATACATTTGGTTTAGTAGTTCACATAAACACTGTGTTTTGGAGCAAGCAATAATTTGTACATCATATGAGGTCGGGACATTATATAAGGGTTATCCCTGAAGCTATGTTCTGTGACCCTCCTTTTTTTACCTTACTGATACTCCTTACACTTATTAATTTATTAAAGTGTATTCCTACAATTTTGGTTGTTTATGTGTCTCGGCAGTATCAAGGTAGTCAGGGGGAGGAGTCAGGGCAAAGCCAGGAGATATGTGGGGACTGGTGATATTCAGTGCTGTGCCCACTTGCCTAACTGGGCAAGCTGGACTGTGCAAAAAGCTGTCCTAACTCTGCCCAGTTAGGTAGGTGTGTATAGCACTGAATATTGGCCATACCTGTGTATCTTCCAGGTGCCGCTGATCACCCAGATATTCAGTACTGAAGCCTGGTCATGGCAAGCATTGAATATCAGGACCTAATTCAGTCTTCTGTCAGTGGCTTAAAAACTGCTGACCATCCAGAGATGGAACAGTGCTCCTTCAGTCTTTTAATTTACACTGACTATAGCTGAACCCAAGAATTCAGCCCTGATTCTGGGTCAATACAAGCACAAAGAGTCATTGTGCAGAATGAATGACTAATTGCTGTTCAATTGACTGACTAACAATGTCTGGATGCTGAATGACTGAAGGAGTGGATGTTGAATTAATGCTTTGCCTCAAAAAACACACACAGGCAGTGAAGAGTGTCTATATGAATTAAGGGGGAAAGTCTAATCAAACTGCGGCATAAACAATTTTGTCGATTGCACACAGTATAAAAGTAATCATTGACAAAAAAAACCCTTTTTTTCTTTTTTGCAAATAAATTTAAGTTTTTCATCCAATTTGAATAAAAAAAAATACATATCAATCAAATGTCCTTATATATCAACGTCTTTATGTATCAAGTAAATGAAATCATTGGGATTTATCTTAACTCCATGCCCAGTTACATCTAGAGTGGTAGGTTCAAGTGCGGTCCCAACGGTCCCGTTGCGCACTGCTTCTTCGGGGAACCACACCGCAAAGCTTCAAGGTTTGAAAGTACTGGAAAATGAAACAAAACATGTAACTTGATACCCAAATACCAAGAATTTCTTGATTATTCAAACAGACGCTATATTAGATGCTAACTTCTAAGTGCTGGAGAGCAAGCTTCCTTTTACCCACTCACGAACATCGGGGCAGGAAAACACGGACTTTAAAACCTTATTTGCAAAAAAAGAAAAAAAAGGGGTTTTTTTTGTCAATGAATACTTTTTTACTGTGTGCAATCGACAAACGTGTTTATGCCGCAGTTTGATGAGACTTTTCCCCTTAATTCATATAGACACTCTTCACTGCGTGTGTGTGTTTTTAGAGGCTATTAATATTAGTAAGCAGTGGATTGAATTAATTCTGTGCCCAAGATGGAGATGTTTGTACTAGAAGGGGATTGTATGTGTACAAAAGAATACCCCCCAAATTAGGGGCTCTGGAACTGACTAATACAGTTAAAGGTTTTACCTTGGGCTGAGGCATGAAGTCAGGCAGGTCTCAAGGACAATGGAAGGAATCGGTCACTTGCAGCATTTATCCTATGTGAACAGAGATTACAGAAACCTAGAATGATGCTTCTACTTGCTTTTCCCTTACAAGCCATCAGTACAATAGATAACAAAATGTAAATAGGAACCCACAAACTGTAGGGGCAGAACAACTAGGGCAAATTGATTGTACACACATTATTCATAGGCTAACGTGTCTTAAATTGAGTCTGTATACCATAAGGGATCCTTTTATCTAAAGGCGGTACAGTTTTGCAACTGCCCAAATTACCATGCTGTAACTCGGGAAGCTCTTCCAGTAAAGTGGGTCACTGTAATATTTGAGCCATCTCTTCCTTAGAGTAACTAAGAAGATCCTTGTTCAATTGTGCTATTGTCCACTAAATAATTTCGTTCCCAGCAGTAAAATATGTGGTAACCAAATACACTCTTATTGGAAAGATAATATACAATTCAACAAAAGACCTCCTCCAATAAATTCTTAGTTTAAATTGGATCCTCAGATGGTAAGATTAATATTAATTTCAAACATTAGCATAATACCAAGATCTTCATAGGTCCAACATCTTTTTATAAACTATAGAAATATGTCTATCAAAAATATTTTTCACCAGTTTTTTCACCAAATTTCTTATTTCTAGCTTGAAATCAGCATAGTTAGCTTACAAAACACTTATCTTAGAGGCCCCTTTACGGAAGCACGGTGGGCTTACAGCTGGCTTGCCATGCAGTGATTCGGCTCTATCGCTGGGCTCCCGGGGGAGCCCGGCAGTAGTTCCAGACCCCCCCCCCCCGTGCACCATTTATTTGTTTGTTGCATTTTGTAACCAGGTCACCCTTCCAGGTGAGAGCCGGGGTCGACCCTGCTTAGCTTGGTTAGCTTTTCCCCAGTACGAGCTGCAACCACCGCCTTGCTGCACTGCTTCTAGCCTAGTTTAACTGCTGCCCAGCTGACCTGCGCCCAGGATCAGCTCACAACTGGGACACACAAACTTCAGCAGTCTTATAGTTCTTGAAAACCACAGGTCTTTATTCTCTCAGCATCTTTTAATACAGCTTTAATCTTCAAGCAGTTTCTTCCTCAAGAATGCAAGAGTCAGTTCAGTCTTTCCACATTCAGCTTATTAACACAGTCCAATCTTAACTCAGAATATCACCCCCCCAGCAAACCTTTGTCTTGCTCCCAATTGTAGCCTTCCCTCATCAGCACTATCTTCTACCCTTAGATAGTTTATGGGTTAGCTTCTTCCACCAGTGGCTTCCCCACTGGATTATTTTATCCTCTCCAAGTATGCACAGCTTGGGCCACACTCCCGCCACCAAAGCCTTTACCTTTCCTGAGGAAGTTTGAGCAAACCTTCCAACCTCCATGCACTCCTCCTTACCTTCTCCTTCTACCTCTGCTTTATTCCACTCCATCTCCTCCTCCTCCCCAAGCTCCACCAGCTGTTCCCCATCTCCAGGATCAGACCTCATCTCCCAATCAGTCATTCCACCCTCCCCCTCCTGAGAGTTCAGCTGACCCTGCACTGGCTTCTGGGGAGTGTAGTTCTTTTCCTGCATTACAGCTTTCCCTGGCAGTTTGATCCCTAGAGGGCGCCCTGCTCTCCTAGCTGGGCTGAATGACCGGGGATGATGCCGGCTGAAAGAACCACTATCCCCTCTCCCTTGTACCCGCCCTCCAGAGTGCTCACACACCCCCCGGCTCAACCGATTGCCAGTCTTCTCCTGTCCTGCACTGGCAATCCGAGAAAGAACATCCGCGTTTGTCAGAAATTTGCCTGATCTATGCTCCACCTTGAATTGATAGGGCTGTAAAGCCAGATACCACCTTGTGAGACGACCATTACTATTTTTCATCTGGCCTAACCACCTCAAAGGCGCATGATCAGTAACCAGGGTAAATTTACGCCCATCTAAATAGTAATGGCACATCTGCACTGCCCATTTTATCGCTAAACATTCTCTCTCGATGGTCGAGTACCGGACCTCATGGGGGAGCAGTTTCCGGCTCAGATACATCAGGGGATGTTCCTGTCCCTCGTGTACCTGAGACAACACAGCCCCCAACCCTACCCCCGAGGCATCAGCTTGCAGTACAAAGGGCTTATCAAAATCCACGGCTCTCAGCAGGGGTTCCTGACACAGGGCCAATCTCAATTCATTGAACACCCGAAGCCCTCCCTCCTCCCATCGTAGACTGTTGGGGGACCCCTTCTGAAGTTTATTAGTGAGGGGTGTAGCAATGGAGGCAAAGTGGGGTATGAACCTCCTATAGTACCCCACTAGGCCCAAAAAGCTCCTTAACTGTTTCTTATTTTTGGGGCAGGGAAAGTCCCGGATACTCGCTACCTTATCCCAGAGCGGAGTTATCTGACCATTCCCCACCCGGTATCCCAGATATTTAACCTTCTCCTGCCCAAAGCAACATTTTTGAGGGTTCAAAGTCAAACCTGCTTGACGGAAAGCCTCTAATACTGCCCTCACTCTTATCATATGAGAGGGCCAATCCTCACTCTGAATGATAACATCGTCCAGGTAAGCCGCCGCATATTGCTGATGTGGTCTTAAAACCTGATCTAACAACCGCTGGCAGGAAGCTGCTGCGGAATTAAGACCAAATGGCATGCGTTTAAATTGATAGAGCCCCATGGGTGTAGAAAAGGCTGTCTTAGGCTTGGCCTCCTGAGTCAGAAAGTCCTTCCACCGGGACCCCTCCTATCTTAACCCAATGCGTAAACTGGGGTTCCTTAGAGGGGGTTACCTGAGATATGAGCCCCAACTTGGCCCTACAATCCCTCCTCACATGTCCCGACTTCCCACATCGGTAGCACATTCTATCATCCTCCTTAGGACCTTCCTCCCTCCACCCAGATCCTTTGAACATTTTACCCCGACCACCCCGCCAGACCCCCTCTCCCCCCTCAGAGTATTGTGACTCCAGAAAGTATTCAAAGCCTTTGATAGCTTCTTCCAGAGTCTCACATCCCTTCCTGATCAAATTAACCCTGATACTGTCCGGTAGAGCCTCTAAAAACTGCTCCAGCACCAGATCCTGCATCAACTGAGTCACTGCCCTCTTATCAGGTTCTAGCCATTTGGTAGCCAAGTCCATCAGCTTCTGAGCCAAGGCCTTCGGAGTCTCCCCCTCCCTCCACCTCCAACCCCGAAAGCGCCTGCGATAAGTTTGTCTGCTTACCCCATACCGGTCCAAAATAGCCGTTTTCAGCTTTTGATAATCCACCACGTCCCCTGGCAACAGGCTCCGAAAAGCTGCCAGGGCTTCCCCGGACAGGGCGGGAGCCAATCTGATGGTCCATTGTTCTTGAGGCCAGGCAGCCGCCAATGCTACCCGCTCAAAAGTCCCCAGATAATCCTCAATGTCGTCCTGCTCTGTTAATTTGCCCCACGGCAGCCAATTAACCCGTCCAGGCTCCAGGCTTCCAGGCACAGCTCCCGTGGCTGTAGCCTCCAATGAGGTGCTCTCTTTCCTCGGTAGGGGTACTGCCCGTAACAATTCCTGCACCACCTCCAGCACCGGTTGTATCTGTGCTCGAGAAGCAGCCAAGGAATCCTCTAGAAGTCTCTGAGCCATTTCCTGCTGCTTTTGGAACTGGTGGGCCATAAAAGACAGCAGCTCCTTCGACTCCATGTCGCCTTCGCCACCGGTACCTGAGAGAAAGGGAACAACAAAGAACACTCTCCAAGTGCGGTATTACACAGCTCCGGCCCTCTATATCCCCCTCCTCCTGGTTACCCGAGTCCCGTATATGCTTACCAGAACTCGGAGCAATGCACGCTTCTTTCACCGGCGGGTTGTTCAGACAATCCCACCACTGCCACCAATCTGTAACCAGGTCACCCTTCCAGGTGAGAGCCGGGGTCGACCCTGCTTAGCTTGGTTAGCTTTTCCCCAGTACGAGCTGCAACCACCGCCTTGCTGCACTGCTTCTAGCCTAGTTTAACTGCTGCCCAGCTGACCTGCGCCCAGGATCAGCTCACAACTGGGACACACAAACTTCAGCAGTCTTATAGTTCTTGAAAACCACAGGTCTTTATTCTCTCAGCATCTTTTAATACAGCTTTAATCTTCAAGCAGTTTCTTCCTCAAGAATGCAAGAGTCAGTTCAGTCTTTCCACATTCAGCTTATTAACACAGTCCAATCTTAACTCAGAATATCACCCCCCCAGCAAACCTTTGTCTTGCTCCCAATTGTAGCCTTCCCTCATCAGCACTATCTTCTACCCTTAGATAGTTTATGGGTTAGCTTCTTCCACCAGTGGCTTCCCCACTGGATTATTTTATCCTCTCCAAGTATGCACAGCTTGGGCCACACTCCCGCCACCAAAGCCTTTACCTTTCCTGAGGAAGTTTGAGCAAACCTTCCAACCTCCATGCACTCCTCCTTACCTTCTCCTTCTACCTCTGCTTTATTCCACTCCATCTCCTCCTCCTCCCCAAGCTCCACCAGCTGTTCCCCATCTCCAGGATCAGACCTCATCTCCCAATCAGTCATTCCACCCTCCCCCTCCTGAGAGTTCAGCTGACCCTGCACTGGCTTCTGGGGAGTGTAGTTCTTTTCCTGCATTACAGCTTTCCCTGGCAGTTTGATCCCTAGAGGGCGCCCTGCTCTCCTAGCTGGGCTGAATGACCGGGGATGATGCCGGCTGAAAGAACCACTATCCCCTCTCCCTTGTACCCGCCCTCCAGAGTGCTCACAATTTGTATCCCACATTTTCCCACCTATTTGTAGGCTCAATGTGGCTTACATAGTACCGTCAAAGCATTTGCCCAGTCGGTTGATAGCAAATACAAGGTTGTAAAGTGATCGAATGGGGTATATGTGGAGGGTCGGAAGGGATGAAGATTGTGTGTTGTCCAGTACGATCATTAGGCGTGCTGTGTTTCTGGGTGAAGAGGTTTACGTAAGATCGTTGGGGTAGGCCTTTTTGATGAGGTTGGTTTTTAGTGATTTCCTGAAGTTCAGGTGACGGTCATGTATTGTTTTCACAGCTTTTGGGAGGCCATTCCATAGTTGTGCACTTACGTAGGAGAAACCGGATGCGTAGGTTGTTTTGTATTTCAGTCCTTTGCAATTTGGGTAGTGTAGGTTTAGGTATGATCTTGATGATCTGACTCTATTTCTTATTGGTAGATCTATAAGGTCTATCATGTATCCTGGGACTACGCCATATATAATTTTGTGGACTAAAGTGCAGATTTTGAAGATCTGTTCTTTGATTGGGAGCCAATGCAGCTTTTCTCAAAGGGGTTTGGCACTTTTGAAGTGTACTTAGGTGTACTTTATAGAATAAATCTAAATTTCCATGCGGTATATAGAATCCACCGAGCGCTGCTCATGCAACTAAATTTAATCGTGGGCAGTTACGCTGAGTAAAGCTTGGTGTGAATGCTGATGCCTAAATTATGTACAGACTGGGTGTATTCTATAACAATGCATCTAGGTTTTAGAAATGTCCATGACCTGCCCATTCCACACCTACTTTTTCAACTACGTGACTTAGAGTTTACATGCACCACGTTACAGAATATACTTAGACAGTTCTGCGCATAAATTCTAATTAATGCCAATTACCAATGCTGATTAGCTTGTTAACCAATTAGCTTATGCACAATGTTATGGAATATGCTTCAATTTCCATTTGTAAATCTTAGCACGATATATAGAATCCTGGTGTTAGTGCATTACAGATAATGCAGATGCACTTATCACCATCCATTAATGTGGCATTAAGGGCTGGATTCAGTAAATGGTACCCAAAATTAAGAACCAGAACGATCCACGCTAATCTCGTATTCTGTAAAGGGAAATCCACACAAAGCGCCTTTTATAAGATAGCGCTTAGTGCAGATTCCCGCACCCAACTTTGGGAGTACGGACTTATGCCTGCTGAAACCTGGTGTAAATACTCGTGCCCAGCTGATGGCAGTTGGGCATGCAATATCTTTATTCTATAACACTGCAACTAAATTTTGGGAATACCTCTGACCCGCCCATGCCCCCCCCATGGCCACACTCCCTTTGAGTTGCACATGAGACAAGTTAGCTGTGCTGTGTTATACAATAGCATGCAGACAGATCTGCACACAAATCCTAATTACTGCCAATCAATGTTAACAATTGATTGTTAACAGCTCGTTAACTAATTAGTTTGTGCATGGATCTGGGCTTTGTTCCCAAATCTGGGTGCCATTTACTGAATCCGTGGGTAAGTGATGTGTGTTATTTGGTGAAATAACAGAAAGGTTCAGTATAGTATTATATTACTCTATTATCAGAGTTTAGATTAGGATCTAATATTTGAATATAAATTGTACTGCAATGCAGACCAACATAGGGAATTGACAAACTTTTTCTCAAATACATGCATGCATACTCTGTCAGTCTAAATGTATGCACTCAGAACTCCAGATAGCTTTCCTCTGAAAGTTTGTTCAGAAATCAAAATCTGAGAAAGTATTTAATCTTCCAGCACTGAGATTTTTCTTTAAAATGAATTCATTCGTTATTGTTTTGACTTCCAAAACTGTGAGCCTACTTCCACATTTGAATACAAAGAAATTATTTTGTCTTTCAAAATTAAAAATTTAAATTGGACCCCTCTGCATATTTCATTTCAGGCTGAAGGCTTCCCATAATGCGGTAGAAGAGAGATCTTCTAAGCTGAGTCCCAAAGCAAAGAGGTCAAAACGTATCCATCTGTCTGAGGAAAAAGAAAATGAAAACCTTGACTATGTTGTGCCTGTGTTCAGAGGACGGTACGTATGGGCTTTTATTTCTTTTCATTTTTTTTTAGTTGCTTCCAAAATATTCACAACATTCTGGATTTTTCACAGTTCATGAGATGTGTAGAACACTCGAGTATCTGGAGATATTCAGCCTTATGCATTTTTCTCATTGCTACAGATTTGACACACCTTCTGATTTCCTAACAAAAACAGATTAATGAGTGTCCTGCATGTACTGTTAATCTGCAGTAATGTAAAAGTGCTGCTAGCTGATCACTTGAGGCATGATGGGTGAGCAGTGTTGCATAGTAATGAAGTAAGAGTAATTCATTACTGTTCTTAATAAAAGTTTTGACACTTCTACTTATAAACAGGAAGTATTTGTTACTTTTACTAAAGTAAAAATTTCACAGTTTTATATCCTTTACTTAGTTACTGTGCATCTGGACTATGGAGAGGAAGAGAGACCAGAAGGAAAGAGGGGGGGGGGGGGGGGTGAGATTCTGGACCATGGAGAGGGAAAGGAGGAGAGATGCAGTACCATGGTGGAGGGTAGGCAGGAGGGAAGAGAGATGAGACATGGAGATGTTGGAGGGGAAGGGACAGAGAGATGTCAAGCTACTAGTGTGTGGGGGAAGGAAGAGATGCTGGACTACAAGGATGGAGCAAGGGAAGGATGATGCTGGGAATTTGTGGAACCATGTGGGAGAGGCCATGGGGGTTGTCAATGAGATGAATGACGGAAGGATAGAGTACAGAGAATAGAAATGTAATAATGGGGAGTGGATGAAAGATAAGAATAGGAAGCTGGGGAAGGAGTGAGATGGAAAATGGGAAATCTAGGGAATGAGAGAAGGCGATGGAAATTTGCTAGGTGAAAAATAAAAGAAGGGAGTGAAAATTGACTGGACAGAGACATAAAAGAAAGGGAGGAAAGAGGTAAAAGGGATAGATCAATAGGTCAGAAACAGATGTAGTGAGGGAATGGAACAAGACAGGACATGGGAAAGAGAGTTAGCCAAAGACACACAGGAAAGCAGACAAGAGAAATTGACTCCAACGTGCTGAAAAAATAAAAATGTCCTTGATAACAAATGTAAGGACATAAGGACATACACTTTGCCATACTGGGACAGACCGAAGATCCATTGAGCCCAGCATCATCTATCCAACAGTGGCTTATCCAGGGTACAGATACCTGGCAAGATCCCAAAACAGAACATAGTAACATTGAGGGGCATAATCGAACGGCACCAGCCAAATAGATGGCTAGCCATCTATGCGGCCGGCGCCATAAAGGGGCGGAGCCAACCGTATTATCGAAAAAGATGGCCGGCCATCTTTTCCTTCGATAATATGGTTGGCGCCGGCTAAATCTCAACATTTAGGTCAAATGTTGAGATCGCCAGGTTTAAAGATGGCCGGGTTCGGTTTTTGGCCATAATGGAAACCGGGCCTGGCCATCTCAAACCCGGCGAAATGCAAGCCTTTTGGTCATGGGAGGAGCCAGCATTTGTAGTGCAATGGCCCCCCTGACATGCCAGGACACCAGCCATGCACCCTAGGGGGCACTGCAGTGGACTTCACAAATTGCTCCCCCCCCCCAAATCCCACTCCCCACAACTCTACACCACTACAATAGCCCTAAGGGGTAAAGGGGGGCACCTACATGTGGGTACAGTGGGTTTTGGGGGGGGGGGGGGTTGGAGGGCTCAACATATACCACCACAAGTGTAACAGGTGGGGGGGGGGATGGGCCTGGGTCCACCTGCCTGAAGTGCACTGCACTCACTAAAACTGCTCCAGGGACCTGCATACTGCTGTCATGGAGCTGGGTATGACATTTGAGGCTGGCATACAGGCTGGCAAAAAAATGTTTTATTTTAATTTTTTTGGGTGGGAGGGGGTTGGTGACCACTGGGGGAGTAAGGGGAGGTCATCCCCGATTCCCTCCGATGGTCATCTGGTTGATAGGGGCACTTTTTTGAGACTTGGTCCTAAAACTAAAAAGGACCAAGTGCAGCCGGCGAAATGCTCGTCTGAGCCGGCCATCTTTTTTCCATTATGGGGTGAAGCTGGCCATCTCGTAACCATGCCCCACCCCGCCCCGCCTTTTGTAGCCTACCTTGAAGTTTGCCCGGCTCCGCGGTTTTTGATTATACCGATTTGGCCGGGTTCAGGAGATCGCCGGGCATCTCCCGATTTGTGTCGGAAGATGGCCGGCTATCTCCTTCGAAAATGAGCTGGATAGTAACATAGTAGATGACAGCAGAGTAAGACCTGTATGGTCCATCCAGTCTTCCCAACAAGATAAACTCATATGTGCTACTTTATATATATACCTGACCTTGATTTGTATCTGCCATTTTCAGGGCATAGACCATAGAAGTCTGCCCAGCACTAGCCCCGCCTCCCAACCACCGGTGCTGCCACCCAATCTCTGCTAAGCTTCTGAGGATCCATTCCTTCTGAACAGGATTCCTTTATGTTTATCCCATGCATGTTTTTATTCCGTTACCGTTTTCATCTCCACCACCTCCCGCAGAAGGGCATTCCAAGTATCTACCACTCTTTCTGTGAAAAAATACTTCGACATTTTTCTGAGTCTGCCCTCCTTCAACCTCATTTCATGTCCTTTATCTGCTAGGTGCTAACCAGTGATATTCAGCCAGGGATAGTCAACCATCCCCAGCTAAATATTGCCGGATAGCCAGCTAAGTGCCATTTAGGTGGCTAAATTGTTCTAAATATCGTGGGGATAATGTAATTGACTGCACCTTAATGTAGGTGCAAAAATGCAGACTTACACTAGCATTCTCTATTAAAATCTGGGCGCCTAGATGCCTTTGTGGAGGAGTAGCCTAGTGGTTAGTGCAGTGGACTTTGATCCTGGGGAACCAAGTTCAATTCCCACTGCAGCTCCTTGTGACTCTGGGCAAGTCACTTAACCCTCCATTGCCCCTGGTACAAAATAAGTACCTGAATATATGTAAACCACTTTGAATGTAGTTGCAAAAACCTCAGAAAGGTGGTATATCAAGTCCCATTTCCCTTTCCCTTTATAGAATTCATGCTCAGTGTGCTGCATTTTGGTCCCTAAATTTTGGTGCATTCCCTCATATTAAAAAAAGGCCCTTAATTTAGAAGCATTCCCCCCCATGCAAACAGTGGATGCGTTATAGTAGAGTTGCCATCACTGGTCATTACTAAAACAAATGTGTGTTCCAAATGCTTTCAAATCAAAATTCACTCATTAACACAAGGGTGCCTGTTCTATAAATGAAAGTAGGTGTCTTCTTTCCTTTATAGAACACTAGCATTAACAGGTAGAATACACACCTGTAATTTAGGTGTGAGCACTTATTCCAGCCACAGAGCTGATGCAAATGTTAATGCTTAATTTGCTTAAACATGCACATAAATGATAGTATTCTATAATTTATGTGCATAATTCTTTGCCCCACCCAGGCTCTGCCCATGCATATGCCCGACTTCAAACTTGCGCCATTGCATTTAGAGACTGGAATTTTGGCATTTATGTGCGTACGTGCACACATGTGCATATGACAGTATTCTCTTCATTCACATGTATACTCGACACCTAAAATGTTAGTGCTCACTTTATGGAGTTACACCCATAGTGGAATCAGAGAATGCAAATCTATCTCATGAATATTTATTCTTAATAACCTGAAAAATCAGACTAGCGGGGTGGCAGGGCTGTACTACACAAGAGTTGCACCCTGTGTGGCTCACTCACTAGTATTCCTCACCCTAATGAGAGGAGATGGTGGGCTAGAAACAGTTTTTGCACTCCCTCATATTTGTACCCTGTATTGCCACAAGGTGCTGGCTGGGTACATCCCTAGGACTGAGTTGAGAACCTCTGATCTAAGCTAAGTAAAGCTTCATTTGTATATGACATTTTCTTATGCACATCTGAGGGTGCACTAATGTTTCTTTGTGGACCATTTTAATTGCACAACGTGCTCTTTTGGCATGCAAAAAATGGTCTTTAACATACACGATGAACCTTATTACATGGGCCCCAGTGTGTTTCAAAGCAGACAACAGAGCTGGGTTTTTCAGCTACCAGATACAATATGATCCCAATATCTTGGTTGAAAACCAGGAAAGGAGTTAATGTATAGTATATACGTAGCAACAGTGCTTCAAATTCAGGCTGAAAAGGTGATTTTTAAGTGGTACCCTCATGTGGAGCAAATAAAATTCCATTCCAAACAGTAAACCCTGAAACAAATTGGTGATTTGCCTTCTTAGTAGATTAGGGGTTAATGAACCTTAGAATCCTATGCAAGAAATCCTGTGTCAGTATCTCACACAGTAGTGCATTAAAGCCTTTAACATAAGCAGGCCTGGGAGGTTCTGAGGTCATTTTTCAGATGTGTTTATCTGTGCCATAGGAGGTCCTATGATATTTGCATGCAAATATAACATGTATGTTCATCAGTAATACAACCATGTTTCATGCATATGCATTGGGGGATGTTCTGAAAACCTGATAGCTTTCAGCCTTCAGGGATTGCAGTTTGATACCCCTGCAGTGTACAAACATTCGGTTTTTTTTGTCATTATTCTACTTGACCCACTTTCTGTTGGAACTGAACTCAATATCGAATGCTTGAACCACTGCTTCACATGTAAGATGGAAACAACAAAATGTGAAGATCTCCGGGAGTTTCTGTACCAAGGCTGAGCTAAGAATCTGTCTACAAGATCATGACTCCCTGGATTCAGATTCAAAGGCAAGAAAGTCTCTAGCCTTAAAGGAGAGGGCCCCCGGGCTGTGAATTTCATGAATGTGACACCTTCAGCTGACTCAGCATCTGAGGGAAAGTGGAGAAAGAAAACTTAAACATGCTAAGCAGCACTTCCAAATGATGACCTTTGAGCTGCTTCATGGAGCTTTTGGAAGCTGCTGCTCTCTCAGCAGATGTTTTGGTGCTGTGTAACATCTTGTGATAAGGAACTGTCAAGCTTTAAAGCTCAGGCAAATATCTACAATTCTGGAAGAGAGGCTAGAGTGAAATTCCCATTTCATATATACGTTTTTTAAACTTTTGGTGTGAATCCTTTCCACACACATGCTAGTCACAAATAAAGAAATGCCTTTCTTTACTTTGGAATCTGGATCAATGTCTTCAAATAGGGAACAGGTCTTTGATTCCAGTACCAAGATGACGTGCAGTGTTGTTAGAAGACTTTCGGAATTGCAGGCCTTGTCCTTTCGGAACCCCTTTCTTCACTTCTCTGACTTCTGTCGGTCAAATCACCTTTTATCGCTCTTTGTGGGGCGAACTAAGGGTAATGCAACCTCTAAAGCTACTATTGTGTGGTGGATTAAGGAGTCCACCTTGCCTGTCTGACAAGGTGGACTAGTGGAACTATGTTTCTCCACTCCTACCCTTGCTGATATAATATTTAACCATCTCTCTGACCTCATGTGCACCTTTCTTTAAATTTGTCGACTTACTCTCTAACTCTTACCTATCTGTGTTCCATTTTGCTTTACCTTGCACTATCAATTAAAATGTTCTATTGTATATTGTGTTGACATTGTAAGTAGTATACTATGCCATGCTTTGTATTGTTATTTGAATATTTTTACTGCTGTAATTGCCTATTGCTCATTTTGATCTATTCTTACTGTACACCGCCTTGAGTGAATTCCTTCAAAAAGGTGGTAAATAAATCCTAAGAAATAAATAAAGTACTAGGTGAAAGCACTTAAGTAAAAGTAAAGCTAAATGAATATTTTGATACTTAAGTTACCAAAGAACACATACAAAAATGTTTACTTAAGTGAAAGTAAAACATTATTGCCTAACATAATACCTTTCTGTCTCTTCCAGTTTTCAACATATCACTGGAATTACTGATACAGAAGAGGAAAGAATTAAGGAAGCTGCAGGTTATATTGCTAGAAGGAATCTTTTTGCCACTGGTGAAGGAATTCATTTCAATAAATTGGCCTTTTCATCTTCTGGACATGAAGAATTTCAGACAAAGTCAAGAAGGACGGCAATTCGAGAAAAAGCAGAATACCTGGCACTGAAGAGGACAGTAAGTATACCAATAAGAAACACATCTGAAAATCTGCCTCATGTTCATATTTACATTTCTGTACATATTTTTCATGATCTCCTTTTTTTTTTTTTTTTTGCTGATAAGATAGAGACATATTTAAGTTTGACCCCAAAAGCGCTGGCAGGAAAACCCACCTACTAATGCTTTCTGTCCACCCCCACCCCAAGCTCCTGATAATAATCTCCTGGCACAAAATTCCTGCCCCCCAAACCCTACCCCTTATCCAATCCAACATAATCTACTAGCTCCCAACAAAATTGTTGTATCATTTCTGTCCACTGGCACAATCCTCAATCGCTATCCAATTTACTAAAAAAAAAAAAGAAGAAGAAGGCTTCTCTTAAGCCTCCCAAATCTCCCTCTTCCTGCTGGGCAGGAATACTGTTCAGTCAATTGACCTTATTGGTGCAAAAATTGACAATGGTATTGACTGATCCAAGAAGGCTTCCCTATGATCTGACCAAATGCAGTATGGATAAAAGAGGAGCCTGGAATTAGAAGACACTATTATGATTATTGGCACGAATGAGGCAATAAATCTGAAGCTGCTGTTGGGTCATTGGGAATTCAAGGGACCTGTGCATCATTAATTTTTTTTTTTTTGGAATCTGGAAAGGAGGCAGGGTTTATGCAGGAGTGGTGCTACCATGATATTCTTTGTAAGCAGGGGAGAAAGTTGGATCTTTGTCTCTGGGGTATTTTGTGCCATGGTTTGCAACTAGGAGTTACCGGCTCCTTTAAACATTACTGCCACAGGTAACATCTGTGTGTTCCTGGCATCAGCAAAGGGTACTGTGGTATTCACAAAATTGAGGTGCTCACTACACTTCAGAGAATACTATGGGGCTCATTTTCGAAAGAGAAAACCATCTAAAAAGTGGCATAAAGCAGCATTTGGACATTTTTCTCACAAAAATGTCCAAATCAGTATTCTTGAAACCTATTTTTCAGATGTTTTCTATGCTGTTCTTTTGCACTGTGTTCAGATCTCAAGGTGGCGTATCGGGGCATAGTAAGGGCGGGATTTGGGCATTCCTAAGACTTGGACGTTTTTCAGCCATAATGGAACAAAACAAAACTGTCCAGGATTAAAGCTGAGACATTTTGAGCTAGACCTGTTTTTATAACGAATAAGGCAGAACAAAGTGCCCTAAATGACCAGAAGACTATTGGAAGGAATCAGGGGTGACCCCCCCCCCCCCCCAGGGGTGACCCCCCCCCCCCCCCCATACCCCTCAGTGGTCACTGACCCACTCCCACCCCTCAAATATGTGAATAAAACTTTTACTCACCAACCTCTAAGACAGCTTCAGATGTTATAGCCAGGTCTACTAGAGCAAGATGCAGGTCTCTGGAGTAGTGTAGTGGTCAGTGCAGTGCACTATGGAATGGGAGACTCAGGTCCTATCTCCCTCTGCCTGTCACACTTGTGGTGGAAACTGTGTCCCCTCCCAAAGTCACCCATATCCTACTGTACCCACATATAGGTGCCCCCTTCATCCATAAGGGCTATTGTAGTGGTGTGCAGTAGGTTTTGGATGGATTTTGGAGGACTCAGGGGACAAGATAAGGGAGCAAAGATGAGTTGTGCACCTGGGAGCATTTTTATGCAGTGCACAGATGTGCCCTCTAGGGTGCCCCATTGCTCTCCTGGGATAGCTGGGGGACCAGTCTACTGGAGTGGAGGAGTGGCCTAGTGGTTAGGGTGGTGGACTTTGGTCCTGAAAAACTGAGTTCAATTCCCGGCACAGGCAGCTCCTTGTGACTCTGGGCAAGTCACTTTACCCTCCATTGCCCCATGTAAGCCACATTGAGCCTGCCATGAGTGGGAAAGCACAGGGTACAAATGTAATAAAAAATGCTGACTCCTCCTGCCTCCCAATGGCATGAATCTCTACATTTTGCACTTAATTGTTTTTTGTTTGTTTTTTTAAATGGACCCAAAACCAAAAAGTTATCTGAATTGGAGTTGCTCCTACCTGGATAACTCCTTCTGAATATCAGCCCTCTTACATTTAATCAGTGCCTTGGGTTAGTTGCAGACTGGCTTGGTCAGCATAGATTAAAATTAAATCCATCTATATCAGTTAAAGAGACTGCAGATAGTGCAAAACAGTGCAGCTCAACTTTTGTTGAGTAAAAAGTCATGAGATCACATCGCATCAATTTTAGCAGAGTTGCTTTGTTTGTTTGAACAGCAGATTTGTTGTAAACTATTAGATTTAGATTTTAGTGCATTGTGTCTTCAATGGCCTTTGAATTAGGAGACCTTTTAATAACACATGAACCCTCAAGACAGGGGCGTAGCCAGACCTCAGCGGAAGGGGGGTCCAGAGCCCGAGGTGGGGGGGCACAGTTTAGCCCGCCTCCCCTAGCTGCCGACCTCCCCACTTTCGACCCCCCCTTGCAGCTGCCAAACTCCCCTGCCACTTTCGACCCTCCCTCCCACCGCCGCCCCTCCTCCGTCGGTGCCGCCGCCAGGTTCCTTTGTTGGCAGGGGTTGGGGACCCCTGCCAGCAAAGGTACCTGGCAGCGGCGGGGAAGGGTCAGCAGCGGCGGGAGGGGGATCGAAAGTGGTGGGGGAGGGTCGGCGGCAGGGGGTCGAAAGTAGAGGGGGCCAGGGCTAAATCTGTGGGGGGCCCATGCCCCCGTGGACCCACCTAGCTACGCCCCTGCCTCAAGACATTTTTATTCTTCCCAACTCAACAGGGTTATTTAATTGTACCTATTACAACATAGCATGAACGTTTCCATGCAGGTACTCTAGCTCCAGCCCACTGGCAGCAAATGGCGCCATCTTTGAATTTACTCCCATCAGTCTACAGAAGTCTGAAAATGTCCAAAATGGCATAAAAATGCAGCAATCTCCACTCTTTGTGGTACTTTTGAAGCTGGGCAATATTTAATTTATGCACTGGTTGCCTTCTCCACCTGCTCTCTGCCATAACAGACTCAGTCCAGGTAACAGTTCAGTTTCTTCTGCTTTAACTTTCTACATGGTTTTATAAAATTATGCCTCTCTGCCACAATTTCAAAGTCTTTTGTCCCAGAGTTAAGAAATGTGGATTTTACTGCCAAACTAAGGTTTCTATTCATGCATCATTTATGTAAGGTAGATCCCCAGTGCCTCAGACACGTAAAGAATTTATTGGTGTAGGACCAGAGCCAGGATGATGAAAGCCAAGAGGTCATAGGCAGTTTCACCACTCCAAACTCCAGTTAGTAAGGTAGACCACTCCAGGTTCTTAACCAACAAATTGACTTATAAGTCTGTTAAAACAAATCCTGGGACAATAACAGTAGCAGAGGCAGCAAATATGACAGTGGCAATTAGACACGGAGCATTTAAAACGTCTCTTTAGCTTTCTCTACTCCTGTCTCAATTTCTCTATCTTTAATTATTCTCTCCTTAAGTTTCCCCTTTAATGAATGTAGTGGAGCATATAATTAGTTTCAAAAAAGTTTTCATTTACTGTCTTAGAGATCTCTAAGTGGCAATTCAGGTGGCTTCATCCTGGTCAGATATATGTTGGTTCCCAAGAAGCTGTAGCTGTAAGCAGTTCTTATTCAGCCTCTGGAGCTGTTCTGGGGTCCACTACAGATGATAGGTGGTCCTGGTCACTCTGCTGACAATACTGATTATAATGTTGATCAAGGGGAATGCCTCATTTCTAGAAACCGCAAGGTGGAAATAAAGTCGATCTTCAGTACTCTTATAGAACCACTAGAGGTCACTGCAGGACCCCAATATAGCAGGACCTTAGGCCTCAACAGATAAAAAGAAAAGAAGGTGCTACACAAAGATGAATACTGAATTGTCAATGAATAAACAGCTACCAACTTAACACCTGGTATAGCTAGTACTTCCTTAATACAGAGATGCCAAGGGTGAACCATCCCAAAAAGTGACATTTACTACACCAAGGAATGAAGAGAGATTGAAGGCCAAAGACGGATTTTTCAGATGGTACATCCAGGGAATAAATCTAGAATGATGTAAGTGTAATATTGCTTTGCAAATGAATCAAGGCAGCTTTAAATGATATTGACTTTTCTTTGGAGCATCTGAAAGAATACTGACAAAGTGGGGAGCAATTTGAGTAAATGTTTTGAACTGAAAATTGTCTTTCACGCAGTATTTAAAAGTATGTACATCGGTGTCAGAGCACATGTACTTGCAGTATAGGGCAAACGGAAGCAGTAGGCAGGCAGGTGTGCTCAGATATTTTCCTACTGGTGGGACCACTTGGTTTACTTCTCTAAGGATTCCCTCTCATGAAAGCAATGATCAAGATCAGTGCACTGGTACTGAAGCTCTAATGAGTGAGAAATAGGGCTCATAGATTGTGAGAGCGAGAGAGCTTTTAAATGTGTGACACACTCCTAATGAGTAGGCATTGTAGTTCCACAAATCACTGGTGGGGCAGTAAGAGTATGTCTTTTCCTATAGATCCAATTACAATCAGATTTAGATCTTACTGATCCCATCCCATCTACCTTAACCCATTCCTACTGGACATCTTTTCTGTGGTCACTGAAGCCTATCCTCTGAAGTCTTTACAGAGGTCTGGGAAACTCTATTATCTACCCCTGATGCAACGATCTCAAAGGTGACCACTGTTCCCTCTCCAATGTTCACCTATCTAAAATTCCTTTTCTTTCCAAGGTGATTGAGAAACTCATAGCTGAACAACTCACACAGTTTCTTGATGACCAATGCTCTCCATCCCCATCAAACTAGTTTTCATAGTCATCATTACACCAAGCACTCTCTTTTAGGTCTTATTGCCAGCATTAAGCTCATTTTAAATAGTGGCAGAAATGACCTCTTAATTAAGCTTGATCTGTCAGCTGCCTTCGATCTTGTAAACCATTCTCTCCTCCTTCGGCGTTTAGACAATCTCCATTTGTGGGACTGGTTCCAGTCCTACCTAGCTAAAAGATTCTTCAATGTTTATCATGCCCCTCCTCCTCTCAGAGCCAAGACCACTTAAATCAGGGTTAACCCCAAGGCTCAGTCCTTGGCCCAGAGTTCTTTAATGTTTATCTATCCTCTCTTGCCTTACTGATCCAGTCCCTAGACCTCTCTTTCTGTGTAGATGACAAACAGATTGTTGCCCTTATAGATGATTTTTGCTCTCAGTCCATGTCCTTGATCTCCTCTAAGTTGGATACTATAGCTATTTGAAACTTAATTTTAGCAAATCCGAAGCAATCATCTTCTTTTCTGGGTCCCCTATTCTACCCTCTTTCCTACCTTGTATCCAAGGTGTAGATGTCCCCTGGGGAAGTGGGTTCAATTCCTGCTACAGCTATTCATTATAAAAACAGGTCTAGCTCAAAACATCTAAGTTTTAGTCTTGGACATCTTTGTTTTGTTCCATTATCGCTGAAAGACGTCCATGTCTTAGGAACGCCCAATGCCCGCCTTGAACACACCCCTGGCACGTTCTCTTGAGATTTGGACATCCTTCTGACGGACTGCAGTTGGAGACGTCCAAAATCGGGTTTCAATTATAGAGATTTGGACGTCCATGTGAGATGGACGTCCATGTTCTGATTTATGTCGAAAGATGGACGTGCATCTCTTTCGAAAATGAGCCTGTTATTCTCTCAAGCTTTTCCACAATCCCGATCCTTTCTTAAAATGAATGTAGCTTAATCTCATGGTGCTTTCTTCTTTTGTCCTATCCATCCTTCTCTCCCCCCAATTCCCCTTAAGAAACTGTAATACACTCCTTCCCCTCTTATGTTCACCCTCATGCATCTTCTCTCTCCTTTCAATACCACTGAGTTTTTGTCTGATTGTCCCCAATTTACCCCCTAATTATTACTTTATTTGAAATTGTAAACCACGTAGATGGCTTGGTATGTATAGCGGTATATCAAATAAACTTGATCTTGAACTTTACTTTACACTATTTCATGCCATGCCACGCCTCACTTCTATTCATTCCCAGCAAAGTTATTACTATATCTTAAAATGTGACCACAACCAAATAATTCTCAACCCAACGTCAGTTTTAATTATGAACGTTCTTTCAAAAATCCATGCCTTCAGATGTGTTTTGAATTTTTCATAACACTGCATTTTCCATAGTTCCAAGGGAAAATTGTTCTATAAAATAGGACCCAGTGCCTCAGATAATCACTTATAAGTGGATTTCAGCAGAAGTCTAGATGCAACTCAGTGTGACACAGTGATAGAGGCATAAGCATGGCCTCTATTACAGGTTATGTTAGCTAGCTTATGGGTTTCAGCCATCTCCCTATTGTTACCAGCTCAGGCAGCTGTTGACACCCACCTCCCTGCAGGTGCATGAATTGCCTCCTCATTTGGTGGGTCAAGAGAAATGGCTCTTTGTTGATAAGTTTGCTGGATATTGGGCAGCAGTACCTCTCCCTCTGATGCACCGATGTGCAGGTTCCTGGCATGTGCAATGCGACACCCAGACTGGGTCCAAGTGTCCTGACAGTGCAGCTTCCTCTACCGTATGGTAGTGGCATGGCAGTGTGTGGACTCAAACCTACACTGTCGTACACCAGACCTGTGTGCGGACATTTGTTACTCAGTGAAGTAGCAGTACCCCAGTTAGACTTCCCAGTGTCTGACATAAATGATTATAGTCTGGTTTTGTGAGAAGCTGTAGCTGTGCACTGGAGGTTTAAGGGAACAATATCCATAGCAGATGTCATGCCACCTTCACCTCTATGTGTTGTGCTCATAGGTAACACCTACAGAAGGTGATCTCTCCACAGGAGAAACGGAAGACAAATATACGAACAGTGAATCCAAAAGAAGTCCTCTCACAAATGATGTTTCCCAAACAAGGTCTTTATTTAGATCAATAAAACGACCCGACACGAATCTATGACCACTTACACAGGCCTTTACGGCTGAAACACGATTCGTGTCGGGTCGTTTTATTGATCTAAATAAAGACCTTGTTTGGGAAACATCATTTGTGAGAGGACTTCTTTTGGACCCACTGTTCGTATATTTGTGCTCATAGGTGGCAGCTTTGTGGGTGCTATAGCACCCCCTCCCCCCCATGATGAGCGAAGTCATTTTCTAGGCCCAGGATATCATTAGTGCTATGTATTGCACCATAACTCATATATTTTTTGTTACATTTGTACCCTGCGCTTTCCCGCTCATGGCAGGCTCAATGCAGCTTACATGGGGCAATGGAGGGTTAAGTGACTTGCCCAGAGACACAAGGAGCTGCCTGTGCCTGAAGTGGGAATCAAACTCAGTTCCTCAGTTCCCCAGGACCAAAGTCCACCACCCTAACCACTAGGTCACAGGTTACCTCTCTTGAGGGTTCCTAAAAAATTTGTAGTCCTCTTATACACCTCCCTGTAAGTCATGATTTGTAAACTCTGCCTATTTGTCGCCTTGCTCACTGTACTGTTCTAGGCAAGTATACTGCCTTAGACAAAGTATAGTGTAGCTTAAACAGCCAGCATAAACCATCCCCAAGCAAAAGCTTCACCAGTAGACTCTTAGAGGCAGATGCAGCAACCAAACGTAAAAAAATCTAAATCGTTAAAGTCCCTAACGATTTTAAAATAACGAAAAATGCACCAAAAAAAAAAGTCACACATGCTGGAATCGGTATTGAAACGTACAATGTATCAAAGAATCACAATACACATCGTTAATCGGCCCCCAAATCATGCGCAGAGCAGCCAAGCGTTATGTTAGCTGCTCTGCGCATGCCACAAACAGTCAAATCACAAGCACATGGCAAATTGAATTGACACATAAAAAAATAAAACTAAAAAAAGGATCGGGAGGGGGCAAGGGCGCTCATCAGGAGCGTCCTGTACGGACGGCCTTGCCCCCCCCCCCCCCCCGCCGCTGCTCCTCCCCACTTTCCGCCGCTCCCCCCACCCCGAAAAAGCAAAATTGTAGCAGCCCCTGCCCCCCTCCCTTCCTCACTACTCTCAGCTCCGCCTCCCGACATCCTCCGTCTGTGCCCCGCCCCCTTTGGGGGTCGTCGCCGCCATTCCCCTTCTCCATCGGGCCCCCCTCCCTCTTACCGGGCCCGTGCAGCGCCTCTCCTCTGTCCGAAGGCGCTGCACGGGCAAGAAGAACGCTGAATCAGCTGATGCCTGCCTTCGCGATAGAGCGTCTTTCTCCTCCTGGGCCCGCCCCTGTCTGACGTCAGTAACCTACGTAGGTTACTGACGTCAGACAGGGGCGGGCGCAGCAGGAGAAAGACGCGCCATCGCGAAGGCAGGCATCAGCTGATTCAGCGTTCTTCTTGCCCGTGCAGCGCCTTCGGACAGAGGAGAGAGGCGCTGCACGGGCCCGGTAAGAGGGAGGGGGGCCCGATGGAGAAGGGGAATGGCGGCGACGACCCCCAAAGGGGGCGGGGCACAGACGGAGGATGTCGGGAGGCGGAGCTGAGAGTAGTGAGGAAGGGAGGGGGGCAGGGGCTGCTACAATTTTGCTTTTTCGGGGTGGGGGAGCGGCGGAAAGTGGGGAGCAGCGGCGGGGGGGGGGGGGGCAAGGCCGTCCGTACAGGACGCTCCTGATGAGCGCCCTTGCCCCCTCCCGATCCTTTTTTTAGTTTTATTTTTTTATGTGTTTTCTGAGGTCCTTTGGACCAATCACAGCGCTTTTAGCTCTGCTAATGCGCTGGGATTGGCTCAAAGTTTGTTTATTTTTTCACTTAACACTTTTTCCTGGCACAGAGCTGTCCTAACGAGAGGTCCAGACCTCTCGTTAGTTTTCCTGCCTTTTTCCTGCGTAAAGGCAATCGGAAAAGGTTAGTGCATGTCGTTTCAATGGGGTTTTCACACTAATTGCTCATCTCCATTCCGTTTTCGTTAGCTGCTACTGTCGTCGGAAAATAGGCTTAAGTGCATGGAAAGGATCGGAAATTCTTCCCCGAGGGCTCATTTAACGATGAAAAACGTTTAGTGCATCTGGCTCTTAGTTCTTAAGCAAATCTTCTTTACTATAGTACTCAGAATACACAAAGCAAATCCAATTTACACTTTAGTTGCTTGTAAAAGAATTGTGGCCTTCTGCCCCTATAGTCTGTATCTAGCCTCGGAGGCAAAGAGATGGCCAGAACCCCAGCCCAGCTGAGAGGAATAGCTGTAACGCTCAAGGAAAACAAGGGGGAGAACTCAGAGAAAATAAATGGGGAATGCCTTAGGGAAATGTCTTTGGGAGATGTCCTGGGGAATGTCTTTGGGAGATGGTGAAAATTCTTGATGGAATTACAGTAGATTAAGGAGGGATCAGCTCCTAGAGCAGCTGCTGATCACAAAGGCATGCTAAAGAGGACTAGGCTCTCTCACACACACAGCCCGCAGGGGCAGAGAGGGAGGGCTGGCCCTAGCTCAGAGCTAATAGCCAATACGGAAAGCTCACAAGCAGTCAATCACAGGAAACTGCAAACTGTAGGAAAAGCAGTCCTAATACACAGTGCTATTACATAAACAATGCAATTAAATAAAAAAAAAATACTCATATGAAATATGTATCACAATATACCCTGCCTCCATGAATATGGGGGCAGAACACTCACAGCAGTGCACAAGCATGTGTTCCTCTGCTGAGCTTGGTTAAAAGGTAAATCCTGAAGAGAATCACCCCTGCATGACAGGCCAGATGTATGTCATAAACAAAAAGAAAAAATTCATTAACCTTATTGTATAAGGTATGGTTCCTCAGTGCTGTTATTCCCAAATCACTTCAAGCATCATCATCATCATCTTCATTGGTACCATCAATTACTGTTGATTTTGTTCATTTTATTATCACAAATTAATTTGCATTTTCATTTTTTACTTAATTTTTTAAAATGAAATAAAGCAATAGCTTCACTTATCTGAATAGTCAATTTTTCAAAGAGGAATCAGTGCTGGCACGTGTTTTGTCATTAGCTGTTTCAAGGAGCTATGGAATATGGTGAAAGGGGAACCTCAGGGCCATATGGGTGCAGTCTGTGATCCCCCAGGATGGTAGGGAAGTGGGCCATTTCATAACGCTGAGTCACAGTTAGCTGCCTCTGCTACACATTGTGGTGGAACAAGGCAATGTAATGAGAGATGTGGGTAAGAAAGGCTGAACTGGTGTTGCAGAATGAAATGCCTGACTAACTGACTTGAGACCTGCTGTGACTCCCAGGACTGACCGGAAACTCCTAGTTGCAAAAAAGGATAGAGCAGTTGGGATCTTGAGGTGCACAGAGAGGCATAGAGAGGCTCTAGCTGTTGGCAGAGATTGTGGATGACTGCTTTATCCAAGCGATACCTATTGAGGTATCTATTCATCTGTGAGGTCTAGGAACTGAATCCTGGGCCTATGTACCCAGAGGCATAGCCAGGTTTTGACATCAGGGGGAGCAGACTTTTGTAAAATAGGCGTCAGTGCAAGGCTGAAGGGCTGGGAGAGAGGAAAGGGTTAAAATCCTCATAGGCATATATGTGTGGACAGTGACTCAGTTGTTTGGGGTGGCAAAGTTTGAAATAAAATCCATGCTGCTGTGTGGCGGCTCAACAGCAGGTGAGGTAGGCGCAGTTTTCATTTGAAATCTGATTGGGGGAGTGGCCGCTCCCCTTGCACTCCACCTAGCTACGCCACTGTATGTACCTTATGATTGGGATGCCTCTTGCTGGCTCTCTTCCCCATCTGCCTCATGCAGTAGGGCTAGCCCGCCCCAAGTGCTAAGGTGCAACATGACTCCTGCCTATCACCCCAGCACTTCTTGAATCCCACCACCTGCAGCACTCAGTCCCACACGCACACACACACATTGGCCCACATGTATATACTTATACACACACACACACTGGCAGCACTCAGAAAGTAAAGAACGCAGGAACAGGCACCGACAGTCACAGAATACAGGAATGAGGGTTGGGAGGGGCAGCAGGAGAGAGGTGAAGAAAGGAGAATTGCAGGGGGAGGTGTCAGATGTTCAGGAGAGGCCTGGGGTACAATGCAAGGCAGTGTAGGTTAGCAAATGACAGATCTGGGTAGATAGGGACATCAATCAGACCAACGGCTTACTCTCAGCTCTCCTGCAGTCAGGCACAAGGCTTGCAATCCAGACAGGTAGAGCTGTCATTAGGATGTCATATCATAGGCATAAATCAACGCACTGGACATTTATGGTGCTGCATCACTCATGGCATGCCCTGACCATGCCTCTTCCTGGATGTTGCTCTTTCAAAGTCCGCATCAAAATGTGACATCTCAAAAATGGTGCTTCCACCATACATGCAAGATGAGCATGCATATGCTGCCACATCCACCATATCCATGTTCATTTCACACATAGTACTTCTAAAATGACCATCACAATAAATAAGTTAGTTGAATAAAGATGTTTGTTCAACATAGATAAATCAAAGCAGCAAAAAGCTACTTGCATGCACAGCATTGTGTGTGACAATGAAAGAGTCAGAGAATCTCAGTCGAATATCTTTATTTTCAAAAGACTGGCATTAACAATGTTTGGCTGTTCTCTTGGTTGCTATTATCTGTCGTCATTTTGAAAGTAAATTATGCAGAGACCTTCTGAGTTTTCCTATTACATGCCATACTATGGATTCAGCCAGCTCTTTGTTGCTTTTGGTTGCCAAAGTATTTGCCACATTGCTCCAGGAACCTTGCTGTGGCTTTATAGTAAAGACATTGCCTGAATAGAAATTAAGAAAAGCCATACTGGATTGGACAGAAAGTCCATCAAGCCCAACATCCTGTTTCCAACAGTGGACAATTCGGGTCAAAAGCACCTGGCAGAATCTCAAAGTATCAGTCCTATGCTTATTACTTACACCCAGGGATAAGCAGAGATTTCCAAAGTCTACCTGGTTAATAGTTTATTGACCTTTCCTACACTAATTTCACTACATCTTCCGACAACAATTTCCATAGTTTAATTCAATGTTGGGCAAAAATGACTTCCTCCAACTAGTTTAAATGTGTTACCTATTGGTTTTATAGTGTGTCCCCTAGTCTTAGCACTGCTTGAAAGAGTAAACACTATTCAGGATATTATATTATAGGTCTGTCATATCTCCTCTCAGCTGTCTCTTTTTCAAATTAAAGAGTCCTAACCTCTTTAGCTTTTCTTCACTCTTCGTTGTATCTTTTCTAGTTTCACTATACACAGGATTCAAGGTGTGGTCGCATCATGGAGTGATACAGAGCCATTTTGATACTCTCTGTGTTATTCTCCATTCCTTTCCTAATAATACCTAGCTTTCAGATGTAAGTAGGTTATATTTTTCTGCATGGATTTCAGGTTCCTAGAGGTTGTCACTCATGCTATAGCTTGTTCCACTTCTCAGTGTAAAGATGTTATGAAGCAAGGTCTTATACCTTTTCCCCATTCTCATTTTATCTTTGATCCTCTTCTCTTGAAACAATATGCATGGAGAAGTCAAAAGACCCTAAAGGGTCCAAGGGATGCAGTCACCCCAAATCTCTTTCATCCCTCTCTGGGTTTGTGTGCTGCACCCTAGTTCAATCAGCTCCACACGCAGGGGATTGTAAACCTACATAAGTACATACTGTAAGTATTGCCATACTTGGACAGACCAAAGGTCCATCAAGCTCAGCATCCTGTTTCCAACAGTGACCAATCCAGGTCACAAATACCTTGCAAGATCCCAAAAAAGTACAAAACATTTTATGCTGCTTATCCCAGAAATAAGTAGCAGATATTCCCCAAGTCCATTTTAATAATGGTCTATAGACTTCCTTTAGGAAGCCGTCCAAACCTTTTTAAAACTCTGCAAAGCTAACCGCCTTTACCACATTCTCTGGCAATGAATTCCAGAGTTTAATTACACGTTGAGTGAAGAAAATTGTTCTCTGATTCATTTTAAATTTACTACTTTGTAGCTTCATCACATGCCCCTAGTTCTAGTATTTTTGGAAGGACTAAACAGACGCTTCACATCTACCCTTTCCACTCCACTCATTATTTTATAGACCTCTATCATATCTCCCCGCAGCCGTCTTTTCTCCAAGCTGAAGAGCCCTAGCCGCTTTAACCTTTCCTCATAGGGAAGTCGTCCCATCCTATTTATTTATTTATATCATTTATACCCCACAATTTCCCAACGCTGGCAGGCTCAATGTGGCTTACAACAGTTCAGTTCCTCTTTATCTCTGCACCTTTTCTAATTCCATTATATCTTTTTTGAGATGCGGCGACCAGAATTGAACAAAATATTCGAGGTAGGGTTGCACCATGGAGCGATACAAAAGCATTATAACGTCCTCATTTTTGTTTTCCATTCCTTTCCTAATAATAACTAACATTCTATTTGCTTTCTTAGCTGCCGCAGCACACTGAGCAGAAGGTTTCAACGTATCATCAATAACACCACCTAGATCCCTTTCTTGCTCGGTGACTCCTAACTTGGAGCCTTGCATGACGTAGCTATAATTCGGGTTCCTCTTCCCCACATGCATCACTTTGCACTTGCTCATATTAAATGTCATCTGCCATTTAGACGCCCAGTCTCCCAGTGTTGTAAGGTCCTCTTGTAATTTTTCACAATCCTCTCGTGATTTAACGACTTTGAATAACTTTGTGTCATCAGCAAATTTAATTACCTCACTAGTTTCTCCCATATTTAGGTAATTTATAAATATGTTAAAAAGCAGCGGTCCCGGCACAGACCCCTGGGGAACCCCACTAACTACCCTTCTCCATGGCGATTACTGACCATTTAACCTGAATTCCATGTTACAGTCTGATACGGGTGAAACAACTTTCATGATTGTTGGCATTGTATATGAATATTTGTCATAAAGGGGACAACATTCAAGCTGACAACATTAATGTAAAGTCTGTGCATACTTTCTACCTGAGGTATTTATATTCATTTTCAAAGGAAAAATACATGAGGGGTTTCACTTTGAAAACTGTCATGGGTACAAAATATATATTTGTGCTGGTAGAATCTCACTGGAGAAGTGTATGCTTGCTTTTCCTTCCTCAGCCTAAACATACCCATGGAAATACCTCCCTTCAATGCAGCTAAAAGCACCCCATTTTGAAGACTGCCATCTCTATTCAAACAAATGACAAAAATAAAGATATATGCTTGATTACCATCTGATGGTGAAATATTATTTTTCAGCTAGAAGAAACTGAAGAATATCGTAAAAAATTGAATGAAGACAGTCTTTTACATGCCCCTGAGTTTCATATCAAGCCTCGCTCTCACACTGTTTGGGAGAAACAGAACATGAAGTTCCATTGTACTGTCAGTGGGTGGCCAGCGCCCCGGGTCACTTGGTAAGTTCATATTTTCATTCATTACCGAAGGTAATTGTTTTTAGCATTTGCAATGTTCAGAGAAACCTATTTTTATTTTTTTTTCTTGTCTCGTGTCATAATTATCACAAAATCATCTGGAAAAAAAAAAATAAAACACCCAGCTGAGGAATTCTGACCTGGGAAATATCTATCACTGTCAATTATATGTACTGTTGTTTGAACATTGTTGTCAAAGTGTGAGTTGAATGAATCGCTTATAGTTATGCTGAGAAACTAGACAGTTGAGAGATTTTTCACTGGCATATGTAAGCAGTACTGTATGATAAGGGGTTCATCAAACAGTTCAGAGGCACACTTCGACTTCATTTTGAAGCACCCCCTTCTCTTCATGCTGAGCAATTATTTTCCAAATTTAAAGCATTAAAAAAAATTCATTATTTTGAGTTGGTTTTTGGGCACATGCTTCAAGCTCCTGATCGTTAGCTGTGTTCCAGGTTATGAGGGTCTTTTACTAAGGTGTGCTAGCATTTTTAGTTTGCGCTAGAAATCAGCTGGCGCTAAATGCTGAGATGCGTATATGACTATAATGGGTGTCTCAGCGTTTAGCGCCAGGTGATTTGTTGCATGAGCTAACAATGCTAGTGTATCTTAAAGACCCCCTATTTGAATTGTTTACTCTCATCCAAAGTTTACCTTCATCTGGTCCTTCTACCTGTGTGGATGATCGTCCCCTGTCCTATCCAAATTTCCGGCATTCCTTTCCTTTTTCCTTACATTTATACTGCCTGTAAACCACCTTGACTTACTTGCCAGATAAGGTAGTAAATCAAGTTTTCATAATCATCATAAAGACTAAGGAGGTCTTTTAATAAGTCGCGGTAGCATTTGTAGCTCACGGTAGAAATCAGCTGGCGGTAAACACCAAGACATCCATTATACTCCTATTGGCATCTTGGCATTTACCGTCAGCTGATTTCTACTGTGAGCTAAAAACGCTACTGTAGCTTAGTAAAAGACCCCCTAAGGTATCTTCAGCTCCTGAAAATAGCATGTAAATCTTTCATGAGGCAATTTTTAGAATGACTGCAATGGTTTCAGGCTCATGGGTATATTGTATCAGCAGGTCGACAAAATAATTTTCAAAGGATAAGGTGAGTATAATTGCTACTAGACAGTAAGCTAAATCTAGTCAACCTCCATATGAGAAACTTGCTTTATTAATTGCCAATAATTTTATTACAGCTAAATAAACAAGAAACTTACTGTAGATGACTGAAATTAAGAGCTGCACATGTTGAAGACAATTCTAGAACTGGGCAGCACCATTTAGGCACTCAAGTAACATAGGAAGTGAGCTTATTCTATATGGACACCTACATAAGAACATAAGATTAGCCATACTAGGTCAGACCAATGGTCCATCTAGCCCAGTATCCTGTTCCCAAACAGTGGCCAAGTCAGGTCACAAGTACCTGGCAGAAACCCAGTCTCGGGGCAAGCAGTTTCTTCCCCATGTCTGTCTCAATAGCAACCTATGGACTTTTCCTCCAGAAACTTGTCCAAACCTTTTTTTAAACCCAGATAGGCTAACCTCTGTTACCACATCCTCCGGCAAAGAGTTCCAGAGCTTAACTATTCGTTGAGTGAAAAAATATTTCCTCCTATTTGGTTTTAAAAGTATTTCCATGTAACTTCCTTTAGTGTCCCCTAGTCTTTGTACTGTTGGAATGAGTAAAAAATCAATTTACTTCTACTCGTTCTACACCACTCAGGATTTTATAGACCTCAATTATATCTCCCGTCATCCAACTCTTTTCCAAACTGTAGAGCCATAACCTCTTTAGCCTTTCCTCATAAGAGAGCAGTTCCATCCCCTTTATCATTTTAGTCGCTCTTCTTTGAACCTTTTCTAATTCTGCTATATCTTTTTTGAGATATGGCGACCAGAACTGAACGCAGTACTCAAGATCTGGTTACACCGTAGAGCGATATAGAGGCATTATAGTATTTTTGGGCTTATTCATCATCCCTTTCCTAATAATTTCTAGCATCCTGTTTGCATTTTTGGCTGCCACCACACAATGAGCAAAAGATTTCAGCGTATTATCTACAATGACACCTAGCATCAAGTAACTATGATTCGGATTATTCTTTCCAATGTGCATCACCTTGCATTTGTCCACATTAAATTTCATCTGCTATTTGGATGCCCAATTTCCTAAGGTCTTTCTGCAATATTTCACAGTTCAGAAGTGTTTTAACAACCTTGCATAGTTTTTGTATCATCTGCAAATGTAATCACCTCACTCGTCGTTCCAATTTCTTTTTTTCTTTTTTTCAAATTTGAAATTTTTATTATTAATAATAACACTGTATACACAGGCTGAATGCCAACAGATGATCAGTTCACACAATTATCAAATCACACTATTCCCACCCCTTTCCTCCCCCCCACCACACCACCACCACCACCACTTAACTGGAGCAGCTACTTCCCCCAAAGTCCCACACCATATTGCTAACAATGGCCCAACATTTTCTTGTATGGAACCCACACTGCAAAAAAGGAGCCCATCCGATCATGTTTAATAGCAGTTAATTTTGACATTAAATAAAGGTAGTTCAATTTTGCAATCAGCTGATCCTTGCTGGGGGCTTCAGGCTTTCTCCAAGCTGCTGCCAGACACAGCCTTGCAGCAGTAACCACCATATGAGTCAATCTAGTAATTCCCATGTTCTCCAATGAAGGGCCACCTTTTTCAGTGGTAGCTCAAGATGAGTTACATTCAGGTACTCTGGATATTGCTCTGTCCCAGGAGGGTTCACAATCTAAGTTTGTACCTGAGGCAATGGAGGGTTAAGTGACTTGCCCAAGATCACAAGGAGCAGCACCTCAGGATTGCAAGACTGGTGCTCTAACCACTAGGCCACTTGGCCATTCCACTCCTTCACTCCATGCATGTACTTTCACAGTGCTTTTATTTTTAGCCATAGTAAAAAGAGGCATTCCCAGAGGTTTAAGTTGCACAAGGGAAAAACCTACATGTGTACATTAGAAGTTTTAAAACCTTACGCATGTGGCACATGTAATTCACACCATCTTTTGAGTTTTTGCTGCATAACCAAATGTAAATTATGTGAGTAGTTTGTGCTGAAGAACAGGTTGATTTGTCCAGGCTGAAGTCTGGAACTTTTTCCTGGATATTTAAACTCCACGGTCAACATTTCTCTTAAACGCTAGCTGTGATGTTTAAAGATATACCTAGATTTTCAGCGCCAGCCACTATCTGAATAGTGGTGCTGAAAATCCATGTATGAAGGTACCCAGCACCATTATCTGGGTATCAGCACTATTCAGATAACCGGTTAGCTTAGAGCAGCCATTTTTGTGTCCTAAGTTAACTGGATTGTTATCTAGGTACTTGCACTGAATATCGCCAATACCTGGATAGAATCCAGCTCCACTCTCAGCCCATTCTAGCACTACCAGGATAGTGCTCAGGCAGTGTGTTTGCTGAAAATCTAGGTACGGCCCTAGCGAGTGGGATTTATCTGGGTGGAGTGGCTACTACCTGAATATTGGACCCCATTAGTTGCCTTACTGATAGTGTATTCTTAAAGGATTTAATGGACAATCACATGAATCTATCTGACAAATCATTACACATGACTCACATGATTTTTCTCAGCCATTTTGTATAACATTATGTTGCAAAGTCAATTGCTTGACTAGGATTTCTTGCTTTGTAAGGGGAGATGCACAAAAATCCCTGTAAAGCACTGATCGCTATTTCCACCTCAGTAAAAATGATCAAGGTGGACATAGTGAGGGATGCACAAAAATAAATTGCATGCAAATGAGCTGCTTGTAAAAACAGCAAGCAGCTCGAGCAGTTGCTAAGCTGTGCATGCGCAGAGCAGCCAATCACTAAGACTGGCTGCATGTATGAAAGCCGGGTGTAGCATTTTTTTCTCTTGAAACTGCTGTGCTCGCGAGTTTGCTTCCAGGGCTGGAACGGCTGCTGATGGGCACTGACCGGAAGCTTCCTCCTCCTCCAGGGGCCCTTAGGATTGTCATGTTAAGGCTCTGGTGTCTTCCCTGCCTCCCCGCCACTGGGAGAGAGGGCGTGAGGAAAAAAAGTGTCACCCTCCTCCAATCCCACACTTCATTGCCGCGGTCAGCGATCTCCCTGCTCCGGAGCATCTTGTCTCCTCCCTGTCCCCGGTCTCATCCCTGTTACACTTGAAGCTGCCCCCAGCCCACCAAATGCAGCCGCGATTGTAAGGGAGAAGGGTGACACGGGCAGCTGTGGCAGAGGACCCTGGAGCAGCTATGGCTGAAAAGGGCTATGCATCACTTGGAATCCACATTTGAATGCTTAATAGCTCAATTAAACAGATTAGCATAGGATTCCCATTATCTACTGCCCCACACGGTAAAAAGCCCACATAATCCCTTTGTACATCTCCCGCTGAATAACTTGTTTGCTAAACTGGCTGGAACTGGCCTAAAAAGCACATTGCTGGCCTGGTAGGCTTTGTGCATAGGGCTCTGAGTGTGTAACAGGAAACCATTTCAGTAATGTATTGGCTGTGTATGATAATATCAATGCCCTTTCCTTCCAAAGGCTAGCAGACTCTCATGTCCCAGAGCCAGCTCAGCTGTTACTATGCTAAGAGTTTTTCTATCATCTTGTATTGCAATGTCATACATCCCTGTTAAAATACAGTATGCTTCATTTCTCTTACCAGTATTACAGACATACAAGCTTTTTCACATGCTGTCTGTTCTTGTAATTGTTGTGACATTTTTGAGGGTAATTTTGTAAGTGGTGCATGCTTTAAACAGGACAGTACCTACCCATTTCGGGAATATGTTAGTCCTGACACCCACAAATACTCAAAGAACCTTCAGTGCTTACTTTCTCCTGTAGGGAGGGTGGGCAGTTTTCAAACAAGGTAAAAGTCTTTGGAAAATGGCCTTACGTGTTTATTTATGAAACAAAGATTAATATTTAAAAGCATGATGTCTAGTTATATGGTTTTACAGGATAGTTTTTTTAAGGCTTTTGATGGGGTTATCATGATTGTTTTGTCTGAGTATCAAAACCTCAGCAGGGAGCCGGGAGCCCTTTGATCATGGGAGGAGCCAGCATTCATAGTGCACTGGTCCCCCTCACATGCCAGGACACCAACCGGGCACCCTAGGGGGCAATGCAGTAGACTTCACAAATTGCTCCCAGGTGCATAGCTCCCTTACCTTGTGTGCTGAGCCCCCCAAAAACCCCCAAACCCACTACCTACAACTGTACAACACTACCATAGCCCTTATTGGTGAAGGGGGGCACCTATATGTGGGTACAGTGGGTTTCGGGTGGGTTTTGGAGGGCTCCCATTTACCACCACAAGTGTAACAGGTAGGGGGGGTGGGCCTGGGTCCGCCTGCCTGAAGTGCACTGCAGTACCCAGTAAAAACTGCTCCAGGGACCTGCATAGTGCTGTGATGGAGCTGGATATGATATTTGAGGCTGGCACAAAAATTTTTATAATTTTCTTTTTTGGGTGGGGGTTGGTCACCACTGGAGGAGTAAGGGGAGGTGATCCCCGATTCCCTCCGGTGGTCATCTGGTCAGTTGGGGCACTTTTTTGAGGCTTGGTCCTAAAAATAAATGGACCAAGTAAAGCCGGCCAAGTGCTCATCAGAGTCGGCCTTTCTTTTTTCCATTATCGGCCACGCCCCCGCCCCACCTTCAGTACCCTGCCAACACGCACCCTTGAACTTTGGCTGGCCCTGCGACGGAAAGCAGTTGAAGCTGGCCAAAATCGGCTTTTGATTATACCGATTTGGCAGGGTTTAGGAGAAGGCCGGCCATCTCCCGATTTGTGTCGGAAGATGGCCAGCCTTCTCCTTCAAAAATAAGCAGGCTTACCATTAAGTCAATGGGTGGCGTTAAGGTCTTAGGCCGGAAATGGATGCACGTTGGTTTTCATTTTGCTGCACGTCCATTTTCCGGCACAATTTTAAAAAATCCCTTTTTTCCAGGTGCGCTCAGGAAATGGACCAGCACGCTTCCAAAACACACGCCTACATCAGCGCAGGCCACTTTTAGGGGGGGGGGCTTAGTAAAAGGGCCCCTATGTGCGGCTGAAAATCACCACATAGCCGCCGATAAGCAAGATAACCAGTCGGCGGTCATTCCCAGCCAGTTAACTCGCTTTGAATATCGGCCGTAATACATCTTACTTTGTGGTGCTATTATTACTACATCTATAGTGATTGCAAATTTAATACCTTAGATGCAGAAAAATATGAGGTCTCATCAGAAACATTCTATAGAAAGAATCATGGAGCATGTTGCTGCATTCAGCCTACCATCTCCACCTCCCACCCTATCAACCCTTGGGATTTCCATTCTTTATCCCACTCCTAGTGCTCCCCTGACATAGAACATATTGGCAGATGAAGACCATAAGGCCTATCCATTTAAATGAATGTTATTAAAGGCTGATTCACTAAAGGCAGTAACCCAGACTTTTGTTAACACAGGTTAGTGCATGCAAGTCATAATGGGCTGTGGCAATTAATATGCACAATTAATTGTGGCAATTAATGATAGCATTCATTACCAAGCTTTAGTGGATCAACCCATTAGAAATTAACTGTACCCAGTCCTGAATGAAACCAAAGGCTATTTTATAATACCATGTGGTTCTTTGATGCCAATACATGTTGCAATTTACCCAGGTAAAAGGGCTTTCTGAAAATTGCTCAGCTTATAGAGGGATGCAAGTATCCACACTGTGCAACAATGTGCACAATGCTTTTACCTACATTTTTGTCGAGGCATTCCTTGAGCAGCATTAGGCCACAAACACAGATACTCCCATGGTTTTGCATTTTCAAAATTATGTATGTTTTTGGGAGGGAGGGGGAGGGAAGAATACGTTTCTGCTGAAAATGCAGGTCCAAATCTCTTTAAGTACTTTTTCCCTAAGTACTTTTTAAAAGGAAATATATTCATGCTTTCCCTTTGAGAACTGATGTAAAATCCATAGAGAAAAGGACATACGGACTCACTCTGTACCTTTCTGCATTATTTTTAATGTGGTGTATTACCTGTGTAAAGAGCTTCTATAAAATTTGCCTCCTGATACATTTGGTAAATTTATGCATAGTCAGGGGCCCTTTTACTAAGCCGCATAGGCGCCTATGTGCGCCCAACATGCGTCAATTTGGAGTTACCGTCCGGCTACCATGAGGCCTGGGCAGTAATTTTGTTTTTACACGTATCCGCTATGCGCACTGGAAAATAATTTTTATTTTCCTGTGTGTGGCGGAAACCGGGCAGTAATCATTCTACACGCTTAGGCGATTACTGCATGGTTACCGCGTAAGACCTTACCACTAAGTCAATGGCTGATGGTAAGGTCTCAGACCCAAAATGGATGCACGCCAATTTTTATTTTGCCACACGTCCATTTTTGTCAAAAATTTTAAAAGGCCTTTTTTACAGGTATACTAATCAGTGCATCTTCTGCACTGTGGTTAGTGCATGAGCCCTTACAGCCTAGAAAACAGGGGAAATTAGTGCATGGCTGTTAATGGGATGATGGAACATGGGGCCATTTTACCATTAAAAGTGGCCTCAGCACATGGGAATGACCTGCACTGAGGATAGCATTGGCCACTTTTTAATGCAGCTTAGTAAAAGGGACTCTAAGTGCATCATTTCCACAGCGATTTTCCTGCATGGTTCTTATGGGACTCGTTTCCTCTTTAAGTTTCCTTTGTGTTTTTAGTTACGCCACTCGTATATTCACCAATCATTAGTCTTTTTAAAGGCTTGATTTGGTTTGCTTGCTCTTCAGCTGCATCTACAAGTGATCACCATGTACAGACTCCTGAGGCAGACACTGTTCGCCGAAACACGGTGCCATGTCGAGCCTTATTATTAAAGAACTATTTCTCCACCTCTCATCTCCCTGGTTTTGCTTGGAAGTGTCTTGTTGATCATGCTACTCCTTTGTCTCCTTAATTGTAATTGAAAATCCGGCCATGTCTGCACACAGAAAACTATGCATTTATTTTTCACGTGTGCACAGTTATAAATGACTCCCCTTAATATGCATCTGTTGAAGGGGGCATTGCAGAGCTGGATCAAGTAACACTGGCTCTGCTGATGATACTTCTGGTTAGGGAGCATTTATCATGTAGAGATGGTCAAACATTTTGCTTGTACTTCTTGGCAAAGTATGAGTTTCATAGCTTTTCCCTGCTGGGGCTCCTGTTGTAAGGCAATTAATCCCTGCAGTTATACAGGCATCATTTGAAAGAGGATATGAAAAGCCTAAAGCATCTGAGGACCTAAGGAGGGCTTAAAACTATTAACACATAATACCGGTGAGAAGGTTGTTATCTAATATTAGCAATGAACCGTCCAGGCTAGGGTTGGGTTTTCCAGAAATAAATAATGGTTTTGAAATGTAGAGCTTATTTAGCTGGCAGATAGAAACTTGCCAAGGAAAACTTTTCATTCTTTTCACCTGCTTAAAAGATAGGTAAGAAAGAGGAGTGAAGGAGTAATGAATATCTACCAGGTTCACATTGCAAACTTTTAATGCCTTTAATGCCATTCATGGAGGAAATGTGCAAGCCTATGACGTGGACAGCTGTTCATACATTCACACCCATTACAGTTTAGAAAAGGACTCCCAATGTGACAATAGGTTTGGTCAGTTACGGACCCTTTTACTAAGCCACGTAAGCGTCTATGCGCGCCGAACGCGTGCCAAAATGGAGTTACCGCACGGCTACCGCATGGCTCTTGTGGTAATTTCATTTTTAGCGCGTGTCCGATATGCATGTCCGAAAAATCATTTTTATTTTCAGCCACGCATATCGGACGCGTGCCAAGTGGCATTTGGCATGCGTAGGTCATAACCGCCCAGTTACCGCATGAGACTTTACTGCTAGGTCAATGGCTGGCGGTAAGGTCTCAGACCCAAAATGCACACGTGGCAATTTTGATATTGCCGCACATCCATTTCTGGCAAAACTTTTAAAATGGCATTTTTTACAGGTGCGCTGAAAAATGATTCTGCACGCCCAAAACCCATGTCTACACTACTGTAGGCCATTTTTCATTGCACCTTTGGAAAAGGACTCCTTAGCCCTCCAGAATGTCTTTGGGCAATTTGGTGAAGTTTCCATTAGATGCAGATAGCATCTTTGAGGGATGATCTTTGGAACCCACCAATCAGAGGTGGTGCAAAAAAACCTGTAGCCTCCCTCCTGCTGGTAAGTTGTCCTGCACAGATACTGAGACATTACATAAACCTCAACCCTGGTTTTGACTGCGGTGCTGGCTGGGTCTTTTCGGCTCTCTGCTGTCTGAGTCAATAGCAAAATCCCTGCTAGACTGAGAAAAGTGAGAGGTAGAAAGATACCCAATTTCACAGTAATAAGATTTCCTTTACCCTCTACTTTGGTATTTTCTAGAAGAGGAAGCCAAGCCAGAAATGGACCTAAGAGGGTCTTAAGAGCGTCACTGTGCTGCTTGATCAAGGTAGCAGCCTACCACAACTTACCTTTGAAAACATTCTCTGCATAGAATTTAAAGTTAAGTTAAATCGAGATGACTAAATTTCTTGTGGTAGCCAACCCCTTTGACCGTACCGTATATAATAATTTTACCATTGACAACGCTTCCTGCCCCATAGACACTATGCTTAGGGTACCAGCAGGCTTATTTTCAAAAGAGAAGGACGTCCATCTTTCGACACAAATCGGAAGATGGGCGTCCTTCTCCTAGAATCGCCCAAATCGGTATAAAACACAAATGGAAAGTCAATTTTGGGCGCCCCAACTGCTTTCCAGCGCGGGGACGACCAAAGTTCCCGGGGGCGTGTCAGAGGCGTAGGTTGTGTAGTTCCAGTGATTAATTTAAAGTATAAGTTGGGCAAATGATGTCTAGGTTTTCCCAGAGAGGATATCCCCATAAAGTACTGACAAAAGCAGTAAAAAGAGCATTTAATTTTCAACCAGAATGGTGCTACCCTAAAAGTGTGGAAAAAGAAAGATCTCCTTTGACATGTGTGCTTCCCTATACACACAAGTCTAAAGATATAGTTCAAATTATTAAAAAACATTGGTCGATTTTAGGTATACATGAAATGTTTAAAAACACTCCTAGGTTTGCTTTTTCTCAAGGTGCTAACCTGGGTGAACGTTTAAATCCCAGTAGGAACATCATTCAGCAGAATAGATTGATAAAAGAAGGTCACGGTGTGTGTAATCATTGTGTATACTGTCAATATGCATTACAAACTCAAGAAATCATTATCCCTTGTACTAATGGTAAGAAATATAAATTGATGGGTTACACAGATTGTAATACAAAGAATTGTGTCTATGGTATTCAATGTCCATGTGGCTTATGGTACATCAACCAAACCATTCAAAAAATTAAAAGTCGTGTTTCACAACATCTGAGTAATCTGCGCACTGATCGCACAGAAGCCCCTATAGTGTCTCACTGGCAATTAAAGAATTACACAATATAGGAATTACGTTTTGTAGTTTTGATTCATGTTAAACCGGAAAGAGGGGGCAATGTCCCTTTGATGTTATTAAGGAATAACGCCTTATCTTTAGGTGGAACATGGTAATTCCACATGGCCTAAACAAAGAAATTGAGTGGCTTAGCATTTAGGTGATGGGGTTTAAATACCGGGTTCCCGGTATAAGTAATACACATGCGTGGGCGTCCACCTTTGGCGTCTTCACGAGCTGCTGGTTTTCGAGTGCTCAACAACCTTTGGGTAGCTGGTAAGTTTGATTACTTTTGTATATAAAACTTATTGATATGAGAAAAAGGAACAGATAGTTTATGTTGTATTGTTGTTCATTTAGAAACTTCTGCCCCTGTGCAGACTGTTTGAAAACTAACTCCTAGATACATAAACTCAAGCTCCACTTTGCACAGCACGTTGAAATAAGAATCAGGACATCTAAGCTGGAATGCCCACAAGTCCTCCAGTATTTTACAGAGGGCTCTGCTGAACGTAGATACTGGCAAATACAACTGCACTGGCTGGTATGCACAGCGGGAGCAGAGATTTTACACAGCTACACAAACAGAAAAACAGTGGCATCACTTGTAAGATCCGATTTGTTGACACTTCTGCATTTAATTGCTGGCAATTATACATACAAGAGACGTACTACGGAAACTATGGGCAATTCTACAACTGGGTGTTTCCATTTAGGTGCCCCTAGGACACACAGTGGGAGCCTATCCTATGATCAGGAGCGGCCCAAGACAATCTGCCACCCGAGGCAAAAAAATTAGCTGCCACCCCGGCTCCGCCGCTGCCGCCCCCGCCCCCGCCCTTCCCTGAAATTACCTTTTCTATTCTTTTCTTGTTTTTCAAAAGAAGGCGGAGGCAGCGACTCTTATACAGTCTGCACAGGGGCAGAAACCACCCATACTTTTTACCCATGGATTTTGCACCAATTTTTAAAATGAAAATGCGTGTGTATTTTCATTTTGAAACTAGCCATGGGTACAAAATACTAAATAGTCACTTTCATCTGCTTTTTCTGTAGGTAGAGTTTTGCTGAGAAAGTACATGCAGAGGTTTGAAAATGCATATATTCATTTCTGTCCTTCACCTGACCAAAACACATTCCCGGGAACTTCTCTTCCCAGTGCAGCTAGAAGCCTTAGTTTCTTGAGGGAGGGCAATTTTTGGAAGCCGGTTAACGCGGCTAAAATGCTTTTCATCTACATAAGGGAAATGATCCTTCCCCTGAATTTGACAGCACAGAACTCATCATGAACCCCCCCCCCCCCCCCCCCCAGGTTTACTAAGCCATGGTAGAAGCTGCCAAGTGGCAATGCTGACACAGCCCATACAAAGGGGCCTTTTTACTAAAGGGTTGCCGCATGACAACCCAGAACTACTGTCGGCCCAACGCGGCCGCCGGCAGTAGTTCCGCCTCGAGCGCACACCATTTCCACTGCTATGGAAAATAGCTCCGTAATTTCTAGTGTGGCACTAACCTGGCGGTAATTGGGCCACCTCATCCTGCATGGCCACATGGCAAGAATAATCTTACCGCATGGCCATGCCTTTTTTAGGGGTTTTTTACCCACTGTGATAAAAAGGGCCCTGGCGCACTGCAAAAATGGCCCCCGCCATTACCACGGGGCCCTTTTTACCGCAGCTTAGTAAACGTGGCTTAGTAAACGGGGGGGGGGGGGGGGGAATATGCTCAAATGCCTGACTTAAACTAGGCACCTAAATCTCAATTAGGCTTTTGAAAATACAGAAGCTGCACTTTAACATCTTTAGACACTAGTAGATTACAGATGAGACATAACGAGCCTCAGTTACTAAGGCTTTGTGCCCATTCTATGCTTTGGGAATAAATCAGATTTATAATACTATTTAGTCAACCACATCATAGTTTATTGTGCCTTGTTCCTTTTTCACTTTCTTAGGTACAAAAACAATGTGCCCATCAATGACCAGACTCATCCAGGCAAGTACATAATCGATGACCGGTACGGGATCCACTCTCTGCAGATTAACAAGTAAGAGAATATATTTAATATAACACCTTATTTGTCACCTTGGGACCCTGCAGACAGAATCTTTTTTTCTTTCCATCACCATCTACACAGGGTGCATAATTGTGTGAAGCATTTGAAAGTATTTTGTTGTTGTTGTTCTTGTTTAATCAGCATCTGTTCTATTTTTGAATGTGAAGCCATCCTTTTTCCTACCCTGAACTCCAAAGGGGAGTTCTCTTCACCATGCTCCTGCTGAATTGCAAGTCTGTTATTTGCAGCCGTATATTTTTGGGCTGGCCGTGACAACCCTTTATTAAAGCATAATGGTGTTATCTAGCTGTACACAGAAGCAGTTGGTGTGAGACAGCTGATCATGTTGGCATTTCACTGTATATTGTGTTTCCCTTTTGATAACAATCTGGTTGTTCTAAATGTAGTGCAGAGGCCTATTAGTCTTTCAGTGATTAATGAGTAACAACACTGGCCTACAAAATCCTAAGTGGTATAGAACAGATACATAGAGGGGCATAATCGAACAGGGGCGCCCATCTCTAAGGATGGCCACGTAAAGGGACGGGGCAACCCATATTATCGAAACAAGATGGACGTCCATCTTTCATTTCGATAATAAGGTCGGGGACGCTCAAATCATGAAATTTAGGTCGACTTTAGAAATGGTCGTCCCCAGTTTTCCGCAATAATGGAAAGCGAGGACGCCCATCTCAGAAACGACCAAATCCAAGCCATTTGGTCGTGGGAGGAGCCAGCATTCATAGTGCACTGGTCCCACTAACTGAATGGAAAAAGCGCTTCCCTTGCCGATCAGGAAAGGAACGGGCATGCATGAAGGAAATTGCATGCAAATGAGCTGCTCGCTGTTAGCTCATTTGCACACAATTGCCTTCCTAAGGAGAGGAAGCGAAGGCAGTTGAGGATGTCCAAAATGTAGATGTTTCTGTGAGAAGAACATCCATGCCTCCTATACTCTCTTTATTTATTTGGATTTTGGATCACAAGTAGCAGCAGGGGGATTTGAACCAGTTACCTGTAGATTGCAAGACCAGTGTTCTAACCACTAGGCCACTGTGCCACTCCTCCACTCTGCTCCATGCCCTTGAAATTTGACCATCCCTGTGGGGGGCAGTTGAGGATGTCCAAAACGTTTGAAAGAAGGATGTCCACGCCTTGGCTATGCCTCTGCTGACACACCCATACCACCCCCCCCCCCCAGGGACCTGCATACTGCCCCCCCCCCCCACACAGTGATGGCCAAATTTAAAGGGAGTGGAGTGGAGGAGTGGCAGAGTGGCCTAGTTTTTAGAGCACTGGTTTTGCAATCCAGAGGTGGCCAGTTGAAATCCCACTGCTGCTACTTGTGATCCAAAATCCAAATAAATAAATAAATAAAGAGGGTGTCAGAGGCATAGCAAAGGCATGGATGTCCTTCTCACAGAAACATCCACATTTTGGACGTCCTCAACTGCCGTCGCAGGGACAGAGGCATAGCAAAGGACATACTCTAAAAACAAAATACAAAAGTTTTTGAAGTTGTTTTTTTCGGAGTGGGAGGTGGTTAATGACCACTGGGAAAGTCAGGGGAGGTCATCCCCGATTCCCTCCAGTGGTCATCTGGTTAGTTCGGGCACCTTTTTGATGCTTGGTCGTGAAAAAAATGGACCAAGTAAAGTCAGCCAAATGCTCGTGAGGGATGCCCTTCTTTTTTCCATTATTGGCCGAGGACGCCCATCTGTTAACCACGCCCCATCCCGGCTTCGGTACACTGCCGACACGCCCCCTTGAACTTTGGTCGTCCCCGCGATGGAAAGCAATTGAGGATGCCCAAAATCGGCTTTCGATTATGCCGATTTGGGCGAAATTAGGAGAAGGATGCCCATCTCCTGATTTGTGTCGGAAGATGGGCGCCCTTCTCCTTCGAAAATAAGCAGGATAGTAACATAGTGACATGTAAAATAGTAAGTGATGGCAGAAAAATACCTTTACGGTCCATCCAGTCTGCCCAACAAGATAAACTCATATGTGCTACTTTATATGTATACCTGACCTGTATCTGCCATTTTCAGGGCACAGACCGTAGAATTCTGCCCAGCACTAGCCCCGCCTCCCAACCACTAGCTCCACCTTCTAACCACCGGTGCTGCCACCCAATCTCTGCTAAGCTTCTGAGAATCAATTTCTTCTGAACAGGATTCCTTTATGTTTATCCCACGCATGTTTGAATTCCGTTACCGTTTTCATCTCCACCACCTCCCTCGGGAGGGCATTCTAAGTATCCACCACTCTCTCCATGAAAAAATACTTCCTGACATTTTTCTTGAGTTTGCCCCCCTTCAACCTCATTTCATGTCCTCTAGTTCTACCGCCTTCCCACCTCCAGAAAAGGTTCGTTTGCGGAGTAATACCTTTCAAATATTTGAGCGTCTGTATCATATCACCCCTGTTTCAACTTTCCTCCAGGGTATACACGTTCAGGTCAGCAAGTCTCTCCTCATATGTCTTGTAACGCAAATCCCATACTATTTTTGTAGCTTTTCTTTGCACTGCTTCAATTCTTTTTACATCCTTAGCAAGATACGGCCTCCAAAACTGAACATAATACTCCAGGTGGGGCCTCACCAATGACTTATACAAGGGGCATCAACACCTCCTTTCTTCTGCTGGTCACAACTCTCACTATACAGCCTAGCAACCTTCTGCCTACGGCTACAGCCACCGACTTGTCACACTGTTTCATCGCCTTCAGATCCTCAGATACTATCACCCCAAGATCCCTCTCCCTGCCTATACATAGACTTTCACCGCCTAACACATACGTCTCCAGTGGATTTCTACTCCTTCAGTACAACACTTTGCATTTCTTCGCACTGAATTTTAATTGCCAAACATTAGACCATTCTTCTAGCTTCTGCAGTGAATCGATTTTTCACTCTTTCAAAAAGTACAAAGATAAGGGGACATCCAATGAAATTACATGGAAATACTTATAAAACAAATAGGAGGAAATATTTTTTCACACAATGAATAGTTAAGCTCTGGAACTCGCTGACAGATGATGTGGTAATGGCAGGTAATGTATCTGGGTTTAAAAAAGGTTTGGACAATTTCCTGGAGGAAAAGTCCATAGTCTGCTATTGAGGGCCTCTTTTACAAAGCACGGTACCGATTCTCGGTGCGACAAATGAAAGGAAGCCCATTCAATTCCTATGGGCTTTCTCTCATTTGCCGTGTGGGAATTGCTAGTGCAGCTTTGTAAAAGAAGCCCAGAGATAGACATGGGGGAAGCCACTGCTTGCCCTGAGATTGATAGCATGGAATGTTGCTACTAATTGGGTTTCTGCCAGACACTTGAGACCTGGATTGGCCACTGTTTGGAAACAAGATACTGGGCTAAATGGACCATTGGTCTGACCCAGTATGACTATTCCTATGTTCTTATGGTATGTTCTACACTTAAATATATTCAAAATAAGAATTTGGCCATTAAGATGTATTTCATTGGATGCTATCTCAATCAAGTAAGTTGCAGCACTTCAAAGAGGATCTAGGTTTATAGCACTTGAGGCGGGGAGGGAGGATTGAACAAATAGTTTCTCCATTTCCCTTGACTGCATCTCAGACCAATATGGAGGTAACAGCAGAGGGGAAATAGGTGACATGTTGACAAGGGATTGTGATCACAAGGAAACCTCCTTCCATCTGAACTCATATTTTTTAACTTTTTGGTGGGCTTTTATGTGAAAGTAAAAGGGTGCAGGTAAAAAGAATTAAAATCTGTATAAAACCTGCATGTCTGAAGGGGCAACCCTGCCATTTCAAAAGTACATAAGTATTGCTGCACTGGGACAGAACGAAGATCCATCAAGTCCAGCATCCTGTTTCCAACAGTGGCCAATCCAGGTCACAAATATCTGGCAAGATCCCAGAAAAGCTCAATACATTTTATGCTGCTTATCCCAGAAATAAGCAGTGGATTTTCCCAAGTCAATTTAATAATGGTCTATGGACTTTTCCTTTAGGAAGCCGTCCAGACCCTTTTTAAACCCCGCTAAGCTAACTGCCTTTACCACATTCTCTGGCAATCAATTTCAGAGTTTAATTACACGTTGAGTGAAGAAAAATTTTCTCTGATTCGTAATCCTTCTTCATAGCTCCTCCAATTAATCATCAATTCTGCACAAGCAAATCATAAAAGTCAGTTTCTTTAACTACTGCTGCACTAGTGAAGCATGAAGTGTTAGAAGGCAATTCTAGAAATGTCACACCACAGGTGCACATAGCTTGTGGGCAGTTATGTGCACTAATGCACTATGGACCTTATTCTACAAAGTTTATGCTCCTAAATTACAAGTGTAATCTGTGCACCTGCATACATTTAGGAGCATAAATTACGCTCCTAAATTTATGAGCATAAATTATGTTAATAAATTTAGGAGTGGAAATTTTAGGAGCATAAACTTTGTTGAATAAGGCCCTGTTTGTGCTATTCAGTAAGATCCTGCATAAGTGCCTTAGCGTGTACCTACAAAGGGGTGTACATATGAGCAGGCCATGGGTGTATCCATCATCAATAAAATACTATCAGACACCCCGCATTGAATGGCTCTATTAGATGCACCCACTTATGCCTGCCAGTGACTTGGCATAAACTGGTTCCCCTTCCTTTTGGGCGCATCGATGTGGATTTGTGCTAGTATTCTGTATCTGAACCAGGACGCCGTTACTCCGTTATAGAATTGGTGCTCCCTGCACTGCATTGGGGCACTACAAAAGAGGTGACATTTTATAGAACTGGCCCCTTAGACTGTGGAGGAAAGTGATAGACATGCAGATAAATGAATACCAGCCGAATACGAATACCGAATACAAATAATAGGCATTGAGCTTTAACATAACAAATAATAAAAAAAGAAACGTGAAATCAGAGATCAGTAGGATTTAACACAGTAGAGCCCCAGATTATTCCTGTTTGAATTTAAATCACTATTCGGCTGAAAACGAATAATGTATTTGGGTCCGGATTAATCTAATCTGAATATTCAGTACAGCCTTAGTACCTTCTCCTTATTCAAAACTAAATTATAGACCTGGCTGTTCACACTGTGTCTTGGGCACAGTACCAGCACTTTCTCAATCCTAAAATAACCTCTAGTTTAGTCTTATGTCATGTCCGATTTAGTTGTTATCTGTGTTAATTCTTCTCCAGATTGTAATTTCTTGTGTAATACTCCCACTATTAGGGTTTCCATTTTCTTTTTGATCAGCAATAACTGGCATTAAAAACTGCAGTCTTTTAACATACAAAAATAACTTCAGCTACCCTAGAGGTGTAATTTAAAGCTTCATGGTTCATGTAGAGTTTTTGCAATAACAATTAAATTTAAATGAACTTTGCAGTATAATTTCGTATATTATTCAGCTCACTTAAATGTTAATATGAAAATCCATGTTGAAGTGAAGCATTTGTGTTGCTGTTAACATGACTGTGTTAACAATGCTTAAGTGCTAATTCAGGTGTCTAACATGCATTAACTTTTTTTTTTCTTTTATTTGTACCCCGCGCTTTCCCACTCATGGCATGTGGCTTAGGTACTTATTTGTACCTGGGGCAATGGAGGGTTAAGTGACTTGCCCAGAGTCACAAGGAGCTGCCTGTGTCTGCAGTGGGAATTGAATCCAGTTCCCCAGGACCAAAGTCCACCACTCTAAACACTAGGCCACTCCTCCACTCCAGCACCTTTTGGTAAATAGGCCTCTGAATCTGGTTGTGCTTTGCTGCTGTGCTGATGGTGGAGAGTCATGAAATAAAAATGTGTGCAGTGCAAAAGTCTGAAGCAATGCAATGGATGGAAATACTCAAAAAAGGCGTATGGTTTTCCCACATAGGAGTTTGTAAATTAGCCGGAACGGAAATCCTGTTACTAGCACAAAACAAAACCAAATCCCGGTCTGCCAGCATTACATGAAGGTGGTAGGAAAATCAAAACAACAACGCAAAAGAAAACACTTCCACATGTAATCACCAAACCAGGAAAAAAAAGAGCGGAAGGCACTAAGACAAGGTCCAAGGTAAACCAGAATGTTCAATTTATTTCTTCAAATCAATGAAGAATTCAGAATTCAATTTTCACATGCAGTATACAGGATGCACTTGTCAAGTGCACCCTGCATGCTGCATGCAAAGATTCAGGGCCCGGCTGCCCCTCCACTCAGGCCGCTGCTGCCACCCCCCCCCCCCAACACACTTGGGCCGCTACCTCCCTCCACCCCCTTATCTTCCTGCATCTGCTCCTGCCTCGATCTGTCACTCTCCTGCTCCTGAGTGCCGGGCAGAAGCGGAGCCAGGTTGACGGCGCGGGGGGGGGGGGGGGAGCGAGAGCGGCGCGAGAGCGGCGCGAGAGCGGAGTTCCGCTGGCACTGGCACACATTTTCAATGCAACACATTGAGAAAAAAATATGCGCCGGAGCTGGCAGAACTCCGTTTGGGGGAGCAGCAGCTCCCCCTGGCTACGCCACTGGTGCCGGGACCTGGTTATTGTATTAATGCAATCACCCGGGTCCTGACACACAGGAGCAGGAGAGAGACAGATCGAGGGAGCAGAATCTTCTGGTGCTGGGCCTCCCTTTGAGACTGGGACCGGGGAATTTTGCACCCCTGCCCCGCCCCCTGGAGGCCCTGCGAAGATTGCATTGTGAATACCGCCATTGATTTGAAGAACAGTTTATTTCTTCAAACTGAGTGGAGGAGTGGCCTAGTGGTTAGGGTGCTGGACTTTGGTCCTGAGGAACTGAGTTTGATTCCTGGCACAGGCAGCTCCTTGTGACTCTGGGCAAGTCACTTAACCCTCCATTGCCCGCCGCATAGAGCCTGCCATGAGTGGGAAAGCGCGGGATACAAATGTAATAAAAAAAATTGAACATTCTGGTTTATCTTGGACCTTGGCCTGGTGCCTTCCACTCTTTTTTTGCTGGTAGGGAAGTCAGTCACATAGTTGGGATGAAGTTTTTCTTTCAAATGTGCAAATGAAATGGATCAAAAAAGGATCTCTCTTCAATCACTCTTGAAGGAACCTGGTCTAAATGTGTTTGCACTGAATTGCTATATTAAAATATGAGGCTCTTACTGACTGCATTTGCTATTCTTTCAGATGTGATTTTGACGACACTGCTCAATACCGTGCCTCAGCTATGAATGTTAAAGGAGAACAGTCAGCCTTTGCATCACTTGTGGTAAAGAGTACGTTTTCCAGGAATATTTCCTTTGGTGTATGTGTCAAACAACATCTGTGTGTGTTCAAAGAACTCTGGCTGCTTTGTATTTATCATGGGTTGAATTGTTCTTTCTCCTTTTTCTTGTGCTAGGATATAGGGGCGAGTTTGACATAACCGCTTTTCAGGTTGGAGTCTCCTCTCAGCCTCCTAGCTGTAAGTTCTGCATGATTGAATCTGACTCATGAAATGAGCACTTAAAAATAAGACACAGCATGCAAAAAAGGATTACGTGAAGATATTTTAATATAAAGTGAATATTTTTTGTGAATCGCTGGTTTACGCATTGGGAAAGTGCTTTAATTACAGATATCTACTTTTATTTTCCTTGAGCTTTCTTAAAAAACACTACATGCATCCACTGGATGCAGCATTGAATTGGATGATGTTCTAGTGAAACCCCATTGGCTTCTGATGCATCTTTGGTGTGTTCATAAAGTTCAGGGCAACAAATGAGAAAGATCCAGTAGTTTGTGGCTGATATTCTGGGCTGTAAATCTCTTAGTCTAGGGTAGCAGTCCTCAACTCAGTCCTTAGGGATCCCTCAGACAATCTAGTTCCTCAGATATCCACAGTGAACATGTATGTGTTATATTGGCATATATTGTCTCTGCTTTGTCGGTATCCTGAAAAGCAGAACCACACCTTGAGAATTGTGTGCAATTCTGGTTGCTGCATTGCAACAATACAACAGAATTAGAAAAGTTACAGAAAAGGATGAACAAAAATGATAAGGAAGATGGAATGATTCTCATATGAGGAAAGGCTAAAGAGGTTAGGGCTCTTCAGCTTAAAGAAGAGATAGCTGAGAGGAGCTGTGATAAAGGTCTATAAAATCCTGATTGGAGCGGAATGGGTAAAAGTGAATCAATTGTTTACTTTTTTTCAAAACATAGAAAGAGAAGGGGACACACCATGAAGTTCCACAGTACTACTTTAAAACGAGGCAATACTTTTTCACTCATTGCATAGTTGTCCAAACCTTTTTTAAACCCAGATATGCTATCTACTGTTACCACATTCTCCAGCAACAAGTTCCAGAGTTTAACTATTCTTTGAGTGAAAAAATATGCCCTCCTATTTGTTTTAAAAGTATTTCCGTGTAATTTCATTGAGTGTCCCCTGGTCTTTGTATTTCTGGAAAAAGTGAAAAATTGATTAACTTTTACTTGTTCTACACTACCTCTCCTTCTTCCTTCCTGCCCCCACCCAGAGTTCAAGGTTAAAAGTCTCTGAATCTCCTTCCTCCTTCAATTAAACTCAACATTGCCCCAAGCTGCTTCCTCCATTACTGTTGCAGACTGTAATGCATGTGTCAGCTGAAGTTTCTTTTCTTTTTCACTATTCTTTTTCTTTACACAGTTGGTATTACTCCGTATGGCTATAGATCAAGGTTTGATATCTACTTCCTTGACAAGTTTGACGTATCCTTTGGCAGAGAAGGTGAGACAATGAGCTTGGGTGCCACTGTGGTCATTCACCCCACCATTAAGCGCTTCCAGCCTGAGATCCAATGGTACAGAAATGGTGAGTCTTCATTATAATTTCAAACACATTGGTACTATAGAATGGGGATGATAGTCTTTTAGTAGTACTGAAGGCAATGTTTCCCCTCCTTTTGGGCATATCCTGCTATAGTATAAGTAACTGTGAGTAGAGTTATTTCAGGGACAAGAAAGCATCATACCTCTACATGGTGCTTTTTTTTTTCAGCTCGTTTTACATAACTAATACTGCCCAGATAGACTGCCCGGATATTAGATGATCCTAAAGTCCTTGTCCATCTCTGCAAATCCCAACTATAGAAAGTGGCACCCTGTGGCATGTCATTGCATAGAGACTTTTCAGCCACCCTGGACTAGTAGTGTTAATTTCATCTACTTTAGAAGGATTAAAGGTAAGGCTGCCAACTGGATCCAGATTTGCAGGACAGAGATGATGCAGTCTTGGATTTATCCCAGTATATGGTGGGACTTCTCGTTTTGCTGTTCTTAGAGAATGCAGTGGGGAAATCAGAACTAAAAGTCCATGCATGCAATGGGGTAAACCCAGGACTGGATCCACCCTATCCTCCGAATCTGGATCTAGTTGGCAAACTTATTAGAGGGTAAGTAACTCATAACAGGATATGGGCCTAAAAATCTTGCTGTTAAGACAGATTTCTTAGACAGAAATGTCAAAGCCATTTACATTTTTTAGGAAAGTTCTACACACCATTTGCAGAATGCCAGCACTTTCACCTAGGGTTATCATATGGCTCCAGAAAAAGGAGGACACATTGATCCAGTCCAGGTTTTGCTTCCATTGAAAGCAATGGAAGTAAAACCCTGACTGGCTCAATCTGTCCTCCTTTTTTTGGAAAAGAAAGCCAGCAGATCAATATAACATCAGAAAGATTTTATTGAAGATACCGTATATAAACAAATTGCCCGACACAGGCCGTGTTTTGCCCACCAAGGGCTGCGTCAGGGGCTACAATAAACAAATAAATCAAATTTTAATAGATAAAACATGAAATATAAAACACCATACAACCATATTGTCACATATATCTATGAATAAACATGTCCATAATAGAATATAAAACATAAACATAAATAAATGGTTATTTAGTGTACATAGAGAGTGTACCAGAAAAGGCACTTGATGCACATAAATAAATAAGCATATCACAAAACACACTATAAAATATCAAAAATATGTTTATGTATATAAAAAAATTATTATATGTGATATGCAATATGACAATTAGTTAAATTAACTACTTAAAAATAACTACATAAATTAATTACATAAAAAATAAATATATACATATAAAAAATCTCTCTATATAAAAGGCACCGCCAACGTTCTAAATTTGTAGTTGCAAGATCCCATGAGTGTCTGCCCCGCCCCCTGCATCACAATGTGATGACGTTGAGGGCGGAGCTATGACACTCAACAAATCGAAATGTCATTGGTTAATCTCTGTTTCCACTCCCCAATGCAGCCGTCATTCCCATACACTCAAAACCAACCAACATCGGCGCTGGACCCCGTCCCCCCGCCCACAGTCCCCCTCATCCACCCTCCCGCAGCCACTCGCTCACCATTCCACCGCCCTCCCTCTCCTCTTCGAAAATTGAAAAAAATGAAAAAACAAATACAATAATATAGTGTCATTGATTTGCCAAATGTAATAGTGAATTGCTGAAAATAGTGTATGTCAGATCACCACTACATTTTATACTACCCAGACTGACAAAATGTGGAGATGAACAACATCCTCTTAGTGTAATGTCATAATGAATCATCTAAGATCATATGTAAAAAGCAAAATCAAATTAATGCCATTCATTTACCAAATGTGATGGTGAATTACTGTAAATAGTATGTGTCAGACCACCACAATATGGCAAAATGTAATTGTATATATAAGAAAACAGAAAGATACTATGGTATGTGCATACTCTTGGATATTGGATTTTGCAGATTGCTTGCCTTGTTGTTTTTTGGGACCCTCCTTTTTTTGGAATTATATGGTAACCCTATGTACACCTAACTGTGTATGTGGCAGCAAAGCACCTCTGCACTATTATGCAAGGGTGCATGTAAGTGGCAGAGCATGTAAATGCTGGGGGGGGGGAGGGGGGTTCACATGAGCAGAGCATGGGAGTGGCTGCCACTTATGCATGCATCTTACACCATATTGTCTTAAGGAGGGTTGTTGAGCAGAGGAGTAAATGGGAAGCAGCAGAGTGCTGTGTTTTCTGGTGCTTCAGAAAAAGGATGAGCAGGGGTTCTTCCTTCCCATTAGGAGAGGACATGACTTTTCTGTTGGGCAGTTGGAGGGAGTTCCAGGATGAGCTGTCTGTAGGTTGTATATTCCCAGGTCTCAGGCATAGGAAGAGCATTTGTTCTCCAGAAGATATTTGATATGATTCTGTCTTTTGTGAAGTTTGGCCTGAAAAATGACACAATTGGGAGAGGCAGCCAGATGCCTCCATCCTAGCTACCAACCTCCAAATCGCCAGGTTAGAAGCTTCTCTGGGAGGAGTGAGAGGATGAGGCCACTCCTCCTCCTGACCTATAGGAATATTAGTGGCTTGATGGCATCTATTTTGATAGCATTGGAGTTCCCCTTAAGGGGAGGGCAGGTTCCTACTCCTTGAAGGAGAAATTTATATCCGTCCTCCTCCTTCCCTAATATTATCAAATTAAGGGCACATGGAAACTGGAAAGAAGACACCTGGGATTCAAAAGAAGAGTTTTCCTGACACTAATTTAACTCTCCAATCCACATTGCCCAGTACAAGGCTGGCTGTCCAGAGACAGAGTCAGTTGATTTGCTGGTTGATGGTGGTAAGTGGGGAACAGAAAATCATCAGCCCCAAGGCCTCAACAAGCAACTCCATCATAGCATAATCCATAGTAGATACCTTTTTATCACCACTTGGCAAAAATGAATCCATGGGGCCACGAATCACCAGAGCTTTCATTTCAACATTATCTTTAAACTTTCCCTTCCTTTTCCCTATGATGATAACATTTCACATATAAATGTCAAGCTTCTTAAGACTTGTTAACTGTAAAGTCTCAATATCTTGAAGTATAAACTTGGCACACCAGAACACACCTGAAGTCTCTTTCTGTTCTGAAGTTTCTTTTATTGAATAAATACAGATAATTTACTCACAGTCAGATGTTCAGAAGTATTGCCCCAGGGCACAGAGACTCAGTAATTCTGAGAGCTGTATCAGTGGTTGGAGATAGAAATCTGAGGAGAGGCAGCTTTATTGCAGAGGTGAGAAAATAGTTGAACAGGTAGAAGTAGCTCAGAGCTGGGTTACTGGAGAGTGCGATATCTCATTAGGAAGATATATTCAAGGTAAAAAACCAAATTCGTTCCAGGAAGTTTAGCAGGACAAGTGCTGTCTGAAGCAAGATGGAGAATGCCTCATGGCGAGGGGGAGGGAGAGGCTAAGAAGGGCTCACACAGGCCCAGGGAGGAGGGGTAAATAGACCAATGGAGACAGAGCCTGCCATCGGGTAGCAAGGGGTGGTCCTAAAGGACAGCCCTCGATTGGAGGCAAAGGTCATACCTGGCTGACCTCTCAGGACACAGATAGTAAGAATGACCAGGAAATGATAGCAGGTAGACAAAGGAGCCAAGCTTGGCTGAGAAAGAGAGGAGGTATGGGCAGCAGCACAAACCAATAGTAAAAGTTCTTATACAGACAGTCAATTGTGGCTGCATTGCCTGTGTACTACATTACACACAATGCATTGCTCACATATCTTTGCAGTGGGAACTGCAGCAATGAAAATCCTTAGAAGGGAGAATGACAGTAAAGGCATTAAACACATTTTAGGGTCACATTATAAACTAGTGCAAGGCTGTCAGAGAACAATAAATGTTGCCCTTCAGTCACCTTACCCAGCTCCAACTGGATACTTCTGAAGTGGCTCCTGTCAGAGACATGGCCAGTAAGAGAAGAGACGGAAGGAAACCAAGGATCTGCTGACCAGTTCATTACTAACCATGTAGATGAGCAGAAAGCATGCTTTCATAAAATTGAATTGTCATGGGGACTAAAAGACCCTGTTGATACTTTTTTTTACTTAGAAGTGATTATTCTGGTAGCCAATTGTAGTTTTTCCAGAAGAAGGGCTTCACACATGCAATCTATAACGGTGCACCTATATTTAGGCACCTACTAGCATAACAGGTGAATTACACGCCTATAATTTAGGCATGAGCAGTGTTGCCAACCATAGAGCTAGGGTAACTACTCGTATCTAAATGCCAGAGGTCCACACATAACTCAGAGTATTCTATAAACAGTTATGGAAGATTTGATCATATTTTCAAAATAGAGCTTAGGCAGAATTTTGGCATTTATGCATGTGTTTACACATATACATATCTGTGCTACTATTGTAATCATTTATACGCATAATCTGCATGTAAATGTTAGTGTCCACTTCATAGGATTACCCCCTAAATACGTAAGACAGATAGCTGGTTACAATTCTGATATAGGCATTGGTTTAATGAGCCTACAATGGTTTCTGTTCTCAAGGAAGCAAATAGCTGTCTAGATCCAGGGTAGATACCCAGGGGACCACATAATTTGGTTGCTTTTTTTGCAGTCAGGTGTTTATTACACTCCTGAGGGAACATCAAGTATATCTTTAGAGAGCAGTTGTTATTACTGCCTTTGGCATGCATCATGGTCTACCTGTGCAAATTTATACCATTAGCACAGCTATATGTAATGTTTACATCAAGCAGAAACTAATTATCCTCACGTTTCTTATGTTCAATGCTCACTATGTATTGTGCACAGATTAGAAGGAAGGAAGCCTCATTTCCTGAGATCTTTGCTTAGTTTATACTGCTTTAACAAAACTAAGTTGGTGGTCTCAACTTTTCTTAGTGGAAAGTAGTCTGTAGACTATGAGGCTGATATTCAAAATTGTTGGAATAACTTTGGGAATTATCTGGGCAAATCTTTAATTCTGAAAATTCCTGCTTGCTGAGTGTATAAATTCTGGACAAAATTTATCCAATGAAGTAAAGGTGGTGCTCGGGGTGTCCTGAGGCCATGGTTTCAGTTTAGTTAAACAGGGCTCATATTCAGTACTGTCCTCTTTGTTGGGCCACACAAGTGGTAGACCTAAAATTATTCAGATATGTTTATCCGTATAACTTCAACTGATTGTATTCAATAATGTCAATTACCCACTTAAATACATTGAAATATTTGGTTAAAATTCGGCTAGATAAACATATTTGGTTAATTTTAATTAGTCTCTGACCTTCTTAACATCTGCCCCTTGTTTATGCCCAGTTATGGGGTGGCATTGAATATAAGGCAAGTTCTAATTTCAATCATTGGAAAAAAAGAAAAACATGAATTTGTAGGCACTCAATTATAAGGCAAGTATCCATTTTTTAGAACAAAAACTGGTCCTATAAGCAGGCAAATATAGCATTAACATAATATCCTAAGAACAAAGTCGGCCTGATATGCTATAGGATTTTTCTCATTTTGAGAGCAATTTTCAGAGGCATTCCCACACATAACAAGAGAGGCAACCCACTCACACAAAAATGCACCAAACCAATAGCAAAGAGGAAAACAGATTTAGATAACTTTGAATAAATAATGCGTCAGGATATAAATAATGCAGGCATCTAAATTAACCAATATATTGAAAGATAAACCATAATAGACTATGGGGTCCTTTTACTAAGGCACACTAACAGATTTAGTGCGCCCTAATGATTAGCATGCACTAAATAAGAAGAAGCCCATTATATTCCTATAGGCATCTTATCATTTAGCATTCGGTAATCATTAGTTCGTACTAAATCTGTTAGCAGATCCATTTATTATTACATTGCATTCTTGAATAACAAAGTTGAAGAGCAGGATGACCTTCTACACGTCTCCAAGGACACTAAGGTCCTCCCAAAAGATATCCCTAAACACACCCTCTCCAAAAGACATTACACGATGTGATATCCACAAGCAATCCTTCTCCGGAGTAGCCCCCCACACTCTGGAATGGTCTCCCTGAAAGGCTCCGCTTAACACAAGACTATCTCTACTTCAAGAAGGTGAAAGCTTGGCTCTTCAGCCAGGCCTTTAATGGAAGAAGTAACTAACTTGTTAGTCTCACACTAACACAAGGAGTGACACAGACTGCACATACTGCAGCAGGACATGTTTATCCACTCCTACCCTAGCTGAGATAACATTTAATCATCTCTCTGACCTTTCTTTAAATTACTCACCTTATTTTCTAAATCCTCTTACTTATCTATAATGTTCTATCTTTGCTTATAAACTACGCTGTTTATTAAAATGCTCTGTTACGTATTGTACCGTATTGTAATTTGCTTCTTGCTGGTCTCCCGCTCAGCCATCTATTTCCTCTTCAATCTGTCCAAAACTCTGCTGCGCGTCTTATATTCCGCCAGAGTCGCTATACTCACGTTAGCCCTCTCCTCAAGTCGCTTCACTGGCTCCCTATCCGCTTCCGCATAAGGTTCAAACTTCTCCTTTTGACCTACAAGTGCATCCACTCCGCAGCTCCTCAGTACCTTTCCGCTCTCATCTCTCCCTACACTCCTCCCCGTGAACTACTACTACTACTACTACTATTTAGCATTTCTATAGCGCTACAAGGCATACGCAGCGCTGTACAAACATAGAAGAAAGACAGTCCCTGCTCAAAGAGCTTACAATCTAATAGACAAAAAATAAATAAAGTAAGCAAATCAAATCAATTAATGTGAACGGGAAGGAAGAGAGGAGGGGGTAGGTGGAGGCGAGTGGTTACAAGTGGTTACGAGTCAAAAGCAATGTCAAAGAGGTGGGTTTTCAGTCTAGATTTAAAGGTGGCCAAGGATGGGGCAAGACGTAGGGGCTCAGGAAGTTTATTCCAGGCGTAGGGTGCAGCGAGACAGAAGGCGCGAAGTCTGGAGTTGGCAGTAGTGGAGAAGGGAACAGATAAGAAGGATTTATCCATGGAGCGGAGTGCACGGGAAGGGGTGTAGGGAAGGACGAGTGTGGAGAGATACTGGGGAGCAGCAGAGTGAGTACATTTATAGGTTAGTAGAAGAAGTTTGAACAGGATGCGAAAACGGATAGGGAGCCAGTGAAGGGTCTTGAGGAGAGGGGTAGTATGAGTAAAGCGACCCTGGCGGAAGATGAGACGGGCAGCAGAGTTTTGAACTGACTGGAGAGGGGAGAGGTGACTAAGTGGGAGGCCAGCAAGAAGCAGATTGCAGTAGTCTAAACGAGAGGTGACAAGGGTGTGGATGAGGGTTTTGGTAGAGTGCTCGGAAAGAAAGGGGCGGATTTTACGGATGTTGTAAAGAAAGAAACGACAGGTCTTGGCGGTCTGCTGGATATGAGCAGAGAAGGAGAGAGAAGAGTCAAAGATGACCCCAAGGTTTCGAGCTGAGGAGACAGGGAGAATGAGAGAGCCATCAACAGAAATAGAAAATGGGGGGAGCGGGGAGGTGGGTTTGGGGGGGAAAATGAGAAGCTCGGTTTTGGTCATATTTAATTTCAGGTGGCGTTGAGACATCCAGGCAGCAATGTCAGACAAGCACGCTGAAACTTTGGTTTGGATGCAAGGTGAGATATCAGGGGTAGAAAGGTAGATTTGGGAGTCATCAGCATAGAGGTGGTAGGAAAAGCCATGGGATGAGTAAATGTCTCTTGTCGTCCTCCTTCTCCCCCACTGCTAACTCCCGGCTCCGTTCCTTCTATCTCGCTGCTCCCTATGCCTGGAATAGACCCCCTGAGCCAGTGCATCAGGCTCAGTCTCTGGCTGTCTTCAAGTCTAGGCTTAAGGCCCACCTCTTTGCTACTGCTTTCGACTCCTAACCATGACTCTCTTACTCAACACCCTCACTTATCACCCCTACCACTGCAATTTCCCCATCCCTAGCTGTCTGTTCGTCTGTCCAATTTAGATTATAAGCTCTGTTGAGCAGGGACTGTCTTTTCATGTTAATTTGTACAGCGCTGCGTAAGTCTAGTAGCGCTATAGAAATGTTTAATAGTAGTAGTAGTAATAGTATTGTGTTGACATTGTAAGTAGTATACTACACCATACTTTGTATTGTTATTTGAATATTTTTACTGTTGTAATTGTCTATTGCTTATGTTTGATTTATTCTTAGTGTACAGTGCCTTGAGTGAATTCTTTCAAAAAGGCAGTAAATAAATCCTAATAAATAAATAAATAAATAAATACATTCTTAAAAAACAAAAATAAAACCCAACATTGCCATGTTTTAGTTAATGCCTGCATTAGAGATAAAAATCCATTAAAGCACATATAACGGGATATTGTTTAAACTAACTACAGGGAGTCAGACTACCACCTGAACCACTGGAGTGATGCTTCTAGGTGTCTAGATTATACATGAAAATATCTTTTTAAATCCTATCCAAAAACACCGTCAGCTCGTTCAAATCTCATACGCACAGCTGATTCATAAAACACCACTGTCAAGAGAGAAAACAGCAGGGCTTCATGAACCTGCTGTGTACGTTAGACTTGAATGAGCTGACAATGTGTATGGATTAAAACATTGTTCTCACATATAAACTACATACCTAGGAGTCATGACCTCAGTGGTTCAGGAGATGGTCTGTAGTTTTCAGAAATATTCCACAAATTCCTTGATTCAGTCTTTACTGTGGAGATCTAAGGGAGATGCCCATACCAGAAATTATATTTAATGTTGAGAATTCAGAGGAACTTTTTTTTTTTTTTTTTTTTGTTCTTCTAACTCAAACTGTTTAACTACATAGGTTGCAGCTGAGAATCACTGCTATATTGGGCAGAATGTCCTTACTCCATGGATAATGTACTTTGAATGTAGTTGCAAGAACCACAGAAAGGCGGTATATCAAGTCCCATTTCCCTTTAAGATGTAGCTTGGAAGCATCAGGCTGCAGCTTTGCTCCTGCCCCCATTGATCCCACTGGGACCACCAGGGCTATCAGGCAGGCCCAGGAGGGCCTACCTAAACAGTGATGGAGGGGTTGGGGGTTAGGGGAATGTTCAGGGAGGAGGAGTGGGCGGGGAAGGTCTTCATGGCAGGACTCTGTGGGGAGATGTAAAGAAGGGGGGGGATATTTTCAGGGACGGCAGGGGGATTGGGGGCTCTTTTTATGGAAAAATAGTTATGCAGGTGCCAGTCAATATTCAGTGCCAGCACCTGCATAGCTAAGCAGGTGGATTTAGGACAGCTTTTGAGCTGTACTAACTGTGTCCACTTAGCTATGTGGGTGCCAACACTGAATATTGCCAGCATAACCCTTGGCTCCTCCCTAACGGTGCCCCTTGTACTGCCTCTGACCTACCCAGTTTTTTGTGGGGTGGGGTGAGGGGCTGGTCAGCAGTACTGCCCAGTTTAATGCTTCTGAATATTGGGGGTTAGGCAGCAACAGGCGATTTAAGCAGGCAGGATCCTCTCCTGCCTGATGAAATCACTTTGAATATAAAGGGGTATCATTCTAGTCATTCCTCACAATAAATATTCTTTGAATTTCTAGGAGTTCTTCTTTCACCCTCTAAATGGCTTCGAACGTACTGGAGTGGAGAACGTGCTTCCCTGACCCTAACTCATCTCAACAAAGAGGATGAAGGTCTCTACTCTCTGCGTGTGGTTATGGGAGACTACTATGACCAGTACAGTGCATATATCTTTGTTAGAGGTGAGAACCAAAAATACATCCAAGTCAAACCATTTCCAGATAATTACAGCTGATAGTGTAAGTATCTGGGTAGAAGAAAAGTCTGACACTGAAGATATTTTCACACAGGTTTTTTCAGATCCTCAGTATCATTTGTCAGTGTTAGCATCTTGGCAAGATTAGTGGAAGACTGTATGTCCTGGCTGGTTTGGCCTTAGCAAAGGTCTCTTGAGATGCTACTATGGACTTCTGACTTCACTCCTATGCTATAGTTACATAACACAATGGCAGTCAACCTCCTGATTCTATATACAGTGGTAAATTTTAATTAGCAACTGAGGAAAGGAACACATTTGATAAAGCAGAAAGTTTCTTTTACTTTGAGTGAAATGAGAAAATACACATTTTTGAAGTAGACATAGAACCTTTGAAATATACATCTTGATGGCACAATCCTAGGTGATGGCAGAGGGAGACCACTGCCACCCAGAAGCACTGACAGGAGACATTTATGCCCTGGGTAGGTCCCAGGGGTGGGGAGGGAAGGGCTCTGGGGAGCCACAGCTGATGTTTCCAGGAAGAGGTGTGGTGTCAAGGGATTGAAACGTAAGGAAAGGGGATGGGGAATTCAGCAGAGGCATCATAACTCTTGGTGAGGATGTCAGCAGGGGTCTCAGGTATCCCTGGTGGGGAGGGTCAGGTGGGGGCTCGGGAACTCTTTGTGTGGGGTGAGAGTTTGTTTAGGACCTCCTGAGGGGGCAAGAAAAAGGGACATTAGTTTTGGGGGGTGCACCACCATGGCTTTTGGGTTTATGGAGGCTCTGGATGGAATGTGTGGTATTTGTAGGGCAGAAAATGTTGGGGACACCTCCTGTGTGTACTGCACAGGCTTTACGCTTACCCTGTGTTATGTTTTGCAATTAGCATAGGGAAATTGCAAATAGTTACTGATCCTTCTAAAAAGGCCTACCTAGGTAGCTGGTCTAATTCCTGACATCTATCTTTTAGGATTACGAATATTCGTTCCCCTCTTGCAATGGGAAATAAAGGTTTATTTTTAAAGCTCACCTTTCCCGCCCAAAGCACACTCGGACCACACCCCCTTGTCAGATCCACATTCAGCAGTTGTAGACATTCATATTCCGGCTCTTTCAAATCATGAACTTCTAAGTGTCAGTTTATGAATATGTAAAACATGAATAGTGCTTCTAAAATAAGCACTATAGACAGACAAGATGGGTAAAACAAGGCATTGGGATAAATAAGTGAGTGACCAGACTGAAGGCAAATGTATGTGCAGTTGAATATGGTATGTGGAACTGGTCTCAGTTATAGGATGTGCGGCAAGCTAGTCCAGACGCGGAATGAGTGGATCGTCAGTCACCAAGGCCATTAAGGAGGTAGTAATTAAAGTAGGTGCTAACCTTCATGGACCAGTTTCATCTGTAAATGTTCAGAATACTGGCATATATGTGCATATCTTCACACATGTATGTTCTGTGATAGAGCATGGATATGGGTGGACTCTGGGCGGAGTGTGGGCATGTGTCATAGGGACACACCTATGCCAGCTTTATGACTGGTGTAAGTGCTTGCGCCTAAGCATATACTTGTGTTTATACCTGGTTATGCTAATATTTTATAAAGGAAAGTAGCTGCCTATTTCCCTTTGTAGAATATGCACCTGTTATGGAAATATCCCCTAAAGGCTTGTGTAATCCAGGTCTCACACCCCGCTAGCTCAGCTCCGTTGCACCCGGAGTTCAACCCGGGCCACAAACTAAACTTTCATCACGGTGTCGCAGGGGACCACACACACACACACACCACACTCACAGTTCCAGTTTACCAGCCATCGAGCTTGGGAGTGGATCAGTGGTCCGGAATAGCAATCCAGTGCATTGGGAGACCAGGATGAACTGTATAGTGCTACTTCTCTCATTCTGGGAGGAAGCGTCCTCACTCTCACACCAAAGACCACATGGCACTCCAAGAATTTTCATTTACTGCAAAATAACTTTACTGGCGTCTTTTGCAACTGGCCATCTAACCCTTGGGGAAAATCCACTGCTTATTTCTGGGATAAGCAGCATAAAATGTATTGTTCTGTTTTGGGATCTTGCCAGGTACTTGTGACCTGGATTGGCCACTGTTGGAAACAGGGTGCTGGACTTGATAGACCTTCGGTCTGTCCCAGTATGGCAATACTTATGTACTTATATAGGAGAGGAAAGGGAAAGAGGAGAGTGGAACTACAGACATCCTGAAGAGAACGGGGAAGGATTGGGACTGCTAGGGCACCACCATGGACCGTGACCCTGAGGACACAAACGCTGACCTGGGGAAACTGGCAAAAATGGCGGTACTGCCCCACTGAACCTGTCTCGCAGAGTGGAAAGGACAAACATACCAAAAGTTGGGTGAGGAGGTACTCAACCAGAAAGAACGACCCAGAGAGACTGATCGAAAAGTAAGCAGAGCAGCTGCACATCAATGAACCACAATACACATAAAAAATGGTCAACAGACAGTCATGGCTTCTCTACTATATGATAATAATATGGCTAACTGGGCTGCAAGCTACCTCACTCAAGAAATGGAACAAAATCCCGGTACTTATTACGGCGAGACAACACTCCAAATACCAATCAGAACAGACAAACCACAATCCCTACAACAAGTCAGGTACCAAAATGCTAACCAACAATAAAATGACAAACCCGAACACCAATCAACGTGACCGAAAGACCAAAAAGGACAGAATGCAGAGACAACTACAGACTATTAGGCATACCAACATAAAGCAGGACACATATGTTCCTATTCTCATATGCTACATAAACACAAGGTCAGTACTCAATAAGTCAGCAATAATTAGAGACTGGATAGACACAGAACATCTAGGTCTGCTGTTTATAACAGAAACATGGCTGTACCTTAAAAACAACCCAATATTGCATGACCTGTGCCCACTGGAATATAAAATAATACAAATCAACAGAAACAAAAAGAGAGGAGGTGGAAATGCCTTAATATACAAATCCCTCTTCACAGTGGAACCTGTTTCTGAACACATTTCCCCAACAATTGAAATTTAGGAATGCAAAATAACAGATACAACACTAACTGGCAAGCTATGCTGCATACTTTTCTATCACCCAGGAACTTGGTCCATTGCCCAAGATGACATCATGGATTTCAAATCAAACATCTGTACAAACTTCACTGAAATCCTTCTACTAGGAGATATTAACCTACACTTAGAAAAACAACATGACTCCAACACTAGAACACTACAGATTTCCAGAACCAATGGGACTTTAAAACAATGTAAGTCACCTCATCTCACACAAAGGGCCACCAACTAGATATACTAGCTCACAAATTCTCAGCCAATAACAACCACATAAAAGAAAATCACAACTGGGAAGAGGTGTTATGGTCAGACCATAGAAAACTAACATTTACACTACAATGGAAAGAGAACAGCAAAAACAGAAAACCACAAACATCAAATACACCACAAAAAGTAAGGTGGATAACCACAACTTCTGGACAACAGCACTAAAAGAACAAACAAACAATAGCATCCGCTTCATGAGAAACTGGGATGAAATAAGCAAAAACAAATTGAACAAAATAGCGCCAATCAAAAAGAAAACTAGAAGAAACAAACAACCACACCCCTGGTTTAACGAAGAACTACTGGAAATGAAAAACTTTGCAGAAAACTAGAAAGAAAATGATTGAAAAACAAATCAGATATGAGCAAAAACCTATGGAGGAAAGCCTTAAGAACGTGTAAACACAACATAAAGAAAGAAAAAGCAAAACATTATAACACATATGTGAACCCAGAACAGAATATCATAAAAAAAGTCATACGAACTCATGCACAGTCTATTAAACACCCAAATCTTACGAGCATCAAACAAAACACCACCAACCGCAGACCAAAAAGGTTCTCAAGTGATCTGAAAATGATGTCCTGCAGGTGAGTCCAAGCTCCCCACCCGTCCAGTGGCGTAGCCAGGCCAAGTATTTTGAATGGGCCCAGAGCTAGCTTAGATGGGCCCTTCCACAACATGGCACTTCACAGCCCCCCCCCCCCCTCCCCAGAGATATTTTTCAAGATTATAGATTTTTTTCACTTACCCCACGTCAACATCTCTCCTCCTCTGTGGCATCCCGGCATGTGCCCGCCCATCGCTGAACCCCGTTCATCCCTGGTGTACCTTACAGGCATCCCCAGTGCCTGCAGTGATTGAATTATTGCTGCCTGTGCCGGCACTGCATGCTTCCATCGGCCAGGTCCCGCCAGACAGGAAATTAAATTGAGGGTGGGATCCAACCGATGGAAGCCTGAAGGGCCGGCGCAGGCAGCAATAATTGAATCACTGCAGGCACTCCGTTTTCAAAAACTTCCTTAGCAAGGCTTAGAATAAGCTAAATAGGGTCCACCTATTTCAATCACATCAGTTGAGCTGATTCAAATACTTCTGAATGAAAAATCAAGATGTTTCTGTTGTATGAAGTGAATATGAAACAAAGATCTAAACATGCCAGACATGGAACTGCCAAAAGAACCCTAGAATCATTCAAAGGTACTGATTGGGAAGTACTAGAAGAAAACTTGAATTGGGTCAGTATTCAAAAGGATTTATGCCAGTGGTTCCCAAACTTGATCCTGGAAGCACTCTAGCCAGTCAGGTTTTCGGGATATCCAAAATGAATGTTCACAAGAGAGATTTGCATGCGGTGGAGGCAGTGCATGCAAATATCTCTCATGAATATTCATTGTGGATATCCCGAAAACCTGACTGGCTGGGGTGCCTTTAGGACCAGGTTTGGGAATCACTGATTTATGCATTTGCTGGAGGCTAGTAACCATATAAGGATTGAAGTTATCGATGCAGGTTATCATGAGACAGGTTATTTTAGCACAACTCATGCTTTTTTAGCACAGGTCAAACGTACAAACAGTGGAAGCTCTGATGTAAAGGTTTCCAGGAGGAAGCTCCTGACGAGGACTCCATTTTAAGCTAAGCTGCACTATTGTATGAGAAGATCATGGAAACAGTGTGGCTCAAGCTTAACCCTCCAGAGAGTATGTGGTAGGATTATCAAGATATCTCTGTTAACAGTTAATTAACTATGAGTCATCTGATTTACGAGTTATTTTGCATCGAAGATCAATAGATCCCTGACGCAGGCCTTTAAGGCTGAAACACGTTTCATGTCGAGTTGTTTTTATTGATTTGAATAAAGACCTTGTTTAGGAAGACACCATCTGTGAGAGGACTTTGTTTGGATCCACTGTTTGTACGTTTGTCTTTGGTTCTCCTGTGGAGAGATCACCTTCTGTGGATGTTTGCTATTTTAGCACAGGACCCATTTTATATAGACACCTAGGGGCCCTTTTACTAAGCGGCAGTAAGCCCACTGCGGGCTTACCATGTGCCAATCTGGAGTTACCGCTGGCCCCGCCCCCAGCACATGGCATTTCCAGCACCAGCGAGAATATAGAAAAAATATTTCCACAGGCATTAACCCAGTGGTAATTAGGCAGCACTGCACGTTACCCAACTACCCGTGAGTTAACGCAGCAGCTCTTACTGCCACTGGTAAGTGCTCCCTTCCCACATGGTCACACGGTAGGTGACATTTTATCGCATGGCCATTTCTTTTTTTAAGCCTTTTTATCCGCTGAGGTAAAAAGGGCCTCAGCGTGTGGCAGAAATGGTCCCCGCCGCTAACGCAGGGCCCTTTTTACTGCAGCTTAGTAAAAGGGCCCCCTAGTTACTAATAACTGGGGATCACAGTAAAATAGCTCACCTTAACAGTAGCCTACATTGATAACTTCCCTCCTAAATGTTCTATCTGCCAATTTCAGCCCCTATGTGAACTGTGGCAGGTTGAAAATCTATTTATTCACTCTATCACTGTCCTTAGGACTAGGGTAGAGATAGGGAGAAATGTTTATATTTATATGTATTTGTATTTTTTGTTTCTAGACTCCTGATGAAGGGTATCTGAAACTTGGCCAAGTTGGGTCTAGTTTCCATTAAAGTTACATTTAAGTGAACTTTTGGTTTCTCGTCCTTCCTTGGGTCACTGCTGCTGTTTGTACTGTCTGCTTGAATACTGCAACGGGTTGTCTCCTGTTTTGTTTCTGCTAGCTTATTATAAACCTGGACTAGAGAGAAAATTCACCATTCAACAGCAAAATGTATTAGTTTTAACATGCATAAGCAAATTCATCCTTGCTAGAAAATTGTCTTCTGCTGTTATCTGATACATTTGTGCATTGAAATAATTCCTAATTCCTCTGTTAGAAAGTCCTTTCTCTTTAAGAAGAGCTGACATGGTCAGATTTCACTGGTCCGTGCAGTGATCCTATATCTTTCTCAGCTGTTGAGGGCAGCAGCTGAAGCATGAAATGCTGAATTAAAGGTGCTTGAAATTCTTGGCTCTCTGAATGTGCCCAGAATGGCGCCTCTATGCTGTTCAGCAACCCTCAACAAGAAGCCAATAGCAGCTTGCAATTCAGAGCATGCAGAGAGTAGATGCTTGTGAGGTATCTGTGGATTCTATCTCTGCTATGGGCCTGCAGATTTTCATATTCCCTAATGGGACATGTGGAGGATATATCATATCTATATAAATAAAAATGTAAATGTTCGTTTGTTCAAAATCTTAAATCTCCGAAAGTTCTTCACCGATTGCTTTCAAATTTGGACACAACGTTGCATTCAAATACGCGCGTGTTTTTATATACCTACTATTATATAGATGTCACAGCTGTCATACTCACGGAACGGAAGCAGTGCGACGAGTAATTGCAAATCAAACTGAGGAAGAACGGCCATCAGCGAATGAGCAAAACAGACAAAGAATGGCTCAAATACGTGCTGAGGAAGCAGCAGAGCGATGTGCAGCCAGACTTCACGATGCACGGTTGCGAACACGGCGATTGCGTTCTGCAGCTTCAGATCTGCTTCGTTCTCAACAGAATCAATGCGACAGGCTGAGAGTGGCTTAAATCTCCGAAAGTTCTTCACCGATTGCTTTCAAATTTCGACACAACATTGCATTCGAATACGCGCGTGTTTTTATATACCTACAATTGCAAATCAAACTAAGGAAGAACAGGCATTAGCGAATGAGCGAAACAGACAAAGAATGGCTCAAATACGTGCCGAGGAAACAGCACAGCGAAAAAAATCGCTCGAGGCTCTTGATTGATCATTGCAAGATTTGCGTGGAAACATCAGACCATTTGGGAACACATTAATATTGCTTGCAGGAGATTTCAGGCAAACATTACCTGTAGTTCCTCGATCGACACCAGCGGACGAAATAAATGCTTGCCTAAAATACTCTACTTTGTGGCAACACATAAAGACGTTAAACTTAACTACAAATATGCATGTCCAGCTGCAAAACGATCAGTCAGCTCAGATATTCTCACATCAATTGCTGAAAATTGGGAACAGAAAGATGTCTGTTGATCTGACCTTATGATGAATTTCATTGCCTCATAACTTCTGCAATTTAGTGACCTCAAAAGAACAATTGGTTGAAAAAGTATTTCCCAATATTCAAACCAATTATAAGAATCACGATTCGCTGAGTGAACGAGCTATTCTTGAGGCCAAGAACAAAGACGTCTACGAACTGAACAATATTATTCAGTCTAACATTCAAAGCGAGCCACTCACATACAAGTCCGTCAACACTGTTCTGGAAGCAGATGAAGTGCTTAATTATCCAACAGAATTTTTCAATTCACTCGATCTGCCAGGGATGCCACCGCACGTACTGCAATTGAAAATTGGCATGCCAATTATCATGTTGTGAAATATCTACCAGCCAAAGCTTTGCAACCGCACGTGACTTGCAGTAAAAAAATTAATGAGCAATGTCGTACAAGCAACAATCTTGACAGGACCTTTGAAAGGTCAAGATGTCCTCATTCCTCGCACTACTATGATTCCAGCAGATATGCCATTTCAATTTAACAGATTGCAATTCCCAATTCGATTGGCGTTTGCAATCACCATCAACAAAGCTCAGGGCCAATCTTTAGAATTCACCCGTTTACATCTACACACGGATTGCTTCTCACATGGACAATTATGTGTTGTATGTTCTACAGTCGGCAAACCAGAAAATCTCTATCTCTGCACACACAAAGGAACAACAAAAAATATTGTATTAAACATATTAGAAACGTGTGCTTCTTCTTTTCTTTCTTTTCCATTTAACCAGACTGAGCCACAGCAATGTGTGGCCGGGTAGAGCTAGTAATCCTATAAGAGTTTGTGCTTCTAGAGAAAATAGCAAGAATAAATGATATACTTTGTATAAGAATGAATCAAAGGAACTGGTGATTAATTTTATACTTGTGATCCCAAGCGATACATTTGTTTAATATAGAAAAGATTTTCACTGTACTTAGTAATTAGATTAGGACGGAGAGGAAACTTAAGGCAAAATGGCCCCTTATATTGACCTGTGGTGCTTGCGTTTTAAAGGCCTTCGCAAAGTATAGCTCTAAGGGGTCCTTTTACTAAGGTGCGCTAAAAAATGGCCTGCGCTGTTGTAGATGCGTGTATTAGACGCGTGCAGGTCCATTTTTCAGAGTGCCTGAAAAAAAGGCCTTTTTTGCCGAAAAAGGATTTGCAGCCAAATGAAAATTGATGTGCGTCCATTTTGGCCCTGAGACCTTACCGCCACCCATTCACTTAACAATAGGGTCTCACGTGTTAACCAGGTGGTAATTGTCAGTGCACGTACAATGCCGATTACTGCCCGGTTAGCACCATGAACTGTCAAATAAAATATATTTTCCTGCGCACATAGTGGACGCACATAAAAAAAGAAACTACTGCCTGGGCCACGCGGTAGCCAGGCGGTAGTTCTGAATTGGTGTGTGTTGGGCGTGTGTAGGCGCCAAGGCGGCTTAGTAAAAGGGCCCCTAAGTGAATATTTATGGTGATATGCTGTTGTTCTTGAATTTTGTTGCTGATGCTAAGGACACATTTTGCAAGTAGCAGCAACATAGTAACATAATAACATGATAACGTAGTAGATGATGGCAGAAAAAGACCAGCTGTCCTAGCTAGTTTTCCCAGTTATTCCTGTTTACACTGCCAAGGACAGCTACAGAGCATGACCACCTGTAACTTATCACTTCATATGTTGGACAGGTTTTGTCATCTTACCCCACTGAACATGCCAGATCCCCTTTTTAGCTCACATCCAGCTCTCACCACAGGTTCCCACAATAATTCAAATAGCCACAAACAGCAGTGTGAATGTTGCCCAGCCATCCAGTCTACTAGGACCTTGTGGCCTTTCTACTACTACTACTTAACATTTCTAAAGCGCTACTAGGGTTACGCAGTGCTTTCTAGATGGTGTATTGATTACTGAGTTTTAGAGAACTGAAATAATTCTCCCTTGTCTATTTTTGAGTAGACCCTTCTATATCTGCATGCTAGGGAGTACATTTTCAGAGACCTGGGGCCAGATCTACTAAAGAAATAAAAGGTTGTCCCCATTTGGAGGGTAATTCTATTTCAAGGCACCTAAGATATGAGGCACCGATTTCAAGCCTATTCTAGAAAGAAATGGAAATATAGGCATCTATTTTTCTTTGTAGAATACAAGCCTTTTAAAAGGCAGAAAATGCGCCTAAATTTAAGACACCATCTCTGTCCATGCACACACCTATTAGCAAAGTATGTGTCATCAAAACACGGGGTGCATACTTTTCTACAAGTCAGTGGTTCAAGTTCAAGTTCATTTACTTTGATATACCACAAAGTCTTGGTAAGATATTTAAGCGGTTTACAATTTATTATAATATGGGATCAACTATAACCAAAAAAACAAAATTATGAACAAGTACGCAACAAAAGGAAAATACATGAGGAAAATGAAGCTACAATCCATATCTGGTTATGGACAAGAGGGGGTAAAGAGAACAAATTGATCAGTGCTACAGACTGGGTGCCTGTGTTGCTGAGTATGCCAATCAAAGTGGTGGAAAGGCCTGTGTGAAAAAGTGGGGCTTTAAGGATTTTTTTGAACTTCTGGAATGAGGGCACAATCCCGAGAAAGAGTGGAAGATTGTTCCAGAGTGTAGGGGCAATGATACTGAAACAGGTATATTTGAGGACATCAAGCAATACTCTGAAGAAACAGTAAGAAGATTTTGTTGAGAGGAACAATGAGTATGCCATGAGAATGTAGAGAATCAAAAGATCAAATAAAAATGCTGGAAGATAATAGTGCAGTACCAACTCTTGGGGGTGATTGTGTCAGACGACCTTAAAGCTTTCAAACAGGTAGAAAAAGCGACGGTCAAACCCAGAAGGATGCTTGGGTGCATAAAGAGAGGCATGACCAGCAGGAAAAAGGAGGTGATAGTGCCATTGTATAAGTCTCTGGTGAGACCTCATTTGGAGTACTGCGTGCAGTTCTAGAGACAGCAACGGAAAGATATAAACAGGATGGAGTTGGTCCAGAGGGCAGCTACGAAATTAGTAAGCGATCTTGAATGCAAAAATTATAGGGACAGGCTTATGAACCTCAACATGTATACGCTGGAAGAGAGGAGGGAGAGAGGCAACATGATAGAGACGTTTAAATACCTCAAGGGCATTTATGTACAGGAAGAGAGCCTTTTTCAAATGAAGGAGAGCTCTGGAATGAGGGGGCATAAGACAAAGGTAAGAGGGAATAGGCTTAGGAGTAACCTAAGGAAGTATTATTTCACAGAAAGGGTGGTGGAGGCGTGGAATGGCCTCCCGGTGGAGGTGGTGGAGTCGAGGACTGTTCCAGAATTTTAAAAGGCATGGGATAAGCATGTGGGATTGCTTAGGAACAGGAAGAATTAGGGGTTACAGAGGATGGGCAGACTGGATGGGTCATGTGGCCTTTATCAACCATCATGTTTCTATGTTTCTACCTATTGAACTGTAATCAGATATTTAAACGGGATGTGATGTGATACTGGGAGCCAGTATTCAGAAATAAACAGAGGTAATACATGGTCATATTTTTTCCCTCAAATAATAATTTCATGGCCACATTTTGAATGAGCTGAAGTCTTCGAATCTGGGTGAGTGACAGACTGTGGTATAGGGAGTTGCAATAATCTATTTTACAGATGACAAGGATGAGGAGGAGAATTCTGGGAGAAGAAATATCAAGCATTTTGAGTTAAAAAAAAAAAAAAAAGCACTTCTGAACTACATTAGAAATCTGTTTGCAGAAGGAAAGTGTATTGTGAAAGATAACTCCCAGGTTTTTATTTTAATGTACAGGCATTTTATTCCTGCATAGCTGATTAGCAAGGGGCTATTTAGTAAGCATTTTTTCCACAGACGTAATAGGGGTAATTTATAAGGAACTGCCTAGTTTTAGGTGGTAGGAATGTGTATAAATGGCAATATTGTAACCACTGATGTACATAAGTGATGACTTCTGTATGTAAATAACCTCGTCAACTTACTCTTCCCGTCTCATGTTGCAAATGTAGTCTGTGCTCTGAATTCCTCACCTCCTCACACAGTTCCTATTCCAGCTAGCCTTTTGAAGTACTTCCTTGATTCACTCTTACCATTTCCTTTCTCTACAGTTATCATGAGCTTATCCCTTGGCATGTTTTCAGATACTTGAAAACATGCCATTGTTCACCCACTGTACAGAGATAACTAAAGGTGACTTTACCTCCATCTGTAATTTATGTCCTATAGCTAATCTTCCATTCATCTCAAAGGTGGTAGAGAAACTTGTTGCTGAACAGTTAGTTGATTTTCAAATGTTCTGCAGTCACCATTCCACCTTGGTTAGTGCAGTGGACTTTGATCCTGGGGAAATTAGTTTGATTCCCACTGCAGCTCCTTGTGACTCTGGGCAAGTCACTTAACCCTCCATTGCCCCTGGTACAAAATAAGTACCTGAATATATATAAACTGCTTTGAATGTAGTTGCAAAAACCTCAGAAAGGCGGTATATCAAGTCCCATTTCCCTTTCCCTATTTCAGATTCTACATGGAATGTTGCTACTATTTGAGATTCTACACGGAATGTTAATGTTGCTATACCACTAGCAACATTCCATGTAGAAGCCTGCCCTTGCAGGTCAGCAACGCGGCCGCGCAGGCTTCTGTTTCTGTGAGTCTGACGTCCTGCACGTACGTGCAGGACGTCAGACTCACAGAAACAGAAGTCTGCGCGGCCGCGTTGCTGATTTGCAAGGGCAGGCTTCTACGTGGAATGTTGCTAGTGGAGGAGTAGCCTAGTGGTTAGTGCAGTGGACCTTGATCCTGGGGAACTGAGTTCAATTCCCACTGCAGCTCTTTGTGACTCTGGGCAAGTCACTTAACCCTCCATTGCCCCTGGTACAAAATAAGTACCTGAATATATATAAACCACTTTGAATGTAGTTGCAAAAACCTCAGAAAGGTGGTATATCAAGTCCCATTTCCCTCTTGGCCTAACTATTAAGATGATCCTGTACAGTGGTAGGGATGCTCTTCTTGTTGGATTATTTGTAGTAAATAATTAGCAGATTTTAGTACACACAGCTTCAGCTTTAGAAATGTTAATTTCTTTCTTCATCTCTCTCTCATTCACCCCTGAATAATTCACTGCTGAGTCACTTTAAAGTTGAAGTAACAAAACATCTGTTTACTCACAGTTTGTAGTTAGATTATAATCAGACAGGCTTATATATACATATTACTATACATTTGTATTATCAGCTCCTTCCATGTGCTTAGATGGTAATGGATGCTCACACCACCATAGATCCTCTCAGGTTAGGAGAGATCATGAGCTCCATGTGCTCCATGTGCTGCATGTACTGCATCTATCCCCCACAGGAAGTTGCATAGCTGTGTGACCTCTCTAAGTAATTTACATCAGAGGTCACAGAGTAATCACAGAGAAATAATAGGTGACAGGCAATGCATGTAAAATACAATTACATTCCAACAAACCCCTTCTCATGCATAACTGTCATGCAATTATTTATTCATACAAAGTCCAAGCTTTATACGCAGATTCACAAAATGTTCTCTGGGTAATGGTTTGGTCATGATGTCAGCTGTCATCTCACTGGTGTGACAATAGTGTAGACTGATGACCCCTTCTTTTGCCAACTCTCGCACGTTGTGGTATTTCGTTGCGATGTGCTTGGTGCGTGACTGAACCTTGTCATTCTGTGACAGTCGGATGCAGCTCTGATTATCTTCCATTATCTGGATTGGTCTCTTTTCAGCTATTCCGAAATCCAGCAAAAGTTTTTCAATCCACATCAGTTCTCTGCACGCTTCCGATACTGCCACATATTCAGCTTCTGTAGAAGACAAACTCACAATACTTTGTTTATGACTGGCCCATGAAATTTGTACATTTCCATACATAAACACATATCCACTTGTGGATTTATAATCAGAATGATCCCCTGCCCAATCTGAATCACAGTAACATATTAGTTTTGGATTACTATTGGCTGAAATCTTTAATTTACAATCAATGGTACCCTTTAAATACCTTACCATCCTTTTGACTGCAGTCCAATCTGATTTGGTAGGTGAGCTGACCCTTCTGCTCAAAATTCCTACTGCATTTGCTATATCAGCCCTGTATGTGGTAGCTAGATATAAAAGCTTACCTATGGCTGATCTATATTGGATGTTATCTGGTAAAGGTTCTCTTACTGTTTCATCCTTCAGAAAATCAGTGATCATGGGAGTGCTTACAACTTGGGCATCTTGCATACCTAAACTTTCAATAAGCTCATTTATTTTCTGCTTCTGGCTTAGAAGATAAGAACCATCATTTTGTTTCTCAATTTCTATACCAAGATAGTATGACACATTACCCAGTTCTTTTATCTCAACATTGAGGTTTAAACACTTTACAATGTCCTTGTACTCTTGCTCACTTTTGCTTGCAATGAGCAGATCATCAACAAAAGCTAAAATGTATGCATATTGTCCATTTCTGCACCTAGTGTACAAGCATTTATCTGCTTCACCTTGCTTAAATCCTAAATTTGTCAATATTTCATGCAATTTATCATTCCAACATTTTGCACTTTGCTTTAATCCATAAAGACCTTTGTTTAATTTACACACTAGCTGTCTTTGTTTTGTATTTATGAAACCTGTTGGTTGTTCCATGTACAAGTCTTCAGTTATATCTCCGTGAAGAAACGCTGTTTTCACATCAATGTGGTTGACTTGCATGCCTTTTGAGACTGCAATGCTCAGAAGTGTTCTGATTGTCGTGTGTTTCACTACAGGTGCAAACACTTCATCAAAATCTTCTCCATATTTTTGAAGATATCCCTTTGCCACTAATCTGGCTTTATACCTTTCCACTTTTCCTTGTGCATTCCTTTTTAACTTGAATACCCATTTGCATCCTATAGCTTTCTTGCCAGGAGGTAATTTTGTAAGAATCCAAGTATTATTTTTATCCAATGCATCAATTTCTTCTTGTGCAGCTTTATGCCATTCAGCAGCTTCTTCTGCTGGCATTTTCTCAATCTCATCCCATGTTAAGGGCTCTTGAGCTTCTGCTGACTTTGTTAAGTAAGACAGTCTTGGGGGTGGAACACCTTTGTTTTCCCTGGATGAGCGTCTGACAACAGGTTGGTCTGACCTTTCCGCATCCTCTAAATCTGAGAGTCCTTCTCCAATTGATTCCCCTTCTCCAACTGTACTGTCTTCTTCAATGATCCTTTCTGTGTCTGTTTCCTCTGCCTGTTCCTCGTTAGATACAGATGAGTTGCTTTCAGACATCTGCCTTGGTATGGCATTTATATACACTGGCATGTCTATTATGGTTCTAGTTTCATATTCTGGATGATAAGGCTCATCTGGGATAATCCAGCCTTTATCAACCCTTTTGTTTTCATCAAAATATGTAACATGTCTTATGCCAACAATGCCAGTTTTCAGATTCAAAATTCTATATCCTTTGTGTCCTGGAGTATAGCCAACTAAAATGCCCCTTTCTGTTGTGGAATCCAGCTTATGCCTTCTTTGCTTTGGTACATGAGCATATGCTGTACTTCCAAATGTTCTTATGTGTGACAGGTTTGGCTTCCTACCATGCCATGTCTCATGTGGTGTGCGCTCAGCGCCTTTAGTTGGCATTCTGTTTTGTAGGTACACTGCTGTGAGAATGGCTTCCCCCCATAGTCTTTTAGGGAGATTGCTATCTGACAGCATACATCTGGTCATTTCCACAAGTGACCTAAATTTTCTCTCTGCAACAGAATTTTGCTCTGGTGTATAAGCTACTGTTGTGATATGCTGAATGCCTTCTTGTTCTAGAAATGTGCGCATGCTTTGTGAAGTGAACTCACCACCATTGTCGGTCTGAAGAACCTTTGGTTTTCTTTCAAATTTATTGCTCACCATGGCTACGTATTTCTTCAGCATGTCTGTGACTTGACTTTTTTCTTTCAGCAAATAGGCCACACAATATCTAGAGAAATCATCCAAGAATATTAGCACAAATCTGTTATTTCCCAATGATGGGATATTAAACGGTCCACATAAGTCACTGTGTATTAAGTCCAGCACTTTATTACTCCTATTTCCTGTGTATGCAGGAAATGAGGGTCTCACACCCTTTTGAGTAACACAGTCTATGCATTTCTCCATTTTACCAGCATCTGCACTTATCTGAATGCCGGTGGCCAGTTGCTTACTGTAAAGATCCTGGATCACCTTAGAATCACGATGTCCCAGGCGGCGGTGCCAGATTTCCAGACTACATTTACCATCATTCTTCCTTACTTGCGCCATATGTGAGGCTTCACCTGAAATGTTCAGTTTATAAACATCATTATGCATAAAAGCTTCAGCATACACTTCATCATTTTTAGAGATTGTGCACTTACTGTTTTCAAAATGAATCGCAAATCCCTTCTTATCTAATGTAGATACACTAAGCATATTGCAAACTGCTTGGGGAATATACAAGACATCACTTACAGGAATTTCTGTAACTTCATTAGACACTTTGCATTTTAAGAATCCAATACCTTTTGCTTGGATCTTAGCAGTCCCTGCGTTTGCAGTTTTAAGAATACCTTCCTCTGGACACATTTCCTGAAAGAAATTCTTACAATTGGTTAAATGGCATGTGCTCCCCGAATCCAAAATCCAAGTACTTTCATTTGAATTATTATTTACCATAGTCAAAGATTTTTCTGCCATTAGAAAGCCCTTGTGTTTATCTTTGTCCTTCATACATTTCCTGGTTTGAAAATTCTTTAGTTCCATTGGCTTAGGTGAGCTAGAGGGAGTGTTTTGTGTTTCCTTACACCATTTAGATACATGTCCCTCCTTTCCATATGAGTAGCAAATCAGCTTGCCCTTGGGTGGAGTTTTCCCATAGCTCCGCCTTCCTCTGTTCTTTGCCAAGAAATTTGTTTCATTTCTCTCTGACTGACTTTGAGAACACATCTCCTCAGAATCATTTATTATGCATTCCTGCCTTAGTTTTGATGTTGCCTGTTCAAAAGATTGCCCTTCAATGGCCTCATTTACAGACCTAAAAACATCAAACTTCTTTGATAGTGAGGTAAAAAGAAATGCTCTTTTCAATGCATCACACATGGGAATTCCAGAAAGTTCTAACTTTTGAAATGAAGACATAAGATACATAATGTGATCATTACATTTACTTTTATCCCTTAATTTGGTTTCATTCAACTCTGCTAACCAAATTGGTTGCTGCTTTGCATATGTAGTTGCATACATAGTTCTCAGTTTATGTAAAATGTCCTTTGGTGTATCTTTTCCCTCCACTAATATGGCTTGTTTCTCTGAGAGAGCTTCCAGAAGCATGCACTTCACATAATAGTTTGCATTGTCCCATTCAGCTATATTTTCAGCTGTTCTGTCTTGGTCTAAGCATATATTTAATCCTTTTGCTCGAAGGAGACATATGAATCTTAGTTCCCACTGCTGATAATTAAACTCATTTAATTTAGGCACCTTGAGAGAATAGAAAAATGGTGAATTTCCTCCCTCAGCCATTTTCTTAGCCTTCTGTCTGCTGTGTGGGGGGAGAGAGAGACAGACTGAATCTTTCCTTTAAAACTTAAGAGAAAAAATGTGGCCTTTTTTTCTGCCTGGTAATATTTCTCTTCTTTTTCAATTCCTGGACCCTGGGCCCATAACCCTTTTGTTGGATTATTTGTAGTAAATAATTAGCAGATTTTAGTACACACAGCTTCAGCTTTAGAAATGTTAATTTCTTTCTTCATCTCTCTCTCATTCACCCCTGAATAATTCACTGCTGAGTCACTTTAAAGTTGAAGTAACAAAACATCTGTTTACTCACAGTTTGTAGTTAGATTATAATCAGACAGGCTTATATATACATATTACTATACATTTGTATTATCAGCTCCTTCCATGTGCTTAGATGGTAATGGATGCTCACACCACCATAGATCCTCTCAGGTTAGGAGAGATCATGAGCTCCATGTGCTCCATGTGCTGCATGTACGGCATCTATCCCCCACAGGAAGTTGCATAGCTGTGTGACCTCTCTAAGTAATTTACATCAGAGGTCACAGAGTAATCACAGAGAAATAATAGGTGACAGGCAATGCATGTAAAATACAATTACATTCCAACACTTCTCACCTCCCTTGACCTTTCAGCTGCTTTCAATCTGGTTAATCATTCTCTTCTACTCCAGTGGTTAGCAGATCCTCATATATCTGACACTGCCCGCTCATGGTTCCAATCAAATCTGACCAATAGATCTTTTTCAGTCCACTGCTCTTCCTCACCATTGGTCTTTAACCACATCACAAGAGCAACACAGGGCTCCATTCTCAAACCACTTTCTTCAATGTATTTCTTTCCCCACTCGCCCTTTTATTTCATTCTCTGGAGCTTTCCTTTTTTATTTACACAGATAACATAAAAGATCCTTCACACCCCTTGACAGCCACTCTTCTCGCTCAATTATTTCAGTCTCCTCCAATTAGTTATCTATAAACTACATAAACTCAACCTCTCTTAAGTCTGATGCTATCATCTTCTCTGTATGATCTTATCCAACCAGTGGCTTAGCTACGGGTGGGCCTGGGTGGGCACAGGCCCACCCATTCTTGGCTCAGGGCCACTCAGCGGCGGCACCCTACATCAACATCTCTCCTCATCCTCTGTGGCGTCTCAGCATCTGCCCGCCCATTGCTGAACCCCGTCCCTCCCTGGTGTACCTTACAGGCATCCCCGGCATCTGCAGTGATTCAATTATTGCTGCTTGGACCAGATCTGCAGGCTTCCATTGGCGGGATCCCACCCTTGCTTTCATCATTTCCTGTCTGGTGGGAGGTTTAAAATGTACATACAAAAGGTGCCTACACAACTAAAGGATTACTCAGAGTGTGAGTGATAGGTGGAAGTAGTGCAGACCCTGGGTGGGAGCCACACTACTACACACCCTCACAAGCTAAAACCTACCCAGAGAGGTATACCAATATACATATATATTACTTACTAGTTCTTATATTAGAACATACTTATTACCTAAGAGACAAAAACAAATGAAAGAAGAGGTGCTGCTAGGAAAAAGAAATATTTCTACTTTAAAAGGGGTAGATACTAATACAGAGACAAAAAGTACTACTACTATTTATCATTTCTATAGTGCTACTAGATGTACGCAGTGCTGTATAGTTGAGCATGAAGAGACAGTCCCTGCTTGAAACAGCTTACAATCTAATCAGGACAGACAAATAAGGGATAAGAGAAAATAATAAGGTGAGAAAGATAAAACATACAAGGGTACTGTACAAGTGAATAGGGGTTAGGAGTTAAAATCAGCATCAAAACAGTGGGCTTTTAGCCTAGATTTGAAGATGGCCAGAAATGGAGCTTGACATACTGGCTCAGGAAGTCTGTTCCAGGCATATGGTGCAGCCAGATAAAAGGAATGGAGTAGGTAGTGGAAGAGAAGGGAACAGATAGGAGAGCTTTACCCAATGAATGGAGTTCCTGGGGACGAGTGTGGGGAGAGATAAAAGTGGAGAGGTACAAAGGAGCTGCAGAGTGAATGCACTTGTAGATCAATAAGAGGAGTTTGATCTGTATGCAGAAATGGATAGGGAGCCAATGAAATGACTTGAGGAGAAGGCAAAAATGAGCATAGTAACACTGGTAGAATATAAGTTGTGTAGCAGAATTTTGAACAGATTGAAGGGGAGAGAGATGGCTTAGTGGGAGACCTGTGAGAAGCAAGTTGCAATAGTCTAAGAGTGAGGAGATAAGAGTGTGAATAAGAGTTTTGGTAGTGTGCTCAGAAAGGAAAGTATGAATTTTGGTAATATAGAGAAAAACGACAGGTTTTATCAGTCTGTTGGATATGTGCAGAGAAAGAGAACGAGGCGTCAAAGGCAACCCCAAGGTTACGAGCTGATGAGACAGGGATGGTGAGAGTGTTATCCACAGATAAAGAGAATGGGGGAAGAGGAGAGATCAGTTTAGGGGGAAAGACAAGAAGCTCAGTCTTGGTCATATTTAGTTTCAAATGGTGGTGAGACATCCAGGCAGCAATGTCAGACAGGCAGGCTGATACTTGGGCCTGGATTCCTGCTGAGATTTCTGGTGTGGAGAGGTAGATCTGGAAGTCATCAGCATAAGGTGATACTGAAAACAATAGGATGAGATCAGAGTACCAAGGGAAGAAGTATAGATGGAAAAAAGAAGAGGTCCCAAGATAGAGCCCTGAGGTACATCAACTGATAGTGGGGTAGAAGTGGAGGAAGATCGGAGATAGGAGAGATAAGAAGAAAACCAGGAAAGAACAGAGCCCTGAAATCCAAGTGAAGATAGTGTATCAAGGAGTAGGCGGTGATCAACAGTCAAAAGCAGCAGATAGATCAAGAAGGATGAGGATAGAATAGAGACCTTTGGATCTGGCCAAAAACAGGTAATTGGAGATTTTAGCGAGGGCTGTTTCAGTTGTGAGAAGAGTGCAAATACCAGATTGAAGTGGATCAAGAATAACTTGAGATGAAAGAAAGTCAACACAACAGCTGTGTGTTCCAGTATTTATTTGTTAGGATTTATTTACCGCCGTTTTGAAGGAATTCATGCAAGGCGGCGTACAGTAAGAATAGATCAAACATGAAAAATAGGGAATTACAGCAGTAAAAGTATTCAAATAACAATACAAAGTATGGCATAGTATACTACTTACAATATCAATACAATACATAATAGAACATTATAATTGATAGTAAAGGGTAAAGCAAAGACGGAACATATAGATAAGTAAGAGAGTAAGAAGAGTTAGAAAGTAAGGTGACTGATTTAAAGAAAGTTGCACATGAGGTCAGAGAGATGGTTAAATATTATCTCAGCTAGGGTAGGAGTGGATAAACATGTCCTGCTGCAGTATGTGTAGCCCGTGTCACTCCTTGTGTGTGTGAGTGAGACTATCAAGTTAGTTACTTCTTCCATTAAAGGCCTGGTTGAAAAGCCAAGCATTCTCCTGCTTCCTGAGTAGAGGAAGTCTTGTGTTCAGTGGAGCCTTTCAGGCAGTGCATTCCAGAGTGTGGAGGCTACTCCGGAAAAGGCTCACTTGCAGGCATCACTTCGTGTAATGTCTTTTGGAGAGGGTGTGGTTAGTGATAGTCCTTGAGAGGACATTAGTGTCCTTGATGGTGTGTAGAGGATCATTCTATCTTCAGGTACTCAGGGCCATTTCCTTTGAGGGCCTTGAAGATCAGACAAAGAGTTTTAAATTTAGCTCTGTATTGTACTGATAGCCAATGAAGTTTTTGCAAAAATGGTGTGATGTGGTCTTGTCGCTTGCAACCTTCTATGAGTCTTGCTACTGCATTCTGAATCAACTGGAGCTGGTGCAGGCCCTTTATAGTCAGACCATTGAATAGTGCATTGCAGTAATCCAGTCTTGATGTTATCATGGCATGCACAACTGGGATAAGATTTACATTCTCGATGTAAGGAGAGTGGCAGCGTAGCTGTCGCAAATAGTAGAAGCAGCTCTTGAAGGTTGCTTCGATTTGGGGAATCAGAGTAAGTGTTGATTCTAACTATATTCCAAGGTTCCTGACTTGTGATTTGAGGGGGAGTTCATACTTCCCAAAAGGGATTTTTATGTCAGGTATGTATCCACTTGTGTTAGGGACCCAGAGAAGCTCGGTTTTACTTGGGTTCAGGCAAAGTTTGTTGTGTTTAGTCCATTCTTGAATTGAAGTTAGACAGGTAATCAGTTTATTCAAGGCTGTAGGTAAGTCAGGTTCAATAGGTATGAGTAGCTGCACATCATCCGCATAGATGTAGAACTGAGTGTCCATTGACTGAATCAGCTCAGCTAGTGGCTTGAGGTAGATATTGAACAGAATAGGTGACAGTATCGGTCCTTGTGGTACCCTGCAGATCAGTGTCCATGGTGGTGATGAGTTGCTTCCAAAAATTATGGATTGTTGCCTTTCAGATAGGATCTGAACCAGGGAAGTACTATTCCACTGATACCTGTTTCTGTCAGTCGTGCTAGCATGATATCATGATCCACAGTGTCAAAAGCTGTTGAGAAATCTAGCAGTATTAACACCGAGGTGAATCCCCTGTCTCGGTTTCTGTGAAGATCATCTAGTAGGGATACGAGGACCGTTTCTGTTCCATAACCGGGTCTGAATCCAGATTGACATGGATCTAGTCAGTTTCTACTACTACTACTACTATTTAGCATTTCTATAGCACTACAAGGCGTACGCAGCGCTGCACAAACATAGAAGAAAGACAGTCCCTGCTCAAAGAGCTTACAATCTAATTAAGTTGAACACAGACTGTTTGTTCTATGAGTTTCCCTAGAAATGGGATGTTGGATATTGGCCGGTAACTTTCAAGTTTGTCCTGGTCAAGGTTGTTTTTCTTTAGCAAAGGGCAAACCACTGCCCTTTTTAATGCTGTTGGTAGTTGCACATTAGAAAGAGAGGTGTTCACAATTTTTGTGGCGCCTTCTATAAGGTTCATACTTGCCTGCTGCACTATCTTTGATGGGCACGAGTTGAGGGAGCAGGTAGTTGGTCGAAGTTCTCTTAGGATTTTGTCAAGGCTCTCCTCTGTTATTGGGTTAAAAGTGTCCCATCTGTCTCTGTTAGGAGGGGGTGAGTTTGTATACCCCTGGTTAACTGGTTGGGGACTGGGTGGGATTGCCTGTAAATCCTGGTGAAGACTTAATTTTGTTAGCAAAGTATACAGCAAAATCATTGCAGTTCTGATTAGACTGGTTAGGTTGTTTCTGTTGTGGGGGTTGCAGTAGGCTATTTACTATACTGAACAACTGCTTGATTGAATTGGCAGCCTGTGCAATGCATTGTGAGAAATACTGTTTTTTGGTTGCTGTTAAGGCTTGGCAGTACTTTGTCATATGCTTCCTACAGTTTAGCCTGTCTTCATCCAAGCGAGATTTACACCATCTCCTTTCCAGTTTCTGTCCTTCGCGTTTAATGAGAATCTCTCGGTTGGTTGCTAGACCTCAGAGACCATGTCCGTACTCTCGAGGCTAGAGTAGCAGACTTGGTAGAAATGAGGGAGATAGAGAAATTCATAGATGAGACCTACAAGGATGTTGTGGAGAGGTCCCACCTCCAGTCAGGTAGCCTCTGTGTTGCCTTGGAGGATGGAGGTATCCCAGAAGGTGAAGTAGTAAGTACTCCTGTACACAGGACCTGCACACCTGGGAATGGACTATCCTCCCACACCAGGGATATGTCTCCAGGTACTGCCTGGGAAGGAAAGCATACGACAGCTGTTGTGGTTGGTGATTCAATCATTAGGCATATAGATAGCTGGGTGGCTGGTGGACGGGAGGATCGCCTGGTGACTTGCCTGCTTGGTGCAAAGGTGGCGGACCTCATTCATCACCTAGACGGGATTTTAGATAGTGCTGGGGAGGAGCCGGCTGTCTTGGTACATGTGGGTACCAATGACGTAAGAAAATGTGGGAGAGAGGTTCTGGAAGCCAAATTTAGGCTTTTAGGAAGAAAGCTCAAATCCAGATCCTCTAGGGTAGCATTTCTGAAATACTTCCCATTCCACTCGCAGGGCCTAAGAGACAGGCAGAGCTCTGGAGTCTTAATGCGTAGATGAGACAATGGTGCAAGCATGAGGGTTTTAGATTTGTTAGGAACTGGGTGACATTTTGGGTAAAAGGAAACCTATTCAGAAAGGATGGGATCCACCTTAATCGGGATGGGACCGGGCTGCTGGCATCAACATTTAAAAAAGAGAGCAGCTTTTAAACTAGGAAGGGGGGGGGGGGGGGGAAGGCCGACAGTCGCACAAGAGCATATGGTTCAGAATAAGGTATCTTGCAAGGGTATCGCTCAGACAGGGAAGACATGGTTTATTGATAGTGAGTATGAAAAAGAGACTGTAGTAGATTCAATGTCCATAAATAAAAATAATAAAAAACATGCAAAAAATAGCAAATTAGTACTGACAAGTGAATAACATGCTGTAATAAGGAGGAGGAGTGGCCTAGTGGTTAGGGTGGTGGACTCTGGTCTTGGGGAACTGAGGAACTGAGTTTGATTCCCACTTCAGGCACAGGCAGCTCCTTGTGACTCTGGGCAAGTCACTTAACCCTCCATTGCCCCAGGTACAAATAAGTACCTGTATATAATATGTAAGCCGCATTGAACCTGCTATGAGTGGGAAAGTGCGGGGTACAAATGTAACAAAAATAAAAAAAAATAAGGAATAACAAGCCTAGCTTTAAGTGCCTATATGCAAATTCTAGGAGCCTTAGACATAAGATGGGAGAATTGGAATATATTGCACTGAATGAAGAATTAAACATAATAGGCATATCTGAGACCTGGTGGAAGGAGGATAAGCAGTGGGACACTGTCATACTGGGGTACAAATTATGTCGTAGTGATAGGGTGGACCGGATTGGGGGAGGAGTAGCACTGTATGTTAACGAGAACCTTGGGTCAAATGGATTGGAAATTCTGCGGGAAACGAAAGGTCTCTTGGAATCATTGTGGATCGAGATTCCAAGTATTAAGGGGAAAAGGACGGTTAAAGGGGTGTACTACCAACCACCCGACCAAGATGAGCAGACGGATGCAGTCATGTTAAAGGAAATTAATGAGGCAAATAAAATAGGCAACGGATTAATAACAGGTGATTTTAATTACCAAAAAAAATTGGAATATGTAGAATACAATTCATGTCAAATTCAAAATTTCTACAATTTGAGAAGTGTTGAAAGGTGAATATGGACTCTCACACATGAAAAATCGTGGAGAAAAAAGACTTCAGTATAACCGGCAACACCTCCTTTCAAAGGACACACCTTATAATAAGGGAGGGTACCACTTTAATCATAAGTCTTGAAAAAAAACTCCACATTAGATAACTTCATGAGATATATGCCCAAGCACCTTATCACACACTCATAAGTGAAGACACAGTTGTTTGAATACAATGTAACGACAAGTAAAACGTTACTTATCTTGGATGGTGAAAACAATAAGAAAATCTTCCACAAGCCAATGCAAGCATTGAATGCAGTACTGTCTTACTGTGGATTAAAAACTGGTTGAAAGATAGGAAACAGAGAGTAGGATTAAAAGGTCAATATTCGCAATGGAGAAGGGTAGTTAGTGGAGTCCCTCAAGGATCTGTGCTGGGACCTCTGCTTTTTAACATATTCATAAATGACCTTGAGATGGGGGTAACTAGTGAGGTAATCAAATTTGCCGATGACACAAAGTCGTCAAATCGCAGGAAGATTGTAAAAAACTACAAGAAGACCTTACGAGACTGGGAGACTGGGCGTCTAAATGGCAGATGACGTTTAATGTGAACAAGTGCAAAGTGATGCATGTGGGAAAGAGGAACCCAAAATATAACTATGTCATGATGATACGTTGAAAACTTCTGCTCAATGTGCTGCTGCGGCTAGGAAAGCAAATGGAATGTTGGGTATCATTAGGAAAGGGATTGAAAACAAGAATAAGGATATTATTCTGCCATTGTATCGCTCCATGGTGCGACCGCACCTCGAGTATTGTGCTCAATTCTGGTCGCCGCACCTCAAAAAAGATATAGTGGAATTGGAAAAGCTGCAGAGAAGGGCGACAAAGATGATACAGGGGATGGGACGACTTCCCTATGAGGAAAGGCTGAAGAGGCTGGGGCTCTTCAGCTTGGAGAAGAGGCGGCTGAAGGGGGATATGATAGAGGTCTTTAAAATAATGAGTGGAATGGAACGGGTCGATGTGGAGCGTCTGTTTACGCTTTCCAAAAATACTAGGACAAGGGGGCATGCGATGAAGCTGCAGTGTGGTAAATTTAAGACGAACCGGAGGAAAGTTTTCTTCATTCAACGCGTAGTTAAACTCTGGAATTCGCTGCCGGAAAAAGTGATTAAGGCGGTTAACTTAGTGGACTTCAAAAAAAGGTTGGGCGGCTTCCTGGAGGAAAAGGCCATAGAATGTTATTGAATGGACGAGGGAATAATACACTATTTCTAGGAGGGGCGGGACAAATTGCTTGTTCTTTTGGCCGTTGTCGGTGACAGGGTGCTGGGCTCGATGGACCCTTGGTCTGTCCCAGCATGGCGATGCTTATGTACTTATGTAATGATCTGAAGTTCTGGAGAAAACCAAGGTGAGCGTTTGGGAGTGGGGCATAAGACCATTTTTAGTGATGCCATTTTCTCTAAGGTCTTGGCTAATTGTGTATTCCAGGTGTCAACCTTTTCTGACACTGTAGTTGTCTTTTCATCCACATGTGGATAGTCCAAAGCCTCTAGGAAATTCTCAGTGGTCAGCTTTTTTTTGTTGTCTCTGATCTGCTTCCAAACTCTAGAAGGTGTCATTTGTTTCAGGTGGTCACTTAGGGAAAATTTAATTAGAAAATGGTCTGACCATAATAGGGGTATTATTTCAATACTGTTATCCTAGAATTCTGGGATATCCACCCCTTTGTAGAATACCAGGTCTACTATGTGAACCTTTTCGTAGGTTGGAGAATTGATTACCTGTGTATATCCTAGTTCTGATATTGTGTCCAGAAAGGCAGCTATGTTGGTATCTGGGGTTTCGATGTGTAGATTGAAATCTCCCATGATCACCAGCCTAGGGTAATTCAGGATCACTTGAGTAATCAGGTCTAGAAATTCTTGCCTAGATAATGTGTTGTTACGAGGTGCTCAGTATACCATGAGCAGCCAGATTGGTTTCTCCTCTTCAAGTTGGATTAAAAGAGATTCTGATTTATGTAGCTGGGGGATGGATATTCTGCGCAGTTTGATTGTATCCTGAATCAAGACTGCTACCTCTCCACCCCGTCTTTGCAGACTTGATTGATGTTGGATGTTGAAACCTGTTGGGCATAGTTCAGCCAGCGGTAAACCTCCACTTTCATCTAGCCAGGTTTCACTTATTCCTAGGATGTCAAGATGCTGTTCACGTATGGCATCATGGATCACCGAGAATTTCTTTGCAACTGATCTGGCATTCATCAGTTCTATAGTTCCCAAGGGTGGGCTGGGGGTGCTGGGGGTAGCTTTTGTGTGGCAATGAGGTGATCTTTTATGTACTGCTATATATAGATATTTGACCACTTGACCTCTTGCACGTTTGCCTTCCCTTTGGTTGGTAGGGATTATGGTTTGCTCTCCCATACACCACTGGGATGCTCAAAGTCTCATGGTCTGTGGGACCAAGGCACATTTTTGTGTCAGAAGCTAGTTAGGCAAATTTTCACTGGGTGGCACTGCAGTCCACCCTGTGGAATTCACCCTGTGGGTCAGCAGTCTTACTAGTTGGCAATGCAGGGTTAAGGCTTTAAACCTAAAAGAGCAGACCTTTTTAAAGTTGTAAATTCAGACCACACATGTGAGATCAAAGGCTTCCAGCAATAGAGAAACAAATGGCCGTACTTAGCACTTCTGTGTGAATTTGTTTGGAGACAATGCAGAGAGGTTGATGGTTGACTTTAGTTTTAGGAATCTAACAGATTCAAAATTTTACAAATAGTTATATAGTTAAAATACATTTTTGACTCATGGATTGCAGGTTTGAACTTTATAGTTTCTGGTTCTTATATCCTTGGATGGTCCAATTGATGCAGGTTGCAGTAGGCTTTTTCTTTGTTGTCTAGAAGGAGGGTTAGATCACAGGGCATGAGGAGAGTTATTTGTAATGTGAAGGGAAGATAACATTTCCTTTCTCCAGTAAAATAAATGAAAGAAGTTCAAAGTAAAATTGAAGACTAGTGCCTCAACACAGACTGAGCAGAAGTGAGTAAAAGTCTGGGTTGTAAATAAGCAGAAAGTGTATTATTTAAACTAAGTTGCAGAGCCTGATGTGAACCTAGCCAGCCAGCCACCCAGCCCAGCCCAGTATCTTGGATAGGAAAGGGAGGAGAGAGAGAGGGTGATAGTTAGAATGACAGGTTGGGTCCAATGAAGGTTTTTTGAGGAATGGGGTAACTATGGCATGTTTGAAGGCATCAGAAACAGTTGCAGTGGAAAGTGAAAGATTGAGGATATGACAGATAGAAGGGATGACAGTAGGAGAGGTAGTGCTAAGTAGATGGGTAGGAATAGGAGCAGAGGAACAGGTAGTCAGTTTGGAGGTGGAAAGAAAATGTGCAGTTTCCTCTTCAGTGATTTCAGAAAAGGAGGAAGGGATTGAAGGGGGGTTGAGAGAATGGGCTGAGGGAAGGAGAGGTGGAGGTGACTTGGTTGAGAATTTAAGGTTAATCTTGTGAACCTTATCATGAATGTACTCAGCCAGAGTCTGGGGAGAAAGTGAAGGGGGGTTGGAGGTGAAGGCACTTTGAGGAGAGAGTTCAGTGTGGCAAAGAGACACCGATGGTTTGAGCCAAGAGACTTTGTCAACTGGATGTAGTAGTCCTGTTAGGCACGTAAAAGAGCAGTCTGGAAGGAGGTCAGCAAGAATTTGAAATGTATGAAGTCAGCATGGGCATGGGATTTCAGCCAAAGGTGTTCAGCAGATCAGTCACAGGAACATATGTAGCAGATTCTAGAGGTCAACCAAGGCTGGGGTTTGTTACATCTTACAGAATGGGGAATTGGAGGAATGAGAGTATCCAGAGCAGAGGAGAGAATAGTATTATGGGAAGAGACAGCCTCGTTGACAGACTTGGATAGCATAGTGGCAGAGCAATGCAGACAGGTTAGATGGTTATTTATTTATTTTATTTTATTTATTTGTTACATTTGTATCCCACATTTTCCCACCTATCTGCAGGCTCAATGTGGCTTACATGGTACCGTAAAGGCGAACGCCAATATCGGTATGAACAAATACAGAGTGATGTTATGGCAGAGTAGAGTTCATGTGTGACAGACACATTGGGGAATCGTAAGGAGGAAGAGTTAAGTTATGTCCCGCATGAGCTTTGGTTACGTTGTGTTGCAGAGTTAAGACATTTAAGTTGGATCGTTAGGATATGCCTTTTTGAACAGGTTAGTTTTTAGTAGTTTCCAGAAGTTTAGGTGGTCATATGTTGTTTTCACGGCATTTGGTAGTGCGTTCCATAGTTGTGTGCTTATGTAGAAGAAGCTGGATGCATAGGTGGATTTGTATTTGAGGCCTTTGCAGCTTGGGTGGTGGAGATTTTGATATGTTTGTGTTGATCTTGAAGTATTTCTGGTTGGTAGGTCTATGAGGTCTGTCATGTATCCTGGGGCTTCGCCATAGATGATTTTATGAACCAGGGTGCAGATTTTGAATGCAATACGTTCTTTGATTGGGAGCCAAAGCAGTTTTCCTCGTAGGGGTAGCCTGTTGCAAACCAACTCCTTGGCTAGAGAAGGAGCTATCCCCCCTTTCTGCTTATTTTTCAGTTGTATTTATATGTCATATAAAGGTTACAAAAACATGTGTACATGACTTCTGTTATACTATTGACCTTTGGACTTTCCCTTACATCATGCCACCTGCATGCCACCTGCATACCAAATATGATCTGCACTTTTGTTCCACAGCTGCAAAATCTTACCACCTCTGCTCTGTTCAACTGTCACCTTCCAACAGGTACTTTCCACAGTGCTAGAAAAATAACAGAAAAACAGGGACTTAGGGGCTTTCCAAAGAAATAACAGGTACAATATGTGCCTCTTCTAAAGAGGGTTAACACTTCTCACCAACTATCACAAAACTTTCCCTTCTTACTCACTCACCCTTGTCCGGTTCTTCTTTAGGTCCATTAATTGTCAAACCTTATAGGTTTCATTTATCAGGACTTGTCCATACAAGAACCATGGAAGAAAAAGGTGTAGCTACTATATACAATACAAACAAACAGTACATTCACTTTTACAGTCCACATCCAAATTCTTATATTATACAGGAAACAAGAATTCATTTCTTATCATTTCCCCAGACCGTTCTCAATGAATGGATATGTGCCCTCCTACCTGCAGATGGGAGACTAAGAATTACTGAGCGATATCATAATAAAAACAGCTGTGCAGCCCAGAGCCTGCCAGTATTTCTCAGACTCCTCAGCATATAGTAGGTGAGTTCCAGTGCAGCCCTTGTCAAGCCTGGCCTGGATTAGGTGTGCCCTTTTGGCCCGATATGTTTAAAAAAATAAAATAAAAAAAGGTAGAGAGCGTAATTTAGTTTAAAAAAAAGAAACAACAGGAGAAAGTTATTATTGTGAGGGGGCCTACCGATGTCTGGTTTTCTTGCCCCGGGGGGGGGGGGGGGGGGGGGGGGGGAAGTCCACACTCCATTATTTGGGTCCTTCCCCTCCTCTTGCTACTAGGAAGGGTTTCTTGAGTGCCTTCTGGGAGAAGAAGAAAACAGCTGCCAAAAAAAAAAAAAAAGAGAGAGAGGGAAGAGACACATACACTGTAGTTTTACTAAAAAGGTGCTCAGGCAGAGCCTTCAGAGTCTGGTTTTCTTTCTCCAAGTAGATACAATAAAAAAAAAAAAATAAAGAAATGATTACAAACTTGTAATAATAACAATAAGATAAAACAATAGCAAAAACAATATTACATTTTGAAGCTGCTCCATATTTTCCCCAGCAGGGTCACTTTTCTTACCTGGTAGGGGCAATTACAAGATAACATCACCATAAGAAATCTAATGTTTATCACATCAAAACAATCTCTGAAATCAATGCCTATAAGTCTCTTGACTTACACAAAGGAATCTTAGTCAACATCCACAGTTTACAGCTGTCAACATCTTTTGGTGAACAGCTGATTAATTGATTCCATGTTATAAAATGATGTCCTAAATTCCTTCATAGCTGATGTAGCTGAATAGGCTAAGCTTTTATTACCCTTCACTGGCCATAAATGTTGCAGCAGAGATTTGTGTGTTCTGTTGCTAGGATAGGACTTGTTTACCAGCAGTGGGTTATTCACAGTGAGACTGGCAAAGCCCCAGCAAATGATAGGGCAATCTGGAGCTGAATGCAATTGAAACAATGCCTCTTCTGTGAGACGCTGCCAAACAACAGGGAGCTTAGAAGTGGAACAGAAGCTTTAAGTTGCTCTTAGCCAGGGCACAAAACCATTTCAAAAGACAATTCGAAATCAGAAGATTTTCAGCTCTCTATTCCCTTGTACTTGGAGTTAAAATATGGAACTCTCTACCTATTGCCATCAGAACAGAAAACAGCTTCCTTTGCTTCAGGAAGAGGCTAAAATCCGTTCTTTTCCCAAAGACTACTTCATAACAATCAATTGACTTCTACCTCCTAGTATCATCCATTATCCTTTCCTATAATGGTTTTTGTCTCATGCATTACACCAATGATCTCTAATTGTTCTCATACCTCACACTAACATTATCGGCTTTTGTCTCACCTAGAATGTAAAACACACTGAACCCTGGAAAGGGGATATTAGCGGTATACAAGAATTGATTTGATTTGATTTCTCCTATTATAGTTATCCACCTTTGACCCCTACTGAACATTGCAGTTTGCTCTTTAAGGCTATCAGGCTGGACCATAGTCCTCAACTCATAATAATTGGAAAGTACAAGCTAGAGATAAACATTTCAAAAAGAGAAAGGTAATGCGGGATATTTATGTTAGTTGGACAATTTAGCTCTAAAGTGATGACAACAAGAATTAGACATTGTACATGCTCTTCAGGGTGCGGGTTGTTGAACGTTTTGTGTTGCAAAAACACTGTGGGATCAGCATTCTCCTCCTTACACTCCTCGTACCATCCTCGGCTCAAAAGCATGTTACCTTTCATCTACCTGGATCCGAAGCTATATTAAACCTGTAGTGGTCAACACAGAAGTTCCATAGCATACAGAGCCCTATTGTGCTTATATGATCAGACAGGACAAGATTGCAAAGTAATGAGTGGATTAGCCTTCTGAAAACTTCAACATCAGAGGGTTGCAGACTGGAATGGGGTGGAGGAGTAGCCTAATGGTTAGAATAGAAGGCTGAGAAATCAAGAACCCAGGTTTAAATCCCATGGCAGCTCCTTGCACAAACCCCTTAACCCCTCATTTCTTCAGAATGGCTGGGGATGGTACTAGCAGTCTGCCTCAACACAGGAAACAGCAAAGGTGACTAAAAAATATAATGACAATGCTTTCATAGTCTAAAAATTTATTGTACAGCACTAGACTTGACACAGCCATGTTTCAGCCGACTGGCCTGCCTCAAGAGTCTCTCGTTTTCAGTTTTTGGATTAAAGACGTTTTACTGTCAGTCCAGAGAATGGTTTGATACCTTGAGTTGTGCGGTATAAGGCCTTAATCCATTTATCTACGCTGATGATGTCACATTATACATCCCCTTCAAACATGATCTGGCGGAAATCACCAACGAAATCAAACTAAGCTTAAACGTCATGAACTCATGGGCAAATGCATTCCAACTAAAACTCAATACTGAAAAAACACACTGTCTCATCATCTCATCCCAATACAATACCTACAAGCCCACAAACATTAACACCCCAGGATACACCCTCCCTATCTCAGACAGGCTGAAAATTTTCGGAGTAACAATCGACTGTAACCTATCACTAGAGACCCAAGCGAATTCCACCATAAAGAAAATGTTTTTCTCAGTGTGGAAACTCAAACGTATGAAACCATTCTTCCTGAGGGAAATATTTCGTAACATGGTACAGTCAATGGTACTAAGCCACGCAGATTACTGTAATGGAATCTATGCGGGATGCAAGGAACAAATCATAAAGAAACTTCAGACTGCCCAAAACACAGCAGCCAGGCTTGTATTTGGAAAAACACGTTTTAACAACACCAAACCACTCTGAGAAAAACTGCACTGGCTACTAATCAAAGAACATCACTTTCAAAATCTGCACAACTGTCCATAAAATTATCTACGGCGAGGCACTGGGATACATGGCAGACCTTATTGACCTGCCAACCAGAAACACCACAAAATCTGCACGATCATACCTAAACCTCCACTACCCAAGCAGCAAAGGACTCAAATATAAATCCACCTATGCAACCAGCTTTTCCTACCTAAGCGCACAACTATGAAACGCATTACCAAAAGCAGTAAAAACTACGCTCGACCACCTAAATTTCCGGAAATCACTAAAGACAAACCTGTTCAGAAGAGTATACCCCACCGACCCAACATAAAAATACCTGGACACTTGCAACACAATGTAACCAAAGACCATAATGGACATTACCTGACTCTTCTTCCCCCTTTCCCTCCCTAAGTTCCCCCCAATTGTACCTACCATACATGTACCTCATTCTACCACAATATCACTTTGTATTCATTCATACTATATATTTGTTCCAACTGGAATCGGCTAATGCCATTAACGGTCATATGTAAGCCACATTGAGCCTGCAAAAAGGTGGGAAAACGTGGGATACAAATGTAACAAATAATAATAATAATAATAATATATTGGTGGAGCCTCCATTGCATGCACATCTCTCTCATGAATATTCATTCTGGATATCCTGAAAAACTGACTGGCTGGGGTGCCTCCAGGAACAGGTTTGGAAACTACTGCCCTATTCACCTGTTCAGTATCCTGTCTGTTTTAATCATTCCTACAAAAAGTAATTCCTTAATCCCTTATTTGTCCTGTTTGTCTGTCTTGAATAGACTGAAAGCTCTGTCGAGCAGGGACTGTCTCATATGTGTTTTGTGTACAGCGCTGCATACGTCTAGTAGCGCTATAGAAATGATAAGTAGTAGTAACATTTATACACCAGTATGCAGGTAAAAGCTAAAATTCTGGCTATGTGCTATTCTATAAATATGTGTATATCTTCCAGAGCATGTATTTTACATGTAGGTGTACACTTAGGCAGAGTCTGGGCGGGACTCACACTTATGCATATATCTTTAGCAGTTAAGTGAATACTTCACCTGTTACACTAGGATTCTCTAAAGGAGCATAGGCACCTTGTAGGCGCTCTCTGGATGCATATATAGAGGGAAGGGGATGTGATTTGATATACTGCTCTCTGTGGTTACAATCAAAGTGGTTTACATATTATATACAGGTAATTATTTTGTGCGTGGGGAAATGGAGGGTCAAGTGGCTTACCCAGGGTCACACGGAGCTACAGTTGGCATTGAACTCAGTTCCCAGGTGACTGCACTAACCATTAGGTTAGTCCTCTGCTCCAGATGGAAGGTGAGGAGGGGAGGGGAAAGGAAGAGAATTATCAGGCCAGCCATTAAACCCAGAATTACTGTGGAAGTATGTTGGTCAGCTCCTGCATTGTCAGCTCCATCCTGTCAGTTTTCTGAATGTGATGTTGGTACAGCACCTTCGAAAGTGGAGGGCCCAGAGCAGTCAGCTCAGTTCATCTTAACCCCCTTAAGAATGGCCTAAGGGTCAAATTTACTCAGGGGTCCTTTTACTAAGCTGCGGTAAAAGAGGGCCTGTGCTAGAATCAGCGCATGTTTTACGATGAGTGTTGAGGTCCCCTTTTATCCCAGCAGGTAAAAGGCTGTCTCAAAAAGAAATGACTGTGTGGTAAGTAAACCACTTGCCATGCGGCCATTTCAGGGGGGAGCACTTACTGCCACCCATTGAGGTGGTGGTAAGGGCTCCTGAACTAACCTTGTGGTAACCAGACAACATGGTGATGCCCAATTACTGCTGGGTAAACACCGATGTTACGAAAATACTAAAGGGTGTGGTAACAGGCTTGCCTTGCGCCAATCTAGAACTACCAGAAATAGCACGTGCTGGGGGTAGGAACTACTGCAGGGATCCTGAGGTAGTTCTGGATTGGCGCACGGCAAGCCTGTTACCACACACCAACCCTTTAGTAAAAGGGCCCCTAAGACTGCTATCCCACTTTCTGTTTACAGGAACAACAGTTACCTAGTGAAAACATTTCAGATCAAGCTAATAGAAAGCAAAGAAAACTATTCTGGAGATGTAGTCCAGCATTATTGTCTAATCATTGACTAGAGACACTAACACTAAAAATTAACTGTGCTACGAGAGAACCAAGGAGAAAGGACAGAGATGGTGAATTATAACTGTCACCTGTATACCGTTTTCCTAGATGCTAATGCTGAAGTAGCTGGAGCTCCTGCTGCACCTTTGGATGTGAAGTGTTTGGATGCCAACAAAGACTATGTCATCGTTTCCTGGAAACAGCCAGCTGTTGATGGTGGAAGCCCTATCTTGGGCTATTTTATTGACAAGTCAGTTACCAGCACACCCATGGGGCTGACCCTAAGTAGCGGAGAGTCCCCCAATTACCATTGTGTATTTCTCTCTCTTTCCTTATCCCCCCTCCCTTCTCCACTGCTATTGTGATCTTTCTCCCCTCCAGCTCCTGCCTCTTCCTCTGCTAGCTTCAATCTGAAGTGTGATTGGTTGCTGCTCATGGGTCTCATCAGACTATGGAGTCCCATGTGTTCAAACTTCAGACTGAAGCAGATATAAGAGGAAGAAAATGTGAATAAGAGGCACTTCTTTCCTCCTGACAAGAGGAAAAGAATGCAGGGGGTGCATGATAATGCAGTCATGCTGAAGAACAGAGAAATGTAGGACCCTCCACAGCACCAGGGTAGTCACCCCAATTCACCTGCCATGCAAAATGGCCCTGTACCTACTAGTGCCATGCATTATTATTCAGTACACTTAACCTGTCCAAATTCAGGGCTTATGAGTCCAGATTGAGGGACTCTAAAAAATAATATTTGATTATGCAATGTGTGGCTGTCACAGTACCCAGTGAATAAACATACATGGCCATTTTCTTTGCATTCAAGTCAGAACCCTTAGGCTGTACAGGATTCATTGCATGTAAGAGACTGCTATTCAAAGCAATTTATGCAGTTAACTTCAGAGTTAACCCAATAAATCAGGTTTGAAATTCAGGTCCACTGAGAATGTACGTTTTGACCATACAGCTTGGTGTTCACTCAAAGATTATCCACATAAAAGTGGTACAGCCTGGAAGTATTACAAGGGAATAGATTCCAGGTAAGCAGATAAAATCAATAGTCAGCAATATCTGGATACCTTATGCAGTTAACTTGGACTACACAAGTAGCTCTCCTGATATTAACTAAAGGGTCCATTCACTAAGCTACAGTAAAAGTTGCCTTAGCTCTCCCTTAACTGGGTTTTCCCATGTGCTAAAGCCATTTTTACTGCAGCAGTAAAATAACTGATTCACCATTTATTGCATTAATGGCCATGCGCTAATGTTGCCATTAGCACATAACCATTTAAAAAATGTAGTGTGTGTGCACTTACTGACACCTATTTGGTAGGTGGTAAGGGCTCATGCACTAATCCTGTGATAACTGACTAGCATGGGACACACCCCTCCAACAAAATTTTAAAATATGTTTTAGCATGTGCCTAGCGCGCACCAATTTGAAACTTACTACAGAACTCCTCAGCGCGTGCCTCAGTAAGCCATCTTAAGTTGTGTAAAAAGGCCCCTAAATCACTTCTCCGGTTATCTTAAGGATCACGTATCCCATATTCTGACTTAATTGTACCAGTCAGCTAAAATCCTCTTAAAGGGGTCCTTTTACTAAGCTGTGGTAAAGGCTAGCAGTTGCACGTGTTCTTGCCGTACACCACGGCCCCTTTTACCGCAGTAGCTAAAAAGGCCAAAAAAAATAAATGGCCATACAATAAGCTCACACTTGCTGCATGGCCATTTCGGGGGGGGGGGGGGGGGGGGAGGGGGAGAGAGCACTTATCAGCACCCATTGAAGGTAGCGATAAGGGCTCCCTCGCTAACCCAGCAGTAACAGGGCAGCACGCAACACTGCCTAATTACCACCGGGTAGCCCCCTGTGGAAATCATTTTAAAAATATTTCCGCTAGCACCGGAAATGGTGCGTGCTGGGGGTGGAACTACTGCCCTTTAGTAAAAGGGCCCCAGATTTAATTGGATAGTAATCTGCTTCACTTTAAAGTGGAATTCTTCTTCCCTACTTATTATGCTTTAAATGTACCTAATTTATGACTATGTTTATTAATGATTTGATGAATAGCCCAATCCTGGGCAATCCCATATCTAAGCGATTTACAAAATTTACAAATATATAAAAAGAAAAGAAAAGAGAGTCTATGAAAACTAACTATGAAAATATCCTCTGCAGCCTGAGAGTTCTGTCTTGAGTAGACTTTTTGTGTCTCAGATCAATATGTTTATTATTATTGTTTTGAAATTTAAGAAAAATGAATTTATTAGAGGGTAATTGCTCTTATTATCTATCCTGTGACACAGATTAAGGGGTCCTTTTACTAAGTGACGGTAAGCACTATCACGTGCTTCCCACATGCCAAAATGCATTACTGCGGGGCATGCTCAGGTGCCATGCGGTAGTTCAGGCATCTGCACATGCTTCCCTGGCGCTAAAAATATGCTTTAGTGCATCCCGCATTAGGGCCATTATCCTTTGTATTTTTTTAGCACTGGGGCATGTTTGGGGGTGGAAAGTAAGTGTGCTCAGAAGCTAATGCCGGTGCTAGAGGCGATTAGTGCCGGAATAGCGCTGGCATTAAGCTACGTACAATGCTCAGACGGCTCTGTCGCTAGAAACAACCTGCCCGCTAAAATTCAGTGCAAATGATAAATGCTTTAAAAGGGATGATGAAGCAGGTCGTCAGGTAGTCCATCTCATGCTCAGAGAACAGCGCAGGAATACTGGAAACTCACCACCAGCTTGAAATATGTGCTACATTTAACAGTGTAGTTATCAAGGTGGGCTACTCCTAAGATGGGTTATTTTACTACTAACTATTTTAACAGAGGCAGTGGCGTTCCTAGGTCGGCTGCCACCCGGGGCAGATCGCTGCTGCGCACCCCCCCCCCCCCAGGTGCAGCAGCGTCTGTCCTCCCAGGGGGCAGCACGACCCCCCCCCCCCAATGCAATGCCCCCCCCCCCCCCGGCGCATCAACCCCCCCCCCCCCCCTCCGGGTGCATTCTTAGCTGCAGAGAGCAGCCGCTAGGCTGTCGGCTCTGCTGGCTGCCCCGGAACAGAAAGTAACCTGTTCCGGGGCACAGGGAGCAGGGAACCAGCGGAGCCGACAGACACGCAGCTGCTCTCTGCACCCCTCCAGCAGCGTGCACCCGGGGCAGACTGCCCCCACCGCCCCACCCTTGCTACGCCACTGAACACAGGTCCCATTTTATGCAATGAAACTAGTTACTAATAGCTAGGATTATCGGTAAAATAACACGTCTTAACAGTAGTCCACGTTGTTAACGTCCCTCCTTAAGGGGAAGCCTCATTACAACACAGAAAAGTCAACATAACGTAACATATCAGCCTTATTATAACACAGAGCAGTTCATATTCAAAAGCACTTGTCTGAGTAAGAGTGGCCATTGAATACTTCTTCTAACTGCCTCAGCACTATCTGGAGGATGCCAGGACAGTCCATGGGTGGACCTTGGGCAGAGCCAGAGGTTATTCAGTTAGCGGTAGTATTCAGCAGCACTATCCAGATAACTTGGGACAGCAAAAAAGCTATGGTAAGTGCAATCTGAATAAGCAGCTGAATTTTGCAGATATCCAGATACTGCCATTGAACATCCGGAGTTTTTTTTTTTGCCTGCCATAGCTGGTGTTAAAAAAAAGAACACCCTGACTGCCGTTGGCTGAATATCAGGAGGGAAGAGATTTTCACCTTATCTTGCATTCTTTTAAGGTCTTTTCTCAGGAAAACACATGCACTGTAAAACCAACAGCCCCCTTCCACCAACTGCAGGAAAACCCCCAATTTTAATATTAAGAGACATTTTCCCCAGGATTTCTATATGAAATAATGAGCACTAAATTGGCAATAATTAGATTTATGCCACGTTTTCGTTGGTGTAAATGGAGGTGCTTAGTTTTAGGCACTGAGATATCAACTAAGCATATTCTATATACCAAGCCTAAATCTAGGCGCCGCTTATAGAATGCACGTAGTCAGCATTGATTTCTGCGCCTGTTTTTTAGGCCTCATATCAAATCTCCCCCTTTATATTAAAAAAGAAACTGCACAGATCTTCTCATAGTCTTGCATTGATCTTGTGCTACATATATCACTTTTTCCATAACAGCCTGAGCTCGCCGTTTCTTGATCTCAATCAGATGTAGACGGTGATTCCATAGTTTATATTCTCATTACTGCTTTGTTTGTCTCTACCAGATGTGAGGTGGGCACCACTCACTGGTCCCAGTGCAACGCTACACCAGTGATGTTTGCTCGTTTCCCAGTCACAGGATTAATTGAAGGTCGCTCCTACATATTCCGAGTGCGAGCTGTGAACAAGTGTGGAATTGGCAATCCATCTCGTGTATCAGAGCCAGTAGCAGCTCTTGATCCTGCAGACAAAGCCAGACTTAAAAGTAAGAATTGTTTATCACTATGCAACTGTCTACTGGAGAGAGGTTTTGACAGGTGAAGCCTTTGCCACAGAGCAGAGGGATTCTATTGTCTGATGGAGACAACAGGGCTCCTTCAATTTATCGAAGTTATCTACATGGTCATTACTGCTGCAACAGGAGCTGTTTAAGGGGATCAGTCTTCGGGGAGAATCCTCCTCAAGCCTTTGACTAACAAAGAACCCCAAGTTGCCAGTTGCACTGCCTAGAAAAAAGAGGCTTAAAAAGTGGAAAAAAGATGTGTATTATATTCATCTACAGATTAGTCTATTTATTTATATTTTGCTATATATATACAAAATTTGAAGGCATTATGGGAACAATATTGAGGTTTCCACATGAGTCTTTTTGAATAATGCTTATTTCACTATTCTGAAGATGTTAAGCAAATTGTAAGTTTTATATCAAGCTTCAACTACTGTACATCATCTTGGGTGAATCTCTTCATAAACGTGGTGACTAAATCCCAATAAATAAATTTAGTAGCATAGAAAATGGCGGCAGATAAAGACCAGAATGGCACATCTAGTCTGCCCAGTAAGGTGGATACATGCAGCATACCCTCTCATGCCTTTGTTTAGGGTTGTTCCTGCCACGTTTTGGCAATTACAACCCCTTGCCCCCCCCCCTCATGTCATGTGAAAGTTATTTAAGTTTTACTTGTAGTGGGAATGCTCTACAGTTTGCTGTGTAGGGATTCTCTGATTTTATCTCACGCCTTTTTGAATGCAGTCACTATTTTTGTATGACTCTACTGTTCTCCAGTTTGGATTAGATTTTTCTCTTCATGATAAACTATATTTGTCAGGATAAGTGGAAGGTTGGGGCTTGGGGACCTCCACCAACAGACAGTGCATCAATTTGTGGGAGGCCTGAGCCCAAATTGGGGGGGGGGGCAGGCCCCAAGCCCCCCCCCCCCCCCATGGCTACTCCACTGCTATATCCTTTACAGTTGTTCTATTTTCTACCTGCACCATTTAGCTCTCTCTAAGTTTGAACTGTGTATTTCCCAAAACCCCATACTTTTCTCATGACGCTGAAAGAGCAGTGAAGGAATCAGGGCACCCTGCAGTATAAATTCACTGAAAAGTCAGACGAAAATAGAATAGCTGTTCCACAGGCCAACAAGCCTCTGCATAAAATTTAGGGGGAGGGGATTAAAAAAACGGAGTGACAGCCAGCTTGAAAGGAATGAGTGGAGAGACAGGATATTGTGAAGGCTGACTGGTGGGGATGGTGGGTGGATTCTGGAATTGAGACTGGTTGGGATTTCATAGGAGAAGAGTTTGTACAGACAGGAGCTGATGAAGAACATGTGTGGGATGAAGGGCTGGGGGGACATGTAGAGAAAATGTGGGAGGGATTTGGACTTGGGGGACAACAGAGTGTAAGGGAGTAGACTTTGTTTTAGTTACATGAGTCACATAAGCAGACAGGCCGACCACATCATCAGAGGGAGAAGCAACCATGCCAGCTGCATCCTTGTAGGGGGAATCCCCCATGTTGTGTGCTGTAAACTTTGCTTGACAACAATCTTGACTCTCACATATGCCATGATGTAGGAGTTTTCCCTTACCAGCCGAACCTTCTGAGGATCTCCCCTTGAATGCAGCGCTGGTGGATCTCTGCTGAATTTGTTCTGATGCCTAGCCTCTGAATGCATAAACTTGCAGAAATCCAGTGGTATTGCACGCAAGATCCACTGCAGTTTTTTCACCTGGTTGTTCATGTTGTATAAACTATACCTATCTGTAGGTTATAAAGACTCATACTTAGCATTTCATTGCACTATGATATGTGGAAGGTGATGATGAAGGTGCCCTCTTCCTTCCTCCCAGTGGACTGATAGAGCTATAAGCCTGGTGATTATTCTCTTTATACTCTATACCTGCACTGATGGAGTGTGGGTTGAACGACATTAGGGCAGACATAACATTGTTTATGTTCTATATCCACAGGTTAGTAATAAACTTCCTTCTGGTCTACTATTGCATAAAACACTTCAGGAGCTTTGTGGTCAGATATTGTACGCTGTAAGTACTATGCAGTGGTGCAATGTCTTTCCCTCAGGATTCCTAAGACAAGGCTTTGATGGCAAAATGCACGAACATCCCCTCATTCTATAATCTAGACTAGAACCTAAATATAAGTGCAATTTGTACACTAAGATTACAGACTACTAGAACATATGTGCATAAATGTAACAGTCATATGCATAAGTGCTCTCTGTATGTGCAATGTGCATAGGGGGAAATTCCATAAATAGTACTCAAAAATGGGTGTAAAAAAATTGGCATGGACTGCTGTTCCATAAGGGACGTGTGTCCTTTAGTGAATAGTGTGTAACACCGATTTCCGTGCCTAATATTGGGCACCAGACTTACGCCTGCTGAAACCTGGTATAAATGCTGGTGCCCAAGTTAGGCACACTTACCCGGTATTCTATAACTACACATGTAACTTTTCTGGGATGCCCCTGATACGCCATGTCCCTGCCCCCTTTTGGGATATGCGCTATGGGACTTAGGTGCCCTGCCTTATAGAATAGTGCAAAGCCAGATACGCACACAAATCGTAAGAGGTGCCAATTAAAAATCAATAATTGGTTGTTGGCACTCAGGTCCTTTTAGTAAGGTACGCTGAAAAATGGCCTGCACTGTTGTAGGCGCATGTATTGGACGTGCGCAGGTCCATTTTTCAGCGTGCCTGCAAAAAAGGCCTTTTTTTAATGCTGAAAACAGATGTGCGGCAAAATAAAAATTGGCGCATGTCTATTTTGGGCCTCAGACCACCCATTGACTTAGCAATAAGGTCTCACAAGTTAACTGGGTGGTAATCGTTAGTTCGCTTACACTGCCGATTACCGCCCAGTTAGTGCCACGTGATAAAATATATTTTCTGCCGTGCATATCAGACATGCGTAAAAAAGGGAATTACCACCCGGGGCTCATGGTAGCTGGGCAGCAGTTCCAAATTGACGTGCATTGGACGCACGTAGGCGCCTACACACCTTAGTAAAAGGGCCCCTCAATTATTGACAGTTAAGAGCTCATTAATCAATTAATTATTTTTGCATATCTTGGCAGCGTGCCCAAATTTGGGTACCATATACAGATGTGTATTTACAAGGGGGTGTGGGTGTGTATGCGGGCAGCATGTAGCAAAAGAGAAGGTCTAAAAGTACACAACCAAAACGGCAAAAAAGAAGCACAAATGAGCCTTAAATAGTGGAACAATACAGTATCATTTAATTCAATAGACCCGACACGGGCCGTGTTTCAGTGCAAACTGCGCCTGCCTCAGAGGTCAAATAAAAGTCCAAAACTAAAGTCCAAAAAAGGGGTAGTTCAAAACAATACTGCGTAATAGTTGGCGGCAGAACAAACAATACATTCTTATGCATTGAAGGCTTCCAACAGGTTTGCTCACGTATGCTTCTTTTGTGCTGTATATGTGGGCAGGGCTGGGTGGGTCCCACATTTAGGCACCTAACCCAGGATACTATGCAACATTTAGGTATGTATTTACACCTGTCATAGACCGGGCAGAAGTGCTCCTGCCTGAATGTTGGCATATAAATTTCAACTTACAGTCCATTCTATAATGGCCTCTAGGTGTCCAGATGCCGCTGTAGAATACCTCTTCGCAACCAGCATATCATGCACATTTTGATGCTTCTCTTTTGACACACTATATGGAATTCCCTCCTATATGGTTTGCTATTCTGAAAGCAGTTTCACCCATCTTTCAGGTCACCCTTCTGCTCCATGGACAGGACAGATCATTGTTACTGAAGAGGAACCGGCTGGTAAACACATATTTTCTAAAATCTTTAAAGACTGGCTACCTTAAAACTGAAAGCCCCTTACTGGAAGTATAACATCAACATTTTAAGTAATCAAAATTACATTTAAAGTACCTATGACACCTTTTACCCAATCTCTTAGCAGGGCATTGCTGGATCCAGGACTAGCTTGGCAGGAATCCCCTGGGGGGGGGGGGGGGGGGGGGAGGGGGTCCTGTAGGTCCTTGTACAGCTGGAACCTGGTGCCCTCCCGCACTGGGGAACTAGAAAAGATTTCTTTCCCTTCTCAGGAATACTGAAAAACATATATATGATGTGAACAAGGCTGGCTGGCTGGCAGTCTTTACAAGTTTTATTGAAGTATCCATTTATGAGTTTATATATGTACAGAGAGTACATTTAAATAAGTTAACAAGACTTTAACTAATCAAAGAAAATAAAATAATCTTCTAAATGCTCCTATAAGAAATCAAGTAACCCATTTGAATAGTCGGGATTTTAATCCCGTTTAAACATAGGAGAACATTCTCTTGTGTTTCCCCATGTTCCACTACAGTTATTCTTCACATTATACCTACTTAACCTGACTCGGGGGTCATTTTATAAAGCCTTTTCAATGTGTAAAGTATGTTTTACACCTAGAAAACAGCTGTTATAAAATTGTTGAGATAAATGCATATGTATGCTTGTGCATTCCAACAACATTACATGCACTTGTATGTGATCCATTCATAGGCGTTACAAGGTCAGATTTGGGTGGAGTTAGTAGACGTGGTTATTTTGTAAAATAATGCTGTGCACCTATTTGCACAAAATTCGTGCAAGAGCATAGTAATATATTAAAGATTACTCTGGAAGCTTAATTTATAAAGATACTAGGGAGGAAGTTATCAATGTGAGCTACCATTAAAATGTTTGATTATACTGTTAAACTCAGTTATTAGTAATTAGGTCTCACTGCATAAAGGGCCGGGTTCAATATAAGGCATCTTAAATGTAGGCATGTTGTAATAATGTGCATAGCGCTATTCCATAAACTGTGTTTACAATAAGACACAGTTTATTGAATGGCGCATAGGCAGGGAGGAAAGCGTGCACATTTAGGTGTGGCCATTTATGCCGCTGGAAACCCTGGTGTAAATGCCCGCACATAAATGTACACGGGTTCCGCCAAATTCTATAATTACGTAAATGTGATTGACACCCCTTTGACACACCTACACTTCTCCCATGGCCACACCCACTTTTCAGCTGCACATGTTGGAATTTATGCACATCTCTTTTTAGAACACACCTAAATAAAATCCGTGTGTAAATTCCAATTAGTGATGATACTTGGTTGTTATCGGCCAATTATCATGACTAATTGGCTTGTTGCCCAATTGAGTAGCACATATAAATTGGACACACACAATTTAACACGCGCTACTCACCACGCCTTATATAGAATCTAGGGGAAAAAGGGACCCGTGCTAAAATAGCACATCTTAACAGTAGCCCATGTTGATTACTATATTCCTTTGACACCTGTGTTGCCTTTATGAAATAAGCACGTTTTTAGAAATTTCTCACAGGAACCCTGTTATAAAATTGCCCAAAATACATTTAACTCTTAGTAGTTATAAGTTTGCTCTGTGAAACTTGAAGATGCATAAATGACTATGTACAGGTGTGAATATCTACAGAGAAGAACAGATTATCTTCAAAGCAGGCCCTACTTCTGCTGTCACAGGGAACTAAGAACTTCGTTTCTGTTATCCATTTGCATAGAGGGTGTTGTTCCTGGCCCACCTACAGATCTCAGTGTTGCTGAAGCCACCAAAAGCTATGTTGTTCTGAGCTGGAAGCCTCCTGGACTGCGTGGGCATGAGGGTATCAGGTACTATGTGGAAAAGGTAAAACAATTGTCAGTTTTCTCTGTGTGTCTTTCCATATCTGCTCTCGATCTCATTATGTGAGCATAGGATGGTGGGATTATTTAGAGCAGCAAAACAGAAGCAAAAATACTCTGCAATCATACTGTGACCACTGTCAACATACTATATGTTTGTTGTTTCTTCATTGCTGGATGTGCTTTTTAATGTGCCAGTAAAGATTTGTGCTTTTGACCCCTGAAAAAGGCGGGTGGGCCAAAACTTGGGTCATTTTCCAGTAAATCTATTTAAGGCTGAATCTGAGATTCCTCCTTACTTGGACTATCTCTGCTCGGGATTGTTTAGAGATCACAAATACTATAGCACAAAATACACTCCTCAAGAACTCTGGTAAACATTCACATGTATAAGGAATGGTGGGGGAAAAAGCCTCAAAGAGCTCCAGGTAAAATACCTTTGGAACTAAAAGCTCTTCATCACTAGCAAAAAAAACCCCCACACCACCAAATTTTCAATTTTATCAATTGACAATACTATAAAAAGTGATATCCCATAGTGTAGCAACAAGTCAACGAAAAGTGAGTGGTACTTCAAAGAACATCTCTAAATGTTCAAAAGTGAATATTAGAACATTTTGACCATGTCATAGAGACAACACTGATGACAAGACAAAGAATTTATGCAAAATGTCATAGATCTCATAAAGACAAGAAGTGTAAGTGACTTCCTACACACATGACCTATGAAAGATTATTTAACATATATGGGGCCGATATTGAGACTGATGGAGGGAGCCCAGCTAACTCCTGCGGTCAGCGGAGCGCCCATAATTTCAATGTCAAGGCTGTATCCGACGACCAGCACCGAATTTCCAGAGTTTTTTGCGCGCTAAAACATAACTGGTTAAGCTGATATTCATCGACTGACCAGCTACGTTATAGCGGAATAGGTGTTGCTATGGGGTGGCAAGTGCCACTCCAAAAAAAGGGCTTGCCACCCCAGTTCTTGAACTTGCAGGAAGTGCCCCAACACTCAATCGGCTGTCATCAGCCCTAGCACTCAGCTCCAGTCCCACTAAGTCAAACGGCATTAAAATGAACTGAAAAATGGGGCCTTCCCTCTTGCCTGCACTATTATTATTACCTCTGCCAGTCCTGATTCCGCTCTCAAGCTGAAGTCACTTCCTGTTTTTGAGAGGTGGGACTAGGACCAGCAGAGGCAATAGCAGCACAGGTAAGAGGGAAGGCTCCACGGTTTCTGTTTCCTTTATTGCCATTCGATTTAGCGGGATTGGAGTTGAGTGCTAGGGCTGATGGCAGCTCAGTGAGGGTCAACAAGGAACAGAAGAAACCAACATCCACAGATGCAAACAGTCAAAACAAACACAGCGAGGGTGACGAACAAACAAACAAACAAACAAACAAACAGGAAAATGCTCTCTGATGCTTCAAAATCTGGAAAATTTGAAGTACCAGAGAGCGTTTTCCTGTTTGTTCGTCACCCTTGCTGTGTTTGTTTTGTCTTTTAGCTATGTGAGTGTACCACTGCCTAGGGAATATGTTTGTGGAGGTGGAAGAAGGGGAGATAGTCATTGGAGAGAATAGGGTGACAAGGGAGATACTGGATTGGGATGGGAAAGAGAGGGGGTAGTAGAAGGATAGGGAAGATGGTTAAATGGCTGGTCTAGGAGAGGGGGAGAGAGAGGAGATGCTAGATCAGATAGGGAGAGGAAAAAAGGGACATGGGAAGATGCTGGACATGGGGGTTGTAGGGTGAAGAAAAATACTGGGTATGGGGTTAGTAGGAAGATAGATGGGAGATGCTGGACATGGGGGGACAGTGAAAAGGCAAAGGGAGCACTGGACATGGAGGGAATAAGGAGATAGGGGAGGTGCTGACAGAAGTGGAGGTAAAGAGGGGCATAGAGGGACACTGGATATAAGGAAACAGTAGGGTGAGGGGGCAGATGCTGGATGGAGGTGAAGGTGTTGGATGGAAGAGGGGAGAGAGAATATGATGGATAGAGGGGGCAAGAGAAAGAGAGAGAGAGAGGACATACTGGTCAGAAGAGTGAAAATAGAGAGGGAAAACTGTACAGAGGGGAGGACAGAGAGAGAGAAAAAGATAAGATGCCAAAAGGGGAGAGTTAGCAAAAAACTGGAGAGTAATAAAGATGAGGGTATTAATAAAGGTGGGAAAAAAGAGCAAACAACAGCCAGCATGGTAAAAAGGTGAGGTGAAACAGACTATCAGCGCCAAAAGAACATCCGTCAAAAAATGGAAAAAGAATCCGAATGAAGAAAATAAGAAGCCCAAGAAAAACAAAACTATCTGATAGGGAGTGGGAAGTGGACCAATGACTCCAGGGAAACAGGACTATGGTGGGAAAAGAAACAACTTTATTCACAGACTCGACACAGTACTGTGTTTCGGCCACAGGCCTGCCTCAGGAGTCTCGATCAATCCTTGAAGCTTGAAAAGTGAATGTAATATCGGGTAGTCTTGATAAAGACTATAACCAAAGAGTGACGCTACATTACCTGTATTATATTGTTATAGTCTTTATCAAGACTACCCAATATTACATTCACTTTTCAAGCTTCAAGGATTGATCGAGACTCCTGAGGCAGGCCTGTGGGGCATTCACTAAAGACATGTGCGTTATTATAGAATTTAGGAGAGCTGTGCCTAACTGATGCATGAGTATTTACACTAGGTTTCAGTTGGTGTAATTCCTCACTCCCAAAGTTGGGTGTGGATCTCGGTGCTACGTGCTGTTGTATAAACAGTGCCATTTATAGACTAGAGTCCATTACATACTTTCAATAAAACTTCTAATGTGAATTCTTTGAGTCCGTTGGACGTTTTGTTTTACATCTTCTTTGGTGTCACCTTCACTGTTTTTGACTGCTTGTATCGACCTGTGTGAGGGTTCTTTGTTCTTCTGTGCTTGTCGATAAACTCCCTTCATACATTCAACTGGAAGTAAATTATATGCAATTGCGAAGGAAGCTGAAAACTTGGGGGCGCTGTTGAGCAATTGACGAAGATGGACGCTTGAAGTTTTTCTCTCCCCTGCTTCAGTTAGAACATCGCTCTAAATCAGAGTTTCTTCGGACCTTCCTTCTTGATTACTTAATCGCTAATTTAGTCATGTCTCTATCCAAAACGTCGAAAACAGATTCAGCTAGCCTGCCTCTGACCGGTTCCAAAAGATCGAAAAGAGATCTGCTTACTCCGGAAAAGGCCTCGCAATCAAGATTGCCACCTTCCACGGCTGAAATCATAATGGAAGGCATAAAAACACTAAAAAAACTCACCACAAAACATTTTCAAACAACATGTGATCTTAAGGCGGACCTGCAATCCCTTTCTTCTAACTTGGCGGCTTTCACTCTCTGAGTGGAGTCGTTGGAGACGCGTGCAGACCAAACTTCACTTTTGATGGTGCAGCAACAAGAAAAATCCGAACAGCGTTTTCATAAGCTGGAACTCGAAATTGAAGATCTTTCAAACAGAAATAGAAGAAATAACATACGAATTATCAGATTAAAGGAAGGTGCAGAGAGTACTGATGTTACTTAATTTCTCTCTACCTGGCTCCCGCAAGCTCTAAAATTAGAAACCGGCCTCCCGTTAGAGTTTGAAAGAGCTCACAGATAACCATCTCACTTCAAACAAGGACTGCAGAACCCCAGGCCGATCATCGCTAAACTTCTCCGTTTTCAGCAAGCCTTATCCATACTTACAGCAGCTCAAACGATAAAAGACCTCCAGTTTGATGGGAAACGATTCCTGGTTGTTCCCGACCTGGCAAAAACTACTGCCTGAAAACGGAAAGCTTTCTTGGATCTCAGAGCCCGCCTTAAGTCTCTCGGAGCTCGTTATGGATTACAGTATCCAGCTTGCATGCAAGTAACTCTCCACAACTCCACAAAGTTTTTTGATTCTCTTGAGCAGTTACAAACATATCTAGACCAAGTGCAATCTCAGGGCATGTCTTCATAATTTCTATCTTCATATGAAATATGACAGAGTTTTTTTCCTCTTAGTGATGGTGTTTTAATATACTGTGTAAATGCATAGTTTTGTTCAATCTCAATGATATGATAGCCTTTCTTTTTGTATCTGCAATTTTATAATACTAAATTTACATAAGTACATAAGTAATACTACACTAGGAAAAGACCAAGGGTCCATCGAGCCCAGCATCCTTTCCACGACAGCGGCCAATCCAGGCCAAGGGCACCTGGCAAGCTTCCCAAATGTACAAATATTCTATACATGTTATTCCTGGAATTGTGGATTTTTCCCAAGTCCATTTAGTAGTGGTTTATGGACTTGTTCTTTAGGAAACCGTCTAACCCCTTTTTAAACTCTGCTAAGCTAACCGCCTTCACCACGTTCTCCGGCAACGAATTTCAGAGTTTAATTATGCGTTGGGTGAAGAAAGATTTTCTCTGATTTGTTTTAAATTTACTACACTGTAGTTTCATCGCACACCCCCTAGTCCTTCACATCCACCTGTTCCACTCCACTCATTATTTTATATACCTCTATCATGTCTCCCCTCAGCCGTCTCTTCTCCAAGCTGAAAAGCCCTAGCCTCCTTAGTCTTTCTTCATAGGGAAGTCGTCCCATCCCTTCTATCATTTTAGTCGCCCTTCACTGCACCTTTTCCAATTCTACTATATCTTTCTTGAGATGTGGCAACCATGGAGCGATACAATGGCATTATAACATCCTCACATCTGTTTTTCATACCTTTCCTGATAATACCCAACATTCTATTCGCATTACTTGTTTAATATGGCACTTGAACCACTCCTGATTGCGATTCGATCTCATACTTGCATTAAAGGAGTTGTCTATAAGGATTTAGAGATTAAATGCTCTGCATATGCAGATGATGTTTTACTTTATATATCTGATCCTTATATATCTGTTCCCATTCTGATGGATTTAATATCTCACTTTTCACAATTTTCAGGCTATAAAATCAATCAGCAAAACACAGAATTACTGCCTCTTAACAAATTCACATTTTCGAACATAGCTAAATCTTTTAAATTAGTATGGGCCATGCCAAAAATTAAATATCTGGGGGTGGATCTTTATACTATATATACAGATACTATGCAGTATAATGCTGATTTAATTCTCAAAACTCTTAAGTCACTTTTACTCTCATGGCACCCATTAAACTTGTCCTGGTGGGGTCGACTCAAAACTATTAAAATTATGATCTTTCCTAAAATCAATTATATCGTAAGCATGCTTCCATTTCTCTTTTCTTCCTCATTTTATTTACAGATCGACAAACTGTTATCTTCCTTTCTATGGTCGTCCAAACATCCAAGAATTGCTTTGAGAAAACGTAAATGCACTAGAGAGACAGGTGGTGTTTTGTTTCCTAATTTTCTTACTTATCATAAATCTTATATCTCTCAGCAAGGTTGCAGATGGTTCTTCCACAACTATGAATACAAGCCTATGTGGCTACAATTGGAAGAGGCTATGATAGTTCCTCTTACATTACCGCACCTTCTTACTGCCATTTCATTTCCATCAAATAGAATGGATCAAATCATAGTCTCCATGGTCAAATGTCTATCAGATCTGGACAAACGTCAAAGTATTCCTTTCAGTTTGTCTCTTCATATGTCACTTTGGTATAATCCATACATTTTAATAAATAATGCTCCATTCTTTTGGAAAGAATGGATAGATAAAGGAGTTTTCAGTGTTTCAAATATTGTTAATGTAGATAATAGACTTTGGTCTTTTTCAGAACTGGCACCTAAATTTTCTCTGCCTCAATCCAGGTACTTCCAATGGTTACAACTTTATCATAGTGTTCAGGCATTCGTTAAGGTAACATCATTGTCACTTCAACTGCCTTCCTTATATTCTAATGCACAAGCATTGGTATTAAAGGGTCATACGGCATCTTCCATCTATAAATTTTTGTCAATGTAGCATATAATTTTAATACTGTCCTTCAAAATAATTGGCAACTAGATACTGGTTGTGTTTTAAGCGGAGAAACATGGTCTCACTTTTGGTCACAAGTAATGAAACCTCTTTCCTCTGCATCAGTTTTACAATCAATGTTCTTTCTGTATCATAAAACAAACTGGACTCCTAGGAAACTTACTGGTCTGAATTCATCAGACAAATGTTGGCATTGTTCACAGCAAGTGGGCACTCTCCTTCATATAATGTATGAATGTCAAATGGTACTTAAATTCTGGAAGGAAGTTTGGAGCATCATAGAAAAGATTCTACCTATTGTTGATGACCTGTCTTATTCCATCATAATTTTAAAGTCTGCATCTAAATCTTTTGACTTGTCAATCTCACAAGCAAAGTTACTAGACATTCTCCTTACCATTGCTCAAATACATATTTTACAGAACTGGAAATCTGCACATTTATTGAATGTTCATTTTTGGTGGAATACAGTTCTGCAACATCAGCAATTTGAGTTTGCCATGGCAGAGAAGTATCGAGCAACAGTCTCCACAAAAAAAGTCTGGTCCTCTTTGGAAAACTACCTTCAATCTAATTTTAGCCTAACTCAAAGGACTTACATATCAAACACCTGGACAATTTTTCCTATTTCTTTTTCTATCTCTCTTTTTTTCTCTTCCCCCATCCCTTCCTTTATTGTTCCTTGTTATTGTTATATTTGGAAAACTAATAAAATATTTTGGGAAAAAAAAGGAAGTTGAAAACTTTTTTGTTTGATAAACTTTAGGATGGTTATACCTTTTTTTTCCTGCTGGTCTTTGATGGAATTCCTCATTTTTTGTGTGACTCTCTTAAAATGAACCTCTTGCTGGGATTAGTGCGGTGTACAAATCTTGGATTAGATTAGATTAGATAATACCCAGCGGGGTTATTTATAAAAAAATTTCCACGTGTAAAACAATTCTTTTACCAGAGAAACAAGCTCTTAGTGCCTGATATGGCTGTGAAGTTACATGGGCACAGCTTGTACACATATAATTACCTGAACTGAATAGGCAAGGTTAGGGAAGGGGTGCCTTTTGTGTGCATAGTTTTAAAATTGAGACATTGGCAAACAAATTAATCCAGAAACTTGGTATGTGGTAAAGTGCAATATACATGGGGTCTTTTCAAAGCAGAAGTATGTGCATTGTTTTGCTTTAAAACATATCTACTGTACATACTTACATAGTTATAAAATTATCCCTGAAACTTACCATTTGTGGAAAATAATATCCATGTTTTGCTGCTTTTGGTAATTCCTGCATCCTGTTTAATCCACTTTTCTGCTGCAGTGTGTTTCAGGCACAGATGACTGGCAGAGAGTTAACACTGAAATCCCAGTAAAGTCGCCCCGCTTCGCTATTTTTGACTTGGCAGAGGGGAAATCATATAGTTTTCGTGTTCGATCATGCAATTCAGCTGGTGTGGGTGAGCCTTCAGAAGCGACTGTAGCTACTTTGATTGGGGACAAACTCGGTAAGTAATACGTAAGATTGCAGCTCATGTGAATTGTCAGCTTTCTGTGTTGGTGCCATGTAACTGAGAATTGATAAAACTAATCTGTGGCTCAATGGGAATTACGTGCCCGATCATGCGAGGGACCAGGATTTAATTCCTGAGACCACCTTCTGGTCTTTGGGCTGACTGATACTAAGATTGCAGTAGAGGAGAGAGTCAGCACTCAGAATGTGGAAGTGTCTCCCTGGGGAAGGTGGTCAGAGCTAGAGTCTGGGGATGCAGGCTTACTTATGAAAGACATCTGGACTAGATCTGGAATGGGGGGGGGGTGGGGGCAGGGTGGTAGGGGTTGGGCAGAATGAACAGGAAGGCTGTATGAATTAAGTTTGCTATATTGATGCGATTAGTTCTGATCTCAGTCCTTGCTTAGGTGGATCATTCCCCATTACTTGACCACTTAGAAGAAATTGCAATTGAGGCTCATATTTTGAATTGGTATGGGTCTTATCAGAACAAAGGGGATGGAATTTGATATACCGCCTTTCTGTGGTTACAATCAAAGTGGATTATATATTATATACAGGTACAAGTTATCTCACTGGCTCTTTCTATGCAAGCCCAAGAGCAACTAGCTTCCATACTGGCAGAAGCTGACTCACGCAATACACATCTGATCAGAACTGTTTATAATTCTTTTTAAACCTCTGCTAGAATCTCTGCTTTGACAATTGCAGCCCAGTACCTAGCATGGTTGTGCTTCAGGCTTAGGTGAAGATGTCCACTTCAAGTTAGAAGATCTTATACTAAAGACTTGCTATTTGGAGAGAAAGATAAAGAAACAGAGTATACGATTGAAAACCATTGCTCCTCTCTTCAGCATCTCTCTGCAGTTCAACCCTCTACATCAACCACCTCTGCTAGGTGCTCTTCATTTAACTAGTACAGACATGGTTGTTATTACCACAAGAGATATTATGATCAAAAAAACAATCTCAGCAGGTTCAACTTACTGTAGCCCATAAGGCTACACAAACAGGAAGCAGGTGACCCAACCTAAGCAACACCCTATATTTGTCTATGACTCTCACGTTCAGTCTCTTTCAAATATTCATTCTGCTCTACCTGTGGGAGGTAGGGTTCAGTTTTTTTTCTATCAGCCTGGCAAAAAACCATCACAGACACTTGGGCCCTTTCTGTTATTCAGGATGGCTATCATCTCAGATTCACCATCCATCCCCTGGATCACCTTTTACCAGGGACCAAACTTCCTTCCAGCCACTGAATTATTACAGGAGTTTGTCCACTTATTTCTCCAAACATAGAACTTGTCTCACCTAAGGTCATAGGCGGTCGGTGGCCCAACTGTTTGGGGAGGCTAAAGGGGGTGGGTTAGGGGTGGGGCCAGGGGTGGAGCTTAAATCCATAATTGTCTGATAACAAGCAGAAAAAATAAATAAAAATAAAAGTCCCAATTAATACCTTTTATTAAATTTAGATATTAGATATGTATCATATGTCAAAGAATAAAGTGGTTTCTCAAAGCATATTCTAACCACAATCGCTCAACTGCAAAACACTGTGCACAACTTTGGCCAAAAACACACTCAGAACCTTACTGTATGTCATGTTTTCACAGCAGGAACTGGGTTGTGAGCCCTTGGGCCACTGCCGAGGAGCGGCAGTGGCAGGCAAAACCACCCCACACCGGAGACTAAGCAAATCTCAGGCAAGCAGTTAGGCTTCACCTGCACTTGGCCACTTTTCACCCAGAGTTGAGCTCTGGGCTTCAGGTGGCCGGCAGGACTTGCTGGACAGGGCAGGACTGGGTAACAGCAAGGCAGCACAGGAACTGAGGGTCAGAGGGGAGAGGGAGGAACATGGGCAGCAAGGCAGGAGACTGGGCAAGGAAGGGAAAGCTAAAGGGCAGAACAGAAAGCTGCAGAACAGCCACTAAACCGGGAACAAACACTGACTAACAAGACACAGAACTAAGAGCTGCAAGCAGCCCCAAAGCCAGAACACAGACAAACAGAAACTAAACACAGAATACAAACAAGAAACCAGGCAAGGAAAGCAAGCAAACGTAAACTAAACACAGAATAACTAGAAACAGGCAAGAATCTCAGGCAACAACCGGACTAGCAGAAGTGCAACAAGCACCAACATACCAGGGCCTTAGACGCAATGCAAAGGCAAAGGCAGAGAGGTTCCAAATGGCTAATAAGCCCAGCAGGCAGCTGAGTCTCAGGTGCAACAATCACCAGGCAACTAAGAGTCGGGCAGCCTGGAAGATCCGGACTGGACTGAGCTGAAATCTGGAACGGGAGACAGCACACCAACAATCTAATACAGCCAGCACACAGAGACAGAACTAACTCACAAAGAACAGACAGAAGCCAGCTCAGAAGCTGACCACAGGAAATAAGGTGAGACTGAGAGGGGTCACGGCCACAGACGTGACACTGTACCATAAATATTACACTGGGCAGACCTAATACACCAATATATCACCCATACGGAAAATGCAGATCATCAACAATATGAAACAAGGGATCATATCATCACAATTCTCATGTAGCGCCACAAAACACCCTAATTCATGTTTAATGTGGGATAGAATGCCATAAATCAGTAAATAAATATAAACTTTTAATGTTGAGCACCTGATTCTCAAAGTGGGCATATTCCAAACACTATAATGAAAATAAAATGATCTTTTCTACCTTTGTTGTCTGGTGACTTTTTCTGACCATGCTGGATCAGTATCCGTTCTGCTGCTATCTGTCCTTAGTGCAGATTAGGAAGTCATCCTTCTTAAATATCTCCCTGGCAACCCAGGACACCTCCAGCCCCCCCCTCCCCCCCGCTTTCCCAGCAGTAAGGTAAACAAACCATAAACCAATTTCTACAACTGCTAGAGGGCTTTCACTGCAGCTCCTGCTGTGAGGATGGAGGTAAATCAACAATTTAATCCCCTCAGAGCAGCTGGACTCCACAGCTGATCCATTCTGCTGCAGCAGGGGAAGGCTTAGCCTCTCCAAGCCTCTTATACCGGGCGCCTATGCCTAAGGTGAAGAATCAAGGTTTTTACTCAAGCTACTTTCTAATTCCAATTAAAGTAGATTTGCATCCTATACTCAATCTCAAGGACCTTAACCAATAATTACTCAGAAATTCAGAATGACCACCATTTCCTGCATTCTTCCTCTACCCTACAAAGGAGACTGCATGTGTACCTTGAATCTCAAAGACACATATATGCAGGTTTTCCCATCAATCCAATCATTTCCAATACAAAGTCCTCCCTTTTGGCCTTTCCTCAGCACCTTCACAAACAAGATCATGTAGTACTTCTGTACCTGGATATTTGGCTTATAGTGGCTCAGTCAGTCACACGCCTTAATTCTTCTACAAAAACAATCACACTTCTACAATCTCAAGGATTTCTTACCAGCTTTTGGAAGTCTACACTTTGACCAAACAACATCATAGGAGTTGCCATGGAGTCTACTCAAGCCAAAGCTTTTCTGCCAGAGGACAAGATGCAAATGATCATGGCCCATGTTCAGGTTCTACAATCAGTGACCAAAGTTACCGCAGAGCTTAGTTACAGATTTTGGGCCACACGGTTGCAACTGTCCCTGTAGTACCTTAGCTCACTAAAAATGCATCATCATCAGTGGAATCTCAGGTTCCAGTAGAATCAATGCACCCAGCCTCTCTGTATCATATTGCATCCACCTTCCCTGCTTCACCTCCTGTTACCCTGTTGAATACACAGACCCAACTTAATAGTGTGTGTGACATTTGCACTGAGGTAGCATCAGATAGTCCTCACTATAGACTCCTCATCCCAAAGGTGTGGAGCTCATGTAGACAACCAATATTGCAAGAAACATGGTCCAGATATGAAACAATTCTCCACATCAACCACTTGAAGCTCAGGCAAATGTTCTATGCTCTAATATCATTCCTTTATCATCATCACAGTTTCACTGTACTTATTTGAATGGACATTCAAGTAGCCATTTTTGTTTTATTTATTTATTTATTTACTTATTTATTTTGACATTTATACCCTTCATTATCCAAAACATACTCGAGTTCAATGTGCTAATAGTAAATAAACAATAGACAAGTTTTACAAAGCCATAAACAAAATATCAAATATAGACCATTGATGACCAGTTGCAATCTAAGATACCCCATCAATGGATAAAAACCTCTCAAAGAGGAGAGTTTTCAGTCTTTTACAAAATACCAAGTAATCAGGCTGACCCTTGATTATTAGTGGCAATGAATTCCACCACTTAGCACCCTGGTATCTAAAGTCAGCAGAGTGAACCAACTTATAATGCACTGTCTTGCAATCTAAGAAATGAAGTCCAAGATAGTCCCTAGAACCAGAGGTTATATTGCATAGGGGAGTTGTTATTAAGGGCTGCATATAATCCAGTGTCATGTCATATAATTTCTGAAAGAAAAAAACACATAATTTAAAAATAATCCTGGCTTTAATGGTCAAACTGTACAGCTTGCATAATAATAATAGAGTGGCTCTATCAAAATGTGATACCTTGAGGACAAATCTAGCTGCAGTATTTTGGGCCATTTGTAGCCTTTTTAGGACACCCTCCTTACATCCAGCATAGATGGAATTGCAGTAATCAAACTGAGTTAAAACAAAGGATTGAACTAGCAGTCTAAATTTGTCTGGCGAGAAATATGATCTGATTCTCCTCAGCTTCCAAAGAGACCTGAAGGATTTTTTCACTACTGAGGAAACCTGAGGCTCAAACGTGAGGTGACTGTCAATTAATACACCCAGTACCCTAAACGTAGAGTCTAGGGGGTACGACACATTGTAAATAGTAAAATTATTATATGCGGTACAGTCAAAGGGGTTGGTTCAGTGGCGTAGCTAGGGGGCGCAGGGGGAGGGGTTGCTCCCCCAAACAGACTTTTAGAAAAAATGGCACCTATGCACCGCCGCCACATGCCAATATCGTTCTCTACCTCCGTCCTCTCACCTCCCGTGCGAGCTTCTCCTGTCTCTTCTGCCTCTCCCATCCACATGGCCATTTTTACAGCCCTGAAGCATTCTCCGTCCGGCACCGGCGATTCAGATAGTCAGCCTTCTTGCCAGCGTCGGGGCCTCTCCTCAGGTGCGTCCCGCCTACTGTAATGCAACGTCATGTTTTCCGCAGAGGTGGGACGTGCCTGAGGAGAGGCCCCAATGCTGGCAAGAAGGCTGACTATCTGAATCGCTGGTGCCAGACAGAGAACGCTTCAGGGCACTGCAAATGACCACGCGGACTGTAGAGAGGCTGCGGGCGAAACGCGAAAGATGTAAGACTCGGGGGGGGGGGGGGGTGGAGAAGGGAGAAAGAGCTGCCCAAGGAGGCTTTAATAGACAGGAGTGGAAGTGAGCCTATCTAGTCCATTGTAAGCAAGGAAGCCGGTTTGGTTAATCTGTTTCCACTTCCCCGCACAGCCGTCATTGCCGTTCACTCGAAACAAAGCAAGCAAACTTATGAGCTGCTGCCTCCACCTTGTCATTTTTTATTGTTGGTCCATCTGTAGCAAGTCTAAAGCTGTTTCAGTTAGATAAGCAGTGCCTTTAAAGTGGGAGGAGAAAAGAAATAACAATTGAATATCACTAAAACAGCTTCAAAAAATATTGTAGCCGGTAGAAACCACAATTATAAACTCTATAGGTTCAGTTGAGCTCATTTTTCTTCACTGTTCTTGTTCTATACAATACAGATGTCCAGATTTCAGTGAGGATATCCTGTTTCCTGATGGGTTCATCTTAACTGTTGTTGTAATCTGCCTTGGGAAGCCTGGTGTTTTAAAGGCAATAGAATGTATTGAAATTAAATGGAAGTAGAATTAAACTCTCCTTTCATTGGGGCACATGGAATCACATCATCTATTTTGTAGAACTTTCTTTTAGATACACAAATGGATTTTTAAGAAGTTGTTAAAGACATTCCTCTTTGCTAAGACTTACTCCTCAACTTACAATGTTGATTAATGTATCCTTTGTCCCCTTCCCTATCTAGTTCACTCTGTTAGATGCTTGCATAACCTTTAAGTTTGTACTTTTATTTAACTTACTGTAAGCCACATTGAGCCTGCACGAGTGGGAAAATGTGGGATATAAGCAACAAATAAATAAATAAATAAATAAATAAATAAATAAATTATTCTGTTTTGAAAGTGTTTCAGGGACAAGTGGTTTTATAAGTCAAAATAAAAAGAAATATTTTGTTTCATCAGATCTCTTTTGTTTAAACATAAATGGGCTATAAGCCCCTAATGCAGTCCATTGGTTGTCTTATATTTTTTGCTTGTGATGACTGTGCCAAAACTGAAAACTCTTATCTCTATCTGGTCGATAATAAAAGGAACACTATCCACCCTAAAAAGTTGTTTTGTGGCTGTGCATGAGGAATTGTGATATTGAATAAATAAATGTATATTTGTGTCCCTAGTCTTGCATCCTACTTTTATATAATCCTTTCAAGAAATCCAGTTAATCATTTAACATTAGTGGACATAACCACAGAGGCATGGTATGGTTGCGTTTTTAATAATGGTAATACTAGGGCCCATCTAAGGAACTGGTTATTTTGAGTTAGTCTTCACTGGACCAAACTTGCTTTCCTTGTGCCTTCACTATCCAGCAGGATAGGCAGTGTCTTAAAAGGTGGAGGATAAAGGATTTTTTTTTACACATTTATATCACACATTATCCCAAGCAAAGTCGGATTAAATGTGGCTTACATTTGAAAATACAAATACCTGTTTTGTAAAAGGTACATTTTTTTTTCAATTTTTATTTTCCAAAGTACAGGAGAAAATGCATTTCTGTTTCTTTTTTTTACCAGTATTGCACTGCTTGTAGAGTCTGGCTTCCTTGGGCAGAGAGGAGGGGGTCTCTATTTCAATTTTTGTTGTTTTTTTTTCTTTTATGGCTCCCTATTTCGGATTAGATTGTTATCGTGGAATGTTGTCACAATTTGGGTTTCTGCCAGGTGCTTGTGACCTGGGTTGGCCACTGTTGGAAACAGGATAATGGGCTAGATGGACCCTTGGTCTGACCCAGTATGGCTACTCTAATGTTAACGAGGTGTCTAGCAGTGGAATAAATGTGTGTGCTAGGTAGTTAAGAAGACAGGTTGCCTGCTCTGGACAGTCCAGGGACCTCTTCTGCATCCTGCTTCCTGCCTCCTGATGTAACTTACTGTTTCCTTGTAGGCAGGACGCAACAGAGACAGCCTGTATTAATTAGTGCCTGCAACAGCCCTTGAGCAACAACACAGACACTGCTGTCTAGCTGACCCCAACCGGTGCCTATTTTATAAAAGTCTGCTCCCCCTGAGATCAAAACCTGGCTACACCTCTGGGTTGGTTACCACAAAAAAATTTAGTCTTATCTCTATTTGAATTAAACTTTAATTCAGAAGCCCAGGATTCCAACAAATCCAGACCATGCCTAACCTTAGGGACAATTTCTGGAAGACCAGTCTTGAAAGGGATATAGATTGTGACATTGTCTGGGTTAATAAAAGTGCAGAACCCTGGTGCCTCTAGCACTTCACCTAATGGAGCCATCATAACATTGAATAGGATTAGAGAAAGCGGCAAGCCCTGTGGCTCCCCACAGTCAGGAGACCAGACTCTCTTTGCCTCTGTCAAGAAGCAGCCAGGATCTGGCACTTTGCGATAGCCACCCACAACCAGATATGGGCCGCTTATATACCTGGACAGTAGAATCAGTTAACCGATAAGCTCAGCAGTGTCCCTCAGTGTAGATATTCTGATATCCATCTTTCGAGTTTGAGGAACACCTCACATCAACTTCTTACCTAGTGAAGATAATGCAAAGGGGTTCATTTTCAAAAGAGAAAAATGTCCAAAAAGTGTCATGAAACCCCATTTTGACAGATTTCTTCTCAAAATATCCAGATCGTTACTTTCAAAACCTGTTTTGCAGACATTTATCTATGCATTTTGTTTGCAGTGCATCCAGAGGCATGTTGGGGTGTTTCAAAGGTGGGATTAGGATGGGTTTAAGACATGCCTAACACTTGGACATCTTACAGTCATAATGGAACTTCAACGTTTTGGTCTAGACCTATTTTTCTAACAAATAAAACATAAAAAGGTGCCCTAAATGACTAGATGACCACTGAAGGGGTTCAGGGATGACCCCCCCCCCTTACTCCCCCAAGTGGTTACTGACCCTCTTCCAGCCCCTCAAAATGTTAATAAAAATAGTACTCACCAGCCTCTATGACAGCCTCAGATGTTATAGTCAGGTCCAGTAGAGCAGCATGCAGTACTCGGAGTAGCTTAGTGGTTGATGTAGTGCACTGTAGACAGGTGGACCCATACCTCCTCCTACCTGTTACACGTGGTGGAAACTGAGCCCTCCAAAACTCACCAGAAACCTACTGTACCCACATATAGGTGCCCCCTTCACCCATGAGCTACTGTAGTGTACAGTTGGTGGTAGTGGGTTTTGGGTGGGTTTGGATGGCTCAGCAGACAAGATAAGGGAGCAATGGTGAAATGTGTACCTGGGAGCATTTATATGAAGTCCACAGCAATACCCCCTAGGATGCCCTATTGCTCTCCTAGGATGTTTGGGGGACCAGTCTTCTAAAAATGTTGGCCTCTCCTACATCCCATTGACTTGATTTTCTCTGTATTTCAGCTGTGCATTTTTTTTCGAAAATGGCCTGAAAAGATAAATGCACAAAGCACTAAACCTTGATACAAATGGTTACATTTGCTATTTGGAATTGGAACATTTACCTCAAAACGTCCAAAGTCCAACTTAGGTGTCATATCAAAAATGCCCTTCCATGTTTCCTCTCTACTGTTAATTCTATCTTCCCTCTCCCCTGCCCTGTCTTGCAACAGATGCACTACCAATCCCATGGACTTATTTACTCACCCTTCAGTTCCACTCATATCAAGAATACTGCACAAATTCCAGCAAAGCCATTGCTCAGCGATTCTTATAGTGCTCTATTGGCCTCAACAGAACTGGTTCCCTCTTCTCCAGAACCTGGCAGTTCTACTTCCTCACAAGCTGCTCCAGTTCTCAGCACTGATCACTCAACACAAGGGCCAGTGTTTTCATCCAGAACTCAAGTCTTTAGCTTGGAAATTGAAAAGTCTCTAGCTTCTACTGTTGACATTCCATAGCCCATCTAGGACATGTTAGCTGCTGAGAAGCCTTCCAGTAGGCAAATGTATTCTTCCTTCCAGTAGGCAAATGTATTCTTTCAAATGGAAAAGATTTTCAGCCTGGTTCTGTGCCAGTAGCCCTGACCCTATTACATTCCTTCCTTTGATGATTCTATAGTACCTATGCCACTTATGTAGCTTGGACTTCAAACCTCTTCTATCAGAGTACATCTCAGTACACTATCAGCATAGCATGCTCCAGTAGATAACCTTCCAGCTTCACAATTGCAGCTGGTTGCACACTTTATGAAAGGCCCACTTAATTTAGAACCTTCATTATAGAAGCCATATGTGCCTCTGGACCTGAACCTAGTCCTCACTTCACTCATGAAGTCTCCTTTTGAACCTATACATAGAGACTTTCAAATTCCTAACTTGGAAAGTGCTCTTCTGAGTAGCAAAGTACTCTTACTGGTAACTATCACATCAGCTGGAAGAGTTAATGAACTTCAGGTATGCCTAACATATGAACCATATATCAGGTTCCATCCTCACAAAGTCATCCTTTGGATGCATCCCAAATTTTTACCTAAGGTTGCATTGCCTTTCCACCTGAATCATAAATAATGTTTCCAATCTTCTGTCTGAAACCTCATCCGGAAGCTTGAGAGAAGGCCCTTCATACTCCTTTTTTGTAAATAGGTTCTCACCTGCTACTTGGAAAGAGCTGCATCTTGACAGAGTCAACTCAACTGTGTATTTCGTTTGATTCAAATAGATTTGGTAGGCCAGGGCAAAAAGAATCCTAGCAAACTGGCTTACTTTTTGTACACAGTTCTGCTATGGATATTCCTCTAATCTCCAAGGTCAAGTTTTATCAGTTTATTACAACTATAGCAACCCTACTGAAGTCTGCCTTATTGAACACCTTTTGCAAGGCAAACAGAGAGGGTAAACAGCATACATAAAAAGTGCACAACAAAAAAAGCAACACTGGGCCTTCAAGACTGAGACAACAGGAGTATTTTATTGACAAGTGACCCGACACGGGCCATGTTTCGGTGTCAAACAACGCCTGCCTCAGGGGTCAGGGTCTGGATGTAATTTGTTTAGAAATATATATATGTGTCCAATGTCTCTGAAAGTAAACGGAGAAGATCTTTACAACTAAAATCGCCTGTCAGACTATACAGCAGCGATGTAGAGTGAAGAACTCCTGTATAAGCTTTTTCTTTAGCTTTAGCTTTTTGCTTTTGCTAAAGAAAAAGCTTATATAGGAGTATAGTCTCACAGGCGATTTTAGTTGTAAAGATCTTCTCCGTTTACTTTCGGAGACATTGGACACAAACAAATTACATCCAGACCCTGACCCCTGAGGCAGGCATTGTTTAATGCCGAAACACGGCCCGTGTCGGGTCACTTGTCAATAAAATACTCCTGTTGTCTCAGTCTTGAAGGCCCAGTGTTGCTCTTTTTGTTTGTACACCTTTTGCAAGGCAAATATCTGGTCCTATCCTCATATTTTTATTGCACCTTATTGTTTGGACCATTCTTCAGTAGCGAACAGTGCCATTGGTCAAGTGATGCTGGTTAATCTGTCCTTGTCAGTTAACAGCCCTTGCACTTGAATGTGCAGGCTGCTCCAAAGACTAAGACAATTCCTTCTGGAGCAACCCTAAGCTTGGGAGTCACCCACTTGTGTGCCTCTTAGTCTTGCATGTCAATAAGAAAAGCCTGTAACAGATATTTTCTAAAGACAACGGAATTGATCCTTCATACAATCCCTCCCACCTCCCTGAGAGTTGTCTCGCTATTTTGAGCTTTGTAATTGACTGAGGAAACTAAGGAGTCTGAAGTATGCAGGAAAAGCTATAATTTTTTTTTTTTAGATTTTACATAATACAATCACCATTCCAATTGTGTCTAAGAAATGCAAACAAACCAATAAGGAAAAAATACAAATGTAAGGCAAAAGAAACAATAATCATTCAATCATTCATCCACAATCATAAGGTAATCCTGGAACCAAGAAGCAGAAAACATATGAGATAAGGAAATAAAGAAAATTAGACATCAAACACAGAGCATTACCAACCCAGCAAGCTCATTCAGTGAAATCTATAATAATATAATCCTCAATTCTTCTTTAGATACTATGTGTAGGGTCAAAAAACATATATGTCTTTCCCTCAAAAGTAAAAACACATGTACAAGGAAAGCAAAGAATAAAACTCAACGTGTAATTAAACTCTGGAATTCATTGCCAGAGAATATGGTAAAAGCAGTTTGCTTAGCGGGGCTTAAAAAAGGTTTGGATATCTTCCTAAAAGAAGCACACTTTATTAGCTAGTCTCCATTCCCTTTTCCCCACAGTTTTAAAACTTGAATTTTCTGCCACAGCATTAACAGATAGACTCTACAAGGCACTGAAGGGCCTAATTCAGTCCTCATTTATACACGAACTGAGCATACACGAGGTGTGCTGACATGGCGACAAGAAGGGAGGCAATCAACTTCTTCCCTGCACAGATAGCGCAGGGGCAGTTCCGGCTGTGGATCTCATCGGCTGGTGGGGATTGTGCATCCCCCCCTTCAGCCAGTCAAAGGGTACTACAGTTGTGGAGGTGGCATGAGCCATAAATGGAGGGACCCAGGACCCCAAGGTCCCCCATGGCTATGCCACTGCTTAGTACAGAGAACCCAATAAACTCATTATTGCCCTATTCACTTCTATTTACCTTCCCCTATAGTCTCTGCTAAAGTTTGGAGTCCCATTGCTTTTATGTGTCTCGTTTTCCTGGATAGCTAATTGTACAGCCTCTTTTCTGGTCTCAAATATATTGAACTGACCAGTTGGCATTTGTTCTTTCATTATCAAAGGTTATATATTTTCAGTACATGTGATAGAATGAAGAACAGAATGTGTGCATTCATAACTGTATAAACCCACAAGGGCTATTTCCAACTAGTGGATGGCTTCAGGGAGGGTAGTTTTAAAGCCATTTCTGTTGGTAAAATGAACCTTTAGAAAATTGTATATGGGTAAAAAAAAATGACATGTATGTAGTTTTTTGAGAATTGACGCATAGTCTTTGGTTAATGCACCTTAGAATTATGTCCTGATTGCCCAAGTATATCTTACAATCAATTGTTCATTGATTTATTTTCAATGAGACGACTCTGTAAACTTATTTTTCTTCACGTTTTTTTTTCTCTTAGATATACCCAAACCTCCAGGCCGTCCAGTACCAAGCAGAAATACTGATGCCTCAGTGGTTCTTACTTGGGAGGAGCCCAAGGATGCTAAGGAGCTGGTTGGTTACTATATTGAAGGAAGTGTGGCTGGATCTGGTAAATGGGAACCATGTAACAATAACCCGGTACAGGACCTCAGGTAATAGCAATGCAAATGTGGTATGTTGGCTTACTGATTTTCAGACAGCATAGCTTCATGCCATCAAGTCATTTTAATTTTGGATGAGGATGATTTGAAGCATGGAAGCACGTTGAAACTGAGAGATAAAGAAGGCTCTTCAGTATTGCAGAACACAATAAAACTCAAGCAGAGCAGTTGCAGGGATGCCAAGTTACCCAGTTCCAGGCTGGAGATTTTGGGCCAGTCCTGGATTTCTAACCACCGCATCCTGGTGCATTATGGAACTTGCAGCACTGATTTCAATGGGCAGAATCAGGGACTACAAATCCCACACTGCCTTGGAAAATAAGTTCAAAACTAGTACTGGCCCAAAATCTCCAGCCTGGAACTGGGTAACTTGGCATCTCTGCAGTAGGATCTTGTGGTCTTCATCTGCCATCAGTTTCTTGATTGTACTGATGTACATCAGAAAATGCTAACATAAGCTCTGTACCATGCTTTGAAATGCTGCTGAACACTCTGACTTTTCTGAATATTGTTAATAAAAGTGGTGGCTGCCATCATTGTGAGAAATATCTCACAATACATGTGTTTTAGGAAAGCTATAAAAAGATGGCTGTTTCAGAAATATTTGAAGATTTATTGTTTTTATTGACTGTGGAATTGTTAATCTGTATTGAATTGTAATTATTGTCTTGTAACCCGCTTTGAACTTGACGGTTAAGCGGGATAGAAATGCTGCTATTAAATTAAATTGACATGTAATATCTTTGATACTGACTAGTCTATTGCTTAACGATGTGTTACCATCTGTTTTCACTGTATGTCTTTGTTGCCACTTTCCTGTCATTACGGAGTCCTTGTTCACCCTCTAATTTTCATTTCTAGCCTATTGTAAACTGCACTTTTGCTGTTGTCAAAGGGTGGTATAGCAAATAAACATAAACATTCTTTCAGACACTGTTGATGACAAGAAGAATATCCTTGAATCCATTGTTCTTTATGAAGAAGCAGTTAAAGGTGCAGAATGACAAATTAGGAGAGAAAATTCATATGTACATTGTAATCACTGTTCCCTGTAAGCCAGTGGTTATCAAGCCAATCCTCGGGACACACCTAACCAGTCAGGTCTTCAGGATACCTATAATAAATATTCAGGTAGGGCATGCAGATCTCTCTCATGATTATTCATTGTGAGTATCCTGAAAACCTAACTGGCAAGGTTTGCCCCAAAGACTGTCCTCCAGCGACAGTCCTGCCAGTGGGGGGTGCTGTTTAACTATCATGTTTTCAATAGTGAAAGACAAACAAGTTCTGCAGACTCCAGGGAACCTGCCTGTCTCTAGCAATTGAAAACATAGCATTGAAGCACCACCCCCTACTAGTAGCAGTGCAGGTGGAGTACACTCACTTAGCTTAAAGAGGGCAGCGATTGTAATCCGCTTTGAAAGTCTTTGAAAAAGCGGAATATAAGACACATTATGGAATGCAATAGATTTCCTGAGTCATTAGTTTTAGGGGAGAAGTTTCTAAGCTGCAGTAAAATATGGCATTTTGTTCAATTTAGTTTACTGCGGAAGTCACTAAGGTGGCAAGTCTATAAATTGGTGCCCTCATTTGGGCTCCCCAATGCAGAGCAGTTTGTGCCAATTCTATAATGGCATCTGGGTGTCCAGAGTTTGTTCTAGAATAGTGGTGCAAACTGGCATTAGTGCACCAAAATGTGTGCACTGCCAGGAGGTCAATGGCTGGCATAAATAGGCACATGTAAACACTGCAAGCTACATGTACATCTTATAGTATTCTATAAGGTGCATGTGTCGGTGTGAGACATGCCCACATGTACACAGTGGTGTGCTGGAGCAGGCTCTCACAGACTCTCGAGGGCCGTTTGTTAAGTTTTTAAGAATTTTGGGAGTCGGTTCTCCATGGCTACTTTAACAAATGGATCCCAAAATGTGGGCTTGGGCCCCTCCTGAATTCTCTTTTACTTTGCTGGCGAGAGAGAGCCCCCTGTTAACAATTTACCAGCACACCCCTGCATGTACACCTCCCTCACAGGTACGTGCAGTGCCACTTATAGGAACCTTTACAGATTAGCACAGGGCAAGTGCACACAAAACTGGTGATTAAGTTGTCATTGACTTTTGCATGTGGAGCCTAACCACTGGTGCACACTTACAGCATTGCCCTTCTTGCTAGTTCATTAGTCTTTTCCAGCCCCCACCCTCACTCCCGCTGACTCCCCTGGACTTTTACAAGATCCTTCACCTACCCATAGGGTCCCCCACCTTTATATGGCAGCCTGATCACTAGTGATAGTAACACAAGGCTACCCTTAGGCATCACAGGTCCCATCTTGAACCTGGTGCTGGCAGGGACAAGAGTAACTGGAGATCACTCCTGTCCTGTGACCCTTACACCACCAACGATTTTTCCAAGGAGCCTATAGTGGGTGGGGGGGTCTTCCAGGGGTTCTGGGGGATTAAACATAACATGAGATAGGGCTTAGTTACTTCCAAACTAATGTGACTTGGCTGTGGGATGGTTGGGGGTTTTCTTAAGGGGTCTTTCCTGGAGAGAGGGACCCCCAGACCACAGGTTGTATTGATAATGCTGGTCCCTTTAAGGTGATGCCCAGGAATATTGGGCCACATGCAGGAAAAATAACTCCAGCAAGCTGCATTAAGAAGTTCAACAGGAGCTGCATTATTCAATTTACATAAGAATGAGGTGTTTGCATTCTTTGCATCTCATTAATGTGCAGCATTTGGTAAAATAGTGCACAATTTTTGCTGTTTATTGTGCAATATTCCCTTAACGTACATTATTGACTACCTTTTCTAGGTAGTTATAGCCTATATGTGCATAAATTTACCCAAACTGGACAGAGGTGTTCCCAAAAGTGGGGTTAGGCCAGGATTTACACTTACATGCATATTTTTGAATATTCCAGTGTGAATGTGAATAAATTAACCCCAAAAGTTTGGGCATGCCAAACAGCGGATAGACCAATGAAACAACAGGGCAGTCTATCCGCAGATTCCAAGATGGCCAATAAAAATGGAGCAGAACAGACAAAAGTAGTCCAAAAAAAAGTTTATTTATGGTTAACAAACCAAAAATGCCCGACACGGGCCATGTTTCACCCACACATGGGCTGCGTCAGGGGCTACAACCAAAAATAAATACATACATATTACTAACACCAAATGGCATACGAATAAATATACAAATTAAAAATATATATGCAAATAATAAATATGCAAATTTAAAAAGATAAGCATCAAAATGCCCGTGTCAGACATTTTTGGTTTGTTAACCATTAATAAACTTTTTTTTTATTATTTTCATTTGTTCTGCTCCATTTTTGTTGGCCATCAAACAGCAGATAGATACATGTAATGTGGTTTCCCTAGGGTAATATTCAAAGCAAAAGTACACTTCTATGCGCTTATTCAGCAGTGCACTTTGCAAGATCCCTTTTCCACATGTAAAATTACCCCATAGAGGCTCATTTTATACCAGATTTTTTTGTGTGTGTGGAAAGGATTTTTTACACATATGAAAGAACTTTTATATAAAATTACCCCAGGGGCTATCAAGTTCTGAATATCAGCTTATCTGGCTATGTGTTAGCCGGTGCTGCATAAACTGGCTAATTAGTGCCGAAGCCCAGTCATGGCACATCATTAAATATCCTGGAATAATGCCAACAGCAGTCAGCAAAATGCTCACCACCATCAGCTGAATTTACCCCTAAGTGTATGCTTGTACTTTACACATGAACATTTGAGCCTACTCCAGAGCTGGCATAAATGTCAGTGGCTTAAATTTAGGCACAATTTCTGCCACTTTGCTGTGGTATTTAATAGATGCTGTACATCTATAAAATAGGTTTGAAATTGGCTTCTAACTGGCCCTCACACTTGGGCAATATGTTACCCTGTTAGGGCCGGATTCTGTATATGGGGTCTAAAATGTAGGCGTGTCAGATTAACCTTCATAGTGCTATTCTATAAACTGTGTCTACAGTAAGATGCAGTTTATAGGATACCGTACAGGCCAGGGGTACATGCCTACATTTACATAGGCCATTTACGCCACTGAAAACCTGGTGTAAATATCCGTGCCTAAATGTATGCACGTTCCCCCCAATTCTATAGCAATGGGTTTAAATTTGATTGATGCCCCAACATGCCTACACTCCTCCCATGGCCGCAACCACTTTTCAGCTATGCGTGTGGGAATGTACGCGTGCCTCATTTTAGAATATGCCTAAAAAGAAGCATGTGTAAATTCCAAATTATTGGCAATTGGTGATGAAAATTGGTTGTTATCAGCCAATTATCATCATTGGCTTATTACTCAACTGAGTAGTGTGCGTAAATTGGCACCAAGCACAATTTAACATGTGCTACTCGCTGCACCTTATATAGAATCCAGCCGGTAGTGTTTAGGGGTTATGTACACTGTTCCCTCTAAGCTAAGCATGAGTCCCCCTGCCAGTGGGTGGCACTGTTACACTAGCACATTTTTAATAGTGAAGGACCAGCAAACTCTGCAGAACTCCATGGAATCTGCCTGTCTCTAGCAATTGAAAACACAATATTGAAGCACTCCATCCCCCCCCCCCCCCTGTCAGCAACACAGTTGGAGGACTGCTGCTCAGTTTAGAGCGAACAGTGGTTATGTAATCTAATTAGGCCAATGCAATCTGCCATGCTCAGATTATAAGAGAACCCCATAGCAGACACTGTATATTGTGAGATCTATACATTTGCTAATGGCCTCTGAAAGTTTGCCTCATGCATTTATTTTTAGATTTACTTGCCATGGGCTTGATACTGGAAAGGATTACGTCTTCCGAGTCAGAGCCGTTAATGCTGCTGGACTTAGTGATTGCTCATCGGAATCAGAGGCTATAGAGGTCAAGGCCGCCATTGGTAAGACGTTCCTCTGCATCTTCATAATTAGCTCCACAAACCATTTTTGTTTTAAAAGTAATTCTGTTTTTACTATTCTGTAGTTAATAATGTGGTTTTTCAGCACCATCCATATTTCCTTCCAAGCACTGATTTTCTATAGGCCATTGTTTTCTGCTTCACAACAGCATCTCACAGTCAGCCCTTAAGAATATAAGAATAGCCATACTGGTTCAGACCAATAGTCCATCTAGCCCATTATCCTGTTTCCAACAGTAGCCAGTCCATATCACAAGTGCCTGGCAAAAACCTAAATAGTAGCAACATTCCATGCTACCAATCCCAAGGCAAGCAGTGGCTTCCCACATGTCCATCTCAATAACAGACTGTGGACTTTTCCTCCAGGAACTTGTCCAAGATACGCTAACCATTGTTACCACATCATCCAGCAACGAATTCCAGAGCTTAACTATTCTTTGAATGGAAAAAATATGTCCTCCTATTTGCTTTAAAAGTATTTCCATGTAATTTCATTGAGTGTCGCCTGGTCTTTGTACTTTTTGCGAGAATGAAAAAGCAATTAACTTTTTCCCATTCTACTCCACTCATGATTTTTGTAGACCTCCATCATATCCCCCCTTAGCCATCTTTTTCCAAGATGAAGAGCCCTAACCTCACATAAGAACAGTTCCGACCCCTTTATCATTTTGGACGCTCTTCTTTGAACGTTTTCCATGATGCAGTTTTTGTGCACTGTTAGATTGACTTTCTATTCTATTAATAATGGAGTTCCTTTCCTTTTTCCTGAATGTTTTGTAGTATGTACACCAATCTGCCCTGCATAGTCAGTTAGGGGCCCTTTTACAACTGCCAGTCCAACGCGGGCACCAATGGTAGTTCCACCCCCAGTACGCAGCACTAGCGGAAATATTTTTAAAATATTTCCGTGGGAGGTTACCCAGCGGTAATCGGGCAGCGCCACATGCTACCTGGTTACAGCCAGATTAGTGCAGGAGCCCTTACCTCTACATCAATGGGTGGTGGTAAGTGCTCCCCCCCCCCCCCCCCCCCCCCCGCATGGCAACGCGGTAAGAGCAGTCTTACTGCATGGCCATGTCTTTTTTCGACCTTTTTAGCTGCTATGGTAAAAAGGGCTTCAGCACATGGCAAAAATGGCCCCCGCTGCTAGCGCAGGGCCCTTTTACTCACACTGAGTGAAGAAATATTTTTTCCGATTTGTTTTAAATTTACTACTTTGTAGCTTCATTGCGTGCCCCCTAGTCCTAGGATTTTTGGAAAGAGTAAACAAGAGATTCATATCTATCTGTTCCACTCCATTCTTTATTTTATGATTCAATTTGTTTATTAATTTTTCATTTAAACAAGGATACACTTGTTTTGAAATACAGCCATAACACATTATTTGAGAAACAATAACAACATTCAGAATTAAATCATCAAAGAAAGTAATAACATACTTCCTAAACATAAAACTTTCTTTTAATCATGATTCATTAAGCTTTCTTAGACCCCATTATATTGAAAAGGGCGATCAGAGTTAGGGAAGAATTATTACAAATCTTTAATCAGAAGTAACTAAGGCGGCATATATTCTCCCATACCATTCTTTATTTTATAGACCTCTATCCTATCTCTCCTAAGCCGTCTTTTCTCCAAGCTGAGTAGCCCTGACCGCTTTAGCCTTTCTTTATAAGGGAAGTTGTCCCATCCCATTTATCATTTTCATCGCCCTTCTCTGTACCTTTTCTAATTCCACCATATCTTTTTTGAGATGCGGTGACCAGAATTGCACACAGTATTCGAGGTATGGTTGCACTAAGGTGCAATACAAAGGCATTATAAAATCCTTAATTTTTGTCTTCCTTTCCTTTCCTAATAACACCTAACATTCTATTTGCTTTCTTAGTCACCACTGCACAATGAGCAGAGGGTTTCAACGTATCATCAACAATGACACCACGATCCCTTTCCTGGTCGGTGACTCCTAATTTGGAACCTTGCATCACATAGCTATAGTTAGGGTTCCTCTTTCCCACATGCATCAGTTTGCACTTGCTCACAATAAATGTCATCTGTCATTTGGATGCCCAGTCTCCCAGTCTCGTAAGGTTCTTTTGTAATTTTGCGATTTAACAACTTTGAATAACTTTGTGTAGTCTGAAAATTTAATTACCTCACTAGTTACTCCCATCTCTAAATCATTTATGTTTCAATCATTTTTATTAAGCATATAGAAACAAACATTAACTCTCCAGTTCCATAACATACAGCATAATTCTGTTTTCAATCTCCCCTACCCCCCCTTCCTCCCAACATCAATAGCTGTACTCAAGTTTACCAAACCTTGCTTTCTCTATATCTGCAATCACAAGTTCAATAAATGTCCTGGGGTGAGTGTATCCCAAAATGGAGCCCATCTTTGTTAGAATCTCCAGGCCCTGGCGGGGGTCGAGCTGTTTGCCTTCAGTCTCTCCAGTCGCATCAGAAGTATCATTTGACCAAGCCAATGTTGCATTGAGGGAGTATGCGTGGACAACCACCCCGTCAGGATGGGGTTTTTTTTGCCATCATTATAGCTCGCACCACAAAGTCTCGAAAACCCAGGGGCACCAGAGGTCCCATCCTGAGCTGCCCAAACAGTAGCTTTGGATCATAGTGCCACCGGGTCAGCCATACAGCTGACACCAATTTTAATAATCTTTTCCAAAAAGCCATTACATTTGGGCAATTCCAAAACATATGTCCCAGGTTTGCTCCTTCTCCTCCACACTTCTTACATGCTCCATCAGGCGATAATCCCATGTGAAAAGCTTGTCGAGGGGAAATATATGCCCTCAATACAAACTTATACTGGAATTCCCAATGAGCCATCACCGTGGTGCTGTTCGAAGGCCAATGACATGCTGTTTAAGTAGCGCTGCTGTTACCTCCACCCCCGATTGTAAGCTCTCTTGAGCAGGGACTGTCCTTCCCCATGTTTAAACTTGTACAGCACTGCGTAACCCTGGCAGCACTATAGAAATGCTAAGTAGTAGTAGTAATTCGTCACTCCATGCCTCTGCTAACCTTGCAAAGTCTAACTCTGGGGTTGTGTCTTTAATGTGTCTATGATGAAATGACAATGGCACCTTCTGTTATGCCCCCAGCGAAAACGCCTCTGCTAATTCCTCTTCCACATCCTCCATTAAGGACTCCCATGGGAGACTGGTAACATAATGTTTTAACTGGTAATAGTGAAAGAAATCTGCTGGTAGAAGCTGGTATTGTTTTTGCAGCTCAGCAAAGGTCTTTATCCACCCCTCCTCCATTAAGACATGGTTAAATAAACCAGACCCTTTCGTAAAAGAGTTGTTTTTTTTTTTTAAAGGAGGCAGTAAATGGCTGTGTGGTACTTAAAAAATTGCCACTCAGCCAATTACTTCTGGAGCCCTTACTGCCTCCTATTTAAGAGGCAGTGAGGGCTCCAGCGGTAACCCGGCGATAATCTCTGCCTGATTACCACCAGGCGCACACACTCCACACCCACCAGCGATAGAAAATAAAAAATATTTTCTAGTGGTGGAAATGGCATATGGCAGACCCATTTCCATCTCTCAATGTGGATTGTGACTACCTTTCAGATATGGGGTCCTACCCCATCTTAATATAGGCTTCACAGCTCTAGCTCTGATATGAAGCAAGACTCCGTGTTGGTGTGTAGGCCACACATTTAGCTCTAAGTGGGGGAAGTTCCTCATCTCTGTTTGTGGATCTCAGCTCCATCTTTATTGGTGAGCTCATGGCTCCATGCTTTATTGAGGCTCAATTTGTCGCTGTAGTTACAGCATAGGAATTTCTTTGTCTCAAGGTAAGGCTATGCTCTTTGGTAATTAAGTTAGTCTCTAATAAAGAGATATTTATTTATTTATTTTGCACATTTATACCCCACGTTTTTCCCACATTTTTGCAGGCTCAAAGTGGTATACAATGCACTGAATGGCTATTGCCAGATCAGAGATGAGATGGTTACAATCAAATTAGATAGAATAGAGGAGACAGGGAAAGTAGATAACAGGGAAAGTGTAAATGAGTCTAAAATGGTCCGTAGATATGCTGGTAGGAAGAGCTGCAGGTTATAAGTTGAATCTGAGGAGTAGGCTGAACCTTATTGGTCCTTTTACTAAGGCGTGCTGAAAAATGGCTTGCAGTAGTGTAGGCGCGGGTTTTGGGCACGCGTCGATCCATTTTTTAGCGCGCCTATAAAACATGCCTTTTTTTTGCTGAAAATGGACTTGCGGCAAAATGAAAATCGCCACTCGTCCATTTTGGGTCTGAGACCTTACCGCCAGCCATTGACCTGGTGGTAAAGACCTACATGCGCCAAATGCCACTTGGCGCGCGTCCATTACATGCGCCCCAAAATAAAAAAATATTTTTCAGACGTGCACATCGGATGCGCGCCAAAAATGAAATTACTGCAAGAGCCACGCGGTAGTCTGGCAGTAACTCCATTTTGGCACGTGTTGGGCACCTTAGTAAAAGGTCCCCTAATTTCCCTTTTGTTTGTTTTGTTTTATTTCTATTTATTACCTTTAAAGTGGACTAACGTAATAATTTACTCAAGGAGTGACATGTGCTTCACTAGCAAAGGACCTTTAGACCCTCTTAAACAAATTAGAGAGATTGCAGAATATAAAAGGAAATTACGTTCCTTTTACAATCTGCAAAAAAACAAGCAATGTTTATAGGCTATTTGGAGAAGAAAGAGTATGACATGAATATTAAAACTCCAGAAACTTAGATCATTCATTTCCAGATACATTGCTCTGTCTTATCTCTACTTCAGTGAGGTAAGTCTCTAATTAAGTACTACTACTACTACTACTTATAATTTCTATAGCGCTACTAGACGTACGCAGTGCTGTACACTTGAACATGTAGAGACAGTCCCTGCTCGACAGAGCTTACAATCTAATTAGTACAGACAAACAAGACAAATAAGAGATAAGGGAATAATAAAGTGAGGATGATAAAATAAGGGTTCTGAACAAGTGAATAAGGGTTAGGAGTTAAAAGCAGCATCAAAAAGGTGAGCTTGTAGCTTAGATTTGAAGACGGCCAGAGATGGAGCTTGTCGTACCGGCTCAGGAAGTCTATTCCAGGCGTATGGTGCAGCAAGATAAAAGGAATGGAGTCTGGACTTAGCTGTGGAGGAGAAGGGTGCAGATAAGAGAGATTTACCCAGTGAATGGAGTTCCCGGGGAGGAATGTAGGGAGCGATGAGAGTGGAGAGGTGCTGAGGAGCTGCAGTGTGAATGCACTTATAGGTCATTAAGAGGAGTTTGAACTGTATGCGGAAACGGATAGGAAGCCAGTGAAGTGACTTGAGGAGAGGGCTAATATGAGCATAATGACACTAATAAATAGAGGATACATTGAGGGCATCAGATGCCAAAAATGACCTCATGCAAGTAATGACATATAAATTCCATTCGCCATGCTTCTGAAAAACAACTATTTGTTAGATCAAAAATGAAATTGGTTTTCTTCAGTGAGAATGGTTGATAAAATAGTATTTAGAAACGAAAGCTCATTGCATCTCAAAAAATCTTTTGATCAGTCACAATTTTTAGCTTGAGTTTCTTATTTTTCATATATATAGAAGCTACGGTTGCCACATGCATTCTCACTCTTTTCTGTTGATGATTGTTGAACTACAAAAACACATTTCAAAGCTGTCCTTTAACTTATAAACTGTGTCATGCCCTCGACTAATGGACTAATCATTTATTTTCATCTGATGCTCATTTACTATTGCTATTTCTATTGAAACAGCTGTACCTTCTGCACCCTATGACATTGCTCTCCTTGAAAGTGTTCGTGATTCGATGGTGCTGGGATGGAAGCAGCCCAAGGTCGCTGGCGGGGCTGAAATTACTGGCTACTACATAAACTTCTGTGAGGTCATTGATGAAGTTCCCGGAGAATGGCATGAGGCCAACATTAAAGCTGTCACTGACAAGGCATATAGAGTAAGAGGTCCATTTTCTTATGTGTGATACATTGAAACGACTGCAAAATTATCATAAGCCATACTTGAAAGAGACATTAGTGCTCTGTTCCTTAGATTATTGTAATGCTTTATATATGGGGTTATCTAAGAAGTTATTACAAATTCTTCATGTGGCCCGGAACATTGTGATGAGATTCTTAACTAACAGCCTGTGACGAGCTAGTGACATCCAGGTTTTAACTCGGTTACATTGGTTGCCTGTGTGGGAGAGGAGTATGTTTAAAATCATGATATTAACTTTTAGGGCCCTGTATACTAAACTGCGCTAAGGGCGTGTTAGCATTTTTAGTGTGTCCTAATGATTAGCACACACTAAACGCTCACGTCACCCATAGGAACATATGGGCGACTCTAGCATGTAGCACATGCTCATTTTAGCTAGTTCTAAAGACGCTAGTGCGGCTTAGTAAACAAGGCCCTTAAAACTGTGAGATTTCATGTACTTCCTGTGCTTTGCTCATGACTTCAAGTGTATACTCTTGGATGCTTACTGCGCTCTGCATAAAAAAGTTTATTGCTTATTCCTGGTAAAAAGATTTTTGGAAAACAAAACTGGAGTAATAAAGCATTAAGCAGTTAATGGCTGAAGGTAGGAATAAGCTTCCAGAAGAGTTAAAGCATGGTGCATCCTTCTTCGGGTTTCAGAAGGTGTTAAAAACACATTTCTTTTTTTTTTTTATCAGGACACTAGGTCGTGATTTCACTATTTCTGCAACTGTTGATGTTTTTAGTGGAATGAGATTGTAAACCATCTCGAATGGCATTGCCAAGGAGAAAATATATTAAAGATTTTATAAATAAATTAATAAATGGCAGATAAAGACTGGCATGGCCCATCTAGTCAGTTCTATGTAGTTCAATTTATTCATCTCCTAATTTTCCATAACAAGCCTGGGTTTTTTTACAGTAATTAACATAAAAATAGACAATAAACCATGTCAAAGGCAATTCTATAAAGAGACACCCATTTTTAAGCACCAAGAATGCGGCTATCTGGAACTTATTCTACAAAGAAAAGTAGGTGCCTTCTTTCCTTTTAGAACTACTAGCATAATAGCAGTGCAAATACAGGACAACTTAAACCAGCCATTGAGCTGGTGTAAATGTTTGTGACTCGATTGTTGAAAAATGCACATAAATTATAGTATTCTCTAATTTACATGTATAACTGTGCTCCTGCCCATGCTGCACCGTGACACTGCCTTTGTGTATTCCGACTTCCAAATTACATGCCACCGCAGTTAAGCACCTTTTAATAGAATGGTGCAGAGATGGAATATTGGCATTTATGTGAATATGTGCCAGTACTCTGGTCATTTACTGGCATTCTTGATACCTAAATGTTGGTGCAGTCTTTATAGAATTGCCCCCTTAATAGACAAATAGTTTGTGTGGGGATCAAATGTGCCAGAGGCAGTGAAACAAATTAAGGGTCTCTTTTACTAAACCGCGCTAGTGATTCCCCGCATGCCAAAATGTGCCGCAGTCCATTCAATTGGGCTGCGTTGCATTTGTTGCATGGGAATTGCTAGCATGGTTTAGTAAAAGAGGCCGTAAATCTCCACTCCCTTTTCCCATTTCTCTTAATAAGCAAAATCAGTAAAAGATATTATATACCCCCAAAGTCTTTTACTCATAAGTAACATATTTCCAGATTCACAGCAAGAAAGGGATTCTACTGGGGCTTTGTGCCTTGGTAAAGACAGTTACAGATTTTTTGAGAGATTATTTTACAGCCATTAGAGAAACACTTCAATGCAAAGGACTCAAAAGACTGCGTTGCTACCCAGTAGTGAATAGTATTAAAATATAGTGGTGCTGATCATCAGAAGGACTTGGCATGTGTCCATAGAATGTTAATTCTCTTCCTAGCAACAATCCAGACCCCCTGCTGGATAGTACCATAACAGATGATAGCAGAAAAAGATCAAGTGGCTCATCCAGTCTGTCTAGTTATTCTCGTTCACACAGCTGCCAGCCTAATAGAACATAAGAAAGGCCATGCTGAGTTAGACCAAAGTCTATCAAACCCAGCATCCTGTCTCTGATAGTGTCCAGTCTGCATCACAAGTACTTGGTAGATCCCCAAATATAGATGTTTCTTATAGCTCATTTCCAGGATAAGAAATGGCTCCCTAAATCTATCTAATAATTTTATCATGCCTTATTCAAATTACTTGTTTTTTTCCCAATTGATTCTCTACCCATTTGCATAGGTGAGCATAAAAATTCTCATTCTTAAGCTATCCCTACCCCTTTCCCACATCTTTCCACAAGGGTTGTAGTAACTGAAACAAGTACTAAAGCTAGTGAGCCTGTTTCCAGAATACCTGGCCTTCTAAGTTACCATGGCTGATTTAGCTGGCCACCACTAGCCTACCAGCACTGATCCAGTTGGTTTCTGGCTACCCATGGCTTCTAGTATCACTAGGTCATGCTTCCTATATTCCATCCCCTCCCAATCCTCAATATTTCACCTTATCTCTCCCATTTCACTCCAAGGCAGCAGAGGGAAGGTTGTGTGCAATACTGTAATCTCACAGCTCTCTTCTAACCACTGTTTTCTCTATCTGCCCCAAGTATTCTTGAAATTCTTTCTTACCCTCGCTTTCTGACACTTCTGGTGCAAGAGCATTCCAGGCATCTACCATCTCAGCAAAGCAGTGTTTCTCACATTTCTTCTGAAACTTCCTCCTTCCAAATTCATTTCATCACCCCTTGCCCTTGAAATTGTTTCTATGGAAAATTTCCCTTCTTCTAGCTTATTGAGGCGTATAATATTTGAATGCTTCTATCACATCCCACTCTTCCCCTTTTTCTTCCAGTGAGTACATTTTTGAGTACCTAAAGCATTGTAAGATTTGCTTAACAGGCCTTCTATCTTTTTGTAACCTTCTCTAAGGGGACCTTTTACTAAAGGGTTGCCATGTGGCAACGGGCTTGCTGCACAGCAACCTGGAACTACCGCCGGGCCAACGCAGTCTCCAGCGGTAGTTCTACCTTGAGAACGTGTCATTTCCGATGCAACAAAAATATTTTTGGAATATTTACCGAGGCGCCCAGCAGTAATCGCTGCTAGGTTACCGCGGGAGCCTGTACTGCCACCTCAATGGGTGGTGGTAAGTGCTCCTCACCGCATGGCCATGTGGTAAGAGTAATCTTACCGCATGGCCATTTTATTAGAGGCTTTTTACCTGCTGTGGGAAAAAGGGCCCTGGAGCACGGGAAAAATGGCCCCTGCTGCTACCACAGGGCCCTTTTTACCACAGCAGGTAAAAGGACCCCTAACCCCTTCCATACTGTCAATATTCTTACAAGGGTAGAGCCTCCAGAACTGAGCACAGTACTGAAGATGGGGTTTCACTAGTGACCTACAAATAGGCAATATTATCTCTTTTTTTCAGCTGGTGATAGACTTCTATTTATGCAGCCAAGCATTCTGTTGCCTTTTCTGTTTTATTGCATTGACGTGCTATCTTCAGGTAATCTGATTGCTCCCTGATCTCTTTATTCTTTGACAGTTTCCAGCCGACTCTGTGGGTGCTTGAGCACCCCCAATATTGAGAAAATTCCTTGTATGTGTCCAGGGAGGGGTAATTTCCATTGGGCTTAGCACCCCCAATAATTTTGAAAAGTTGGCTCCTATGTTGTCCAGTTCTCTGTGCTGACTCAGTTGAAAATATGTCTTGAAATAATGAAATTCATAGATGTTAAATCTGATCATCAAAGCCGTTATGAGAGATAGAGTTAAAGAAATAAATGTTTCATTCCATTGATGTTGCAGATTCTCGATTTGAAAGAAAACATGTCATACCAGTTCCAAGTGGCTGCTTGTAATCAGGCTGGAGTTGGCGCTAAATCTCTACCAAGCAAAACATTTAAATGTGAAGAATGGACCATTGCAGTCCCAGGTAATATATCTGCTCCATGTCGAAGGCTCCTGCTTTTTGACCCAGCAGAGGCTATATGTACTTTTTTTCTAGGAACTTAACCTCAGTGGAGACCATCTACATGGCTCTCTACAAGAAGAGCAATGCCCACTGGCCCAATCCACAACACTTTTCCAGTTTGTCTCAGTTTCATAACATCTATTTATTCCAGCATAGGTAAAATATAAGGGGTCCTTTTACTGATCTACAGCAAAACCTAGCCTCAGCACACGCTTGCACCAGATTTTCCTGCACACTAAGGCCATTTTTGCTGCAGCTGTGAAATGCCTGATTTTCTATTTTTTGAATTAATGTCCATGCACTAATGTTGCCATTAGCGTGTGTCCATTAAACAATTTACCACATGTGCACTTGCTGCCACCCATTTTGTAGGCAGTAAGGACTGACACGATGATCCTGCATTAACCAGTTAGCACACACTAATGTAGATGTACTAACTGATTTATTTATTTATTTATTTAATTTATTTGCATTTGTATCCCACATTTTCCCACCTATTTGCGGGCTCAGTGTGGCTTACAGTACATTATGAGTGATGGTAATACAATTAGTTGCAGTAAGATTATGGGTTACATTGTGAAGAGTTATGGGAAGACAGAGTAAATTCAGGATGTCATATGGGGATAGAACAGCGGAAAATAACGGTAGGGGAATTGAGAGGGGGAAAGACAATATCAAGGGAATATAAAGGTCTAACAATTTTATCTGTGGATAGAGTTTTAAGAGTGGTGATGATGCGGGGCAAGAGAGTTCAGAAGATATTGTATTGATGCGTATCTGTAATTGTGTATAGACTTCATGTGTTTTGATCCTTGCAGTAGATTTTCTCAAATAGATAAGTCTTCAGTAGTTTGCGGAAGTCGGTCAGCTCGTAGATCGTTTTCAGGTTGCGTGGCAGTGCATTCCAGAATTGTGTGCTCATGTAAGCGAAGGTTGATCCATGCAGTGCTTTGTATTTTATGCCTTTGCATTTAGGGAAATGGAGGCTGAGGAAGGTTTGGGACTGGAACTCCCACTCTCCGCCCCCCCCCCCCCCCCCCCCCCAGATACGCCCCCTCAAAATAAAATAAATTTTGTAAATTTTTAGGGAAGAGTTTGGGCTCCTTTTATGAAGTGGCACTACTGATTAGCATGCGCTGAATACAAAGAAGCCCATCCGATTCCCGTGGGCTGCTTTGCATTCTGCACACGCTGACTTCACCGTGGCCCACCTTTTACCACCACTTGGTAAAAGAGCCTCTAACAATTTGGCCTAGGTACGTCAGTCACATAAATAAATATTACAAAATAATATTTGATGTTAACATTTTTATGTATCTGATTCTATCTTAAATAAAAAATGTCACTAGGCTATTAGTGTGGCCCATTTTATAATGAGAAGCCCATGAAAGAGACAACATATTAGAAATGTTAGAACCATATGTCTAACATATTTGTCTAGTTGAGTACTTTGCCTTTAGCCTCTGTAATTTGTAAAGAGATTGTTCTTTTTCATCTATTTGTCCATAGGCATAATTCTGGAACCTTTTACAAAGCGGCGGTAGAGCAATCGCCATTTTGCTTTTTGCCAGGAGCCTGGTGGTAGTTCCCACCCCCAGCCCGTGTCATTTCCTGCCGGTTTAGTGCAGGAGCCTTTACCATCACCTAAATAGATGGCGGTAAGGCCTCCCTCCAGAAATGGCCATGCGCTAAACCCTGTGATTAGTGCATAGTCATTTCCTTTAAAAAAAACAGCCTTTTACCCACTGCAGTAAAAGGGGGCCTCAGCGCACATCAAAATCATGGGCCAATGCTATTTCAGGCCCCTTTTGTACCGCAGCTTGATAAAAGGGTCCCTTTGTTAAGTATCGTCATTTGATAGAGTTCTCTTTTTTTTCTGTTGTAGGACCTCCACATGGTCTCTCGTTGACTGAAGTAAGGAAAGACTCCATGGTTCTTCTCTGGGAACCTCCAATTTATTCTGGTCGCACTCCAATAGTTGGCTTCTATGTAGATGTGAAGGAGACCAAGGCAAAGGAGGAACACTGGAAAGCTGCCAATGAAAAACCAATCACAAACAAATACTTGAAGGTAAAATGAAACTGCCCAAAAGAAGTACCAGAAAAAAAAATTAGTAATTTGTTCCATTGCCACTTAAGATCATGAAGATTCCCTTTCATTTGTTCTGCATTGCAGACATTTCTAAAGAGAGCTCCTTCTGTTCAGTCACTGCTATAAATAGTTCGGATCTACTGTCATCACATACTCCATACGGATGTTACCTTAATGCTTGCCGAACCTGGAAATAGCATGAAAAATTGAAGATGTAGCTTGGTGAATGAGGGTTTTGACAGTGAGGTGTAAAAATGATAAAAGATTTGCATGAACTGAGCATGCGTGGGAGGCCATCAGTGTCGGCGGCTGGAGGTATGCTGCCAACTACCCCTGTTTTGAGACAGTTTGGGCGGACTCTGGAGAGAACTCTTCAACTGGTGGAGCTTCAGGATCCCCAGCAGTTACACTGACCATGAGTGCTGTTGCTGGGTGGGCTGAACAAAAAGTGGGTGGGCCCCTGCCCACCCGGGCCCATAGATATGCCAGTAGAGTACACAACCAAAGCCCTTATCTATACTCTGATCACCTCCAGTTTAAATTACTGCAACTTGCTCCTCACAGGTCTCCCACTAAACCATCAATCTGTTCAAAATTCTGCTGCACGACTTATATTCCACAAGTGTCGCTATGCTCACATTAGCCCTCCTCTCAAATCACTTAATTGGCTCCCTATCCATTTCTGCATACAGTTCTATCAGCTTGTACCGTGTGCACGTTTAGGCGGGAAACGCCACGTGGTAAACACAGAGCTACTGGCCACATGTGACATGAGGTAGTGCTGTTTTACCACACGCTATACATGCAGTAGCCCTACCATGCCTTTGTAGAAGAGCCCCTAAATATCTTCTTATACATTTACAAGGATATCATAGCATAAAGGTGGCACACAAGGCTAGAGTGTCCTGTCTCATGGACAGGAAAATGTTCTTGTGTCACCTGTGCCACATCAGGAAAAATCCATTTTTTTTGTCCATAAAATAAAGCTTGTAAGTTGCAAAAATATAAAACCATAACCAGATTTAAATCTTGTTCAAACACAAAATTAACAAGTAAAGGGGCTCGATCTGAGACTTGTTCTTGAGAAAAGTCCAAAATTGCAGATACATCCTAAGCTGACTGTTCATTTACCCGCAAAACTTTATTTGGCGAATAGAATACCTTATTCACTGGGGGAACAGACTCCGGAGGAATATGCAAAACATCATTAAGATATTTCTTAAAAGCTCCAGCAGTTGTAATCCTAAGATTTTTGGGAAATTTAGTAGCCGAAGATTCAAATGTCTAGTTTGATTCTCAAACTGTTCCAATTTTTGATGTATTACAATTTTGTCTTTAATGTTTGCACCACCTCTACATAATCTTTTAGTGTTTTCTCCATATATTCAAGTTTCAAGCGATGATCTACTTCTAAAATCTCAAATTTTTCAGACAAAGCTCCTCAAGATTGTTGAAAAGTAGCACTATCAGAATAGCAACTTACAATTGTAGACTCTAATTTGGTGAAAAGTCCCCATATAACATCAAGAATTACCCCTCCATTCAAGTGGCCTGGTTCAGATATTGATGGCTTCTCAACTTGGTTCTCCATCAATAGCAAATTGAAGATTCCAGCCACAGGGGTCAATGGCACCACTTGCCTATCTGTCAAAGTATCTCAAACAACTATCTCCACAGAGTACTGTAAATCAATCAGGTTCAAGGAGGGGGAGGGGCCCAAATCCGTACTTGAGCTAGGCAGCTCTGTTCCTATAGGAATAGCAGCCTTTCCTCCAAGTCCTTGAAACACAGTAGGTCATGCTGGCATTGAGTGCTCGCAGGGGCTGAGAGAAATCTGTCACCCAAGTGGCTCAGCGCTTCCACCCACGTTGTCCACATCAGGGGACTGGCCACTACTAACATCGCCCACTTGAGGCTGAGCTATACCCTTAAGGGATGAATCACAAGAACGATTTTTCTCTGTCTCCATCTGCTGGTATATAGACATAACCCAATAGTCTGGACTGGTCTGGTAGGACAAAAGGAAAGAAAATCATCAGGTAAGACATAATTTTTCCTTGTATGCACTGCCTCCATTGTATGCTAATCTATCTTATGCATATTCATTGTGGGTGTCCTGAAAGCCTGACTGGCTGGATGCATTCTGAGAACTGGATTGAGAACCCCTGCTAGGAGCCTATTTTATAAAGGCACTTTGGCTCCTATGTTGCCTTTATAAGTTAAAATCAAAATCAATAAAATCCAATAAATATTACTAATCTAGCAGAACAAGAATAAATGATCATAAATAAGATAGGCATAAAATAGGTTCAATATGAGAGCTTTTGTAGGTGTCCTTTTATAAAATTACCCCCTTTGTATATTATTAGGCTGGTCTGTTAGATTAATTTCCTTCTAAAGGACTTTTAGTTCCTGTTTGGTTGTAGGTCATTTTCTCCTCTCTTTGCTTCATTAGGTTCACGGCCTGACGGATGGGGTCAGTTATGTGTTCCGTGTGAGGGCTGCCAACCAAGCAGGAGTCGGGAAACCATCCGATCTAACAGATCCTATGGTGGCACAGACCCGTCCAGGTTAGTCTTGTCTATATTTTTAGAGTGTTGAAAAAAAAAAGATTTATGTACATTAAAAGTCATAAAGTGATTTGTTCCTTAGAATGGGTCATATGTGTCCATCTCTGGGAAAAGGTGACTAAAGTCTCCAAAAACCAAAGTGAGGTTTTAATGACTTCTGTTAGAGCAAACAATTTATAATACAACAGTCCTTTTATGTGAAAAAAAATTACAGAAGTTAAAATGTTTAACGTTTTCAGTCTGCTTATGGACCCAAGACATGAAAAATCAACCATTCTCAACATTATGGCTCTGCTACTTTAGTCACCTATTCCCAGAGATAGCCACATAAAGGACTAGATTCTATATATCACGCCTAAAAATTTGGCGCTGAAATGAAATTCACTTAAGCACATTCTATAAAGTATACCTTAATTTTGGCATACTTTATAGAATAAGCCTAAATTTCTCCATGGTATATAGAATATGGTGAGAGGCCATGACAGTGCCTAACTCTAGGCGTGGTCATTTATGCCAAGTAAAACTTGGTGTAAGTACCGGTGCCTAAGTTAGACGCAGAGCAATTCTATAACCTTGCGCATTGTTTTCCAGAACACCCATAACCCGCCAATTCCATGCCTATAACCACACCCCCTTTTGGCAGTGTGCATTAGAATTTACGCACACTGCAGCATATGCTTAGTGGGTAGTGTGCATAAATTCTAATTAATGCCAATTAGTGCTGATAGCTGCTTGTTAACATTCAATTATAAGTGCTGTTTAACTTGTAAACTAATTAAGTTAGGCTCGTTATGGAATACGCTTCCTTTTCACTTGGCCTGGAATATAAAATGAATTGTTATTGTGGTCAGTTTTCTGGGCAGCATTTTGTGACAGTTCTTTAAAAAACATAAAGAATAAATTGGAACATGATGAAGGATGGATCTTATACAGATGGATAAAGTTATACATTAGATCTTGAATGGTAGCCTAATCAATAATATGGGGCAAGCTAATTTGTGTTCTCTAGCTAAAATAAAATCAAAATGTTAAGTATATTGACTTTCGATCTGCAAATTTCAGGAGTCATATAAAAGAGAGAATATCTAGACATCTTTGTCTACCAGAAGGCATTTATTCCCATGCTACAAGAGATATTTGGGCTGTCCTGGAGATAATTCAGTCTCAAGGACATTTTTTCCTGCATGTAACTATTATCACTTCTCTAAGTTTCACATGGTACACTTCTATAGCAGGACAATACAGTATGTTCCAGAAGGAAGCTTGGAATGCAGAGATGGCATTGAGAGCTATCAGCAAGAGCAGAGATACATTCAGGGCTGAATTCATTTCCAAAGTTTGAGTTTGTACTTAATAAACAATAGTAGTTTCAAACAGATTTTTTGAGATTCGTGCTGCCCTAACTTTATCCAGCTAATTATTTGATTAATATACTTCATATTGCCACTAACCAGATAACTCCAGGGACCCCTCTCACTCCACCCAGACCACTGGGGCAGTTTATAATGATTTTCAGCAACATCATCCAGATAATGCTGTTGAAATCGATGACCGGCACCAGTCAATGGCACATACCCAGAAAGCAGGTTCTGATACCTGGATAGGTGATTTTGAATATCGGGCCATTTGATTTTTGGCACAGGAGATTTTCATTGACTTCCGATCCCAGGCATTCATTGCAGTATGCTCTCTTTTTGTGATGTTTTGTTATATAAAAGAAATGTGTAGTGTAATAAACAAATCACTAACAATGGCCAAAGACTATTTTGTAAGCCCCTCACTAACCTGCGTTTTACATTTTCAGTATTTATGATAGGAGTGGCCTAGTGGTTAGGGTGGTGGACTTTGGTCCTGAGGAACTGAGTTCGATTCCCACTGCAGGCACAGGCAGCTCCTTGTGACTCTGGGCAAGTCACTTAACCCTCCATTGTCCCAGGTACAAATAAGTACCTGTATATATATAAGCCACATTGAGCCTGCCATGAGTGGGGAAAGCGCGGGGTACAAATGTAACAAAAAAAACCCCAAAATACAGGCCATGTGCCTCAGGCTTTGTTATGCATATAAAGGACAACTCATTAACCTGGGCACCCACATTTAAGCACACATTACACATGAAAATACTCGCTTTACTTACGAAGCACATATAGAGGGGTGGAGCATGGGCAGGACATAAGCAGGGTTCCCACTTATACACATAGGGGAAGATTCTATATACGGCGCCTTAAAAATCCGCAGAAAACATTTCTATCTAAGTGTATTCTATAAGCGGCACTTAGATTTATGCGTGGTATATAGTTGGTATCTCAATGTCTAAAAATACAAAAACACGGCGTAAATCCCGGCACGTAGATTTAGGCGCAATGAGTCATATTCTATAACTATGTGTGTAAATTTTGGAATGCCCATGAAATGCCCATTTCCCCACCTATAACCATGCCCCTTTTTGCCTGCGTGTATTAAAATTTAGGCGCAGTACATTACAGAATACGCTTAGTGATTTGTGCGCATAAATTCTAATTATTGTCAATTAGTGCTCATTATTGTTTGTTAAGTGCTGTTAACAATGCTGATTGGCTTGTTAAGCCAAGTAAGTTACACGCGCAGTTATAGAATCTGCTTGGATAATGTATCGAATACTGTAAATTATGCACATCCCTGTTGCACTTACCTGCTTATAATCGAACGAGAATAACGCCCAAGTTCCGACCTAAATCGGGAGATGGGCGTTCTTCTCACAAAAACAAATAAAGCGGCATAATCGAAAGCCGAACTTTGGACGCTTTCAACTGCACTCCGTCGCGGATGCGGACAAAGTTGACGGGGGAGTGTCGGAGGCGTGGTGAAGGCGGAACTGGGGCGTGGTTATCACCCGAACAGAGATGGGCGCCCTTCGCCGATAATGGATGCGTTTGTAGCTAGAATTTAGGGCACTTTTCCTGGACCCTGTTTTTTGACGAATAAGGCCCCAAAAAGTGCCCTAAATGACCAGATGACCCCCAGAGGGAGTCGGGGATGACCTCCCCTGACTCCCCCAGTGGTCACTAACCCCCTCCCACCACAACAAATGATGTTTCACAACTTTTTACTTTCACCCTCAAATGTCATACCCTCCTCCCAAGCAGCAGTATGCAGGTCCCTGGAACAGTTGTTAGGGGGTGCAGTGGACGTCAGGCAGGTGGACCCAGGCCCATCCCCCCCCTACCTGTTACAATTGTGCTGCTTAATGCTACTAGTCGTCCAACCCCCCCCCAAACCCCCTGTACCCACATGTAGGTGCCCCCCTTCACCGCTTAGGGCTATAGTACTGGTGTAGACTTGTGGGCAGTGGGTTTTGAGGGGGATTTGGGGGGCTCAACACCCAAGGGAAGGGTGCTATGCACCTGGGAGCTCTTTTACCTTTTTTTTTGTTTTTGTAAAAGTGCCCCCTAGGGTGCCCGGTTGGTGTCCTGGCATGTGAGGGGGACCAGTGCACTATGAATCCTGGCCCCTCCCACGAACAAATGCCTTGCATTTATTCGTTTTTGAGCTGGGCGATTTCATTTTCCATTATCGGTGAAAAGCAAAAACGCCCAGCTCACACCTTGGCGAATAAAGCATGGGCGTCTATTTTTTTTAAAAAATACGGTTCACTCCGCCCCTTCACGGACCCGTTCTCGGAGATTAACGCCCATGGAGATAGGCGTTTCTGGTCGATTATGCCCCTCTTAAGCACTCACACTCATGCCAGCTCTATGGCTAGATGCCTATGTTCCTTTATAGAATAGGTTCCTAAAGAGAATCCACGTGCGTAGAGAACTCAGTAGATCCCACGGAGCAGAAAATGAAAACAAAAGGAAGTGGGAATATAAACCAGGCTTATCCAAAGAACTGGAACCAGACAAAACCGTATATCATCCAGTTATAGAACTGCCACCCAAAAGGATAAAGCCTCAATCATGGTGTTAATGCTATAAAAATGGCATATTACATTGGTAAATCTACTGAAATTACCACAGTTAATGAAAGAGCAAGTGATACCAGGACATGAGGATCAGCAGGGTCTGCTTAAGGGATTGTGGTGCCCTGAGCCAAATTTTGCTTTTTCAGCCTTATCTTTGGGGCAGTCCTGTGATGTCAGCAGTGCAGAAAGGGGTACATTTTAAGCCAGCATGGTCATTGACTTAAATACTGGTGTTCAACTTAATCTATACATTTAATACCACTTTCTGTAAGGTGGTGGCACTATTACTAGTACTACTTATCATTTCTATAGCGCTACTAGACGTACACAGTGCTGTACACTGGACATGAAGAGACAGTCCCTGCTTGACAGAGCTTACAATCTAATTAGTACAAACAAACAGGAAAAATAAGGGATAAGGGAATTACTAAGGTGGGAATGAGTATAGATAATGGCACTGAATATATGGATAGCTCTGTCAATACCTATCCAAAGAGCAGCTGACTGTTGCCACTATCCAGATAATTTTTTGACCTGTCCTTCCCTAACCTGGCCCACAAATACATGGATAATATCTGGCCATTTAGCAAATAAAGGGGTCCTTTTACTAAGGTGCACTAACAGATGTGGAGGGGCATTTTCGATATGACGTCTAAGTCCGACTTTAGACATTTTGCAAAAAACATCCAAAATCTGAATAGGAAAGAAGTTCATTTTCAAAAAAGAAAAATGTCTATCTTTTGTTTTCGAAAATACTGTTTCTAACAAGGTTTTCTGCTTTGGACGTTTTGTTTTTTGGTCCATTTAAAAAAAAAAAGTCCAAGTGAAAAATGTAGAAAATCAAGCCATTGGGAGGTAGGATTGGCCAGCATTTTTAGTAGACTGGTCTCCCAGACATCCCAGGAGATAAATGGGGCGCCCTAAGGGGCACTGCAGTGGACTTCAAAAACATGTTCCCAGGTACACATCTCACTATTGTTCCCTTATCTTGTCTGCTGAGCCCCCCAAAACCCACACAAAACCTACTGCCCACAACTATACACCACTACAGTAGCCCTTATGGGTAAAGGGGGCACCTATATATAGGTTCAGTGGGTTTCTGGTGAGTTTTGGAGGGCTCACAGTTTCCCCCACAAATGTGACAAGTAGAGGGAGATAGGGACCAGAGTCCCCCACTCTATGGTGCACTGCACTGACTACTACACTACTCCAGGGACCTGCATGCTGCTCTAATAGACCTGGCTCTAACATCTGAGGCTGTCATAAAGGCTACTAAATCATATTTGTATTCACATTTGTGGGGGGCGGGATGGGATCAGTGACCACTGGGGGGTATTGGGGGGTCACCCTGATTCCTTCCAGTGGTCATCTGGTTATTTAGGGCACCCTTTTGTGCCTTATTCGTTATAAAAACAGGTCTAGCTCAAAGCGTCTTAGTTTTAGTCCTGGACACTTTTTTTTGTTACATTTGTACCCCGCGCTTTCCCACTCATGGCAGGCTCAATGCGGCTTACATATACAGGTACTTATTTGTACATGGGGCAATGGAGGGTTAAGTGACTTGCCCAGAGTCACAAGGAGCTGCCTGTGCCTGAAGTGGGAATCGAACTCAGTTCCCCAGTTCCCCAGGACCAGAGTCCACCACCCTAACCACTACCATTATGCCTGAAAAACATCCAAGTGTTAAGAGCACCCAGATCCTGCCTTTAATATGTCCCTGACAAGCCCACTTCTGATTTGAACACACTTTTGACGGACTTCATAGAAAAACATCTAAAAATTGGTTTTGAAAATATCAATTTGGTCGTTTTTGTGAGAAAAACATCCAAATGCAGACTTATGCCACTGTAGGGTTTTACTAGAGGTATGTTTTGTTTCTTTGACTGGATGGCCAGAGTTGCATCAAGGAAGAGCACTGGATGTGGAGTACTTCAATTTCAGCAAAGCCTTAGGGGTCCTAAACGTGATTTACTGGGTTAGGAAATAATTGTGTGGGAGGCAACAAAGGGTAGTAGTAAATGGAGTTCACTCTGGGGATAAGGATGTTACCAGTGGTACAGCACAGAGAACGGTCCATGTTCAGTTATTTTTAACATTTATGTGAGTGATATTGTGGAAGGGCTGTTGAGTAAGGTTTGCCTCTTTGCAGATAATACCAAAACATGCAGTAGGGTAGACATCCTGGAAGGTGTGGGTAACATGAGGAGGGATCTAGAGAAGCTTGAAGAATGATCTAGAATTTGGCAGCTAAGAATTAATGCTAAAATATCCAGGGTCATACATTTGGGCTGCAAAAACCCAAGGGTTGAAGTACTTCTGTGCACTATGGAGTCCTTTTACTAAGCTACAGTAAAAAGCTGCTATGCAGATTTTTCCCACATGTTAAGTCCCTTGTTACTGCAACCAAAAATAGCCAATTTTCCAAATTAATGATCATGCGTTTATGTTACCATTTGTATGTGGCCATTACCAAATATTAGCAAATAAGCCCTTCCTACCACCTATTTTGTAGGCGGTAAGGGCTCACATGCTAATCCCATGTAATCAGTTAGCTTGCTGTAATGTGGCTGCGATAACTGATTCATGCTGTTACGTCCACTCTCTGTCCCCAAACACAGCCCCTCTGAGAAAAATAAAGGAAAATCTTATAGCGCATGATTTGCGCGCACACATTGGGCATTCTCCTCAGGATGCTTCAGCATGTCCCGTGGTTATCCTTTTAAGTTGCAGTAAGCATGATCTAGCGCTTACCACAGCTTACTAAAAGGAGCCCTATGTAAGTTAAACGGGTAGTTGCAGGGTAGCACTTAGGCAACATTTTGACAGTTACGTGCATATGTGTGTAAAAGCCTTTATTCTAAACGTGCATAATTGGCAATTAAATATTAGTGTCTGTTATAAAAGTAACCCCATAATGCTTTAAAGGTTAGTGTAAGAAACTTAAAATGACAACAGAAAGCTTTTGGCACCCAGTGTAGTTGAAAAAGCATAGGGGAAGTTGAATTAAAAGGCTTCAGACCATCCATAATATCAGCCACTGTATTCTGAACAAGTTGGCGTCTCAGAGACCAAAGTAAATCAAATTGCAGTGGTTCAGTCTACTATTGCCATTGCTAAATCCTTCATTAAGGACAAATATGGTGAGCTGAGAGATTCCATCCATTCAGAAGGACAGATAATCTAGGATCTGTAACCCTTTTAACAGCCTGAAGGATTGTAGAAGTCAAAGTATTCAGGCTTGGATATTAGGAAAGGCATATAAAATTGAAAAGTATAGGCAGAATCAGAAAATATTACTTACATTTTATTTAGACCCCAAATGAAAAATCACTGGCAGAGAATAATGTGTATGCAAAGTTTCCGAACTGATATACCAAGGTTTTTTACGTTTAAGAGCTGCTGTCAAAGTTGCTTTGTCATTTTCTACTGGAAGTTCTACTTAGTTAGCGCAGTCTACCTGAATTCATATGAAATTACATACTTGCAAATCCTTGTACCAAGAGATGTGGAATAATCCTTATTTGATCTTCTAGGCACCAAGGAGGTAATAGCAGAGGTGGATGACAATGGTGTTATTTCACTGAACTTTGAATGTGATCAGCTCGGTCCAGGGTCTGAGTTTATATGGTCCAAAGACTATGAAGGACTTGATGACCCATCTCGAGTAGACATTGAGACCAAAGGAGGCAGGTAATGATATCTGAATATGCTATCTATCTCATGAATAATAACAATAAGTCATTTTTTATTCATTGATGCAGATCAATCTAATGTATGTACTTCCAATGCCATATATCAAATGTAAAACTTAGTATGCTTTATTAATATTTTGCAGGCTTTGGTATCCATTTGTAGTATTGACATTCTTTTGGGCATGATTATAAGATCAGATTATCAGCAGATATGAACACTATGGGACCCTTCTACTAAGCTGATCAGTGTCCACAGTGAAGTGTTTTCTAACCTTGATAAAGGACAAAGTGCTGTTGCTATTTCATTAGACCTCTCCGCTGCATTTGAACTCATTGATCGTGGCCTTCTGTTATCTCTTCTTTCCTCATTGGGTCTTTCCAGTACAGTACTGAACTGGTCTTCTTTCCTAACAGAATGTTCTTTCAGAGGATGTTATAATGCCTTTGTATCGCTCCATGGTGCGACCGCACCTCGAATATTCAATTCTGGTCGCCGCATCTCAAAAAAGATATACTGGAATTAGAAAAGGTGCAGAGAAGGGCGATGAAAATGATAAAGGGGATGGGATGACTTCCCAATGAGGAAAAGCTAAAGTGGCTAGGGCTCTTCAGATTGGAGAAAAGACGGCTGAGGGGAGATATGATAGAGGTCCATAAAATAATGAGTGGAGTTGAACGGGTAGATGTGAAGCGTCTGTTTACACTTTCCAAAAATACTAGGACTAGGGGGCATGCAATGAAGCTACAATGTAGTAAATTTAAAATGAATTGTAGAAAAGCTTTCTTCACTCAACGTGTAATTAAACTCTGGAATTCGTTGCCAGAGAATGTGGTAAAGGCAGTTAGCTTAGCGGAGTTTAAAAAAGGTTTGGACGGCTTCCTAAAGGAAAAGTCCATAGACCATTATTAAATGGACTTGGGGAAAATCCACTATTTCTGGGATAAGCAGTATAAAATGTTTTGTACTTTTTTGGGATCTTGCCAGGTATTTGTGACCTGGATTGGCCACTGTTGGAAACAGGATATTGGGCTTGATGGACCTTTGGTCTTTCCCAGTATGGCAACACTTATGTACTTATGTAAGTCTTGCCCAGTTCATCTACACTGCCTATATCAGCTTTACACCCCTTACATGCAGTGTACCTCAAGGATCTATCCTCTCTCAATTACTATTCAATTTATTCCTCAGTCCCTTGACCAAAATCATCCAAGAGCACACCATCTCAGTCTACATCTATGCTGATGACATCCTTCTCATTTACTACACTGACCCTGAGAACCCAGTACTTAATCCCCCTTCAATCTTGCCTAGACTCCATTGCCCTGTGGTTCTCCTCTCATCATCTGGTTATCAATACTGATAAAACTGTTGCATGTTGGTTTACTAATTCTTCATCCACACCCTCTCAATGCCTCTCTTTGCTGGTTCATCTATCCAACCTGTTGACTCTTTCCGTTACATAAGTACATAAGTATTGCCATACTGGGACAGACCAAAGGTCCATCAAGCCCAGCATCCTGTTTCCAACAGTGGCCAATCCACCTTGGGGGTTGCACTTGATACCCATCTTTCTTTTAAGGAGCATATCTCCTCTGTTGTTAAATCACCTGTCTATGCTTAAGACAGCTTCAGCCATTTGATCTTATTTAACCATGACACCCTCCAAAATCTCATTTTGTCTCTTGTCATTCCAAAACTTGACTAGTTTAACATAAGTTTTGCAGGGATTCCTCAGGTTTCTCTCAAGAAGCTTCAATCGATTCAGAATATGGCAGTTTGCCTGCTTTGTCATGCCAAAAAATCTCAATGTTTCACCACTGGCTTCCTGTCTCCTTTAGAATTTGCTATAAGATTTTATTTTTAACCTTCAGAGCCTTGTGTCTTAGAACTCTGTCCTATCGCTTATACTCCCACTCCGATCTTACACTCCCTAAATGACCACCGTGTGGTCCCTAAGTTTGCACAAGAACAAACCAGGCATTGTGCCTTCTTTTTCATGGCTCCTTTTACCTGGAATAGTGTCCCTCTTTCCATTTGTAGTGAGCTATCCTTGCCCAAATTCAAAATGCTTACAAAAACATGACTGTTCTCTCAGTTCTCCTGATTTATGTCCTCTTACTGTCTGGGAAGCTTTTAAGGTGACCCTAAAAGGAGAGCCTATTTTGATGTCCCTTCATACCTAGTGTTTCAGGCAGACAGCTCTCAACCACTTAACAGATTTGTAGTTTGGGTATCATACTAGACTACACTGTGGGGTCCTTTTACTAAGGTGCACTGAAAAATGGCTTGCAGTAGTATAGGCACAGGTTTTGGGCCCGCGCCAATCCATTTTACAGCGCACATGTAAAAAAGGCCTTTTTAAAATTTTTGCTGAAAATGGACCTGCAGCAAAATCAAAATTGCCGCACGTCCATTTTGGGTCTGCGACCTTACCGCCAGCCATTGACCTAGCAGTAAAGTCTCACACGGTAACCGGGCGGTAGTGGCCTATATGCGCCAAATGCCATTGGGCACGCGTCCAATATGTGCATCTGGATTTTTCGGCCGCACATATCAGATGTGCGGCAAAAATAAAATTACCGCAAGAGCCACACGGTAGCTGTGTGGTAACTCCATTTTGGCATGCATTTGGCGTGCGTAGATACTTACCCGGCTTAAGGGCCCCTATCTTTGCAAGATCAGGTTAAAGCTGTTATACACTCATCTTTCTTTCAATATGCTACCCTGTTGTCTCACTTGGATTATTGCAATACTATTTATTCTGACCTCCCACAGACATCACGTCATAGATTGCAGACTACCCAGAACACAGCACTTAGACGTCTCTCACATGCCAGTTAATTTGACCGTATCACTCCTTTATTTATCCAGTATCACTAGTTGCCTGTTTATTATCGCACTGTATAGAAGATTCTTACCTTGGTTCGTAAGACTCTGTACTCAAGTATCCCCTCTTACCTCTCTTCATCTATCATTCTTTATGCTCCAACAGAGTTCTTCTATTTCTCCATGATCACTGACTCCATATTCCATCTGTCCATCAGGCTGCCAGACACGGGGCCTTCTACTGTACTGCCCCCTCACTTTGGAATGCCCTTCACCTTGAGCTTTCGCATCAGAAATTCATGGCAGCTTTAAAAACACATTTCTTTCAGGAGGCCTTTAGCGAGGGGACCATAAGAACATAAGCATTGCCATACTGGGACAGACTGAAGGTCCATCAAGCCCAGCATCCTGTTTCCAACAGTAGCCAATCCAGGTTACAAGTACCTGGCAAGATCCCAAAACAGTACCATACATTTTACACTGCTTATTCTAGAAATAAGCAGTGGATTTTCCCCAAGTCCATCTTAATAATGGCTTATGGACTTTTCTTTTAGGATGTTATTCAAACTTATTTTAAACCCCCGCTAAGCTAACTGCTTTTACCACATTCTCTGGCAATGAATTCCAGAGTTTAATTACACATTGAGTGAAGAAATATTTTCTCCAATTTGTTTAAAATTTACTACTTTGTAGCTTCATTGCATACCCCCTAGTCCTAGTATTTTTGGAAAGCAATTCACGTCTACCAATTCCACTCAATTCGTTATTTTATAGGCCTCTATCATATCTCCCCAAAGCCGTCTTTTCTCCAAGCTCATCTTTCTACCCTGGACATATCCACCTGGTATGAATGAATACAAATGAATTTATTTATTTGTTGCATTTGTACCCCACATTTTCCCACCTATTTGCAGGCTCAATGTGGCTTACATTGTACCGTCAAAGGCGTTTGCCCAGTCGGTGGATAACAAATACAAAGTTGTACAGTGATCGTATGAGGTATAAGTGGAGGGTCGGAATGGATGAAGATTGCGTGATCTCCTGTTCGATCATAGTCATGCTGTGTTGGTAGGTGAAGAGGGTTACGTGGGGTCGTTGGGGTAGGCCTTTTTGAAGAGGTAGGTTTTTAGTGATTTCCTGAAGTTCAAGTGGTCGTGGATTGTTTTCACAGCTTTTGGAAGCCAATTCCATAGTTGTGCGCTTATGAAGGAGAAGCCGGCTGCATAAGTTGTTTTGTATTTCAGTCCTTTGCAATTTGGGAAGCCGGCTGCGTAAGTTGTTTTGTATTTCAGTCCTTTGCAATTTGGGTAGTGTAGGTTTAGATAGGATCTTGACGATCTGACTTTGTTTCTTATTGGTAAGTCTATAAGGTCTGTCATGTATCCTTGGACTATGCCATACATGATTTTGTGGACTAAGGTGCAGATTTTGAAGATGATCTGTTCTTTGATTGGGAGCCAATGCAACTTTTCTCGGATGGGTTTGGCACTTTCGAAGCTTGTTTTGCTGACTATCAGCCTGGCTGCTGTATTTTGGGCAGTCTGGAGTTTTTTTATGAGTTGTTCTTTGCAGCCCGCGTAGATTCCGTTGCAATAATCTGCATGGTTTAGGACCATTGATTGTATTAGGTATCGAAAAGTTGCTCTTGGGAAGAAAGGTTTTAATCGTTTGAGCTTCCACATTGAATAGAACGTTTTCTTTGTTACAGTTTACTTGGCTCTCGAGGGTAAGGTTGATAATCTGGTCACTCTCTTTGATTTTTGTGATGACTACATTATGTCTTTTATTTCTCCTCTTTCCTATCATTAATGGTGTTCCTTTTTGTTTCCTTTTAATTTGATTGTAAACTCCTTTGTTCTGATATGAAAAGACTGTATATTAAGCATAATAAAACTGAAGCCTATTTACACTGATTTTAGGACTGTTGTTTAAAGCCTAATGTAACATGGTTTGAATATTGCAACTCTTTTTATTTGGGAATCTCGCGATCAGGTCTAAAGGCTCTACAAGTGGTCCAAAATACTGCCACTTGCTTGGTGACAGGGATACCACAGCACCATCAAATTATACAATAATTTAAGGTTCTACACTGTCTGTCTGTTCAATTTTGACTTTGATTCAGAAGGCATTATAGCATGACACCCCATATTATATCCCCCCCTTTTACAAAGCCGCGCTAGCAGTTGCCGGTGCGGTAATGCCGAAAAATGTGTTGGCATTGCCGTGCAGCAGCCACTAGCATGGTTTTGTAAAAGGGGAGGTGTATCTGTTATACTGTAGGCCTGGTTAAGCCTTAAGATCTGAAAGAATGCAATGACTTTCTATTCTTTCCCCAACTGAAATTTGAGTGGAGGAGTGGCCTAGTGGTTAGAGCACTGGTCTTGCAATCCAGAGATGGCCAATTCAAATCCCACTACTGCTCCTTGTGATCTTGGGCAAGTCACTTAACCCTCTATTGTTTCAGATTAAAACTTAGATTGTGAGCCCTGCAAGGGCAGAGAAATACCCAGTATACCTGAATATAACTCACCTTGAGCTACTACTGAAAAGGTGTGAGCAAAATCCAAATAAATAAAATAATTTTGCAGAAACTAGAGCATGTTCTTTCTGAATTGCTAGTCCATCTGAATGGAATAAACTGCCCACTACTCATAAATACCCAGGCTTTTGCTGACTAATTATGTGACAAAGAGCAGCTTGATCGATTGGCTAGAGTATTCAGTTTTAATAGTACTGTTTATGCTAGTACTTCCAGTGAAAGCTGCATGGAGCAGTGGTTAATATGTGGCCTTGTTGAATATTTTATTTTGTTTCATTTTTTTGTAATTTTTTGATCTGGCCTTTATGTTATAATCTTTTAAATTGTGTGTGTTGTAAAGCGGTCCACTTAGTTGTAAGCCAAATACAAATCTGCAAATAGGTAAAATAAAATAAATGTTCATTGGCTATATCATTTATTTATTTTTTGTTTGGATTTTGCTCACACCTTTTTCAGTAGTAGCTCAGGGTGAGCTACATTCTGGTATACTGGGTATTTCCCCATCCCTGGAGGGCTCAAAAATCTAATTGTGTACCTGAGGCAATGGAGGGTTAAGTAACTTGCTCAGGGATCACAAGTAGCAGCAGTGAGATTTGAACTGGGAACCCCTGGCTGTCAAGCCCAGTGCTCCAACTACTAGGTTACTCCTCCCTCAATACACCTAAAAACACTTGCAATGTTTCCCATTACATTTATATTTAGCCACATTCAAAATGGATGTTCCTGTGGTATATTTATTGCAGGCAAGAATAAACAAAATAGAGAAACATGCCCTGTATAACCACCAAGATTCAAGCAAAGAAAACGGGGAATAGAAGCAGCAGCACCAAACTGATTAATCAATAGTACAATAAAATATAGAAAACATCTATTAATATATTCTTAAAATAAATCATAAATATATAATATTATAAAGCACAGCATACATATATTGAGGACCTTTTACTAAGCTGCACTAAAAAGTGGCCAGCGCTAGCCCCAGCATGGGTCTTTCCCACACGCTGAGGCCACTTTAAACATGGCAGTAAAATAATCCTATTTTCCATTGTTCCTATTAATGGCCATGCACTCATTTCCCCATTAGTACTTGGCCATTAGACCAGAGCACCTACTGACACCTATTTTCTAGGTGGTAAGTGCTTAAGTGCTAACCACGCACTAATCGGTTAGTGCGTGGCAAAGTAGCAGTGCAAACTGATTAGAGTAGAAAACGCCTACTCCCCACCTCCCAGACACACCCCCACTGCTAAAAAATAAATTCTGGGGCCCTTTTACTAAGCTGCGGTAAGCACTAACATGTGCTTACCGCAGATTAAAAACCACTATTGTGAGCGTCCCATGGTAGTTTTTGGATCAGCACTTGCTTCCCACTTGCTAAAAAATACTTTTTATTTTTTATTGCTGGGGATGTGTTTGGGGCAGAGATTAGCTGTAGTCTGCACTAATTGGTCAGTATGGCTACATCGCTGTGCACTAACCAATTAGCACATGGTTAACGTGGGAACCCTTACAGCGGTAAGGACTCATGCACTAATTGTTTTTTTAAAAGGCCCCTTATTTGTCATTCCTATGTACTTCAAAATTTTAAATCTGTGCATTTGCTTTTAGGACAAAACTTATCTTCAAAGACCCCTCAGAAAAAGATTTGGGCATTTACTCATGTGTTGTCACGGATACTGATGGTGTTTCATCAAGCTATAACCTTGATGAGGAAGGTAAAAACAAAATTTCTTCATAAAATTTATCTTAGAGAAATTTCACTCTTCTTATGCTGTAAACTAAAGTCATTGAACTAATGATCTTCCCAAACCAATGCTTAATAAAGATGTTGTATTCTTATTGTGCAGAACTGAAACGCCTACTTCAACTCAGCCAGGACAAGAAATTTCCAGGTAAAGTCTCTAAGTATTATGTAAAACAATGCATATCAGTGAGTAGATTCTTTCACAGAGCGGATGTAGTTTGAATGAGATGCATGATTCATTTCTGTGTCTGAATTTATCTCTATAAGGCATCTGCTCTCAGAGGCCACAATTCAGCTGCTTAAAAATGTCCTCTAAAATGCTCCTTTTTATAATTTTTATAGTGCTATTAAGGGCACACAGTCCTGTACAGAGTCACTTAAGAGCTAAAGCAGAGAGCAGATGCATAGACCTGATTGTACTGGATTTCAAACATTCTGACTTCAGTAAAGTGGGGAAAGAAAATGTTGAAGGAGATAAGAGAAGTGGAAAGACAGTGGACCAAGCTGAAAGGAGCTATAAAAATGGCAACAGATCTATATATAAAGAAAGTAAACACAGGCAAGAGGAAAAGGAAAACAATATGGTTCTCCAAAGAAGTGACTGAAAAATAGGCATGAGGTAGCATTTGCAAAATACAAAAGAACGCAAGAAGAGGAACATAAAGAAAATTACTGGATAACACTCGAAGAAGCAAAGAAAGAAATACAACTGGCAAAAGCACAGACAGAAAAAAAATGGCTAGAGAAATTATTATTATGTTTAGTTTTATTAGAACAAGGTTATGTTTAACAAGAGAGGTGCAGGTTTGTTGGGGAAAGGAGGAAGGCTAGAAATGGTCTGGAAGACTGAAAAATGGTGAGAATTGTTATGTGGAATGTGGGAAAGAAAAAAACTGAAATGCTAAACAAATACTGTAGGTGTATATTTACTAAGCTGTGTTAAGCAGCTAGTGCAAGTTTTACTGTGCATTAAATGTTAGCCTGAATGCACGCTACCAGCTAATGTGTGTTAAAACAACCAGTGTGGAATAAATCTCACACTAGCTACATAATGCTGGTAGGGGAGAAAAGTAGGTGTGACAGGGACAGAGCAGAGGAGTGGCCATTGGTGATGGCTAGCTTGCGACTACTGCTAGAAGTCGCAGCTACCATTTTACAGCCGGAGTAGCAAGGGGCTTGGACGACCCACTGCATTACCAGGGTTTGGTTAAGTAGGTCAGAGGAGCCTACTGGGTTAGAGGAGGGCTTGTTGCATTGGAGGGGAGGGAGGGGGATCAGAACTTGATTGGGAAGGGCTTATCATGCCGGAGGATTCCAGGATGGTGGACTGTAACTTGTTGGGGGGTTCTGAGAGGGGGGGTTAGAATCAGGGGATGGGGGACCCGATATCCCCTTAGGCTAGTCCTAGCTGATATTTATTTATTTATTTTATTTATTTATTGCACTTGCATCCCACATTTTCCCACCTATTTGCAGGCTCAATGTGGCTTACAGAGACCTGTTATAGCATAACTATACCAGGTTAAAGAAAACAATTGGTATTACATAGAGGTAGAGGAATACAGGTAGGTTTGTACAAGTCATTATTGGAAAATACATTCTGTGCCATTTTGGTTAGGTATTGAGTTGTCGTTAGTTAAGGGTTTTCGTGGTAGGCTTTGCTAAAGAGGTATGTCTTCAGGGATTTGTGGAAATCGGTCAGTTCTTTGATCATTCTTAGGTTTATCGGAAGAGAGTTCCACATATGCGTGCTTATATAAGAAAAGCTAGACGCTTGTGTTAGTTTGTATTTTATTCCTTTGCAGTTGGGGAAGTGTAGGTTAAGAAAGGTGCGGGTGGATCTCTTAGCATTTCTGGGTGGCAGGTCTACGAGGCCTAGCATGTAGGTTGGGGCATCTCCGTAAATGATTTTATGAACAATTGTGCAGATTTTGAATGTGGTTCGTTCTTTCAATGGTAGCCAGTGTAGTTTCTTTCTTAGGGGTTTAGCGCTTTCATATTTTGTTTTCCCAAATATGAGTCTGGCTGCGGTGTTTTGGGATGTATGAAGTTTTTTGATGGTCTGTTCTTTGCAGCCAGCGAAGAGTGCACTGCAATAATCTAGGTGACTTAGCACCAATGACTGCACCAGTTTCATTAAAATGGCCCTTGGGAAGAAAGGTTTTACTCTTTTGAGTTTCCACATGACATGGAGCACTTTCTTAGTTGTATTCTTCACATGGTTTTCAAGTGTGAGATTTCGATCAATAGTGACTCCCAGAATTTTCAAGTTGTCTGATACGGGGAGGATAACATTTGGGGTGGTTATGGTGTCGAATTTGTGTGTATTGTGTTGTGAGGTGATTATAAGGCATTGTGTTTTTTCTGCGTTGAGTTTCGCATCCGCCCAGGAGTGCATGATTTGGAAGTTTTGGTTGATTTCGTTAGTAATTTCTTTTAGGTCTTGTTTAAATGGGATGTAGATCGTGACATCGTCTGCATATATATATATGGGTTGAGCTGTTGGTTATCTAATAGCTTGGCTAGGGGTGTCATCATTAGGTTGAAGAGGGTTGGTGAAAGGGGGGATCCTTGTGGTACACCGCATTCAGGTATCCATGGGGATGATGTCTCTGCGTTAGTTGTTACTTGGTATGATCTTGATGTCAGGAATTCTTTAAACCAATTGAGGATGTTTCCACCAATTCCGAAGTATTCCAGGATGTGTAGTAAAATTCCATGGTTGACCATATCAAAGGCACTGGACATATCAAATTGTAATATTCAGCTGGGACCCACATAAATGTCTTAATGTGGGTCCCAACTTTATATTAGCCAGAACCTGCATAAGAGTCAGCAGCCACCACATGTCCCAGATATTCAATACTGGTGATTGGACATGGCTCAGCATTGAATATCTGGATTTAATTAAGCTGGCAATGAGCAGCACTTTAAAAACGTTGATTGTCACTGGTTGAATATTGACTGGAAAGCCTAAAAGTCTCAATTGCATGTCTTCATACCAGGGGCAGACTGACCATTGGGATAATAGGGCAGGACCCAAGGGCCCACAGCAGTAAAGGCACCAACTCTCCCCTAGCTTGTATTTAGTTGAACCACCTTTGACAGGTGGTTAGGGGCCCATGACCCTTATAGCTTGAAGGCCCAGTCCACTGTCTGTCCACCCCTGCTTCATACTTTTTGTCATAGCAAACCCAAATTAGCTTTGGAACCAAAAGCTGTCTTAACAAGACCCATAAATTGAACAAAGCCAAACTTTTCAGTAGCTGAGCTGATGTAAATAACTCCTGAAGAAAGAATCAAACAGTTTCTGTTGTTTGAAGTGAATTTGAAGTAAATGTCTAAACATGCTAAAGTTGCTGCTGAAAGTATTCTAGGATAAAGTTATTCAAAGGTACAGATTGGGGGGGGGGGGGGGGAAGCAATAAGAAAATGTCAATTCTTCAGGGTTCAAATGTCCCTTGGAACACTATCAAGTCTGTCATTATAAAGTGAGAACAATTTGCCAGTACAGTGCCTCAATCAGGCCATCCTTCCAAAGACAGTAGACCCTGCTCTATACCTATCAGCTGAGACAGACTGGATGGGCTAAGAAGTCTTTTTCTTTCATCATTTATCGTCTTTACTATGCAATATTAATATTGTTTCTTTTTTCCTTAAGATTATTTCTTTTTTTTTTTAAGACATTGCAGAAAAAGACAAAATGTTAGGTGTATATACTATGGCTATATCCTCCCACTTACATGGTAACATTTTCCATAAGACAGTTAGGACCAAATTCTATAAATGGTGCCACAAAATTGGCGCAAAAACAAAATGAACGCTAAATGTTATTCTATAAATGGCACTCTGAGTTGGGCACCATTTAAAGAATAGCGCCTAGTACCAGGATCTGCGCCCAACTTTTAGGCATGGACCAGGTGTATTCTGTCTTGGAACGCCCATGACCCACCTATGCCCCTTCCATGGCCACACCCCATTTCAGATCTGCACACTAAAATTTGTCTTCTTGCTGATGTCAGGGGAAGTATGGGAAGTTGGATGGGGTCTCAGGGTGATGATGTACCATGGGAAGTTTAGAAGTGATGATGTGTTTTGAGGGGTCAGGGATGAGGCAGTTATTTTGTGCCACTAGGGGTGAGATGATGGGAAGGGGGGGTATTGATTTAGTTTTGCATCTGCACCTTTGTTCAGAGCCCAGAGCTAAACTGGTGGTCGGTGCTTGCACATGCCTCCAGACAGGTACAAAATCCAGTGGGGACATTTTAAAAATAAATATTTAAAATGGGAAGTACATGGCTATTTTTGATCCATGCCTCTTTAAGTCTCTGAGCCCCAGGGAGGTACATGTGCAAACTGAGGCTTTGTAAAATTGCTATTTGCACCTCTATGCAGTTACACATCTAGATGCTTCTGAAATGACCTTATTAGCCTATAATAGTTATATAAACTATTCAGGTACTAAGTATAAAGCTAGCTATCAAATTAACTTAAAACAATCTGGTGCCATTTGACATCCTCTCTTTATTGTCCATTTATGTTTCATTGTATACTAGAAATGCCTTTTTCTATCCAGCCTTCTCTTATTTTTTATTTAAATTGCAAGCCTTTGAAGACAACACTACATTCAGAAAACAAAAAGAGAAACTAATTTTCATCGTTTATCATACTTACAGTTGTTCCACTCAAATCTGAGTTGGCAGCTGAACTTCTGGAGAAAGGAGAAATTCGATTCTGGCTACAAGCTGAAAAACTCTCTAACAATGCAAAGGTTAACTATGTATTTAATGACAAGGAAATCTTCAATGGAGAGGTAAGCCATCTTATTACTGAGTATCTCTCTGAGGTAGACCAGTGTATAGCAATGTGGCAACCACCTCAAGTACAATTCTATAAACTGTCCACATATAGGAGCCCTTTTACTAAGGGCTTGCCGTACGCTCTGGAGTTGGGCACTACCACCGGGCTAGTTCCCACCCCCAGCGTGCACCATTTCTATTTTTGCAGCACTGGTGCTTACCCGGAGGTAATCGAGCAGTGCTGTGCGCTGCCCAGTTACCGCCAGGTTAGTGTAGGAGCCCTGAGGTGGCGGTAAGTGCTCCCCCTGACATGGCCACTTACTACATGGCCATTTCTTTTCAAGAAAAAAAAAAAAAAGACAGCCTTTTACCCGCTATGGTAAAAGAAGGCCCCAGCATACATCAAAAACACACACTGACACTAGCGCAGACTCTCTTTTACCACAGCTTAGTGAAAGGGCCCCATAGTTATGTGCATCTTGAGTGCATAAGGCCACAGGAAAGGAGCATGTACATGCACGAGTGTACTACAAGCTTTTCTATAAGGTAAGTACATTAGCATGTAACTGTATAGGGGCATGCACATGGGCAAAACATAGGCAGGATATGGGAATGTCTCCCACTTACGCAAGTAACTTACAAAATATAGTAAGTTACACTTGTTACATGTTTCACTTATGTGCATCCATTTATGTCTTCCATGGAGCTAGCATAAGTGAGCATGCTTAACTGTAGGCATGCCAAGGCAGGCTTATGACCTTAGAGATTAGGTACTCCCTGTACAGCATTGAGGCACCTAACAGGGTGCACGCAGTTATAGATTTACCCCCTTAGGACATTATTAGTGAAAGCAAGTTTTATAGGCCCTTATGCTAAAGTGTGGTAAGTTTTGCAGTTAGCACATTTTAGTTGCAAAAACTAGTGCATTGTACGTGCAAAGCCTTAGTGATAAATGCACTGGGTGTGCCCAGCATCAGCCCTGCATTTACCACATGTAGTGCACGGACATCACGTTATATGCAGTAACATGTAGCACAGGTGTGCCAACACTGTCTGCCACTGCATATGACGCAGTGCTGACCCCATAGATATACCAAAATACTGCCACTGGTATGCACCTCCCCAATGCCAATCCCCCCCCCCCCCACACACACACACACACTTGATATGAGACCCCCAAGATCCAACCCCCTGCCAATCCAGTCCCACTACCTGATCTAATCCCCCTCTTTGAATCCCCCCAAAAGTCCCACACCCCCAGATACAGTCCTCACCCTTACAAGGAAGGCTGAGCCCTATTGGTAGTACTGTGAGACTACAGTTAGGGGTCAGCAGGTGCCATTTTGCCGCTGGAGCCAGAGAGGGTAGGAGCTCCTTCACTGTCCCACTAGTCCACCAGGGATGGCCTCCCAGGTAAGTCTGAAGGTTCTTGGGTGGTCAGGATGGGCGAGGAAAGGGTCAGGTTGATATTAGGGGAGGGGCTTTCTGAAGGAGACAGGGCTACATGTAAACTTGAGGTTTGGGTGGGAGGGACTTCGGAGGATCAGATCAGGTGGGGAGGGGTCTTGTAGGGAAGAATTGGATTTGAGTGGGTCAGACCATTGGGAGGGGGGTGATCTTGGAAGGAAGTTGAATCTTTGGGGTGGGTCTGGATTGGAAGAGGGATCAGATCTTAGGGGAGGTTGGATTGGATGGAGATAAGATCAGGGGGTGAGAAGAAGGAAGAATCAGATGTCACAGCAACCTCATAGCCATTACTGAAGCAGCCACACTATCGGACTCCTGATAATGCAGCAGCACCTACTTCTTCTTGAGGTGACGGGAAGTGCAGCCACTTCTTTGCACCACCCCAGTCACACCCATGAACTGCCTATTCCCTCATTAAGCAGCTGGCATGAATTTTTGACCATGCTGGCTGTTTTAACAGCACTTTAGATGTTAACGCAAATCCATGCTAATGTTTAACGTGCAGTAAAATCAGCACTAGTTGCTTAACGCAGTTTAGTAAATAGGCCCCTTAGTTATATTTCAGTTTATCCAGTGTTCACTATAGACAAAAAGTAGTACACCTTTAAAAAAATGTGCTGAATTCTTCGTGGCCCATTGTGTGTCACAGAGCACGTGTTTTCTTTATTTTTATTCAACTTACGTCTGAAAAGATTGCCTAGATCTTCAGTGGAGCACTCGCCCACAATCAGATAGCAAATCTGTACTTTTCAACAAATGTTTAAGTATTGAAAAAAAATACTCAGAAAAAGAGCTAAAACTTATCTTGAGATTTCTCAACAAGTTAATCAAAAGAATAAACAAAAAAATGAATTTAGAAAAAAAAACAGTTTCCAACCTGTTCACATGTCAAAAGGTAGAATGCTGCCTATCCTCTTATTTGCTTCAGTTGGCCACAGAAAACTCTGAATTGCAGCAATGAAAAATGCAACTACAACCAGTTCTCATGTGAGCAGTTGTAGCAAACCTACATCTGGCTCCAGAACACACATCTTGGCATTTATTCATTTCTATGTAACCCTCTGGGGAAAACAATACGGTGGAAATATCTGGGCAAGTTACCCCCAGAGGATTGCTAACTAGATGATAGCCCTGCCCTTGGCAACTGACTGGGAGGGGTTTCAGGAGTGACAGTCTGCTGGGGGAGAGATGGATCCAACCGACTCCTCTATGTTAGGTTGGTTGTCTTATGGGAAAAAGATATATGAAAATGATACACTAATGATTGACAGTGGGATGTAACCTGGGGGAGCTGGCAAGAGATAAAAATACCTTGTGAAGGGAGCACGAGGTCTTTAGTTACCCAAACCTCCACCAAGACCCATGGAGCTAAGGGGGTATCTTGCTCAGCATCAGAAGCAGAGGCTGCTACTAAGAACTGGTTTCTGAGAGGGAGCAGAGGCCGAAGTGAGGAGGCTCCGGGTAGGGAGAGAAAGAGAGACCCCCCCCATGAGTTGTACCAGGAGGCGACCTGGTTGACCCAAAGGAGGGTGAAGGAAACCGTACCTCTGAGGGTGAAGGACGGACAGTGGAAATCCAGTCCTTGATCCAGTCCAGCAGCTAGGGAAAAGCCCAGCAGGATATCTGCCTGGCAATACCCAGTGTACCTGAATGTAAATCACCTTGAGCTACTACTAAAAAAGGTGTGAGCAAAATCTAAAAAATAAAATATAAGTGAGCAGATAAGCTGCAGCCCGGGTTATCTTGTAGGGTGGGATGGGCCAGAGTGTTAAGCACAGAATAGACATTTTTGGGACTACAAAGGACTGACCATTCCTAAGTGGCAACCCCCTCCCCTCCTGTGGTTTCTAACTCTTGAAACTGTGAACACGATTTGAGACCTGAAGTTCCTTTTAAGTTTCTGTTAGTAACTAGCCGTTAAGCCCGTAAAAACGGGCGAGTATTGCAGCCCTCCTCTCTCCCCTGGCCTCACCCCGTCAACCGATCCTCCCCCCCATATCCAGCAACCCTCCTCTTTCCCTTGGCCTCCCCCTCCCCCCATGTCCAGCAACCCTCCTCTCTGCCCTGCTCTCACCCCATGTCCAGCAACCATGCCCTCTCCCCCCTGCCCTCCCCCCATGTCCAGCTACCCTCCTCGCCGCCGCTTCCTCCCCCCTCCGTGCTGGGCCCCCTGCACTGACCTGATAGCGCCTCTTACCTCCGCGATGTTCGTTTCCAGGTGTCAGTGGCGGTGTCCGACAGTCCGACTCCGTTTCCCCCCTCTGACGTCATGATGTCTTGACGCGAGGGCGGGACAGAGAGGGAAGTCTGTACTGTGCATTTGCAGGCGAGTCGGTCACTTGCCATTTATATGTTTGATGTTCAGCTTTTATAAAAGCAACCCCAGCGTGCAAGTGGATTTGCACCCCGGCCTACTCCCAGCTCATCAGACACAACACCTTTTGTAGACCCTGGTCCAGTCCCAAAGATCTTAGCTGACAGCCAGGACTGTTTAAACGGGACTGGGGTTACATCTATGCAGATGTATATATGACAGAACTTCCAAAGCCTCTCCTGGGAGCTCCAGAGCCAGTCAGGTTTTCAGGATATCCACAGTGAATAAGCACAAGATATGTTTGCATATGCTGGGTCTTCAGTACATGCAGATTTGTCTTTAGCGTATTCATTGTGGGTATCATGAAAACCTGATTGGCTCTGTGGTTATTACTGTGAACTGCTTAGAAAGATTCCGATGGTGCAGTATGTCAAATTGTAATAAACTTGAAACTTGAGGTTCCCAGGATGGGCTTGGGAAGCCCTGGTGTATGGTATGGAATACATGCATATAAATATAGAAACACAGTCTTGAAATCAGTAAGCATTAATTGATCGTTCTTACTGGAGGAAAACGCCTCAAGGAGCACCTCTTCCGTATTTTAACAAGAGGAGGGCTAGGGCTTCTTCATCGTAGGCTAAAAACCTCCTTCTCTAATTTGCTTGTCTACTTAGCAGATAGAAAAAAGCACTGCCCAAACAAAATTACTTCTCTTCTTTGCAGAGAACACTCTTTGCAGTGGAGTGTATTGGTATGGTATGGAATGCCAGTGGTACTGAAGGATTTTGCTCCTTTGCAGGCTGGGTGAAAATGCTTAGTGATCCTATATGTGCTATTAGGGCTATTTCAAAAACAACAAAATAAAAATCTATCATTGAGTAATTTTCATCATAAGTAAAAAAAAAAAAAAAAAACATATAGAAAGTATCAATAAATGCTGCCTACCTATTAATTATTTATTATAATTACTTTGAAGTATAGAACGCTGACTATAATCTCTTTTGATTTAGTACGTACTGATTGCATTTTATCCAGCATGATTTTTATGTGAGATTTATGTCTCTCTTGAACTTGGATTCTCCTGATAAAAGCAGAATAGAAATGGCCATGTAAATTCAGTTCAATTAAATTAAATCTTCAGCCTATGAGTGTAATACTAATTTTGTTTCAAGCACCTTCATTTGGTGGCTTTTGTATGCATTCATCACCTTTTCTGAGAAGAAATACTTATCCCCGAATTCAATCTTTTTCAGCATTACCATGACCTTTTGTTCTAGAACTTTCTTTCGATTGAAAAAGCAAGCCTTTTGTGCATTATTGTGTTCTATCATATTTTCTACCTCAAGTCAATACTTATATAACTTAATAGATAAATAAACTCTCATATTCTTCTTTCTTGCACATTTTAAAGTTAACTTTTCAAAGAAAATTGAGTGCCTGATCTGGGCTCCTAAATTTTAGGTGCCTCTTGTTTGGTGAATTTTCAGCTGAACTTAGAAACCTACATTGTTGGTTGAAAATGTACTTAGAGGTCATTTTGTAACAGTCCACGCTAACATCATTAATTGCTTAAAATGGACCGTGGAGCACAGAATTCATGCTTTTAGTAAATGACCCTTGTATTTTTTGTGTAAATTTAGGTTCCTCATATACTTCCCACAGCCTTTCCCACCCTGGACCCACCTCTTTTTATGCATCTAAAGTTAGGAACCTAGTGAAAATAAGTCCTTAAGTTTAGGTGCTAAGCAGGAGCAGTTTTCATTTAGGAATATCTAGGAATCTAATTCTACAAATTAGGCACCTACATCTTTTGATTATTGGCCTCTGAGTGTCACTTTTCTTCATTTGTCTCCATACAGTTTGCAAGCAAACTAAATTCTTATAGCTACTCTATCTTTGTTGCTTATATTTCTCAGAAAATCAACTTCTTAGCCTTTCTGAAAGCCAGTGGCAGTCACCATTTTTTAAAATTTAGGGTCAAGACCCCAACAGTAGTACCACAAGAATAGCGCTAATGGTCACAGCTGCCATTTTAAGCCTGGAGCCAGAATAGACAGGAGTGATTTGGTTTGCTCCTGCCCAGGTACCGCCTAGACAACCAGGAATTTTAAAATGGGGGGGGGGGGCTGCAGGTGGTGAGTGAAGGGCAGGTTCATCTGGGGGGAGGGAGTTGTTCTCAAGGGGACTGAAAGGGGTCTGCTCCTGGGGGGAGGGTTTGGGGAAGGGGGATAAGCTCTTGAGGGGTGGATTCAGGAGGGGGGATTTTGTTGGGTGGGGGTTGTTAGGAGGGAAGAGAGGAAAACACTAATCAAGCTACTACCCAGAAGGTTTCCTTGTAGCTGCCAATATTCAGTGCTGATGTGCAGGTAGTTAACTGGGCCAAGATAGAACTGCTTTTTATGCAGTCCTCTATGCCTGGTTAACGATCTGGGCACCGGTACTGAATAACACCAGTGCCCAAATAACTGCCAGACTCTGCCTCCAGACCACTCCTGCACTACTTGGATAGTGTGGAGGAGGTCAGTGCTGATTTTCAGTGGATAGCTGTCCACAAGCAATTAAACAGAGCAGGAGCCTCCCCTACCTTGATAAATCACTTTGGATATCTAACCATTAAAATTAATTTTACTATTATGAATTTCAGGATTCTGGAGTTACATAATATAGACCAGCACAATCCATATCTTCTGGTTGGCCTAAGTCTTCCAGGCATTTTTTTTTAACTTGCTACTTTGAGCTTCTAGCTCAATTGGCTCAAGGGTTAAAATATAGACCCATGAGCCTTCATTTACAACCTAGAGGTTGTTCCCATATTATTTATATTTATTGATTGTAATGTCCCACCAGATTGTGTCACCAGATCTGCTGTCTCTTACACTTTCCTTGGAAGAGGTCAGGAAAAATCCCCCTGATCCAGTTCTGGTCCAGGCTTTCCAGCTCAGACGCTCACATAGCAACCAGGTTCTAAAACATAAAGAGCTTTTATTCAGCACAAAGAATTAGATTCCATTAGCAAAGTTCAGGATTAAAAAAAAAATAAACCCAAACAAATTCATGCAAAAACTGTACAGGAAGGGTTTCTCTTTTCTTCCCTAACCCAACTTGCATTTTAAGTCCATAACAGTTCCTAAGTTTCTCATAAGTTTGAACCAGCATTTCCAGGACACAGCCTAGAGCTGTGCCCTTAATGAACCTCTCTCTGACCAGGTTAATTCCCCACCTGATCCCAGATGTGGGCTTGGACTGCTCAATAACAGTCTCTGTACCCTTCATGGCTGACCCTGACCCCCCCCTCTCTCTTCAGGCAGGTCAGTAACGTTTCCCCAGCAAGGACTGGACACCAGTTCTTTCTTCCAGCCACAGGCTAGGACTGCTCAGAGAGTCTCTGCACTCTTCACATGGCTGACCCTGACCCCTTCCAAATTCTCAGCTGTGCCTTAGTGTACCTCCGGACCGGCCCAGCAATTGACTGATGGGTTGTGCACGCCTTCCAGCAGGTGGAGACTGAGAATTCTTACTCTTGAGAGAGAGCCAATAAGAGCCGTTACCCTGGCTAGGAAGATCCAGTATCCTCAGTCTCCAGCAGGTGGAAGGTGGTGAGCCCTTTCAGTCTCTCATTTCTTGCTTCCGTCTTTCCTATTACTAAAAATAAATAAATAAGTAATAAGGGATTTGGTAGTAGTTAGGTATTTTTTTTTCCTTCTGTGCACTGCTTTTAAAAGCCTTTTGAGGCAGAGATCCAAGGGGGTCTCTTTGTATCCTCAGGGGTGTTACACCCGGGTGGCCGGGTCCATCCCCCCCTCCTCCTTAGCCCTCCATGTTTTATTCTTGTTGTGGGGAAATATGGGCTTGCGCTAACTCGACCTCTTCAGGGGAAGAGAGCTCTGAGTCAGAGGAGAGGCAGCCGCGTTAAAAAAAAAAGAACCAAACAGCTGTGCTAGTTCGGCTCTCCTGGTGTTTTCCTCCTGCCTTCCCTTATGGTTCGGCTGGGGCACGTTCCCTGATTGTTTAGCTCTAGGTCGCTCGGGTTTTCATCGGGGGTTAGCTGCGAGAGCGCTCGCAGTACAGTCTGTCCTGCCGCCATGGCGGAGAAGCTGCATCGATGTGCTGTATGTCAGTGCCGCCGTGGCAGGGGAAGTGGAAAATCAGCACAACTGATCAGGTCTCCCCTCCCAAGGCAGTTTCGACAGGCTCCTCACCTTGATTGAGGAAAGCACCCTGCTGGTTTTTTACGTTTCAATCTCATGTCCTGATTGGACTATTAGCCCCTGACGCAGCCCTTGTGGGCGAAACACAGTCTGTGTCGGGCGAATCTCTGAAAATAAAGTTTTGAACCATATCACTGATTGGTAGCGCCGGCTTTGGCAGGAACGTCCGCCATGGTAGCTCCTTCCTCAGAAGTTGTAGAACGGCTTCCTGTTCATGCCCCAGCTGCAGCACAGACCCAGTCTGCTGATTTTTCCCTCCTGCCTGTCAGTTCTGAGGGGGGGTTCCCACCAGAATTTTTTATGCAGATGTATCAGGCTTTCCTTCTTCAGAAGTCTGGTCCTCAGTCTAGAGGTAGTCTGGGGGATGGGCAGTTGTTAACTTCCAAGAGACCTAGGAGGTCTTGGAATTTACAAGCTGGCTCTGATTCTGATCCTGATATAGAAATGCCCTCTTTGGAGCACTCTGATGTAGGTCAGGGAGATTTAGCGGAGGAGGCATCTTCTCAGATGGATTTGGGGGTAGACCCTCTTATACCTGGAGAAGATCCCTCGGTATTACGTATTTTTCATAAGGCAGACCTCCAAGAATTAATCTCCCAGGTATCCTCAACTTTGCGTTTGAGGATGACACTATGGTGCCAGAGGTACCACGCAAGATGGACAATTTATTGAAAGGAGTCTGTAAACCAGGGAAAACCTTTCCCATGCTCCAGGATATCAGGGACGTTATTCAGGTACAGTGGGATGCTCCCGACTCAGTGTTTAGACCGGCTAAGTCGATGGTGAGGCTTTATCCGGTTCCGGAAGTAGATAGAACTCTTCTTAGGCCTCCTGTGGTAGATGCAGTGGTTTCAGCAGTAACCAAGCAAAACACAGTACCTGTGGATGGGGGCACCACTTTGAAGGATGTTCAAGATCGCCGTTTGGAGGCGTTGCTAAAGAGTAGCTTCGATGTGTCTGCCTTCGATGTGTGCGGCTATTTGTGGTTCCCTGGTAGCTAGAGCTTGCTTCCGATAGTCCGAAAGAGTTTTGGATCGGTCGTCAGATGATTTGGCGCTCGTGGATGCCGAAGTCACGAAGCTAGAGATAGGTTCAATGTTCTTAGCGGATGCTTTACATGATCTGTTAAGGGCCTCAGCTAAGTCTATGGCTCTTGGCGTAGCTGCTAGGAAATCTCTGTGTCTTAAAGGTTGGGCGTGTATGCGGCTTCTAAGTCAAAGCTCAGTAAGTTCCTCTTTAGAGGCTCTCTTTTGTTTGACGATGACCTGGAAAAGTTGTTTCGCAGTCTGTGGGAGACTAAAGTGCCAAGACTTCCGGAAGATTGGCCTAGAGTGTCGGGTCATGGTGCGATGTCTTCCCAAGGTCGGGGTAGGGATTTTCATTGCTTCCAGTCAGGTAAGATGGCCCAGCTCAGTGCTCACGTTTTTTCCAAAGAAGTCAATCCTTTCAGGGCGCGCGTAGAAGAACCAAAGACTCAGGTTCATCGTTTCAGTCTGCTTCCCACCCCGCCCAATGAGGGTGTTGGGGGTCCAACCTCTGGTTCAAGTCGGATTGCGGTTGACGCAGTTTTTCCAGAGGTGGACCCAGATTACCTCCAACCAGTGGGTACTAGAAATTATTCAAGAAGGGTATGCCTTAGAGTTCGCTCGACATCTTCCAGATGCTTTTCTGGAGTCCCCCTGTCGGTCATCCGTCAAGGCCTCTATTGTCAGGAGCACTCTAGACTGGTTGATTTCTCTTCAGGCTATCTGTCCCGTGCGCTCGGAAGAACTCTGGCAGGGTCGCTATTCCATTTACTTTGTGGTTCCCAAGAAAGAGGGTTCCTTTCGGCCAATCTTGGATCTCAAGGCAGTAAATCGAGCCCTCAAGGTCTCCACGTTCCATATGGAAACTCTACGTTTTGTCATTGTAGCGGTTCAACCGGGGGAGTTCTTGACAGCTTTGGATCTTACCGAGGCATATCTGCATATTCTCATGCGTCCTCAGCATCATCGATTTCTCCTTGTTGCGATTCTCGGTCAGCATTTCCAGTTTCATGCTCTTCCTTTCGGTCTCGTGACAGCCCATCGGACCTTTACCAAGGTAATGGTAGTGGTAGCGATGGCCCTTCAGCAGGAAGGGATTTTAGTTCATCCGTATCTGGACGATTGGCTCATCCGGGCGAAGTCCTTCCAGGAGAGCTTGCAGAACACAAGTCGCATGGTGCGTTTTCTGGAGTCCCTCGGTTGGGTAGTCAATGCACACAAGAGTCGTCTTCAACCGTCTCAAACTTTAGACTATCTGGGTGTGTGTTTTGACACTGGGCAGGGCCGAGTGTTTCTCACTCCGGCTCAGATTCTCAAGCTCCAGGCATTGATCAGGCAGTTTCTCCAGACATCTCGTCCTTCAGCACAGCTGTATCTTCAAGTCCTCGGTTCCATGGCAGCGACAATAGAGGCAGTTCCTTGGGACTGAGCTCAGATGCATTCATTACAGAGAGCCCTCCTCTCCAGGTGGTCTCATCAGTCAGACTCCCTTTTGAGGAGGTTGCCTCTGGCGACACAGGAGCACAGCAGCCTTCGTTGGTAGCTCAGGACTTACAATCTCACAAAGGGAATGCCCTTGGATACACCGCAGTGGATTGTAGTCACGACAGATGCCAGTCTCAAAGGCTGGGGGGCTCATTGTCAGAGCCAGTATGCTCAAGGGCTGTGGTCGCAGGAAGAAGTGGTCTTGTCCATCAATCTGTTGGATACCAGAGCTATTCATCTGGCACTTCACGGTTTTCTCCCACCCCTCAAGGGTCAGCCAGTTCGTGTAATGTCAGACAATGCAACGGCAGGGGGGCACCAGGAGTCAGCAGTTGGAACAGGAGGCGGCTCAGCTTATGGGCTGGGTGGAATTACATCTACAAGCAGTGTCGGCGGCTCATGTAGAGGGAATGGAAAATGTCCAGGCGGACTTTCTCAGTCACAACACTGTAGATACCGGGGAGTGGGCTCTCAGCAACGCAGCGTTCCAGTTAGTAGTACAGTGCTGGGGGTACCAGTCATGGACCTGTTCGCCACAGCATCCAATGTGAAGGTACCCAGCTTCTTCAGCCATCGGAAAGATTTGAGGGCTCTGGGGAGCGATGCCCTTCTTCAGCCTTGGCTGTCGGGTCTCCTTTATGCTTTTCCTCCTTGGCCTCTGTTGGGTCATCTAATACAAAAAGTGGAGGCTCACGGGGGCCGAGTGGTTGTCGTGGCTCCAGATTGGCCTCATCGCCCTTGGTATGCAGATCTTCAGAACCTCCTTCTGGAGCCCCCTCTCAGATTTTGAGAGGATCCGGGTCTGTTGGTACAGGATCAGGTAGCGCATCCGGAGCCCGGTTGATTTTGTCTTACGGCTTGGCTCTTGAGTGGGCTTCAGTGGCACAGATTCTAGATTTCTTGCAAACGGCTTTGGAGAAAGGTTTAGCATTATCCTCTCTCAAGGTCCAGATTGGGGCCCTGTCCTGCTATAGGGGGCAGATACAGGGTAAGTCATTGGCGTCTTACCCAGATGTGCTTTGGTTTATTCGGGGGGAGAGCATGGTGCGACCTCCCACTCGGGAGATTTTTTCCTTTGTGGGATCTTAACTTAGTTTGGCAGCACTGTCTCGGGCACCGTTTGAGCCTTTGTCATCCTGTTCTTTGAAGGATTTGACTCTTAAGGTATTTTTTCTGGTCGCCGTTGCTTCGGCACGGAGGGTTTCAGAGTTGCAGGTGCTATTGTGTAATTCCCCATTTCTGGAGTTTGCTTTGGATCGAGTGGTGTTACGGCCAGTTCCTTCCTTTCTTTCCAAAGTCTTGTCACGTTTTCATGTTTCTCAGTCTGTTATCTTATCAGTTCTCGGTTCTTCTTCCGGGTCTGAAGAGCAGCGTCGTCTCAAGTGCTTGGACGTCCAGCGGGCACTCAAATGTTATTTGAAAGCACCTAGAAATTTTAGACAGATGGAGCATTCATTTGTGCTTATTGGGGGTTCATGGAAGGGATTGGCAGCGTCAAAGCCCACTTTGTCGAGGTGGCTTAAAGAGATGATTGCTTCTGCTTACATTTTGGCAGACAAGCCTGTTCCCAAGGAGGTGAAAGCACACTTTACAAGGGGGCAGGCGGCTTCATGGGCTGAGCGTTCTTTGGTTCTGCCCTTAGAGATTTGCAGGGCTGCTGGTCTTCATTGCATACCTTTTCTAAGCATTACAGGTTGGATATACTGAGTCATCAAGATTCAGCTTTCGGAGTGTGGGTTCTTACAGCGGGTTTGCTGGGGTCCCACTCTTGAATTTACTGCTTTGTTACTTCCCATCAGTCACTCGCTGGGCCAGTCCGGAGGGATGCTAAGGAAGGAGAAATTAGGCTTTACCTGCTAATTTGCTTTCCTTTAGTCCCTCTGGACCGGCCCAGGTACCTCCCTGTTAGTTTTCTTTTTTCTTCGCAGAAGGGTGTTTCAAAATAGCAGTGTTGTTCTTTGCGGTTATCGGTACAGTTATTTTCTCTCGTATTTAGGTTTTTCTGGTGGTGCCTAGTTGAGGAAGGCACTTTGTTTAGAATCCGCAGACATGTTTTTAGTCTGTGTGAGCAGCTGCTCAGGCTATCAGGTACACAGAAGGCTCATTTCCTTTCCTGCTTTGTTATGGGATACTGGATCTTCCTAGCCAGGGAAAGGGCTCTTATTGGCTCTCTCTCAAGAGTCAGAATTCTCAGTCTCCACCTGCTGGAAGGCGTGCACAACCCACCAGTCACTCACTGGGCCAGTCCGGAGGGACTAAAGGAAAGCAAATTAGCAGGTAAGGCCTAACTTCTCCATAGCAAATACAACATACACAAACATAAACAAGTGTTTTTCAATTATCACGCTCACCTCTACAATTAATCAACATTTTTGTTTCTTCTTAAAGAAATATAAGATGCACATTGACCATAACACTGGTATCGTTGAAATGATTATGGAGAAACTTGAAGATGAGGATGAAGGAACCTATACCTTCCAACTTCAGGATGGTAAAGCAACCAACCAGTCCAGTCTGGTCCTTATTGGTGATGGTAAGCATATTGTGACCTTTCTTTTGAGTGGCTTCTGCCATGTGTCCTAAATGTACATACTGCAGCCTTAGCCAATCTTTCTTCCCAAGGTATTTAATTTGCAAGCTTAAAATATGCAATTAAAAAGCAATTTTCAAATGCCTGGGGTAAAACAGCTTAAATGCACGTTATTATGTATATGTCCCTGCTTACAATAGCAAATTTATTGCAGGATGTCATTGGAACTATACTTTAAGTGAAAATGGTCACGTGATCTGTCAAAGGTCATCCTAGTTGCATGTGAATCAACTACCAGAGTGCATCACTTCAAACTACCACGGCACCTCCCCCTTCATATCCACATGTCTGCTGTACAGCACTAGAGCTTAACACACATAAAAAGACTGCTTGGAGTTCACAAAATAGAGTGTATAAAACACTAATGGCTAAACTGGTCTTCTGACGCATTAGATAGTCTATATTAAATGAATCAGTGGCGTAGCTACAGGTGGGCCTGGGCAGGGCCGCCGAGAGACTGGGCCAGGCCCGGGACAAGGCCGCCCCCGCCCCCCCCCCACCTGAGGTCACCGGTCCCCCCCTCCACCCACCACCGGGCCCTCTCACCTCCCCCGGGCCCTCTGCACTGACCTTAAGCACCTCACCTTCGAAAGCGCAGCAAGCAGCGGCAGACCACTCCTTCCTTCTGTGTCCCGCCCTCACGGAAGTTACGTCAGGCGAGGGCGGGACACGAAAGGAAGGAGTGGTCTGCCGCTGCTTGCTGCACTTTCGAAGGTGAGGCGCTTAAATTCAATGCCAGGGAGTGACGAAGGGCGGGTGGGCTGGGCCTAGCTCAAGTCCATCCTGTCTGGCCTCAAAAACAGTTCAGCAGTGGCTGCCTCATTCCCCTCTCTCTCTCTCCCTCTCCTCCACCCCTGGATCCAATATTTTTCCTCCCATCTCGCAGCTCAGCAACACCCTCCCCCCCCCTCTTCTACCTCTGCATCTTCTCCAGCAGCAGCTGCAATACACATCCACTGCCTGCGCCTGATCCACAGGCTTCCCTTTGCCAAATGATCCTTCCCTCACAGATGTCACTTCCTGCTTCCTCTCCGGGAGGACACAGAACAGGGAAGCCTGTGGGTGTGGCACAGGCAATGGATGTACATTGCTCCTGCTGTTGCAAGTACTGAGGTATGGGGGTTGTTTCAGAGAGGGGGGAGAGTTGCTGGGCCAAGGAGAAGAGAGGAAGAAAGATGCTGAACAAAGATGGGGGGAGGAAGGGTGGAATTTTGGAAGGTCCACCCATCCAAACTCTGGGCCCACCTAAAATGACAGGTCTGTCTATACCCGTAAAATGAATGCAAACAGGATTTACCTGGCTTGTGTGAAATATTATGGTATGCTATTAAAACCTAACATTCTATGCCTGCCTCAAAGCTGATGTCAAATATTGAGCATGAATGCTGCATGTTCAGCTCCCCTGTCTTAATGCCTGAGGAACTGATGTAATGGGCTGTGCTGTCTTTTAGTGCAGCAGTTTACTCCTGATTTTCCCATTCTAATCTTTTTTGCAATATGAAGAATCACTTTGCTAAAGGATTACACGGTCAGCATGCAAAATACCTGCAGAAAGGCCAAATTCGTATTTGCTTATAATGTTTTTAAAAAAAAGTATTTTATTCTGGTACATTTTTTTAACCTGCCTTGTTGTGCAGAATTTTGTACTGCAGCTTAAGTATTGAATAGAGATTCCAACCCAGGAACAAAGGGCCATCTGAGGTAAAGTGCAGCTCTTCACCTCACATGACTGTTCAGCAGAGCTTCTTGGTAGCCCAGTGGGTACTACACATCCCTTATCCCACCCCAACTCCAGAAAAGCTCCCTGGCAGCCCAGTGGGTCTTGGACCCCCCCCCCCCCCCCCCCCCCCCCCCCCCCCCCCCACTCCTCCTTCCTACCCACCTTCAGGTGGAAAGCCTCGCTCCTGCCTCCAGCACAACCAGCTTGAAAAATGGTGGCACCTGACCCTTAACAATACATCGGGACACACTCAGGATACCAAGTAAGGGAGCACTTTCCTGATTTAGTGGGATGAGAACCAGAGGTGCTCTGGACCAGATAGGCTTAAGTAGAAGTGTTTTCTTTTTATCTTCCTGTCAGTGCATAAGCCAGTCCCCTTTCAGTATTCAATACTGTAAACACTGGCTCACTTATTGACAGGAAAGGAGAAAGGGGGGGAAAACATAATGCCTTATGTAAAAAAATATCAGTATGTTACTGTGGTGGTGTGTGATGTGTTTTCTGTCAATACGCATTTTTTGAACACCACACTAATTTGCATGCCATTAGTTTACTGTATCAGGAGTAAAAGATGTTTTCAGCTTGTGCATTAGAACATTGTGTGCTGAAGGTCAGTGCACTGTTCTGACACTCAGCATATTACATCAGCCTGTGAATGTAAAGGGTTGGTTTGCACAGAGAATTTCATTATTTCTAATAAGATCACTGTGTCCCCTCCATGTAGGCCTGATTCATCCCCTCCCCTACTCCCACCCCAGTTGGGCTTTGACCCTTCATAAAGGCTCTTATCACTTTATTCAGGACTTACGCTAACACTAATATTAAGACTCTCTCAAACAAAGCAACACTCTTCCATGCAGACCAAACTTTCCACAGTTTAGACCTGCACACGAATCCCTTAGTATTCTGAGGCTCCAAACCTTTACAGACAGAAGAGAAGTGAGAGAAGGGCCTTCCTGCGAGCTTTCCAGCCAACAAATGACACCGTTTACAAGTGTTTCACTGCTGTCACATGATCATGACGGTTGAACATGATAAAAAGCATCATTCTGGGGAGGTTGGAGTCAGGGGGTCAGGGAATCAGAGCTACATGTGTGTCGCTGGGGAAGTCAAGCTGTATCTGTTTTGGGGGAATGAAATTCCATGTTCTAACCAGCCATTGGGCCGTTTTACATGGGAAGTTTTGCGATCTATCACGTGTATGTTAAACTCTTTCAGTTATGTATTAATCTCGTCAAATTTTATCTGCCTGTTGTTGGTTTGCATACTAACAGTCCGATATTCAGCTCAGCATTGAATACCCAGGGTTCATTTAAATTGAGCCTTTAGAAAATATTAAAGGGATGTTAGAGGAAAATCTTAACAAGAGCCAAAATGAGGTCCACAAGAAAGATTACAGTCACATATATTGATACTGAGGCACACAGCATGGTTGTACTTTTAATTTTAATGAGTAGAGAATACTAGCTAGGTCACCATTGATTGGGAGGAACTTCATATTTTAAAAATCTGGATTGATCATGCAGGCTTATAATAGAACATCAGTTGATTCTTTTTCTCACTGTTGATCTCTAGTGTTCAAGAAACTGCAAAAAGAAGCTGGACTCCAGAGGCAAGAGTGGCTTAGAAAGCAAGGTAATACCACCATGTGCTGGGATCAAAAATGCCCAACCCTTCCAGGAAATAAATGTCAAGGCACACATCTCAGGGGCAGTTTTATAAAATGTTTTCCACAGCGAAACCCACAGAAATGGGTTTTTATAAAATAGCCTACAGTATATGCACATAAAGGTATGTGTGGTGACAGGGTGGGGCTGCTGCAGGACCTATGAACATGAGCACATACCGTGTGAGGGAAAGGAAGATCTAGGGAGGAGAAGTGACTCAAGAAGAAAGGTATTGGGAAGAAGACCCCATAAGGGACTATTAGGGGGAAGAAGAGGAAGCAGGTTAGGAGGTCATGGACCCAGGAAGGGGGTTAGTAAGAGAGAGATCTGGGAAGGGTCATGAATAAGGGTAGCAGCAGGAGCATCATTAGGACACTGGTAAATAGGACCAATACCTTAATTTATGTGCCAGCCTGTGTGAGCAGCTGGCACATAAATTAAGCACTAATAAAAATTCCACCAGAATATCTCTTATATTTATAATAACTCAATTTTTATATTTTTTATTATGCAGTGCTCAGAATTTGCTCAAGTGCCTTTATTCCATAAAAAATGGATTCGGCCAGTAGCAACCCACCATCATAGCACCAGTCCTGCCTACCACCAGAATTTCATAAACTCCGTTACTGTGTATTACTGGGATATGAAGCGGATCACTTATCTGTAGGCGGTCTGTTGGTTACCTGCTTTTATTCTCATTTGGTTGGTCCCGGGCCTTCACTCTTGTGTTCTAGTGACGTGAAGTTAAAAGATTGTTTTTATTCCCGACGTGGAGCCACGTTTCACCATCTTGGTTTTTTCAAGGGAATGTATCTGATCTATAAACAAATGGGACGGGTCTCGTATCTGACTTTTCCCTGTCTCCTCTTCAGTAAAACCGGCTGGGATGTAAATAGCCTCTTCATCTGACACGTTTGCAACAGCTGCACCTGTTTCATCCCTCTCCACATCCTTAGCAAAGCTTGCCCGCTTGTAGCAGTTCACAATGGTTGCCTGTGTAACATGATTCCAGGCTTCTTTCTGCATATGTATGGAATCCAACAGTGATAGATTACGAGCCAGTTCAACAGCACGTTTATCCTTCCCAGTCTGGTCATCCATAACGCTCATCAGATCACGTAGCACAAGAGCCCGATAATGTTGTTTGAAATTGGCTATTATGCCCTGGTCCAGAGGTTGGATCAGAAAGGTAGTGTTTGGTGGCAGGAAGACCACCTTGACATTAGACAATCTGACATCATCCCTGTGTGCAGCACAGTTATCACAAAGCAGCAAAATCTGATGCTTTTGTGCCCGCATTCTAGTGTCTAACTTCTTTAGCCACTGCTTCCAAATTTCCCCAGTCATCCACGAATTTGTGTTAGCCTCATATGACACAGGAAGTTGCTTAACTTTCTTCAAGCAACGGGGCTGTTTGCTCTTTCCAGTGATGAGGGGTTCCAACTTCTCACTCCCATCCAGTCGGTCCTTCGATGTTTTATCTCCAGTAGTTTCAGCATGTTTGAATTCAAGTGTTCCATCAGGAATCGCTCACCAGTAGGGACCATTTTCGTCAGCATTGAAAATGTCACGAGGTGCAAACTCGTTCAAGATAGTAGGAAGAACTGAAACAACCCAATTTTCAGCACCAAAGTCATCAGCGTTTTGTTTCTCACCATGCTGTTTCTTGAATTTTATGCTGTTTCTTTCCTTCCATCTTTCCAACCATCCAATAGTGGCTTTGAATTCAGTCAGTCCAAGACTTTCTGCTACCTGGTTAGCTTTCTCCATAAGCAGTGGACCACTGACAGGAAACTGTCTGCTCCTGACTCGAGAAAACCACCAAAGAAGAGCATATTCTACCTCCTCAGCTTTTCCCGCACGTTTTCGTTTCCGTTGTGGATTTGTATTGTTTTGCCAGTCTTCCAGAAGCTGGTCTTTCTGCTTTAAGACATGTGAAATTTGACTGGGATTGACACCATATTCTTTAGCAATAGATGCTTGACTTTCTTTGTTTTCTAATTTTGTAAGAACTTACCACTTCTATTCATTCAGCCAGTGTTAAAGTCTTACAGGTCCGCCACCGCGACGACAGCGACGACCCCGGTGCATGCTCCAACAACATTCTTTCTCCTAATCTGCCTGGGGCAGCTAAAGAGGCAGTAAATTTTAAATCTCGGTTGTCACACACCAATTGGCTTCCATATTCCATGCACGCACTTATGCGGAGTCTTTCCTGCAGAGGAGCGGTCTTGAACCATGCATATAAGCGAATCTTGCACTTATCAGTGGTGCGCTAAAACGAAGTTTGTCCCCATAGAAATTGATGGTGCCAAAAACGGGACCGAAGTACGGCATGCAGTTAAACAGAGCATGCTGTTATTAAATGGAGTGCACTGTATATATATATATATATATATATATATATATATATATATATATATATACTGTATATATATATATATATATATTTATATATATTTATAAGCCTATTTCCTTTTAACTTCATCCTATGCCCTCTCATTCCAGTGTTTTTCTTCATTTGAAAAAGGTTTTCCTCTGTATATTAATGCCACTGAGGTATTTAAACGTCTTTATCATATCCCTTCTCTCCTGCCTCTTTTCTAGCATATACATGTTAAAGTTCATAAGCCTGTCCTTATATGTTATATAACCAAGACTGCTTACCAATTTTCTAACTGCCCTCTGAACCTACTCCATCCTGTGTATATCTTTCTGTAGGTGCGGTCTCCAGAATTGGGCACAGTACTCTAAATGGGGCCTCACCAGAGACTAATACAAGGGCACTATCACCTCTTTTTTCCTGCTGGTCATCGCTCTCCTTATGCACCCAAGTATCCTTCTGGCTTTGACCATCACCCTTTCTACCTGTTTGGCCACTTTAAGGTCATCAGACACAATCACTCCCAAGTCTCATTCTTTTTCCATACACAGAAGCACTTCAACCCCTTTATTGTACCGTTCCCTAGTCACTTTAGTTCCCATACCGAGGGCACTCTACTACTACTATAAATCATTTCTATAGCGCTACCAGTCGTACGCAGCACTTCACAAATGAACATGAAGAAAAGACAGTCCCTGCTCAAAGAGCTTACAATCTAAATCAGGACAGACAAACAGGACCAATAAGGGATAAGGGTAGGACAGACAGAAGGACACATAGGGAAAGGGACTATTGAAGTTATCAGTTGCCTGTGTGGAACTGTTGTTTGAACATCAGTCACTATGCATATTTTTTCTTTAGCTTCAGTTGTAATATAACAAGTAAAAAATATAAATTAGTGTTTTGAAATAGCTTTTCAAGCACATTTGGAAAAGGAATACACTGTGGAATTTGTGTTGTTATTTATTGCGTGCTTTTTCCTGGTTGATGTGTGTATATAACTTTTTGGTTTTTGTGTGGTAAATTTCTCTAAGATATTCATATTTAGGTATGCACTTTCAGTCACTGAAGTCCATTAACAGATCAGTTTCTAAAGATAATTCTAATGAATATGCATGAGAGATTTCTATGCACACTTCCTCCACTTGATGAGAAAATTGCTTCCAACATGATGACACAAATGGTGTAGATTTCTATGCACAATTTGCTTGCTGGTAGAGCAGTGTTCAATAATGCAAGCCCTGATAGCACAAGTGGTTTTGCCAATATACAGTTTTTGACAAGGACACTTGTCAAAAACTATACCATGAGTGGCACAAACAGTTCTCATTTGTAATTTGTGATGTAACTGTAAAGAAGGATGAATAAATTCTTATAATTCCCAACTGACTTACTGTACAGTGCCCACACTTGAAAGGGCCTCCATTGTTCTCAAAAACTTTTGATGGCGTCTTTGATGTAGAGTAAACAAGAAAGCCTGTCAAATTTTTCCTTCAGTGAAAAGCAGATTCTGGTATTTCTTTGGAACTTGGATGTTAAATTTCTGTTCTGGATTTTAAGATAACTTAGAAGGATTATGTGTTTTTCATTATGGGGTCCTTTTACTAAGCTGCACTGCAAAGTGGCCTGTAGTATCAGTAGTATGGGGCTTTCCCACGCACTGGGGCCACTTTTAGTGTGGCTGTAAAATGGCTGCAATTTCTATTTCTCCATTGATGGCCACGCACTAATTTTCCAATTGTCACGTGGCCATTAGCATATAAGCTCTTACTGTTATCTATTTATTAGGGGGTAAGGGCTCACACGCTAACCCCATGCTAATTGGGCAGCATGCGGTGATTTACCCACACTACTCGATTAGTGCAGGGCACACCTACTCTCTACCTCCAAACGCCCCCCGTGCTAAAAAATAAAACCTATTTTTTAGCACATAGGTAGCGCATGCTGATCCCAGACCTACCATCCCACAGTAGTGCCTTTTAGCATGCGGTAAGCATGCGTTAGTGCTTATCACCACTTAGTAAAAGGGCCTCTGTGTTTATAGGGTTAAAAGATGAAGAGATCAAGTTAACTGTGAAACCTTTCCCCCATATGTTTGTGGAGTCTTTGAATGGAGCTTCTCCTTTTTTCCTACTTTTTAAGGAGGTGCTTCTTAGACTTGTTGAACATCAGTCGGCTCTGCATATTTTTTCTTCAGCTTGGGTTGTAATATAACAAGTAAAAAATATAAGTTAGTGTTTTGAAATAGCTTCTCAAGCACATTTGGAAAAGGAATACACTTTGGAATCTGTGTTGTTACTTATTGTGTGATTTTTCCTGGTGGATATGTGTATATAACTTTTTGGGTTTTGTGTGGTAAATTTCCCCTAAGATATTTAGGTATGCACTTTCTGTCACTGAAGTCCATTAACAGATCAATTTCTAAGGATAACTCTAATGAATATGCATGAGAGATTTCCACGTACACAACCTCCATTATATGAAAAGCCATCTCATGCATATTCGTCAAGTATATCTTGAAAACCTGATTTCATTTGATTATTTATATATCACCTTTTTTATAGTACAATCAAAGCAGTTTTACATATTGCATTCAGGTACTTTCTCTGTCCCTAGTAGGCCCACAATCTAAGGGCCCTGTTTACTAAGCCGTGCTGTAGGCGTGCTAGTGTGTCCCATAGGAATAGGAATATATGGGTGTCTCTAGCATTAGTGCATGTTAAATTTTAGCATGCGTTGAAAACACTAGCGTGCTTTAGTAAACAGGGCTCTTAGTTTTCTACCTGGGGCAGTGAAAGTTAAGGGCTCTGTTTACTAAGCTGTGCTGTAGGCACACTAACATTTTTAGCGCGCAGTAATGCTAGAGACACCCAAATATTCTTATGGGTATCTCTAGCATTAGCGAGTACTAACTTTTAGCGCACGCTAAAAACACTAGCACACCTTAGTAAACAGGGCTCTAATTGATTTGCCCAGGATCACAAGGAGCTGCAGTGGAAACTGAACCCAGTTCCCCAAGTTCTCAGCCCACTGCACTAACCATTAGGCTACTCCTCCTCTCCAACCTGACCTGTTTGTGGCCCTTGAGGATCAGAAATGAATAACACTGTCATGGACTTTTGGATGCAGGTTCTGGGTCATTTTTGGCAGCCTTCTCTGAGCTGTCTCTATTATTTTGTCAAGCTGTGAAACTGAATGCCCATCAATAAACTATGGGTATTGACTTAATTACAGAAAATAATTTCAAAAGGCAACCGTAAGATGACGCAAAAGGAATGGTCATAGAATTTTGTATTTCATGTTTGATTTCAAAGACAAGATTTTCTACCGGGTAGCAAATAGTTTATTGATTCTATTATTTAAAACCAAAATGGCAGTGAATTCCTCAAGATAATACAAGGATATGGAAGGCTGGGAAAGCCGCATTTGATACAGAATACAGGGGACTGGTTCAGTGCCAGTGCTGTGACCGCCATACAGGAGACTAGAGTTCAGTTCCTAAGCCTGGCTTTGCTCCTTGGGCCTGCCGAAAAGAGAATGAAGCCCCACCTGTTGCACAGTATTGATAACCTCTAGCCAGGTTTAGGATACTTATGTACCCCAAGTGTTATCTCAGCTTTGGAAGGGTTAAAACAATGAGAAAACCCTTCTGTAGTGGCTAGTTTCAATTCAAAGGGAGCAGCTTGGTTCCCAACCCCCTGCCCCCCCCCCCCCCCCCCCCCGCCAAAAAAAAAATCTAGTTCTATCGTTGATAGTACGGTCTATACCTTTTCACTATACTAACACTAATTCAGACTTTCTATCATTGTGAAAAACAGGTCCTCTGGTTAGTGCTTTAATACCAGATAAATCAGGAAAGAAATGGTCTGGGAGGTTTCCCTCCATTGTACATTGTACATAGCAAGTTCAATGGCATTATAATTATACCTTTCCGAGGAAGCATTAATTATCACACTGTAGTGGTAGTGTACCTTTTCACTATACTAACACTAATTCAGACTTTCTATCATTGTGAAAAACAGGTCCTCACTTTGTGGAGCAACTGGCATGGGAAGTTACCTCAAACTGCAATGTGTTGCTGAAATGCAAGGTAAAAAGCAAGAGTCTCAAAAACTGAAATGCTATCAAAGTGTAATAAACTGTAGGGAAAGTGTGACTGAATGTATCCACATAAATAGAGTCTGAATCAATCAGACAAAAAATATTAGATATGCTAGTCTCTGGTTAGTGCTTTAATACCAGATAAATCAGGAAAGAAATGGTCTGGGAGGTTTCCCTCCATTGTACATAGCAAGTTCAATGGCATTATAATTATACCTTTCCGAGGAAGCATTAATTATCACACTGTAGTGGTAGTGTACTATGTATACAATGATTTCTATTATTTACAGTTTTCTTTTCTTTTCGTTTTCAGCAATGTAGATCTTAAGCTATCATTTTTTGTCTTTTTTTTTTCACTCAAAACCAAATGCCTTCTGCTTCCTGCTGACTTGGTATTCCTTTCTTATTACAGAACTGATGTGATGTGAACCTATTGTATTGTTTTGTTTCTGATTAGTCAGTGCTGAACACGAGTATGAACAATCTGTTTTTGGATGCAGACAAAAGTTGGTTGAGATACACAGCGGCATAAAGGGATCCTAAGTACTAACCATTTTCCCCCTGCTGTATATAGGTTCCAAAATGATTTGTACGAGGTAACACTGAAGGCCAAATTTAGTAAAGGGTTTGGGGTCTTTAGCAAAAAGGCCTCAGTGCATTTGACCCCGAGAAGGCGTCTTGAAACATGGTCCAGTGCTTTAACCCAAGGATATACAACCTTTCAAACCGCAAAAATTATTTTGCAGCGTTCCTTCTTGTCAAAAATATTTTGAGAGCCGCAACACTGCTATAAATTGGGACACTCATGTAAATCAACTTCCTCTACCTTTTCATCTCCGTAAGCCATTTTGGGGTCCCTTTACAATCCCGCGCTAAAACATGGTCTTACCACGCCCTTATGCGGGTCTTTCCCGCGCACTAAGGCCATTTTTAGCACAGCAGTAAAATGGCGTATTTTTTTAATTTTTCTATTAATAGCCACGCACTAATGTTCTTTGTATTCTTATATATAAGCAGTGGAAATAATAATAATAGTCATAATAAACAGGGAGGAAAAAGCCTAAAGAAGCTCCCAGCTAATGGCTGAAAGAGCAGGACTTCTTCATCATAGGCAAAAAAAACCTCCCTGATAAATTTAATTGTAAGATAGACACAAACTTGTCAAAAATAACAGCTTTAAATACTTAGCTGTGAAGGCTCTTTCTTCCAACTAGTGAGCTGTGTCTGGGTCAATTGGTCAGTAAATCTGCAAAAAAGAGAAGAAAAGAGTAGCATCATACAATCCAGAATTTCCTAGTGTTACCATCATGCCATCGTTGCTTACTTAAACACCGTTCAAAAACTGAAGGAACTATAGAGACCCACTTCTGAAAAAATGGTGATCCCTCTTTATAACCTTTAGATGATGTCAGATGCCCAGAGAGACAAAAGCCAATCAGGGCGCCGACTAAAGAGCAGATATAGTTAAATCAAAAAGAAAAAGAAAAACAGAAGAAAAATCAGAAAAAAATGACACCATTCAAGTTTGGCAAACACCCACTCTCTGCCCCCAGACGTGCCTCCTCAGTAAAAATAAATATTTTTTAGCATGCGAGTAGCACTCGCACATTTGGAACTTATCATGGGATTGCCTATGTGTGCCCCGAAGTAAAAGGGCCCCTTATATCTTTCAATTCATCCCTCATCCTCAGTAGTTTCTTTCTCTCTTTCTCTAGCCTCATTCCTGGCACTCACTTTTTTAATCACATCTCACCCCCTTCTCTATCAATCGCCCTCTCAATCTCCAGCAGTAACACCCTCAGCAGAACTTCTTGATTGTACCTTCACTACGAAGATAATACATGGAAATACATTTAAAACAAATAGTAGGAAATATTTTTTCACTCAACGAATAGTTGAGCTCTGGAACTCTTTGCCGGAGGATGTGGTAACGGCGATTGGTGTATCTGGGTTTAAAAAAGGTTTGGACGAGTTCCTAGAGGAAAAGTCCATAGTTTACTGTTGAGACAGACGTGGGGAGGTAGCTGCTTGCCCCGAGATTGGTTTCATGGAATAACTGTGTTTCTGCCAGGTACTTGTGGCCTAGCTTGACCACTGTTTGGAAACAGGATACTGAGCTAGATGGACCATTGGTCTGACCCAGTATGGCTACTCTTATAGTCTTATGTTCTAAGTAGCAAACAACACTAAATATATTTATATATTGTGAGCACACCGGCCTCAATGTTCCTAGATAATTTATATGTATAGCAGCTGAATATCACCACTAAACAAATAAATTCCATATCTGCCTCCCCTCCTCCTCTGGAGTCAGAAGTAGACTCCAAATAAGTCCAACAGGGTGAGGAATAGTTAACAAACGAGCACTTTGAGAGTGAGGTACCTTGGTAGGAATATAAAGAATTAGTTCATTGTGAAGGTATTATGGAAAGCCAGAATGAAGAGTTCTGAAAGCTATGATAAGAACTTTAAATTTGATTCGATATTTATTTATTTGTTACATTTGTATCCCACGATATGATTTTGGTAGACCATTCAGAATGGGAATAATGTGATCTTCTTTCCTTTTTTTTTTCCACAGAGCAAAGTAATCTCTCTGCAGTATTCTTGACTAATTGAAATCTTTTTAACTTAGATACATTTCTTCCATAATATAGTGAACTACAATAATTATTCATTACTAATGTATGAATAAATGTGTGCAGAGCAGCCTTATCTATATAAGGCCTAATGCAATGAATATGATGTAAGTTATAAAACCAAGCTTTAACCATCATAGAAACCTGTATTTCAAAAGTTAATTCTGAGACACGATTGCAGCCCAGTAAACAAAGAGAACTAACCATGGGAGGAGGCTGATCTCAGATCACAGGAGAACAGCTTAATAAAAGAGCATGACCCTTGACCCACATGGCTTGAGGGCAATTCTACAACCGGGCAGCTAGAATTAGGTGTCCATGGGGCGTGCGGTAGAAACCTATTCTATAAAGGAAAGTAGATGCCTGTGTAACTTTCTAGAATACTAGCATAACCGGGTACATACGTGCTTGACATTTAGGCGTGAGCATGTACGCTAACTATAGAGCTTGTATAAGTGTGATCACCCATGTGCAGCAGGTACCCATGTAACTTATCCTATAAGTGGAGTGGAGGAGTAACCTAGTGGTTAGTGCAGCAGACTTTGATCTTGGGGAACTGGGCTCAATTCCCACTGCAGCTCCTTGTGACTCTGGGCAAGTCACTTAACCCTCCATTGCCCCAGGTACCTGTATAAACCACCTTAAATGTAGTTGCAAAAACCACAGAAAGGCAGTATATCAAGTCTCATTCCCAAGTTACATGCTTAAGTGGGAGCCCTGCTCCCGCTCTGCCCATCCAGTCTGTCCAGTAAGGTGGTTTAGATTGTAACTGCTGCCTTCTTGAGAAGCACAAGTCTTTTCAGTTTGGACAGATTCCTGAGGGAAAAGTCCATTGAACATTATTAATTTTGTTTTTGTTTTGCCGGGTTTTTGAAGCCGGGATTGACCGCTGTCAGAGACAAGATGCTGGGCTTGATGGACCCTTGGTCTTTCCCCAGTATGACGGTGCTTATGTACTTACTAGTAAAAAAGCCCTGTTTCTGATGCAAATGAAACGGGGGCTAGCAATGTTTTCTTCTGTGTGCATGTGGGAGTGTGTGTGTCCCTGCCCTCTGGCCTCTCTCCCCTCCCCCCTCTGAGTCCTTCACTGTTACAGAGCCAGCGTTTTGATTTCGTGCTCTGCTGTTTTCCTTCACTGACTGTGTTACAGAGAGGGCTGGGCAGACACTCATAGGGAAACCGGATATCTCGCCCCCTTCACACTTCCGACTGGAGGCTTCATAGAACGTTGGTGTTGCCTTTTATATAGAGAGATCCTTTTTAGGGATCCTCATTCCTTTTTGAAGGGCGTCATCATTTATTCCTCTACCACCTTCTCTGGAAGGGCACTCCATGCATTCTCTTATGAGCCAAACATGTTTAATGTGCTTCTAAGCAGAGGTTGTGTCAGTTTTTGTTGGATTAGAGATTGAACGAAACACACTATTTGAGCAGTGATGCCTGAACTTTTGTAACCAGCTGTAACATCTTCATATGTATGCCAGAGCCCATCTCCCTCATTCTATAACAGGTCACCTAAATTTAAGTGCTTATTGCACGCTTACATTTATAAAATACTAGCATTTACACTTAGGGGGTCTTTTACTAAAGCTTAGCTCGAGTTATTTGCAGTGGGGCCCATTTTATTCCTATGGGCCCTGCTGCAGATATCTCGAGCTAAGTTTTAGTAAAAGATCCCCTAAGTGTTCACTTGCATGCAGAAATGACAGTAGGACACTCAACTGCAATTCTATAATTATGTGCTAAAATGGCTTTAGCATGTAATTGCAAGGGGGCATTCATAGGGAAGGGGCATGAGCGAGCAGAGGTGGGTGTGTAATGTATAGAATACTATAAATTAACATAAGAATATAAGCATTGCCATACTGGGACAGGCTGAAGGTTTATCAAGCCCAGTATCCCGTTTTCAACAGAGGCCAATCCAGGTCACAAGAACCGGGCAAGATCCCAAAGGAGTAAAATAGATTTTATGCTGCTTATCCTAGAAATAAGCAGTGGATTTTCCCAAGTCCATCTTAATAAATGTAGCATTTAGGCACTAACATTTACACCAACCAGATACTTTCTGTACAGTAAATGTTAGCACCTAAATGTAGGCGCACTGATGTCAACTTACACTAGTATTCTAGAATAGCAATTACGAGCATAAGTACCATTATAGAAAAGGTACAATACCTGCTTAATGTGGGCACTTAATGGAGGCACCCAGTCGTAGAATCTCCCCATTTATGTATGTTTGTTTTCATTCAGTTCAGTGTCTGGGCCCAAAAGAATAAAGCCTGATTGTCTTTCACCCCTTATATGATGTAATTATAGTATCTTATATAGCAGTTCCTTAACTGAAGACCTACCTTTTCAAGAAATTCTATGGCTAACCATACACGCTGCCGAGATCTCCACACCACCTTGTTAACCGCATCACATCACTGTAACATTGCCTAACTGTAGGCCACTTTGAACCGAAGGCCACTTTTGATTTTGGATAATAGTGGGATACAACAATGAATAAATAAACCAGTGTGTTTTTTCTAGAAAAAAAAAGGTGCCGGTACTCAAATGCCTGGCCACCCTTTAGGGGTGGCATAATCACTGAGGAACCCACCCCACAATAGCCAGGCACCCTACAACCAGTCACAGAATCTATGACAAGGCCGAATTGGTGTGCAGAGCCTGAGCTCTTTCATTAAAACTTGTGGACCATGGGTCAGTTTTAGCAGACAATGGAAAAGGTGCCGGTACTCAGTACCCCCAAGTACCCCCTCAAAAAAAGCCCTGAAATAAGCATATAGAACATAAGTGTTGCCATACTGGGACAGACCAAAGGTCCATCAAGTCCAGTATCCTGTTTCCAACAGTGACCAATCCAGGCCACAAGTACCTGACAAGATCCCAAAAGAGTAAAACAGATTTTATGCTGCTTATCCTAGAAATAAGCGGATGGATGTGAGGTCAAATGCAATTGTTCTGAGCATGGTTGGTGAATATTAAACATTGATTTAGTTGATTTCCTAATGACAGACAAGGAAAAGAAAGAAAGGAATGTTCAAATAGTAATACTGGATTAAAAAAAACATAACATAATTATTTATTCTTTTCTTTTAGGTGGCTAATATTAAGAAGGAAACAAGTATTATATGGTATAAAGATGAGAGAGAAATAATGGTGGATGAGAAGCATGACTTCAAAGATGGTGTATGCACTCTGCTGATTTCAGAGGTATGTAAACCTAGCCCTTCTCTGCAGATTGTAGAAACCTACACACATCTAGTGAATTGCTCAACCCACCCACCCACCACTTAAAAAAATATCAAAAAAGAGAAAGTATAAAATATCTTCTCTGTTGAATATGATAGAACTTGTGATGAAAGTAACATATAGTAACATAATAAATGATGGCAGATAAAGACCTGTATGGTCCATCTAGTGTGCCCAACAAGATAAACTCAATTTACAGCACATCTGGTGGTACACTGGTAATCTTCCAACTGTGCCATTTATCTCTTTAGGGTTGTGCTATCCCGGCCTAATTGTGGTTTGCTCTGAAACGTCCCACTCATCTCTGGATTAATCTGTGGGAAGCTATGGAAGGTAAAATTAATCCTTACCTGATAATTTTCTTTCCATTAGTCCCAACAGATCAATCCATAGACCCTGCCTTCGTTCACATTGATTGATTATGGCATTGATTATGGTGTTATTGATTGATTATGATGTGATATGATACAGACGTTCAAATATTTGAAAGGTATTAATCCTCAAACGAACCTTTTCCTTAGATGGGAAGGCGGTAGAACTAGGGACATGAAATGAGATTGAAGGGTGGCAGACTCAAGAAAAATGTCAGGAAATATTATTTCACGGAGAGAGTGGTGGATACTTGGAATGCCCTCCCAAGGGAGGTGGTGGAGATGAAAACGGTAATGGAATTCAAACATGTGTGGGATAAACATAAAGGAATCCTGTTCAGAAGGAATGGATCCTCAGAAGCTTAGCTGAGATTGGGTGGCAGAGCTGGTGGTGGGAGGCGGGGCTAGTGGTTGGGAGGCAGGGTTAGTGGTTGAGAGGTGGGACTAGTGGTTGGAAGGCGGGGCTAGTGCTGGACAGACTTCTACGGTCTGTGTCCTGAAAATGGCAGATATAAATCAAGGTCAGGTATACACAAAAAGTAGCACACATGAGTTTATCTTGTTGGGCAGACTGGATGGACCATGCAGGTCTTTTTCTGCCATCATCTACTATGTTGCCACTTTACATGGTATGCGATACTTTATACTGAGTTTGATTTGTCCTTGCCTTTCTCAGGATACAGACCGTAAAAGTCTGTCCAGAACTGTTCTTGTACTAAAAGTTCTGAAGCTAACATCGAAGCCCCTTAAAAATTTACACTCCAGCCCATCCATATCTAGTCAGTTACGATCAGGGCGTACTATTTATCATTTCTATTACACTGATATTAGTGAAAAATACAAAATAGCTGTTCATCCCATCAAAACTTGTGCAAAAAATTTAACAAATTTGGCAGACCATTTATGCATATATTCTCAAAAGGAATAAATTATCTTTCACTAATCCTTACTCATGTCTAATCTGAAGGTGCTCAAAGACATTTCTCAAGGTGCTGTTCTCATTTAGAAGCCATTATATTAAGCTACAATTTTTTTTGGCACCTGGGGGCTTATATACATTAAAATGTGCTAAATAACCTGAAATACACAAAAACAATGGGCGTTTTTTTCAAGCTTTTCCATATTTTAATCCACACAGGGATTGTTTATAAAAACAATTGCCACTTTTAGGCCCTCTACTATGTGCAAAGGATTATACAAATTCTTAAGTAATAAGCTGCTACAATGCAAAAGCATGCAAAGCAGTTCATTGTTCATGAAATTTTTGAAAACTGGCATATAAGGTATGGAGGGGCATAATCGAACGGCACCAGCCAAATAGATGGCCGGCCATCTATTTGGCCGGCGCTGTAAAGCAGCGCCCCAACCGTATTATCGAAAAAAGATAGCTGGCTATCTTTTGTTTCGATAATACGGTTGGAGCTGGCCAAATCTCAACATTTGGGCCGGCTTTAGAGATGGCCGGCATTGTTTATTTGTTATGTTCCTGTCTGTGCCAGAGCCAGTGGTGGGAGGCAGGGCTGGTGGTTGGGAGGCGGGGATAGTGCTGGGCAGACTTATATGGTCTGTGCCCTGAAGAGGACAGATACAAATCAAAGTATGGTATACACAAAAAGTAGCACGTTAGAGTTTATCTTGTTGGGCAGACTGGATGGACCGTGCAGGTCTTTTTCTGCCGTCATCTACTACGTTACTATGTTACTATATGTTTCCGGCGATAATGGAAACTAATGCCGGCCATCTCAAACCCGGCCAAATCCAAGGCATTTGGTCGTGGGAGGAGCCAGCATTTCTAGTGCACTGGTCCCCCTCTCATGCCAGGACACCAACCGGGCACCCTAGGGAGCACTGCAGTGGACTTCAAAAATAGCTCCCAGGTGCATAGCTCCCTTACCTTGGGTGCTGAGCCCCCCCAAATCCCCCCCAAAACCCACTCTCCACAGCTCTACATCACTACCATAGCCTAAGGGGTGAAGGGGGGCACCTACATGTGGGTATAGTGGGTTTTTTGGGGGGGGTTGGAGGGCTCCCATTTACCACCACAAGTGTAACAGGTAGGGGGGGATGGGCCTGGGTCCACCTGCCTGAAGTGCACTGCACCCGCAAAAAACTGCTCCAGGGACCTGCATACTGCTGTCATGAAGCTGGGTATGACATTTGAGGCTGGCAAAAAAATGTTAATATTTTTTGGGGTGTGGGAGGGGGTTGGTGACCACTGGGGAAGTAAGGGGAGGTCAGCCCCGATTCCCTCCGGTGGTCATCTGGTCAATTGGGGCACTTTTTTGAGGCTTGGTCCTAAAAATAAATGGACCAAGTGAAGCTGGCCAAATGCTCGTCAGAGTTGGCCATCTTTTTCCATTATCAGCCGAAGCCGGACATCTCATATCCACGCCCCCGTCCCGCCTTCCATACCCTTCTGAAATGCCCTCTTTAACTTTGGCCGGCTCTGCGACGGAAAGCAGTTGGAGCCGGCCAAAATCGGTTTTCCATTATATCAATTTGGCCGGATTCGGGAGATGGCCGGCCATCTCCCAATTTGTGTCAGAAGATGGCCGGCAATCACTTTCAAAAATAAGCAGGATAGTTATCTTTTTAAGCTTAAATGCCTCAAAGCTCATTTTGCTGGCTAGTTTGCTACAGAGCTAATTTTACACCCATAGCAAATTTTCATGCAAAGAAACTATCTCACAGGAAATCCTATGGGTTAGTACATCATTCCCTAAAAACACCTAAGGCAAAACTTTTAAAACAGGGCCTTGTGGTTAGTGAAATGATTTCAAAATTAAGATGTTTTTTACTAAAGTGCAGTAAGCAGCTAATTAAAGCACTAAGGGGGCGGATTCTATATATGACACCTAAAAAATCTGCACAGAAAGCAGTGCCAACTAAGCATATTTTATAAGTGGCACCTAGATTTAGGCGCAGTATAAAGAATATGCTTAGTTGATATCTCAGCGCCTAAAACTACGTGCCTCCATTTATATCAACAATGTACTGTAAATCCTATAATATATAAGTGCATGCATAAATTATGGAACGCCTATTTCCCCAACCATAACCAAGCCCCTTTTTGCCTGCATGCATTAGAATTCAAGCGCAGTGCGGGGGGTCACGTGATGGCAGGAACCTAGACGGACGTCCCGCGGCTGCTCTCCTCTGCCACGCTAAATAAAACGGCATTTATTGCACTTTTTGCCCCGATTTAACCCCCAAATTAATAAGAAAAAGTCAGCAGACAGCACTAGGAAGAACTAGCGCCGACGATTCAGCGGCGTGGTGCGGCAAGCAGGTAATGCCGGCAAAGACCCCGCGAACACAGAAAGGGCGCGGATCGCAAAGCACGGTCAACATGGCGACGGGAAAGGAGAAGGGGGAAGAAACGGCGAGTTCAGATCCTCCGGTGGTCGCTTTACAAGCGGCGGCAATTCAAGAAATAATGAAGCACATGGCTGCAGTGCTGGATGATAAGCTGTCCACGCTACATGTCTTTATGGACGATTTAAAAGAAAATATGGCGGCACAGAGTACCCGAATACAGCTTGCAGAGGAGCGGATCTCTCACCAAGAAGATGCGGTGAGTGGAATCGAAGCTCAGCTGGCGGTCATGGAAAAAAGATGCAAAGTGCTAGAGGACAGGGTAGAGGATCAGGAAAATAGGAGTAGGCGCAACAACATTCGGTTGGTAGGAGTGCCAGAGACTGTGAAAGAGAAGGAGATCTGGGAATTGGTGGAAACGTGGCTACCAAAAGAGCTGGGCCTAGAGGTGGATGGACAGCGACTGAAGGCGGAACGGGTGCATCGAGTGGGTGCCCTGAAAGATCAGAACAGCAGGCCGCGCCCTGTGATCGCCCGAATCTTCAACTATGCTGACAAGGCGAGATTGATGGAAAAATATCGTCAGAAAAGAAAGCTGGAATACCAGGGAGCCGCAGTGCTGCTATTCCCAGACTTCTCGCCAAAAGTATCGGAGCTCCGAAAGCGCCTGTCTCCATTTTGCTCCCAGCTTTTTCACAAAGGGATCAAGTTCTCACTGCAATACCCAGCAAAGGTGAGAGTGCTGCATGAGGGGCAAGTTCTGTTTATGGAGAAACCAGAGGAGCTTCAATCGTTTGTAGACCGACTGAAGTGAGCTGGGACCATGCCAGGAGCCTTAAGCCGGCATTGGATAAAACTGTGAATCAGAACATTTGATATGTTATAAGGACAGTGAATCAGGAGATGAGCACATGATTCCACAATGCGAGGACTGCATTCTTTGTTTTATGACTTTGGGACCAGACCACTCCTTGCATATGGTGGACAACTTCCCCTGGGGGATACTGATGCAGCAGGGTTATGAGACTGTGAGTGTTAAGGAAGAGGCATCAGAGGCTTGGCGGTAATGTAGACAGAAGAAACTCATATATTAACTGCGGAGCTGAGATGGTGTCTTTGAGCCTGCTGCTTTGGAGACTGCGGGGATGCAAGTGAAGACCGCTGCAGGCGTGAGGAGGATACCCATAGCTCACCCACACAGAGCATGTCTGCATCCTTTTATGTTTCTCCCTTTTTCTTTCTTTTGAGTATAGTTATGTGGATAATTAACTATTTGTATTCATTTAGCCTTGCAGGTAATGCTGTAGTAAACTAAAGAGGAGGCAGCAATACAGCGTGTAATCTATGAGGAAATATTCTAGGTTGGGTTTACTAAAGGTATACCTGTTTAAGAGGTAGGGGAGCAGTAAGAAGCAGTGGCCACGAATAACATAATGGCTGCAGCAGAGGGGGGATCGGGGAGAGGAGGAAGGAGGGGGGAGCAGCTTCCTTGGGCAGGGGTTGCAACACTGGGTGTTCTGGAGGGAAGGGTAGGGAAGGGGGAGACAGTAAAATGGATGGAAGGTGTGTGTGTGAGTGGGGAGAACGGGTGGAGAGCGGATGAGGGGTGCGAATGGTGTACGGGATGTGAAGGTGGGAGAGAGGGCGGGGACTTGGGGGGCGGGATAGGGGGAGGAGGGAAGGGGGCTCCTGGAGTAGGGGAGACTACAGCCTGGCGTGAAGACAGGAGTGGAAAAAGGAGAAAGTCATTCTTTGAGTGGGAGGTGGTGAGCTGGGACACTGCCTTTGGATCTCAGGTAATCAGCAAGCCCACCAGATACATGAAACCACATGGGTAGTTTGAGATTTGGGTCCTTGAATGTGGACGGTATCCATTCCCCTATTAAACGCTCTAAGGTTTTGTCTTATTGTGCCAGGATGAAAGTTGATGTACTTTTTATGCAGGAGACACATCTTACGCAACAAGAGCACAGAAAACTACATCGAGGCTGGGTGGGAGAATTAGTTTCCTCGTCCTTCAACAACAGGCAGCGGGGGGTTGCCATTCTCTTTCATAAAAAGCACCATGTTACTACACATAAAATAGTGCAGGATCCGGAAGGCCGGTATGTTATTTGGTTGGGAGAGATAGCGGGTCAGAGAGTAGCTCTTTGTTCTATATATGCTCCCAATGTGTACTCCCACTCTTACTTCTCGGGGGTACTGGCGCAGTTGGTGGCGATTAGCGGGTACAAGCTGGTAGTTGGGGGAGATTTTAATATTACTGCAGACCCCCTGATAGACTGCAAGCCAGCAAAACCACATCCCTCGGCATGGAAAGACAAAGGGGTAAACTTTCTGATGAAGGAATTGGGGTTAATTGATATATGGCGCGTGCTGAATCCAGAGTCCTACGATTATACGTTTTTCTCACAAGTGCATGGGGTGTATGCGAGGCTGGACTATTTATTGATAGATTCCTCTCTTCTACCGAAGGCGCATGCGGCAGAAATAGTAGACGGAGCAGTGTCAGATCACTGTTTGGTATGGGTGGATATACAGTGGAGGCAGGGCAGTGAGACGCGGATGTGGCGAATGAACCCTACCTTGTACTTAGATTTGGAATTCCGCACTTTTCTAATGTTAGCATGGGATAATTACATAAAGGACAACGATCCAGAGACAGTGAACCCTATTGTGTACTGGGAAGCGGGGAAGGCTGTACTTAGGGGACACATATTGGCGTATACAGCGAAAAAGAACAGGGAGAGAAATGAGCGCTTAGTTACCCTGTCAAACCAACTACAACAGTTAAGGGGGAGATGTGCCCGTCAGAGAGATGAGGAGACGAAAAAAGAGTATTGGGCGATACGGAAATGCATTAATGATGTCTTGAATGAAAGAGCAGCCCAGGATATAAACATGTATAAATATAATCTGTTTCGATGGGGGAATAAAGCAGAGAAGTTGATGTCGTCTTTGGTGAAATGTAGAGGGGCAAGGAAGATCATCACAAAGATAAAGTCGCCTGTAGGGGAGGCAGTGTCCACGAATGAAGGCATACAAGATGAGTTTGTGAGATTTTATAAAGCGTTATATAATAAAGGAGAGGTAGATAGGGAGCAAAGGGAGGCATTCTTCAAGGATATTTCTCTACCACAGCTTTCCAATGAGCAGAGAGACCAACTGAATGAACCGGTAGTGGGAGAAGAGGTTAGTCAGGCGATTAAACGTTTAAAGCTAGCCAAAGCGCCGGGTCCTGATGGGTTAGGGCCTGAATTTTACAAGATTCTGGGAAACAAAGTCTGCTCCCCTTTTCAAGAATTATGTCATCACTTATGTGTTTCTGGAAGAGCGGGAGGAGGTCTCACACATGCCCATATAGTAGTGCTTCCTAAACCTGGCAGGGATGAAGAGAAGTTGGGCTCTTATAGACCAATCTCGCTCTTAAATCAAGATATTAAACTGTTTGCAAATATTATGGCAAATAGGTTGGGAAGGGTTCTGCCTGAGTTAATACACACGGACCAAGCAGGATTTGTACCAGGGAGGTATGCCTCCTCTAACATCTTGAGAGCGTTGACAGTTATGCAAAGAAAAGGAAAGGCCCCCGGAGACGCAATAATTACAAGTTTAGATGCTGAGAAAGCTTTTGATAAGATTTTATGGGATTATTTGTTCTGGGTCTTACCTCAATTTGGCATTATGGGAAAATTTTTGGGTGGAATCCGAGCTCTATATAGCCATCCTACAGCCCAGATATTAATCAATGGGGCATTGTCTCAGACTTTCTCATTGGAAAGGGGCACGCGGCAGGGTTGTCCACTCTCGCCCATGCTATTCGTACTGTCTTTAGAGCCCTTTGCTATTAAAATTCGCCAGACCAGTACAGTAGAAGGTATTAGATTGGGGTCCCAGGAAGTCAAAATTAATTTGTTCGCTGATGACATGCTCATTTATTTAGATAATGCCTCAGCAAGTGTCCATAACCTGGTAGATTTGCTCGTGCAGTTCGGGTCGTTTTCAGGCTTACGGATTAACTTCGATAAGTCCGAAGCCTTGCCGGTGTCATCCCCGTGTACATGTAGGCAGTTGCCTAATTTTCCCTTGGCATGGTCAGAGGGTACGCTAAAATATTTGGGAGTGTATTTACATAGAGACATGCGAGAGATTTACAAGCGGAATGTACTGGATAAGCTGGATAGCCTTAAGGCGTTGTGCCAGCGCTGGAAGGATTTGCCGCTCTCCCTACTGGGCAGAGTAGCCCTCGTTAAAATGGTAATGCTACCAAAAATTCTGTATTCTTTGCAAATGCTGCCGCTGTGGATTACACGCAAGGATGAGTTGTATTACAAAGGCTTTATAGGCACTTTTATCTGGGCCGGGCGTAGGGCTAGAATTAGCTTTGCCAAGCTAACCTTACCCAGAGCTAAGGGCGGTTTAAACTTTCCAGACCTCCGCCTGTATAATGTGGCAGCCTTACTTAGATGGATCTACGAACTACATGGGAGTACCGATAGATACGCACCGAAAAACATCTGGCAAGACGAACTTCTCCCTCACTCTGCATTTAACCTGATACAGCAGAGGGTGGGCAGGAAGGGAGAATTGCAGTTTTTGCTACAGCCGTTACAGAGGGCCTGGGAGTGGTGGAGAGTAAGTCTGGGGAAGGCTATAGGAGCATCTCCATTCCTGGCTGCAGTGGACAACCCTGACTTTCCAGCGGGACAAGGGGTATCACGGTTTAAGATATGGGCAAAAAATGGGTGTCGTTATGTGGGACATTTTATTACATCTGAAGAGGGGTCTTTCCCCTCGTTTGAGCAGACGCAGGCCAAGTGGAACCTAGAGAGAGCAGATTTTTTTCCATTTCTACAGTGGAGGCACTATTGTGCCACATTGATTCCTGCGAAGTCCCGGGGGCCCGTCTTCACCCGATTGGATATGTTGTTCTATCAGATGCCGGAATCAGCAAACAAGCTGGCGGTGTGGTATGCCCTGGGGAAGGAGCAGAAGGAAGCTAATTTTTTTGCTGGCTTGGCAAGTTGGTGGGGGGAGCAGGTGGGAGAAGAGGTCACAGTGGATATGCTTTCTAATTACTTTACATTGGCCTTTAAATCAACCCCTAGTGCGAACTTGCAAGAGATGCAATTCAAGCTACTGCATGGGGCTTTCATAACACGGGAAAAGGGTAAGCGCATGGGACTATGGGAGGATAGTACATGCACGAGGTGTAAACATAGAGAGGGCACACTAATTCACACTTTTCTGGAATGCACAAAATTAGCTCAGTTTTGGAGGAAAGTATTGGAAATGCTAGAGTGCACGCTAGGGATTCCTATAGAGTGGTCTTATAAGATCCTGTTGTTGGGGGATGAGTCTCAATTAAGTGAGCAAGGCCTGCAATATCCGCAAGTTCGGTTTGTGGGTGTAGCCCTCTTGGTGGCACATAAAACAATCCTGGCACACTGGACACTTGAAGAGCCCCCGGTTGCCAATCTTTGGCTAGTCAGAATGAAGCAGATGGCTTGCTGGGAGCAGGAGCGCTATAAGTCCTTGGGACAGAGAGGACGGGGATGTGGACATGTCTGGCAGCTCTTTGAGAAGTCGTATCTTGAGTCTCAGGTTTCTCCAGGAGCAGGGAAGGGAGGGGGGAAGGATGGGGGGGGGGGGGAGGGACGGGAGGGGGGGAAGAAAAATAAAAAATGAGGTGGAAGGTTATATGTACTAATGGCTGAAATGATACTTGCTCATGTGTAAGGGGAACTGCAGCTCCCATGCATTTATTTACAAGTTGAGTATTTGCAAGTTGAGAATTTGTTTGACGTTTGAAGTTGCTTATCATCCAGGATATACGAGTTGCTGTTGCTCTGGTGTTACTAGAGAGACTTTACAGACATGTCATGTATGTTGCAACATACGAAAAAATTTTGACTGGTTTTTGTTATATGCCTTTCATACTTTTAATAAAAATATATTAAAAAAAAAAAAGAATTCAAGCGCAGTGCAATATAAAATACGCTTAGGGAATTGTGTGTGTAAATTCTAATTATTGCCAATTAGTTGTAAGCAGTAAGAATGTGTGTAAATGGTGGTATTTTAGTCATTTAAGTGCATAAGTGGCCACTTGTGTACATACATGGGATCTTTTAAAATGTCGACTTCTATGAAAATATGTACATATTAATTTATTAGGATTTATATACTGCCTTTTGAAAAAATTCACCCAAGGTGATGTACAGCAAGAATAAGTAGAAAATATGCAGCATACAATTACAGCAGTAAAAATATTCAAATAACAATACATAGTACGGCATAGTGTGCTACTTAAATTGCCTATGCTTCGTGGCGAGTACCTTTACTGTAGGCATTCACATTCATGCAAGTAGATTATAAAATTCCTGAATTTACCCATGTACTTGTGGAAAGTCACGCTGAAAAATGCCACAGTGGAGACAACAAAGAAAGCAAGGATGACTTTATTCCACATCTTCAAATGACTCAGCATGGCCTTGCTTAGCTGCATAATGGATAAGTTATGCTTTTAAACTTAGGCCTAAAAACTAGCTGGCCTTAATTGGATAGATGCGGTCATGGTGCATTTCATCTGCTTTGGAGCAGTACCTGTGTGTGCTGTCTCTCCCTCTGTCTCCTTTCCGTCCTGTTCTTGATAGGCAAAAGTACCCGCAAAGAGGTGTGGGCAGTTTTCTGTAGGGCCTTTCACAAAGTTAAAAAGCTTTGAAAATTGTCATCTTTGTTTTTATTAGCCCAATAGCATCTCTCTCTCTCTCTCTCTCTCTCTCTCTCTCTCTTAGTATAGATTTCAGAAGGGAACTATGGACATCGTATTTCCATACAGTTAAAAGATCAGAGACATGGCAGAATGCCAGAGACTCTATTTGTGTGCTAATTAGAGTCAGAGGGAGTTAATCCAGCACAGCACATTTTCTCATGAGTCCAAAGCTCCACTTGTTAATTTATAATTCACATCAGTGTCATAAATCACAAGGCAAGAGGTCCAGAAACAATATTATTCTTGCCTCAGTCTATAATTCAGAATTCCTGCTACACATAATTAACTTGCATTTCTTACAGATTTCTAAGAAAGATGCTGGTATTTATGAAGTAATACTTAAAGATGACAGAGGAAAGGACAAAAGTGTTCTGAAGCTGGTGGATTCAGGTAAGATCAGTAAGCTCTGTATGCAGTGGATAATATTCATTCTCTGTCTTAGCTGTCTGAATTAATTTTGTATTCTGAACTGCCTACAAAATTGGCTGTTCAAATATTGGCAATGAAAGTCAATTAATTCAATGATGGAGGAAGAGACTTCATGCCCTCTTGTATTCCATTGTATTGTTCAGTAGGCCAGTGCTTCTTAACTCTCTCCTGGAGGCACAGCTGTATGCAAATGTGTCTCCTACATGAAAACCCAACTGGCCAGGTCTTCCTCCAAGACAGGGTTGAGAAGCACTGCATTAGGGCTTTCTTAGTCATAGGTCACAAACCCATATGTTGTAATATATTCAGTATTTGATCTTTAACCTTTAATGCTGTGCTTTTATTTAATTTGTTATTGGGTAATACAAAGTGTCTTTCCCTGCATTATGGAAAAGAATAAAACATATCTTCAGAACATGACAGCCTCCTTTTCTAACCAAAAGAATAAAGGCAACGGAGATAAGTCTCCATAAGATTTTTTCATTAAGCGATACAATAATGTGGAAAGTTATGAAGGTGAACACCTAAAATTCCATTTGGAAAATACCTCGTGTCATAAACCCCAGGTCCTTGGTCTTCTCTCGAGAGCCACTAACAGGTCAGGTTTTCTGGATATTCACAATGAATTTGCATGAGAGAAATTTGCATGCCAACAACCTCCATTGTCTGTAAATCTCACTCATGTATATTCATTAGGGATAGTCCTAAAAAAACAGATGGGCAAGCAGTCCGCTAGTCCCAGTAAAATGGAAGATGAAGAAGCAGACAAGGTGGAAGATGAACTTACAAGTCTTTATTGTAGAGAGCAGGTAAAAAGACGACCGACACAGCCGTGTTTCGCCCAGCAGGTCTGCTTCAGGGGCAATATAGTACCTCAGGAGTTCTCTCACTTTCCCCAAGGTAGGAGAACCAGGGTGTGGTGTAACTACCTCCCAGGTAATACAGAGCATCAAGCAAATTGAAAGTCTTGTGACTGAGCAGAGACTTTCAGTTTGTTTGATGCTCTGTAGTACCTGGGAGGTAGTTACACCACACCCTAGTTGATGTGGTTGATGTGTCCTATCCCGTTTTCAGAACCTTCCTCAAGTCTTTTCTGTTCTCCCAGGTCTTCCCCGAGGGTTTGTAAGCAGGCGGTGACTCTGGGTATGAGCACTCTCTTGATTCGGGTTCCTCTTCAGTCTCCCTCCTCTGCTAGTTTCTATTCTTTCCTATCAATCTCTTTGTCTTCTATTCATTGGAGTTCCTTTCATTGCTTTCTTTTCTATGGCTTTAATTGTACATCACTTTGATTCCCATACTAAAAGGCAGTATATTAAGTGCCAAAATAAATATAAATATAAACATAAGTAGCCCTGCTTTGCTTCCTCCAGAGCCCCAGAAAAATGTAGTAGGATGCCATTACAAGCCTTTCCACCAGACATGAAGCCCTGATCACACATTACTAAAAACAGTCTTAAACATGAAGTAATTGAGCATACTTTACCGGTAAGCTAAAATCAGTTAATAAATGACTTAAATACTATAACCTCTCTGACTATGGATCTATTTTTACAGCTTTTGCAGATGTGATGAATGGTGTCTGTAAAGCCATTGGTAAGTGTTTAGTTTGTTGAGACATTAAATAACTTTAATGTATCTCCCATACATTGCTTGGGTTTAATGCACTGTGTCCTCCTTTCAGCTCAATCTGCCTCTGAGCTGAAGCTCCGAACCACAGGAGAAGGCATCAAATTGTACTGCTTAGTAATGTACTACGTAGATGATCTGAAAGTGAGCTGGTTACAGAAGTAAGTGCGCTTTTAAGAACAGTGCATATAGGTAGTTAACCAGAAAGATAAACTTCAGACCAGTCAGAACACATTGGGCTTTATTCCATAAAGACTGTTTCCATAGGAAAAAGTCAGTTTTATCAGTAAGATCCTTACAGTGCATTCATAAAGAAAATCCTAGTCAAAAGATGATAGGGTCAGTATTGAGCAGCAGTGGTCAGCGTATTTCTTCAAAACACCAGCCACAACATTTAATAAAATACACATATTGGGCCAGATTCTATATAAGGCGCCTAGAAAAGCCACGCAGAAAACATTTCCGCCTAAGCGTATTCTGTAAGCGTCACCTAGATATATTAGCAGTATATAGATTGTGCTTAGTTGATATTCTAGCGCCTAAAACTATGCGCTTCCATTTATACCAATGATAATTTGGCGTAGATCTCTGCACGTAGATTTATGCGCACTCTATACTCTATACCTATACGCATAAATTTCAGAATGCCCATAAAACACCCATAGCCACATCCCTTTTGAACTGTACGCATAAGAATTTAAGCGCAGTTCTTAGTGAGTTGTGTGCGTAAATTAATTAATTATTACCAGTTGGTGCTTATTGCTTAAGGTCTTCCTATACTAAGCTGTGGAAAGCCCAACGCGGGCTTACCGCTCACTATACAGGAAGTACCTGCCCAGCGGTACTTCCCACCCCTAGCACGCTGTCATTTCTGGCACTACAAAATTTATTTATTTTGTAGCACCGGAGTGTACCCAGCGGTAATCGGGCAGTGCCATGCTGCCAGGTTAACACAGGAGCCCTTACTGCCACCTCAATGGGTGGCGGTAGGGGCTCCCCCCAGAAATGGCTGTGCGGGAAGTGCTTTACTTGCCGCATGGCCATTTCCTGCAGGAAGTCGAGACTTCCCTTTTGCCACAACTTGGTAAAAAGGGCCCTAAGTGCCAACTTAGTTATGTGTGCTGTTATAGAATACCCCTGGGGGATTGGGATGAATTCAGAACACGTCAGCTAGACTTATTTATGGGAAGCCTAGATTCGAAAGTGCAACACCCCTCCATATGAAACTTCATTGGCTCCCTATTAGAGAATGAGTCAACTTTAAGGCCATCACACTAATCCACAAGATCATCCATGGAGTGTCACCAAGTTACATGGTCAATCTAATAAACCATTCATACAGAAACATGTCAACATCTTCACGATCATACCTTAACCTTCACCTTCCCAACTGTAAAAGACTAAAGTACAAAACCTACCATGCATCTAACTTCTCCTTCCTGGGATCCCTAGATACATTCGCTCAATTAATGAATATCTTCCCTTTAGGAAACAACTGAAAACCGATCTAACTAACGAACTAACTAACTAACATTTCTAAAGCGCTACTAGGGTTACGCAGCGCTGTACAATTTAAACATAGAAGGACAGTCCCTGCTCAAAGAGCTTACAATCTAAAAGACAAGAGAACAATCTAAAGACAAGTGTACAATCTAGAGGACAAGTGAACAGTTAATCTGATAGGGTGGATAGATTGGGGCATTCTATATTTCTCAAGCGGTTAGGCGACGAAGGCAGCATTGAAGAGGTGAGTTTTAAGCAGAGATTTGAAGATGGGTAGGGAGGGGGCATGGCGTATGGGTAAAGGAAGATTGTTCCAGGCATAGGGTGAGGCAAGGCAGAATGAGCGGAGCCTGGAGTTGGCAGTGGTGGAGAAGGGTACTGAGAGAAGGGCTTTGTCCTGTGATCTATTCAAACAGGTTTACCCAAGTGACTTGACCTATCATAAACAAGCATAAGCAAACCATCTATCTACCGGTTCAAATAACCACTATCTACAATGACTCAGATATATCTCCTACCAACCTTCTCACCCTCCATGCTCTTCCCATCTTCTCCTTAATCGCTCCACCGCCTTACCTATCCTTATCCTTTTTCTCATACCTCTTCTATCCCATTTACTCCTTGTTCATTTGTCCTATCACATACCCCCTTTGTTGATTCATTTACTATAGATTGTATTCTCTTGTTACTATGTAAGCCGCATTGAGCTTGCGATGAGCGGGAAAGCGTGAGGTACAAATGTAATAAATAAATAAATATATGGCACACAAAAAATCAGTGCTGAAAAAATGCTATTCTATAAACCATACTTAAAGTTAGGCATAGTTTATAGAATAGCACTTACATCCAGGAATCGCGGCTAACGTTAGGTGTGGCCATTTGCACCAACTGAAACATGGTACTAATGTATGTGCCAAAATTAAGCATGTATTCCCCCTCATTCTATAACAATGTGCGTGCATGTTAGGAACGCCCCTGTTCCTCCCATTTCCATGCCCCCTTTTTGAACTCGCACGTAAAATTTAAGCGCAGGACCTGCACCTAAATTCACATGTGTTTCAATTAAATCTAATTAGTGCCAATAATCAGTTGTTAAGCCAATTATCAGCACTAATTAGCTTGTTGTTCAGTTAAATTGCATGCGCTAATTGGGCACATGCCCAAATTTGCGCATGCAAATTTTAGCAACTTTTATAGAATTAGGGGGATTGGGCACAATTCTATAACGGGTGGTGAAAAGCACCAAAAATTGGAGCTAGTATTCCAATTCCGTTATTGAATACTAGCATAAGTGGACAATGACATGCCTAAATTTAGGCACACCCACGTATGCCATGTCTATAGCAGGTGCCTTAATGTTAGCACTTAAGCTCATAATTTACAGTATTCTATAACTTTTGCACAGAAGTGTGCAACCCACCATGTCCCCTTGCAGTTATGCGCTAAAGCATTTAGATGCTACCTTGTAGAATAGCACCTAAATGCAGTGACGAATGTAACTGCCATTTATCCTCATTCCAGTGTATAACTTCCATTTTAGTGCCAAAAGTTGCACGCCAAATTGGCGCTTAACTTTTGCCACACTATATAGAATTGGATGTATTACGTGCCACCGTGCATGTGAAGGGCAATTCTATAAACTGGACACGAACTTTTGCTTGTGAAGTGTTTAGAATACTATTCGCCTTATTTTCGAAAGAGAAAGACACCCATATTTCAACCCAAATCAGGAGATGGGCGTCTTTCTCCCATGGGCGCCCAAATTGGTATAATTGAAAGCCAATTTTGGGTGTCTTCAACTGCAATCTGTCGCGGAAACGGCCAAAGTTGACGGGGGCGTGTCGGAGACGTGGTGAAGGTGGGACTGGGGCGTGTTTATCGGCCGAGGAGAGATGGCCGTCCTCTGCCGATAATCGAAAAAAAGAAAGGTGTTTTTAGCTCAAATTTGGGTCACTTTTTTTGGACCCTTTTTTTTCACGAACAACTCTCATAAAAATAACCTAAATGACCAGATGACCACCGGAGGGAATCGGGGATGACAAGCCCTGACTCCCCCAGTGGTCACTAACCCCCTCCCACCCAAAAAAAAACAACTTTAAAAACTTTTTTTTTCTAGCCTGTATGCCAGCCTCAAATGTCATACCCAGCTCCATCACAGCAGTATGCAGGTCCCTGGAGCAGTTGTTAATGGGTGCAGTGGACTTCAGCCAGGTGGACCCAGGCCCATCCCCCCCTACCTGTTACACTTGTGGTGGTAAATGGGAGCCCTCCAAACCACCCCCAAAACCTACTGTACCCACATGTAGGTGCCCCCCTTCAGCCATAAGTGCTATGGTAATGGTGTAGAGTTATGGTGAGTGGGTTTTGGGGGGGATTTGGGGGGCTCAGCACCCAAAGAAAAGGAGCTATGGACTTCAGAGGTAAACTTTTTTTTAATTGTTACAAGTGCCCCCTAGGGTGCCCGGTTGGTGTCCTGGCATGTGAGGGGGACCAGTGCACTACGAATCCTGGCCCCTCCCACGACCCAATGCCTTGGATTTGTTCGATTTGAGCTGGGCGCCTTCGGTTTCCATTATCGCTGAAAAACGAAACCGCCCAGCTCAAATCCGCACAAATCCGATGCATTTGGCTGGCACAAACCGTATTATCGGAAAAAAGATGGACGCCCATTTTTTTCCAAAATACGGTTTGTCCCTCCCCTTCATGTACCCGTTCTCGGAGATAGATGCCCATGGAGATGGGAGTTCGCTTATGCCCCTCCACGTATACACATATCTATGTGTACATACTTGCATATATGTAAATATTCCACCTAAGCTTATCTTGCACAATGAATATTTGTAAGAGACATGGACATGGATGGAGCATAGATGGGGCTCAATACCCTCTAAGCTGTGTGAGAGTCCTCCACCTACATTCCAGCCAGCAGGGGGAGCTGTTTCACTATCACATATTCAATAGTCAGGGAGAGGCCAGCGCTGCAGGACTTCAGGGAACTTGTCTTTCCCTAGCAATTGAAAACACAATATTGAAGCACCACCCACCACTGGCAGCAGTGCAATTGAAGGTCGCCTTCTCAAAGGGAGCATTGCACAATACTAGGGCCACCGAGAGACAGAACCAGGCCTGGGGCAGGGCTTCCGCCCCCTACAACTTGGGCTGCCACTGCCGCTGCCCCCCCCCCTTCCCAACTCAGGCTGCCACTGCCGCAGCCTCCCATCTCCTTACCTTCCTGCATCTGCTTCTCCCTCTGTCTGTCACTCTCCTTCTCCTGTGTGCTGGGACCTGGGTTATTGATAACCCGGGTCCCGGCACACAGGAGCAGGAGAGTGACCAGACTAAGGAATCAGAACCTTCTGCCTCCCTCTGGGAGCCTTGCTGGTGCCAGGCCCCTCTTGAAGGCTGGGCCCGGGGATTCTTGCCATTTTATAAATCTGCATGTGTAAGTGCTCCAAATTTTGAACAGAGGCCACAGTCTTTCTGCAGTTTCAATTTTGTAGAGGGGAAAACACTGGGAGATTAAGGAAGAGACTGCCTTTAATCCCTCCTGTAAAGAGCTGCACAACATGAGCACCTTTAAAAAAAAACTATTTGTGCCCAGAAGCTGCTCTAAAACCTGACGATGATATATTTAGACCAGTGGTTCCCAAGCCTGTCCTGGAGGAATCCCAGCCAGTCCGGTTTTCATGATACCTGCAATGAATATTCATGAGTTAAATTTGCATGCAAAATCTAACTCATGAATATTCATCATGGATATTCTGAAAACCTGCCTGGCTGGAGTTCTTCCAGGACAGGTTTGGAAAACATTGATTTAGACATATACATGCATTCCCTTATTGAAATGAGGAATGCATGTGAGGATTTCGGATCCATCGAAGCCCTGCCCAAACCATGACCCCTTGCTATCTGCACGAAGTACAGATTTGCACATGTAGATACCACCTCTCTAAAATTAAGTTCTAACGTGTATCTGAGATACATGTATGCCAGTATTTACACATTTAAATCATGAATAGGGCTTCTGAAATAGCCACCATAACCTAGACCAGCGATTCCCAAAACAATACTGGGGGAACCCCAGCCACTCAGGTTTTCAGGATATCCACAATAAATTTGTATGAGATAGATTTGCATGTGAAGGACACAGTGTATGCAAATCAATCTCATAAATATTCAGCAGTTCTGTTATAGAATACCAGCCTGAATCTGCCGTTTCGTGCTTAACTATAGGTGTGAGCGCTTACGCCACATCAAAGCCTGTCAGCACTTAGGCACTTTTAACTCCTCGTATTCTATAACCTCTGTGCCTAACTCCTAAGCCCACCCCTGACCCACCCAGGCCCCTCCCATATCTCCGCCCCTAGAAGTTCCGCACAATAAAGTTTGTGTGCTCAGCTTCTAGAATTGTGATGAAGTGTGCGCAACTGCTAATTAGTGCCAATTAGCATGGATTAATGCCAGAAATTGGCTGCTGACTCCAATTAATAGCCAATTATTAAATTAAGTTCTGCATGCAACTGATCTTATTCTATAAATTACTTGCACAAATCTGCACGCTAAGCCTAAATTTGGGCATGCAAGTTTATAGAATTATGGGGTTAGGGGGCAGCTCTACAACTGGGTGCCATGTGTTAGGCACCCCAGTGGCACATGCTGAGCACCAATTCTATAATGGCAGCTGTTCACCAGAAACTTATAGAATACAGATATTTGTGTGCACAAATCCCCCTGTTTACTAAGCCATGCAGCAGTGCCGACACAGCCCATTCAAAGTGAGTGGGCTGTGTTGGCATTAGCGCATGGCAGCTGCTAGCTTGACTTAGTAAACAGGGGGAAAGTTAGGTGCACTCACTTATGCCAAGTCAATGGCAAACATAACTGGGCACATCTCAGTGCTCTATTTCACGTGTGTAATTTAGTCCTACCCATGCTCTGCTGATGTGTACAACACCTCTTGTGCAGTTACACACTAACACACTTACATGCTAATTTATTGACTAGCACATTGTGCACATATATATGTAAATGCCAGTTATCTTGGCACTTACACTTGCATGGCAGGTATAACTACACGAGCACAGTTACAGAATTGCCCTTATAATACTGTGAATTTCCCCTGCTATTACGATAATGATAATGTACTTCATTAAGGAACTGAGTTCGATTCCCACCTCAGGCACAGGCAGCTCCTTGTGACTCTGGGCAAGTCACTTAACCCTCCATTGCCCCATGTAAGCCGCATTGAGCCTGCCATGAGTGGGAAAGCGCGGGGTACAAATGTAACAAAAAAAAAAATCCCAGTTTGCCAGTACTAAATGGACTGCGGTTTACATTCCTTTCTCTGGACTCTGTACCAATGTATAACTTTACTCCAGTCCCTCACCCATATCTGCTCTGCTGTCTATTCTGCTGTCGCCTCGCCCCCTGCCAGTCTCTGGCAGTACTCAGTCTTCCCAGATTTCTCTCATTTACCTGAAATGATCTTGGTGACAGGGAGCTGTTGATTACATTATTACTGTAATCCACATATGTAATGTGTATCATATAAAATATAACTGCCAACAGTAGAAGCAGAAAAACAAGAGCATTCAGTTCTACTAACAAAAAAAAGAAAAGAAAAAGCTAATGTGCACAGACAAAATGCTTGAGCAAACAACACTTATCTTAATACTCCAGCATCTCATTGGTTGATGCTATATGTGGACTGTGGATTACAAATGTCGGTTGATAAAAGAACTGTTGTTTGGAATCACTGGCAATTTGGGACACTGGAGTATTAAGATAAGTGTTGTTTGCTTGAGTGTCTTTTTTTTGTGCACATTAGCCTTTTCTTTCTTTTTTGTTAGTAGAACTGAATGCTCCTTGCAATCATGTGGATAATTTGAGCTGTTTTTCTGCTTCACCTGGTTTTTTTGGCCTGGGATTTTTCTCTCAATGAGAGTTTTTCTCCCGCCCTTTTTCTGGATGTTGCTGGCCTGTGATAGGAATTAAGACTCCATATAATAAACATTCTGCATTCACAGCAGTGTTTCAGAATTGTTGAGGCCAATTTTGCTAAGGATTATTCACTCTGCTTACTGATTGCAAGGCGCTTACAGATCCAGGTTCAAACCAGTTATGACTGTGTTGTATTTACCCCTCTGTCCTTCAAAACAGAGAAAATGAAAGGGTTTAAAGCGACGTGCTCATCACAAGAAACGGTTTCTTCCTTTTTATTGCACAGCAATGACAAGATTAAGTACACAGACAGAGTTAAGAGCGGTGTAACTGGGGAGGAGATCTGGCTGCAGATCGGTGAGCCCACTCCGAAGGACAAAGGCAAATATGTATTGGAACTTTTCGATGGAAAAACTACGCACACAAGGTCATTGGATCTTACTGGTCAAGGTAAAGGGTGTATGATTTAAGCCTTTGAATAGAAAAGAAGATCCTGAACCAACTGACAGGGTAATAATTACCATTCGCCTGATATGCAGTGGCATGCTACCCAGAGAAGTGTTCTGACTACAGGCACACCAGATTTTCAGTGGCAGAGCTGGGAATTACCTGTAGATCAGCGATATTCTGTGCCACCAGATAACATAGGACAGCGTACAGTGATTTGATCTAGTTATCCGTCCAATCAGAAGCACAATAACTTCCCTTAGAGAGGACTGGACAGTTTACAGTTAGGGTGAAGACCAATCATAGCCCTGGAATTTACCATATGGAAAATCAGATCTACCTTTCTCCATACGGTCATACTCAAAAATACCTGCATATGTGTAGATGATTTTCACTTCCTTCCTCGATTATGTTACTATGGAGTCAATATTAAAAGCGATTTAAAATAGCCAGAAATGGCCCCTGGCCAGTTAAATCGCTTATACTACTACTATTTAGCATTTCTATAGCGCTACAAGGCATACGCAGCACTGCACAAACGTAGAAGAAAGACAGTCCCTGCTCAAAAAGCTTACAATCTAATAGACAAAAAATAAAGTAAGGCTAACCGGGTATGTTCAGTGGCATTTACCTGGGGTTACCATATTTTGTCCCCCCAAAAGGAGGACACATGCCCCACCCCCTTTCACGCCCCACCCCACCCCTTTCACGCCCTCGCTCCGCCCCCTGTCACATTTTCCCCTCCCCCTGTCACACACCCCGTCACTCCCCCTCCCCTTCACCTTACTACTGCCCTGGTGGTCTAGTGAGCTCTTCGGGGCAGGAAAGAGCCCTGCATGCATCCTTCCTGTTCGTGATCTCAGCGCCGATTCAAAATGGCCACCGAGAGTTGAAGTCTCGCGAGGTCACGTCAACTCTCGGCGGCCATTTTGAATCGGCGCCGAGATCACAAGCAGGAAGAATGGATGCAGGGCAGTGCTCCAGGCAGGAAAGAGGGGGCTCTTTCCTGCCCCGAAGGCAGAAGAGGTCACTAGACCACAAGGGCAGTAGTAAGTAAGGGGGGGGGAGGCTAGCAATCTGCCCGTTTGTCCAGAAATCCAAACAAATGGGCAGGTTGGCAAAATCCGCCCGGTTGCCTGGACATGTCCTCAAAAAGAGGACATGTCCGGGTAAATCCGGACATATGGTAACCCTACATTTACCTGAATAGTAATGCTGAAAATGCCCAGTTAGCACCTAAGCCATAACTAGCTACTTCATGGGTATTCCAGAGCGGAGTCAGCACTTAGCACGTTAAGTGCTGATATTTAGCACTTAGGGGGTCTTTTGCAAAGGCATGGTAGCATTCGCTAAACGCTAGAGATGTCCATAGGAATATATGGGCATCTCTAACATTTAGCGAATGCTTATTTTTAGCGCACACTAAAAATGCTAGAACGCCTTTGTAAAAGGCCCACTTAACAAGCTAGGATAAGTACATAAACAGGACTGTGTTTTATGTGGTCCTGTCTTTATATGATTCATCAAAACTGGTTGTGCACTAAATATCGCACTTAGGTGGTCTTTTACTAAGTGGCGGTAAGCCCAACGCAGGCTTACCACTCGCTGAACTGGAAATAACGCCCGGCTACCACAGCAGCCTGGCAGTAGTTCCCACTCCCAGTGCTGCATGCTGCCCGGTTACTGCCAGAGCCCTTAACGCCACCTCAATGGGTGGTCCTGCCCCCAAAATGTCCACGCAGCAAGTGCTTCACTTGCCGCACAGCTATTTCTTAAAAAAAAAAACCAGCCTTTTTCCTGCTGCTTTAAAAGAGGGCCTCAGTGCACATCAAAAACATTTTGCTGCAGCTTAGTAAAAGGACCCCTTAACTGCCTAGGTTTTATCTGACTGCATATACCCATTCAGTGCCCTTGCCTGGATATGGCGTGGCCTGAAATATCTGGGAATAAAACCTGCGGCGGTTAGCAAAACACTGAGCACTACTGGCTGAATATCAGGCTCTATCTATGTTTCTGTGTACTCAAAGCAGTAGAGGACCATAAAGGGTTTATGACAAAGCCAACTTGTACAGAGCAGTGATACGGCAACATGATGCAGTAGTATGACTTTAATGTACTCTAAAGTATAAGACGGGAGAAGTGGCAAATTACCTAGCTTTGTTAGAAGGATGACTTGAAAATGCTCTTAAGATAATGGCAGAGGGGATGAAGAGTAAGCTTCAGGAGATAGTCAAGTTGATACAGCTGGCAGCTGTGAAATCTCCTTACTGCCAAGGAGATTCTAAGGGCAAGGAAGGGGGATGATAAAATTTTGAACTGGAAGACTGGGTGGTCCAAATGGTCTTTCTTTAGGTAAAACAGCATTTTAAACCAGGAATAAGCATTTAAGGGGCACTTTTACTAAGCTGCAAAAGCATCTACGCGTGCCAAAAATGGAGTTACCACCCGGTTACCACATGGCTTTTGTGGTAATTTCATTTTTGGCTTGTGTCCGATACGTATGGCTGAAAAATAATTTTTATTTTCGGACACGCGTATCAGACATGCACCAATTGGCATTTGACTCCCGTAGGTCATTACCGCCCGGTTGCCACATGAGACTTTACCGCTAGGTCAATGGCTGGTAGTAAGGTCACAGATCCAAAATGGACATGCGGCAATTTTGATTTTGCCGCACGTCTATGCTTGGCAAAAATTTTTAAAAGGCCTTTTTTACAGGCGCGCTGAAAAATGGATCAGCGTGTGCCCAAAACCCACGCCTACACTACCGTAAGCCATTTTTCAGCGCACGTTAGTAAAGGGACCCCTAAAATTGTCTGGGAGTATATTACTTTTAGATGGAACAAGCATAGGTGTTCATAGGGCCAGAGTTGCAAGGTACATGTATGTTACAAACTATGTGTATATTCATGCAAACTTTGGCAGATGTACAGTAAAAGTAATACTATAACAGGTTGTCTAGGTGGGAAGTCTAAGTAGGCACTGTTTTTGGGTTATTTTATAAGGACAACATAGGTCCTTCTGTGACTTTATAAAATAGCTTCACAATACCTGGAACAAACCCAGGTAAATGCACTCACGTAAATTAACACCAGCTCAGAAGGTGGTGTAAATTTACATGCGTCAACGTCAAGCATGAATTTATGTCAATATGTTATTAAATACAGATGTACAGCATAACTCCTCCCCTGAGCATGCCTGCATTTGGATTGCACAAGAATAGGCACAAACATTATCCACACCCGCTTTATATAATCATAACCCCTGGAGTAATCTTATAAAAGCTCTTTTTTTGTTGGTAAAACTGGTTTTACCCCTAAAATGTCTGGGCCTACTTTCCAGGCAGTTATTTTTCAAGACACATGTGCCCTCAGCCTCGACCCTCCTGTTATAGAATTACCCTCATATGTGGATATCTGCTATGCTAGTCTGAGCATGCTTTAGGTTTGAAGAAGCCTGCAGAATAGATGCTCTTCTAGCAGCCAAGTGAAATTCAAGCACTGAAACCTCAGTTAACTAGAGAGGAACAGAGGAAAATGAGGAAGATTGGAAGTATTTCATTTCTATACCATCCTATTCCAAAAATGGACTCTCCCATCATATTGTCATAAGTCAATAATAAGTTGTGTACAAGAATTGACAGATTCAGGGGAATCTGGCATATTTGGCTGTGGTAATACTAAAGCTCCATGTTGCATTGTTTTCATAATCCTCTAGTTTCAAATGAATCTGGACTTCACCATGGTAGTAAACCATGATACAACAGTTTGCAATGATCATGAAGGTTCCCCACTTGGGAAAGACAAAACAACGAAGAGTAAAATGGCTTGTAGGACTTTGATCAAGACCTTGAGAAATTAATGACTAATAAATGACTAATGTTTGCACCTATTGAAAAGAATGAACTTGTAATGTTGTTTAATCATTTTATAGCATTTGATGATGCTCTTGCTGAATTCCAAAGGTTAAGGTGAGTATTATTTGTACCAGTTTCCATTTTTCTTCATGAATAAAGTAATGTGGCTTCCTTTTTAGTACACAAGTATTTAGAAATAAAAGAGGCCCTTGTTACATTCTTCACTGGCGTTCCTTAATATATTTGAAACTAGCCTGCAGAGTAAAGCTTGAGAAGAGATCCATGTGACTCTGCAACTTATCTATATCATCTTTGGATAATTTGTGTTGCAGACCCGAAGTTAGCTAAGAGTTTTGGACAGTGAATAGGTCAATCTCCCAGGGTTATTGGAGATATGTAGCTGCCTGGAAGGGGGTGGACAAAGGGGGGAGGGAGGTTACAGGGGGGAGGAATATTAGAGGGGTAAGGAAGGGCAGATGGGGGGTTGCGGGGAGAGATATAGAGGTACGGATAAGGGAGGAATAGCTGGGAGTAAGGAGGGAGGAAGCTAAAGAGAAAAGTGATGGCTACCTCCTATGTTATGATTACAAGTTGTTCATTTGTTTCCTGATGTATCTTGAACATAGCGTATGAATATTGTATTGATTGTGATAGGTCATCAATAAAATTGTTTAAAACTAAAAAAAAAAAAAAAAAAAAAAAAAAGGTATCAGTCTGTTTGCTGAGATCATTGACTATGCACATTATTAGACTGTGAATTTGTTTCCATTGTTCCTGCTACCAAGCTGACTTTAAGTTTCCAGAGTGTTATAAATGCAACAGTAAATATACACTAAATACGACTTTGTTGCTTTTCGTCGGAGTGGATAGTTTTGATATCGTTAAATAACAAAACATATCTTCTCAAGAAACCCAATGACAACTCCATATGCACTAATAGTTATCTTGCCAACCCCTGTAAAACACATCATCATACAACCTTGTAAATGTAATTGAATCAATGTACTCCCTAACAACTGTTAAATATAAGCCACATTGAACCGAAACGCATTTCTAGAAAATTGTGGGATACAAGAATGAATAAATAAAATAAATACCCAACAATGATTTGTGCAGAAAGTTTCTCTTTAGCAGTCCCATAGATTGGGGATATTTTTAGGGCTGGCTTAACCAAAAGGTACACTAAGCAGTCGCCTAGGGGAGCAGTTTCTAGGAGGTAGCGAAGAACGGCTGCAGTGAAGACAAAACAACAGGTCCTGACAGCCATACTAACTTTGGGAGGGTGAGCAATTTCAAATAGCCCATTTTCTTGAGTAAACAGACATTTGCCTGGGTAAATGGTTTTTGGAAATTGCACTCGTTCTATTTATAGATATAGATAATGTGGGCAATTTCTAAAAGCCATTTGCCTAGGCAAATGTCTATTTAGATATATAGATATAAATATGAAACTAAGTTCAATAATAATAAAATTAGGGTGGCCATTTGTGTGTTTTTACAAGGTTGTTCTGGGAGAGGTGGCATCAGGATGATTGCGAATTTTGTTTATCAAAATCTCTGGGAGGCCAGGCCTAGGAGAATGAAATTTAACTGGGAGGAGGGGTGCATGCCTAAAGTATTGCCTAGAGTGCCCAATGCCCCTTGCACCAGCCCTGGATATTTCTGATAGACACACACATTCTCCCCAACAAAACAAACATTGCTGAATAAGCCAATAAGTTAAGCCACTTAATAATTTTTTTTTAAAGTGTGCTAGCTTTGGATAATAATGGATATCCCTTTCTTTTTTCATAACTACAGGGAAGCAGCCATTGCAGAGAAGCGTAAGTCATTCTGTTATCACAACACTGTCTGCAAATGTTGTTCTGTAGAATAATTCATGATATAATGTGCAGGGGCATAGCCAGAACTTGATTTTGGAGGGTCTAGGGATGGGACAAGCATTTCCTCTCAGTCTCCATTCCCTTCCACAGCTGCTGCTACCACCACTGCTTTGCTGGTGGGGATGCTCAAGCCCTGCCAGCTGAAGACATTCACTGCTGGAGCCCAGGGCTGTGCTCTCTGAGGAGCATGGAAGTAAGTAGGCTGCTCCAGCCTCTGACACCAGCACTTCTGTGCATGCTCAATTCAATTGTATGAACTGAGTGTGTGCAGAAGATCCAGCATCAGTGGCTGGAGCACCCTGCCGACTTTCAGCTGCTCAGACAGTATGGGCGGGGGCTCTGATGGCAAATGTCTGTGGCTTTTGGGACTAGAGCATCCCTGCCAGCCACGCATTTAGTGCTGCAATTTGGAGGTGGCCTGAGCCCAAAGTGGGCTCCCCTGTGGCTAGGCCACTGGTAATTTGTGCAAGTCCCAAAAGGAGCCTCCCAAAGCTTTGTTTAGAAATATCCACCCCTATACATCCATGCATGAAACCATGCCCTTCTCCCCAAAAAAACCCCCCAATAATTAGTTCCAGCAAATTTTTCATGTACACAGCACAGCAAATATGAAACCAACAATACTAGGATCAACTCCCCCAGGTGATCAAATCCTCCACTTGCTAATAGCCTCCTTAATCATCTTTAAACCCTTTTGTTTATGTATAAAGCTAAAATACACAAAATGTCCTTCCTCGGTATTGCACCATTATTGGTGTCACTTGAGAAAAGGACATTTTGAACACTTTAGCTTAATAAGTGCTGCTCCACTGTGTATTTAAACAGATGATTTCATTACTGCAAAAATTAGCTCAAAAACTGGGACAGCAGGTCACAGGAGGAAGTTTTATTTATTGGCTGTATCTCACATCTTTTCATTAATAGCTCACGCTGAGTTTCATTCAGGTACACTAACTAAAAGCATGCAAATAATAGATAAATGAGCTCCTACTAAATATTTTAAATATTCTGTGTTTATGAATGTTTGGATTTTTGATGGCTTATTTACACAATCTGAATAGAACCCACCATTTTCTATTGGATATATTTAATGTTTGGGGTGAGAAAAGGCTACATTTTGATTTACTCATCATTATCTGCTTCCAATTCACTTCCTCTTCCACCCACAATTAGCAATTCATCCCTCTAGATTTATTTCATTTTTCCTAAATATTTCTCATTCCAACTTTAGGTGGAAAATTACTTCTTTGTTTCTTTTATTTCACTGTTGAAGAGCTTCCAGAAAGTACTACTACTACTTATCATTTCTATAGCGCTACTAGACGTAAGCAGCGCTGTACACTTGAACATGAAGAGACAGTCCATGCTCGACAGAGCTTACAATCTAATTAGGACAGACAAACAGGACAAATAAGAGATAAGGGAATAACTAAGGCGGGAATGATAAAATACGAGTACTGGACAGGTGAGTAAGGGTTAGGAGTTAAAAGCAGCATCAAAAAGGTGGACTATTAGTCTATTGAAGACGTCCATAGATGGAGCTTGACATACCAGCTCAGGGAGTCTATTGAGGGCATATGGTGCAGCAAGATAAAAGGAACGGAATCTGGAGTTAGCGGTGGTGGAGAAGGGTGCAGATAAAAGAGATTTACCCAGTGAACGGAGTTCTCGGGGAGGAGTGTAGGGAGAGATAAGAGTGCAGAGGTACTGAGGAACTGCAGAGTGAATGCACTTGCAAGTCAATAAGAGGAGTTTGAACTGTATGTGGAAACAGATAGGGAGCCAGTGAAGTGACTTGAGGAGAGGGCTAATATGAGCACAGAGACACTGGTGGAATATAAGTCTTGCAGCAGAAGTTTGAACAGATTGAAGAGGAGAGAGATGGCTAAGTGGGAGAGCTGTGAGAAGCAAGTTGCAATAGTCTAAGCTTACTGAAATGGCATAATTCAAGGAAAATGAGTGTGCTCATGCAAAATTCAGCATCACAGATTTAAATTAATTTTGTATTTTTGATATAATCACTGCACAGCCAAAACTGTGGTATTTGGGAGGTTTAGGGAGATCAAACCTCCAGAAAATAATTTCCCTAGAATGGCATAGTGGAAAGACACTGGGGCATGTGGCAGAACCCAACTCACCAGTCACTGAAGAACAGACTGTGGCAGCCAGCAGATCCCATCCTGCTTATTGCCAAAGAAAGGGCAGAGATGGGATTGGCCAAGGGACAAATCCCACCAGACACCATGACCAAATACTGTCAATATAGCATTAATGCAGCCAGCCTGTGAATTTTGAAAATGCTCTCATGATGGCAGCAGGGTTCGACCATCTTCAACCCAGAAGTAATAACCCCACCACTATGTAGTCTCGTGTGCCACTCAGATACCTATTATACATTCTGTCTAAACTTAAGCCAAAAAATGGCCCAGGAAGATTATAGAAGTCCCATTTCAGAGCCCTTTCTTGCTGCTTGTAAAGACTTAATTCTATGATCAGTTCAGCATATCATAGCACTTTGTCTATTTAAAAACTGACATGCTAGGAATTATTAGGAAAGGGATGGTGAATAAGACCGAAAATATTATAATGCCTTTGAATCGCTTCATGGCGCGACCGCACCTTGAGTATTGCATTCAGTTCTGGTTGCCTTATCTCAAAAAAGATATAGCAGAATTAGAAAAGGTTCAAAGAAGAGCGACTAAAATGACAAAGGGGATGGAACTCCTCACGTATGAGGAAAGGCTAACGAGGGTAGGGCACCCCCACTCCAACCCCCACGTACATGCCACATACCCAAATATCCCACACACACCTATCTATACACGACTTCTCACACTTCCCACACACACACACAACTCACATCTTCACACATCCATCATCACACCCACAAATACATATCCCAACACACACATACATACACTCTACACACATCCCACACTGCTGTTTCTCAATTTACACCCAACATACACACACACACACCCTTAACCACATCCCTGCAAACACACACAAATACAGGGCTAGCCACCACATGTACATCTGTTCTGTTCACACCCCTAACATATGCACTGACATCCATACCCACAAACATCCCATGCCTACAAGCTTCCTCCCAAAATTCCAGCATACTTACAAACATCCAATACTACCTCCAACACAGCCAGCATATTACCTATGAACACCATCATACTCCCTAAAAAACAAACATTACATATCTCCCAGACATACACATCTCCTTTACAAATCCCTTCTAGCTACTGATATCCACCCTCACCCTAAACACAGTCCTATAAACCCCTTCTCCTACGTTCTTCATTTGTTTCCTCTTTCCTTTTCAGCTCTTTGCTCACTTTGTTTATGTGCATCGCTTTGCTATCTCTTTGAGGAAAAGTGATTAACCAAATCATAATAAATCAAATCAAAATCACCCAAACACAAACACATTCCATACCTTCCAACATACTCTTACATTCTCAGACACACACTTCCAAAATGCACCTTCCCCACATACACATACACCCAAACCCGCTGACTTACAAATGCACTCCCTCACCCACATACATACCCCCTATACCCACATACATACCCCCTATACCAGGGGTAGGCAACTCCGGTCCTCAAGAGCCGCAGGCAGGTCAGGTTTTCAGGATATCCACAATGAATATGCATGAGACAGATTTGCATACTATGGAGGCAGTGCTTGCAAGTCTATCTCCTGCATATTCATTGTGGATATCTTGAAAACCTGACCTGCCTGCGGCTCTCGAGGACCGGAGTTGCCTACCCCTGCCCTATACCTACACATTCACATCTTCCATTCTCCCCAAATTCAGTTTCACTACACCGCCCCCCCCCCCCCCCCCAGCCCACAACCACACCCTCCCTTTCTTCAATTTTATATTGGAAAATGCAACTGAAGCCATACCTTTGCATCATTTCTGTATTGGGTAAATTTGCCTTCTATAAGAACAAGTTTGCAAATTAGGAAATATTTAATTGCATAGAAGGTAGCTGTGATTTGGGTCAGCAAACTAAGAGACAGTGTTTCTATGTGCTTTCAGATCGTGCCCGGATACTTGGAGGTCTGCCTGATGTTGTCACTATTCAAGAAGGAAAGGTACTATAGCATGACTAACATGTTCAAGTTAACTACTGGTGGTTTTCAGGGAAGTGGAAAAATCTGATGAGCTCCTGTCCTTGGCTTCTTGCTCTGCTCTTCTGTAACCTTTCCACTCCCTCTCTGTTAGAACAGATCCAACAACAAACTAAAATCTTGTGCATTATCCCCCGGATTCAATATAGCATGCCTAGAGATCCGCATCGAAATCTAGGCGTATTCTATAATAACGCACGTAATTTAATTGGCCTAACAAGCTATTCAGCATTGTTAACATCACTTAACAAGCAATAACGAGCGGCAATAATTAGAAGTTATGTGCATAACTCACTAAGGGGCTCATTTTCAAAGCACTTAGACTTACAAAGTTCCATAGGTTACTATGGAACTTTGTAAGTCTAAGTGCTTTGAAAATACACCTCCATGCGTATTATGTAATGAACTGCGCCTATATTCTAATGCGTGCAGTTCAAAAGGGGCGTAGGTAGGGAAATGGCTGTTTCGTGGGCATTCCAAAATTTATGCACGCAGTTATAGAATATGGCCCAGTGTGCATAAATCTATGTGCAGGGATTTAGGCCACGTTTTGGTTGCCCTAAATGGACGTGCATAGTCTTAGGCACTAGGATTTCAACCTAAGCGTATTCTATATACCATGCCTAAATCTAGGTGCCGCTTATAGGATACTCTTAGCCAGAAATCTTTACCGTGTGGATTTTTTAGGTGTTATATATAGAATCTGGCCTTATGCGGCAATTTTGAGGGGCACACATAACTACAAAGTGCTCAGTTTCTTTTACCAGATGTATTTTGTGGTTGATTTTCAAAGATTAACTACCTGGGTAGTTTTGTTTTCAACATTAGTTTGCATGCAGTATATGCCCTAAGTTATCAGTATCAAAAGACAAGCTTGTATATAGAATGATCAAGAAAAAGTTTTATGGACCTCGGTGTGGGGATCAGACGGTTTTTATCTTTATACCGTATGAAATCACCTAATGTCATCACTGGTCCTTATTAATTGTGCTTTAACATAACTTCATAGTGAAAACAACATTCATGTTATAAAACAATCTTTCCTTCTTTCAGTCTTCAAAGTTCAACAATGTATTATTTGTACTTATAATATGTGACTTAACTTTATAATGTCGGCTGCGGAGGATCTCATCAGTCCGACCGACACAAGTCATGTTTTGCCGACAAGCAGCTGTATCAAGGAACAGTGGAGGGGGAGTGGCCTAGTGGTTAGGGTGGTGGACTTTGGTCCTGGGGAACTGAGGAACTGAGTTCGATTCCCACTTCAGGCACAGGCAGCTCCTTGTGACTCTGGGCAAGTCACTTAATCCTCCATTGCCCCATGTAAGCCGCATTGAGCCTGCCATGAGTGGGAAAGCACAGAATACAAATGTAACAAACAAAAAAACAACCCCCCCCCCCCCCCCCAATTTCAATGCCTAACCATACATGCCAACCAAATCTCACTGTCGTATATGCTCTAAAAGCACAATGTACCTGCTGTTTGTGTGGGTGGCAAAAAAAGGATCAAATAGCACAAGTTCAATTTTCAACAGGATATGGAGGGATTAATTTGTAATTGTCTAATCTAGATGTTTCATATTACTCATATATTCAGCGCTGCTCAACATTTAGTAGGTGCCACTGAACATACTAATATATGTCGATGCCCCCAATATACGTACAGGTTATATCAAAAGGTGCCAAATATCAGCACTTCCATCTGTAAATTATATGTACAATCATTGACTTTTGGTGCTTATACATATATGCTATGGAGGTAATTCTATGAGAGCCATCTAGTTTTAGGCAGCTAGAAGGCACGTAAAGGGCAGTATTTCAGTCACTACATAGTAACACAGTAGGTGACAGCAGATAAAGACCTGAACAATCTATCCAGACTGCCCAATCAGTCACATTTGTTATCAATTCATGATTAAACCAACAATGAATGTGGTATAAATACTTGTTCATGGTTTTTCTTTGGTATTTCTGGGACATAGACTATAGAACTCCACCCAGCACTGTCCTTACGTTCCAACTACAGGTGTTGTCATCGAAACCCACTACAACCTATATCAATCTGTCTTGTCATATACGGAACACAGACCATAGAAGTCCACCCAGCACTGTCCTCATGTTCCAACTGCCGGAGTTCCCGTTGAAGCTCTCTCCATCCCATCCTAAACTGTCTTGGCATATTTGCGACACAGACCATAGAAGTCTGCCCGGCACTGGCCTTAGTCTTTCACAGCCAGTGTTGCCATCTAATCACCACTCAACACATCAACACACATGCAGTCATTTAATTTTTGTTTTCTATACCATCCATTTTCCAATTAGGGATCCTCTGTGTTCTTCTCATGTCCTTTTGAATTCTATCACCAGTTTTGTCTCTACCACCTCCCTCAGGAGGGCATTCCATGCATCGACCATCCTCTTTGTGGAAAAGAATTTCCTGATATTACTCCTAAGTCTGCCACCTCACAATCTCAATGTATGTCTAGTCTTACCTCTGATCCCCCTATTGGCACAGCCTAACAACTCTGATCCCTCCCAAACACAGCACAACACACCACACAAAGAGACACTTCCAATTCCCTCAAGTTATAACCTCCCACACCCCGATCCACACCCACCTTGTGATAAAGGTCAGCCCTACCTCCAGTGTCCATTCCTCCTCCCACCCTGACCCCTCCTGGGGGTTAGCAATAGTGGTCCAGTGTTTCTGAGCAGGAATGATGCCCCTCTGCTCCCGCCCAAGACTGTGCCAGAATCCAAAATGCTGCTGATAATCCCTGGTAGTAGTCTCGCAGTTACTGCCACTAGGGACATCCTTCCATATAAGGAGAAAATTGGAAGTATTTGGGTTGTTGGAGGAATCAGAGGTGTCAGGCCACATTGGGGGAGCAAATGGAATGGGTCTGTGATCACATAGAGATGCCAAAGGTGGCCCATCCCAAAGCTGGAGATTTACCACCACAATGCTGGAGATTGAAGGCCAGTGAGTGAGGTTTTTCTCGTGGGCCCCAGCCATGTCTATAACTAGTTCTGGCAGATGCACATTCCAAAAACTGTCATATTCCAATCAATAAATAGAAATCAAAATTAGTTTTTCTACCTTTGTTGTCTAGTCATTTTATTTTTCTTAGTGCGTTGGTCCTAGTCTCTGGTTTCTGCTTTCCTCTTTCTTCTCTTAACTGTCTTGCCAGAGGCTTCTTGTCCATTTGGCACTTCTTTTCTTTCCATGTCCACCATCCATCTTATCTTTGCATCCCTATCTATCTGATTCAGCGTCTTCCCGCTTTGTTGAGCATCTCCCATCTCTGCGTCCCTATTCTTGCCTCTTCCACCATAACTGTTCTGTGTCCCTATTTGCCCCTCATCCCATGTGCCAGTATCTCTCTCTCTCTCTCTCTCTCTCTCTCTCTCTCTCTCTCTCTCTCTCTCTCTCTTCCTTCCCTCCTCTCTCCCTCTCTTGGCCGGCATCTCTCCCTCTCTCTTGCCTTTTCTCCCCCCACCCAGGGGTCCAGCAAGTGTTTCTTTCTCTTCCCTTTGCAGGAACAGCATCTCTCCCTCTTCCTTCTTTCCCCACAGGTCCTGGCACCTCTTTCTTTCCTTGTCCTTCTCCTCCCACCCTCCAAAGTCCAGCACCTCTTTCCCTATCCACACCCTCATTCTTCCTCAACCCCCTCATTGGATCTCTCTCTTCTCTACTTGACCTCCTGTCCAGTACCTGTCTCCCTCCTTGCTCCCTAATTCAGCACCAATCTCCCTTCTTGCCCTCCCATGCAGAACCTCTCTCCCTCCTTGCCCCCAATGCATCTCTCTGCCTTCTTGTTCCCCCCCCCCCCCCGATGCAGTCCCTCTGTCCCTCCTTACCCCTGCCAATGATGTACCTCTCTTCCTCCTTGCCCCCTGATGCATCATCTCTCTCCCTCCTTGCTCACCCTGATGCAGCACCTCTCTCCCTCTTTGCCCCCTGATTCATCACCTCTCCCCCTCCTTGCTCACTCTGATGTAGCACCTCTCTCCCTCATTGCTCCCTGATGCAGCACCTCTCTCCCTCCTTGCCCCCCCCCCCCCGATGCAGCATCTCTCTCCCTCCTTGCACCCCCATGCAGCAACTCCTACCTCTTTGCTCACTCTGATGAAACACCTCGCTCCCTCTTTGCTCCCCCACTGCTGCAGCACCAATCTCCCATCTTGCCCCCATCTGATGCAGCATCTCTTTCCCTCTTTGGCCTCCCACCCCCACCCTCCCACAATTCTGTACCTCTCCTTTCCTTCCTCTTCTTTCCTTTCTGCTTTCTTGGCAGTGCCGGCAGTATCAGCAACAGCAGGTTGCTTCAACCAATCCCAGGGACCTTCCTTCAGCCCTTTCTGTAGCAACTTCTTTTTTCCTCAAGGGTGGGACATGGCTGAAGGAAAGTCCCCAGGACTTTTTGAATCAGCCTGCTATTGCTGACATTGCCAAGAAAGCAGAAAGGAAAGCAGAGAAGAGAATTACAGCTTACGCCAGCCCTGGAGAGACCCAGTACACGAATTTGGGCCCCTTAAGCATGTGAGCTGGAGAAGGGGCCTAAATGTGTGTGACTTTGCATGCCTGATCATGGCGGGTGGAGGGGGGATCAGAATGGGAGCTTGGATGGGGGTTGGAAGATCAGATCAGGGGCCTTGGAGTGCTTGGTTGGGGATAGGGGTATTGATTATGGGGGGAACCAGGAACTGGTGTTGATACCCTAGACAACTATCATTTTAACAGTTAGCACTGGGGCTATATTATATGCATGGGTGGCCTGCACTATCGGCCCAGGCATGTAGCGCAGTGCCTGTGCATTGTTGCCCTGTGCAGTATATGCAGAGCAAATGTAAGGCACATGCCCTGCATTTACCACACAGGTTTGCATTTATCACACATTAATTTTTGCTGTTAATGTGCAGTAAGTGCAAAATTTACCACACTTTAGTAAGAGTCCCTATATGTGGAACATACCATTTTGCACACAGTTTTACCCACGTGAGTTGGAGGCATTTCTGGGGCAGAACTGAAGTAGGATTTGGCCTTATGTGTGTAACTTTGGTTTTTAAAAAATAGCCAGATAAATTTTCTTGAAAATGTTCTGCATAATATGTGGGTGTTTTGTGGGATAGTTTTCTTAGGGAAAGCATGCATGTGATTTTGCCTTTACAAATTAGTGTAACTTTTGCGCATATTTGATACACAAGTTAGGCCGGCAGTTTCAAAGTTAACCCTTCCAGTGAATGTCATAGCCACTGTTTAATCAATTGTAAGCACAAGCTCAGGAGGTCACTGCATAATATTTCTTCCCTGCTTACATTTTTAGTGTCAGAGGCAGGTAGAGTGCTGGGGAGCTGGTAGGAATCCCTCAGTCACATGCTGTTGTTAACATGAGAGGGATGTGGGCTGCTGGGGGCTCTGGGGGGGGGGGGGATCTCCCTGGCTTGTACTTTTTTAATGTGGGAGAGATGGGGCATCCCAGTGCATGTAGAGGGCAATTCTACAACAGGGTGCCTAGGTAGTGCCTACTCTATAAAGGAATGTAGCCCACTACTTTTCTTTATAGAATACTAGTGTAACTGGGTATATGCATACTTGTGCAGCCATAGAGCTGGTGAATTTACTCATAACTAAATGCCTGTAACTTATAGTATTCTAGAAATTACACGTGTAAGAGTGAATGCCATCCATGCTCCACCCAGACTTCTTCTACGTGCATGCTCTTCTGTCAGATATGCTGCATATAAGATACCTGTGTATTTACAGAATTGCACTTAAGTTGAATTTTGTCATTTATGTGTGTATGTTAGTGCCCACTTTATAGAATTACCCCCATGGTAGAACTTCAGTTTTAGGATGTAGGCACCTATATTGAGCCCAAAATTTAGGATTCCAAAATCAGGTGTTGCACCCTCTTTGACTACCTACCTACCTCTTAGCACCTTGTGACTCATCTTATAATTTTTTTTATTCTGTTTCTTCTTATAGTCACTTAACCTTACCTGCAACCTTGGGGGAGACCCTCTTCCTGAGGTTACCTGGTTAAAGAACGAAAAGCTTCTGGTTGGCGATGACCACTGCATCCTAAATATTGAAAGTGGAAAGCATGCCACCTTCACAGTCACAGCAGTGCACACGGGTGACTCTGGCAGATATAGCATTCGGGTGAAGAACAAGTATGGCACTGAGACGAACGATTTCACTGTAAGTGTGTTTATACCCGAGGGAGGTGAGGAGGAGGACTAGGACCCATCCGAGCACCAGAACGGAAAAAAAGAAATGAAAGAGAACGTCAAATCAGATAGGATTATGGGACATAGGAACAGGAAGTTAAATGTACTGTCATATCTATGTGCAAACTATTTTGACTATGTAAAAGCAATGGATCAATCCTTTCACTCACTTCAAGTCCATATGTGTGATCTTAAAACACCAGATAAGACTGCGCATTTTTAGTACTGTATACATTTAGACACTGGTGTTTTGCTGTTAACTGTAATGGTTTGACTCCTATTCACAAGTCACATTGTGGAGTGTACACAGATAACAACCTTTCAGGGTGTTATTGGGGAACCTAACACTTAGTATTCTATAGTGCTTGTTTTGCTCCTTGATATATGTATACAGCTAAAACCCAGTGGCACAAGAACCATTTGAAATGAGTTAACAGAATGATGTGGCTGAAAGGATAAAGACTGGTCCCAGGAAGCACCTGTGAGCAGCAGCTTTAAACTAGAGCAGACTAGCAGGTTAATGATTGGTGGTGTGCAGTTATGGGCTAGAACCAGGAAATGTGCTGCCTCCTTCATCTTTCATGATTCACAATAATGTCAGCTCTTGAGAAAAGTCACTGCTGATGTATGTAGGAACCTTCTTATGTTTGCTAATAAATGGTGCACATCTCTTTCGTTTGTGTCCACCTTGTTTCACTGTGTGTCATTCCTCGCTCTTGTGTAATACATGCTCACAGTATCCCAAAGTTTCATTACTTCTCCTCCCATCATTTTTATTGTGTTTTCTGGTGCCTTTAGGAACTCATCCTCCTAGGGTGGGGGTAGGGGGGGTTCACTTTATTACGAGGTCACACTAGAAAAAAAACTCCAAGCTTTGTGCATCTCTTAAAGTTGGTCAACAAATGCCCTATGACAAGTAAGGTCAATTTAAGGAAGAAATGAGGAAATCTGCACGAGTTGATAACGGACAGTTGAATAGTAGCCTTGTTTTCCATTAATGTATTTAAAAATGAAAACAAAAGAAAAGACAGAAAGAGGAGTCCTGTCATGATTTCTGGATATAGGCCCTGCAAAATCCAAACTTGGCTTCACACAAAGTTCAGAAACGTATCCTGATTTATGTACACGCTCCTTACTGGATATGCATACTGATTTGAAATGTAAACCACACACAGAAGACTTGTCTATTAAAGAAATTAGCTTTTCTTTTTATGTGTTGTTAAAATTGTTTCATAAATTCAGTGGCGTTCCTAGGGGTGCTGACACCCGGGGCGGATTGCCGATGTGCCCCGCCCCCCGGGTGCAGCGCCCCCCCCCCCCGGATGCAGCACGGCCCCCCCCTGCAAAAGGACCCCCCGCGAAGGAACCCACCCCCGGTTACACGCCGCTGGGGGGGTGCCGCGCACGTCTGCCCTCTGTTCGTTCCATGCTTCTTCTCTGCCCCAGAACAGGAAGTAACCTGTTCCAGGGCAGAGAAGAAGCATGGAACGAATGGAGGACAGGCGCGCGCGGCACCCCCCCCCCCCCAGCGGCGTGCACCCGGGGCGGACCGCACCCATCTCCCCCCCTAGGAACGCCACTGCATAAATCTAATCACATCCAGACAATGATAAATTGACCCCATACAAGGGACTTGTGACCTTCAGAGGAAATTTCACCCTCAGTCCCTGACCGCAGGCAATATAATTCTTTTGTTAGCCACTGTTTTCCCTGGAGAGTCAATATTTTCCACTGTTCGCATCCATAGTGACCTGTATATTGCATATGCTATTCACATGGAAATAAGAGTGCCAAACATGATTAGGTTTTATGTGTCTGGTGCTAAAACCATCCTTGTTTGCCATCGTAATCAATGTTGTAGAGCCCTCTTTTTACATAGAAGATAGAGCTTGGAATTGAGATGTCCATGTCAGGATATTAAGGTACCACTTGGATGTTCATCGTTAAAAATCCTTTTGATACATTAATAAAAAAATATATGAGAGAAGTCCTATGATTGAGACATTCGTTCACCCTTTAGGGTGCTTATTAAGTGTCTTGTTTGGGTGAGTTTTATTATCTCTGAGGTCATCTCTACATAAAATATTGGAGTAATCAGTGTATAAGGATCACCCAGAACCGTATTGAATCAATCTTCCCACTATAGCAACTCCAGTAGTATGTTCTTGATATATAGATTATTATTGTTGCATACTTATTAATAAGAATTTGGGATTTTGTGATTTATTTGGTTTACCATGTCAGGATGTGTGCACTTCCAGTGGTATTTTAGGAAAGGATCTGCTGATGTTATATCATGGGAACAAATAGATGGATATGTCTGAAATATTTAACAAAGTTGAGATTAGCATATATACCCAACTGGGCATTTAAAATTGTGTCCCATAAGTAAAGGTAGTTATTCAAAGATTATCACATGCACAAGCCAGAAGAGGCATCCATCACATGCACTATGTTACTATGGTCAGCTTATAGTGTTAGTAGGGAAGTGATAGGGCAATAAGATGGAGATGGAGTGGCCTAGTGGTTAGGGTGGTGGACTTTGGTCCTGAGGAACTGAGTTCAATTCCCACTTCAGGCACAGGCAGCTCCTTGTGATTCTGGGCAAGTCACTTAACCCTCCATTGCCCCAGGTACAAATAAGTACCTGTATACAATATGTAAGCTGCATTGAGCCTGCCATGAGTGGGAAAGTGCAGGGTACAAATGTAACAAAAAAATTGCAAAAGTAAACAACAATTTCTACAGAGTACATCCAATAGTGAAACAAATGCTGCTCATGTGGATTCTCCTGTTCTCTTTTGGGAAGCAGCAGCAAAGTAGTTTTATATCATATGTGATTGCCCATAGGCATGAGAAAACTAATCTAATCTAATCTGGAATTTAACGTATCGCTAATTTCCTCAAATGGGTCCAAAGCAGTGTACAACAATAATGCTTAAACATAAACTGCATAATGACAGATACAATTTACACAGATAATATAAAATAAATAGATCAATTATACAGCATCTACTACTATGTATTCATGAAACAAAATGTTATAAGAGTCATGGAAAAAAAAGCCATAGGTACAGCAATATAAATGTCAATTTAGTAAGCTTCCCAAGTGAGAAAATATGGAGAATGTGCAAGCAGTGAGAGTGGCTTTGAATCCAATAGTTCCTAATGCAAGTGCTGAAACATTTTTTTCACCTGATGCAGTAAATAAATCATATGCAAATAATCCCCCTCTGTTTACTAATCCGCTCGCTAATGTCGACACAGCCCATTCACCTCTCCATATGTCTGGCACTGCTCCCTCAGTTCTCTCACTACCCCATGACCATGTAAAGTTTACATAGGTCGCTGACGCATCAGCATCAGCATGACAGGCTGCCTTTGGCCAGCCCCTGGGTCTCTCCTCTACCGTGTCCTGCCCCAAATGCCCTCACTAGACCACCAGGGCTTGAAGATGGGCCTAGGGGGACCTACAAAGACAGAGGATTGGGGGATCATTGCATGGTGTGGGAAGAAGGGAGCTAATTCGGGGGGGGGGAAGGATGGAAGGGGGCCTGAGCAGTGGCGTAGCCAAGGATGGTCTTGGGTGGGCCCAGGCCCACCCACTTTGGGTTCAGGCCCACCCAGTAGCAGCATACCTATGATGTGGCTGGCAGGGATCCCCAAGCCCCACCAGCCGAAAACTCCCAACTTGTAAGTAGCAGATCTTCACCTGCAGTGGGCAGTGACATACATACTGCTCGCACCGGCCCCACAGCCTTTCCTCTGATGTATTTCTGCCTAGGTGTAAACAGGAAGCTGCATCAGAGGGAAGGGTGTGGGGCCAACATGAGCAGTGTGTATTAGTTGCTGCTCGCTGCTGGTGAAGATCTGCAATTTAAAAGGTATACGGGAGAGAGGGGATGTTTGAGAGACCATATGGCATGCAGGCGAGAGAAGGAGAGACCAAATCACCTGTGGGACGGGCGAGGTTCTTCTGCCCGCCCATTTTGGGCCCAGGCCCACCCAAAATTGGGTGTCTGGCTACGCCCCTGGGCCTGAGAAAGCTTGGAGGGCTGCTAATGGCTTTGCAAAGGTATGCGAGTCCCAGCCAATATTCAGCTGGTACCCACATAACTGTCTTATGTGGGCCTCAGCTGAATATAGGCCGGGACCCGCATAAGCTTCAGCAGCCAGTGCAGCTACATTTAGCCCCGGATAATCAGTGCCGGGGCCTATACATAGTTCGGTACTGAATATCAGGGGCTAATCTAGCCGGTGACGGTCAGTGTTTAAAAACACACTGACTACCACCGGCTGATGATTGATCAATTCATTTTTATTCTTTCTGATTTGAAATCTCTGGGGGTCCATCAGGACCCAGTTTGACAGTGGTCGCCAGGTGGAGGGACCTCAGGGACCAAGGTAAGGGATCTGGTGGCCAAAGGTTTTATTTCATTTATTTTTTAAATGTACCTTTTCAGTCCTGTTTGGCTGAGAGCTAAGGGGTTCATTTTTGTTAAAATGTAAAGATATTTTTGGGGTCCAGATAACCTCCTGAGGTGGGGTGGTACTTTAAAATTTTTTGGTAAAATTCATTTTGCAGGGGAAATGAGAAAGTTTGCATTCGAGAAATTTCCGGGGTTTGGTTTTGTTTTTTTTGGATAGAAGTTGTTTGAGGATGTATGTGGGGCTTTATTGAATATTTTTGGAAGGGACGTCTATGGTTCTTTGGGGTTAGTTTTTGAGAAAAATGTGCTAATGTTTATAAATGACAAGCAAAACATGAAAAAAAATGTGGAATATGGGATTTAATGGGCTCTTGAGAAACAGGCCCTTTTTAGTGAATTTTGTGGACATTTTGGTAAAAATGTCTTTTTCCCATTGGTTACTATGGAAACAAAATGGAGACCTTGGACTTTACAATTTAGTTCCATAACTTTCAAAGTTTTATGGAATGGGCTTTGATTGGTCACCTGAGATTAGCTGGTGACTCTGAGTCTCTGTCATCCCTAGCAACGGCTGATCAGACTGTTGTCAGAGGCAGGGGCTGAAGATCTCAGTGAGGTGAGATGCGTATATGAGAGCTCTGTGTGTGAAAGAATGTTTTTGGGTTAAAAGGCCGTCGGATTATTTTAAATGTGTTATTCCTGACATTGGGGATTTATAAGAACACTGCCATTCACCTTAGAAGTAATTTTCTTGTAAAAAAAAATAATTCTATGTTCTGTCATTCAGGGGAATGTAATAGAAGAGTGTGGAACTCTGGCAGGATTTGTATTTTTGTGTTGGGAGTGAGGTCATAGTAGGAAAAATAAATTATTTTCTTTCCAGAACTATAATTTTGAGGTGGGCCTATAAGGTTTAGGGTTCTGGCTTACTGGCCTAGTAGTTTAGCAGTGGGTGAGCTACCCAATACTTTACTAACTGTGAATGGGAGAGGTTAACTGGAGTTCCATTTAAAAGTGGAAATAAAATCCTGGGAAGAAGGGATTTATTTTAAAAATTATTTTCTTTAGTACAACCGCCTATATTTGGGTTTAGGGCCTGGGCGTAAGGGCTTAAGGTTCATAAATATAGGAGCTGGTAAAATAGTAAAACACAGGAGTGTATGAAAAATTTGATAGCTGAGTGTGAAGTTATTCTGGAAAACCACCTGTGTGCCCTGGTTAGTGCAACAGGCTTTGATCCTGGGGAACTGGGTTCAATTTCCACTGCAGCTTCTTATGATTCTGGACAAGTCACTTAACCCTCCATTGCCCCAGGTACAAATAAGTACCTGTATATACTATGTAAACCACTTTGAATGTAGTTGCAAAAACCACAGAAAGATGGTATATCAAATCCCATTCCCTTCTCTTAGTTTAGGAACAACAGTATCAAGAGAGGTGTTTTAATTTAACAATCTCAATTATTGTTGTTCTTTTTGGGGTTTTTTTTTTAAAGAGAGGCACAAGTAACCTTTTCCTTTTGAAAGAGTAACCTGAAACTAGTCAGGAAGATAGACTCTCTTTGTAAGTTGTTTAAAAATTTAGAGTAGTAAGATAAGGTTCCTGAGTGCCTATTGAAGCAAGCATGAATTAAAGGGCCCCACCGTTAAAGCAAGGCGAAGACTCAAGAAAGACCAAAGCTTCTACAGATAAATGTACTCATACACCTAGAAAAGAAAGAAAGGACACTGATAATAGCAGTGACTATCCTTAGAAAAAAATATTTTTTTTCTTTGAAGTTAAAGATAACAGAAAAACTGAGATTAATTGAATAATAATACTTATCTGATCTTGGGTTTTCATTTTGTTCCAAATGGGGAATGTCTAATTGTTCCTGTAAAAGAACAAAAAAAAAAAGTGAAACTGTTCAAAGATACTAACAATTTGTTTAAATGAGAAAACATTCTCAGACTGACCAATAATAAACACCAATTAATGCTGTAACATCTGTCTTGTTAATGACTCAAAATCCTTTCCTTTCTTCCTTTGGTTTAGAATTAAAGGAACGTGGTTAGATTAATGTACCCCACTATTCAGTTTCGTCTGGTGGTTTGAGGTAATTGGCCGTTTGGACTACAATAAATGGTAATCTGTAAATTCACCAGGACAGGCCTGAACCAGTGGGAGGTTACAGTAGGGCACTGAGAACTGGCACACATTTAAAAATTCTGACTTTTATAATCTTTGCAAGCTGACACTGATTGTAGATCACTTATACCTACACTTGCAAGCCTATGTCACTTCACTCTCCCCTCTTCTCTGAGCTACATCCCTGCCAATATCCAGATTCCCTGTACAGCTAGCACACTCATATACTCATGCACAAACATTCAATCCCACTGCTGTCAAAAATATATACACACACCCTGCACCTATTTTATTGACTATGGAAAGCTTTTGTAATCTTTGGCCTCATATTCACACTGCCTTAAGTGAATTCCTTCAAAAAGGCGGTAAATACATCCTAATAAATAAATATTGAACTCACTGCGGTCAGCATTTTTTAAAATACCAGTTGCCGCAGGTAAAATAAATCCGGATATTCAGTGGCGGTATAAGGGATATTGCCAATTGCTATATATCCCAAATCAGTATTGACCAGTTGTGCTATCTGGTTAGCTGCGATATTCAGACCACTAACTGGATAGCTATCCAGATAAAGTTAGAACAGTTTTTTTATTGAGTCTTTTTGCTTTCATAACTTGACCTCAATAGACCTCTGGTTTGCATTCTGAATATCTTTGCTTACCAGAAAACCTCTGGCTGCACCAAAGCTCCATCCATGGACTGTCCCAGCTCTATCCAGATAATGCTAAGGAGGTCATAGAAAATGTTCAGTGGCACTTTCCAATTGGCACCACTGAATAAACCTCTCACCGACTTTTACCTGGATCAGTGCCTGTGAATATTGATTCCCTTAATTTTACCTTATTACAGGATATTACAAAGATTGCAATCCCTTCAAAGTAGAGCAGCATGGTTTCTGTGCAGTGCTAAGTGCCGCGATCACGTTACTCCACTGTTTCAAGGCCTACATTGGCTTCCAGTTTCTTTTAGGACACAGTTTAAAGTGTTACTTTTAACCTTCAGGGCACTTGTCTGTCCAACCTTACTATTCCTTACGTTCCCATGAGTCTATTATGCTCTTTCAATGATCACCGGATAGTTCTCCCTCCCCTGTCAAGAGACCACTGGGAATCCACCCGAGCTAGTGCTTTTTTCTTTCCAGCCCCCTCTTTATGGAATAGGTTGCCCCAGGAGTTGCGTTCCAAATCTTCGTGTAAGACCTTTAAGACAGACCTGAAGACCAATTTATTTTTGATGGCATTTGGTGCCTTTTAACTAATGCTGAGAGACAAACAGTAAGAGCAGTCACTGCATCCCGTTTTCCTCTTTTCTTTTTCCTTCCTCTTCTCTTCTTTACTCTCCTTTACTGTCAGTATGATTGACTGCCTGTTCCATTTTTAATGGAGTTCCTTTCTGTTGTTCTTTTAAATTTGAATTGTACATCGCCTAATTGTGACTTGCCCAGTTTTGGTAATTTATCGAGTATTAAGAATAAACATACATTTTACATGAACATGTGTGATGCGGTGAGATGTGCAGTATTTTCAGAAAGAAATGATCTGTTATTTGCGTGATTGTCATGCTCTTTTCATATTTGTCCATGAAGCCAGTGGCTATTACCAACTTTGTTAAAACAATGGGTGATATTCTTTTGTATGTGTGTGTTCTTTTCAATATGTACAGATGGCTGGAACAGGAGATTTTTCTGGCACAGTCTTCACAGTCACCAACATCCTCAAGTGCACTGTGTGGAGGCAGAAGGTGTCAGCTTTTCTTTGTAGATGAACTGTAAAATGTGTGAAAGATGAGAAACAAAAAAAAAACATATGGCAGCAGACAACCAGAATAAAGCAGTTTTACTATAGGAAGTATTGAGAGCAACTGAGGGAAGGGGAATTCTTTGCAGCATTTATATCCAGAGCCAGGCTATTTAAGAAACAGAAGTAAAACAAATGCAATCTACAGCAACCAAGGCCTGCTCCATGCTCCATTCTCTGACCCTCACTTAACATGGAGGGCCGATGTAATAAAGCACTGAAGGTGTGGCACACAGCTTAACGCTGGTTCTGAATACAGTTTTCTGAGCTGAGATGGCCACCCCCATGAACAGAAGAGTTTAGCACATGAGAAAATTGTACATATTAAAGCAGTGCACTGTTCATTTCAATTCAGTGGTAATCAAGGATTTAGCACAAGACCCAAAGGCTTAACCTGAGGTTTTCTAAAGCTGGGAGTTTAGATCTTGGCCTGAGTAGAGAGTTAGCCCATTTTCTGTGGTTGGTGTTGGTGAAGGTTTTATGCCAGTTTGTTTTCTTATGCCAGCATGAAGTACCCACCACTTCTTTTCTTGTTACACTGCTCCTATTGGCTGAGGGCTAGAAAACAGCTGGAGAAGGAAAAGAAAGAGAAAGGGGAAACAGTGGGGACCAGAGTGATGAGAAAGAAGAAGGGGTAGGGAGTAGGGGTAAGGGTCATGCATTTGATATACCATCTTTCTGTGGCACAACCAAAGCGGTTTACATATATTATATACAGGTATTTTCTCTGTCCCTATTGGGCTCACAATCTAAGTTTCTGTACTTGAAAGGAGGACTGGGTAGTTCTGACTCAAACCATCTTCAGGAGGACCTGCAGACGGAGCATCTAGTCACCAAAGCAGTGGGCACAGTGGCAGGAGATGAATGTGGTGGCTGTGAAAGATTGCACTCTTGTTGCTCTTAAGCCCCCATTCGATAGATATTATACCAATAAGATTTTATGCATGAAAAATAAGTTTCACATTTCAGATATGAGCATACCTTCATACGCATAACCTGTTTTGCATTTTCTTCTGGATTCTCTATATATGGCATTGAAATTTGGGCACACTGCCATGATGTGTGCACAAATTATTTGGTTAATGAGCTGTTAACCATCAATAATTGGGTGCTAATAAGCAATTATTGATGTTAGTTGGCACTCATTAAAATTTGCATGTGCATTTGGCTGCACACTATGCTATGAGGCAGGGCACATAACTCAGCGCGTATCCCAAAAGGAGGTATGACCATGGGAGGGGTGTACACATGTCAGGACATTCTGATAAGTTACGAGTGTAGTTACAGAATACTGCCCCAGCACACCTAACTTGGGGGCCCTTTTACAAAGGGGAGGAAGGGCTAACGTGCAGGTAGCATGCACCCAATCAGCACTACCACTGGGGTAGCACAGGCACCTGGTGGTAATTCTGATTTTGGCATGTGCCGAATCCCATGGTAAAAATTAATTTTCTATTTTCTACCACAGGTGGTGTTCCCGGCAGTAACCAGCAGCACGCCCACATGGTTACCGCATAGGTAGAGCATGAGCCCTTAGTACTAGGTCAAAGGGTGGCGGTAAAGGCTCAGGCCGTAAATAAGTTCACACTAGTTTTAATATTAGCACAGGCCAATTTCCTGACCCATTAAAAAATTACCTTTTTCCCAGCCACGGTAAAAAAAATGGCCCAGCGCATGCCTAAAAGACACGCCCACACTACTGCAGGCCACTTTTTACAGCAGCTTTGTAAAAGGGCCCCTTGGGTGCCAGCATTTACACCAGGTTTCAACAGGCATAAGTCTGGTGCCCAAAGTTAGATGTGTGAATCAGCGCTACGCGCGATTCTATAAAACACACGTGCACTTTATAGAATAGCGCTTACTGCCAATTTTTTTCCAGCATTCATTTATTGGGTGCTATTTATAGAATTCCCTCCCCCCCCCCCTCCTTTATATGCACAATCTCTATGCAAAATAGATTTTTTCAAAGACTTACACTTGATGCAGTAAACTGTACACCAGTTTCTATGGTAATCAACATGCTCTCCTATATTTGTGCATATTTTTTGCTGCACATCCCCCCTCCCCCCCCCCCCCCCCCCCATCTACTAAGCCAAGCAGCAATGCCAACAAAGCCCATTCAAAGTGAATGGGCTGTGTCGACATTAGCGGGCGGATTAGTAAACAGAGGGGGATTATTTGCATATGATTTATTTACTGCATCAGGTGAAAAAATGTTTCAACACTTGCATTAGGAATTTGTTTGCTGAAACACAACATATAGGGTCAGATTCTATATAAGGTGCCTAAGAAATCAGTACGGTAAACATTTCTGGCTAAGTGTATTCTATAAGTGGCACCTAGATTTAGGCACAGTATACAGAATACACTTAGTTGATATTCCAGCGCCTAAAACTACACACCACCATTTAAACCAACAAAAACGTGGTGTAAATGCCAGTGTATACATTTACATGCACTGGGCCATATTCTGTAACTGAAAACCCACAAAATGCCCATTTTCCCACCCATGACCACGCCCCTTTTAAACTGCCTGCATTAGAATTTAGGCCCAGTTCATTGCAGAATACACTTAGCGAGTTGTGCATGTAAATTCTAATTATTGCTAGTTAGTGCTCATTATTGCTTGTTAGGTGCTGGTATTAACGTTGATTAGCTTGTTAAGCCAATTAAGTTGCGCTCATTATTATGGAATATGATTAGATTTCTGTGCAGAATGCTAGTCACACTGTATAGAATCTGGCAGATAGTCTAAACACATGGCTTACTACATTTTGACCTAGATGGAGCCTAAAATAACTGTACTTTCTGTGTGTGTATATATATATATATATATATATATATATATATATATATATATATATGCACACACACACACATATACCTACTGTAAATGTTTTATAACTATTTCCATTAACAAAGGCACATTTTCTTCTAATTATAAACGTTCTTTTTCCTCCTAAGAAAACTTTGGAACAACTTTCAATACAAGCTATTAAATAAATAAGTGTAAAAAAAGATGACTTTTCCTCATACCAAAGAATTGCTTTTCAATTTTGCACGTCCCGAAGTAGATGAGAAACCAAACAATATCTGTCACCAGTTTTATTATGAAATGTAGTGCCTTCAGATATGTTGAAAATATTTTGTAGGTATTAATTGTAGGACATGAAATTACAAAGTGCTATTATGCAATCCTAATCATTGCCATGAGCTGTTCCAATTATATTAGCAGAAGATTAGATACAATGAAAACGATATAAGGAAATAGAGCGTCCAAGCCAGTTAAACAAGATCGCTTAATATGGTAAGATCTTATTACTACACAGGGTATGAAGGCTGTTTCCATTGACAAATCTTTTAAGGATGGGTGCTCCTAAAAGGTAAACAAGAAATACAGGATCCTATTTACAATGCATGGTGAGATTTTGCACTTAACTAAGTTAACTGCCAAAAGTAATCAACAGTGACTGTAAAACCTCTGTGTTAGCTATTGGGAAGTGTCCCCAGAAGTGTCCTATACAGTTAACACATTGAAAACAATTTAACATGTTAACTTCATTGCGGATTCCATGATGCCATTAGATACCAACTGATCCACATAACCAGCTCTGTGGAAAAGAGTCACCAGACTCTCCCAACTTCTTCTGCAGCCTGTCCGGTCGTTCTCTTCCCTTCTCTACCATCAGAGAGTCTGGCTCAGGCAGCAAAAGGGGGTTCAGTCTTCACCTTGGTCTCTAGATATCACCTGACATCCTTCCTACCAGCATACTTGGACCATTTTGGACTTTTTCCACCTTTCCCGATTTCATTGTTCTTGTTTCTCCCTCTGATCTGACCACAGCCAAAGTGTATTTTCCTGTCCCTTCCCTTCTCCCTTTGATCCTTCTATCCTCTATACTGACACTGTACTGTATTTGTTTCCTCAGTTCATTGTAAGCTGCTTTGAGGCCGCTTTAAGTGGTATTAAGCGGGGTATAAGTGCTCTGAATAAATAAAATAAATAAATACACCAATTCAGGTAACATTAACTTTACCACAATATCTGCTGTACTATCAAACCACCACATTAATGACCAGATTCAGTAACTGACGATCAAAACTTGGTGCCAAAGAAAAAATCAGCACTGAACAGTATTCTCTTCTGGGATCGGCACTCTTTATAGAACAGTGTGTAGCGCCGTCATCCACGCTGAACTTTGGGCAAGAAGATTTACACCAACTGAAACTAGGTGCAACTCCCTATGTGCAAGTTGGGCGCAGATCTATTAACACTGCGCATATTTTAAGGGCGCGCCCTGACCTGCCCATGCCTCTCCCATGGCCACACCCCCTTACAGATCAGCGCAGAAACAGTTCGCGCTATTCTATAAATGGGCGTGTAAGTGTGTTTTCATGCGGATCTGCTGTTTCTGCCCTGTTCAGTGCCTTGCTTCCATTAGAATGCTTTTCTGCACTGAAAATTTGGCATGGAAGTAGCGCCTAACATTTGGAGCCATATATAGAATTCCTCTATAACTGTAAGTGGACAGTCTCCCCCCCCCCCCCCCCCCCCCCCCCCAATTCTCTAGCCCATTCCACATCAGCTGTTAATAAAGAAATGACTATACAGCACTACTGAGCACTGCAATTTAAAAATAACAAAAAAAGTTCTTTAGCTGGGTTATATATTTTTTAGTCTGGTGGAATTGTTGGAAACTGTTGATTTACCCACACCAGGTTGATTTCATTGAAACCCTTACATTTCTACTGAGTATAAATACTATACGTCAAATGCTAAGGCATTAGGCTAACGTGTTAATTGCATGTGTTAATTGTGGTGTTAACAACTAACACAGTTTGGTAAAATGGGCCTATAATGAGTCCAATAAAATGGTACCAACTACTATTTTTTTTCTCATCTTTATTTCTGGGCATCCTAGTGGAATGACATGGCAATCACACTCCCCTTGAAAATTCAACTCTGCAGTCAGTATTGTTTTAAAACCCTGACCTGATGTTTAAACTTATACCTGGATATTCAGTGTTGGCTGATACATGGATTCCAGCAATGAAAATCTATAAGCCACCCACCAGCACCTATGGCTGATAATCAATGCCGGTGCCCAAATAAGTATCTGGACACATTAAGGCAGTTATTTGGGTGCTGAATATTGCTGGTACCCAGATAAGGATCTGGCTCTGTCCCCCCCAGACTACCCTAGTGCTATATGGATAACATGAAGCAGTTAGTAATGATTTTCGGCAGCATTATCCAGATATTGCCGCTGAAAATCAATGGCTACCCCGGTGAGCAGCACTTATCCTTGTAGAAGCTAATCCTACTCAGAAAGTGCAGTTGAACATTGGGGCCACTATTTATTTCTGAAAACCAGTCACATTTTAAAATGCTAAAAAGTCTTTTCTGTGAGGTATAAGGGACCATACTGTATTTCCAAAGTAAATAAATTAGTGTGGTTTGCTCTGTTAGTCAAATAACAAGCTGTAGCTGTACCCTTGTTGGACCAACTCAACACATCTGTGACTAGCCCTCAAAAACTAAACTCCCTTTATCAGTGCCAGAATGGTACAGTACTACTGGGAAGATAACAAATGTTTTAACCTCTGCATCCTACAGAAAATTATATCATACCACATGCATTTTCCAATCATGGATTATTGCTTGCAGCAGTAAAATTCACTTTGGCAATACCACTGTTTTTTCTTTCTCATTTCTTTCTGTTTTCCCCTCATATTCTCCTTAACTTTCTCTTCCTCTTCCTCTAGCAGCCTGCGTCAGGTCTACCAGTTCTCACCCCATTATCCGTTCAGTACCCCACAGTGTGCTTCAGTCAAGGTTGTACCAACTTGATCACTCATTAACTGACCTACAAAGCTGGGAAGAAGCAAGAAGTTATGGGAGCAGGGGAAGAACAAAGTAGCTTCTTCCTGCTCCTTTGCACTTTCAACTGTTTTTGAGCTGGGGTTGGATTTTGGCAGCATAAGCATTACTTTGCACTAACCTGGGGGTTTTTTTCTCCATTTTTTATCTTCTCGTGACTCAGCAGGCCTACTCGTCACAGCATACAGGTTTTGCTAAGGGACCGAGCACACAGGCCTCCTGGAACACTGCAATAATAGGGTTCAAATCTAGCCACTAGATGTCACTGTCTGCGATGACTGGAACTCTCTCCATAATGGGGCTCTCGGCACTGCCTCTAAGCAGTGTTTCTTAGCTTTCTCCTGGAAGCATGCCTAGCCAAGGCAATCCAAGAATCCATGTCCTTTACATGGTAGTGAACAGTACTGACGTAGAGTCACCAGCCTGGCCCAACTAGTACCATTTTTGTGTTTGTTCTGTCAGCCAACACTCAGAGCCCATATGCAGACAGACTACATTTGAGCTATACATATGCCGTTTTAGAGTGCAACAGAGTGCAGCTTTGAACTGATAGGTGCTGCCATCTCAGTAGCACTGGTACAATCTCCCTTCATGGATTGCAAGCAGTGTTCCTAGCTTGAAATGACTGAAGGAGCAGGGTATTAAGTGAACAAATATGTCTGTTTAATAACTTACATGTAATCTTCACTTAATTTTGCTAATGCTATGCTTTTATATTTGTAGTGTGATTTAAAAAAAAAAAAAAAACAGAAACATACTGTTTTATTATCAATAATATTTTCATTTGCATAGCTCTAACCAGATATATACAGTGCTGAACAGAGACAGAAATGGACAGTCTCTGCTCCTTGGAGATGACAATCTGGTAATGACAGACAGATAAGACATAAAAACCAATAAAACAAATAAGAGCTATTGTATTAAATACAGCAAGGCCTTGAATGAAAAGAAATAAGTAAGTGGTTACAGCAAGAATTGAATTAAGAATAGCAATTTAGTATCATGAAATGTAATGCTGGTGTCTATCAATATTCAGGGATAAAGTCATGTGATTGCAGTGTCAGTCCATAACAAAAATGAAACAACAAAAAAGAATTTAAGATGATATGTTTTAATGGGGCTAACCTAATACATTTTTTGACTAGCTTTTGGAGATTTAAACCTCCTTCCTCAGGTCAAGACAGTATGAAAAAAAACTGACAATACTGGAATATATAAGTGAATATACAAATAAATATTCAGAGAGCTCAAGTTACATATATTGTTACTATTCAGACTTTTCTTTGCATATGTATGTTTAGCTAGAATATCCATCCCACTGCTATGGATGAACTGGGAAACTGAGAAATTAACTCCCATTTTAGAGCTCAGATAGAGACATTGTTTGCACGAGCAGGAAGAACAGAGGTGGATAGGAAGCATTAATTTATAAGAGTGAGGCTGTATTTGGCAAGAACAAAGCTGTTTATCAGGCTTATTTTCGAAAGAGAAGGGCGCCCATCTTCCGACACAAATCGGGAGATGGGCGTCCTTCTCTCAGGGTCGCCCAAATCGGCATAATAGAAAGCCGATTTTGGGCGCCCTCAACTGCTTTCCATTGCGGGGATGACCAAAGTTCACGGGGGCGTGTTGGCAGCGTAGTGAAGGTGGGACTGGAGCGTGCCTAACACATGGGCATCCTCGGCCGATAATGGAAAAAAGAAGGGCCTCCCTGACGAGCACTTGGCTGACTTGGTCCATTTTTTCTTGCGACCAAGCCTCAAAAAGGTGCCCGAACTGACCAGATGACAACCGGAGGGAATCGGGGATGACCTCCCCTTACTCCCCAGTGGTCACCAAATCCCTCCCACCCTAAAAAAGAAACTTGAAAAAAACTTTTTGCCAGCCTCAAATGTCATACCCAGCTCCATGACAGCAGTATGCAGGTCCCTGGAGCAGTTTTAGTGGGTGCAGTGCACTTCAGGCAGGCGGACCCAGGTCCATCCCCCCCTACCTGTTACACTTGTGGTGGTAAATGTGAGCCCTTCAAACCCCACCCGAAACCCACTGTACCCACATGTAGATGCCCCCCTTCACACCTTAGGGCTATGGTAATGCTGAATAGTTGTGGGAAGTGGGTATTTGGGGGGCTCAGCACCCAAGGTAAGGGAGCTATGCACCTGGGAGCAATTTGTGAAGTCCACTGAAGGTCCCCTAGGATGCTCGGTTGGTTTCCTGGCATGTGAGGGGGACCAGTGCACTTTGAATGCTGGCTCCTCCCATGACCAAATGGCTTGGATTTGGTCGTTTCTGAGATGGGCGTCCTCGGTTTCCATTATCGCCAAAAATCAGGGATGACCATCCCTAGGGACGACCATCTCTAAGGTCGACCTAAATGTGGAGATCTGGGTGTCCCCGACCGTATTATCGAAATGAAACATGGCTGCCCATCTTGTTTCGATAATACAGGTTTCCCCACCCCTTCGCGAGGACGTCCTCAGGAAAACTTGGGCGCCCCGTTCGATTATGCCCCTCCTCATGGCCTCACACATACACACACAAACACCTGGCTTTGTCCCTGTCAATCATGTTCTCAATCTTATAGCCTAATATATAAAGAGAGAGGGGTGGGAGGTGGGTGATAGCACCTAGGCTGTCAAGGCACATATGTGTCCATGCACATTTATATAATTACCTCCCTTATGATAACACTTATTCTTAGGCAGGAAGAATTTTGTACATGTATGTGCTGGTAGCAATGGGCATATATGCATGTTTTTTTATGTTTAAATCATTTTGATTAAACAATTGAACAAAAGAAGGGACAATACAACACATCCAATAGTTGGTCCAACATCAGATTTCACCAGAAAATTTTAACTGTAGTCCCATCCCCACCCCTCCCAGTGACACCATGGTAAACAAATAAAATACCTCAAAATGACAAAATAACAATTACATATTTAACAGCTGACTATGTGCCAAAATGGTTCCCAAATGATATAAAATTTAGTCCACTCAACAGTAGTGAAATCTTGAATCTGAAGACGTTCCAGGTGCAATTGGTAAATCATATAAGAGTGCCAACACTAGACCGAATGAGCCAGGGGACAGCCAATCAAATAAAATCGCTTTTAGCACCATCAGTATCATGATGCGAAGAAATGACTTCTCTCCAGCAACCCCAGTATCAAAAACATACATATCAAAAAGTAGCAACGGAAAACATCCACAAGTGATGAAACAGAGCCAGCAGGTGGGACCAAAACTGTTGAACCACTACACAGGTCCCGAACATGTGGCCCAGGGTGGCATTGGGAGTATGATATTTAGGGCAAATCCCCTCGACAACAAGACCCGCTCTAACTGCCCTGTGAGGTGAAATATTCAAGCGAAGGGCACTTCATGGTGTGGCACTGAAACTACCCGCTTCTGCATTGAGAGGACAAAAGCCTGCAGCGCTGCGTATGCCTTGTAGCACTATAGAAATGCTAAATAGTAGTAGTAGTAGTAGCTGAGGAGAGGTCTATGTGTAAATCAGCACTCCACACCTGTGCCAAAGCAACATAATCCAAGTTCTCTGTTGTATCATGTAAATAACAATGATGAAAAGTTAAGGGACACATTGCTGGGAGCCCAGAGCGTATGCCTCTGATAATGTCTCTTGTACATCCTCTGTCAAATGTTCCCATGCCAAAGAAGAAACATAGTGTCGGACCTGCAGATAAGCAAAGAAGTCATGGTTTGTAAGTTGATAGGTGCATAGAAGCTCTAAGAACGGATGCATTTTACCCTTGTACATTACTACCTATAGAAGGAATTAATGCCCTTATCTGCCCAGGCACAAAAAACAGTAGCACACACCTGGCAAAAAAAAAAAAAAAAAAATCAGGATTGTCACAAATAGAAAAAAATGGAGTAAATTGAGAGGAGAAATGATATCTTTTGCAGGTCCACCTCCAAATAGCCCTCCCTGTCTTCAAGACCAGGTGCCTTTTAAAAATACCTGGAGGAAACCTGTGTATTGCAAGAAGCAGAAAACTAAAATGAATATTGGAAACCAACACAGTTTCTAAAAATGTTAAAGAAAAACCCTGGGTACCTCTATACCAGTCATTAATATGGCGCATGCCACAGTCATCCGTCGTATAATAAGCAGGCCCATACTTCCGTGTGCTTTCAGGATCTGTAGTTTCTCCACTGGCAACCGTGGCTTTCTACCCTGCCAGAGATAAAGCTGCAGGGCCCGATTTAGATGTTTTAGATCTCGATGGTACAGGAACAGTGGCAACATTTGAAAAACATACAGCCAATTCAGGGCCAAAAGCATATTAAACAGTGCTATTCTGTCCTAGAATGATAAGGGATGTGGCCTCCAAACCAGGTTTCCTCCAATAGTGGTGCAACATTAACTGAGTAAAGAGAACTGAGGTCCCAATGATCAAATCCCCCATGCTGTTCCGAACAGCACGGTGAATTAAAGCCCTCATAATTAAAACTAATAGCATGCAAATTTATGCACACTAGTAGTTTTGATCATCTGGGGTTTTCTGCAGGTGGACTGAGCCTGGGCATGTGCCCAAGGCACAATCCTCCCACAGAAGTTGTTTGACAGGTCCAGGCTGTCAAAAAAAAAAAACCCCCGCACCTCTGAAACAGGAGGTCCCCCCCCCCCCCCCCCCCCCCCGCCCTGCACACAAGGTGCTGGAGGTCTGGAGCATCAGCTCCCTAAACCACCACCCCTGAGCAAATTTCCCTGGTGGCCAAGTGGCCTTTTCCCTCCCTCAACCCCCTTTGGAATCAGGGGATTAGGGGGCTAGAGGTGTACCGGACCTCCAGCCCCCTGACCCCCCCCCCAACACAAGGGCATAGGGGGGCTGGAGGTCCGGTAGACCTCGAGCCCCCTAACCCCCTGATTCCAAAGGCTGACCCTGCTGGCCCAGTGGGCAACCCTACCCCCACCTCCCACCTGCCCTGGTGGACTAGTGCCCCACAAAATCCCCTCATACCTTGAGAAGGGGAGCAGGACTCCCTCCTCCATCCAGCGCTACCTCCAAAATGGTGGTGCCCTGCCCAGTGCATCCTGGGATGCGCTGGGCAGGGTTTTCCTATCATATAAGGGATGCACTGGGCAGCTCAGGGCGCCATCATTTTGGACTTTGTGCTGGAAGGAGAAGGGAGTGCTATTCGCTCCTCAAAGTATGGGAAGAGGGTATGGGGGGGGGCACTAGGCCACCAGGGTGGGTGGAGTGGGAGTACGGTTGCCCACTGGGCCACCAGGGACTGTTTTTTTGTGTCAGGGGTTAGGGGGGCTAGAGATCCATCAGCCCTCCAGCCCTCCTGTGCCCTTGTGTCCAGGGGGGTCGGGAGGCTGGAGGTCCACTGGACCCCTGTCATCCCATATCTGGGGGGTGGAAGGGAGGGAGAAGGCTACTGGGTCGCCAGGGAAATTTGTCCAGGGGGGAGGCTAGGGGGACATGCAGGATGGGTCCACTGGACTCCCAGGACTGACAGTGGCAGCCCAGGCTGCCTGACTTGTTTGGATGGGGAGAGGAAGTAGGGAGCTGTTTAACCCCAATGCCAGCTCCAAGCTGGAGTAGGATTAAGGTAGTATGCTGCCCATACAATCAAGTGATGTGCTTGCAATCCATGAAAAGAGATTTTGCCAGTGCTGATCAGATGGCAGCACCTATCAGTTAGTTCAAAGCTGCACTCTGATGCACTCTAAAATGACATATAATTTAAATGAGCTCTGTGGTATTCCCTGGTGCGGGCATCGTTTGCTGTACCAGACACCTCTGATCATTGAGCACTGGTAAATGCAGGTGCTAGTCCAGTGCTAATAGCTCTAGCACCCACATTTACCTTTGATCATCAGGGTCTGACTTCCTTAGAACTAACCCCCCCCCCCCCCCCCCCAAATAACACAAAGCGTGATCTTCCCACCGGAGGGGGAACTGCCCTACCCAATCAGTTTGTACACTTGCTATCAAAAGCAATGCCTTAGGTTTTGCCAAATTCAGTGTAAAATCTGAACAGGCTCCATAATCTGCAACAGTGCTCAACAGGTTGGGAAGTGCCTGCTGAGGATTAGTCAAAAGGATCATCAAATTGGCAGCAAAAGCCAGTGCATTTTCACAGCTAGAACAGTTTTTTACCCATGGAAGTGGGATTTTATAACATTGCCAATGATTTAGGTAAAAGGATACACACTCAGCCTGTATGTATATACTCATCTGTAGCGAGCATCAAGTACTGGGATTAGCATAAAGTTGTCACCCACAAAATTGAAGCAAATGCCTGAAAATTAACCCAGAATATCTGTGTCCCTAAACAGCAGATGAAAATATATGCACATACTTTCCTGGGTGATTTTTCAAAGTAGTCGTACACGTTTTCTTTTCCTTTAGAAATTTGGCAAAGTCCACACAGAAAAGGTATGTTCATTTTATTTACCCATGTACACAACCATATCATTACCCTCATCATAAATATACAGATATAGATCTGTTCACTTACTCTGTCCAGTTGGTAATTGCTAAAGGCATTACAGGCACTTTAACTGCTAAGTAAGGGTGTTTCAAGAGAGATTTTACTAGACAACTAATCACAGAGCACTTCCACAGCCATATGGCACATTTTTACAAAAATGATCATAATATAGGTGAAGAGAACGTAGCACACCTAGTTCATGTTAAATTGGCTGAATCAAATAAATTACAGTAGATTTATTTATTTATTTATTTATTTATTTATTAAATTCGTATCCCACATTTTCCCACCTATTTGCAGGCTCAATGTGGCTTACAATATTCCGCCCTGGTTATTGCATAGCAGAGTAAAGATACAATTAATAATTACAGAAGAATATATGTAACAAATAATAAAATGATCTACTCCTTCACTCTACTTTACTTCAGATAAATACTTATGAGCTGGCATATATATCTATCTAATTCATGTACTACACTAATTTCTCACATTTTTCCATCCCCCTTCTTTATGTTTTCACGTCATATTTCCAGCATTCTCATTAAACATGGTCTATGTCATCACTTGTATTCCCAACCATCAAGAACTCACAAATCAACCGCTGTTCTACATCTGTGTCTCCTAATAACAGCAGCTGTCTAGAGATAATGAAATTGGTAAGTGCATCTCCTCTTAAACCAAGGGAAAAAAAAATCTGGTGATGAGCAGAGAAGCCATGTAGTCACGAAACATAACAGAAGAGAACGGCAGTGGGGAAGACTAGCTGTGTGGTTGGTAGCATTTAACTTTTCCTCTTTGCCCCTCATCTCATGATAGCAGACAATGAAGAGCTCATCCTTAGTTAAATCAATACAGTTTTCATATATCTTAATGCATCTACAAAGGAAACATAGCTGCAGCTCTTTAAGCAATTTGGTCTATAGGAAAGCAAGTTTGTGACATTTTCAAGGTACATGATATTGAGGATTAATACCTGTGGTAGCTGAGAAGGTCTGCAAGGCCCTCCTAGTCTGCACTGTGTTGCACAATCAGGTTCAGAGACACATTATGAATATGAAGGAAATTAAATCCTTGTTTAATAACCCTGATAAAATCAAAGAAGTAGGTGAAAGAAACTGGCATACCAGTGAGAACAGCTGTACACTATAGGATACATTTGGTCCAGCCGATAAAGTAAGTCAGAAGGAACATGAAGAGCAAATCCCAAGAAAGCAATGAGAGTTATGGTGGTGAAATAAGAAATGGAGTATAAAGGAAAGTATACAAACTAATCATAAAGTGTCCTGACTCATCTCTTGCAAGGACCTCCAAAGCCTCAACCAAAATTCACAAGTCTCCGATTAGCATGACTATTGGTGAGGGATAATGGGCCAATGTTCATTCCAAAGGAAGAAATAACATGATGAAGTTCATGTTATTTGTTCCCTGTTGGGCATCACTCTGATATCTTCCTTGTATGGCTGTTCTTTAGGGGCTAATAACATGATGTACTTGCTCACAACTCATTTTCTACATAAAGGTCCTATGATCCTGCTGCACCACATCTACTTCAGCTGCAATGTAGGTCTGTTGAGCTTGCAAAATGATGGCCAAAATATGCAATAGATCAGTCTGCTGATCTTCCATCAGCTGAAAGCAAGCTTCCCAGTTTTTCTCCAGGTCTATCAGCATTTCAGTGTTGTCACTATTATAACCTAAATATTACCAAACTATTTTCAACCTTTTCTAATATATCAAAACCATACCTTTATTAACATTCAACATAAATAATCAAACTGGTAACGGAGATTCAACTTTACCCACCGAAGTAGGTTAATTATCAACTTTAACAAATATCAAAACACATCTCCTTGGACTTTGCATATAATGAATGTAATCTTTTACTTATCTTCTTTGCATTCCCAAAAAGACACTGTAATGTTCATCCATAAATAAATGTCAGATATTTTGTTCGTTGATAAAAAACAACTGTCATCAATCCAAACAGTACCAATCTCCTTAGGAGGGTGCAGTCTCTTCAAACACAATCTGTTGCACTCCAAATAATCCTTCTGTTGGATTCCTCCCACAACGGTGTTGTAATCTCACATTATCCACTCAGTCCACGGATCTCAACACAGGCCGTGTTTCATGATTACTTCTTCAGGAGATCCTATATATACATAAACAATCTTACTAAACCCTATAACCAACATTAAAAGAATCATTCTATCAACAAGTATTTATTTAAATCTCTTACCAGCCACATTCAAGCGCTAGGCTCAAAAACCGGAAAAACCCTCACTGGTGACGTGCATCGTCATACTGAATTGAACTTTCAAACTTTATACACAGCACCTACTCTTATACAGACATTAGTAATGCCCAATCAACCTCTTTATTGAGGCCATATGGGTGAACAGTTCTCCATTTAAAGATAAACCGCTGCTCCCTACGAATAAGTTCTCTTTCTACATTGCCATAGCCATCTTGCAAACAATCTATGATAACAAATCTCAAATCATTTACCGAATGTTTATGTTGAAGCCAATGGCCAACTAACGGAGTATCTATTTTTTGTAATCTAATATTACTCAGGTGCTGAGCTATACGTAATTTAATTTTCCTCATAGTTTCACCTATGTACCACAGTTGACATGGACAGCATATCGCATAAACCACATTATAAGTATTACAGTCTGTATGAGCCCACAACTCAAAATATTTATTTAAAGACTGCACCCAAATTCGAGTAGTGCATAGAGCATACTTACAATAAACACATGATTTACAGCTAGTGTGTCCCCCCATTTCTTGATGACTCTTCCTTCGATCCAGTTTTTTCTTTGATAAAATTTCACCTAAATTTTTTTCTCTGTTACAAGCAAATCTAGGTTTAATTTGCAAACTGTGATGAAGAGATAACACAGACCAGTGTTTAAGGATAATATCTTGTATATCTGACATTTATTTATGGATGAACATTACAGTGTCTTTTTGGGAATGCAAAGAAGATAAGTAAAAGATTACATTCATTATATGCAAAGTCCAAGGAGATGTGTTTTGATATTTGTTAAAGTTGATAATTAACCTACTTCGGTGGGTAAAGTTGAATCTCCGTTACCAGTTTGATTATTTATGTTGAATGTTAATAAAGGTATGGTTTTGATATATTAGAAAAGGTTGAAAATAGTTTGGTAATATTTAGGTTATAATAGTGACAACTAATTGAATTAACTGATAAATAGGGTGTTGAGACCAGAAGTGTTGGTTAACAGCATTTCAGTGTTGAGATATCAATGGTATCCTTTGATTTTCTTCTAGAAATATCTTAAAGGAGTGAGAGAGGGATTCTATATTGGGTGAAGAGCTATTACAAAGGCCTAAGACGTTTTAGTGCCCTGCTCTACTGCAATGGTCGTGTGAGTGAGGAGTACTCACTTAGGACAAAATTTAAAGCCTTTTTCTCTGCTGTTTGGAGTGTGAGTTGATGTGAAAGTTGTGAATGATTTAAAGATTTATAAAAGAGAAGTGCAATAGAATAATGTTCTAGGTTTAAATAAAGAGGGATCTATTTTTGGATAATAATGTCTTTTGTGATCTCAGAATTCCAGTCTTGCAATCTGACAATATAGATCCATGATACAAGCAAAGTGAAGAGATTAACACCATTCAGAATTTGCTCCACATCAATGAAAGCGAACCCTAGCGCATCTGCTTTGAATCTTGTGGTCTATCTCCTATGGAGATTTGCTAGTTGTCTACAATATCAAAGATCCTGAGCAACATTGGAGCCGACTCTGTTGGTGCTGTGGGTGCTTGAGCACCCCCAATATTGAGAAAATTCCTTGTATGTGTCCAGGGAGGGGTTATTTCCATTGGGCTTAGCACCCCCAATAATTTTGAAAAGTTGGCTCCTATGCTGAGCAAACCTACTTCTCTGCTCAATACACCTGTGCTTTTTAGGATCTCTAGAACTGTGATGAATCTAAAAAAACAAATGAAGATATAGAGGATGAAAAGGAGGAACTTACCGGAGTTGCCAAGTGTGAGAATTTCTCGTGTGAACTATACAAGAAGACAAATGTAGCCTACTGCACCTGTCATGTGCAGCACTATGGGGCTCATTTTCGAAAGAGAAAAACATCTGAAAAGTGACATGAAGCAGCTTTTGGATGTTTTGCTTGCCAAAATGTTCAAATCGCTATCTTTGAAACCTATTTGCAGACGTTTATCTATGCATTTCGTCTGCAGTGCATCCAAATCATAAAGGGGGTGTGTTGGGGGGTGGGATTAGGGTTTTCCTAACACTTTGACATTTTTATGCCATAATGGAACAAAACAAAAATGACAAAACAGGTGTGGAAGCACAACTTTACATAAAAGAAATATTACAAAACTATTGATCCACTGACAAAAGTTCTAAATTTAAGAGACTCATATATCCAAATCCACTCACAAAAGTTCTAAATTCAAAAGACTATATGAGTCTCTTGAATTTAGAACTTTTGTCAGTGGATCACTAGTTTTACAAAACAAAAACGTCCAGGACTAAAACTAAAACATTTTGCGCTAGACCTGTTTTAAAAATGACTAAGCCACAAAAAAGTGCCCTAAATGACCAGTTGACCTCTGAAGGAATAAAGTAATGACCCACCTTTACTCCTCCAGTGGTCACTGACTGCCTCCCACCTCCCAAAAATGTGAAAGAAACAGTACATAACAACCTCTATGACGGCCCTATCAGAGCAGCAAGCAAGTCCCTGGAGGTGCCTAGTGGTCGATGCAGTGCACTATGGAAAAGGGGACCCAGGCCCATAATCCACTCTGTTACACTTGTGGTGGAAAGTGTCAGCCCCCTAAAACCCACAAAAAACCTATTATACCCACTGTCATGAAATGCCTAGTCACCCGCCTGGGGTTACCCCACGGCCACTTAGATGGTCTATCTCCAGCACAGCTCAGGTCAGCCTGCACCTGCCACTCGTGCTCTACACTAGCACCCTCCTCCCACCGACTGGGTCACAACTGCCTCTGGAAGAGTCTCCCGCTCTTCAATTATCCCCAGTGATTTCTAGGTTACTGGAGCCACACTCCCAGTGGTCCCACAGCTCCCAGAAAGCACTCACAGACCCAACACACAAACCACCAGGATTCTTAATCAGGCCAGACAAACAGGTTGAACAAACAATTATGTTTATTCTCTTCAAAAATATTGAACACTTGAACAAAGTAGTGTAATTGGCAAACAATAACAGGTAACTGAAATATGGATCAATTATAATACTAACTAAACATTTGCTTACTTTCTGAAAAGTACCTGGAAAGATCAGGGCATATATCTGTTCACAGAGCTTCAGCAAAGAGATCTCTCTTTACTACTACTACTACTTATCATTTCTATAGCGCTACTAGACATACGCAGCGCTGTACACTTTCTCTCTCTCTCTTCTCCCAGGCTGAAACTAAAGCAACAGCCAGCATCTGCTAGGTAATTTCAAACTCCAGGCCAATCAGAGCCCAGAACAGTCAAGTTTCAAATAAAACCTGGTTACATCACTATAGGAACTTCTTATTATCTGTATGCCAACTAAAAGAAAGAGAAGTCAGTCCTCTGTAACAGCTTTAAGCATAAACATGCACCATCTACTAGCCAAACAGGAGAAATACACTTCAGATATATTTAAGACAGGAAAATATCACATTTTACAGGATTAAAACACACTATTTCTTCACACCCACATATAGGTGACACTTGCAGCCATAAGGGATATTGTAGTGTTAAGTTGGGTGCAGTAAGTTTTGGTGGGTTTTATAGGACTCGCCATACAATAAACGGGGGTATGGGTGAGATGTGTTCCTGGGAGCTTTTATGTGAAATCCACTGCAGTGCCCCCTAAACCCTTTAAACCAGGCATCCATGAGCAGGAAAACAAAGAACACTGCTGCAGCAACCAACAGAGCATGGTTAGGATCCCCCAAACAAGGCTTAAGCACAAATGCATGACTAGTTCAGTGACCTAATTACCTCCAGTACCTCAAGAAGTGTTGAAGATGGCATTGATAGGCAGTCAATGAAGGTCAGGCCAGTGAGTACAGGCATGTGCAATTTAGCAATACCATATCCTGTGTTACAATAATAATAATTCATAAACCATCTTTCACAATGCTTGTCACACCCAAAACAGTGTACACAATATAATGTCAAACAATATGATACACAATGCAATATAGACACAATGCTACCGTCAGGAATCAAACAGGTCAACTGTTGCTGGATTTGCATGGCTGACTCTTAAAAGGAGTAGCATTTCTAAATATGCATCCCAAATACAGTGACTAACAAGTGATGCTGAAATGTTATGGGGGTACTCTGACCCACTTCCAGTATTCTAATCAAGCTGTTATGTCATGATTTGTTTCCTGATTTATATTGTGTTGTTGTATCAGAATGTGTTGTAGTACAGTTGTGGCCTATTGCTTCAGTCAGTCACTGCTTCCTGACAATTTTGTGGGGGCCTGGGATTGGGCATGACAGGTATATCCATGTTACGCAAACTACTTCAGATATATTCGAAAATGATAATCCCCAATCATTTTCAATTGAGTGCATTAATATTATATCAAGAATTAAAAGGTAAGTTGGCAGAGTCAAAGGAAGCTATGCTGGTTACTGAAATGATATGTTTTAAAGCAGCAGTACCACATATTAATTTTTAGTCAAATACAATTGAGACAAACAAGCATAGGCATAGTTTGGAGGCATGGGGTGCAGTAGCCACCCAAATTATCCAAGTGCTAATGCTGAATTAGCTTTCTTACCCTCGCTGCTAAAATGACTTTCCTACTCCTTGCCCCCCCCCCCCCAACCAAGCAGGAAAAGTACACTGATGCACAAGTCAATTCTTTCTTTTTTTTTCAATTCTTTATTAATTTTTTTTTCATTTACATCCATAGACATAAATGGCAAATATCAGAAAATACAACACAAAGAAATAACTGCTTACAGCCATTCCTAAGAAAATAAAAAGGAAAACTATTTTAAATTTGTCCACAATTGGTGAATCAAGATACTAGGAAAAAGAGAATGAAAGTACAACTAAACATAGTTATTAACAAAATTCAAAGCGGTTGAGCAGAACAGGATATTACAGCCAACGTATCAGCGTTCTCAATCAGGGAGGCAAATCTTCAGGAGGTTTAACACCTTCCTTCAATACAAGAAATTCCAATAGTTTCGAGGGAGTAAAAAATATGTAATTAACTGCTTCAAAAGTTACATGGCATTTACAAGGGAATTTCAACAAAAAAGTAGCTCCTAAATTAATTGTCCTAGATTTATACAATAGAAATTCTTTTCTCCTTTTTTGTGTGCTCCTTGCCATATCGGGGAAAATCTGAATTTTTTGTCCCAAGAAACAGTCATTTAAATGGCGAAAGTACAGTCTGAGAATATTATTTCTATCAAGTTCAAGAGCAAATGTCACTATTAAAGTTGTTCTCTCTGTGACCACTTCCAGCGAATTTTCAAGAAATTCAGTCAAATTTAAATTTGGAGTAACCTGAGGCTGTTCAGAGATATACTGGGCCCTTGTTATAGGGGGATAACCCTCTACAGGGATCCCTAGTATATCACTGAAATATTTTCTAAGCATGTCCATAGATGAAATTAAGGGGGATTTGGGAAAATTCAACAACCGCAAGTTATTTCTTCTTCCACAGTTCTCCAAATACTCCATCCTTCTTTCCTGAATCTCTTTATCTTTGACCAAAGTCATAGTTAAATCCTGTAATTGTTTCATCTCAGTTTCCATCTTTAGAATCTTTTCATTTTGTTCCTGAGCTTTTGTAGATAGGTTCTGAGTAGACTGTTTCAGTTCTACAATTTTGCCTTTTATAAAAGTATTTATTTGAAGCAAAGTGTTATTAACCTGCTGGATTGCCTCCCATAACGTATTCATAGTCACCTGGGTAGGTCTTATCATTCCTCCACCTTTCTCCGGAGCGAATCCATGAGAAGCAGGGAGCCCGACTAGCGTTTCTCCCTGAGATATTATCTCCTTCCCTGGAGTGGAAGTACACGATGGTCCTCCTTCCACAATCAGCGTTTCTAGCTGTTGTGGCTGCACTGGTTCAACTGCGCTTCCGGGTTATGGAGGAGCGGTGAGAGAAGGAGGGCTCAACGTCGCGCCCTCAGCACTGCGCTCTGCCCCCGAATGGGTTGAGCCTGTTGAAGTAAGGTCCTGCTCGCCATGGGTCCCGATTCCAAAGGTTTCCAGCGTCGTCTGACGAGAAGCTAGGGATGGCGCTGGTCCCTTGGAGGTAGGTGCCTGCGCCTTTCCCTTTCTTTTCCCCATCTAAAAGTCGGGGATAGAATTTCTCTGTCGGCGGCGTCGTTAAGTCTCAGGAGCTCCAGGAACCACAACCGCTACTGACGTCATCTTGATTCGAATGAGTCAATTCTTTCTTGCTAGTTTTTATCAGAACTATTTTTAATTTTTGCTTGTGCTGCCAGCTCTTACTCATTAAACAGTAAAGATAAAACTTAGGGCAGTGTATATCGACCCAGGCCATGGGGCACACTCAGCCAGTCAGGCTTTCAGGATATTCACAATGAATATGTATAAGATAGATTTGCATACCAAGAAGGTACTGCATGCAAATTTATCTCATGCATATTCATTGTGGATATCTTGAAAGTCGGGCTGCCGAGAGACTGAGCCGGGCCTGGGGCAAGGCCACCCCCGGGCCCCCCCGCCCCCAATCCCTACCACTGTTGCCTCCCTTTCCTGCTCCCAGGCCACCGGCGCTGCAGTCTCCGGTCTCACCTGCCCGTCCTCGGTCCGCCGATAGCCCCCCTCCGTCCGCCACTGTGACCGGGCCCCCTGCATTCAAATCGGCAGTGCCTCACCTCCATGTGAAGGCAGCAGATCACCTACCTTCGGGCCTTTCCTCAGTGTGTCCTGCGCTTGTCACTTCCTGTTTCCGCAAGGGTGGGGCACAGTGAGGGAGGACCCGAAGGGAAGTGATCTGCCATCTTCACACGGAGGTGAGGCGCTGCCAATTTGAATGCAGGGGGCCCGGTCACGGTGGCGGATGGAGGGGGCTATCGACGGAGCCAAGGGCGGGCAGGTGAGACCAGGGACTGCAGCACCAGTGGCCTGGGAGCAGGAGAAGGAGGGAGACCCCGGCGCTGGGCCCCCCTTGGAGGCTCGGGCCCGAGGAATTTTGTCCCCCCTGCCCCCCCTCTCAGCAGCCCTGCAATGCAGCAAAATAAAACAGAAACTCACTACATGAGTACAAGATGGCCTTTAATCTCTTCCTGAATTTCATAAAGTGCCTTTCATTCTGTAATGAATAAGGTAAAGCACTCCAAAGTTGATGGCCCACAACCGACAACACCTGAAAATGGACCTAAATGGAAGACAACTCCATGTATGATGGAACTTCAAGGAATACAGAGTGTGAGGAACCCCTGAGGGTCAGGAAAGAAGGGATCCGGGAGAGGAGCAAGATGGATAGGTTCATACCCGGGATTCCAACTACAAGTCCCAGGATCCTAGGGGCTGGGAAACCACGTCCTCCCCAAGAGCCGAGAAGGGAGGAGGACTACAGTTCCCAAGAACCCCTGCAAAGCAGGGAGCAGCAAGGGAACTACAAGTCCCAGGATCCTGAGGGAGAGGAGGGGGATTGGCTGAGGAGGAATAATCAGGAGGGAGAGGACCAGCTGGGGACCATAAAGGGAGAGGAGCCCATGGAATGGGAGGTGGAGAAAGAGGTCGGACAGGAGATCCAAGCCCAAGATGACTGGGGAAGTGAGCCCATGGAGATTGCTGCTCTAGCTCAGGTACAAGGGAAGAAGTTGAAAGGCTTCATAACAAACTTTCTTCAAGGCTGGGGAAAGCTTGGAGGAAAAGTTCAGCAGCTGTTCCACTCAAGGGGGAGAGAGGTGCCGTGCTGTAAAGCAGTGAATAATTTCAGCTGTCGCCAGAAGTCAGACCCAGCTGGAGAACCAGGTAGTGACTTGAACTGTGTCCAGGAACCTGGACTAGGAGGCATGCGATGAAGCTACAATGTAGTAGATTTAAAACGAATCTGAGAAAATGTTTCTTCACTCAACGTGTAATTAAACTCTGGAATTCGTTGCCAGAGAATGTGGTAAAGGCGGTTAGCTTAGTGGCGTTTAAAAAAGGTTTGGATGGCTTCCTAAAGGAGCTTGAAAATAATCTGAGCTGACTGGAAACCAATGCAAACTCCTCAATAGAGGAGATGCTGGTATGTTTGTTTTACAGGATGACGATCACTTTTATGTATTAATTTAATATTTACTGTATTGGAAGAGGAACAGTTATCCAGGAGAAGATTGATTTTGCTGGATGAATTAAGCCAGACCCTTTCATTGGAGTGGAGGAGCAGCCTAATGGTCAGTGCAGTGGCCTAAGAATGGTTCTGGGTAAGTCACCTAACCCTCTATTGCACCAAGCACAAAAATAAGTACCTGTATATAATATACAAATTATTTTGATTGTGGTATATCATATCCTATTCCTGTTCTAAGGGGCAGCTGATGTTGGGATCAAAGCCATTCTAGGAACTGTTGAAAGTTAAGTGGTGGGATTAATTTTGTAAGAGGTTAAAGTGTGGGAGTAAGATTTTTTTTCCTTTCTTTGGGCTGATGTGCTCCATAGGTGACAAAATTCAGGTTGTCCACAGTTTGATATGGTCCTTGCTATATGGCTAATAGCTTAGTTCCCAAAAATGGGAACAATATCAGAACCCGGTTGCCAATTTCCAAAGAGTAGGATTGGATTCTCTGATTTTAATAAATGTTTTTTCAGTTCTGGTTTATTTTGTTTAAAGATGCTCCCATATTATTTGTCCCATTTAAGATGTAGTCTATCCCATGTTTTCTATGGAACTTTTCAAACAGAAAGAACTCCATGGAGGCTTGAAACATCTCATTTTGTGAAAAACAGAGAAGAAGAATATCCCAATCTCTGTCTTTGGCCACAAACTTCTGAAACATTTAACTCAGGGCCTCTTTTATCAAGCTGCACTAGAGGTTCCTGCACGGCAATGCCAACGAAGCCCATTCAAAGTGAATGGGCTTTATCAGCATTATCGCACTGGGGACCGCTTGCGCAGATTGATAAAAGAAGCCCTCAATGTTTTATTTGATCTTTTAGTCAAGCTGCCAATCTGGAGATCATAGACCAAGGTCCAGAGATCTTGACCTTCAGAAGAAAGCAAAGGAAATAAACAGAATGCCATGATCCATCCTGCAGAAGTCCTCCTCTGAAAAAAAAATCTAAGAGGGTATTGCAATCAGGATTTCACTGACCCAGTATTCAAAAGGACTAATCCAGGTAGCAGTGGGCTGATACCCAGATAACTCCTGGTGACCAGGCCCATACCTCGACTTTTAAGGGCTTAAGATCCTTACTGGCCATCCCACTGCTATCCATTCCAAGTAGCACCAAGATGGTCTGGGACCAGAGTTAAAAGTTATCTGGGTATTGCTAAAATTCCATGCTGGTACATGGTTAGCTATCCAGTTAACTTAGAACAGCAAAAAGCCTGGCCTTTTGTCAACCCAGTACTGACTGGTGCTGAAAATCCTGGTATAACCTAAAAGCAACACTGCAGAGTTAAAATATCAGCTGACATATTTATTAGTGGAATGGCCTCCAGGTATTTTGAATGGTGAAGTCACAACCAATAAAATGTACCTGTATCCAGTGTTGGATATGATCTCAAATCAAGTCGATTGAAATTACAAATTAAAATAATTTTGTATGATTTTTTATTTTTATTTAAAATCTAAAATCACTCTTTTACCCTGACTTTGATTTTGAATTTGAAATTACATATTCAAGTGATTTTATATTTTTTACAGATATAAAATCAAGAGTTATTTCCTGATGGATGTTGATTTAATCTTGGGATTCATGAATTTATTACTGTCTATTGCCAGTATAACAATGCATACTACAATATATCTCTAGAGCCTCAACCTCTGGGAGATCCTCCTCTGTCCTTCCCAAGTAGAATCTCCCCATAAGAAATCCTGCACCCTTGTAGTTACAAAAAAAAAAAAAAATGTTCCATTCAAGAATTTCACACCTCACCAGGCTTCAAAATAAGATATCCTCTGGCCCCTTTACCTGAGGAAAGCTTCAGGATAATCATGGTCTGGAGTCAGAAGTGCTGCCCAATCACTCCTCTTCACCAGAAAATAAATCCAAAATAGAGATGGCTGACCCCGGATTTCAATTTGCGTAAACCCCGTTTCCCTTCCTCATGACTGAAGGACATGTAACTAGTGGCTTAGATTTAGAAAACATTTTATTTACTTTTAGTGAATGGAGCACTTCTCCTTCCCTCAACCTTCTATCCCTCCACGAATGCAGCACTTTTTCCTTCTTCCCTCAGCCTCCCCCCCCCCCCCCCCCCCCCCCCCCACACACACTTATTCATTCAGCCTGGGAGCTCCAGCAGTACTTCTGTCTTAGCCACTCTGGTCCTTTGAACTTAATTTCTGCAGCATCCTGCCTCTTTCAGGCAACTCCCTTCTTATGCATGGGCGGACACACCGCTGCCCAAAAAACTTACATCAATGTGCTATTTCTTTTCCCTTTTGATAGCCAAGAACCAGATGGTTTGAAGGATGGTGTTATGCCTATAAAAAGTATAGTAAAGCGACCCAACCAAAGACTCTACAAGCCTAGAAGTAGGCTTTCTGCTAAAGCCCCTTTACTGAGTTTGTTGGTATCAGGTGTTTTTGATCAGCTCAGCGCTGAGAACTGCTTTTGCAGATAAGTAATCATTTAGGAATTTATTTCTCTTTATGATGACTCATTACTGGTTTTTGAGTGTTATTGTTTGCAATGAATACTTGCGTGTAATTTTACTTGTTGATATTGTGTTGGTTGGTTTCACTTACAGAGGTGAAGTGACAAATGATTAAGAAACCTGTTTGTCTGGACTTGCAATAGCTGAGGCTACAAGAGGTCCTGTAGCCCTTTTTAATAACGTTTCTAATGTCCTCCCCACCTATATTAATATTTAACATTAAGAAATATAGCTGTGTTACCATATTTTTACCTACCCTGGTTTTTTTACTATATTTGATTTGGGCATGTTTTGTATCTCCATTTTTGTTTCTGTACCCTCTTTGTTTGTTGAAACTGCACGTGTCATTGTGCAACATGGCCAAATATCATGCCAATAAATTACTGTTAATTTTGGATGGTACATTTTAATAAATTCTAAAGTACTACTACTATTACTACCACTACTACTTATCATTTCTATAGCACTACTAGATGTACTCAGCGCTGTACACTGAACATGTAAGAAACAGTCCTTGCTTGGCAGAGCTTACAATCTAATCAAGACAGACAAAATCTTCCAGAGGTTGAGTGGAGGAGTGGCCTAGTGGTTAATGTGGTGGACTTTGGTCCAGGGGAACTGGGTTTGATTCCCACTGCAGGCACAGGCAGCTCCTTGTGACTCTGGGCAAGTCACTTAACCCTCCATTGCCCCAGGTACAAATAAGTACCTGTATATAATATGTAAGCCGCATTGAACCTGCTATGAGAGGGAAAGCGCGGGGTACAAATGTAACAAAAAATAAAACAGGACAAATAAGGGATAAGAGAATTACTTAAGGTGGGATTTATAAAACAGACATGGGAACTGAACAAGTGAATAGGAGTTAGGAGTTAAAAGCAGCCTCAAAAAGGTGGGCTTTTAGCCTAGATTTGAAGGCGGCCAATGCTGAAGCTTGACATACTGGTTCATGAAGTCTATTCCAGTCGTATGGTATGGTGTAGAAATATAAAAAGAATGCAGTCTGGAGTTGGCAGTGGAGGAGAAGGGTACAGATAAGAGAGATTTACTCAACGAATGGAGGTCCTGGGGAGGAGTGTAGGAAGAGGTAAGAGTGGAGAGGTACTGAGGAGCTGCAGAGTGAATGCACTTGTAAGCCAATAAGAGGAGTTTGAATTGTATGCGGAAACTGATAGGGAGTCAATGAAGTGATTTGAGGAGAGGGCTAACATGAGAATAGTGACACTGGTGGAATATAAGTCATGCAGCAGAATTTTGAACAGACTGAAGGGGAGAGAGATGCCTTAGTGGGAGACCTGTGAGAAGCAAGTAGCGAGAGATGATGAGTGTGGATAAGGGTTTTGGTATTGTGCTCAGAAAGGAAGGGATGAATTTTGGTGATGTTATAGAGAAAGAAATGATGGAGATAATTTTATTGCACAATGTGTAAACTGCGTAAACCAAACGTTATCGGGATTGCTGTTCACAACAAGTAACTTTGTCCACCACCTGAAGGTGAGTCACTTTAAGCTTTACTTCACACTTCTGAAGTGTAAAAGTATAAATTAAAAATGTGCTGGAATTGTTGAGATCCAAGATGGCCATGGCAGGCAGACATTAGGCTGGCTGCTCTCGGATTCTCATTGTTTTGTGATGTTTGGAAGTTGCTATTATGCCAAAGAGGAGGGGAAAAGTGAGGGTTACCTCACTTACTATCCCTTCATTGGTTCAGACCTCCATGCTTTGTTATGGGGTCGCTTGGCAAGAGAACACCGGTGGACTTCCTGCTGCTGTGATGGGACAGAGAAACCAGCAGCAGCATGGGGAGAGTCTTTCACTCAGCTCGTCTGCCTGAACCCCTCCACACCTGCTAGCCTGCAGCTCCCCGACAGCTCAGACAGCTGCTCAGAGTCACTAAAGTGTAGCACCTTTGACCATGGACTTCATTGCAGAGTTAGCTGGCAGTTTGTCTCTTGGAGCACCCCTCTCTGTAAGATGGAATCTATGAGTGGAATAGGAGCTGTGAACTTAGAACTGCCACTAGCCTCGGGGCTTCTTTCTGGAGGTTTGATAGGGTGAAGGAAAGATCATGAGAAATTGTCGGAGGTGGAAGTTCCAGCGGAGATCACTCTGACTTCTATATGGCAGGCCATTACCAACTTCACAAAAACTGTAACTAACCGAGTGAGCTTGGTGGAGAAGGCAGAATGTCACAGTGAATATTACAATTGGAATCTAAAGTAATGGAAAATAGAGGATCCCTGCCTGGTCTAAGAGAAGAAGTTAAGGATTTAAGGGTAGGACAGCTGAAATGAATGAAAACTTCATTGAACTTGTTTCTGGAATGTGTAGACAATTCATTGTGAGCTTACAATCTAAGATTTCTGAATTTTCTCAAAGATCTGCTTTTTTCAGCAAGAGAACTTTTTAAGACCTATATGCAAGAATTATTACAACTACCTAATGATTCCTTTTCCCAGTTAATAAAATCTACTATCTTCCATATAAGAACAGAATGTTATCTGGAATGGTGGGCCAGATTAGGAACAGCTCGAGGGTCCCAGTATCTCCAGATAGATCTCGGAGGTCTTGGAAGCATGCTACTCTCCTTGTCTCATTCATTTTTGAAGCTGATATGAATTTAGTTTTTCATTTGTATTTTAAGTTTAGAAATTCTTTGTTTAAGGGGCATAAGATACGGTGTTATCATGATCTTGGTAAGGGGACCCAGAAGAAGCACAATTCAGATCATTAAGACAAGTTACAATAAATGCTCTTGGAGGGATTTTCAAAATGGATACAGAGGACAGAAGTTAGTTTCATACAGTATTTCTCCTCAATTCCCACCCCCCCCCCCCTTTTAAATTTGGTGATATGATCTGGAGAAAAGGGGAAGAAAAGACAATACCTGATGGAAGGTTCCAAGAGCTATTGCAACTCAAAGAACAGCCATGCCCAAATATTACAGCACTGTCTTTGTAATAGACCTGCAGCATAGGTTTAGAGTTAGGTAGTCTTCTGTTTAGATCTTGATTTGTGAACATAGGGTGTAGAATTAGCTATGCTTGCTAGGCTATATTTTGTTTTTTGATTAGTTTATCTGTAATTTCTGAAGGATCCCAATATAGGGGGGTAACAGAAGATTTTGTTTTCTTATTGTAATTTAATTTCTTCTGATTTAGTTTTTTTTTTGTATCTTGTTCTGTTCAAGTATTATTTGATTGTAATTATTCATTTATAAATGCAATGTAAAAAAGTGTGCTGGTAGCTTGATACTGTGGTTCTGATTTATTTGACTTGTTATTCGTTACTGCAGACAATTCATCCAAAACTTGTGGACACCTATGATGAGCACAAGAGAAATAAAAAGAAATGCAAGGCCTACGAGTGCACCAAATCAATGTCACCTGCTTCAAAGAAGTTGAAAGTCCAGACACAGTTAACAACTAGAGTCTGAGGTTGATCAGTTGATATTGCAATATGTAGTGGAATACATGTGTCCACTTAGTACTGTTGAGAAAAAGTCATTTGTAGACTTGATAACAGGCTTAGATCCTAACTGAACTGTCATGAGTCGAAAGACATCGTCGAGGTGTATTGTGACCGTTTATAGCAAAATGATTAGTAAACTTAAGCAGCAGCTCGCAGATGCTAATTATGTATACACAACTGCTGACATATGGTTCACTAACAGGAAATCTACTTGGCATAGGCGGTCGGTGGCCCAACTGTTTGGGGAGGCTAAAGGGGGCGGGGTTAGGGGTGGAGCCAGGGGCGGGGTTTACATCCATAATTTATTTATGGCATTTGTATCCCACATTATCCCACCTCTTTGCAGGCTCAATGTGGCTTACAATTCGTCATGGATACTGGGATTAGCAGTGAATATACATTTGGTTTACAGAGGGTTTTGTGTTACATGGTGGTGAAGTACATGAAGGCGTTAAAGCAGAAAGACATTATAAGACAGTCTGGAAGTTTTAAGATTATACAGTTACACATATTAGATTATACAGTTATAAATGTTGATCTTTGTGATATATCTTGTCGAAGAGATAGGTTTTCAATAGTTTGCGGAAATTGGTCAATTCATAGACCGTATCTGACAACACACAGAAAAAAAAATAAGTAAAAATAAAATAATCACAATACCTTTTATTAAAATTAGATATTAGATATGTATCATATGTCAAAGAATAAAGTGGTTGCTCAAACCATATACTAGCCACAATCGCTCAACTGCAAAACACTATGCACAATTTTGTGCAAAAACACACTCATAACCTTACTGTACCATAAATATTACACTGGGCAGACCTAATACACCAATATACCACCATAAGGAAAATGCAGACCGTCAACAATATGAAACAAGGGATCATAATACCACAATTCTCATGTAGAGCCACAAAACACCCTATTAGGGTGGATAGTAACATAGTAGATGACGGCAGAAAAAGACCTGCATGGTCCATCTAGTCTGCTCAACAAGATAAACTCATATGTGCTACTCTTGTGTATACCTGACCTTGATTTGTATCTGCCATTTTCAGGACACAGACCGTAGAAGTCTTGCCCAGCACTAGCCCCACCTCCTAAACACCAGCCCCGCCTCCCAATCTCAGCTAAGCTTCTGAGGATCCATACCTGGCTGTGGGCTGAACATGGGGGTATGGGCAGGTTCCACACTTAAAACACCTAACTTTATACATTACGCACGTACAACATTTACACACTAACATTTATGCCTTTTAATGGCACAAATGATAGCACTTAAATGTTGGCGACTTACCTCGATTCTATAACAGAATCTGGGCACCCAAATGCTATTACAGAATTAGTACTCGACAGCCTGCATGACATTTAAATAATTGTCCCCTTATTGTATGCAAACTCCTGACTCTTTCTAGAACATTTTTAGAGAAAGAAAATCTCTGCGTCTATGGGAAGCTTTAACAAATCAGGACTTTGTAGTCTTCTTCAAAAGGCTCCATAAAAGAGAACAGAGCTGAAAAATGTCCTGATAAAATTAATTAGTAAGCTTTCGGGAGGACATGGATCAAGTAAAAAAAAAAAAAAAAGGATTTTAATCCAAAGCAACAAATAACTAACAGCAACGGAACTCGTCTGACCACTATAAAGTTCATGCTGCCATTCCTCTGTTAGCAGCGGATGCTTGAGGAGCACACACGTGTGGTAAGAACACAGATGGACAGTTAGCAGGAGAATGCCAAAGCCCGGCATGAGTTTATTTTTCACCGTGGCATGCGAACCAAAGCTCCCTACCACCACCACCCCTTAGTAAGCAACCACAAGAGTGGAGAAGTAGCACTACAGTTTGTCCCAGCACAAATAGAAAAACTCCAAGCTAGGGTTACATGATAGAAAAAACCACCACTCTTCTTTCTCAGACGGCAGGTAGCCGGTAGCGGGACGCCAACCTTATTACAGCTTGCTTCGGGGCTTCATTCTCGGCCTGACAGCATGATGTGCCCCGCCTCCTCTGACCAGCCTTCCTTATGATGCGTCCAGCCCTCGCGGAAGCAGGAAGGCTGGTCAGAGGAGGCAGGGTACGTCATGCCATCAGGCCGAGAACGAAGCCCCGAAGCAAGCTGTAATAAGGTTGGCGTGCCACTACCGGCAGCGATGGACAATCTAAATCACATTGGAGGGAGTGAGAGGGATAGAGACGCTAATTATAGGGACTGCACTGCAGGGAGGGAGTGCGAGGGATAAATGGTGCATCGGGGGGGGGGGGGGGGGGGGGGGATGAGAGAGAGAGATAGAGACGCTTGGGGCTGGCTGAGCCTCCCCAAGCCTCTTATACCGGCACCTATGCTACTTTGGCATAAACACTCACTGGATAACTGAGGATTTGAACAGGCTCTCTGCAGCCATCGCACGTCAGCAATTTAAAGGAAGTCATATGTTTGATGCCATTGTCACAACTGTCAGGAATGGTGAGCCCTTGGACCAAAGCTGGAGCTTTGGCAGACAAATCACCTGGGCTGGCACAAGCAGGAATCAGAACAGACTGGACTAGGATAAACTAACAGACTCAACAAGGCAGGACAGAGGTAACTAAACACAATGGACAATACAAGAACCGGATCCAGACGAAGCAAGGAAAAGAAGGCAAGGGCCAGAACTGGAACCCAGACAGGATAAGGCAAGACTCGGAGCTGGATTAAAACTGGGACTGGGACCCAGAAATGCAAGGCAAGGCAAAACATGGAAGTAGATTAAAAGTGGGTCCAGAAAAAGGCAAGACAAGGACAAGGCATGGACTGGATCCGGACAGGACTAGACTGAAAGAGTCAACAAAAAGCACAACTAGACAGGCAAGACAGGGTAGGAGCTAGGCAACAAGAATAACAGAAGCAAGACAATAAACAAGGCAGGGACAGGATTCAGGATTCTCAAACAGGCTGGGCTGGAACAGGATTCAGGATTCTCGAATGGGCTGGGCTTGGCTTGGCTGGAACTAAATTCTGGAACGGGCTTGGCTTGACGAACCGGATTCTGGAACGGGCTTGGCTTGGCTAGAACTGGACTCTGGAACGGGCTTGGCTTGACTGGAACTGGATTCTGGAATGGGCTTGGTTTGACTTCACTGGAACCAGACTCTGGAACGGGCTTGGCTGGAACTGGATTCTGGAATGGGCTTGGTTTGACTTGACTGGAACCGGATTCTGGAATGGGCTTGGCTAGGCTGGAACAGGATACTGAAAGGGACTTGGCTTAGCAGGGAACTAGGACAGAACTAGCTCAAACATTGAGCAGGAGCAGAACTTGGCTCAAACACACACAGAAACAGAACTTGGCAGAAACAGAGCTCAAGAGCCAGGAAGCAAACATGGCAGGCAAAGGATTAAGTAGACTAAGGGAAGACAAACAAAGAAGCAATGTGCTTACCAGCACCCACAGCTGGATAGCAGTGAAGTAATCAGGTATGATGCTGGCTTCTACAGACTCAGAATAAACAGACAAGAACCACAAACACCGGAAACAGAACAGGGAATACATAAACAGAGCTTCGCTAAACACAGAGGTTGGCTTAAACACAGAGCTTAACTATAGCAAGAGTCAAAAGCAGGGCTAGACTAAAAGCAGGAACCAAGGGTAGAATCAAACAGATACAGACACCAAGGGCAGGGTGTGGCTCTATAGCCAGGCTTTCAGGAAACAAGATTCAAAAGCAAACTCACAGAAACAAAGGAAAGCATTGAAACACAAGACTCAGAGAAACACAGAACAGACCTTCAGGAACAAAGCCAAGCAGGGATATGACCTATACAGGTAACACAGAGGCAAATTAAGAGACTCCCCTTGCAAAGGCAATGTAGGAAAGCTCCCTGGGTCCTTATAAAGCAGTAGGCTGATTATGTCACAAGTAGGAAAAGAAGCAGGGAGACTAAAGCGAGGCTTGGCTAACAGGAAGAACAACAATAGGAAATGAAGCAGACTGGAGAAGTCACAGAGCTAGATACAGAGAAACAGTAGAACATAAGGGCACGGCCACAACCGTGACACATTGCAAGAATTGTCAGTAGTATTCATGAGAAGTTTAACCTGCATATAAGTAAAATTGTAAGTACAGTTACAGACAATTCAAGCAACTTTAAAAAGGCATCGAAAGAGTAATGAAGGTTGATTCTGATTCTGATGATGATAGTTGTAATGAAAATGTCAGTGATTCTGAGCAACTATCCCTGATTAACCCGTTAGTGTCCAATGTTCCCATAATAAGCCATATGGGAACATATTGATTTGTTCCATATGGGAACATTGGGCACTAATGGGTTAATGTCAGTGAGATTCTAAACTTGCCTCTGTCAGCAGTGTTAGCACTGGGGCCTGTGCTGATGTTAGCATGATATAGCTACCAAGATATGTCAGGAGTATGTCGTACGTTGAACCTTGTAGCAACAACAGATGCTGATCTTACATGAGTTGGCAGCTAGCAGTACAATGGTTTGTGTCACATTACATTTATGCAGGTGAAACAATTGCTATACCATGCCCAACTAAATGGAATTCAACAAATGATGCAGTAGCTAGACTGCTTAAGTTGAGTGATAAGCTAGCCAAAATTTGTGAAAAGCTGGGACTGCCAAAATGTAGGCACATGGAGTGGGAATTTTTGAAAGGATATGCAAAAGCTATGGAACCACTAGCACACTGTTTAGATGAATTACAGGGAGACCATGAATGTTTCTATGGCATGTTATTGCCAAAGTCAGTTCAATTTCATTTTAAAAGGAAATTACCTTTTGACAATTTTCTCTACTGTACTCCACTAGTGAACACTGTCTGGAATTGGAACTCATTTCAAGCATTTACTGGCCTTTGATCCAAATGACACGACTGGTGCAACCATAAGAGATGCCATCCTTGCTACTATTTGTGTTCTGCAGTATAAACTGAATTGGGTTCCTCCAGAAAAAAAAAAAGAGAAGAGTTCACCCAGTTGTTTGTTGACACCATTGTAAGGGCTAATGGAGGAGATAGTCAGTCTGATAGTCAAACCACAGAAAGACTATGACTATGGTTACGATGAGCCAGGTGACAGAGAAGATCAGTGGAACTCCAAATTCTTCTGTTACTTTTAAACTCCAGCAATGAACTACCTTGCTGATCAAAGTTCTTCAGTTCATGGTTTGCATTCATTTGCTGCTATAAAAAAAAAACTCATTAGAGTCAATACAATGCTTCCTACATCAGTTCCAGGGAAATGACTGTTCGGTGTGGCTGGGCAAACAGAACTCCGTGTTGTAAAAGACTAACAGACCACATGTTTGAGAAACTTCTACTATTGAAACAAAACAAGCTTTAGAACAATTTATTTGTTATTTTTCGAAAGATGATGATTTTCAATTTGAAAGCACAACTGGCTTACTGATTTCAAATTCATTTTGCACTTAGTGATTTTGGATTTTGATTTGAAATCTTTGTCAATTGATCTCTCCAAGTGTCTCATCAGGTCCATTCTAATTTTCTTGAAGAGGGTCTTGATGATAAGTAGCAGGATCAATGTGGTCCCTACAGGACTTTAGGTACTAATCAGCTGACATCTTGATTTCCCTGGCACATAAAACAAGGTCAAAATCACTCCTAGATGTCCCCCAGTAGATGGTTATGAGCTAAAATAACTGCAAGACTTTGAAGCTAAAAGGCTTCAGAGCTAGTAATTGCTCCCAGCTTTCCTCTTCCATATTCTTACTGGTTATACAGTACAGATGCTCATCTTGAAGTTCAAATAAAGGTTTGTTGGCTCAAGTCATTCTTGCTCTGTTCCTCCTCTATACATGTTAGATCTGCTCAAATGAAATTGAAATGAGTTATCTTCTCATCTGGGTTTGCCTCAGCTAGGGTCACCCTTGTCTTGTTTTTTACTTGCCCGTAACTTGGCTCATAAAGGTTTTCATTCATAGTAACATTTATTTTCTCTTCTCTTCACTGTCACCGGGAGTTCCAGATTTTTCAGGATGTTATGAAGAGCTCCCAGCTGATCCTTCATGTAACTGCCCTCCACATGCAAGCCTATAATTTGCCCAACAGGTATTTAAACTGTGGATGAGCTCATCTAAGCACAACTGAGTAGGCTAGAAATGAAGGAAAGTCAGGCTGGAGGTCCCAATTTGCATGAATGTGATTTGGTATTGCTAGGATCCCTCATGGACACACATTAGTGAATCGCAGCCCAGCTCACTAAATTTTGATGTAATAAACTTTTTGTGCTTCTGGAATCAGTCGGAATGGTAGAGTGTTCCTTGCCGAACAGAGCACCAGAGATTTACACTTCCATCCTTCTCTCCTGTTTTTCCTTCCCTCGACTCTCTGCAGGGCAGTTATTGAATAAAGTGGCACCCAGGGCAAAGGCTGCTTTCAGCATCTCTATTCTATTTTGGGCTTGTGTGTTTTCAGATGTACTGATTGACACAAAATGAAAGCATAGCAGCACTCACAGCTTGGCACCTAAAGCTGTCTCCCTGCTTGCTCATCCCTTGTCACATCCCTACTTCTCTGTTCCTTCTCATTCTTCTCCCTTGCTTTCAGTTCTTCTAGCAGCATGGGAACAGGATTTTCGCCATCTACTCTGCCTCCTTCCAGTCAGCATGAGTCAATTCCACAGTCTTCTTTTCCTGTTCCATACACGCAGGTTCTTTGCAGCAAAGCTCTTTCCCTTTCCAACCTTGCTATTTTTTCTCTCTCCAGCCCATATGAACAAGCTCCTTGCTACAAGTTATTTTCTGTTTCTGTCTTTTATGAGCCATCTACTCATTGCTACTCCTTTAATTGGGGAACCATTATCATATTGCAGCTGCTCAGGGTACAAAGGTATTAGATATACTAGGCAAACTTCAGCCTCCCTGTAAAGTACATACCGATTGTTTTTTGAGTTAGTGTGATTGTCAGGACTTATTGTTTTGCCTTGACTCCAGCTGCTCTTTGACACCCCCTAAAAGCTACCACCCTAGGAGGCCACCTACTCTACCTAGTGGTGGAACCGGTCCTGCAACTGCTGTGGATGTATAACCATGGTGAGCTCAGTTGAGAAACACTGACCTAAAGACACCTTTGTGGTATATTTACAAGGAGACAAGTAATATGATTCCCCTTAATCTCTTTACATAAAGGATTTTATTGATATGACTACAAAATGAATTTTGTAGTTGTTTTTTTTACCTGTACTTGAGATACATTACTGCATGTATACAATGGACCAGCTTCAGGGGGTAGAAAAAAAATCAAAGTAAACAAATTCCACCCACATAGTAGATATTATGTGAGCGCAGAATCAAATTACACAATATGGACACATTTCCTATTAGCAAATGCTACTTGTTGAAACTACTTTTTATATACTTCCTCTTCCTTCTCATCCTAATAATTACATAAATACAGTGATTATAGGAAAGGACCAAGGATCAGAATTTAGTAAATCATGGAACATATTTACTAAGGTGAATGCAGGAGATGTGCCCTATATCTGCCCTGGAATTATGACACAGGGCAGATTCTCACCACATAGGCACTGTGTTACACGAAGTGCCAGACAGTGCGGGAGCATCTGCACCATCAAGCACTGCGTATATCACAGTGTCAGCAACACAAAAACTGATCCATCCCCTCAAGAATCATGACTCCCCCACCCAACCCCCCAATGAGGAAGACCCCCTTGCAAACAACAGCCTCCTACCCAACCATCCCCCAATGCGCAAGACAGTCCAGCAAACAAGAGATCCCCATCTGACCCCCCCCCCAATCAAGACTCCACACCTGATCCCTACTTGACCTCCCCCTTGATCCCCTACTCAGGCCTACTAGCCCACCATTGATAGCCCCTGGGTGTCCTTTGGGTCTAGAGGGGCCTGGGAGTGGGGGGATGGTCAGGTAGGGATCAGGTGAAGGGCTCTTGATCGGGGAAGGTCTGTCTAGGTGAGAGGGTCTTGCTGATTGGAGGGATTTGGTGGGAGACTTTTGTTTGTGGTGATGTCTTGCCCATTAGGAAGGGGTCAGGTAGGGGATCTCTTTTTTGTAGGGATGTCTGGCTCATTGAGGGGATTGGGTGGGGAGCTCTTGTTTGTGTGGGGTCTTCCTCATTAGGGTGTCAGTTGAGGGGGCTTTTGTTTGTAGAGTGTCTTACTCATTTGAGGGGTTGGGTGGGGGATTTGTGATTGGTGGACGCATGGGGGGAACAGAAGAGTGGCCGAAGGTAGCTATTGATAGCTGTGTTGCCCCTACCGCCTCCTCTTTAGGTGCCAGTATTTGCAGAATATGATTGGCAGTCATTACAGCTGGTGAGTGGGTCATGACCGAGGCACTAGCTGTCACGTCAGCTCCACCCCATTCACATCCACTCACTGTCCATTTAGGCATCAAGCAGCTAGCATAGGACTTTTACCACACTGGCTGTTCTAACACATATTACACTTTAATGCAGATGTGCACTAATGTTTGACACACAGTAACACCTGCACTCTGCTGAGTGCTTCTTAGTAAACATGCTCCCATATTTTTTATGATTTGTAAGACAAAAATATACATCAGGTAGCAGTTGCATTCAATCTGTCAAATGACAGATTGCAACTGAAATGTATTATTGGTTAATGTACAAATCAAAATGGCATACTGGTCACAATTAGGATAATAAAGCTATGGAATATTTGCATTGATGTTGTTAGTGAAGATGAGATAACGTTGATTTTGAGATCTTTGCAACTGCCCATCTCTTCTGATGATTTTGCTCACTGTTGGTTAACCGAGCAAGTGAATTGAAACTCCTGTGTCAGAACAGGTAGAAGAATTCAATCTTGGCAGTGAAGACATACCCTGGTGCTGACTGTGGATTGGATCATCAGTTACTGGTAACCACAGTTAAACTCTGATTCTGCAACATCAAACAATCGGCAGTTGCAAAGAGATTTGATACAGACAAGATCAGCGCTAGCTACGCAGTTGAACTAAAGAACAGATTTGACCATCTCCCCATGGAAGAAGGACACCCAGATGAACAGTGGGAAGCAGGGCCACTGAGAGACTGGGTCAGACCTGGGACAAGGCCGCCCCCCCCCCCCCCACCCGAGGTCGCCAGGCCCCCCCTCCATCCACCACTGGGCCCTCTCTCCACCCCCGGGCCCTCTGCACTGACCTTAAGCGCCTCACCTTTGAAAGCACCAGCAAGCAGCGGCAGACCACTCCTTCCTTCTGTGTCCCGCCCTTTTGGAAGTTATGTCAGGCGAGGGCAGGACATGGAAGGAAGGAGTGGTCTGCTGCTGCTTGCTGTCCTTTCGAAGGTGAGGCCGAGGCGCTTAAATTCAATACCAGGGAGCGACGGAGGGTGGGCGGGTTGGATTGCGGTGGCGGCACTGATCCCCACCCCCCCCCCCCGGAGGCCTGGGCCTGGGGAATTTTGTCCCCCCTGTCCCCCCCCTCTCGGCTGCCCTGGTGGGAAGCAGTGAAAATGCACATTATCGAAACAGCATTAGAACATATCCCATACATGAAACCATCAAAATCAGCCCAGTGGATTTCTGACTCAACCATCAGCACTGCAGATGAGAGAAGGAAGGTCAAAGCTACTGGGAACAGAGAAGATTTCAGAAGTTTAAATGCAGAATTCCAAAGAGAGGCCAGAATTGACAAACAGAACTACTGGAATGGACAGTGCCAGAAGATGGAGGAAGTGAATAGGAAAGGTCACATATGAGAACTGTACACCCATGTGAAGAGGGCATGGTCAACATTCACAGCCCGCAAGGCAACAGTTCATGGCCAGGAACTTTATTACCAGCCAGCAATACATGATCGGTGAAAAAAATATACAGAGAAGTTATATGAAGGTGAACAACACAACCACCTTATAGACAAGGATGAGACACTGGAGGTGGAACCAAATATTCTGGAAGAAGAAGTCATGTGGGCAAAGAAGCAATTAGTCAACCAAAAAGCCCCAGGAATTGATGGCATACCAACAGAATTGCTCAAGCTCATACCAGTGCAGCATTAACAGCATTATGCCAATGTATATGGAACACATGTGAGTGGCCAAAAGATTGAAAAAAGATCAGTTTTCATCCCAGTTCCAAAGAAGGGGGGATACAAAGGACTGAACAAATTACTGCATCATAGCTCTGATACCACATGCAAGCAAAATCTTGTTGAAGATCATTTAACAGTGCTTCAGTATAACCATCGACAGGTACTTGTCAGATGTGCAAGCTGGCTTCAGGAAAGGCAGAGGCACTCGTGATCATATTGCCAACCTTCGATGGATTATGGAAAAAGCTAGGGAGTACCAGAAAGATCTCTACATGTGTTTTATCGATGTGCTTGAGCACAACAAGCTCTGGACCTGCCTGAAGGAGATGCGCATACCAGCTCACTTGACTGAACACAAAAGATCACTCTATCAAGATCAAGAAGCTACAGTCCGAACACCATATGGAGACACAGATTGGTTCAAGATTGGAAAGGGCACACAACAAGGATGCATACTGTCACCAGCAGCTTTCAACATGTATGCTGAAACTGTCATGTGACGAGCAGGCCTGGATGAGTCCAAGATTGGCATGAAAATAGGTGGCAGAAACATCAACAACCTCTGATATGCTGATGATACCACCCTGCTGGCTGAAAATAAGAAGGATCTTGAACATCTGATTAGGAAAGTCAAAGAAGAGAGTGAGAAGGTTGGACTGCACCTGAACATCAAAAAGACAAAAATCATGACATCAGCAAAAAATGTGAATGTTGACATCAAGAACAACAATGAAGAACTTAAAGTTGTCAAAGATTTCATCTATCCTGGTTCCACAATTAATCACTATGATGAGTGCAAACCTGAGATCAAGAGATGGCTGACACTTGGAAGAAGTGCGATGGTCTGAATGAACAACATCTGGAAGTCCAAGGGCATCAGCCTAGCGACTATATGTAGATTGGTCAGTGCAATAATTTTCCCAATAGCAACATATGGCTGTGAATCTTGGACGCTGAGAAAGGCAGACAGGTGAAACATTGATGCATTTGAATTATGGTGCTGGAGACGACTGTTACATATCCCATGGACAGCCAAAATAATAAACCACACAGTTCTGGAACATATCAAACCAAAACTCTAGCTGGAGGCCAAGGTAGCAAAACAAAAGCTCTCCTATTTTGGTCACATCATGCGAAGCAAGTCCCTCGAAAAAGACATCATGCTTGTAATGGTTAGTGGCAAAAGAAAAAGAGGATGCCCAAGAATTCACAGGATAGACACTATCAAGGAAGATACTGGAATGAATATAGCACAACTGAAAGAAGTTGTGAGAAATCAGAAGGCATGGCAAACACTGATCCATAGAGTGACCGAGTGCCGTACTCGACTGACTGGATAAGGAAGGGAGAAATTAAACTATTACCTGCTCTTACTGCCATAGTTAATGCTTCCACCTCCCCCCCTCCCGCCGCCGCCTACCTTCGCTTTTGCTGGCGGGGGACCCCAATCCCCGCCAGCCGACGTCCTCTCCGTCCTGCTGCAGTCAAAAAAGTCTTCTTCCTTCTGTTGCATGCTGACGTCCTGCATGTTGTACGTGCAGGACGTCAGACTCAGAGAACAGAACGTTCTGTTCTCTGAGTCTGACGTCCTGCACGTACAACGTGCAGGACGTCAGCATGCAACAGAAGGAAGAAGACTTTTTTGACTGCAGCAGGACGGAGAGGACGTCGGCTGGCGGGGATTGGGGTCCCCCGCCAGCAAAAATAAAGGTAGGCGGCAGCGGGGGCGGGTTCGCCGGGAGGGGGGTCCAGGCTGAAATCTACAGGGGCCCAGGCCCCCTCAGGCCCCACGTAGCTACGCCACTGCTCTGCAGCAAGTTTCTCTTCATAGGCTCTTTTAGCCTTATTTATTAATGCTTTGCATCTGACTTGTCAGTGCTTATGTTGCTTCTTATTTTCTTCATTTGTGTCCTTTTTCCATTCTTTGAAGGACAATCTTTTGGCTGTAATAGCCTCTTTTACTTCACCTTTTAACCATGCTGTCTGATATTTTCTCTTCTTTCCACCTTTGCAAATACATGGAATGCATCTGGACTGGGCTTCCAAGATGGTATTTTTGAATAACGTCCACGCCTGATTTAGTGTCCTAACCTTTGCAGACGATCCTTTTAGTTTCTTTTTAACCATTTTCCTCATTGTAATATAGTCACCCTTTCGAAAATTAAATGCAGCTACAGTAGGTTTCCTTTGCGGGTTCATCCCAGATAGTAGCTCAGATTTGATCATGTTATGATCACTGTTTCCAAGGAGACCCAACACCACCACCTCTCGCACTATGCCCTGCATGCCACCAAGGACCAGATCCAAAATGGCTCCCCCTCTTGTCGGTTCCTGGATCAGCTGCTCCAAGAAGCAGTCGTTTATTACATCTAGAAATTTTATCTCCCTGGCACTCCCTGATGTAACACTTATCCAGTCAATATCAGGGTAATTAAAATCACCCATTATTAAAGAGTTACCCAATTAGTCAGCTTTCCTGATCTCTGTAATCATTTCTTCAAACCTGCCAACTCTACAAAAAACTGAACAAAAATTGTAAAAATATAGCAATATTATTGCAAATCAAGAATATGAGTGATGGGGATGCATTAGTAACCTTTACTCAGAAGTGCTTCAAATATGTATTCTTACCCTGTTGTATTAAAAAATATTTTCTATAATGTTGAAACTCCTTGAATGGCTATCAGTCCACCTTCATGTTATTAACTGAGCAATTGTCATCAGTTGTTTTTATACTCATATATGCTATCATCTGACTCCAAAAATCAATCAGTATCAACAACATTTTTGTATGAATAATATTTACTCCACTTGTTATGTTTATGGGTTCATCGAACAAATTTCAAAAATTCACAGAACAAGAAGCAATCTGCTTAGAATCCAGATTATTTTCCTTCATTTCATAAATTCCACACTAACATGTAGCAACTTGCGTTAATGTTAACATGGCTAATGCATTATTTTGTGAATAGGCTTCACTGGACAGCTATTTACATTAAGGAATGGTGATGCCAGTTGTGCCATTTAACTAATATAAATGCCGAGAATCACAGAGGGTTTTGACTTCTGCTCTTTTTGTTTTTCTGATGGCCTATTGCTTGCTGGTGTAGATCGAAGGGCATGCTTCATTTTGATTGTCATGGCAGAAGTACATAAAAGAGATAATTCTATAATTGTGCATCTATAAATAGGCACCAAGAGGATTCCTGTTAAAAGTTTATTCTATAAAGGAACATAGATAGGTGTGGCAAATATAAGCACCTATAATTTAGAAGTGATCACTGACACTAGCCATAGAGTTGGCATAAGTACATAACACAATATTCCTGCCCATGCTTCACCCAGACTCCTATGTCTGTCCTCATTTGGATTTCAGGGCTCTGTTCTTTCCTGGTTTTCTTCTTATCTCTCCCAATGCTACTCCCCCACTTCTATCCCACTTTCAGTTGATGTACCACAGGGCTTTGTCTTGGGATCTCTTCTTTTCTCCATCTATACTTCTTCCCTTGGTGCTCTGATCTCCTCCCATGGTTTTCAGTATCAGTTTTATGCTGATGACTCCAAGATCTACCTCTTCACACCAGGAATTTCAGCAGGAATCTAGGCTCCAGTCAGCCTGCCTGTCTGACATTGCTGCCTGGATGTCTCACCGCCATCTGAAACTAAACATGGCCAAGACTGAGCTTCTTATCTTTCACCCTATACCCACCTCATCCCCTCCCTCATTCTCTATCTCTGTGGATAACACTCTCATCCTCCCTGTATCATCAGCTCGCAACCTTGGGGTCATCTTTGACTCCTCCCTCTCTCTTTCTCTGCACATATCCAATAGACTGCTCAAACCTGTTGTTTCTTCCTCTATAATATCACCAAAATGTATTCCTTCCTTTCTGAGCACACTATCAAAACTCTTATCCACACTCTTATCACCGCTCGCTTAGACTATTGCAACTTGCTTCTCACAGGTCTCCTACTAAGCCATTTCTTTCCCCTTCAATCCATTCAAAATTCTGCTGCATGACTTATATTCTGCCAGTGTTGCTATGCTTATATTAACCCTCTCCTCATGCCACTTCATTGGCTCCCTATCCATTTCCACAAACAGTTCAAACTCCTCTTATTGACTTACAAGTGCATTCACTCTGCAGCTCCTCAGTACCTCTCCACTCTTACCTTTCCCTACACTCCTCCTTGGGAACTCTGTTCATCTGGTAAATCTCCCTTATCTGTACCCTTCTCCTCCACTGCAAACTCCAGACTCTGTTCCTTTTATTTTGTTGCACAATACGCCTAGAATAGACTTCCTGAGCCAGTATGTTAAGCTCCATATCTGGACATCTTCAAATCTAGGCTACAAGCCTACATTTTTGAGGCTGCTTTTAACTCCTAACCCTATTCACGTGTTCAGTACCCATGCCTGTTTTATCATTCTCATCTTAAGTAATTCCCTTATCCCTTATTTGTCCTGTTTGTATGTCCTGATTATATTGTAAGCTCTTTCGAGCAGGGACTGTCTCTTCATGTTCAAGTGTACAACGCTGCATATGTCTAGTAGCGCTATAGAAATAAGTAGTAGTTGTTGTAGTAGTAGTAGTATGTTTACACCTATCTGTAAAATACATGCTATGTAAGATATGCACATATTCACAGAATGCCACTTAGCAGTGCCGTAGCTAGGTGGGGCCACGGAGGCCTGGGCCCCCTCAAATTTCTTCTGGGCCCCTGGTTTTGCAGGCGGGGGTCCCCAACCCCCGCAAGCTGAAGCCTTCATCCAGCGCCGGTCTCCAGCGCCACTGCGTTGCCTTCCCTGCTCTCTCTTCCCTTCACGTCCTTTTAGTGAAACTGAGGACGTGAGGGGAAGAGAGAGCAAGGCAGGCAACGTGACGGCATTTGCAGCGGCGAGGCAGCGGGGAGTGGCGAGGTGGCGGTGGAAGGGGGCGGTGAGGTGGCACACCACCTCTGGCTCTGGTCCCCTCCCACCATGAGGTCTGGCTATGCCCCTGCCACTTACAAGGAATTTTGGCATTTACATGCATACATATATATGTGTACATGGCATTTGGCATATAAATGTTAGCACTTGCTTTATAGAATGACCTCCAAAATGCTTTGCTCCTAGGCCTTTGGTCTTTCTCTTTCTTGTGATGAGCTTCTAGCAGGATAATGACAACCTAATTAGTAGGAAGTCACAGCACATATTTTCTTTTTAAGATAATGTGTGTGGACTTTTAGCATACTCTGATGAAATTTGCTGGAAATGTGTAAAGGAGATTTATCTTTTCTGCTACTGCTGTGCTACTACCTGTCTGAATTTTTGCTGTGGAAGCTTGTAGTGTTGGAACTTACTGAAGAGAGCATAAGTTTGTGCTAAATAAAACTGGCATTACTGCAACCATCATTTATGGTTTGGACTGCACTCATTTCCAGGGTTTGAAATCAAAGAAGATGAAGGCTGCCTTACAATTGTCTCTGTCTGAAAAGGCAATCCACTTATCCCTGGATTTTATATATGGCGACTAAAGCTGTGTGTGCAAATCAGCATGCACTGACGATTTGCACATGCAACTTAATGAGCTAATCAGCACCAATTGTTATTAATTGGTCTTGAGAGTTACGCACACATCATATTCTATAATGATGTGCGTGAAAATCCTATAATGCATAATTTCAAGGGGGCGTTCCCAGAATTTGCACGTATTGTTACAGAATAGATTTGATCAGCACCTAAAGTTAGGCGCCATTTATGCACTTACCCCCAAATTCTATATATGGCGCCTTATGTGTGTAATTTGGCCACATGGTCAAATTACACTCACAACTTAACAAGCCAATCAGTGCCAATACTTAGTACTTAACAACCAATTAGCAACACTAATTGGCTTTAATTAGAATTAACATGCACAACTTTCTAGTGTGTATTATGAACCATTGACAGTACTTTGGTTCAGGGCTCAAATCCTCCTTCAAAATGACAGGCCCTAGGTTTGTGTGACACTGGCTTGACTTTCAGTGCAGTACCAAGGCACATGATCTGTTGAGATACCTTGGTACAAGCCAGAATGAGGAACGGGCGTAGGTGGAAAGATAGATTAACATGGTGCTGCAACATGGTGGTTACAGATGTTCTGCAGTTGCAAAGCCAGATAACTCCAGAGCAATACAAAGGCATAATAACATTCTAACTTTTGCTTTCCATTCCTTTCCTAATAATTCCTAACATTCTATTTGCTTTCTTAGGCAGTGCTGTACACTGAGCAGACAGTTTCAACGTAGCATCCACGATAACACCTAGATCCTTTTCCTGGGTGGTGACGCCTAATATGGAACCTTGCATCAGGTAGCAATGGTTAGGTTTCCTCTTTCTCAAATGCATCACTTTGCACTTGCTTATATTAAACATCATCTGCCATTTGGATGCCCAGTCCCCCAATCTCGTAAGGTCCTCTTGCAATTTTTCACAATCCTCTTCAGATTTAACAACTTTGAATAACTTGGTGTCATCAGCAAATTTAATTACCTCACTAGTTATTTCCATCTATAGATCATTTATAAATGTTAAAAAGAAACAGCGGTCCCAGCACAGACCCCTATTATGAAAGCTAGTGTACACTAATGGACATTAGAGTGCACTAAGGGCCCTGTTTATTAAGGTGTGTTAGCATTTTTAACGCAACTACAATTAGCGCATTTGCTAACCACGTAGGCGCCTATAGGGATATTGTAGGCGCGTACATGGTTAACACGCATACATAGTTAACGCGTGTTAAAAATGCTAACACACCTATAATGTAGCTTAGTAAACAGGGCCCCAAGTGCTATGTGCCCCATAGGTATAAAATAGGATGCCCAACACTTAGCACACACTAAGCTTCAGTGTGCAGAATTTTGCAGAATTTCCAGTTTTTCTGTGTAGAATTCCCCCAAGAGTAATTCTGTAGCCTATAACTAATCAAAATCTAGTTATATCGCAACATAGGAACAAAAAAAATGTACAAAAAATGTTTTCCCTCCCCTGAGTTTGACTACAACAGAATCATACTAACTAAGGTACTATTGAAAATGATTGGAAGTGCCAACACCATCCAAACTACTTGTCGCGCAGCACACACCGCACCTAAGAATCTGGCTTCCATGCTATTGACAATAACACCACAACCATCAAAGCCCAGGGTAACCTCCTCGCGCCAGACTCTCACAAGCAAAACTCTACTCTTCAGTGGCAGTGGCACTGGTTGAGAGGAGGGATTTGCCGCTTTTAAAGGCCGCAGCTGCAAAGACTCCGCCCCCGTCCTGCTGCGTAATTCGCAGTGACCAGCTGGAGTCCCAGCCGGCACGTCACAGGAGAGAGAGAGAGCGTGTGAGAGAGAGATTAGCGCTAAGCATTTGGCAGTCGACGGAGCAGCAGTGTGACGTATCACGTGCTAGTGGTGGCTCAGGCAGCGGACTGTTGCAGGCTGGAGAAACTGAAGTGGTGGTAGTAGCTTGGGAAAGCGGAACCTTCTTCCAGAGAGACGCGCGCACTTGAATTCTGTTGCTGGTGCGAGACGCCGAAGACCGTTTCACTCCCCCTCCTTTCTGTCCAGAAGGGAAGGGGAACCGTTCGTTAAAGTAACCTCAGAACCCGGAGCCTGTGGCACGCGGATAAGCAACCAAGCGCGCGAGAGAAGCGACTTCGCGAGGACGGAGGAGGTGGGGGTTTGTTTGGTCGGTGTGTCCCCAGCAGCCTCACAGAGGTGAGTGTTCCTTCCTCCAGTCCGCACAGAGCCTGCGTCTACGTCCTGGTTATCGGTCAGTAGCAGTGCCGCCGCCGGAGAGGAGTGGCTTTAGTTTGAGCAGCTCGCAGTACACGGTTTACCTCTGTCCGGAGGCGGTGGGGGTACAAAAGTACGTTCGGATTCCGACACACACAGAGGCATATTTTCAAAGCACTTTGGGAGGCTAAGTTCCATAGGTTTCTATGGAACTTTGGGAGGCTAAGTGCTTTGAAAATGAGCCCCACAGTCTCTGAGCTTGTCAATAACGCCCCCCCCCCCCCCCACACCACACCACACACTTTCTCACTCTTTCCAAGGAGGTTTAATGCTCTACTCACCGGCACTAGCTAGTATCAAGTGACACTGGGAACTCTTACCATTCTGCCATAATAATACACTCAACTGTTTCTTCGGCCACTTCTCGGTGTACGCTGGTTCCAAAGGTTGCTCTATGCTCTGGAGCTCAGTAGTTTTGGGGTGTATAACTTCATAGTCTCCCTTTGCACTGGCTGTACCAAACGTAGGATACAGAAGCATCTCGTGGGTGGTTGGCAATTTGGCATGCTTGTAGCATAAACGTAAAAAAGTTAAGATGTGAACATTTTCTTTGTGGAAGCTGATTACGAATGGTGTCTGGCCTGAGGTTTCTGTAGTGACAGGTGTGTGTCTGCGTTGTACGGGATGATCAGTAAATGCATATCCCATGAAGCTAGTCAACATAAGTATATTTAGTGGTTTGGGGTATACAACAAGTAATTATATATAACTATTCTGTCGATCACAGCATACTTCTCGATACCCTGGCCTCACTTGGATTCCAGGGCTCTGTCCTTTCCTGGTTCTCTTCCTACCTCTCCCTCCACACCTTTAGTGTTCACTCTGGTGGATCCTCTTCTACTTCTATCCCTCTGCCTGTCGGCGTACCTCAGGGTTCTGTTCTTGGACCTCTCCTCTTTTCTATCTACACTTCTTCCCTTGGTTCATTAATCTCATCCCATGGCTTTTCCTACCATCTCTATGCTGATGACTCCCAGATCTACCTTTCTAACCCTGATATCTCACCTTGCATCCAAACCAAAGTTTCAGCGTGCTTGTCTGACATTGCTGTCTGGATGTCTCAACGCCACCTGAAATTAAATATGACCAAAATCGAGCTTCTCATTTTCCTCCCCAAACCCACCTCCCCACTCCCCCCGTTTTCTATTTCTGTTGATGGCTCTCTCATTCTCCCTGTCTCCTTAGCTCGAAACCTTGGGGTCATCTTTGACTCTTCTCTCTCCTTCTCTGCTCATATCCAACAGATTGCCAAGACCTGTCGTTTCTTTCTTTGCAACATCCGTAAAATCCGCCCCTTTCTTTCCGAGCACTCTACCAAAACCCTCATCCACACCCTTGTCACCTCTCGTTTATCTGCTTCTTGCTGGCGTCCCACTTAGTCACCTCTCCCCCCTCCAGACGGTTCAAAACTCTGCTGCCCGTCTCGTCTTCCGCCAGGGTCGCTTTACTCATACTACCCCTCTCCTCAAGACCCTTCACTGGCTCCCTATCCGTTTTCGCATCCTGTTCAAACTTCTTCTACTAACCTATAAATGTACTCACTCTGCTGCTCCCCAGTATCTCTCCACACTCGTCCTTCCCTACACCCCTTCCCGTGCACTCCGCTCCATGGATAAATCCTTCTTATCTGTTCCCTTCTCCACTACTGCCAACTCCAGACTTCGCGCCTTCTGTCTCGCTGCACCTTACGCCTGGAACAAACTTCCTGAGCCCCTACGTCTTGCCCCATCCTTGGCCACCTTTAAATCTAGACTGAAAGCCCACCTCTTTAACATTGCTTTTGACTTGTAACCACTTGTAACCACTCGCCTCCACCTACCCTCCTCTCTTCCTTCCCGTTCACATTAATTGATTTGATTTGCTTACTTTATTTATTTTTTGTCTATTAGATTGTAAGCTCTTTGAGCAGGGACTGTCTTTCTTCTATGTTTGTGCAGTGCTGCGTACGCCTTGTAGCGCTATAGAAATGCTAAATAGTAGTAGTAGTAGTAAAATAACAGTTGAAATGTGTTCAGTGTAGGCAGTAATAATGATGCCAATAGACTGATGCTTTTCTTGTGTTGAAGTCTATATGAAATGAATAATATGACCAGTAGCATTTTTTTTTTTGTTTAATTTTCAGACTCTGTATTATTAATCACTTGATATTGCAGTTTTACTGGCAACAAGCTAGGTAGAAACAAAAATCAGGCAATTTATATGTTAAGGAATGGAGGAGTAGCCTATTGATTAGTGCAGTGGACCTTCATCCTGGGGAACTGGGTTCGATTCCCACTGCAGCTCCTTATGATCTTGGACAAGTCACTTAACCCTCTAGTACCCCAGGTACAAATAAGTACCTGTATATAATATGTAACCCGCTTTGAATGTAGTTGCAAAAATTACAGAAAGGTGGTATATCAAGTCCCATTTCCTGTTAAGAAGGTTGAGGATTCCAAAATTGAGACCAGAAGAGATTACAAGTTGAGATCTGTCCTTTTTACAGTATGGTATCACCTCACTGTAGTTAAAGTACTTGTTACCAAGGGAAAGGGGACTGCCGTGAGAAAATTTAAATTTACTCGCTTCCTCATTGGACCATGGGTAGAGACTGGTGAGTGAAGATTACATATGCAGATGGAGTTATACAGTACACAGCAAGGCCCTCAATCCTGGGCATCCCAATATCAACTCATGGGGCTTTATCTTTTGAGAATTGTGTTCTCTGGTTACCATGAATGCAAACAACTCGCACAGGAAATTCAGTTGACTATAACTTTTTTTGCTATGCATAGTGAGGGTTAAAGCAATCCTGTCGTGATTTAACGACTTTGAATAACTTTGTGTCATCAGCAAATTTAATTACCTCGCTAGTTACTCCCATCTCTAAATCATTTATAAATATATTAAAAAGCAGCGGTCCTAGCACGGACCCCTGAGGAACCCCACTAACTACCCTTCTCCACTGTGAATACTGCCCATTTAACCTGATCTGGAAGGTTGTATTTTTGGTAGCGGTCACCTCATCTTGCAGAGGCGGTAAGCTTCAGGCCCTAGTAGCTGATCCACATTACACAAAGTTTCATCACAACAGAGTAGTTCTTATCTTGTACCCTAAGTTTCTTCGTAAAGTGGTGTTGGATTTCCATCTTATCAAGTCAATTGTTCTGTCAACATTTTTTCCAAAACATCATGCCCATCATAGTGAAAGTGCGCTGCATACCTTGGACTGCAAGCAAGCCTTAGCCTTCTATTTGGAGTGGACTAAAGCCCATAGACCACCCAGTTGTTTTGATTTTTGACCCGAAGAGGTTTGTAGTAGCTGTCGGCAAACACACTCTTTCCAGCTGGCTAGCAGATTGCATCTTCTTCACTTATGCCCAGGCTGGTCTGACTCTCTCGAGGGTCATGTCACGGCTCATAATGTCAGAGCCATGACTGTCAGTAGCCCACTTGATTGGCTTTCATTGAGGAGATTTGCAAAGCTGAGACGTGGTCTTTGGTCCACACATTCACATCTCACTATTGCCTTGAGCAGTATACCCAACAGCCAGTTCAGTCAGACAGTCCTGCAGAATTTTTTTGGTGTCTAGAATCCACCCTCCTATGCCTGATTTTTGTTCTGTTCCACGCTGCATCTTCTCAACCAGTTTGTATATAGTTTCTGGTTAATAGACTTTACGGCCTCGATGTTTCGAATCCCTATTGTCCTTGCATTGTTGTTTTTTCGGTGAGCCTATTTAAGGATGACTACATTGGGCCTGCTTCTCCTCTGAGAAAGTGAAGTTACTCACCTGTAGCAGGTGTTCTCAGAAGCTTGGGGCCTGGTCTCTCGGGACTTTGATTGCCAGTTGGTACTCCCAGCCAGGGACGTTTGCAACCATCTTTGGGAAGTCTCACTGGATTCATCAGAGTGAATGGAGGTAACTACCAATGTGAGTCTCCTTGGATGGGAAGCCCACTGTCTGGGTCATGTGGCACAGTGAACTTGATATCCTCTGGAGGTTCTTGGTCCATCAACCACCTGCAGGCTTCAACTGTACATTTGGAGTTCCGTCCCCTGTTTTGGGGGAATCCATTTTGGGTGATAGGCTACTGCTTTCAGCTCTTTCAGGACAAGCGGGGCCCCTGGTGTTCAAGTTGATGGTGATATGTGGCAATACCAAGGTGCAGTGTGGTTGTTCTTTTTTATTTTTTAAAAAATGTTCTAACCACAGAAGGGAGCAGGCCTTACAGGAGATAGATGACTACTGCTGCCCTGTCTACTGGAGATACCTCTTTTTCTACCTTGGCCATTGATAGCCTGGCTCTTGTGCAGGATTGCATGGCATCTTCACCTAATGCTCCTGGTGGTTCTGGACTGGCGTTGCCAACCGTAGTATGCCGACCTGGTGTGGCTGTTGGTGGCCAGTCTGCTTCCCCTGCTCATGGGCTAGTGGGAATAGAAGACCTGGATCTCTTCTGGCTTAAGGTTTGGCCATACAGAGGATTCACCTAGTGAGGTGGGTTTTTTTTTTGCATGCTGTTTATTTCTACACTGCTTTACATCCCTGGCCTATGTGTGGGTGCTGGGTGTTTGCTTCCCCCTTGGAAAGTGCAGGTTCCTGACCGCCTTGGTTTTTTGTAGCAAGGTAGTTTAGTTCTAAACTCTGAAGGTGTAGGTGGCTGCTCCCTCCAGCTTTTGAGGCAGGATTCTGGGCCTTACTGGCTGTGCTTGGGGACATGATCCGGTTTTTGAAGGGGTTTGCTCATGTGCTCCCTCTTGGTTGGGTCTGTCTGGTGCTTCCTTTGAGCCACTGAAGGTGGCTTCAATTAAGGACCTGATGTTGAAGGCAGTGTTCTTCCTGTAATTATCTTGGTCTGGAGAGTGACGGAGCTATATGCTCTGTCTTGCCAAAATCCATATCTTTCCTTCTCGGAGAATTCGGTGATTATCTACACAGTTCCCTCCTTTCTTCTTATGATTTCTCTGTTTCATGTGAACCAGGTGGTGTGTTTGCCTTCCATTATGGGCGAGGGTTCTATAGCCTCAGCTTGGATGCTGCACAAATGAGTTCCATCTCTAATCACCTGTTCTATGACTCTTGGAAGGGTCAGGTGGCTTCCAAACCCTGTATTGCTAAGTGGATCAAGGTGGCTATCGAGGTGATCTACAGATTTATAGGAATCGGAGTACGCCACTTGGGTTGAGAGCTCTCAGCTTGGGCACAGACAACCTCCTGGGCAGAAGCTTGGGCAGCCTCTCTGGAGGAGATTTTGCAGGGTGACGATGTGGCTGTCACCCCATTACAGGTTGGATGTGCTGGCCAGAGTCAGCTCACTTCTGGCAGAGCTGTCATTTCAGGGGGCTTTGTCTTCTGTTGCCCATTGAGTCTGCTTGGCTAGATCCCACTCATTCAGAATGGTACAGCCCCAGACGACAAGGAAGGTGAAATTGTTATACTTGATAATTTTCCTTTAGTCAGGCCACACTCTCCCTGAGACTGGCTCATTGAAGATTAAGGGATGCTCTACTCTCTCCCAACCCTTTAAATAATAATAATAAAAAAACCAACTTCAAATGCAAGGTAGCACATGCCACAGATGTGGTGGTAATGCTCCCTTGATGATGATTGCAGCTGCAGTAGTTGATGGGGCATGGGCTTGTAACATAGGGACCTGGCAGATGCACATTGGGGTTTTCCACTGAGCACCAGCAGATTACACCAGTGAGTCCACTGGAAGAGATCAATTTTTCTCTATCTTCTGGTAGGAGGGGATAACACCCACTCATCAGGATAGTATGGCTCACTTAAAGAAAAGGAATGGAAATTGTCATGCATTACATAATTTCACCTTTCTGAATGTTTTCTCTGGCAGTGGATGGTACACAGATACGATTTTTTTTTTTTTTAGTGAAAAATCTTTCTGAATGCTTTAATTCTAGAAAATACATTCACGCACTGTGGTTTGAGGTATAGGGCCTTGTTCCCTTGGGGAATTGTCTCTTTAGAGAGTAGGTTCTGATGGATTTAAGAATAAGGAGAAGAGAATTGCTTCTCAGTTTGTAATTTCTGTTTTAGAATAAGTGTGGGTTTGTGCCTCAGCTGAGCATCTTTCTGCCATGCCTGTTTAGCTTCCTTACAGAGCATAAAAATACAGAAGTAGCTAATTGGTTGCTTCAATCAGCACTGTCTCCTCTCTAGGTGTTATTTTTAGATATGGTACAGAATGAAGAAGCTTGAGAGACTCTTGTAAGGAAAAAGTGACTGTGCATATATATGGGTTTATGCTGATCTGTCTGCCATCAGAATATTTAGGGGTCTCTCTTTGCATTTATATAATGTCACACTGGTTAATAAATGAGCTTGTTTGTAAATATTGGGTGTCTGATTGCTAGTGAGAGTCGATGCTGTTTGTGTTCACCCCTCAGAGTTGCATTTCTTTACACTCATAAGGAGATTTTATCCCTTTGAGTTGGTTTAAGTAAGATGTACACTAGGTGAGGGACATCTTCAAGCAATGAGCAGACAAGGGAGCTAATGTAGTAACCTTGTGTTGGAGCCATGTACCAAAGCTCAGTGCGGCATTTGCTAATGCTAGCATAAATACATTTTGCTTCCCAGTTCAGTAATAAAATAAGTTGCATGTGTAATCCCTGGTAAATTAGATTTTGGATATTTCCTCAGGGGCATACTAAACTGCTGTGGAACTCTCCAGATTCACTGGGGGGGGGGGGGGGGGGGGAGAGGGAGGGAGAACAGCCACAGGGGGTGGGAATGCCCAGCCCAGAGGGAGGATTAGTAGAGCAATGATAGTAGGTGTCATTGTGGGATGGAGTTGGAAAGTGGTGGGATTAGTGAGCACATGGTCTTTGGTTGCCTTCACCTCCACCAGGACCCATGAGGAGCGTGTGTCCTGGACATGCCTAATAACCTAAGGGTGAATAAAGAGGAGGTTTTTGCCAACAAAAGCATTAACTGGAGTGTGAGGAGGGCTCCGGATGGGTAGAAAGGGTTTACTCAGCCCCAGGAGCAGATCAGCAAAGTGCTTGTTTGGTGCCAGCCTATGAGGAGAGAGTGTCCTGGACATGCCTAACAACCTAAGGGTGAATAAAGAGGAGGTTTTTGCCAACAAAAACATTAACTGGAGTGTGAGGAGGGCTCCGGATAGGTAGAAAGGGTCTACTCAGCCCCAGGAGCAGAACAGCAAAGTGCTTGTTTGGTGCCAGAGGCAATGAACTGCTGGCGGAAGGGCAGACAGGGAGCTCTTGTTCTGAGTGGGTTCGGCAGCTGGGTAAAAGCCCAGTGGGATGCTGCAAGTGTGGCAAGCACAGCCTTGGATTGTTCTGCCAGAAAGGATGGGTATTGGAGGACAGGTGGTGCTGTAAATATGTAAATACCATAGGATTATGAGAGACTGCTAATTTAGTGATTAGTACTTTTGCCAATAGTCTTGGACTGGCACAAAAACCTCTTTCAGCAAATTGAACTTTTTGATACTAAGGCCCAGTCCTGAGGTGGTCATCGAAGGTTCCCAGTGGCTTCAAGCACTGTGCTCAGTGCAGTCAAACCATCTCTGGAACTGACACCCATTCTTGGTGTTTGGGGCCAGAACACACCCCTTCCTGCTGTCTTTTTTTTTTTTTTTTTGCCTGCATATGGAGAAAAGAACCTGGGTGTCCAGAGAGGCTCAGAGAGAAAATCATTGGAGCCCAATCCGAATCGTCGATGTTGGCATCTGTCCCCATGGCTGCTAGACCCATGTCCGATACAGGGAGTGGGCATGCATCGAGCAGGACTTCACCTGCTTCGATGCTGTTCGCTTTGCAGGGCCCCCCAGGACCAGTCCGTATTGGACCCGACACCTAGTCCGCCTGGGGCTTTGATGACATCCTTGTCGGCACCGAGAAGTGTCGGCTTGGCATCAGCCAAAGACCAAGAAGCACAAGCATCAATTCTCCTTTGACGTATGGTATCAGGAGCACTGGGCATAGAGGGTTCTGGTCCCCTAGAAGCATTGGGAGGAGTGCTCTCCTTCCAACGGAGAGGTGCCGATATTGGGGTCTCCATGCAGTTAGGACCAGGCACTTGCACCGATCTCAACAGTTCAGCAGGCTGTCTCTGACCCAATGCCCCAGCCTTTCCATATATCATTCCTCAATGAGCGTATCCGGGCCGATATTGGGGTCTCCATGCAGTTAGGACCAGGCACTTGCACCGATCTCAACAGTTCAGCAGGCTGTCTCTGACCCAATGCCCCAGCCTTTCCATATATCATTCCTCAATGAGCGTATCCGGGCCATGCTCCAAGAGCATTTGGTGGGGCTTCTCCAACAGAATGCATTGGCATTTAGGGTGCTTGCGCAGCCATTCCTCTGCTTGCTGCCTCGCAGAGCCTTCAACCTGTAGTGAGGTCTCTGACACCAGTGCTGTGTGCAGTACCCGTGTCTTCAGCCACCCGTGCTGATACCCTCTTGTCGTCGATGGAGGAAGCTTTTGCCAGAGTCAAGGTTGGAGCCTACACCTCGACTCCCTTCCAGGCAAGGACATGGTTCCTCTCTCTTGAGGCAGGCTTGGTCTCATTCTTCCTATGAGGAGTTCTTTGCTGATACTGACACAGAGCACTCATGGGCATCTGAGGAGGATCCACGATACTTCTCTGAGGAGTAGTTCTATTGTATCCATTCTGGCCCCTTTCTACCTGAGGAAAGGAGGAAGTCTCCACCTGAGAGCCTTTCTTTCCCAGCTTTTGTTAGGGAGATGGCGGCTGCTATCCCTATTCATTTGGAGATCGAGGATGAGCCCAGGGCCGAGATGTTGGTCCCACTTCACAAGATCTTGTGAGATATTCAGGTGAAGAATTGGGAGTCCCCAAGAAGATTGACACCATGTATGGGATCCAGAGTTCCCCTGGGTTTGATAAGTCATAGTTGCCTCATCATTCCCTGGTGGTAGAATCCACGCTTAAAAGTGCCAGGAATTCTAGAGACTCTGCTTCAGTGCCCCCAGGCAGAGAAGCTGAAACCCTGGACTCTTTTGGACGGATGATGTAATGGGCCTCTTTGCTCATCTCCCGTATACATTCATACCAACTCTATATGTTCCACCAATTACTGAACTTGGTGCACAGTATGACTGGTTTGGCGGGTTCTCTCCCACCAGAGCAGGCTGAATCTCTTCCCCAGCTGGCCAATCAGCAGCAATTTTTGGCTAGGGGCACAACAGTACTTTTGATGTGGCCTTCAGAATGCCTGCTCACAGTATAGCGATGCGCAGTCTCTCATGGCTGCATGCCAGTCTTGGACCCTGCTGTCTAACAGAAATTGGCGGATGCCATATGCCAGGGGGATAACTTCTCTTTAGAAAGAAGGTGGAGGAGGTCGTCAACCTCATCAAAAAGCATACCAATACCATCGATGCTCTCTCCTGCCAGGTACCTTCTGTACCTTCCTCATCCAGGAGGCTTTTGGGCAAGACGAAGAGAGTTCCCTACTACTCTGAGGCTCAGGTGCACTCCTTCTCGCCCGCCTCAACAGGCTCAGCCTTAACGTTCTCAACAGCATGCACCTAAGGCCCAGCCAGCTCCCCAGCCAAAGCAGGGGGTGTTTTTGACTGGCTCTAACAGAGCATAGCCGCTGTAACAGTGACCGTTCCGGGTGACCGACTATTGGGAGGGAGGCAGTTTTTTTTTTCCCCTAGACAGGTGGCCCCTTATAACATCCAACCAGTGGGTTTTTCAGATTGTCAGGCTCAGTTATGCTCTTCATTGTCATCAAAGACCACCAAATTCCCCTCTGAGAGTGTCTTCCTTCAGCTGTCAGCACAAGGAGGTACTTTCAGAGGAACTCTCTTTCCTTCTAAAGACCCATACAGTCAAGCCTGTGCCACCAGGGCAACAAGGGAATGGATTCTATTCCAGGTACTACTTTGTCCCAAAGAAAACAGGGGAGATGCGTCCCATCCTAGACATAAGGGCCCTGAACAAATTCCTAGTCAGAAGTTCAGGATGGTTTCTCTAGGCATCCTTTTCCCAATGATTCAGCAACGATTGGCTATGCTCTCTGGACTTAAAGGAAGCCTACACTCGCATCCTGATACTTCCAGGCCACAGAAAGTAACTCTGATTTTGGGTGGAAACACTTCCAGTACCGTGCCATTTGGCCTTGTCAGCTTCCAGGGTTTTCACCAAGTGTCTAGCAGTAGCCGCAGCGTTGCTATGCAGACTGGGAGTCTGTGTTTCCTTACATGGACGATTGGCAGGTGAAGAGCATGTCGAAGGACGGTGCTCAGGAGTCTATGTGGAGAACTCTTTGGATGCTGCAGCTACTAAGGTTCATTTTAAATTACCCCCGTCCCATCTGCTCCTGGTTTATTGATTGGAATTCGTTGGAGCCCTGCTAGACAACCTTTCTCCTTATGCCCAGGGCGGATGCTCTAGTTGCACTTACCACTCGGGTTCGAGCCTGTCATCAGATTACAGCTTGTCAAATGTTGAGGTTGCTTGGCCACATAGCCTCCACAGTACATGTCACCCCTTTCACATATCTACACATGAGAACAGCCCAGTGGACTCTAGCTTCCCAGTGGTGTCAAGCCTTCAGGAACCTAATGGATGTCTTCCAGTTTACACCAGAGTTGTTTTGGTCCCTCTCTGGTGGACAATTCGATTCAATTTGACCGTGGGACTTCCATTCCAAATTTCTCAGCCCCAGAAGGTGCTGAGAACAGATGCATCCTGCATGGGGTAGGGAGCTCATTTGGATGGGATTCGCACCCAGGGTACTTGGTCAGGGGAAGAAGGGTTGGGATTCTGTTCCAGGTACTTCCTTATGCAAAAGAAAACGGGGGATGCGTCCCATCCTAGACCTAAGGGCCCTGAACAAATATCTGGTTCGAGAAAAGTTCAGGATGGTTTCCCTCGGCACCCTTCTTCCCATGATTCAAGAGAACGATTGGCTATGGTCTCTGGACTTAAGGATGCTTACACACACATCTCGATACTTCCAGCTCACAGGAGGTATCTTCGATTTTGGCTAGGAACACAGCACTTTCAGTACTGTGTACTGCCCTTTGGTCTGGCGTCTGCGCCCAGGGTGTTGTCAAAGTGCCTGGCTGTAGTCGCAGCATCGCTATGCAGACTGGGAGTCCATGTGTTTCCTTATCTCGACGATTGGCTGGTGAAGAGCACCTCGGAGGCGGGCGCTCTACAGGCCATGTAAATGACTATTCAGGTGCTAGAACTACTGGGGTTCGTGATCAATTACTCCAAGTCCTATCTCACCCCAGTTCAAAAATTGGAATTTATTGGAGCACTGTTGAACACAAAGACAGCGCAAGCTTATCTCCCCGAGGCGAGGGCAGACAACCTCCTGTCCCTAGTGTCCTTGGTTCAAGCGTCTCAACAGATCACGGCTTGGCAGATGTTAAGACTTTTGGGGCACATGGCCTCCACAGTTCACGTGACTCCCATGGTACATCTACACATGAGATCAGCTCAATGGACCCTAGCTTCCCAGTGGTATCGAGCTGCAGGGAGTTTAGAGGATGTGATCCAACTGTCCACTGACTTTCGGAATTCCTTGCAGTGGTGGACGATTCAACCCAATTTGATCTTGGGACGTCCATTCCAAATTCCTCGACCACAAAAAGTGCTGGTGACGGATGCATCCCTCCTGGGGTGGGGAGCTCATGTAGATGGACTTTACACTCAAGGAGCTTGGTCCTTTCAGCAAAAAGGTCTTCAGATCAATCTCTTGTAATTGAGAGCGATCTGGAACGCTCTAAAGGCTTTCAGAGATCGGCTGTCCAACCAAGTCATAGTGGAGAGTGGCTTAGTGGTTAGGGTGGTGGACTTTGGTCCTGAGGAAGCCGTAGTTCCAGAACGTTGCAGGAATGCTTCAAGGCTTGAAGGATTCACTTTCTCGGCTTCAGAACGTTGGAGGTGTGTTTTATTATATAGGATTGGGATTTATTAACCATCTTTATGAAGAGATTCACCCAAGATGGTGTACAGCAGGTACAATTTAACATAAAACTTACAATTTTGTTAACGGCATAACAGTAGTAAAATAACCAAGAATAAATATAAATACAATAAATACAAACAGTAAATTGAAATCTAATAGGACCACCATGAAACAGTATCAAAAATATGCACATTTAACAGCGTAGGAATTCAAATACCAGAGATATAATACAATGTTAGCATAATACTAATGATACACCTAATAAGCATGCAATAGAACATTCAACTAACATAGATATGATGCTAAAGATTGGAACCTTCCTTTGTCTTAAAAAAAAAAAGAAGCTATGCACATCTGCTCATTAAAGTTAAGAACCACACTTCTTCTGGTCTGCAGAGAATTTCCTTTAGTTTCAGATTAGTACGTGAGCTTAGACACTTCATGGACATTATGCTATTGCTTAACAATAAAGTGACTCATGAAGGAAGTTTATTATTGATGTCATATTATCCTAGGTGCAGATTTCAAATAGCCCATGTACGTTTTGCTACCTGCATGTTATTTTTGAAAATTGGCATGAAACATGCCCCTTAAAAGCAGTTGCCATAATTTTACATCTGTTCTATGTGGTCAACCAAGGAGGGAGTAAGTGTGCATAACATTCTTTTTGTACCAAAACTATCCTTTGAAAATACCTTCTCACAGTATGAAGCCACCATAAGGAGGCTTATTTGTGCAATTTGTAAAGCTTCAGTGACCTATAGTGATACACATTACTTTTATGTTCTAATTTTTTTAAATTTTGGTTTTGTTATTTATGGTCTGTCTCGTTCCCTCTCTGTTTTTGTAATATATTTATTTTAATTAGGTTTGTTTACATTGATTATTTTATTCTATCTTTGATTTTCTTTGAAGTTTTTTTTTTAAATTTTATTATGAACCAATGTGGTGAATACACTCAATTGAATAGCACAGGAATTCAATAAATGCACCAAATGTCAGTATTCACTTCCGCTGTCCCTTATCTCTCCCTTCCCTGTCTCTGAGCTCTCCAGCTCTTACCTTTTCTGAGTCTTACCATGAAACGTGCCTTGATTTTTGCCTTGCACCGGCTGTGGCAGTAACATATAACAATGAGGATCCATAGTTCCCAGCAAATTCCCAGGCACACATAAAATTCTTAATAGTATGCTCCAGAGCTTCCCAAACTGTGGGTCAGGATCCCAAATAAGGTCATGAAAACCACATGATCTGGGTGAGCCCTCTATAAAACATCATTGGCCCACATGCTGGGTGGGAGGGGAGGTTCATATGCTTCGTGGCCACATGAATGGGGCACAAAGATTGATAAGCACTGGTAAACACAGTCGGAAAATGTGACTCAAAGGAGCCAACACAGGAAAAGCAGTGGATAGACAAATACAAAAGTCTCCAATACAATCAAGAAAATACGTCTATACGACAGTGTTTATAGAATGCATTCTGCAAGGTTACTAAGAGGTAGCGGGGTAGTAAAAGGACTTAGAGGGCATGTGTGGAACTTACATAGTAAGTAATGTTTTGAAAAAGAAAGTCATTTCGATGTTTGTATGTCTCAACACTCATATTTTATTCCACAAAGGGTATATAGAGAAGACTTTCAAGGTAATAGAAAAATCTGAACTCCTGTCTAGTAACCTCTCTGCTGCCATGGAGTACAAAGCTCATTGAATAAAGAGCATCACCTTGGTTTTACTATGCAGAAATTGACAGTCACATTTGTTTCATATTTATTTTTTACATTTTGGTGACTATAAGGATATTTTTTTGTGCAAGAGTTTGGAAAGGATTAAGAATATACTGAAAATCCAGAGTAGGTATTTGATTCTTATTGGGAAATCATTTGCAATTACAAAAGATTTTTCTGTTTCTAATAGGAAATTGAAAGCTATTTGATTGTCCTTGCCAAAGAACCCCCTATCTCCATCCTCCCACAAACTTCAACTGCAAGAGTAGCTCTTTAATAGAGAGATGTTTTGTGAAATACAGTATGATTTAATGTACAGATAGGTTTCGCTGCTTAAAGAACATTCTGTATCCTGGAAGCTGCTGTTGAAACATTTTGTTATGTTGCCTAATACTGTATCATTCCAAATGCTTTAGGATCACTCCTGAGAAATTGTACATAATTCTTATGAAGTCAATAAAAATGTAAATAAACACAAAAACGGTACATACTTAGTAGAGAAAGACATGCCAGGTTCACATATTTAAGTGCACGGATATGTGTTTCACTAGCATGACATTTTCTGGTCATATTACATAATTATTTTTGTTTTGTTTCTAGTCTGACTATGAACTACGTGGGCCAGCTTGCGGGACAGGTGCTGGTCACTGTGAAGGAGCTGTACAAAGGCATTAACCAGGCCACACTTTCAGGGTGCATAGATGTGATCGTGGTTCGGCAGCAGGATGGCAGTTATCAGTGCTCACCTTTTCATGTCCGTTTTGGAAAGCTTGGTGTCCTGCGCTCCAAAGAAAAATGTGTAAGTGGAGAATATTCTCCTCTATGATACCTGTGAAAAATAGGTATTTTAAGGGCAGTGAACCTTTTGGTTAGAAGAGTAAATAAAAACAAGAGGGAAAGAAGGTTGTTCTGTTTCTCAGAAGTAGTAGCTGTAAAGGTAAAGAAAGAGGATAGTCTTCATAAACTGCAAGATATCGTGAAAGAAGAAGACAAACAACATCTAGAGAAACTATGAGAAGCTGATAAAGTAGCCAGAAAAACAAAGATGCAAATAGAATGAAAAATAGCCAATGTAATATGGAGGGACAACACATTTTTCAGATGTGTTAGGACAGGGGCCATTCAACCATTAGGCAAGGTGAGGCGGACTCCTCAGGCAGCAAAGTTTTGGAGGCAGCAGCAAATGCTCCCAAAACACCCCAGCAGCAGCAGCCTCCTTACTTGTAGTACTACTACTACTTATCATTTCTATAGCGTTACAAGATGTACGTAGTGCTGTACACTTGAACATGAATGGACAGTCCCTGCTCGACAGAGCTTACAATCTAATTAGGACAGACAAACAAGACAAATAAGAGGGAATTACTAAGGTGGGAATGGTAAAATACGGGTACTGAACAAGTGAGTAAGGGATAGGAGTTAAAAGCAGCATCAAAAAGGTAGGCTTTTAGCCTAGATTTGAAGACGGCCAGAGATGGAGCTTGACGTACTGGCTCGGGAGTCTATTCCAGGCATATGGTGCAGCAAGATAGAAGGAATTGAGTCTGGAGTTAGCGGTGGAGGAGAAGGGTGCAGATAAGAGCGATTTACCAAGTGAACAGAGTTCCCGAGGAGGAGTGTAGGGAAAGATGAGAGTGGAGAGGTGCTGAGGAGCTGCAGAATGAATGCACTTGTAAGTCGATAAGAGGAGTTTGAACTGTATGCAAAAATGGATAGGGAGCAAGTGAAGTGACTTGAGGAGAGGGCTAATATGAGCATAGCGACACTGGCAGAACATAAGTCGTGCAGCAGAATTTTGCACAGATTGAAGAGGAGAGAGATGGCTAAGTGGGAGACCTGTGAGAAGCAAGTTGCAATAGTCTAAGCGAGAGATGATAAGAGTGTGGATAAGGGTTTTGGTAGTGCGCTCAGAAAGGAAAGGGCAAATTTTGGTGGTATTATAAAGAAAGAAACGACAGGTTTTAGCAGTCTGCTGAATATGTGCAGAGAAGGAGAGAGAAGAGTCGAAGATGACCCCAAACTTATGAGCTGATGAGAGTGTTATCCACAGATATAGAGAATGGGGGAAGAGGAGAGGTTGGTTTAGGGGGTAAGATAAGAAGCACAGTCTTGGTCATGTTTAATTTCAGATGCCGGTGAGACATCTAGGCAGCAATGTCAGACAGGCAGGCTGATACTTTGGCCTGGATTCCTGCTGAGATTTCTGGTGTGGAGAGGTAGATCTGTCCCCCACCCTCCTGGTAGCATCTCCTCTCTCCCTTAAGCCCCTGCTCCGGCTATCTCGGAACATAATTTTCTTCTAACAGATCATGAGCAGCGGTAGTGATTTACCTACACTGCTTGCAGCATGCCTTTACATCATCCTGCTGCTGCTGTTCCTCCCCCTGCCCATGCGAAAACAAGATACTGTGTCAGAGGGTGGGCCGCAGCAGTGGAAAGATGGCGGCAAGGCAGGCTGCAGGCAGTGTAGGTAACTAGTTACCACTGCTCATGACCTGTTTAAAGTAAAATCATTTACTGAGGTAGCTGGGTTGGGGGGGGGGGGCAGTTTGAGGGAGAGGGGAGATGCGGTGGGGGGGGGGGCTGAGAGGGGGGGTAGTTCATTGGTGAGGTGGTTGAGGAAGGAAGAGATGCTGGACAATGAGATGGGGAGATGGTGAACCCAGACCCAGGGAAGTAGGAGAGAGAAGGGGACAGATGCTGAACCCCTAAGGGAGGGGGTGGAGGGCAGGAGAGAAGAGAGATGGGCCATGGAGATGCAGGGGATAGGATAGAGGGAAAGTAAAAAGCAGATGTCGGGGGAGAAGGGGAATAAAAGCTGGATGAGACTGTTTGGGGGGAGGGTGAGATGGGAAGCAGAAACTGGATGGGATGGGGAAAGGGGAGCCAAAGCTGGATGGGACTTGGAGGGGGGGGGGGCGGACAGAGGAGAAGATGGATGGGATTTGAAAGAACTGGGACTTGTTGATTGAGTTGGGAGAGTATTGGAGAGCAGAACAGAAAATTGTGGGTGGAAGTGACTGAGTGGGAACTTGGAGGGGATAGTGAAGGGGAGGTGTTAGGGAATGCTGAAACAGATGGGGAATTTGGAGGGATTAGATGTGAATAGGGATGGCTAGATGATCTGGGTGTAAAGGGGGGTAAGAGGGGATGAAGTGTGGGAAGAGAAGGCATGGTGTGAATAATTTGAAGTTTTGGAGATGGGATGAGATGCACTGAAATAAGATGGGGTGCTGAGGAAGAGTATGAGACAGGAAGGAGATGAATCTCAGAAGGGGTGGAAATGAGGTTACAAAGATGGCGAAGGAGAGGCAATAGGAGATGAGGTAAAGGGGTAAAAGACAGAATAGCCTGGAGATAAGGGAAAGAAGTCAGGGATGGAGCTGGAGTTGGTGAAGATAAGAAAGGCAGTGGAGGGTAGATGAGGGCTGAGACGGTGAATGCAGAACAAGGAAATGGGGGACTAAGGAGTGGGTGAAAGAAAAGGGGGAGGGGTATGAGACTGGGAAAGGAGAAAGACAGAAGGCAAGCAAATAGAAAAATCTAGTAGGTAGATGAAAGAGGAGGGGAAAAATCATATGGGTGGATATAGAGGCAAGTGAGAAAAAAACCCCATAAAGATCTGTACCAGATGGATGTAGAGAAGAAAAAGTAAGGACAAGAGGAAAAAGAAGAAATGGAAAGACCAAGCTTGAAAAAAAAAAAATTTAGAAGACCAACACAGAAAGTGGAGCAGACTGAGACCAACCCAATTAGAACAGTGTTCAGATAAGAAAGGTAGAAAAGAAGAAAAAAATTATTTACTAGTTTTTCAAGGATTGGTATGTTTGCTTTGGTAAATATATATATTTTGTATTTTTTCTATTTAGCAGAATACAGGAGAAAACACATTTGCCTTTCTTTTACCAGTATTTGCACTTCTTATAGAATCTGGCTTTCTCAAGGAGTCTCCATTTCAGTTTTTGCATGTTTTTTTTTGTGGTCCCCTTTTCTGTATTATGTGAAAGTCTGTCCATGCTTTGCATGTATGACTGAGGTGAAAGCTTCTGCTAGCATGTAGTATCTTGCGTTGGCAGGGCTTAATTTCTGGGGGAACGGCCTGGAACGCAGTTCCACCACTTTTTCAGATTCCAGAGTAAGCAGGGTTGTTCTGCTGAAGTACCTCCCTTCCAAGAAGCCTGCATGGAGCAGCAGAAAATAGTCACTTTACTCCCTAATTGAGTCCCTCTTTTTCTGTTGCTGCTGCCCTTCCTCCTCTCCCAGCTCCACAGTTCTACTTCCTTTTTGGTCTATAAATTAATCCCTGTAAGTAGGAATATGTACCAGCTTGTTCTAATTTTTTTTTTATTTTATTTATATTTTGCTCACACCTTTTTCAGTAGTAGCTGAAGGTGAGTTACATTCAGGTGCTCTAACCACTCGGCCACTCCTCCACTCCCAGTTGTATCTATTTTGGTGTTGTAGGGCCCCAGTGTAATATTTTTAGCACTATCTCTTTATAGGTGGGTTAGAGCTGTTATGGTGTGCTAAGTTTCCTATATAGGTTTTGAATTCCTTTTTTTGTGGGGAGGGGTGTCACAATTTGAATATTTTTGCATGTTGACTTGCAGAAGGAATAGTTCATTGCTAGGTAATATGGAGTTTGTGATACAGAACTGGAGCTTCAGGGTTTATATTGAGATTCTGTAGAGAATCCAGATTCCGAGCAAAAAATAAAAAATAAAAAAAGTAGGGATGGACCAATAGAATTTCAACTCAAGGGTAAAATGAATTCTCCGAGGACAAGCAGGTCATGTCATCCATGTCGCCTGGTGTGGCATGCTTTCACAGCATATACAGTTTTAAGAGCATGCGCCAATGTGTACCCACTGCGCATGTGCGAGTGCCTTCCTGTCTGCCACGAGAGCACAGGACCAGCAGTCTCTTCATCCACCGTGAAGAGAAGAACGCACTGTTCGCGACTCCTTACAGCATCTGGTGTGTTCCTGCTTTTGAACTCTCTTTTTGTGTCTTCCATGTAGGTATTTTTTGCTTAATTTTTATTTTTCTTTTGTTGGGGCATTTTTACCTCCCTCCTATATAGTTTTGGTGCATTTTTCCCCACTTTTAAGTTTGTTTTTTTTTTTCTTATTTTTCTGTGCTCACGAGGCCCTCTTAAGCCTGAGCTTCGGTCAGGTTTTTTTCCCCTCCTTTTATTCTTGGTGATGCCCTTTTTTCTGATCACCATCAATTTGTTTTATTTATTTGCTGCATTTATATCCCACATTTTTCCCACCTTTTTGCATGCTCAATGTGACTTACAATATAATACAACAATCACATTGATGGAATAAAGAAATCAATATAGATAACAGATAAGGTGCATAAGAATGTCATGGCAATCATATTAACGGAGTAATAATTTCAGCATTATTGCAGTTAAGGTGCATAAGAAAATTATGTATAATGAGAAGTGGATAAATAGATAAAATATAACATAATTATATCTGAACAAGATATAATATTCAGTAATTAAAGTGTAAATTAGAATAAACAAACTTGAAAAAGTTCCATTATAATTGTATCTGGTGAAGTTTGATTTGGCAGTGGCTGTTTTTCCTTCTGTCTCATCGAAGGTACCCAGCGGCTTCAAGCGCTGTGCTCGGTGCAATCTGACCATCTCTGGAACTGACACCCATTTCTGGTGTTTCCAGTGTTTGGGGCCAGAACATACCCCTTCCAGCTGTTACCTTTGCCTCTGTATGCAGAAAAGAACACGGTTGTTCAGAGCGGCTCAGAGAGAGAATTTTTGGAGCCCAGTCCAAGTCATCGTCATCTGCATCAGTCTGCGCGTGCATTGGTCCCCAAGGCTGCTAGACCCACGTCCGACACTGAGAGTGAGCATGCACTCTATATCCACCTGCTTAGATACTGCTGTGCAGGACCCCCAGGACTGGTCAGCCTCTGACCTGACAATGAGGAGGCGTGGGGATTTGATATCCTTATCAGCACCGAGGAGTGTCAATGCTAGTATCAGGCGAAGGCCAAGAAACACTTCATTGATCCTGCTCTACACATAATGCTGGGAACACTGAGGGTAAATAGTGGAGTACTGCAGGGGTCTGTACTGGGACCGGTGCTATTTAACATATTTATAAATGATCTGGAAAACAGAATGATGAGTGAGGTGATTCAATTTGCAGATGAGACAATACTATCAAAGTTGTCAAAACACATGTGGATTGTGAAAAACTGCAGGAAGACCTTTGGAAACTGGAAGACTGGGCATCCAAAGGTCAGATGAAATTTAATGTGGACAAATGCAAAGTGATGCACATTGGGAAGAATAATCCGAATCATAGTTACCTGATAGGTTCCATCTTAGGAGTCGGCACTCAAGAAAAAGATCTATGTGTCATTATAGACAATACACTGAAATCTTCTGTCTGTGCGGCGGCAGCCAAAAAAGCAAAGAGGATGCTAGGAATTATTAGGCAGGGGATGCAAAATCAGACCAAGAATATTATCATGCCTCTGTATCACTCCATGGTGTGACCTCACCTTGAGAATTGTATTCAATCTTGGTTGCCATATATCAAACGCATTATATATATTGGAATTAGAAAAGGTTCAAAAGAGAGATCAAAATGAAGGGAATGGAACTCTCATATGAGGAAAGGCTAGAGGTTAGGTCTCTTCAGCTTAGAAAAGAGACGTCTGAAGGAAGATATGATTGAGGTCTATAAAATTTTTAGTGGTGTAGAATGGGTAGAAGTGAATCAATTTTTCACTCTTTCAAAAAGTACAAAGACCAGGGGGACACTCAATGAAATTACATGGAAATACTTTTCAAACAAATAGGAGGAAATAGTTTTTCACTCAAAGAATAGTTAAGCGCTGGAACTTGCAGCTGGAGGATCTGGTAACAACAGTATCTTGGTTTAAAAAAAAGATTTGGACAAGTTCCTGGAGGAAAAGTCCATAGTCGGTTATTGAGATGAACCTGGGGGAAGCCACTGCTTGCCCTGGGATTGATAACATGGAATGTTACTAATTGTGTTTCTGCCAAGGACTTGTGACCTGGATTGCCACTGTTGGAAGCAGGATAATGGGCTAGATAGACCATTGGTCTGACCCAGTATGGCTGTTTTTAGGTTCTAGTTCCCCTCACTTCATTTGTGGAACTTTTTATTTCCAAAACTCTATTTATATTGGCAGTACACATATTCATTTTTTTCAGCATCTTTACAAAGGAGTTTAGTATAGAGTCAAGCTTAGTGCTATTGACTGTATGTTTCTGAGAGAAGTTTTACATCTCTGTTTTCTTTTCTGACGCTAGTACACTATTTTGAATAAAGAGGAGGACTCATTAATCATCAGTCTTCAAAAAAACTCCACATCTATTCTTATTCTTTTATAGTCATGAAACAAAATGCCTGACCACCTTGACCAATACCTATGGGGTGAGACTCAAATTTTTAAGTGAAAAATAAATGATCAAACGTTACTTATCTTGGATGACAGTTGTCTGATATTTTCTTACAGTAATAATCCAATCTCCCAACAGGGGAACCCTGTTTTCGCCAACAACAGGCTGCTTCAGGGGAAGTTTCATTTATGAACACATCCAAGATATTTTCTTTACCATGTCTGTCTCTGAACGGCGCTTATACAAAATGGTGATCCGCTTCTTCAGAACGTAGCTCTGATTATATATTCTGCGTGTGACGTCCAATGACGCACCATCCTATCAATTATGCAGATTATCAAAGAAAGGCTTTCCATTCGATGGAGACATTCAGTCCATTCGGAATCACTGATTGTAATGTAAAAATCCATCTTTGTTCTTTTTGTCTCAATATTCGTCTTATGGTGATCACAAAAAAGGGCATCACCAAGAAAAAAAGGAGGGGAAAAAAACCTGACCGAAGCTCAAGCTTAAGAGGGCCTCATGAGTACAGAAAAATAAGAAAAAAAAACTTAAAAGTGGGGAAAAATGCACCAAAACTATATGGGAGGGAGGTAAAAATGCCCCAACAAAAGAACAATAAAAATTAAACAAAAAAATACCTACATGGAAGACACAAAAAGAGAGTTCAAAAGCAGCAACACACCAGATGCTGTAAGGAGTCGCGAACAGTGCGTTCTTCTCTTCACGGTGGATGAAGAGACTGCTGGTCCTGTGCTCTCGTGGCAGACAGGAAGACACTTGCACATGCGCAGTGGGTACATTGGCGCATGCTCTTAAAACTGTATATGCTGTGAAAGCATGCCGCACCAGGCGACATGGATGACACCCACATGTGAGTATGACATGGCCTGCTTGTCCTCGGAGAATTCATTTTACCCTTGAGTTGGAATTCTATTGGTCCTTCCCTACTTTTTTTTTTTTTTGCTCGGAATCTGGATTCTCTACAGAATTGGCCAGAATCTCAATAATAAACCCTGAAGCTCCAGTTCTGTATCACAAACTCCATATTCCCCGGTAATGAACTATTCCTTTTGCTAGTCAACATGCAAAAATATTCAAGTTGTGACCCGCCCTCCCCACCCAGAGACTCAGTTTGCTAGTTCAAGTCCCACTTCAGCTTGCCATCAGTAATGCACAATGGTACAAACAGCCATATTCTTCTACACCATCTAGCTCTGGTTTTCAGCCACACTAGTTAGCTCCAGTGTGGAGCCCTGCCAGCCAATTCTAGTGCACAGCTACACCAGCCAATTCTTCACCCTCTCATCAAGAAGATAGCTCTGGCTTAGGCATTGGACAGCTGATGTGGCTTCTAAGCCACACTTAGCAAGCTATCTGTTAGAGGTAAACTTTTGTTTGGAGAAGATCTAGGGAAGTTGGTTAAGACCTAGGGGACTCCATGCCCCAGAGTGTCAGAGGACAAGCCTAAAGATGTTTTAAAATCCTCTAGGTCTGATCTTTAATTCTATGAGGCCAAGTGCTACAGACCAGGCAAATCTAAATTTTAGGGTTCCCACTTCCACAAAGAAAAGCCTTTGTTCATGCTGACAGAAAGAACTGGGTTCAAACTCCAGGTCTACCAGTGCCAATGATGGCAGTCTTCCTTCACAAGGATGGATTGCAGGTTTATCCAAGCCTTAACGATTGGCTGGTTTGCGACTTCCTATCAAGAGTCTGCAAGTTTCAGCCAAGATAGCTACTCTTCTTCAGTCTTTAGGATTGGTACAAGAGTCAGTTGTTTCCAACAAAAGTCTTGTCGTATCTGGGAGTGATATTCAACATAGGCTTAGGGAAGGTATGTCTTCCTGTTGCTCATCAGCAAAAGATTCACATCCAAGTCAGTATCTACTTTCCTTTCCATGCCCAGGGGTCTGGGAATACGTTCAAGTTCTGGGCACAATGGCCTCTATCTTGGATGTTCTTCCCTGGGCCAGATTCAGCAACAGACCACTTCAATGGTCCTTTCTCTCTTGGACCCTCCAAGCCAAACTCAGACTCAACTGATGGATTCAGCGCAGCCTTCCTCTGACAATTCAGAAGTGCTCTCTGTAGGCGGCTATCTGCAGCTCGTATGCTGCTAGGGTGTGCCTTTGCAGGGTGCAACAGATTTTGGATTCCTTCCAGGAGTCTGATGGTCAGCCTCCTACTGAATTGCTGGATGTGGAGACGGGGCTGACATATTTGGCGTATTCCTTGTATTACTTGATTTGTGTGTCAGTAAAGCAGATATCTTTGCCAGTCACAGCCCATCGTTTGCTGTGGTTGTGCCACTGAGCAGCAGATGCTGGTTAAGCTCCCTTTAAGGGCAAGCTGTTGTTTGGTGAATAGTTAGAGAAAGATCTGGGTGACTCAAACACTCAGCACCGTCAGTGTTCTTTCCGGTCAGGATCACCCTCATTTTAAAGATACACGGTGCTATCATCTGGGACAGCCTACATTTAATCATGCGCTCGTGTCACAAGAATCCGAGGGAACGGTATAATATAGGGGGTGAACTGCTTCTGTGTACAAAGGAAGAGCGGGACTTGGGGGTGATTGTGTCTGATGAGCTTTACGTTTCCAAACAGGTGGAAAAAGCGACGGTCATAGCCAGAAGGATGCTTGAGTGCGTAAGGAGAGGGATGACCAGCAGGACAGCAGGAACAAAGAGGTGATAATACTTTTGTATAAGTCTCTGGTGAGGCCCCATTTAGAGTACTGTGTGCAATCTGGAGACCGCACCTACAGAAAGATATAAACAGGATGGAGTCAGTACAGAGGGTGGCTACAAAATTGGTAAGTGGTCTTAGACATAAAACATATAGAGACAGGCTCAGGAACCTCAACATTGTATATGCTGGAAGAGAAGAGGGAGAGAGGAGATATGATAGAGATGTTTAAATATCTCAGGGGCATTAATGTACAGGAAGTGAACCTTTTTCAAATGAAGGAAAACTCTGGAATGAGGGGGCATACAATGAAGTTAAGAGGAAATAGGCTTACGAGGAATCTAAGAAAGTATTCACTTACGGAGAGGGTGGTGGAAGCGTAGAATTGCCTCCCGGTAGAGGTAGTGGAGACGAGGACTGTCGGAATTAAGAAAGCTTGGGACAAGCATATGGGATACCTTAGGAAAAGGAAGAGTTGGTGGCTATGGAGAATGGACAGATGGGATGAGTCATTTGGCCTTTATCTGCCGTTATGTTTCTTTCTCCGAGGACAAGCAGGCTGCTTGTTCTCACTGATGGGTGATGTCCATGGCAGCCCCTCCAATCGGAAACTTCACTAGCAAAGGCCGTCTTCCTGCCCGAACCGGCTCGTGTTCGTCAGTCTTCTTTTGTCCGCGCTTGGGACGGTCGTGTTTTACCGCCGTTTCGCGCCCCTCAAGTTGACCCTCGCGTGTCTTCGCGATTTCGCTGGGGGAAAAAAAAAAAAAAAGACCTTAGTCTTTGTCCCTTCCCATGTGTCCAGTTTGTTTCCCCGACGTAAGTTTCCTTTCGCTTTCGGGGTAGGCCTTTTTTGTGGCCTCGGTACGGGTTTTTTCTCTCTCCCATATTTTTGGTGCCCTTCGTCACCATCGCGATTTTTGATTTCGCCGGCGTGATTTTTCCGCCCATGTCATCGGAGTCTCCCAGCGGCTTCAAGAAGTGCACCCAGTGCGCCCAGGTAATCTCGCTCACTGATAGACACGCGTTGTGTCTTCAGTGTCTGGTGGCTGGGCACCGCCCGCAGGCCTGCAGTCTTTGTGCTCTTTTACAGAAGAGGACTCAGGTAGTGAGATTGGCTCAGTGGAACGTGTTGTTCTCGGGCTCTTCGTCGACAACAGCACCGGAGGCATCGAGCGCATCGACATCGACAGCATCAAAGTCTTCGACCTCGGCATCGACGGCATCGAGGTTTCGACCCTCTGCATCGTCGGTACCGAGACATCGGAAGGCTGCGTTGGCGTCGGTGGTACCGGGACCTCCGCTGTTGCTGATGTCGTCGGACGGTGGTGCTTCGACTGGAGTGCAGGTGAGGGCTGTCCATTCCCCTGCTGGTGGCGGTGAGCCTTCGGGTGGGTCTCCTCCTACCCTGAGGGCTCCTGCGGTACAGCCCCCCTGAGACCGACCTTCTTCGGCCTCGGCCCTGAGGAAGAGACGGTTGGATTCTACGTCCTCCTCGTCAGTACCGGGAAGCTCCGGTGACATGCTTTGTTTGAAGAAATCAAAGAAGCATCGACACCGGTCACCTTCCCGCATCGGTACCGAGAGCTCTGGGTCGCCGAGGGAGTCGGCACCCAGTAGGCATCGGCACCGGGAGGACCGCTCACCCTCTGTTCAGGAGGTGTCGCGCTCCACCTTGGACAGCCCGGAACAGCCTCCACGCCCGGAACAGACTCTGACCTCGACGCCTGCATCGGCTTCCATGTCTTTCTCCACAGCCGCTCTGCACGAGAGTCTCCGGGCCGTTCTCACGGAGATCCTGGGAGAGCTGTTGCGCCCTTCTCCTCCGGTACCGGGGGTGCTTGCGCCACCGGTACCGTCGGGTGAGGCCTCCGACATCGGTACCGACTGCGGCCGCCTCCCAGGAAGACTCCCCGACGACGTCGGCGGAGGGAGCTTTGCCGGTGCTGGCGAGGGAGTCTACCTCTCGACACTCCCGCCGTGTATCCACGGAGTCAAGTCGGGCACGGCTTCAGACACAGGTTCATGAACTTGTGTCTGATACCGATGGTGAGGCCTCGGGGGAGGAGGAGGAGGACATCAGATGGCCTTCCTTCTGACCCCACTCCCTCCCCAGAAAGGCAGCTTTCTCCTCCCGAGAGTCTGTCTTTTCCGGCCTTTGTCTGGGAGATGTCTACGGCCATCCCCTTCCCGGTGGTCGTGGTGGATGAGCCCAGGGCTGAAATGTTTGAGCTCTTGGACTATCCTTCTCCACCTAAGGAAGCGTCCACAGTACCCATGCATCATGTCCTAAAAAAGACATTGCTGGCAAACTGGACCAAGCCTCTAACTAATCCCCACATTCCCAAGAAGATCGAGTCCCAGTACCGGATCCATGGGGACCCAGAGCTGATGCGCACTCAGTTGCCTCACGACTCTGGTGTGGTGGATCTGGCCCTAAAGAAGGCTAAGAGTTCTAGGGAGCATGCTTCGGCGCCCCCGGGCAAGGACTCTAGAACCTTAGACTCCTTTGGGAGGAAGGCCTACCATTCTTCTATGCTCGTGGCCAAGATTCAGTCCTACCAGCTCTACACGAGCATCCATATGCGGAACAATGTGCGGCAGTTGGCGGGCTTGGTGGACAAGCCAAGCCGTTTCAGGAGGTGGTCAGGCAGCTGAAGGCGTGCAGAAAATTCCTGGCCAGAGGGGTATATGATACCTTTGATGTTGCGTCCAGGGCCGCTGCTCAAGGTGTGGTGATGCGCAGACTCTCATGGCTGCGTGCCTCCGACCTGGAGAATAGGATCCAGCAGCGGATTGCGGACTCGCCTTGCCGTGCGGACAATATTTTTGGAGAGAAAGTCGAACAGGTGGTAGAGCAGCTCCACCAGCGGGATACCGCTTTCGACAAGTTCTCCCGCCGGCAGCCTTCAGCATCTACCTCCTCAGGTAGACGTTTTTATGGGGGAAGGAAGGCTGTTCCCTACTCTTCTGGTAAGCGTAGGTACAATCCTCCTTCTCGACAGCCTGCGGCCCAGGCTAAGCCCCAGCGCACTCGCTCTCATCAGCAGCGTGCACCTCAGCAAGGCCCCATGGCTCCCCAGCAAAAGCAGGGGCGAGCTTTTGACTGGCTCCAGCAGAGCATAGCCGACATCAACGTATCCGTGCCGGGCGATCTGCCGGTCGGGGGGAGGTTGAAAGCTTTTCACCAAAGGTGGCCTCTTGTAACCTCCGACCGTTGGGTTCTTCAAATAGTCCGGCAAGGATACACCCTCAATTTGGCCTTGAAACCTCCAAATTGCCCACTGGGAGCTCAGTCCTACAGCTTCCAGCACAAGCAGGTACTTGCAGAGGAACTCTCCGCCCTTCTCAGCGTCAATGCGGTCGAGCCCGTGCCATCCGGGCAAGAAGGGCTGGGATTCTATTCCAGGTACTTCCTTGTGGAAAGGAAAACAGGGGGGATGCGTCCCATCTTAGACCTAAGGGCCCTGAACAAATATCTGGTCAAGGAAAAGTTCAGGATGCTTTCCCTGGGCACCCTTCTTCCCATGATTCAGGAAAACGATTGGCTATGCTCTCTGCACTTGAAAGACGCCTACACGCACATCCCGATACTGCCAGCTCACAGGCAGTATCTGCGATTTCAGCTGGGCACACGTCACTTCCAGTACTGTGTGCTACCCTTTGGGCTCGCCTCTGCGCCCAGAGTGTTCACGAAGTGCCTGGCTGTAGTAGCAGCGGCGCTTCGCAGGCTGGGAGTGCACGTGTTCCCCTATCTCGACGATTGGCTGGTGAAGAACACATCCGAGGCAGGAGCTCTACAGTCCATGCAGATGACTATTCGCCTCCTGGAGCTACTGGGGTTTGTGATAAATTATCCAAAGTCCCACCTTCTCCCAGTGCAAAGACTCGAATTCATAGGAGATCTGCTGGATTTTCGGACGGCTCGTGCTTATCTCCCAGAGACGAGAGCCAACAACTTGTTGTCCCTCGTCTCTCGGGTGCGAGCGTCCCAGCAGATCACAGCTCGGCAGATGTTGAGATTGCTGGGCCACATGGCCTGCACAGTTCATGTGACTCCCATGGCCCGCCTTCACATACGATCTGCTCAATGGACCCTAGCTTCCCAGTGGTTTCAAGCTGCTGGGGATCTGGAAGACGTGATCCACCTGTCCACGAGTTTTCTCAAATCCCTGTATTGGTGGACGATTTGGTCCAATTTGACTCTGGGATGCCCTTTCCAAATTCATCAGCCACAAAAAGTGCTGACTACGGATGCGTCTCTCCTGGGGTGGGGAGCTCATGTCGATGGGCTTCACACCCAGGGAAGCTGGTCCGTCCAGGAACGCGATCTGCAGATCAATCTCCTGGAGTTACGAGCGGTCTGGAACCCTCTGAAGGCTTTCAGAGATCGGCTGTCCCACCAAATTATCCAAATTCAGACAGACAACCAGGTTGCCATGTATTACATCAACAAGCAGGGGGGCACCGGATCTCGCCCCCTGTGTCAGGAAGCTGTCAGCATGTGGCTCTGGGCTCGTCGTTACGGCATGTGGCTCCAAGCCACATATCTGGCAGGCGTAAACAACAGTCTGGCCGACAGGTTGAGCAGGATTATGCAACCTCATGAGTGGTCGCTCAATTCCGGAGTAGTGCGCCAGATCTTCCAAGTGTGGGGCACCCCCTTGGTAGATCTCTTCGCATCTCGAGCCAACCACAAGGTCCCTCAGTTCTGTTCCAGCCTTCAGGCCCACAGTCGACTGGCATCGGATGCCTTCCTCCTGGATTGGGGGGAAGGTCTCCTGTATGCTTATCCTCCCATACCTCTGGTGGGGAAGACTTTGTTGAAACTCAAGCAAGACCGGGGCACCATGATTCTGATTGCTCCCTTTTGGCCGCGTCAGATCTGGTTCCCTCTTCTTCTGGAGTTGTCCTCCGAAGAACCCTGGAGATTGGAGTGTTTTCCGACCCTCATCACACAGGATGAAGGGGCGCTTCTGCATCCCAACCTCCAGTCTCTGGCTCTCACGGCCTGGATGTTGAGAGCGTAGACTTTGCCTCTTTGGGGTCTGTCAGAGGGTGTCTCTCGTGTTTTGCTTGCTTCCAGGAAAGATTCCACTAAGAGGAGTTACATCTTTTTATGGAGGAGGTTTGCCGTCTGGTGTGACAGCAAGGCCTTAGATCCTCGCTCCTGTCCTACACAGACCCTGCTTGAATACCTTCTGCACTTGTCTGAGTCTGGTCTCAAGACCAACTCTGTAAGGGTTCACCTTAGTGCAATCAGTGCATACTATTACCGTGTGGAAGGTAAGCCGATCTCAGGACAGCCTTTAGTTGTTCGCTTCATGAGAGGTTTGCTTTTGTCTAAGCCCCCCGTCAAACCTCCAACAGTGTCATGGGATCTCAATGTCGTTCTCACCCAGCTGATGAAACCTCCTTTTGAGCCACTGAACTCCTGCCATCTGAAGTACTTGACCTGGAAGGTCATTTTCTTGGTGGCAGTTACTTCAGCTCGTAGAGTCAGTGAGCTTCAGGCCCTGGTAGCCCAGGCCCCTTACACCAAGTTTCATCATAATAGAGTAGTCCTCCGCACTCACCCTAAGTTCTTGCCGAAGGTAGTGTCGGAGTTCCATCTGAACCAGTCAATTGTCTTGCCAACATTTTTTCCCCGTCCTCATTCCTGCCCTGCTGAACGTCAGCTGCACACATTGGACTGCAAAAGAGCATTGGCCTTCTATCTGGAGTGCCCACACAGCCCAACAGACAGTCCGCCCAATTGTTTGTTTCTTTTGATCCCAATAGGAGGGGAGTGGCTGTAGGGAAACGCACCATATCCAATTGGCTAGCAGATTGCATTTCCTTCACTTACGCCCAGGCGGGGCTGGCTCTTGAGGGTCATGTCATGGCTCACAATGTCAGAGCCATGGCTGCGTCAGTGGCCCACTTGAAGTCAGCCACTATTGAAGAGATCTGCAAAGCTGCGACGTGGTCATCTGTCCACACATTCACATCTCATTACTGCCTGCAACAGGATACCCGACGCGACAGTCGGTTCGGGCAGTCAGTGCTTCAGAATCTGTTCGGGGTTTAGAATCCAACTCCACCCCCCTAGGCCCATGTTTTATTCTGTTCCAGGCTACACTCTGTTAGTTGGATAAGTTTTTAGGTCAATCTCAGTTATAATTGACCATGTTTGTTGTTTTGAGTGAGCCTGGGGGATAGGGATACCCCATCAGTGAGAGCAAGCAGCCTGCTTGTCCTCGGAGAAAGCGAATGCTACATACCTGTAGAAGGTATTCTCCGAGGACAGCAGGCTGATTGTTCTCACAAACCCGCCCGCCTCCCCTTTGGAGTTGTGTCTTCCCTTGTCTTTGTTTTGCTACATACGGGACTGACGAACACGAGCCGGTTTGGGGCACGGGAGGACTAGCAAAGGCCTTTGCTAGTGAAGTTTCCGATTGGAGGGGCTGCCGTGGACGTCACCCATCAGTGAGAACAATCAGCCTGCTGTCCTCGGAGAATACCTTCTACAGGTATGTAGCATTCGCTATCCAGGAACTGCGTAAGCAGGATTTTGTAACTCCAGGCTTTGTTCTGTCGAGATCCTCGGATTTCGCCTGAAGGGGTGACTGCACGCAGGCCCATCTTTTCTTCCTAAGGTGATTTCTGCCTTTCATCTTGATTAACCTTTGCTCTTGCTTTCTGACTTTCACCATGTACTCCTGCACTATTTGGAAGTGACCAACGAATTCTGTCGTTCAGATCGTGCTTTGCTTGAAATCTCAAAAAGGTATGCAGCTTCCAAAACCACGATTGCTTGCTGGGTCAAGGAGGCTATTGCGTCACTGTAATTACTAGCAGGTAAACAACTTCCGGTCAGATTCCAGGTGCGTTCTACCCAAACTGTTGCAACTTCCTGGTTGGAAGCTTCTCTGTCTCTCTGGAGGAATATGTAGTGCAGTGACATGGTCTTCCTTGCATACCTTTTCCAGACACTACTATTTGGATGTCTCTGCTCAGTCGTTTGCATCTTTTGGAGTATCTGTGCAATCCGCAGGAGCTTCAAGTTTCCACCCTACTTAAGGACTGCTTTGCTAAATCCACAAGTCTCTAGATTCATCTGCTGCTGACGCTAAGGAACAAAAAATTATTTTACCTGATGATGATGATTTTCTTTCCTTTAGTTGCAGCAGATGAGTCCAGAAGCCCACCCTGTTTTCTGGCAGTTCCTATCGGTTAGTTCTCTCTGTTGGATTGTGTTCTTGCATTTTACATTTTAGATGGACTGTTGTAATCGATTTAAAGGTTGCAGTTCTTGGTTTATCACTTTTTTCTGTAGGGAAGGAGAAATGTTATAATTCTGTTTCCTTCTGCTTTTGTTATGAGAAGCACATTGACCAAGTAGCATTCTGTCCTATATGACAATTTAGTGCTCTGCATCTCCACCTGCTGGTAGATGGTCACAACCCACAAGTCTGAATTCAACTGCTGCAACTAAAGGAAAAAAAAATTGTCATGTAAGGACATAATTTTTCGGTGTCATTGCAGACAATACACTGAAATGTTTTGCCCAATGTGCGATGGCAACCAAAAAAACAAACAGGATGCCAGGAAAGGGATGGTTAAATAAGACCGAGAATAGTATAATCCTCTGTATGGCTCTCATATCTCAAAAAAGATATATAGCATAATTAGAAAAGGTTCAAAGAGCAGTGATGAAATAATAAAGGGGTTGGAACTTCTCTCATATGAAGAAATGCAAAATATGTTAGGGCTCTTCAGCTTGAAAAGGAGAGGGGAGATATGATTGAGGTCTACAAAATCCTGAGTGGTTTAGAACGGGTAAAAGTGAATTAATTTTTCACTCTTTCAAAAAGTGCAAAGACCAGGGGACACTCAATGAAATTACATGGAAATACCTTTAAAACAAATAGGAGGAAATTATTTCATTCAGAAAATAGGTTGAGCTCTAGAACTTGTTGCCAGAGGAGCGTATCTGGGTTTTTAAAAAGTTTGGACAAGTTCCTGGAGCAAAAGTCCAGGTCTTCTATTGAGACAGACATGGGGAAGCACTGTTTGCCCTGGGTTTGGTAGCATGGAATGTCGCTACTATTTGGGATTCTGCTAAGTACTTGTGACCTGGATTTGGCCACTGTTGGACCATTGGTCTGACCCAATATGGGGAGACATCCAATAGAAGAAAGTTTCTGAGGCTATGGATATAAACAAGAATTGTTCAAATTCAAAACTGAGACTAGCCCCTAGGATCATTCCAATACAAGCTACTGAGCTTCTACACTCGAAACTACAGGGGGTTCCAATCTTCCTGCATCTATAAACAAGTTTCTGGGTCAAAGAAAATATATTTCTTTGCAGAATAGGATTATACAGCATTTACATGGGAGATATTATAAAAATGTGGCAGCAAGTGGAAGAACGTGTGTTGCCTCATTTGTGAAAACTTCTTCCTGCTCTGCTGTGTGACCTTTGATAAATCAGGAAATATCCAAATCTGACCTAAAAAAAAAAAAAACTAACTAACAAAAAATGCTTCTGTCTATGGCAAAAATAATCTTGTGGCACATAAAGGTTACAAGAAGAGTTGCATGGGTTCAGTCTCAGTATCGGGTTTTTTTCCAAATATGCTGTCAGGTCAAGGCTGTCCTTAGTTATATCTTGCACTTATAGAACCTTGGCAGCTCCATGATCAACATTTTAAATTCAGAGGCTTAGCTTTAGGTAAAACATAATAAAGTTTGGTAATAGGAGGTATGGCCTCTTTTGAAATTAACAACACTTCCTCACAGTAATTCATCAAAAAGCTGATTAGCTGTAAAATAGGGATGTTTGGGAAAATTGAGACAGTTGTAAATTAAAAAACCTCAAGAAGTTTTCTAGGTTCTCAATCCTTCTATTCTTAATAGCTTATCTCCCCACCCCCAATATTCAGTTGGTGGCAGTGAGGAGTTTTTTAAACTCTTACCGTCGCCAGCTGAATTAGCTGCCAATATTTAGTTCGGGCCATGTCCGGGCAACGGGATTGAATATTGGGGCTAAGTGGGGCAACCAGGCTGCCAGAGTTTATGCAGACCTGTCCAATATTCAGCCAGGCCTGCATAAGAAAGTTATGCGGGCGCCGGCTGAATACAGGTTGGAATAAGAAAAATATGACACCCCCCCTGCCCGGTCAGGATAGGACCCCTTCCCTGGGGCCTACCTGATATTCCTGGTGGTCTAAGTAGGGTATCAAGGAGCAAATGCCCTTTGCTCCTGCCCTCTAGTGGCAGCTTCCTGAAATGACTGCTTCATGACGGCTATTTTGAACAAGCTTCCACTAGGGCCAGGAGCAAGGGGGTTTGCTTCTGCACCCAACACATTGCTGAAACCACCAGGGAGGTCAAGTAGGTCTGAGGGGTGGGGTCACACGTCAGGGAGGGAAGGGGCCGGGCCCTGCATAAGATAAGCAGGTGAAATTAGGACAGCTTAACTTATGCGGGACTTGGTTGAATAGTACTGGTACCCGCATAAGCCTCAACTCCTCCCCTGGCCTGCCCCTGATGGCACATCCTTTTTTGGGGGGCTGGTCAGAGGTGATATTTAACGGAATTCCCCGATTTAGTGTGCTGAATATTTGTGGTTGGGTGGTGAAAAGCGATTTAAGTGGACAAAAGAGGCTTTTGTCTGCTTAAATTGCTTTGAATATCAACCCTTTTATCTTTAATTAGAACAGACTCAACTTCCTGTGAGCCTGAGGACTCCACTTTAACGTTTTGAACTTGAGCATGTTTTCATTGCAGACATATTACTGTCACCACCTCCTTAGTAAGGGAAGTTACTGCAAGATGCAATTTATTTATTGCATTTGTATCCCACATTTTCCCACCTATTTGCAGGCTCAATGTGGCTTACAGAAACTTGTTATGGCATTGCCATTCCAGGAGACAGATACAGTTGGTGTTACAAGATTATGGATGAGGAAAAAAGAGCTGGACAAAGTTGTAGAAGGATGACTATCAGAATAGGGTGACGTGGTGTAGTGTTATAGTAAGCTATGGAAGATATCTGCTTAGGTCTTACCAGTGGTACCAGTGTCTTTTTTTAACTGTTTCCAGTAAAGCTTCATGCTCCAAAACTGATGGTAAGCCTGTTAAAATTAGCAGTACAGTCAAATAATCCGTTGACTATATCCATGTCCTTCCTGCTCCATTGTCCCAGAGATCTCACTAACTTGGGAGCTCTACTCCACTTTGACCTGCGACAAGGAGTGTTAGCTCATTTCCAGGTTGTCACCATCGTAGGGGGGAGAGGGGCTTGACGCTGATCTGGACTCTAGGTGGCATCAGTGTCTCCCATAGCTGCTGCTTCTAACAGCTCAGCAGGAGAAGTCAGCGTTTGACTTGAGAAAGCTTTGGGGATGGCAACTTGGGGAAATGGGGATACCACCTGAGACTCGGAGGGAAAGTCTTTTTGGGTTTTCCCTTTACGTTTTTTCCTCATTCTTCATAGGGAAAAACAGAAAAGCTTTCTCCTGTTGCTCTTCTCATTTTTTTTTATAAATGTATTTTTTAATAAATGGATTCTCCAAGGACGGGCTGCTTGTTCTCACATGTGGGTTGACATCTGCGTCGGCCTGGGAATCGGCGTTTTACACGAGCAAAATATATAAAAAAAAGTTTTGCCAGAGTCTTCTGGTGTGCGTCTCCTCAGTTTCTTTTATTCCACGACGAGATGTGCCAGGTTTCCTCCTGTGTTCCTTGTTTAGGCCCGGGAAAAAAGAGTCTTTGCTTTTCGCGAGTTTTTTACGTCTCTTTTCCTTGTTTAAAAAAAAAAAGTTCCTTCACCAATAAGTTTTATTTCCTTTTTGACGCGGCCGGCCTTTAGGCCGCACGGTCGGGTTTCTCCCCTTTTTGTGCCCTTTTCTTTTTTGGCACAATCGCGTCATTTGACTTTTAAGCCATTTTTCCTTCCATGTCATTGAAAACACCCAGCGGCTTCAAACATTGTACTCTGTGCAACCGGACCATTTCAGGTACCAATACTCATTCGTGGTGTATCCAGTGCCTTGGGCCCAGACCACAGCCTAGCTGCTTGTAGTCTGTCATCGTATGAAGAAACGGACTCAAGTGTCTTGAAGCCCAGCGAGAAAAACTTTTAAGTCGTGCTGGGAGTAGTGAGGCGTCAAGTGGGTCTCCACCTGTTTGAGGCCTCCTGTTATTCAGGCTCCCCGGGACTGACCGTCGGACCCGGCCCACGAGGAGACGTGAGGATTCCACGTCATCCTCATCGGTACCGAGGAGTCTTGATGGGCATCGAGCGAAGGCGAAGAAGCACTGTCATCGATCTTCTTCAGCACACGATGCCGGGAGCTCCGGGGCGTCGAGGGACTCGGCACCCGAAAAGCGTCGGTGCCGAGATGACCGCTCCCCCTCTATACAGGAGGTGCTGATGCATTGGTTGTCCTGTCAGCCCGTTACCTGCTCCCGCGCCTCAGCAGATTCTACCGCCAGTTGTTCCACAGATCCCGCAGCCTTCTCTGATGGCGGCTCTCAGCGAGCGCATCCGGGCCCTGCTTCCAGAGCTTCTGGAAGGACTGCTGCGCCAGTCTGCTTCAATGTTGGGGGTGCTTGCGCCTTCCGTACCGTCTGCTGCAGCAGCGTCTGGCCCTTCTCCTGCGGTGAGGTCCCCGTCCTCGGTGCTGCTTGCGGCATCAGTGTCGGCTGCCACCCAGGTCGACTCCCTTTCGACGTCGGTGAAGGAAGCTTCGCTGCAGTCCAGGTGTACGTCGGCCTCTCGACATCGCTATTGAGGACGTCGATCCTCTGCGTCGAGGCAGGCTAAGTCTCTGAGTGCCCTGAGAGAGGCCTTATCTGATACTGAAGAGGAGCGTTTGTGGGAGTCAGAGGAAGATCCGGGGTACTTTTCTTCTAACGAGTCCTATGGGATTCTCTCTGAACCCTCCCCTCCACCAGAAAGGAGACTTTCTTCCCTGGAGAGTCTGTCCTATACGTCTTTTGTCCGGGAAATGACTACGGCTATTCCTTTCCCTATGGAGGTTGAGGATGAGCCCAGGGCTGAGATGCTCAAGGTCCTAGACTATCCTTCTTCACCTAGAGAGGCTATGACAACTCCTCTACATAAGGTACTGAAGGAAGTTGTTATGTGGAACTGATTATTCCCTCTGTCTGGCCCCGTGATCCTGAAGAAAACTGAATCCCAGCATCGGATCCACGGTGAACCTGGATTGATGAGGTCTCAATTACCCCACAATTCCATGGTGGTGGACTCCGACCTCAGAAGAGCCAAGAGTACTAGAGGCTATGCCTCGGTGCCCTCGGGCAGAGAAGCTAGGACCTTGGACTCTTTTGGGAGGAAGATGTATCAGGCTGCTATGCTCACTGCCCAGAACTCAGTCATACCAGCTCTTCACGAGCGTCCACTTGCGGAACTCAGTGAGGCAGCTGTCCTGCTTGGTTGATGCTCTCCCTCTGGAGCAGGCCGAGCCTTTTTGTCATGTGATCAGGCAGCAGAAGGCGTGTCATAAATTCCTGGCCAGGGGTACTTTCGACACTTTTACTACTACTACTACTACTATAAATCACTTCTATAGCGCTACCAGTCGTACGCAGCGCTTTACAATTAAACATGAAGAAGACAGTCCCTGCTCAAAAGAACGCTGCCCAGGGTATAGTGATGCACATACTCTCATGGCTGCATGTCTCTGATCTGGACAAATGACGGATGTTCCTTGCCGGGGGGATAACCTTTTTGGTGAGAAAGTAGTGGATCTTATTGACCAGACAAGAAGCACAATGATGCTATGGATTCTCTCCTCCCACCAGGCGTCTTCTGCTATAACCTCCTCAACTAGGAGGTTTTTTGGAGGGAAGAGGAGTGCTCCCTATTCCTATGCCAGGCGTAGGTACACTCTGTCTTCTCAGCAGCCTGCCCAGGCTCAGCCCCCAGCACGCTCGTTCTCGTCAACAGTGTGTGCCTAAGGCCCCTGCTGCTCCTCAGCAAAAGCAAGGGACGGGCATTTGACTGGCTTCCGGTTCAGCATAGCCTCAGTAAACGTGTCCATACCGGACGACTTACCAGTTGGGGGGAGGTTAATGTTTTTTCACCAAAGGTGGCCTCTCATAACCTCTGACCGGTGGGTCTCTTCAAATAGTCCGGTTAGGATACACCCTCAATCTGGAATCCAAACCTCCAAATTGTCCACCGGGAGCTCATTCTTATAGCTCCCAGCACAAGCAGGTACTTGCAGAGGAACTCTCTGCCCTTCTAAAGGCCCAAGTGGTCGAACCCAGTCCACCAGGGGAAGAAGGGCTGGGATTCTATTCCAGGTACTTCCTTGTGCTAAAGAAAGCAGGGGGGTTGTGTCCCATCCTAGGGCCCTGAACAAATTCCTAGTCCGAGAAAAGTTCAGAATGGTTTTCCCTGGGCACCCTTCTTCCCATGATTCAGAAAAACGATTGGCTATGCTCTCTGGACTTAAAGGATGCTTATATTCGCATCTCGATACTTCAGCTCACAGGAGGTATCTTTGATTTTGACTGGGAGCACAGCACTTTCAGTACTGTATACTGCCCTTTGGCCTGGTGTCTGAGCCCAGAGTGTTTACAGAGTGTCTGGCCTGTAGTCGCAGCGTCGCTACGCAGACTGGGAGTGCATGTGTTCCTTATCTCGATGATTGCTAGTGAAGAGCACCTCGAAGGATGGTGCTCTGGAGTCCATGCGAATGACTATTTATGTGCTAGAGCTACTGGGGTTCGTAATAACTTACACCAAGTCCCATCTCACTCCTGTCCAAAACTGGAATTCATTGGAGCACTGCTGGAAACGAAGACAGCTCGGGCTTATCTTCCCGAGGCGAGGGGGAGACAACCCTCTGTCCCTGGTGTCCATAGTTTGAGTGTCTCATCAGATCATAGCTTGGCAGATGTGAGACTTTTGGGCCACATGGCCTCCACAGTTCAGTACTCCCATGGCATGTCTACATATGAGATCAGCTCAATGGACCCTAGCTTCCTAGTGTTTCAAGCTGCAGGGGGATCTGGAGGATGTGATCCAACTGTCCACCGATTTTCGAAATTCTCTTCGTGATGAACACTGCGGTCCAATTTGACCATGGGACGACCATCCATATTCCTCAGCCACAAAACGTGCTTACTGATGTATCCCTCCTAGGGTGGGGAGCTCATGTAGATGGGCTTCACACTCAAGGAGCCTGGTCCTTGCAGGAAACGGTCTTCAGATCAACCTCCTGGAATATTGCGATCAATTTGGAATGCTCTAAAGGCTTTCAGAGATTGGCTGTCCAACTGAACCATCTTGATTCAAACAGGCAATCAGTTGCCCATGTCTGGAAGCTGTTCAGATGTGGCTTGGCACGCGTCACAGCATGTTTCTCCAAGCTACTTATCTGGAGGCGTAAACAACAGTCTAGCTGACAGACTGAGCAGGTAATGCAACCTCACGAGTGGTCACTGAACATGGGTGTAACCGCAGATCTTCAGAGCATGGGGCACCCCCTCAGTAGATCTTTTGCCACTCAGATCAATCACAAGGTCCCTCAGTTCTGTTCCCATGGCTCAGACCCTAGCGTCAAGATGCCTTTCTCCTACATTGGGGAACAGGCCTTCTGTATGCGTATCCTCCCATACCCCTAGTAGGGAAGACTTTGGCTGCAAACTCAAGCAAGACTGCGGAACCATGATCCTGATTTCTCCCTTCTGGCCAAGCAGATTTGGTCCCTCTTCTTCTGGAGTTGTCCTCTGAGGAACCGTGGAGATTGGAGTGTTTTCCAACCCTCATAACCCAGATGAGGGTCCCTTCTGCATCCAATCTCCAGTCTGGCTCTCACAGCCTGGATGTTGAGAGCTTAGAATTCGCCTCCTTGGGTCTTTCTGAGGGTGTCTCCCGTGTCTTGCTTGCTTTCAGGAAAGATTCCACGAGAGGTGTTACTCTTAAAATGGAGGAGGTTTGCCGTCTGGTGTGACAGCAAGGCCCTAGATCTTCTTTCTGCTTGAATACCTTCTACACTTGTCAGAGTCTGGTTTCAAGAGCAACTCCGTAAGGGTTTACCTCAGTGCAATTAGTGCTTATCGGTTTGTAGAGGTTAAGCCTATCTCTGGACAGCCTTTAGTTGTTCGCTTCATGAGAGGTTTGCTTTTGTCAAGCCCCTAACAATCCTCCACTAGTGTCATGGGATTGCAATGTCGTTCTCACCCAGCTGATGAAAACTCCTTTGAGCCACTGAATTCCTTCTATCTGAAGTACTTGACCTGGAAGGTCATTTTCTTGGTGGCTGTTACTTCAGCTCAGAGGGTCAGTGAGCTTCAGGCCCTAGTAGTGACACATCTTATACTAAGTTCATCACAACAGAGTAGTCCTCTGCACGCACCCTAAGTTCTGGCTGAAGGTAGTGTCAGAGTGAACCAGTCAATTGGCTTGCTATCATTTTTTCCCCGACCTCATACCCACACTGGTGAAAGCAGTTTGCACACCTTGGACTGCAAGAGAGCATTGGCCTTTTACGTGGAGTGGATGAAGCCCTTCAGACAGTCCGCCCAGTTGTTTTTTTGATCCCAACAGGAGGGGAGTTGCCATCGGAAAACGCACAGTCTCAAATTGGCTAGCAGATCTGCATTTTCTTCGCTTATGCCCAAGCTAGGCTGACTCTGGAGGGTCGTATCACGGCTCATAATATTAGAGCCATGGCTGCATCGGTGGCTCACTTAAAGTCGCCTCCATTGAAGAGATTTGCAAGGCTGCAACATGGTCATCAGTTCACACATTCATATCCTACTACTGCCTTCAGCAGGATACCTGACACAACTGTCGGTTTGGGCATCAGTGCTGCAGATCTGTTTGGGGTTTAGAATCCAACTCCACCCCCCCAGTCCAGGCCCATTTTATTCTGTTCCAGGCTGCACTCTCGCTAGCTGTATATAGTTGCAGATCAATTTTCATTATCCTCGCTATTACGAGGCCAATTGACCAAAGTTTATGTTTTTAGTGAACCTGGACGCTAGGGATACCCCACATGCGAGAACAGTAGCTGCTTGTCCTCGGAGAAAGTGAAGATACCTGTAGCAGGTTTTCTCCTAGGACAGCATGCTGATTGTTCTCACAAACCCTCCCACCTCCCTTTGGAGTTATCTGTTATTTCATTTACTTTTTGATTTAACTGAGGAGACGTGCTCACGCGGCAGGCGAGAGGTCAGTCTGCACATGCGTGTGCGCACTGCACATGCACCAGAAGACTTGGCAAAACTTTTTTAAATATTTTGCTCTTGCAATACGCCGATTCGTGGGCTGACACGGACGTCGACCCACATGTGAGAACAATTAGCCTGCTGTCGGAGAATACCTGCTACAGGTAAGTATCTTCGCTATATATGTGGTCTGGGCTTCTAGGATGGTATTTTGAATATTCATGCCTGGTGTAGTTTTTTTGTTTGTTTTGTTTTTACTTTTGCAGCTCCTCCAAAGTTTTTTTTTTTTTTTTTTTAATTTTTTTAAATTTTTTACCGTTCTCATTTTATCATAGTCTCCTTTTTGAAAGTTTAAATGCTAACGTGTTGGATTTCCTGTGTGTACTTCAGAGATAATCTGATCATGTTGTGATCACTGTTATCAAATGGCCCCCAGTACCATTACCTCCTACACCCGACCATGCGCTGCCTCTAAGGACTAGGTCTAGAATTGTTCACCCTCTTATTGGTTCCTGAACCAGCTGCTCCATAAAGCTTAGGCAGTAGGGAGTCGGCATCTTTGGGACATAAACTTACAAGTAGTTTTTGATCATTTAGAAGAAAACTATGCTGTATGCCTTACCTACCACACCTGGCATTATCCGATATAATTAAAGCACCCTCCAACGTTCTGAAGCTGACTCTGTGGCAGTGAAAGTGGAAGGTGTTCCTGCTGCCTCTAACGCTGTATCCATCTCCTGAATGTCTGTCACTTACTTCCGGGTTCGTCACAAAACAGCACTGGCCAACCACAGGATAGCAGCATGAGGCACAACCTCAACATCTATAGCGTTCCTTCGAGTTCGCTCCCTCAGAGTTCTGTCCTCGCGGAAAGAGGAAGTGACGTCAGCAGGCAGGATTTGGAGGGAACGAAGTCGAAGGGAAGGCTACAGACTGGCATGGCTTTCAACGACGCGGCCGCTTCGACGGAGGTAAACAGGGGAACGAGGAGAATTTGATGGGGGCGGAGGGGGGGCAGGGGAGCGAGGAGAATCTTGGGTGGCTGGAGGGGGAGCAGGGGAGAGAGGACAATCGCTGGGTGCCTGGAGGGGGGGCAGGGGAGAGAGGAGAATCGCAGGGTGGCGGGAGGGGGGGGGGGCAGGGGAGAAAGGACAATCGCTGGGTGGCTGGAGGGGGCAGGGGGAGAGACGACAATCGCTAGGTGGCTGGTGGGGGGGCAGGGGAGAGAGGACAATCGCTGGGTGCCTGGAGGGGGGGCAGGGGAGAGTGGAGAATCGCAGGGTGGCTGGAGGGGGGCAGGGAGATAGGTCAATCGCTGGGTGGCTGGAGGGGGGGGCAGGGGAGAGAGGAGAATCGCTAGGTGGCTGGGGGGGCAGGGGAGAGAAGAGCATCGGTGGGTGGCTGGAGGGGGGGCAAGGGAAAAGGAGAATCACTGGAGGGAGGGCAGGGGCAAGAACAGCATCGGTGGGTGGTTGAAGGGGGGCAGGGGACAGAGGAGAATCGCTGGGTGGCTGGAGGGGGGCAGGGGACAGAGGAGAATCGCTGGGTGGCTGGAGGGGGGGCAGGGGACAGAGGAGAATCGCTGGGTGGCTGGAAGGGGGCAGGTGAGAGAGGAGAATCGCTGGATGGCTGGAAGGAGGGGCAGGTGAGAGAGGAGAATCGCTGGATGGCTGGAAGGGGGGCAGGGGAGAGAGGAGAATCGCTGAGTTGCTGAAGGGGGGCAGGGGAGAGAGGAGAATTGCTGGGTGGCTGGAAGGGAAACAGGGGATAGAGGAGAATCACTGGGTGGCTGGGGGGGGGGCAGGGGACAGAGGAGACACTCGCACCGCGGTCTCACCTCTCTCTCTGTGTCAACCCCACACTTGCACATTCACTCTCTCTCACTCTCACACACACTCCGAGAAAAACCTTGCTAGCGCCCGTTTCATTTGTGTCAGAAACGGGCCTGTTTACTAGTATGACTAATATTTCCACCTGACATTGGGCTAGCAGTGAAGTTTTAACACAGATAGATAAGGAAGCAGGAGGCATTGCATTTCCAGTTTAAGTGGTATAAGCAAAAGCCTGTGTGCATAAAGCAGTTTTCTGGTAGGAGTTAAATTGATTCAATTCAATTCTTGCATACCGCTGATATCCCTTTGCCAGGGTTTAGTGCGGTTTACATTCTAGGTGAGACAAAAGCAGACAGTGTTAGAGTGAGTATGAGAAATATTAGATGCAGGGGAGGCAGGAGTAAGTGAACTAGAGTAAATACTGCCATGCAGCCTAGCCAGAAACAAGCCTTCAGAATTTGGATGTACGGCTCTGTAAACCGTAATATCGCCTACAGCCCATCGTTTAAAAAAATAAAATCTAGAGACAATTATTTTAGAAGCTTTCATTGCTACAAACAGTTTAATATCTGCATTATCAGTGTTTCATAATGTTTCAAACCCAAGGCGCACCCATGTGTCACACTAACTCATTAAAACAGGCAGTGTAGATTTGGAGGGACCTTCTAAAGCCAAAAGAAAAAACTACAAAAGCATTGAAATTGCTACCAGAAGCCAAGGGCTAAAAGGGGAAGGCTTAGAAGGGTACTGAGGAAGAAGAAGCTGTATGCAAAGTGTGTCCTGCATACAACAGGACCTGGCCATTTGTTCTGTATATACTCTGTTGTTACTCCCATTCAAGTTTCAGTGTTGCTAGGAAGGGCAGCATATACAGAGCTGCCAAGGGGACCGACCCACTCAACAGGAGATTTAGGACCCACCCCAGCCCTACCTATAACTCTGCCCTGCTACATGCCGATTTGTGGCCAGAATGTCATATCCTGCTGCCACTGATCCCGCGGCAGCAGGAGATGTTTTATGAAAGCGTTTCTTACCACCGCTAGATGGGGATGCACTCAGCGGGAGATCCAGGCTCCCCAGCAGGAATGCAAGAGTTGATCTGCAAATGTGGAAGTCTCTTGTTAAAGTGGAAGACTTGACAGGTTTGCATATGTGACTACACATGTTTCAGAAAAGAACTGCATGTTAAGAGCCATGGTTTGGGGTTACTGATGTGAGGGTCTGAGAGCAGAGTTCAGATGCTGAATTGGATCCCAAGCATGAAACGCTAGTAAATTTCCATGGTATACCTGATCAGGTCTGAACACATACCGATTGGGAAACACACTACTGCATTGCAGAAATTCAGTTATGAGTCTTGTTTCATTTAGTATTGTCTTGTTCACAATTTGTTTTGTTTTGTGTATATCACAGATTGATATAGAAATCAATGGAAGCCAAGTGGATCTACACATGAAGCTAGGAGACAATGGAGAAGCTTCTTTGTCAGGAAACTGAGGAGGAAAATGTAAGTGTCAGATGCAATGTGGCTGAATGGAATTTCTAGAATATTAATTTATTTTGTTTGTCTTACATTCCATATCTTTCTCTGGCTGAATTTGCATATACTGCCGTACAGGATACTTGGATTTGATTCCCAAACCAGCTGTGGGCTGTGGAGGCAGATATTGTAGGTTGAAAGAAGGAATCCCATTCATTGCTTAGTAGCATACTTCCATGAATCCTGAAGGGGTCGTGGTTCTGCTTCTCAACTAGTGGCCTGTTTACTGAAATGGTTGGGCTTGATGGGGCATATAGGGGGAATAAAAGAGAAGGGGACCCCCCCCCCCCCATCAAGCTGTAAGTGAAGATCTGTAATGTGGCCCAGCTGGGACAGATTTTAGTTTAGTTGGAAACCTAAAAAATAAGAAGACCATGTCAGATGGTCTCATTCCCATTCCAGAGATTTTGTTCAGTTTCTGCTGTGCTTCTTAAGTAGCAGCACGCAATTAATTTTATGAGATGTCAGAAATTTACATTTTCTCATCTTTTTATTTGATATAGAATGTAACAGAACAAACTTGAACAAAACTAACTTATAGCCATGATCATTTTGGTCCCTTTGCTCTCACAGCCAAATTCCCTTAACTGCCTTCCTCCCCACCGCTTATTAAACTCCTTATTGTTACTTTTTTGACAGGTACATAATGATCAATTAACACATAGCAGCCTTCTTATATTGCTATAAAGAGATTAATCACCCCTTAATGATCTCTCCACTTATTGTAGGGTTCCCAAATTTTGAGAGAGGCGTCTACACCTCCTCATAGCGGTCAGTTTAGCGAAGGTTGGATAATCAAGACTGTACTGTACTTGGTGTGTAATCTGACTCTCCGGCATATCCAACGACCCCCAGAGATGTCATTGCCTTGCCATTAAGCGTGTCTTCTCTTTCCGCTTTCTGGCTTAGCACAGAGGGAAGTTTTGTACCTGAGACAATCAGTTTTGACCCTGGGATCCTGATTTAGCTGCAAAACTGCACTGTTGTGAGCCAGGACCCTGCTTTTACTGCGCAATGAGTTTTACTATTTATGCCACAGTTCACAACATTTTTAATAGCTACTTAATACTACAGTACTGTATTTTTAATCTTTCCCTTCTGATCTACTTCTGAAATAGCAAGTCAAGAGGAAAAAAGTTGTTTATAGAGCAGAAACCAGGGGCGTAGCCACGGGTGGGCCTGGACGGGCCCAGGCCCACCCATTTTCCCTCCAGGCCCGCCCATCCGCATTGCTGTCTCTATCCCTTTGTCCCACGGAGGCAGCGCTTCCTTCCTGCCCTGTCTTCTCCGAAGCTCCGCTGTATCGGTCCCTCCCTGCAAGTAGAATCCTCTTTCGCCGGTCGCGCTGCGCTGCCATGCTGCGATCCTCCCCCTGCCGCGTCTATCTGGCCCTCTGTGATGCACTTCCTGTTTAGGGCCGGATGAACGTGGCAGGGGGAGGAGCGAAGCTCCATGTGCATGGCAGCGCAGCGCAACCGGCGAAGGAGGATTCTACTTGCAGGGAGGGACCAATGCAGCGGAGCTTCGGAGAAGACAGGGCAGGAAGGAAGCGCTGCCTCCGTGGGACAAAAGGGATAGAGAGCGCGAAGGATGCAGATGGGCGGGCCTGGAGGAAAAATGGCTGAGCTGCTGGGACATGTGAGGGAGAGGAGGAAGGGGCTGGAGGGAAGGGAGAGAGTTGCTGGGACATGGGAGGGAGAGGAAGAAGGGACTGGAAGGAAGGGAGAGAGCTACTGGATATGGGAGGGAGAGGAAGAAGGGACTGGAGGGAAGGGAGAGAGCTACTGGGGATGGGAGGGAGAGGAGGAAGGGGCTGGAGGGAAGGGAGAGAGTTGCTGGGACATGGGAGGGGGAGGAAGAAGGGACTGGAAGGAAGGGAGAGAGCTATGGATATGGGAGGGAGAGGAAGAGGACTGGAGGGAAGGGAGAGAGTGCTGGGACATGGGAGGGAGAGGAAGAAGGGACTGGAAGGAGAGGAGAGAGTTGCTGGGACATGGGGGGAGAGGAAGAAGGGACTGGAAGGAAGGGAGAGAGCTACTGGGTATGGGAGGAGAGGAAGAAGGGACAGGAGGGAAGGGAGAGAGCCGCTGGACATGGGAGGATAGGGAGAGAAAGAGGGAGATGGATGGAAGGAGGCAGAGAGAAAGGGGAGAGACTGGAAGGATGTGGAGAGAGAGGAGGGGAGACTGAACAGAAAAGGGTAGAGAGATAGAGACACTAGATGGAAGGATCAGGAGAGAGGGTAGATGGAAGGATGAGGAGAGAAAGAGGGAAGATACTGGATGGAAGGGTAGGGAGAAAAAGGAGACGCTGGATTGCAAAAGAAAGAGGGGAGCTGCTGGATGGAAAGAGGAGAGGACAGAGTAGGGAAAGACTGGAGAATAAGAGGAAGGGGCATGTGGAGAACAATGGTGAGGAAAAGATGAAAAGCCATAGGTGGTGAATGGACAGGAAACCCTGGCAAGAGAAAGACGAAGGAAAGCAGAATCTAGAGACTGGGAGCAACACAATGAGAAAAAGTAAATGGCCATACAACAAAGGTAAGAAATAATTTTATTTTAATTTAGGATAAAGTAATATGGTACCTGTGTTAATAAAGTTTGAGACCAATACTTCCTTCCTTAGGTCAGGAGAGGATACCATAACAGCGTTATGCTGACCTGAGGCAGTAGGTTTTGGCCTCTGAAAGCTCATTGAAAAGGGTGTTAGGCTTTTAAATAAATTTTCTGAAACCTGATGCACTGAAAAGCAGTACTTTACCCCTATGTGACAAATGCATCTGATTAGTGTGACTAAATTTTGCTGGGGAAGGGGGAATAGAGAGAAAATTTTGTGCCCACCCACTTTAGGTTCAGGCCCATCCAAAATTGGCAGTCTGGCTACGCCACTGGCAGAAACTTGATGCTTTAAAAAGAACAGATAAGGGTGAATCCATCCAAAAAATTGTAACAGAACTAGGAGTGGGAAGAGTAACAGTGAGCTGAAGAAATGGGCCTCAAATTATGCCTCTGTTTTCTTTTTTTTTTTTATCATTTATTTATAAGTTTTCATTTTACAAGGGTCACTTGCAAATAGTAATACAGAGATGACTGCACATTAATACAAGATAAGAAGAAAACAATCCCATCTAGATATATGGATTATATACAATCTTTCTTAGACCACAAAGTGAAGAAAAATAGGGAGAGTGAGATAAGACAAGGAGATCAATTAAACAGTAAACAGAAAAAAGAAAACATGGTAGATTATCCCCAGATTCCACATTGATCATCTGGTTGACTTCTTCAAGATCAAATACGGTGTATAGTCAATTCATTTCATTGAGAACATACTTCTTGTCCAGATTTTAGTTAGAAATAATACATCTGATTACATTCTCTCTCTTTTAAAAAACCAGAAATTATTTAACAATACATATACTTAAGTCTCTAATTCAATTCCATATCATCATGCTGATCAATCCATAGACTGGTGGGTTGTGTCCATCTACCAGCAGGTGGAGATAGAGAGCAATCCTTTTGCCTCCCTATATGTGGTCATGTGCTGTGGGAAACTCCTCAGTATGTTCTCTATCTCAGCAGGTGGTGGTCACACACAGCAGCAGCTCTGGCTAGGCCTCCAAGCCTAATTTTTAGGTTTTGTTGAGTGCCTGGGGTTGAGGGCTCTTCTTGAGCAAGTGCAAACCTGGTGGTGCCAGGTCCCTCCTTTTCTCCCCCCTCCCGCTGGCTCCATTTAAAAAAAAAAAAAAAAATTTTTGGACGTCCTTAAGGACGTTTATTTAAACGTTTATTGCAGCTACTCACTGGGACACCAGGTCGTTACAGCTCGGAGCGGAAAGCAGGTAATTTTACCTTTTTTGTAGCGGGCAGGGGTTCCCCGATTGATCTCCACGTGGCTGATGGCGTCGGAGGGCGAGGGCGCAAAGAATCGCTCCCCGGACCGCGGGTGCGCTTCTAGCGGGGATGCGGGGGTTTTAAAGTCTGATTCGCCCTTGTTGGTGTCATTTGGAGGCCGGTCAGGTCCCGGGTCTTCCTCCGGCGCGGCGTTTTTTCCCGCCATAAACCCCATCCCCTGCTGCTCGCCTCCGCCATCTTGGCCGGCCACTCTGCTCGGACGGCTTCATCTTGGGGCCGCCCTTGAGCTGGGAGAAGTTCATGCCATGGCCGCCCTTGATTTGGGCGACGGCAAAAAAAGCGGCTAAAGTTAAGCGCCCGTTCTTCCCGCGCGGCTCCTTCGCGGAGTGTCGCGCCGGACGCCATCTTGGGATGCGCAGCATGTTGCTCCCCCGCTCTTGCGAGCGCCGGTTGAGGGTGCGTCTAGGGCTGTGGCCCAGGCTGCTGAAATACACAGTCTGGGGGGTTTCTCCCCCGAGTTTATTTTGCTGCTGCATCAGGCTTTCCTTATGCAAAATGCTGCCCCTTCTCCCTTGTCCGATAACGGGGTTGAGGGCCCCCGGAAGTAAACGCCCTCGGGTGGATTCCCAGGCCTTAGAGGAACGCTGTTTCCCTCTGATGTAGATGAGGGCAGCGTATCTGAGTTCTCCCAACGGTCCTTTGGGGATTCTTGGAGGAGACGGATGCCCGCTCGGATGGAGCGGATGACCCCTCTGCAGCACGGATCTTTTCGCTCAGAGGATTTGCCCCACCTGTTACTGCAGGCCATTAGCATTTGAAGATTTCCTCGCCAGAGGACGTCTCTCCCTCAGCCCCTGTTGGCTCTGCCATATGCTGGAGACGAAGCGCCCGCCTAGAACCTTCCACGTGCATGATGCCATGCACACCTTAATTTCGGCTCAATGGGATGTCCCGGGAAGCGAGCCTCAAAGTGGCTAGGGCTATGTCCCGCCTCTCCCTTTGCCTGAAAGTGAACGGTGAGGCCTTTCTTTGGCCTACCATGGATTCTTTAATCACTGCGGTGACTAAGAAGACGGCGTTGCCGGTGGAAGGTGGCACGGCCCTAAAGGACGCCCAAGACAGAAGATTGGAAGCGGCTTTAAGGTCGTCCTTCGAGGCGGCTGCCTTAGTTTGCAGGCTCAGTTTGCAGCTCCTATGTGGCCAGGGCGTGCCTGATGTGGTACAGCAGGCTTCCCCCTCAGATCCTTCCTTGAGGCTGGCTGGCCGGCCCCTGGAATCGGGCTGGCTTATTTGGCAGACTTACTGTATGATGTCTTGAGAGCTCGGCTAAAGGCATGGCTCAGACAGTCTCTGCGCGGCGCTGGCTTTGGCTGAAACATTGGTCTGCGGACCACGCCTCTAAGTCCCGCCTGGCTAAGTTGCCTTTTAAGGCAAGCTGCTCTTGGGGTCGAGCTGGATAAAATGTGACCGATCTCGGCACGTCTAAGGGCAAGAGGTTACAGAGGTCAGGGCTCGGGCCAGTGCTCGCCCCGGTATACTCCAGAGGCGGTTTTCAAGAAGCCCGTCGGTACCGCCCGGGCAAGTCGGGGCTCCTCTGCCCCTCTTCCTTCAAAGGAACTTCTCCCCCAAGCAGCATTCCTTCGCAGAGAGACCGCCGTCCCGGAGGTACGCCCTCAGTCCTCCCCCAGGGTCTCGTACCCAATGACGGGGTCCTGTCCATGGCCCAGTGCAGATTTGGAGGACGCCTGTCCTCGTTTCTGGGCGAGTGGACCAAAGTAACTTCAGATTTCTGGGTGCTGGAAGTCATCAGAGACGGCTACAAGTTAGAGTTCTTGCCGACCCTTAGAGACGGGTTTGTACTCTCTCCCTGCAAGTCTCCGGTCAAAGCTGTGGCAGTGCAGCCGACCTTGGACAACCTGATACCGCCTGGGTGCGGTCGTTCGGTGCCAGAAAATCAGACTGGCAAGGACGTTACTCCATTTACTTTGTGGTACCAAAGAAAGGAGGTTCTGTCCGCTATCCTCGACCTCAAAGGGTCAATCAGGCCTTGAAAGTGGCGGCACTTCGCATGGAGACTCTCCGCTCTGTTTAGCGGCAGTGAAGGCAGGAGAGTTCTTGGCTTCCTTGGACATCAAAGAAGCGTACCTGCATATTCCCATCTGGCCTCCTCATCAACGCTTTCTGCGTTTGCAGTCCTGGGCCGACACTTCCAGTTCAGAGCCCTCCCTTTCGGGTTGGCTACTGCTCCGCGGACCTTCTCCAAAGTAATGGTGGTCATCGCGGCCTTCCTGCGAAAGGAAGAGTACAAGTCCATCCTATCTGGACGACTGGTTGATCCGAGCCCCCTCTTATGCAGAGTGCGGGCAAAGCTGTGGACCGGTGTGTTGCTCTTTTGAGCTCCCTGGGGTGGATCATCACTGGGAGAAGAGCAGCTGCGCCCGACTCAGTCCCTGGAGTATCTGGGAGTTCGATTCAACACCCAAGTGGGCAGAGTGTTCCTGCCAGACAATCGGATTGTCAAGCTTCAGGCTCAGGTGGACCAGTTCCTAGTAGCCTCTCCTCTTCGGTCTTGGTACTATGTGCAGCTGTTGGGCTCTATGACGGCCACGATGGAAGTAGTGCCCTGGGCCAGGGCTCCAATGAGACCACTACAACACTCTCTTGCTGCAGCGCTGGACTCCGGTGTCGGAGGATTATGCTGTGCCGCCTTCCTTGGACCCAGCAGTGCGCAAGGCGCTGAGCTGGTGGCTGCAGACAGACCAGTTGTCTGCAGGAATGCCTCTGGTGACCCCGGAGTGGATTGGTCACGACGGACGCCTCTTTGTCGGGCTGGGGAGCCCACTGCTTGGGAAGGACAGCCTAGGGGCTCTGGTCTCCTGCAGAGGCAAAGTGTCTGCAACTCCTGAACTCAGAGCCATTCGGTGGCGCTTTTGGGTTCATCCCGTACTGGCATTGAACCAGTACGGTCCTGTCTGACAATGCCACGGCTGTGGCCTATGTCAACCGCCAGGGAGGTACCAAGAGCGCCCCTCTAGACAAGGAGGCCATGAATCTATGCCAGTGGGCGGAATGCGAACCTGGAACAGCTGTCAGCGGCCCACATTGCCGGAGTCATGAATGTCAAGGCGGACTTTCTCAGTCGCCATACCTTGGATCCCGGAGAGTGGCAGCTATCTGCTCAGGCGTTCTTGGACATCACGAAGCGCTGGGGCCAGCCGAGCCTAGATCTGATGGCGTCATCGGCCAATTGCCAAGTGCCGCGCTTTTTCAGCAGAGGACGGGACCCTCGATCCCTGGGAGTAGATGCTCTTCTCCAACAGTGGCCGACACAAGAGCTTCTCTATGTGTTCCCGCCTGGCCCATGTTGGGCAGGGTGCTAGACCGGGTGGCAAAGCATCCGGGCCGGATAATCCTGGTGGGTCCGGACTGGCCCAGACGTCCCTGGTATGCGGACTTGATCAGGCTCTAGTCGACGATCCTCTGCGGCTGCCAGTGGAGCAGGGCCTGTTACATCAGGGTCCCGTGGTGATGGAGGATCCCTCCCCCTTTGGTCTTACGGCCTGGCTATTGAGTGGCAGCGTCTGAGAAAGAAGGGCTTCTCCAGACAAGGTCATCGCCACTATGCTAAGAGCGAGGAAGCGCTCTACTTCTACTGCTTACGCCAGGGTTTGGTGTACCTTTGCAGCATGGTGTGAAGCAGGCTCACTTTCTCCCTTCACTGCTCCAATTTCTTCAGTGTTGGCGTTCCTGCAAGAAGGTCTGGAGAAAGGCCTGTCGACTCAGTTCCCTTAAAGTCCAGGTAGCGGCTCTGGCTTGCTTCAGGGGCCGCCTGAAGGGTGCTTCCTTGGCTTCGCAGCCAGATGTGGTGCGCTTTCTCAAGGGTGTTAATCACCTGCGCCCTCCTCTGCACTCCAGTGGTGCCTGCGTGGAATCTCAACCTGGTGCTAAGAGCCTTGCAGAAGCCGCCTTTTGAACCCTTGTCAAGGGCATCTCTGAAAGACCTGACGTTGAAAGCAGTCTTTTGGTGGCTATCACTTCAGCCAGAAGAGTCTTCCGAGCTCCAGGCACTCTCATGTCGAGAGCCCTTTCTGCAGTTCACTGAGGCAGGTAGTGTCTATTCGCACAGTGCCTTCCTTCCCTGCCCCAAGATTGTTTCTCGCTTCCAGTGAAATCAGCAGCTCTGTCTCCCTTCCTTCTGTAGGGAGGACTACCCAGAGGAATTCTCTGCTCTCAAATATCTGGATGTGAGACGAGTCATCATCAGATACTTGAAGTGACCAATGATTTCCGGAAGTCGGATCATCTGTTTGTCCTGTTGCAGGTCCTCGTAAGGGTCTGCAGGCTGCTAAGCCTACAGTGGCAAGATGGGTCAAGGAAGCCATTGCAGCGGCTTATGTGGCGCGGGGAAGGTGCCGCCTATCCCGCTGAGGCTCACTCCACTAGAGCTCAGGCGGCATCGATGGCAGAGGCCGGGTCCGTCTCCTTGGAAGAGATTTGCAAGGCGGCAACTTGGGCATCGGCCCATACCTTCTCCAGGCATTTACCGCTTGACTGTGGCTGCTCGGGCGGAGGCCCGGTTTGGAGCTTCAGTGTTGCGGTCAGGGATTTCTATGTCCCGCCCTGGGTGAGTACTGCTTCGGTACCATCCCACCAGTCTATGGATTGATCAGCATGATGATATGGAAGGTAAAATTATGTATCATACCTGATAATTTTCTTTCCATTAATCATAGCTGATCAATCCATAGCCCCTCCCAGATATCTGTATTGTTTATATTCTGGTTGCATTTCAGGTTCAAGTTTAGTCTTCAGTTCCTGTTCAGGAGGACTTCGTGTTCAAGTTTTTCAATGGATTCTTCAAGAGTTGAGACGAATTTGTGTTACAGTGAGCTGCTGCATTCCTCTCCCCTCCGTTTTACGGGGCTGGATTGAGACTTAAATTCTGCCGGCGCTCCCTCCCGCTTCGTGCGCCAGTAGGGCAGCTTTGTACCCCTCCCGCTTCGGCGGTGTTAGGGTCAGTCAGCTCCTCCCGCGGTTGCGGTTGCAGGATAAGCCAGATCCCCCCGCATCGGCGGGTGTGGTGTCCCTCCCCCGCCTCCGCGGGGATGAGCTGGACGGATTCCCTCCCCACTTGTGTGGGGATGAGCTGGGTTAATTCCCTCCCCGTTTCGGCGGTGGTGAGCTTGGGCAGAGTGTCCCTTTGTGGGTGTAATTCTCTAAGTGCTGGGGTCCTGCGGATGGAGCTTGGATATCGACATACTGAGGAGTTTCCGGCAGCACATGACCACATATAGGGAGGCAAAAGGATTGCTCTCTATCTCCACCTGCTGGTAGATGGACACAACCCACCAGTCTATGGATTGATCAGCTATGATTAATGGCAAGAAAATTATCAGGTATGATACATAATTTTACCATCCACTGATTAAAGCAATCCCAGTTTTCACAGGCTTCACTCCTTGAAGTAATAATTTAAAGACATATTTTGAGGAAAACTTTAGGAGTCATACCTGGAACTCTGGGAAAAACAATAATCTCGACATTAATCATCCACATAACATCCACCTTAGTTTTCAAAGTTTCTGGTCCATTATCATTTTCATGATCATAACCACTTCTAGCTTGTGAAGAATTTCATTTATTATGTCACTTTTTCACTGTCAAAGGGTTCAGTCAAATTGTCCATGTAACTCTCCAATAAGATTATATCTGAAACAAAGTTATTTACTACCGCCGTCAGGTCCCGAGCGCCTTCCAGATGGCATTCAATGTAACTCCAAGGTGATTTCTCTTCAGGTGTTTAGGAGTGATTCCGCCAATTCGAGTTCTGCTGTAAACGTCATCCGTTTCAGCATATGCCTCTAACTCACTCCTCCACTCCTTTGGATATGGTGGTTGAATAATTCGGGAGCGATGGAGTTGTTTTTCCAGGTCCAAGAGCGTCGACGCTTCTTCACCGGTGCTAATCAAAGGACTCGCCAACCCTTTCATCTGTGGGCAGTTCTATGAGCAGCGGTCCCGCACTTGCTGCTCAGGGGATAAAACGCTGGCCATCAGCGGCTGACCACCAGTTGTTCCCTTCCTCTCAGTTAAGGAAAATGCAATTGCAGAGAGGAAATTTACATAAAGAAGACAGAACCTCAGAGGGCAGCTGGGCCATTGGGCATACGAATTGCAGGTCACCATCTCATCACTCTCCCAGTTTGGTACACTCTTTGTCTGGTTCTCCTCAGAGGCTTGTCTGATATAGGTAGCTCTTCAGCATAGCCCTCTGAGTCATTGAAACACGGAAGCACCTCCACCACTACAAGGTGGTGTCCCTTCGAAGGGGGTCAAGTATACGCATCATACCTTATACTATGAGGTTTATCTTGTTCGGCAGACTGGATGGACCGTAATGGTCTTTACCTTCATCTACTATGTTACTTTTGACATTTTATTTGCATAGTATGATTGAAAGTCTTAGTGGGATACCAGAGGTTCTATTAAATTTTGTGTCCTGAATGCAGATATGTCTAATGCTCTGAAAGTCTGACTCGCATACAGTTTCTTACAATTCTGCTGTCATCTTAGAGAGTAGAGGAGGTGTGGCCTAATGGTTAGTGAAGTGAGCCCTGATCCTTGCTACCTGGGCTCGATTCCCACTGCAGCTTCTTGTGACCTTGGGCAAGTCGCTTAGCCCTCCATTGCCCCAGGTACAAAAACTTAGATTGTGAGCCCTCTAGGGACAGAGAAAGTACCTGCATATATGTGTACAGTGCTGCATACGTCTAGTAGCACTGTAGAAATGATTACTAGTAGGATTTCTAAATTCATGTCCTTCCTGCATCCATGCCACACAATGAACGGGGGGGGGGGGGGGGGGGATCAGCGATACCACAAAAGAACAGTGAGATGGTTGAGGCAGGCAGGTTCAGGGGAGATTTTGAAGAGCAGTGGGTTTATCCTATCCATTTTTTTTCAACAAGCTTTGTATTGGGGGGGTTTATAGACAATATTTTCATGGTATAAAAAGGCTCAGAGTAACAACTTTACAATTTATGGGTTTTCTCAATACATACCATCCTATCATTAAATTTGATTACGAATTTAATACCTCTCAGATAACGTTTTGGATGTGCATTTGCATGGGTCATTTCATACTACAGTGCCATGGACAGGAATTAATTGTTGCACTTTAGTAGCATGCGTTGGAGTCTGCTTCCAGTTGTCACACATCAGATAATCACCCCTGTTAGAGCTTACCCCAACTGATTTCCGGAACCCCATGTTCTTGGGTTTGTTTCTTAAGCCACAGGAGGCTTTTAAATGAACTCGATGGGCTGAAGATAGGTCCCCGAAGTGGTGAACTGGATTAGGAACTGGTTGACGGACAGACGACAGAGGGTGGTGGTAAATGGAGTTCGCTCAGAGGAGGGAAAGGTGAGTAGTGGAGTGCCTCAGGGATCGGTGCTAGGGCCTATTCTGTTCAATATATTGTGAGTGACATTGCCGAAGGGTTAGAAGGTAAAGTTTGCCTATTTGCGGATCATACTAAGATTTGTAACAGAGTGGACACCCGGGAGGGAGTGGAAAACATGAAAAGGATCTGCAGAAGCTAGAAGAATGGTCTAAGGTTTGGCAATTAAAATTCAATGCAAAGAATGCAAAGTGATGCACTTAGGGAGTAGAAACCCACGAGAGACGTATGTGGTTAGGTGGTGAGAGTCTGATATGTACTGAGGGGGAGAGGTATCTTGGGGTGATAGTATCCGAGGATCTGAAGGCGACGAACAGTGTGACAAGGCGGTGGCCGTAGCGAGAAGGTTGCTAGGCTGTATAGAGAGAGGTGTGACCATGTTGCATTCTCGAGGGCCTTGGCATTCTGTCAGGTCCTTGAGGCAGGACTGGAGTTCGGGAGCCCCTGGGCCACTGCCGAGGAGCGGCAGCGGCAGGCAAGACCACCTCGGGACTGGAAACACAGAGAGCAGTACTGGAGCTCTGGACTGGAGTAGTACAAGGCAGGCAACTAGAACAGACGAAACAGGAACAGCTTCACCTGCACTTAGCCACCGTTCCTCCGGAGTTGAGCTCCGACGTGCATGTGGCCGGCAGGACTTGCAGGATAAGGCAGGAACTGAAGATCCAGAGGACCCACCCTGGGTCTGGGATACACGAGGGCGACAGGGCACGGAACTAGACTCAGACAGTGTGCTGCTGCTGCACCACTGCACAGGGATAACAGGCTAGAAGCCCACAGAGAATAATAAACACAGAAAGGCTGAAAGCCTGCAGGTCAGAGAGAGACACCCAGAAAGGCTAGAAGCCCACAGAAAGGCTGGAAACCCCAGGCCGCAGTAGTACACCCAGAAGGCCTGGAAGCCCACAGGTAAAAGGGATATATGCAGATAGACTGGAGGCCCTCAGAGCAATGGGCACGGAAGAGATGGAAGCCCACAGAGCAATAGACACGGAAGAGATGGAAGCCCACAGGGCAATAGACACAGAAGGGCTGGAAGCCCACAGGGCAATAGACACAGAAGAGCTGGAAGCCCACAGGGCAATAATACCCTGAGCCAGAAGGCAAGGCCCACAGGTGATAGTAACTAGCAAAGCAGAAGGACTGGAAGCCCACAAAAAAGACAAGGAAAACTAACTGTGCAAACAGCACACTAACCTCGGAACCTAAGGCACTGCGGAGGCATTGGCAATGCAAAGGCTGCAGTCTCTAAGTGCTTAATAAAGCCCTTCAACACCAAAGGCACAGCTGCAGCAATCTCTAAGCAACTACGGAGGCTGTTCAGGCACAAACCACAGAGCAGGCAGAAAGCACAGTGAAACACAGAGAGGCTTCCCACACCTAGGTGTAGTGTAGTGAAGCAATTAGAGTCATGCTGGAAGCAGCCAGCACACAAAGAGAGAGAGAGCTAACCCAGGCAACACCCACAGGTGCAGTATAGTGAGGCAATTAGTGTCATGCTGCTGGATGCAGCCAGCACAGAGAGCCAGAGCTAGCTCAGAAAGGACAGACAGAAGAAACAGGAGGCAGCTAGGAAGCTGACCCGCAGGAATAAAGTAAGTCTGAGGGTGGTCACGGCCACAGACGTGACAGACCAGCAGAAGAAAGGAAGTGTTGATGCCCCTGTACAAGTCGTGGTGAGGCCCCACCTGGAGTATTGTGTTCAGTTTTGGGAGGCCGTACCTTGCTAAGGATGTAAAAAAAATTGAAGCGGTGCAAAGAAAAGCTGCGAGATTGGTATGGGATTTGCGTTCCAAGACGTATGAGGAGAGACTTGCTGACCTGAACATGTATACCCTGGAGGAAAGGAGGAACAGGGGTGATATGATACAGACGTTCAAATATTTGAAAGGTATTAATCCGCAAACAAATCTTTTCCAGAGATGGGAAGGCGGTAGAACAAGAGGACATGAAATGAGATTGAAGGGGGCCAGACTCAAAAAAGATGTCAGGAAGTATTTTTTCACAGAGAGAGTGTTGGATGCTTGGAATGCCCTCCCGCGGGAGGTGGTGGAGATGAAACAGTAACGGAATTCAAACATGCGTGGGATATACATAAGGAATCCTGTGCAGAAGGAATGGATCCTCAGGAGCTTAGCCGAAATTGGGTGGCGGAGCTGGTGGGGGGAAGAGGGGTTGGTGGTTGGGAGGCGGGGAATAGTGCTGGGCAGACTTATACGGTCTGTGCCAGAGCCGGTGGTGGGAGGCAGGGCTGGTGGTTGGGAGGAGGGGATAGTGCTGGGCAGACTTATATGGTCTGTGCCCTGAAAAGACAGATACAAATCAAGGTAAGGTATACACATATGAGTTTATATTGTTGGGCAGACTGGATGGACCGTGCAGGTCTTTTTCTGTCGTCATCTACTATGTTACTATCCAGCTTATAATCGAAATTAATCGCCGGCTATTTCCCGACACAAATTGGGATATGGCCGGCAATTTCGCAAAAGCGGCGAAAAGCGTATAATCGAAAGCTACATTTGTGATAGCTTCGCCACTTTCACTTCGCCTCGCCGGCGAAAGTTCAAAGGGGCGTGTTGGCGGCGAAGCGAAGGCGGGACATGGGCAGGCTTGGGCGTGGCTACCAGATGGCCGGCTTTCGCGGATAATGGAAAAATAAAACCCGGCGATAAGCAGTATTTCGCCGGGTTTACTTGGTCCTTTTATTTTCACGACCAAGCCTCAAAAAGGTGCCCCAACTGACCAGATGACCACCAGAGGGCATGGGGGATGACCTCCCCTTACTCCCCCAGTGGTCGCCAACCCCCTCCCACACTAAAATTATTAAAATACAAACCTTTTTTTCCAGCCTGTATGCCAGCCTCAAATGTCATACCCAGCACCCTGACAGCAGTATGCAGGTCCCTGGAACAGTTGTTGTTGGTTGCAGTGGACTGCAGAAAGGCAGAGCCAGGCCCATCCCCCCCCCCACACCTGTTCCACTTGTGGTGGGTAATGTTGAGCCCTCCCATACCCCCCAAAACCCACTGTACCCACATGTAGGTGCCCCCCCCCCTTCAGCCCTTAGGGCTAGGGTAATGGTGCACACTTGTGGGCAGTGGGTTTTGGGGGGGATTTGGGGGACTTAGCACACAAGGGAAGGGTGCTATGCACCTGGAAGCTAATTTGGTTGTTTATAAAAGATGTTTGAAGTGCCCCCTAGGGTGCCCGGTTGGTGTCCTGGCATGTGAGGGGGACTATTGCACTACAAATGCTGGCTCCTCCCATGGCCAAATGCCTTGGATTTCGCCGGGTTTGAGATCGCCGGCAGTTTTTTCCATTATCGCGGAAAAACAAAACTGGCGATCTAAAACCCGGCGAAATCCAAGGCATTTCGCCGGGCCACACCGTATTATCGAAAAAAAAGATGGCCGGCCATCTTTTTTTGAAAATACGGTTCCGGCCAGCTGTTGCGCCGCCGCCAAAATAGATCACCGGCGACCTATTTCGCCGGTGACGTTCGATTATTCCCCTCCACGTTACATAAATATTGCCATACTGGGACAGACTGTAGGTCCATCAGGCCCAGCATCTTGTTTCCAACAGTGGCCAATCCAGGTCACAAGTACCTGGCAAGATCCAAAACAGTAACATACATTTTATGCTGCTTATCCTAGAAATAAGCAGTGGATTTTACCCAAGTCATTTTAATAACGGCTTATGTACTTTTCTTTAAGGAAGCTATCCAAACCTTTTTTTTAAACCCCGCTAATCTGCTTTTACTACATTCTCTGGAAATGCATTCCAGAGTTTAATTGCACGTTGCGTGAAGAAATATTTTTTTCTGATTTGTTTTAAATGTACTACTTTCTAGCTTCATTGTGTGCCCCCTAGACCTAGTAGTTTTGGAAAGAGTAAAAAAGTGATTCACGTCTACCTGTTTATTCCACTCATTATTTTATAGATCTCTATCATATCTCCCCTCAGCTGTCTCTTCTCCAAGCTTAGGAGCCCTAGCTGCTTTAGGCTTTCCTCATAGGGAAGTCATCCCATCCTCTTTATCATTTTCTTCACTCTTCCCTGTACCTTTTCTAATTCCACTATTCTTTTTTTTAAATACTAGGAAGTATGCAAAGAAGCTACTAAGTAGTAAATTTAAACCAAATCAAAATATTTCTTCACTCAACAAGTAATTAAACTCTGGAATTTATTGCCAAAGATTGTGGTAAAAGCAGTTAGCAGGATTTAAAAAAGGTTTGGATAATTTCCTAAAAGAAAAGTTCATAAGCCATTATTAAGATGGAAAAATCCGCTGCATATTCTAGGACTGTTCTGGGATCTTGCCAGGTACTTGTGACTTGGATTGGCCACTGTTGTTAGTGGGTTGCAGGGCTTGATGGATCTTCAGTCTGTTACAGAATGGCAATGCTTGTGTTCTTATGTTCTTAATTAGATTGTAAGCTCTGTCGAGCAGGGACTGTCTCTTCATGTTCAAGTGTACAGCGCTGTGTACGTCTGGTAGCACTATAGAAATAAGTAGTAGTAGTACTTAAGAAGCGCACTGGGACTGAACCTGCTGAGGCTGGCAATAAGGGGTGTACCAACTTGCCCCAAAAAGGAGGAAGCTACAGAAGACATCCGACCAGAGAGTGTTTCAATGGAAGAAAGCGCTGCCACCTTCAGCGGGAGAGACTGTCCCATATAGAGGCCAGCCGAAGAAATTGCCTCAGCCAACGGCCATCGTAGCTCTCAAAACTAGATCCCCTTTCTTGTGACCATCTAGAGGACAGCATGAAGCTATGCCGGGAGGCATTTCTGCTTAGCAGGTCAGGAAATTGATGATCCCACTGCAGTGTGGGTGTTTTCGTAAGGAGTCACCGCCTTTCTATATACCTAAGGCTCTCCAGGTTCTGAATATGTCTGCTTCTTATCCTGCCACCGCTGCATCTGCTAACCTTAAAATGGTGCGCACTAGAAGACCGCTTCAGCCTTTAGCAGTTCATGAGGCTATGTTGGCGGTCACTTCTGCTCAGTGGCTCACTCCAGACATTGCTCTGCTATGCAGAGGTGTCACTAGGTGGGGTGCAAGGGAGCGACTGCTCCCCTAAATGGATTTTGAATAAAATGGCACCTTTGCAGATCAGCCCTTCAGCTTCACACTGATGCCTATTTTACAAAAGGTCTGATCCCCCTGACATCAGAACTGCTACACCTGCATCTGATAATCTAAAAATGATGAGCCAGCTTGGCTTTGGAAACTGCATTACCTTCCTAAGGTCCCAAGCAAAGCATGAAGCAAAGATTTGACCAACAGAACTTGCTGGTCACTTCTAAATAGTATAGGAGTACATGGTGAATGTCCAAGAAGCAGGAAGAGACAAAGGTAGAATTGGATGGAAGGCAGAAACCACCGTATGCAGAAAATACAGGACTGTGTGCCCAGTCACCCCTTCAGTAGAAATCTGAAGGATCTCAAATGGATGAAGTCAGGAGTTTTGAGACCCTGCCTGGACTGGATCGCTGAGGAAAACTAGGCTGCTCTGGACGATAGTCCAGGTGTCCTAAAGATAAGGGCGAGCCTGACCCAACCAAAAAATGTGTAGACATGTCCTCAGGAAGACCGTTTAGTCTGAGTCACCCAGATTTTCCGCCAACTTCACTAAGTCCTCAAACAATAGTTTGCCCTGAAAAGGGAGATGAACCAGCCATTGTTAGAAGCAGCATCTGCCGCCCAGCAGCACAACCACATCAAACGACAGGCTGTGACCACCAAAAACGTTGACTTATTTGACTCCTGAAACCAATCATAGAAGAAAATTGTCAATTAAGCCAGCCTCTACTCCACATCTGGCAAGTGAGGAGGCGGACGACTGCCTCTGTATGGGATCCAAAATCTGTTGCCGCCAGTACGGCACACCCTAGCAGCCTACAAGCTGCAGATAGCCACCTCCAGAGACAGAGAGAGAGAACTTCTGAAATGTTAGTGGAAGGCTATGTTGAAATCACCCATTGAGACTAAGTTGGCTTGAAGGGAACTATAGAGATGAGGACCGAAGCAGAGAAGGAACCCCTGAAGTGGTCTGATAACAGAATGGGGGAGTGCCCAAGAAAGAGAACCTTGTGCCCATAACTTGAACTTATTCCCATATCCTGGACCTGGTAGGGAAAGTAGAACCTGACTTGGGTGGCACCTGTTGCTGAGGTGCAAAAGGAAAAAAGGACTTCCCAAGCATATATGGAACATCACTCCCAGATAAGCCAAGATTCGTGCTGGTAAACAACTGTCTCTTGGTGACATTGATTACCAGTCCTAAGAACTGAAGAAGGGTAGGTATCTTGGATGAAATTAGCAGACTTTCTTGATAGAGAGAGCCGCGAATCAGTTAGTCATGAGGTATGGATTAACTTGCAATCCATCCGTACAAAGGAAAGCTGCCACTACCACCATGACCTTGAAAAAATGTCTTTGGTAACATGGAATGGTGAATGACATGGTCATAAATTGCTAAGGTCCCTCCGCGGGAAGGAGCACTGGGAATATGAAAGTAACGTTTCCTACAGGTCCAGGGAGGCTAGAAACTCTCCCCACCAAACTAACTATTACACACTGCAAGGTTCCCATTGTGAAAAGTTGAACTGTAAACACCCTAGACTCTTATGATGTCCAAACTCAGCTGAAAGGAAGCTCCCTGGTTGGAACTACAAAGCAAAGGGAACTTCCCATTCCCCCAATTGCAACTGGGGACAGATTTGACTGTGCCTAAAGCAGAATCGTTGGCAGGGTGGCAACAACTGCCTGATAAGTGTTTGAGCTTGCATGTAGACTCCAAGAAAAATCTGTAGTGAAGTCCAAGTTGTAACTATGCAATAGAAAACCTAAGACACATTGAGCTGAGGCAATCTTGGTCACTCCTCCTGAAACCCGTAGAGGGAGTCCTGCCTGAAGAGTGAACTTGAGACTGTAACGTTGGGAGATGCAGCAAGCATAGGTAGACCTGGAGTTGAAACAGAGTTCAGTCTACCTGCACCCAGGTGGCTTGTAGTGGAAGTGGCAACCCTGAAAGTGGTTTTCCTGGCCCCATGAAACCTACGAGAAAACAGAGAGGAATAAAAATCATCCTTAAGACTTGTCCCCTGGCAATCTCTGAGACTTGGGAGTCCCTCAGGCCTTTACCTGACTGCCCTAGATCTTCTTCAGTCCCAAGATTACTTCCAAAAGGCAGATTGCCAAATGTGACTTGGAAGGCACCTCAGTGGTCTGATGCCTAAGCCAGCACTAATTTCTTGCAGAGAGAGTCAACAATTGGCTGGTGTGACTGTACACTAGAACTGCACGTTGTAGCTAACAAGAGCCAGATGGCATAGCAGAATATGGCTGTTGCACCATCGTGCACTACAGATAGCAAGCTGCAGCAGGCCATGAAGCAGCACCTCTAGAGCTCTGTGCTTACTCTCAGCTTGTTGCAACAACTTTTAAGCTACCTCTACACTGATGTACTTCTGGCCCACTCCTCATGAAATCTAGGTGCCCCATACCATGAAAAGATGCCAAAAATGCCATAGAAGCAATTAGAGGTTCTGGGTAGCTGCAGATACTGGGGTAGCTGGAGTTAGTATGCAAAGGTGTGGCCAGTATCAGTGTGCAAAAAGTGAAAGGAGGGCAATCTTTAGCACAGTAGTGTAGTGATAACTGTTCCGGGCATGCAAGAACTGCTTGACCAGGCAAGCAATAAGAGAGAATGAAATAAAATATGCCCCATTGGAAACGCAGCTGAGTCCACAGTTTCTAATAGGGAGGATAAACCAGCCTTGAACCTGTACCCTTCAGGCAGAAAGGCCAGCCACCTTCCTGAATAAAACTAATTTGAAGTAAACAGTGCACACAGAGCAAATGCTACCAGGGCAGCACAGAGTGCAGGATTACCACGGAGACAGAGAAACCTGAGAGGCGTGCACTAGCCTCAAAATGTAACATTTCTCACAGAAACATGCAATCACCCGCTCTAAGCCTGACTAACTAAACAATCTGTACTGCCATGCTCTGAGAAAGGGAAAGAGTGAAAAACCTAGAGTAGGATCCCTAATCCTGATCCTTCTCCCATCCATTAATGATGTACACACACCCTGAACGTCGTTGAGGAGGGTCCAGAAATATTCTTAGTGCTATAAGAGGGTACACCCAAACCATAAATCACCTAGGAAGGCACAGGCATGTCCACCAGAAGACTTTCAGATAGCCAGTATTTTCCAAGCTGCAGCTTAAGGTTCTCGCTGCCACAGAACAGCCACACAGGTCTACTGGGCCTCCGACCTCACCTTTGGGAAGCTGCAGGAGACTCAAAGCTGTGGGAGACCCGAGGACTCCCACAAGAGTCTGCAAACTGAAAAGCCTGCACATAAAACTGCCAGAATCGCAGGCGAATCGGGTCCCAAGGGAGTTCCGACGCTCCACCCTTGCCGTGTGATGCTACAGGAAAGATGGCCCAAGAAAAGAGCTGTCCTGTGCTAAAATGAGCTGGGAAGGAGCACAATGCTCCATAGAGTCGGATTGTACAGTGGAGCTCTGGCACCGAAACAGCAGCAGCCCAGCGGCTCCCACACCGGGAGCTGCTTTTGCTCTCCCCCACTGGTGCAGGTAGGGTAATGAGTACGCACCCTGTCGAGAATCGCTGGCACATGCCAAGTCAGTCTTCACACCCCTCAACCGGTGCTACAAACCGGCATCAGCTTGCTATGCTGGATGAATCAGTCTGAGGAGGAGTTTCTGTTTTTTAAGTGCTCAAACAGCTTTTTTTTTTTTTTTTTTTAAGGCAGGAGAGGATGCCGGAGCAAAAGAAACCTCAAACTCTTTATAAAGTCATGAGAGTGAGAACCACAAACCCCGGTCAGGCAGAGGGGGGGGGGGGGGGGGGGGGGGGGGGGGGAGGAGGGGAGAAGGGGAGGGACCGGGCACCACCAGGTTGTGCACACAAGTCCCAGGACTGGGACACCTCAGACCACAGAAGCCAGTGGCGTAGCCACAAGTGGGCCTGGGTGGGCCAGGACCCACCCAACAGTAGCCCAAGTTTAGCGGTAGCTGGTGGGGATCCCAAGCTCTGCCAGCTGAACACTTCTCCCTGATGGTAATGAAAACGCTACTCTCCACAATACCGGCACCACCAGCTCAGATATTTTTGTGCTGGGGGGGGGGGGGGGGGGGGGAAGAACACTTGGTGCCCACCCACTTCTTGCCTAGGCCCACCCAAAATCTGTTGTTTGGCTACGCTCCTGCCAGAAGCTTGACTAGACCCAAGGTACCAGGCCAGGAGCCAATCAATCCAGAGCTGCACGGTTATGACCATCCACCTGCTAGAGAGAATATTGAAGTTAAGGTGGCTGCACATGACCACATATAATAAACCTCTGAAGTTCTTTCTATCTTCACCTGTTAGTAGAGGGACATAACCCATAAGTCTCTGGATTGATCTGTGGGATGCTATGGAAGATTTCATTTAATTTTCCCATTTAAACCTACTGCTTCAAAGGTATTTAACTAAAAAATCCATTACTTTTCTAACTGCAGGAGGTGCCTCTTTCTATCGTCTCCTCTCATGTGGTGCTACTCAATCAAGATTCATACATTTCAAAGTTGAAAAATCATGATTAAGCCATCTATGGTGATTAGCCAGAAAAGTGCCTTTATATGTCACTATAGTGCTCTTATGCTCCAGCATCCTTATTTTAAAGGGACATAGTAACATAGTAGATGACGGCAGAAAAAGACCTGCGCGGTCCATCCAGTCTGCCTAACAAGATAACTCATATGTGCTACTTTTTGTGTATATCCTACTTTGATTTCTACCTGTGCTCTTCAGGGCACAGACCATATAAGTCTGCCGAGCACTATCCCCGCCTCCCAACCACTGGCTCTGGCACAGACCATATAAGTCTGCCCAGCTCTATCCTCGCATCCCAACCACCAACCCCGCCTCCCAACCACCGGCTCTGGCACAGACCGTACAAGTCTGCCCAGCACTATCCCCGCCTCCCAACCACCAGTCCCGCTTCCCACCACCGGCTCTGGCACAGGCCGTATAAGTCTATCCAGCACTATCCCCGCCTCTCTACCACCAGCCCCGCCTCCCGATCTTGACTAAGCTCCTGAGGATCCATTCCTTCGGCACAGGATTCCTTTATGCCTATCCCACGCATGTTTGAATTCCGTTACCGTTTTCATTCCCACCACCTCCTGCGGGAGGGCATTCCAAGCATCCACCACTCTCTCCGTGAAAAAATACTTCCTGACATTTTTCTTGAGTCTGCCCCCCTTCAATCTCATTTCATGTCCTCTCGGTCTATCACCTTCCCATCTCCGGAAAAGGTTCGTTTGCGGATTAATACCTTTCAAATATTTGAACGTCTGTATCATATCACCCCTGTTTCTCCTTTCCTCCAGAGTATACATGTTTAGCTCAGCAAGTCTCTCCTCATACGTCTTGTAACGCAAATCCCATACCATTCTCGTAGCTTTTCTTTGCACCGCTTCAATTCTTTTTACATCCTTAACAAGATACGGCCTCCAAAACTAAACATAATACTCCAGGTGGGGCCTCACCAACGACTTATACAGGGGCATCAACACCCCCTTTCTTCTGCTGGTCACACCTCTCTCTATACAGCCTAACAACCTTCTAGCTACGGCCACCGCCTTGTCACACTGTTTCGTCGCCTTCAAATCCTCAGATACTATCACCCCAAGATACCTCTCTCCGCCCGTACCTATCAGACTCTCCCCGCCTAACACATACGTCACATGAAGTCTGTTTGACATACAATTCATCACATGGACTCTGAATACAATAAACAACAAAAGATGTAAGACAGGAAATATATGGGTTTTTTTTTAACTTATAAGGTTTGCCATCAGATGGATTTTTAAAGTCAGCGCCTCTCATGGTCCTAGCACAAATCGAACATGAAGAACACACAGTGTGTCCTGTAGATGGAAAGACTCCGTCCTTGCTTGCTGTATATTTCTGAAGGGTATAAAAGTTCTTTCAAAATTTTCCCTCTGCTAAATGCCACTCGGAGTTCGCTGTTTGCAAATCCTGGGAGAGCATTAATAATATTCCAGTGTCGCTTAAAGATATTCACTTATATATCTGCTGAATTTGTATAATACAACAGAGGAGTGTGAGGAAAATCAGTGGAAGGTAATTCAGTTTCTTTAATCTCTTGGATGGATTCTCAATTTTTCCAAGAACAAGTTGACTTTCTCAAGAACTTGAATACATTCTATGAGCTGGGAATAGCTTCCCTTCCTGAACTCAGGGTTCTCAAGCTGCAGTCCCAGGTTTGGATAATCGTTTCACTCATCCTCTGTGTGGGTTTACATACAAGTGTTGGGATCCATGGTAGCAATGATAGACCTGATTTCATGGGCATGAGCTCACGTGAGGCCCTTGCAATACGTTCCCTTGCTGGTCACAACAACACTAGTTACAAGGTTTGACTACAGCCAAAATAAATATGACACAGTGACTAAAAAGCACTATATTTAGGTGAGGAATACATCTGATTTCCTTGAACTGGATCACTATAACAATGGATGCGAGTCTTTTGTTGGGAGCTCATTGCAAAGAGCAAGTAGCTTTGGGCACATGAACACTATAATAGGCAACCTGGTCAATGTCTCACCTGGAACTGAGTGGTTTGTCTGATGATCCTATTATTAATCCAACATCAATCGGTAAGTTTCTCCCCCTCCCCCAGAAAATGCATGGCAGTGGCCTACATCAGGAGTTTATAGGTAACTAAGGTAGCAACTGTCCAATTGAGCGGAGTCCAGACTCCTTTGTTGGTAGCACACATAGCTAGAGTTCAAAATTCCCAAGTGGATTAGCTCAGCAGTCATACTCTAGATCCAGGTGCGTGGAAGTTGTCTACTGAAGCCTTTCGATTAATCATGAGGCATTGTGGAATTCATCAGATGCATCTTATCGCAAGCAGAAGCAATGCAAAGGTTATGATGTTTTTCAGTTGAAGGAAGGAGCCAGTTTATGCAGGCCTAGATGCCCTCCTACAACTTGGGACAATACATCTTTTCTACGTATTTCCACCTCTCCGAGTGTTAGGCAGAGTTCTCCACAGGATTGCTTTGCACCATAGATCTTAGTAACTCCATACTGGTCTCGCAAATTGTGATTTGTGTACCTCCATTTGTGTTAGACAAACTGTTTTGCCTCCCATAAAAGAGGAGCCTCCTGATTCAAGTTCCAGTTATGGAGGATCCCATAGCATTGATTTTGGTTTTTTTTTTCCTTACAACCTGGCGCTTGAAAGGTTGTGCCTGAAGAAATTCTGATCTAGTAATCTCCACAATGCTTTAGGAAACATTCTGCTTTTGAAACATGCAAGAGTATTGAAGACTTGAATCGTGTTCTGGTACTGGAATTTCTCCTTTCGCTGCCTCTGTTTCATTTTCACCTTTCTACAGGAAGGCCTTACTCTAAAGACTTGGCTGTCGGCTCCTTAAAAGTCCAAGTAGTTGCCCTAGCATGCTTCAGAGGTACAGTGTAATGAGTGTCAATTGCAGCTCATCCTGATGTCATGCGTTTCCTTAGAGGAACTTCCTGCATTCTTCTTCCTCTTCATCCTGTCCATAAGGCCTTTCCAGATTGGAATTTGCTTGGTTTTAAAGGACTTAGTTATTTTTCTCCTCGAACATTTGAGAAGGGCGACCTTTAAAGGCCTGTATTCATGTTAGCAATTGTCTTGGCCCCCAGAATTTCAGAATTGTAGGGATCCATTTTTCTGTTTTACGGGGATGGGCATTTCCTTCTGAAAGTTTTCTTGCTTTCATTTGAATCAAGTACTTGAGCTTCCTTCCTTTTCCAAAGAAGACTGTGGTCCAGAATTTAAGACCTTATGTTTATTGGATGTCTAAGTATTCTTATTCAATATCTTGAAGTGATAAACAATTTCCTTAAGTCTGATAGACTCTTTGTACTTTTGGGGAGCCCTAAAAAGGGCAAAGTGGTATTGAAAGCCAACATTGTCCACTGGCTTTAAAGATGCCTTTTGGTCAGAAGCTGCAGTGGTGACATCACAATAAATTTGTGAAGCAGCAATATAGTTTTCACTGCACACCTTTTGTTAAGCACTACATGGTTGACCTGAGTTCCAGAGAACAGGTAGTTTTTGGAGCTCAGGTTCTGCTTGCTGTGGAATTTCACATTCCCACCCTTTTAAAGGATTGCTGTGTTACTCCTACAGGTCCTGGACTGCTCTGGTATGGATGCTAAGGAAGGACAATTGTCTTACCTGATAATTTTCTTTCCTATACGTCTTGTAATGCAAATCCCATACCATTTTTGTAGATTTCTTTGCACCGCTTCAATTCTTTTTACATCCTTAGCAAGATATGGCCTCCAAAACAATGAAGATACATACCTGTAGCCTCCGAGGACAGCAGGCTGAATATTCTCATGATGGGTCGTCTTCTGTATCCCAACCAGACTATTTGAAGAACCCACCTGTCGGAGGTTATAAGAGGCCACCTTTGTTGAAAAAAAATCAACCTCCCCCCGACAGGCAAGTCGTCCGGCACGGGCACTTTTACTGTGGCTATGCTGAACTGGAGCCAGTCAAAAGCCCGTCCCTTGTTTTTGCTGGGGAGCCCTAGGGGCCTTAGGTGCATGGCGTTGACGGGAACGCACATACTGGGACTGAGCCTGAACCAGCTGCTGAGAAGCAGGAGTGTATCTACTCCTCTTCCCTCCAAAAAACCTCCTAGAAGAGGAGGCAGTAGCAGAAGACGTCTAGCGGGAGAGAGAATCCATGGCGTCATGATGCTTTTTAATCTGATCGACCATGTCCTCTACTTTTTCTCCAAAAAGGTTATCCCCCTGGCAAGGAACATCCACCATTCGCTGCTGGGTCTTTTGATCCATTTCAGAGACATGCAGCCATGAGAGTCTGCGCATCACTATACCTTGAGCAGCTACTTGGGATGCCACATCAAAAGTGTCGTAAGACCCCCTGGCCGGGAATTTGCGACACACCTTCTGCTGCCTGACCACCTGGTGAAAAGGTTCAGCAAGCTCCGGAGGAAGTGCTTCAACTAAAGTGGACAGTTGCCTCACCGAGTTCCGTAAGTGAATGCTTGTATAGAGCTGGTATGTTTGGATCTTGGCGGTGAGCATTGCGGCCTGATACATTCTCCTCCCAAAAGAATCCAAGGTCCTAGACTCTCTGCTTGGGGACGCCGAGGCATAGACTCTAGTACTCTTGGCTCTTCTGAGAGCAGAGTCCACTACCATGGAATCGTGAGGAAGTTGGGCCTTCACCATTACAGGCTCTCCATGGACTCTGTACGAGGACTCGGACTTCTTAGGGACCACTGGATTAGAGAGAGGGCAAGACCAATTCTGCATCAGCACTTCCCTGAGTGTATTGTGCAGGGGGGGGGGGGGGGGCGTTGCAACCTCAGCAGGTGGAGAATGATAATCCAGAACCTCGAGCATCTCAGCCCTGGGCTCATCCACAACCTCCATAGGGAATGGAATGTCCTTAGACATTTCCCGCACAAAGGATGAGAAAGAGAGACTCTCAGGTGGAGATATCCTAGTTTTAATTGGCGGGGTGGGATCAGAGGGGAGGCCACGCGACTCTTCCTCTGAAAAGTACCTGGGGTCTTCCTCCTCCTGCCACGATCGCTATTCATTGGTGTTGGACAAAAGCTCTCTAAGAGCAGCCCGAAACCGAGCCTGCCTCGAAGTCGAGGATCGATGACCTCGTGGGGGATGTCGAGAAGTCTAGAGTCCGGTGAAGCTTCCTCCACCGACGTTGAGGGGGAATCAACCCGGTTGGCAGCTGAAACCGGCACCGCAAGTGGTACCGAGGATGGAGACCTCCTCGCAGGTGATGGCCCAGATGCCGCCTCTACAGTCGGTGCGGAAGGCGCAAACACCCCCGCCACCGAGGCAGACTGGCGAAGCAACCCTTCCAGAAGTTCCGGAAGAAGGGCCCTGATGCACTCGTCGAGAGCTTCCATCAGAAAAGGCTGGGGGGGGGGGGGGGGGGGGCTGGTGCAGGAGTTAGTGCCAGAATCTTAGGGGGCTCGAGAGCCGGTACCAAGCTGCCAGATGATCGACGCATCGGTACCTCTTGAATGGAGGGTGAGCGGCCCTCCCGGCGCCGACGCTTCTCGAGTGCAGATTCTCTTGGCTCCCCAGATCTCTTGGTACCTTGCATGGAAGGAGATCGATGACGGTGCTTCTTCGCCTTCGCTCGACGCCCGTCATCGAGACTCCTCGGTACCAAAGAGGAGGACGTGGAATCCTCACGCCTCCTCGGGGCCGGGTCCGATGAAGGTCGGTCCTGGGGGGGCCTGCGTAGCAGTAGGCCTCGAGACGGGTGGAGACCCACTCGATGCCTCGCTGCTCCCAGCTCGAAGCGGTCTTTTGGCAGCCATTACCTGGACTCCCGGTGTCGCTGCTTCCCTCGACGCCGATGCCTCCGCTCGGTACCGATGTCGATGCTGACGTCGAAGGACCGGACCGATCAGAAAAGAGTCTCTCGCACTGAGCCTCTCGAGCCACCTGGGTCCTTTTGTTCATTAACTTACACAGCTTACAGGCAGCTGGAAGATGATCGGGGCAAAGACACTGGAGGCACCACGCGTGGGGTTCGGTACCCGAAATGGTCCGGTTGCAGCAAGTACAGCATTTGAAGCCGCTGGGAGTCTTCGATGACATGGGCAGGAAAATAGCGTCCGCAAAATCAAAAGGCTCGATTGTGCCAATTAAAAAGGCTCAAAAAAGGGAAAAAGACGCGGCCGAGCAGCCTAAAGGCGGCTGCAACGAATAAAAAAAGGAAACTTCAAAGAGTGTGGAAAAAACTAAAAAAATAAGGGAAAGAAACTTTTTTTTAAAAATTTTTTTATTTTATTTGAGAAGGAAATAAAAAAAAAAAAAAAAGAAGAAAAGGGGTACGATAAACACAAAAAAAGCGGTTCTCCTGAGCCAAAAAAACAAGGGAGCACAACTCTCTCGAAGCGTGGATGAAAAAGAACTAGTAAGGTCAGGCTCGCGTCGTGGGCGGGAAGCCGTTCGCGAATGCACGGTGCGCCCGGTCCCGCGCGATGGAGCGTCCTACAAACTTCTGTTTTTTTCTAAAAAGTTCCGGTCTGGGCCATCGCGGAGGACGACCCATCATGAGAATATTCAGCCTGCTTGTCCTCGGAGAATGAACACAATACTCCAGGTGGGGCCTCACCAATGACTTATATGTGGAATGCCCTCCCGCGGGAGGTGGTGGAGATGAAAATGGTAATGGAATTCAAACATGCGTGGAATAAACACAAAGGAATCCTGTTTAGAAGTAATGGTTCTGTGGAATCTTAGCGGAGATTGGGTGGCGACACCAGTAATTAGAAACAAAACGGGAGCTGGGCAGACTTCTACATTCTACGCCCTGATCGTGACTGAATAGATAGGGATGGGCTGGAGTGTAAATTTTAAGGGGCTTTGATGTTAGCTTCAGAACTTAGTACAAGAACAGTACTGGGCAGACTTCTATGGTCTGTGCCATGAGAAAGGCAAGGACAAATCAAACTCGGGTATACATATAAAGTATCACATACCATGTAAACAGAGTTTATCTTGTTGGGCAGACTGGATTGACCGTACAGGTCTTTATGTGCCGTCATTTACTATGTTACTATGTTATACAGGGGCATCAACACCTCCTTTCTTCTGCTGGTCACACCTTTCTCTATATAGCCCAGCAATCTGGTCTAAGGTTTGGCAATTAAAATTCAATGCGAAGAAATGCAAAGTGATGCACTTAGGGAGTAGAAATCCACGGGAGACGTATGTGTTAGGTGGTGAGAGTCTGATATGTACAGACGGGGAGAGTGAACTTGGGGTGATAGTATCTGAGGATCTGAAGGTGACGAAACAATGTGACAAGGCGGTGGCCGTAGCCAGAAGATTGCTGGGCTGTATAGAGAGAGATGTGACCAGCAGAAGAAAGGAGGTGTTGATACCCCTGTATAAGTCATTGGTGAGGCCCCACCTGGAGTATTGTGTTTAGTTTTGGAGGCCATATCTTGCTAAGGATATAAAAAGAATTGAAGCGGTGCAAAGAAAAGCTACAAAAATGGTATGGGATTTGCGTTACAAGACTTATGAGGAGAGACTTGCTGACCTGAACATGTATACCCTGGAGGAAAGGAGAAACGGGTGATACGATACAGACGTTCAAATATTTTAAAGGTATTAATCCGCAAACGAACCTTTTCCGGAAATGGGAAGGCAGTAGAACTAGAGGTCATGAAATGAGATTGAAGGGGGCAGACTCAAGAAAAATGTCAAGAAGTATTTTTTCATGGAAAGAGTGGTGGATACTTGGAATGCCCTCCCGCGAGAGGTGGTGGAGATGAAAACTGTAACGGAATTCAAAAATGCGTGGGATAAACATAAAGGAATCCTGTTCAAATGGAATGGATCCTCAGAAGCTTAGCTGAGATTGGGTGGCAGAGCCGGTGGTGGGAGGCGGGGCTAGTGCTGGGCAGACTTGTACAGTCTGTGCCCTGAAAATGGCTGATACAAATCAAGGTCAGGTATACACATAAAGTAGCACATATGAGTTTATCTTTCTCATTGTTTGGTCATTTGAAATAATGACCATTCTGAGGTTGCACAGGTGCCCGAATAGGGCAAATCACTCAGTGCTACTTTATGTCTTTGTCTCCATCTGCTGGTCAACTGGCATAACTCCCAGGACCTGGACTGATGTGGTAAGACTAAAGGAAAGAAAATTATAGGGTAAGACATAATTTCTCCTTATCTATGCTCAGAGATGCTATTTATTGAAATATTTCATTTAAAAGCCAAATACCATTGTACCATTCTTTAATTTTATGGCATTTTTCTTTTTAGGAGCAAGTCCCTTCTTATCTGGCTACTTCGCCCATACCCATGGATGATAAATTCTTCAAGAGCCACGAGTCTCACCAGCAGCAGTCAGGGGGAGATAAAAGGAAAGGGCTGAGTTCTGAAGTCTTGCACACCATGGAGATGGAGACTTCCTTGTCCACAACGACAGCCTCCATGAAGAAGAAAAAACGAAAGCGAAAGAAACACAAGCAAGACAGCAAGAGGGAAGATCTGGCCAGCTCCACTTTTGCCGATGAGATCTTTGAAATAGAAATTAGCTCTGATGAAGAAAAGGCTGCTCAGTCTATGAGGTAAAGGATTAAAATTGTACTTAGAAAAAGCATTATATCGTTGTAGGGGGGAAGACCACCAAATTGCCCACAGAGAGCATCATTCATCAGCTCTCAGCACAAACAGGTACTTGTAGAGGAAATCTCTGCCCTTCTGTAGACCAGTGGGTTGATCCCATACCACCAGGGGAAGAAGGGAATGGATTCTATTCTAGGTACTTCTTTGTGCCCGAGAAGATGGTGGGAGGGGTTCCTTCCCATCCTAGGCCTAAGGGCCCTGAACTAATTCCTGGTCAAAGAAAAGTTGAGGATCATTTCCCTGGGTACACTTCTCCCCCATGATTCAGGAAAAAGATTGGCTATGTTCTCTGGACTTAAGGATGCATCTGCATTTTGATGCTTCTCAGTCACAGTAAGTATTTAAGATTTCAAGTAGGGAAACACCACTATCAGTATCGCAATCTGCCTTTTGGCTGCGTGTCAGCTCCAGGGTCTTTACTAAGTGCCTATCAGTAGTCAGAGCACCGCTATGCAGACTGGGAGTTTGTGTTTCCCTTCTTAGATGATGTGCTAGTCAAGAGACACAGGAGGAGACACAGGAATCCCTTTAAAAACGACTTGGGTGCTGGAGCTACTAGGGTTCGGGATTATCTGGGCAATCCACTTTGAAATGTCCTGTATGCCTACACTGGAAACAAGGACATTCATGCCTAAAGTCTTTAGGTTTTTGGGGAACACTAGAGGGTTTGCTGACAGTCTCTGAGGTTGCAGGGATATTTGGCTTGGGCCCTGACTGCCCATAGGTACTGGCTGCTGCGGATATGGTTGGCTCCTCTTTACCAACCAGGGACAATTAGCCATAAAGATGTCCGCCAACTCGGCCGCTTTCTCTGGAGTATGGGGCTGGTGATCTTGAACATGTTCCCTCACCTCTGGACGACAATTCTGCAGAAACTGCTCTAGAGCCATCAGGTTTTGGCAGCCCTCCAGGGTTTTAACTTCAGCTTCACTGAGCCACCGCTGATGCTGGTATCTTAACTGGATCACAAACTTGCTGTGAGTATCATCTGCCCCCTTTTGCAAAGTCTGGAACTTTAGTCTGTAGGTCTCTGGGGTAATGGCATAATGGTTCAATAAAGCTTTGCGCACCTCCTCAAACTGGGAGCATGTCTCCATGGATAGTGCTTGGAATGCCTCAAATGCTCTACCAGTGAGCTTTCCTCCCAGATAGCGCATCCAGTCTTTCTGAGGAATCTCATTGAGGTGGCAAATTTTCTCAGAAGCATTTAGATACCCACCTATGTCACCTCTGGTATCATCAAACTGTGAAAACAAGTTGGGCCCGATCTGAGCAGTGGATTCTGCCTCGGGCCTTGGTGCAGTGGCTGGGCTGGAGCTTTGGATTTGAGCCATCTCCATCTTCAATTTCTGCAGCTGGGACTCCCGCTCCACATGCCTCTGTTGCTCTTCCCATTCCTCTCGCTGCTGCTATTCACTCTTTTCACGCCGCAGTTGGTCTTCCTCTCATTGCGACTGCTGTTCTCGCCATTAGCACTCTTCCCATTACTTGTGCCGCAGCTGGTCTTGCCGCTATCACTCTAGCATGTCGGTCTGCTGGATCTCAGCTGATGTGGCATCTGGCCCTGCCAACTCACAGGCCTCTGCCCACAATGGGTCTGCTCTCTCTGCAGTAGAACTCTACACAGACCGTTCTTGCAGCTGCTTGTTGCTGAGGTTATCTGATTGCTCTTGTGTTAGAACAGGCATCTCCAGTGTCTGCTGGCCACTGCCAGTCGCCATCAGTACATTGTTAATCCCCTAACACTACCCTGTTACTGTTGCACTTGTTGACTGTGTTCTGTGTCCGGAGTTTACAGATAAAAAGGACTCTGAACCACTCAGTGGCTGGTGACCCTTACTCCACGTACTGAGCCTGACAATGTCACCCCGCTGCCACCAAAAAAGGACAAAGGTCTGTCATAAAACGCCTAGCCATCTGCCAGGGGTTATCCTGCGGCCACTTAGATGGTCTATTCCCAGCACAGCTCAGGTCCGCCTGCACCTGCTGCTTGTACTCTACACTTGCACCCTCCTCCCCTCAACTGGGTCACAACTGCCTTTGGGCGATTCTCCTGTTCTCCAGTTATCTATCCCCAGTGATTTCTAGGTTACTGGAGCCACACTCCCAGTGGTCACACAGTTACATAGTAATATATAGTAACATAGTAAATGACGGCAGATAGACCTGAACGGTCCATCCAGTCTGCCCAACAATATAAAATCATTTTACATGGTATTTATACCTGAGTTTGACTTGTCCTTGCCATTCTCAGGGCACAGACCGTAGAGGTCTGCCTAGCACTGTGCTTGTACTAAAAGTTCTAAAGCTAACGTTGAAGCCCCTTAAAATTTACACTCCAGCCCATCCATCAGGTACGATCAGGGCATAGACTGTAGAAGTCTGCCCAGCACTGTTTTTTTTTTTTCCTAATTACTGGCGTTGCCACCCAGTCTCTGCTAAGATTCCGCAGATCCATTCCTTCTAAACAGGATTCCTTTGTGTTTATCCTACGCATGTTTGAATTCCATTACCGTTTTCATCTCCACCACCTCCCATGGGAGGGCATTCCATGTATCTACCACCCTTTCTGTGAAAAAATACTTCTTGACATTAATCCTGTCTGCCCTCCTTCAACCTCAATTCATGTTCTCTAGTTCTACCACCTTCCCGTCTCCGGAAAAGGTTTGTTTGAGGATTAATACCTTTCAAATAATTGAACGTCTGTATCATGTCACCCCTGTTTCTTGTTTCTTCCAAGGTATACATGTTCAGGTCAGCAAGTCTCTTCTCGTACGGCTTGCAGCGCAAATACCATACCTTTTTTGTAGCTTTTCTTTGCGCCCCTTCCAGTCTTTTTACATCTTTAGCAAGATACAGCCTCCAAAACTGAACACAATACTCCAAGTGGGGCCTCACCACCAACTTGTAGAAGGGGCATCAACACCTCCTTTCTTCTTCTGCTGGTTATATCCCTCTCTATACAGCCTAGTATCCTTCTGGCCACGGCTGTCGCCTTGTCACATTGTTTCTTCACCTTCAGATCCTCAGACACCAACACCCCAAGGTCTCTCTCCTGAGTCGAGCTTACTAATCTCTCCCCTCCTATTCGGTAACTCTTTTGAGTTTGTGCACCCCAAGTGCATCACTCTACACTTCTTGGCATTACATTTTAACTTATCAAAGCTAGAAGAAACCGTTTTTTCTTTTTTTGTCTTTTTTATTATGCTCTTAAGGTGAACTAACAAGCTGTGTTTCGCAAGTTGGTCGCGTCATCAGGAAAACTGATGGTGTCTAGTTTGAAGCCTTGCTGCTATTTCTGCGATTATCTAGAATATAAATATATTGTTTTATAATCTCTCTATATAAAAGGCAACCCCAGCGTTCTATTGAAGCCTCCACGGAAGTTGAGGCGCCCGAGATAACCGGTGTGCCCCTGAGTGTCTGCACTGCCCTCGCGTCAAAGCGCATCAAAACGTCGAGGACGGAGCAATGACACTCGAGGACGGAAACGGCACAGGCACGGAGGTGCAGCAAAAAAAACCCCTCCCCACACAGAGCGAACCACGAACAACGTCCGACGGTCACACGGAGGCAGGCAAGCAGCTTGGAGGGACAGAGGGAGGGGCCCCTACCATTATAGAACCTTGCTAGCGCCTGTTTCATTGCGCTGAGAAACGGGCCTTTTTTTCTTAGTTAATCCCATATTCTTTATCGTGCTTCTATTTCCATGTTTATATATCTCTTCGCAATCTTATCATTACTATTTTGTTATTGCCCTCTAAATTGCTTAATGTTATATATTCATAGCGTAAGCGTACCTGGGATGGAATATCGCCCCTCAAGACTAACCGATAAGAAAATGCCGGCGCATGCGCTTTTCTTTTATAGACAGCTATTATGACGTCCTCTCTTTCAACTACTCATGTAGCCACTCAATCTCTCGGTTCAGGCCACGTGGTATTACCATATCCCATTGAAAATTTTGTTTTTGCTCTTTATGTTTCAATGCTTTAGCTGTGTCTCCCCCATATGGTGACTTTATCTGGGTTAATGTCATATATTCCAGATCTTGTAGATCATGGTTCATGTTATCCCAGTGTTCGAACAGTGGGGCTTCTTTCTTTTTTTATTCGCAAATTGATATGTTCAGTTATTCTCCGTTTTATTTTTCTGGTCGTATATCCAATGTACCACATTTTGCACGGACATATTATGCCATATACAACTTGGGATGACTCGCAATCCGTGTTAGTTGTGATCCTCCTCCTTGGGGAATCCATATAAGAGTGTCCATGAGACTAGTGGAGTTGGGGTGAGGGAAATGGTTAAGGTTAAAAACAAATTGAGTCATTAAATGATTACTCCATTCTTACTCCATTCTGTCTCCTCTACCTTAACTATGCATTTCTTTCTTTTTTTTTTCCGGAACTGGTAATCACCATTACAGAAATATGTAAGCCACATTGAGCCAGCAAATAGGTGGGAAAATGTGGGATAAAAATGTTGTAAATTAATGGGTGACCTATTCTTAAGTATCGATAAGTTTGTATTGTAATAAAAGCGTTCCTAATAAAGAAATTGATGTTCATTTTCAAAGCATATGGACAAGTTACATAGGCTACTATGTAACTTTGTAAGTCTGTGCTTTGAAAATGAGCACCTATGTTTAAAAATATCCTGGACTTGTAGGGACTGCTACTTATTTATAACTTAGATTTGTTGTGAAGAGGTTAGTTTGAAAAAGGGATCCCTCATTTATTGAATGCCCAGAAAATATAAAAACTTTTCAAGGAATGGGGAAGATCATATACACATGCTCCTTCCAGTGGAAAAGAAATTCTCCGAGGACAAGCAGGCTGCTTGTTCTCACTGATGGGTGACGTCCACGGCAGCCCCCTCCAACTGGAAACTTCACTAGCAAAGGCCTTTGCTAGTCCTCGCGCGCCGATGCGCACCGCGCATGCGCGGCCGTCTTCCCAAACCGGCTCGTGTTCGTCAGTCTTCTTTTGTCCGCGCTCGGGACGGTCGTGTTTTACCGCCGTTTTGTGCCCCTCAAGTTGACGTCGCGCGTCTTCGCAATTTTGGCTTAAAAAAAAAAAAAAAGAGACCGATCGGTCTTTACCCTTTTCCCGTGTTTCCAGCTTTTTCCCCGCGTAAGTTTCCTTTCGCTTTCGAGACCGGCCTATTTGGCCTCGATTCGGGTTTTTCTCCCTTCTTTTTGGTGCCCTTCGTCATCATCGCGAATTTCGATTTCGCCGGCGTGATTTTTCCGCCCATGTCATTGAAGTCTTCCAGCGGCTTCAAAAAGTGCACCCAGTGCGCCCGGGTAATCTCGCTCATTGATAGGCACGCTTCGTGTCTTCAGTGTCTGGGGGCTGGGCACCGCCCGCAGGCCTGCAGTCTTTGTGCTCTTTTAAAAAAGAGGACTCAGGTAGCGAGATTGGCCCAGTGGAACGCGTTGTTCTCGGGCTCTTCGACGACAACAGCATGGGCATAGAGTGCATCGACGTCGACAGCATCGAAGTCTTCGGCATCGACTGCATCGAGGCGTCTATCTTTGGCATCGACTGCATCGAGGCCCCTACCTTCGGCATCGTCGGTACCGAGGTATCGAAAGGCTGCGTCGACGTCAGTGGTACCGGGACCTCCGCTGTTGCTGATGTCGTCGGACGGTGGTGCTTCGTCTGGAGTGCAGGTTAGGGCTGTCTATTCTCCTGCTGGTGGCGGTGAGCCTTCGGGTGTGTCTCCCCCTGCCCTGAGGGCTCCTGCGGTACAGCCCCCCCGAGATCGACCTTTTTCGGCCTCGGCCCCGAGGAAGCGACGGCTGGATTCTACGTCCTCCTCGTCGGTACCGGGAAGGTCCGGTGACGTGCTTCGCTTGAAGAAGTCTAAGAAGCATCGTCACCGGTCTCCTTCCCGTCTCGGTACCGAGAGCTCTGGGTCGCCGAGGCAGTCGGCACCCAGTAGGCATCGGCACCGGGAGGACCGCTCACCCTCTGTTCAGGAGGTGTCGATGTGCTCCCCCTTGGACAGCCCGGAACAGCCTCCACGCCCGGAACAGACTCTGACATCGACGCCTGCATCGGCTTCTCAGTCTTTTTCCACAGCCGCTCTGCACGAGAGTCTCCGAGCTGTTGCGCCCTTCCCCTCCGGTACCGGGGGTGCTTGCGCCACCGGTACCGTCGAGTGAGGCGCCGGCTGGCCCCTTACCCGAGGTGAGGTCTCCGGTACCGCTTGCGGTACCGGCTACGGCCGCCTCCCAGGCAGACTCCCCGACGACGTCGGCGGAGGGAGCTTCGCCGATGCTGGCGAGGAAGTCCACCTCTCGACGCTCCTACCGTGGCCATGTTTCCACGGAATCGAGTCGGGCACGGCTTCAGACGCAGGTTCGTGAACTTGTGTCTGATACCAATGGTGAGGCCTCGTGGGAGGAGGAGGAGGACATCAGATATTTCTCTGACGAGGAGTCTGATGGCCTTCCTTCTGACCCCACTCCCTCCCCTGAAAGGCAGCTTTCTCCTCCCGAGAGTCTGTCTTTTGCGGCCTTTGTCCGGGAGATGTCTACGGCCATCCCCTTTCCGGTGGTTGTGGAGGATGAGCCCAGGGCTGAAATGTTTGAGCTCTTGGACTATCCTTCTCCACCTAAGGAAGCGTCCACAGTACCCATGCATCATGCCCTAAAAAAGACATTGCTGGCAAACTGGACCAAGCCACTAACTAATCCCCACATTCCCAAGAAGATCGAATCCCAGTATCGGATCCATGGGGACCCAGAGCTGATGCGCACTCAGTTTGCCTCACGACTCTGGTGTGGTGGATCTGGTCTTAAAGAAGGCTAAGAGTTCTAGAGAGCATGCTTCGGCGCCCCCGGGCAAAGACTCCAGAACCTTAGACTCTTGGGAGGAAGGCCTATCATTCCTCTATGCTCGTGGCCAAGATTCAGTCCTACCAGCTCTACACGAGCATCCATATGCGGAACAATGTGCGGCAGTTGGCGGGCTTGGTGGACAAGCTCCCTCCTGAGCAAGCCAAGCCGTTTCAGGAGGTGGTCAGGCAGCTGAAGGCGTGCAGAAAATTCCTGGCCAGAGGGGGGTATATGATACCTTTGATGTTGCGTCCAGGGCCGCTGCTCAAGGTGTAGTGATGCGCAGACTCTCATGGCTGCTTGCCTCCGACCTGGAGAATAGGATCCAGCAGCAGATTGCGGACTCCCCTTACCGAGCGGACAACATTTTTGGAGAAAAAATCGAACAGGTGGTAGAACAGCTCCACCAGCGGGATAACGCTTTCGACAAATTCTCCCGCCGGCAGCCTTCAGCATCTACCTCCTCAGGTAGACGTTTTTATGGGGGAAGGAAGGCTGTTCCCTACTCTTCTGGTAAGCGTAGGTACAATCCTCCCTTTCACCAGCCTGCGGCCCAGGCTAAGCCCCAGCGCGCTCGCTCTCGTCAGCAGCGTACGCCTCAGCAAGGCCCCTCGGCTCCCCAGCAAAAGCAGGGGGCGAGCTTTTGACTGGCTCCAGCAGAGCATAGCCGATATCAACGTGTTTGTGCCGGGCGATCTGCCGGTCGGGGGGAGGTTGAAAGTTTTTCACCAAAGGTGGCCTCTTATAACCTCCGACCGTTGGGTTCTTCAAATAGTCCGGCAAGGGTACACCCTCAATTTGGCCTCGAAGCCTCCAAATTGCCCACCGGGAGCTCAGTCCTACAGCTTCCAGCACAAGCAGGTACTTGCAGAGGAACTCTCCGCCCTTCTCAGCGCCAATGCGGATGGCAAGAAGGGCTGGGATTCTATTCCAGGTACTTCCTTGTGGAAAAGAAAACAGGGGGGATGCGTCCCATTCTAGACCTAAAGGCTCTTAACAAATATCTGGTCAAGGAAAAGTTCAGGATGCTTTCCCTGGGCACCCTTCTTCCCATGATTCAGGAAAACGATTGGCTATGCTCTCTGGACTTGAAGGATGCCTACATGCATATCCCGATATTGCCAGCTCACAGGCAGTATCTGCGATTTCAGCTGGGCACACGTCACTTCCAGTACTGTGTGCTACCCTTTGGGCTCGCCTCTGCGCCCAGGGTGTTCACGAAGTGCCTGGCTGTAGTAGCAGCAGTGCTTCGCAGGCTGGGAGTGCATGTGTTCCCTTATCTCGACGATTGGCTGGTGAAGAACACATCCGAGGCAGGAGCTCTACAGTCCATGCAGATGACTATTCAATGGGGTTTGTGATAAATTATCCAAAGTCCCATCTTCTCCCAGTACAGAGACTCGAATTCATAGGAGCTCTGCTGGATTCTCGGACGGCTCGTGCCTATCTTCTGGAGACAAGGGCAAACAACCTGCTGTCCCTCGTCTCCCGGGTACGAGCGTCCCAGCAGATCACAGCTCGGCAGATGTTGAGATTGCTTGACCACATGGCCTCCACAGTTCATGTGACTCCCATGGCTCGGCTTCACATGCGATCTGCTCAATGGACCCTAGCTTCCCAGTGGTTTCAAGCTGCTGGGGATCTAGAAGACGTGATCCACCTGTCCACGAGTTTTCTCAAATCCCTGTATTGGTGGACGATTTGGCCCAATTTGACTCTGGGACGCCCTTTCCAAATTCCTCAGCCACAAAAAGTGCTGACTACGGATGCGTCTCTCCTGGGGTGGGGAGCTCATGTCGATGGGCTTCACACCCAGGGAAGCTGGTCGCTCGAGGAACGCAATCTGCAGATCAATCTCCTGGAGTTACGAGCGGTCTGGAACGCTCTGAAGGCTTTCAGAGAGCGGCTGTCCCACCAAATTATCCAAATTCAGACAGACAACCAGGTTGCCATGTATTACATCAACAAGCAGGGGGGCACCGGATCTCGCTCCCTGTGTCAGGAAGCCGTCAGCATGTGGCTCTGGGCTCGTCGTTATGGCATGTTGCTCCAAGCCACATACCTGGCAGGCGTAAACAACAGTCTGGCCGACAGGTTGAGCAGGATTATGCAACCTCACGAGTGGTCGCTCAACTCCAGAGTAGTGCGCCGGATCTTCCAGGTGTGGGGCACCCCCTTGGTAGATCTCTTTGCATCTCGAGCCAACCACAAAGTCCCTCAGGTCTGTTCCAGACTTCAGGCCCACGGCAGACTGGCATCGGATGCCTTCCTCCTGGATTGGGGGGACGGCCTGCTGTATGCTTATCCTCCCATACCTCTGGTGGGGAAGACTTTGTTGAAACTCAAGCAAGACCGAGGCACCATGATCCTGATTGCTCCTTTTTGGCTGTGTCAGATCTGGTTCCCTCTCCTTCTGGAGTTGTCCTCCGAAGAACCGTGGAGATTGGAGTGTTTTCCGACCCTCATCTCACAGAACGAAGGGGCGCTTCTGCATCCCAACCTCCAGTCTCTGGCTCTCAAGGCCTGGATGTGGAGAGCGTAGACTTTGCCTCTTTGGGTCTGTCTCCCGCGTCTTGCTTGCTTCCAGAAAAGATTCCACTAAGAGGAGTTACTTCTTTTTATGTGGGAGGTTTGCCGTCTGGTGTGACAGCAAGGCCTTAGATCCTCGCTCCTGTCCTACACTGACCCTGCTTGAATACCTTCTGCATTTGTCTGAGTCTGATCTCAAGACCAGCTCTGTAAGGGTTCACCTTAGCGCAATCAGTGCACATCATTACCGTGTGGAAGGTATGCCAATCTCAGGACAGCCTTTAGTTGTTTGCTTCATGAGAGGCTTGCTTTTGTCAAAGCCCCCCGTCAAGCCTCCTACAGTGTCATGGGATCTCAATGTCGTTCTCACCCAGCTGATGAAACCTCCTTTTGAGCCACTGAATTCATGCCATCTGAAGTACTTGACCTGGAAGGTCATTTTCTTGGTGGCAGTAACTTCAGCTCATAGAGTCAGTGAGCTTCAAGCCCTAGTAGCTCATGCTCCTTTATACCAAATTTCATCATAATAGAGTAGTCCTCCGCACTCACCCTACGTTCTTGCCAAAGGTCGTGTCGTAGTTCCATCTGAACCAGTCAATTGTCTTGCCAACATTCTTTCCCCGTCTTCACTTCTGCCCTACTGAACGTCAGCTACACACATTGGACTGCAAAAGAGCATTGGCTTTCTATCTGGAGCGGACACTGCCCAACAGACAGTCCGCCCAAATGTTTGTTTCTTTTGATCCCAACAGGAGGGGAGTGGCTGTGGGGAAACGCACCATATCCAATTGGCTAGCAGATTGCATTTCCTTCACTTACGCCCAGGCTGGGCTGGCTCTTGAGGGTCATGTCACGGCTCACAATGTTAGAGCCATGGCAGCGTCAGTGGCCCACTTGAAGTCAGCCACTATTGAAGAGATCTGCAAAGCTGCGACGTGGTCATCTGTCCACACATTCACATCTCATTACTGCCTGCAGCAGGATACCCGACGCGACAGTCGGTTCGGGCAGTCAGTGCTTCAGAATCTGTTCGGGGTTTAGGATCCAACTCCACCCCACTAGGCCCATGTTTATTCTGTTCCAGGCTACACTCTCAGTTAGTTGGATAAATTGTTAGGTCAATCTCAGTTATATCCTCGCCGTTGCGAGGCCCAATTGACCATGTTTGTTGTTTTGAGTGAGCCTGGGGGCTAGGGATACCCCATCAGTGAGAACAAGCAGCCTGCTTGTCCTCGGAGAAAGCGAATGCTACATAGCTGTAGAAGGTATTCTCCGAGGACAGCAGGCTGATTGTTCTCACAAACTCGCCCGCCTCCCCTTTGGAGTTGTGTCTTCCCTTGTCTTTGTCTTGCTACATATGGGACTGACGAACGCGAGCCGGTTCGGGCGGGAAGATGGCCGCGCATGCGCGGTGCGCGAGGACTAGCAAAGGCCTTTGCTTGTGAAGTTTCTGGTTGGAGGGGGCTGCCGTGGACGTCACCCATCAGTGAGAACAATCAGCCTGCTGTCCTCGGAGAATACCTTCTACAGGTATGTAGCATTCGCTTTACCTTTGCAAAGCAAATTCTGTGTAACTGTTTCAGCCTTGAACCAACTGAATTGCAGCAATAACAAAATCCTATCATCTTGCTATTCTGCCCTGCAGTGGCAGAAATAAGTAAGTCCAGTGTGGCTGATTTATGAGAAAATGGAAAAATATTGGAGATCCTGATGGGGCTACGCAGAAGTTCAATATACATTGTTATTATTACTACTACTACTACTATTTAGCATTTCTATAGCGCTACAAGGCATATGCAGCGCTGCACAAACATAGAAGAAAGACAGTCCCTGCTCAAAGAGCTTACAATCTAATAGACAAAAAATAAAGTAATCAAATCAATGTGTACAGGAAGGAGGAGAGAAGGGTAGGTGGAGGCGACTGGTTACAAGTGGTTACGAGTCAAAAGCAATGTTAAAGAGGTGGGCTTTCAGTCTAGATTTAAAGGTGGCCAAGGATGGGGCAAGACGTAGGGGCTCAGTAAGTTTATTCCAGGCATAGGGTGCAGCGAGACAGAAGGCGCGAAGTCTGGAGTTGGCAGTAGTGGAGAAGGGAACAGATAAGAAGGATTTATTCATGGAACTGAGTGCACGGGAAGGGGTGTAGGGAAGGACGAGTGTGGAGATACTGGGGAGCAGCAGAGTGAGTACATTTATAGGTTAGTAGAAGAAGTTTGAATAGGATGCGAAAACAGATAGGGAGCCAGTGAAGCAACTTGAGGATAGGGGTAGTATGAGTATAGGGACCCTGGCGGAAGATGAGACGGGCAGCAGAATTTTGAACCGATTGGAGAGGGGAGAGGTGACTAAGTGGGAGGCCAGCAAGAAGCAGATTGCAGTAGTCTAAACGAGAGGTGACAAGGGTGTGGATGAGGGTTTTGGTAGAGTGCTCGGAAAGAAAGGGGCGGATTTTATGGATGTTGTAAAGAAAGAAACGACAGGTCTTGGTGATCTGCTGGATATGAGCAGAGAAGGAGAGAGAAGAGTCAAAGATGACCCCAAGGTTTCGAGCTGAGGAGACAGGGAGAATGAGAGAGCCATCAACAGAAATAGAAAACGGGGGGGAGTGGGGAGGTGGGTTTGGCGGGAAAAATGAGAAGCTCGGTTTAATTTCAGGTGACGTTGAGACATCCAGACAGCAATGTCAGACAAGCATGCTGAAACTTTGGTTTGGATGCAAGGTGAGATATCAGGGGTAGAAAGGTAGATTTGGGAGTCATCAGCATAGAGATGGTAGGAAAAGCCATGGGATGAGATTAATGAACCAAGGGAAGAAGTGTAGATAGAAAGGAGGAGGGGACCAAGAACAGAACCCTGAGGTACGCCGACAGGCAGAGGGATAGAAGTAGAAGAGGATCCACCAGAGTGAACACTAAAGGTGCGGAGGGAGAGGTAGGAAGAGAACCAGGAAAGGACAGAGCCCTGGAATCCAGTTGAGGACAGGGTATCGAGAAGTATGCTGTGATCGACAGTGTGAAAAGCAGCGGAAAGATCAAGAAGAATGAGGATGGAATATTGACCTCTAGATTTAGCCAGTAATAGGTCATTGGAGACTTTTAGTAAGCGCAGTTTCGGTTGAGTGGAGATGGCGAAAACCAGATTGTAGTGGGTCAAGAATAGCATGTGAGGAGAGAAAATCAAGGCAGCGGTGGTGGACAAGCACGCTCAAGTAATTTGGAGAGAAAAGGGAGGAGGGAGATGGGTCGGTAATTAGAGGGACAAGTAAGGTTGAGTGAAGGCTTCTTAAGGAGAGGTGTGACCATGGCATGTTTAAAGGCAGTAGGGACAGTTGCAGTGGAAAGTGAGAGGTTGAGAATGTGACAGATAAAAGGAATAAGAGCAGGTGAGATGGCATTAAGAAGGTGGTGGGAATGGGATCAGAGGAACAGGTGGTACATTTTGAGGAAGAAAGGAGAAGTGTAGTTTCTTCTATAGTAACTTCAGGAAAGGAGGAAAAGGAATGAGGGGAAGGAGAGGGAGGGGAACGGACTAGTGGAGGGGAGAGATGGTGAGGTAGAGAATTCAAGGTTTATCTTTTGAACCTTGTCGTGAAAGAATTCAGCAAGGGTCTGAGGAGATAATGAAGGGGGGGTTGGGGGAGGGGGCACCTTGAGGAGAGAGTTCAATGTGGTGAAGAGAAGTCGAGGGTTAGAGCCAAGAGAGTTGGTCAGTTGGATATAATAATCCTGTTTGGCGCGTAAAAGAGCAGATTGGAAGGGGGTCTGCATGAACTTAAAGTGTAAGAAATCAGCAAGGGCCCGAGATTTCCGCCAGAGGCGTTCGGCGGAGCGGGTACAGGAACATAGGCAGCGGATATTAGAAGTCAGCCAAGGTTGGGGTTTTGTACGCCTTATAGGGCGGGTCATCAAAGGTGCAAGTGTGTCTAAGGCAGAGGATAGAGTATTGTTTTAAGAAGAAACAGCCTCGACAGACGTGGATGGTGCCACAGTAGAGAGGAGGTTTGAAACATGGGAGGATAGAGATGAAGGGTCAATATCGTGAAGATTCCTAGATAAATTAGATAAGAGAGGACGGGACTGGGAGGGAGGAGATTTAAGTGTGAAAGTTAAAAGATGGTGATCAGAGGCAAGGAAACTAGAGGGTGAACAGTTGGAGGAGAAGATGAGATCAAGACAGTGACCATTTTGATGAGTGGGGGAGTTGGAGCATAGTTGGAGATTAAAGGAGGATGTTAAAGCGAGTAACTTGGAAATATAAGAGTTGGAAGGATCATTAGCAGGAATATTAAAGTCACCAAGGATGAGAGAGTGGGAGGAAGGATCATGGAAGAAGGCAAGCCAGGCATCAAAGTCACTGAGAAAGGATGAAAGGGACTTATCAGGGGGACGATAAATGACTGCTATTCGAAGAGGCAGAGGAGAGAAAAGGCGGATAGAGAGAGAGTGAACTTCAAAGGAGGAAAAACAGTGAGATTGAGGTGGAAGAAGGGGTTGAAATCTGGAGGAGAGAGAGAGAAGTAGTCCAACACCGCCCCCACGACCAGCAGGGCGAGGAGTTTGTGAAAAAAAGATAACCGCCATGGCAGAGGGCTGTGACTGAAGCAGAGTCATCAGGGCAGAGCCAGGTTTCTGTTATGGCGAGCAGATGGAGGTGACGCGAGATAAAGAGGTCCTGGATATAGGGGAGTTTGTTACAGATAGAGCTGGCATTCCATAGGGCGCAAGAGAAGGGCAGAGAAGAGGAGGGGAATAGAGAAATAGAGATGAGGTTAGAGAGGTCGCGGTGAGATCTGTAGAGTTGGGATAATAGTTGGTGAGGAGGGCCAGGATTGGGATTGATGTCACCGGCTGAGAGTAAGAGAAGGAGTAAAAGAGAGCGGAGGAGAGTAGGAGAGGTGTGTCCACGAAGGCATCAAATGCGAGAGGTATTTAGGTGGAATGGGGAAGGCAAAATGGAGGGAAGAAAGAGACGGAGATTAAAAGCCAAGAGGGAGGAAGAGGGTAGGAGAGAAGGTGAGGTGATGAAGTCGATGGATGGACAGTGAGTTCCTGTAGCGGAGAGAGGTAGGGGGTGAGGGAAAAGATTAGGAAGGGACAGGGCTAGGAAGAGAATGTGAATAGGGGCCATAAACAACTGAGGTAGCAACTGGGAAGAAGATTAGATGTAAAGAGAAAAATGTCCCGCCACCTAGAGCGGAGGCCCTGAGTGGATCGGAGTGAACCTGGGTGTCACCCCGGAGAAGGCTGTAAGGATATGCAGATGAGCTGCAAGTCCTCCACAGCACCTGAAAGGCAGCCGGTGGTAGAGCTGGGCACCTCTCAGCTGAGGAAAGGCTTACCAGGGGTTAGGCCGAAGTCAGCATTCCTCCCCCTGAGGGTTGCCTGATCCTAGCCAAAAAGCACCTGGAAACTCTCTGCACTTGGAGCGAGGGCCCTGGGAAGATCTGGGTGGACCTGCAGTCACCACGGATACAGCTGTGAGGAAATGCAGAAGGGCTGCAAGTCCTCCACAGCACCTGGTGGGAGTGCTGGGCACCTAGAGCGGAGGCCCTGAGTGGATCGGAGTGGACTTGGGTGTCACCCCGGAGAAGGCTGTAAGGATATGCAGATGAGCTGCAAGTCCTCTACAGCACCTGAAAGGAAGCTGGTGGTAGAGCTGGGCACCTCTCAGCTGAGGAAAGGCTTACCAGGGATTAGGCCGAAGCCAGCATTCCTCCCCCTGAGGGTCGCCTGATCCAGCATTGTTATATACTTACTAGGTTACAGATGGGGCTTAACTTATTTTTGAACATATATGGACTTAACTTCCTTCTTCCATTGCAGGGCAGTGTTGTCCTTTGTTTATTTTCCAAACTCTGCATTACTGTTCCTCTGTTATCCAGTTCTCCAATGCTTTTTATTTACATTTTCCAATTCTGCTCTGTGCTACTCATCAGTAGTGCTTTTGCAGAATTCCTGATTGTCTTGCCCATAGCTACAGGTTTGCGTATGTGATCCTTTACATTTTCTGGGAGCTCTCATTCCTTACCTCACTATTGTACTTTCAACTCTAGATGGCTGGTGACCACAGGTAAATCAATGTTATAGAGGAAACAAGATCTTATTTCTGTTAACTGATGACATCCAGAAATTCCTAAAAATAGAAGATAAGTGTAAGAGAGGAGTAGCCTAGTGGTTAGTGCAGTGGACTTTGATCCTGGGGAACTGAGTTGGATTCTCACTGCAGCTCCTTGTGACTCTGGGCAAGTCACTTAACCCTCCATTGCCCCTGGTACAAAATAAGTACCTGAATATATGTAAACTGCTTTGAATGTAGTTGCAAAAACCTCAGAAAGGCGGAATATCAAGTCCCATTTCCCTTTCCCTAAACTTTAATAACATGAGGCAAATTATTATGCAAAGGATGGCTGAACAATAGAGAAGTACAGGCGAAAACTTTCCATTTTATTTCCACAATATTCATAAAGCCTTTAAAAATGGGAACAATTTCAAGCTTTTTCCATCGTAAGTAGAGTTGTGTTCATATTGATAGAAGTGTGTTTCTTAAGGGCTGTGTATGGACTAATGGTTTATCATTAAAAAGTAAAGAATATATAGTGATTGGAGTCTTTTCTGCGTAAAGCAAATGACCAGTTTTTATTCTCGTATTCTGAGTTTTTATTGTAGTTCCACATGAGATGACATTTCAAAAGACATGGCTACTCATCTGTGATTGAAACTGGCTTTTGTTTCCTTTTCATTCCTTATATTGCCTGCTAGCAAAAACAGTCATTTGTCAGCTAGATTTATTGCTTTTCATTGTAAAAACAAGATCAAACAATAAAACTGAAGCTGTCTGAGAGAGTAAACTGACCACCTTTAATCTGAATTTATTTTCAGCAGAGGACCCTCCAATTCAGCATCAAAGGATGAGGATTATAGAGAGTCCATCTATCATACACAGGATCATTATCCATTATCTGATGGAGACTGGTTCCCCTTGGACAGGTATCATAATTGTCATTGATGTATTTTCTTATTGGTTTATTGATTTGGGTTATCAGTTTATATAGCACCCACTAGATTTATGCAGTGTTGTATGGAGACACATAGGAGATAGTCCCTTCACCTTAGAGCTTAGAGTCTATTAAATACAGATGGATACTCCTTGTGAATTTGGGTGTTATTTCACCAGATATCAATTTAATCCCGTTTTACTAAGCTGTGCTATGACAATAATATGTACTGTTTGCCAATAAGAGCTTAGTGCAGGATTTATTTTACCACAGTGCAGGTTAAATACTGAGCAGTGAAGCAAGCAAACGCGTGCAAAGCAGCTTCTTATAAGAATAAATAACATAGCTTGTGATAAACTTCACAAACTTGAATTTATTCACTGAAAGTTAACAAATCTCAAGAGGTGTTTAACTTTTCTCCTGTGAGAAAAAGTGAGCCAGTGTTCCAGGGAGCAAGGTAAGGAGTGGAGGAGTGGCCTAGTGGTTAGAGCACCAGTCTTGCAATCCAGAGGTGGCCGGTTCAAATCCCGCTGCTGCTCCTTGTGATCTTAGGCAAGTCACTTAACCCTCCATTGCCTCAGGTACAAACTTAGATTGTGAACCCTCCTGGGACAGAAAAATATCCAGTGTACCTGAATGTAACTCACCTTGAGCTACTACTGAAAAAGGTGTGAGCAAAATCTAAATAAATAAACATTAAAATTTAAATAATTGTACCCTTGTTACCTGATCCCTTTAAAAATGAAGATTGTGCACTGTACCAATCCCATTCTGAAATCAGCTCCACTAGTATCCCCCACCATCCCTTTTTGAAATAGTGAGTGCCCCACAGGTACCCCAAAATCAGATTCCTTTGTGAAATGGCAGATGAAATTTAATGTGGACAAGTACAAAGTGATCCACAAGAACAATCCATATTATAGCTACACGATGCTAGGTTCTACTTTGAGTCACCACTCAGGAAGTGGATCATCGGTCATCTTGGATTATATACTGAAATCTTTTCAATGTGCTGTGCAGCCGCTAAATCACTTTAAAAGTGTTAGTTGGTATTAGGGAAGGAAGAAAGAATAAAACTAAAAATGTGATATTCTCAGAGGACAAGCAGGCCTATTTATTCTCACAAGTAGGTGACGCTGACTGCGTCGCCCAGTCTAGGACTTATAACAAGTATAAGTAGAGCTTTGTGGAGCGTGAGACACGCTCCACCGAGCATGTGTGAGTGCCTTCCCACCCACCGCAAGAACACGGGTACATTAGTTCTTTTTCTACTGCGGTGAGGAAAGTGTTTTTTTTTTTTAACTCTCTCTTCACGTCGCTCAGTCCAAAAATCTGCTTTTTGTACCTTCTGGCTGTTTTTTTCCCCATTTGTGCAAGCCCCTATTGTTTTGTTTCTTTATTTTCTTAGTTTCATTTTCCCTGGTTTTGTTTCCTTATTTTTTCCATCGTCACACAGCCGTTTTTAGGCCTTGACTTCAGCCAGGTTCTTCCCCTTTATTTTTCTGGTGTCTTGCTCCTTTTTCAGGCACCATCGCTTTGTTTGATTTAGCTGTGGAAGTTTTTCCGTTCATGTCCACGAAGGTTTCCAGTGGCTTTAAGTGCTGTACCTGGTGCAATCAGACAATCTCTGGGAAAGACACCCATTCTTGGTGTCTTCAGTGTATGGGGCCTGACTGTAGTCTGGCTAACTGTGTACTCTGTCGTTGTATGAAGAAGAGGACCCAGGTTTCCAAAGAGGCTCAGTGCGAGAAGATTTTTGGAGTCAAGTCTTGTTCCTTGACGTCGAGCATTGCACTGGGAACATTGGTAAGCATGGCTGCTGCGAGACCCTTAAACACTGGGAGCAGTGATGCATTGAGTGGGTTTCTACCTGCCTCAAGGCCTCCTGCTTCACTGAGCCCCTGAGACAGTCCACTGTCAGACCCATCCCCTGAGGCGACCTGTGGATTTGATGTCATCCTCGTCTGCACCGAAGAGCCTTGATAATAAGCTTCGGGCTAAGGCCAAGAAACATCATCATCGCTCGCCCTTGACTCATGATGCCGGGAGCTCTAGGGCATCGAGAAGGTGTCGGCCCTCGATAATAGCATCTGGGCCTTGCTCCCTGAGGTTGATGGATGGCCTTTTGTAACGGTGAGCCTCGGCATCTGGGATGCTTGCGCCTACCTTATCTCCCGTTGTGGTTCCACTTGTCCCTCTGCCTTGGGGGTGGCCTCTGACACCGACGCTGCATGTGAGTCCTATGGAATTCCTTCTGAACCCTCCCCTCCACTTGAAAGGAGAGAGTCTCCGGAGAGCCTTTTATTCCCGTCTTTTGTTAAGGAAATGGCTGTTGCCATTCCATTTTCTTTGGAAGTGGAGGACGAGCCCAGGGCTAAGACATAAACAGACATACAATACAAAATCATAAAGAATCTACTTGACACAAACCCAGTAACAACTTCACCCTCAAACTGTCCATCTGCCGACCAGCTGGCCAAATACTTCAATGACAAAATCACCAATCTGTGCAACACAATTCCCCATGATGATTCCAATATTGACACTTCCTTGATGAACTGGACCCCGACTCTGAAGAGATCCCAGCAGATCGCTACTGGACAAATTTCACCCCCCTCAACACTAAGGAAATCTCCTCAGCACTATCCAAACTCTCCAAGTCTCACTGCCACCTGGACCCATGCCCCAATTATCTTATGAAAAATGCCCCAGAACGATTCATCACAGAACTCACCACCCACTTAAATTTCCTACTTCAACAAGGCTCCTTCCCCTCCGAACACTGTAGTATTCTACTTACACCAATACCGAAAAACCCCAAGAAACCAGCGAACGACATCACTAATTATTGACCGGTGGCCTCCATCCCTCTTCTAATCAAACTGATGGAAAATAGAATGACCTCCCAACTTAACGAATTCACTCAAAAGTTCTCCATATTACATGAATCACAATCTGGTTTCCAACCTGCACACAGCACAGAAACAGTACTGCTCACCATGATAACCAGATTCAAACAGGAAATATCAATTGGCAACAAAATACTTCTTCTGCAGTTCGACTTATCCAGTGCATTTGACATGGTAGACCACAATATTCTCACAAAATTACTGGACAAACTAGGGATCGGCGGAAATATTAAATGAATAAAAAGTTTTATCACCACCAGATCATATCAGGTCAAATCAACATCATCAATATTGCCTATGTGGTCATCAAAATGTGGAGTCCCCCAAAGCTCACCTCTATCCCTGATCCTCTTCAACCTCATGATGATTCCTCTGGCTAAATCTGGCCTCAACCCCTTCATCTACGCCGATGACGTCACAATATTCATCCCTTTCCAATCCAACCTTACAGAAATCTTGGAGAAAATAATCACTGCCATGAACATCCTAACATCCTGGGCCAACGCCTTCAAGATGAAACTGAACAAAGAGAAAACTCAATGCCTAATCCTTTCATCACAACACGCCACTCAGCTTCCAACCACCCTGACCACCCCTGACGTTACAATCCCAATATCTGACAATCTAAAATTCCTAGGAATAACATTAGACAACCACCTAACTTTGGAAAAGCCACGACGAAGAAGATGTTCAACATGATGTGGGTACTGAAAAGAGTAAAACCATTCCTCCCGCAGAAAACTTTTCGAAATCTAGTACAATCCACAGTACTCACCCATGCCGACTACTGCAACAGCATCTTCATCGGTTGCCAAGCCCAAATCATTAAAAAACTCCAAACCGCCCAAAACACAGCAGCCAGACTCATTTTTGGCAAATCACGATTTGAAAGTGCAACACCACTACGTGAAAAACTCCACTGGCTCCCTATCAAGGGACGCATAAACTTCAAAGCCCACACAATGATCCACAAAATCCTCCATGGTGAATCTCCAAGCTACATGACCGAATTGATTGACCTACCAGCCAGGAACGGGTCCAAATCTTCTCGAACATATCTCAACCTTCATCTCCCCAATTGCAAAGGCCTCAAATACAAAACCTACTACGCATCCAACTTCTCCGTTATAGGCAGCAAACTCTGGAACGCAATACCTCCACACATCCGAACAACCAATGAACATCTACCCTTCCGGAAGCTGCTGAAAATGCACCTCTTCAAACAAGCCTACCCTAACAACCCAACTTAATTCTTAAAACTAATCCACATCCACATCACTAGCACCGCCCAAATTCCAATCCTCTCCCCCACGTATCATATCGTCCTGTTGTCCTACTCTCTATAACTGGGTTATCTCTGTGATACTTTGTACCATACTTTGTATTATCTCTGTACCATACCTTGTAAGCCGCACTGAACCTGCTATCGAGTGGGAAAGAGCTTGCTATAAATAAATAAATGATCGAGGTTCTGGACTATGAGTTTCCTCCTAGGGAGGCTGTGACTGTCCCTCTCCACGAGGTACTCCAGGAAGTTCTTGTTCGGAATTGGGAGTTTCCTCTGTTGGTCCCAGTGCGGCCGAAGATCGATACCATGTGTTAGATCCACAACACATCTGGGTTTGATAAGCCTCAGTTTCCTCACAATTCCATGGTGGTGGAATTCACCCTCAAAAGAACAGGAGTTCTAGAGACTATGCCTCTGCGCCCCCAGGCAGAGAAGCTAGGACATTGGATTCTTTTGGGAGGAAGTTGTTCCAGGCCTCTATGCTTGTGTGTCATATCCAGTCTTACCAGCTCTTCACGAGCATTTACTTGCGAGACTCTGTATGCAAGATGCTAGACTTAGCTGAGACTCTCTCACCAGAGCAAGCTGAGTCACTTCATCAGTTGGCCAAGCAACAAAAGGCATGTCAAAACGTCTTGGCCAGGGGCACTTACACTTTGTCCAGGATCTCTGCCCAAAGTATAGCAATGCACAGACCTTCTCATAGCAGAGGTTAGTGGATGTCCCACACCGGGGAGATAACCTTTTTTGGAGAAAAGGTTGAGGAGGTCACTGACCAGATCAAAAAGCACACTGATACCATCTCTTCTTCTCTCCCACCGGGTGCTTTCTGAATCAGCCTCCTCAGCTAGGAGGTCTTTTGGCAACTTGAGGAGGAGTCCCTATGAGGCGTAGGTACACCACCTCTTCTCACCAGCCTGTTCAGGCTCAGCCTCAGCATGTTTGTTCTCATTAGCATGTGCCCAAGGCTCCTTCTGCTCTCCAGTCAAAACAGGGGACGAGCTTTTGATTGGCTCCCGCTGAGCATAGCCGCAATACCAGTATCCGTCCCGGACAAATCGCCAGTCGGAGGGAGGCTGAAGTTTTTTTTCACGAAAGGTGGCCTCTGATCGGTGGGTTCTCCACATAGTCTGTCTCTGATACGCCCTCAATTGGTATCAGAAACCTCCAAATTGCCCACCAAGAGCTCATTCCGTAGCTCCTCAGCACAAACAGGTACTTGCATAGGAACTCAGCCCTTCTGAAGGCTCCTAGGTCGAGCCCGTTCACCAGGGGAAGAAGGGCGGGAATTCTATTCCAGGTACTTCCTTGTGCAGAAGAAAACAGGTGGGGGGTGCGTCCCATCCTAGACCTAAGGGCCCTGAACAAATTCCTGGTCAAAGGAAAGTTCAGAATGGTTTCCCTGGGCACCCTTCTCCCCATGATTCAGGAAAACGATTGGCTATGCTTTCTGGTCTTGAAGGATGCATATACCCGCATTCTGATATTTCAGTACCGCGTGTTGCCCTTTGGCCACGCATTAGCTCCCAGGTTCTTCACAAAATGTCTAGTGGTAGATGCAGCATCACTACGCAGACTGGGAGTCCATGTGTTCCCTTATCTTGATGTTTGGCTGATGAAGAACACATCGGAGGAGGGTGCTCAGGAGTCCATACAGAGGACTATTCGGGTGTTTGAGCTACTAGGGTTCATTTTAAACTCCCCAAGTCCCACCTTTATCCTGCCAAACAATTGGAATTCATAGGAGCCCTGCTCAGTACTCAGAGGGTTCATGCTTACCTTCCAGGGTTGAGATAGACATTTTAGTTGCACTGACTTCCAAGGTTCGAGCCTCTCACTACTTACTACTTAACATTTCTTAAGCGCTACTGGAGTTACGCAGCGCTGTACAATTTAACATAGAGGGACGGTCTCTGCTCAAAGAGTCATGGCTCGGCAGATGTTGATGTGGTTGGGCCACATGGCGTCCATAGTGCATGTATGGACGGGGAGATGGATCTTGGGGTGATAGTATCTGAGGATCTGAAGGCGACTAAACAGTGTGACAAGGCTGTGGCCATAGCTAGAAGGTTGCTAGGCTGTATAGAGAGAGGTGTGACCAGCATAAGAAAAGAGGTTTTAATGCCCCTGTATAAGTCATTGGTGAGGCCCCACCTGGAGTATTGTGTTCACTTTTGGAGGCCGTATCTTGCTAAGGATGTAAAAAGAATTGAAGCTGTGCAAAGAAAAGCTACAAGAATGGTATGGGATTTGCGCTACAAGACGTATTAGGAGAGACTTGCGGACCTGAACATGTATACCCTGGAGGAAAGGAGAAACAGGGGTGATATGATACAGACGTTCAAATATTTGAAAGGTATTAATCTGCAAACGAACCTTTTCCGTAGATGGGAAGATGGTAGAACTAGAGGACATGAAATGAGATTGAAGGAGGGCAGACTCAAGAAAAATGTCAGGAAGTATGTTTTCACGGAGAGAGTGGTGGATACTTGGAATGCCCTCCCGCGAGAGGTGGTGGAGATGAAAACAGTAACGGAATTCAAAAATGCGTGGGATAAGCATAAAGGAATCGTGTTCAGAAGGAATGGATCCTCAGACGCTTAGCGGAGATTGAGTGGCAGAGCCAGTGGTGGGAGGCGGGGCTAGTGCTGGGCAGACTTGTACGGTCTGTGCCCTGAAAATGGCAGATACAAATCAAGGTCAGATATACACAAAAAGTAGCACATATGAGTTTATCTTGTTGGGCAGACTAGATGGACCCTGCAGGTCTTTTTCTGCCATCATCTACTATGTTACTATGTCATACCCATGACATATTTTCACCTGAGATCATCCCAGTGGACCCTGGCTTCTCAATGGTATCAAACCATGGGTAGTCTGGAAGATGTCATTCAAGTGTTCGTGGAGCTTGTTCGCTCACTTCACTTGTGGACCATTCAATCCAGTTTGATTATGGGACTTCCATTCCATATTCCTCAGTTGCAAAATGTGCTAATGACACTATCCTGCTTATAATCGAAAGAGAAAAACGCCTATATTTCGACCCAAATTGGGAGATAGACGTTTATCTCACAAAAACGAATAAATCGGTATAATCGAATGCCGATTTTAGACATTTTCAACTGCACTCCGTGGCGGATGTGGACGAAGTTGACAGGGGTGTGTCGGAGGCGTGGTGAAGGCGGGACTGGGGCGTGGTTATCGGCAGAGGAGAGATGGGCGTCCTCGGCCGATAATCGAAAAAAGAAAAGCGTTTTTAACGAGAATTTAGGGCAGTTTTGCTGGACCCTTTTTTTTCACGAGTAAGTCCCAAAAAATTGCCCTAAATGACCAGATGACTACTACAGGGAATCGGGGATCACCTCCCCTGACTCCCCCAGTGGTCACTATCCCCCTCCCACCAAAAAAAAAGAAGTTTAAAAACTTTTTTTTCCAGCCTGTATGCGAGCCTCAATGTGATACCCAGCTCCATCACAGCAGTATGCCGGTCACTGGAACAGTTGTTAGTGGGTGCAGTGGACTTCAGGCAGGTGGACCCAGACCCATCCCCCCCCCCCTACCTGTTACACTTGTGGTGCGTAATACTGAGCCCTCCAAACCCCCCCCCAAAACCCACTGTACCCACATGTAGGTGCCCCCCCCTTCACCCCATAGGGCTATGGTAATGGTGTAGACTTGTGGGCAGTGGGTTTTGGGGGAGATTTGGGGGGGGCTCAGTACACAAGGGAAAGCTGCTATGCCATTGGGAGCTCGTTTACGGTTTTTCTTTGATTTGTAAAAGTGCCCCCTAAGGTGCCCGGTTGGTGTCCTGGCATGTGAGGGGGACCAGTGCACTACGACTCCTGGCCCCTCCCACAAACAAATGCCTTGGATGTATTCGTTTTTGAGCTGGGCGCTTTCGGTTTCCACTATCGCTGAAAAACAAAAGCGCCCAGCTCAAAAACGAACACATCCAAGGCATTTGCCCCGCACAACCCTTATTTTCGGGAAAAAATATGAACGTCCATTTTTGTTTCGAAAATACGGTTTGTCCCGCCCCTTCACGTACCCGTTATCGGAGATAAACGTCCATTGAGATAGGCGTTTTCGTTCGATTATGCCCCTCCATGCCTCCCTCCTGGGCTGGGAAGCTCATGTAGGTCGGCTCCCCATTCTCAAGGTGTTTGGTCCACCCGGAAACGAACTTTCAGATAAACCTCTGTCGCGTTCTCGAGGACCTTGGCATTCTGTCAGGCTTCTTCCCCGGGAACCCTGGGTACGTGAGTCCTTGGACCACGGCCGAGGAGCGGCAGTGGCAGGCAAGATCACCTTCGGAGCAGAGAAGAGACAAGGCTGGACTGGAACCCCGGACTGGAGTCCTGCACTGGAACACACTCGGGACTGGAACGCACCGGACCGGAACACACTGGAGGAGGCTTCACCTACACTTAGCTGCCTTTCCCCGAGGGTTGAGCCCTCAGGTTCGAGCAGCCGGTAGGGCTTACAGGAAAACCAGAACTGGAACCAGCAACAGGAACAACTGTAGTCAGGATCCAGCAGTGCTCCCAGGTACCTAGGCTAATGTGAGACAGGCAGGCAGGGAATGTCCGGGTTCTGGCAAAAGTCCGAGACAGGTGGCTGGCAGAGAAGATCTGAGTACAGGCAATAGGCAGAGACAGGTGGCTGGCAGAGAATAACTGAGTATAGGCAATAGGCAGAGACAGGCGTGGTCAGGTTCAAAGCAGGAGTCTCTGGGCAGGCGGCTGGCAGAGCAGTAGATAGGTACAGGCAAGGGTCAGAACCAATAGCAAGACTAGGGCTGGAGCTCCAGTAACAAGGAGAACTGGCAAAGGACAAGACTAGGGCTGAAGCTCCAGAAACCAAGGAAACCCCACCGGGGAAAACCAGAGGCTAAACTCAGGAGACCTAGAAGCTGTACACAAGCTAACAAGCAGAGCAGTTCCCAGGCTAACTAGGCAAACACTAGGAACTCACACAGAGCAAACACAGAAGAACTAGTAAGCTGTACACAGGCTACCAAGCAAGGCTGTGCCCAAGCTAACTAGTCAAACACTAGGCAATCACACAGAACTGTACAAGATAGCAGTGCACAGAGCACTCTAGCATACCAGGGACCTTATACGATGCAAAGGCTGTAGTCTCTAAGTGCTGCTTAAAGCCCTTCAACACCAGAGGCGCAGCTGCAGTAATCTCTAAGTAACTACGGAGGCTGTTCAGGCACAAACCACAGAGCAGACAGAAAGCACAGTGAGACACAGAGAGGCTTCCCACACCCAGGTGTAGTGTAGTGGAGCAATTAGAGTCATGCTGGAAGCAGCCAGCACACACAGAGAGAAAGAGCTAACCCAGGCAACACCCACAGATGCAGTATAGTGAGGCAATTAGTGTCATGCTGCTGGATGCAGCCAGCACAGAGAGCCAGAGCTAGCTCAGAAAGGACAGACAGAAGAAACAGGAGCCAGCTAGGAAGCTGACCCCCAGGAACAAGGTAAGTCTGAGGGTGGTCACGGCCACAGACGTGACAACCTCCTGGAGCTTTGGGCACTCTAGAATGCTCTAAATGCTTTCAAAGATTGGCTGTCTCACCAAATTGTCCTCATTCAAACAGTTAATCAGGTTGCCATGTATTACACCAACAAGCAGGGGGGCACCGGATCACGCCCTCTGTGTCAGGAGGCCATCCGTATATGGCATTAGGCTTGCCAACATGGCACTACCTGCGAGCCACTTATCTGGCGAACAAAAACATAGTAACATATAGTAACATAGTAGATGACGGCAGAGAAAGACCTGTACAGTCCATCCAGTCTGCCCAACAAGATAAACTCGTATGTGCTACTTTATGTGTATACCTGACCTTGATTTGTATCTAAACAGACAAAAAAGAGCTATTTAGGATATCTGGGTATGGAGATAAAACTAGCTATAAATGATATCCATACAAGCCTGATGTATACATATGATTTTAAGTGGAGGAAAAACCTCAAATGTTAAAGAAACACTCCGTCGTTGATTACATCAACATAAGGGAGGTCCTTTCAATCATCTCTGGCAAAAACCTCCTTGTTCAAAAGTATGGCTGTTCTGCTCAAATACTTATGAAACCGTGTACATTTCACTAATCGGTTATCAATGCACTTATCTTTTAAACTTTACAGTCAATTGGACACCTCCCATGGCCCAACTTCGGCCCAAGTTTCGAATTCTGCCTCAGGGTCCGTGGTGTCTGACTGAAAAGATCTGCAAGAGAAAAACAATTATTTTCACATCAGCATATTTCTTCTCAAAACACAACCTCACAGAACAGCCATACCTTTGAACAAGGAGGTTTTTGCCCGTGATATTTAAAGGACCTCCCTTATGTTGATGTAATCAACGACAGAGTGTTCCTTTAACATTTGAGGTTTTTCCTCCACTTAAAATCATACGTATACATCAGGCTTGTATGGATATCATTTATAGCTTGATTTGTATCTGCCATTTTCAGGGCACAGACCGTAGAAGTCTGCCCACCACTAGCCCCGCCTCCCACCAACGGCTCTGCCACCCAATCTCGGCTAAGCTTCTGAGGATCCATTCCTTCTGAACAGGATTCCTTTATGGTTATCCCACGCATTTTTGAATTCTGTTACTGTTTTCATCTCCACCACCTCCCGCGGGAGGGCATTCCAAGTATCCACCACTCTCTCCGTGAAAACATACTTCCTGTCATTTTTCTTGAGTCTGACCCCCTTCAATCTCATTTCATGTCCTCTAGTTCTACCACCTTCCCATCTACGGAAAAGGTTCGTTTGCAGATTAATACCTTTCAAATATTTGAACGTCTGTATCATATCACACGTGGGTGTTTGTCTACAGACCTCCGACACAATTGGATGATCTAGATAAAGATCTGGTCACAGATATCCTTAAGTTGGGAAAGGAGAGAGGTGCTGTTGCTGGGAGACTTCAATCTGCCGGATGTAGATTGGAAAGTTTCGTCTGCGGAATCGGAAAGAAGTAGAGAGATCGTGGATGCTTTTCAAAGTGCTCTGCTCAGACAAATGGTGACGGAACCCACAAGGGAGGGAGCCACACTGGATCTGGTGCTCACAAATGGGGATAGTGTGTCAAATGTCCAAGTGGGTGCCCACCTGGGCAGCAGTGACCATCAAACGGTTTGGTTTGATATGACGGCTAAAGTGGAGGGCGGCCACTCAAAAATCAAAGTCCTGGATTTCAAGCATGCTGACTTTAGTAAAATGGGGGAATACCTGAGGAAGGAGCTGATGGGATGGGAGGATGAACGAGAAGTGGAAAGCGCTTGTGGAAGAACAAATGGCTAGAAATGTAAGGAGGGGTGACAAAAATTTCTTAAGGTATAGTAGTGAAAGGAGGAAGACTAAAAAGGGACTTGTGAGACTGAAAGATGCTGCGAACCGTTATGTAGACAATGATGAAGAAAAAGCAAATTTGCTAAATAGATACTTTTGTTCTGTTTTCACAGAAGAAAATCCAGGGACAGGACCGCGATGGACTGGCAAAAATACATGTGAGAATGGAGTGGATATAGCACCGTTCACGGAAGAGAGTGTGTATGAACAACTTAAAAATCTAAAGGTGGACAAAACAGTGGGACCGGACGGGAGGGAGCTCAGAGAGGTTCTGGCGGGTCCTCTTAAAAGATTTGTTTAATAAATCCTTGGAGATGGGACAGGTTCCGTGGGATTGGAGAACAGCGGAGGTGGTCCCTCTTCACAAAAGTGGTGATAGGGAAGAAGCCGGAAACTACAGGCCGGTAAGCCTCACTTCGATTATTGGAAAAGTAATGGAAGTGATGCTGAAGGAAAGGATAGTGAATGTCCTAGAAGCAAATAAGTTGCAAGATCCAAGACGACATGGTTTCACCAAAGGGAAATCATGCCAAACGAATCTCATTGAATTCTTTGACTGGGTGACCGGAGAATTAAATCAAGGACGTGCTATTGACGTAATCTACTTAGATTTCAGCAAAGCTTTTGACATGGTTCCCCACAGGAGGCTCTTGAATAAACTAGACAGGCTAAAGATAGGACCCGAAGTGGTGAACTGGATTAGGAACTGGTTGACGGGCAGATGCCAGAGGGTGGTGGTAAATGGAGTTTGCTCGGAGGAGGGAAAGGTGAGTAGTGGAGTGCCTCAGGGATCGGTGCTGGGGCCGATTCTATTCAATATATTTGTGAGTGACATTGCCGAAGGGTTAGAAGGTAAAGTTTGCCTTTTTGCGGATGACACCAAGATTTGCAACATGAAAAAAGATCTGCGGAAGCTAGAAAAATGGTCTAATGTTTGGCAATTAAAATTCAATGCGAAGAAATGCAAAGTGATGCATTTAGGGAGTAGAAATCCAAGGGAGACGTATGTGTTAGGCGGAGAGAGTCTGATTAGGTACGGACGGGGAGAGAGGGATCTTGGGGTGATAGTATGAGGACCTGAAGGCGACAAAACTGTGTGACAAAGCGGTGGCCGTAGCTAGAAGATTGCTAGGCTAATAGAGAGAGGTGTGACAAGCAGAAGAGGTCTTAATACCCCTGTATAAGACGTTGGTGAGGCCCCACCTGGAGTATTGTGTTCAGTTTTGGAGGCCGTATCTTGCGAAAGATGTTAAAAAAAAAAAAAAAAAATGGAAGCGGTGCAAAGAAAAGCTACTAGAATGGTATGGGATTTGCGTTCCAAGACGTATGAGGAGAGACTTGTTGACCTGAACATGTATACCCTGGAGGAAAGGAGAAAGGGGTGATATGATACAGACGTTCAAATATTTGAAAGGTATTAATCCGCAAACGAACCTTTTCCGGAGAGGGGAAGGCGGTAGAACTAGAGGACATGAAATGAGATTGAAGGGGGGCAGACTCAAGAAAAATGTCAGGAAGTATTTCTTCACAGAGAGAGTGGTGGATGCTTGGAATGCCCTCCCGCGGAAGGTGGTGGAAATGAAAACGGTAACTGAATTCAAACATGCGTGGGATAAACATAAAGGAATCCTGTGCAGAAGGAATGGATCCTCAGGAGCTTAGCTGAGATTGGGTGGCAGAGCCAGTGATGGGAGGCAGGGCTGGTGGTTGGGAGGCGGGGATAGTGCTTGGCAGACTTATACGGTCTGTGCCAGGGCTGGTGGTTGGGCAGACTTATACAGTCTGTGCCAGGGCTGGTGGTTGGGAGGCGGGGATAATGCTGGGCAGACTTATACGGTCTGTACCAGAGCTGGTGGTGGGAGGCGGGGATAGTGCTGGGTAGACTTATACGGTCTGTACCAGAGCTGGAGGTGGGAGGTGTGGTTGGGAGGTGGGGGGATAGTGCTGGGCAGACTTATACGGTCTGTGCCCTGAAGAGGACAGGTACAAATCAAGGTAGGGTATACACAAAAAGTAGTACATATGAGTTTATCTTATTGGGCAGACTGGATGGACCGTGCAGGTCTTTTTCTGCCATCATCTACTATGTTACTATTTCTCCTTTCCTCCAGGGTATACATGTTCAGGTCAACAATTCTCTCCTCATACGTCTTGTAACGCAAATTCCATACCATTTTTGTAGCTTTTCTTTGCACCGCTTCAATTATTTTTACATCCTTAGCAAGATACGGCCTCCAAAACTGAACACAATACTCCAGGTGGGGCCTCACCAACGACTTATACAGGGGCATCAACTCCTCCTTTTTTCTGCTGGTCACACATCTCTCTGTACAGCCTAGCAACCTTCTAGCTACAGCCACAGCCTTGTCACACTGTTTCGTCACCTTCAGATCCTCATATACTATCACCCCAAGATCCCACTCCCCGTCTGTACATATCAGACTCTCACCGCCTAACACATACGTCTCCTGTGGATTTCTACTCCCTAAGTGCATCACTTTGCATTGAATTTTAATTGCCAAACCTTAGACCATTCTTCTAGCTTCTGCAGATCCTTTTTCATGTTTTCCACTCCCTCCTGGATGTCCACTCTGTTACAAATCTTAGTATCATCCGCAAAAAGGCAAACTTTACCTTCTAACCCTTCGGCAATGTCACTCACAAATATATTGAATAGAATCGGCCCCAGGATTATATTTCGCCAAGGCATCAAACCTTTTAGGGAAAAGAAATCTCTGAATCTGAAAACCATGGTAACTTCCTTTCTATGAAATTGCACTTATGTAGGTTGACACATGGTGGGTCATATGTTAATTTCAAGACTGATCTTTTGTCTATTGTAATTCTAAATTTGTTTCCCCTTAGCTCCTTTTTCTATCTCCTAATTCAGTTAGTGTGATGATTTTAATCTCAACCTCATCAACAGTGTTGATTTTCTACACTCATGCCTGGCCACTAATCTGGAAGCTTTTGTCAGAGACTGTGAGCCTTTTTGAACGTAATTCCTTTTCCCCGCTGCAGCGGACCTGAGGGACCAGGTTCAATTCCCTCTTCAGTTCTTTGTGACTTTGGGCAAGTCACTTAGCCCTTCATTGTCCCAGGTATAATCTCCTATAATAAAACGAACCCTCAACGTTCTGAAGCCCTCTGACGTCACTTCCTGAAGGGTTCGTGGTGGTGAAGCCCATGTCTCTCTGCCCCGCCCTCACGTCAAAACGTGATGACGTCGAGGGCGGGTAATCGAGCGTGTTTCCCTACTCCTCCACCTGCCTGGGAATCAGCTGTCACTGCGCAGCTCCTTGCCACTTTGGAGCAAGTGGCAGGGAGTGGCGCAACAACCCCCCCCCCCCCCCCCCCCGCTCAGCGCATCAACAACCCCCCCCCCCCAACATCACACCCCCCTCACACCACCCGAAGCACATTCACACACCCACCCCCACCCACACACATGTCCCTCCCTCCCACTTCAAGGCCCGTCACGCCCCTCCCACTGCGTTGCAGACTACCCCCTCCCTCACATTGAACCCCCCCGCGTTAATGACCCCTGCACCCCTCTACCGCGACCCTGTGGACACCACCCTTTCCTCTGAAATACCTCCCCTGAAACCGTTGCGTACCTCTGCGGACGCATCTGAAGTTCTGTTCTCGGCTGCGGTGCGTGGCTTCATGATTGAGCATCTGTTGAAGTTACTGTGCGTGCGTCTGATGTCAAACACATGCACATAGACTTCAACAGATGCTCAATCATGAAGCCACGCTCCGCAGCCGAGAACAGAACTTCAGATCCGTCAGCAGAGGTACGCGACGGCTTCAGGGGAGATATTTCGGAGGAAAGGGTGGTGTCCACAGGGTCGCGGTAGGGGGAAAGATGAATGCTTCAGGTTCCTTCTGCTATGTTTTGAAGTTCCCTATTACACTCGCCGCAGCCGCCTCCCGTCCACGCTCTCCCCACGTGACCCCAGCGCAACACTCATCCACCTTCACTAAAAACAAATCAAGCAAAGCTGCAGGACGTTTACTAGACAGGAGTGGAAGTCAGCAAAGCAAGACAAGGGTAAGCAAGAACAGGGCTGGTCCTAGGGTCTCTGGTGCCCCCCTGCAGAGTATGAGTTGCCCCTGTCCATCGACTGTCCTTCGCCCCCATCCCCCTCCCATTTATGGCCACCTGCCCGCCCTCTTCTCCCCCCAACATCCCCCTTTTTCTTCTTGCCACCCTGCGTGGTTTGTCTTTTTTAATTTACCTCCGTCCCAGCGGCCGCGTCATTTCAAAGCCCTGCCCGTCTCTAGCCTTCCCTCCGTGAGTTCGGTCCCTCAGAGTCCCGCCCTCGAGGAAATGACGTCAGAAGGCGGGACTCTGCGGAACAAACTCACGAAGGGAGGGAAGGCTAGAGATGGGCAGGGCTTTGAAATGACGCGGCCGCTGGAATGGAGGTAAATTAAAGATTTAAACCCCCAAGGGCAACGCGGTATGGTGGTGCAGCGCTGCAGTGGCGCCCTTGAAGGCAGGTGCCCCCCTGTGGTGCTTACCCCGCTTACTGGGTTTGACCGGCCCTGAGCAAGAAAGCCCATCGGTTAATCTCTGTTTCCACTCCCCTACGCAGCCGTCATTGGTATACACTCTAAAACAAGCAAACCTAGGAGCTGCTGCTTCACATTGTCGTATTTAAACTGTTGTTCCATCTGAAACAAGTCTAAAGCTGTGGGGGGGGGGGGGGGGACACACCCCCCTGCAGCTGGGAGGGAGACTGGGACCCCCCTGCAACTGGGAGGGAGGGAGACCGACCCAGCAACTGGGAGGGAGGATGGTCGGGCGGGCGGACCCTGCAACCGGGAAAAAGGGAAGGGGGCACCCTACAACTAGGAGACAGACCGGGGGGGGGGGGGGGTGCCACCATGGAACTGGGAGGGAGGGGGCACCCTGGCACATACTCTTTCTCACAAACACACTCGCACCCAGTCTCACTCTCTGTCACACACACTCGCATATTCACACTCTCACACACACTCTCTCAAACATACACACTCCAAGGAAAACCTTGCTAGCGCCCTTTCAAACTGAAACGGGCCTTTTTTACTAGTATATAGTAACTTAGATTGTGAACCCATTAGGGATAGTGCAAAGTACCTGTAATAGAAATTGTAAACTGCATAGTTGCCTCAGGGATCAATTGCAGTATATCAAGTGCTATAAATAAAAATAAAGATGTGGACCAATGCTGACACAATACAAAGAAAAGTGTCACTACTCATCAAACATCAATTTATAAATCCCACCATGTAGTCTTGTCATGCCCAGGAAAAAAATAAGTTGTTGTTTAAACAATTAGCAATCTGTTATTAAGGAGAATCCACTTTGAGTATAACTGCTATGCACTTAAATGTTCGAAGCACCTTTTAATATAAACAGCTGTGTTACGAACATTCCTATTCACCGACCTCTTCTCTTTGTTTCTTCTAAAAGTGTTTTTTCCCAATCGTCTTGTCCCAAGAGTGATTCTGAACTGGAAGTGAAGCCAGCAGAGAGCCGGCTTAGAGTTGAATCTCACATGGAGTGGACATGGGGAGGATTTCCAGAATCAACCAAGGTACGTTTCTACACATTTTCTTTTAGGCCTGATTGTTTTTGCTTTCACCTCATTTTCAATATTTATGGTGCTCTAAATACGAGATGCTTTTCATATCATATAAAATGAATTCCTGGCTCTTTAGGACTTAAATGTAAGGGCTGTATTTAAATAATGACACTTCATCCTGTGCCTTTGGAATGAGCCTTAACTGGGTAAGACGCAAAGAGGCGTATTTTCAAAGCACGTAGCCTTACAAAGTTCCATAGGTTACTATGGAATGTTGTAAGGCTAAGTGCTTTGAAAATGAGCCCAAAAGTGAGTGCCTAAGACAATAGGAGATAGTGACTTGCTGTTGTCATAATGAGACGTTTAAACTTATGTCTCATGAACCACTTCTGATTATTTGGATTTGCCCATAATTCAACAGAATTTATCTTCAATAAGAAGGCACTTATCTCAATCGCAGGTTGCAGATCCTATGATTGAGATGATTGCCTTTTTATTGAAGATAAATTCTGTTGAATTATGGGTAAATCCAATATATAAGATAATTGGTGCAATAAATAAATATTTAAGTTACAATATAGCGCTGGGATTGTTTGATTTGGTTAGTTTACCCCCACTGTTACGATTTAAAAGACCACTAATTAATAGGATTTATCATGCCGTCATAATGAGAAACAGTTACTAAAACAGATCTTGTGTAAATTCAAGTCTTCTGGTTTCTAGCTCATTTTATTTTAGTTCTTGTGTATTTTTATGAAACAAAAGGCAAACAGAAATAACATAAAGAAAAGAGATTATCAAGTCAGTGTAATCTCAGCAGTTACAGCAAGGTTTAAATCTTCTCTCATGAGGCTTTCAATTTAATCGAGTTAGTGAGCAGAGTTTCCACTGGGGACCAAAGCCTCTTAAACAACTACAAGCAACCAGTTTTGTCTACTGCCCACTATCTCATATTTATGGAGAACACAGATTTTATTCCACTACATATTCATATTTGCATATGAGGTTCATGGACATCAAATTTGATGACAAATATTTTTTTTGTTTCCTTTGCTTCATCTCTTAAATTATATAAACTGTAATGATGGTTCTAAAAGCCCATACATTAAATGAATAAACTTAAACCTAATCCAGTTTATGATTGAGTCAGGAACTACTAGGCCTCTAGCTTTTGTCATTAATCCCCCCTAAACCCCGCCCAACCAATAAACAAAATCTTGTTTAGCAGTACTGTTTTAATTTGTTTGAGTTTCATTCATCTGATAGTGCCTCCTATGTGTGATTCAGACTGCTTTGAGGATAGCTTCAGAAATCATCCATTCAGGGATATTGAATTGCTGTGTTGACTGAACAATGCAACAATTATGGGATTTTGTTTTATGTTTTTTTTTTTAAATCTTATTTAAAATGTGCTTGCTTTATTTAAAAAGCACACTCATAGGACAATTCAAAGAAATATCCCACTGCAAGTACTAATAGCAATAAAGTCAGTGTGTGTTATATTGATGTGTTTAGAGTAGGCCTTGATAAATGTTCTTAGGATCTAGGAGCTAATTTGGAATGATTTATATTTTATTTATGTACATTGATTATCAATCACCGAGTCATAATAGGGGCAGGTCTATACAGGGTGACAAAAGTTGCACGCCTAGATGCAGCGCACTGATCGTGAAATCTATAATGGCATCTGAGCATCCAGACTCTGTTATAGAATACTAGCCATTGAGCCCGTTAAAACGGGCTAGTATGGGGTTTTGGCAAAGGCCCTTCCCCCCCAAGGTCACCGCTACTGGTCCCCCGGAGTTGCCGCCGCCACCACCGCTGCACCCGGCCCGGGCCCTCTCTTCGGTATTGAACTTATATCGGCGAAACGCAGCCAGCACGCAGATCAGCTGAGCTCCCGTCGGCCTTCCTTCTCTGCCTGTGTCCCGCCCTCGTGTGATGTAACGTCGGTGAGGGCGGGACACAGGCAGGGAAAAAAGGGCGACGGGAGCTCAGCTGTTCTGCGTGCTGCATTTCGCCGATGTAAGTTCAATACCGAAGAGTGCTCGGGCCGGGTGGAGGGGGGGCGGCAGTGGCGGCGACCTCGGGGGGAGCAGTAGCGACGGCGGCTTCGCGCAGTTTCCCTCTCTGTCCCGCCCCCGTTATCACATATTGACACTGGGGCGGGACAGAGAGGGAAGTCTCTACTGCGCATTTGCGAGTGAGTACTGTCACTCGCCATTTATATGTTTCATTAGTATAAGTCAGCATGTAAGTGCCTACATTTAGGCATGATCACTTAAATGGAGGAGTGGCCTAGTGGTTAGGGTGGTGGACTTTGGTCCTGGGGAACCGAGTTCAATTCCCACTTCAGGCACAGGCAGCTCCTTGTGACTCTGGGCAAGTCACTTAACCCTCCATTGCCCCATGTAAGCCGCATTGAGCCTGCCATGAGTGGGAAAGCGCGGGGTACAAATGTAACAACAAAAGTCTATGGAGTTGTAAATGCATACACCTAAATCATAGGAGCCAGCTCTGTGGGTGCTGTGAGTACTTGAACACCCCCAATATTGAGAAAATTCCTTTTATGTGTCCAGGGAGGGGTTATTTCCACTGGGTTTAGCACCCCCAATAATTTTGAAAAGTTGGCTCCTTTGACCTAAATGTAACAGTTGAGTGTGTAAATGATAGTGTTCTGTAACCTACATATCTTAAGTTTGCCATGCCCATACACTTATTGAAGTCTCATGCTATACAGCATGCATGTTCACATTTCTGAATGTTCCTGAGTACACACATAGGACTAGATTCTATAAGTGGCACTGAAAAATGTAAGAGCAGAGTTCTAGTCTATAAAGGATCCACATCCTTTATAGAATAGCATTAATGCATAAAAAAGTTCTAACTTTAGGCACTGATCGAGCCTATTCTGTAACAATGCATGTAAATTCTGGGAACACACGCTGACACACCCATGTCCACTCCCCCTTGAAATTACACGCTGTAGGAGTTCCACACACAGCATTATAGAATGTTTAATTCCCAATTAAGGCCAATTAATGCCAATAGTTAGTGGTTACAGCTAATTATTGGCGCTGTTTGGCTCATTAATCAAGTTATGCATACGAATCAGCAATGCATAACTTTAGTCGCCATATATAAAATCAGGGTGGATAGCACTTAGTGCATGAATGTAACGTTGACGCATGTTAAGTGTTAGTGTCCTATAATTTTAGTGTGCAAATGGAGCTTATTTTTAGGCGCTAAGATTAGAGGTAAGGGGAATGTGCTCAAAAAGAGGTACAGGAAGCTAGTTATTACAGTAGTAGTTAAAACCTATGTTTTGAATAGATTTTGGTGAATAGTGGCAGATAATGGAACAGACAGCAATCTAAATGGAAGATAAGGGAATGGAGGTGATAAGACTTTTAGTAATGTGCTGAGAAAGGAAGGGACAGATTTTGGTACCAACCACCTGCCCCTAGCAGCTACAAGCCTCTCAGATGATGGAGAGATGCTTTAGGCTGCAGTGCCTGAGATGGGAAAGCTGTGGGAAGAAGCAAACCCTGTTGCTGCTATAGCCTTATGGACGTTAGAAAAAGAGGCTGAAGCTGCGGTTGTGGTTGCTTGTTCTTCAAAGAATTTGTTTCATGCTTCTCCATCCTGCTTTTTTTTTTCTTCATTTGTCCCTAAGTACTAATTCTGTTGTATTTTTTAAATATAATAATCTGACCCAAAACCCAGATTTTCTTTGGGAAGAGGTGGCTTATTAATGCATATACCTGCGAATTCTGATGCTCTGCCCAGACCACACGTTGGACTGTGGCTACTGGTGTAATATGCACCTTTTTTTTTAACTAAATTACATTTTTTTTTGTTAAATTTGTACCCCGCACTTTTCCCACTCAAGGCAGGCTCAATGCGGCAGGCAACCTCTGTTAATACAGTAAGGGACTCAACTGGTTTTAAATCTAAATTTGTTTTGCAAATACAAACAAGTAAATTTAGTAAAAACTGAAGTTTGCTTTATCTGAACTTTCATCTGTTTTCTGTACAATTAAGTGCAAAAGATAGGAGAATGCACACGTCTGCAACTTAAACAGAAGAACATCTAAGCAATTATAGAGTGTAATTATAAGGGTTTTTTTGTTGTTCATGTATGACCATAAACTTGGAGTGGAGGAGTGGCCTAGTGGTTAGGGTGGTGGACTTTGGTCCTGGGGAACTGAGGAACTGAGTTTGATTCCCGGCACAGGCAGCTCCTTGTGACTCTGGGCAAGTCACTTAACCCTCCATTGTGAGATATGAAAACTTGTTAACAATGTTGCCCTTTGCTTTGTCTTTTCAGCTGTGTAAGAAAGAGAAATCGGAGCATCTTAAAACAGCCACAATAACTCCATCAGAGAAAACACACTTCAGAGTCATCCACAGTTCTGATGTCATGGCAAATGAGCCTAATATTATTTCTATGAAGGGCTCTGTCTGTACAGTGTTAAAACCTGAGCCTAGACTATATGCAGTCAGTGCACAGTCAGATGAGACAAACTCACTAGTTTCTACTGTTTTGGAGCCTCTTTCCAAAAGCTCACCAGATCCTGCTGCTATCATGGTTGAGGGTCTTTCTACTGAGCAAGATGATACCATATCAGACATAAGACCAGTTGTAAAAAACAGTTCTCCTGCAAAGAAGAAAGGTAGGTTCTTGTCTATATTGTGCAAAAGTTTTATATAGCTAGGATGAGTTTATAACCATGGGTGGAAATTTTTTTTTTTTTTTGTAAACCATGAGCATCAGCCGACATGTTTAGAGCCAAGGATAGAAGTGTTATTGTTCCCCCCTCCCTCTTTTTTGTCTTTAATTTATTTTTCTTATGCTTATTAGTTCTTGTAGCACTTCTTTTCTCCGAGGACAAGCAGGCTGCTTGTTCTCACTGATGGGTGACGTCCACGGCAGCCCCCTCCAATCGGAAACTTCACTAGCAAAGGCCTTTGCTAGCCCTCGTGCGCCGATGCGCACCGTGCATGTGCGGCCGTCTTCCCGCCCGAACCGGCTCGTGTTCGTCAGTCTTCTTTTGTCCGTGTTTTGCCGCCGTTTTGTGCCCCTCAAGTTGACCTCGCGCATCTTCGTGATTTTCGCTAAAAAAATAAAAAAGAGACTGCTCCGGTCTTTACCCCTTTCCCGTGTTTCCAGCTTTTCCCCACGTAAGTTTCCTTTCGCTTTCGGTACCGGCCTATTTGGCCTCGGTACGGGTTTTGCGATTGTCCGTCTCTTTACAAACCCTACTTGGGAATCATGTATTAATTCTGGTAGAATCCTCGCTAATCTGTTCGCCATGATCTTAGCCATTAATTTGACCTCAAAATTCAGGAGTGATATAGGCCGACATGATGCAGCTAATTCCGGGTCTCTTCCTTTCTTGGGGATTACGATAATGCAGGCGGTGTTTAGATCTGGAGGCACCTGTTCTTGATCTATTAAAGTGTTGAACATTGCAGTTAAGGGGTCTATTATCTCTTCCCCCATTATTTCGTAAAATTCCGCCCTGTAACAGTCCACCCCCAGTGCTTTAAACAGCTGGCTTTGATTAATGGCCAGCAACACCTCCTCTGATGTAATGGGATTGTTGAGCTTCTGCTCCTCTTGTGGAGATAAACTTGGCAGCTGTAACTGCTCTAAATACATGTCCCCCGACAAACCCTCGTCCGGCGGGCTTTCATATAGCCCTTTATAATAGTTATAGAAGATCTCGCTAATTTCTTGATCCGTAGAGACTCTGGTATTTTGCCCTCTCTTCATGGTGAGAACCCTAGTTTTCCCTTGCTTAGTCGCGATCAACCGTGCCATCAGACGCCCCCCTTTGTTGCCGTGCTTGTAAAGCTGATACTTGTAATAATTCTGTGATTTCACAGCCTTTTGGTGAAGGGCTTCATTTAATGCCGTTTGCAGGGACAGTAAATGTTGTTTATTCTCTAGGGAGGGCTGGCGACCATAACATCTCCGAGCCTTGCACACTAGCTGACTGAGTCGTAATATTTCCTTAAGTCGGGCCTTACGTTTATGTACCATATAGCTGATAATTTCTCCACGGAGCACTGCCTTGGCTGACTCCCAGTAGAGAACTGGATCATCAGCGTGTATTCCATTATGTAATTTATAATCTCGCCAACTTTGATGTATAGACGCCTTAAAAGCTGGGTCCTGATAGAGCTCCACTGGGAACGCCCATCTACCATGTCCTCTCTGTTCCCCCCCCCGGGTGACCAGCACATTTCCACCCAGGCGTGATCCGAGATCACAGTGGCACCTATAACCGAGCTCAACACTGAGCCAAAAAGCTGCTCCGAAATCAGCAAATAATCAATTCGCGCTTGCGTTCCATGCACTCGGGATAAGTGCGTGTAATCCCTTCCCTGCGGATCAAGGGTCCGCCAAACATCCACCAGCCCCATCTGTCAACAGAGATTAGGCAGCCCCCTATTCTCCTGGCCGAGAATCTGCCTCCGGGCCCCTGTACTATCCATCACTGTGTTGAAATCCCCACCCAGTATTATGGGCAAAGGGTTATGTCGTAACAATCTTAAAGTAAGCATCCTGTAAAACTTCCGGTCATATTGGTTCGGGGCATATACATTCCCAAACAACACTTTTTGACGGTTTATGGTAGCCTCACAGATCAAAAATCTCCCTCCCGGGTCAGTGAATCGTACTTCCAATTTGTCTATAATCCCCTTTCTGAACAAGATGGCAACCCCTCCTTTTTTCCCCCGGGCCTCTGCAGAGACATATTCCCCCACCCACCAGGTACGCAGTTTCGCATGCTCCACAGCTAAGTGGGTTTCCTGCAACAGAGCTATGTCTACTTTGTGTCTTTGCAAGTGTTGTAGTATTTAGTACGCTTAATGGGAGATGTGATCCCTCCTACATTCCACGTCACAACTTTCAGGGTTCCCAGTTCTCATAAGATACCAGTCCTTGAGATCTATACCACTCTTGCCTTGAAGAGGGGTGTCCAAGCCTCCACCCCCGCCCTTTTCTAACATGCTCCATCTACCTTCTTTCCAAGACCTTGTTAAACGAAACCTCCAGGTCCCTACATCCCCCCAGCCTCTAACCCCCCCCCACCCTCACCTCTACAACCCCCCCCCCCCCACTAACCCAACCCCCCCCTTTTAAGCTTCCCCAGCCCCAAAACGGGACCATCACATATAACGCCCCTTACCCCCTCACCCTCCCATAAGCCATTACCACCTCAACCACCCAACCCTAGGGTTCCCCTACAATTATAACAGCAACATATGAAGATAAAAAAAAAATTGCTCACATAACCTATATATTAATAACTTGTAACATCAAAACCTCTGCATCTGAGTCCTCAGCAGATCTCCGCTTTTCTGTAGGGCAGCAACCACTTCCTCCGGGTACCTCGAAAGTCCCGCGTCTCCACCAGCAATCTCAGACCGTCTGATCCCGTACCACTTGAGCAAAAGTCATCTCATCTGCTCCCCACAGAATTGGCAGTCCATTCTCTTTGGTGAGGCCCATTTGTAGACCTCTCATGCCTCTCAGTTTCCATGCTAACTCCTCCCGGGGACGATCATCTGACGGGTGTACTTTATTCAGTGGTGTAGCTGCACTCTCCCTTTTAATGTTTGCGCAACTGCTAAGCCTGCATATTGAAACCAACAGTTAACATGCAGTATACTGCTGCTAAAACAGTCAATAGTAATCCAACTTCTAACAGAAACAATTTGTAATCCTTGCCCTGTAAGGCTGTTGTGCCTCCATCTCTCCTCCATAGGCCTTTTATGAATCCCATGGCGTCTTCACGATCAGCGCTCCTCTAGAGAACTCAGAAAGGCCTGCGCTTGTTCCACGGCAGTGAAGGTCTTAATTTCCGCCTGATAAGTTACTCGCAGTTTCGCCGGATACTGTAAGGCGAATCTAATCTTCTTTTCATACAGCTTCGTACAAATCGGGGAAAACTTCCTTTGTTGCATCGCCACTGCCGCAGAGTAGTCCTGGAAACAGAGCACTTTTTTGTTTCCATAGCGTAGCTCCCGGTCCTTCCTCAAGGCCTGCACTATAGCCTCCTTATGTGCGAAATTCAGTAAACGGCAGATCACCACTCGCGGCCTTGCATTGTCTGAGTGCCTGGGTCCCACCCGGTGCGCCCTTTCCACCTGAATGGCACTGAGATCCTCCGGGAGCTGCAGCTGTTCTGATAGCCAGGTTTCTATGAAAGCTCTTAGGTTAGGAGTTTCTAGAGCCTCAGGCAACCTCACGAATCTTAAATTGTTTCTTCGAGACCTGTTCTCAAGGTCTTCCAGCTTCTCTTCGTAAGCCTCCACTTGGGTTCTGAGTTTCTTATTTTCTTCCTCTATTTTTTGTACTTTATCCTCCAGGGCCCCGTGTCTCTGCTGAAAGTCCGCCAGCTCCTTGTTTATCTGTCCCAAATTTTCCTGGACCAAAGATAATTTATTGTCAATGGGCCCCAGGCGCTTATCCAGCAGCGGTTCCATGGCGCTCATCACCTCCGCAACCACCTCCGCCACCCACACCGAACTCACAGTGTGCGCGGGCGGGCTCGACGGAGCCGCCATTTTCTCCTCACTGCCTCGTGTCTTTTCTTTGTCTCTACGGAGACTCTTTGCCGCCATAAGTTTGTGCTGCGTTTTGACCAACTTAAATTCTTCCCCGTAAGTTCCTGAGCTGGAGGTGTGGATTTGGTGGTTCGCTGTAAGCTAATTCCCCAGTTTTTGAGGGTTTAGCGGGTAATCTGGCAGGAGCGGGAGTTTCAGCAGCCGCTCCTGTTCATGGCGTCACGTGACCTGGCCTCGGTACGGGTTTTTTCTCCCTTCTTTTTGGTGCCTTTCGTCATCGCGAATTTTGATTTCGCCGGCATGATTTTTCCGCCCATGTCATCGAAGTCTTCCAGCGGCTTCAAGAAGTGCACCCAGTGCGCCCGGGTAATCTCGCTCACTGATAGGCACGCTTCGTGTCTTCAGTGTCTGGGGGCTGGGCACCGCCCGCAGGCCTGCAGTCTTTGTGCTCTTTTGAAAAAGAGGACTCAGGTAGTGAGATTGGCCCAGTGGAACGCGTTGTTCTCGGGCTCTTCGACGACAACAGCATAGGCATCGAGTGCATCGACGTCGACAGCATCGAAGTCTTCGGCATCGACTGCATCGAGGCTTCTACCTCCTGCATCGTCGGTACCGAGACATCGAAAGGCTGCGTCAGCGCCAGTGGTACCGGGACCTCCGCTATTGCTGATGTCGGACGGTGGTGCTTCGTCTAGAGTGCAGGTGAGGGCTGTCCATTCCCCTGCTGGTGGCGGTGAGCCTTCTGGTGGGTCTCCCCCTGCCCTGAGGGCTCCTGCAGTACAACCCCCCCCCCCCCCCGAGATCGACCTTCTTCGGCCTCGGCCCCGAGGAAGCGACGGTTGGATTCTACGTCCTCCTCGTCGGTACCGGGAAGCTCCGGTGACATGCTTCGCTTGAAGTCAAAGAAGCATCGTCACCAGTCTCCTTCTCGTCTCGGTACCGAGAGCTCTGGGTCGCTGAGGCAGTCGGCACCCAGTAGGCATCGACACCGGGAGGACCGCTCACCCTCTGTTCAGGAGGTGTCGATGCGCTCCCCCTTGGACAGCCCAGAACAGCCTCCACGCCCGGAACAGACTCTGACCTCGACACCTGCATCGGCTTCTCAGTCTTTCTCCACAGCCGCTCTGCACGAGAGTCTCCGGGCCGTTCTTCCAGAGATTCTGGGAGAGCTGTTGCGCCCTTCTCCGGTACCGGGGGTGATTGCGCCACCGGTACCGTCGAGTGAGGCGACGGCTGGCCCCTTGCCCGAGGTGAGGTCTCCAGTATCCGGTACCGGCTACGGCCGCCTCCCAGGCAGACTCCCCGACGACGTCGGCGGAGGGAGCTTCGCCAGTGCTGGCGAGGGAGTTCACCTCTCGACGCTCCTACCGTGGCCGTGTTTCCACGGAGTCGAGTCGGGCACGGCTTCAGACGCAGGTTCGTGAACTTGTGTCTGATACCGATGGTGAGGCCTCGTGGGAGGAGGAGGAGGACATCAGATATTTCTCTGACGAGGAGTCTGATGGCCTTCCTTCTGACCCAACTCCCTCCCCTGAAAGGCATCTTTCTCCTCCCGAGACTCTATCTTTCGCGGCCTTTGTCCGGGAGATGTCTACGGCCATCCCCTTCCCGGTGATTGTGGAGGATGAGCCCAGGGCTGAAATGTTTGAGCTCTTGTACTATCCTTCTCCACCTAAGGAAGCGTCCACAGTACCCATGCATCATGTCCTAAAAAAGACATTGCTGGCGAACTGGACCAAGCCATTAACTAATCCCCACATTCCCAAGAAGATTGAATCCCAGTATCGGATCCATGGGGACCCAGAGCTGATGCACACTCAGTTGCCTCACGACTCTGGTGTGGTGGATCTGGTCCTAAAGAAGGCTAAAAACACATAGAGTCCATACTCACTGTTCATCAATGCAACATACATCCACTTCTGATCCCTCATCCCGTAATCCAGTCAATCATACACTTATTCACGGAACTATGTCTTTGTGTCTAACACTGCCCTTTAGCTTCCCATTGTCTCCTTCCAATGTTTCTATGTCGATGTCCCATTGTTATTTTCCTAATGATATTTGAATGTCTCGCACAACTCTGCACAATGTAATCCATAACCAAGTTGTAACAAATGTATTTCTATTATTCATATCTTATTGTAAGCCACACTGAGCCCGCAAAAAGGTGGGAAAATGTGGGATACAAATGCAATAAATAAATAAGAGTTCTAGAGAGCATGCTTCAGAGCCCCCGGGCAAAGACTCCAGAACCTTAGACTCCTTTGGGAGGAAGGCCTATCATTCCTCTATGCTCGTGGCCAAGATTCAATCCTACCAGCTCTACACGAGCATCCATATGCGGAACAATGTGCGACAGTTGGCGGGCTTGGTGGACAAGCTCCCTCCTGAGCAAGCCAAGCCGTTTCAGGAGGTGGTCAGGCAGCTGAAGGCGTGCAGAAAATTCCTGGCCAGAGGGGGGTATATGATACCTTTGATGTTGCGTCCAGGGCCGCTGCTCAAGGTGTGGTGATGCGCAGACTCTCATGGCTGCGTGCCTCCGACCTGGAGAATAGGATTCAGCAGCGGATTGCGGACTCCCCTTGCCGAGCGGACAACATTTATGGAGAGAAAGTCGAACAGGTGGTAGAACAGCTCCACCAGCGGGATAACGCTTTCAACAAATTCTCCCGCCGGCAGCCTTCAGCATCTACCTCCTCAGGTAGACGTTTTTATGGGGGAAGGAGGGCTGTTCCCTACTCTTCTGGTAAGCGTAGGTACAATCCTCCCTCTCGCCAGCCTGCGGCCCAGGCTAAGCCCCAGCGCGCTCGCTCTCGTCAGCAGCGTGCGCCTCAGCAAGGCCCCACGGCTCCCCAGCAAAAGCAGGGGACGAGCTTTTGACTGGCTCCAGCAGAGCATAGCCGACATCAACGTATCCGTGCCGGGCAATCTACCGGTCGGGAGGAGGTTGAAAGTTTTTCACCAAAGGTGGCCTCTTATAACCTCCGACCGTTGGGTTCTTCAAATAGTCCGGCAAGGATACACCTCGAAGCCTCCAAATTGCCCACAGGGAGCTCAGTCCTACAGCTTCCAGCACAAGCAGGTACTTGCAGAGGAACTCTCCGCCCTTCTCAGCGTCAGTGCGGTCGAGCCCGTGCCATCCGGGCAAGAAGGGCTGGGATTCTATTCCAGGTACTTCCTTATGGAAAAGAAAACAGGGGGGATGCGTCCCATCCTAGACCTAAGGGCCCTGAACAAATATCTGGTCAAGGAAAAGTTCAGGATGCTTTCCCTGGGCACCCTTCTTCCCATGATTCAGGAAAACGATTGGCTATGCTCTCTGGACTTGAAGGACGCCTACACGCACATCCTGATACTGCCAGCTCACAGGCAATATCTGCGATTTCAGCTGGGCACACGTCACTTCCAGTACTGTGTGCTACCCTTTGGGCTCGGCTCTGCGCCCAGGGTGTTCACGAAGTGCCTGGCTGTAGTAGCAGCAGCGCTTCGCAGGCTGGGAGTGCACGTGGTCCCTTATCTCGACGATTGGCTGGTGAAGAACACATCCAAGGCGGGAGTTCAGCAGTCCATGCAGATGACTATTCGACTCCTGGAGCTACTGGGGTTTGTGATAAATTATCCAAAGTCCCATCTTCTCCCAGTACAGAGACTCGAATTCATAGGAGCTCTGCTGGATTCTTGGATGGCTCGTGCCTATCTTCCGGAGACAAGGGCCAACAACCTGCTGTCCCTCGTCTCCCGGGTACGAGCGTCCCAGCAGATCACAGCTCGGCAGATGTTGAGATTGCTTGGCCACATGGCCTCCACAGTTCATGTGACTCCCATGGCTCGTCTTCACATGCGATCTGCTCAATGGACCCTAGCTTCCCAGTGGTTTCAGGCTGCTGGGGATCTAGAGGACGTGATCCACCTGTCCACGAGTTTTCTCAAATCCCTGTACTGATGGACGATTTGGTCCAATTTGACTCTGGGACGCCCTTTCCAAATTCCTCAGCCACAAAAAGTGCTGACTACGAATGCGTCTCTCCTGGGGTGGGGAGCTCATGTCAATGGGCTTCAAACCCAGGGAAGCTGGTCCCTCCAGGAACGCGATCTGCAGATCAATCTCCTGGAGTTACGAGTGGTCTGGAACGCTCTGAAGGCTTTCAGATAGCGGCTGTCCCACCAAATTATCCAAATTCAGACAGACAACCAGGTTGCCATGTATTACATCAACAAGCAGGGGGGCACCGGATCTCGCTCCCTGTGTCAGGAAGCCGTCAGCATGTGGCTGTGGGCTCGCCGTTACGGCATGTTGCTCCAAGCCACATACCTGGCAGGCGTAAACAACAGTCTGGCCGACAGGTTGAGCAGGATTATGCAACCTCACGAGTGGTCGCTCAACTCCAGAGTAGTGCGCCGGATCTTCCAGGTGTGGGGCACCCCCTTGGTAGATCTCTTTGCATCTTGAGCCAACCACAAAGTCCCTCAGTTCTGTTCCAGACTTCAGGCCCATGGCAGACTGGCATCGGATGCCTTCCTCCTGGATTGGGGGGACGGCCTGCTGTATGCTTATCCTCCCATACCTCTGATGGGGAAGAGTTTGTTGAAACTCAAGCAAGACCAAGGCACCATGATCCTGATTGCTCCTTTTTGGCTGCATCAGATCTGGTTCCCTCTTCTTCTGGAGTTGTCCTCCGAAGAACCGTGGAGATTGGAGTGTTTTCCGACCCTCACCTCACAGAACGAAGGGGCGCTTCTGCATCCCAACCTCCAGTCTCTGGCTCTCACGGCCTGGATGTTGAGAGTGTAGACTTTGCCTCTTTGGGTCTGTCGGAGGGTGTCTCCCGCGTCTTGCTTGCTTCCAGAAAAGATTCCACTAAGAGGAGTTACTTCTTTTTATGTGGGAGGTTTGCCGTCTGGTGTGACAGCAAGGCCTTAGATCCTCGCTCCTGTCCTACACTGACCCTGCTTGAATACCTTCTGCACTTGTCTGAGTCTGGTCTCAAGACCAACTCTGTAAGGGTTCACCTTAGCGCAATCAGTGCACATCATTACCATGTGGAAGGTAAGCCGATCTCAGGACAGCCTTTAGTTGTTTGCTTCATGAAAGGCTTGCTTTTGTCAAAGCCCCCCGTCAAGCCTCCTACAGTGTCATGGGATCTCAATGTCGTTCTCACCCAGCTGATGAAACCTCCTTTTGAGCCACTGAATTCCTGCCATCTGAAGTACTTGACCTGGAAGGTCATTTTCTTGGTGGCAGTAACTTCAGCTCGTAGAGTCAGTGAGCTTCAAGCCCTAGTAGCTCATGCTCCTTATACCAAATTTCATCATAATAGAGTAGTCCTCTGCACTCACCCTAAGTTCTTGCCAAAGGTGGTGTCGGAGTTCCATCTGAACCAGTCAATTGTCTTGCCAACATTCTTTCCCCGTCCTCATTCCTGCCCTGCTGAACGTGAGCTGCACACATTGGACTGCAAAAGAGCATTGGCCTTCTATCTAGAGCGGACACTGCCCAACAGACAGTTCGCCCAAATGTTTGTTTCTTTTGATCCCAACAGGAGGGGAGTGGCTGTGGGGAAACGCACCATATCCAATTGGCTAGCAGATTGCATTTCCTTCACTTACGCCCAGGCTGGGCTGGCTCTTGAGGGTCATGTCACGGCTCACAATGTTAGAGCCATAGCAGCATCAGTGGCCCACTTGAAGTCAGCCACTATTGAAGAGATCTGCAAAGCTGCGACGTGGTCATCTGTCCACACATTCACATCTCATTACTGCCTGCAGCAGGATACCCGACGCGACAGTCGGTTCGGGCAGTCAGTGCTTCAGAATCTGTTCAGGGTTTAGGATCCAACTCCACCCCCCTAGGCCCATGTTTATTCTGTTCCAGGCTACACTCTCAGTTAGTTGGATAAATTGTTAGGTCAATCTCAGTTATGTCCTCGCCGTTGCGAGGCCCAATTGACCATGTTTGTTGTTTTGAGTGAGCCTGGGGGCTAGGGATACCCCATCAGTGAGAACAAGCAGCCTGCTTGTCCTCGGAGAAAGCGAATGCTACATACCTGTAGAAGGTATTCTTCGAGGACAGCATGCTGATTGTTCTCACAAACTCGCCTGCCTCCCCTTTGGAGTTGTGTCTTCCCTTGTCTTTGTCTTGCTACATATGGGACTGACGAACACGAGCCGGTTCGGGTGGGAAGACGGCCGCGCATGCGCGGTGCGCATTGGCGCGCGAGGGCTAGCAAAGGCCTTTGCTAGTGAAGTTTCCGATTGGAGGGGGCTGCCGTGGACGTCGCCCATCAGTGAGAACAATCAGCCTGCTGTCCTCGGAGAATACCTTCTGCAGGTATGTAGCATTCGCTTTACTAGGTCTGTCTCTTTTCATCTGAGATTTTTCTAATCCTGTTTTTAAAATTATCCCATATTAAGGGAACTTTTATTCCAAAGTTTATGAAATTTGGTTCTTAGGATCCTCAGAAAAGCCACAAAAATGTTAAGCCTAATTTTTGTATGGTTCCCCCGTAATTCTATAAACACGTGCGCAAAGTTGCACACGCAAGTTATAGAGTGCTGTCAGTTATGTGTGTAATGTAAAATAATTAACTGCTATAATTGGTGTTAGTTTGTGTAATTGGCGCTAAACTATTACACATGTAATTGTGTTTAGTCAGGATGCTGAAAATTGCACACGTTCAATCCATAGCGTGCAACTGCAGGGTGGATGTGGACATGGGAAGGCTTGGGTAGGTCATGGGCATGCAGTTGCACAGAGGTTATAGAATACTAGCAGTTTTGTGTCTAACTGCCCATAGTTGTGCACGAGCATTTATACTAGCTGTTGAAGTTAGACATTCAGATGTGGACTTATGCTTAGTGTGCATCATGCTGGATCCTAAATTTAGTCCAGCAACAGAAAAATTCAAAAATATCGTAATCTCTGGTAACATCCACAAGTAAACATATAAACCAGGACCTTAGCCACCAAAATATAAACTCAAGTCTCAGCTATCACCAATGCACCGTTTCACCTGTATGGTACACATAATGTAATGTACACATTATATTAAGTATAAAGGGAACCCTCAGATATTTTTCCACTTCTCATGCAGTCAATAATGCTGCTATGAAGTGGTATAGCATTTCTTTCATCGGGTCTCCCCAAAGTGTTTGTGGAAGACTTTTTTTCTTTCTGTTATTTTTTTTGGCTTCCCCATCACCACAGTGCTACAAACTTTAAACCGTGGGCAGTTCTCAGGGGAAGGCGTTGTTGAATGTGTTTAGAAGAATTCCAACGAGACTGATAAGTACTCAGCTTTTCACGTAGCACATTTGTTTCAAAGATTTAAAGTTTTGTAGCACTGTGGTGTTGGGAAGCCAAAAAAATAACAGAGAGAAAAAAAAGTCTTCCGCAAACACTTTGGGGAGACCTGATGAAAGAAATGCTATACCACTTCATAGCAGCATTATTGACTGCATGAGAAGTGGAAAAATATCTGAGGGTTCCCTTTATACTTAATATAATGTGTACATTACATTATGTGTACCATACAGGTGAAACGGTGCATTGGTGATAGCTGAGACTTGAGTTTATATTTTGGTGGCTAAGGTCCTGGATCCTAAATTTAGGCAATCTGTAAAGCCTTACACTCCTTGTCTCTTCCACCCCCCCCCCCCCCCCCCCCCACTTAGTGTAAGAACTAGCTTAATTTTCTACTCATAGTTGTGAGGTCTGACTTTGAGACCCTGGCTTAAAACATGTTGCTGATCACTACTACTACTACTTAACATTTCTAGAGCGCTACTAGGGTTACGCAACGCTGTACAAATTAATAACTAAGGACGGTCCCTGCTCAGAAGAGCTTAAAATCTAAAGGACGAAATGTCAAGTTGGGGTAGTCTAGATTTCCTGAGTAGAGGTGTTTTGATTAGGTGCCAAAAACGACATTGAAGAGGTGGGCTTTGAGCAATGATTTGAAGATGGGTAGGGAGGGGGCCTGGCGTATGTGCTCAGGGAGTTTGTTCCAAGCATGGGGTGAGGCGAGGCAGAAAGGGTGGAGCCTAGAGTTGGCGGTGGTGGAGAAGGGTACTGAAAGGAGGGATTTGTCTTGAGAGCAGAGGTTACGGGTAGGGACGTAAGGGGAGATGAGGGTAGAGAGGTAAGGAGGGGCTGCAGATCAGTAAGAGAATATAATGTGAGGCTCTTACTTAGATGAGAGACAAGAATTATTTGGCAGTGGTTTTTCAATAAAATTCATAACAGGCAGAACTTTACAGAATGTTGCATCTTCAGTAATCTGTGACTGCTTATGTTTTTTTGAGGAGGGGAGATAATTTTATAAAGAAATTTCCTTACATATCTGGCAATATGTGTGTAAAATGTGTTTTTCTAAATAATGCCATGTGTAAAAGTACACTTGATGGCGTAAATCTATGTACTTTTTACTGTAGGTGATTTGGGTGGAATTGGGAAATAAGCACTTAAATTATAAAATACCTTCCGTTTTGTCTGGGGCCATACTATCTTAGTTGAATTGGTGTTATCCCTTCCTTCCAGCAGATGAAAGTAGAGAAAATGATCTTTCCAGTGACGTCACTGATATAAGGGACTTGTGCTCAGTGGAAAGCTCCAGTATTTCTATCAGATGGTAGGCTCAGGCTGGTGCTCCTGGTCTCTGGCCTCGCTCCCATTTCTGCAGGCCAAGGCCACACTGCTTGATAGATCCTAACAGCTGCTGCCAAGTTCCTAGTTCCCAGTACCAGCCCCAGTAAAGCACAGAGCATAGCTGTGCTGCCCTCAGTCGTGCTTTGTAGTGACCACTGGGTGAGATATTGGATCATCTCTGTGTGGCCCTTCCAGAGGGATGTGTGTCCCCTCTCTTTGTTACCTGTACACCCTGTTTGAATGTGTCTCACCTCCACCCCCACCTCCCAGGCTCCCTTGCAGCTCCCTGGCAATATAAAAAAAAACAAAACAAAAAAAAACCTCTGCCTGAAATAAAAGTATATTAAAAAAAAAAAAGTATCACGCCCAAGATGAGCAGGAGTACAGCGGACATGCTGCAGCCTCAGGCCAAAGTCAGCTCAAACACAGAGGCAGGCCTCTATGTGGCCAATCATGCCTGCCATCAGACACTGTGCGGTCTGCAAGAGCCAGCAGCTGAGCACAGCTGCCTGCTCCATCTACTCCTCCTGTGATAGACCGTTTTGGACTTAAGCAGTGGTGATGGAGATCATCCGAATTGCCCTGCTAGTTTCCAACACAGAGACTGATTGTCTTCGGCAGGGACAACAGCTGTTTTGGATTCTTCAGCTTTGCACATCTCTCCCCTGCTCGCCCTAGATCTGAATACGGGGGAGGTCCTACTGGGGACCCCCAATCCTTTATTGCTCCAGAGCTTGACTCAAATGTTCAAGTAAGCTGTGAAAGCAGAGGCTGGCCCCTAGACCAGCAGGAGGACCCTAGATGCCCAGGCGGGCATTGTGTATGAGGAGACAGATAAATGCTAAATAAAATGGATCCCAATACTGAACCTTGATGGACTCCACAAGTAAGAACCTGAGGAGAAGAGAAAACATTGGGCCATAACAGTTTAAAGGTTCTGTCTTGAAGATATGACTTTGACTAAAGAGACAATACACAAATTACTATTTCCTCCAGAGGTTCAAAAGTATGTTCTGATCCACTAGTTCAAATGCTGCACTGTGATTAATTGAGACAAGAAGTTCTCTACCTCTGTCAAGGGTACGGTGGAGAATGTCTGTAAGAGCTAACAGGGAATGTTCGGCGGAATAATGATCATGAAACCCTGCCTGGCATGGGTGAAAACAGTTTTATCAAGGAAAGAGGTGAGCTGTGAAGCTACAGTTTTCTCTGTGAGCTTAGAAACAAATGGAACCTGTGAGATGGGATGATAATTGTTAGGGTCAGAAGCATCAACCTTAGTACCCTTCAGATGAGGATAAACAATAGCAAGCTTCCAGCTTGAAGAGAATGTACCTATAGAAAGACTAATAGAGACCCTGGAATGAAGATAAGTAATATAATGAATTAGCGATTTGTTTTAATAGGAAATTTTGCATTGGATCATAAAGTGCCGAAGAGTTGGTCATAGAGGAAATAGTGTAAAGAATCTCTCAGCTTCTGATGGTACTTGGAAGCACTACAGGTTGGACATGCTGGCCAGAACCTGCTCTGACTTTGGCAGAGTTTTCAATAAGGGGCCCTTGACTTCCTCCACCCAGTAATTCTGTTTGGGTACATCCCTTTCTATTCAGACAGGGAAGGTGAAATTGTGGCATACCTGATGATTTCCTTTCCTTTAGTCAGGTCATATCATCCTGAGGCCCTCCCTCAGAGCCCAGGGCTCTTGAGATGCTCTTCTCTTTTCCATGCAGTTTAAAGGGAAAAAAGATAAATTTGTATATGCAGACTAGTGGCTTCCATGGATATGGTGATTATGCTTGCTTGATTATTGCAGATGTAGTGGTTGGTGGGGCAGCGGTTGCTCTGGCAGATGGAATTTTCCACTGAGTACTAGCCCCTTATACTGGTGACTTCACTGGAAAAGATTAGTTTCTCTACCTCCATCTGTTGGTAGGAGGGGATAATGCATTCATTTAGGATGGTATTGCTTGACTAAAGGAAAGGAAGTTATCAGGTATAACATAATTTCATCTTGCTTTAAACACAATACAGTAATCTGTATGTGGACATCTACACCTACGTCCACACAGATATAATGCCTGCAAAGTATGTGCAGTCTTATCAGGATTTATGATTTTTGTAATAAAAAGAAATGGATGCAAAATAGGTTCCTTCCAACCAAGCTACCTAGGCACCCTGTTATACAGTACTCTCAAAGTCTGTGCCTGTTTTTGACCTTTGTCCTCTGCTATTAGTTCTGTTATTTCCATATCATGCAGCACTGAACAGAAACACGTAAGAGACAATTCCTTGTCTATGCATGAGGCAGTTCTAAGGACTTACAAGTAAAGGGCACCCAAACCATTTTTTTCAGTTTCAGCCAAAACTGAAGCTGCATCTGAAGCCGAAATGACCTCAAACAGTAGCAGCCTTGACTCCTTCCTCCCTCTCCTCCCCCCCTCCCCAAAACAGAGGTAGGTCCCAACCACCCCTAGGCTCTCCTGGACCTATCTTAGAGTCTATGGTGACCCAGCGGTATAGTCAGGGCAGGAGTGACACCCTGCAGTCGTTTCTGCCCATGATGTGTCTGCATTAAGAACAGCTGCCACGAACTCCAGCAGTGTTTGCTCCTGCCTCGAATATATCACTAGATCATCGGGGACTCTGATGGAGGCCATGGGGAGGAGGTGTAGGCTGCTGTAGGTTACAGGGCAGCGAAGGAAGGAGTCGAGCTGAGTCTCTTCCATGAGAAGGGAGAGTGGGTGGAACCAGCTCTTCGGAGCAGGGAGTGCTATGAGTACATAGCACTAAATTTTAGTTTCATCTGAAAATGAAACATGGCTGAATATCGATTTCAAGCAGGTTAAATATGATTAAAACTCACAAACAAAGCAAAAGGAGCCTTTGGTCTAAAATCACAAAGGGCTGATTCATAAGGACCAAACCCGTCTGAGCACCAAGGTTAAATTCACTGAGAAAAGGGACCACTTTATGTACAAGATATCAGGTGTCTGCCCAGTAATGTGGGTGGGAACTTTTCTAAATCAAAGGGTTTTTCTCATTTGCAAAATTTCTTAGACATTTGGGAATACGTTTACAAAGCTTTTTATGCATGTTAGATATGACACTTCCTGTTTAGAGGCAAGCCACAGGGACTTGGGCCATGTGTGGGCAGTGCTGCCTTTTACTGTAGTCTGTCTTTGAACAGGAAGAGGCAGCACTGGTCCACAGGGTCCTTGGCTTAGACACATGCTGCTTTCGCTACTCTATCCATGGCACCATCATAACAACATACGAATAACCATAGTGGGTCAGACCAGTGGTTCATCTAGCCCAGTATCCTGTTTCCAGCACTGGCCAATCCAGGTCACAAGAACCCAAACAGTTGCAAGATTCCATGCTACCAATCCCAGGACAAGCAGTTGCTACCCCATGTCTGTCTCAATAGCAGACTGTGGACTTTTCCTCCAAGAACTTGTCCAAACCTTTTTTTTTAAATTTAGATATGCTAACCGTTGTTACTACATATTCTGTCAATGAGTTCCAAAGCTGCTATTTTGTTGTGTGAAAAAATATGTCGTCCTATTTGTTTTAAAAGTTTTTCCATATAACTTTGAGTGTCCCCCTAGCCTTTGTGCTATTTGAAAGAATAAAAAAAATCAATTCTCTTCTACTCGTTCTACACCACGTGGGATTTTGTAGACCTCAATCATATTTCCCCTTAGCTGTCTCTTTTAAGTACATAAGTATTGCCATACCGGGACAGACCGAAGGTCCATCAAGTCCAGCATCCTGTTGCCAATAGTGGCCAATCCAGGTTACAAGCATCAGTCAAGATCCCAAAACAGTACAATACATTTTATACTGCTTATCCTAGAAATAAGCAGTGAATTTTCCTCATCCATTTTAATAATGGCTTATGGACTTTTCTTTTAGGAAGCTATCCAAACCTTTTTTTTTAAACCCTGCTAAGCTAATTGCTTTTACTACATTCACTGGCAACAAATTCCAGAGTTTAATTACACATTTGAGTGAAGAAATATTTTCTCCGATTTGTTTTAAATTTACTACTTTGTAGCTTCATTTCATGCTTCCTTTTTGGAAACAAGCGATTCACATCTACCAGTTCCACTCCATTCATTATTTTATAGACCTGTATTATATCTCCTCCTCAGCCGTCTTTTCTCCAAGCTGAAGAGCCCTAGCTGCTTTAGCCTTTCCTCATACGGAAGATGTCCCATTCCCTTTATCACTTTTGTCGCCCTCCTCTGTACCTTTTCTAATTCCACTATATCTTTTTTTGAGATGCGGTGACCAGAATTGCACACAATTTTTGTTTTCCATTCCTTTCCTAATAATACATAACATTCTACTTGCTTTCTTTGCCGCCAACACACACCGAGCAGAGGGTTTCAACGTATCAGTGATGATGCCTTGATCCCTTTCCTTGTCAATGACTCCTAATGTGGAACCTTGCATGACGTAGCTATAATTCGGGTTCCTGTTTTCCACATGCATCACTTTGCAATTGCTCACATTAAACATCTGCTGTTTGGATACCCAGTCTCTCAGTCTCGTAATTTTTCACAATCCTCTTGTGATTTAACAACTTTGAATAACTTTGTGTCGTTAGCAAATTTATTTACCTCACTAGTTACTCCCATCTCTAGATCATTTATAAATATACTAAAAAGCAGCGGTCCTAACAAAGAACCCCACGATCTATCCTTCTCCATTGACAATACTGACTGTTTAACCGTACTCTGTTTTCTATCTTTTAACCAGTTTTTAATCTGCACTAGAACACTGCCTCCTATCCCATTACTCTTTAATTTCCTCTGGAGCCCTTCATATGAGGTACTTTGAAAATCCAGATACACAATATCAACTGGCTCACCTTTATCCACATGTGTTTTCACCCCTTCAAAGAAATATAATAGATTGGTGAGGCAAGATTTCCCTTCACTAAATCCATGTTGACTTTGTCTCATTAATCCATGCTTTTGAATATCCTACATAATAATCCTGTATAATAATTTGCACCTCCAATGTTCCATGTCTGGCAGCCTGAGTTCGTAACGTCTCCTGTCTGCCTGGGTTCGTAACATCTCCTGACGTCAGCCAGCCTCCAGCGTTCCATTCCCCCTCACTGTCCCGCCCTTGCGTCAAGACATAATGACATCAGAGGGCGGAACAGTGAGAGGGAAGGGAATGTTGGAGGCAAGCTGATGGGATGTTACGAATGGAACGGAAGCCAGCGCCAGCCAGAGAAAGTTTAGGTACAAATCGAGAGGAGGGAGGAAGGGGAGGACAGGGTAGAGGATAATTGATGGACATGGATGGGATGGGAGGACAGTAGAGGAGAGAATCGCTGGACACGGATGGGAGGGCAGGGAAGAGGAGAATCGCTGGACATGGAGGGGAGGGCAGGGGAGAGAGAAAAAAAAAAAAAAGCTTACATGACAGCCTTCCTAGGGCCCGTTTCATTGTTGAGGAAACGGGCATGGTTCCACTAGTGCTCTATAATTTTGCTCGGCACCGATGTCACTCACCGGTCTATAATTTTCCAGATCACCTCTGGAACCTTTTTAAAAACAAATTGGCGGTACATTGGCCACCCTTCAATCTTCTGGTACCATGCTTGATTTTAAAGATAAATTACATATTACTAACAGTGTTCCACAAGTTCATTTTTCAATTCTATCAGTACTCTGTGATGAATACCATCCAGTCCAGGCGATATGCTATTCAGTTTGTCAAATTGCACCATTACATCCTCCAGGTTTATAGAGATTTCATTTAGAGGAGTATAATCGAACGGGGCGCCCAAGTTTTCCTGAGGATGTCCGCGAAGGGGCAGGGAAACCCGTATTATCAAAACAAGATGGGCATCCATCGTTCATTTCGATAATATGGTCGGGGACACCCAAATCTCAACATTTAGGTCGACCTTAGAGATGGTCATCCCTGATTTTCAGCGATAATGGAAACCGAGGATGCCCATCTCAAAAACGACCAAATCCAAGCCATTTGGTCATGGGAGGAGCCAGCATTCGTAGTGCACTGGTCCCCCTCACATGCCAGGACACCAACCAAGCACCCTAGGGGGCACTGCAGTGGACTTCAGAAAAAGCTCCCTGATGCATAGCTCCCTTATCTTGTGTGCTGAGCCCCCCAGCCCCCCCCAAACCCACTCCCCACAACTGTACACCACTACCATAGCCCGTAGGGATGAAGGGGGGGCACCTAGATGTGGGTACAGTGGGTTTGTGGTGGGTTTTGGAGGGCTCACATTTACTATCACAAGTGTAACAGGTGGGGGGGGGGGGGGTGGGCCTGGGTCCGCCTGCCTGAAGTGTACTGCAGTACCCACTAAAACTGCTCCATTGACCTGCATACTGCTGTCATGGAGCTGGGTATGATATTTGAGGCTGGCATAGACGCTGGAAAAAAATATATTTTTTTTAGGGTGGGAGGGAGTTAGTGACCACTGGGGGAGTAAGGGGAGGTCATCTCCGATTCCTTCTGGTGGTCATCTGGTCATTTAGGGCACATTTTTGTGGCTTGGTCGTTAAAAAAAAAAAAAAAAGGACCAAGTAGTCGTCCAGGTGTTCATCAGGGACATCCTTCTTTTTTCCATTATCGGCCGAGGACGCCAATGTGTTAAGCACGCCCCAGTCCCGCCTTCGCAATGCTTCCGATACGCCCCCTTGAACTTTGGTCGTCCCCGCGACGGAAAGCAGTTGAGGATGCCCAAAATCGGCTTTCAATTGTGCCGATTTGGGCGACCCTGTTGAAAGATGGGCGCCCTTCTATTTCGAAAATAAGCCTGTTTCTCTGACTCATCAGCTTTAAATACCATTTCCGGCACCTGTATCTCTCCCAAATCTTCCTCTGTGAAAACCAAAGCATAGAATTCATTTAATCTCTCCTCTATGACTTTGTCTTCCCTGAGTGCCCCTTTTACCCCTTGGTCATCTAGCGATCCAGCTGATACTTTTGCTGGCTTTTTGCTTCTAATATACCTAAAAAAAATTTTTTACTATGTTTTTCCTCCAGTGCAATATTTTTTTTTCAAAGTCCCTCTTTGTTTTTTTTATCAGCTCTTTGCATTTGACTTGCCATTCCTTATGCTATTTCTTATTATTTTCAGTTGGATCCTTCCATTTTCTGAAGGATTTTCTTTTAGCTCTAATTGTTTCCTTGACCTCACTTTTTAACCATGCTGGCTGTTGTTTGGTCTTCCTTCCTTCCTTTTTTAATACACGGAGTATATTTGGCCTGTTCTTCCAGGATGGTATTTTTGGACAGCATCCACGCTTGATGTAAATTTTTGATCTTTGTAGCTGCTTCTCTAATTTTTTGTTTTTCACTGGTCTTATTTTATCAAGCTGAAGAGCCCTAACCTCTATATAGAGCTGTTTGGTTTTTCAGATCAGTCAGCTTTGTATAACATTCTTTTTTTTTTTATCTAGTAGGGCAATTAGCTAGCTTGTGTCTTGGTTTTCTCACAGACCATAGACAGGCTTGCTTAGCCCTAGTAATGGGCTATAAACTTTAACAAGTGTCTGTCTGTTTCAAACAGACTCTGAATTAAAACAGAGCCATTTTCAGTGAAGGACCAGAATGAGTGATAGGTAAAGAGGTTACAAAGGGCAAATGATGAATATTTGAGAAAAATACCAAAGAAACAGAATTATGTGAAGGTGACCTTAGAGGTCAGAGTTGAAGAATACCAGATAAGTAAGAGAGAAAATATAAGGCATTAAGTGATTGGACAAAATGAAGCTTCAGTATTCAGCCTGAGTACATTTTGTACGAGAACAGAATCTGACAGCTTCTGAAGTGAAAACAGAGAGAGAGAGATTTTATTTTATTTTTTATACTGAAATTTGGACTGATATAGTAATTCAATTTTCTGTAGTACTGGGATAAAAGAATTTTTATTGTAATTACTCTAATAAATTTTATTATTATTATAAAAGAGAAAAAACTGAACTCTAAAGTGTTTTTTCTTTGCCAGAAGGGCTTCCTTATTTTTAATCTCTTCTGTTCAGCTCCCTTTTAGAGGCAAGAAGTGAGTGCCCTATATACACCTCTTTAGCCTTTCCTCATATGAGAGGAGTTCCACCCCCATTTATCATTTTGATCGCTCTTCTTTGAACCTTTTCTAATTCCACTATATATTTTTTGAGATACGGCAACCAGAACTGAATGCAGTACTCAAGGTGAGGTCGCACCATGGAGTGATATGGAGGCATTATAATATTCTTGGTCTTATTTACTATCCGTTTCCTAATACTTCCTAGCATTTTAATTTTTTGGCTGCCGCTGCACACTAGAGAGAAGATATCGGCGTATTGTCTACGACAACACCTAGATCTTTTTTTTGGGTGCTGACCCCTGATTGTGGACCCTAGCATTGGGTAACTATGATGTGGTTTATTCTTCCCAGCTTTGCATTTGTCCGCAGTAAATTTCATCTGCCATTTGGATGCTCAGTCTTCCAATTTCCTAAGGTCTTCCTGCAGTTTTGAGTCTGCTTATGTTTTAATAGCCTTGTATAGTTTTGTGTCATTTGCAAATTTAATCACCTCACTTGTTCCAATTTCCAGATCATTTGTAAATATGTTAAATAGCACCAGTCCCAGTACAGATCCCTGTGGTGCTCCACTGTTCACTCTCCTCCATTGAGAGCAGTGGCCATTTAACCCTACCCTTTGTTTTCTGTTCAATAACCAATTCCTAATCTAAAGAAGGATATTTCCTCCTATCCCATGACTTTTTAACTTTCTCAGGAGTGTCTTATGAGGGTCTTTGTCAAAAGCTTTCTGAAAATGTAGATACATTAAATCAACTGGCTCACTGTTATCCCCATATTTGTTCACGCCTTCAGAGAAATGATTCAGATTGGTGCCGCAAGACTTCCCTTGGCTGAACCCATGCTGACTCTGTCCCATTAAACCATGTTTTTCTATGTGTTCTGTAATTTTGTTCTTTATAATGGTTTCCACTATTTTACCTAAAACTGACGTCAGCCTGACGGCCTATAACTTCTCTGATCACCCCTGGAACCCTTTTTAAAAATCTCCAATCTTCAGGTACTACAGATGATGTTTAACGACAGGTTACAGATCACTAACAGCAGATCAGCAATTTCACGTTTGAGTTCTTGCAGTATCATGAGCTGTATACCATCTGGTCCAGGTGATTTGTCACTTTTTAACTTGTCGATTTGGCTCTGTACGTCTTCCAGGTTTACTGAGATTTCTTTCAGTTTCTCCACATCGTCACCCTTGAAAACCATTGCTGCTATAGGTAGATCTCTTACATCTTTCTACATAAAGACTGAAGCAAATAAATTTTTTGGTCTTTCCGTTATGGCCTTGTCCTCCCTGAGTGATTTTTTTTTGCTCCTTCTTGATCTAACGGTCCCATGGATTCCCTTACAGGCTTTCTGCTTCTGATGTAACTGTGAGTGTTGCTATGAGTTTTAGCTTCTGAGGCAAGTTTCTCTTCATATTCTCTTTTTGCCTTCTTTATCAATGCTTTGCATCTAACCATTATTTATGTTGCTGCTTTTGTTCTTCATTTGGATCCTTTTTCCATTCTTTGAAGGACGTTCTTTTGGCTGTAATATCCTCTTTCACTTCACCTTTTAACCCTGCTGGCTGGTTTCTCTTCTTTTCTTCTTTGTAAAATACATGGAATGCATCTGGTCTGGGCTTCCAAGATCGGATTTTTAAACAACATCCATGCCTGATTTAATGTTCTAACCTTTGCAGCTGATCCTTTTAGCTTCTTTTTAACCATTTTTGTCATTTTCTCATAGTCGCCCTTGCAGAAATAAAATGCTGCTACAGTAGGTTACCTTTGTGGCTTCATTCCAGATATTAGCTCAAACTTGATCATGTTATGACCATTGGTTCCCAACTTAACCAACACCATTACCTCTCATACTATGCCCTTCATTCCACTAAGGATTAGATTTAAAATGACCCTCCTAGTCTGTTGCTGGACCAGTTGCTTCAAGAAGTGGTCATTTATTACGTTTTGGAATTTTACCTCCCTAGCACTCCCTGATGTAACATTTATCCAGTCATTATTGGGGTAATTAAAATCATCAAAAATTATATATCTCTTTCTACCTTAGCTACAATCTGTTAGCAAGCAACTATGGCTGCCCCTGGGCAATGCAATTTCAAACAGTTACAAAATGTGGAGTAAAAAAGACATCAGGTATTACAGCGGCACCTCTTTGTCAAAGGACAAGCCTTTTGTATAATGAGGGAACTGTATCAATCATGTGTCTTCAAAAAAAACTCCACAACACTCTTTTGCCACTGGCTTAACCATGTGCTATACAAACATTTGTAAAGGAGACTTAAATAATCAACTCTAAATTCAAAAGGCTTGGAAAGAGTACTTATCTTGACTGAAGAATTATCCTGCTTTGTGAACCCAGCCTCACATCCACTGTACTCCACGCTTGAATAAAGTCCCGACAGGGTTACCCTGTTTCGCTACAATATAGCTGCCTCAGGGGAATATTCATATGTATGAAAAAAATCCAAGCTTCTAACATCTCGCCGTCTCCACTTTACTCTGGTTCAAAACATGGCGGACGGTCTCTCCGCTTTCCCAATCTGTTCATATACTCAGCGTCTGACGTCACCCGAGAATACTCCAGTCATACATATTTGGAGGTTGCTGAGGATCCTTCTGAGGAGGTACAGGAGCTTATTAAAAGATTATCAGATAGAGGTAAGAAAGAAGGTTTTCTTACTGAGAACACAAATTTTTGAATTACCGTTTTTTTAAAGTTCCTGTCTTTTTATACGTTGCCGAAGATCCATAAAAACATGGAACATCCACCTGGTCGGCCTATTGTGTCGGCTAAGGGTTCTTTATTGGAACGAGCAGCGCAATATATAGATAAGATCTTACAACCCCATATGTTACGGATAAAATCTTATGTACGAGATAGTTCTCATTTTTTGACACTATTGGAGGCTTTACAGATACAAGAAAGAACTGACATCTTACTAGTTACGTTAGATGTCTGTGCCTTATACACATCAATACCCCAAGAGGAAGTAATAACAGTTTTAGAACAAATTATGGATTCTAGACCTCGTCCACAGATGGTGCCAACTGAATTTGTTATTGATTTAATTCGCATTACTTTAGCTAAAAATTATTTTACTTGGAACAAGAAATTTTATTTCCAAAAGATAGGGGTCTCCATGGGTGCTGCCTGTTCCCCCACCATTGCCAATCTCTTCATGGAATATTTTGAAATGCGATGGATCTACACATCCATCTTATTCAGGCATGCCATATGTTGGCTTAGATACATTGATGATATTTTCATGGTTTGGAGGGGCACAGTGGAACAATTGAATCAATTTGTTGATGAACTAAATGCATGTCATGAAACGATAAAGTTTGAAGCCAAACATAGCTTTTCAGCCATCGCATTTTTAGATATTTGGGTGACTTTGGAACATCAGCAGGTGGCCACTTCTGTTTATATCAAACCTACGGACCGCAATACTACTTTACAGTTTGCAAGCATGCATCCTTATCATTGTAGAATGAATATTCCATTTGCACAATTCCTTAGATATAGGGGAAGACATATGAACCTATGGTCTCGCATTGCATACAACATCATCATCAGTTTTCAGAATTGAGGTGTATAGTATTAGAACAAATGAGAGTTTCGGAAAGAAGAGGTGATATTAGACGTCTTCTAAGACAAAGAGAACAACGATGGATATTTGAGCTTAAGACTGTCATACCCAGGGGTTTAAATGTAGCTATCGAATGGAAAGCGTTTCTCTGACGAGTAGTCCGGGTGATTGGAGTATTCTCGGGTGATGTCAGACGCTGAGTATATGAACAGATTGGGAAAGCGGAGAGACTGTCCGCCATGTTTTGAACCAGAGTAAAGTGGAGACGGCGAGATGTTAGAAGCATGGATTTTTTTCATACATATGAATATTCCCCTGAGGCAGCTATATTGTAGCGAAACAGGGTAACCCTGTCGGGACTTTATTCAAGCGTGGAGTACAGTGGATGCGAGGCTGGGTTCACAAAGCAGGATAATTCTTCAGCCAAGATAAGTACTCTTTCCAAGCCTTTTGAATTTAGAGTTGATTATTTAAGTCTCCTTTACAAATGTTTGTATAGCACATGGTTAAGCCAGTGGCAAAAGAGTGTTGTGGAGTTTTTTTTGAAGACACATGATTGATACAGTTCCCTCATTATTCAAAAGGCTTGTCCTTTGACAAAGAGGTGCCGCTGTAATACCTGATGTCTTTTTTTCTCCACATTTTGTGACTGTTTGAAATTGCATTGCCCAGGGGCAGCCATAGTTGCTTGCTAACAGATTGTAGCTAAGGTAGAAAGAGATATATAATTTTTGTTGATAATAGATTCTACCTATTCCGTTGGATTAAGGTAATTAAAATCACCCATTATTATACTGTTGCCCAATTTGCCAGCTTTCTTAATTTCTGTAAACATTTCTTCATCTGTCCATTCTGTCTTGGAAGACTTGGTCTTTGCAGTTGCAAAACCTCCAACCCTGACACCACTTCCACAGTACTTCCTGTATGTGCCAGCCAGCTCCACAATGTTGCAACTGTTGGGTTTGAACTGGTAGTCAATAAAAGCAGGTGTCTTGCAAAAATATGCCTTTACTTATGGATCTCCTGTTATTCTGGGCCTGGGGCAGCTGCCCCTTTTGTTCATAGGTAAAAGGGGCTCTGGGTAAAAAGAAAAAATTGTAGGATTGGTGGTATGAGTTCTGCATATTATTGGAGGGTGTGTCTTTATGTAACCTATGTTTCCCCACTATTATACCCCTGGTCAGCAATAAAATCTAGTCTTAATTCTTGCGAACCTCAGATTTTCTAAAGTGGTGGAAGATTATAAAAGTTTTGAATTGGAAAATTTTGATCTTTTAGATGTGGGTTCTGTGCTACTATTTCCAAAAATGCATTTGTAACCTTTTATATACTATTGAATACAACCATTGCAGTGGTTAAAGGAGCTGTAGCATTCTTTGCACTGTGCTTCAGCATGTCAGTCTCATACATCAAATACAGAGCTAATCTCATTTCTATGTATCTGATGGAAAATAATGTGTGTTGAATAACAAACAGGGAGTATGTAGATTTATACTGGCTTGTGGTCAGATTGTCAAGAATCGCAGCACTCCTAGACTTGAGTATGTGTGATTAACAAGTCTTTTGCTGTCATTATAAAGATTTGACTTTTTGTTAGTCCTTTATCTTTTAGCTACGTTACAGGAACATTTCATTTTTCTACATCTTCCTCATGAAACATGACTGTTATAACAGTTATATCATTGTGAAAACAGGGGTACTCAAGAGGAGCCAACACCAGGGTCCTGATGACATCTACTTGGATGATTTGAAGGGTCTGGAACCTGAAGTTGCTGCTCTCTATTTTCCCAAAAGGTATTTCTGAATTAGAGACTTTCATTCTGTTCCCATGTTTTCATGTGCCAATAAGTGTTTGTTATATCTTTGATAATAAGCTAGAAAGGAGTGTGTGAAGCCCAGCATCAGCAGCTGAAGCTACTTAAATTCTGCTGGTACATAAAATTCTGGTGCACACAAAATATTATTTTTCAAGCAGAAACAGCCACCTATAATAATGCTTGAGTATACACACACAAACCAGAGGCGTAGCCAGGTTTTGATCTCGGGGAGTAGACTTTTATAAAATAGGCGCCGGTTGGTGTCAGCTACACAATAGTGTCTGTGTTGTTGCTCAGGGGCTATAGGGCACTGATTAATACAGGCTGTCTCTGTTGCATCCTGCCTACATGGAAACAGTAAGTTACATCAAGAGGCAGGGCGCAGAAGAGATCCCTAGACTGCCCAGAGCAGGCAACCTGTCGTCTTAAATACAAAGTAAAAATATTCAAATCGTGACCATCACCTCAGGAATAGCACACACATTCCTTCCACTGCTAGACACCTTGTTTAAATCAGATGGGTGTTGGTTGTGTGGTGATTCTACAGGATGTGAAGAACACTAGTCCTGAGCATTTTTATTTTAGGTGACAAGGGCCACCAAAGGCGGCCCTTGCCCCAGAGCCTACTTTCAAATAGGACTAAACGTTTTGTGAAATAACACAAACCCGTGCAAAAAGACATCCAAAACCTATACTGAAAACTTACCACACCATAACAGCCCTAATCCACCTACGAAAAGGCAGTGCTATAAATATTCTCCGAGGACAAGCAGGCTGCTTGTTCTCACTGATGGGTGACGTCCCCGGCAGCCCCTCCAATCGGAATCTTCCTAGCAAAGTCCTTTGCTAGCTCTCGCGCGCCCGCGCGCACCGCGCATGCGCGGCCGTCTTCCCGCCCGAAACCGGCTCGAGCCGGCCAGTCTTCTTTCGTCCGCACTCGGTACGGCTGTGTTTTTTGTCGTGTCGAGCCCCGGAGAGTCGACCTCGCGCGTCCGTTTTATATTGACGTGTTTTTCTTCGGAAAAGTTCTGTAAATTTGTCGGGAAGTGCTCCGAAAACCCCCTTGGGTCTCGTTTTCCCTTCCCGTATTTCCAGTTTTTGCCCCGGTAAGTTTTCTTTCGTCGTCGGGGTAGGCCTTCTTTCGGCCTCGGTCGAGATTTTTCTCCCTTAAAGTTTTGGTGCTCCAAATTCGTCATTTCGGATTTTGACTTCGCCGGCGTGATTTTTCCGCCCATGACATCGAAGCCTTCCAGCGGCTTCAAGAAGTGCACCCAGTGCGCCCGGGTAATCTCGCTCACTGATAGGCACTCTTCGTGTCTTCAGTGTCTGGGGGCCGAGCACCGTCCCCAGAACTGTAGTCTGTGTTCCCTGTTACAAAGGCGGACTCAAGTAGCGAGATTAGCCCAGTGGAACGTTTTGTTCTCGGGCTCTTCGTCGGCATCGGCACCGGGGTCATCGTGTGCATCGACGTCATCAGCGTCCAGACCTTCTTCCTTGGCTGCCAGTGCTTCGAGTGCATCGAGGCATCGGCCCTCTGCATCGGCGCCGAGACATCGGATAGCTGCATCGACGTCGGTGGTACCGGGACCTCGTCTCCTGATGTCGTCGGACGGTGGTGCATCGAGTGGAGTGCAGGTGAGGGCTGTCCATTCCCCTGCTGGTGGCGGTGAGCCCTCGGGTGGGTCTCCTCCTACCCTGAGGGCTCCTGCGGTACAGCCCCCCCGAGATCGACCCTCTTCGGTCTCGGCCCCGAGGAAGCGACGGATGGATTCTACGTCCTCCTCGTCGGTGCCGGGGAGCTCCGGTGACATGCTTCGGAAGAAGTCGAAGAAGCATCGACACCGGTCCCCTCCCCGTGTCGGCACCGAGAGCTCTGGGTTGCCGAGGGAGTCGGCACCCAGCAGGCATCGGCACCGAGAGGACCGCTCACCCTCTGTTCAGGAGGTGTCGATGCGCTCCACTCTGGACAGCCCGGAACAGCCTCCACGCCCGGAACAGGTTCTGACGTCGACGCCTGCATCGACCTCCATGCCTTTCTCTGCAGCCGCTCTGAACGAGAGCCTCCGGGCCGTTCTCCCAGAGATTCTGGGAGAGCTGTTGCGCCCTACCCCTCCGGTACCGGCGGTGCTTGCGCCTCCGGTACCGTCGAGCGTGGCGCCGGCTGGCCCATCGCCCGGGGTGAGGTCCCCGACGTCGGTACCGCGTGCGGTGCCGACTGCGGCCACCTCCCAGGAGGGCTCCCCGACTACGTCGGCGGAGGGAGCTTCGCCGATGCGGGCGAGGGAGTCTACCTCTCGACGCCCCCATCGTGGACGTGGCTCCACGGAGTCGAGCCGGGCGCGGTTGCAGACGCAGGTCCGAGAACTTGTGTCTGACACCGAGGGTGAGGCCTCGTGGGAAGAAGAAGAAGACCCCAGATATTTCTCTGACAAGGAGTCTGAGGGTCTTCCTTCTGATCCCACTCCCTCTCCTGAAAGACAGCTTTCTCCTCCCGAGAGTCTGTCTTTTGCTTCCTTTGTCCGGGAGATGTCTACGGCCATCCCCTTCCCGGTGGTTGTGGAGGACGAGCCCAGGGCTGAAATGTTTGAGCTCCTGGACTATCCTTCTCCACCTAAGGAAGCGTCCACTGTTCCCTTGCACCATGTCCTGAAAAAGACATTGCTTGCGAACTGGACCAAGCCACTAAGTAATCCCCACATCCCCAAGAAGATCGAGTCCCAGTACCGGATCCATGGGGACCCAGAGCTGATGCGCACCCAGTTGCCTCACGACTCTGGAGTTGTGGATCTGGCCCTAAAGAAGGCTAAGAGTTCTAGGGAGCATGCTTCGGCGCCCCCGGGCAAAGACTCTAGAACCTTAGACTCCTTTGGGAGGAAGGCCTACCATTCTTCTATGCTCGTGGCCAAGATTCAGTCTTACCAGCTCTACACGAGCATACACATGCGGAATAATGTGCGGCAGTTGGCGGGCTTGGTTGATGCTCTTCCCCCTGAGCAAGCCAAGCCTTTTCAGGAGGTGGTCAGGCAGCTGAAGGCGTGCAGAAAATTCCTGGCCAGAGGAGTGTATGACACTTTTGATGTTGCGTCCAGGGCCGCTGCTCAAGGTGTGGTGATGCGCAGGCTCTCATGGCTGCGTGCCGCCGACCTGGAGAATAGACTCCAGCAGCGGATTGCGGACTCGCCTTGCCGTGCGGACAATATTTTTGGAGAGAAAGTTGAACAGGTGGTAGAGTCTCTCCACCAGCGGGACACCGCATTCGACAAGTTCTCCCGCCGGCAGCCTTCAGCTTCTACCTCTACAGGTAGACAATTTTTCGGGGGAAGGAAGACTGTTCCCTATAATTCTGGTAAGCGTAGGTACAATCCTCCTTCCCGACAGCCTGCGGCCCAGGCTAAGCCCCAGCGCGCTCGCTCTCGTCAGCAGCGTGCGACTCAGCAAGGCCCCGCGGCTCCCCAGCAAAAGCAAGGGGCGAGCTTTTGACTGGCTCCAGCAGAGCATAGCCGACATCCAAGTGTCAGTGTCGGGCGACCTGCCAGTCGGAGGGAGGTTGAAAGCTTTTCACCAAAGGTGGCCTCTCATAACCTCCGATCAGTGGGTTCTGCAAATAGTCCGGCAAGGATACACCCTCAATTTGGCCTCCAAACCTCCAAATTGTCCACCGGGAGCTCAGTCTTACAGCTTCCAGCACAAGCAGGTACTTGCAGAGGAACTCTCCGCCCTTCTCAGCGCCAATGCGGTCGAGCCCGTGCCATCCGGGCAAGAAGGGCTGGGATTCTATTCCAGGTACTTCCTTGTGGAAAAGAAAACGGAGGATGCGTCCCATCCTAGACCTAAGGGCCCTGAACAAATATCTCGTAAAAGAAAAGTTCAGGATGCTTTCCCTGGGCACCCTTCTCCCCATGATTCAGCAAAACGATTGGCTATGCTCTCTGGACTTGAAGGATGCCTACACACACATCCCGATACTGCCAGCTCACAGACAGTATCTGCGATTTCGGCTGGGCACACGTCACTTCCAGTACTGTGTGCTACCCTTTGGGCTCGCCTCTGCGCCCAGGGTGTTCACAAAGTGCCTAGCTGTAGTAGCAGCGGCACTTCGCAGGCTGGGGGTGCATGTGTTCCCATATCTCGACGATTGGCTGGTGAAGAACACATCCGAGGCAGGAGCCCTGCAGTCCATGCAGATGACTATTCGCCTTCTGGAGCTACTGGGGTTTGTGATAAATTATCCAAAGTCCCATCTTCTCCCAGTGCAGAAGCTCGAATTCATAGGAGCTCTGCTGGATTCTCGGACGGCTCGCGCCTATCTCCCAGAGGCGAGGGCCAACAACTTGTTGTCCCTCGTCTCGCGGGTGCGAGCGTCCCAGCAGATCACAGCTCGGCAGATGTTGAGATTGCTGGGCCACATGGCCTCCATAGTTCATGTGACTCCCATGGCCCGTCTTCACATGAGATCTGCTCAATGGACCCTAGCCTCCCAGTGGTATCAGGCTGCTGGGGGTCTAGAAGACGTGATCCACCTGTCCACGAGTTTTCTCGAATCCCTCTATTGGTGGACAATCTGGTCCAATTTGACTCTGGGACGTCCTTTCCAAATTCCTCAGCCACAAAAAGTGCTGACAACGGATGCGTCTCTCCTGGGATGGGGAGCTCATGTCGATGGGCTTCACACCCAAGGAAGCTGGTCCCTCCAGGAACGCGGTCTACAGATCAATCTCCTGGAGTTGCGAGCGATCTGGAACGCTCTGAAGGCTTTCAGAGATCGGCTGTCCCACCAAATTATCCAAATTCAGACAGACAACCAGGTTGCCATGTACTATGTCAACAAGCAGGGGGGCACCGGATCCCGCCCCCTGTGTCAGGAAGCCGTCAGCATGTGGCTCTGGGCTCGCCGTCTCGGCATGGTGCTCCAAGCCACATATCTGGCAGGCGTAAACAACAGTCTGGCCGACAGACTGAGCCGGATTATGCAACCTCACGAGTGGTCGCTCAACTCCAGAGTGGTGCGCCAGATCTTCCAAGCGTGGGGCGCCCCCTTGGTGGATCTCTTCGCATCTCGAGTGAACCACAAAGTCCCTCAGTTCTGTTCCAGGCTTCAGGCCCACGGCAGACTGGCATCGGATGCCTTCCTCCTGGATTGGGGGGAGGGCCTGCTGTATGCTTATCCTCCCATTCCTCTGGTGGGGAAGAGTTTGTTGAAACTCAAGCAAGACCGAGGCACCATGATTCTGATTGCTTCTTTTTGGCCGCGTCAGATCTGGTTCCCTCTTCTTCTGGAGTTATCCTCCGAAGAACCGTGGAGATTGGAGTGTTTTCCGACCCTCATCACACAGGACGAGGGGGCTCTTCTGCATCCCAGCCTCCGGTCCCTGGCTCTCACGGCCTGGATGTTGAGAGCGTAGACTTTGCCTCTTTGGGTCTGTCAGAGGGTGTCTCCCTCGTCTTGCTTGCTTCCAGGAAAGATTCCACTAAGAGGAGTTACTTCTTTCTGTGGAGGAGGTTTGCCGTCTGGTGTGACAGCAAGGCCCTAGCTCCTCGCTCTTGTCCTACACAGACCCTGCTTGAATACCTTCTGCACTTGTCTGAGTCTGGTCTCAAGACCAACTCTGTAAGAGTTCACCTTAGCGCAATCAGTGCATACCATTACCATGTGGAAGGTAAGCCGATCTCAGGACAGCCTTTAGTTGTTCGCTTCATGAGAGGTTTGCTTTTGTCAAAGCCCCCCGTCAAGCCTCCTACAGTGTCATGGGATCTCAATGTCGTTCTCACCCAGCTGATGAAACCTCCTTTTGAGCCACTAAATTCCTGCCATCTGAAGTACTTGACCTGGAAGGTCATTTTCTTGGTGGCAGTTACTTCAGCTCGTAGAGTCAGTGAGCTTCAGGCCCTGGTAGCCCAGGCCCCTTACACCAAATTTCATCATAACAGAGTAGTCCTCCGCACTCACCCTAAGTTCTTGCCAAAGGTCGTGTCGGAGTTCCATCTGAACCAGTCAATTGTCTTGCCAACATTCTTTCCCCGTCCTCATTCCTGCCCTGCTGAACGTCAGCTGCACACATTGGACTGCAAGAGAGCATTGGCCTTCTACCTGGAGCGGACACAGCCCCACAGACAGTCCGCCCAATTGTTTGTTTCTTTTGACCCCAATAGGAGGGGAGTGGCTGTAGGGAAACGCACCATATCCAATTGGCTAGCAGATTGCATTTCCTTCACTTACGCCCAGGCGGGGCTGGCTCTTGAGGGTCATGTCACGGCTCATAATGTCAGAGCCATGGCTGCGTCGGTAGCCCACTTGAAGTCAGCCACTATTGAAGAGATTTGCAAAGCTGCGACGTGGTCATCTGTCCACACATTCACATCTCATTACTGCCTGCAGCAGGATACCCGACGCGACAGTCGGTTCGGGCAGTCAGTTCTTCAGAACCTGTTTGGGCTTTAGGATCCAACTCCACCCCCCGAGGGCCCTGTTTGTTCTGTTCCAGGCTGCACTCTCAGTTAGTTGGTAAATTTTTTTTTTAGGTCAATCTCAGTTATGTCCTCGCCGTTGCGAGGCCCAATTGACCATGGTTGTTGTTTTGAGTGAGCCTGGGGGCTAGGGATACCCCATCAGTGAGAACAAGCAGCCTGCTTGTCCTCGGAGAAAGCGAATGCTACATACCTGTAGAAGGTATTCTCCGAGGACAGCAGGCTGATTGTTCTCACAAACCCGCCCGCCTCCCCTTTGGAGTTGTGTCTTCCCTTGAAGTGTATTGTCTTGCTACATACTGGACTGGCCGGCTCGAGCCGGTTTCGGGCGGGAAGACGGCCGCGCATGCGCGGTGCGCGAGAGCTAGCAAAGGACTTTGCTAGGAAGATTCCAATTGGAGGGGCTGCCGGGGACGTCACCCATCAGTGAGAACAATCAGCCTGCTGTCCTCGGAGAATACCTTCTACAGGTATGTAGCATTCGCTTTACAGTGGGACCTAGAGAAGTGTTTCCCTATGTGGTCCTGGAGTACCCCCTTGCCAGTCAGGTTTTCAGGCTATCCACAATGAATCTGCATGAAAAAGATTTGCATGTAATGGAGGCAGTATATACAAATCAATGCCATGCATATTTATTGTGAATAGCCTGAAAACCTGACTGGCAAGGGTACTCCAGGACCAACTTGGGAAACACTGCCCTAGAACACAAAACTTGCCACACCATAACAGCCCAAATCCACCTATGAACAGACAGTGCTATATATATTACACTGGGCTCTAGAACACCAATTAACCTACTATTGGGAAACTGAAACAAGCTGCACTGTTTCAGATGCTAAATGCTAGCAGAATTCTTCAGCTCAGGCACACATGCAGAACATGGACAGACCCTCATCTATATAACATAAGAGTAGTCATACTGGGTCAGACGAATGGTCCATCTAGCCCAGTATCCTGTTTACAACAGTGGCTAACCCAGGTCACAAGCACCTGGCAGAAACCCAAATTGTGACAATATTTCAATCTAATACAGAATAGGGAGCCACAAAAAACAATCAAAAAAACAAAAGAAACCACCACCACCAACACATATTGAAATAGAGAACCCCCCCCCCCTCTCTGCCCAAGTAAGCCAGACTCTATAAATAGTGCAATACTGGTTAAAAAAAAAAAAGAAACAGAAATGCATTTTCTCCTATACTTTTGCAAAATAAAAATACAAAAAAATGTATATTTTACAAAGCAGGTACATCCCAGTCCTAAGTATTAAAAATATTTTTTTCTACCTTTGTTGTCTGGGAATTTGGCTGGTCCCAGTCTTTTTTTCCATGTTCCATGAGTCAACCTTACAAATTCTTTTCCAGGTTGGCCTTTCCATTTCTTCTCTCGCCTCTTGTCTTTTTCTTTTCCTTCACCACATCTGTTTGGCACATCTTTTGTTTTATGTCCCCACTATCAAATAGCCTGTGTATAGAGCTGCCAAGTGATCTAAGTTACAGAAGGGAGATTTTTCAACCAGTCCTAGTGTGAACTGACCTCCCAAATTCATGTGGGATTTGCAGTCCCTGATTCTACCCATCAAAATCTGTGCTGCAGTACGTCCAAAATGACTTAAGAAAATGCACTCAGACCCCTGCAGGGTTGCTAATTTGAAGGTATTGGAGATGTGCATTTTCTAATACTGTCATATTCCTAATATCAAATTGAAAATAAAATACCTTTTTGTACTGTTTTCTACTCTGTGACCCTACCTCCTCCCCCTTTCCAGTAGTGCCCTGTGTCCCCATTTCTTCTTTCTCCAGCACTGCCTCTTTGTGTTTCAATGTCTCTACTCTCTCCTTGTCCAGTATTGACACTGTGTCCTCCATTCCTGTCCAGCATTTACTATATTCTTCTCTCTCCCCAAGTTAACCTTCTCCCCTGATTCTTTCAGCGCTCTCCAGTGTTTCATTTGGAGGGGCTGGTTATAAGGACACTGTAGCACATGTTATATTTGTGCAGAGATTTTTTTTCTCCTGGTCAAGGCCACTAAAACAGACATCATGTTATGAGAATCAGGCACTCAACATTCAGAGTTTCTCTCTATTTATTTATTACATTTATACCCTACATTTAACATGAATTAGGTTGAAACAAAATAATCCATTTGTGTACCTAAAAGGAAAACTACAAAACAGATGAAAATGTGATTTCATGTGCCCCAATGAAAGGAGAGTTTAATTCTACTTTCATTTAATTTCAATATATTCTATCTTCTCATGGCAGATTACAACAACAACAAAAAATCCTTTATCCTCCACTTTTAAGACACTGTGTATCCTGCTAGATAGTGATGGCACAGTGGAAGCAAGTTTGGTCCTGTGAAGACTAACTCAAAATAACCTGTTCCTTAGCTTGGCCCCATAGTATTACCATATTAAAAATGCGACCATACCATGCTTCTGTGGCTATGTTCCACTAATTTTAAACGATTAACTGGATTTCTTGACTAGGGACACAAACATACACTTATTTATTCAATACCACAATTCCTCATGTACAGCCACAAAACTTTTTAGGGTGGATAGTATCCCTTTTATTATCGACTAAATAGAGCTTTTAGTTTTGACACAGTATAAGTCATGACAAGAACAAAATATAAGAAAACCAATGGACAGCATTAGGGGTTTATAACCCATTTATGTTTAAGCAAAAAAGATCTGCATGAAACAAAATATTTATTTTGATTTATAAAACCACTTGCCCCTGAAACATGTTCAAAACAGAATAATCCATTTTTGTACCTAAAAAGTAAACTACAAAACAAATGAAAATGGGATTTCATGTGCCCTAAGGAAAGGAGAGTTTAATTCTACTTCTATTTAATTTCAATATATTCTATCTTCCCATGGCAGATTACAACAACAGTTAAGATGAACCCATCAGAAAACAGGATATCCTCACTGAAATCTGGATATCTGTATTATATAGAAGCACAGTGAAGAAAAATCAAACTATATAGTTTATTATTGCGGTTTCTACCAGCTACAATAATTTTTGAAGCTGTTTTAGTGATATTCAATTGTTACTACATTTCTTCTCCAGCTTTTAAGGCACTGCCTATCCAACTGAAACAACTTTAGACTTGTTACAGACAGATGGACCAACAATAAAGAACAACAACATGGATACAGCTTCCAATACGTTTGGCTTTCTTTGTTTCGTGTGGACAGCTGCGTGGGGGAGTGGAAACAAATCAACCAAACTGGCTTCCATGCTTACAGTGGACTAGATGGCTCACTTTCACTCCTGTCTGTCAAACTTCATTGGCCAGCTTTTGCTCCCTTGTCCCCGTCCCCCCCCCCACCCGTCCACCCCCCCTCCCCCAGTCTTACATCTTTCTCCCCCTCTTCAGCCCGCTCTCTCCCGTCTGCATGGTAATTTTTACTCCCCTGACGCCTTCTCCCTCCTGCACCGGCGATTCACAGTTAGCCTTCTGCCAGCATCAGGGCCTCTCCTCAGGTGCGTACTGCCAACTCTAATGCAACTTCCTGTTTTCTGCAGAGGTGGGACACGCCTGAGGAGAGGCCCCGACGCTGGCAAACAGCTGACTGTGTCAATCGCCAGTGCCGGAGAGAGAAGACTTCAGAGCAGTAAAAATGACCATGCGCTGCGGACTAGAGGGAAGCTTGGCAGGTGCCCTTGGCCTGGATTGGCCGCTGTCGTGGACAGGATGCTGAGCTCGATGGACCCTTGGTCTTTTCCCAGTGTGGCATTACTTATGTACTTATGTAGGGAGAGAGCGGGCAGGAGAAGAGACAGGAGAACAGATGCAAGACTTGCGCGGGGAGAGAAAGATTTTGCATGTGACGCATAGGCACCATTTTTTCAAAATATCTGTTTAGGGGAGCAACCGCTCCCCCTGCGCCCCCCCTAGCTATGCCACTGGCATAAACCTTTGCACAAACAAACCTACTTGTGAATGCTTATATCCAGATTAAGCTTGGGTGTTCCTCTGGTGGTGGAGTTTGTGCAGGGTTTGTATTTAATCCATATATTTAATAAGATTTAACAATAAATTTAGCAGCATAGCACTAGAGTAATATATCTAGTATAAATTGCAGCTCAATTTACGCATAAACCAGGATATAGATGAAAAGTTTCAAAGAAACGAAAGAACTTCTGTGAGTTAGCTCACAGGAATCTAGCTCTCACAAACCTGGAGACTGACAGCATCTGCCTCCTCATCATTTAAATTTCGAACTTTTAAGCAATTTGTATAGAAATTTTCATAAATTATATATAGATTAAATCCAAATTTCTACTCATCTTTCTAACATACATTTATTAAATATGTCAGCTGGCGAGATTAATCTCCGACATGCGCCATGTTTTGCTTCCTCCTTTTCAAGGATAACCCTCTCAACATTGCCAGACTCGTCTTGCTGACCATTAGTCTCATGCAGCTAAGATATTATTGATATTGAATAAATCTGTTAGAAAGATGAGTATAATTTTGAATTAAATCTATGTATATTTGTAAAAATTTCTGTAAAAATTGCTTAAAAGTTTGAAATTTAAAGAACTAATGAGGAGGTGGTTGTCTGCCTCCAGGTTTTGAGAGCTAGATTCCTGTGAGCTGCCTCACTGAGGTTCTTTTATAAAATATATACATAAAATATAGAAAAGGGGTGTGACTCAATTAAGACATGCCTTTGTGCAGGTAGTTTGAGGGTTACTTTTATAAAAGCACTTATGTGTGTACACTAGAAATAGAATTTTTATTTAGAAATTGCCTTTGTCCAAGGAGGAGGTACAAAAGAACATACAAAATAAATATATTTAAAACATATGACTGTGAAAGACAAGGAGAGGAGCTCATTGTAGGGGCGTGACCAAGATGGCGCCGACACGCTGAGAGGAGTAAGGCTGTTCAGGAGGGCTTGCTGAAGATTATTGAATTGATTACCGTTGCCGCTATGCCTCATACTAAAAGAAAGGGGATTGTAAGGTCCTTACCGCTTCCAGCCCTTGCGTCTTCCCCGAAGCAGCAAACCCTCAACAGCTTCGCACTCCGGTGCCCACGGAGTATAACCGGGAGAAGTTCCGCTGTGTGAGCCGAGGGAGGAACATCGGCACCCCTGGATCATGAAACAACACTATCCCTCCCAGAAGCCGAGATACCACCATGTCCTGCCGAGTCGTGGGTGGAGATGACGGGTCCCAAGAACGCGGAAGGCGCTGGAATTGGGTCCTGGGGTAGCGGCTGCTCATCAGGGCGGCCGGCAGTGGAAGCGGAGACCTTGTATAAGAAGGGTGTATTGAACCCTCCCATGGTGGTAACCCTTGACGCCCTCTGGCAGGCAATTGAGAAACTGAACTTTTCTGTTACAAAATCAACTTAGGAAACAACAATAGTTTCAACGGTGGAGCAGCTTTCCAAATCGATGGATAAATTAAAGCAGAACTTCAGTGATCAGGTACTAAAATATCAAACTGATGTTGTGACTATTAAGGACAATGTTTCAGCAGTTATGAAAGATAACTAGTTTTATACATCAAAAAATAGAACAAATTGAAAATTATAACAGACGTCTAAATATGAGGATATTGAACTTCCCAAGGCCTGTTGAAATTCTTCCTTTGGGACTATTTAAAAAATACTTTATTTCAGCTTAAAATATTCCTCCTATAAATAAGATATTCTTTCTTCTGGAAAAGAAGAGACAAGTAGGTTCTTATGAAGAAATGGAACAGGTCCAGGAAGAGGTCCATCACAGCAGTATGCAGGTCCCTGGAGCAGTTCTAGTGGGTGCACTTCAGGCAGGCAGACCCAGGCCCATCCCCCCTACTTGTTACACTTGTGGTGGTAAATGTGAGTCCTCCAAAACCCACCAGAAACCCACTGTGCCCACATCTAGGTGCCCCCCTTCACCCGTAAGGGCTATGATAATGGTGTACAGTTGTGGGTAGTGGGTTTTGGGGGGGCTCAGCACACAAGGTAACGGAGCTATGTACCTGGGAGCGATTTATGAAGTCCACTGCAGTGCCTCCTAGGGTGCCCTGGCATGTCAGGGGGACCAGTGCACTACGAATGCTGGCACCTCCCACGACAAAAGGGCTTGCATTTGGTCGTTTCTGAGATGGGCGTCCTTGGTTTCCATTATCGCCGAAAATCAGAAACGACCAAGTCTAGGGACGACCATCTCTAAGGACGACCTAAATGTCAAGATTTGGGCGTCCCCGACCGTATTATCGAAGCGAAAGATGGACGTCCATCTTGTTTCGATAATTTTCCCCGCCCCTCCACCAGGACATTTTGTGAGGACGTGCTCAACAAAACTTGGGTGTCCCTTTCGATTATGCCCTTCCACGGCAATTGTTGATTAAGGAAGAGCATATTAGGGGTAGATTTTTAGAATTTTATAAGCAATTATATGGTCAGGATGACTGGATTCACCAATGTGAAAGATATATTACATAGTGGATTGGGCTTATAATTTACGTCTACTGTACAATTTGTAATGTGATTTTAAGAATGCAAACTTATAATCCGCCTAGAACAGTGGATAATGCGGAATACATTTTTAAAAAATAAATAAGAGGGTATTGATGAACATTTGCATGGTATGAAGTTGGCAACTTTTAGTGCGTATGCTCAATAATGTTTTGAAGAGGAGATTACTATCTCTGAAGTATGGTAGTATCATCAAGAGCTTACTGGTAAGGCTCTGTGGCTGGATGGCTATTCAAATATTTTTTAATAAAATGTTTGCATCCTCAGTTACTCCCATTATGGCTCGATATTTTTAATTCATTATGTTAGAGATTGAGGATACCACCTAATGCTAGTATTGTGAATATAACTATAATATGTAAGCCGGTGATAGATCATACATTATGTGGGTCATATTGGTCAGAATTGCTTATTAATGTGGATTTAAAAATCTTAGCTAAACTGTTAGCTACTAAAATGTCATCTTGGCTCCCTGAAGTTATCCACCCGGATCAGGCCAGTTTTGTTGTGGATAGACAGACTACAGATAATATAAAACATATAATTTATCTATCATGGGCAGTGTGCTCGTAGCATATTCCATCAATGCTTTTAGCAGTCAATGCCGAGAAGGCATTCAACCGAGTGCATTGGCCATTTGTGTTTGTGGTTTTACAGAAACTTGTGGTGGGAAGTCTTTTCTGCTTGGTTGGAGGCTCTTTATAAGGGTCCTCAGGCCTATATTAAGGTTAATGGGGCTTATACGTCTTTGTTTCCACTCATAAGGGATACCAGGTGTCTTTTTTTTTTTTTTTTTTCTTTGCTCAGTCTATTTGGGATAATGTGGATATTTGGGGGGGGGAGGGGAGTTTATAAGGTCTCTTTATTCGTTGATAATGGTATCTTTAACACAGCCCCATGTTTCTCTTTCAGTATTAAAGAAATGAAAAGAGATGGTTCTGTGAGTCGATTGTTTACTGTTTCCAAAAATACTAGGACTAGGGGGCACGCAATGAAGCTACAAAGTAGTAAATTTAAAGCAAATCGGAGAAAATGTTTCTTCACTCAAAGTGTAATTAAATTCTGGAATTCATTGCCAGAGAATGTAGTAAAAGCAGTTATCCAAACCTTTTTAAACCCTACTAATCTAACTTCCTAAAAGAAAAGTCCAAGTAAAATGTACTTGGGGAAAATCCACTGTATTTCTAGGATAAGCAGCATAAAATGTATTGAACTATTTTAGCATCTTGCCAGTTACTTGTGACCTGGATTGGCCACTGTTGAAAACAGGATGCTGGGGTTGATGGACCTTCAGTCTGTTCCAGTAGGCAATACTTATATACTTATATTTCTGGTTTTAAAGCAAATATTGATACACCTGAGGCCCTTAATCTTAACCTCTCCTCTGAGGCGCTTTCCCACCTACAGGAGAACTTTCGCATTAGGTAGGTTTCTCATCTCAGACATCTTGGGGTGAAGATCACTCCATCTTATGAGTCATTGTATTCGGCTAATTTTATTCCTTTTCTTCATCATATTCAATGTGATCTTAGGGACTGGAATAAAGGTTTACAATTGGATAGGATTGCTATTTTAAAGATGAACATTTTACCCAGGTTTCTCTATTTATTCCAAGCTTTGCTAGTGTCTCTTAGTGCCAAGTTGCTAGAGCAGTGGCAGAGATTATTTTCTTAATTTATTTGGAGGGGTAAAACACCTTGCTTGGCTATGAGTATTATGACAAAGCCTAAAGAGAGAGGAGGTCTTGGAGTGCCTGACTTAAAAGCTTATATGGCTGCATTTGTGGAATTGGAATCCTAGTGCTAGGATTAAACCATATGTTCAGATAGAAGAGGGATATTGTAAACACCTCCCCTTATTGTGTTATGTGGGGCTTGTGGGTATCCTATGGGTTCAAATGATTTGAGAAACCAATCTTTCATCATATTCTTAGTGGTATAAATTATTCTGCCAATTGTATGATTGGGCCTGGCATTCGTGGTTCACATCTTTGGCCACGCTCATTTAGGAAGCTCTATATGCTTGTGATTCTCATTTGGTGGGTTGGGCAGATAAGGGGCTTTGATACTTGCACCAAATGTATACTGACAGTGGTTTGAAATCCTTTACAGATTTGAAAGTAGAATTTAATGTAGGCCAGTCAGATTTTTATTATGATATGTGTCATAGGCGTAGTTTGACTGTTTCATTTGGGGGGGGCAAAGGATGGGGCGGAGCATATTAGCATATTAGCATACATATGCAAATGAATATGCTAATACGGAGGGAGGAAGGAAGGAAGGGAAAAAAAGCTGGCTTTTTTTGGGAATAACCATAATGAATATGTATGAGATATCAAGCCAGCTCTTTCTCCCTTCCTTCTTTCCTTCTTCCACTCCAGTAGTATTTCCCCACCCCTTTTCCCATACCATGCCAGTGTTGACCTTAGAAATGCATAAGCTCTATATGTAGATCCTTCAAGAGGTAGTGTGTCATGATTTACGCTCTACACCCTTTCTGATGTTTTGGTGCCACCTCAGTAAAGCCAACACACAATCTCTCCACTGCAACACACTATACACAAACTTGTGCAAAAACACACTCGTAACCTTACTAAACCATAACAGCACTAATTCCAAGGACAGGATGAGCTGCAACCTTATGCGTGAAAAGGCAGAACTGTAATTACACCAGGCTCTAAAACACCAATACACTACCTCGTGAAAAACACATGACACAACAGACATGACACAAGGAACTAGAAAGCAGAAAATATGAAGGCAAAATACTGAACTGGAAAGTTAACTCAAGAAGTCAGACTCAGCATGCAGCAATACCAGAAAAATTGAAACTTACATGCAAAATTTCACAGAAAGCTGACATATTCCAATTAATAAATTCTGAATAAAATACTTTTTTCTACCTTTGTTGTCTGATCATTTAGTTTTTCTATTCGCTTTGGTCCCAGTGTCTTCTGTTTTATGCAGTGTCTTCTTTTCATTTGATATTCCATTTAATAGATTCAAAATAAAATACTTTTTTGTACCTTTGTTGTCTGGACATTTTACTGTTCAATCATGCTGGTTCCAGTTTCCTCTTTTCCTGCCTTTCTGCTAATTCTCCTTCAACTGCTTGCTGTCCATTTGTCTTTTCTCGTCTCTCCTGTCTTATTCCATTCCTTCACTACACCTACCTTTGACACATTATTTCTTTTTTAGCTCTTTCCTCTCTGATCACTTAAATTTCACCCTCGTCCTCATCCTTCTCCTTTTTAGTTTTCAGCTATCAAATTCCATTTCTTTCTCTCACCCACTAGCTGCCCCATTCCTCTTCTCAGTCCTTCCTCCAACCTTTCATTTCCTTTCATCTTTAATCAACTCTCCCTTACCACATTTCTGCCCCCCCCCCCCCCATCACTATCATCCTCTCATTTGTTTCCTTCCCACCTCCCCTTTGGCCTCTCCCAAATAGTTCCACCATTTGCAGCAACTTCCTCCCTCCAACCTTCTAGCCCAGCACGCCTGCTCCCTTTCTCCCATTGTAGCCTAATATCTCCATGTCCCTTCCACACACACACCCCAGCATCTTCCAGCCCCCACTTCCCTGTGGTCCAGCATTTCTTCCTCTCTCTCTTCCCTCCCTCCAATTGTCCAGCATTTCTCCCTCACTCCCTTCTGTCCCTGGATCCACAATCTCCCTCTTTTTCTCTTTCCCCTCTAGTGTATATCTATCCCTCCCTCTCATCCATCCCCATGTACAACCTCTCTTCCCTCCGTCTTCTCTCCCACTGCCCACATCACTCTCAGTATCTCCCTTCCTTGCACCCTGGGCCCAACATCTATCTCTTTCGTTCTCTTCCTTCCCCTTTTAGCATCTCTCCCATCCCCATACAGCATCTCTCTCTCTCTCTCTCTCCCTGTCTCCCTGCCACCAGCCAGCATGCTGCCTCGCTCTTCCCCGCTGGCGCTGCCTCGGTCTCTGACTCCCTGCAGCATTTTTGTCCGTCGCCGTCAGCGCTGCCATTCATTCTCACAGGCAGCCTCGTTCCCGCTCCCCTTTGCCGCGTCCACTCCTCCGACCGGCTCTCTCTGATGCACTTCCTGTTTAACAGGAAGTGCATCAAAGAGAGCCGGAGGACGCGGCAAAGGGGAGCGGGAACGAGGCTGCCTGTGAGAATGAATGGCAGCGCTGACGGCGACGGACAAAAATGCTGCAGGGAGTCAGAGACCGAGGCAGCGCCGGCGGGGAAGACACAATTAAGCCCCGCCAGTTCGCCGGTGCGACTCGTTTGGGGGGGCAATGCCCTCCCTCGCCCCCCCCAATCTACGCCCATGGATATGTGTGTTTGTCATTGTTTATTAACGTACCCATATAAGGGGTTCACGACAAGAGCACATTATGAGGTTTAATTTTGGGGCTATATAAAATTAAGCAATTTGGGTTTTGTAAATTATCTTATATGACTGGGAGAGGGAACTAGGGGTGAACTTTACAGACTCTGAATGAGTACTTATGTTCCAATCTACTTTTGCTTATTCTGTCTCTAGTCGCCTCAAGGAGGGTGGATTGAAATTACTTGTTGGTATGTCACTCCACTTTGGTTGTTTGATAGGTTTGCTACTACTACTTATCATTTCTATATCGCTACTAGATGTTTAAAAACTGTTTTTGTTGGAAGCAATATGGACATACAGGCTCCTTATTGCATCTATGGTGGGACTGTCAGATTGTGTGTACTTTTTGGTCCTTTATTCAATCCTTTATTCAATCTGCTCTTTCTGATATGCTGGGTATGCCAGTAGTCTTCATCGTTTCCGTTTGCTTGTTGAACTTATTCCCAGAGGACCTGGATATGACTACTCGTGTTGTGGTCAAATGCTGTATATCTGCTGCTTGTTTTATTATTGCCACCGAATGAACATCTACTTCTTTACCTATCACTGGATGGAGGCAGAAACTGCAAAAATTGCTTTGATGGAGAAACTTACTGTGATATGGAAAAATAAGGAAACTATTGATGTTTTATTTCAGTCGATTATTCAGAATTCTATTCATATTTGACTTTGGGAACTGGTTTTAGAGGGGGCGGGGTCAGGATGGTAGAGAAGGGGGATGAGAGGTATTTGTTTATGTACTCTTGATCTGGTTATGTTTTGTGTGTGGCATGATTGTGTGAGACCATCTGGTGTTCTATTATTTACTATGTGCCTTAATATCTAATAAAATTTCAAGTTCAAAAAAAAAAAAAAAAAGAAAAGTTAAAGGGCCTGTTGTAAGATTATCCTCCACATAGGAAGTGGAAGTAGACACATCTATTGCTACTGATCATATGCAGCACTGTATGACAGTGGTATCTCTAGACAGAAATATTTGGGGTGGCAACAGGAGAGACAAGCTAGTTATGGAGGGGACAAGTCAAATTGACATTTCCACACGTCGTACACCTCTTTTCCCCAATCAACATTATAATTGATAGCATCAGTCAACAAATTCTTCTCTGTTGGGGTGAAGTCTAGATTCTCTACAGGATTGGATAGAATCTCATGATAAACCCTGCATCTCCAGTTCTGTATCACAGACTCCACATTCCCCAACAAAGGAGCTATTCCCTTTACAAATTGCTGTACAAAATATGGTGAAATTGTAGTTATCACCTCAGGAACAGCACACACTCACGCCTTCCACTGCCGACACTGGTTAAATCAGAAGGGTTTTTATGTGGTGACTCTACAGCAGTGGTTCCCAAACCTGTCCTGTATTGCATGCATATCTAACTCATGAATATTCATTGCAAGTAAATTGAAAACCTGACTAGCTGGGGCTCTCCCAGGTCAGGTTTGGGAACAACTGCTGTAATGGATATGGAGACCACTAGTCATGAGTATTTTTCAGAGTAAGACAGTGATGTAAGTATTACACTGGGCTATAGAGCACCAACCTATCTTCTATTGGGAAACTAGAACAAGCTCTCTCTCCTGCCCCCCTCCAGTCATCCATACCCAGCGATTCTCTTCTCTCTCCCCCCCCCCCCTCCAGCCATCCATCCATACCCAGCGATTCTCTTCTCTCCCCTGCTCCCCCTCCAGCCATCCATCCATACCCAGCAATTCTCTTCTCTGTCCTGCCCCCAGCCATCCATCCATACCCAGCGATTCTCTTCTCTCCCCTGCTCCCCCTCCAGCCATCCATCCATACCCAGCAATTCTCTTCTCTCCCCTGCTCCCCCTCCAGCCATCCATCCATACCCAGCAATTCTCTTCTATGTCCTGCCCCCCTAGCCATCCATCCATACCCAGTGATTCTCTTCTCTCCCCTGCTCCCCCTCCAGCCATCCATCCATACCCAGCAATTCTCTTCTATGTCCTGCCCCCCCAGCCATCCATCCATACCCAGCAATTCTCTTCTCTCCCCTGCTCCCCCTCCAGCCATCCATCCATACCCAGCAATTTTCTTCTCTCCCCTGCTCCCCCTCCAGCCATCCATCCATACCCAGCAATTCTTCTATGTCCTGCCCCCCCAGCCATCCATCCATACCCAGCTATTCTCTTCTCTCTCCTGCCCCCCTCCCAGCCAGAAAATTCTTTTTCGCGGAGAGGGTGGTTGATGCCTGGAATTTATTTATTTATTTAATTTATTGCACTTGTATCCCACATTTTCCCACCTATTTGCAGGCTCAATGTGGCTTACAAATACTTGGGCAGATCTTTTGGCATTTCTGGTTGGGAGGTCCACTAGGTCAAGCATGTATGACGGGGCTTCTCCGTAAATGATTTTATGGACGAATGTACAGATTTTGAACATGATACGTTCTTTAAGAGGGAGCCAGTGTAGTTTCTTTCTTAGGGGTTTTGCACTTTCATATTTCTACTACTACTACTACTACTTAACATTTCTAAAGCGCTACTAGGGTTACGCAGCGCTGTACAATTTAACATGGAAGGACAGTCCCTGCTCAAGGAGCTTACAATCTAAAAAGACAAGTGTACAATCTAAAGACAAGTGTAGAGTCCGTCTGGTAGGTAATACTATATTTCATGAGAGGTTAGATGCCGAATGCGGCATTGAAGAGGTGAGTTTTAAGCAGAGATTTGAAAATGGGTAGGGAGGGAGCTTGGCGTAGGGGTTGAGGAAGATTGTTCCAGGCAAAGGGTGAGGCAAGGCAGAATGAGCGGAGCCTGGAGTTGGCAGTGGTGGAGAAGGGAACTGACAGGAGGGATTTGTCCTGTGAGCGGAGGTTACGGGCGGGGACATAGGGGGAGATGAGGGTAGAGAGGTAGTGAGGAGCCGCAGACCGGGTGCATTTGTAGGTAAGGAGGAGAAGCTTGAATTTTATGCGGTATCTGATCGGAAGCCAGTGAAGTGACTTGAGGAGAGGAGTGATGTGAGTATATCGGTTCTGGCGGAATATAAGACGTGCGGCAGTGTTCTGAACGGATTGAAGGGGGGATAGATGGCTACGTGGGAGGCCGGTGAGGAGTAGGTTGCAGTAGTCAAGGCGAGAGGTAATGAGAGCATGGACGAGAGTTCGTGTGGTTTGCTCAGATAGGAAAGGGTGAATTTTGCTGATGTTGAAGAGGAAGAAGCGACAGGTCTTGGCAGTCTGTTGGATATGCGCAGAGAAGGAGAGGGAGGAGTCGAAGATGACTCCGAGGTTGCGGGCAGATGGGACGGGGAGGATGAGTGTGTTGTCAACTGAGATGGAGAGTGGAGGAAGAGGAGAGGTGGGTTTAGGTGGAAAGATGAGGAGCTCGGTTTTGGACATGTTCAGCTTCAGGTGGCGGTTGGACATCCAGGCAGCAATGTTGGATAAGCAGGCCGATACCTTGGCCTGGGTCTCCGCGGTGATGTCTGGTGCGGAGAGGTATAGCTGGGTGTCATCAGCATAAAGATGATACTGAAAACCATGAGATGAGATCAGTGAGCCTAGGGATGAGGTGTAGATTGAGAAGAGAAGGGGTCCAAGGACAGATCTCTGGGGAACTCCAACAGATAGTGGGATGGGAGTGGAGGAAGATCCATGAGAGTGTACTCTGAAGGTGCGGTGGGAGAGATAAGAGGAGAACCAGGAGAGGACAGAGCCTTGGAACCCAAAAGAGGACAATGTGGTAAGAAGTAAATCATGATTGACAGTGTCAAACGCAGCGGATAGATCGAGAAGGATGAGGATGGAATAGTGGCCTCTGGATTTGGCGAGGAGGAGGTCGTTGCAGACTTTAGAGAGTGCTGTTTCTGTCGAGTGTAGAGGGCGAAAGCCAGATTGCATGAGGGGAGAGAAAATCAAGGCAGCGACTGTGAACGGCGCGTACAAGAATTTTGGAGAGGAAGGGGAGGAGAGAGATGGGGCGGTAGTTGGAGGGGCAGGTAGGGTCAAGTGATGATTTTTTTAGGAGAGGTGTGACTACTGTGTGCTTGAAGGTGTCAGGGACTGTTGCAGTGGAGAGAGAAAGGTTAATGATGCGACAGATGGAGGGGGTGACAGTATGGGAAATGGTGTTAAGTAGGTTGGTGGGGATGGGATCGGAGGAACAGGTGGTGCATTTCGAGGAGGAAAGAAGGCGGGAGGTTTCATCCTCGGTGATCTCAGGAAAGGAGGAGAAAGAGGCCATGGTTGGTTGGTTGTTGGATAGGGCTACAGGCTGAGGAGGAGGTAGTTTGGTAGTGAACTCAAGGTTGATCTTTTGTACCTTGTCGCGGAAGTAGTCAGCCAGTGATTGAGGAGAGAGTGAAGGGGGAGTGGGGGCGGGGGGCACTTTGAGGAGGGAGTTAAGGGTGGTGAAGAGACGACGAGGGTTGGAGCTGAGAGAATTGGTCAATTGGGTGTAGTAGACCTGTTTTGCAAGGAATAGGGAGGAATGGAAGGAGGATAGCATGAATTTGTAGTGAAGGAAGTCTGAATGGGTACGAGATTTCCTCCAGAGGCGTTCCGCGGATCGGGTGCAGGAGCGAAGGTAGCGGGTGCAATAAAAATATTTCGTTTTTCCAAATATAAGTCTAGCTGCAGTGTTTTGGGCTGTTTGAAGCTTCTTGATAATCTGTTCTTTACATCCAACGTAGAGTGCATTGCAGTAGTCCAAGTGACTTAGTACCATCGATTGCACCAGGTTTCGAAAAATGGCTCTTGGGAAGAAAGTTTTTACTCTTGAGTTTCCACATGGAGTGGAACATTTTCTTGATTGTATTCTTCACGTGGTTTTCAAGTGTGAGATGTCGATCTATGGTAACTCCTAGAATTTTCAGCGAGTTAGAGAAGGGAAGGGAAAAGTTTGAGGTGGTTATGGTGGGGAAGTTATTTGTGTTATGTTGTGGGGTAAGTATAAGGCATTGTGTTTTTTCTGCGTTGCGTTTCAGCTGAAATTCATCCGCCCAAGGGTGCATGATTTGGAAGCTTTGGTTGATCTCGTTAGTGACTTCCTTTAGATCATGTTTGAACGGGATGTAGATCGTAACATCATCTGCATATATGTATGGATTGAGGTTTCGATTATCGAGCAGCTTAGCTAGAGGTGTCATCATTAGGTTAAAGAGGGTTGGTGAGAGGGGTGATCCTTGGGGAACTCCACATTCAGGTGACCATGGGGCTGATGTTGTCGCTTTAGTTGTTACTTGGTAGGATCTTGTTGTTAGGAATCCTCTAAACCAGTTAAGAACGTTTCCTCCAATTCCAAAGTATTCCAGAATGTGTAGAAGTATTCTATGGCTGACGAAGTCGAAGACACTGGACATGTCAAATTGTAGAAGAAGTATGTTGTTGCCCATTGCAATTGTTTGTTTAAACTTATTTATTAGAGTTACCAGTACTGTTTCGGTGCTGTAGTTCGATCTGAATCCTGATTGAGATTTATACAGGATTGAGTGTTTGTTTAGGTAGTTAGTGAGTTGTTTCGTCACTATGCCTTCCATGAGTTTGGTTGTCAACGGGATCGATGCTACTGGTCGATAGTTGGTTAGGTCATTTGTAGATTTCTTTGCGTCTTTAGGTAGAGGAGTAAGTAGGATATTTCCTTTATCTTTTGGGAAGAGACCCTGTTGTAGCATGTGATTCAGGTGTCTTGTGAGGTCTGTTTTGAATTGTTGGAATGCCCTCTCGAGGGAGGTGGTGGAGGAAAAAACTGGCGAAATTCAAAAAGGTGTGGGATGAACATAGAGCCAGAGTTGCTATTTAAGCACCACTTGATATGCAAACACATATGCAACCCTTTAAAGCTTTGCTTTTTTTTTTATACCATTCATTTTCTAATTAGAGATCCTCTATCAGCTGAAGCCGTTGCTGGGCTGGCTTGTATGGTCTGAGTGCCTCACATAGAAATCCAGTTTTGAATGGGCTGGAGAGAGCTTCGATGGAACCTCCAGTAATTTGGAACTTGAGGACAGTGCCAGGCAGACTTTTACAGTCTGTGTCCTGCAAATGACAAGACTGATTTGGATAGGCTTTGAAGGCCATTCCAGTAATTGGAATATAAGGACAGAGCTGGGTGGATTTCAACAGTCTATATCCCAGAAACACCAAAGAAAGACCATGATCAAGTATATAATATCACTTTCACTCTTGATTTAATCTAGAATTGAGAATGAATGTGACTGTTGGGCAGACTGGATGGACAATCACTTATTATGTTACACCTTCCAGACGGAATCTCTTGGATACTCCTAGCCTCTAGAAAGCTGCTTACACAGAAATGTTACCTTTTCACGCGGAGAAGATTTTCCCTCTGGTGTGCACCCTGTTAGGTGCTCTCTTCCAACCTTTATGGAATATCTCCTCTATCTTTCTAATTCTGGCCTCAAAACTGAGTACACCTGAGTGCCATTAGCGCTTTTCACTCTAGGGTTGATAAACTAGTTTTTTCATCCCTTGATAGATTCATGAAAGCTTTATTTCAAACTAAACCTTCTATCAGACCATCTCCAGTGACATGTGATCTCGGTGTCATACTCGCAGCTCTCATGAAGCATCCATTTGAACCACTCCACTCCTGTTCCCTGAAGTTCCTCACATATAAGGTATTATTCTTAATAGCACTTACTTTTGCCAGAAGAGTAAGCGAACTTCAAGCCCTGGTGGCAGACCTCCTTACACCAGGTTCTACCACAACAGGGTTGTTCACCAATCCCACCAAAAATCCCTCCCTAAAGCAGTATCGGACTTGCACGTCAATCAGTCCCAGGTCATGCCCTTCAGTCTGGCAATGGAACCACAGACTACCTCCAAGGTCATAGTGGTGGTAGCTGCCTTTCTGCGCAAGGAGTGCATCCCTACCTGGACAACTGGCTAATCATGGCATAGTCGTGGGCTGAGACTTTGCAAGCTACTGACAGGGTGGTCAGCCTTCTCCAGTCTTTGGGATTAGTGGTTAATCGCAACAAGATTAGGTTGACCCCATCAGACCCTTGAATCTCTTGGGATGGTGCTCAGTACCCATCTGGGGAAGGTGTTGGTTCAGGAGACTCGTAGGCACAGGCTCCGATCCCAGGTAAAGGGGCTTCTTTGGCTCCTAGTCCCTCAGGTGTGGGATTACTTGCAGATCTTTAAGTCCTATCTGTTGGGTATCAACATATTTAATCATTCTGACTTCAATGGTCTTATGTTCCTGGATCGTCTTAAATTTTCCTTTTAGTATTCTCACCATAAAATCATTGTGGTTCTGGTTTTGTAAAGTGCCTTCCCACAGAGGTGATGTCCTGGTTGGCACTGGTATTTTTCATATGATGTCTATGTACATTGAATCTCGTCTTTAGCATCTGGCTTGTTTCTCCAATATAGCCCCCTTCTTTACACTTTTTACATTGAATGATATATACCACATTCGAAGATGAGCATGTCAAGGATTCCTTTATGGTGAATATTTTTCCTTTGTAAATGACTGTGGGCTCCTGTGAAATGTGGTGGCACAGTTTGCAGCTGGATATATTGCAAGAATATTTACCATTTTTCTTTTTGTTTCTATCAGGAGCTTGCTTTTCTCTGGTTTTATTTTAAGTTGGGTGGCTGTCGGAAGGTCAGCACTGGTGGGGATGGAAACATTTTTGGAGATTGTTTTGGAGTTGTAGCCTTTTTGTTTGAAGGATTCAGTCAGGATTTTGAGGTGTTTATCTCTGTCTCCTGGGTCAGAGCAGATACGGTGGTATCTTGTGGCTTGGTTGTGTATAATGAGTTCGATTCCCACTTCAGGCACAGGCAGCTCCTTGTGACTCTGGGCAAGTCACTTAACCCTCCATTGCCCCATGTAAGCCGCATTGAGCCTGCCATGAGTGGGAAAGCGCGGGGTACAAATGTAACAAAAATAAAAAATAATGGATTTTTTTGTATGTGAAGGGTGGAAGCTGGAGTTGTGGAGGTAGCTGCATTTGTCTGTAGGTTTCCTGTATATAGATGTTTGTATATAGCCATTAAACTGTGGTGTCCAAAAAACTGACAGTATCTCTTTAAACTCAGAAGAAATCAACCTCTGGAGCATATACCTGGGTGTGGAGGACCTTTGAGTCCTGGTGTTCCAATAAGGTGGTGGTGATGTCTTCAGCCTTGTTGATGCACATTTTGTCCTTTTTAGCAAGAGTGTCAAAAAGGTTGGCGTTGCAACCTGCACCTTTAGGGTCTCCAACTCTGGCCTGTTTCAAGGGCTTTTTCAAAGATCTTCACTGGCATCTCATCCATACGTGGTTCGCTTTCTCTGGGGAGTTAACAATCTGCACCCCCCCTAGATGGCCGATTTTCCTAAAGTTGCAGCGTAATTTGGTGTTGCCGGCCTTTCAGCGGAAACCTTTTGAGTCGTTGAATAGCATTTTTACGAAGGATCTCACTCTGCCGGGACCCGTTGTTTAGTTTTTTGGAGGTCCGGGTGGTTATTCAACTGGTTTCATCCTTTCTCCCCAAAGTGGTCTCCGGGTTCCATTTGAATGAGCCTATCACTCTTCCACCCTTCTATATAGAGGATTATTATGCACTTTGCTGTCTGGTCATTTGCAGGGTTCTGCTTTGGTATCTGAAAGTCACCAATGAATTCCACTGTTCTGATCATTTTGTCATAATATTTGTGGGCTGCAAAAAGGGAGATGTGTCCAAGGCTTTGATAGCCCGTTGGCTCAAGGAGGCCATTCCATCGGCTTATATCTTGGCGGCATGTCTTCGCCATTCTGGTTGAAGGCGCACTCTTTTAGGGTTCTTGCTACTTCAGTGACTGACGCACAGGCTGTCTGTTTATGAAATCTGTTGGTCTGCTGCATGGTCCTCTGTTCATACCTTTACGAGGCACTTATTGGTCTGATGTGTTGGCTAGGCAGGGTGTGGCCTTTGGCGCCTCGGTGTTGGTGGGGGTGGCCAGATCATGCCCTACTTGTGGACTGCTTTATTATATCCCACAAGTCTTTGGATTGATCTGTGGGACACTATGTAAGGGAAAAGTAGTTCTTACCTGATAATTTTCTTTTCATTTGTCTGACACATCAAACCAGATGCCTGCCCTATATCTTGTCTTTCTGTCTCTCTTAGGAGCCCTAGGTAAGGACTTTTGGCAGATGATGTGGTTCGTGAAGAAACGTCTTTTAAATAAAAAAGGACAATACGAAGGAAGGGAGGGATGCGGCTGGGGTTACCAATTTGTGATGCGTTTAGCCTCAGATGTGGCTGGTTGGCTTCTTCCAGTTTCTAGTTTGATTGTTTGAACTTTGTATGCAGTTATCTTTTTGGAGGCAGGGAATTTCTCTCCTCTGGGTTTGTTGAGTTCACTGATTAGGTATCAATCATACTGGAAGTGAGACTGCTGCACAGGGTCCTATATGGCAGAGCTCTGGTGTTCTCTCTATTTCCACCTGCTAGTAGAAGGACATAACCCACAGGTTTCTGGATTGATATGTTGGGACTAATGGAATTCAGGTAAGAACTAATTTCCCTTATTTACTCACTCCCTGTCTTTGGCATGGAAACTTTTTTTTCTGTGTCAAAACAATAAATCATGCACAGTCATAAGTACTGGGTATTGAGGAATGTTGAACTCAATTAGTGTTGTCTTTTACCTAAACTATGTAGTTTGTCATGTTAACTCTAGGGTAGAAAACAGACATTCAGACTATATCTTTATGCTGAGCCAAGAAGGAGTGGTGTTTCTTAAATAGTATTTTCTCACTGCCTTGAGCTCATTATATCTGGGGAAGCTAAGCAGAATTGGATTTGGCCTATACATATGTAGGAGTGTGGGGTTTCCTCCCTGTGAGCAGTTACGTTGAGCAGAAACAAACAGGGGACAGTCTACTGCAGAATTAGAATAGACAACCAAACAACAGTAGCGATCCAAGGAACGATAAACATAGCAAGAGTATATCCAAATGTGAAGTTTATTATTATTAAGAACTTGCTATCCCACCTATTGGTAAAACCAACTAAGCGGCGTATAGACTAATATAAGGAGCAATGAGGATAACACAAAGAAGGGGAAAGGGGAAGAACTACAATAGTCATAATAAAATAGAGGGATAGGGAAACACATTAGGAGGGAGGAAACAGGACCCAACCTGGCCAAGTTTTGAAAAAACGTTCATCAGGGGTCACATAGGTTTCCACAATACATTCACAGATTCAGAGCATGTACTATACCTGCAAAGAAAAAGCTCTGGTGCTCTGGTCCAATTCCAGAGGTCAGTAACCACCAAGTCTGTTACTGCTGTTTTAGTTCTTTTACACACTTGTGTTCATTTTTCTAAGATACACAGATGTAGAAATCAGCAGACACGCTGTAGGCAATACCTATTTATTGAACTAATGTATTTGTTACTAGTTTTTGATTATTATACGACTTTCTTTGAAAGGCACAAATGAAATAAGAATTTGTTTTATTGGATTATCACCTACAGCTTGCTTGTTGACTTCTAATTTTTATGATCTCTAACATAGCAAACGGCATTCCTTTAATTTCCTTACAATAATTAGTCATACTGTAGAAGTCCATATATACCATGGGGGGGAAAGGGGGGATACAACTATTTTACTGTATACTGCTCAGCTTGGATGGACATCAACACTGAAATCATTATAAATCTGGATTGTGCATAACCTACAGTGCGGCCCAACTTGTTGAGGACACAGTACTGTGATCTAGTTTCAGCTAGGTTTGCTTAGGCCAGGCTTGAAATGAGTTAATGCACAATCTCATCTCCAGCCAGGTGGGGGTTTGTGTGTCTTGTAGTATGTAGGGTAGTTTAAGTCTCAGGCTGATGGACCTGTATGTTGGGCTGAGCAAGGAGACCTGGTGAAGCTTTAAAAAAAAAAAAAGCCATAGCCAGCTGCTTCTACTGCTAACATCAGTGAGTGCACAATCTTGTGTGTATATAACTTCTCCGTTTAGTATTTGCATTGATGTTCATAATTAGTTAGCTTTAATCTGTCTTATGCCTGAACAAAACATTGCTGATTAAAAAAAATTATACTGTTTTCAGTCATTATTCCAAGTATATATTTCAACATATTCTACAAAAAAACAAGCCATTTGCCAGGAAGACCTTAGAAGGAAATGGACTGAAATTAAGAATTGTGAAGACTTTCCAGTAAAAGTCCAGCTGCTCATGAAGAAAATTGGCCATTGCCATGGAAAAGAAGGGATTTGTGCTGAAAGTTTGGTCAAAATAATCATCTTCAGACCCAGCAGGTAAAAACAGTCCATTAATCCCCTCAACAAAGTTCCACAGCATTTGATATACCTTTTGCTTGCAGCCATTCTTTTTCTGGTACAAAAAAGTCAGCTGGGAACGCTTCAATCAGATAGAACTACAGGCGCAGATTAATGCATTGAATAATGATCTAACTAGGTTATATGAATGACAGAAACAGACTACTTGTAGATGAAAGCAGCAAAGAAAAGAGGCAACATTGGAAACTAAAGAGAGAGAAGGTCTCAGAAGATCAGGGACATAAGAAGAGAAAACTTGATGCTATTTTGGAAGAGAATCTGGAGCTACACAAAGCACTAAACATCAGAAACTGTTCTGGTAAAACCATGAATTGAAGAGGATCAGCAGTTGCTGCTGAAAGCTATTGTAGTCATCGCTATGTATGGTTCAACTTCCCTCAATAAAAGTTAGAGCAACATTTACCAAAGCCTCAGAACTTTAGATAAGTTGACTAATTGCAGACAGGTGGGTTTCAAATCAGTCAAGGTGGATCATATTTTCATATTCTACCAAAATGCAGTTTGCCTTTAGAAGGTAAATGTCATGTTTCATCAGTCCCAATTACTTAGAGCACAAAATGATATGCACACAGCCTATATACAGTAGATAGTGTTTTGCACAGCCACAGTCTGGCATTTAGATGAGCTGTCATCGATCAGGTGAATGAAACATGTTACATCAACCAAAATGAGTGTCATGTTCCAGTTGATCTCATAGCTGCAAATAAACAGTCATTGTTGATTCTTGATGAATATTGAGTTGGTCTTCCCAACTACAACTGGGTAGTAGTGTGACTAGCTGATATAAACTGATCCCATAAGTATATGCAGGAATTCACATTATGCATGATGGTTCTTAGTAACAAGGAATCTGTTGGCTACTCACATCTAATGTATATTTCAATCATATCAGGAAAAATTCATTGTCAACAGCACCCAGTTATGGTCTTGACTTTGAAAGGTCATTGAATATGAAGGCGTTTGAAGTCATAACTAAGAGTGATACTGATCATTTGGTAAAACCAGTTTTTGTATTAACTGTGAGTGGCTGAATGAAAGATAGTTTTATTAAGTAGAGGACTGAGCCAACTGATCTTGCTTCTATGGTTGTCATTTGGATAAGAGGTAATGCCATTGACATATAACTGGTAGCCAAGAATTTGTTTCACTGAAAAGACTCTGGTGAAATTTAGTCACTGATGATGAATGTATTGAACCAGTGAAATTTGGAGATTGTGCAACAAAATGTTGTTGTCTAGAGATCAAACCCAATGGAATATCCATACGTGATCAAACTAATACCTGATGCAGATTGTGAAATGTGGTGATGAAAACTGCTGTTAAAACCAGAGCACTCTTATTTTAATGTAATTACAAACAGCTTTTTCCACCTCCTTTACATATTTTTTCAACTAGTGAAGAACTTAGAGTTCCTGAACAAATAAGAGATTGAATGATGTACAAGCTTCCATCCCTATTTGCAGCTTTGAGTTTGAAGGTGAACAATATTTTAATATTCCATATGATCTATACTGACTTGTCCAGTCCATACTGAGTGACAGGATTTGCAAGACATGTCATCACTCTGTTTTGCATCTATGGTGATGCTGTGAAACCACACAGTTACACACATACATCAGCCTTTCAGCTAAATTAATCAAACCTTTGAGAGTGGCTGCCCAAAATGACTGACTGTGATTATAGCACATGCTGAGAATCGAGAGAGTGTGAAGTGGCATGATGACAATCTGGATTTAAGTGGACTATCTTTTCCAGAAAACAAGTTTGATGTCAGCAGTCTTCTAATTTGCACAGTGATGGATTATTTTTCATCATTGTGGCAAGACTGTCTGAACAAGGGAGATCAACTTTTTTTAAACTTTACACAGCTTTTAAAGCTGAACACTTTAAATAACTCTGGACTCTTGAATTGATGCAGTTGCTCATGATGTCTATTAAAATAAACTTGTCTGCAAAATAATTGTTCAGAATAGGGTTACTCCAAATGTGGGGTTACACGAGATTCAATACAAAGTACTGCACAACGCATATATTACTAGAAGTAAGGGGAAGGCAATGGGACTGTGGGACAAGGACACGTGTAATAAATGTAACATCCTTAAGGGCACCCTTGTACACCACTTCTTGGAATGTAACAAACTCCAGGAATACTGGCCAAGGGTGGTGGAAATGTTAGAAAAGGTGATCCAGGGATCATATGTGTGGACATATGGTATTATGTTGATGGGTTCAGATAAAGACTTGCAAGAACAGGGGCTAGCTGACAGTGTTTCTCAATATATTTTGCTGGCTTTTTTGCTAGCCAGAAAGGTGATACTACAACACTGGACAAGCCAAAGCCCACTGCCAATCAACCAATGGTATGGATATATGCGTCAGATGGCTGAGTGGGAGATTCGCAGAACAGAGAACCTGGCGAGCAAGACATCTAAGGATTATACCAAAATTTGGAGGACGTGCTTGGAGTGCATTCCAAATTGACCTTTCCACAGTACTCTCAGCGATGAGTCTGTGGCAGGGCCTAGTAACTTTGCTGCATAAAACAAGTCCTGGATGAGGAGGGGTTGGGGGGGCTAGGGGGGTAAGGAAGGGGGGGGGGTATATTTCAGAAAATTAACGAGCGAGAGCAAAGAGAGCACTAAGACTGTTTACATATGTTTAATGGGACCGCAAGGGTCATTTATGTTGCATAAGTGCATAATAGGTAATGAGTAAACAGATGTTGATAATAAGTTTACACGATAGTTTGAATTGTAAGTGTACTGGATAAGTGTTTGTATTGATATGCTCTGCTTGTTATTAATAAAAAGATTACTCAAAAAAAAAGAATTTGAAATTCTTGCCATTATCTTTTGGAGAAGCAAAATGAAACTGGCATCAAATGAAAAGATTTTTCTTGCACTTTAAATGGTATTAAACTCATTTTTGTACTACCTGTCCCACATGAAAATTGCCTCCAAAGTGGACTCATAGATCATGACAATTTTCAATGAGCCACATCAGAAAAAAAAACTATAGCTTCCAGCTGCACAGAATTAACATATAATGCTAATTTTAACCAGTGCTACTCAGATAAATTATGAAAGTTTTTTTCCTTTAATATCTTTGGCACAGTGGTTTGCTGAAAGATTAAATGAAATCCCATCTTTTTTTTTACAATTAATATCTCAGAAAGCAAGTGTCGCAGCTCAAATGGATTGCAGTTTCTGAATGTACACAAAATTAAGTGGTGCAAATTCACATCTGCAGGACACATAATGGTACACTTATTAAGATCTAAAAGGTGCCCAAAGTCTCAAACTGTTGAAGCTAGAAGTCTGAAATTTTTAAATTTTTCATCTTATATATTGGTCTCCATTCTGGTAGATTATTATCAGTTTCTGAAATGATGAGATGGGGAGGTTTCCAACTTTTGGTTGAATTGACATGGAATGACTTGGAAACAATACCCAGGTCAATACCTCTAGTTAAATCAGTAAGAAAAACTTATTGTGTAAAGGAAAAGGTGAAATCTCCTTGACAGAGTGCAAATAAAACTGTCAGCATAGGGAAAAAGCTCCGGCCAGGCTTGCATCAGATGTTTGTTGGCGAAGTCTCCCTCGCTGACTGGAGATGTGCTGCCATCGGGACTTAATCTTCATCATAGATGCAGACTCTATTTGATTGTTAAACTGTGCATCCCATTCACCTTCACACAAAAATTGAGCTTTTTTTTTTTTTTTTTTTGATTGAATGCAATGGAACTGGTCATCTGTGGTGAAAATGAGTGAACAGGAAGAGCCACTGATATTCAATCCCTTCAGCTTTCAGCATCGCAGCAAGACTCCACAGCTGCTGTTATCACCTAAAAGTTTCAGCAGCTACATCCTACTAAATAGATACCTCATGTGTGTCCCATACTATATTTGGGCAAGCTCAGGCTTTTCCCAAAATAATTTCTTTTCATTTGTAACAATGTCCTTGGCCATATTCGTGCATACCTACCCAAGGCACGATGTGTACTCACAATTTCAATTGACTCTGGTTGTACTGTTGCATCTCCATCCAATTGGCTAAAGCTTGCAATTTTCTGCACTACTAGTTCACAGTCCACATACTCTGGTTGGTTGGACACTCTGCGTAACCAGAGATTGCAGTGTTGAGAACGGTTCTCAAAATCTTCCATTTTAGCTACAAAGTCAGCTGAGTCACATCACATCTACTCCAGTTGTTTTTTCCAGCGATTGAAGAGCCTTCTGGAGTTCCTCTATTCTTGCATCTTCCTCATCAACACAGAGCCCAAGAGCTGCCTGCTCACCTCTCAAATCCACTCCAAACGTGGCTAGTTCCAAGCGAACTGCCTTAATCTTGGTCTGCCTCAGTGGTGGAAGGTCCTGTGCTGCTCACGGACACCATTGTTTCTGCTCCATGTGGTATGGCTGATGTATTTGATTCCTCAGTAAGGTCAATGCCTTGCTTTATTGTAGCCATGCTAAATTGTTGTTGGGTGCCTAAACCATTATCTGGTGGTACTAATCAGTTGATGAAATTGGATGCCAGAGTCATTTTGCAGATTCAGGTTAGGAGTTGAGGAGCAAACAGCTTAGGTACCCATCACTCTGGTGTTACTTACTCCTTGGTAAAGTCTAATTTATGTTCATGAGAAACAACTCAGTGAGTTAAAAATAAGAAATGTACCCCCCTTCCCCCCAAAAAATATTCCCTCATTTCATGTAATGCTCTAACACCTGAATATTGCAAGCTCGCATCACCCACTTTGCTTGTTTTCCTATATATTTTCCTAAATTTAAAACAGTGTGCATAGCTGATGAGTATTTTCTTTTTGTATAGTGAATCTGATCCTGGCTCAAGGCAGTGGATGGAATCAGATACTTTATCAGGCTCCCAATCACCACAATCTGTTGGAAGTGCTGCAGCGGATAGCGGTACAGAGTGCTTGTCGGACTCTGCCATGGATATGCCTGATGTCACTCTCTCCCTCTGTGGTGGCCTTTCCGAAAATGGAGAAATCTCAAAAGGTGGGCAAGAAATTGAAAGGAAAAACAAATGGGAGGTTTAAAAAAGTGCCTCATCTTTGAGTTGTCTATCCAGTTATGGGCTGGGTTCTGGCACACTGTGAAGGTGACTCAGGCCAAGATGCACAAAAGTCCTCAGAGCCGTTCCGTACCGAATTCCATAACGAATCGGTACAGAACGGCTATGCACGAAGGATAGGGAATGCAAATGAGCTGTTCGTTGCAGCTCACTTGCATTCACTAACCCTTTGTTAAAAACGTCGGTAATCGGCCCATAAACATGTGCAGAGCAGCCAAGCGTTATGCTGGCTGCTCTGCGCATGCCACAAACGTAAAAAAACAAAACAAAAAAAGAACCCAAAAACAAACACGTTCTTTATGGGCGGCCTTGCCCCCCACCTGCCCCGCCCGAGGTCGCCGCTGCTCCATGCTTCTCCCTGCATAAAAATCAAAACTTTAGCAGCCCCGGCCCCCCTCCCTTCCTCTCTTCCTTTCTCTCTTTCTCCCCAGCTCCGCCTCCCGCCATCCTCCGCCCCCTCCATCTTACCGGGCCCGAGCAGCGCCTCTCACCTCTGTGAAGGCGCTGCACGGGCAAGAAGAACAGCTGTTTGCTTCTTTGCCAGTCTTCGGATGTCTCTCCTTTCCTCCTGGGCCCGCCCTCGTCAGTGCGTTACTACTGAGGTTCGTCGATCAATCCTTCATTGTTTATTTCTCTGGAATAGCATGGAGGTCTGTGAAGTTTAGTGGACATCCTAGTCTGTGAAGTTTAGTGGGCATCCTAGTTTGTCTATATACGAATACAGAGGTTAAAACGAAGGTGCCTTAATTTCTTTGTGTTTTGTTTATATGCTTATATTCATATACATAGACTGCTGCTCAATAATGATTTTTCTTTTGTGTTGCAGAAAAATTTAAGGAATATATTGTTACATATCAAGAATTTTCTGAAAACCCAAGTATCATTGACAACCCTAATCTGGTAGTGAGGATCTATAACAGGTAACTAAATATTTCAGGTTGGAAAAATTTTGTCGGCGCCAGGTGTTTACTTTTGCTTAAAAGTTGTTAATAGGCAATTCTGCCATCCTAAAAGGTTGAGTTGTGGGAGTAGCTCCTGGTTACTTACACCAATCAGTTTTTTACTCTTCTCACTTCTCTGACATCTTTCATTTTCTCCTTGTACCATCCTCTAGCGTAGTTGCTCCCAAATCTGTTCTGAAGAACCCCCCAGCCAGTTAAGGTTTTCAGAATATCCACAATAAATATAGATTTGCATGCACTGTTTCCATTGTAGATTTCTTGTTCACAAGTCCATAGACCGCTATTAAATGGACTTGGAAAAATTCCGCATTTTTAGGTATAACTTGTCTGGAATGTTTTTACGTTTGGGGAGCGTGCCAGGTGCCCTTGACCTGGATTGGCCACTGTCGGTGACAGGATGCTGGGCTAGATGGACCTTTGGTCTTTCCCAGTATGGCACTACTTATGTACTTATGTACTTAACCCTCACTGTCTGGGGGCCCCCAGAGCATGTCTGGGAGCCACTACTCTAGCATACAATCTTCCCATTACTCTTCCTGTATTGATCCCCCTACTAAACTCTTCCAGCATTCACTCCTGTTTGCACTGCCCTTCTTCTCTCATAACATTCACCACTTCTTTCACTGCACCTGTCCCTCAGTATACATACCCTTTTCCTCTTACCCTATTTCACTCCAACTGGAAATCTAGATGATTTCCTTCTCCCGTCTGCTGTGAGTTGAATCACAGGTCCTGAGAGCTCAATGATCTACTTAGCCTGGAAAAGACTCTATATCAGCCCATCCAGCCAGAGAGTGGACAAGAAGAGCCCTGTACTTCAGACAGCTGGTCAGGTGGTTAATAGACAAGATGGATAGGGCTACATCAGGGAACTAAATGACTTTTCTATGATGTCCTATCTGCTTACGTTTTGGTCAAAATTCTTAAGACAGCTTATTGCACTTCAAAAAATATTACCCCACAGTGTGAACTATTCTTAAAAACATGGAAGAAAAGAGCTCGTTGTGTGAAAGGAACAAATTACACAAATTCAAGTAACCAAAATAATGATTAGTCTAAAAAAAAAAAAAACCTCCATTCTTTATCAACAGTATTTGTGCTTATGTGCTTAAACACTGAATAATTAATTTCCAAATAATTAAAAATACTTAAATGATAGTTGACATCACCTGGATTTTGCCTAATGCTGCATCAGGGATCACATTATGTAAGAGAACAATTTCAACCAAAAATGTAAAAGCAGAAAAAAAATGAACACATTTTCAAGGACTTGCATCATTCATTGCAAGAAGTATTCTCTTTTCTCAGTCATAGCTACAGAGCCTATTCATTTCTCTCTTCCTTGTTGAGAGCACAAACATGCTGGCACATGGCAAGTGCATATATACGGGCAGGCGAACTACAAAATCCAATGTACGCAGCAAAGCAGCTCATTGATAGTGAAAAAAAATAATAAATAAATAACAATCATTTATTTACCACATGAAAACAAAAATACTTAAAAGCCTGACACAGCCATGTTTCGTCCTCTCAAGGGCTGCATCAGGGACTGATAACTGTTAATAGACACACAAAAAGCAAGTTGGTATAAATCATGAATATAAATGCATAATTAAATAATTAAAACATAAGCCACAGAATTTAGCCAAAACATGTATACAACTTAAAAACATAATGTAACCTAACAAAAACATATGATTAGATTAAAGATGTAAAATAAAATACGTACACAAGAGATATAATTCAATTGTCACCTAATGGTTAAAAACTAAGAGCAAATAACTAAAATTAAAGGTATATAAAAAGCCATCCCACATTAAAAAATTATTTTAACAATAAAACTGGCCAAAATTTCTTCTATAAGCTGATGTTTTCTCTTGAGTTGTTTGTGTGGGGGTCAAAGTTCCTCTGTGCTTCTTAATATTACCTCCAAAAATTCTCTAGGAAGCAACAGAATAAAGTAAATAAAATCAATCATGACATAATGCCTCACTTAAGAAATTGAGGATTGATATAAAATGAAAAAAAAAAAAAAAAGGTTTGAGATTGCCCCGCCACACGGAATACTTAACAAGGACAGAAACCTTAAATCGTATTGAACTTAAAAAACGATTATGGTTTAAAAGAGAGCGCCTTTTAATTAGCAAAATGGCACTGTTTATATTGCTAAATGCTAAAAATACTCTGGATTTTAATGCATTCCAATGTTGTGTTCATGTGCCATTGATGTTCTTGGATGCAAAAACATTGGGGGTGGACAAAAGAAGCACTAAGTTTAAAAATCCCATGGAATTGGTATAAAACTTGCAAAAGTGTGAAGGGAAAGAATATTTTTGTAGGGCTGTACTACTGTCCACCGGGACAGAACGAATACAGATGAAGAAACGTTTACAAAGATTAGGAAAACTGGCAAATTGGGCAGTGCCATAATAATGGATGATTTCAGTTAGCCCGATACTGACTGGATGTATGTTACATCAGAAAGTGCCAGGGAGATACAATTTCTAGATGTAATAAACGACTCCTTGGAGCAACTGGTCCAAGAACTGAAAAGAGGGGGAGCCATTTTGGATCTGGTCCTTGGTGGCGTGCAGGGCATAGTGCGAGAGGTGGCAGTGTTGGGTCCCCTGGGAAACAGTGATCATAAAATGATCAAGTTTGAGCTACTATCTGGGATGAACCCGCAAAGGAAATCTGCTATAGCTGCATTTAATTTTCAAAAGGGCGACTATAATAAAATGAGGAAAACAATTAAAAAGAAATGAAAAGGATAAGCTGCTTATGGTTGGGAATCAGGTGTTGACGTTATTTAAAAATACAATTTTGGAAGTCCGGTCCGCATTCCATGTATTTGCAAAGGTGGAAAAAAAGACAACAGCCAGCATGGTTAAAAGGTGAAGTAAAAGAGGCTATTAAAAAAGATTGTTCTTCAAAAAATGGAAAAAGGATCCAAATGAAGAAAATTAGAAGCAACATAAGCACTGGCAAGTCAGATGCAAAGCATTAATAAAGAAGGCTAAAAGAGAATATGAAGAGAAACTTGCCATGAAGAAAAAAAAACCTCATATTAGCACCTTTTTCAAGTACATCAGAATCAGAAAGCATGTGAGAGAATCCATGGGACCGTTAGATCATGAAGGAGCAAAAGGGGCACTCAGGGAGAACAAGGCAATAGTGGAGAAATTGAATGAATTCTATGCTTCAGTTTTTACAGAAGAAAATCTAAGAGATCTACCTGTAATAGAAATGGTTTTTGCAGAGGCTAAAACTCACAGTAATAACTTTTTTAGGTGCATCAGAAACAGAAAGCCTGTGAGAGAATCTGTGGGACCATTGGGTCATGAAGGATCAGAAGGGGCACTCAGGGACGACAAGTCCATAGCAGAGAAACTGAATGAATTCTTTTCTTCTGTCTTACAGAAGAAGATGTAAGAGAATGTGCCTGTACCAGAAATGGTTTTCAAGGGTGGTGATGTGGAAGTACTGAAAGAAATGAACCTGGAAGATGTACTCAGCCAAATTGACAAATTAAAGAGTAGTAAATCACCTGGACCGGATGGCATACATCCAAGGGGACCCAGAGAACTCAAGCATTAAATTGCTGATCTGCTGTTAATAATGTGTAACCTGTCATTAAAATTGTCTGTAGTACCTGAAGATTGGAGGGTGGCCAATGTGACGCTGATTTTTAAAAAGGGTTCTAGGGGTGATCCATTAAATTACAGACCGGTAAACCTGACGTTGGTGCCAGGCAAAATAGTGGAAACTATTATAAAAAATAAAATTACAGAACACAAACATGGTTTAATGGGACAGAGTCAGCATGGGTTGAGCCAAGGGAAGTCTTGCCTTACCAATTTGCTTCATTTTTTTGAAAGTGTGAATAAACATGTGGCTAAAGGTCAGCCAGTTGATCTAGTTTATCAAGATTTTCAGAAAGCTTTTGATAAAGTTCCTCATGAGAACCTCCTGAGAAACTTTGAGTCATGGGATAGGAGGCAGTGTTCTGGTATGGATTAGAAATTGTTTATTGGTCAGAAAACAGAGGGTAGGGTTAAATGATCATTATTCTCAATGGAGGAGGGTGAACAGTGGAGTGCCGCAGGGATCTGTATTGGGACCAGTGCTATTTAACTTATTTATAAATTATATTGAAATCGAAACAATGAGTGAAGTGATTAAATTTGCAGATGACACAAAGCTATTCAGGGTTGTTAAAACATGAGTGGACTGTGAAATATTGCATGAGTACCTTAGGAAATTGGAAGATTGGGCATCCAATGGTGGATGAAATTTAATGTGGACAAATGCAAGGTGATGCACATTGGAAAGAATAATCCGAATCATATGATGCTTGGGGATCAGCACTCAAGAAAAAGATCTAGGAGTCGTTGTAGATAATCTTAGTGTGTGGCGGCGACCAATAAAGCAAACAGGATGCTAGGAATTATTAGGAAAGGGATGGTGAATAAGACCGAAAATGCTATAATGCCTTTGCATTGCTCCATGGGGCGACCAAACCTTGAGTATTGCGTTTAGTTCTGGTCGCTGTATCTCAAAAAAGATATAGCAAAATTAGAAAAGGTTCAGAGAAGAGCAATCAAAATGATAAAGGGAATGGAACTCCTCTCGTATGAGGAAAGGCTAAAGAGGTTAGGGCTCTTCAGCTTGGAAAAGAAATGGATGAGGAGAGCTATGATTGAGGTGTACAAATTCTTGAGTGGTGTAGAGCGAATAGAAGTGAATTGGTTTGTTTTTTTACTCGTTCCAAAAGTACAAAGACTAGGGGACACTCAAGGAAGTTACATGGAAATACTTTTAAAACAAATAGGAGGAAATATTTTTTTATTCAACAAATAGTTAAGCTCTAGAACTCTTTGCCAAAGGATGTGTCAATAATGATTAGCATATCTGGGTTTAAAAAGGTTTGGACAAATTCCTGGAGGAAAAGTCCATGGTGTGCTATTGAGGCAGACATGGGGAAACAACTGTTTGCTTGGTAGCATGGAATGTTGCTGCTAATTGGGTTTCTACCAGGTACTTGTGACCTGGCTTGACCACTGTTTGGACAGCAGGATACTGGGCTAGATGGGCCTTTGGTTTCACCTAGTATTGCTACTCTTATGTTCTTAAAAATGCTTAAATGTGAGTTGGAAAACAATCACAGAGACCTTATTTCATCTCTAAGAGCTGATCCTATATACATGAATAAAAATGATCAAGTATCCTCGACATGACGTCATGTGATGTTACTACTCCAAGCAGGGAGGCGGGAAGCACGTGACCACAATAACGAAGAGAGGGCAGAGACGTTGAGCTCGAGGAGCCGCTTCAGTTCTTGAACGCCAGTGAGAGCCGAACGGCAGCGGCAAAAAAGAACAGCGGGAGCCGCTACAGCCCTCGAACGGCAGCGGCAAAAAAGAAGAGCTTGAGCTGCTTGTGCCCTTGAATGACAGTGACAGCTGAACGGCAGCGGCAAAAAAGAAGAGCGGGAGCCGCTTGAGCCCTCGAACAACAGTGAGAGCTGAACGGCATCGGGCAACAGCGGGAGCCGCTTCAGCTCTTGAACGCCAGTGATAGCTGAACGGCAGCGGCCAACAACAGGAAAGGAAAGCATCGAAAAAGACTGAGAGGCAAAGGACAGCGGCTATTTGCATGCTGGCAGGTCCTCATTACCCCCTACAGCAAACCTGCCAGCGAGGGCAGTTGAGGACGTCCAAAATTTGGACGTTTCTGCAATGGGCAGTTAAGGACGTCCAAAATTGGATGTTTCTATGAGAAAGACGTCTTTCTCATAGAAACATCCAATTTTGGACGTCCTTAACTGCCCATTGCAGAAACGTCTAAATTTTGGACGTCCTCAACTGCCCCGTCGCTATACCTCCGACACCCCCTTGAAATTTGGCCATCCCTGCAACTGATGGGAAAAGGGGGAATTGATGTGGAAAGGAGTGCCCACTCACTGTCTCACACACACACTCATTATATACCCTGATTTTTGGTAATGTTTCTGTTAACAACATAATTGCAATTACATCATCATTATCCTAGCGCCCGTTTCATTTCTTTCAGAAACGGGCCTTTTTTACTAGTAAGAACATAATAAGCGTATTGGGTTAGACTCATGGTCCATCTAGCCCAGTATCATGCTTCCAGCAGTGGCCAATCCAGGTCACAAGTACCTGGCAGAAACCCAAATATTAGCAACATTCCATGCTACCAATACCATCGCAAGCAGAGGCTATCCCCATGTCTCTCAATAGCAGAATATGGACTTTTTGTCCAGGAACTTGTACAAACCCAGATAATCTAACCGCTGTTACCACATCCTCTGGCAACAAGTTCCAGAACTTAGCTATTCATTGAGTGAAAAAATATTTCCTCCTATTTGTTTTAAGTTTCCATATAATTTTACTGAGTGTCCCCTGGTCTTTGTACTTTTTGAAAGCGTGAAAAATCTATTCACTTGTAGCCATTTTACTTCACTCAGGATTTTGTAGACCTAAATCATATCACCCTTCAGCTATGTCTCTTCCAAGCTGAAGCGCCTCAACCTCTCTAATCTTTCCTCATGTGAGAGGAGTTCCATCCCCTTTATCATTTCGGTCACTCTTCTTTGAACTGTGAGATCTTGCTGAGGGATCCTGCTCACATACCTAAAGTCCAAAATTGCTTAAACATCACCACCAGTGGCGGATAGAGAAAGTGCATTACTCTCTAAATTTAGGAGCTGCAGTGGATGGTCACCCGGAGCAGGAGGAAGACCGGTCTGGACACCCCAGACCCTTTAGACAGTCTACCAAAATGGAGTATTGAAGGAGCTACAGGGAATTTTAAAAGGGCACAGTCAGAGGATGAGACCCTTAGAGCAGCCTGAGCTAAGATTGTTTTGGTAGATGTGAATCCCATGGGCATCTAGGACTCCTGTTAAAGTAGCTCCTCCATATGTCTGCCCTGGAGGGGGGGAGGTGGCGGAGATAGAGCATCTGTTAGTTCATCAACCCCACCATAGATAGGTCATGCATTTAGCCTACAGTCACCTATTAAGAGGTCACATGGGGGAGGAGAAGACCGGGAATGGATTTTGGTCCAATTTTTCTGACCAGGTGTATTCAAGCAAGTTGAACTCTTTTGTCAAGTCCTTCCCAAAGTGCTAGGTATGTAGTCCTGCAAGGGTTCCACGTGCCCCTCTTATGCCCGTACTCATTGTCAATACCCCATCTGATAGAGTGGCTATGGACTTTGTGGGGCCACTGCAACGAACCGCCCATGGAGGTGTGGCCTATTGGTTGGCGCACCCATCTTGGTATCCAGAGGTGGCTGGTTCAAATCCCACTTCTGCTCCTTGTAATCTTGGGCAAAGCTCTATTGCCTCAGGTACAAACTTAGATTGTGAGCCCTCCTGGGACAGGATCCTACCTAGTGTACTTACATAAGTACGTAAGCATTGCCATACCGGAACAGACAGAAGGTCCATCAAGCCCAGCATCCTGTTTCCAACAGTGGCCAAGCTAGGTTACAATTACCTGGCAAGATCCCAAAACAGTGCAATACATTTTGCGCTGCTTATTCTAGAAATAAGCAGTGGATTTTCCCCAAGTCCATTTTAATAATGGCTTATGGACTTTTCTTTTAGGAAACTAGCCAAACCTTTTTTAAAACCTGCTAAGCTAACTGCTTTTACCCACATTCTCTGGCAACGAATTCCATAGTTTAATTACATGTTGAGTGAAGAAATATTTTCTCTGATTCGTATTAAATTTACTACTTTGTAGCTTCTCTGCGTGCCCCTTAGTCCTAGTATTTTTGGAAAGAGTAAAGAAACGATTCACATCTATTTTATTTTTATTTTATTTATTTACATCAATTTATATACCGTATCTTATTGCTACCTCTATCATATCTCCCCTCAGCTGTCTCTTCTCCAAGCTGAAGAGCCCTAGCCGCTTTAGCCTTTCCTCATAGGGAAGTCGCCCATCCCCTTTATCATTTTCGTCACCCTTATCTTTTCTAATTCCACTATATCTATTGTGAGATTCGGTGACCAGAATTGCACACAATATTCGAGGTGCAGTTGCACCATGGAGCGATACAAAGGCATTATAACGTCCTCATTTTTGTTTTCCATTTCTTTTCTGATTATACCTAACATTCTGTTTCCTTTCGTAGCCACCGCCACACACTGATCAGAGGTTTTCAATGTATCAGCAATGATGCCTAGATCTGCCTAGATCCCTTTCCTGGTCGGTGACTCCTAACGTGGAACTTGAATGTAATTCGCCTGGAGCTGCTACTGAAAATAAAATGTGAGCAAAATCCAAATAAATAAAATAATATAAACAAGCATATTTTGATTATTTTGGATTATTCCACTCACTACCCAGAGGCCATTGCCCTGTGTAATATGAAAATTATCATGATGGCTAATGCTCTGTGGGAGGTTTTCTCTTTGATGAGAATCCCTGCTGAAATACTGACTGATCAAGGAGCCACCTTTATGTCCAGGGTCATGAAGCAAGTGTGTGCCCTGCTTAAGGTAAAGAACTTACGGACATCAGTTTAATCAGCTGCAGACAGATTGTCTAGTGGAACGCTTCAACAAGACTCAAGCAGATCCTAAAGAAGTTTGTGGCTGAAGACAGGAAAAACTGGAATTCTCTACTCCTGTATGTACTGTTTGCAATCTGGGAAGTGCCTTAGAGTTTGACATAGTTCTCTCCATTTGAACTGTTATATGAGAGATGACCTAGGCTAGGGGAATCCTAGATGTGGTTCAGGAAGCTTGGGAAGAGGAACCCAGCCCAAGAAGGAACTTGGCCTAATATTGTGCACACCATGCAGGAGAGGCTGAAGAAAGCCAGTGAAGCAGCCAAGCTCTGCTTGGAAAAGGCTCAAGTGGGTCAAGCCTGAGCCTACTACCAGAAGGCGGGACAATGAACCTTTCAGCCATGGGACAGAGTTTGTCTCTTACCCTCCTCAGAAAGCAAACTATTATGCAAGTGGCAGGGGCCTTATTATGCAAGTGGCAGGGGCCTTATGAAATTGTGGAGAGGACAGGACCAGTTAACTACAAGGTGGCCCAACCGGACAAAAGGGACAAGGCAAAAATTTTCCACATCGCCTGGTTCAGAGGTCCTGGCAGAGGCCAGGCCTCTGCAAGTTTCATTTGGCAACCCCATCTCAAAGAAGGCCAACCTAGAGCAGTTGGTATGCCAGAATCGGGATGTATTTTCCAGAGTGCCAAGTCAGATCCACCTTGTAATACATGTCATTGTCAGTAAGCCAGGAGTGGTAGTCTAGCAATTTCCTTATCTGATTCCAAAAGCCCGGCAGCAAGCTGTGGCAAAAGAGGTAGCTGAAATGCTGGAAATTGGTGTCATTGAGGAATTAACCAGTAACTGGTCATCTCCCATTGTGCTGGTGCCAAAGCCGGACAGGAGTATCCAGTTTTATATTGATTTCCAGAAGGTGAACACTCTCTCCAAACTAGAGGCTTGTCCAATGCTGAGAGTAGATGAGCTCATCAAGTGGCTGGGAGGAGCCCAGTTCATCTTGACCTTGGAACAGGTACCCCTCACCCCTGCTGCTAAGGAGAAGACAGCTTTTTCCATGCCCCAGTGTTTGTTCCAGCTCACATTATTGCTGTTTGGCTTTCATGGGGCTCCAGCTACCTTTTGATGCCTTGTGGATCACCTGCTTAAACCACATGGCAACTACGCAGCTGCCTACTTAGATGACATTGTCATCTACAGTAAAGATTGGAAGACCCATCTAATCCTGGTAGAAGCAGTACTGGTTAGTCTACGGACTGTTGGGCTAACAGTAAATCTTAAAATGTGCTTTTTGGGAGTACAAGAAGGTCCAGTACCTGGGGTACTCGGTTAGGAACAGAAAAGTGAGACTTCAGATATAGAAGGTAGAGGCAATTACTCAGGTGCCAGTACTCCAGATGAAGAAACAAGTATGAACCTTCCTTGGGCTTATTGGCTATTACCGCCGGTTTATTCCAGGGTTTGCTGAGAAAGCAGAACTGCTAATCCGCCTCCTACGGTGGAAGGCTCCAGAAAAGATACACTGGACTGGATTTATTTATTTATTTATGCATTCTTGTATCCCACTATTATCCAAAAGCAAGTTTCAGTTCAAAGTGGCTTACAATTTACAATGTGGTTACAGTGTTTTACAGATTCACTTGAAGAGGACATGTGTGGCTAGTGTGGTTAGCTGTAGAAATTTTTGGATATTGCCTTCCAAACCCTGAAAAGGGATATTTGCTCAGAGCCAGTGCTGGTCAACCCAGACTTCAACTGGCCCTTCATCTTGTAGACCGACGTGTCAGAATTTGGACTCGGGGCCGTTCTGGCTCAGGAAGTGGATGAGGAAGACCACCCAGTGGCATACAGTAGCTGGAAGCTGTTCCTGAGAGAGAGAACTTATTTTGTAGTTGAGAAAGAATATCTAGCTGTCAAGAGGGCCCTGGAAGCATTACAGTATTTGTTGGGGGTGACACTTCCTGCTGGTCACCGACTATCAAACACCTTCAATGGATGGTTTGACATAAATATTCAAATACACATATCATCCACTGGTTCCTTAATCTCCAGCCCTTTAGCTATCATGTGACACATCAGGTGGTATGGTGGCCCCTGATATGGCAGGTGCTCAACCGGGCAGGGTTGAACTGAGGGGGAGGTTATGTGAGGGGGTATACAGAACACTGCCCCCACCCTTAAGAAATATTCTTTAGGTACTGTGAGCCACCTTAAAACCCTTAGCCCCACTCAGGGAGGAAGTGAGACAGGAGGGTGGAGTCCTGATTTCAGGAACTATAAAAGGCAGAACCAAAGTGGGGTTAATGAGGCCCAGGGAAGGAAGAACTGAAGCCCCAGCCTACACCTGTACCTGAATGCTTCTAGCCTCTGTGACTTGGCTGAGGTAAGCTAATCTTTTATTTGAGAATTGTGAGCCTTGTTCTAAGGTCTGACTGGAGCCAGACTTGGAAATCCAAAGAGAGAAAGGGAAACTGCACACTGTTTGGGATGTGGTAGTTACAGATCATAGACTGGGTTTTGGGCCCTGTTTTATAGACCATAGACTGGGTTTTGGGCCCTGTTAGCCACAGGCCCCTGCTAGGACTTTTCTCACTCTGAAGATGAGACTCTGTGAAGTAACAGGCCTCGGATTTAAGTTAATAAAGCACTGCGTCCATGTTTACAACCTTGTCCAGCTGTGTTATTGTGAAGGTTCACCTTCAACCTTCGCTCACAGTATTACATTCTCCCTCTTGTAGATCCTTGGACCAGTTGCTCAAAGAAGCAGTCATTTATTTCATCTAGGAATTTTACCACCCCCCCCCCCCCCCCCCCAGCACTCCCTAATTGTAGCATTTATCCAGTCAGTATTGGGTTAATTGAAATCACCACAATTCTTAGATTCTACAATAACAAAAGTGTTCAAGGGTGAATATAGACTCCCAATTATGAAAGATAGTTGAGAAAACTGGACACTCCTCTTTTTAAAGGACACGCCTTTTAGTTAGAAAGGGGACCTCCTTAATCATCAGTCTTAAAAAAAAAAAAGCTCCACCTAAATTACTTTCATACTACATATGTCATAGCACCCTTTCAAACACTCGTAGATGAAGACACTGCTGCTAAATACAATGTAACGAAAAAACGGTTACTTATCTTGGATGGTGAAACAAACGTAGCCTTCTTCCACTTATCTGTTCAGTTTCTTAATGCACTTCTGCACTCTCTTCAATTCCCTACAGGGAAGCCCTGTTTCGTCACTAAATGGCTGCGTCAGGGGAAACTGTTCCAAGTGACTAACGTGCCTTCAATTTGTCCTCTGGCATCAAAGTTGAAATGGCGGCCGGCTTCTTCCTCAAACCCCGCTGTTTAAATACTTAGCGTATGACGTCTCCGTAATATGTAAATTTCTTTACAGAAAGGCTTTCCATTCGATGGAAACATTTAAACCCCTCGGAATTATGGACTGCAAGGTGAATATCCATCGTTGCTCTTTTTGTCTTAGCAAACTCCTAATGTCCCCTTTTCGTTCTGTAACGTTGATCTGCTGTACCACAATACATTTCAATTCTGAAAAATTGTGATGTTTGCTCATGCAATGTGACACCATGGGTTCATGTGTTTTCCCCGACTGAATACAATGCATGTGTTCAATCAATCTAATCTTTAACAGACACAGGAAGGTTCTCTGGAGTCCGTGCGAATGACTATTCAGGTGCTGGAGCTACTGGGGTTCGTCATAAATTATCCCAAGTCCTATCTCACCCCGATCCAAAAATTGGAATTCATTGGAGCTCTGCTGAACACTGACAGCTTGAGCTTATCTCTCCGAAGTAAGGGCGGACAACCTTCTGTCCCTGGTGTCCATGGTTCGAGCGTCTCAGCAGGTTACAGCTCGGCAGATGTTGAGACTTCTGGGGCACATGGCCTCCACAGTTCATGTAACGCCCATGGCACATCTACATATGAGATCAGCTCAATGGACCCTAGCTTCCCAGTGGTTTCAAACTGTGGGGGGTCTAGAGGATGTAATCCAACTGTCCACCGACTTTCGGAATTCCCTTCAGTGGTGGACGATTCGATCCAATTTGACCATGGGGCAACCATTCCAAGTTCCTCAGCCACAAAAAGTGCTGACGGATGCATCTCCTGGGGTGGGGAGCTCATGTAGATGGGCTCCACACTCAGGGAGCCTCGTTCTTTCAGGAAAAAGGTCTGAAAGGTCTGTAGATCAACCTCCTGGAATTAAGAGTGATCTGGAACGCTCTAAAGGCTTTCAGAGATCGGCTGTCCAACCGAGTAATCTTAATTCAGACAGACAATCAGATTGCCATGTTTTACACCAACAAGCAGGGGGGCACCGGATCTCACCCTCTGTTTCAGGAAGCCGTCCAGATGTGGCTTTTGCTCGCTGTCACGGCATGTTTCTCCAAGCTACTTATTTGGCAGGTGTAAACAGTTTGGCAGACAGGTTGAGCAGGATAATGCAACCTCACAAGTGGTCACTGAACATGGGTGTAGTCTGCAAGATCTTCCAAGCGTGGGGCACCCCCTCGGTGGATCTTTTTGCCACTCAGATCAATCACAAGGTCCCTCAGTTCTGTTCTAGGCTTCAGGCCCACGACAGACTAGCGTCGGATGCCTTTCTCCTACATTGGGGAACAGGCCTTCTGTATGCGTATCCTCCCATACCTTTAGTGGGGAAGACTTTGCTGAAACTCAAGCAAGACTTTGGAACCATGATCCTGATTGCACCCTTCTTGCCACATCAGATTTGGTTCCCTCTTCTTCTGGAGTTGTCCTCCGAAGAACCGTGGAGATTGGATTATTTTCCAACTCTCATCACTCAGAACGAGGGGTCGCTTCTACATCCCAACCTCCAGTCTCTGGCTCTCACAGCCTGGATGTTGAGAGCTTAGAATTTGCCTCCTTGGGTCTTTCAGAGGGTATCTCCCGAGTTTTGCTTGCTTCCTGAAAAGATTCCACGAAGAGGTGTTACTCTTTCAAATTGAGGAGGTTTGCCGTCTGGTGTGACAGCAAGGCCCTAGATCCTCTTTCTTGTCCTACACAGACCCTGCTTGAATACCTTCTACACTTGTCAGAGTCTGGTCTCAGGACCAACTCCGTAAGAGTTCGCCTTAGTGCGATTAGTGCTTTTCATTGCCATGTAGAAGGTAAGCCTATCTCTGGACAGCCTTTAGTTGTTCGCTTCATGAAAGGTTTGCTTTTGTCAAAGCCCCCTTTCAAACCTCCACCAGTGTCATGGGATCTCAACGTCGTTCTCACTCAGCTAATGAAAGCTTCTTTTGAGCCACTGAATACCTGCCATCTGTAGTACTTGACCTGAAAGGTCCTTTTCATGGTTGCTGTTACTTCAGCTCGTAGGGTCAGTGAGCTTCAGGCTTTGGTAGTACATGCACCTTATATCAAATTTCATCACAATAGTGTAGTCCTCTGCACGCACCCTAAGTTCCTGCCAAAGGTGGTGTCGGAGTGCCATTTGAACCAGTCAGTTGTCTTGCCAACATTCTTTTCCTGTCCTCATACCTGCCCTGGCGAAACCAGTTTGCATACCTTGGACTGCAAGAGAGCATTGGCCTTTTACGTGGAGTGGACAAAGCCCTTTAGACAGTCCGCCCAGTTGTTTGTGTCTTTTGATCCCAGCAGGAGGGGAGTCACCATTGGAAAGCGCACAATCTCAAATTGGCTAGCAGATTGCATTTCCTTCACTTATGCCCAAGCTGGGCTGACTCTGGAGGGCCATGAATTGCTCATAATGTTAGAGCCATGGCTGCTTCAGTGGCTCACTTAAAGTCAGCCTCCATTGAAGAGATTTGCAAGGCTGCAACGTGGTCATCAGTCCACGCATTCACATCTCACTACTGCCTTCAGCAGGATACCCGACGCAACAGTCGGTTTGGGCAGTCAGTGCTGCAGAATCTGTTTTGGGTTTAGAATCCATCTTCACCCCACTAGACCCATTTTTGTTCTGTTCCAGGCTGCACTCTCAGGTAGTTGTTTATGGTTTCAGGTCAATCTAAGTTATGTCCTCGCCATTGCGAGGCCCAGTTGACCAGTGTTCATTGTTTTGTGTGTGACTGGTTTCTAGGGATACCCCACATGTAAGAACAAGCAGCCTGCTTATCCTCGGAGAAAGCGAAGATACTTACCTGTAGCAGGTATTCTCCAAGGGCAGCAGTATGATTGTTCTCACAAACTCACACATCTCCCCTTTGGAGTTTTTATTTGCTTCTTTTTATGGTTTTTGATTTAACTGAGGGAACGCGCTCACGTGACGGGCAGGAAATCAGTCCGTGCAAAAGTGGTGCGCGCTGCACGCGTGCCAGAAGACTCTGGCAAAACGTTTTTTTATATTTTGCTTGCAAAATGCCGATTCCTGGGCTGATGCGGATGTCGACCCACGTGTGAGAACAATCAGCCTACTGTCCTCGGAGAATACCTTCTACAGGTAAGTATCTTCGCTTTTTGTGGTGAATAAATTAGGATTTTTTTTTTTTTTACTATCAACAATCCAGGGCCACCACTGCTGCTACCGCCCCCTCTCCACTTGGGCCGCTGCCGCCTCCTGCAACGATATGCTGTTTTGCTGCTTATATACTGTGCTATCCACTCAAGAACTAATAAAAAAAAATCCTCCTAAATAAAGTTCTCCCCATATCCATTCATAAAACAAGATACTATTTACTGTACAGAAGGAACTTCAAATTAAAAATTTAGTTTTGTTCCAAACATCTCAAGTATTTATCTCTACCTCCTCCCCTCATATCCCCTGGACCTTAATTACCCTGAATTTTAAAACATAAAAAATGATGACAAAAGACCTTATAACTTTACAGTCTGTACATCCATACTAGCCACTGTTTCTTCTTCTTTAGAGACCCTATACCATCCACCATCTCCTCCTCCTTCCTTAAAGATCCTATGTTTGTTCCACGTTTTTCTTGAATTTGGATGTAGTCTTGTTCTCCATCACCTCCATTGAGAGTCCATTCATGCATCCACCATCCTTTTCTTATGGTAGTATTTCCTTAGATTACTTCTAAATCTATCCCCTTTTCACCTTCATTCCATTCTCCCTCATTCCCTAGCTTCCTTTTAGTTGAAGAGATCAGCCTCCTCTGCATTTATGCCATGGAGTTATTTAAATATGTCTATCATATCTTCCTTCTGCTGCCTTTCATCCAAAGTATTCATACTGAGATCTTAATAAGACTGTCCCCATACACTTTATGATGAAGAACACTGACCGTTTAGTAGCCATCCTCTCAACTGACTCCATCCTGTTTATAAGTACATAAGTAATGCCACACTGGGAAAGACCAAGGGTCCCATCGAGCCCAGCATCCTGTCCACGACAGCGGCCAATCCAGGCCAAGGGCAACTGGCAAGCTTCCCAAACGTACAAACATTCTATACATGTTGTTCCTGGTATTGTGGATTTTTCCCAAGTCCATTTAGTAGTGGTTTATAGACTTGTCTTTTAGGAAACTGTCTAACTCCTTTTTAAACTCTGCTAAGCTAACCGCCTTCACCACGTTCTTCGGCAACGAATTCCAGAGTTTAATTATGCATTGAGTGCAGAAATATTTTCTCCAATTTGTTTTAAATTTACTACACTGTAGTTTCATCGCATGCCTCCTAGTCCTAGTATTTTTGGAAAGCGTGAACAGACACTTCACATCCACCTGTTCCATTCCACTCATTATTTTATACTAGCAGTTGAGCCCGTAAAAACGGGCTGGTATTGGGGGTTTCCTTCCTTCCTTCCCCCTCCCTCCCTCCCTCCCCGTGAGGTCGCCACCGCTACCGTCCCCCCCCCCCCCCCCCCCCCCGAGTCGCCGCCATCCCTCCACCCGGCCCGGGCCCTCTCTCTCTCCGCTACTAAACTTACACATCCATTCGCCGGAACGCAGCACGCACATCAGCTGAGCTGCCATCGGCCCTTCCTTCTCTGCCTGTGTCCCGCCCTCCTGTGACGTAACGTCAGCGAGGGCGGGACACAGGCAGGGAAGGAAGGCCGACGGCAGCTCAGCTGATGTGCGTGCTGCGTTCCGGCGAATGGATGTGTAAGCTTAGTAGTGGAGAGAGGTCCCGGGCCGGGTGTGTGTGGGGGGGTAACGGTAGCGGTGACTTCGGGTGGGCGGGTGCGGTATCAACCTCGGCGCAGTTTCCCTCTCTGTCCCGCCCTCGTCATCACGTATTGATGCGAGGGTGGGACAGAGAGGGAAGTCTCTACTGCGCATTTGCGAGTGAGTCGGTCACTCGCCGTTTATATGTTTGATACCTCTATCATGTCTCCCCTCAGCCGTCTCTTCTCCAAGCTGAAAAGCCCTAGCCTCCTTAGTCTTTCTTCATAGGGAAGTCGTCCCATCCCCGCTATCATTTTAGTCGCCCTTCACTGCACCTTTTCCAATTCTAGTGTATCTTTCTTGAGATGCGGCGACCAGAATTGAACACAATACTCAAGGTGCGGTCGCACCATGGAGCGATACAACAGCATTATAACATCCTCACACCTGTTTTCCATACCTTTCCTAATAATACCCAATATTCTATTCGCTTTCCTAGCCGCAGCAGCACACTGAGCAGAAGGTTTCAGTGTATTATCCTTTTCAGTGTGCAGTCTCCAAAACTCTACACAGTAGCATTAAATTTTAGATGTCAAATTCTAGACCAGCCATTCCCAACCCAGTCCTCAAGGCCCACCTGGTCCCATCAGGTTTTCAGGATACCCACAATGAATATTCATAAGCTAGATTTGCATGCGATGGAGGCAATGCATGCAAATCTATCTATTTCCTGAAAACCCAATGGGACTAGGTGTGCCCTGAGGACTGGGTTGGGAATGGCTGTTCTGGAGACTATTCTATAAGCTATGCTAGATCCCTCTTTATGCTATCTACACCATCAGGAGTGTCTACCCTATTACAGATTTTGGTGGTATCCACAGAGAGAAAAAAAATGCTAAGATCAAGACCAATCCCTGTGGCATACCACTGCAATCATCCTTTCCATCCAAGTGACCTCTGTTTCCCACTGCCCTTTGTCACCTTCCACTCAACCAATTTCTAAACCAATCAGACACATTACAGGCCATAATGAGAACACTCAAGTTTATAAATTATCTGTAAAGAACCATGTCAAAGGTTTTGCTAAAATCTCAGAAAACCACATCCAGCACTAATCCAAGATTCAAGTGTTTAGTCAGCCAGTCAATGAAATTAATCAGATTCTTCTGACAAGACCTACCTCTAGTAAAAGTGTGCTGCCTCAGGTCTTGCAAACCATTGTATTTCAGAAAAATTACTTGCCTCTGTGTTTGAAGCTTTTTTTTTTTTTTTTTTTTTTCTTCCAAATTTGTTTTATTATTTTCCATTAGAAACATAACAGTATTCACATTTTATCTTTGTACAGACATTAGAGTTCCTCTTTCAGCTAACATGTTTCCATCTAATACCCTCCCTCCCCTATTGTAGTCCCTCCTCTTAGGAAGTTTTGTGACCAATTCTCTTTAGACTTGTCCATGTGACACATCGATCTGGGGTGTCCGAGAGGTTAACCATTGTTCATAAGGGTTCCACGTTTTATGGTACTGCGGAACCCGGCCAGTGCGTAAGGCTGTCAATTTCGACATCAGATGAATATAGTCCAGTTTCCGCAACACTGACCGCTGTTCCGGAAGTGTAGGTTGCTTCCATGCCGCCGCCAGCACCAATTTGGCGGCCACGAATAGTTGTACGGCAAAGCGGTGTATGGCATTAGGAATTCCTGTAGGTCTAAAATGGAGTAAGCAGTAGTCCATTCTCATCTGGTAGTTCTCTCCTGTAACTTCACCTAGAAACTTCAATATCTCCCCCCAATACTTCTGCGCATGCTTGCATGCCCACCACACATGAATCATATCCCCCACTTCTCCACATTGCCTCCAACACAAAGCTGACCCTGTTTTAAACATTTTAACCAAGCGATGGGGAGTGTAGTACCAGCTGTATAATATTTTGTGACCGTTTTCAGTCAAGGCACTAGACACCGAAACTGCTAGCAGAGATCTAAGTGCCACTTTCCACTGGGGCTTTGTGTAGGTTTCCCCCATGGCTTTCTCCCACCTTGATAGGTATCGCTCCACTGGGTTAGCATGTAGAAGTAGTGCCCTATATATTCTTGAGATGCTACCCCTTCCTCCTCCCTTCATCATCCCCTCCTCCAATTTAGTTTCTTGTAGCTTTAACTCATCCTGTGCTCTGCGAGCTATAAAATCCTTCACTTGATAGTACTGAAAAGCTTGTAGGGGAGAGAGGCCATGCTCCTGGCATAATTCTTGGAATGGCACCGTCTTATCTGTTTCCCACATTTGGCCTAATTCACAAAGCCCCATCTCCTCCCATCGCTGGAAAGCTTTATCTTGTTTGCCCGGTCTAAACTGGGGAGCAAAGCGAAGGAACATATGCCTAAAATATATTCGCCCCGGGAAAAAGTGTCCCCTAATCTTACTCCACGTCAATAGAGGCCAGCGCATCATAGGCGGGCTTCCCTTGATTATTTCTCCTAAATCTTCCCGTGATAACCAGGGGATAGCTCGCAGCGGGAAAGGTCCCATCCATTTTTGTTCCACCCTTGTCCAGGCCTTCCCTGTATCCTGAAGCCATGTAGCTATTACTCTAAGGTGGGCTGCTTGTAAGTAGTGTGTGAAGGAAGGAACTCCCATCCCTCCCCTCTCTTTCGATTGATACAGGATTTCTCTTTTCACCCTCGGGGGTCGTTTTCTCCAAATAAACGAAAATACCTTGTTCTGTAGACCTCGCAAAAATCTATCTGGGATGGCTATGGGCAGGGCCATAAAAAGATACAAAATTCTAGGTAATATAACCATCTTAACTGCATTGATCCTCCCACTCCAAGACAGTGTCAATCCCTCCCATCGATGTAGTTCTGCAAAGAGCTTTTTTACCATTTCTGGGAAATTTGATTGGAATAGCTCATCTAAACTCCTCGGAATATTGACTCCCAGATATCTAATATGTCGTGCAGCCCATCGAAATGGGGAAGTAGTCTGCAACTGTGTTTTTTGTGGGGCTGGGATATTTATATCTAACGCTTCTGACTTGTCTAGGTTAACCTTGAAGCCAGATACTCTCCCATACGACTGGAGCAACTCTTGTATCTTTAGAATTGCGGGTCCTGGCTCCCGTAGCATAAGTAGTATGTCATCCGCAAAGAGGAGCGCCCGTGTTTCCAGGCCCCCCACCCGTGGTCCCCTGATATCAGGGTGCGTTCGTATCTGAATAGCCAATGGCTCCATAACTATCGCAAAGAGCAATGGTGATAGCGCACAGCCTTGTCGGGTCCCCCTATGTAGTTGAAATGGCTTGGAGAGTCTCCCATTTACCCTTATCGATGCTAAGGGTGCCTTATAGATCAGTTTAAGCCAGTGTGTAAATCGCCCGGTGAAACCCATCCTACCCAGGACTGTAAACAGGAAAGGCCAACTCACCCGGTCGAATGCCTTCTCTGCGTCAAGGGATAGCAGGCACATAGAAAGTTTATGTTCCTGTGTGTGATGTATCATGTGGAGGGCCCTGCGGATGTTATCAAAAGTCTGTCTTCCATGTACAAATCCCGTTTGGTCTTCATGAATTAGTGTTGGGAGGTATCTCTGGAGTCTGGTCGCTAAAATTTTTGTAAAGATCTTGTAATCTACCCCCAACAAGGAAATCGGCCTGTATGATGCACATAATTGCGGGTCTTTTCCCGGCTTAGGGATAACTGTAATGTTAGCCTGATTCCATGTGGGGGGGAGCTCCTGACTAAATTCAAGTGAATTGAAGACCTTTAATAACAGTGGAGCCAACACTCCCCCAAACACCTTATAAAATTTGTTGGTGAATCCGTCAGGCCCCGGCGCCTTACCTATAGGAAGCTCCTTGAGAACCCGCAGGAGCTCCTCTAGCTCAAATGGGTGTGACAGGACTTGATCTGCACTAACTGCTAGTTTAGGGAGTTCTATGTCTGCAAAATAATCCTCCATTTCCTCTTCCGGTACCTCCTCCCCTGCCATATATAGTGTTTTATAAAAGTCCCCAAATGCCGCCTCAATATACTCGGGGTCTACGCGTGTTATCCCTCCCTCATCTTTTAGACTCACCACCACATTCCGGAGTGTAGTTTGTTTAAGTTTATAAGCCAAAAGCCGGCTGGCTTTATTGCCAAATTCAAAGTGGGACTGGCGGACCCGCTGAAGTTTTTCTGCCAAGTCCGCCAGCTCCAGCTCATTTATCTGTTTTCGCAGTCTATGTATTTGATCGATAATCTCCACTGCCGGCCGGGGCCCATCTCGGTGAAGTGCGGTTTCCGCCTTCCCCAGTTGTCCCCGCAGTTCGGCTTCTTTGGCTCTCTTTGTTCTCCCTATGTGGGTTTTTAATGCTATCAGATGTCCGCGCATGACTGCTTTGAAGCTCTCCCAAAGTACTATAGGAGTCACTTCCCCAGTGTCATTGAACTGAATGTATTCCTTAATATGTCGCTCCAGGCTGAGTATGTTAGCGGGCTCTTGGAGCAAAGTATCATCTAGTCGCCAGCCCCCGTTTTCTCGTCGGGTCTTAGGAAGGATTAGTTGTAATAATATGGGGGAGTGATCTGTCCATGTACGGGGTAGGATTTGCTGTGAACCTATAAGCCCCTGCATTGCAGCCTCTCCCAGCCAGAAGTCTATCCTCGATGAAGACTGGTGCACTGTCGAGAAATAGGAATAGCTGCGTTTGGTATGGTTTGCCTGTCGCCAGAAATCGACCAGGTGCCAGCGCTCAATAAATTCTTGTAGCGCCACCCTATCTCTTTGGCCATATCCTGTATGTAGTGAGGAGTTGTCTAAATGGGGCTGTAGCGTTAGATTAAAATCCCCTCCTATCAGTAATGAGCCCTCTAAGTGTTGTAGGATTATCTGGTCTAGCTCACAAAAAAAAGATCCCTGATCTGCATTAGGTGCATAAATATTAACTACTGTGTATACCTGCTCTGCTAAGGAAAAAATCACTAAGATGTAACGTCCCCCTTTATCTTTAACAATTTTTTGTATCTTCCAGGGCTTAGCTCCGTTAAATGCTATTAATACCCCTTTATTTTTGACATTATCCCTATTGGATGCAAAGTATATACCAGGGAATTTCTTATGTTGACACAAGTGTTCATGCCTAGGTAGGAGATGTGTTTCCTGTACCAGGGCCACATCCGTCCGAAGGCGGAGTAGCTCCCTGAACAGGAGCTGCCGTTTTCTAGGAATATTCAACCCTCGTGCATTAAGCAGTAGAAAATTTAATTCAGCCATGAGTTATCCAAGATAATCGTATAGATTGCTTAAATTGAGTGTCCCCTCCTGTGACTCTCTCCCTTGCTTTCGAGTCATGGTCACGCTCCTCACAGTATTCACTCTCTCCCTTTTGTTCCCCTCTTCCCTCCCCCCTCCCACCCATCCCATCTTCTTCCCCTCCCTCCCTCCCCATCTTCCCCCCAAAAATTCTGTAGCTGCCCGCGTTAAGAAACGTGGGTAGTGTAAGGAGAAAGTGGAAGGCGGATGGTACCTTTCAAGTGCCCCCACAGGTTTCATTGTACTAATTAACAATCCTCGACTGGCATTTTTGTGAAAACTATAACCCAACAATATTTATACAGTGCCTCACTTTGTATAACTCTATTAACTTTTGCAAACTATTTCAAACCTTTTTTCCTGACTTTACGTCAAGCAGTGTCCTGTGCCCAACCGTCTTATAAACCCAAACAAAAAAACAGCACCACGGGCCTTTAAAATGGAACAAAGTTCTTTAATGAATGAGCCTTGACCCGACACGGGCCGTGTTTCGGTGACTAGCACCTGCGTCAGGGGTCACAGTGATGACGTGGAAAACTTGGGGAATAACTCGAATATTTTCATCTACAATATTCCTTACCCCACGTCTCATGTAGTAAAAGCTACAAAGCACCAAGGCACTTTCACTTTCTGTATCAAAATGGATGAAAACCACTTTCTGTATCAAAATAGTTTGTACTTTGTTCCCTCTCTTTTGTTATACCCAACCGTCTTATAGTCATGTCTCTTAGTAGGTTGATTAAGGGCAAAGTCAGGTTATCTTGGCAGCCGATTGCTGCCGCTGTAGGCGTCGTGTTCCCTTCCCCGCTCTCTGCCATTTTGGGGGAGCATCCGATCTTCTTTGTGGTGGTTTCAGTGCCTTTAGTGACTCTCCCAAGTTTTCTTCTGGCAAAATCTCCTTGGCCTCCATCAAAGATCGGATTTGTTGCATCTTTCCCTCCTTGTAGAAGACCAGCGCGAAGGGGTGTCTCCATCTGTAACGGATACCCATCTCTTGTAATCGCTTGGTGACTGGCTTTAAATCCGCTCTGCGCTTTAGAGTGGCTGCCGCCAGATCTTGGTATATTTCTATTTCATACGAATCCCATTTAAAGTTTGGGGTCTGGCGCGCTATGTTTGCCACTTGTTCCTTCAGCTTATAATCTTTGAAGCACACAATGATATCTTTGGGTAGATTCGTTCGCGGAGTTCCGAGCGCTCTGTGAGCCCGCTCTAGATGGATCGCTGATTGTTCCAACTGGGTTCCGCTCGTAGCCAGTAGATCCCGTACTAGCCTCTGAATCGTGTCCTCACAATTTGAGTATGTTGGTGTCTCAGGCAGGCCCCTAAAGCGCAGATTGCATCTCCGGCTGCGATTCTCTAAATCCTCCAGTTTATCCAGGATTTGCTGTTGGGAGGTCTGCAAGTCTCCCACTTGTTGGTCAAGTGTGTTCAGTGTGTCATCGTGGGAATCCAACCGGGTCTCCGTATCTTCTAGTCGGGCCCCCAGCTCTCGTATTTCCCCTCTGAGATCTGTTCCTAAAGTTGCCAGATCGCCCCACATGGCTTTCAAGTCCACTTTGATTTCTTGTAGCCATTGTTTCCAGTCAGGCCATTGGTCCTCCTCCGAAATTTCTGCTTCCATATCTTCTCTCTGGGGCTCTGCAGTCGATGTGCTTGCCATTTGCTGTTCTTGGGTGTGCGCCGCGGCCGCCATTTTGTTCGCCGCTTTTGCTGTCCCCGCACCCGGGAAGGCGAATCGCGAAAGATCCACTTCTGCACTTCGCGTTCGGCACAGCTGTTCGACCCGCTAAAGTAAGCAGTGATATTTAGCGGCTTTATGGAAAGTTCCCGCGTTCGCGTCGGGTATTATTTCTATTTTTTCCCTGTGGGTCACTCGGAGCTCTGTCTTCAGGCAGCCATTCCGCCGGTGACGTCACTTCCTCCCTGTGTTTGAAGCTTTTTGATTAATTTATTCACCATAGAGGTCAGACTAATCAGGTTGTAGTTCCCAATCTTCTTACTTTCACTTTGTGGAGAGGGACCACATATGCTTTTCTTTAGTCCTTCAGGACCACTTCCAACTCTAAAGAAGCATTGTAAAGGTCTGACAGCAGAGCCACCAGAATGTCCCTAAGTTCCTTTAGTAACCTCAGATGTATTCCATCTGGTCTCATCACTTTGAATGATTTTCACTGGACTGCTCGCAAGGAGTTAGCAAAACTGAAAACAGACAGAGTCTTTCACGCTTCCTTGTCTATTGTGTTTGTTCAAGTTCCTATGGATATTAGGAGAGGGCTATACATAAGCTTTGCAGGTATATGTAACAAAAATAGATTTTTAATTTATAATCCCTTGGAACTATAGGTGGTCTCTATTATCATTTTTTTTCAATGGCTTTGGGTGCGAACTAGTCTTTTGGAGGAACAGCTCGCATGATTGGTCCCTCCCTGTCTTCCCATATTTGCAGCCCAACATCTCCCCTCTTCCCCCGTCCTCACCCTTGTGGTCTAGCATTTCTCTTTCCTCTCTCCCTTCCCCTCGTCACATATGGTCCCCTCTTTCTTCTCAGCCTCTATTATCCAGCATATCCCTGTTTGTTTCTTCTTCTCCCCCTCTGCAATCAGCACCCCAAGACAGGTGTGGGACTCTCTGGTCTAGAGGTCATTTTAAGCCATTCAAAGATAACAAAATAAATAAAATCCCAAACTATAAATATATATTCAGTTGGGAGCCCAGGTGTATATGTCTATGAATTTTATTTTAACCCCCTGTTTTCCTCACTTACATTTTTTTTTTAATAGGTATTACAATTGGACACTGGCCGCTCCCATGGTCCTTAGTTTACAAGTTTTCCAGAAAAGCTTGCCTAAGGTGAGTTAACAAATTGCAAATCATAAGTAAGCATTGAATCCACTGCCACCCACCCCTAACTCAACTCTTCATTGATAGTCAATTATTCTAATTAGAACATCAGGAAAGATTTCATAAAGATTGCAAATTATCACTGTCTGAAATGTCTATATGCATATACCAGAAGCCTAAGAAATAAGATGAGAGTTTAGACTATATCGCATTGAATGAAAAATGATATATAAGTGATAAGGTCAATAGAATTGGTGGAGGGGTAGCATTGTATGTTAAGGAGGGCTTTGAATCAAATAGATTGAAAATTCTGCAGGACACAGAACACATCTAGGAATCCCTATAGAATTGAAATTCCATATGTAAAGGGGAAAAGGATAATGATAGGAGTGTACTATCATTTACCTGGCCAAGATGAACTGGCAGATGAAGAAATGTTATCAGAAATTAGGGAGGCTAAGGCTAACAAACTGGGGAACACAGTAATAGTGATTTCAGTTACCCTGATATTGACTGGGTAAATGTAACCGAAGGGCATGCTGAGGAGGTAAAATTCCTTGACGAAATCAAGGACTGTTTTATGGAGCAGCTGGTACAGGAACCAACAGGAGGAGGAAAAATTCTAGACCTAGTCCTTAGTGGAGTACATTATGTGCGGCTGCTTGATATCAAATCTGATCATATTATGATCACTGTTATCGGCTCTGGAGTAAGTACATACAGGAAATCCAATATATTTACATTTAACTTTCAAAGAGGAGAATATGATAAAATGAGAACAGTGAAAAAAAACTTGGAGTAGCTAGCTGCAAAGGTCAAAAATTTACATCAGGCATGGATGCTGTTCAAAAATATCATATTGGCAGCCCAGGCCAGTTATATTCCATGTATTAAAAAAAGGAAGAAGGAAGACCAAGCAACAGCCAACATGGATAAAAAGTGAGGTGAAGGGAGCTATTAGAGCTAAAATAAAATCCTTCAGAAAAATGGAAGAAGGATCCGACTGAAAATAAGAAACAGCATAAGGAATGGTAAGTCAAATGTAAAGTGTTGTTAAGGAAGGCAAAGAAGGTTTTTGAAAAAAAGATTGCGTTGGAGGCAGAAATTCAGTAAAAACTTTTAAAAGTATATTAAAATCAAGAGGCTAGCAAAAGAATCGGTTGGACTACTAGATGGTTGAGGGGTACTCGGGGAAGACAAAGCCATCTTGGAGAGATTAAATTAATTCTTTGCTTCAGTCTTCACCAAGGAAGATTTGGGAGAGATACCAGTGCCATAAATGGTATTCAAAGTTGACGAGTCAAAGAAACTGAATTAAATCTCTATAAACCTGGAAGATGTAATGGCGCAATTTGACAAATTGAACAGTAGCAAATCGTCTGGACCAGATGGTATTCATCCCAGAGTACTGATAGAATTGAAAAATGAACTTGCAGAACTATTTTTAGTAATATGTAATTTATCTTTAAAATCAAGCTTGATACTGGAAGACTGGAGGGTGGCCAATGTAATTAAGGTTTTTTTTTAATGTGAGAGAAAATGGTATGATTGCACCTGGATTACCAAACTACAGGATTTTAGTTTTACTAGGATTTAACTTCAATTTATTAATATCCACCTAATATTGGACTTTATATATCCTAGCTTCCACCAAACATACCAAATCCTTCTGAATATCAAGAACTGGTGGTAATAAAATATTCTCCGAGGACAAGCAGGCTGCTTGTTCTCACATGTGGGTGACTAACAACGGCAGCCCCAGGACCAGAGATTCTCCCTAGCAACAAAAGTTTGCTAGCCTCGTGACTCCGTGCGCACTGCGCATGCGCGACCGTCTTCTTGCTCGAATGCGAGCGTGCTCGTCAGTCTCGTTTTTTCCACTGCTCGGGACGCTGCTTTGCTGCTTCTCTGCCCCAGAGACCTCCTCGCTGCGGATTTTTCGTCTTGCTTTCTTCTGAGTCTACTCAGTATTTTCTTAAAAAAATAAAAACTTAAAATAACTTTGCTTTATTTTCTTTCGTCTCTACCGCTAAGTTTCCTTTCTTTTTCGTTAGCAGCCATTTTGGCTGCCCATGCGGGTCTTTGTTTCCCTTTTTCTTGGTGTTCCTTTTTCAGGCACCATCGCGTTTGACCTCGCCGGCGTTAATTTTCCGCCCATGTCCGCAAAGCCTACCAGCGGCTTCAAAAAGTGCACTCGGTGCAGCCGGACAATTTTGCTCACTGACAGGCACGTCTCATGTCTTCAGTGTTTGGGAGCTGATCATCGCCCCAATGCCTGTATGCTGTGCCTCCAGTTAAAGAAGAGGACCCAGGCGGCAAGACTAGCTCAGTGGAACGTTCTGTTCGGAGCTAGGTCCGGTTTTTCGGTATCAACGGAGCCAGCGGTACCGAGGTCGTCGCAGGTATCAATGTCTGTATCGGAGAGTGCATCGATGTCCGGAGCGCAGGTAATGGCTGTCCAGAGATCCCACGCTGGTAGCAGTGAACCATCGAGTGGGTCTCCACCTACCTCGAGGGCTCCTGTTCTGCAGGCCTCCTGGGATCGATCTCCTTCGGATCCGGCCCCGAGGAGATGTGTGGATTCCACGTCTTCCTCTTCGCTACCGGAGGGTACCGTTGGCATGCTTCGAGCGAAGGCTAAGAAGCATCATCGTCGGTCACCCTCCCGACATGGTACCGAGAGCTCCGGGACGCTGAAGGATTCAGCTCCCGAGAAGCGCCGACACCGGGAGGATCGCTCGCCCTCCATTCAGGAGGTGTCGGTGCGCTCTTCTCCGGACAGCCCGGTACCGCCTCTGTGCCCCAGGCAGGTTCTAGCATCATCGCCTGTACTACTACTACTACTATTTAATATTTCTATAGCGCTACAAGGCATACGCAGTGCTGCACAAACATAGAAGAAAGACAGTCCCTGCTCAAAGAGCTTACAATCTAATAGACAAAAAAAAAATAAAGTAATCAAATCAATTAATGTGAACGGGAAGGAAAAGAGGAGGGTAGGTGGAGGCGAGTGGTTACAAGTGGTTACAAGTCAAAAGCAATGTTAAAGAGGTGGGCTTTCAGTCTAGATTTAAAGGTGGCCAAGGATATGGGGCAAGATGTAGGGGCTCAGGAAGTTTATTCCAGGCGTAGGGTGCAGCGAGACAGAAAGCGCGAAGTCTGGAGTTGGCAGTAGTGGAGAAGGGAACAGATAAGAAGGATTTATCCATGGAGCGGAGTGCACGGGAAGGGGTGTAGGGAAGGACGAGTGTGGAGAGATACTGGGGAGCAGCAGAGTGAGTACATTTATAGGTTAGTAGAAGAAGTTTGAACAGGATGCGAAAACGGATAGGGAGCCAGTGAAGGGTCTTAAGGAGAGAGGGGTAGTATGAGTAAAGCGACCCTGGCGGAAGACGAGATGGGCAGCAGAGTTTTGAACCGACAGGAGAGGGGAGAGGTGACTAAGTGGGAGGCCAGCAAGAAGCAGATTGCAGTAGTCTAAACGAGAGGTGACAAGGGTGTGGATGAGGGTTTTGGTAGAGTGCTCGGAAAGAAAGGGGCGGATTTTACGGATGTTGTAAAGAAAGAAACGACAGGTCTTGGCAATCTGCTGGATATGAGCAGAGAAGGAGAGAGAAGAGTCAAAGATGACCCCAAGGTTTCGAGCTGAGGAGACAGGGAGAATGAGAGAGCCATCAACAGAAATAGAAAACGGGGGGAGCGGGGAGGTGGGTTTGGGGGGGGGGGGGGGGGGGGGGGAAATGAGAAGCTCGGTTTTGGTCATATTTAATTTCAGGTGGAGTTGAGACATCCAGACAGCAATGTCAGACAAGCACTCTGAAACTTTGGTTTGGATGCAAGGCCTGTACCGGCTCCTTTGCCTTTCTCTACAGCCACTCTGAACGATAGCCTCTGGGCATTTCTACCAGAGATTATGAGAGAGCTGTTGCGACCATCTCCGGTACCCTTGGTGCTTGCGCCGTTGGTACCGTCTGGTTCAGTACCACAGGTGCTTGTGCCGTCGGTACCGTCTGGTTCGGTACCGCAGGTGCTTGCGCCGTTGGTACCATCGAGAGAGGCGACGGTAGGCTCATCGCCCATGATGCGGTCTCCGACGCCGGTACCGCCTGCCACCCAGGTAGATTCCCCGCCGGCGTCTTTGGAGGAAGCTTAATCGCCTGCGGCACGGGAGTCTTCCTCTCGACACCGTCATGGAGGAGAGCATTCCTCGACGTCGATGCGGGCCCGGCTTCAGGCTGAAGTTCGTGAACTTATGTCTGATTCCGAAGCAGAGGCAGACACCAGGTATTTCTCTGACGAGGAATCCTGTGGTCTTCCCTCTGATCCTACTCCCTCGCCTGAGAGAAAGCTTTCTCCCCAGGAGAGTCTTTCCTTCTCCTCTTTTATTCGAGAAATGTCTACGGCCATTCCCTTCCCTGTGGAGACTGTGGATGAGCCCAGGGCTGAGATGTTCGAGGTCCTGGACTATCCATCTCCTCCTATGGAATCGTCCACTGTTCCTCTCCATAATGTCCTCAAACAGACATTGATGACGAACTGGGCGAAGCCACTAACTAATCCCCACATTCCCAAAAAGATTGAATCCCAGTATCGAATCCACGGGGGTCCAGAGTTGATGAAGACCCAATTACCTTATGACTCTGGTGTGGTGGATTTGGCCCTTTAGAAGGCCAAGAGTTCTATGGATTATGCCTCGGCACCCCATGGGCGTGAGTCTAGAACTATGGATTCTTTTGGGCGGAAGGCCTAGCATTCTGCTATGCTGAAGGAATAGTGATGCACAGACTCTCATGGCTGCGTGCCACTGACCTGGACAGTACAGTCCAGCAGCGTGTGGCGGATGCCCCTTGCCGGGGGGGATAATGTTTTTGGTGAGAAAGCCGAGCAGGTGGTGGAGCAGATCCACCAGAGAGACACTGCTTTCGACAAACTCTCCCACCGGACGCCTTCAGCATCTACCTCAATTGGTAGACGTTTTTATGGGGGAAGGAGGAATGCTCCCTATGCTTTTAATAAGCGTAGGTACAATTCACCTTCCCGACAGTGTGCTCAGGCTAAGTCCCAGCGCACTCGGTCTTGTCAACAGCGTGCGCCTCAACAGGCCCCGGCAGCTCCCCAGCAAAAGCAAGGGACGGGCTTTTGACTGGCTCCAGTGCAGCGTAGCCGAGATCAAAGTGTCTGTGCCAGACAATCTGCCATTTGGAGGGAGGCTAAAATTTTTTCACCAAAGGTGGCCTCTCATAACCTCCGATCAGTGGGTTCTTCAAATAGTCTGGTTAGGATACTCCCTCAATTTGATATCAAAACCGCCAAATTGACCACCGGGAGCGCAGTCCTTCAGCTCCCACCACAGGCAGGTACTTGCAGAGGAACTCTCCGCCCTTCTCAGCGCCAATGCAGTCGAGCCTGATCCACCGGGGCAGGAAGGGCAGGGATTCTATTCCAGGTACCTCCTTGTGGAAAAGAAAACAAGGGGGGATGCGTCCCATCCTAGACCTAAGGGCCCTGCACAAATATCTGGTCCGAGAAAAGTTCAGGATGCTTTCCCTGGGCACCCTTCTTCCCATGATTCAGGAAAACGATTGGCTATGCTCTCTGGACTTCAAGGATGCTTATACTCATATCCCGATACTGCCAGCTCACAGGCAGTATCTTCGATTCCGTCTGGAAACACGGCATTTTCTGTACTCTGTGCTACCCTTTGGTCTCGCCTCTGCGCCCAGGGTGTTCACAAAATGCCTGGCGGTAGTGGTGGCGTCTCTACGCAGACTAGGAGTGCATGTGTTCCCTTATCTCGACGATTGGCTGGTGAACACCTCAGAGACAGGACATATACAGTCCATGCAGATGACTATTCAACTCCTGGAGCTACTAGGGTTTGTGATAAATTACCCAAAGTCCCACCTTCTTCCAGTACAAAGACTAGAATTCATAGGAGCTCTGCTGGATTCATGGACGGCTCGTGCCTACCTTCCAGAGCAGAGGGCCGACAATCTCCTGGCTCTCGTCTCTTGGGTACGAGCCTCTCAGCAGATCACAGCTCGGCAGATGTTGAGATTGCTCGGCCACGTGGCCTCCACAGTTCATGTGACTCCCATGGCTCGTCTTCACATGCGATCAGCTCAATGGACCCTAGCTTCCCAGTAGTACCAAGCTGCGGGAAGTCTAGAGGACATAATCTGATTGTCCACGAGTTTTCTCAATTCCCTGCATTGGTGGACAATTCGATCCAATTTGACACTGACGTTCTTTTCAAATTCCTCAGCCACAAAAAGTGCTGACCACGGATGCATCTCTCCTAGGGTTGGGGGGCTCAAGTTGATGGGCTTCACACCCAAGGGAGTTGGTCCCTCCAGGAACAACGATTTCAAATCAATCTTCTGGAGTTGCGAGCGATCTGGAACGCTGTAAAGGCTTTCAGGGATCGGCTGTCCCATCAAATTATTCAAATTCAGACAGACAATCAGGTTGCCATGCATTACATCAACAAGCAGGGGGGCACCGGATCTCGCCCCCGTGTCAGGAGGCCATCAGAATGTGGCTTTTTTGCTCGCCAACACGGCATGTTTCTCCAAGCCACGTATCTGGCAGCGTAAACAGTCTGGCCGACAGGTTGAGCAGGATAATGTAACCTCACGAGTGGTCACTCAATTCCAGAGTGGTATGCCAGATCTTCCAAGCGTGGGGCACCCCCTTGGTGGACCTCTTTGCCACTCAGACCAACCACAAGGTTCCTCAGTTCTGTTCCAGACTTCAGGCCCACGGCAGGCTAGCGTCGGATGCCTTTCTCCTTCATTGGGGAGAGGGCCTCCTGTATGCTTATCCTCCCATACCTCTGGTGCGGAAGTCTTTGCTGAAACTCAAGCAAGATCACGGAACCATGATTCTGATTTTGCTCTTTTGGCCCCATCAGATCTGGTTCCCCCTTCTTCTGGAGTTGTCCTTCGAAGAACCGTGGAGATTGGAGTGTTTTCCAACTCTCATCACTCAGAACAAGGGGGCGCTTCTGCATCCCAACCTCCAGTCTCTGGCCCTCACGGCCTGGATGTTGAGAGCGTAGACTTCGCCTCCTTGGGTCTTTCAGAGGGTGTCTCCCGTATCTTGCTTGCTTCCAGAAAAGATTCCACTAAGAAGAGTTACTTCTTTCTGTGGAGGAGGTTTGCCGTTTGGTGTGACAGCAAGGCCCTACATCCTCGCTCTTGTCCTACACAAACCCTGCTTGAATACCTTCTGCACTTCTCTGAGTCTGGTCTCAAGACCAACTCGGTAAGGGTTCATCTTAGCGCAATTAGTGCTTATCATTACCGTGTAGAGGGTAAGCCGATCTCAGGACAGCCTTTAGTTGTTCGCTTCATGAGAGGTTTGCTTTTGCCAAAGCCCCCTGTCAAACCTCCTACAGTGTCATGGGATCTCAATGTCATTCTCACCCAGCTGATGAAACCTCCTTTTGAGCCACTGAATTCTTGCCATCTGAAGTACTTGACCTGGAAGGTCCTTTTCTTGGTGGCAGTCACTTCAGCTCGTAGAGTCAGTGAGCTTCAAGCCTTGGTAGCCCATGCTCCATACACCAAATTTCATAACAGAGTAGTCCTTCGCACTCACCCTAAGTTCTTGCCGAAAGTGGTGTCGGAGTTCCATCTGAACCAGTCAGTTGTCTTGCCAACATTCTTTCCCCGTGCTCATACCCGCCCTGCTGAACGTCAGCTGCACGCATTGGACTGCAAGAGAGCATTGGCCTTCTATCTGGAGCGGACAAGCCCTCACAGACAGTCCGCCCAATTGTTTGTTTCTTTTGATCCCAACAAGAGGGGTGTGGCTATAGGGAAAGGCACCATTTCAGATTGGCTAGCAGATTGCATTTCATTCACTTATGCCCAAGCTGAGCTGACTCTTGAGGGTCATGTCACGGCTCATAATGTTAATGCCATGGCTGCGTCAGTGGCCCACTTGAAGTCAGCCACTATTGAAGAAATTTGCAAGGCTGTGACGTGGTCATCTGTCCACACGTTCACATCTCATTACTGCGAACAGCAGGATACCCGACGCGACCGTCGGTTTGGGCAGTTAGTGCTGCAGAATCTGTTTGAGGTTTAGAATCCAGCTCCTCCCCCCTAGGCCCATTTTATTCTGTTCCAGGCTGCACTCTCAGTTGGTTAAATTGTAGGTCAATCTCAGTTATGTCCTCGCCATTGCGAGGCCCAATTGACCATGTTTGTTGTTTTGAGTGAGCCTGGGGGCTAGGGATACCCACATGTGAGAACAAGCAGCCTGCTTGTCCTCGGAGAAAGCGAAAGCTACATACCTGTAGAAGGTATTCTCCGAGTACAGCAGGCTGATTGTTCTCACGAACCCACCCTCCTCCCCTTCGGAGTTGTATCTTCCCTTTATTGCTTTTTTACTGCACTGACGAGCACGCTCGCGTTTGAACGGGAAGACGGCCGCGCATGCGCAGTGCACACGGAATCGCAAGGCTAGCAAACGTTTGTTGCTAGGGAGAATCTCCGGTCCTGGGGCTGCCGTTGGACGTCACCCACATGTGAGAACAATCAGCCTGCTGTCCTCGGAGAATACCTTCTACAGGTATGTAGCTTTCGCTTCATCCACATATGACGGCAACAGTTCACCCAGGCCCAATTCTCTTTTACCAAGTGTAGACAAAGTCAGACAATAGCTGTGATCAGGTCTTTCTGCATATTACAGCTACATTTGACATAGCTTGCCTTCAGACCCTTTTGAAGTGCCTTTAGGCATTGGGAATTTTTCCAAGAGCAGCCAGGAGAATGCAGGCACTCTACAGGTCACTAACAGAGCCTATTGTACCCAGAGTAATCTGAAAATTGATTGATTTTGAGCATGTGCGGGTGTTCCTGCACCACCTCAGACTTCCCCTGCCCTTCAGTCTTTTAACATCTGCAGACGTATGTGGTACCTCCTTCACACCCCTTCAGTTTTCTTTTCAATGTCCAAAAATCCATTCTTGCTCCCACACTTGTGCTGCAGTTCATTGGGGCATGTTTAGACACCACTGTAGTAAAAGCCCTTTTACCTGAAGACAGGTTAAAAAATATCCAAGCAAAATATCTCCACTAAGCTGCACTTCAGCTTGCAACATCCTCCAGCTCCTGGGTCACATGTGTACTTCCACTGGCCAGATTACATATGCACCACCTTCAGTGGCATTTCAACCTACACAGGAATCAACATTCTCAAGCCCTCAAACAAATACAACCACCAGACATTATGCCTTCTACTTCAGCGGTGGCTTCAGCACCCATACCTCTCAGTGGATGCCCTTGTCAATTTTTATTACATTGATTAACCCTGACAACAGATGCATCTTTGCTAGGGTGACGTGCACATCTTCACTGGAAAACTCAGGGTTACTGGAATCCCTACAAACAAACTCTCCTCAAACATACTAGAGCTCAGAGCGATCTTCAATGTGCTCAAAATGTTGGATTCATTCTCAGGTTCTCATTAGAGCAGTCAAACAAGTTACAATGTTCTACAGAAACAGGGAGCATCAGGTTCTCCTTGTACCTCTTAAAGCACTAAAAATATGGAATTTAGCAGTCGAGCTAATCACCCTTCAAGCAACATACTTCCCAGATCAACAGGATCAGATAGTAGTCTGTCACAAATTAAATCCTCATGAGTTTACTTCCCTGAAAACCTAAATACAGGAACTGATGAAAATGTAAATATGAGGAGGAAGTGACATCAGCCGCTGGGATGGTAGCTTGATTTTTGGGCTCCTACTCCCATCTCATGAATTAGCGATTATTTCACACCATAAGTGCCTTAAAAGCGACTCACAACTTGTTTTCTATTGCTATTAAAACAGCTGTGTCGCAAAAGCTGAAAATGTTAATATTAAGGAGTTCCTTTGACAGTTCCGTCGGACAGGAGGGGAAAAGGCCTCCCAACCTGCTTTGCGCGCCCTTTGTCACTGGCTCATGATATAGACCAGACCTCACCAGAGGGTTCAGCCAACAAAGAATGTGCTCAAATTGTCTTGCAGAGTTTGAGCCATGACTTTACTATTTTACAGATTTGCATGCAGATCTAAAAGATAGGAGAGGGGAGTTGGCTTCACAGATTGATTTTCTCCATAGAGATGTCTGTGATCTTGGGGCATGCCTTGAGCACGTGGCACTCCAGGTAGAAGAGCAGGGTAAAGCTGTGCTGGATCTATAGACAAAATACTCTTCAAAATACTCTTTACTGACACAATAAGATGGACGATATTGAGAATAGAGGTCACCGGGTGCTGGAGAACAACAATCAATGAAGAAAATGTGCTCCGGTAGCGCAGACCTTATGCCAACAAGCTGTTAGGATCGGGTGGCAGCACGCCTGATATGGAACTGGATAGAATGCACAGAATATTAGGGGCAATTTCTGATAATCACCTCATGATATAGTAGTACGCTTTGCTCGCTATATAGATAAAGAACTCATCTAGCAAAAGACCTTTCCAATGCACTACTTCAGTATCGAGAGGCTGCAATGTAAGTTTATCAGGACCTATCTGCGTTCACCTTGGTGAAGCACTATGAGTTCAAACCTGTGTTGGAAGTCCTGAAGCGGGAACAGATTAAATATCGCTGGCATTCCTTTTAGCCCTCTGCTTCCCTTTTAAAAGTACCATGTGTAGAGTAAGAAAGTTGGATGAAGCCTGGAAGGTTTTGAGGGATGCAGGCCTTCTGACTGAGATGCACCCTGATGCTAAGTCCACAACAACAACCTCTGCTAAGTTGGGTGAGACCTTCTAGCAAGCGGAAAAGATTGACCTGGAAAAACACTGATACTTGACTTGAGTTGTGGACAGGGTTTATATTGCAGACTGAAGTTCAGTAATTGCTCTGCTTGAGCCCAGTGACAGTTGACCTTGGCTGGATTATATTATGGAGCTTTATCTTGTTCTACTGGATTTTATCTTCCTTCTGGAGATTTTTTTTTTACTATTGGACTTGGATGCTGAGTAGTTTTAAATCATGAGCTGCTTTAATGATGAGAAATGTGTGAGTGAGTGGTTATTGGGGTGTAGTGGTTTTGTTTACATGGGCAACAGTGAGTGAGTGGATGTTTGTGAATGAGTCATATTGAGGTAGGGGCCAAAGATGATCGAAAGGTGGGTGAGTCACTTCCTTCTTTTATCCCACTCTAGATCCGATAGGGTCTGGGGTTATTGAGAGCTTAAGGATTTGGGTTTTGGAATGAGAAGGTTGGGGTGAGAGAGTTGGGAGTTGGTTTTAGTTTTTTTTTTTTTTTAATATCTTAAGTCTTTTTTAAGCAACACTTTAATGGGGAGATATTTGAGTTCATATATTTATCTGTGGGATGTTATATTGTGTTACCTGAGTCTTCTGTATGCCTGAGGTTTGTCCTCTGATAGTAAAATATTAACTTTGAAAGTCAGTGGCCTTAACTTGCTGAGAAAACGTAGTCAACTGTTTCAGGAATTGATCCATCAAAATGTACACATTGCTTTTGTGCAGGAAACTCATCTTCATAAGAGTCACGAATATAAGCTCCATCATAGTGTGCCCCCACATGTTGTTTTTTGTCAGGCAAACAGGACACTAAGAAAGGGGGGGGGAGTAGCCCTCGTATTTCACAAAGATCTCAGTTTACAGGTACAGATGGTTAAGTGTGATCCTAATGGGAGATGTTTGCACAGATTCTCTTAGAACAAGTTAAACTGACAGTTGCAAACATTTATGCCCCAAATACAGGTTAAGTTGACTTTTTCAATATGGTTGAAGTACAATCGGGGGATTTCTTAAAGGTACTTTTCAAAACCCAAAAATAGACTCGAAAGGTAGTTGTTTTGTAGAGAATACTAACTGTTGTAGCATTGAAAGCCCTTTTAAGAGAACTTTGTTTGATGTATGGAGAGAGGAAAATGGACAGCAAAGGGATTACACTTTCTATTCTTCTCTCCATGCTTTCTGTTCACGTATTGACTATATTTTTATGGATACCTCTCTGAGGTCAAACTGGAGGGGCCAGTATTGGGAACATAACCTTTTCAGATAATGCTCCTTATTGGGTGGGTTTGACTTCTCTCCGAGATTAACCTAATGAGAGGTTCTGGACTCTAACACTAGTCTGTTTTAAGAATGATGAGATAGTACGGGACTATAAGCAGACTTTTAGGGACTGCTTAAAGCACAGTCTAAATTCTGTTTCCCCTTTCCATATATTGTTTGGGATGCTTTAAAGATAGTCACAAGTGGATTTTTTTCTGAAGCCTGCTGCTAGGAAAAACAGAAAGCGGGAAGCTCTTAGAGTCAGTACTTGAATCAGATTTCTCACCTTGAAACAAACTGGGTCCAGAAGGACCTTGAGTGCATTAAGGGCAGCCTGATTGTTGATGGAGGATTTATATCAGGAAGATTTGCAGTTGCACTTGATCAACTTAGACAAAAACATTTTGAATATACGGGAAGGCAAGCTGCTTGCTGGCTTATAAGTTGTATAAGGCTAGTTCAAAGCAACTGGTGGGGAAAATCAAAGACCGCTCTGGTCAGCTCCTATATAAATGAGGTCAGATTAGAGTACACTTTAGGGAATTTTTAGAAGAATTGTAAACTAGGGACCTCACAATTCAAACCAGTGACATACAAACTTATTTAGAGGCCTCTAACTTGCCTACCTTTGCCTCCACTCAGAGGGACAGCTTGATTGCAGCAGTGACATCTGAGAAGGTTCAGAAGGCATCAAAGCGCTGGTGTCTGGCAAATCACCAGGTTTGAATGGACTTCCAGTTGAGTATTATAAAACCTTTGCTCCTGAGCTGTCCTCCTTGATAGCGGAAATAATGAGTGGGTTTAGAGAGGGTGGCCCTGTACTCATTCAGCGCTAGACACTTGGATTTCTGTCATCCCAAAGAAAGGGAATGATAAAGCAGAGTGTCTTTCCTATTGCTGAAGATCATTTCTTAACACTGATGTGAAAGTTAAGGTTCTAGTTGTGATACATGGAAAGGTGTTATCTACTCTGGTCCATTCAGGTCAGGTAGGTTTTATCCCAAAGAGGCAGGCGGTAGATAATATTAGAAAAATGGTTAACTTAAGCTACTTATCTTGTCAAAGAGCACAGCAGGCCTTTTTGTTGGGGACTGATGTGGAAAAGGCTTCACTGTTAGTTTCTAGATCAGGTGTTGTTTAAAACTGGGATGGGAGATGATTTTCATAGGAGGGTGAGGGGGTTATATTCTAGTCCCCATGCCTGTTAGTCAATGAGGGAAACTCCACTATGTTCTCTCTCACCAGAGGGACTAGGTAAGGATGCCCATTGTCGCTGCTACTCTTTGCACCAATAACAGAGCCATTGGCTTTGGTCATACATGCTAATCCATCTATTAGGGGAGTGGTGATGAGGGACATGAAATATAAGATCAGTCTCTTTGCAGACGTGTTGTCTTTGACTTCACTGATCACCATACTTCCTAACATGCTGGCAGAACTGAAGGCCTACTCTCAGGTCTTTGGCTTTAAGGTCAACATGGAGAAAACTGAGGCACTTAATCTTAATTTAGATAGCCACACATTACAGGTACTGAAGTCTTCTTTTCCCTTTCATTGGGTTAAAACTGGGTAGAAATATTTGGAAGTTTGACTGCAGCCTAAATATGAACAACTTTGAGGCCAATTATCCCACATTATTTTTGACTATACAAGTGGACCTAGAACACTGGAAGGAACTTTCACTTGGTTTAATAGGATTTCTATGATCAAAATGAACGTTCTGTCCAGATTGCTGTATCTTTTCCAGGTCCTACCAGTGGCATTTCCAAAGAGCTCTATAAAATCTCTCCAAGACTATATTTTCTAGGTTATTTGGTGTGATAGAAAACCTAGGTTCTCAAGAACAGTTTTGTACCAAGACTCAAAAAAAGAGGTCTTGGGTGTTCCCAAACTTTAGCTTTATTATGCAGCCCAGGCAAGAGCGGCTATGGAATATTTCCAAAATCATCCTTATAAATAATGGGTGAGTACAGAGCAGAGTCAGGTTGGGGTCTCTATACCTTTGAGTTATTTGTTGCAGCTTCCCAAATGCCATCATCAGCTGGAGAAAGATGACCTATCCAGTGATTTTACATATTGTTTGGCGGGCTAATCTCTGAATGCAAACTCTGATTTGCAGAATTATCTGCAGGCATCTGTGTGTGTATACTACACACTATCCAAACATTGTGTTCACATGTGATGTCTGTCAAGTTTGTTGTGTAGATCTCTAGCTTAAGCACATGTTTACAGACTCCTGACTCAGACCCTATCACAGAAAAACGGTCCGTGGTGAGTCAGCTTGAAGAATTGCTTATTAAAGACACCCTGCCATTCTCATCTACTCCACTTTCTGTTCTTTCCAATATAGGAGCTACATCTGATTTTCAGTTGTCTCATTATACTCACATTTGCTATAATCCTTTGTTCCCACGTGGGTTATTACCATCAGGAACTTAAGCCTAGCCCCCTATGCATTCTGTACTCTTATTCCTTGTAGGGATTTGGCAAGGGATTACAATCTCCCTCCAAAGTTATAAAAAATAAAATAAAATTGAAGGAGCATTTGACTGAGGAGTATATATTTTTAGAGGATGTCTTTGAAGATTTTTTTGTATACCAAACATTCAGTGGGAATACTCTGGCTTTATTAGGGACTCCCTTCCTGTACCTGTGAAACATAGACAGCAATGGGAGCAGGACCTGAGTACAGTTTTTATAGCAGCTGAATGGGAGAAAATGAAATAATCCTTGTCAAACATTGCAGTTGCATCTAGATAATTTATTGTTGGTTTATGACCCTGGACTGCCTCAACCATTGGTTTCTTCAGGCCAATCCAGCTTGTTAGCATAAATGCAGAAATGTGGGGGATATATGGTGGACATGTCTTAGGATGCTATCATTTTGGAGGAGTATTCAATTAGAGATTCTTTGGATAACAGGGTTGATGGTTCCCTGGGACCCAGGGATTTTTTTGCTCAGAGAAATCACAAGGTTTCATAAACATCAGACTGTATTAACTAGACATCTTCTGAATGAATGTATAACAAGGAATTGGACAAGCCAAATTAGAATGGTTTACATCTCAAGTAGGAAAGGATTTCTTGGATATTAAACTTTGTATGCTAGTGAATAAATTATCAAATTCTAGGGAACTGCTTTCAATTAGAGAACTTCTTCCTCACTTATTTGGCATTTTATTTTGGAGATAGGATTATCAAAATAAGAAATTCCTTACTGCTACAACAAACGAATCCTATAGACTATCTAGAAAAATTAGTCTCCTAAAGAGAGGGCATTACATCGGATAGAATATGGACTCTGTTTACACTACCCTCTATTTCGGTTATTGAATCCTGTTTACATAAGTATGCCAGGTCTAACTGTTGTGTGTCTTGCCCAATTATTAAGGCATGCCCCATTGGAGTTCCTTTTGTTTCTGCTGCAGAGCATAAGCACTTTGAATGGGAGGATGTTTCCAGTAGAGAAGAAAGCAAGTATCATTGGCATTCCTATACCAAAGGGCACGGCTGTACAACTGAATGTCACAGCTAATTATAGACCAGTAGCCTCTATAACTTTGTTGGCCAAAGTGATGGAGGGACTAATGGCATTGCAACTCACAAACTATTTGGAGCATCATGACATCTTGCATGAGTCCCAGTTGGGCTTTATAAGTGGGTGTGGTACAGAAACAGTATTGGCTACACTACTGTTGGTAGTTAGGCAAGAAATTAGTGTTGATAAACAAGTTCTTTTGATGCAGTTCAACATGTCCAGTACATTTGATCTGGTAGATCATGATCTCTTCAGTGGCGAAGCTAGGTGGGGTGCAGGCAAATGGATTTCTCAAAAAAAAATCAGGCAGCTATGTGCATGCACTGCTGCCTTCCCGCTTGCACGCGGTGCACTGACCGTGGTGCCACAAAAAACAGGATGCTCAGAATTGTTGTCGCCTGCCAGACGCCAGTGCCTGCTCTAACACTAACAGCACTGGGTCTGAGACCGAGAACAGACTGCTGCTAACTAAAGAAGTGAGCAGCCTGACCCCCGAACCACCTGCACAGCCTTACCACAAGGAAAGGAACTGGCTGGCTGAATAACTGGCCGCTGCTGTGTGCATGGACAACCCACTCTCAGAGAGCGCTCTCGATGACGTTCTCATCGCTTCTCCACTTCTAGGGATGGAGCCAGGCCCAGGGGTCCTCTTCAGGCATGGCCGTGGTGTGGTATAGGCTGCAGCCCAGCTGTTCAGCACTTAGACTCTGAGCCTTGGCTTCAGCTGTGTGAGCTGAGCTCTTCTCCGACTGCTACAGGCTGTGGTGGGGTAAGGGACTAAGCACGCTGTGCTGGCTGGCTGGCTGGCTAACTATGTGTGTGAGCTGGGGATGGAAACACTAGCTGTTTCAGCTAAAATATCTCAGGGCGGGGGGGGGGGGGGGGGGTGTTACAGAAGGCAATCAATGGACAGTCTTCCTAATCTTAGCCCATGTGGCAGGAAAATGGGGGGAGGGGTGAGAGAGAGACATTCATACACCCTTCTGCCAATAAAATTAAAAAGGGAAGGGGTGGGGTTGTGCGCACAAGCCTTCTTTTGTAGCCCATAAAATAAAAAAGGGGAGTGGGTGGACTGGAGAGAGAAGCACACACACAACCTTCTTTTTTTTTCCAGCCCATAAATTAAAAAAAATAATAATAATAAGGAGGTGAGGGGAGGTACACACACAGCCTTGTTTTTTTCAGCCCGTAAAGATTAAAAAAGAAAGGGGGGAGGGGTGGTGAGGCGCACACACACACACACTCTTCTTCAGCCCATAAAATACATGTAAAAAGGGGACATAATGGAAATAAAATACACTGGAGGGGGGCAGAGCAAGATGGTCAAAAGAAGAGAGGCGTCATCAAGGGAAGCAAGAGGGAGATTTCGTAGGGGGGGAGGAAGCAAGCGAGGCCCAGAGAGGAGGGGGGCCATGGAAACAAGAAGCAATTTCCAAGGAGGTTGAAGAAAACAGGAGATGGAGTGTTCCTATCTAGTCCATTATACGGACTTTAGTTCACCCAAAACAAGAGCAAATGCTGATTATTTAAAAAATAAATGCGTGGTCTAAAGCTGTTCCAGTTGGATAGGCAGTGCCTTAAAAGGCGGAGGACAAAAGATTTTTTTCTTTTTTACTTATTTGATAGCTTTTTTAATTTATTTGAAAGCTTCCCATATCTAGATATAAATATCATGAAATAAAAATTGAACATCACTAAAACAGCTTAACAATTATTATAGCTGGTAGAAACTGCAGTTATCTCTGTATTTTGTGCTCATTTTTCTACACTGTCCTATATCATACAGATGGCAAAAACCTTTTTCTTGATCTTAACTGTTGCTGTAATCTGCCTTTGGGAGGCCTGGTGTTATAAAGATGAATTATACTGAAATTAAATGGAAGTAAGATTAAACTCTTCTTTCTTTGGGATACATGGAATCACATCTGTATCTGTTGTCTGTTTTGGTGACCCTTTACAAGGTGAAAACATCTCTGCATGAATACAGGCAGTGAGGGGGGGGGGGGGGGGTCCCTATAGCCAGCACCTCCAAATGACATAATGATTTAAAATGTAGAACAAATTAGTACTCTAACCAATTAAAATAATACTTCCTCTGTGTACATCCATGTGCTGCACAAGCCAGCACATTTAATATAAATGAGATTAAATAAAAATGCTACCAACAATAAAGAATGATGAGGATGCAGCAGCTCATAGGTTTGCTTGCTTTGTTTTCAGTGTACTAGATGACGGCTGCGTGGGGAAGGGGGAAACATAGACTAACAACTTAATTGGTTTCAACTTTTTGACGTCATCCCGTCTCCTGTGTTCTTCAACCTTCTTGATGTCGGACTTGAGGGGATAGGAGGAGGCAAGGGAAACAAGGAGTCTACATAGGTGGGGCAAACCTGGACAATATTTTGGAGAAGACTCAGACTGACACAATAAAGTGGAAAAAAATCTGAGACCAGCCCTATTAGGGGAAAAATGCCCAGACAACAAAGGTAGAAAAATATTATTTAATACATTTTTAAAGATTGTGTTATGTCCGTTTTGGAATATGTATATCTTTTCTGTTTGTATTTTGTAGAGTACAGGAGAAAATGCATTTCTGTTTCTCGTGTACTGATATTTCACTACTTATAGTGTCTAGCTTTCTTGGATAGAGGGGAGGGAGGTCAACATTTCAGTTTTTATGTATGTTTCTTGTGGTCTCCCTATTTTGTATCAGGTGAGGATCTATCCTTGTTCCTTATGAGCAACTAAGATGAAAGATTGTGCTAGCATGCTTGTGTAGGAATCTGTAATGGTACAGCCTGTTCTAGTTTCCCAGTAGTAGGTATATTGGTAAATATTTTTTCTATGGTAAGTTGTAAGTGGGATACACAGAACTGGAGGTGAAAGGTTTATATTGAATTACTATCCCAGGGTGGGTAACCTGTGATCTACCATTGAATTTTGTGCAACGTGTGAGACTATGGGAAGTATATACAGAAAAGGGCCCACACAAAAGTCATTAACCAGAGTTTTGGTGATTTTAGCCACTCAAGAAGTTTGCTTCCATCATTTTGGGAGTGTATGTTTCTTCATGTGCCTAGACCAATGATTCTTAACCAAGGAATTGTGTTGTAGACCAGCAGCATATAGAATCGTGGTTGAAGAGCACTGGTTTGCTGCTGAAACACAGCAGAGGGGTCAGCTCCAGTGGCCCCAGTGCTCCACTCTTCAGTCATGGTCCTGACAACACTAGCAGCAGGAGTGTGAGATCGATGGCAGTGGTAGGGGAGCACTCTTGAAGTCTTCTCCATAAAGTAGAAAATAGCACAGTGACACAGAGACCACAGGGTCCATACAAATGCTACATGTTGAATCCATTTCTACCCCTTCTGACACAAACTTCTTGTTGGTGTGGATATCAGAACTTCAGTGCACATGAAGTCCAAGAAGACCCTGCACTGCTTTTCCCTTGAAGCATATCATATGTGGACTTATTTAAAGAAATTGTTGTCTAGGTCTGTTTTGGTTGGTTCGGGATTCAACTTTATCATTCTAGAGTGTCCTTTTTTAAGGACTTTGTTTCGCACACTATTTTTTTGGTTAACTTTTTTCTGTTATTTTGTGTGGAGATTAGTTCTTCTTTCTTTTTCTGGAGTCTTGGTTATATTATAACCACACATCATCCCCCAAGTTTTGCTGACAGTATTCAACTTAACCAGTCAAAATGTCAAATTTTATAGCTTGTAATATCTTTCTCCTCCACCAGGGGAGTTACATGTGCTTGTGCTGTTTCCTGTGGTTTTCAGCTTGACTTACAGTAGTCCACTTTTGTGGTCACTTCAAAAACTTTGTATCTGAAGTTAATTAACATTTTAAACAATGAGTTCAAGAAATGCAAAAAAACTTTTTGGATGTGATGGAGTCAAACTTAAAGCTGACAAGGACCGCGAAAAAGAACTAGCTAAGTATTGGCACATAGATTAATTTTTTCATCGAGCTACCTCTCAACATGTTGGTGCTGCTATTCCTAATAATTGTGCAATTCAAGCACAAACTGATACTGCTGGTGACTCAAGTGAACTGAGCCTTGAATTTCCAACAGTCTCTGTAAACACTGAGTCGGAGAGCGAGACTCATAATGAAAATGAGGAAGAAGCAGCTCGGTCTATGAATTCCAACACATCCATTTCTGCTCAAAGTGGCACCGCTTATACTGTGGAGAACTGCCTGACAGCACTTTTTTTAAGATGATAGTGAAAATGAAGAAAGAATAGTAGAACCTAACTCTGATCCATATGACAGTGAAAATAAGGAAGAAGAGGAAACTACAGTTAGTACAGTGCTTTGTGAACTTATTGATACAAAGTGGACTTTCCAACAGATCCATATTTATTTTGAAATAAACCCATCGCACCTCCTCTGATACGAGCATTACTCCAAAAGGGTCCTTGTCAACTAGGACTGAAAAAGAACTTTGTTTCCTAAGGGCTAAGATAGGCGGCACTTTAGTATGTTATGGTACAAACAAAAACATGAGAAAAGTGGCCGTGAAAACGATAGCCAGTGGTTAGTGTATTCATCCAGATCAAATGCAATGTTTTGCTTCTATTTTTGGTTATTCTCAGGTGGTTCATGTTCAGATAACCGTACATGGAGCAATCTTGAAAATGGTTGCAAAAATTTTAACAAGAGCATTGACAAAATTGAAAAGCATGAAAAGTGCGAGAGTCATAGAAAAGTAAAGAGAGATTTCTTTCTTACTAGGTTTTGTCTGTTAAGAGGTAAAACTGTTCTTGCAAAACTTGTAGCTGCAGAAAAGAAAAAAAAAATAGAACAAAACAGAATGCTTGTGAAGCATATTATTGATGCAGTTTTATTCCTTGCAAAGCAAGGATTACCATTTCATGGTCATGAGCATGGAGGTTTGGGTGGTTGTAGAACGAATGAGGGGAAATTTTTGTAACTGATTAAATTGTTAGCTAAACACGATACACTTCTTAGCCAGCATTTGTTAATGGGTGATCGAAACGCAACATACCTAAGCCCTGATATACAAAATGATTCCCTTTCATCACAAGTTATAGCACTGATTGTCAATGAAATCAAGGCGTCAAAATATTTTGCTGTGATTGTTGACTCCACCATTGATATCAACTGAAAAGATCAGTTTTCATTATCATTACAGTATGTAACAAAAACTGGACTGGTGATTTTGTCAAACACTTTGTCCAGTTCATTGAATTGCCAGGAGCAAGTGCAGAAGACTTTTTTTTAATGTTCTCATATCTGCTATAAGTAACCTGGGGCTGTCAATAAGTACATGTTATAGCAAGCACCATGGCCGGTGAGATATCTGGTCTTCAAATGAGAGTTAAGGAAGTTTCTTCCTGTGCCCTTTTTACACATTGCTTTGCTCACAATCTAAATCTTGTTTTATTTGATTCTGTAAATTCAATTGTTCAGAATCGAATATTCTTTGGAACTTTAGAAAGTTTGTGTTCTTTTTTTTCTGGAAGCTTACCTCGCCTTTCAATCCTCAAAAAAGAGCAACGCAACCAAATTGAATTGTTTGCATTATCATTAAAGAAATTATCCAATATGAGATGGGCGAGTAGGAAATCAGCCACAGAAACAGCCATACAAAATTTGCCTGCTCTGGTTGTTGCCTTACAACATATTGTGGATGGAGAAATAAACAGCTAGCTGAAGGAAAAGGTATTCTTTCAACACTTCACACGTTCGAGTTTGTGGTCTTCCTTGTGTTTTGGGGAAAGCTACTACAAAAGACTTTTACACTGTCTGCATACTTACAGAAAAGTATCATTGACGTGTTGACAGCATCTCACTTGATCCAGCTTTATCAAACAGACTTAACTAACATGTGCAATGATTATGAAAATGAATTCAAAGAAATTGAACAGGAGACTACTGAGCTAGCACTAAAGTGTGGTGTAACTACACAGTATAAAGCACAGAAAGTACAAAAAAGGAAAAGGTTTCATGAGGAACTTGCTGATGATGAAGTGATTTCTGACGCTAGGAAGCATTTCTTAGTGGAGTCATATTTGGTCTCCTTGGACAGGGTTCTTACAAGTACCCAGGAGAGGTTCCAACATTTTCAGGAGGTGGCATCCAAATTTACTGTACTTGATCCTAAACATTTTGATTCTGAAGAGGCTGATGCCAGTTTACAGATACTCGCACACCAGTATGCTGCTGTTGTTGATGACACGAGTGTAATTCTGGAAGAATTCAGCTCCTTTAAAGGTTTGATGAAAGAATTCTCAGACACTACCCTAAACACAGCTAGTAGTAATGAGGAGAAAATTACCATAAGCACTGTACTCAAGTTCATGATCACTAATGACATGTGCTCAATATATCCAAACATTACACTATGCTAGATCTTTGTAACATTGCCCTTTAGCAGTTCTTCTGCAGAAAGGACTTTTAGCCGCCTAAAGCTGATAAAATCTTTTTTTGTGTTCTGTAATGAATGAGGAGAGGCTATCCAGCCTAGCTCTTCTGTCAATAGAGAGGGATCTTTCTGAGGCAATTGACTACAACACTGTGATTGATCATTTTGCCAAGATGAGGCCTAGGCGCAAAAGGCTTTGTTAAAGTTTGTTTACCTCATTCATTATAGTACCCCAAAATTATAGGCATAGCACGTAATAAAATCTACTATTGAATCTTGAACAGTACTTGGTCTGTCCAAGGAGACCAGATATGATCACCAAAGAATGCTCTGTTATACCGTTATGCTATGAGTTTAGCTGGTTGATCAGACTGGATGGACTGTACAAGTCTTTATCATCTTTCATCTACTGTGTTACGGCCTGATATTCAGAAAATAAGAAATGCTCCCTTGACCCTTATACCTTATCGTATGAGTTAAGTTTATCTGTTTGGGCAGACTGGATGGACTGTTCAAATCTTTGTCTGCTGTCATCTACTGTGTTAGGGCCATGCTCCTAATTCAGTTTGCTAAATTTGTGCCCTATTTTCAGCCATACTTAGGAGCATAACTTTTCAGCTGAAAATTCATCTTAATGAGCTTGAAAGTTATGCTAATAAATTTAGGCCTACCATTTGTTTGTCTAGATCAATGGTTCTCAATCAGTGTGTCAGGACACACTCGTATGTTCCAAGGAGGTGGAAAAGGTGTCGCCAAAAAACTTTGGTGTAGAAGGCAAGTTGTGTTTTCTTTACAGCCATCGGTGCCTGCAAGCTGGGATGACCAGCAATCTTATTTTATTATTATTTTATTTGTAGCATTTGTATCCCACATTTTCCTCAGGACAATAGGGAGCTAGTATTTTGTTTTCAAAAGAGGAGTAACATGATCCCAATGGCCTGCCTCTGACTTTATTCTGTCAGCGATATTTTGCACCAATTGTAACCTTTTTTTTTTTAATCATTTATTTATAATTTTTTCATTTTACAAGGATCACTTGCAAAACAGTAAAACAGAGATGATTGTATATTAAAACAATATTAGAAGAAAACAATCTCAACAAGATAAATGGATTTTATACAATCTTTCTCTTTCTTAGACCACAAAATAAATAGGGAGAGTGAAACAAGACAAGGAGATCAATTTAAGCAACAGCAAACAAAGAAAATGTGGTATTAACCCGATTATCCCCAGTTATTATTTATCTAAATCATTATTCCACATTGATCATCTGGTTGGTTTCTTCAAGACCATAACGGTGCATAGTCCATCAATTTCATTGGAAAGATACTTATTGTCCAATATTAGTGAAAGTAATACACCTAATTTCATTTTTTTCCCTTTTAAAACTAGAAATTGTTTAACAATATAAACCCTTGAATCTCCAATCCAATTTCCGCTGATTAAAGTAATCCCAGTTTCACAGGCTCCACTCCTTTTGAATTAATATATTAAGAGGAATCATTTCAGAGAAAAAAAAACATTAGGAGTCATACCCGGAACTCTTGGAAAACAACAATCTCGATATTAATCATCTGCAACAATATTCATTTTGTTCAAATTTTTTCTGGTCTTTTATCATTTTCAAATCTTAACCGTTTCCTACTTCAGTAGAACTTCATTTGCTGTATATTCTCAAAGGATTCGATTAGATTATCCATGTAGCTCATTAACAAGACTATATCTGAAGCAAAATCATTCTCTACCACCGTCAGGTCCTGGAGCACCCTCCAGATGACATTCAATGCAACCTCCACGGGAGCCAAAAATTCCAAGCTGATAACTCTTTAGGGTTTAAGAGTAGCACCGCCGACACGGGTTCAGCTGTAAACGACTTCCGTTTCAGCATACACTCCTGACTCACTCCTCCACTCCTTTGGGCATGGTGGTTAAATGATTTTTGAGCGATGAAGTTGCTTCCAGGTCCAAGAGCATCGACGCTCCTTCGTCGGCGCTAATCAAAGGACTCATCAACCCAGTCATCTATGGGCAGCTCGTCACACAGCGGTCCCCACACTTGCTGCACAGGGGACAAAACGCTGGTCATCGGCGGCTGACCCCCCATTGTCCCCTTCCTCTGTTAAGGCAACTGCAATGCAGAGAGGAAATTTCAAGTGAACAAAAACAACTTCAGAGGACAGCTGGGCCGTTGAGTGTATGAGCTTCAGGTCACCATCTTTCCCCTCTCCCTAATTTGGGACACTTTGTCTGGTTTCTCCTCAGAGGCCTGTCTGATATGGGTAACCCTTCAGCATAGCCCTCTGAGTCATTGAAACACGGAAGCCCCTCCACCACTTACAAGGTGGTGTCCCTTCGGAGGGGAATTGTAACCTTTTTAATTCAGTCAAATGAATGCCATAGAAAGGGGCATTATAATAGTCAAGGTGACTTAAAACTAAAGAAGGGAGCAAAATACGACAAGCTCTATTATCACAACAGCTGAAATAGAATTGTTCAGATTTGTAAAAAAAATGTATGTAATACAGTTCTTCTATATAGATTTGAAAGTTTTTTGTGTAGAACTGTTTAACAAGTGGATTTAATGTTTTATATATTTAGAGTACAATAGAGTCGTGGGTCAAAGAGAAAATGCCAAAGAAACCTGGGAGATGGTGGTTCTGGCGCAAGAGAGAAAGCATGGTCCAAAAGGTGAGTACATCAAGTTCTATTTCAAGCTTGGCACCTCCACTGTGGTGGAAGTTGTTATAGTGTCATATTCAGTGATTCTGAATTCCTGAAATGGAGAGAAGTTAATTCTTCAGAAAAGGCACACTAGTCAATTATATATTTTGTCAGAATGGAAAATTGAGCAGAAATGGAACATTTCTTTCACAAGTGTATTGCTGTGTTTTGTGTGGAGACTTGCTTTACTCTTTGTAGCTGCAGAAGTTGTCTAGACAATATGTCTTAATGCCTGTCAACTAGGATAGTGTCCCTTTCCCAGAGTGCTCTTTCTGCTAATATTGAGGGAAGAGGGGAGGAATAGTTAAGGAGGAAGGTCTAACAAGCTTCTGTAAAATACAGTAAGATGAAATTTTCTATACAAAAGGAAATTCAAAGAGACAGGGAGGGTGGTAAGAACTTGCATGGTAGAATGTTCTAAGAAAACATGAGAAAATACTGCTTTACTCTTGATAGATGCCTGAAATAGCATACTTACAGAGGTGTAAGGGTAAGCAACTAAAACTGACTGAGCACTATTGGGGGGGGGGGGGGGGTCAGCTGATAAAAGAAACCGTGGAGCCTTAAGTGTTTGCTCAGTCATGTAGAATGTTAGAGGGCTACTGAGGGAATGTTTGGTTGCATTATATTTCAAAGAAGGCTGGGGTAAACTGCCCAGTGGGTCCATGATTACCACCCTAACAGCAATAGAACAGCATCATCGGGCTTCCAAGAAGGGTAGGGTCCAGCCATCATCATAATCCTAACATTAAGGAGTGTGCCTGGGAGAGACAAGCAGAAATGTGAGGAAACAGGGTTGAGAGGTCTGGTAAAAGACATGGGGGGAGCTAGTGTTGGTTTAAGTATTGGAATGTATATATTCATTTACCCAAAGTTTTAGAGTACCAGAGAGGAAGACAACCAGGTAGACTGTAGAGGCCAATTGGTTTATATCTGCCATTTTCTATATTATTATAACAATACAATGGTCTATTATATGGTCCAGCTGCATTATCCCCTAATTCTGGAAAGATGTGCACTCATATTTGCAACTAGCATGCAAGTTTGTTCACTCAAGTGATTAGAATGCCAGTTGCTTATGTAATTAAATTTAATAACCTGATTGGTGCTAATGAGCAAAGGCTATAACTGGCACCAATCTGCACTAAGCGCATAACTGCCCTTAGTTGGTATTCTGTAAGTTACCCACTTAAACTCCAGACTGCACAACTTCAAGTTGGGTGAATCGGGGGTTGGCATGTCGGGCAGTTGTGTATGGGTTATAGAATACTAGTATTTACGCATTTAACTGCCTACAGTTAGTCTCGAGCATTTACACCAGCCATTGAGCTAGAGTAAGTGCTCTTGCTTAAAGTTAGGCTCACATATATGGGCTTACACTAGTATACTATAATGGCAGTTACATACAAAACTGCTGTTATGCAATTTGCATTTATCATACACTGACCTGGCGCTTAATTTTAGGTGATCTAAACTTCTTGTTTGAGGAATGTCCTACTGGCATGAATGTAAAAATTCTGATTTGAAGCATTTATCTAGAATAGAGTGCAAATATATTTGTATCCTATGTATAAATATGCAGAATTTTTACTTGCAGTTCTTTTGACTTTGAGTATGATTGATTTGTGAAAGAGAGAATCAAATTCAGTATGGCAATGCACAGAAATAAGTTAAAAGGCATTTTTTTGGACTAATTTGATTATCTTATACTTTTGAAAGCTAGTCAAGAAGCTGATCCAAAAAAAAGTATTGTCTTATTTTGTTAACCTTTATTCTTGTGCATTTAAATGGAATAACAAATATGACTATAAATGAAACTCTAGGATCAATTACAAATACTTTATTATATCTTAAATAGCATTATCTTATAGTACCCAGTGAAACCAATACAACAATGCTAAACACTAGTCATAGCCTAATTATGTGTATTTTGTTAGCCAGAGGTAACAGAAGGTAAAATGGATACAGAAGCAATGAGTGTCCCATCAGTAAGCACTAAAGAAGTCACAAGTGGCAGGTGAGTTTCACCATTTGTATTTAAATCCCCAGGGTTTTTTGTTTGTTTGTTTGTTTGTTTTTAATGGTGGCTTTAAAAAAAATCTCTACTGAATTCACTATGGCAACCCTGATCCAACCTTGACACTGGTGTTTTGCCTTAATCATCTCAAGACTGGATAAAGTTTCTTCCAAATGTAGAAGCTGAAGAGGCAGACTCTAACAATCAGTGAGAGCAGAAGAACAAAGAGCTGAATATTGACACAAACAGAAGCAAATGGCTAAAAATTAGTTTATTGTAAGAAACATAAACATACAGTAGAAAATAACTACAGGTAAAGGCCATACGGCCTATCCAGCCTGCCCATCCATATCATGCACTATCTCTTCCTCCCCCTAAGAGATCCCACATGCCTTCATCAGGGGCTGTACTGGTTGCTTTAAAGTCCTTATATGCTACAGATGCTCCGCTCTGCCATTTTCTAAATGGGAGCAGAGCACCTGTAGCATATAAGGACTTTACAACAAACAGTACAGCCCCTGACAAAGCTCAGAAGGGGAATGACATGGTGGCCCTGTCAGGCTTTCCTTGAAAGATAAGTGCTGTACAGTCTGTGTCCTTTTAAATAACACAGATGGAATGACATTGAAATAAATATAATTGAAACAAAGAAATGATAAAAATAGAGAAGTATACATGCAGCCCAACTTGGCAAATATTTCTGAGGCCTTTTCTCCTCTTAAAAATATAAAATAAGAAGTTAAGCCTTTTCTTGAAGGTTTGGTTTGCCTGGCAACACATTTGCCCTTATGAGTTTTAGTTGTCCTATGCATTTATGCCATTTAAATGTCTGCCATATTTCCCCTCTCTCATCTTTCTTCCAACGTAAACATATTGAGGTTGTGATTCTGTCTTTCTGTGCTTTATGGTGAAGACCACTGACCATTTTAGTAGCCATCCTCTGGACAACTCATCCTGGATATATCTTTTTGAAGGTGCAGCCTCCAGAACTGCACACAGTACTCTAAATGGGGTCTCACCAGAGACTTGTACAGAGGCACTATCAACTCCTTTTTCATGCCTGGCCACATTTTGGCAATTACCTGCGTCAGAGGTAAATTAGTATTTCAATTTGCACTATTTTATTGAGTGGGTTTGCAGTGTGGAAGAATGGAACAATTCAATAGTTGCACTTCTGACTTTTGTGCCTATTTGTTAATTTCAAATGTTAGAGGACATATAGCTTTGATTAGCTACACTACAGACCCATCTGACTAGACAATTGTGTAAGTGGAAGCTGAAATACTACTTTACCCCCGATAAGGATTTTCTTTCTTAACAATAAATCAATTTTTAGCCATACTTGCTTCTGTTGCTTGTGTCAATATTATGCTCTTTTTTTTTTTTTCCATCTGCAAAGTTTCTTACAGTTCAACATTTTACACACAAGAGTATGGATGTGATGCCTGTCCAGACTGGAAACCAAACTATTAGGAAATGCTCTATTTTCCATTGCCCTCACAGCCTCTGTACTAAATAACCTATCACAAACTTGGCTTCTTTTTGTTTCTTGGGAAATTGTCTTATGTTTGTCAAATGAATATAACTGTACAGTATGTATACAATATAAGGAGAAATATCTAGACTAATGCACAGGGTCAGATTAACTTCCATTTAGTATAAATGTGATCTTTGGGTAGCACTAGAGAGGCTGCTTAGAGCATTCGCTTTCTCCTGTGCTAACAGAAAATCATTTTAAAAAAAACCCATCATTTTCTTAATTTTCCTCATACTTACCCTCAATAAGTTCCAATATGTCCTCGAACAAATCTGGAAAGATAGATGCAAACTTGACAATTCCTCGAAACAAAAAAACTAAAACACGATCCTCTGACCCCAGAAGAAAAATAGTACCTTGCGGATGTTTGTCCTCTGCAGACAGAATGGTGGAGGAACTGAGAGCCCTACACAATTTCACATCTAAACATTTTGAAGCAACCTACAAAGTAAAATCGGAAATAGCTGCAATCTCTGCCTCACTTTCACAATTACAAATTAGAAAGGAAAAAAAATAGAACTGCATTTGGCACATTTGACACAAACTTTAAGTCAACTTCAAATCAATACACAAAACATTTTAAAAACTGGAGGAGGAATTTGAGGACTTCAGAAACCGCAGAAATAGTATTTGTACATCCTGGGCTTAAAAGAAGGATCTGAAGGTACAGAACTGTCTGAGTTTCTTACTGATCTCTTACCTAAGCTTATAAATCTCAACTTAAATAGCCCTTCGAGATTGAGTGGGCCTACCATTCACCGTCTAGGCTGAGGCTGAATGCAGCTTATCTATGACCCATTATCGCAAAATTCCTTCAATATAATCAAACTCTACAAATATTAACATCAGCAAAGGCTACACCTACTTTACAATATGATGGCAAAAAGATCCTTATTGTCCTGGATTTAGCAAAGTCAACAGCTTACTGGAGATAATTCGTTTGGATCCCAGATTGCATTTGAAAGCTGCCTTAAAAATATTCCGCCCTATCCACTGTTCTAGGCAGAGGAGTAGCCTAGTGGTTAGTGCAGTGGACTTTGATCCTGGGGAACCGAGTTCGATTCCCACTGCAGCTCCTTGTGACTCTGGGCAAGTCACTTAACCCTCCATTGCCCCTATTACAAAATAAGTACCTGAATATATGTAAACCACTTTGAATGTAGTTGCAAAAACCTCAGAAAGGTGGTATATCAAGTCCCATTTCCCTTTCTCTTTACATGCATAAAAAAAATCACATTACACAAATATACTGTATACAGGTTATACACAGACACAAACAACTTTCTGATATCTATTATTCAAATATTACTACAAGTAATACATTTCATGTGGCTGTTTTTCATACAAAACAAGCTAGAATTACCCATATGCTTCTATTCTTTTAAAATCTGTCAGGGTTTTGGTTTCTCTGATTCGTTGTGGGATTTTGTTCTACAATATTGAAGACTAGTAAAAAAGGCCCGTTTCGTACAGAAATGAAACGGGCGCTAGCAAAGGTTTCCTCGGAGTGTGTATGTTTGAGAGAGTGAGTGTGTGACAGAGAGTGAATGTGCGCGCGCGTGTGTGTGTGTGTGACAGAGGGAGAGTGAGACTGGGTGCGAGTGTGTGGCTGAGAATGAGAGTATGTGCCAGGGTCCCCCCCCCCCCCCCCCCCCGGTCTGTCTCCCAGTTGCAGTTGCAGGGGGGATTCCCCCCTCCCTGCCAGTTCCAGGGGGATTCCCCCCGTCCCTTTTTCCCAGTTGCAGGGTCCCTCCTCCCAGTTGCAGGGTCTGTCTGTGTCCCCTCTCCTTTTGTCCTCAATTTAAAAACGACAATGTGAAGCAGCAGCTCCTAGGTTTGCTTGTTTGTGAGTGTATAGCAATGACGGCTGCGTGGGGGAGTTGAAACATAGATTAACCAATGGGCTTCCTTCCTTACCATACACTTGGTTGGGTCACTTCCACTCCTGTGTATTAAACGTCCTGAAGCATGTCATAGGTTTGCTTCTTTTGTTTTCAGTGAATGGGATGACGGCTGCGCTGGAGTCGTAGCCAGTGCTGTTTCCTCCCCCCCTCCCCCCGCTTCCGAGTTGCCAGTGGTCCTCGACCCCGAGCCCCCACCCGCCTCCTGCACATTGGACACTCGCCGCAGCCATTTGGTCGCCGTGTTGCCGCCCTCCCTCTTCGTCCTGTGCGAGAGTGTGAACCTGGCCTCTCTCCTGCTTTCGGCTACTGATTGGGTCCTTGAATGTGCTCCGCCCTCAACGTCATTACGTTTGACGCGAGGGCGGGGCCCACATCTGCTGCTACAGAGCTTCGAACAAACGAACTGGCTTCATTGACGTCAGTGGTCAATGGAACGTTGAGAGTGCTTTTTATGTGCAGATGGGGCGTGGCCTAGGGCGCAGATGGGCGTGGCTGAGTGCGGGAGTCCGAATAGCCTAGGTCAGGAGCCACAGTTGGAGAGAGGTGAGCTTCAGAACGTCTGAGGGGGATTCAGAATGTCTGAGGGGGATTTTATTTATATAGATTCTACTTCTATATTCCTCCAATTTAATCATGATGTTACTTCAAACAGGCATTGTTCACCAGATCTTAGTAATTGTTTAGGCTAATGCAAATATAATTTCAGTATTGGTGCAAGAGGCACAGCTTATGCAAAACCTTGAACATCAGACATAAAACTGAATTTAATTCTTTGTGCAATTGCTAACCAATGTTGCTCTCTTAAAAGTGGAGTAATGTGTTCAGATCTAGATGTTCCTACCAACACCCTTGCAACCATATTTTGTGCAACTTGCAAGATTTGCAACTGAGTCTTTTTTTTTAGATTAATGATTAGACCATTACAGTAATCAAAATGTGGGGTAACAATACTCTGAATTACTTTTCTAAAATTATCTTGTTTTAGAAACTTTTTAAGACTTGTAAATACATGTAATTTCCAGAAAACATCTTTAATCATTTTCTTTCCATGTCATTTTAAGTTCAGAGCAGAGTCTATTATCACTCCCAAATTTCAAATATAAGGAAGGCTTGATATCATGTCATAATTAAGTATGACGGCTGCCTCCTATATATCAGTCTGGTGATAATACTCCATTTTTTTAGCATTTCCAGATGCTACTACTCAGTGTCAGCACTATAGGGAGAATTCCTGCAATTCTTACTACAAATGTTCAATTCATTTCACGATAAGAAATGCATATTTTATGTGTTTTACTTCATTATCTGTTTATAATTTTTCATCTTATTTTAATATATTTGGTAAGATGTTTTAGCACGTGTTTCATAGAGTGCATCTCAAGAAGCCATCATTTTCATGCTTCTCTACCCAATGTTTTTGTTAAGAAAGGCTGAATTGTTCTTGTTTCCAACTGTTGGTTTTCTAATGAGGCAATATGGGTCTTTTGTGTACTATCTAATTAGTTTACAGCTGCATTGGAATTTAATCTGTCCTTATGATAATGGCTAACTTGTCAATTCTAAAATTAATCTTGTGTGTCGGAATGTTTGACTTGACATCATGTTAAGCAAAAAATAAAAATAATGCTAGCCCTGAAAAAAAATGAACCCATCTGTTATTTTGGCAAGAAATGCATATCTCCGATGCCAAAATGCTCTTACACAGTGTTAACATTATGCAGAACAAATAGTGTAATAATTTTATTTCAAAAAACTTGAGTGCACAGATATTAGCAGAACAAAATGATCTGGATGGTATTGTAGATGGTTTGTTGTTAACGTAGGTATTCAAGGTCGTTAAAGTAGGTATTCAAGGTCAAGAATTGCTTTTATTTAACCATAAATTTTATTACAACATTTTTAACAAAATACTAGATTATGAAACCCTCCCCCTTATGTTGGCAAGAGACTTCAATATGCCTCTCGACCCGTGGCTTGATAAGCAATCTTAAGCTAAGATTCAACCATATAAAGCTCTTAGTACACTTACCTCATTTATGGCTAAGTGTAACTTGACTGAACCATGGAGATTTCAACACCCTGACAGCAGAGAATTCACATACTTTTCCATACCACATCAAAGTTATTCTAGACTTGATTACTTCCTTATTTCAAATAATCTCATAGATAATGTATTAGCTACTAATACCCATTCCATAACTATTTCTGATCATGTTCTAATATTTTTATTGCAAATTTCCTCTTATAGTCCTATATGCAGACAAAATACCCACATTTTTGCAGATGAAGATAGAAACTTTTATAAGGTCTTTCTTTGACACTAATTGCACTGAATAAATAGTACAATACTATGGGAAGCATTTAGAGTTTCTTTTCGAGGTGGATTAATATCACTTAGAGGCGTATTTTCAAAGCACTTACACTTACAAAGTTACATAGTAACCTATGGAACTTTGTAAGTCTAAGTGCTTTGAAAATGAGCCCCATAGTAGCTATATAAATAAAATGTTCAGCTAATTGATCTGGAGAAGCAAATCTCTAGAAGCTCAAGCAAATCTCTAGAAGCTCAACATATCAGTACTAATGATAATATAATACTTACTAAATGATACCAACTTAAATATAATTATAACGAAATATTAAGTATGAGAGCCAGAGGCGTAGCCGAACCTCGATTGTAGGGGGAAACCTGAGAACAAAGTGTGTGGGGGGGGGGCATTCTTCCCTGCCTACCTGCCCCTTTCTACCCTGCTGCAACCTCACATACTACTACTACTACTACTACTATTTAACATTTCTAGAGCGCTACAAAGTGTACGCAGCGCTGTACAAACACAGAAGAAAGACAGTCCCTGCTCAAAGAGCTTACAATCTAATAGACAAAAAGTAAAGCATTTAAATTTAAAATATTTAAGCAGTCAAGCACAAGAGAACAGTCACAGAAGGACAGAAGATGTTGAAGGGTGGTCAGTGTGATTAGGTGTAACTCTGGTTGGAGTAGTGGGAGAAGGTGATAGAAGAATAGAAATGGGTGAGGTAAAGTAATGAGTGGGTTGATAGGGAGGTTATATAAGACATGTCACTCTAGGGGTGGGTGGGTAGAGGGGTAGGGTGGGTGGAAGCAGGAGAAGGTATTCTCTGCAGCCTATCTGTGAGATGGAAAATGCTCTCTGAAGCTGCTGCTATAAGTTGTTAGTTTTCTCTCCCTGAAAGAGATCCAAGCCACACCCACGAAGTTCAAACTGTCAGTGGGGAGGGTGAGGGGAGGAAATGGCAGTGCTGGCGTGGGTCCCCAAGCCCTGCCAGCAGAAGCCTTCCTGTGGTGATATTCTGTGCCATGCTGCCTGCCCTGATTTCCTGCTCTGGCATGCATGCTGAGTTTTAGTGAAATTAAGAATGCGCAAAGCTCACACATGCTCAACTTTATTAAAACCTAGCATGTGCACAGGGGAGGGGGAAGCAGGGCAGGCAGCACAGTGATGAATATTTTTATTTTATTTTTGTTACATTTGTACCCCGCGCTTTCCCACTCATGGCAGGCTCAATGCGGCAGGCAATGGAGGGTTAAGTGACTTGCCCAGAGTCACAAGGAGCTGCCTGTGCTTGGAATCGAACTCAGTTCCCCAGGACCAAAGTCCACCACCCTAACCACTAGGCCACTCCTCCAGTCCACTGCAGGACAGCTGCTGGCGTGGCTTGGGGACCCCTGCCAGCCAGACGTTGGGGACCCAAACCCAAATTGGCGGGGCAAGGCCCCCTATTGCTATACCAGTGATGAGCGCTAATCAAGTATTATATTTTTAAATATTGTTACAATGCAGCAAACAATAAAAGTAGCAGTTCTTTGGCAAATTCTTAAACAAGGAAAAAGGACAAAGACTCACATTTTAGCTTTAAAAAGTACTACAGGATCTTTAATTTTTAACACTAAGGAAATTTCAAAGATTTTCCAATAATATTGTTCTAAATTATATGCCTCTGAATTACTTCACAATTCCAATGCAGTTGAACAGTTTCTGTCATCATTAACCAGATCATTATGGTCTTGACAAGATAACACAATCTTAAAATGTACTATTTATTATTATTATTTATTTATTTATTGCATTTGTACCCCACATTTTCCCACCTATTTGCAGGCTCAATGTGGCTTACAGAGTGTTGTTATGACATAGTCATGAGAGGATCTTAGATACATTCGGTGGTAAGCCGAAGATATTAGAAGATAGAGTAGGGGGTGTTAGGGTGGTGTAGGAGGTGTATTTATATGATTGGGTGGGTTGCAGTGGTGTGCTGGAGCAGGCTCTCACAGGCTCGCAAGAGCCGGTTGTTAAGTTTTTAAGAATTTTGGGAGCCGGTTGTTAAAGTACGGCCCTCCATGGCTACTTTAACAACTGGCTCCCAAAATGTGGGCTTGGGCCCCCTGCTGAATTCTCTTACTTTGCTGGTGGGGATGCTGAGCCCTGCCAGCCAAGTAAATAGACTGCTGCTGCTCCCAGCTCCTTGTTTCCAGCTCTGAGCAACAGGCTGGGACTTCTCGAGCATGTGTGAGAAGTTTCAGCATGCTGCTCAGAGCAAGACGTTGGGAGTGGTGGCAGACCATTTATTGGCTGCCAGCAAAGGTATGCCTAGCGTGCCCGCACGAAGGGAGGGAGGAGAGAGAGGCAAGTGTTGCCCCCCCTCCCTCCACCCGGCCACCCCTGGCCCAACTGCAGAGCTGGCTACGTCCGGAGAAAGAGCCTGTTGTTAAAAATTTACCAGCACACCCCTGGTGGGTTGTGTGGTGATTTGTGTCTTTAAGGGTTCTTTTTGTAGGCTCTATTGAAGAGATGTGTCTTCAAAGATTTGCGAAAGTTGCTTAGATTGTCTATAGTTTTTAGGGGGGGGGGGGGGGGGGGGGTAGCGCATTCCATAGCTGTGTACTTCTGAAAGAGAAGGTAGTGGCGTATGCCTACTTATATTTAAGTCCTTTACAACTGGGGAAGTTCAGATTGAGGAATTTCTGGGCTGATCTCTTGGCGTTTCTGGGCGGTAGGTCCACTAGGTTTAACATATAAAGTGGGGCATCTGCGTGAATGATCTTGTGTACGGTCGTGCATATCTTGAATTCGATGCGTTCTTTGAGTGGTAGCCAGTGAAGTTTTTATCTTAAGGGTTTTGCACTTTCGTATTTGGTCTTTTCCAAATATGAGTCTTGCTGCGGTATTTTGGGCTGTTTGGAGTTTCTTAATAGTCTATTCTTTGCAGCCAGCGTACAGAGTGTTACAGTAGTCCAGGTGACTTATTACCATAGATTGTACCAAGGTACGGAAAATGTTTCTTGGGAAGAAAGGCTTAACTCTTTTGAGTTTCCACATCAAGTAGAACTTCTTTTTTGTCGTGTTCTTCACGTGGGTATCGAGTGAGGTTTCGGTCGATGGTAACTCCAAGAATCTTCAGGTTTTCTGAAATAGGAAGAGTGCAGTATGGTGTGGTTATAGTGGAGTAGTTGTTTGTGTTGTATTGAGAAGTGAGTACTAGGCATTGAGTTTTTTTCTGCATTGAGTTTTAGCTGGAATGAATCTGCCCAGGTGTGCATGGTTCTGAAGCTTTGGTTGATCTAGTTGGTGATTTCGTTTAGATTATGTTTGAACAGGATGTAGATCGTGACATCGTCTGCATATATGTAAGGATTAAGGTTTTGATTGGCTAATAGTTTGGCTAGTGGTATCATCATTAGGTTGAAGATAGTTGGTGAGAGGGGGGATCCTTGAGGAACTCCGCATTCTGGTGTCCATGGAGGTGATCTTTCGGCGTCCGTTATTACTTGGTAGGATCTGGTGGTGAGGAATCCCTCGAACCATTTGAGGACTGGGCCTCCGACTCAGAAGTATCCTAGTATATGAAGTAATGTTCCATGATCAACCATGTCGAAGGCGCTTGACATGTCAAATTGTAGTATGAGTATGTTCTTACCAGTTGCAATTGTTTTTTTGAATGAGTTTATTGCCGCCATTAGTAAAGTTTCGGTGCTGTGATTTGATCGAAATCCTGATTGTGACTCATGTAGAATTGAGTGTTTAGTCAGATATTCAGTGAGTTGTTTCGTAACTATGCCCTCCATTATTTTGGTTATGAGCGGAATAGATGCAACTGGTCGATAATTAGGTCCAAAGAACAGATTCTTACAGCTATCCAGACTTTAAATTTAAGGAAGGCTCCTGACCCAGATGGCCTTACTATAGAATTCTACAAACTTATCAAGAGAGAACTCCTTCCCTGGTTATATAAACATATTTGACTCTAGAGAATAACAATAATATCCCCCTAATCGTTTCTCAGATGCCATTATCACAATTCTTTCAAAACCCAATAAAGATCCATGTCTAGTACAAAACTGTAGACCTGTTTCTCAGCTAAATGTTGGCTACAACATTTACATAAATATCAAACAGATTAAACAAAATAGTCGTACATCCCAATCAAGTTGGCTTCATGCCTAAAAGATTGAAAACAGACAATGCAAAACTCTTCCACCAGATTTCAAAATTGGCTAAATCTAAGACTAGGCCATATTTGCTTTTTCCATTTGACCCCATCTTTTTTTATATAATAGAATGTTTTGAAGCTGACCGTTTATTTACACAAAAAGAACGCTTCTTATTCCAACCCTACTGCTCACATTTTAATGAACAATTCTGTCATATTCTTTCGAACTGAACCATGGCTTCCCTTTGTCACCATATTTTTTTAATTTATCTTTTGAGCCATTACTAATTTCTGTATGAAATCTTGATGACATACAAGGTATAAAGATACAAGACTTAGAAATGAAATTATCAGTTTATACTAATGGCCATGCTTTATTTGTATAATCCAAAAGACTCCATTCCTATTGTCTTAACTGAAAAATTTTCAGTTTTTTCGTGCTGTAAAGTTAACATTCATAAACCTGAGATGTTGCATCCTGAATCAGCTACTAGCCTCTTTCTAGTATGGTCTTCGAAAAAATACGATATCTTGGTATAGACTTGTACTCTAGTCTCTCTGATACAATAGACTTGGAGGGGCATTTTCGAAAGAAACATCCAAGTTGCGATTTGGACGTCTTTGCAAAACGTCGCAATCCGGGGGCGTGGAAAACCGTATTTTTGAAACAAGATGGACATCCATCTTTCGTTTCGAAAATACCACCAGAGACGCCCAAATCCAAGGATGTCCTTAAATTTGGACGTCCTAGATTTGGATGCCCCTAGACATGAATGTCTTTGACTTTCGGCGATTTTTGAAACCAAAGACGTCCATGTCAAAAACGTCCAAATGCAAGCCACTTGGACGTGGGAGGAGCCAGCATTTCTAGTGCACTGGTCCCCTTGACATGCCAGGACACCAGTCAGGCTCCCTAGGGGGCACTGCAATGGACTTCATAAAATGCGCCCAGGAACATAGCTCCCTTACCTTGTGTGCTGAGCCCCCCCCCCCCCCCCCCACCCACTACCCACAACTGTACACCACTACCAAAGCCCTTACGGGTGAAGGGGGACACCTATATATGGGTACAGTGGGTTTGTGGTGGGTTTTGGAGAGCTTGCTGTTTCCTCCACAAACATAACAGGTGGGGGGGAGGGGGTATGGGCCTGGGTCAGCCTGTCTGAAGTGCATTGCAGTACCCACTAAAACTGCTCCAGGGACTTTCATGCGCTGTCATGGACCTGAGTATGACATCTGAGGCTGGCATGAAATATTTTGAAAGATGTTTTTTGAGGGTGGGGGAGGGGGTTAGTGACCACTGGGGGAGTAACGGGAGGTCATCCCCGATTCCCTCCGGTGGTCATATCGTCACTTCGGGCACCTTTTTGTGCCTTATTCGTTAAAAAAAAAAACACGTCCAGGTGAAAACATCCAAGTGTTCGTCAGGGACGTTCTTGCTTTTTTCGATTATGGGTCAAAGATGGCCAAGTGTTAGGCACACCCAAGTCCCACCTTTGCTACGCCTCCGACATTCCCCCTTGAAATTTGGACATCCTTGCGACGGACTGCAGTTGCAGACGTCCAAATTCGTGTTTCGATTATACTGATATGGACATCTCTGTGAGAAGGATGTCCATCTTCCAATTTATGTCGAAGGATAGATGTCCTCTTTCGAAAATGAGCCTGTTGGTATTCTATGTCTCATTTGGTTCTCATTTTTATTACTGTTGTTCCAAAAATTTTGTATTATTTATTTAGCTTTTTGTACTAAAAAATAAAAACAATTTTTTTTCAATGAAAAATTTTCCTGGACTAAGAAACAATGAAGTGATCATCAAAAGTGCTACTGATTTTTTTTTTTTAAGCAGATAAATGTATAAGAATGAAACTGGTTATAGAACAACTTAAAAAAACTTAAAAATCTCCCATCAGGTTATACTCACATTTAGCTCCAGTTGCATGGACTTGAAAAGGCATTACACCACGGGGGGGAGGTAAGCCGTTTGTGGCAGGAAGAGCAGAGCAGCATGAAAGCGCTTGTACCCTGTTAAGTACTTTCTCTCTCTCACCCGTTTCTACCTAATAGAGGTCAGGGAAGCCACACTGGCTTGGCTTCAAATCCTGTGAGTTTCTACCCCACCATTGTCAACCCTGGTATCAGGAGCCCAAAGAGACACTTCTGCGATCAAATGCAGTTTACCTCTGAAGGAGTGGGTTCTTCCTTTATGGGCAGCTTTTGAAATGATGAAGAGGGAAATGAGTGTTGTAGATTAGCTACAATTGACTAGCCAGGAGTATTGCGAGTAAGCTACTCTGGTTCTTTTTTTTATGGCTTTCTGATTTGATTTGCTATTTCTGCTCCTCCTCCTGATGTCCCCTATTACTGCAAACATGTCACACTGAATAGTTTCTGATCTTTAAATAAAATGTAATATTAGAGAATCTGAGTAAACACAGTTTTTAAATTATTAGATCATTTATTTGAGGAACCAAGTTATCCAAAACTCATGTGAAAAAGTGCCCCTCAAACTTACTAACTGGTTGCACCTCCTTAAGCAGCAGTAATTACAACAAACACTTCCTGTAATTTGATATATCTTAATCCACTCATCTTTATGGAACTGCTTTAATCCAGACACATTTTATAGGTTTTCATGCATGAACTGCTTGTTTCAGGTCCTGCCACAGCACATCTGTTGGGTTCAGATCAGGACTCGGCCAGCCCAAAATTTTAATTTTGTTTCTCCTCAGCCATTCAGATAATACCTTGCTTTTGAGTTTTGGATCATTGTCTTGCTGCATGACTCAGTTGTGCTTCAGTTCACAGTCAGATGACCAGATATTTTCCTGAATTTTCTGGTACAATGTAGAATTTGTGGTTCTTTCAATGATGGCAAGTTTTCCAGGTCCTGATGCAGCAAAGCCACCCCTACACCGTCACACTACCACGATCATGTTTGTATGATTTTATTGTGGAATGCTGTCTTTGCTTTACACCAGACACAATGAGACCTATGTAGTCCAAAGAATTCAATTTTTGATCCTCTGTCCATAGAACAAAAAGGCGTGCAGATCATCCAGGTATGCTTTTGCAAATGTGAGACGAACATTTGATGCTACTTTTTGGATAGAAGTGCTTTCCCTCTTGCTACTCTCCCATAAAATCCAATTTTTGTCCAGTCCCTTTCTTATTGTGGCATCATTAATACTAACCTTAACTGAGGCTAGAGAGGCCTGCATTTTTTGGAGGATGATCTGGGATGTCTTATGATTTCTCGGATGAGTTGTCCCTGCAATCTTTGAGTAATTTTGACAGGTTATCCACTCCCAGAACTTAAGACATGGCTTTGTAACTCTTTCTAGACTGATATATTTCAACAGAGTTTCTGGAATTTCCTTTGCGGCATAGTGTTCTTTTAGAAACTTTGTGGAGATTACATAACTCTCATGGTAAGGTACAATGTATAGTGAGGGAGGCATAGATTCAAAAGGGCTGGCTGTGTTCAATCAGCTGAATCTTAATTAGCATAAGAACATAAGAATAGCCATACTGGGTCAAGACCAATGGTCCATCTAGCCTAGTATCCTGTTTCCAACAGTGGCCAATCCAGGTCACAAGTACCTGCAGAAACCCAAATAGTAGCAACATTCCATTCAGTGGCTTCCTCATGTCTGTCTCAATAGCAGACTATGGACTTTTCTTTTTTTTTTTTTTTTTTTAACGCAAATACTTTAACTGCTGTTGCCACATCCTCCGGCAGTGAGTTTCAGAGCTTAACTGTTCATTGAGTGAAAAAATGTTTCCTCCTATTTGTTTTAAAAGTATTTCCATGCAACTTCAATGACTGTCCCCTTGTCTTTGTACTTTTTGAAAGAGTAAAAAATCGATTCACTTCTACACCATTCTGGATTTTGTAGACCTCAATTATATCTCCCCTCAGCTGCCTCTTTTCCAAGCTGAAGAGCTTTAACCTCTTTAGCTTTTCCTCATATGAGAGGCGTTCCATCACCTTCATTATTTTGGTCGCTCTTCTTTGAACCTTTTCAATTCCACTATATCATTTTTCAGATATGGAGACCAGAACTGAACACAATATTCAAGGAGAGATCGCACCATGGAACAATACAGAGGCATTATAGTATTTTTGGTCTTATTTATCATCCCTTTCTTAATAATTCCTAGTATCCTGTTTGCTTTTTTGGCTGCAGCCACACACACTGGGCAGATGATTTCAAAGTATTGTCTACAATGACACCTAGATCTTCTTTTTCTTGAGTGCTGACCCCCAAAGTGGACTGTAGCTCAGATAACTATGATTTGGGTTAATCTTCCCAATGTGCACCACTTTGCATTTGTCCACATTGAATTTCATCTTCTATTGGATGCCCAGTCTTCCAGTTTCCTAAGGTCTTCCTGCAATTTTTCACAGTCCGCATGTATTTTAACAACCTTGAATATTTTGTGTCATCTGCAAGTTTAATCACCTCACTTGCAATTCCATTTTCTAGATCATTTATAATTATCTGTACCAGTCTCAGTACAGATCCCTGCAGCATTCCACTATTAGCCCTCCATTGAGAGAAATAGCCATTTAACCCTACCCACTGTTTTCTGTCCAATAACCAATTCCTAGTCCACAACAGAACATTTCCTTCTATCCCATGACTCTAATTTTCACAGGAGTCTCTCATGAGGTACTTTTGTCAAAAGCTTTCTGAAAATCTAGATGCAGTACATTAACAGGCTTATATTTATCAACATGTTTATTCACACCTTCAAAGAAATGAAGCAAATTGGTGAGGCAAGACAAAAGTACAAAGACTAAAGGGCACTCAAATTTCATGGAAATACTTTTAAAACAAATAGGAGGAAATATTTTTTCACTCAACGAATAGTTAAGTTCTGGAACTCTTTATCGGAGGATGTGGTAACATTGATTAGTGTATCTGGGTTTAAAAAAGGTTTGGACACATTCCTGGAGGAAAAGTCCATAGTTTGCTATTGAGACAAACATAGGGAAGTAACTGCTTGCCCCAGCATTGGTAGCATGGAATGCTTTCTACTGATTGGGTTTCTGACAGGTACTTGTGACCTTTCTTGGCTACTGTTTGGAAACAGGATACTGGGCTAGATGGATCCATTGGTCTGACCCAGTATGGCTACTCTTATGTTCTTATGAATCCATGCTGACTCTGCCCCATTGAACAATGTTTATCTATATGTTCAGTAATTTTATTCTTTATAATAGTTTCCACTATTTTACCCGGCACTGACAGCAGACTTACTGGTCTGTAATTTCCCGAAACACCCCAGAACCCTTTCTAAAAATCAGCATTACATTGACCACCCTTCAATCTTCAAGTACTATAGATGTTTTTAATGAAAGGTTACAGATAGTAACAGCATATGAGCAATTTCATGTTTGAGTTCTTTCAGTACCCTCTGATGCATGCCATGAAATCCAGATGACTTACTACTCTAGAATATTTTAGATTTGGCTCAGTACATCTTCCAGGTTCACCAAGATTTCTTTCAGTTCCTCCACATCGTCAGTTGGTTGGATAATGTGTTCCTGAAATAAATGATGTAATATTTTAAAAACTGTTTTTATTCATTTTCCCTTTGATATCATATTTTTGTTTACAGATCAGAAACCACTGAGTGTGACACGTACTGTAATAGGGGAAATCAGGAGGGAGGCAACAACCTTTTTTTACATCACTAATTTGAAGATAGCTATTTGTATGGCCAGCCTTCTCAGGATATCTTTACCCAGACAATGCTGAATGTCAGCGCTGTCCATATATGTTAACCAAACATTCCCCTCTTCCCTTGTACTTTTAACTGGTTCTATTTTGTTTGGTTGCCATTTTAAAATTCTAAGATTTGTTCACATAGCTCTTGAAATTAGCAGACAGATTTTTGAGATATAAGTGTGTATATGTGAAAAGAACAGGATAATTGGAAATGGAATGGAAAGGATTCCATTGTTGGCTTGATTGCTATGCTAGAGACTGACACTAGTAGTTCTCCCAAGTGGTGGTCACCTGTGCTGACCAGTCCCCACATTGCACCGTTTTATCAATATCAATAATATACTTATAGACTGCTGTTTCCACCAAAATACGTTCAATGTGATACACAATCAGACATTAAAAATTTAAAACACAGTGATCAATTCAAGATCCAGAAAAATTTCCCCAAAATACATAATGTAACAAAAACTTACAAAACATACAGTTATATTTCTTCAAATAGCCAAACTTTAGCTTTTGAAATTTCAAATAATTTCACTCTAATCTTAAATGAAGAGGGAAAGCGTTCCAAAGAAACACACCCTTGATGGAAAATAGTCTTTGCTACACTAAGGAAATGAATTTTTCTAAGGGAAGGGGGGGAGGTGAAGGACCAAATTACATAACCGAGATGAATACCTGTTTAAAGGGACAAGAACAATATTTATCAGCAGTTCCAAAGCTGTACCATAAAGTTTGATAAAACAAACAGGCCACCTAAAGATGATGCATTCATTAACTGGAAGCCAGTGAAGTTTGGTAAAGTTTAAAAACTGGTCTAACCACAGTATTTTGGATGAGCTGTAACTTTCTCAAATTCCTTGAGGATAACCCCAAAGGGCATTGCAATAATCCAAGCGCAGAAGAATAAGCATCTGGACCATAACAGCAAACATTGTTTGGTCAAAAATGGATCTTATTAACCTACGTTGTGTTAATCTAAAAAGTGTCTTTCGCCACAGGTGATTCACTTGAAAGTTGTATGTTAATGAAGAATCTAAAATGACACCCAAAACCTTAAGTTTACACTCAATAGCTAGGATTCCGTCTTTAGATAAAGTGAGACAGGTACAGTTACTCAGGTTACTCCTGAATTTCTAAACCAAAGAATCTTTGTTTTATTAGGATTTACTTATTATTCAAAGCCCAGTTCTGAATCTTATTCCCAATAAAATAATATCCTCAAGAATCAACATGGTTAAGAGGAACCGGTTACAACAACAAAATGTCATCAGCATAAGAGAGGAACATCTCCCCTAAACCTAGTTCAATTTTTCCCAGTGATAACATAGAATATTAGACAATACCAGAGACATTGGGAGCCCCTGAGGGACCCCACAGCCTGGAAACCAGGGTTTTGAAAGTGAATTATTTTGCCTAACAGTATAATTGTGGTTGTTAAGAAATTCTTAGAACCTCTTGTGAACTTTACCATTGATAACCAGTCTCGAGGCGTCGAGCGAAGGCGAAGAAGCACAGTCATCGATCTCCTTCCATGCACGGTACCAAGAGCTCCGGGGAGCCGAGGGAGTCTGCACACGAGAAGCATCGGCACCGGGAGGACCGCTCACCCTCCATACAAGAAGTGCCGATGTGTCGGTCATCTGACAGCCTGGTACCGGCTCTTGAGCCCCCTCAGATTCTGGCACCGGCCCCCCAGCCTTTTCCGATGGAAGCTCTCGACGAGTGCCTCAGGGCCCTTCTTCCAGAGCTTCTGGAAGGGTTGCTTCGCTGTCTGCTTTGGTGTCGTGGGGTGCTTGCGCCTTCCGCACCAACTAGAGGCGGAATCTGGGCCATCACTTGTGAGGAAGTCTCCGATCTCGGTACCATTTGCGGTGCCAGCGTCGGCTGCCACCCGGCTTGATTCCCTCTCAACGTCGGTGGAGGAAGCTTCACCGGAGTCTAGGCAAGGGTCGACTTCTCAACACCCTCCACAAGGTCGTCGATCCTCGACGTTGAGGCAGGCTCAGGTTCAGGCTGCTCTTAGAGAGCTTTTCTCCGACACCGATGAAGAGCGCTTGTGGGAGGTGGAGGAGGACCCCAGGTACTTTTCGGAGGAAGAGTCATGTGGCCTCCCCTCTGATTCCACTCCACCAATTGAAACTAGGATATCTCCACATGAGTCTTTCTTTCTTATCCTTTGTGCGGGAAATGTCTAAGAACATTCCATTCCCTATGGAGGTTGTGGATAAGCCCAGGGCTGAGATGCTCGAGGTTCTGGATTATCCTTCTCCACCTGCTGAGGTTGCAACGCCCCCCCCCCCCCCCCCCCTCCACAGTACACTCAGGGAAGTGCTGATGCGGAATTGGTCTTGCCCTCTCTCTAATCCAGTGGTCCCCAAGAAATCAGAGTACCAGTACAGAGTCCATGGAGAGCCTGTAATGGTGAAGACCCAACTTCCTCACAATTCCATGAAGGTGGACTCTGCTCTCAGAAGAGCCAAGAGTACTAGAGACTATGCCTCGGTGCCCCCCAGGCAGAGAGTCTAGGACCTTGAATTCTTTTGGGAGGAGAATGTATCAGGCCGCAATGCTCGCCGCCAAGATCCAAACATACCAGCTCTATACAAGCATTCACTTATGGAACTCGGTGAGGCAACTGTCCACTTTAGTTGAAGCACTTCCTCCGGAGCTTGCTGAACCTTTTCACCAGGTGGTCAGGCAGCAGAAGGTGTGTCGCAAATTCCTGGCCAGGGGGTCTTACGACACTTTTGATGTGGCATCCCAAGTAGCTGCCCAAGGTATAGTGATGCGCAGACTCTCATGGCTGCGTGTCTCTGACCTGAATCAGAAGACCCAACAGCGAATGGTGGATGTTCCTTGCCGGGGGATAATCTTTTTGGTGAAAAAGTAGAGGACATGGTCGATCAGATTAAAAAGCATCATGGCGCCATGGATTCTCTCTCCCGCTGGACGTCTTCTGCTACTGCCTGCTCTTCCAGGAGGGTTTTTTGGAGAGAAGAGGAGTGCTCCCTATTCCTATAACAGGCAGGCATAGGTACACTCCTGCTTCTCAGCAGCCGGTTCAGGATCACCCCCCAGCATGCATGTTCTCGTCGCCGTGTGCCTAAGGCCCCTAGGGCTCCCCAGGGCTTTTGACTGGCTCCAGTGCAGCATAGCTGCAATAAAAGTGTCCGTGCCGGATGGCTTGCCTGTCGGGGGTGGGGGGGGGAGGTTGATATTTTTTCACCAAAGGTGGCCTCTTATAACCTCCAACAAACAAAACAGTGAAGAGGACCAACAAAAGAAAAAAGACAAAATAAGAAATAAAAAATGATGATGAAAGAACTAAAAAAAAATCCAAGTATATATAAAAAAATGTAAGGCGTCCACATTTGGTTGTTGAAATTAAAAAATAAACTCTATTTATCAATGGATAGCAGGGAGAAAGGGACTCGACACAGCTGTGTTTCGGCCATATAGGCCTGCGTCAGGAGTCTATGCAAATAAAAACACATAATGTAAAATGAATAAAATTTTCTGTTTAAACAATGTTTTGAACTCATTATTAAATATAGATATTTTCTGTATATTACACACCTCCATTTATAACGTTCAGTGCATCCATATATTTACCTTCTCATTTTAACAATTTATTCAATTTTATTATCACATTAGGGAGCTTGTTGATTTATTTGACGAACCTGCATCCTACATCGTAGTAAACAGCGCAGCGCTCCCCCCCTTTTTTTTTTTTTTGAGTATTACAAACTGCCCTGCTTTTTGTCTTACAATTACTACCTATCCAGTATAAGCTCCTTATTGTATGCAATGGTTAATTTGGAACAATAGTGCTTATGACTTTGCTAATGGGCAATTCAATGATTTTGCTAATTTAATCATTGACTCCATCCTTTCCAATTTTGAACCAGTCGGAAATGACGTCGTGTATTTCGGTTGTCTTTTGGCGGGATATTTTAAAATAGTTTGGAAACACTAGCTCTGTTTAATCTCTGATCCCCGCTGGTTTTTGTTTTAAATACTGTTCAACGCTATCTCATTAGAAAGAGGTAAGGACAGTAAACCCGTACGCTATTCCATTTTTATTATGTATAACCTTGTATAAAATTGGAGTTAGATTATCATACTTCTAACTAGATACTTGTGACTAGATAATGCCATAATCGTTCTATCTTGAGTTGATCTGAACGAGTTGATATGAAGCTGTACGTATTCAGTTATATAGATACGCGACAGCTTAGAGTGGCCGCGTAAAACAATGTTTAAAATATTTTCAACGATACACATTATTATGTAGGGAAGATTAGAGAAAATGCTTTACTTCACTTGCCACCCTTATTACATTTTTGTATACAATCAGTGCATGTCTAAGACTGATAGAAATATAAAGACATTTCTCTAAGAAATAGATTTTTCTTTAGCGACATTTGCGATATCACCATACCATGTAGTTTAGAGGTTCTCCGTGAACATCAGCGCGTAAGGAAGTTTAGTGACAGTCTAGAAGATTGGTAAGTTATTTTTGTAAAAAATAAGCTAAGGTACAAGCTTTTTGTTGTCATACTGATAAATACTGTTTGTTTAAAATAAAATAGCGGGTTCAGTTCTAAGTTCCGTTTTGCTATAGAATACGCCATGCAGCTTGAAGTTGCTTTATGTAACAACATCTAGTGTGATATGTGAATATAAAGAAAAGGTTGGCGACAATGCATCATTAGTTTTGCTACTTTTGTAACATCTTCTGTTATAATTAGCGTTTTTTGTTACATTTCCTATAAAAAATCATCCAGTTTAATAACAATGGTTACTTTATGATAATGACGAATTTTTGCAATACATTGGATTAGTCTTTTTTTATTATCGTCATTATGATTTTTTTGTAGATATACACATTCTCTGCCCATTTGGATAGTATATAAGATCAGTATACACTGAGAAGGTAAATTATGGTTCTTCATATATTTTTGATTTTTTCTTATTATATACATAACACCACTTTTTTGTTTATCTTTTAAATACAACATTTGATACTGCTCATATTAAAAATGATATGTGTCAATACTATGATTGATATAGGACACTGCTCTTGCATATCTGCTCTATTTTATCTTTGCTAGTTCCCAATTAGTGCATTGTATGATGTTTGTCACCTAGTGGGTTGAATAACCATTAGATTTATATATACACATTCCCTTGTGTTCTTTTAATAGAATGCTTTTGGTGTTTTGATATGTTATATAAATACGTGACCAGTTAAAATTTTGCTTTTTTGCATTTTAGACCTTCATATTTTATATTTATGTACTCGTTTTGCTGCTTTTGATACGAGATAAAAAAAGTTTTGTTAGATAACACCTCTTGTAACAGAAATTTTAGCCATTTGTAATGTCCCTCGATGATATTACTATATGTTTTAACATTTATATGATTTATTCATTTTACATTATTTGTGTTTTTATTTGCATAGACTCCTGACGCAGGCCTATATGGCCGAAACACAGCTGTGTTGAGTCCCTTTCTCCCTGCTATCCATTGATAAATAAAGTTTATTTTTTAATTTCAACAACCAAGTGTGGACGCCTTACATTTTTTTATATATACTTGGATTTTTTTTTAGTTCTTTCATCATCATTTTTTTATTTTTTATTTTTTTCTTATTTTGTCTTTTTTCTTTTGTTGGTCCTCTTCGCTGTTTTGTTTGTTGCTATTTTGTGCGAAGACTGGTTTCTTCTGTTTTTTGCGCTCTTATAACCTCCGACAGGTGGGTTCTTCAAATAGTCCGGTTGGGATACACTCTCAATCTGGTTTCCAAGCCTCCAAATTGCCCACCAGGAGCTCAATCCTTCAGCTTCCAGCACAAGCATGTAGTTGTAGAGGAACTCTCCGTCCTTCTAAAAGCCAATGCGGTCGAACCCAGGGGAAGAAGGGCTGGGATTCTATTCCAGGTACTTCCTTGTGCAAAAGAAAACAGGGGGGGATGCGTCCCATCCTAGACCTAAGGGCCCTGAACAAATTCCTTCTCCGAGAAAAGTTCAGGATGGTTTCCCTGGGCACTCTTCTTCCCATGATTCAGGAAAACGATTGGCTATACTCTCTGGACTTAAAGAATGCCTATACTCACATCTCGATACTTCCAGCTCACAGGAAGTATCTTCAATTTCGACTGGGAACGCGGCACTTTCAGTACTGTGTACTGCCCTTTGGCCTCTTATCTGTGCCCAGGGTCTTCACAAAGCGGCAGTTGTCACAGCATCGCTACGCAGACTGGGAGTGCATGTGTTCCCTTATCTCGACAATTGGCTGGTGAAGAGCACCTCAGAGGCAAGAGCTCTACAGTCCATGCGCACGACTATTCAATTGCTCAAACTACTGGTGTTTGTAATCAATTATCCGAAGTCCCACCTTGTCCCAATTCAAAAATTGGAATTCTTTGGAGCTCTGTTGGACACACAGACATCTCGAGCTTATCTTACCCGGCAAGGGCAGACAACCTACTGCCCCTTGTGTCCTTGGCGCAAGCCTCTCAACAGATCGCAGCTCAGCAGATGTTGAGACTCTTAGGGCACATGGCTTCCACAGTTCATGTGACTCCCTTGGCACGCCTACATATGAGATCAGCTCAATGGACCCTAGCTTCCCAGTGGTGCCAAGCCACAGGGGATCTAGAGGATGTAATTCATCTGTCCACCGACTTCTCCAGTTCCCTTCAGTGGTGGACCATTCGATCCAATCTGACCTTGGGACGTCCATTCCAAATTCCTCAGCCACAAAAAGAACTGACGACGGATGCATCCCTCCTAGTGTGGGGAGCCCATGTAGATGGTCTTCACGCTTAGGGAGCTTGATCCCTTCAGGAAAAGGATCTTCAGATCATTCTTCTGGAGTTACGAGCGATCTGGAACGCTCTCAAGGCTTTCAGAGATCGGTTGTCCAATCATATTTCAATTCAGACAGACAATCAGGTTGCAGTGTATTATACCAACAAGCAGGGGGGCACCGGAACTTGCTTTCTGTGTCAGGAAGCCGTCAGAATGTGGCTTTGGGCACACCACCACGGTATGCTTCTTCAGGCCAAGTATCTGGCAGGCATAAAAAACAGTCTGGCCGACAGATTGAGCAGGATTATGCAACCTCACAAGTGGTCACTAAACATGGACGTTTTCCGCAAGATCTTCTGAGCGTGGGGCACCCCCTCAGTGAATCTTTTTGCCTCTCAGTTCTGCTCCAGACTTCAAGCCCACGACAAACTAGCGTCAGATGCCTTTCTCCTTCATTGGGGAACAGGCCATCTGTATGCATATCCTCCCGTACCTCTGGTAGGGAAAACTTTGCTGAAGCAAGACCATGGAACCATGATTCTGATTGCGCCCTTTTGGCCCCGTCAGATCTGGTTCCCTCTTCTTGAATTGTCCTCCGAAGAACCGTGGAGATTGGAGTGTTTTCCGACCCTCATCACCCAGAACAAGGGGTCGCTTCTACATCCCAGCCTCCAGTCTCTGGCTCTCACTGCCTGGATATTGAGAGCTATAGAGGTTGCCTCTTTAGGTCTGTCAGAGGGTGTCTCCTGAGTCTTGGTTGCTTCCAGGAAAGATTCCACGAAAAGGTGTTATTCTTTCAAATAGAGGAGGTTTGCCATCTGGTGTGACAGCAAGGCCCTAGATCCTCTTTCTTGTCCTACACAGACCCTGCTTGAATACCTTCTACACTTGTCAGAGTCTGATCTCAGGACCAACTCCGTAAGAGTTCACCTTAGTGCGATTAGTGCTTATCATCAACATGTAGAAGGTCAGCCTTTAGTAATTCTCTGGACAGCCTTTAGTAATTCATTTCATGAGAGGTTTGCTTTTGTCAAAGCCCCCAGTCAAACCTCCACCAGTGTCATGGGATCTCAACGTCGTTCTCACCCAGCTGATGAAAGCTCCTTTTGAGCCACTTAATTCCTGGCATCTGAAGTACTTGACCTGGAAGGTCATTTTCTTGGTGGCTGTTACTTCCGCTCATAGAGTCAGTGAGCTCCAGAGTAGTCCTCCACACTCACCCTAAGTTCTTGCCGAAGGTGGTGTCAGAGTTCCATCTGAACCAGTCAGTTGTCTTGCCAACATTTTTTCCCCGTCCACATACCCGCCCTGGTGAGGACAAGTTGCACACCTTGGACTGTAAGAGAGCATTGGCCTTTTATGTGGAGCGGACAAAGCCCTATAGACAGTCTGCCCAGTTGTTTGTTTCTTTTGATCCCAACAGGAGGGGAGTCGCCATCGGAAAACGCACCATCTCTAATTGGCTAGCAGATTGCATTTCCTTCACTTATTCCCAAGCTGGGCTGACTCTGGAGGGCCATATCACCGCTCATAATGTTAGAACCATGGCTACTTCGGTGGCTCACATGAAGTCAGCCTCCATTGAAGAGATTTGCAAGGCTGCAACATGGTCATCAGTCCTCACATTCACATCTCACTACTGCTTTCAGCAGGATACCCGATGCAACAGTCGGTTTGGGCAGTCGGTACTGCAGAATCTGTTTGGGGTTTAGAATCCAACTCCACCCTCCTAGGCCCATTTATGTTCTGTTCCATGCTGCACTCTCACTTAGTTGTGTTTCTTTTTAGGTCAATCCATGTTATGTCCTCGCCGTTGCGAGGCCCAATTGACCGAAGTTTTTTGTTTTGAGTGAGCCTGGATGCTAGGATACCCCATCATGAGAATATTCAGCCTGCTTGTTCTCGGAGAAAATTAAGATATATACCTGTAGCAGGTATTCTCCGAGGACAGCAGGCTAAATATTCTCACAACCCGCCCTCCTCCCCTTTGAAGTTGTTCCAGTTTTCTCTTTTGCTGTTTACTTAACTAGTAAGGACACGCTCGCGTCGCGGGCGGGAAGCCGGTCGCGCATGCGCAGTGTGCTCGGGCCCGCGTGACAGAGCGTTCTACAAACTTCTAGTTTTTTCTAAAGAGTTCTGGTCTCCTGCTGTCCTCGGAGAATACCTGCTACAGGTATGTATCTTCATTTTACACAGGACTTCAAGGGGATCTCTTCAAAAGACTACAAACTGCTCAAAACACTTCCGCATGTCTCATATTCAGACTACCACATTTCACCAATGCAACACCCTTCTGTATGTTTTGCATTGGCTAACAATAAAAGATAGACTATCATTCAAGCTATGTACCTTCATTCACAAAAGTTTGTATGGTTCAGCCCCAATATACATAAACAACCTCCTTGAATTACCCTCACGTAATGCCTCTAAATCATCTAGAGAATATCTTATCCTATATTTCCCAAATTGTAAGAAAGTAACCTACAAAACAGTCCATACTGCTGACTTTTCATATCAAGGCACTAACATTTGGAACTCCTTACCTAAAACCATCAACTGCACCGATGACTATTTGTTATTCTGAAGTCTACTGAAAACTCATTTCTTCGGTCTAGCCTTTAACGAAATAAGCACTCTTCTCAAATAAACTCATGGCATTAATTTTTACCTCATCCCACCTCCCACTACTCCTGTCTATCCCAGTTAATCCTAGCCTTTTACATTTTTCCTCCATATTTCAATTATCTAGCTTAAATCACTAAGTGTTTAATTACATCTGTTCCTGTTTCAAGTTTTACTGGTCTAACATTATATGATGTATTTTACTTTCTGTTAATATTCTGAATATGTTCATGTTTTTCTAATTGTTATGTAAGCCACATTGAACCTGAGTTCTACTTGGGCTAATGTGGGATATAAATGTCATAAGCAAATATTTTCTACAGCTAACTCTGGAGGATAGTCAGATCATAAATTCCTGTTATATTCCTGAGGGCTCTAGGGTAGTTAATCAGGAAGGGGAAATGGGCAATATAAATTGTCCACACAACCTTGATCTTACTAGATTTTTTGAAACTTCTCAAGATCTTATAACTTAAAGAGCAACCCTGGTAGTTTCTCTTTCTTCTGTGGAAAAGAAAGTATTGATTTTGAACTCTTATTTTCAGAAAAAGAGCATACCGTTTTGTGGTCAAAACCATGTTAATGTTTCCCGACGTAAGGCCTTCCTCTTGCTAAAACCAAGGGTTTTTGCAGTGAGAAGTACCATCTTTTTGAAATTTCTTTGCAAATTCCTGATCACGTGGGCAATTCTTTTGTTTTCTATACACTTGGAGTATTTCCTTGTTGATAAAAAGTGAGAACTTTGGTTTAATTTATTTACAGGTTATTCAAGTGTTTAAAAAAACCCTGTATATTCTTTATTTTCTCATAATGTTATTTTTCTTTTTAGTTCCATTGTCCTCCCTTAACATGGACTATTAGGAAGTAATGTGAATTTTTTTTAGGGTTTTTTTTCTGCCTGTTTCTTATGTTGCTTATGATGTAAAAAAAATGTTTAAAATTAGTAACATTAAAATCAACATCACTCTCTAAATGCAAGTTTAAGTCCCCTGATACAATTAATCTAGAGAACTGACAAATAGCTTGAGTTGTTATATCAAACAAAATTAATTCAGTTTTAGCCCAAGACCCAGGGTGCTGATATATTAAAAAGCCTATTGCTCTTGAACCAGTAGTACAATTAGTGACAGAATTGTCAAACTTGCAAAGCATAAATTCCACTTCAGGAAAAGTACCCGAGTGTTTAACAGATTAAAGAATCTTTTATAAAATATAGCTAGGCCACCCTTTTTTTTTTCTATCCTGTCTAGGTGAATGTGAAATTCTGTATCCAGGCAGACATAGATGAGAGATCAGAGGGCTATCTAATTCAGTTAACCATGTTTATACAACAAACAGGAAACCTAAATCAATAGAGTTCATAAGGTCCTGCAGCAAAAGTACTTTATTTACAGACCTAGCATTTACATAGGCAGCAGGTACCGGAGTGTAATCATAAGTTTTTATAGAAGTTATCTTTAGCCAAAGATCTAAGATGGAAGTAATTCCTGCCTGTAGTGAAAAGCAGAGTAGTTCTCAAAGGAGATTCTTACTCCTAGTATTATCAAGAGGTCTCCTGCCATTGACCACATCTATTCCACGGGGGCACATAGACGCACAATCCAATAAATAACTGCTAGGGTGGTAAGGCACTGGTCACAATTTGGTTTTGTGTGTAGTGGAAACCCAAACTGGGATAGATGTACAATAATCAGACAATTTTCAGGAAGACCGTTAAAAATGCCAAAAAAGGACATACAAAGAAATATTAACCAGCACATTTTAAAACCACCTAAGAAAGATACCAGTCTTAAAACGGTAAGCAAAGTCCAGTCTTCAGTTGCTTACAAAGGGGCAGGGTGTGCCCTTTTGGTATACCCCTTCGGCACAGCGCCTCAGGTTCTGGCATCTCGATAACAGAGAGATGCTGATGTCACTAGTTGGCACAAAAACATTGCTGCCGGCAACTCCTTTTGGGAAAATAAGCAAGCAGTTCTTGAGATGACAGTATCACTGGAAATTACAAGCGTTCACTGGGAAAGTAGTGACCTCAATGGTATTATAATAGTGCAGCATACAGAGTGGTAACATCCAGTTCACATCCTCCAGTCGCTGCTGTCAAATCTTTTTACCAGACTGATTGCATTGTGGAAACTGCATGTCCTGTTGCTTCTTCCTATGATTTTGCATTGACTGTACAGAAATTACCACTAGATTTCAGGGAGAAAGTGCTCAATATTAGCCATTCAGAACAACTTAATGGCAGGTGCTATTTGCTACCATGTAAAGGACCATGCTAGGCTTCTGCTCCCCAGGCAGTTTTGGGATGGGGGGAGAGAAGGAGAGTGTTGATGCTGCTGTACAGTAACATCAAAGCTGCTTTCCAGAGAGCCATTGTTTGTCATCCTTGGTTTTGGACTGTAGCAGTCATGATCAAGCTTAGATGGGAGAGAATATAAAATAACGCTATCAAAGGCTTATGCCACTTTAGTTAATATTATATTCTGGTTTGAGCTGGTAGCCCAAAGACTACCACGTCCAAAACTTTTTTTAAAACACAATTGCAGCAAACAGCTGACGCACAGTTTATGCTTCTCTCTATATTGGATTTTATACTAAACTAGTAAAAGAGGCCCGTTTCTGAGCAAATGAAACGGGTGCTAGCAAGGTTTTCGTCGCCAACACCCCCCCCCCCCCCCGCCCAATCCCTTCGTTGTTCTGCCATTGCTCCGCCCTCAACGTCATGACGTTTGACACGGAGGGCGGGGCCTGGAGCGATTTCGCAACCCCCCCCCCCCCCCCCCCGCCTCCCTCCCTGTGAACCCCTTTGTTCTGTCATCAAGGTTTTTGTCGGCAACACCCCCGCCTCCCTCCCTCCCTGCCTACCAACCCCTTTGTTGTTCTGGCATTGCTCCTCCCTCAACGTCATGACGTTTGACGCAAGGGCAGGGCCTGGAGCGATTTCCCAACCCCACCCCCTGCCTCCCTCTCTGCCAACCCCTTCGTTGTTCTGGCATTGCTCCACCCTCGAGGGCGGGGCCTGGAGCGATTTTGGTGGCTTCACCACCACGAACCTTCAAACCTTTTTGAAGGAAGTCAGGGCTTGGCTTCACTGACGTCACTGTCTTCAGAATGTTGAGGGTGAGTTTTATATATATAGATATATATAGGGAGCAATTAAATAATTTGGCATCTGTTAGGTGCCAAAAGTAAGTGGGATAGTTCACGTATTTTATAATGGAAATTATGTGCCTAATTTCTGTTATAGAATACTAACCTAAATCAGCATAAACATGTGTGCATCCTCTTATGCCATGTCTATGGCTGGCGTAAATGTTAGAGCCTAAGTGCAGCTCTTTAGTGTGTAAATTACTGTATTCTGTAAGTTAGTTGTACAAATGTTTACCCTGCCATGCTCCTCCCCAGTGAATACCCCTCCCCCTTGAAATTATGTGCTAAGGCATTGGTGTGCATCTAATAGAATACTGCTGAGCACTCAGCTCACACATATGCAGTTTAAGTGTGCATATTCACTCGTATTTGCTGGTATTCTGAAAAACATATACACACAACTAGCACCTAACTCTAGGGGGCCCTTATAGGGTTACAAGGAAAATATTTTAGATTGGAAAGTTAAGTTGTGATTGCCTTCTGCAGAACCTTTGATTAAAGTCTTATTCTGTAAAAGTTCTTCTTAAAAGCTCATGGTGGTAGGACAGTTTTCAGTACTTCAGACATACTTAGCTATGCTGTGAGAATTAAATTCTGCTCTTTCCTGTCTTTTTGATGCAACAGCAGACCACCCGAAGGTGATTCTTCCAGTGATGAAGAGTCACAGGAACTGAAACAAACACTGAAAACTGATGGTGCGGATGGGGAGCACACGAGCCCTGGAACTGCTACCTCTTACAAGAAGACTCTTCGACTGTCTTCGGATAAAATAGTAAGTGGAGATCTGCATACAAGTAGATCTTTAATTTATTCTAAACCTTACAAGACTGGTCAGAAATTCCATTTCATATTGTTCTCTTTCCCTATTTCCATCATTCTGTTTACTTCTGAGTATTTTAGGAAATTATCCTGTAAAATTACATAATTCAGTTGGGTGGATTTCCAGCATCAGCACCAGACCAGTTCAAGAATTTGTGGGTTTTGTATCCATCAACTAGCAGGTGGAGACTGAGCTGTCCAGGTTAATAATAAGGCACAGCACAATTCTATACTCTCTTAACAATTTTGTATTCTATCTCCAGCAGGTGGTAGTTGTCTGGATCTGCAGCTCCAGCACTGCATAACTTTATGGGCTCCTGAACTGGTTGGTGACTGGTACCAGCTGAGTTGGGGGAAGTTTTTTTTTTTCTACATAGGTGTTAATCCTGGGATAATACCTGGTAGTACCCAGTCTCTTTCTCCACCACCATTCCACCTCTGAATTTCCTCTGTTTTCTTTTCTGTCAGTAATAGCTGAGCTGTGCATTTTCTCTGTAAACCAGTGGGGTAAGTTTATTTAATTTCTACATTTCCTACTATTCCCTGTGGGGAGTCTCTGTAGGGCAAGTTCTGCTGCTTCTATTACCGAGGGTATGTGTGCAACCTGTTTCTTTTATGGCTGCTCCCATGGAAAGCATTAAAAGGTGCTCTCACTGTGAAGTTGACTTCAGTCCAGTGGTCTGAGGCAGGCAGAAACTCAGCCTTCTTGAGAAGAGTATTTTGCTGAGTTTGATGTAGACTGCTCTTGAGTGTCTGTGGATCCAATGGAACTCTCGGAGGAAGGCCCCATTAGTATACCATCAGACCCCTCCCCATATCGGGAAAGGAGAACGTTTCCCTAGAGAAGCTGTCCTTTGTTACTATTTGAGGAATCTTGCAAGATCCATCCTAATTTGAAGGTTGAGGACAAGCCCAGGGAAGGAAGTTGTAATGGTGCTCGTGCACAGTAACCTGCAAGCAGCATGGATTGAAGAATTGGGAGACCCTTTTTTCTGTGCAGCCTGTGCCTAAGAAGGTATACTGTATGTATACAGTCTAAAAGGCTCCTGGATTAAAGAAGCAGCAGATTCCTCAACACTCCATGGAAGTTGAATCCACTCTTAAAAGAGCCAAAATTACTAGAATACACACCTTGGTACTCCGGGACAAGATGATAGAACTCTGGAATAATTTGGGAGATAGGTTTTTCAAGGCTGTATGCTTATCTCCCACATACAATCCTACCAGCTGTTCTGTTCCCTGACAGCCTTGCACTAGTTCATAACGTGATCCTAAAATGTGAGTAATGTCTTTACTGTTATTCTCATTTCTAAGAACTCTCGCTGCTGCAGTCTCTCATTGTAAAGATATATGAGCAATGCACTGTGGGTAATGTAGTTCACAGGCAATGCAACCACACTTGTTTGGCTGTGTAAGAACTGCTATCACTGGTTGTGAGGCTGCTCAGACCTTCTCTCTCTCCCTCTCCCTCTGCCAAGCTTGGCTCTTTTGTCTTCCTGTTCAGTCTTACTATCAGAGGTCAGCCAGGTATGACCCTTCCCTCCTATCTCTAGGACTACCCCTTGCTATCCGATAGCAGGCTCTGCCCCCCATTGGTCTCTGTCTGCTCCTCCCTGTATGAAGCCCCACCACTTCCTTGTCCTTTCAGCCATGTGGGGCTTCTTCCTCCATTATAGCCAGGGCATGGAGCCCACCACCATCTCGCTCCAGACAGCTCTGTCCTGCTGAAAATCCCTGTAACGTCTAAGCCCTCGCACTCCCTGTAACGAACCTGGATTTTTTACCCTGTAAATATCTTCTTCCAAATGAGATATTGCACATTGCAGTCACCCAGCTTTGGACTATTTCTACCTGTTCAACTACTTTCCCCTCCCCCTGCAATACAACTACCTCTCTTCAGATCTCCACCTCCCACAGCCTCCAGATTCAGAAGTCTCTGTATCCTGAACATCTATCTGTGAGTAAATTATCTGTGATTTATTCAATAAAAGAGACTTTACAAAATAATAGAGACTTCAGGTGATTGCTGCGCCAGGGTTATGCTCCATGATATTGGGGCTTCTTATTATCAAGCCCCGAGAGTCATGACACCAGCTCTACATGAGAATCCACTTGTGGAACTTGGTGAGCAGTGCAGCAGAGTATGCGGACACTCTGCACAACTCCGTGAGCTAATAGCCAAGCAGAAGGAGTGCTGAAAGCAGTGGCAACCTTTGATGCTTTTTGATGTGGCATCCAGGGTCTCCGCTTTAGGTTTCGCCATTTGCAACGGTTCAGGAGAAAAATGGCAGATATTCTTTGCCAAGGTGACAGTCTTTTTGGGAACAAACTAGAGGAGGTCACTGACCTCATCAGAAAGCATACTAATACCATAATGTCCCCATCTTAGCCCACTCCTCCTGTGGCCTCCACCTCTAATACCATAATGTTCCCATCTTAGCCCACTCCTCCTGTGGCCTCCACCTCTAAGGTTTTCATTCATTAGCCAGAGGAGATCCTATATTTTTGTTTTGTTTTTATAGGGTTTTGTGTGACGTATATTGTATATGTTTTGTAATCCGCTTTGGATAATAGCGGAATATAAATTACAATAAATGAATGAGGGAGGTCATGTGATGCAGTAGGAGCAGGCAGATGTGTTTTGTTGTGCTCCTGAGCACCCCCCCCCCCTCCCCCCAGCCTACATGTTTGCTACTCACCATTCATTTGGAGATACTCTTGGATTTTTTTTCTTCTTGGCTGTCTTCCCTCAGTCTTTGGATAAATAATATAACCCGCTCCAGAGCTGAAACCACACTGAAAGGCTGGTGCAAAAACCAAGCCTTATGAAGACAAAATGGCGGAGGGCAGTGGAGCACGGGCTTTACCACTCACTGCTCTTACTCCTCCAGTGGTCCAAGTCCTCGACCCTCATCTAGGTCAGCTTTTAGGGCAAATGAGTAATTTATAGGCTGTTCTGGCAGAAACCTCCCAGAGAACGGGAAAGTTGGAGGCATGAGTCCCAATGATAGAGGACTCTAAAAGAACAACGGCAGGAGAGATGGAGTCATTGTGGGAACAGCTATGCATGCAGGCTGTAAAGCTTGAAGATCTGGACAACCGCTCCCACAGGGATAATTTGCGCTTCATTGGACTCCCGAAACAATATCTGATGCCCGCTTAATTGCAGTCCTGGAGGACTGGCTGGCTAAGGAGCTGCTCCTTACTTGATGGCAGTGGCCTGCTCTGTCTGGAGAGGGCTCATAGGCTTGGGAGGGGCAGATTCAACCCAGTACTGTCATAGTCAAGGTTCACAGTTATGCCCATAAAACCGCACTGCTTTGCAGCTACAAGGCCAAAAGGGATGCTTTATAGTTCGAAGACATCTAAATCCGTATTTTCCAAGATTACTCTCCAGCTCTAATGGAACAATGGCGAGCCTATATACTAGACGCAAAGCTAGATGGGGCGCAGGGGGAGCAGTCGCTCCCCCTAATGGATTTTGGCTGAAGCGGCAGCTGTGCGCAGTCCTTTTCCCTCTAAGCTGCATGTAGTGGCCACGAACCTGCCTCACTTCCATCGTGCCTCTTCTGCTCCAGCACAGCGTCAACAGCAGCAAAACAAACAACTTCTATCGCTTTTCCTCTGCCATGAGGAGGAAGATATTCATAGAGCTGTATGCGAATATTGTTACACCAAAAACCTGTATATACTGTACTTTTACAAATAAAAAAAAACAGTGAATAAAATATATTTATAAAATGCACAATATAATAAGTAAGCTGTTCTTTACAAGAAGGCTACATGAAATGATAATTTTGTGGTGTTCATTGTACACTTTTGCTACCTAACAGGGTCACAAAGGAACCTAATCCCCTTTTTCCCATAGGATCAATGGTTCCGTATTCGTGTTTTTGGTATTCACAGCATTTTCTAGGAACCTACCCCAGCGAGTAGCAAGAACAAGAACAGACTACTATTATGTTGCCCAATTTGCCAGTTTTCCTAAGTTCTGTAAACATTTCTTCATCTGTCTGTTCTGTCCTGGTGGATGGTAGTACAGCCCTACCAGTATACTCTTTCCCTTTACACATGAAATTTCTATCCAGAAGGATTCTACGCTGCTTATATGTATTTATTTTGTTTGACCCAATTTGTTCTTTAACATATAGTACAACCCCCCATCCAATTTGATCCACTCTATCATTGCGATGTAATTTGTACCCTGTTAACACAGTGTCCCATTGATTTTCCTCCTTCCACCAGGTCTCTCAGATTCCTATTATGTCTACCTCTTCATTTAGTGCTATCTACTCCAACTCTCCTATCTTAATTTTTAGGCTACTTGCATTTCTATATAGACACTTCAAATTATGTTTTTTCCTAGCATCTACAAGCTGCTTTGGTGGGGATGATGTGCATCCTTAGTACTCAGTTCTCCCATGAAACACTCCTGGCTTTCTTTCACTATTATTGAAACCTCTCTATCGGGATTCCCTAAAGATCCCATTTCGATAGTATCCTTCAAGGTTACTCCACACTAAACTATGTGCTTCTGGGCTGCTGCTTCCATCCTGGTTAAGGTGGAGCCCATCTTTTTGGAACAGGCTCTCCCTTTCCCTGAATGTTGTCCAGTTCCTAAAAAATCTAAATCCCTCATCCCTGCACCATCATCTCAACCATTCATTTAGATTGCAGAACTCTGCCTGTCTCTTGGGCCCTGCGCTTGGAACGTGGAGCATTTCTGAAAATGCTACCGTGGAGGATCTGGATTTCAGCTTTCTACCTAAGAACCTGAATTTGCCTTCCAGAACCTCCCTCCCACATTTTCCTATGTCATTGGTACCCACATATACTAAGACAGCCGGCTCCTCTCCAGTATTATCTAAAATCCTGTCTAGGTGATGCGCAAGATCCACTATCTTCGCACCAGGAAGGCAGGTGATCAGGTGATCCCCACACCCAGCAGCTACCCAGCTATTTTCATGTGTAATGATCGAATCACCAACTACAATAGCTGTCCTAATCCTTCCCTCCTGGGCAGAAGCTCCTAGAGAGACATCCTCAGTGTGAAAGGATATTGCATCCCCTGGTGGGGATGCAATCCTCTGACAGTCTGATTGCCCCCCAACAGTCTAACCCCTGAGAATAAGACCCCCACCCCATACATTCAGACTTTGACCAGTTTCATACCCCATCCCTTGACAACACCTTCTGAGATCCACTCAGTCAGCTCTGATGGGCGGCAGCGATCCCCTTCTGCTGCCACCTGGTCAGAGTCTGCTTCCAGAGTGACACGTCTGCCCGCTCTGCAGGATTTCTGCTAATGGGCAGAGGCACCTTTTTAGCAGCAGGCTCCGACCAGATGTCAGCAGAAGGGAAGGTGATTGGGCTATGTGTGGGAGGGGGTTGCATTGTTGGGAGAAGGGGGCAGGGGGTTGGGCATGTGCCGCCACGACTGGCCAGTGTGTTTCATTTTTATAGACTGGGCCACTTCTGGGTTAGATAGTGTTGTGTGAGTACTCTCATGTTAGCTGCCACTGCAGGTAATGCGCTGCTGTGTGGTATGTATCTGCCCCACTCAAAAAATGCAGGGCAGATGTCTATGCCCTCTACATCTACCCTTACGAGTTTTGCATTTACTATGCATCAGGTTCGCACTTAATGCACATTAAGTGCAAAATCTTACTGCACTCTAGTAAAAATGCCCTTAAGTTTGTACCTGAGGCAATGGAGGGTTATATTGGTGAAAAACTGGAAGAGAAGAGAGTGCAAAAAATATTTATGGGTATAGTGGAGAATGTCTAGAGATGGGTGAAAATAGAAAGGTGTGACAGAGATGCGATAAATTGGGAGAGGAAGGAAGTGGAAAGGCAGAACAGATATTGAGACGATATGTGAATGATGTTAGGCTTAGGAAGAGAGAAATTATGTAAAAAAAATAGAGGACAAGTCAGAGGAAAAAGAAAAATAGCTTGACAGTTCCACTGCCTTGCTTTAGGATATGCAATTTAGCACATTTTCCTGCCTTTTGCTGCCTCATTTTATGACTATAACATTGTTTCAGAAAGCAGAGGCTTTATTGTAGGACTTAATACAGTGCGCCCTCCCGCCTCCTATTAATGACATTGACAGGGCTTTGACTGCATTATGCACTTGTACTTGAATAAATATTTATTTTGTGCAGGAGCTTGACTTGAAGTTCTGTCAAGAAAATGTATTTTACTGAATCTGTTTGCAGTTTATGTAAAAGATAGTTGAGGACATTTTTCAACTATCCTGTTCACTAATATTTTTTATAATTTGGGTATGAACGTGTTTCCAATAGAGAGGACAAAGATCATGCAGTCAAATAATACAAAGATAGTTACGGAAGACAAAATGTAATGCTTTTTTTTTGGGGGGGGGGGGGGGTGGAATATATTATATAGTAGGTTAAAAGTCTGAGGTAGTTGTCAAGTTATTTTTACAGCAACTGCTGTAAAATGCTCTGCCCCAGGATCCTATCAAGTTGTCAATATGGGAACTAGGATTTCCTTCCTCAGAACTCAGAGAATGAGAAGCAGTGGACATGGAGCTAGAAATCACCTCTTGGAGGAACACGAGACCAAGGGAACCTGTCATCAGAATCCAGAAAAAGAGGCACTGAGCACACACACATTTTCCACCCAATCAAATTACTTCTGTGATTTTATTTTGTGGATTTCTTCTTGTTTGTATTATTATAGTTAGGTTACAAAAAAAAACCTTTCTAATATTTTATTTTTTGCTTTTTTTTTTTTCCAGGAAAAACTAAAACTCAGAGATGGTCCAAATGATGTTGTATTTAGTATTACAACTCAGTATCAAGGAACCTGCCGATGTGAAGGGACCATATATCTATGGAACTGGAATGACAAAATTGTCATTTCTGACATTGATGGAACAATTACAAAGCAAGTATCACTCAGCCCTCTTTGGGGTATTGAAATTTTGTATAGGAATCAAAGAAATTGAGAGCTGATAAAAGTTTACAGGACCTATTCTGCCTGTTCTTCTCTACCCACAGCAACTAGCCGCACCCCACCACTGCTAAATTGACCTGTGCTTGTTTCATGCTTTTAAAACATCTTTTTTTGAACATAACCTTTTTTTTGTTTCTTGATTCCTTTAAAAATTCAGGTTCCATAGCATCCCACAGATCAATCCAGAGATGAGTGGGTTATGTCCCTCTACCAGCAGGTGCAGATAGAGTGAACTTCAGAGGTTTACTATATGTGGACAAGTGTAGCCACCTTAACCTCAGTATTCTCTCTATCAGCAGGTGGATAGACATATCCTGCGCAGCTATGAGGATTGATTTGCTCCTGGCCTGTTCCCTCAGTCCTAGTTGAGCTTGGGGGTCTTGGTCTTCTTTGACTGCCTGTTGGGGATACACCTGGTGGGGCCAGGTCCCACCCCACCCCTTTTTCCTCCTATCTGGCCCTACTTTCTGTTCTTTGATGAACCCTGGTTGTGTGCTCTCCTGCCTACAAAAAAAAAACATACACACAAAGGGGGCAAAATTTATAAGGACTTGTCTAGGTGCCTGGAAGAAGGCAGGCACTAACCATTCTCTGGTTTGGTTCCCCTACCACAGTAAGTGTCTTTAAATCTTTTCAGAACTTGCTGGTGAAGCAGTCAGAGACTGCTACCGTTGTTCTCTGAGTGATGTTTTTACTTTTGAGGGCGGCTCGTTTCCTCCCTTGTCATTTTTTCTAGCTTCTTTTAGCCCTGGTCTCTTCTGGACCGACAGTGGGGCATGGCAGATCTTAGCCGGGCTTCCCACTTGACAGTATTTTTGTTCCTTTGGCACCATTTTTCTTTGAATGATGTTCTCTTGCCCGCCTGGACCCTACTCTGCTTCGGTGGTGCTTCGGTTCCTTCATGACAGTGCACTGCTGCTGCATTAGTGTTTTTCTTGGCGGAGTTCTGGGGAGCAGCCAGTTCACCTGTCTCCTAATTTCTGGCGTGCCAGGCGGCAAGTTTCTTTTCCAGCCTTCCTGGGCTCTGATTGCGGCTTGTCAGCCAGCAGATCTGAGACTGCTTGATTGTCGGACACTTGAGACGCCAGTCCGGGAGGCTCTGCAGTGCAGGTATGTGGGGGAAACTCTGTGTTTTTTGGCGGGCTCTGGGACAGTTTATTCACCAGCAGCTGCCATTTTTCTTCTTATGCCTCTGCTCTGTTTAAAAAAAACAAATAAAAAACGCTGCTTCAGGCCTGGGTCCCTTGGGTTTGTAGGCAATGGTGGCTGGGCTGCAGCGAATACTTTCTGTTCTTCCTGCCTTTTAGGGGACAATCACTCCAGTGCGAGGCCCTAGCATTCTCTGTCTGTGAGCTCTGAGCTACCGTTTCCTTAGCTGAATAGATGATCACTTTGACTTGGGGTCTATATCCTGGTCTTCTGCTTCGTTAGCCATCGTCTTTGCCTTCTTTAGAGTTCCTTATTTTTTCAGCGTGTCAGCCCAGGTTCCAGGATGTTCTCCTGTTCTGGCCATTTCCTTTCACTCCTTGAGCTCTAGGTCGCTTGTCTCCTTTTAGGTTGAAATTGACAGCGCTAACCATTTTTTCTGTTTTGCCCATAATGCTGCAGTGGCACTGGTTTCCTGGGGCATACAGCTCCTTAGGTTCATCTCTCGGCAGCTCGTGGGTAATTCTGATTCTTCCTCAATGCAGTTGAATTTGCCTCTTGGATCCAATAAGAAGATACATCAGTTCTCTGCTGCTTTCAGACTCATGGTCGCCACAGCAGGGTGTCAACTTTGCCATGAGCTATAATGCTATGTTGGATCACTAGTTTTCGCAGCGAGCTGTTATTCTTATTTTTGCCAGTTTGGCTGTGTAGCCTCAATATCCTATTTTCTTGGTTTTGTAAGAGATTGGGAATGGGCACTTGCTTCCTAAGTTTTCCATAGGGTTTTTTCTTCTGATGGCTTTAAGCTAGCTATTCTATTTCTACTTGTGTCTGACAGCCCTCTATTTCTCCTGCTTTGGGCACTGCCTTGGTAACCTGTGTGGTACCACCCTCTTACGGGCTAGGTGGACCAGTTTTTTGAAGGACTGTGGCCTGGCGTCACTCTGTGTTCACCTTGGGCCTCTGGCGTCCTTAGGGTCACATGCTAGCAGTCTTGTACATACAGTTGTCAGCACCGTGATTCTCTGGGTGCTACCAGCACATTCTGTACGGTAGGTGCATGATTCCTGCACGATTTTAGGTCTAGCGGCCCTCTTCTGGTCGTGGTGTGCTTACATTCTTATTTCGGCATTGCCAACTTTCTAGTAGGCTGTTTTTTTTTAAACTTCCTGGTATACTGCAGACGATTTCTTTTAGTATACTTCCTGAAGCTTGCTCAGGGACAGTATGGTGTGGGCTCACAGCTTCCTTGTTCGTCGATTTATGAGGGCATCCTGGTGGGCTGTGCAGTGCCATCATTGTTATTGGTGCAATGGTAGCCCTGTCTGGTTTTTTTTCTCTGCAGAGTGCATCAGTTGAACAGCCTTGCTCTGTCTTTAGTCGTGGAGACTCACTTTCGCCCGTCTTTGGACATCAAACCTGGGCATGTTTTTTGGGTGTCTGTCGTTGCTCCTTATGGGCGATGGGTCTTGTTTGGTCCCTAGTCCATCTTTGGACATTGAGAATTGCTCAGACTCAGGTCGTTGAGCCTGGCTCAGGTTGCGGCCATAGAGTGTTCCCTCAATTTGAGATGTCGACACTTGCTCTGACTCAGATTGTCAACCCTGGCTCCATCTCTGGATGTTGAGCCTTACTCCGGCTGAAGCCATTGAGCCTTGATATGTGTCTGGACTTCGGGCCTTCCTCATCTCCTGTCGTCAGACATTGAGCCTTGCTCCATTGCTGGGCATCGAGCCTTGCCCCATCGCTGGACGTCGGGCTTTGCCCCGTCGGTGGACATAAGTACGTAAGTATTGCCGTACTGGGTCAGACCAAAGGTCCATCAAGCCCAGCATCCTGTTTCCAACAGTGGCCAATCCAGATCACAAATACCTGGCAAGATCCCAAAAAAGATCAAAATATTTTATGCTGCTTATCCAAGAAATAAGTAGTGGATTTTCCCCAAGTCAATTTATTAATAGTCTATGAGCTTTTTCCATACGTTTTTTTTAAACCTTCTAAGCTAACTGCCTTTACCACATTCTCTGGCAACAACTTCAGGCTTTGCTCCATCACTGAACTTCAAACCTTGCTCCATCTCTGGGTGTCGAGCCTTGCTCTGTCTCTGGATGTCACTCAATTTGCCACTCCATCTCTGGATGCTGGGCATTGCTCCATTTCGGTATAGCGCATCTTATGCAATCTCTACTGGTATTATCCTCCTGTGGCAGTGGTATGTGAGCCTGTCTCTAGGTGTCTAGTTGAGCGCCTTCGCCCCATCTCTGGTTGAAGAGTTTGTCTACGTCTCTAGATATCGAACCTTGCTATTTCTCTGCCAGTCGGCTGTTCCTTCGGAGACAAATGCCAAGACTTCACCATCTGTGGCTTATGGGTGGGGTCAGCTCAAGTTGAGCAGGTGATTCTCTTTTTTGGCTTCTGCTCTTCACTCTGTCTTGAACGCATAGTCTTGCTCTTTATTGAATGTTGAGGCTGGCTCCCTCTTGGCCATCGGCTCTAGCTCCGTCTATGGGGTTCATCCATTCTTCTACATCTGGATGCCAGGTCTTACTCCATTTCTGAGGTTTGAGCTTGTTCAGCTGTTCCAGGTAGTGCCTGGTTCATTTTGGCAGGTTATAACTTGCTCTGGTTCCTAGGAGTCAACCTTTGCTCTGCCTCCAGTTCTGGGTCCTTCCCCATTTATGGAAGTCGGGTCTTGGTCAGTCTCTGAGGTCTGGCTGGGCTTTGTCTCTGTCACTCGAGCTTGCTTCTTTCTCTGAGCTGAGCTCCTTTTCTTCTTTTCAAGCTACATCTCTCCAAGCCCAGCCTTCTTTCTGGAGGTCAGGCTGGAAGCCATCTCTGGCTGTTATGCTGGCTTTGGACTCTGGGCCTTGGTCTTCTTATGGGAAGTTGTGCTAGGAGTTATCGTTTCGAGGTGGCTGATTAACAAGTTGTCCTCTAGCTCTATTGGGCATTCCAGGCATTCTCTCTGGCTCTCGAGCATTGCCATTTCTAACTGGCTGGCTACACAGCTCTGACCACTGGTCTTTCCCTTGTAGCAGGATAGTGTGGCATTAGTCATCTCTGTCTTTCAGAACTAATTTTACCTTACTTACCGAGAACTGCGTTTTATAAAGTCTGAAAAAACAGTGACGTGACCTGAGCAAAGTTTTTAAGGCATCCTGGAAAAGTAATATATATTTTTTAATGTATTATCCAGTTTTCCACTAGAGTGTTCAAAACATGTGCTTGTCGCATGCTTCTTTTAACTTCTTGCTGCAACTTGAAACACGAGTTAACTTGTAAACCTTTTTTTTGTGTTACAAAATTCTTATGCATAAAATACATGCAATGCAATTAGGCACATTCTTGTGCGCAACTTTAGAGTAGGCATGTTCAGAGTTGTTTTGGCAATGTGCAGGCAGAATCTTGACTGACTTGTGTAGCTTGCTTATCGTCCCACCAGACCAGTCCAGATGTTTGGGTTACAGACTTCCTTTAAAAAAAAAATAGGGGTGTAACATCTGGGGTCCAAGTCCTCCCCTGACCAACCCTTTTCTTAAGGGTTTAGGTTTTTCTTGTGCCTTAGACCTTTCCCTTGGGAACACCTTGCATGCCCAAACTTGGTTGCTGCCCAGCAGACAATTTGACTAACAGATGCCTGTATCAGTTCTTCTTTGATCTATATTTACTTGCTGTGGTATACCTGGAAAAATAAATCCTGCATTAGTAATCTGTGAGGCGCAGTGGCGAGACAATACAGACAGTGTGAGGAGAAAACTATGGTTTCCCTTCCTCTCGCTGCCAAAGGACCATCAGATGAACACGTTCTGGTTCTACGGCTGAATACAGCCTACAGTTAATGTGAATAAATCAGTGGTAGATCCAATTTTGGCAGGATCTACCACCATGTTTACAGCACCCCATGGCAGTTGCTGCCAGAGATGAACCACCTGCATTATCTCTTCCCTTGCTGGCAGTGACAGATCCTTCTTTTGCAGGTAAGTCACAGGTTTTAGGTTTTGCCCAAAATTTCTTGCTTAAATTTATTCTCAGCCTTCTGTATGGATAGAAATTCTCCCATTATTTCTTTTGCTTTACCTAATGTCCCTGCTTCTCCTAATTTAGCTCTTATGCAGCCCAGGTTGGAAAGGGTTTGAAGAAGATCAGAATGGCTTTCTGTAGTCTCTAGAGCAGAGGAAGAGCTAGATTTAAGTTTGGCAGAGCAGCAGTTTGGCTAAAGGAAGACATCCTCTCTGAGAGTGAATAAGTTCCAATAGGAGAGGATCCTTCTGTGGCCTCTGTTTTTGGTAAGGAGGACTTGGCTACTTTTTTTCCCAGGTCTTGTCCACTTTTAAGATTTCAGTAGAGAAGCCCATTTCTTGTTCTGGTTCCCTGGACCCCCTTTTGGTTGATATCATAAAACCTTCCCAGGCATTTTGTATTATTCAGGTGATAGATGATCTCATTCCTGCAGAATGGGAAGTTCCAGGTGCCAGTTTTCTTGCTAACTGGTATGAAGCTAAGCTTTACCTGGCAGGAGCTCATCAATCTGAAAGTGTTAATCTGGTCGTGAGCCCTTGAGCCCAGGCCAAGGCTTAGTATAGGGTTTTGGCCAAGGCCTAGGGTAGACCAAACAGGCACTACGTACCACCACAGCCACCAAGCCCTACACACACACAAGAACTAACACTACCAGAAAATGGGAGATAGAGCATTCATGCGGTCCTCATGGCCTATTGGGAACCCACTCACACAGAGTCCAAGTGTGCGGGCCTCACAGCCAAACAGGAACCGAGTCATACACAGGGAAGGGAAAAAGAACAACAAAGGGTCCCCAAAGAGACTGGAGCACCAGCAACGCACACAGCGCTAGCTAAGGACGCAAGGGGAAAGTGACCGACAGACGTTTCTATAGGAAACACAAGGCTGTGCCACAGGCAGTCAAGGATAAAAGAAGCCACACAAGAGAACACTCGAGGCTGTACCATACAGCACACAAGGGAAAGGGAAAGCCACCTAAGACTACACAATGCTAACCTCACAACATACAGGGATAAAGGGAACTGCTATATTGGAATACACAAGGCTTTGCCACACAGCACTCAAAGGTAAAGGGAATCCACACACAAGAATGCACAAGGCTGGCCTCACAACATACAGGGATAAAGGGAACTGCTATATATTAATACACAAGGCTGTGCCACAAAGCACTCAAAGGGCAAGGGAAAGGTAAGCAAACAGAGAACGTTGCCTTAACACACACACAGATATAAGGAGCAGCGCTCACCAGAAGCAAATGACAGACACAGCAAAGAAAAAATTAAAGCAGGCTAAAGGAAAAGACAACTTCAAAACACAACCTGCCAGAAGCAGGGCTACACTGCAGACAAAGGGTTAACACAGAGGAAAGAGAAACTTAAACAAAAGGGACAAGGTTACCACAAACAATACAACACCAGCCAAGCAGAGACTAGGCCCAAGTGCAGCATAGTGAGGCAATCAAGCACACGGTGGGAACACCCAGCACTCACACAGAATCTACAAGCTACGAAGAGATAAAGCAAATCTCCAATGTAAAGACAGTGTGCACTAGCACAAACAGAGAAAGAGGAAAGCTGCAGCTGACAGCAATCAACACTAAAGCAAGAGAGGTGAGGAGAAAGTAGGCTTAAGTAGATCAGGCTTCTGACGTCTGCTGCTTCAGCTGTCAACTCAGCCCCTGACAAAGCCAATCAGGAGTGAGTCCCAAACATTCCCCTGACTGTCTAGCAGAATCATAACAGAAAGATTTAAGCTGCCTAAAGTAGATGTGGTAGTTTTCAGTTGTGATGAAGACTATCCCAGTTGGTTGAAAGATCCTCAAGACCACAGGATGGAGTCTGTCGAATCAAGCATCTGAAGTCTCTGTGTTAGCTTTGCATGCAGCTGTTTGCGGAGGCTATATTGATCAGGTGTGTGTGAGATAGAGCAATTGGTGGAGAAAGCTATGTAGTTGCCAATGGGGGATGATCCAGGTTCCACCTTTTTTAGATTTTGGCACAACGTATTTGGCGGATGCTTTATATGATTTAATTAGAGCTTTGGCAAAAACATGTCTTTCCTTGTAGCTGTTGTCTCTGGCTCAGAAGTTGGTCTGCAGGTGTTCTAAAATGCATCTCAGTAAATTGCCTTTTAAAGGTGGTTTGCTTCTCTGTGAGATTTAGAAAACCGTTTAAAAGTCTTTGAGCTCAAGATTCCTAGGTTTCCAGAATATCACCCCAGTCCACCATATAGATGTTATTTCATCTAGAGCACATTTAAGGGAGACCAGGAAGAGTGAGTACAACTCAGCGTAGTAATTTCCTTTCAGAGGTCACATCTTTCGTTGTAGAGTTCAAAGGTTTGTAGGCCTGTTCTCTGGTACCTTCAGTAGGAAGTCGACTAAAGTCATTTTACCGGAAGTGGACCCACATAACCACAGATCTTTGGGTACAAGAAGTTATTGAGGATAGTTATGCTCTGGAATTTGCTTGACCTCTCCCTGAGGCATTTCTGGAGTCGCCTTTCTCTCCTAAAATTGGCGGCAGACTGACAAACCTTATTCAGATTACATCAGTTAAAAATGGTGACTGCAGTCCTACCTCTGGAAGAGAGACCAAACAATTTATTTTATAGTTCCCAAGAAAGAAGGTACTTCTCTCAGATTCTTGATCTCAGCAGTCAATAAATTTCCCAAGGTTCCAAGTTTTTGAATGGAAACTTGTATGATTGGTGATTGTGGCAATGGAACAGAGATAGTTTTACTTCTTTATACTTTACAGAAGTTTACCTATACATCCCCATAAGAAAGTCTCATCAGCGTTACATGAGGTTCGTGATCTTGGGGACAGAATTTCCAGTTTTGTGCTCCTGCCTTTTGGACTTGCTATGGCATCATACATTTACAAAGGTGATTGTGGTGGTGGTGGTGGTGGTGGTGGCAGCAGCAGCCACCTTACACAGAGAGAATTTCGATACACCCTTATTTAGATGATTGGTGGCTAATAAAAGCAGTCATTCCAAGAAAGTGAAATTGTCACACAGTGAGTGGTGCACTTCTTACAGAAATTGAAATGGGTTATCATTTTCTCTAACAGCAACATAACCCATCCCAAATGTTGGAATATTTGAGGGTAAAGTTCAACACTTTCCAAAGTAAAATGTTTCTTCCCATGGCAAAACCACCTCAATCTTTGCAAAGCAATGTTTGGCACTTCCTTCAAGCGTTGTGATCAATGGCTGCAATCTTAGTGGGCAAGGATGCATATGAGACCTTTTACAGCGGTGTCTTCTCTCTCAGTTGTCTCCATAGAGTCAAGAGTTCCACCTTGTACTACCATTAGCATTGGAGATCAGATAGAGCCTTGGCTGGTGGCTATACATCAAACATCTGTTGAAAAAAAAATTTGGAGACCCCAAATTGGATCCTCGTGATAATGGATGCAAGTCTAACAGTCTGGGGGGCACATTGTCTTGACAGATGGGCACAAGGTTGATTGGTCCTCAGTGGAAGTTCAGTGGTCAGTCCAACCATCTTGGAAGCACGGGAGATCTGCTTAGTTCTTGTAGAGTTTCATCAGCTACTTCAAAATAAAGCAGTAAGGATTCTCTCTGAAAACATGATAGGTGTAGTGTATGTCATGTCAACAAAAGAGGGAGAAGTAGTCTGCAAATGGCAGAAGAAGTGCAAATGTTGATGGATTGGGTGGAGAAGAATCTGGTAGGCATCTCGGTAGATCATGTGGCCAGGACCCAGTACATCTGGGCCAATAACCTCAGCAGGCATTCCATGGATCCAGGAGAATGGAGTCTTGTGGAAGATGCTTTCTTGGGAGTAGTACACTGATTGGGTTATTCCAATTGTGGGCCTTAAGGCAGCAGAGTAGAATGTGAAGGTTCCAGCCTTTTTCAGTTGGAGAAAGGAAAGTCAAAATAAATAGATATTTCAACCATGACTGCAGTTGGGTCTTCTCTATGTATTTCTGCCATGGCCACTCGTAGGCAGAGTTGTTTAAAGGATAAGTAAGCATTCGGTCTAATAATGTTGATTTCTCTGGATTGGCCAAGATGACCCTAGTACTTGATACATCTGAAAGTAGAGGATCCTCTATGTCTGGTAAGCAGGGAGCATCTGTTGGTTCAATGCCTGAGCAGCATATTGGATGCACCTTCCTAGTTGATGGACTTTATTTTAGGAATTTTTTCAAACCTATTTTAAACTCTGCTACACTTACTGCTTTTACCACATTCTCTGGCAGTGAATGCCACAGATTAATTACACATAAAGTGAAGAAAACTTTATTCAATTTGTTTTAAATGTAATACTTCATTGGCTGCCCCTTAATCTTTGTACTTTTGAAAAGAGTAAACAAGCAATTCATGTCTACATGTTCCATTCCACTCATGGTTTTATAGACTCTTAGTATTTCTCCTCTCAGCTGTCTCTTCTCCAAGCTGAAGAGCTCTAGCCTCTTCAAACTTTATTCATAAGGGATTCATCCCATCTTTTTTTATCATCGTGGTCATCCTTCTCAGTACCTAATTCCTAATATTCTATTTGATTTCTTGAGCATCGTTAAATGCATTACTCCTCCCCCCACCCCATGGTCTGTCAACTCTCCCCTTTCCCTTCTACCCCCCCCCCCCCCCCCCAACACACACACAGGTCTGTAAGCTCTCTCCTACATTTCCCCTTCCTCCTTCGCGGTCTGGCATCTTTATCCTTCCCACCCCACCGGCAGTGTAGTGGTTCTTTTTCTTCTCCCTCTCCCCCCCCCCCCCCCCCCCCCCCCCCCGGTGGTCAAAGCGTTTCTTGCTTCCTGCATCCAATCCCCTCGGGACCCTACACCGCTACCTCATTCAATTTTCTAGGCTGCTGGCAGCGTCCATGAGATAAGCACACTATCTTCAGCGGCCCCAGAAACTTTCCCTATGTTGCAGCATCCTACCTATGCGGGACCAGAAATTGTAGCAGACTGAAAGCTTCCGGGCCACCGATAGCAGTGTGTTTACCTCACTGATGCTGCCGGCAGCCCGGAAAATTGAAATAGGGCAACAGTGCAGGGAGTGGGAAGGCAGCCAGTAGTACCAGATCCCACAGGGAGAAAGGATGGGAATACTGGACAGGAAACACCAGAAGTGGAACAAAATGTTCTGTAGTGCAGAAATTAGTCATAAGAAAAGCAGAACACACTTTGTTGTATGAGGAAGACAGTTGCTGTGTTTCTATCTGCCCTGCAAGCTGCAAGGCTGACTATTGCTGCATTCATTGGGTTTTAGCGCTATTGCGTGTTTGTGCCTTTTGGAACCACAATAGCTGTTTTATCCCCTGAGGCAGCCTCTAGTGAGGCGAAACATGGCCACGTCGGTACTTTGGAGTGGCACAAATAAAGCTTATTTATCATACCAAGACATGTGTTCTGCTCTTCTTTGGACTACTGGGATACCGGACAGGCAGCTCGTTTGGGGAGGGGGCAGCAGCAACTTTTAATGATGTGTGCCTAAAACACAGGCATTTGACTGGCCACCAAGGTTAGGGGGCCTGAGGCTGGAATGAGAGGGCCTAGGTCCCCGAGGGCCCCCCTCCTCCCCATAGCTACATCACAAGTGTGGACAGAATAATTGGGCAGAATTGATGCCATTTACTGTGTTAATAAACATAGGAGTTAGTATTTAAACTCTACAGGCAGTGTATGTTTTTAAAATGCCAGCTGAATCATTCACATATATTCAGTGCCGGTGCATTCACAGTCAGCGGTGCTGAATGTACATATAGGGCTAGATTCAGTAAATGGCACTTAATAATCAGTGCCCCAAAAAATTGGTGCTCAATGCTATTCTATAACGGGCTCTAAAAGATGAGCGCCCATTTTAGAATTGAGCACTGATTTTCATGCCCATGTTTGGGTGCCAGATTTTACACCTGCTAAACCAGGTATAATTCCTGGTGCCTAATTTGAGCGCACATCCCCCAGTATTCTGTAACACTGTTTGCAAATTTTAGAACACCCCCGACCCACCCATGCATCTCCCATGGCCACACTCCCTTTTGGATTGCATGCTATGGGATTTAGGCACACATTGATTTAGAATAATGTGTATCAAGATGTGCATGCAAAATTGAAATTGGTGCCAATTAGCACCCAATTGATGGCACTAATTGAATCATTGGACAAAACTAAAAGGACCTATTGTAAGGGCACCACACCTTTTTGTACGGAAAGTAAATAAAAGAGGAAAAGGAGTCCGCTTTGGTTCTCAAAAGCAGGGGTGTATCTGCTATGGGACCCCGTGGATTTGGCCCTGGACCCCCCTACCGATGACCCTCGCAACCCCCCCCCCCTCCTGCCGCCAACCTGCCGTCAACGTCCTTTGCTGGCGGGGGACCCCAACCCCCGCCAGCCAAAGTCATCTTCGTTCATTTGGGTTTCTTCTTTCTGAGTCTGACTCTGATGTCCTGCATGTACACAACGTGCAGGACGTCAGACTCACAGAAACAGAACGAAGCCTTGAGGGCTTCGTTCTGTTTCTGTGAGTCTGACGTCCTGCACGTTGTGTACATGCAGGATGTCAGAGTCAGACTCAGAAAGAAGAAACCCAAACGAACGAAGGAAGACAACTTTGGCTGGCGGGGGTTGCGGTCCCCCGCCAGCAAAGGTAGGCGACAGCGGGCGGGGTCGAGAGGGTTGCTCTTAAGTACATAAATATTGCCATACTGTACAGATCGAAGGTCCATCAAGCCCAGCATCCTTTTTCCAACAGTGGCCAATGCAAGTCACAAGTACCTGGCAAGATCCCAAAACAGTACAGTACATTTTATGCTGCTTATCTTAGAAATTCACAGTGGATTTTCCGCAAGTCCATTTTAATAATAGCCTATGGACTTTTCCTTTAGGAAACCAACCCCGCTAAGCTAATTGCTTTTACTGCATTCTCTGGCAGTGAATTCCAGAGTTTAATTACACGTTGAGTGAAGAAATATTTTTTCCGATTCGCTTTAAATTTACTTCTTTGTAGCTTCATTGCGTGCCCCCTAGTCATAATATTTTTTGAAAGACTAAACAAGCGATTCACGTCTACCTGTTCCACTCCACTCATTTCACAGACCGCTATCATATCTCCCCTTACCCATCATTTCTCCAAGCTGAAGAGCCCTAGCCCTTCTCTGTACCTTTTCTTTTTTTTTTTTTAATATCTTTATTAGAAGAAAGGACATTCAAACATTTAACATGTAACATCATAGTTGGCTTCATTGAGCTGGAATGTGATGTACCTTTTCTAATTCCACTATATCTTTCTTGAAATGGGGTGACTAGAATTGAACACAGTATTCGAGGTGTGATCCGCTACAAAGGCATTATAACGTCCTCATTTTTGTTTTCCATTACTTTCCTAATAATATCTATCATTCTATTTGCTTTCTTAGCCGCTGCCGCACACTGAGCAGAGGGTTTCATAAAGTGTCATCAATAATGACGCCTAGGTCCTTTTCTTGGTTGGTTACTCCTAATGTGGAAGCTTGCATTCCGTAGCTATAATTCGAGTTCCTCTTTCCCACATGCATCACTTTGCACTTGCTCACATTAAACGTCATCTGCCATTTAGACGCCCAGTCTCGTAAGGTCCTCTTGTAAGTTTTCACAATCCTCATGCAATTTAACAACTTTGAATAACTTTGTGTTGTCAGTAAGTTTTTAATTACCTCACTAGTTACTCCCATCTCTAGATCATTTATAAATATGTTAAAAAGCAGATATCCCAGCACAGACCCCAGGGGAACCCCACTAGCTACCCTTCTCCATTGAGAATACTGACCATTTAACCCTACTCTCTGTTTGCTATCTTTTAACCAGTTTTTAAATCCATAATAGAACACTACCTCTTATCTCATGACTCTCCACTTTCATCTGAATTCTTTCATGAGGTTCTTTGTCAAACGCTTTTTGAAAATTCAAATATACAACATCGACCGGCTTACCTTTATCCACATGTTTATTCAACCCTTCAAAGAAATGTAATACATTGGTGAGGCAACATTTCCCTTCATTAAATTCATGTTGACTTTGACATCACATTGGCCACCCTCCAATCTTCCAGTACCATGCTCGATTTTGAAGATAAATTACATATTACTAACAGTAGTTCCACAAGTTCATTTTTCAGTTCTGTCAGTACTCTGTGATGAATACCATCTGGTCCAGGAGATTTGCTTCTCTTCAATTTGTCAATTTGCACCATTACATCATCCTCCAGGTTTATAGAGATTTCATTCAGTTTCTCTGACTTGTCAGCTTTGAATACCATTTCTGGCATCGGTGTCTCTCCCAAATCTTCCTTGGTGAAGACAGAAGCAAAGAATTAATTTAATCTCTCCACTATGGCTTTGTCTTCCCTAAGTGCCTCTTTTACCCCTCGGTCATCTAGCACTCCAACCAATTCTTTTGCCAGCTTCTTGCTTTTAATATGCCTAAAAAAATGTTTACCATGTGTTTTTGCCTCCAATGCAATCTTTTTTTTCAAAGTCCCTCTTTGCTTTCCATATCAACGTTTTGCATTTGACTTGCCATTCATTATGCTGTTTCTTATTATTTTCAGTTAACTTCTTAACCATGCTGGCTGTCGTTTGGTCTTCCTTCCTCCTTTTTTAATACACAGAATATATTTGGCTTTGGCTTCCAGAATGATATTTTTTTGAATAGCATCCATGCCTGATGTAAATTTTTGATCTTTGCAATGGCTCTTTTAAGTTTTTTTTTTCACCTTCTCATTTTATCATAGTCTCCTTTTTTGAACGTTAAGTGCTAATGTATTGGATTTCCTGTGTATACTTACTCCAAAGCCGACATCAAATCTGATCATATTATGATCACTGTTATCAAGCAGCCATAGCACCATTACCTCCTTTACCAGATCATGCGCTCCATTAAGGACTAGGTCTAGAATTTTTCCTCCTCCTTGTTGGCTCCTGTACCAACTGCTCCATAAAGCAGTCCTTGATTTCGTCAAGGAATTTTATCTCCCTAGCTTGCCCTGATGTTGCATTTACCCAGTCAATATCGAGGTAATTGAAATCGCCCATTATTATTGTGTTGCTGTTTTTAAATTACTAGTCTTTTTTATCACCTCCCCAAATTAGTACTCACCAACCACCCACAATTTGGAGAGATAAAAGACTAGGAAGGCCACGTTTTATGAGAAAAGCAATTGTTTAGTTTCATACCAAGAGAAATTTACAATTACAAATGCTAGTTTCTTGTGTGGAGAGCAGGGGACACAAACATGTGGTCTGCCTCTGCCTCTCCAACGTAATACTGTGATTCAATTATTTATATACCTTTTGTGTTAAGCAAGGCTTCACATATTTCAGCACTTACCATCCTGAGAGATCATTCTGTTCTCACAATATATTTTTCCCTTCTTGCTAAATCACATTCTTCTCTCCATCCATAATTGCACTTTTCCCACGCCAGCTAACTTGCCTGTAAGGGTATCATAATAGATCATAAATTCCTGAGTTTACACAGGCTCATGTTCTTTAATAAATTACAGGCTTCTCAATCTCTGAGAGATTCCAGAGTCGCACTGGCTTGTCAGCCTCTGCCCTTTTTGACCTGTGCTCATGATTCTACAACTCCCCTCTTGAAGGCCTTGAAAAGGGCTTCACTGCTTTGAACCCTTGCTGTAATTCCATCCATTCTGGAGGGAAGCAATAGGTTCTTTCAAATGTATATTAGGGTTAAAGGAACCGTAGATGTGAGTCACAGTTCATGTAAACCCCTTTTTACAGGTATCAGTTAACTGTTGCACTAAGTTTCTAATACAGGGTGTTATACAGCAGCTAAGAAGTACAAATACAGCAATAATAATTATCAATGTGGTGAAACCAGATAATATAAAGGTTTTCCATAGCATTGTGAACAGTGTATAAGCAATAAACATTAGCAGTGCATAAAACAACTTGTGATGTAAAGTCCATAATGTGTGGTTTTAAAATGTAAGCAGTTAGAAATCAGGTAATTCAAAGTCACTTAAAATTTTGTTAATCTGATAAGTAGACAATCTTGGCATCAGAGAAATTTATAAGTCATTTCAGGATAGGGAAAACAAGATGGCGTTCGAGGAGGATGTTGGTCTCTGAGCTCCTGACTCTCGCTAAGCTCTAGGTTGAGATTTCCCTACCCGACGGACATCATGGGTAAGAGGAAAGGGAAGACGGCGATGCTAACCTCCTCAGCTCCCGTAAGCGCTACTCCCCGGCAGCTGACACTTGAGAGTTGCGGAGTACAGAGAATTGAGCCGCAGACACACACGAAATCCAGCTCTGACGTTGGATCGCCAGACTGCAGTATCGAGGGGGCATCGTTAAGCCCGCCATTACTCTCTGCTCCTCCACGACCCGGAAGCAGTTTGCTTGCAGCGGGACTCCACCCTGTAGAGCCGTCCGAAGAGGCAGGCCGACAGAATGTGAGAGGAGGGCCCTCTACAATGGCGACCCCAGTTACGACTACTACCTGGAAAGAAGGGGTAGTAAACCCTCTCTACACCAGTGAATCGGGAAGTGCCTCCGGGGGTATTCGTGGACCGGTAAAACCTGCAGTGATCACTCTAGAGAGCCTATGGGACGCCATCCAGGGCATGAACAACAACCTACTCCAGGTAACTGATGTTATAAAAGAGGATATAAATTCCCTAAAAACATTTCAGAATCTTACTGCTTCTCAAGCACAGAAAAATGAAGAACAAATTGGGACAATGAATGGTGAAATTAAACTTCTCCATGATTTAACAACTACAATGCTTAAGGATAAAGAGGTACTGGTTAAAAAAGTTGAATACCTTGACAACCAAGCAAGAAGGAATAACCTTAGACTTCTTAATTTTCCTAAAATACCGTTAATTCCGCCAGTTGACATGTTTAAAAGATATTTGGAAGAAGTCTTAAATATTCCTAAGGATGCCTTACCACCGGTTGCCAAGGCGCAGTATATTTTTGGAGTTAAATCTGCCTTACCAGAAGCCCCACCTGATTTAAATATATCAGCTTTTTTGGAGAACTCTTTAGAGACAGTGACACAGAGATTGACTCTTATAGTTTCTTTTGCTTTTGAAGTAGATAGAAATAATATTTTTCGTTTGTATTTTAAGCATATGCAAGCCAAATTTATGGGGGATAAAATCCAGATTTATCCAGACCTCAACAGGGATACTCAGAAAAGACGTCGTGACTTTTTAATTTTAAAGCCAAGGATTATTGCCTTAGGCGGATTGTATTTGCTGAAGTATCCCTGTAGATGCTTGGTTACACTTGAAAATGTTAGCTATGTTTTCTTAGACCCTCAAAAATTGGCTGTATTTATAAAAGCCAAGGAAGAGGGGAAGGTTCTACCCTGAATGACAACATAGGAAAAGATACTGTTAATGCCTGCTTGTGTGTGGATAACGCTCTCCACCTTGATTGATTAAATTTATTTCCTTTCTATTTTTCTGATATCTTGTTTTCCCAAATATGGTGGTCATTATGTATATGATTTAATTTTCCTTTGATATGACAATATTGTTCAATTAATCTTAAACCTTGCATTTATAGTGATATGAATGTATTATTTTCAAAAGCTATAAATAAAAAATATAAAAAAAAAAATAATAAGTCATTTCAGGCTGGCATACAGGCTGGCAAAAAACTTTTTTTTTCATTTTTTTTTGTGTGGGAAGGGGTTGGTGACCACTGGGGGGGTAAGGGGAGGTCATCCCCATTTCCCTCCGGTGGTCATCTGGTCAATTAGGGCACTTTTTTGTGACTTGGACCTAAAAATAAATGGACCAAGTGCAGCTGGCGAAATGCTCATCTGAGCCGGCCATCTTTTTTCCATTATGGGGTGAAGCCGGCTATTTCATAACCATGCCCCTGTCCCGCCCCACCACGTCCCCGTCCCGCCTTCTGTACCCTCCCTTGAAAGTTGGCCGGCTCTGCAACAAAAAGCAGTTGGGGCCGGCTAAAATCGGCTTTCGATTCTACCAATTTGACCGGGATCAGGAGATCGCCAGCCATCTCCCGATTTGTGTCGGAAGATGGCCGGCGATCTCTTTCGAAAATGAGCTGGATAGTAAGAATTTTTTTTAGGTATATCAAAAGCAAGAAGCCGGCAAAAGAATTAGTTGGACCGCTAGATGACCAAGGGGGGTAAAAGGGGCGATCAGGGAAGACAAAGCCGTAGCAATGAGATTAAATTAATTCTTTGCTTCAGTCATCACCGAGAAAGATTTGGGAGAGATACCAGTGCTAGAAATGGTATTCGAAGCTGATGAGTCGGAGAAACTGAATGAAATCTCTATAAACCTAGAGGATATTATGAGGCAATTTGACAAATTGAAGAGTAGCAAATCTCCTGGACCAGATGATATTCATCCCAGAGTACTGATAGAATTGAAAAATGAACTGGTGGAACTATTGTTAGTAATATGTAATTTATCTTTAAAATCGAGCGTGGTACCAGAAGATTGGAGGGTAGCCCATGTAACGCCGATATTTTAGAAAGGTTCCAGAGGGGATCCAGGAAATTATAGACCAATGAGCCTGACGTAGGTGCCGGGCAAAATGATAGACTGTTATAAAGAACAAAATTACAGAGCATATTCAAAACCATGGATTAATGAGACAAAGCCAACATAGATTTAGTGAAGAGAAATCTTGCCTCACCAATCTATTACACTTCTTTGGGGGTGAACAAACATGTGGATAAAGGTGAGCCAGTTGATACTGTGTATCTGGATTTTCAAAAGGTGTTTGACAAAGTACCTCATGAAAGACTCCAGAAGAAATTGGAGAGTCATGGGATAGGAGGTAGTGTCCTATTGTGGATTAAAAACTGGTTAAAAGATAGAAAACAGAGAGTAGGGTTAAATGGTCAGTGTTCTCAATGGAGAAGGGTAGATAGTGGGGTTCCTCAGCGGTATGTGCTGGGACATCTGCTTTTTAACATATTTATAAATGATCTAGATATGGGAGTAACTAGTGAGGCAATTAAATTTGCTGACGACAAAGTTATTCAAAGTTGTTAAATCGCGAGAGGATTGTGAAAAATTACAAGAGGACCTTATGAGACTGGGAGACTGGGCATCTAAATAGCAGATGACGTTTAATGTGAGCAAGTGCAAAGTGATGCATGTGGGAAAGAGGAACCCGAACTATAGCTACGTAATGCAAGAAAGGGATCTCAGCATCGTTGTTGATGATATGTTGAAATTCTCTGCTCAGTGTTTGGCAGCGGCTAAGAAAGCAAATAGAATGTTAGGAAAGGAATGGAAAACTCAAGTGAGGGACGTTATAATGCCTTTGTATCAGTCCATGGTGCGACCACACCTCGAATATTGTATTCAATTCTGGTCGTTGCATCTCAAAAAAGATATAGTGGAATTAGAAAAGGAACAGAGAGGGACAGCGAAAATGATAAAGGGGATGGGACGACAGGAAAGGCTGAAATGTCTAGGGCTCTTCAGCTTGGAGAAGAGATGACTGAGGGGAGATATGATAGAGATCTATAAAATAGTGAGTGGAGTGGAATGGGTAGGTATGAATCGTTTGTTTACTCTTTCCTAAAATACTTGGGGGCATGCGATGAAGCTTCAAAGTAGTAAATTTAATATGAATCTGAGAAACTTTTCTTCATTCAACGTGTAATTAAACTCTGAAATTCGTTGCCAGAGAATTTGGTAAAGTCTGTTAGCGATGTTTAAAAAGGGTCTGGACGGCTTCCTAAAGGAAAAGTCCATGGACCATTATAAAATTGACTTGCTGAAAATTCACTGCTTATTTCTGGGATAAGCAGCATAAAATATATTGAGCTTTTTTTGGGATCTTGCCTGGTATTTATGACCTGGATTGGCCACTGTTGGAAACAGGATGTTGGTCTTGAGGGACCTTTGGTCTGTCTCCATGTCGCAATACTTATGTACTTATGTAAATATATACTGTGGGTGAAGTAGAATATAAAGCATTCATCTGTTGAGACGTTTTAATTGCAAGGTGTTGAAGTTTCCTTAAAAAAAGAAATTTAAATTGTTGGGAGTATGATTACATTTGAGTCTGACAATTAATTTGAAAGGCTTCCTTTACATTGAAATTACTTAGACAATTAAGAGATTTTTTTATTTTTGATAAACATCATTTACAGATGTTATCCAGACTTCAGTCCTTTGCTTGATTATTGTAATACTAGCCGTTGAGCCCGTAAAAACGGATTGTGGGAAATTTGTACTGACATCTAATGTGAAGGAAAACATTTGTGCTGTGATTAGGGTAAGGCAGGTTGAACTTTCATGGTTAGTCCTGTGGTTAAGGGGTGAAAGTGGTGATTGAGACCTCATTGTTTTAAAATTGTATATTTTGAATAAAGATCTTTATATTATATAGTTTGATATTACCAGTTAAAATTATTATTTCTAGGTTGTTTAGTACCAAAAACAGGACTTTATATAGAAAAGCTCTCAAACCTTGGAATAGTTTGCCATCTAATATCAAACAGTTGACTGATACAGTTTCATTGAGCTTTAAAGACCTGGCTATTTCAAAAGAACTTGCCCCTTCTGATTAAATGTTTTTATTTATTCTAAGCTAATTTTATAGGAATTTCATTGTTTTAAACTGTATTTTATTTTTTATTGTAACCCACTTTGAACCTGATGGTTAAGCGGAATGTAAATGTTGGAATTAAATTAAGTAATGGCTGTATTCCTTTTTAGCCCAAGGATGAAGGTTCTGATGATGCCCATAGTTTCATATAGGATGGTACAAGTAAAGTGGCTTGACAGATTTGAGTGCAAACTTCTATTTTAGCTGGTCATGTCTAAAGTGACAAAGTTCAGTGACGTAATTACTGGACTTGGTTCTAGTTAACATAATATAAAATCTGCTCTTATGTCATGCATATACCTTGCAGTTCAAAGTGGGTAACAGTAAGATCAAGAGCCAGAACAGTCCTCTGGAAGAATAGTTAAAAAAAAAAAAAAAAAAAAAAAAAGTGACAATTAAAATTATGGTTAATCTTTTTTTTTTTTGTAGTGTAAATTTCTAAAAAAGGAGAGTCTTAATATTCTTCTTAAACTAACTCTTTCTAATGACCAGTGGCTTGATATTCCATTGTCATTTCAAACTTTTTTTAGTCTTTTCCTTCCTCTTGGCAAAAGAAAGGTAAACACAGTTGGATAATTTAGTCTTCTGTCTCTTAAAGACACAGCAATTTGGGCATGGAAGTATATACTTTGGCACTAGTCCATGCAATATCTTGTATTTAAAATAAGGCCAATTTAAAAAGAACTCTAGCCTCAATGAGCAACCAATGAAGTTTAGCATAAAATAAAGAAATTCTGTCATATTTAATTAAGCCAAAAATTAGGTATACTGCTGTGTTCTGTACAGTTTGTAGTCATTTCAGTTGACCCTTAGTACAGCCCAAGTAAACAAAATTACAGTAATCCAATTGTGAGAGTAAGAGTACCTGTACCAGGAGTTTGAATTGATCTTAAAGTAGCTTCGGATATAGCGAAGTTTCCTCATCGGAATAAATTATTTCTTTACTGAAATGGGCTACATGTTATTGTGTCCTTTATAGTACCATGAAAGCCTGTGATATGTTTGGACAGTAGGGTATATCTTGCACAATGCCGTTTTTATTTATGTGATCATTTTGTATGTTTTTGAGACACCATTCATAGAGATTCTTGATATTGCAGAACATCAATTGGTTAATATAAAGTTGCATTGCTGAACCATTTTCTATGGAACAGTTAGATTTACTCAGCCATGTACAATGGTGATAAGTATTCACATACTATAGGTATATGTCCCAAGGAGCTTTACATTCTGAATGCATACCTGAGGCAATGAGAAATGATGTGATATGCCCACGGTTAGAAAGAGTGTCAGGAATATTGGAATTTTAAACCCTGGTTTTTCCCAATTACTAGTCTCTGGCTATAACCACTGGGCTGGTGCACCTCCCTAGTAACATATTCATGCAGCTTTTTATTGCTATGTTCTAAGTGCCATAACTTAATAGAGTTTGTATTTTTGATGTTTTCTTTAGGTCTGATGCTTTAGGGCAGATTCTTCCACAGCTGGGCAAAGACTGGACACATCAAGGCATTGCAAAGCTCTACCATTCCATAAATGAGTATGTTTCTAACTATTAGTACCAGCGTGTGAGTTTGCTATAATATAATCTGTACAACTTCTGGTGATATTGTAGTTTACCTGAGTGACTCCACCAAGTGTATTATCTTGGAAACTAGGGAAGAGAAGGAGGGATGGGATTTTGAATTTAGCTCTAGCCTGTTTCTGTTGTAGCTCAAGGTGAATTACATTCAGGTACAGTAAGTATTTTCCTATCCCTGGAAGACTGCAATCTGTTTTTACCTGGGGTAATGGCTTGTTAAATGATATCCAAGATTACAAGGAGCTGCAGTGGGGTTTAGAGCAGGTTTCCCTGGTTCACAGCCCACCGCTCTATTAGGCTACTCTTCCACTGGCTTGTACACTGTCAATTTTTAGACAAGTATTTGTAACGCTGATATATAGCTAGACATAAATGGATACATCCCTCCATTTTGTTCAAAAGCAAGTTCAGTTTTAATGTTCATGAAAGGTGCCAGGCCATCAACTTTTCAAGGCATATCAAGTGTAATAAATTTCACCACAGGTAGTGTGGGTTAGTTTAAAGTAATGCCTTGGAGGTAAGAGGTGGTGTGATCCCTGAGCTATCCCATTTCTCACATTGCATCACATTGCACCTGCATCATCAGATAGGTTTCATGTGATGGTGTTTTTATGTGCACTTATTCTGTTCTTTTTGCAGAATGTCAGAAGAAATAGCTCAACCAGGGTTACTTGTTTTACTATGGAGAATATATGTTGACATAAATGTTTTTCAGTAACTAGTAATAAAATGTCCCAGCAAAAGTTGGTCTATATCAGGGGGGTCAACCTAGGCCCTCACCAGGTCAGTTTTCAGGATTTCTACTATGAATATTCATAATATATTTGTATACAATAGAGGCAGAACATGCAAATAGATCTCATGCAAATTCATTAGAGAAATCCTTAAAACCTGACTGGATTACGACCCTCAAGGACTAAGGTTGAACACCCATAGTCTATATATTGGGAGCTGAAAAAATTGCTGTCACTAAACTTTTCTTCAGTATATTCTAACAAAGAGGCTTCCCTTCACCTCCCCCCCCCCCCCCCCCCCCCCCCCCCAATGAGTTAAATCTATCCATGATTGTGCTTAAGGAGCTAATATTATTTTTTTTTTGGGGGGGGGGTTGTTTATAGGAATGGATATAAATTTTTGTATTGTTCTGCTCGTGCCATTGGAATGGCAGATATGACCAGAGGGTACCTGCACTGGGTCAACGATAAAGGAACCATCCTTCCTAGGGGACCCTTACTGTTGTCTCCCAGCAGTTTGTTCTCTGCCTTCCATAGGTATGTATAACTATCCACAGAGCCAACATCGTTGGTAAATTTGTTTGGTTCTAGAGCTGAAAAGTTAGAATAATTGGTAGTGTTCAAAAATACATTGCAAAAGAGAAAGTTTGTTGAAATTGGCACCTAGCTAGTTTAACAAGAAAACTGTATGTTAAGAACCATAAATTAATACACTTGATTATATTGATACAACCTGTGTAAACTGGTAGTGCGTTTTAAAGTATATAGATTCAATTAATGAATGTGCATGTGCACATATCACTGATTACCCTTGAATGCAGACTACAGTTTGTGCTTACATTGCTGAGGGAGCTCTTATATGTGTAGCTACAGGAGGGGACCCTGATAGCCCAGGAAGGGGGTGAGCAAACACTTACCTCTTGAACGTGTCCCTTATCTCACCCCAGGCTTGGATGGAGAGAGTCCTGGGGGGCAGGTGGTGGTGGTGGCGAAACAGAATTCTCCTGTGCATTACGCACAGGAGCACTAGGCACAGACTCGAGTTTCTACTCCTTTTTTGATGGAAGTAGCTAAGCTGGTTTTGTCAAAAAATTATTTTTTGTTTGAATCCAGGTATCATGCTCAACATCATGGAGTAGCTATGGGTTCAGCAGCTGCTCCCAGCGTGGCTTATTTGTACGTGAGTACATTTGAAGAACATCTGTATAGGTCAGAATGGTTTCAACATGTCAAAATCTGGCATCGATTCATCGATGTCTTTTGTATTTGGACGGCATCTCAGAGCGCTTTGCACCAGTTTGTGGCTTGGTTGAATACCTTAGATAATAATCTGAGATTCTCTATGCAAAGTAGTAGGGAGAACATATCGTTCCTGGATACCTGGGTGTATAAACACAATCAAGAGACTGCAGTTACAGTATTTAGAAAACCTACAGACCGAAATTCATTGCTGCAATATAAGAGCCATCATCCGTATCGCATGAAAGAGTCCTTACCAATCGGACAATTTTTACGTCTTCGGCGAATTTGCACTTCGGATGCTACATTTCGTCAACAATCTATGGTAATCAGCGGTAATTTGGAAAGTGAGGACAGTGCTGGGCAGACTTTTATGGTCTTTGTCCCGCAAATGACAAGACGTATTTGGATAGGCTGAAGTGGGCTTTGATGGCAACTCCAGTAGTTGGAACATGTGAAGAAACTGCCTTAAGCCTGTAAAATGTATCGAATATTTTCCTGCCTAAATAAATTCTGAAGAGTATTTTTCTAATTTGGTCAGCAGATGGTGAATGTTTATGCTTTATGCTGTTACAGAGGACTGACTTCGCTTTCTTTTGCATGGCAAACAAATAATAGGAAGTGCCTGTAGTGATGTGACCAGTTTTTATTTGAAACTTGACTGTTCTGGTCTCTGATTGGCCTGGAGTTTGAAATTACCCAGCTTGGCTGTTGCTTCAGTTTCAGCCCGGGAGAAGGAGGGAGCGAGAGAGCTCTTTGCTGAAGCCCTGTAAAAAAAACAGTTATTTGATAGCTGGCTTCATCTCCCCAGGTACTTTCTAGGAAGTATGCAAATATTTAGTTTTTCTAATTGATCCATTTTTCAGTTACTTTTCAGTTACTTGTTACTGTTTGCTTTTGCACATTTATTTTTTTGTCCACTGTTCCAAGTTCTGAGAATAAATACGTTTGTTCGTTCTGCCTGTCTGAACTGATAAAGGAATCCTGGGGGTTTGTGTGTTGGGTCTGTGGATGCTTTCTTGGAACTGTGGGAACACCGGGAGTCTGGCTCCAGTAACCTAAAAATCACTGGGGATAATTGGAGTGTGGGAGACTCGCCCACAGGCGGTTGTAACCCAGTCGGTGGGAGGAGGGTGCGAAAGAAAACCCAACGTGATTAATACACTGGTCTACAAAAAAAAACTTTTTTTCTGTAACAAGAACAAAACATACATTTTCTGGAAGATAATTCTTCCCTGAATCCAGATCTCATTTCAGAATTTTTGTATCAGCCTCAGTTTTCATGTGATAATGTTTTTTGTAAATGCTTGTGTCGGCGTATGTAGCTATTATATGTATCTGGCAAAATGACACGCTTCTGCTACAAGAGTTCCAAAAAAACTGTGTCAGTTCACAAAGAAATCAAAGATATAAGCAACATAAGAGTAAAAGACCAGTAAAAGATCATTACAAAAGACCATGTCACCTTCCTTGGAGAAATATTCAGGAAAAATAGTATGTCGGTCACAAAAAACACTCATTTTCGTATCGCAAGAAAGAAGATTCCATCCTTTTAATCTCGAACCGGAAAGCTGAGCCTGTTGCTTCGACAAATTTAAATCACGAACAAGATCGTTGAGATCCCCTTGTGTCAAAAAGTGAGGCACATTTGATTCACAGAGGTCCTGAAATGATGGGTCGGTATGCATATCCCCTTCTCTGTCTTCTGCATGTTCGTCACTGTATTCATCTTCACTCTCTATCAAATTCTCAGGAGGCACTGATACTGGCAGTTCTTCACTGTGACATACAGGTCTTATAGCAGATGGTAAGTTAGGATATTGCACAGTTTGTTTTCGAGGTGATTCCTGCTATTTTTGTCAGACAGAAATAACAGTCTGTTGTGTGATCCGTTGGTTCCCTCCAAATCATGGGAACAGCAAAGGGCATGCGACGTCTTCCTTTTAACCAGCCTGTCAGGAGTGTAACACACATCAAACAGCAAATGTGGGGAGCCCATTTGTGGTCCTGTTCACCAACCTTACACCCGAAATATAGTTTGTAGCACTTTTTTACAAGAGGATTAAGTTTTCGTTTTTGCGATTTCAGAGTAAACTGTTCACAGATATAACAAAAAGAATTTGGGCTATTTGCACAGGTACGAGGCATTTCTTCTGAAATGACACAAAACACAAACCTTCACAAATGTAGAACTACAAGCAGTCACTTCCAACAGCAATTGTTGACTGAACTCTCAATGCTGAGATACAGGTGGCAACTGACGCAACAGAACGTGTTTGAACATGTTCAAGCATGACTCATGGGCAATGTTGCCAAACCTCCCTTATTTCCTGGTGGTGGTTTTCTAAACTAAGGGTTTTGTATTGTAATTCCTAGTATATTTCAATTGTTTTTCCAACAATTGCAACTGCTGAATTAAATTAATCCACAGCAGCAGGGCTGCCGAGAAACTTGGCCGGGCCCGGGACAAGGCCGCCTCGCCCCCGAGGTCGCCGCTCCCCTCCCCCCTCCGAGGTCGCCGCTGCTGCTACTGCTCCCCCGAGCGCGGGATACAGGGAGGGAAGGAGACCCGAAGGGAGCGGGCCGGTGGCAGATGGTCAGAGGGCGTGTGGGACTGGCACCGGGCCCCCCCCCCCCCCCCTTTTGGCGGCCCTGCACAGCAGGGTACCAAAATGCAGCGTTTTCAAGGATTTTTATAAAAAGGGTAGCGTGTCACAAGAAAACTGAGCCCGATAGGCAAAAACTGATTTCATTTTCGATTCAGCACCCATGTCTTAGCTAAGAACACCATTCACATTCTTTTTAACAAAAATGCCGTTTACCAGTATAATGATTGGTTTAAAAAATCAAGCAGAGATATTGCCTAGAACTGGGATACACTAACTATAACATAGCCAATCTCCTTTGGTTATATGCTGGAAATGACCAGATGCTTATGAACCGTGTGAGAAAGTACCTTCTCCCCATCCCACCCCACCCAAAAAATATGGTTTGGTGCTTTGTACCTGTATATGGTCAAGTATATGCATATATTCACAAAATATTTCTTCTAAGGCTTATCCTAAGCAGGACCAGTCAACATTTATCTTTTTGAATGGTTTTTAAAACTTTGGCCATGATAGTTTCATTTATTTCCGCTTGGTTTTGTCACAAATTGCTATCAAATTGGGTTAGGTTTTGATATACGCTGCTGATCAAAATGATAGGGTAGGTCAAATTAACAGAGGGGGTGGCATTACATCTTAAGGCATAGAGACAAATAGGATTAAAGTCCTTCAGGAAACAAAATACAGTCTTTATAGATAGAAATGTGTGATTACATATAACTAATATTCTGTAATCTGCACACATAACTGCTAGGCATGCCCCTGACCCTCCCATGCCCCCCTCCTCCGCCCCACCTTGCAGCTATATGCAATGGAAGACCTTAGGAAATTGGAAGACTGGGTAGGCATCCAAATGGCAGATGAAATTTAATGTGGACAAATGTAAAGTGGAGGAATGGCCTAGTGGTTAGGGTGATGGACTTTGGAACTGGGGAACTGAGTTCAATTCCCACTTCAGGCACAGGCAGCTCCTTGTGACTCTGGGCAAGTCACTTAATCCTCCATTGCCCCAGGTACAAATAAGTACCTGTATATAACATATAAGCCGCATTGAGCCTGCCATGAGTGGGAAAGCGCGGGGTACAAATGTAACAAAAAAAAAAGAACAACCCAAATCATAGTTACCTGGTGCTAGGGTTCACTTTGGGGGGGGTGGTCATTACCCAAGAAAAAGATGTAGGTATTGTAGACAATACACTGAAATCTTCTGCCCAGTGTGCAGCAGCAGCCAAACAATGCTAGGAATTATTAGGAAAGGGATGGTAAATAAGATCAAGAACACTATAGTGCCTCTGTTGCTCCATAGTGTGACCTCACCTTGAGTATTGTGTTCAGTTCTGGTCGCCATATCTCCCTCAGTAACCAGCCCCATAGCTTTGTCCACCTTCAGATTCTCCAGCTGTTTATCAACTCTTTCTTCCGTATATGGCGCAGTATCCACTCCATTCCCATATATTCCCTCGCAGCCAACTGCGGTCCTTCACCAGGATTTTCCTTCATGTACTATCCTCTCGCACTGAGGATATGTCTCCAAGTGCCTGGGAGGAAAGGGTTAAGACAGCTGTTGTAGTTGGTGATTCGATCATTAGGCATATAGATAGCTGGGTGGTTGGTGGACATGAGGATCTTCTGGTGACTTGCCTGCCTGGTGCGAAGGTGGCAGACATCACGCATCATCTAGATAGGATTTTAGATAGTGCTGGGGAAGAACCGGCTGTCTTGGTACGTGTGGGTACCAATGAGATAGGAAAATGTAGGCGAGAGGTTCTGGAAGCCAAATTTAGGTTCTTGGGTAAAAAGCTCAAATCCAGAACCTCTAGGGTAGCATTTTCTGAAGTGCTACCCGTTCCACGCGCAGGGCCCAAGAGACCCGCAGAGCTCCGGAGTCTTAATGTGTGGATGAGACGATGGTGCAGGGAGGAGGGTTTTAGATTTGTTAGGAACTGAGCAACATTCTGAGGAAGGGGGAGCCTATTCCGAAAGGATGGGCTCCACCTTAACCAGGGTGGGACCAGGCTGCTGGCATCAGCATTTAAAAAGGAGATAGAGCACCTTTTAAACTAGAAACTGGGGGAAGGCCGACAGTCGCTCAAAAGCACATAGTTCGGGATAAGGTATCTTTCAAAGATGTCACCAAAACAGAGAAGATAGGGTATCCCGATAGTGAGGTTGCAAAAGAGACCGTAGTAGATCAGGTGTCCTAAAATAAAAATCAGACAAACGATTGCAAATTAATACTGTCAAGTACTGAGCATGATGTAAATAGAAACAATAAACATGGTTTGAAATGTCTGTTTGCGAATGCCAGAAGCCTAAGAAATAAGAGTTAGAGTATATTGCACTAAAAGAAAAATTAGATATAATAGGCATCTCTGAGACCTGGTGGAAGGAGGATAACCAGTGGGACACTGTCATACCAGGGTACAAATTATATCGTAGTTATAGAGTGGATCGAATTGGTGGAGGGGTAGCATTGTATATTAAGGAGAGCCTTGAATCAAATAGATTGAAAATTCTGCAGGAAACAAAACACATCTTGGAATCACTATGGATTGAAATTCCATGTGTAAAGGGGAAAAGGATAGTGATAGGAGTGTACTACCATCCGTCTGGCCAGGATGAACAGATGGATGCAGAAATGTTAAAGGAAATTAGGGACACAAACAAACGGGGCAACACAATAATAATGGGTGATTTCAGTTACCCCGATATTGACTGGGTAAATGTAACATCAGGGCACACTTGGGAGGTAAAATTCCTTTACGAAATCAAGGACTGCTTTATGGAGCACCTGGTACAGGAGCCGATGAGAGAAGGAAAAATTCTAGACCTAGTCTTTAGTGGAGTGCATGATCTGGTGCGGGAGGTAATGATAACAGTGATCATAATATGATCGGATTTGATATTAGCTTTGAAGTAAGTATACATAGGAAATCAAATACGTTAGCATTGAACTTTAAAAAAGGAGACTATGATAAAATGAGAACGGTAAAAAAAAAACTTAGAAGTGAGACGGCGAGGGTCAAAAATTTACATCGGGCGTGGATTCTGTTCAAAAACACCATCCTGGAAGCCCAGGCCAAATATATTCCACATATTAAAAAAGGAGGACGGAAGACCAAAAGCTGGCATGGTTAAAAAGTGAGGTGAAGGAAGCTATTAGAGCTAAAAGAAAATCCTTCAGAAAATGGAAGAAGGAAGCTATTAGAGCTAAAAGAAAATCCTTCAGAAAATGGAAGAAGGAACCAATTGAAAATAATAAGAAACAACATAAGGAATGTCAAGTCAAATGCAAAGCACTGATAAGAAAGGCTAAAAGGGACTTCGAAAAAAAGATTGCGTTGGAGGCAAAAATATATAGTAAGAATTTTTTAGGTATATTAAAAACAGGAAGCCGGCAAAAGAATCGGTTGGACCGCTAGATGACCGAGGAGTAAAGGGGCGATCAGGGAAGACAAAGCCATAGCGGAGAGATTAAATGAATTCTTTGCTTCGGTCTTCACCAAGGAAGATTTGGGTGCGATACCGGTGCCAGAAATGGTATTCAAAGCTGATGAGTCGGAGAAACTGAATGAATTCTCTAAACCTGGAGGATGTAATGGGGCCGTTCTACAAATTGAAGCATAGCAAATCTCCTGGATCGGATGGTATTCATCCCAGAGTACAGATAGAGCTGAAAAATGTGGTACCGGATGATTAGAGGTTGGCCAATATAACGCCAATTTAAAAAAAAAAAAAAAAAAAAGGTTCCAGAGGAGATCCGATTAATTATAGACCGGTGAGTCTGACGTCGGTGCCGGGCAAAATGGTAGAGACTATTATAAAGAACAAAATGACAGAGCATATTCAAAAGCATGGATTAGTGAGACAAAGCCAACTTGGATTTAGTGAAGGGAAATCTTGCCTCACCAATCTACTACATTTCTTTGAAGGGGTGAACAAACGTGGATAAAGGTGAGCCGGTTGATATTGTGTATCTGGATTTTCAGAAGGCGTTTGACAAAGTACCTCATGAAAGACTCCAGAGGAAATTGGAGAGTCATGGGATAGGAGGTAGTGTCTTATTGTGGATTAAAAAAAACAGAGAGTATGGTTAAATGGTCAGTATTCTCAATGGAGAAGGGTAGTTAGTGGGGTTCCCCAGGGGTCTGTGCTTGGACCGCTGCTTTTTTACATATTTATAAATGACCTAGAGATGGGAGTAACTAGTGAGGTAATTAAATTTGCTTATGACACAAAGTTATTCAAAGTCGTTAAATCGCAGGAAGATGGTGAAAAATTGCAAGAGGACATTACAATTTATTTTTATTTATTTATTTATAGCATTTATACCCCGCTCTTTCCCGCTCAATAGCAGGTGCGGCTTACAATGTTTAGGTACATAGTATCACAAGGATAACACAATTACGAAGGGTACGAAGTATCACAGAGGTACTACAATGTATGGGTAAAAAGTATCATTAGGATAATACAATTTATAGAGAAGGATAAAAAGAAGAGATGTTGGGGAAGGATTGGGGCATGTTTAACGTTAGTGGTGTGGGTTAGAGTCGTAACTTAAGTTGGGTTGTTTGGGTAGGCTTGTTTGAAGAGGTATGTTTTCAGCATCTTTCGGAAGCGTAGATGTTCGTTTGTTGTTCGGATGAATCTTGGTGTGGTGTTCCAAATTTGGCTGCCTATAACTGAGAAGTTGGATGCATAGTAGGTTTTGTATTTGAGACCTTTGCAATTAGGCAGGTGAAGATTGAGATATGTTTAAGAGGATTTGGACCTGTTCCTGGCTGGAAGGTCGATTAAATTGGTCAGGTAACTTGGAGATTCTCCGTGGAGGATCTTGTGGATCAGTGTGTGGACTTTGAAGTTTATTTGTTCTTTAATGGGGAGCCAGTGGAGTTTTTCACGGAGAGTTGTTGCACTTTCGAACCGAGATTTACCAAAAATGAGTACGGCTGCCGTGTTTTGGACGGTTTGGCGTTTTTTTACAAGACTTGGAGACTGGGCATCCAAATGGCAGATGGCGTTTAATGTGAGCAAGTGCAAAGTGATGCATGTGGGAAAGAGGAACCCGAATTATAGCTATGTCATGCAAGGTTCCACATTAGGAGTCACAGACCAAGAAAGGGATCTAGGTGTTGTCGTCGATGATATGTTGAAACCTTCTGCTCAGTGTGCTGCAGTGGCTAAGAAAACAAATAGAATGTTAGGTATTATTAGGAAAGGAATGGAAAACAAAAATGAGGATGTTATAATGCCTTTGTATCGCTCCATGGTGCGACCACACCTCGAGTATTGTGTTCAATTCTGGTCACTGCATCTCAAAAAAGACATAGTGGAATTAGAAAAGGTGCAGAGAAGGGCGATGAAAATGATAAAGGGGATGAGACCACTTCCCTATGAGGAAAGGCTAAAGCGGCTAGGGCTCTTCAGCTTGGAGAAAAGGAGACTGAGGGGAGATATGATAGAGGTCTATAAAATAATGAATGGAGTTGAACAGGTAGATGTGAAGCGTCTGTTTACGCTTTCTAAAAATACTAGGACTTGGGGGCATGCGATGATGCTGCAATGTAGTAAATTTAAAACTAATCGGAGAAAGTTTTTCTTCACTCATCGTGTAATTAAACTCTGGAATTCGTTGCCAGAGAATGTGGTAGGGGCGATTTAGCTTAGCGGAATTTTAAAAAGGTTTGGACGACTTCCTAAAGGAAAAGTCCATAGACCATTATTAAATGGACTTGGGGAGAATCCACTGATTCTGGGATAAGCAGTATAAAATGTTTTGTACTTTTTGTGGATCTTGCTACAGGTATTTGTGACCTGGATTGGCCACTGTTGGAAACAGGATGCTGGGCTTGATAGACCTTTGGTCTGTCCCAGTATGGCAATACTTATGTACTTATGTAACACCAAAGAGAAGTAATTGTTTAGCACATTCGCTTTATCCTCCTCACTCTCCACATAGCCATTCTCATTATCTTTCAGTCTTGCAATTCCATTCCTATCTTTTCTCCTTTCTCCAATATATCTGAAAATGGTCTTGCCACCTCTCTTAACATCTTTAGCTATTTTTTTCCACTCATGCTTTCGCTATCCATATTTCTCTCTTCACTTCCTTGAGTTTAATCTGATAATCTTTTCCATTATCCTCTCGTTTCGTCGTTTTGTATTTCTTGAACAAAGCCTCTTTTGCTCTTATTTTTTCATGTACTTGTTTGGAGTACCATATAGGCTTCCTGTTTCACTTGTTTTTGTTTACTTCCCTCGCGTAAAGATCAGTCGCGATATTTATAGCAGCCTTTAGCTTGACCAATGATTTTCCACTTCTCCTATGCCTTCCCACGCCAACAGCTCCTTCAGGTATTTCCCCATTTTATCAAAATGAATACGTCTGAAATCAAGTAGTTTGAGTTTTGTGCGTCCGCTCTCTGCCTTTGCCCTTATATCAAACCATTTCGTGTGATGATCACTTTTACATAGGTGGGCACCCACCCGAATATTGGAAACACTTCCTCCATTCGTGAGCCCTAAATCCAGCATCGACCCTTCCCTCGTGAATTCTGTCACCATTTGTCTGAGCTAGGCACTTTGACAGGCGTCCACATTCTCCCTACTTCTTCCCGATTCCACAGACGGGACATTCCAATCCACATCAGAGAAGTTGAAATCTCCCAACAGTAGCGACTCCCCTTTCATAGCAATCTTTTGAATATCATCTATCAGGTCCTTGTCTAGCTTCTCCGTGTGTGCCAGAGAAGCGGTAGATAACCCCTCTGTGGATACAGGTTCCATCTTCTCTTTTCAGGTCGTTCCATAAAGCTTCTTCATTTCCCCAGGTTCAGGGCCGCCGAGAGGGGGGGCAGGGGGGACAAAATTCCCCGGTCCCAGGCCTCCAAGGGGGACCCGGCGCCACAGTCCCCAATCTCACCCGCTCTCGGGCCCACCCCCCGAGGTCGCCACGCCGCAGTCCCCACCCACCCCCTCCGTCCGCCACCGGGCCAGGCCCCCTGCATTGAAATCATCATAGCGCCTCACCTGTCACCTCCATGACTGAAAGTGCAGCAGCAGATCGGATTCGCCTCCCTTCAGGCCTTCCCTCCCTGTGTCCCACCCTCTTCTGATGTAACTTCCGCAAAGGTGGGACACAGGGAGGGAATCCGATCTGCCACTGCTGCGCTTTCAGTCATGGAGCAAGGTGACAGGTGTGGCATTGTGATGATTTCAATTCAGAGGGCCTGGCCCGGTGGCAGACGGAGGGGGGCGGGTGGGGACTGCGGCGCGGCGGCAGCGATGACAACCTCTGGGGCGGGGCCCTGCCTAGGTTCCCTGCATTTCAGCTGCTCTGATATTGTCTCCCACATACAGCTCCACTCCTCCACTTCTTCAGCCCTCTCTATCCTTCCTAATCTAGACTGATTAGTTACACAAGCAACCTTCCAGATATAGCTGTTTGTCTTATCTTTCCTGTGTCTATCCTAATTGCTGCCTATGTTACAGCTTGTAAGTAGACTTGCTACCCAGTTCTAAACTTACTAAGGAAGTTAAATGTGAAATTCCTGCGACTCTCCCAAAAGGTTCATAGCAGTTTACAAACAGAATAAACCTACATATATGAGGGAATTTCATTTTATAAACTCTAAATTTTATCAGACAATTAGTTATAACTTAAAAAATGTTTTTAAGGCCTTCCTAAACTGTCAGCATAGGTTATTCTTCCATTTTTGTTTTGTGATTTTTCATAGCACATCTTTTTCAGTGGTGCTGCTGGGCAGGTCAGTATTTTTAGTTTAGTTTCCTATGTCATTTACAGGATTCTTTTTTTGTTTGGGTGGTTTCAACTGTTTTTCTGTTATGGGGGTAGTGTCAGCCATTGTGTGCCCTATTGTTCAGTAGTATATCCTGTTCAATAGTGGACATTATTTATTAGGATTTATTTACTGCCTTTTTAAAGGAATTCACTCAAGGCGGTGTACAGTAAGAATAGATCAAACATGAGCAGGAGGCAATTAGAGCAGCAAAAATATTCGAACAGCATTACAAAGTATGGCATGGTATACTACTTGCAATGACAACACAATATGTAGTAGAACATTATAATTGGTAGTGAAGGGTAAGGCAAAGTTGTAACATATAGATGAGTAGGAAAGTAGGAAGAATTAGTGTGTAATATGATAATGTGGCCAAGGCCAGAAGGATGCTTGACTGCATAGAGAAGGGGTATAACAAGCAGAAAGTTGGTGATAATACGCCTATACAAATTATTGGAGAGACCACATATGAAGTACTGTCAGGGCCGGTCTTAGGCCGAGGCAGCCGCATAGGGCCCCGCGCGGCACGCCTCAGTCAGCCTCTTCCCAGAGCACCGACGTAAACAACAAGCCAGGTAAGCATGGCACGGCGCCTCCGCGCCATGCTTACTGCCACCCTGCCCGCCCTCTTCTCCCCCCAACCAAGGAAGGATAATGAGGGACAATGAGAATAAACGAATCAGGAAGAGCTTCTGTTCTGCTACAGACGTCGGGGGAACTCGGGAGGGGAGGAGCGTTTTCACTGACGCTGCTGTGCTGGATTCCGGCGAAGGAGTTGGAGGGTAAATTTAAAAGAAAAGTTAACCTTCCTTGGTTGGGGAGGAGAAGAGGATGGCAGGAGAGGGCAGGGGGAACAGGAGGGTCGCTGGACATGGTGGCAGGGGAGGGGGGTTTCTGGACAGGATGGCAGGGGCAGGCAGGGAGGACAGGAGGGTTTCTGGACATAGGTGGATGGCAGGGGAGGGCAGAGGGGACGGGGGGGGGGTTCTGCACATAGGTGGATGGCAGGGGGGACAGGAGTGTCGCTGGACATGGTGGCAGGGGAGGGGGGTTTCTGGACAGGATGGCAGGGGCAGGCAGGGAGGACAGGAGTGTTTCTGGACATAGGTGGATGGCAGGGGAGGGCAGAGGGGACAGGAGGGTCGCTGGACATGGGTGGATGGCAGGGGAGGGGGTTTCTGGACATAGGTGGATGGCAGGAGAGGGCAGAGGGAACGGGGGAGTTTCTGCACATAGGTGGATGGCAGGGGAGGGCAGAGGGGACGGGGGGTTGCTGGACATAGATGGATGGCAGGGGGGACAGGAGGGTCGCTGGACATGGGTGGATGGAGGAGAGAGAAGAAATGCTGGACATGGATGGAGGCGAGGGAAGAGTGAGGAAGGAGATGAGGTGAGGGAAAAGGAAGAGAGGAGAAAAAGTGCACATGGATATAGAAAATAGGCAGAAGCTGGATCCACTGGACAGTCAAGTCTGCGGAGGACCCAGCTTTTACTTACGGATGTAGGGCAAGAAATGAAGAAGAAAGGCGGAAAGTAAAGAAATAAATGGAAAGGAAGCCCTGGAAATGGAGTTAAGAGGACAGATAGCAGCACAATCGGATACTGAGCCAGCATGATCAGAAAAACAAAGTCACCAGACAACAAAGGTAGAAAAAACTATTTTATTCAGGATTTATTAATTGGAATATGTCAGTTTTTGGAAATGTGCATCTGTGATATTTTTCATGTAAGTTTCAATTTTTGTAGTATTGCTGCATGCTGATTCTGACTTCTTGAGGTTACTTTCCAGTTCAGTATTTTGCCTTCATGTGTTTTTCAGGTGTGATCAAGGAAGGTGCAGTATTCTGCTAGCATATAGTTTGCAGCCATTTTTGTTGTTTTTTTTTTTTTTTTTTCACTAGGTTGTGCACTGGTGTTTTAGAGCCCGGTGTAATTACAGTTGGCTTTCCATGCCACACATAAGGTTGTAGCTCGTCCTGTCCTTGGAATTAGTGCTGTTTATGGTTTGTTAAGGTTATGAGTGTGTTTTTGCACAAGTTTGTGTATAGTGTTTTGCAGTGGAGAGATTGTGTGTTGGCCTTACTAAGGTGGCACCAAACATCGGAAAGGGTGTAGAGCCTAAATCATGACACACTATCTCTAAAAGGGTGTTTTGTGGCTCTACATGAGAATTGTGATATTATGATCCCTTGCTAGCTTCATATTGTTGACGGTCTGCATTTTCCGTATGGCTGGTATATTGGTGTATAAGGTATTAATTGTGACTATTTTATTTTTACTTATTTTTTTTCTGTGTGTTGTCAGACAATTATGGATGACAGAGTCAGAGTCTTCTTGAGTCAGAGAGTTGTGGTACATATTTTAAAACAATTTTAATACCTTGGTGGTCTATATGTTTTTATATTGTACATTATATTTTACACATCACTTTATTTTATTGTATATCTTTTCATTTCATTTTTATTTTATTGCATATATGGGTTACAGAGTAATAGGGGAATTTGAAAGTACTGAATCTTTTCTTAATATTTTTCCTATATTCTCCTTTGTTATGAGAATTGGAACTACTAATTGTAGTGGACTTGAACTGAATAATTTCTGGGGAAGGGAGGTTTCATGATAGCATTGTACTTATTATTTCAATCAGTTTTTTTGTACAAGTTTAGCTTAATTTGTCTTTTTGAAATTTCATAAATAAAAAAATGTTCTAAAAATGGAATAATTGTATCAATGGGGTGGAGCTAGGGTGGGGGCGGGGCTACAGTGGGGGTGGGGCTACGGTAAGGCGAGGCTAGGATGGGGCCCCACCAAATTGGTCTGCATAGGGCCCCGCACTTGCTAAGACCGGCCCTGAGTACTGTATTCAGTTTTGGAGGCCATATCTTGTGCAGAGGAAAGTAATGAAAATGGTAGGGGGTCTCTGCCAGAAGAAGTATGAGAATAGGAGACATTTAAATACTTGAAAGATATAAATGAACAAACAAAGCTTTTCCAAAAACAGAGAGACTATAAAACAGAGAATGTAAAATGAAGCTGCAAGGGTGCAAATTGAAAACCCAGCATCAGGAACTACTTTTGCTTGAAGAGGTTGGTGGATGCCTGGAATGCTCTTCCATGGGAGGTGGTAGGGATGAAATTCAAAAAGGCATGGGGTTTACAGAGAGGGCCCATATATGGGAGATGATGGAATAAAAATAGTGTATTTCCACACAAAGTAACATAATTCACATATACAAAAAAAAAAGAGGGAACATAGAGGTGGGTAAGCTGCACGGAGCATCAGGTTCAACCCTGGCTGCCTTCTGGGCACTGGATAGACCATGCTAGTCTTTGCCATCATTTACTATGTTAGGGCTTACTATTGTGTAGTAATGTGCACTATTGACAACCCAGGGGAAAAAACTGATTTTTTTTTTCTGTTTCATGATAAAGATGATATGAAATAAAATGGAAAATGTCATTTTAAACAAGTGCATAATCCCTGCTTTTCACCAACACTGAATATAATTTGTTTTGCACCAAACATACTGTGGGTTTTGCCTCTGTCTATTTGCCTGTTTAGAGCATTTCCTGCACATCAGCTGTAGAGCTATTGTATTAATTGCATTGTAGTAGAAAACAACTGACCAACCAATTTGGCTTCTCCTTTTTTTTTTTTTTTTAATTCTGTGGCTTAGTTTTCGTGAGAAAGAAACTTTGTTCGACCTGTTACTATCTGCAGAGTTGGTCTAGTGTCAACAAAAAGGAAGCATGGACCATCACTATATTTTCATTTTTATGTTTCAGGGAAGTGATAGAAAAGAAACCGGAGAAGTTCAAGATTGAATGTCTAAATGATATAAAGAATTTATTTGCACCTTGTAAACAGCCTTTTTATGCTGCCTTTGGAAATAGACCTAATGTAAGTCTCCTTTGTATTTCATTTACAAGATATTCTCTGGTTTTTTTCCACCAATCATCATTCCTTTTGCTGTGGCCAGATGCTTTGGCCAGAGTAATTTGTTCTTAGATTTGCTTTTAATGGGTGGGAGGAGGGAAATGAGGGAATGTTGGGGGAGAAGAAGGCCATCTTTATGGTGCTTGATGCAAGTCAAACTTCAGACAGTCAGCAATGTAAGTTAGAACATGAAGCAATTTAATTTCTGTCACACAAAAAGGAGAAGCTCAGGATCACGTGCAAAACCAATCAACAAGGAGTGAGGAAATAAAAGATGAAGATGCCAAAGCAGGATGATGATAAAAAAAAAGTCTTTATTGCTTCCAAAGTACAGCAAGCATATTGTTGAAAGACTCAACATGGCTGTGTTTCACTTGGCATGCCTTCGTCTGGAACCTTAATGGCAGAAAGTGAATACATATGAATAAATATATAAAATATGAGTATCAAAAAGTAACAGTGATGGGCTGAAAAATAAAATAAAGGGATACAATAATAATGCAGTACAATGATTAAATACAAATAGATAAAAGAAAATCTATGGTGAAACACATTCTAAAACAATCAAATAAGATATGAACTAAATGATGGTGTGCAAAATAACTAAACATTAAAAATTAACAAAAATGGATGGATGTGTTAAGTAAAGTTCATACAAATGTGTAGATATTAAAAAAGTGCATGCTAGTGCAAAGGAATAATTAAGCATCAATTATATGCTGGGCGCACACATGAAAAAATAGTACAATGCATACTTTGGCAAACACAGTGCAACATGTGTGGCAGTCAGGGAAGGTACAGTACAATGTTATAAGCACCTATAAATCAAAGAGAAAATGTAACAAACTAGCAAGTAAACCCCCCCTGTTTACTAAGCCATGCGGCAATGCCAATGCAGCCTATTCAAAGTGAATGACCTGTGTTGGCATTAGCACACACGAGCAGCTACCGTGTTTCCCCGAAAATAGGACATCCCCCGAAAATAAGACCTAGTAGAGGTCTTGCTGCAATTGGAAAATATAAGGCCTCCCCCAAAAGTAAGACCTAGCAAAGTTTTTCTTTTAAAGCAGGGCCGCCGAGAGTCGGACAAGGCCGCCCCCGGGCCCCCCCCCCCCCCACCTGAGGTCGCCGGCCCCCCCTCCACCCGCCCTCCATCGCTCCCAGAACTAACCTGAAGCGCCTCCTTTCTCCTTCGCAGCAAGCAGCAGCAGGGCAGACCTCTCCTTCCTTCCGTGCCCCGCCCTCGCAGACGTTACGTCAGGCAAGGGCAGGACTCAGAAGGAAGGAGTGGCCTGCCTTGCTGCTGCTTGCTGCGAGTGCGAAGGTGAAAGGAGGCGTTTAAGGTTAGTTCCGGGAGCGACGGAGGGCGGGTGGAGGGGGGACCCGGCGACCTCGGATGGGGGGCGACCCCGATGTTTCCCCGAAAAATAAGACATCCCCTGAAAATAAGACCTAGCGCGTCTTGGGGAGCAAAAATTAATATAAGGCAGTGTCTTATTTTCGGGGAAACACGGTAGCACAGCTTAGTAAACAAGTGAGTAGATTGCTACAACCGGAGCAAGCATATCACTGTGCAGCGGAAACAAACTAAACTAATAATACATGATGGGGACAGCTTAATGAATAGGTAAACTGTACAATGAAATAAACTGGGATTTGATGTGCAGCAAAACAAACCAAGCTGCTGATTCATGATGGGGACAATCTTAATGAATATGTATAATGAGAATATGGGGCAACTAAAGGAATGTGAAGTAGAGATCATTGTGAAAATGCAAGTGTAAAGTGCTGGTATATATTATGAAAGTACAAATCAAAGTAAGTAAACATGTGGAGGAGAGAAGTGGCGTGAGCGCAGTGAAGTAGAGGAAACACAACTGCCAAAAAAATAGACACACTGAACTGTAATGCATATGTGATATAGTGGGTAGAATACCGTGAAGGCTTCTAAGAGCCTGCAGTGGGAAAACTAAATAAATGCAGTAAAAACTGATGAGCATAGCATATCATGCTGTGCAACAAAAAATAAACTGGAACTTATATCATGGAGTGGTAAATAAATATTAAAGACATCGTAAAAATGCCATTTTGAAGTGCCCATGTATATTAAATAATTGTCATTCAGATGAAAGAAAGTGAACCGTATGATGAAGAAACATAACGTTAGTGCTGTGAAGTGAGGGAAATGCTACTGCCAAGTGATAAATACAGTGAACTGTGGTACATAAATGATACAGTAGTGATTGTGATGCTTCAACTTAATTTCGGAACATTTCATGGTATCTACACTGTGGGGGCAATTTTTTAAGTGGGTGCCTCTTTTTTATGTACCTGGATGAGGCACATTGAGACCCTATTCTATAACAGCATTTGGGCACCCAAATTCCATTATAGAATACTGGAATAATCTGTCATTGGCCTGCCCTATATTTACGCTCTTGCAGTTATAGACCTGTCATAGTTAAGGGTGCCTAAATGTGACAAAGGCATGCATGACTTACAGTACTACTCCTTAAGTTGTGCACATAAGTGACAGTACCACCCTTGCTTTTGCATGTTATGCCACATACATGTACTCTTACAAAATGGTGTTTAGTTGCTTTGCTACCACTTAATGCACGTGTGTATACAAACTCACGGATGTTCTGGTATTCTGTGCATTTATCTGTGTAAGTGGCATGTAAATTTGGGTGCCCAGTTATAGAATTGTCTTTTGCATATTTATATGTCCATAATAACTGTTTGATATCCTCTGCATACCAAATTTTCAGGAAGTCTTGGGCGAGAAGAATACTCAAGCAGGGGTTGGTTTTCAGGATGTTTATGTGGTACAATCAGTGTTTTAGATACTACATACAGGTATTTTCTGTGTCTCTAGTGGGCTCAGTATCCAGGCATCTGTGAAAATATGTCTGAGAATAGGCTCCTTTTGACTTCAAGTGAACTTATCTATTTATAGATGAGATAGCAAATGGTACAGCAAGACAGTACTGAGGAGTTTGTCTCTTCTTCCTCTGTGAAACATGAGGGCACTAATGAGAGGCATCTCTCAGGTTGTACTGGGCAGCTCTGCTTGCCTGCAGTTGTGCCCGGGGTCAGGTTTTCAGGATTTCCCCAATAAATATGCATCTCGTAATCACACCAAGGGTTACATATAATATAAGTAGTCAAGCATGTATTACCTACTCTTAATTAGACTACTACAAGATTAATTATAATTTTTCAATATATAGCAGCTCTTTATTGCTACTCACACTCCCTCTCTTAATCATATATACTCACTAACACACACACATATCCATCCAATTCCCCAAAAAGCTTTAAGCAGGTCTCCTGAAGAAGATGAATGAAACATGGCCAGTGTTGAGACCGGATCTTTGTTTGTAAAGAGAGTTTGGGCTATCCAATACCCGATGTGGAAAGAGACCGGATCTTTGTTTGCAAAGAGCGGTTGAGTTAACCAAAACCCGATGTGAAAAAGAGAAGGGGACGTTTGTCAACAATTGTGTTATTGTTTTTCACCATTGGACTGAGATTGAATTGAAAAGAAAAATCTTTTTGGAACATGATCTTTTGGGACACACTGAGTGGACATAAGGAGGTTTCACGACTATGTATGTCGTATGGTGTGGACTTTAAGACAAGTGGAACAATTGATGTAACTTTCAGTCCTGCAGTTTGTAAAGAAAGCTTTTTGGGGAATTGGATGGATATGTGTGTGTGTTAGTGAGTATGTATGATTAAGAGAGGGAGTGTGAGTAGCAATAAAAAGCTGCTATATATTGAAAAATTATAATTCAATAAATATGCATGAGATCTATTTGCATACAATGGAGGCAGTGCTTGCGAATAGATCTCATGCATACTCATCAGGGAAATTCTGAAAACTCGACTGGATTGTGGCCCTCGAAGACTGAGGTTGGACTGGGCTTTGTATCTTAGATTTTCAGCTGCTTTTCGTCTTTCATTTCTTTGTTTTTAGTTAGTTACTCTTAATTTTTTGTTTGGAGCAAACGTTTTGGTGACAAATTTTGAACTGGATTTCTAACTCCTGATAGAATACATTTTTCTCATGAGGTTATTCTTTAAGGATTTAAATACTCGTAATATTCTTTCCTTATCCCACCGGACCAGCCCACACTCTTGGGTAGTGCTTTCCTCCCAGCAGGTGGACACTGAATTATGATGAATCCTGTGCAGCCCCCCTGTCTCCAGCAGGTGGTAGGTCAGCTATCCAATGCAGCCTGGCATGCTTTGGTTGGAATTTGGTACTTTTGGTTTGTCATTTATTAAAATACTAGCCGTTGAGCCCATTAAAACGGGCTACTATTGGAATGGGGGTTTTCCAAGGCACCCCCCCGAGGTCAGAAGATTAGAGAGAGCATGGAATAAGAAACAAGATGACCCCACATTCAACGACTGGAAACAACTACAAAGAAAATACAAATACACCATCAGACAAACTAAAAACATATTATAAAACTTAAATCGGACCAAACTACAAAGATACACATAAACTCTTCCTACTCGTAAACAAACTACTAAATACCACACTGGTTACTACTAACAACACAGACACCCCATCAGTAACCAATCTTGCAAACTACTTCAAAGAGAAAATTATAAAGCTACGACTCATGATACCTATCAACACGACAGAATACGTACACCTCCTTGAATGTCTAGACCTAATAACCGGGGAATTCCCAGCAGACCGATCATGGACTAATTTTGACATACTTTCGATGGACAACATCTCTCAATTGCTTGGAAGATATGCTAAGTCGCAATGCAAATTAGATACCTGCCCTATTAGCCTGATAAAATCTGCCCCTGAACAATTCAAATCAGACCTTACGAGGCACCTAAATTACATGCTACAAAATGGCCTCTTCCCTAAGGATAAAGAAAACATTCTACTTATCCCTTTACCTAAAGATGCAAAGAAAAATACTCATGACCTAACCAACTATCGCCCAGTGGCATCTGTCCCGCTAATAACCAAACTCATGGAAGGTATAGTGACAAAACAACTCACGGCCTACCTAAATAAACACTCAATTCTACATGAGTCTCAATCAGGATTCCGTTCGAACCACAGCACTTAAACTGTACTAGTGACTTTAATGAACTCATTTAAACAATCAATCGCAACTGGCAATAACATACTCCTACTACAATTCGACATGTCCAGCGCTTTCGACATGGTCAACCACGGAATATTACTAAATATTCTTGAATACTTTGGAGTTGGAGGGGAACGTTCTCAAGTGGTTCAGAGGATTCTTGACCACAAGATCATATCAAGTAATAGTGAACGAGGATACTTCAGCCCCATGGACACCTGAATGGGGAGGCCCCCAAGGATCCCCCTCTCACCAACCCTCTTCAACCTAATGATGATACCCTTAGCCAAGTTACTAGCCAACCATAACCTCAACCCCTACATATACTCAGACGATGTCATGATATATATCCCGTTCAAACACAATGTAAAAGAAATCACCAACAAGATCAATCAAAGCCTCAAAATCATGCACTCTTGGGCTGATGTATTCCAGCTGAAACTCAACGCAGAAAAAACACAATGCCTTATACTCACCTCACAACATAACACAAATAACTTCACCACCATATCCACACCAAACTTTTCTCTTCCAGTCTCAAACAATCTGAAAATTCTGGGAGTTACCATTGATCAAAATCTCACACTTGAAACCCATGTGAAGAATACAACGAAAAAGATGTTCCACTCCATGTGGAAACGAATAAAACGTTTCTTTCCAAGAGCCATTTTCCGTAACCTGGTACAGTCGATGATGCTAAGTCACCTGGACTACTGCAACGCACTATACGCGGGCTGTAAAGAACAGACTATTAAGAAACTTCAAACAGCCCAGAATACCGCAGCCAGACTCATATTTGGTAAAACAAAATATGAAAGCGCGAAACCTCTAAGAGAAACTTCACTGGCTCCCACTTAGAGCGTATCGCGTTCAAGATCTGCACGATTGTTCACAAAATCATCCACAGAGATGCCCCAAGCTACATGCTAGACCTTGTGGACCTGCCTCCCAGAAATGCTAAATGATCAGCCCGCAAACTCCTTAATCTGCACTTCCCTAACTGCAGAGGATTAAAATACAAGCTATCACATGCGACCAGCTTCTCCTACATGAGCACACAGCTATGGAATGCACTACCAACTGACTTGAGAACGATTAACGAAATAACTAACTTTCGTAAATCACTGAAAACCTATCTCTTCAACAAGGCCTACAATGGGAATCCCTAGCTTACTATAACACTTCACCACGTCACCCTATTCTGATAGCCATCCTTCTATAACTTTGTTTAGCTCTTTTTTCCTCATCCATGATCTTGTTGTAACACCAACTGTATCTGTCTCCTGGAATGGAGATGCCATAACAGGTTTCTGTAAGCCACATTGAGCCTGCAAATAGGTGGGAAAATGTGGGATACAAATGCAATAAATAAATAGTTCACACCTTCAAAAAATAATGTAGCAGATTGGTGAGGCAAGACTTCCCTTGGCTTTGTCCGAATTAAACCTTGCCTATGTTGATGTTCAGTAATTTTGTTCTTTTTAATAGTCTCTACCATTTTGCCAGCACCAACGTCAGACTCACCAGTCTATAGTTTCCCAGGTCACCTTTGAAACCCTTTTTTTTTTTTTTTTTTTTAAATAGCGTTATATTGGTTCTCCGAGGACAAGCAGGCTGAATATTGTCAGTGGGTCGTCGTCCGCGACAGCCCAGGAGACTGGAACTTATTTTTTTTAAAAAAACTTTCGAGAATGCGGCGTCGCGCGGGACAAGACGCACTGCACATGCGCGAGGAGGTTCCCGCCCATGACGCAAGTGTGTCACCTTTTAGTTTCTTTTCCTCTGCAATTCTGGGCAGTCAGGATTTTTGCAGCTGCACAGTTTTTTCCGGCTCAGGAGACGACTTACAACGTTTACCGCTATTTTCTTTTTTTCTTCTTTTAATAGTTATTAGTCTTAGTATAAAAAAAAAGTTCTGTTTTCCTCACCCTTTGAAGTTTCCTTTATTTTTCGTCGCGGCCGGCCTTTAGGCCACTCTGCTGGGTCTTTTTCCCTTTTTTTGTGCCCTTTTCTATTGGCACCATTGAGCCTTTTAATTTTGCGGCCGCTATTTTCCTGCCCATGTAATCGAAGATTCCCACTGGCTTCAAGCGTTGTACTCGCTGCAACTGGACCATCTCGAGCACTGACCCCCACGCGTGGTGTCTTAAGTGTCTTAGGCCCAACCATCTCCCAGCTGCCTGTAAGCTGTGTAAATCGATGAAGAAGCGGACCCAAGTGGCTCGAGAGGCTCGGCATGAAAAACGTTTTTCTGACCGGTCTGGTCCTTCGACGTCGGCATCAACATCGGTACTGAGGGCATCGGCGTCGAGGGAAGTGGCGACACCGAGATTGCAGGAAATGGCTGCCAAAAGACTGCATCAAGCTGGGAGTAGTGAGGCATCGAGTGGGTCTCCACCCATCTCGAGGCCTACTGCTATGCAGGCCCCCTGGGACCGACCTTTGTCGGACCCGGTCCCAAGGAGATGTGAGGATTCCACGTCCTCCTCTTCGGTACTGAGGAGTCTCGATGATGGGCGTCAAGCAAAGGCTAAGAAGCACCGTCATCGATCTTCCATGCACGGTACCGGGAGCTCCGGGGAGCCGAGAAGTGTCGGCGCCGGGAGGGACCGCTCACCCTCCGTACAGAAGATGCCGATGCGTCGTCGTCTGGCAGCCTGGTACTGGCTCTCAAACCTCAGATTCTGCAACCGACCCCTGCACCGGCCTCCCAGCCTTTTCCGATGGAAGCTCTCGACGAGCGCATCAGGGCCCTTTTTCCAGAGCTTCTGGAAGGGTTGCCTCGGTGTCGGGGGTACTTGCGCCTTCTGTACTGACTGCAGAGGCAGCATCTGGGCTATCACCTGTAAGGAAGTCCCCGTCTTCTGGTACCGCTTGCTTTACCGGTGTCAGCTGCCACCCAGATTGATTCCCCCTCGACGTCGGTGGAGGAAGCTTCGCAGGAGTCCAGGCAGGAGTTGACTTCTCGACACCCCCCACGAGGTCGTCGATCCTCAATGTTGAGACAGGCTTGGGTTCGGGCTGCTCTTAGAGAGCTTTTGTCCGATACCAATGAGGAGCGCTCGTGGGAAGAGGAGGAAGACCCCAGATACTTTTCGGAGGAAGAGTCGTGTGGGGTTCCCTCTGATCCTACTCCGCCAATTGAGAGTAGAATGTCTCCACCTGAGAGTCTCTCTTTTTCATCTTTTGTTCGAGAAATGTCTAAGGACATTCCATTCCCTATGGAGGTTGTGGGTGAGCCCAGGGCCGAGATGCTCGAGGTCTTGGATTATCCTTCTCTGCCTGCTGAAGTTGCTACGGCCCCCTTGCATAATACACTGAGGGAAGTGCTTATGCGAAATTGGTCGTGCCCTCTTTCTAACCCAGTGGTCCCCCAAAAATCCGAGTCCCAGTACAAAGTCCATGGAGAACCTGTAATGGTGGAGGCCCAACTTCCTCACGATTCCATGGTGGTGGACTCTGCTCTCAGAAGAGCCAAGAGTACTAGAGACTATGCCTCGGCGCCCCCAGGCAGAGAGTTTAGGACCTTGGATTCTTTTGGGAGGAGAATGTATCAGGCTGCTATGCTCGCCGCCAAGATCCAGACTTACCAGCTCTACACGAGCATCCACTTGTGGAACTCGGTGAGGCAACTGTCCAGTTTAGTTGAAGCACTTCCTCCGGAGCTCGCTGAACCTTTTCACCAGGAGGTCAGGCAGCAGAAGGCGTGTCGCAAATTCATGGCCAGGGGGTCTTACGACACTTTTGATGTGGCATCCTGAGTAGCTGCTCAAGGTATAGTGAAGCGCAGACTCTCATGGCTGCGTGTCTCTGACCTGGATCAGAAGACCCAGCAGCGAATGGCGGATGTTCTTTGCCAGGGGGATAATCTTTTTGGAGAAAAAGTAGAGCACATCGTTGATCAGATCAAAAGGCACCATGATGCCATGGATTCTCTCTCCCACCGGACGTCTTCTGCTACTTCCTCCTCTTCTAGGAGGATTTTTGGAGGGAAGAGGAGTGCTCCCTATTCCTATAACAGGCGTAGGTACACTGCTGCTTCTCAGCAGCCAGTTCAGGCTCAGTCCCAGCATGTGTGTTCCCGTCAACGCCGTGTGCCTGAGGCCCCTAGAGCTCCCCAGCAAAAGCAAGGGACGGGCTTTCGACTGGCTCCAGTTAAGCATAGCCTGAGAAAACGTGTCCATGCCGGACGACTTGCCTGTCGGGGGGAGGTTGATATTTTTTCACCAAAGGTGGCCTCTTATAACCTCCGACAGGTGGGTTCTTCAACTAGTCCAGTTTAGGATACACTCTCAATCTAGTATCCAAGCCTCCAAATTGACCACCGGGAGCTCAGTCCTTCAGCTCCCAGCACAAGCAGGTACTTGTAGAGGAACTCTCTGCCCTTCTAAAAGCCAATGCGGTCGAACCTGTTCCACCAGGGGAAGAAGGGCTGGGATTCTATTCCAGGTACTTCCTTGTGCAAAAGAAAACAGTGGGGATGCGTCCCATCCTAGACCTAAGGGCCCTGAACAAATTTCTTATCCGAGAAAAGTTCAGGATGGTTTCCCTGGGCACCCTTCTTCCCATGATTCAGGAAGACGATTGGCTATGCTCTCTGGACTTAATGGATGCCTATACTCACATTTCGATACTCCTAGCTCACAAGAAGTATCTTCGATTTCGGTTGGGAACTCAGCACTTTCAGTACTGTGTGTACTGCCCTTTGGTCTCGCATCTGCGCCCAGGGTCTTCACAAAGTGTTTGGCAGTTGTTGCAGCATCGCTACGCAGACTGGGAGTGCATTTGTTCCCTTATCTCAACGATGGGCTGACCCTCATGGCACACCTATATATGAGATCAGCTCAATGGACCCTAGCTTCCCAGTGGTGCCAAGCCACAGGGGGATCTAGAGGATGTAATCCATCTCTCCACCATGTTTTGCAGATCCCTTCAGTGGTGGACCATTCGATCCAATCTGACCTTGGGACGTCCATTCCAAATTCCTCAGCCACAAAAAGTGCTGACGACGGATGCATCCCTCCTAGGGTGGGGAGCTCATCAGCTCGTAACCTTAGGGTCATCTTCGACTCCTCCCTCTCCTTCTCTGCACATATTCAACAGACTGCTAAAACCTGTCATTTCTTTCTCTATAATATCAGCAAAATTCGCCCTTTCCTTTCTGAGCAGACTACCAGAACCCTCATCCACGCTCTTATCACCTCTTGCTTAGACTATTGCAACTTGCTTCTCACAGGTCTCCCACTTAGCCATCTCTCTCCTCTTCAATCTGTTCAAAATTCTGCTGCATGACTAATATTCCGCCAGGGTCGTTATGCTCATATTAGCCCTCAAATCACTTCACTGGCTTCCTATCCGTTTCCGCATACAGTTCAAACTCCTCTTATTGACCTATAAGTGCATTCACTCTGCAGCTCCTCAGTACCTCTCCTCTCTCATCTCTCCCTACATTCCTCCCCAGGAACTCCATTCACTGGGTAAATCTCTCTTATCTGCACCCTTCTCCTCCACTGCTAACTCCAGACTCCGTTCCTTTTATCTTGCTGCACCATATGCCTGGAATAGACTTCCTGAGCCGATACGTCAAGCTCCGTCTCTGACCGTCTTCAAATCTAAGCTAAAAGCCCACTTTTTTGATTCTGCTTTTAACTCCTAACCCTTGTTCACTTGTTCAGAACCCTTATAGTTTAGGATGGTTTCCCTAGGCACCCTTCGTCCCATGATTCAGGAAAATGATTGGCTATGCTCTCTGGACTTAAAGGATGCTTACACACACATCTCGATTCTTCCAGCTTACAGGAAGTATCTTTGATTTCAGCTGGAAACGCAGCACTTTCAGTACCGTGTACTGCCTTTTGGTCTGTTGTCTGCGCCCAGAGTGTTTACAAAATGCCTAGCTGTAGTCACAGCATTGCAACGCAGACTGAGAGTGCATGTGTTTCCTTATCTCGACGATTGGTTGGTGACGAGCACCTCGAAGGAAGGTGCTCTGGAGTCCATGCGAATGACTATTCAGGTGCTGGAGATACTGGGGTTCGTCATAAATTATCCCAAGTCCTATCTCACCCCAGTCTAAAAATTGGAATTCATTGGTGCTCTGCTGAATACCGAGACAGCTCGAGCTTATCTCCCCGAGGCAAGGGCACACAACCTTCTGTCCCTGCTGTCCATAGTTCGAGCGTCTCAGCAGGTCACGGCTCGGCAGATGTTGAGACTTCTGGGGCACATGGCCTTCACAGTTCATGTAACACCCATGGCACGTCTACATATGAGATCAGCTCAATGGACCCTAGCTTCCCAGTGGTTTCAAGCTGCAGGGGGTCTAGAGGATGTAATCCAACTGTCCACCGACTTTTGGAATTTTCTTCAGTGGTGGACAATTTGATCCAATTTGACTTTGGGGCGACAGGTTGCAATGTTTTACACCAACAAGCAGGGGGGCACCGGATCTCGCCCTCTGTGTCAGGAAGCCATCCAGATGTGGCTTTGGGCTCGCCGTCATGGCATTTTTCTCCAAGCCACTTATCTTACAGGTGTAAACAACAGTGTGGCCGACAGGTTGAGCAGGATATTGCAACCTCGCAAGTGATCACTGAATATGGGCGTAGTCCGCAAGATCTTCCGAGCATGGGGCACCCCCTTGGTGTATCTTTTTGCCACTCAGATCAATCACAAGGTCCCTAAGTTCTGTTCCAGGCTTCAGGCCCATGACAGACTAGCGTCAGATGCTTTTCTCCTACATTGAGGACAGGCCTTCTGTATGTGTATCCTCCCATACCTCTAGTAGGGAAGACTTTACTGAAACTCAAGCAAGACCGCGGAACAATGATCCTGATTGCACCCTTCTGGCCGAGTCAGATTTGGTTCCCTCTTCTGGAGTTGTCCTCCGAAGAACCATGGAGATTGGAATATATTCCAACCCTCAGAACGAGGGGTCCCTTCTGCATCCCAGCCTCCAGTCTCTGGCTCTCAAGGCCTGGATGTTGAGAGCTTAGAATTTGCCTCTTTGGATCTTTCAGAGGGTGTCTCCCAAGTCTGTCTTGCTTCCAGAAAAGATTCCACGAAGAGGTGTTACTTTTTCAAATGGGGGACATTTGCCATCTGGTGTGACAGCAAGGCCCTAGGTCCGCTTTCTTGTCCTACACAGACCCTGCTTGAATACCTTCTACACTTGTCAGAGTCTGGTCTCAAGACCAACTCTGTAAGAGTTCACCTTAGTGCGATTAGTGCTTTTCATCACCGTGTAGAGAGTAAGCCTATCTCTGGACAACCTTTAGTTGTTCGCTTCATGAGAGGTTTGCTTTTGTCAAAGCCCTGTTTCAAACCTCAACCAGTGTCATGGGATCTCAACGTCATTCTCACTCAGCTGAAGAAAGCTCCTTTTGAGCCATTGAATACCTGCCATCTGAAGTACTTGACCTGGAAGGTCCTTTTCTTGGTGGCTGTTACTTCAGCTCGTAGGGTCAGTGAGCTTCAGGCCTTGATAGTACATGCACCTTATATCAAATTTCATCACAATAGAGTAGTCCTCTGCACGTACCCTAAGTTCCTGCCAAAGGTGGTGTCGGAGTTCCATCTGAACCAGTCAGTTGTCTTGCCTGCATTCTTTCCCCATCGTCATACCCACCCTGGCGAAAGCAGTTTGCATAACTTGGATTGCAAGAGAGCATTGGCCTTTTACGTGGAGCAGACAAAGCCCTTCAGACAGTCAGCCCAGTTGTTTGTTTCTTTCGATCCCAACAGGAGGGGAGTCGCCATCGGAAAGCGCACAATCTCCATTTGGCTAGCAGATTTCATTTCCTTTACTTATGCCCAAGCTGGGCTGACTCTAGAGGGCCTTGTCACGGCTCATAATATTAGAGCCATGGCTGTGTCTCCATTGAAGAGATTTGCAAGGCTGCAACGTGGTCATCAGTCCACACATTCACATCTCACTACTGCCTTCAGCAGGATACCCGACACGACAGTCGGTTTGGGCAGTCAGTGCTGCAGAATCTGTTTAGGGTTTAGGATCCAACTCCATCCCCCTAGACCCATTTTTGTTCTGTTCCAGGCTGCACTCTGTTAGTTGTTTATGGTTTCAGGTCAATCTAAGTTATGTCCTCACCGTTGCGAGGCCCAATTGAGCAATGTTCGTTGTTTTGAGTGAGCCTGGTTGCTAGGGATACCCCACATGTGAAAACAAGCTGCCTGCTTGTCCTCTGAAAAAGCGAAGATACTTACCTGTAGCAGGTATTCTCCGAGGACAGCAGGCTGATTGTTCTCACAAACCCGCCCACCTCCCCTTTGGAGTTATTTGCTTCCTTTATGCTTTTTGATTTAACTTAGGGAATGTGTTCACGCAATGGGCAAAAAAAACAGTCCACGCATGTGCTGCACGCGCGCCAGAAGACTCTGGCAAAACTTGTTTTATATTTTGCTTGCAAAATGCTGTCCGATTCCTGGGCCGATGCAGACATCGACCTACATGTGAGAACAATCAGCCTGGTGTCCTCGGAGAATACCTGCTACAGATAAGTATCTTCGCTATATTGAATGTGAGGGGGGGGGTGTTTTTTTTTAAAGAAAGTTTAAGTTTGGTTTCTACAATTTATCGTTTGGATTGTAACTAATTATTGGATTGTGGAATGTTGTAAGTTTTTGCTATATTAATGTTTTTGTTCTTGTTGTTTAGGACTTTATTTGCCATAACAGTGAGAACTGGCCAGTCTGATTTTCTTTTTGCTCTTCCAAAGCAAAAAGTTCTAATTTTTGTGAAGTTTATTTTTTTTTAATTGTTGTTTGTATTGCAGGATCTACAGGGTAAGGAAGAGGCACTGTGGGTCAATCTTTAAAGAAGGAATGGTGGCAAATGTATTTACATTAGTATGATATACAGGCCTCCTTCACAGACAGAAGTGGACAGATTCAATTGAAGATATTCAAAACATAGCTGTGAAAGGGGAGCTACTACTAATAAATTATTTTAATACGCCAAATGTTGATTATGGTATTCCTATTACAGGGTCTTTTAAAAGCAGGGGCGATCCTGGATTCCCTACATGGTGAACCATTCCAATAGTTGGTAATGGAACCCATGCGGAATGGGGCCATACTGGACTTAGTGCTTACTAATGGGGAGAGTGTTTCTGATGTTATAGTGAGTGATCATCTGGCATCCAGTGATCACCAGATTGTGTGGTTTAATATTAGGATATGTGTGGAGAGGTTCATTCAAAAATGAATGTTCTAGACTTCAAAAAAACTAACTTGATTCATGGAATAACCTGTTAGCCACATTGAAACCAAATTTGATTTGGGAAAATGTGGAATATAAATAAATAAATTGCTGTCTAGATGGGAACATCTGGAAAAAGTTGAAAAGCAGCGGGCAAAACTGAAAGGAGCTAATGTAGGGGCTAATGTAATGTACGAAAGTAAATAAAAATAAGAGGAAAAGGAGGTTGCTTGGTACTCAAAATGTAGCTGAAAAGGTAAGGAAAAAGAGGTTAGTCTTTATGAAGTACAAGAGATCACAAAGAGGAAGACAGGTGACAATATTTGGAAAAGCTAAGAGAAACTGATAGTAAAGAAAAGATGCAAATGGAAGAAAAAATAGCCAATGCAGTAAAATGGGAGTGACAAGACATTTTTTAAATGTTAGTGACAGGAAGAAGTACAACAGTGGCATTGTGAAACTCAGAGGTGGAAGGGAGGAATATTTAGAAGCTGATAAAGATAAGGCAGAATTGTTTAAATTTCTGTTCTGTGTTCAGAGCTGAAGGGCAGGAGCAGGGCCTCAGAAGACAAACACAAATAGGAATGGAGGGGTGGTAGTCCCTGAATGATTTTCAGAGGATTCTGTTCATGAGGAGTTGGCTAAACTAAAGCTGTTCAAAGCAATGGGACTAGATGGCATACATCCGAGGGTACTGAAGGAACTTAAGGAAGTTTTAGTGGCTCCGCTGGCTGACCTTTTCAATGCTTCTCTAGATTTGGGAGTGGTCCCAGAAGACTAGAGAAGAACAGATGTGGTCCCTCTCCACAAAAGCAGAAGTAAGGAAGAGGTTGGGAAATACAGGCCAATAACTAAATTAATGGAAACGCTTTTAAAACAGAATAGTAATGTTTTTGGAATCCCATGGACTACAGGACCCGAGGCAACATGGTTTCACTGGAGACGGATCTTGTCAGACAAATCTGATTCATTTCTTTGATTGGGTGACCAGAGAGTTGGATCGAGGGATAGCACTAGATGTGGTATAGTTAGATTTTAGCAAAGCCTTTAGCACGGTTCCACATAGATGACTAATAAATAAACTGAGTGCCCTTGGTTTGCGCCCTAAAGTGACTGGGTTAAGAACTGGTTGAATGGAAGGCAATAAGAGGGTAGTGGTAAATGGTCTCATTCTGAGGAAAAAGATGTTAACCAGTGGTGTGCCACAATATTCGGTTCTTGGGCCAGTTCTTTTTAACATTTTTGTAAGTGATATTGCTGAAGGGTTGTCCGGTAAGGTTTGCCTCTTTACGGATGATACCAAAATCTGCAAAAGGGTAGATGCCCTTGATGGTGTGGATAACATGAGGAAGGACTTAGCAAAGCTAGAGGAATGGTATAGAATTTGGTAGCTAAGATCTAATGCTAAAATAAATGCAGGGTTATGCATTTTGGTTGCAGAAACCCAAGGGAAGGATACAATTTAGGGGGTGAAGAATTTTGTGCACGAAAGAGGAGCGGTATTTGGGTGTGGTCATATGTGATGATCTTAAGGTGGCCAAACAGAAAAGACAACAGTAAATGCTAGAAGGATGCTTGGGTGCATAGAGAGAGGAATGGCCAGTAGGAAAACAAAAGATGATAATACCCCTGTGTAAGACTCTGGTGAGATCTGTTTTAGAATATTGTGTACAATTGTGAAGACAGCACCTTCAAAAACATATAACCAGGATTGAGTCGTTCCAGAGGGCGGCTACTAAAACAGTCAGTGGTCTTGATCGTGAAGCGTATGGGAACAGATTTAAAGATCTCAATGTGTATACTTTGGAAGAAAGGAAGGAGAAAGGAGAGATTTGATAGAGACATTTAAATACCTATGTGGCATACATAGCAGGCAAGTCTCTTTCAATTGAAAGGAAGCTCTGGAATGAGGGGGCATAGGATAAAGGAAACCTGAGGAAATACTTCTTCCTGGAAAGGGTGGTGAATTCATTGAACGGCCTGCTGGTGGAAATGGTGGAGACGAAAACAGTATCTGAATTCAATAGTGCTTGGGACAAGTACATAGGATCTCTAAGGGGAGTGTTAGGGAGAGTAGATGGCATGGATGGGCAGACTGGATAGGTCATATGATCTTTGCCTACATTTTTTATGTGTTTCTCTGAATGTTTTGTTCACCATTCTGCATGTGGGCAAATTATAAATAATCTAAATCTAATCTGAAAAGTTCCAGCAATCAGCCTCAGTCACCCTCTGCTCAGCCCTTTTTTCTTTACGTATCTTGCATCAGCTCCTTATAAAAATAACATTACAAGTCTCTTATGCTTCTTTGTCAAAATTGATTTTTACAGGATGTGTTTGCCTACATTCAAGTGGGTGTTCCAGACTGTCGGATATTTACAGTGAATCCAAAAGGCGAATTAATACAAGAGCAGTCTAAAGGGAACAAATCATCGTAAGTACATGTAGAATTATCTGTTGGTGAAGATTACTCATTGGCATAGACATTAAAATATACACAAGATAGAATGTGCTACCCATGGCCTTGTATTTATATTTGCTTTCTTTGCATGGTTTGGGTAATCCTGTATTCCCTCTATTGTCATGAAGACTGTTTTTCATTCACACAAATAACAGAAAACTAAACCTTGCATGTTACAGTAAAGTATATAAAACTGATTTCTATATCAAATAAAAATTTCCAGCTGGGTGGAGCACTTGTATACCTTGGATTTCATTTGTGGCTGGTGATGTAGTTCATTCTGCTTTCCACTACATTCACAAATACATACATCACGAATAGAGAGGTTAAATATGAAACTTTTTTTTTTTTTTGTTGATCCCTCTTTATTGAGATAACAGGAACAATAACACAGCTCAAACACTGGCATCAGAGGCTGGGCTCTATTACAATTCCAGCCATTTCCTACAAATCTATCCAGTTTACCCCAATCATTTTTAGCAGCCCCATCTTTTTTCAGCCTGTCCATCACCACCCCTTCGTATTTACAATACAGACAAATAGTATTCCACAACTGCTGCACAGTAAGAATGGATGTATCTTTTCCATTAGAAGCAGCAAGCTTTACAGCAACTGGCATTATCTTTAGAAATTGGATTGGCTAATGCCGTTGACTTCCAAATAAAAATCTTGTATGAGAGCGGTTCATGAATGTCCAAAACATCAGATATCTATGTGCAAATATCCCTCCAATATCCTTGACATCCACATTCATGAAGAGTATATACCACAGTGCCAATCTGTGTCTTACATAAGCAAAATGTATGTCCTAATCCTGGAATATATTTAGCCTGTTTAATCGGAGTCTGATAAGATGTATGGTGCAGGAAACAGGAACTCTTTGCAACAGAGGAGATATTTTGAATATAAGTTTGCACAATTTATTCCATTGAAATTCCTCAATCAGGGACCCACATTCCTATTCCCACACCTTTTCTAAACCCTTAGATTTACAGCCAGGAACATGCAAAAAATTGTAGAATAGGGCGCTTCACAATTTTTTGTAAAGCTGTTTCTATAGACCAGCCCCCCTGTAACACTATAAATAATGTAACTCACTAAGGGGTCCTTTTACTAAGCTGCTGAAAAAATAACCCTGCAGTAATGGTGGGGGCCATTTTTCCCGCATGCCAGGGCCATTTTTACCACAGCTGGTAAAATGCACAAAAAAAATGGCCACGCGATAACTCTTGCAATGTGGCAGGGAGCACTTACCGCCACCCATTGAGGTGGCGGTAAGGGCTCCCTCAGTAATCCGGCAGCGTGTGGCAGTACCCAATTACCGCCGGTTTACTGCCCTGCTAGAAAAAAAATTCCCTTAGTGCCAGAAATAGCATGTGCCTGACCTGGAACTATCGCCTGCAGCCGCTTTGGGCTAACAGTAGTTCAGATTTAGCAGTGGGCTTACTGCCGCTTTGTAAAAGACCCCCTTAGTGATATTGCATGTTTTAGCAGAAGCCAATAGAAATGTTGGGAAACAAGAGGATTGAATCTCTCCCATTACCCCTGACAGGAAATGAACTCCCCATGTGAAACCTGTGTTCCATTTTGCTACCAAACCTTCCAACTAACCACTTTTTTGTTAATTTGTATAAATGTTATTCCATAACATACATAATAAATATCTTAAAGCATTGCTCCCAGTAATGAAAATCCATGAACATTGCCCGTTTTTGATAAGCCATTCTATTCCACTGCGAAGGAGGACAGGCCCTAAGATATGGCTGATCGGTACTGGCACTAATATCTGCTCTTCTGTTTAACCTAGTTAAGCATCCCACTTTGGCACCCATCTTTCGATAATTATCCTTCTTGCCTTAATAACAAGGATACATGATATTCTAGATTGGGAAAGTTGATCCCCCTCTCCTTGATTTTGCTAATTTCATCTTTCTAAGCATAAGTCTTTTTATGATTTGTAATTGTTCCCAAACCTGGTCCTGGAGGCACTCCAGCCAGTCAGTTTTTCAGGATATCCACAATGAATATTCATGAAAGAGATTTGCATGCAGTGGAGGCAATGCATGCAGATCTCTCATAAAAATTCATTGTGGATATCCTGAAAACCTGACTGACTGGGGTACCTTGATGACCAGGTATGGAAACCACTGTTGTATTTAGATCAAAATTTTACTGCTTTATTGTAAGCTACCGTGAGCATAGTTAGAGTAAATGGATTAAAAATGCTTAAATTTTATGACTGCAGGCTTCCCATTCCACAGGAATAGAGACAATAAAATTTCCAGTTGTTTTGTAAAAGGGCTGCAGAAAGGATACGGGAACGTATTTAAGATGTGGTGGGGGAGGGAGGCATTTTAGAAAGGATGTCCAACTTAGAATATGGACATCCAAGTCAGAATGTCACAAATGGATATCTATCTTGCATGTATTTTAGAACAGAGTACAACCTGTTCTAAAATACAAGAGATGGACATACATGTACTGGTAACGTCCAGCACGAACAGCCATTTTTCAATCTGAAACATTCAAATTATGAACGGGGGGGGGGGGGGGGGAATAAGGGACATGGATGTCTGTGGTGTCATAGGAACATCCATCTTATAAAATGGCCACACACTGAGACTTCCATGCAGAGCAGATGGGTAGCCTATAATGGTTAGACCAGTGGATTGAGAATCGGGGTATCCAGGTTCAAATCCCACTTCAGCTGTTTATGGTTTATTTTTTTTAAATTGTGAGCCCTCCATAACAGAAAAATACCTACTGTATCTGAATGTACACCATTCCAATAGTCTTCAGGCTTGCAGATGCCTTAGAAATTCAGGTACAATAGTTATTAGTTTCATATTCAGGGGAGAGGTAGGGGGATTGCAGCCACTGGGGGGATTTAGGAGGAATTGTGCCTTAATCTCTCCAGTGGACAGCATCAGACACACAAAACAAAATGTATATCAATGGGATTTAATGCCATTTTAGAACACCAAGGATACTGAGCATACAATTATATGGAAAGAGTCTAGAAATTTTCTTTTTAGTTTGGATTTTGGATAGCCCTTCACTTTGCTTTACTATGATAGTGTCTAGCTGCAATAGAACTTGATGGACAGATAAGGATGCCTTTATAAATCTTTGGAAAGTCAAGACGGATGTGAGTGAATGTGGGGTGTGGGAGTAGGGTAGGTTTGGTGTAAGGAAGTTTTGTTTCCTGAAGAACATGAGGGGAATGAAAAGTTGGGTTATAACAAGGAAGGTTGTAGAGGTTTGGTCGGGGGAAGAGGTATTGGGGTCGAGAATTGGGAAGGGGAAAGGGGGAAATGTGATCTTCAAGGACAAAGAAAGAAAGTGGATAGGATGGGCGAGATGTGGGAGAGGGAGGGTCAGAGGCTGGGACAACCTCCTGACATTGTGGGAGAACTTAATATTTCGGGTGGACTACATGGAGTATTATGAAGAATAAGCTTAGAAGCGTCATGTTGAATATCTGTGGGATTTCCATGATTAAAAGACAAAACCTATTACAGGCCCTGCAACATCAACAGGCCTCTGTACCATTATTACAGGAGACGCATCTTAGTGCGTCCGATCCACCAGAAATTAAAGTGTTGTTCAGTGGTGAAAAAGATAATAGAAGTATTGAATAAAGAAGGAATTTTGAACACTCTGATAAGCAAATTGGTAAAGTATTTTGAGAGTACTGTGCCCAGTTGTATATGCCAGATCCTGCAGACAGGGAGTAATGTAATTAATACTTAAATGGATAAAGTAGAGCTACTGAGTTGGAGGATCAAGATATGCTAAACAAGTCCCTTTGTGTAGAAGCATGGGAGTGCTATTACTACTACTACTTAACATTTCTAAAGCGCTACTAGGGTTACGCAGCGCTGTACAATTTAACATGGAAGGACAGTCCCTGCTCAAGGAGCTTACAATCTAAAAGTGGGCCATGAAAGCCTGCTGGGTAAGGTACAAGGACCCAGTGGGTACAGAAAAGAGTTCAAAGTTATGGAAGAAAGAACAGTAGAGTCCATTATTGTGTTTCCCACTGGAAATGTCATTGACCCATGTTGCACTCCTTTACTTAACTATGAAACAAAATTGCTGGCAAAAGTGCTATCTAATAGGTTAGTGAGGGTGCTGGTGGGCTTTATAGAAGAGTCAATCAGGCTTTTTGTGTTGTAGATACCCTGGAATATGTTGAAATATGGGATACCCTCGCTTTTTATTAGTTTTTAATGCAAAAAGGCATTTGGCTGGGTAAATTAAAATTAAATGTTTTTAGTATTGGAGAAACTGGGGATTCCAGAGAATTTTCTGAATGTGGTTCAAATGTTTATTACCTACCCTAGGATAGCAATACAGATCAATGGTATTTTGATGGGTGAGTTCCCAATTAAGCAGGGAACAAGACAAGGTTTTTCCCCTTCCCCTCTACTGTTTGTACTCACTCTAGATCCATTTTTGAGAGAGGTGCAGGCTGACCAGTCTATACCTAAAATTTAAAATTAAACACTAGGAATTCAAAATTCAGCATTTGCTGATTATTTCGTTATGCATATAATTAATCCTGAGTAGTACCTCCCGATTTTGATGGATAAATTTAGGTGTGTTGACAAAATATCCAGATGAAAATTGAATTTTGACAAATAGGAAGCCTTGGCTACTCAAGAGAGGCATAGATGAGGATCAGTTTGCATACTATTAGATTCAGCAGTACATTCATACAATTGGCATTAGCATGATACAGCTTCCCTTTCAAGAAAAGATTAGACTTTCTTGAAGCTAAATCCTGCAGATCATTTCTATATTGAAATTTCATAAACCACTCTAATACATTTATATCCTACATTTTCCCCCAAATTGCAGGCTCAATGTGGCTTACACAATCTGTAGAAAAGGCTGGTGCAAATTTGGTATACTGAGAGAGGCTATTAATTTACTACAGTCCATAAAGCAAATACCAGAGTTGATAGTGAATGCTGGTCTTAGAGAATGTCGGTATAAATATATAGAGCCTATTTCATGTAAATACAGACTCACTATGCACATGGCACTTCAACAGAGGTGTGTTTTTAAAATGTAAAAGACAAGGCAAATGTAAACATTCTGTTGAAACTGTCGAGATCATACAAGAGTTCTGAGTGGTGAGTGAGCTATTTAGAAGTTGTTTGTCAAAATATCAAAAAAGATCCCTTAGGGTTTGATATTTGACAAAAGAGAAGTTGGGAATTGTGGGCAAAGGAGAGAAACTATTTACTAGGAAAGCAATTTTAGTAGGTAAACAGTACATTCTGCTGTATTGGATACTAGGGGAACTCCCAGCCTGCTGGCACTGGCGTAATAAGGTATACTGTCTAATGATGGACAAGTAGGAAGCATTTTGACCTTCTAAAAGGAAAAAGGTGTTTCTACTAACTTGGGAAGGCTACACTGATACTACAGGTGAGAAGCCTTCTTTTTAATAAGCTACAGGAGAGGGAAGTTAGGTAACTGATCAGCATGCAGGGCTATATCACTGGTTACTGGTATCAAAAGAGTGTTGCTTTGTTAAATGGTCATTCTGGCAATTGAATTAAGGTCTTTGAGGCTGAACATTCATTTCTTGTTTGACCATTTTGTGCGATGGCTTTTTCACAATTGAGAAACTGTTATACAGATTTTGTTAAAATGCTGGTACACATCTGAGAATGGAGCATGTAGCACTTTGATAAATGAACGTCTAAAGGACTATTCCTGGGGGTGGGAGGAACTTCAGAAATCCCCCAAATTTGCAGCTTAAAACCATTCTTAGCCTCATAAAGAGATCTTTTTTTTTTTCTAAGCAAATTTTGTAACATGAGGAATGAGAGGTGGGAATATGTTTAATCTTTCCAAATCAGTTCATTAAAAATAATTGAGAAATACTGTTGTTAAAGTTTTAATGGTAATTGAGAAAATATGAATGACGGGGGGTCACATTCTTTAAATTACCAGGTGGACTTTGATTGTAATGATTCATTGGGGGGTTTTGTATGTTTTTATTTTTCTTTTTAACTAGTTATGATATAAAAACCCACCTGTTCCAAAAGGCTTACCCCCTGACAGTGACGTACCAAGGGGAGGGGCGGTGGGGGCGGTCCGCCCCAGGTGCACGCCGCTGGGGGGTGCCGCAGCACGTGCCTGCTCCAAGTTCGCTAAACTTCGTCGCTCGTTCGCTGCAGCTCCCTCTGCCCCGGAACAGGTTACTTCCTGTTCCGGGGCAGAGGAAGCTGCAGCAAAGCGAAGTTTAGCGAACTCGGAGCGGGCGCGCACCGCGGCACCCGCCCCCCCCCCCCCCAGCGGCGTGCACCTGGGGAGGGTGTCATTTCACCGGAGGGGGGGGGAGGTGTCATTTAGCGACGGGGGGGGGGCGCATCGGCGCTCCGCCCCGGGTGCCATCCAGGCCAGGAACGCCACTGCCCCCCGACTCAACTTAAATGCTTGAAATCAATGACACTACACCACCACAGTTCGTATTGATCACCAAACAACCTCATCTGTTCTTACTATCCTCTTTACGGCCCCACCACATGTTCCTTCATGTGGTCCCTACCCTTCATACCCCAACTTAACCATTATCTGTATTTGCTTTACTCCGGACTCTATTAACACCTCTCCGTTATCATGTAAGCCACATTGATCCTGCAAATAGGTGGGAAAATGTGGGGTACAAATGTAACAAATAAATATTGGTTCTGAATAAATAGACCACTATTTTTCTTCACTTTCTTTTTGTGTGGTTTTATTTTTATGCAGGTATAGCCGACTAAGTGAACTGGTTGAACATGTCTTCCCCTTGCTTAACAAGGAACAAAATTCTGCTTTCATGTGCCCAGAGTTCAGTTCCTTCTGCTACTGGCGAGAACCACTTCCTGAAGTGAATATGGAAGATCTAGACTAAATACTATGAACCACATGAAGATAGATGATTATTCAGATAATCTGGTGGAGGTAGAAGTTATAGTAACAAAAGTCTATATAGATTTATCTGACTTTGCCACCATCTTCCCCAGTATATTTGCATATGTATGCACATTTTATGGTGTGTGAAAAATGCATAACATGCCAGCATGCTGTTCATGCTAACCATGCTTTTAAAGTATGTTATGTTGGAGTTCATGCAGTAACTCGGCTAGAAAAAATGGGATGTCTAGTTGAGAGAAGTCCCCTGAGCAAAGTATCAGGACATTGTTTTTGATTCCTGATTGGATATAATAAAGTTCTCCCTTCTCCATGCAGTATGTCCTTGTGCTGTGATCAGATAGTACGCTAGCATAACTGTGTGTGGCTCTGGTATCCAGAGATACACTAATTAGAGATCAGCTGTGTTCTCTAGCTAAAAAGCAGATCAGCCGTAAGTGATTAATGATCTGCAGTAAAAGCGTAACTGTAAAAATTCTCTCATCCATTACATATTTGATTTCACATACTTAAATGTATTTTTTGAGATCTTATGGTGAGAGTGGAGGAGGCTTACTAGTTCTCTCATGTACTTACAAGTACATTAGAAATTTCATCCTGGCAGACAGACTTGAATCACTGAGAATTGTGTGTTGTTGCTTGGCTCAGTGAACTCCTCATATGGGATGCAAAAAATAGATATCCTAGTTTAAGTAATTATGTGTAAAATAATTTCAGTATTTGTGGCTTCATATTTGTAGTTTCTTGGAATTGCATTAGTCATGTTTAACTTCCAAATTACATATGTTTATTATATAAATCATAGGGGTGTGCACAGCTTGAAAAAAGTTTTCCTTGTGCTCGTTTATAACAGTTTTCCCAATTTGGGTGGTGGGTTGGGTTTTTTTTGTTGTTTTTTTTTGCATTCATTTGACCTAAGTTAAAAATGTATGCAATCAATTGTACGCATATCAGTATGGGTATGTACATGTGTGCTAGCGATTTGCACACATGTTTACATTTTTAGGCACACGAACAAATTGAATTTGCACTCATGAATGTACATCGCTATTTAGTATATGTGTATGAATTTATACACAAATGTTAACCCACAGGAATATATATCAGCCATTGTAAATAACCACTGTTACCAAGCCAGTATTGGGATTGAAACGGCTGAACTGCCTCCTAAGCAGTCGTCTATGGTCAGTTTGCTACAGAAGACTTCTAACTTCTGAAAGGATTGCCTGAAAATTCCTGTCTCCTAATAAAAAAGGGAGAGTGGCTTGATGGATGCAGCCTGTGGAAGTATTTAAATCTGTCTTGAGGTGGCGTGAAGCAAGTTGTGAGGGTACTGAGTCAGTTTTCAAGAGGCAGTAAGATATAGTAGGTGTAAAGATCCAGTAATGAGGCGGTATGGGTATGGCAACAGGACTGAAGTGGTGATGGCCCCCATGACCAGGCCTGAAGTTATTGAAAGAGCAGCAAAAGAGCGGAGTATAAATGGGCATGTGTCAAAAGAGTACACTATTTCCATCACTTCTACACATTATAGCACCAACATGACTAGAAGAATTCTTTTGGCAGTTAAAGCCAATTGGTCATTAGTAGTCAATTTTTTGTGCTAATTATTCAGTTGATGAAATATGGTGTTCAATATTTTTGAAAGTTCTTCCTAATTAGCTACCATGACCATTACACATGTAATAAATCCAGGTGGCTCTGTATTAAGCCTCATCAGAATTCCACTACAAGTGTGCATGTAAAGGAAGACTTGATCTTTACACAGCACAGTCTATGTAAAATGACTGTTGAGTTGACAATCTGTGAACATCCCAGCTGAATAGTAGATCCATGTTAACTTTTTATCATGGTTAGACTTTAACTTCAATTTAACAGTTTTGGAGTTAGAATTGAATAAATAGTGCCTTAGCCTCGGCACTGGAAACAAGTCCAGCATGGATTATGGTGATGTAAATTCCTTTACACTTCCATGCCACATTTGTTCCTCGGCCGTCTTCAGGAGGTAGTTTTCTGTGCTTCTTGAAATCTTTGGTCTCTGTTTTTTGATGCTGGCAACAACGGTACTGATTGTTAGCAGTGGATTTTCTAGTCCACTCAAATTTGTACCCAGAACCGTTGACTCATTTTATACCTACCACTGAATAACTTCCAGATGCTAAAGATTTTTTTTACTTCTGCCAACCTGAGTCAGATTTGAAAGGCACAGTGTCCTTTCATCTGTCTCCATCAAACTATCCAGTCCTCACCTTTTTTACTAAAACCATAGTACCAAAACCATTGTTTCAAGAAGCTGCCTGTTGTGAAGAGTTAGGTAATACTACTGCTCTAAACACAAGCACACAGTGGTGATGTGTATCTAAGGAATGCTAATTTTGATAGTGAAGCACATGATCTTTCAAGATTTTTTGTTTTGTATATAATGACCCTATTTCAGATTATATTCATGAAGTACGCCCATATCCTAGCACAGAAGTGATTATAAACATTACAGCTTGCCCAGTGGCAAATATCTGAATGTTGTAGGTGTGTGATTATACCCACTGGAACCTTGTGTGTCTTAAAGTTTGTAGCCTTACTGAAAGAATATCTTGTACTGGATGTAGTTTGGAAGTACTGTATTGGACAAAAGGTTAGTGTTGTGCAGAGTTGAATTTTGGCTAGCACACTTTGACTCCTTTCTGTGAAAGTTGAACATTGTATGTAATTTACACACCTACCTTGAGTAGACATTTAAATAAGTTTATATCGATAAAGTTGCATATTTGCCTGTTTTTTTTTCTTTTGTGTTGCTTTGAAAACTGTTCACTACCACAGTACTTGTGAGGGCAAACATGTTAATGATTTTTAAATGCTAAGTCTGATAAACATTGTCCATGACTTTGGAGGTTAAATGAACCTAATTTTATAGTAGTGGAGGTCATATACTTCTGCTGTTTGTATTTTCAGCATACTGTTGCTTTTACCTCAAAATGTGCTTTAGCTTTTGATTCAAGAAAATTGTAAAAGTTTGTTTATCAAAAGGCTTATTTGAAAAGGTGGTGGTCTTGAAAATGTATCTTTGACACCAGTATGTCATTAATGCTAGGTATTAACTGGAAAAAATCATAAACCCTTAGATGTATCATTTGAGCCAATTTCTAAAATAAAAAGAATGCTATTGTCACATTTTATGCCTTAAGATCTATTGAACATTTTGAGTCATAGCAGAGATTGTCAGTTTTAAAAAAAATCCATAAAAAATTCACATCATTAAAAACTGCATGAGTAACAGGGACAGTCGCAAGTGCGATGGCTTCAGGCTCTGAGGATTGCACTCATCAGGAGTTAAGGGGTGAATCTCAGCTTAAGTCCACTTGTGTACAAAATAGCAACAATAAAATGTGTATCTGTAAAAAAACAGGTTAATAAAAGTCTGGCTGACTAGGTGAGGAAACCTAGTCATGGTCACTTCATTCTAATAACAATAAAACAGTTAATCTAATAACGCTCTTGTAAGAGGTTTTTAAAAATCAGCGCATCTCATTCTGAAACATAAGAACTTTCCAACAAGATTTGTTTCAAAATAACGCTGCCCATAGTTGAATATTTTATTCAGATATATTAGATGCTGGATTCCGTAGCAATTTCTGTAGTAATTAACACATTTTGCTCAAAAAAATATTTTTGTACTGCTTCAGTTAGATTGGGGGAAAACTCAAAAGGACTTTTGATTTATTAGTGAGAGAGGCAGTGACTAGTCTTGATCTTTACACAGCACAATCTCTGTAAAATGACTGTTGAGTTATCATTGACAATCTGTGAATATCTCAGTATTTTTTTTTAATTTGTGAAGACTGGATTTTGATGAAAAATAACCCACACTGTTGTGCAATGTCCGTTGGATGTTCAGAACAAGATATTACTACAATAAACCAACCAAGAAATTCAAATTTTCTATGTACTCGTTTTCTTTTCTTTGGCCAAGTACCTTATATGTGAGCTAAGGAGAGGAAGGGGAAGTTTACTTGTGTTAAGCTTTATAGATTAAGCAAATTTCTCACCATTTGTCTGAATGCTAAAAATAATATTCTCAAGGAACCCTTTCGCAGGGCTCTCAAAACTCCTGGAGACTCCATAGGCCAGACATGTTTCAAGATATCCTTGGTGAAGGTGCATGGGGTAAATTTGCATATAGTGATTTTATGAGTATGCAGGATTATGTTATATATATTTTGGGTATCCTGAAAACCTGACATGGGTGGGGGGGCTCTCTAGAATGGTTTGAGAGGCCCTGGCTTAAAGAAGCCTTATTGAATAAGCCTACAGGTTCACCTTATGCAGTTGTAGTAATGCAACTATATTCCCCAATAGAGTCAGGTTGCTGGATGGTAAAACAGATTTTATCCCCCCCCCCCCCCCCCCCAAAAAAAAAAAAAGAAAAAAAAAATATATATATATATAGTAGAGGGTCTTAATCATAGCCAGGCCAAGAAGAGAATAACTTTGGCTCATATATCAGACCCTATACTTGTTCTTAGTGAAAAGGTAGATTCAGCTTATTCCTAGCCTACTCAACACCACTACTAGGTAGGAACAAATACCATATCACTGTCACCAGAAGATTTTTAGTGACTTTATAGCTGAGATGACCAGTCTGGAAAACTACTAATGTGTATCTAATAAATGCTGGTACAAAAATTCAAGAAAAGTAAAAAGTGTATTCTCTTGGAATAGCATCCTTATGTACAATTCTGAAGACTCAAAAAGATATAAACAGTCAGTCTAGAGGGCAGCTACTAAAATGTTTGGCAGTCTTCATAAAGCATATGGGGACAGACTTAAAGATATATATATATATATATATATATATATACACACACACACACACTTTGGAAGAAAGGTAGTAAAGGTGAGCTAGAATAGACATTTAAATACCTCTGTGGCATAAATGCACAGGAGACAAGTCAATTTCAATTGAAAGAAAGCTGTAGAATGAGGGATCATAGAATGAAGGTAAAAGGTGATTGATTTGAGAATAAGGTAAGGAAATACTTCTTTATGGAAAACTAGTAAATAAGGCCCGTTTCCGACACAAATGAAACGGGCGCTAGCAAGGTTTTCCTCGGAGTGTGTATGTTTGAGAGAGTGTGTGTGTGAGAGTGACTTTGTGAGAGAGACAGATTGAATGTGTGTGGCTGCAAGTGTGTCTGTTAGAAAGTGTGTGTGTGAGATTGACAGTGTGTTTGAGTGGGTATGTGAGCGAGAGCGAGAGTGTATGAGAGTGATAGAGTGTTTGACAGTGACTGTGTGACACATAGAGAGTGAATGTGATCGAGTGTGAGACATAGCGTGTGTTGTAGACAGTGTTAGAGAGTGAGAGAGACAGTCAGTGTGTGAGAGAGAGAGAGAGTGTGACGGAGATACATCCCCCCCCTCCCTATGTTGGCTGGAAGGACCCCCCTCCATCTGCGTCTGCCACTGTGTTGTCGCAGGACCCCTCATCTCCTTGTCTGGTCAGTCTCCCCCCCTCCTTTCAGGTCTCCCTACAGCCCTTCTCTCAGGACTGTGGGTCGCCCCTCCCCCCTTCACCTGTGCTGTCAGGACCCCCTCCTCCGCCTCCATCTGTGGTCTGTGTACCTGTTCTGGCCCTCATCCTCCCCTCCTTGTGCCTGAACTGTTGCTTAGCCTGTGGCAACAGTGGAGAGAGCTGTGCAGGACCTCCTGTTCCAACCCCCTTGTCATGTTTGTAGAGAAAGAAAAGAGGGAAAAAGAGGAAAAGTGACATAATGTTTGTAAAAAGGAAGAGGGGCACGGCAGGCAGCGACCAGCTATCAGCTGTGCAAGTGTAAACAAAAGAAAACAAAAAGGAGTTTTGTGCTGCCTGTTCAGTCCCAGCTCGTATTCTCTCGTATTCGCTGCTTGAAAGGACAGGAGGGGAGGGTGCACAGCAGAAGCTGACTTACTTTGCCAGATGCGAAGCAAAAGCTCTTGCCCTTGTTAAACAAAACAAAACAAAAAGGAGTTTTGTGCTGCCTGTTCAGTCCCAGCTCGTATTCTCTCGTATTCGCTGCTTGAAAGGACATGAGGGGAGGGTGCACAGCAGAAGCTGACTTACTTTGCCAGATGCGAAGCAAAAGCTCCTGCCCTCGTTAGTTCTACATTCAGCTGCCAAGGCCACCGGAGAAAACAGAGGGAGGAGAAACGGGTGCAGAACTCCTCCAGCACATGTGCACAGCAAAGCGAGTGACGCTCCTCCCGAGTGAGCCCTTCGCCTCTGACGCTCCTCCCTTCTTCTATTTGACTTCCCTGATAGGTCCCTCATTGGTGTGATGCTCCTCCCTTTTCCTGTTTCAGTTCCCTTTGATAGGTCAGAGCGGTGCAGCTGTGACGCTCCTCCCTTCTCTGATAGGTCAGGGCAGGGCAGAGATGTACTCTGATAGGTCAGGGCGGGGCAGATTCAGATCATGGCGGCGCACAGATGGACTGTGGTTAAAAGTGGTTACAGAGCTTCGAACATACGAACTTTTGAAGCCTCAAAGTGTGGTTCAGAACGTTCATGGTGCTTTTTATGTCCAGTTGGGGCGTGGCGTAGGTCGCAGATGGGGCGTGGCTGAGGGCGGTGGTGAGTAGTCCGAATAGCCAGGAGGACTACAGCAGTTCAGGACTTCACTGCCACAGTTGGAGGGAGCTTCAGAACGTTCAAGGTGGGATTTATTTATATAGATACTTCTTTATGGAAAATACTTCTTTATGGAAAGGGTAATAGATATGTGTGACAGCCTCCCAGTGGAGGTGGTGGAGATGAGGACTCTATCTGAATTAAAGAAAGCATTGGATAAGTTCAGAGGATCTCTAAGGGATAGGAAGGAATACTAGAGATTAGTATTTAACATGGATAGGTAGACTGGATAGTCCGTATGGTCTTTATCTGTCATCTTTTTCTATTACTACTTTGTTAGAGACCAAATAAAGCAAAACCAGGAAGACACACTCTAGCTGGTTCACCAGTTTCTTATGGGTTTGCCCTGTAGGTATGCTGTTCATCTGGCTATGATTCTGTCTTCAATTCTTGATTTCTTACGGTGATTTCTGATTCTAGTTACTGCTTGCTCGTTTACTGTGTGTTCCTGATTTGCACATGTTTTTCTCCACTGATTTCTGGTTCCTGGTTTGCTCTAGTATTTTTCTGGCTCCTGATTGATCCCTTGCTGTACTCCACAACTTCAGGGGCTTATACCTTACAGGTATTCTGCCAGTGTAGGATGTGAGTACCCCACCCCTCCCCCCAGGGTAGGCCCATTACTTTGTTGACAATCAACTCTGAAAGAACAATAGCTTTATTTGCAGTGAAAGTACATGGGTTGTAGGCATTGGTGTGTAACAGAATAGAAGTTGTGCTCACTGACAAAATATAGTTCTGAAATGTCAAAGCAAATACACCTGTCTGAAAAGACTAAGCTTAATATCTCTGGAAGAATGTCAAGCATGTGTGTTACCTAGTACAGGATCAAATTTTTTTTGCTGATCTGGTTAAACTTGCAGAGGACTCTCACCTATGATGGGTGGAATGTGGAGATGGTCAAAAATATTATGAATAAGAATAAATTGTCACCCTGGATAGAATCACGGACAGAATCAGACTGAACTAGAGCTGACTTGAGTCTCTCTTCCAGCATGAGATGAAATGGAGCTTCAGAATTTTGCAAAATGGTGACCAATCTGAGTTATTAAGCAAAGATAAAATTGTATATTGTAGATTCAAGAAATCTGGGCCATGCCAATCTATATTTCCAAGCATATATATTTATATAAAACCCCTGTCCCAGGCATTTTGCATTATTGCTCAGACCATATTATATGAATAGTTCTGGGATTACAGCAATAGCTTCATCAGCTTTAAACCAATCACTGTCTTCTCCCAAATTCTTAGGACAATAGGCATTAGAAAACAAATCTGCTTAAAAAAAAATCATAATCTGATGTTCTTATGGATGACTGTTCGAAAAATAAAAAAAAAGAAACTGGGCAATGAAAATGCCTGACTGTTTGTTTGTTTGTTTGTTTCCCTCCCCCCATGGAGACATTAGGCATATGTGTGTTTTTTAAATTTTGTTTTGGATTTGTTTTATATGTGTAGTATCATATTTGCAAGAACTATTTCAGCTGTCATGATGCAATTAATGTTGCACTGAGACTTTACTTGTTGCCAAGAGTCTGAATTCTTTGCATCTATCCCAGAACTATGCAGTTACATCATAAAACCTATCTGGCCTCATATGATTTGACAAGGTTCTGTATTGATATAAATTTACCATGGGCTCTTGTAGCTATGAATGTTCTCCCAGCTGCAGAATGCATGAGTAAATTTGCTAAGACCTTCTACATCTGGTTTCTGTTTATTGTCGGAAAAAACATCTAGTTAAAGCAAGAACTTGAAAATAGAATTATTTAGCTTATGTCAGTCATGAAGTATTAAAAAACAACATCATATTTATTTCCTTCATCTCACAGATCAACAGCTGTATCCATATCACTAGAAACGATGAGCTTATCTTAAAAGGGAATGCTGAGTAGGCAGCCAAACTGTGGACAATGCAGAAAGGTGGAGTGCACTAAGGACCTATACTGGGACTGATGCTTTTTCAAATAAATGATCTGGAAAAGGGAATAATGAGTAATATGATCAAATCTGCAGATGAGAGAAAATTATTTAAAGTTATTACATCACAGGCAGATTTTGAAAATTCTGCAGGTGGACCTTTCAATGCAGTGATTCAAAAAGAGTTCTATGATCATATTAGAGCAGGAGAAATAGTGCTAAGAATAAATGCTCAGACTCCTCAAAGGAGCCTTAACACTATCTCACATCACCAAACAGAACACTGAGTGTGCTATTCCAGGTTGTGCTATTTGATAAATAAGCACCTAAATTCTATGGCATGTAGTTTGAAGGTGGGTGTACACATGAACCAGTGGTTCCCAAACCTGGTCCTGGGTGCACACAGTCAGGTTTTCACAATATCCACAATGAATATTCATAGGAGAAATTTGTATGCACTGCCTCCACTGCATGCAAATCTCTCTCATGAATATTCATTGTGGATATTCTGAAAACCTGACTGGCTGGGGTGCCTCCAAGACTAGGTTTGGGATTGGGAGCCACTAGCATAGGAGAGTCTGGGTGGGGGTGCACAGTCAAGCATGTAAATTATAGAATACGATGACTTACATTTTTAACAGTCTAGATGCAAGCATTTATACCAGCTATATGACTGACATAAGTGCTTGTGCCTAAGTTATATGTACTTTTCACCTCTTAAACTAGTATAGAGCCCATAGGATTTTCACACTATTAGTGTGCACAGAAAATACCAACAGCCTCAACCAATAACAGTGCAAATTGTATATTCTGCGACATCACTTGTCACTAAAAAGAGTAGTATTTTGGTGGTCTCTCAATTCCCTTTCTGTCTGTATGAAGGAGTGCCTGCAGTGACCAGATTAAGATTAAGGGAGGAGCTAGTAATGGAATAAGCTATAAAGTCTGAAGCAGGTTGCAAATCTGAAGCTCTTTGGTTCCAGCTTCCTATGTGAGGGAGAACCCTGATTCCTTACCCCTAGCCCAGGTAATCACAGCATTTACAATTACCTCTGCTGTTGTAGCCCAGTGAGCACAAGAAGAGCTGAAGTTTTTGGAAACCAAGCAGGAGCAAGAAGCCGCAGTGACCTCTGTCCTGCCCTGGGTGATTAGGGATACACGAGCCCATTCACCCCTCAGAGTCTAAGTTGAAGGGTAAAGAGGGAATAAGCTATTTCCAACAGGAAATTCCAGTTTGGCAAAACTCAGGGACCCATCCATGTGGTTACTGGTCCCAGCACCATCTCAATGCCGAGGAGAGAAAACACACTTGCAATTCCCTAGAGTATGCAAGTCCAGAGAAGTTTTCAACTGCTACTACAGCCTGGGCATATCTTGAGCCCCCTGAGAAAGATGGAGATCACCAAAACTGTCAGTGTATTCCATCTTTTTTTCTACAGCACTGCTGACTGTTATACTTGTATCTTATGAGGAGGAGTACAAAGGAAAGTTGGATGAAGATTCTCTAAATACTGTGAAGAGATGCTGCTTTCTGTCTGTCTTTCTGTCTGCTGAAAGGCTGTCCTACTAATTGACTTTACACTATTGCTTCAGTAAAGATTATTTTGGTTCAGAGCACAACTGGTATGGTGTAAATTGTTGAGTGAAAGAGACTTGCATTGTGGGTGTATAAAAATTGCCTGGCCTAGAGAGGTCTCCAGTCCTGGCCCATACCCCTAAATAAGTCATTAGGAACCAGGAGAAAGCTTTGATGCCAGGCTTTAACATAGACATCTACCCAGAGTGACTTTAACTGTTACCAAGAGCCTCAGGGTTACACATGTATTCTATAAAGGACATCACACGTGCTCTTTACAGAATGGGCTTCACATAGGTGACCTAAAAATAGGCACCTCTTTATAGAATTGCCCTCTAGTTGCAAAAATTAATGTGCAGCAAGTGCAAAGCCTGTGTTGTATCTGTTGAACATGTCCAGCATATGCCCTACAATTATTGCATGTTTATCAAATAAGTGCACCTGTGCTATCTACTGGTGCAGATGCTGCAGCCCATTGCTGAGAAATAAAAAACAAAAAACTGTGATCCCTGATCAGCATCTTGGCTCCCCCCCCCCCCCCCCCCAAACATTCACCAAGGATGTCCCTGGTGGGTAGGAGGAGAGGAGCAATCACCGAATGCTGCCCTGTCATCTGCTTAGGATCAAAAGGGGAACTCTGACTCCTAGTGGTAATCTCACTGTACTACCATTAGAGATCATACTGCCAAGTTAGGTGGGAAGAGATGTTGGAAGATGAACATTAAGGGAATCAGTGTGTGTGTGGCTTTTTTTTTTCCAAACAGCTTTGGGTACACTCAATGCATGCCAATAGCATGAGTGCACTTAACACCTACCTCCTCTTGAGGAAGTGGTATGTGCATCTGCACTTTGGCAGCTTATGACCACATATGGTAACAAATTGTGCACAAAGTTGCTGTCCATGCCTGTTCTCCATCCCTTTCCCAGCCACCTACAGCCACAAGCAGTTACCACATAAATCTGCATGTTGTAAGTGTTGTGGCCATGTGGTAAGTAAGACCCAAATTAATATGAGACTGGTGTCAAAATTCACAGCCTCGCATGTTTGGCAGACGGAGCAAGTGTGTAGTGATAGGCTGTTTAGTTTCCAATAATGTTGTGGAAGGATGATGAGCTTTTTTGCTTTGTGGAAGGCACGCAGAGTAATTTTATGTTGGGTTTGGTGAAGGAGAGGGATTATTGTCAGCTTTGCAGCAGGGTTGTGAGCCCTTTGGAGTTCCAGCCAAAAGTGAACGATTGGTAATTTAGAACATAGGTGTCTTGTAATCTATGGCAATACCTCTGGGGACTGGGTTGAGCCATCATTAAACCTAAGGCCTTAGGCCTAAGGATCTGAACTACCTGATTAAAGACTGTTATGGCTGATAGACAAGAGCACTTTTTCACACACACAGCCAAATGATAATATATGAGACATCCCCAAGATTCAATTTGTATAGTACTGGGTGACACTCACTTTTCTATTTCTAGGATAAGCAGCATAAAATGTACTGTTTTGGGATCTTGCCAGGTACTTGTAACCTGGATTGGCCACTGTTGGAAACAGGATGCTGGGCTTGATGGACCTTCGGTCTGTCCCAGTATGGCAAAACTTATGTACTTATGACTGACTAAGATGTGATGATCTAGTTAGAAGTATGATTAATGTATTATTCTGGCTGGTAAAACATTGTTTTTAAGTTAGTGAAACATATTTTATACATTAATTACTTGTTGTTAAAGCTGTGGCCTTACTGCACCATAATATATTGTGTTTGGTTTAATTGGCTGTGAATAAAAGACTGTACATGACACATTCTGTTACTGCATGGTAATTCATGTGGCAACTACTTATGACATTTTTGTGGCCCCTTAGCTTTTCTAAACCCTTCTGACTATAAAACATTGCTGTGTCTTTTCCACATTAAGCTGTTCTTTCATCAGAGAATTCTAGCATGTTCTTTTGAAAATATTGATTTTTATCTTTGAAAACTCTATTCTAGTTATAACCTCTAGATATTTCATCCTGAAGATAAAATACAATGAGCTTAAAACTGTTTTGTGGAGAGATGTTTATTTTAATCAGTCATGTAAGAAGGTGGATCTGATCATTTCAGCTAAGAGCTTCATTTCAAGGCACTAGATACCTGTTCAGCAAAGCTTTTTGAACTTGTAAACCCCAAACCAATAGATGCATTTAACTGAATGTGACTAAAAGATGGTAAATAATTATACATTGGATATACTGCCCAGCATCTTTGATATACAAACATTTACATAATGCAGAAAATGCATCATATAATTACTCCACGTAAACCAGGTTTTAACAGCAGAAAGGTGCTCTTATACAACTCCATGGCCAAATAAGTGTGTATAAATCTATGCCAACAAGATTGGGCGTAGGAATTCTCAGGGGCAGAGTTTGGGCAGAGCAGGAGCAGAGTTGTGATGTAAACAAATGTTTTATGAAATATGTATGTGCACCTTCAAAACACATATAAATTTGTGTGAGAGAATCTGTACTCTACTGGCAATAACTCTGCGTGCTTCTTTTCTATTGGCTCAAAGGGTCTTCTGTTGGTTTCATAAAAATAGGCACTGCCTTGGAACTTTGGCATAGGGACTCTTAAAAATCTTTTCCCCATTATGTCCGCTGTACAATTTGTCAAATGTGTAAAAAATTCCATAGGTTCATAGAATCTACATGATAATATTTTTGTTTTTAAGACAATTCCAGAGTTTAAGATTTGAATCGAGTGTTTTACATTTGTTTCAGATGAGTCTTCAGGTGACTTCCCAGCAAATCTGACAGACATAACAAAATGTCAAACTCTAGGCTACTATCTGCCTGGTTCATGGCTGACTTTAAATTGTTTTCCTATCTCTAACAGGGAAGATAGAGTATCCTGATAGTGAGGTTGCAAAAGAGATTGTAGTAGATCGGGTATCTTTAAATAACAATAAAAATCAGACAAAAGATTGCCAATTAATACTGTCAAGTACTAAGCATGATGTACTTAGGAACAACAAACATAGTTTGAAATGTCTATATGCGAATGCCAGGAGCCTAAGAAATAAGATGGGGGAGTTAGAATATATTGCACTAAATGAAAAATTAGATATAATAGGCATCTCTGAGACCTGGTGGAAGGAGGATAACCAGTGGGACACTGTCATACCGGGGTACAAATTATATCGTAGTGATAGGGTGAATCGGATTGGTGGAGGGGTAGCATTGTATATTAACGAGAGCCTTGAATCAAATAGATTGAAAATTCTGCAGGAAGCAAAACACTCCTTGGAATCACTGTGGATTGAAATTCCATGTGCAAAGGGGAAAAGGATAGTGATAGGAGTGTACTACCGTCCGCCTGGCCAGGACGAACAGACGGATGCGGAAATGTTAAAGGAAATCAGGGACGCAAACAAACTGGGCAACACAATAATAATGGGGGATTTCAATTACCCGCATATAGACTGGGGTAATGTAACATCTGTACACGCAAGGGACATAAGATTTCTTGATGAAATCAAGGACAGCTTCATGGAACAGCTAGTTCAGGAGCCGACAAGAGAAGGAAAAATACTAGACTTAGTCCTTAGTGGTGCTCATGATCTAGTGCAGGGGGTAACGATACGAGGGCCGCTTGATAACAGTGATCATAATATGATCGGTTTTGATATTGGCATTGAAGGAAGTGAAACTAGGAAATCAAGTACGCTAGCGTTTAACTATAGAAAGGGTGATTACGACAAAATGAGAAAAATGGTGAAAAAAAGACTGAAAGGAGCAGCTCGCAGAGTAAAAAACTTGCATCAGGCGTGGATGCTGTTTAAAAACACCATCCTGGAGGTTCAGGACAAATATATTCCACGTATTAGAAAAAAGGGAAAAAAGACTAAACGTCAGCCGGCGTGGCTAAACAGTAAGATAAAGGAAATCATTAGAGCCAAAAAACAATCCTTCAGAAAGTGGAGAAGAGAACCAACTGAAAGTAACAGGATAGATCATAAGGAATGCCAAGCCAAATGCAAAGCGGAGATAAGGAGGGCAAAAAAGGACTTTGAGAAGAAATTAGCGTTGGAAGCAAAAATACATAGTAAAAACTTTTTTAGATACATTAAAAGCAGGAAACCGGCCAAAGAGTCGGTTGGGCCGCTGGACGAAAATGGTGTTAAAGGGGCGATCAAGGAGGACAAAGCCGTAGCGGAGAAATTAAATGAATTCTTTGCTTCGGTCTTCACCGAGGAGGATTTGGGGGGGACACCGGTGCCGGAAAGAATATTTGAAGCGGGGGAGTCGGAGAAACTAAACAAATTCTCTGTAACCTTGGAGGATGTAATGGGTCAGTTCAGCAAGCTGAAGAGTAGTAAATCACCGGGACCTGATGGTATTCATCCCAGAGTATTAATAGAACTAAAAAATGAACTTGCGGAGCTACTGTTAGAAATATGCAATCTGTCCCTAAAATCGAGTGTAATACCGGAAGACTGGAGGGTAGCCAATGTTACTCCGATTTTTAAGAAAGGTTCCAGAGGAGATCCGGGAAATTATAGACCGGTGAGTCTGACGTCGGTGCCGGGCAAGATGGTGGAGGCTATTATTAAGAATAAAATTGCAGAGCATATACAAAAACATGGACTGATGAGACAAAGTCAGCACGGATTTAGTGAAGGGAAGTCTTGCCTCACCAATCTAATGCATTTTTTTGAGGGGGTAAGCAAACATGTGGACAATGGGGAGCCGGTTGATATTGTATATCTGGATTTTCAGAAGGCGTTTGACAAAGTGCCGCACGAAAGACTCCTGAAGAAATTGCAGAGTCATGGAATCGGAGGTAGGGTATTATTATGGATTAAGAACTGGTTGAAAGATAGGAAGCAGAGAGTAGGATTGCGTGGCCAGTATTCTCAGTGGAGGAGGGTAGTTAGTGGGGTCCCGCAGGGGTCTGTGCTGGGTCCGTTGCTTTTTAATGTATTTATAAATGACCTAGAGATGGGAATAACTAGTGAGGTAATTAAATTCGCCGATGACACAAAATTATTCAGGGTCGTCAAGTCGCAGGAGGAATGTGAACGATTACAAGAGGACCTTGCGAGACTGGGAGAATGGGCGTGCAAGTGGCAGATGAAGTTCAATGTTGACAAGTGCAAAGTGATGCATGTGGGTAAGAGGAACCCGAATTATAGCTACGTCTTGCAAGGTTCCGCGTTAGGAGTTACGGATCAAGAAAGGGATCTGGGTGTCGTCGTCGATGATACGCTGAAACCTTCTGCTCAGTGTGCTGCTGCGGCTAGGAAAGCGAATAGAATGTTGGGTGTTATTAAGAAGGGTATGGAGTCCAGGTGTGCGGATGTTATAATGCCGTTGTATCGCTCCATGGTGCGACCGCACCTGGAGTATTGTGTTCAGTACTGGTCTCCGTATCTCAAAAAAGATATAGTAGAATTGGAAAAGGTACAGCGAAGGGCGACGAAAATGATAGTGGGGATGGGACGACTTTCCTATGAAGAGAGGCTGAGAAGGCTAGGGCTTTTCAGCTTGGAGAAGAGACGGCTGAGGGGAGATATGATAGAAGTGTATAAAATAATGAGTGGAATGGATCGGGTGGATGTGAAGCGACTGTTCACGCTATCCAAAAATACTAGGACTAGAGGGCATGAGTTGAAGCTACAGTGTGGTAAATTTAAAACGAATCGGAGAAAATTTTTCTTCACCCAACGTGTAATTAGACTCTGGAATTCATTGCCGGAGAACGTGGTACGGGCGGTTAGCTTGACGGAGTTTAAAAAGGGGTTAGATAGATTCCTAAAGGACAAGTCCATAGACCGCTATTAAATGGACTGGAAAAATTCCTCATTTTTAGGTATAACTTGTCTGGAATGTTTTTACGTTTGGGGAGCGTGCCAGGTGCCCTTGACCTGGATTGGCCACTGTCGGTGACAGGATGCTGGGCTAGATGGACCTTTGGTCTTTCCCAGTATGGCACTACTTATGTACTTATGTACTTATGTACTATCAAGGAACAAAGTCTGAATTATTCTTTAATGAATGCTCTGCAAAGGACATTTTCCACATCTACCTAAAAAAAAAAAATTGTTTATAAATCTACAGTTTTATTTTTCCATTTCTAGAGCAAGATGCAAAAAAAACAAGAAAAGTATTTTTATTTTTGTCTGCAGCCTAATATGATTTTGCTATCTTGAGTTCATTACACAAACAAGTTTGTCATTCTATATATGTCCACCTGGAAGTAGGGAAGTCATGTAGCCCCCCCCCCCCCCCCCCTGGATTTCTCCTGCAAAAGCTAAAGTCAAAACCCAAGATGCACACACATTTAAATATTCAGATCTGAAGTTCAGTCCTCAGATTCTAGCAACCACTTTTTCAGACCCTCCCCCTTAGGACTCTAGGGGACAGTTCCAAATGATAGGTGCCAGCCTATAATGAGCAAATTTACACACCCTTATTTAAAGTGTGTATGTGCTCTGAGTTTCAAGTTTATTTCTAGGTTTATCTTGATTTTTTTTCCAGCCATTTTTTGTTAGTCTATTTCACACATTTGTTTTATCTTTTTTTATATATACAGGTTAGAACTTAATGCATGCAGATCAATTGTCTGTGTTAATTCATACGGGGTTTATGTGTGTACAGTCAATTTTGTGTGCACTGAAATTTTTTTAGGTGCCCATATGAACCAGATGCACACTGATAAACGCACATACCTTGATCCCTGGCAACCTGTAGACCCCACTGGTGGGGAGGGGGAGTTATCAGTGTGGGCTACTGTTAAGTCAGGTTATTTTACCACAGGGTCTCACTGCATAAAATGAGACCGTGTGATAAAATAACCCAACTTTTCTTTATGGAGCACTTACCTGTTCAGTGCACCTCTAGTTTTGTCAAGATGGAGTGCTTCAAACCATGAGACTGGCCCAAACCCTAAAACACTTCTTCAGCACTGGGAATTTGTGTTATGTTGGGATTCTTTCTGCATAATCATGCAGACACTGCTACTGTGAACTTTTATCGTAATCCCCTATAAAAGTACTAAAGATGTTCAAAGTTTTGCTAAGGCAGGATTCAAGATTATGGTGCAAAAATGCAGGGACAGGGAGTGGAAGAGAAGGATTCCCTTCAGTGATGGGAAAGCAATGGGCAGATTTGGTGATGAGGCTCATGCCATCGCTTCCTAAATCATCCCCAGTGCTTTCTACATATGATTCAATTACTATTTTTCAAATAGGATGCCCATCAACAATGATCAAAGGCTTTGTCCTTAGAGGAGTCTTTGGTCCCTTACTTCATTAAAAAAAAATGGCTGTACTTGTGTCCTGCAAAAATAAAATAAAAAATTCTATGTGTAAAAATATATCAAGATATTTGGGAGCTTTTTAAGTTTGTATATTATTTTTAATCAACAATAAGATTTTAGAAGGTTCAGGTTTTATTAATTTTTACTGCTCCCATTTCAAACCACCATCCTATAACCCCAATTTTAGGGTAATTTTATAAAGTGGTGCCTAGTGTAATCACATTTTCAGGGGCCCATGTTCGATCAGTTTTATAAAAACTTATATACATCAACTTGTCTTTATAGAATACTAGCAGAAGTTGGCACCTTATTTTTAAGTACAAAGCATAGTTAAACATATTTTATCATCTCTGCATATACATGTGTGCTCTGCCCAAGCTTCACCCAAACTCTACCCCTGTATATGCTTATGAGCAAAATATGCACCATCAAAAGTATGTACTTGAACTTTAGGCGTAAACTAGTAATTCACCACCAAGTGTGATAAGACTAATAAATAATAGTTTTGCACTCTGGAATAATGATAAAAACCATGCCTCTGAATTAACTGTTCTGAGCTCAAACTCCTCCTTAGCTATGGTTGATATTTTATAGGAGGCCACATACATGCGAAAATGTTATATTGTGAAAGGATTTGTTGTCTGCTCACTAGAATGAATAAGCTGATGGTGTCCATCATGCTCATGAGCTGGCAACAACAACCATTATTCGGGTAAATGCATGGTGTTCTACAATTCCTGGCAACATGTATCAATTATGAATTTCCATAAACCAGCTTAGCAATACAAGAATACTTTTTGTGAAAGATTAATAATTCTGCATGTCTATAACATTCAAAGTTGGACCCCCATTTGAGAACACAATGTGAGAGGATGGAAAACGTTTGTGCACAATGTACAAACTGATTATTTAGTAGGACAGGAAAACAGACTGTGAGGTAAATTTAAAGGACACCTTGCGCACAAGTTAGCTATAAGTGGGAAAAAAAAAATCAAATTCATTGATGGAAAAGGTTGTTATTGAGACAAGTTACTGTGACAGTTACTGAAGAATTCAGTCGTTGAGTGGTGTTTAAAGTTCTGTCTTCTGCCAGAAAGCAAGAGCACGATACCAATCATAAATATCAACCGTCACAAACCAAATGTATAAAATGAATATATTAAAGCTTCAAATATTTATTACAATTATTTTGTTTTCTTTCAAAGTGTCTTGTCCCTCTGAGCTAGCAGCTATGTGTGAAAAGGGGAAGGATATAAAAACACACCACTGAATGTAGAGTAGATTTCATCGGCATCAGTGTAGGCTAATCTGCCCCCAGTTACAACAATGTTGACTTCATCTCCCGTTTTCAGATGAAGAGCAAGGTGAAAGGTCCCAGGGCCACTGCAGGTTTGTTTTCCTGTATTCGGTTTGTGATATTCCAGTAGTTCTCTTCTATAGCCGGATGTGTCCAGTTGTGCAAAACTCATATTGGACACTGACAACACTGCTGCCACGTAGTTATCTCTTTCAGGAGTAAGAACTGCTGAGATAAGGTAACGACCCTCGTACGGAGCAGTGAAGATGCCTAAAAGACAAGAACTTTGTGGTTAAAAGAATGCTATGCTATATGGCAGTGGTTCCCAAACCCGATACTGGATGCACCCCAGCCTGTCAGGTTTTCATGATATCCACAATGACTATTCATGAGACAGATTTGCATGTAGTGGAGGCAGTGCATGCAAATCTCTCTTATGAATATTCATTGTGAGTATCCTGAAATCCTGACTGGCTGGGGGTGCCTCCAGGGCCAGGTTTGGGATCCTCTGCCATATGGGTAATTTAAAGCAGTGCATCTAGGATGGAAAGCCACAGAGGCACGTGTGTTGCAACTATTTTATAAAGATAACAAGCTCTCTGCCCATGAGCCTTTGTAAAACTGCTTCCCCACAATCTCCTGTTCAAATTTACACCTGCTCCAAAGCAGACTTTCATTGACATCACGTCCTTCCAGATCATCTTCAGCATTCTAGGGTTTTTTTTTTTTTCATGATTAGTTCTATTTTGGGTGTTATTACTGACATTTATATCCCACATTTTCCTGAAAGTAGGTTAAGTTCAATGTGGCTTACAGATTGTAGTTAAAGATACAGAGTAATGATTACAACAATGTAGAAACTAATATTCTTCAGTGATAGAGAAATATGGATGATTTGTAGGAATTTACATGATTGGTAAGTGAACATGGCGGGGGGGGGGGGGGGAGAGAGAGAGAGAGGTGTTAGACATTTTTCTCTTGTTCCTTTTAGCTTCCATCTCAATCAAAAATCAGGTCAGATTTGATGTTGGACTCAGATGCCATGCCTCTTCATTCACAACTACCTGAGAGGAGTGAGACAAGTAGATTCACCTGTATCCCTCCCTAACTTTTCTATAAGATAATGGAGTTCTACTCTTTTTCCCCATCTGTTCTAATTTTCTTTTGTTTAAATGTTTCTTTTAAATGGATTTTATGCTTTGTAAGCAGCCTAGAAAGAAGCTTCTTCTATAGGGTGGTATATCAAAAGTTAAATAAACCTGAAACCTGTATCCCCTCTTAGTGCACCTAGCCCATTCATCATAAAGACAGTCTTTAGCTGGAGACCATTCATTAGGGTGTGATCATGAATCCTGCAATTATGGGACTCTAAATCTGGCCACTGTTTAAAAATGATTATGATTAATCCTCACCCAAATTATGAACACTGCTTCCACAGCTTCTCTCCCCTTATCCGGCCAGTGCAAGATGCGGAAGACCTGCACTAGAAATCATACCCCTGTTGCTATACTTGGTAGTGCACAGCACTGCTATGAAGCCATCATTGAGACATTTAAATGTATGTTTATATCTTTAACACATTTAAAGTTCTGTCTAGATACATTAAACCATTCTGTGTTTTCCCTCCCAGCAGCCCATTCTCACTTTCCATGTGCACATCCCTTATGCATTTGGTCTTAGACCCAATTCTGACATTCCAGGTCTGTGGTGGGGCCAGCAGGTGCAGGAGTCAGGCCCATGGCTGATGACAAATCTGCAATGGAGAAGCCATCAGTGCAGAAAAGGTGCAAGAATGGAAGAGTGGATTTAAGGCAGGTTAAGGAAATACCGGAGAAGTGGCAAAATGGCGGCGTGGAAAGTAAGGCGGGAGGCAGCGTTTGAGTTGAATGGAGTCTTGCCTCTGATTTTCTAATTCCAAATACTAAGTGTAAGGGGCTGGTTCAGGCAATTCCCTCTCAGGCCCAAACCTCCTTTTCTGCTCAACCAGTTCACCATAACAGCACCCACAGTTTCCAGAGGAAGGTGAAGTAAGGAACTTCCACCATTAAAGGGCCAGAGATCTGTCTTTTCCTTCCAGCTCCAACCTCTGCCCCCCCCCCCCCCCCACCCACTGCATCCAGCAGCCCCACTGGCATCAGATTTGCAGGCAGTGGAAGTCTGCGTTTGAGGCAGTAGTGCCTGCTGGTTTGACTGCCAAAGGAGAGGCTGGAGTGGAGATTGCCACGCCCACAGTAGTAACACTGGAGTATGTCTGGAAGGGACTTCAAAATTTGGCCACTATGATTACTCAATCTACCAAAGAGGTAAAATTTTTAGCTGCTAAAACTGAAGTGCTTGCTAAAATTGCAGACTTGATGGAACTGTGTAACACACTCTAGTTTCACAAAGTGTGGGAAGACATTAAAGGCTTGAAGGAGTTTAATAACAATGCTTTTTTTCCCATAGGACAATAGAGCAAATAGAAAACTAGAATAGGAAATTAAATCTCTAGTTATTAAACTGGACAGCACACACAGGGATCCCCCCCCCCCACCCCATCACCAGTCCTATTCAATGTCCTGATGTCCACCCAGGATTTCTATATGGAGAGGAATGGAATTAACTGCTTCTACACAGATTAAATAACACTATTTTTTCTTTCATAAAGACAAAGATGATGTTAACACACTGGTCAACCATGGTCTGACACTGGTTGACAAAGGGGCATCATGTCTATATCTTAAACTAAATTGTGACAAAATAAAGATTTCAGTAATCACAGCACCTACCACAGAGGTGTCAAACATACAACCATACTTCAATAGAATACCATTGAAAATTGAAAAAGAACTGAAAATACTAGGGTAACAATTGAGAGATACCTAACCTTTGATAAACAAGGTCAGCAAATGGCTAAAAAAAAGGCCTGAGAAGAATGAAAAGAAATCTTCTGGACCTAGTATTTCTATCAACAAAAGGTGTCAGATTTAAGACAGTGTACTCGACAATCTTATCCTATCTATCAGAGTACAGTTGAAGACTCATCTGTTCAGAAAATACGTGTTAGGGAATGAGTGATGATTTGTACACCACCCCAATAACCCCCAACTACAACTGTTATGACCCTAAAATGTAACAATGTTTTTCTTCTTGAAATGTTGAGTCTAAAATGTAACAATGTACTTGATCTCTTAATATAAGTTGCCCAGAACACAGTCTGGGCCTGCTTGAGACTAATAAGAAATAAAGTACACTTTGTAAGGTCCCCTGGGATCCTACCTGGAGAATTGTTTAAAGAATATTTGATTGATGTTTTGAAGTTTACCCCTGCCAATATTACTCCAAGCAATCGTATTTACTACACACCAAATGCTTCAAGTTCTTCAGGGGATAAACCAGGGGTTCAAATGCAGGAAGATGGTATGAACCTAAATAATTTGTCGGCAATTTTGGAGGAATCTTTATCTGAAACCACTGAGTGGGCCACACTTGTGCTCTTATTTGTTTTTGAGCAAGATGCAAATGCATTGATGAGACTCTGTTTTCGTAACTCACAGACAACATTTCATGGCCAAAAGATCTGGATTTATCCAGACATGAGACTAAGATCACTCAAGAGAGGTGGAAAGCTTTCTTGGCCATGAGACGAAAAGCAAAAAGTATTGAAGCATCATTCTTGTTATTAAATGCATTTAAATGCTTGATTAAGCATGGTGGAATTAAATATGATTTTGTTGTTGTTGTTGTTGTTGTTGTTGTTGTTGTTCCAGAATAGTAGTGGAGCCTATTCTGGAAAGAGGAGCTTCTCCTTAACCAGGGTGAAACCAGGCTGCTGGTATCAGTATTTTAAAAAGTGATAGAGCAGCTTTTAAACTAGAAACTGGGGGAAGGCTGACAGGTGCTCAGAAATGCATGGTTTGGAACATAGTGTATTTAAACAATATCATCAAACTGGGAAGAGAGGGCATCCCAATAGTGAGGTTGCAATAAAGGTCGTAGTAGACCAGATTCTTTAAAGAAAGAGAAGACACATTTTCAAGATTACAAATTATCACGCAACTGCTGAGCAAGATGTAAATAGGAACAACAAACATAGTTTAAAATGTCTATATGCGAATGCCAGAGCCCTAAGAAATAAGATGGGAGAGTTAGAATATATTGCACTAACTGAAAAAATAGATATAGGCATCTCTGAGACCTGGTGGCAAGAAGATAACAAATGGGACATGGTCATACTAGGGTACAAATTATATCGCAGGGTGAAGGTGGAACAATTAAGTGAAGGAATAGCGTTATACATTAAGGGGACCTTGAACGGAATAGATTAAAAATTCTGCAGTACACAAAATGCATCTTGGAACTATGGATCAGGGGTTCTCAACTAATTCCTCATGACATACCTAGCCAGTCAGGTTTTCAGGATACACATAACGAATATTCCTGAGATAGATTTGCATGCCCTACTTACCTTGTATGTAAATTTATCTTATGCATATCTATCTCATGCATATTCATTGTGGGTATCCTGAAATCCTAACTGGCTAGGTGTGTCCCAAGGACTACGTTGAGAACCCCTGCTATGGATGGAAATACCACCCCCCCCCCCCTCCACATTCAGCTGCCGATGGCAGGCAGCACAGTTAGCTGCCACCACTGGTGCTGACCCAGATCTTCAATGCTGGGCAATAGCCGGCGACTGGCATTGAATATCCACTTTCAGTTCTGGCCACAGCAACTTAAGCAGCTAAGCGAATATTCAGCACTAGCTACTACTACTACTTATCATTTCTATAGCGTTACTAGACGTACGCAGCGCTGTACACTTGAATATGAAGAGACAGTCCTTGCTCGACAGAGTTTACAATCTAATTAGGACAAACAGGACAAATAAGAGATAAGGGAATATTAAAGTGAGGATGATAAAATAAGGGTTCTGAACAAGTGAACAAGAGTAGGAATTAAAAGCAGCATCAAAAAGGTGGGCTTTTAGCTTAGATTTGAAGACGGCCAGATATGGAGCTTGATGTACCAGCTCAGGAAGTCTATTCCAGGCATATGGTGCAGCAAGATAAAAGGAACGGAGTCTGGAATTAGCAGTGGGGGAGAAGGGTTGGCAGATAAGAGAGATTTACCCAGTGAACAGAGTTCCCGGGGAGGAATGTAGGGAGAGATGAGAGTGGAGAGGTACTGAGGAGCTGCAGAGTGAATGCACTTATAGGTCAATAAGAGGAGTTTGAACTGCATGCGGAAACGGATAGGAAGCCAGTGAAGTGACTTGAGGAGAGGGCTAATATGAGCATAATGACCCTGGCGGAATATTCAGTTCTAGCTGATTAAGATTAAGCAACTCCAGTGTTATAGATCACTTTATTGTCATGTGTTGCGAGTGAGGGTGCTGTGCAGCTCAGGGCCCAGGGTAAGACATCTTGATTGGTCAGTTGAATACTGTCAGTAATAACCAAGACTCCAAGTTTGGCTGCCTATATCGGCATGGTGATAACCAGCATTTAAGGATGGGTGACTGGAGCTCACACAGAGTGGTGGTTGCAGCTCTGGCCACTGGTTAGGCAGACTGCATGGACAATGTGGGTCTTTATCTGCAGTCATTTACTGTGTACCAGAAGATTGGAGGATGGCCAATGTAACACCAATTTTTTTTAAGGGGTTTCAGAGGTGACCCAGGAAATTAGATCAGTGAGCCTGATGTTGGTGCCAGGCAAAATGGTAGAGACACTTGTAAAGAACAAAATTACTAGGCATAAACATAGGTATGGATTAATAAAACAAAGCTAACATGGATTAGTAAAGGGAAAATATTGCCTCCCAAATCTGTTACATTTCTTTGAAGGAGTGAATAAACACATGAATAGCGGTGACCTGGTCAATATTGTCTATCTGGATTTTCAAAAGGCATTTGGCAAAGTACCTCATGAATAACTCCTGAGGAAATAAGAAAGTCAGGGGATAGGAGGCAGTGTCCTATTGTGGATTAAGAACTGGTTAAAAGAAGAAAAAAAACACAGAGAGTAGGGTTAAATAGTCAGTATTCACAATAGAGAAGGGTAGATAGTTTTTAGCATATTTATAAATGATCTGGAAACAACTAGTGAGGTGATTAAATTTGCTGATGCTATAGTTATTCAAAGTTGTTAAATCATAAGAAGATTGTGAAAAATTGCAAGAGGACCTTACAAGACCAGGAGACTGGGCATCCAAATGGCGGATAACATTTAATGTGAGCACGGGCAAAGTGATGCATTGAAAGAGAACCCCAAGCTATAGTTACATGCTGCAAGGCTCCACAGTAGGAGTCACTGCTCAGGAAGAGGATCTAGGTGTCGTTGATGATATGTTGAACACCCTCTGCTAAGTGTGCAGCAGCAGCTAAGAAAGCAATAAAATGTTAAGAATTATTAGGAAAGGAATGGGAAACAAAAATGAGATTATAATGCCTTTGTATTGCTCTATGATGTGACCACACCTTGAACACTGTGTGCGATTCTGGTTACCACATGTCTAAAAAGATATATCAGAATTAGAAAAGGTACAGAGAAGGTCGATGAAAATGATAAAGGGGATGGGACGATTTCCCTATGAGGAAAGACTAAAGTGACTAGGGCTCTTCACCTTGGGGAAGATATGGCTGAGGGGAGATATGATAGAGGTGGGGTGGAACAGATAGACATAAATCACTTGTTTACTTTTTCCAAAAATCCAAGGACTGGAGGGGGAGGAGGGCATGCAATCAAACTACAGCGTAGTAAATTTAAAACAAACCAGAGAAAATAGTTTACAGCATTTGATATACCACTCTTCAAAAATGGCCAGAGTAGTTTACAATCTAATTCAGAAAATAGAAAAGAATGCCAATCCATAAAGTAAAGACACAAACCATTCACACAGAAACAGCCATCCAGAACAGTTCTTCAATCACATCAAATCACTCCATTTCAAGTTCAGGTATCTGACCCTGCCCTGCCTACCCCCAGATGTTACCACTAAGAAAAAAAAAAGGGGGTTAGATTTCTTCACAGTGGCGTAGGAAGGGGGGCGGTGGGGCGGTCCGCCCCGGGTGCATGCGCTGGGGGGGTGTCGGCACCTCTGGTTACCTGCTCTCTCTGCCCCGGAACAGGTTACTTCCTGTTCCGGGGCAGAGAAGGTTACTTCCTGTTCCGGGGCAGAGAAAGCAGGGAACCAACGGAGCCGACGCAGCTCCCAGAGATGACGTGCACTCGGCGGGGCGGAGCGCCAGCGGTAAAGATGCACTCCGGGGGGGTTGCGTGCGCCGAGGGGGGTGTCAGCCAGCCTCGCTATGCCGCTGTTTCTTCATTCAATGTATAGAGAGGTGTGGTAGCTGTGTTAGTCCACTTTTAAAGGTAATGAATAGAAATAAAACAAAATAAAACATGGAAAAGAAAATAAGATGATACCTTGAAAGCTAATCAAGAAATGTATTGTTATGTCCAATAAAAAAGGTATCATCTTATTTTCTGTTCCATGTTTTATTTTGTTTTATTTCTATTCATTCAATGTGTAAGTAAACTCTGGAATTCATTGCCAAAGACTGTGGTAAAAGATGTTAGCTTAGCGGGGTTTAAAAAGTTTTTGATAATTTCCTAAAAGAAAAGTCCATAAGCCATTATTAAAATGGACTTGTGAAACCAGGATCTTGGGCTTGATGGACCTTCAGCCTGTCCCATTATAGCAACTCTTACGTTCTTATGTTTCCTTTCTCTTTCTTTGCCTCAACCTTGCTGCTGCCACTACCACATATCTGTCCCTCCAGGAAATCTAAGACAGGAGCATCTGCCCAATTGAAACCGAATCTAGCTGATTCATTAACAAAACACCACAGTGGAAAAAAGATTGCAGCAAGGCAACTAATTACACCACACTGCAGCAGCACTGGAACCAAGAGAGTATGCTTGTCACTGGCAGTGACATAGGCTACAACTGCACCAGGAGCAGAGAAGTGCAGGGAAGGAGGAGGGCTGTTATTTTATTTATTTATTTTTTTTGTCTCTCCCTCTCTTTTTCTGTTTTGTCTGTGGGCCTAACAAAACCTACTGGAACCAAGTCAACAGGGCAGGTCTGGAACAAAGTGGGTGAACAGTGACACCGGCTACAGCAGCAGCACCAAAAAGCTTTTCTTTATTTAATGTCTTTGTAGGTGGTGACAAAAGAACCTAGTGCTAACAAAAAGACCAAGCAGCTATACCTGGTGGGACAACTGGCAAACCCACAGTAAGAGGGCAGAGTGTGGGAATGCATTGCTTTAGTGGGGCTGTACGCTTAGTCCCACTTGCATGGGAAAACAAATGGGATGCATTTGTCCATTGGAATATCAGCATTTCCCCCCTGAGACTGCTGCTAGCTGTGAAAGATGTAGCGTCATGATAGTCCCTGCCACTGAGAATACTGATTCATTGTGCATTCTGGTTGGTAGGTAGGAAAGGACTCTGCAAGGTACTGTGTCATAGAACTTAATGCAGGGATGGATCTCACATAAGTGAACCAATGCTGGTCCCCTTATCGCTGTAGCAAGACCTGTGTCAACAACAAAGATGGGAACTGGCAGATAAATGTGGGACTGCAAGTGATGCTGCTTAGGCTGTGGGCCTGTGGCTACTTCTTTACAGCGCACCTACTCTTTCCCCTGCTGCTGCATCATCACTGCCTCTGGTTTCCCTTTCCTCCATGTGAATTAGCAGCTTGCCACTTCAGTGCATCATGTGTTACACTGGAGGGTGATACTTCCTTGTGTGTTATGCAGGATGGCTAGCATTTGACCATCCTCCTTGGTGTGGGGTTTCAATCTATGTTCCACTCACACGCACATGGAGTCCAGCAGCACCAATCCCTCTGCTGTCAATTCCTTTCCCTAGCAAAAACACTTACATTTTCTCTTTAGGACAGTTTGCTGTTAGGTCAGCCTGGGTCTTGTAATCAGTGGCGTAGCCGAGGGTGGGCCTGGGTGGGCCAAGCCCACCCACTTTGGGCTCAGGCCCACCCAGTAGCAGCACACCTGTGTCTGGCAGGGATTCCCAAGCCCCACCAGCTAAAAACTCCCAACTACTGTCCCTCCTGCATACCTTGTAAATAGCAGATGACATGCAGGTGAGACAAGGAGAGACCAAATCACCTGTGGGACAGGGAGGGGTTCTTCTGCCCACCCATCTTGAGTCCAGGCCCACCCAAAGTTGGATGTCCGGCTACACCCCTGCTTGTAATCCTTTCTTGAACTTAAGTTGTTGACTGGTTCAATGATTCCCTACCCCTTAACCCACCTCCCCAACCCCATGAAAAATCCCCAGATCTATCCCTTTTGCAACATGGGTACCCATATTGTGAAAGAGTGCAGGTACATTTACTGACATAGGGAATGGGAAATGTTCAGCCCCCCTCCCCCCCCCCAAAAAAAAAAAAAAAAAAACACACACACACAGTTTTGCCCAGGAATAATCATTTGAAAATTATCCTTCCTATAATCCTGGATTTAAAAAAAATTGAAAATGTGCATATGAAATAAAAAGAACATGAATATCTTCTGTAGCCCTTGGGAAAAGTTTGGATATTACAAGCAGTCAAAAGATGGGAAACAATTTTCTGAACAACAAAAAGCTCCTATCCCCAGCTTAAAATGGAAGCAGATATCTATCCCGTGGCCTATGTTTTTCTAGAGTTAGTTTATTTACTGTCTTCCCTACCCTAGCTTTACATAACATTAAACATGTGCTTCCCTTTATTTCACCAAGGAAAAGGCAAAGCGAACACCACCCTCATTCACGCAACGCTTTGGAGTGTTTTGCTCGGAGCCTTTGGGATAGCAGATGATTTCAGAAGAATGTCCAGACAGCTGTTCCAGGAGTTTGCAGCAATCGCTGAAGGCCCATTGTTAAAGGGGGCCCCATCCACTCTATCTATATAGTCTTAGACTTGCTGTTTAAAATAGCAGAGTGATTTTTGTTGGGGGGGGGGGGGGGGGTTCCACTATGAATCTTTTTTCTAGTGTGAAAGCTTTTGAAGTCAGTATGGAAAATGAGTGCCTTTCAGGAAATGGTTTGTGCACCATGTGAAGGGGATAAAGTATATGATGCTTACTTAAACTGAAAAATAACTGTCGTTGGACTTTAGGCAGATTGGCATCAAGACAATGGAGACTTTTGACAATATGGGAGTGATTATGTTTGCGATACATCAAACTACTTGCTTTCTCAAGGCTGCTTTTTAAATGACACTTTAAGTACATCTATTTAACAAAATATATTTTAAAATGAGCTGGCTGTAAAAATAGGCCATTGTCTCCCATTTATTCTCTGTGGCTTGTGTCATATCTACTCTAAGTCAACATGTTTATTGCTCCTGCTAGCTAACTCACTTCAACGTGGCATGTGAACCTTCCACAGAATTTTTTTTCCTGCTTCAAATATGACTCCCACCAATTTTTGTTTAAATGACACTATAGCCTAGGGCAGCTGTTCCCAACCCAGTCCTTGGGGGCACACCTAGTCCCATTGGGTTTTCAGGATATCCACAATGAATATTATGAGTTAGATTTGCATGCAAATCTATCTCATACATATTCATTGTAGATATCCTGAGCTCTGGGTTGGAAATGGCTGGCCTAGGGGGCCATTTTAAAAAGTCACACTAATTCCTATATGTCCTGTTTTCTAGTAAGATCACTTAAGCTCAAAATTTTTTTTAATGCTATTTCCTCCAAGTCCATTACTCTTAATTATATTCTAAAACCAGGTTTGCAAAATTCATTACTGCTTTATTACTCTAGCAAGTGATTCTGGCAGTCAGGTCTATAGAGAAAGAAAGAATGCCAGACCTTTAAACACATGAAAGCTAATTTTAGATAGAACGTAGAAATTGGAATTGAAATGTCCAGGTTGGTACATGTCCAATTCCAGTAACATAGTAACATAGTAGATGACGGCAGAAAAAGACCTGCACGGTCCATCCAGTCTGCCCAACAAGACAAACTCATATATGTATACCTTAACTTGATTTGTACCTGCCTTATTCAGGGCACAGACCGTACAAGTCTGCCCAGCAGTACTTCCCGCCTCCCAACCACCAGTCCCGCCTCCCATCACTGGCTCTGGACAGACCGTATAAGTCTGCCCCCCGCTATCCTCGCCTCCCAACCACCAACCCCTCTTTCACTTTGATGTAGAGCTTGTTCTAAAATACACACAGAAATGGATGTGTGACAGGCGCATCCATTTTACAATGATGAATATGGCAGGGGCGTAGCCAGACTTCTGCGGGAGGGGGGGTCCAGAGCCCGAGGTGAGGGGGCACATTTTAGCCTCCCCCCCCCCTGCTGCCACCACCACCACCAACTTTGACCCTCCCTGCCGACGACCCTCTCGACCCCCCCTCCCACCGCCAACCCTCCCCCACCATTGCCGTCGCCTACCTTTGCTGGCGGGGGACCCCAACCTCCACCGGCCAAGGTCCTCTTCTTCCGGCGCAAGGCTTCATTCTGTTTCTGAGTCTGACCTCCTGCACGTACAATGTGCAGGACGTCAGACTCAGAAACAGAATGAAGTCTTGTGCCGGAAGAAGAGGATCTCGGCTGGCGGGGGTTGGGGTTCCCCGCCAGCAAAGGTAGCCCACAGCGATGGTGGGGGGTCAAGAGGGTCGTCGGCAGGGGGGGTCCAGGGCCAAATCTACAGGGGGCCAGGCCCCAGTGGCCCCAAATAGCTACGCCACTGGAATATGGATAACATCAATGGAGGAAACACGGCTATGTGGATGTTTTGTGTCTGCACATACATGTGTATGTAGGTATTTCACAAACTAGGTAAGTATGAGCTGATACGTACCTATCTGTGACATTTTTGAAATGTACATGCCTTTATGCCACCAAATAAGGCAAGAGCCAACAAACATTCAGCAAAATCAATTCTGGAGGACATAAAATATACTGAAGACTTAAGGGGCTACCATTCCTAAATCCCTCCTGTGGTACACTGGCAAGAATGAGAACTTTTCTGAAATGGCCTGGGGAGTAGTTGTAAATCCCAAAGTTGATCTCTTTCTCCTTCTGAAATGGGGAATATGTGCATATCTTTTGGTCTTGCTGCTTCCCATATCATGCATTGTGAATTTGGGAATGCATATCCTGGCTTTCTAAAAATCGTGATTTACATGTGTATTTGATATACATGCCTAATGCTGATTTATGCACATCCAAATCACAAATAGAGCTTTTAAAATAAGTGCCACAATCGGTCAGGTGCCTTCTCCAAATTTTCACATCCTCAACAGGGGCAGCCCAAGGCAATCAGCCACCTGAGGTGAGGGCTGAGATGGTGTGTCTGCCACCCCCCCCCCCCCCACCCCGGGTCATGGTCTGGCATCTCCCCCCTTATTTCTTCAACTCCCTTCCCCAAGCCTATCTTTGTTTTCCAAATGACAGTGGTGGCAGCGATTCCCATAGGCTGCCCTGCCACTGGCACCAGCCTCTTTTCTCTACTGTGGCCCGCCTCTGAGGAAACAGGAAGTTATGTTGGAGGTGGGCTGCACTAGAGAGAAAAGGCCGGTGCCAGCGGCAGGGCAGCCAATGGGGATCACTGCCACTGCCATCTTTTAATAAACAAAGGTAGGCTCGGGGAAGGGGATTGAAGAAGGAAGGGGGAGATGCCAGACTGCAGCCAGTGTAGGGAGATATGCCACTCAGGGGAGACTACCACCCAAGACCCCCGCCTTAGGTGGCCTAATAGCAGAGGCGTAGCCAGGTTTTGATCTCAGGGGGAGCAGACTTTTATAAAATAGGCTCCGGTTGGTATCAGCTAGACAACAGTGTCTGTGTTGTTGCTCAGGGGCTGTAGTAGGCACGGATTAATACAGGCTGTCTCTGTTGCGTCCTGCCTACAAGGAAACAGTAAGTTACATCAGGAGGCAGGACACCAAAGAGGTCCCTGGACTGGCCAGAGCAGGCAACCTGTCTTCTTAACTATAAAGTAAAAATATTCAAATCGTGACTATCACCTCAGAAATAGCACACACATTCCTTCCACTGCTAGACACCTTGTTTAAATCAAATGGCCTTTTGTTTGTGAGGTGACTCTACAGGATGTGAAGAACACTAGTCTTGAGCATTATTATTTTGGGTGACAAAGGCCACCAAAGGTGGCCCTTGCCCCACAGCCTACATTCAAATAGGGTAAGACACTTTGTGAAATAACACAACCCCCTGCAAAAAGACACCCAAAACTTGTACTGAAAACTTACCACCCCATAACAGCCCTAACCTACATATGAAAAGACGGTGATATCAATATTACAGTGGGACCAAGAGAAGTGTTTCCCTAGGTGGTCCTGGAGCACCCTCTTGCCATTCAGGTTTTCAGGCTATGCACAATGAATCTGCATGAAAAAGATTTGCATGTAATGGAGGCAGTATATGCAAATCAATGTCATGCATATTTATTGTGGATAGCCTGAAAACCTGACTTGCAAGGGGGTACTCTAGCGCTAATTTGTTAAACACTGCCCTAGAACACAAAACTCACCACACCATAACAGCCCTGACCTACCTATGAAAAGACACCTCTTTGTCCCCATCTCACTCTTCACCCCATATTCCCATTCCCCCCTTCCAGTAGTGCCTCTCTGTGTTCCTATCTCCTTACCCCCCCCCCTTTCTAGTAGTGCCCCTGTGTCCCTATCAGTGAACAGTAAAGAAAAATGAGCTCAACCTATAGAGTTTATAACTGCGGTTTCTACCTGCTATAATAATTTTTGAAGCTCTTTTAGTGATATTTGATTATTATTTCTTTTCTCCTCCAGCTTTTAAGGCACTGCCTATCCAACTGAAAGTGCTTTAGACTTGTTACAGATGGACCAACAATAAAAAATTACAAGTTGGATGCAGTAGCTCATAAGTTTGCTTGCTTTGTTTCGAGTGAACGGCAATGACAATTTTGCGGGGGAGTAGAAACAGATTAACCAAACTGACTTCCTTGCTTACAACGGACTAGATGGGCGGAGTTCCACTCCTGTCTATTAAACCTTCTCGGACAGCTTTCTCCCTTCTCCAGCTGCAGCCCCCCCCCCCCCCCCCCCCCGAGGCTTACATGTTTCGTCCGTGGTGATTTTCACTGCCCTCCTGCGCGAGTCTTGCACCTACTCCGAGTCCTGTCTTTTCCGCCCGCTCTCTCCCATCCGCGTTGTCACTCGTTTTTAAAGCCCTGAGGCGTTCTCCCTCCGACAACGGCAATTCACATAGCCAGCCTTCTGCCAGCATCGGAGCCTCTCCTCAGGCGCGTCCCGCCTCCTCTAATGCAACTTCCTGTCTTCCGCAGAGGTGAGAGGCATCTGAGGGAGAGGCTCCAATGCTGGCAGAAGGCTGGCTATGTGAATCGCCGTTGTCGGAGGGAGAACGCCTCAGGGCTTTAAAAACGAGTGACCACACAGATGGGCGAGGGTGGGCGGAAGAGGCAGGACTCTGAGTAGGTGCAAGACTCACGCGGGAGGGGGGAGGAGGCAGAGAAAGCTAATGGCACTGCAAGCATTTGGCGCTTAAGTGCCATCACTTCTAAAAAATCTGTTTGAGGGAGCGACCGCTCCCCCTGCGCCCCACCTAGCTACGCCACTGCCTAATGGTAGGGCCCACATCTTCTAATAGTTAAAAAGGCTTTTATTCTTGCCACTTTAAAACACAACCCAGCATGGCCATGTTTCGTCTCTCTCTATAGGCTGTATCAGGGATTAACAACTATTAGTAACATGGTAATATAGTAAATGACGGCAGAAAAAGACCTGCATGGTCCATCCAGTCTGCCCTACAAGATAAACTCATATGTGCTACTTTTTGTGTATACCTTGCCTTGATTTGTACCTGTCCTTTTCAGGGCACAGACCGTGCAAGTCTGCCCAGCACTATCCCAGCCTCCCAACCACCAGCCCCGCCTCCCACCACCGGCTCTGGCACAGACCGTATAAGTCTGCCCAGCACTATCCCCGCCTCCCGCCACCGGCTCTGCCACCCAATCTCGGCTAAGCTCCTTAGGATCCTTAGGGTCCCAAACACCTAATAGTTAGTAGATATTGCTATGGAAACTGCTCAGCAGCTAGCAGCAACATAAAAAGAGTGTCTCCTCCTTTTTCAATGGTATACTATTCTTGAACTCTGCTGACTTACATCATAACTAACTAAAAGGTAACTCCAGCTGAAGTAATGCAAATGACAGTTTTCAGGCAGGAAAACCTACTCCTGATCATTTTTCAGTTTTATAAGTTAAAATGGTATTCCAGCAATGCGCACTCAGTAAATGTTGTCGCTATTTCTTATATATGTTTCTACATGGGACACTGATGTAGATGGCTATTTTCTTTGACATAAAACAGGTGATCTAAGAAAAGTACATAACACAATGTCTTTTTATCACAAAGTTTAGCATCTTAACTCAAGGATCAAATGCATGGGGTGCAAGCATGAATTAAACTTATCTGCTATCCTCTTAATTAAACAAAGCACACAGAAGGGTTTTCTAATGTCTTCATTCCAGAACAAAATGGTATCTCATCCACTCTTCCTTGCCCTAAAAAATACTTCTTCTAGGTCTGCACTTTCTCTACACTTGCATGTTAGTCTTTCTAAATGGGTTAATCCTGCACATTCCCTGACAGGAATAGACCTAACTCCTATTACCTGTTTGTGGATCATAGTGATCGCCATCGTTCATCAGTATTTTATTAAAATGGATGACTCCAATTTCAGTGGGAAACGGCCTCTGAGTTAAACCAGCAGAAAAAGCTACTGGAGATGCAATAGCACTAATTCCTAGAAGAGAAACAGAAAAATAAATTATTTTAAATTAAATATTCCTCTGTCTTAGCAGTGTTACCATTAGAAACTTCAGAACTGACATTGAAATGTTAGACATCATTTACATGTGTAAAAAAACTGGTTTAAACACATAGAAATGGGAGTACAACAAGCAACTTTAGAAAATCCAACATGCGTATTCAAGGGGACATGTTCCAGGCATGGGCTGGGTGGATTTAAAAGAGTAATTTTGTAACAGGTCATCTAGATGTGAAAGCCAAGTAGGCACCTATTGTGAAGCTGCTCTGTAAGACACATAGAGGGGCATTTTCAAAAGGTCATCCAAGTATGAATTAGGACGCCCTCGCAAAGTCAGCCAAAGTCAGGTAGGTATAATCGAAAAATAGTATGGACGTCCTTAGACATTCCATTATCGCAAAACACCCAAAGTATAGTAAAAAGGACGCCCATCTTCCAGAACCATGAAAGGACATCCCTAAAACTCACTGTACTGTCATATTAGCATCCTTCGCTGGTTCTACGAGAAAGACGTCCTTATTACTATATTTCTTTGATGTGCCTGGTTGTTCCGTAAGTACAATGCATGTAGTTGCAAACATCCAGGTACAGGGAAAATATAAGGAACATTCATAAGTGTAAAGTACAGTAACAAGCAGATCGTTAATAAACCAAAATATATTTTATTGATATAACAAAGTTAAAATATGCATACAATAGCCCGACACAGGCTATTGTATGCATATTTTAACTTTGTTATATCAATAAAATATATTTTGGTTTATTAACGATCTGCTTTGTATAGTTTCCACCTTGGAGTTTGCGGATCGTCTGCCCCTTTGCTTTCAAGTACAGTAACAAGGACATGTTTCTCACAGAACTGCCGAAGGATGTCCCTCTTACAGGCCCGCCGTACTTCGTAAGATGGACGTCCTTCGGCAGTTCTGTGAGAAACACGTCCTTGTTACTGTACTTTACACTTATGAATGTTCCTTATATTTCCCCGTACCTGGATGTCCGCAACTACATGCACTGTACTTGCGGAACATGCAGCTATGGGAAATATAAGAAGCGCAAGTGGACCTTCAGGAACAGGACAAAGGAAAACTATTGGGTGGACCCGGCATGGTCTGTGTTCCTGCGACCAAGCGCCTGCATCAGGGGTCACAAAACTGTCTGATGTCGGTGTATATGAAAACTTAGCTTCACCAAAATGCACAGTCTTGAAACACTGTTAACGCAACTTGGATAAAATCCTGCTATTGAGTTGGAAAGAGAAGCCACCTGCTCAGCCATAGCTCCCCTCAGAGAAACGAAAGCTGCAAAGCGTCCAGCTTCCAGTGGTATCAGGGTACCTACATCTCTCCCAGTCGTCACCTTTATCTGTTCATCTCCTGCAGCTCCAAGACAGTTCACACACTGCTATTGGATGATGCCTTAGTTAAATTGGGCCCAATTAGAATTATTTTAATTTAATGTCCTCATGGTCTCTGGTCCAAAATGCATTCTGCTTTTGTTTTGCCATTTGCACACTAAGCGTGCACTATATTTTTTGCATTTTTTTGGAAGGGACATGTCAGGGGTAGGGAAGGGCATACATGTGCTAATTAGCTGGTGTGCTGACCTTACCACTGCATTAATCGGATAGCACATCGATAATGCGGGAGCCCTTAATGCCTCATAAATAGAAGGTGGAAAGTGCTCTTGCAGTAAATTTTAAATGGCCACACGTAAATGCAAACAGCGCATGGCCAGAAAAAGATATAATAGAATTTTGGGTCTTTTAGGCTGTGCCAGAATTGGGTTCAGCACATGGGAAACATCCGCATAAGGACATGCTAAGTCCATTTACTAGCATAGCACAGTAAAAGGGCCCCTAATCTCAAGAGCAGTTGCTGGAAAGGATGTGATATATATTAGATTTTAATTAGGCCATAGTCTCTATGGTAAATTGACCCATGGTGGCATAAATTCTACCCACTCCACCCTGCAGGGGGTTGGGTAAGGCCCAAGCATAGCGGAGAACCTACAATCCACCATAGAACTGCAAATTTTAGTTATGTCTCCTTGTGACAGTCTTTCAGGGGCAGTGAGAAAATAAAAAGCCAGCATGCACCGCGATAAATACACCAAACCTAAATCTTCCAATCTCAGAAACGCTAAAAATCCTTGGAGTCACTATCGACTGCCACCTAACACTCGAAACCCACGCAAACAACACAACTAAAAAGATGTTCTACTGCATGTGGAAATTGAAAAGGATAAGACCATTCTTCCCAAGATTCGTCTTTCGCAGCCTAGTGCAATCCCTCGTCCTCAGCCATCTGGATTACTGCAACTCACTATACGCAGGTTGCAAAGAACAAATACTGAGGAAACTCCAAACAGCCCAGAATACAGCAGCCAGACTCATCTTCGGAAAACCAAAATATGAAAGGGCAAAACCACTACGAGAGAAACTACACTGGCTTCCACTTAAGGAACGCGTCACTTTTAAAGTATGCACCTTAGTCCACAAGATCATTTACGGCGAAGCCCCAGCCTACATGTCCGAGTTGATAGACCTGCCACCCAGAAACGCTAAAAGATCATCCCGAACATACCTCAACCTCCACTTCCCTAATTGCAAGGGCTTGAAATACAAGACTCTACACGCGTCAACCTTTTCCTACATGAGCACGCAGCTTTGGAATACACTGCCGCGCAACCTAAGAACAATTCACGAACAAGCTTCCTTCCGCAAATTATTGAAGACCCATCTTTTCGAAAAATTTTACGGAAAGAGCCAAAACACATAGAGTCCACACTCACTAATCTTCAATGCACCATATATCCACTTCTGATCTCTCATCCCCCGTAATCTCACATCACTCATACATTTACTCACAGAAAGATGTACACCATATGTCTTTGTGTCTTAATTCTGCCCTTTAAGCTTCCCATTGTCTCCTTCCAATGTTTCAATGTCTATGTCCCATTGTTACATTCTTAACGATACTTCGATTGTCTCGCATAACTCTGCACAATGTAATCCATAACCAAGTTGTAACATATTGTCCCTTTGAGCAGGGACTGTCTTTCTTCTATGTTTGTGCAGCGCTGCGTACGCCTTGTAGTGCTATAGAAATGCTAAATAGTAGTAGTAATATTGTATTTCCATTATTCATATCATATTGTAAGCCACACTGAGCCCGCAAAAAGGTGGGAATATGTGGGATACAAATGCAATAAATAAATAAATAACTCCAGACTCCGTTCCTTTTATCTTGCAGCACCATATGCCTGGAATAGACTTCCTAAGCCGGTACGTCAAGCTCCATCTCTGGCCGTCTTCAAATCTGGGTTAAAAGCCCACCTTTTTGATGCTGCTTTTAACTCCTAACCCTTATTCACTTGTTCAGAACCCTTATTTTATCATCCTCACTTTAATATTCCTTTATCTCTTGTTTGTTCTGTCTGTCCTAATTAGATTGTAAGCTCTGTCGAGCAGGGACTGTCTCTTCATGTTCAAGTGTACAGCGCTGCATACGTTTAGTAGCGCTATAGAAATGATAAGTAGTAGTAGTAATATTACCTTAGTTAGCAGCATAGGTTGTAAAAAAGGACAATACTGATCTAACTACAGTTGTAAAGTATTAGTGGAAATAGAAGACATGGATCACTGACATAATGATTACCTGGTGATTCTGCAAAAAGAGATGCCTCTGGATATCCTACAAAAACAAAAGGAGCACATATGACTGACTTGCATAGAGTGACAGTCTTGTAGAACCGTGACTAGGGTATATTTATACTGGGCTGTAATCCATTCAGGAAGGAAAGAGTAGGAAGAAAGGGGGAGGGTTGCGTCTATATATATGAAAACTAATTGTGACCCGCTGAGCAAAAAGTACCAAAAGCGAGGTTACAAATAACAGAGATAAAGGCTATAAAAGTTTGGAAGGATACATTTGGGCAATTTTCATTTTTGAAAGTCTTGTGTACTATAGGTTCAGATGCAATTTTTTTTCTTTTTTTCTGCAAATTTGATGTTTTTCATGTTCTACGGCCTAAAAAGAGCAAGTGCCTAAAAGGTACCTAAAGTTGGATATTTCTGAGGTTAGTTACTTTGTTGATAAATGTGTCTCATATTTTAAAGACCTGAGGCTGTAATTTGGCAGGATTATGCAGTAGATATCCTTCTATCTTGTGGTATACATAGGTTACACACATCCCACTTTTGGTACTTTTTTGCCCAGCTGGTTGCAATTTTAAAGCAACAGAAAGGAGGAACAGTCCTTAACTGTAACTGATAACAGATTCAAAACAAATGTTTTCTAGTCAGCACCCAATTAAACTGAACTTTGATCCTATAAAACAGTAGATGATGGCAGAAAAAGACAAATCAGTTCATTCAGTCTGACAAATCATTCTCTTTTTTTGTTATATATATATACATTTTCCAATGATACATCTCAGAGAGAAAAAATAAAAAGTAAGGAACTAAGGGCCTCGTTTTCTAAGGTGCGCTAGCATTTTTAGCGCATGTACAAAATTAGCGCGCACTGTGTAGGCACCCATAGGAATATTGTGGGCGTCTACACAGTTAGCAAGTGCTAATGGTTAGTGCACGCTAAAAGCACTGACGTGCCTCTAGCACGGCTTAGTCAACAGGGCCCTAATACTATTAAGAAATTGAGACCACAGTATAGAGCAGTGTTTCCCAAATATGGTCCCGGAACAGTGGCGTAGGAAGGGGGGGCGGTGGGGCAGTCCGCCCTGGGTGCACGTCTCTGGGGGGGGTGTCGGCTCCGCTAGTTCACTGCTGTTACTTCCTGTTCCGGGGCAGAGAGAGCAGGGAACCAGCAGAGCCAACGCAGCTCCCAGCGACGTGCACTCGGGGCGGAGCGGCTCTCCTGCCCGCCTCCTTTAGTAAGAATGCGCTCCAGGGGGGGTGCATGCTGAGGGGGTTGCACCATGCTGCACCCAGGGGGGTGCGCAGTGGCGAACTACCCCGGGTGTCAGCCGCCCTCGCTACGCCACTGTCCCGGAATACTCCCTTGCCAGTCAGGTTTTCAGGATATCCACAATGAATATTCATGAACTTGATTTGCATACACTGCCTCCATTATATGCAAATCTCTTTCATGCATATTCATTGTGGATATCCTGAAAACCTGACTGGCAAGGGGGTAATCCAGGACCAGGCTTGGGAAACACTGGTATAGAGGATCCCAGGAAAATAATTAAATAGGAAAAGAAAAACACAACATCACTGTAAGCTGATGGTGAGATGTCATCCTAATGCTCACACATTCCTAAACTGTGAACATACAGTTTACATTACTGAGTGCTAAGCTACCACCTTGTTACTCAGTAAGGTAGTCAGCTGGGAAGGCTTATAAGATATACTTCACAGACTTTTTTATTTACCATGCATTTACAGCAAAGATTCTCAACCCAGTCCTTGGGACACAACCAGCTAGTTGTGTTTTCACAATCACCACAACAAATCACCGTGAGAGAGATTTGCATACAATAGAGGCAGTGCATACAGATCTATTTCAAGCATATTCATTGGGGATCTCCTGAAAACCTAACTGGCTGGATGTGTCCAAAGGACTGGGTTGAGAACAGGGCCGCAGAGAGAGAAAGCTGGGCCTGGGGCTAACAATCTTGTGGAACCCCCCCCCCCCCCCCCCCTGCGCTGCTCCTCCCTGCCGCCACCTCCACCCCCTCTCACAGCAGCAAATGAGACAGAGTGCTCTGCCTGCTATTGGTCCTGCACAAGAAGGAAGGGGGCCACTTTGACAGTGGATTTCTTCGACTGGCTGGGCTTTGGGATCCCCACCAGCAAAGGTATGATATCTAATGTGTGTGGGGGGGGGGGCAGGAAATGCATGTCCCCCCCCCTCAGTCCATCCCTGTACCCCTTCCCCTCCTGTGTCCCCCCCCCCAATGGACTGCTGACTGTGCCCCACCTTTAAATCACATGATTAATCACGGTTAAAAATAGTAATCGAAACACTGCCCTAGCTTTTAAAGACATTATCTGGAAATTATCATATTATCAAATGCAATTATTCTTTCCAAAGTCTACATCACTGTGACATCATTAATAGTAAGCTGGTACTCCATTTTCTTTTTCAAATAATGGTAATTTTACAATGCCAACATTTTTGAATACGTGAAAATTACTGGGTAGTCAAGCTAAAAAGTCTGTAACTTTGCCGTGTTTAAATATAATCTCATTCCATTTGGCATATAAGCGTAGATAGTAACAACAAATAAAGCTATAACATTCCAAGTGGTTGCTGAGAAAACAGCAAAAAAACTCAAAGGGGTTCTTTTTTTTTTTTTTGCTTCAGTCTTTACACATGATTTGCAACCATCTAAAGGTTTTTTTTTTTATCAAGCCGCACTAGCGGTTCCCATGTGGCAATGCCAACAAAGCCCATTCAAAGTGAACGGGCTTTGTTGGCATTACTGCACCGGGAGCCACTAGCACAGTTTGGTAAAAGAGGCCCTAAGTTAAACATTTCAAATTACATGTTACAATCATGGCTGAATATTGACTTCATAAATAACCAAAAAATTACCTTTGGGAATTCAACTTCAAAAGATTCCATGCATCACTCACCTGGTGCCCCAGCAAATCCCTCCGACCTGAGCGCGTCCTGCTGCCCATCCACTCCTTTGGGTCTTTCAGATCCTGATCTTAAATCTCGGCCAGGGGGACCAGCTTGCCCAGTCTCTAAAATGATTCTAGGTGATTGAGGTGGGAATGGTAATATTGGTATATGCAGAACTCCTGGTTGCAGTGGTTGTTGAGGTGTTATGGGCTGTGATGGCTGCTGTGGGCTTCTTAGGGGTGGCTGAAGTGGAATCTCAAATTGTGGCATCTCTTCGGGTGTTTTCTCTGCATTAGGTTTGGAAGAGGAGGAAGAATTGTATCATGAATAATAGTTTATCTGAGAAATCAAGAACATGTAAAATAGTAATGTTTCATTATCTAGTTCCTAGTATCAGATGTGATGCACCCAAAAGTCATTCAGTTTTATGAAACTTTGCCCTGTTGCCATTGAAACTTCAGTGCATGCATTGGGCATTATGGGGTAATATTATAAAGGCTTTTTTGCACGTATGATAATGGGGGGGGGGGGGGGCAACTCTATGACAGTGCACCTCTAATCAGATGGCCGGAGGATAACAGCACCTGGGTGCCCAGGTTCCATTACAGAATACAAGGCTTACATTTTTCAGCCCACAGATACACCAGCCATAGATCTGGCATAACTGCAGTTGTATAAATGCATCAGGGATGTGCGTAATTTACAGTATTCTGTAAGGGGGTCTTTTACAAAGGCATGATAGCGTCTTTAGCGCGTACTAATGATTAGCATGCGCTAAATGCTAGAAACACCCACTAAGTTATTTACACACATGCGGTCTGCAAATTTACACATGCAAGGGGCACATAGATGTGGGCAGCCTGTTATAGAAATGCCCTTTATAGATACATAAAATATCACTTATAAAATTACCCCCCACATACAGGTACAGTGGTGGAGATTTCCATGGTTTTACTTTAGCCAGAACTTATGCCGCATTTGTGCTTGTGTTTTATAAATATTCACCATGTGGAGGGGCATAATCGAACGGAAACGCTTATCTCCATGGGCGTTTATCTCCGAGAACGGGTCCATGAAGGGGCGGGCCGAACCGAATTTTCAAAAAAATGGACGTTTTTCAGCTGGGCGTTTGTTTTTTTTAGCGATAATGGAAACTAAAAACGCCCAGCTCCAAAAACGTCCTAATCCGAGCCATTTGGTCGTGGGAGGGGCCAGGATTGGTAGTACACTGGCCCCCCTGATATGCTAGGACACCAACTGGGCACCCTAGGTCAGTGCGGTGGACTTCAGAAAAAGCTCTCACATGCATAGCTCCCTTACCAAGGGTGCTGAACACCCAACCCCCCTCCCCCAAAACCCACTACCCACAAATATACAACACTACCATAGCTCTTAGGGGTGAAGGGGGCACCTACATGTGGGTACAGTGGGTTTTGGAGGCCTCCCATTTACCAGCACAAGTGTTACAGGTGGGGGGGGATGGGCCTGGGGCCACCTGGCTGAAGTGCACTGCGGTACCCACTAAAAGTGCTCCAGGGACCTGCATACACGCAGGCCTCTAGGACTGGTTGCTGCTATATAACATTGGCACACCAGTTGAAACCTGAAGACTAATCTCTCCAAAAACGTCCTTTATTGGAATAACCGCCTTTACTCACAGTTAACTGCAGATCAGAGGTTGTGCCCCACTGGCAACGAGTCTCCCTGGTACTGAGATTAGCAGTAGGTGGCAGAATGCTGTACAATGCCCTCTTTCAGCCACATTCAAGGGAAGAACTAAGTTGTCTAACGTGGCTAACACAGGAAAGGGAACTAAAACTGGCGTACAAAAATGGCCACTACAGCATGGACTACAACAGGAAACACAACAGGGCACACTCTGACCCAGTAGGCAGGGGAAAAGCACCATGGGAGAAGAGCCTACCAACTACCAACGTCGTGAGACTGTAACACAAGCTAATGAAATCACGGAGCCCAATACCCTACACCCACCACAATGCAATGCTGATGTGACCCTGTACTGCACCCGAGAGCCACATCTGACCCAGGGAAAGGCTGTGACAGGATCGAACACATTCTGTTGTCATGGAGGTGGGTACGGCATTTGAGGCTGGCATAGAGGCTGGAAAAAAAGTTTGTAAAGTGGGGTTTGTTTTGGTGGGAGGGGGTTAGTGACCACTGGGGGAGTCTGGGGAAGTCATCCCCGATTCCCTCCAGTGGTCATCTGGGCAGTTGGAGCACTTTTTTGGGACTTGTTCGTGAAAAAAAAGGGTCCAAAAAAAGTGACCCAAAATCGCGGTACAAACGCCTTTTTTTTTCGATTATCAGCTAAAGACGCCCATCTCTCCTTGGCTGATAACCGCGCCCCAGTTCCGCCTCCACCACGCCTCCAACACGCCCCTGTCAACTTTATTCGTTTCCGCGACGGAGTGCAGTTGGAAACGCCCAAAATCGGCTTTCAATTATACCGATTTGGGCGCCTTTGCGAGACAAACGTCTATCTCCCGATTTAGGTTGCACTATAGGCGTTTTTCTCTTTCGAAAATAAGCTGGATAGTAATCCCCGTAAATAATATTTTTTGTATTATCATCGGACCTTCAGATATACTGTGCAAATCATTTCTTTATATTGCTCAATGCACCCAAATCGTCATCAGTCCAATATTATTTTTTAATTTTTAACTTGATTTTTCAAATTCTGAACATTTAAATAAAACCTTTTTATCTTCCTTAAATTCCACTTGAACTAGTGTTGCAATTTATATAAACAGAGCAATAATTATGCTCATCTTTCATTGCATTGGAGGGGGCCATCATCCAACATAAGCTTATGTTTCACCTGTTGGCTGCTTCAAGCACAAGTTCCTTATTATCTCACACCATGTCGCACCCACAGGCACCTGTGTCTCATTTTAAACTAGTAAAACAGGCCCGTTTCTGACACAAATGAAACGGGCGCTAGCAAGGTTTTTCTCGGAGTGTGTATGTTTGAGAGAGTGTGTGTGTGAGAGAGAGAGAGTGAATGTGCGAGTGTGTGTGTGTGACAGAGAGAGAGTGAGACCGCTAGGTGCGAGTGTGTCTCCTCTGTCCCCTGCCCCCCCCTCCAGCCACCCAGCGATTCTCCCCTCTCCCCTGCTTCCCCTCCAGTCACCCAGCGATTCTCCTCTGTCCCCTGCCCCCCCTGTAGCCACCCAGCGATTCTCCTCTCTCCCCTGCCCCCCCTCCAGCCACCCAGCAACTGTCCTCTGTCCCCTGCTCCCCCTCCAGCCACCCAGTGATTCTCCTCTCTCCCCTGCACCCCTCCAGCCACCCAGAGATTCAGTGATTCTCCTTTTTCCCTTGCCCCCCCAGCCACCCACTGATACTCTTTTCTCCTCTGTCCCCCCTCCAGCCACCCAGCAAGTGTCCTCTGTCCCCTGCTCCCCCTCTAGCCACCCAGTGATTCTCCTCTCTCCCCTGCCCCCCCTCCAGGCACCCAGCGATTGTCCTCGTTCGCGTTTACCTCCGTCGAAGCGGCCGCGTCTTTGAAAGCCCTGCCCGTCTGTAACCTTCCCTTCGACTTCGTTTCCTCTGAGTCCCGCCTTCTGATGTCATTTCCTCTTTCCGCGAGGGCAGGACTCTGAGGGAACAAACTTGAAGGGAAGGCTAAAGACGTTGAGGTTGTGCCTCGTGCTGCTATCCTAAAAAGAGGTTTCGTAAATACTGATTTGGACGTTTCTGTGAGATAAACATCCAAATGCCGACTTATGTCACTTTTTAGACGTCTATCTCTTTTGAAAATGAGCCCCATAGTAACATAGTAGATGACAGCAGATAAAGACCTGTATGATCAATTCAGTCTGCCCAAAAAGAGAAACTCATAGCATAAGGTATGATGTGATACTGCAAACTCACGTTTAACTGGCTGATTTTTCATCCAATCTTGAATGTCGGTGGCAATTTTAGTGGCTTGGCTATGGAATACTTGAACAGAATTCTTGAGCCCAGATATATCACTGGAATGCAATCTCATAGTTTCATTAAGCTGATTAATGCAGTTCCATAGGTTGGTAACATGTTTATTAAGTCCTTCTTTTATCCTGTGTAAACTGCCAGAGACTGAGTCAAGTTTATTACACACCTTCTCAACATGAGATACTCTGGAGTCCACAACTGTGACCTCCTTCTGAATATCCTGAGAATAGTCTTTGCATGTTGCTAAGTCAGTAGCAACCTGGCTCTTTATCAATTCCAGCTTTTGCTCCAACTGGTTACAGCAATTAGCAGACACAAGAGATGATGGATGGTCCAAAATAGTTTTTTGTATCTCCTCAACTGTTCTGAAAATGCCAAGTTGGGTCTCTTTGCATGTAGTATTAACACCCAAAATCTGCTCTTTACAGCTGCTAAGCTCATTCTGTAGTGATGTTGCATTCTTATCGATGTTGTTTAAAATGAGCCGAAGCAAGGCCAAGTCTCTTCGCACAGTGTGAATGCCAAGTGTGTTCTCATCAATGGACTTAAATTTGTTGTGTACAGTATTATTTAGAGATTTCAAGAGAGCAGAGTTGTTTTCAGTTTTCAGAAGTAATGATTCATACTTGTCACTGTAGCTGTTTGCATTTCCTTCCCTCTCATCCTCACCATTGGGAAGAGACTGGCATGTATGCTGGCAGAGGCCATGAATGTGCTGTAATTTGGACTTTAGATCATTTAGTTCAGCTGTGAGTTTTTCATTTGTGGATCCTGACCCTTGACCAAAATAGGTTCCATCAGGAGTTGTGACATTATAAATATCTAATAATGCTATGTCAAGCCTATCGTCCAGTGACTCTACCTTTCTATCCAGAAGATCCTTCATTCCTTTTACTTCTCCAGTAATAAGCTCTCTGAGAGTCTCCTCAATGTAATAGCAATGCTCTTCAGCATTCTTTTCGGTAATATTAATCTTGGCATCTAGGTCATTCAACCTTTCACCAAAGAGATCTTCAAGCTTTAAATCAGAAAGGCGTTTCATTTCATTATCTATCCTGCCATTTAAAAGTTTGCTCGCTTCTACAGCTTTGTCTATCTTTTGATCCAAATTCTTTATCTGTGGACTAATATCATTGCCATCGCTGCAGCTACAAGTCTGATTTGTGGATGCTTGCATCTGAGCTCGAAGGTCATTTATTTCCTTCTTCAGGTTTTTTTCTTTTTCTCCAAGCAGCTCTATCATGCCTAAGCTGCTGGTTTCATAATCTTCACACTGTCGTTGAACATAAGACATTTTATATTCACAAGAGTGTTTCCAGTCTGCTATTTTTTTCTCAATACCGTATAGCATCTCATTTTTTAGCGACTCAAATTTTTGATCGATATATGCTTTGTATCTGTCTACACTAGGCAGGGTCACTGCCGGTCCTCTTGACTCTTCCTGAAGCTCTTTGAGCTGATCCTCATAGCCATTAACTTTACCATTCAGCTCGTCTAGTTGCTCAGTTTTGGTCCTCAAAGCTTCTTTGACTAAAGCTAACTGCAACTTAATCTCTTCCATTCCTTCTTCCTTGTCCGTACCACCAGAAGGAGCAGGCACAGGAACTGTTTCAGTTTTACCAGCAAGGGCGCTGTTGGACCACTGAATGTTGTTCAGATACGAGCTCACAAGTTTACTGACATCTTCCTGTACGATGTGCTTTAGATTTTCAGCGGTTCCTCCTAAAGACGTTTGCAGATTAAGCACCGTCTCTGTAAGCTTATGCAATTCCTCCTCAAGAAACTGAATTTTCTTTCCTGGGGAGTCCTGTTGTGTATGGTGTAGCACTGTTAAAAGAAAACAAGAATTAAACTGAGACATGCTAATCTCCACCAGTGTTTACAAATACTGTGTGTACCTTGTATAAAGCACATACATCAGACCAAAGGCAGATTTTTAAAAAAAGAAATGTCACCTGCTGAACGATAAGGTACCAAAAGTGGTGTTACAAGTTAATAAAGACTATAAGGAGGGGCAACTTTTATTTTTGAAAGTTTTGTGTACTATAGAGTCAGCAGAATGCAACTATGCAATTTGTATCACAAATTTGATTTTTTTTCATGCTCTACTGCCTAAAAACTACAAGTGCCTAAAGTAGGATATCTGATTTCTTAGGTTAATTACTTTTTTTTTTTTATTGATACATGTTTCTCAATTTTTAAAGACATAATTAATCCATACCTGAGCCAGGGGCGTAGCCAGACAACAGATTTTGGGTGGGCCTAGGCAAGAAGTGGGTGGGCATCAAGTGTTCTCCCCTTCACTCACCACCAAAAAAAATCTCAGCTGGAGGGAAAACGCTTCTTTCCACCTTAGTAGTCTGCAGCAGGCATGTGCTGAAAACTGAGCATGCGCAGGTGCCAGTATCGTGGAGAATAGCGTTTTCATTACCATCAGGGAGAAGACTTCAGCTGGCGGAGCTTGGGATCCCCACCAGCTACCGCTAAACGTGTGCTACTGTTGGATGGGCCTGAGCCTTAATTGAGTGGGCCACGGCCCACCCAGGTCCACCTGTGGCTACGCCACTGCCTGAGGCTGAAATTTTGCAGGATTATGCCATTGATATCCCTCTATCTTGCGGTATAAATAAGTCACATAGCCCACTTTTGGTACCTTTTTGCTCAGTGGGTCACAAATTATTATTGTGCAGTAGATATGATCGTGACCAGAGAGAAAGTAAAAGCAGATGACCAGCTGCACATAAGCCCACTAGCCCTGAGGCTCTGTTTGCTTTTGTATGACTTTATTTTTGAAAATAGCAATGCTAAACTTGACATTATTATTCTGCAATGATATTTTCTGAAAATGTTGATAAGCACTGTGTTTAAACATGGGAAACTAGCAACTTTCTATGTATTCCAATACCAATCCTATGCAGATGCATGATGCCTCTAAGTTACAACGTATAGAGTCAGATAGATAGATGGCTCCTGTTATTAAATATCAGGAAAAAGATCGGAGCTCTAATACATTACCAACTCCCTTGCTCCCTTAATCTTTGTGGACTGCACGACATTTCAATAATAATTTTCATATTTTTTAATACTATTTTACGTGTTTGGTGATATTGCTGTGATTTTTTCTGTATCAAGGTTTTTTTTCTTGGAATTGTATTTATAAATTCTTATTTAAAAAAAACCCCAATACAGATCAAGCAACTTCTTGTCAATAAATATTATATAATTATATACTTTTCATGCACTTAGAAACGTCATCCTTTAAAAAGCAAAAATACAGCGATGATGAGGAAGAAGAAGCCATGAGGAGTTCAGTCAGGTGGGAAGAGATTTACCTAGCACTTGGGAAACCCCTAACCCAAGAAAACTGATAAACAATGAAAGGGATTACAGACAAAGATGAAAAAGTTATAAGGTTATGATGAAATCGTATTTAATCGATTCTCTACATCCTATAGAATGGAGCTACCTCAAATCAGTATGAGGCAATTCTAGAACAGTGTTCCTGTTTTAAGGGCTCCTTTTACTAAGATGTGGTAAAAAGTGCGATAGTGTAGGCGCAGGTTTTGGGCGCGCGCAGAAATATTTTTCAGCGCAAGTACCAAAAATGCCTTTTTAAAATTTTTGACGAAAATGGACGTGCGGCAAAAACCAAAATTGCCACGCGTCCATTTTGGGTGTCTGACCTTATACCGCCAGCCATAGACCTAGGGTAAGGAATCTGCACAGTAATAACCTACGCGTGTCAGATGCCACTTGGTGCATGTCTGCTACACACATCCAAAATTTAAAAAATAATTTCCAGATGCGCGCCAAAAATGAAATTACCGCAAGTGGCACGCGGTAGTCAGGCGGTAAGTTCATTTTGGCGCACATCCGCACGTAGAGCCTTACACGTCTTAGTAAAAGGGGCCCTAAGTGCCTTGAGGTTACCTATTCTATGATAGGGGTGTGCAGCCTAAACATTTTTATTTTCTACCAATTCCCGTGTCATTTACAGGAAGTTCTGTTTTCTTCTGGGGAGGGTTCCCTATTTTTATTTTTATTATGGAGCGATGTTGTTAAGAGTGCACACTCTTTCAGAGAAATGTGAACTCTTTTGCTAGTGTTTGCACTTTTCACAAAGAATGCACAATATTTCCTTTGCCAAATAATTTTATGATGATGAAGGGGAAGCAACAAGATTACCTTGCAGGAATCATGGAGGTACACAATACTTTGTGGATGATATACTGGAAGATGGGTGAAAGCACAATAGATTAAAACTAATATAGTAGTTGTAAAAAGGCAAGTGAGGGTACATGCAACTTCTTTTTTGCCATGTATCAACTGCTGAAAAATGACATGAGGGGAGGATCTGGAAAGGGAATCAGAGCAGCTCTTCTTCTGTCTATTCCTGCTTTACCCCTCTACTCCTGTACCCTGTACAGTGCCTGAGAGGAAAGGAGCGGGCTGGGGCAGTAAACACAGAGCTATTGGCTCAGTGAGATATGTAGCCCTGGCCAATAGAATTGGGCATGAGCTGTTATAATAAGCCATGGGTTATTATAAAGTGGCAGGTGCTGTGTGCTTTAGAAGAATACGCAGTTTCTTAAAATAAGAAGAAATATTTCTACCCAAAGCAGGAAACAAATTATGTGGAAAAAGTGTGCAAACATGGGAGAGTGCACCAACTGCCTTATATACATGCATTCATTCTAGTGTGTCAGCATTAAATTCAATATTTTGCACAGAGCTGGAAAAGCGTTGCATGCATATAAAATTATCATGATCATTAGATGTGTGAAAGCCAATTGTATAGCCTGCACATATTCCCCCAAATTCTATAATTGGTACTCAAAATTGCACATGCAAATTAATTGAATAACAAGCCTATTAGCGCCAATAATTGGGCTCTAACAATTATTGGCATTAATTGGCACCAATTTGGATTTAGGTGCACATCTTGCTATGTTCATTGTTCAAAATATGTAGATTCAGATATTGAAAATATTATAAGACTAGTAAAACAGGCCCGTTTCTGACACAAATGAAATGGGCGCTAGCAAGGTTTTCCTCAGAGTGTGTATGTTTGAGAGAGTATGTGTGAGATTGACTGTGTGAGAGAGAGAGAGAGTGAATGTGTGAGTGTGTGTGTGTGACAGAGAGAGAGTGAGACTGCTGGGTGCGAGTGTGTCTCCTCTGCCCCCCTCCAGCCACCCACCGATGCTCTTCTCTCCCCTGCTCCCCCTCCAGCCACCCAGCGAGTCTCCTCTCTCCCCTGCCCCCCTCCAGCCACTCCTCCACTTTAATCAGCATATATTAAATTCCCCCCATGTGCTACAGAAAAGCACCGAGCACATCCTATTTAATAAAACGCACCTCCAATGTTCTGAAGCCGTAGTTCCGGAACATTGCAGGAATGCTTCAAGGCTTCACTTTCTCGGCTTCAGAATGTTGGAGGTGCGTTTTATTATATAGGATGTGTATGAATGTGGTTAGAGGAGACTGGAGTCATAACTGTATTTTAAATTACACAGACCCCTGAAGACGCTCATTTTGAGCGAAACACGGTACCGTGTAGGGTCACAGATGAGCCATTTGGGATACTAAATACATCTGAAGAACTGTGCGTTTTTGTGTATGCTACTAGAATTTATGCAGACACGATACTGGCAGCTTCAGAGGAATCCTCTAGGGAGGAGGTGTATCGGTGCAGTCCTTGAAGAGAGACATAGTGGATGAAGTTCGCAGTATCAACGTTGGGATGGTTTTGCTGCTTACAAGAATACAGAGAGAGATATACAAAGAAAGCGGCACCGCATTAAAAACAGAGGACACATCTTTATGAACGGTTTGATGCGAAACTAATGCTGGATGGACAGCTTTGATTATAGTACCAGCTCTCTGTGGTTTATACCAGGAGTGTCTCCAAAGATATGTTGAGCTCCAAATGATGTTATAATATGTGTTTACCACATTGGTTGGTGCATATGTTGGCGTAAGGTTGAACAGTTATGAGTGAACGGTGTAAGTGGAATATGTTTGAGTAGTGGTATACAAGTGATAGGATACAAATGTTTTTGTATGTTACAATAAGTGGATTAATAAAAAATTAAATGTAATTGCACAAATCAAGGGGCTGGTGGTTGGGAGGCGGGGCTAGTGCTGGGCAGACTTATGCGGGCTGTGCCCTGAAAAAGACAGATACAAATCAAGGTAAGGTATACACAAAAAGTAGCACATATGAGTTATCTTGTTGGGCAGACTGGATGGACCGTGCAGGTCTTTTTCTGCCATCATCTACTATGTTACATAGCTTGATCAGCGAGGTATCTTTGACAATTATACAGCTATATTGGAATAGCTTTACCCATCATAGTTTGGTTATGTTCTATTATGAGCACACAAATTTTCTAGTGTGCAACTGAAAGGGGACATGGCCATGAGAGGGGTATGGGCAGGTCAGGGGTGTTCACTAAAGATGTGCCCAGTATTATAGAATCTGAGAGATCCACACCTAATTCAGAATAGCCATACTGGGTCAGACCAATGGTCCATCTAGCCCAGTATCCTGTTTCCAACAGTGGCCAATCCAGGTCATAAGCACCTGGCAGAAACCCAATTAGTAGCAACATTCCATGCTACCAATCCCAGGGCAAGCAGTGGTTTCCCCCATGTCAATATGAATAACAGACTATAGATTTTTTCCTCCAGGAACTTGTCCAAATCTTATTCAAACCCAGATATGCTAACTGCTGTTACCATATCCTCCAGCAGCAAGTTCCAGAGTTCAGCTATTCTTCAAGTGAAAATATATTTCATCCTATTTGTTTTAAAAGTATTTCTATGTAATTTCATTGAGTGTCCCCTGGTTTTTGTACTTTTGAAAGAGTTAACATGGGGTGGCACTAGGCATACAGGGATGATTAGTGTTTGGTATATTCCTAAATTATGCCTTAGAGGGTACTTGATAACGGATTTCTAAGTAAACAGTCTGTCCTGCATCAACATCAACAACATGCATACTTATGGAAACCTTGGAAACACTGACATTTTTAAATAAAGTTGCATTATCCCATAACTTAAACTTTACTGGTCAACCTCTCAACACACATCACAGTATCGTGGAAAATAATTACTGCAGTGGCACATATCACTCAAATTTACTTTATAAGAAATATAAGATACCTTATTAAGCTATATTAATAAAATAAGTCTTCTTGTCCCTTCCTCTGGTTCTACTGCTTTCTCTTGTTTCTGAAGCTGACATGAACCTATTCAAGTCCCTGGAGTTTCTGACAGAGTTCCTTCCACCTCCCTCTCCTTATGAAGGAGCAGACAAATAAAGACTTGTCTGCCAAATTACTTTGTAAAGTAACACTAAATCCTGCAAAGAAGCTTCTCAGAGCACCAATTCTGAACACACAAATATCAGTAACTGTACTTGTAAAAAGGAAGCAGTGGATATACAGAACCACAATATGCTTCCTATTGGAAAAGCCAGACAAATCAGACTCCTATGGATCCACACACAAATTACATAATGCCAACAGAATCTCTCAACTTGGTCACTCACAGAACACAATCAAACATATAAAAGACAAGTGACCGACTCACCCGCAAATGCGCAGTGGAGACTTCCCTCTCTGTCCCGCCCTCGCGTCAAGATGTGATGATGTCAGAGGGCGGAACAGAGGGAAATGGACGCTGCCGGCCTGCTGCTGCTGCTGGAGAGCCTGGAGACGAAGGAAAGGAACATCGCCGGCACACCAACCTCCCCCCTCCCCCCATCCCTGACGTTGCTGTCACCGCCGCTCCCTCCCCCCTCCATATCGGGCCCCCTGCACTGACATGACAGCGCCTCTCACCTCCGTATGGAAGCACTGCAGGCAGCAGCAGAGCGATCTGCTGCTGCCTGCAGCGCTTTCACACGGAGGTGAGAGGCGCTCTCATGTCAGTGCAGGGAGCCCGGCACGGGGGGGGGGGAGGGAGCGGTGAGGAGGGTAGCTGGACATGGGGGGAGGGCAGGGGGCAGAGAGGAGGGTTGCTGGACATGGGGAAAGAGCAGGACAGAGAGGAGGGTTGCTGGACATGGGGTGAGGGCAGGGGAGAGAACAGTGTTGCTGGACATGGATCGATGGAGGGAAGGGGAGGGCAGGAGAGAGAGGAGGGTTGCTGGACATGGGGGGAGGGCAGGGGAGAGAGGAGGGTCGGTGGACGGGGTGAGGCCAGGGGAGACAGGAGGGCTGCTGGACATGGGGTGGAGGGCAGGGGAGAGAGCAGCGTTGCTGGACATGGATCGATGGAGGGAAGAGGAGGGCAGGGGAGAGAGGAGGGTTGCTGGACATGGGGGGAGGGCATGGGAGAGAGCAGGGTTGGTGGACAGGGCAGGGAGGCCAAGGGAAAGAGGAGGGTTGCTGGATATGGGGGGAGAGCAGGGGAGAGAGGATGGTTGGTGGATGGGGGGAGGCCAGGGGATACAGGAGGGCTGCTGGACATGGGGGAGAGGGCAGGGGAGAGAGCAAGGTTGCTGGACATGGATCGGGGGGAGGGGAGGGCAGGGGAGAGAGGAGGTTTGCTGGACATGGAGGTGAGAATTACAAATTTCGCCCGTTTTAACGGGCTTAACGGCTAGTTACAGAATAAAGGACCAAAATTAGATAAGGAAACACTGAGATATCACATTCTCTGTAAACAGTACAGCACAGGAGAAATAAAAATAAAAAGAGATTATCTACTGTAGGAAGCAAAATACAAGATCACTTTCTACTCCAAAATAAAACCCACAAATAAATGATTTGGATACCCAAGAAAAGTTAACAACTTGTGGAAGAACAGTGAGCTGTATCTTCAAAGCACTTAGACTAACAAAGTTACATATGTACCCTATGGAACAAGACTTACGGCTTTGAAAATGAGCCCCAATGACTCCAGCCAACTTATTAGTGGAACATTTATTATTTATTTATTTATTGCATTGCATTGCATTTGTATCTCACATTTTCCCACCTATTTGCGGGCTCAGTGTGGCTCACAATACATTGTAAATGATGGAAATACAATTTGTTACAACTCAATTATGGATTACATTGTGACAGTTACGTGAAGACAGAGTCAAGTATCGTTAGGGAATAGGACAAAGGAAGAGAACAATGGAACAGTGGAAAGAGACAACAGGAAACTGATAGGGTAATAGAACATTAGCAAGAGAACATTCGGTATAACATTTTTCTGTGAGTAAAGGTATAAATGTGATAAAATTACGGGGGATAAAAAATTCAGAAGAGAATGTATTGGTGTATATCTGAATAGTGAATATGGACTTCATGTGTTTTGATCCTTACAGTAAATTTTATCAAAGAGATAAGTCTTCAATAGTTTGCGGAAGTTGGTTAGTTCGTGGATCGATTTCAAGTTGCGTGGTAGTGTATTCCAGAATTGCGTGCTTATGTAAGAAAAGGTTGATGTGTGCAGCGCCTTGTATATTAAGCCTTTGCAATTAGGGAAGTGGAGGTTAAGGAAAGTTCGAGATGATCTTTTGGCGTTTCTGGGAGATAGGTCTATTAAGTCAGACATGTAGGCTGGGGCTTCACCGTGAATAATTTTGTGGACTAATGTGCAAACTTTAAAGGTGATGCGTTCTTTAAGTGGGAGCCAGTGTAGCTTTTCTCGTAAGGGTTTTGCACTTTCGTATTTTGGTTTTCCGAAGATAAGTCTGGCTGCTGTGTTCTGGGCTGTTTGAAGTTTCCTCAGTATTTGCTCTTTACAACCTGCGTATAGTGAATTGCAGTAATCCAGATGGCTAAGTACGAGGGATTGCACTAGGTTGCGAAAGACGAATCTTGGGAAGAATGGTCTTATTCTTTTCAGTTTCCACATGCATTGGAACATCTTTTTGGTTGTATTGTTTGCATGGGTTTCGAGTGTTAGATGGCGATCAATAGTGACTACAAGGATTTTTAAAGTTTCTGAGATTGGAAGGTTTAGTTTCGGTGTGTTTAAAGCAGTAAATTTGTTCGTGTTGTATTGGGAGGTGAGTATTAGGCATTGAGTTTTTTCAGCGTTTAGTTTTAATCGAAATGCATCTGCCCAGGTGTTCATGATGTGTAGACTTTGGTTGATTTCATTGGATATTTCTTTGATGTCTTGTTTGAAAGGGATGTATATTGTTACATCGTCAGCGTATATATATGGGTTAAGCTTATGATTTGATAGAAGTTTTGCCAATGGGATCATCATTATGTTGAAGATGGTTGGTGAGAGGGGTGATCCTTGCGGTACTCCACATTCAGGTGTCCATGAAGCGGACGTGGTTGAATTTGATGTGACTTGTTTTGAACACAGGGTTAGGAACCCCTTAAACCAGTTTAGGACATTCCCTCCGATGCCGAAATATTCAAGTATGTGCAAAAGAATTCCGTGGTCAACCATGTCAAAGGCACTTGACATGTCAAATTGTAGGAGGAGTATATTGTTGCCGGTTGCGATCATTTGTTTGAATTTAGTCATAAGGGTAATTAATACTGTTTCTGTGCTATGATTCGATCGGAATCCTGATTGGGCATCATGCAGTATTGAGAACTTGTTTAAATAGTTTGTGAGTTGTTTTGTTACCATCCCTTCGGTTATTTTGGTTATTAGTGGTATGGATGCTACTGGTCTGTAATTGGTTATTTCGCTTGTGCTTTTCTTTGTATCTTTGGGTATTGGAGTAAGTAAGATGTTTCCTTTTTCCTTTGGGAAGAGTCCATTTTGTAGCATGTAGTTTACGTGGTTCGTTAGGTTTCTTATAAACTGTTGAGGAGCTGATTTCATGAGGTTGTTTGGGCATATGTCTAGTTTGCAGTGGGATTTAGCAAATCTTTTAAGTGTTTCAGAGATGAGGTCTTCTGATAGTAATTCGAAATCGGTCCAGGTTCTGTCTGCTGGGTATATTCCGTCTTCTGGGTCTAGACAGTCTAGAAGTGTGGCGTATTCAATAGTGCTGGCGGGTATTTTAAGTCGCAGTTGTATAATTTTCTCCTTAAAGTATTTCGCAAGGTTGTCGACATCTGGTGTGTCTTTGCTGTTGTTTGTAGCTGGTGAGGTGTCTAGCAATTTATTCACAAGGTAGAAGAGTTTGTGTGTGTCTTTGTAGTTGGGTCCTATCATTGTTTTGTAGTGTAGTCTTTTAGTCTGTTTTATGGTATATTTGTATTTCCTCCAAGGTAGTTTCCAGGCATTTAGTGTTTGTTCATCTTTCATTTTGTTCCATGCGTGTTCTAGTTTCCTGACTTGTGTTTTAATTTTTTTCAGCTCTTCGGTGAACCATGGATTTGATTTTTTCCTATGTGATGCTCTGGTTTGTATTGTGGTGATTCTGTCTAATGTTGTTGTGCAGATATCGTCCCATTCTTGGAGTAATTGGATGGTGTCAGCATTTGTTGACCATTCGTTCTGGTAGATCTGTTGCCAGAATGTTGTGGGGTCTATTTTTCCTCTCGTGGTGTATGTTGCTCTTTCATGTTTGTTGATTACGTTTATGTGTGTTTTTCGCCAGTTGAGGGAGACATATGCTTTATGGTGGTCAGACCATAGTGTGGGTGTCCATCTTGTGTCAGTAAGTAGGATATTTGAGTCTGGGTCGAATTTATGTGTAATGATGTCCAGTGTGTGTCCTTTTGTGTGTGTTGGTTGCATGTTAGGTGTGTGCAGATCCCAGAGTTTTAAGAATTCTTTGCATTCTCGTGTACCTGTAGAGGTGTCGTCTTCAAGGTGTAGGTTGATGTCTCCTATTATGAGGATGTTTGAGGCAGAGACACATGTGTTTGAGATAAAGTCCATAAGTTTCATTTGGGAGTCTTGCCATTTTCGTGGTGGCCTGTAGAATAGGATTGCGTTGAGGTGTCCTGGTAGGTTTGGGTGAGTGATTCTTGTCGAGGCAATTTTGAGTTGTGGAGAGGTAGATTCACCCGTGGTTGTGATGGTGAATTCGGGTTTGTAAATTATGGCTATTCCGCCCCCCCCCCCCCCCCCCTTTTTCCATTTCTTGTCCAGTGGGTGATTTTGTATTCTGGTGGGCATGTCTCTAATATGGCGGGGTCTGTAAGGCTGTGGAACCAGGTTTCTGTGATGAATAGAAGGTCTAAATTATCTGTGGTGATCCAGTCTAGTATATCTACTGAGTTGCTTACTGCTGATCTTGCATTGATGTATCCTAGTTGGATTAAGCGGTGTGGTTCTGTGGAAGTGTTCGATGTGTTTATTTTTATTAGTTGTCTGTTTCTTCGGTGGTTGGATTTGTTATTGTTGTTGTTTTTCTCTTTTTGTTGGTGGTGTTCGTATGCAGAGATTTTTTCTTTCGGTTGGTTATTGTGTCTTTGGTCTGGTAAGTTGTTCATAGGTTGTGCGTGGAGTTGGTGAATTGTGGGTGGGTTGTTATGGACGTTCTTCAGGGTGGGCATTCTGTGTGTGGGGTTGCTTTGTAATTTGTGAGTTGTGGGGTTATTGTTGTCTGGGTCGTGGGTAGTGTTTGCGTGTGAAAGTAGGGTGAGGCAGAAGATGGTTAGGAGTGTTTTGCTGGTATTCATATTAGTGTTTAAGGCGTCATAACAAACAATCAGCTGGTTTGCATTCAAAGCTAAGCAAAGCCTACAGTTGCATTTAAGCTTGGCAACATTTCATGCTGATCATGCTTGGTTAATAATCAGAGCAAATAAAATCACAGGGAATCTAGTAGCAGCAATGTTTTGCAAAGCATTTAAATCGAGGTAATAAAATCGCAGGCGCCCTGATGCAAGCAATTTGTGGTCACTCTGGTAGTAGCAGACAAATAAGATCACAGGGAGTCTAGTAGCAGCAATGCTTTATAAAGCATTTAAATCGAGGTAGTAAAATTGCAGGTGTCCTAACGCAAGCAATTCGTGGTCATTTTAGTAGTAGCAGGCAAATGAAATTACAGGGAGTCTAGTAGCAGTAATGCTTTCTGGAGCATTTAAATCGAGGTAGTAAAATCGCAGGTGCCCTAACACAAGCAAAGGAGGGCAGAGCAAAACAGAGCAAGGTAAAGCAAGGCAGTTCCCTCCTTCCTCGATTCGATATTGTTCTCCGGGCATCGGCAGCATACGTGGATGACTCCTCTTTACTTTCTGCACCCGGTGTTTCTCCCTCGGTCTTTTTTTTTTCTTTTAGACAGTCAGTTTTGGTATGTGCCGTGTCCACTCCCAGTGACCCCTGCTCACCTTCACCTCCGTTCGCCTCGCTGCACTTCACGCTCAGCTCTGTCCTCAAATCATCCCACGCCAACTTATTAGTGGAACATAACCACAGAGGCATGGTATGGTCACATTTTCAATATGGTAATACTAGAGCCCAGCTAAGGAACAAGTTATTTTGAGTTAGTCTTCACTGGACCAAACTTGATTTCCTTGTGCCATCACCATTCAGCTCGGTAGGCAATTTTCTTAAAATGTGGAGGATAGAGGATTTTTTTTCTTTTTACATTTATATCCCACATTATCTCAAGCAAACTCGGGTTTAATGTGGCTTAAATTTGAAAATGCAATGAGACAGAATAATAGAATTCAGTTATATCATGGGAGCAAATGGAAGGGGATATGTCTGAAACATTTAACAAAGTTGAGATTAGCATATATACTCAACTGGGCATTTGAAAGTCTGTCCTTTATTGTAAGTCTTCTTTCTTGAAATTTCAATATATCTGATCAGCAAAATACCACAAACATTATCAGAAAATGGTATAACAAGTAAGCAAAAACTTCATTATGCCGCATGTTCAGAAATCATAGCCATATGTATAAACATGTACACACCAGAACAGACTTCTATACACACATTGCAAAAGTAAACAACAACTTCTACAGAGTACATCCAAAGCTTAATTTTTATTTTCTCATTTCCATCTTCCAAAATTCTAGGCAGCAGATGTACAGATCAGCAGGACCCAAAGCAGTACAAAACAAGTAGTGAGAAACAACACAGTTTATACCTAATTTGTTCAACCACCCTTAGGATTCACCTTTGGGTTCAAAAAGCAAAACCACAAGCATGTAAGGACTGGATAAATGAATTAAACAAAGCCTACAGCAAATGCCCTTAATATGTAATACTTGGTAGCAATAAGGAAACAGTGATGGAATATTCACATAGCAAGCAGCCTGAGCCAACAGATTTATTTTCCACTGAACATAACTAACTTTGTATGAACTAACAGGCTAACAGTGTGCTATGCTGGACAATGTTGCCACGTTCAGACTGACTCTGGACAGAACTTCTGCATAAAGGAAGCCCTTCCCTCATTATTCAATACCTCTCTGTGACACAGTTGTAATAAAAAAGCGAGTGCATTTTCATAATATATCACTAACATCACTGATAAAAAGAGTTACATATACTAAACTTTCTTTGAAAGGAGAAAAAGACCTCAGAAGCTCGGCTTTCTATCAGTATTAATAGTGACTGAAATAGCCATGTGAACGTCCTCAATGGTCTAAAATCTCCTTTGAGTTTTCATATTCAATTTTAACCCACTATTCAGCCAAATATGAATAATGTATTCAGGGTCTTATCCAGTGCCAAAGTGTATCGAATACAAATATTGGTACAGCCCTAAAAGGAAGTGCAAAACATTCAACCAATTTTACAAGTAAAATAAAGATGCCAAAAATAATAGAGTCATGGCAGCAGCTCAAACAGAAGTCTGCACTGAGGGGAACAGAGTCAATTATTGGATTATGGACTTTATTCAACTGAGACTCTTTCTGTAGACAAAGAATGGGAAAGAGTCCGTTATATAAAAAAAAAAAAAAAGGATCCTGTATCACATATCAACATCTGGAATCAGGCAACATTCACAGTACTTCTAGCACTACAAAAGACAAAAACATATAAACAAATCTAATACAGCCAAACTTGTAACATTAAAAAAAAAAAGAAGTCTGCAAGGTTGTAAATGTTACTAGAATGACCTAGTGCCTTTGGATATAGTTGACTGAGTTCATCATGTAGCTTATTTTCCAGAGAATTCTGATTATATAAAAGTATGATTCTTGGAGAGAATACCTAACTGTTGCAGAAAATTGTCCCTTAATTTGAAACAAACTAATGGGATGTGGTGATTAGATTGAGCCTCAGTAAGGGGTCCTTTTACGAAGCAGTGGGTTAGCAGTGGGGGACATTTTTCCCTTGCGCCAGGTCCCTTTTTTTACCACAGTGGGTAAAAAGCCCCCCCCCCCCCCCAAAAAAATGGCCATGCAGCAAGATAACTCTTACCACATGACCATGCAGCGCGGAATATTTATTGCCATCGAGGTGCTGGTAACTCAGCGGTAACCAGGCAGTGTGTGGCGATGCCCAATTACCGCCAGGTTAGCACCATGCTAGAAAAAATGTTTTTTGCTGGCGTGCCCTCGAGCCAGAACTACCACCAGCAGCTGTGTTGGGCCAGCAGTAGTTCTTATTTAGTGGTAAGCCCACGTTGGGCTTACCAATGCTTTGTAAAAGGGCCCCTAACAGTGGCGTAGCCACAGGTGGGCCTGAGTGGGCCGGGGCCCACCCACTTAGGGCTCAGGCCCACCCAACAGTAGCAGACATTTAGCAGTAGCTGGTAGGGATCCCAAGCTCTGCCAGCTGAAGACTTCCCCCTGATGGTAACAAAAACGTTACTCTCCACAATACTGGCACCTATGCGTGCTCAGTTTTCAGCGTATGCGTGCTGCAGACTGCCAAGGTGGAAAGAAGCATTTTTCCGCCAGCTGTTTTGGTGGTGGTGGGGGGGGGAGAACACTTGGTGCCCACCCAATTATTGCCTACGCCCACCCAAAATCTGTTGTCTGGCTACACCCCTGGCCCCTAAACCAAGAAATGTCTCTCCCCCTTGCCAATGCAGTATCCAGGAGGGGTGTACACATAATTCAGCACATATCATGTACATAGTATAGCATGTTTCAAAATGCCAGTATAAAAAAAAGATACCTAAGTCCTTTCTGCGATCATCAAGTGGTAGATTCGGGAACAGGATACTTTTTGTCCTGTTTGCTGAACCCTCTCTGCAATCTTCACCTTTATACCCAGGACAGCACTTCCACTCCAGCTCAGTCACTGTCTTGAATGAGAGTGTATACCTTGGCCTGAAACTCACTTGGTATCTGCAAAGAAAAAGGAATACGGGTAAACCATGCAGGTTTGATGTTCAAAACATTTATGTGATTAAAACTAACCTTTAACCATTATTGTCAAATTTGATGTTTCGCCTGTGATCTACAATCTCAAAGTGAAATTGCAAACCATATAACAACAAATAAATGAAATACAACAGTCAAGTGATATCAGATAAAAGAAAAAATGCAATTTGAATATAACAGTCAGGTTTTTAGGGCTTTTCGAAAATCAGAATAACAGACTTCTATAAGCAGATGGTCACAGATGGTTCATTCCATATTCATGGGCCCATACAGGAGATCCTCAAGTACCAAGTAACGCAGTCGGAAACAAAGAGAATATGGCAGAAAGATACAGAAATATTTCCCACAGTCCTTGAAGACTACACCCAGTGGGTTTTCAAGATTTCCACAATGAATATTCAAGAGCTCTATTTGAATAGAATGGAAGCGGTACATGCAGATCAATGTCATGCATATCCATTATGGAAATCTTGAAAAACTGACCAGGGTTGTGGCCTTTGAGGATCGTGGTTGTCCACCCCTATACTAGGCCCTGCACCCTAACTGAAGAAAGATAATCTGGCAAAACAGAATGATCCAGCTGGCACTCAGGAAGCAGCTGAAGCATCTTCATCCCTGATAGGAGTTGGGAAGATGGGGTGGAGTGCAGGAGAGGATGCATCTTTCACCTTAACGGGGATTCAGGAGAGAGTGGCATGGTCACAGAGAGGAAAGAAAAAAATCGCATCAAAGGGTGAGGACGACCGATAGAGGGCTGAGGGAGAAGGGGAAAGAGAATGGGGAGACAACTAAAGAAAAAAGGGAAAGACAAAAAGAATGAGAAGGCTGCAAGGTCTGCAGTATGCATACAGGAGGAGAGTGACATGGCTGTATCAAGGTGTAATTGAAAGTAGAGGAGAACAAGATGGCTGCCCTGGAATAGGGATGGGGGCTTGGAGGAGGAAGCGTGAAAGGGCTGCACCAAAGAAGAATGGAGTATAGAGGAGGAGGGGATGAGGACACTGTATAGGGATAAGAATTGTGCATTTGTCAGGGATGAAATACACCAACATGTGCTTTGTACCACCCTACTACTACTACTATTAAACATTTCTATAGCGCTACTAGACTTACGCAGCGCTGTACAAATTAACATGAAAAGACATATACAGTGCAATTTTTCTAGCAAAAAAGGTGCTGGTACTCAAATGCCAGGCCACCTTTCAGGGGTGGGGTGATCATTGAGGGATCCACCCTACAATAGCCAGGCTCCCTGCAACTAGTCACAGAATCTATGACATGGCAGAATTGGTGTGTAGGGCCTGAACTCTTTCATTAAAACTTGGGGACCATGGGTCAACTTTAGCAGTCAATGGAAAAGGTGCCAGTACTCAGTACCCCCAAGTACCCCCTCAAAACCCCCCAGCAGTATCTATCCTTTTTTGTCTTAGCTTATATGTAATGCAATATGGTTCTTGTATCCCGCTAACTCCCACTAAACAGTGATTCAACGTGGATAACAACAAAATAAAAGCAATTCCAACAAGCGATTAAACAAGAAATATTTTAAATAAACAAGTTTTCAGGTTTTTACAGAAAGAATAATAAGAAGGGGAAGCTTATAGATTGGGAGGTAAAGAAAGACAATAATTTATAGCCTGATAGCAGAAGGAATCTTCTAAGATTTTCTTATACCTGACTCTAGAAAATGATGGAAAAATGAAAAGATATGGGTCTCTAGCCCTGGAAGTTCAGCGATTAGAGGGAAATGAAAAAAGTCCAAGAAGATATTCCGGAGTAGACCCATCAAACATCTTAAATACTACAGAGGCTAATTTAAAGAGAATACGGGCCTGTACAGGGAGACAGTGAAGAGAAATCAATACAGGGGTAACGTTATCAAACTTTTTGAAATGGATTATAAGTTTAGCTGCAGCTGAAGCTTGGTGCGCAAGCTAAATGTAAGAGATGAGTAGTAGAGACAGTTACAGTAATCCAAATGCACCTGATTTTCTTTGAAAAACCGGCCAGTTGGCAACCCTGGATAAGACTGCTTTTTATGCAGCCCCATCTCCACTGGCTTGATCATAATTAAAACAGGTCTAGCTCAAAACGTCTTAGTTTTGGTCCTGGACATTTTCATTTTGTTCCATTATGGCTGAAAGACGTCCAGGCTTAGGAATGCCCAAATTCTGCCTTTAACATGCCCCTGACTCACCCCTTTAAGATCTGGATGCACTGCAAACAAACTGCATAGAAAAACATCTGGAAATGGGTTTAGAACATACCGATTTGCTTTATGTCACTTTTTAGACATTTTTCTCTTTTGAAAATGAACCCCATAGGCACCTATACATCTTTATAAATTAGCACCTACTTGCCCTTTTAAACCAAGCACCTAGTTATAACATTACCATCCACATGTGCATATATATTTTTCTTTGTGCGAAGGAAGAAAACTAAGCATTAGGAAATCTTCAAACATTTCCTAATTTCAATTGTTTTACAGATGTGCTCTTTTCCTAACCTCTGTAAAATAGCAACTGTCATATCAAAATGTGATTTTTTTTTTTTTTTTAAATCATATTCAAAGATTTCACCTATCTTTTTACCCCTTTGGGTTAGGGCTATGTAAGCTACATGAGGCAATTTGGACTGAAATGCAGGCAGGTGTTTTATCCCCACTGCAAGCTGACATGGTGGGAGCATGCTCAGTGTGCTTCCTCTGACCTGTTCCAGATGCTGGTGAAGCCAGGAGCAACTCCAAGAATGAATAACGGAGGACGATGCATTAATGCAGTGAAGCCGATAATATCTTACAGACTTTCTAGGAAGGGCCGATCTAAGAAAAGGCGAGTAAGGAGCATTTTTTCTAAGATACTCATGTCCTCTGAGTCACCTTTTTTTTTTTAACCACACACCATTTTGGCTGCAAGTTTCCCACAGTTCTGTTGTTTTTTTTTTTTGTTCAATCAAACCTATTATTTATAAGTAGCAGATGGTTTCACTACGAGTCCTAGTGACCTTAAGCTTGTATGTCCAATAATGAAAGAGAACTCGGAAAAAAGGTCCTAATTAATTGCCTGGAGAAAGAAGAAAATAGATGCAACGTGATGCTGGAATTCAGTGTCAGCCCATCTTGAATCTATAACAGAGGTCCATAAGCCAGCCTGGTTTTCAGGATTTCCACAACGCATATGTATGAGACCTGTTTGCATTCACTGCTTCCACTATATGCAAATAGATTTCATACATATTCATTGTGGAAATCCTGAAAACCAGGCTGGGTTGTGGACCTTGAGCCTATATGATCCTATAAGATCAAAGCACAGACAGGGTAACTTTGTAAAGTGCTCACTCACAGTTATGCATGTATTTCATTAGAATAGTAGAGAGGTGTGGTAGCCATGTTAGTCCACTCTTAAAGGTTATCAATAGAAATCAAACAAAATAAAACATGGAAAAGAAAATAAGATGATACCTTTTTTATTGGACATAACTTAATACATTTCTTGATTAGCTTTCGAAGGTTGCCCTTCTTCGTCAGATTGGAAATAATCAAATGTGGTAGCAGATAGTGTATATAAATGAAACATCCAAGCATTACTTTGACAGTCTGACAGGGTGGGAGGGTGGGGGTGGGTAGGAGGTATGCATGGGGACATCAAAGCATTTCATTGATAGTCTAACAGGATGGGTGCGGGTAGGTGAGAGGAGGGTGATAAACAGAGAAATACAACTTTATGGTTTATAATGGGCTAGAAAACCCAGGTCCTTTTTAAGTCCTGTCTGTTAAGTGTCAAAATATTCAATCATTCTGACTTCAAAGGTCTTACGTTCCTGTATTGTTTTAAAGTTACCTTTCAGGATTCTTACTATGAAATCACTGGTACAGTGTTCTGGTCTTGTAAAGTGCTGGCCCACAGGGGTGGGAATCTGACTGGCACCAGCTTTCTTCATGTTATGTCTATGTAAATTAAATCTTGTCTTAAGCATCTGGCCTGTTTCTCCAATATAGCATCCTTCGTTATATTTTTTACACTGAATGATATATACCACATTGGAAGATGAGCATGTGAAAGATTCCTTTATGTTGAATATTTTTCCTTTGTGAATGGCTGTGGGGTCCTGTGAAATGTTTTGGCATAGCTTGCAGCTGGATATATAACAGGGAAATGTGCCCTCCTCTTCCTTTTCAGTCTGTGTTGGGAGTTTACTTCTGATTAGCTTGTGTTTTAAGTTGGGTGGCTGTCAGAAGGCCAGCACTGGTGGGGATGGGAATATCTCTTTCAGTAATTCATCCTCTTGGAGTAGAGGCTGTAGATCTCTTATTATTTTCCTCAGTTTTTCCAGTTCTGGGTTGTATGTCACTACAAGGGGTATTCTGTCTGTGGCTTTTTTTTTCTTTGTACTGTAGCAGATTTTCCCTGGGTGTTTTGAGGGAGGAGGCAATATTCTTGGAGATTATTTTGGGGTTGTAGCCTTTCTGTTTGAAGGATGCAGTCAGGATTTCAAAGTGTCTGTCTCTATCCCCTGGGTCCGAGCAGATACGGTGGTATCTTGTGGCTTGGCTGTAAATAATGGATCTTTTTGTATGTGAAGGAAGGAAGCTGGAGTTGTGGAAAGAGTTGTGATTAAAATAGTAGCAACTATGTACACATGGATGCCAAAATTCCACCTTCACTCTATTAAAGTGGAGGAACACAGCAGGTAGGGCATGCAAATTATTTCATACATATTCCTTGTAGGAATCTTGAAAACCTAACTGGCTAGGTGTGTCCCAAAGAATGGGTTGTAAACCTCTGCATTACATTAAGGCCCTTATTTTAGAAGCTCTGTTTGTGTTCTGGATGTCTGAAAACCGGCATGCGCCAATCCATTTTTTAGCGTGCCTGTAGAAAAGGCCTTTTCTTATGCCGAAAATGGACGAGCAGCAAAATCAAAATTGACACGCATCCATTTTGGGTCTGAGACCTTACTGCTACCCATTGACCTAGCAGTAAAGAATCCGGGCGGTAATGACCTACATGCGTCAAATGCCACTTGGTCCACGTCCGTTACGTGTGCCCAAAATTAAAAAAAATATTTTTCAGACGTGTATATTGGACACGCACCAAAAATGAAATTACCGCAAGAGCCATGCGGTAGTCAGGTGGTAACTCCATTTTGGCAAATGTAGACGCTTATACGGCTTAGTAAAAGGACCCCTTAATCTGTTTCTGACATTAAGTAAAAGAGTTGAAGTCAGCTTTCTGAAGTCTGGGAAAAAATTGTATCTTTGAAATCTGTATCAGCTTCTTTAGTTAAAGACAACATTTTGATTCATAAGAAACTTGAACAGTTTGAAAACTATAACAGATGATTGAATTTGTTTTTTGAATTTTCCAAAATCATTTGCGATGAGCCCATTTGATCTATTTTGTAAATATGCTGTTTTGATCTGAAGCTATACCTCCTTAAAACAAGGTATATTACCTTCCTAATCTTAAACAGCATCTGGACAACTACCAGCTGGTCAATCACAAGATGAAAAGATTGACGTTAATAACATTTCAGCTATATTGGAAGATTCATTCAATGTCTGACATATCTGAGAGATACCTTATTCATGTCTTTCATCTTTGAACAAGACTTGAATGATATTCATAGGCTTCACTTTCGAAATATACAAGCTTTGTTTTATGGGCAATGCATTTGGGTATATCCTGATGTACATAAGACCACACAGGAGAGGGAAAAAACCTTCTTGCCATTAAGGCAGGATACTAAGGACCTTGGTGCTACTTTTCTCTTAGCTTACCCCTGGAAATGTTTGTTCCATTTTGCCGGCGTGACATATGTTTTCTTTTTACCAGAACAGCTGAAGACTTTCATAGAGCTAACACAAGATCAGTATAGGGATTACAGGTGCAAAAGGATAACGGAGTTCCGTACCTCATGTTAATCCTTATAGTTGTTCTACGGTATTTTTCTCTTTCCTTGTTCTATCTCCTTGACATTTGGACCTCCTTCTCCGATGTTTGAGGTCTAAGGAGAATGTTAGCTTTTATTTTGGTTGTGATGTTATTCACTATTTTTCCCTATATATCTGTATTTGCTATTCATGTTAGTTTAGCACGTGTATACTTGTGGTTGTTTTTCAAAATAATAAATAAATTAATTAATAAATAGCTCACCTCTCTGCCCTGCAAGGAGTGAATGAATGTGTGTCCTCCTCCATCCATTTCTCCCACTCTTTTCTAATGAGACGTTTAAACACATGACCCCTGATTTTCAGCCAATGGCAGACTGCGCGTTTAAAGCCCACTGCCGGCACTGAACCCATTTCCGTCAACCGGGCCGGCATTGAATATCTTCTTTCATTTTTGGCAGTTGGCTGATAACCAGTTAAGCTGAAATTCAGCGCTAACTGGCAATCGGCTAGCGCATAAAGATAGGACAGTTATTTATGTGATCCTACTTATGCGCTAACTTTGCCCAGTTACCTCAGATTCTATATATCGCATTGAGATTTTTGTGTGGAAATCAAAGCATATTCCATCACAACGCATATAACTTAGTTAACAAGCTAATCAGCGCTGATAATTGGATGTTAAAAAACAATTATCAGCACTAATGGGCATTAATTAGAATTTACGTGCACTACTGTCTAAGCATATTCTGTAATGTGGTGTGCATAAATTCTAAGACACATAGTTGAAAGTGGGCGTGGTTATGAGGTTGGAATGGGCAGGTCATCGGCATTTCCAAAATCTATGCACATTGGTATAGAATACACCCACTCCGCGCCTAATTTAGGCGTCAGGATTCACACCAGGTTTTAGTTGACGTAATTGACCATGACTAAATTTAGTTGTGTGGACTGGCGCTCAACATATTCTATATACCACGTGGAAATTTAAGCCTATTCTGTACAATTTAGGTGTACTTTAGAGAATATGCCTAGCCGTAATTTTTTTCCACACGGAATTCTCAGGTGCTATTTATAGAATCTAGACCTTACTACTGAATTTTGGGTTCTAAGTGTGACCCGCCTCCAAGATAGCTGGCTCCCGGTTATGCACTAACCACAAATATTCCGTGGAGATAAAGGGTTATCTACCACCGAATATTCGTGGATAGCCGGTTATGTGTGATTTAACCAATCAGCAGCCGTTGCCAACTGGTTAAATCGCTTTGAATATTGAGCCCTTCGTTATCAGCTATGTCCAAAGGCTGTAGTTTGCACTTAAGTCTACCAGGGCTAAATGGGCTCCAGCAGCATTCAGTTATTTCTTAAACGAATCCAACTTTTGGATTGCTATGAATATTAATAATGATTTTTTGACCCCCCCCCCCCCCAAAAAAAAAAATCACCCAATCGAGCACATAAGCTATTATTAATCCACTCTTTCTCAATATCCTCACTTATTCTTTTTTTTTTTTTTTGTAGAAGATAACAACAACAGACTTTGGGCATTGTTCACATGGCGTGGTTATGTGTTGGAAGATGACTAGCAGTTTCAACTTCTTGCCCTCTGCAGCACATGCTAAGACTACAGCGAAACTGGTTTCGATCATGACTAGCTGTTGTAACAGCTACTGTCTTTGTGCCATGCTCAGCAACTCTTCTTGTACTCGGAATATCAAAACTCATTGGCACTTCATCCACGTTAATTATATATCCCAGTTGGAAGTTCCTTTTTGAACTTTCTTCTTTTGCGAAATCAAAGAATTTACCATTTTTCTCCTCCCAATCATCTGGTAGCTTTTGACTCACTGTAGTTCCAGCCCAAACACATAAGTTGTTCCTATTATAACATAAGCATTAATGGATTTAGCGTGTGCTAAATGCTGAGCAGCCCATTGTATACCTATAGGCTGTGTGGCACTTAACCCACATGAATTAATTAGTGCTCCTTGGTAAAAAGACCCTTTAGTGCACTTTTGATGCCCAGGGCAGCCGAGGGGGGGGGGGGAGCAGGGGGGACAAAATTCCCTGGGCCCGGGCCTCCAAGAGGGGCCTGGCGCCAGGTCAGGCTGCCGGTGCTGCAGTCCATGGTCTCACCTGCCTGCCTCCTCGGCTCCGGGCCCCCTGCACTCGAAGTGGCAGTCACAGATCGCCTCCCTTCGGGCCTTCCCTCCCTGTGTTCTGCCCTCACGGAAACCGGAAGTTGCATCAGACGAGGACGGGATACAGGGAGGGAAGGCCAGAAGGGAGGTGATCTGCGACTGCCGCTTTGAATGCAGGGGGCCCGGAGCCTTGGAGGCAGGCAGGTGAGACTGGGGGCAGCAGCGGCAGGGGGAGCGACGAGGGCATCAGAGGCGGGGGGGGGGGGCGGAGGCAGAGCGGCCTTGCCCCGGGCCCAGCCTAATCTCTCGGCGGCCCTGTTGATGCCTTCAATATAACTCTGTACTTTCTCTTTCTTTATTTTTTCCCTGAAGTTTTACAATTTAAAAACTAATGCAATGATTAAAACCTATGGGGCCCTTTTACAAAGTGTCGGTAAACCCAACACGGGCTTACCACACGCTATCCTGGAACTACCACCAGCCCAACATAGCCACCGGCGGTAGTTCAGGCTTGAGCGCACGCCATTTCCGATGTTCTGGAAAAAATCCTTTTTTTATAGCGCAGTGCTAACCCAGTGGTAATCAGGCATTGCCGCACGCTGCCCAATTACTGTTGGAGCCCTTACCGCCACATGGCCACGTGGAGAAAAACAGCCCCTGCCAGTACCGCAGGGCTCTTTTCCCACAGCTTAGTAAAAAGACCCCATGAGAGGTTTTTTTTCTGGCACTGTTGATGCTGTTTTTCCTGTCACTAATTATGAGCACTTAAAAACCTTTTTTCATATTATATTTGATTGCTCTAATATTTGTGTAAGGGATTTTCTTTTATGGCAATTTTGTGATTTTTCCCTCTAATTATAGTATAGTATTATCCCCTGTTTTATGTGACCCCTCCCCCCCAACTATGGCACTAGTATTAAAAATACTGAAATAGAAGAGTAGGCTAACCTTGAAAAAAGCCTTGATGTTACCCCAACCCATAAATCTGCTACAGTGATAGAAAAGATTATTTATTATCTGGAGAGATCCACTGCACCTGAAAAAAAAAACTCTGAGGAAGATCACAGTGGAGACAATAAAGCAGCTTAGATTCCTGTTGCACCACACCTTGAAACATTCTTGAAATTTGCAGACAGGCAAATATTGAAAACTCACTTCAAAGAGCTTCTCCAGCTTATGTCAAGGATCAAGGCGTTTCAACACCATCAACATCAGACTGATGCTGAAACAAAACAAGGATGTGAACAGTATGTGTGAAAGAGGAGGTGGAGGGGGGCAGGGTGTGAGTGTAAGGGAGAATGAGGGCAGGTAGCCTGTGCGGAGCAGATTATGAATATAATGAGGAAGGTGGTTGTGATAAATGCAAGCACAAGTTAATTGCTGTCTGCAATAAATAAATTCTGTAACAAAAAATGTGGACTTATGTGAGAGATTTTTATGAAAGAATAACTAACAGGCATATTCAATTAACTGACAAAGGCTATTCCCCACAGATGCTGAGCAGTGAGGCTTCTGCTCTAGTACCAATACTTCTTTGTAAGATTTAGAATCAGGGCCGGTCAAACCCAGTAAGTAGGGTAAGCACCGCAGGGGGGCGCCTGCCTTCAAGGGCACCGCTGCGCTGCTGCGCTGCTGCGCTGCTGCGCTGCCATACCACACCGCCCTTGGGGGTTTAAATCTTTTATTTACCTCCGTCCCTGCGTCCGCGTCATTTCAAAGCCCTGCCCGTCTCTAGCCTTCCCTCCCTTCTTGAGTTCATTCCCGCAGAGTCCTGCCTTCTGATGTAATTTCCTCGAGGGTGGGACTCTGCGGGAACGAACTCACGAAGGGAGGGAAGGCTAGAGATGGGCAGGGCTTTGAAATGATGCGGATGCTGGGACGGAGGTAAATTAAAAAAGACTTAAACCACGCAGGGTGGCAAGAAGAAAAAGGGGGATGTTGGGGGGAGAAGAGGGTGGGCAGGTGGCCATAAATGGGAGGGGGGTGGAGGCGAAGGAGAATCGCTGGACAGGGGAAGGGTGGGAGAAGAGAGAAAGGAGATGGGGGGGGGCACCAACTGATAGTCTGCAGGGGGGCGCAAGAGACCCTAGGACCGGCCCTGTTTAGAATACATATTACAGAGGTTGGCTGTGTAAGAGAAGCAAAGAAAAATTAACCCAACCCTCTGTGTCAGCATAATCTTAATTGATCATGTTTTATTTAGCATCTTGCATTAAGTGAAGATGTAGTTCTGTCACACTAGCATTTTAATCTAATTTTTCACATCTGGCATCTATTTGCTGTACTGTTATCTATCAGTGGGACTAGAAGCTCATGGCTCTCCTGCTTTCCAATTCACTTTTGATTTATTTCCAAATTGCACATTGATTATTATACGACTGGTATCAAAACCAAACTTTTCTGAGAAAAGCGCTCCATGAGGAATTTTTACCAACATATCTCATGAGAAACAATCTCCTTACACAGACTCAGATTCTACCAACAAGGATACAAGGGCAGAGGAAGACGAGAAAGAGAACAAATCGTCCATGGAGAAAACTGTGAGCAGTGGTATCCCTGATAGATGAGTATCCAAAAGGGTTAAGATCACCAAAGATAATGAAAAGGATCCAAAACATCAAACTGTAACATGATGCATTAAATACAGTGGTGGAAATAAGTATTTGATCCCTTGCTGATTTTGTAAGTTTGCCCACTGACAAAGACATGAGCGGCCCATAATTGAAGGGTAGGTTATTGGTAACAGTGAGAGATAGCACATCACAAATTAAATCCGGAAAATCACATTGTGGAAAGTATATGAATTTATTTGCATTCTGCAGAGGGAAATAAGTATTTAATCCCTCTGGCAAACAAGACCTAATACTTGGTGGCAAAACCCTTGTTGGCAAGCACAGCGGTCAGACGTCTTCTGTAGTTGATGATGAGGTTTGCACACATGTCAGGAGGAATTTTGGTCCACTCCTCTTTGCAGATCATCTCTAAATCATTAAGAGTTCTGGGCTGTCGCTTGGCAACTCGCAGCTTCAGCTCCCTCCATAAGTTTTCAATGGGATTAAGATCTGGTGACTGGCTAGGCCACTCCATGACCCTAATGTGCTTCTTCCTGAGCCACTCCTTTGTTGCCTTGGCTGTATGTTTTGGGTCATTGTCGTGCTGGAAGACCCAGCCACGACCCATTTTTAAGGCCCTGGCGGAGGGAAGGAGGTTGTCACTCAGAATTGTACGGTACATGGCCCCATCCATTCTCCCATTGATGCGGTGAAGTAGTCCTGTGCCCTTAGCAGAGAAACACCCCCAAAACATAACATTTCCACCTCCATGCTTGACAGTGGGGACGGTGTTCTTTGGGTCATAGGCAGCATTTCTCTTCCTCCAAACACGGCGAGTTGAGTTCATGCCAAAGAGCTCAATTTCTGTCTCATCTGACCACAGCACCTTCTCCCAATCACTCTCGGCATCATCCAGGTGTTCACTGGCAAACTTCAGACGGGCCGTCACATGTGCCTTCCGGAGCAGGGGGACCTTGCGGGCACTGCAGGATTGCAATCCGTTATGTCGTAATGTGTTACCAATGGTTTTCGTGGTGACAGTGGTCCCAGCTGCCTTGAGATCATTGACAAGTTCCCCCCTTGTAGTTGTAGGCTGATTTCTAACCTTCCTCATGATCAAGGATACCCCACGAGGTGAGATTTTGCGTGGAGCCCCAGATCTTTGTCGATTGACAGTCATTTTGTACTTCTTCCATTTTCTTACTATGGCACCAACAGTTGTCTCCTTCTCGCCCAGCGTCTTACTGATGGTTTTGTAGCCCATTCCAGCCTTGTGCAGGTGTATGATCTTGTCCCTGACATCCTTAGACAGCTCCTTGCTCTTGGCCATTTTGTAGAGGTTAGAGTCTGACTGATTCACTGAGTCTGTGGACAGGTGTCTTTCATACAGGTGACCATTGCCGACAGCTGTCTGTCATGCAGGTAACGAGTTGATTTGGAGCATCTACCTGGTCTGTAGGGGCCAGATCTCTTACTGGTTGGTGGGGGATCAAATACTTATTTCCCTCTGCAGAATGCAAATAAATTCATATACTTTCCACAATGTGATTTTCCGGATTTAATTTGTGATGTGCTATCCCTCACTGTTACCAATAACCTACCCTTCAATTATGGGCTGCTCATGTCTTTGTCAGTGGGCAAACTTACAAAATCAGCAAGGGATCAAATACTTATTTCCACCACTGTATGCTCCAATAATAAAATTAAAATTAGCCGTTGAGCTGCAAAAACTGCAGAAATATGAAGAAAACAGGAAAGAGATATCAAAATATGACCAAAAAAACTCCCCATTTCTTATCATACTACCTATAAAATACTTCTGGTCTTCAAAGTGGATTACTTAGATGAGCCGGCATACCTTTCATACCATTTAATACTATATTATCCTCCTAGTGTACTCAGATCTGCATAGCAAAACTGCTTGATTGCCTTTAGCTATACTGAAATAGATTGGTATTCTTATAAACTATTTTCACAGTTATAGAACAGTAACCTCTCAATTAAGTATATAATCTTCCTTTGCACAATGTAAAACTGACCTTAACACTTTTCTCTTTCAGGATGCCTTCTGCTAACTCTTCACTTTAACATTGTCATCTGCGAACTGAATGTGAATGTCTCAAGACACAAACGCCAACTGCTGTATTTTCCCACTCCCGCTATCCTATCTCACATTGTAGTTCTACCATGGGTGTAGCTAGGTGGGGCACCAGGGGAGCAACCACTCCCCCAAACAGACTTCCTACTTCACTGGCACCTATTTTTCTGCAGTCTGTCACGCCTATGTAGTGCGCACGTGCACCTACGAAGTCTGCTCTTCACTCCATTTGGCGTCACAACCTATGTTTCTGAATTCTACCCACTACTCTCACCATGTCTTGTCTTCCTGTAAGACACTGTCTATATCCCCTTTTAGATTGTAAGATGCCCAGATGGTCTCAGGGCCACCGAGAGACAAAGCTGGGCCTGGGGCAAACAATCTTCAGGGCCCCACCACTACCCCTCCACTGCCACTGCCCCTCCTTGCTGCTCCCCACCATCACCACTGCAGCAAACGAGAGAGACTGCTCTGCCGGCTATAAGTCCTTCTTCTTGCCACGTCCCACCTCCTGCAAAGTAACTTCCTGTTTCATAGGCAGGATGTGGCAGGAAGAAGGACCTGTGTCCAGCAGAGCAGTCTCTTTTGATTGCTGGTGCTGGGCCCTCCTTGGAGGCTGAGCCCAGGGAATCTTCCCCCCCCCCCTTCCCCCCCCCCCCCCCCCTCAGCAGCCCTGGGTGGTATGTCGGTTGGGTGGGATAGTAAATTTTAATAAACTTGAAACTTGAACTTAGAGATAGCAAAATAAATGGTTTAGAGGGAACTCAGGGAAAGTTAGTAAGTACAGTGAAAATACCACCAACTGAAGTTGAAATAGAAATATTTGGAAAAGCTTATGAGGATTTGAAATAAAAGTTCCAAAATTCAAATACGTGAACAGTGGTGGATTTTCCAGCTGAATTCAATTGAGCATAAGGGCTTGAATGCATTTATTGACTGGCAATATTTTTTCTAATGCACACAATATAAATACAAGGTAATCCCAGTTGCAAAGGACTTAAATATAAATCAATATATGCATCTAGCTTCTCCTACATCAGCACACAACTATGGAATGCACTACCAAATGCCATAAAACAATGCACTACCTGACAGCCTTCCAGAAAGTACTAAAGACCAACCTGTTCAAAAAGACATACCATAATGATCCTTCATAAATGGCCTGACATCAAAACTCTACCAGAACCAGACAAAATCAAACTCTCTTTACCTGTTTGCTTCAATCAATTTGTCACTAATGAACGTTAATGCATTATCCCCTTATCTCTTACGCCTGAAATGAACTGTTTATTTAACTTACTTTATAATTTATTTCAACATTTATGAACTTTAAATGTAATGCTACTTTGTATTTCTCATTCCGGAAATGGCGATCGCCATTACGGCATAATGTAAGCCACATTGAGCCTGCAAAAAGGCGGGAAAATGTGGGATACAAATGCAACAAACAAATAAATAAATAAATGTAAGGATACAGACAGATATTTTTTTGGAAGTTTTATTGTGAAATAGGAGGGGCTTTTTGAGGGAGGAGAAACATTTTTGAACCAATTAGAGACAGAATATGTAGCTGTCTTAGGTTGACTACTTTGTTATGTGGTCATTTTATTAACTGTGCTCGCAATTTTGTAACAAGGTGTGCTGTTAATTTCCATCTCTCCTGAAAACAGGAACTAACTATGAGGTCATTTTCCTAGATTGTGGTAAGCATTAACATGTGATTACTGCAGCAAAAAAGGCCTTACCATAGGGCATGCTCAAGCATCCCGTGGTAATTTTGTGATTGGTGCATGCCAATTTTAGCGCCGGGGTGCGTCGGGGGCAGAGACTAGGTGTGTGTGGTACGCTAATTGGTTAGTGCAGCTACATTGCCACACGCCGATTAATGCCTGAGCCCTTACTGCCTACAAAATAGGTGGCAGTAGGGGCTCATGCGCTAATTGCCACACACTACGTTTTAGTGAAAACCGCTTTAATTAGCTTGCAACAAAAGCAGTATAGCAAATTTAGTGCCCTGTTTACTAAGCTGCGCTGTAGGTGCACTAAAGTTTTTAGCGCACACTAAAAATTAGCACATGCTAAAGCTAGAGACACCCATATATTCCTATGGGTGACTCTAGCATTAGCACCAGTGGCATAGCTACGTGGGGCCACGGGGGCCTGGGCCTCCATAGATTTGGCCCTGGACCCCCCTGCCAATGATTCTCTCGACCCCCCTCCCGCCGCCAACCCTCCATCACTGTCGCTTACCTTTGCTGGTGGGGGACCCCAACCCCCACCAGCCGAGGTCCTCTTCTTCCTTCGTTCTGTTTCTGAGTCTGACGTCCTGCACGGTGTACAAAGGTAGGCAATGGTGGCGGTGGGGGAGGGTTGGCGGCGGGAGGGGGGTCGGCAATGGCGGGGGGGTTGGTGACGCCGGGGGAGGCTAAAATGTGCCCCTCACCTCAGGCTCTGAACCCCCCTCCCGCTGAAGTCTTGCTACGCCCCTGATTAGCACGTGATCATTTTTAGCGCAACTAAAATGCTAGCACACCTTAGTAAACAGGGCCCTTAATAAATGATAAACGATACAGGAAAAAGTAGCACTTGGCCATTAATTATTTATTATTATTATTGCATTTGTATCCCACATTTTTCCCACCTATTTGCAGGCTCAAAGTGGCTTACATGATGTTGTTAACAATGTAATTACGAGATATTAGATACAGTTAGTATTGTGCAGAGATTGAATAGGGAAGCGAGAGAGTAATCGGGAGTTATGTAGTTGGATTTTCATAACTGATTGGGTTGGTGAGGTGAATTGGTGAGTTGTCAGTTATTGGTTTTCATTGTAGGTTTTGTTAAAGAAGTATGTCTTTGCGAAAGATAGTTATATCATTGATTGTTTTTAGGTCTGTAGGTAGTGCATTCCATAACTGCGTGCTCATGTAGGAGAAGGAAGTGGCATGCATCAGCTTGTATTTTAGTCCTTTACAGCTGGGGAAGTGCAGGCTGAGAAATTTGCGGGATGATCTTGTGGCGTTTCTGGGAGGTAGGTCCACGAGGTTAGACATGTATATTGGGGCGTCTGCATGAATGATTTTGTGAGCAATCGTGCAGATTTTGAACACAATTCGTTCCTTAAGTGGTAGCCAGTGAAGTTTATCTCTTAAGGGTTTTGCACTTTCATATTTAGCTGTTCCAGATGACTTATTGCCATTGACTGTACCAGGGTACGGAAGATGTATCTCGGGAAGAATGGTTTAACTCTTTTGAGTTTCCACATGGAGTAGAACATCTTTTTCGTCGTATTTTTCACATGGGTATCAAGGGTGAGGTTTCAATCTATGATGACTCCAAGAATTTTCAAGTTTTGAGAGACAGGAAGAGAACAGTATGGTGTGATTATGGTGGAGAAGTTTTTTGTGTTATGTTGCGAGGTGAGTACAAGACATTGTGTTTTTTCTGCTTTAAGTTTTAGTTGGAATGCGTCTGCCCATGTGTGCATTGTTTGGAGGCTTTGGTTGATCTCGTTGGTGATTTCATTTAGATCACTTTTGACGGGATGTAGATTGTGATGTCATCTGCATATATGTAGGGGTTGAGGTTTTGGTCGGCTAGAAGTTTGGCTAAGGGTATCATCATTAGGTTGAATAAGGTTGGTGAGAGGGGGGATCCTTGGGGGACTCCACATTCCGGTATCCAAGTGGGTGATCTTTCCGCGCTCGTTGATACTTGGTATGATCTTGTGGTCAGGAATCCTTTGAACCATTTGAGAACTGTGCCTCCTACTCCGAAGTACTCTAGTATGTGTAGAAGTATTTCATGATTAACCATGTCAAAGGCACTGGACATGTCGAATTGTAGGAGGAGTATGTTGTTACCAGTTGCAATTGCTTGTTTGAATGAGTTCATTGCGGACACTAGAACAGTTTCGGTGCTATGATTTGACCGAAATCCTGATTGTGATTCGTGCAGAATTGAGTGTTTGTTTAGATATTCAGTGAATTATTTTGTCACTATGCCTTCCATGAGTTTGGTTTAAGTGGAATAGATGCTACTGGACGATAGTTGGTTAGGTCCATTGTGCTTTTCTTAGCATCTTTCGGTAGTGGAGTAAGTAGGATGTTTCCCTTGTCCATGGGAAAGAGCCCATTTTGAAGCCTGTGATTTACATGGTTCGTGAGGTCTATTTTGAATTGTTTGGGTGCTGATCTTATTAGGCTATTAGGATAGGTGTCTAATTTACATTGCGATTTGGCGTATTTTCCAAGCCAGTGTGTGATTTCCTTTGATAACAGCGTGTCAAAGTTGGTCCATGATCGGTCTGCTGGGCATTCCCCGGGTTTTGGGTCTAGACATTCAAGTATGTTTGTGTAGTTCGTTATATTGGTGGGTATCATGAGTTTGAGCTTTAAGATTTTTTCCTTGAAGTAATTTGCAAGGTTGGTTGCTGATGGGGTATCTGTGTTGTTGGAGGTAACCATAGTAGTATTTAAGAGATTGTTAACGAGTGAGAAGAGTTTGTGTGTATCCTTGTAGTTTGGTCCTATTTTGGTTTTGTAATATGTCCTTTTAGTTTGCCTGATTGTGTATTTGTATTAATTCAGAAAATAGTAAAAGTAGTCATTTTACTCATGCAGTAAAATTGGCCATAGAGCATGGGAATGACTCACATAATTTATTTATTTATTTGTTGCATTTGTACCCCACATTTTCCCACCTATTTGCAGGCTCAATGTGGCTTACATAGCACCATGAAGTGTAAGCCGCCTCCGGTGATGAAATAAATACAGAGTGATGTGGTAGAGAATGAGATGTATGTGTTACAGACACATAATAGAATCGAGAGAAGAAGAGTTGTATAATGTTCGTTGCAGGTTATGGTTTCGTTGTGTTGCTGAGTCCGGGTACTTAAGCTGGATCAGTAAGGTATGCCTTCTCGAACAGGTCGGCCTTTAGTGATTTCTGGAAGTTGAGGTGGTCGTATGTTGCTAAGGCCACTTTTTACCCCAGTTTGGTAAAAAGGCCGCTTTGTGATTGTTAATCTAAACTTATTATTTCTGTGATTTTTCATTGTTTTGTCCAGCTGTAACAGTCCACTGTTTTCCCTGATGCAATCATGTTTAGCACCACAAAATGCTGGCCACGTCGGAATGGGGTGTTTTGATGAACAGATAAGTTTTGCTAATAAAGGCAGAGGTGTCTCTCTTTGATTTCCTACTGGCTATTGCTCTATAGCAAATAAATTGTTTGTATCTATTCTTACTGTACACCACCTCAAGTGAATTTCTTCAAAAAGGCGGTAAATAAATCCTAATTAATTAATTATTGGAAAGATCTTTTCCAACCTGCTGTTAAATTGTAGTGGAATACGATGTTATCTGTACAGAAGGTACAAATCTTTAGTATTAGGTAAACTGCCTCAAGCAATTAGGCAGCAGGAATGGGAAATTCTGGATAAATATGTAGCTTCATAGATAGTTTCTGGTGAATTACACCGCTTCATATTCATGTACGCAGTATAGTTGTGAATTTGTTCTCTGTTTTTCTTAATGTTTTCTTAAAGAACAAAAACATTTGAATGATAAGGCACCGAACAGTAGCCTTGTTATCTACTTCAACAACAAACACACATTACTGTCACATAACAGGGAACCATAAGGCAGAAATCACGCCAGGTTAAGTTCTGGTTTATCTTTATAAACATAAAAGGAAACAGGACCAGAAAGACATGGAGTAATAACTCTTTCCCTTTATGACTTGCAGAAACAAAAAACAGTAAAACCAAACTGAAAAGAGCACCTTTTTATTAGTTTTTTTTTTTTTTTTTAAATACATCAAAAACAGAAAGATAGTGTAACAGAATAAAGTACACAAAGCTGAGTCCAAATCCTAATGGTAGGCCGTAGTTGAGAGAAAAAGGTCTAAAGAATGTGGTGCTTTGGTGGAACTGGATTTTACTATACAAAAAATGCGAGCAGTCGGCTGTAAATTCTATTCCAGGACATAAAACTGGTCTTCATAAAGAGCACCTTTAATAATGTGACAAAATGGAGCATTACACTTTCCTCCATTTTCCAACTCATGCATTTCAGTACAGTGGTGTTCCTAGGGGGGCTGACACCCGGGACGGATCGCCGATGCGTCCTGCCCCCCCCCCCCCGGCGAAAGGACCCCCCCCCCCCCCCGTGAAAGACCCCCCCCCCCCGGGTACACGCCACTGGGGGGGGTGCCACGCACGCCTGTCCTTCGTTCGTTCCATGCTCCCTCTGCCCCAGAACAGCCTGTTCTGGGGCAGAGGGAGCATGGAACAAACGAAGGACAGGCGCACGCGGCACCCCCCCCCCCAGTGGCGTGCACCTGGGGCGGACTGCCCCCACCACCCCCCTTGGTACGCCACTGTTTCAGTATGAGGTATATGAGTGAGGTATGTGTGGCACAACATGCTTGAAAAGTGCAGTTTGTCTTCTGAAATATTTCTGGAGTATACCAGTGCTAAGAGTTTCACTTATGCTGTATTTTATGATTTCTCAATCTGCAAAACAGACCACATATTCAATTACCCTGCAAATATCTTTCTATAGTTTCTACTGCAAAGTTCATGTGAAAAACAAAACCACAGTTCAGCTATTGTCTTCAGCCGACCATAATAACATATTTGCAGGCACAATCAGCTAATCATTCTTTTTTCATATTTTCCATCACATGAAGTATATTACTGTATTTCTCCGGTATCTCTTTTTAAAATTCCTATCTTCCTCCTGCTCTCTTTTCTTGGTGGTCATGCAGAGTTTTTTTTTTCTTTTTAATAGGATGATAGCAAGGCAGCACTTACTTAGGTAAAGACAAGTAAGTACCATCTTTTTTTTTAAGTAAGTAAAATACTAGTTTAAGTCGTAAATATAAATGTCTGCACCAATATTTTCCCTCTATGTGTGTGTAAGTTATACTCTCTTATAATCTACACATGTATTTCTGCACCCTGCTCAAACTTCACTTCTGTAAATGCTCACCAGCAAAGTATGTGCAATCATGTCATGGTGTGTACTTTTAAACTAGTTGGTAGTCTGTAAGGGGTCATTTATGCATGGATATTACCATATCTGTATGTAAATGATTAAAATACCCCGTGAGTGCACGCTTTACTGCTTAGAATGAACACCCCCTTACAGAATTACACCCTTGAAATTGGAATCTCATAATGAAAACGAAACAATGTGCAGTAAGTCTGTGCCTCTCACCATCCGCCCATTCTTTGCAAGATTCCCTCCCTTCTTACCTGTTGATGCTGCATCCTTCTCTGTGCAGTTGGAAAATACGGTGCCTCATGTTTCCAACTTCACAGAGAAGATGTCAGAGGAAGTGATGCTTGCCCAATTCCTCCTGTCAAGTGGTGAATAGATGGTGATGGGGAAAATGATTGTCAAGAGTATGGGAGCATGCTAGGAAGATGATTACAGTAGGGATATGGTAGGGGAAGAAGAAGAAATGGTGATTATATCTAGGAAGGAGAGAGGGAGGGAGGAGAAAAAGGTAATTATACAAGTGGACTGGTCAGGAAAGAGGGAAGGTGATTATACCAGAGGAAGAATGAGCATGTAAGAAGAAAATCATGGAATGGAAGGGAGGAATGGAAAGAAAATACAAATAGAGTGCCAGAGGAAGAGGATGAGAAACATAAGGAGAGAGAATGGGGAATGGAAAGACGAGCAAGCAGGAAACATAAGAGAAGGGAGAAAAATGGAAAGAATCCAGAGATCGAAAGATATACAGGAAGGAAAAGAAAGTATTAGAATATCCATTTATGAAAGAAGGAGACAAAGATGGAGGACACTAGAAAAAAAGTTGGACACTAGTGTGAACTAAATAAGGAACAGTGACAAGATCAGAAGGCAAGAGAGAGACACACAGCAATAAATAAAGCCAGTGACACCAAAAGTTGGAATCCTGGAACCCAATTCAAAGTCTCTGGATCTGGGCATATGTCCCACATAATATTTAATGGTTGGGAACAGCTGGATTTTGTCAGCTGATATGACTTTACTGGTGCATAATTTATTTTGATCTAAGCAGGACACACCTGCCAACCTAAAATATTTGTATTAGGCTCTATACATTTTCTGGCAAGAAAATTAACAGCATATTTTAAGGTATGAGGGAATTGTATAGTTTAAGAACAGATTATAATTTTCATGGGGGTTACTGCTCCAGGATTCTCTCCATTTCCCACCTGCCCTAGGAATCTCCCCTATACCCCATAAACCAGGGCAGGTATCCCAGATTTCCATACAAAAAATCATGTACCTACTGCAGGAATTGTGATGAAACTGGAACCAATACACTGTGGCATAGGAAGTCTTGATTCAAGTCTTATCTGAGGGGGTTGGTGGAATACAGCACATCCAGGAAGTGATTATTTTTATCTTGAGCCTCAATAAGGGATAGAAGGCAACTGATGATACTACAGCAACACTATCAGGCTTATTTTCGAAACGGAAGGGCACCCATCTTTCAACACAAATCGGGAGATGAGCGTCCTTCTCACAGGGTCGCCAAATCGGCATAATCGAAAGCTGATTTTGGGCGGCCTCAACTGATTTCTGTCGTGGGGACAACCAAAGTTCATGGGGACATGTTGGAAGCATAGTGAAGGCGGGACTGGGGTGTGCCTAACACATGGGCATCCTCGACCGATAATGGAAAAAAGAAGGGCGTCCCTGATGAGCATTTGTACAACTTTACCTGATCCTTTTTTCTTATGACCAAGCCACAAAAATGTGCCCTAAATGACCAGATGACCACCGGAGGGAATCAGGGATGACCTCCCCTTACTCCCCCAGTGGTCACTAACCCCCTCCCACCCTCAAAAAAAATTTAAAAAATATTTTTCCAGCCTCTATGCCAGCCTCAAATATCATACCTAGCTCCATGACAGCAGTATGCAGGTCCCTGGAGCAGTTTTAGTGGGTGCAGTGCACTTCAGGCAGGCTGACCCAGGCCCATCCCCCCCTAGCTGTTACACTTGTGGTGGTAAATGTGAGCCCTTCAAACCCCACCCAAAACCCACTGTACCCACATCTAGGTGCCCTCCTTCACCCATAAGGGCTATGGTAGTGGTGTACAGTTGTGGGGAGTGGTTTTTTTTGGGGGGGGCTTAGGGGGCTCAGCACACAAGGTAAGGGAGCTATGCACCTGGGAGCAATTTCTGAAGTCCACTGCAGTGCCCCCTAGTGTGCCCGGTTGGTGTCCTGGCATGTCAGGGGGACCAGTGCACTAAGAATTCTATCTCCTCCCACGAAAAAATGGCTTGGATTTGGTCATTTCTGAGATGGGCGTCCTTGGTTTCTATTATGGCTTGGTTTCTATTAAGGTCGACCTAAATTTCGTGATTTGGGCATCCCCAACCGTATTATTGACGTCCTCAAGAAAACTTGGACACCCCTTTCAATTATGCCCCTCTAAGTCTTACAGCAGACCTAAGCCTCAAGAGAACTTTCTATCATCCCTTGAACAGAAAGTTGTAGGCTGGGTGGATATTCTGAGGAATTGTGAATGTTTATAGGTGTAGTTCCCCTAACTAGCTATGTCTATATATTCTGTGGAGATACTGGTGTGTGGGGGGGGGGGGGGGGGGGGACTGTCTCTTTCTAGAACCACCACCTGTGGGACACAGGATTCGTAGGTCAGGACTAGGAGGTTGATGACCCCTGGGATCACTCACTGCACCCACTTGCAATCTCTGAAAATGTACAGAACCATTCATAGTTTACTTAGGTTCTTTAAAATAGCTAAAACAGTGGAAGGTGAACGAGGATACAGAGTGTAAATTATAGTAAAGCTCTCAGTTCAATTCTCCCATGTTTCCAATATTGGCTCAAATGTTCTGGTACTGCTCCTGGGTGCAAGTCATTTGCAGCATCACTCCTTTACTTAACCACGCACTTTCTCTACAGCCCACATGCTTGCTTTTTCAAGGAGGAGGACGTGGCTCCTTTACTGGAAGGGCAATAGGCATTCCTTTCCAAAACTTTAGCACTGGCCAAGAAGGTAATTCTCTTTTCTTGGAGATCACAGATTGCTCCGCTGCTCTCACAATAGCAAACCTTTATATTCAAGTTGATTTTACTAGAGCGGAAGAGTGCAGGGCATGGGGAAGCAAAAAATATGGAAGACTTTTCAAGCCATCTGGGAGCCATATTGCGAGATACTCTTCCCCTCTTCCTGAATGAGACACCTTTTAAAATATAGTATCAATACCAGGGACTCTCTTTGTATTTAAGGACTGGCAACTGTTTCAAAATTGCTGTCTGGGGATGAAGTCTGCAGTTAGTTAAGATGGGGAGAGATAGTTTGGGAGAGGGAGGAAAGCCTATAGCATTATGGGCTATGAGTAGTATGACTGATTGATCTGGTAATGGTCTTTGTATTAGCCGCTAGATAAGCACACAGATAAGAAACTGTGTCTTCACCTAGACAGTCTGTTCTTTATTTTTTGTTGTCTGTTGTCTGGTTGTACTTAATAAAGAGAAATGTTTTAATTTTTTTCCCTAAGTGCTCTGAAAAACACAGTTGAGAATGCATAACAGAAGAGGCATGTCTCAAATGCATGAAAATATATCTACTGCAAAGAATATACTAGGTAATCAAGATAAGCATGTGTGTTGGGGCACTTTATCTACCCTCTTGATCATTCCCAGAAGAGGCATCCATTCCTCCTGTCATGTAGGCTACTGCTTTTATCTTCTGGCATCTGGGATAACAAGGCCTTGCATACTAGATACATTGAACATATGCTCAATGTGTAGACCACATTTTTCAGGAGGCTTCACAGCACAGTATTTTGTTATAGTTGGTGGAGAAAACCTCCTCAGGTTCAGTCATATGTTGTTTCAACCTAGGGAATGCGGGAGCATGGCGGTTCCCAATTTTAAGTTTTATTATCAGGCAGCTCAACTTAAATATATCCCCCATTGGCTGTGGGACCGCCATAAATGATGGGTACAGATGGAGCAAAGCTTGTTAGAATGGTGCCCCTTGGGGATGGTTCCCTGGCTCCCTTTGGACCAATTAAGACAACTGAGCCACTTAGATAACCTCATTTCCCTTTTAACATTCACACTTTGGATTAAAACTTGCAGCGACCCCCCTTCTTGTAGCTGAGGGTTATTCCCCATAGCTACAGAATGTGATTTATAAAAAGTGGGAAGGGATGGGCCTTTGCACCTTAGGTCAATTTGTGGAGGATGGTGCTGTTGTGATTGACTGTGAGGAGTTACAGGAGGAGCTTGGCCTGGGTCAGCAAAACCTTCTGCCCTATTGCCAAGTTGTCAACTTTGTGCGGCATTGAGTGTGGGGAGAATTACTGTTGGAACTTAGAGCCCACATTATTGGAATGGGTAGCCCAAGGGGGTAGTGGTAGATGGAGCATTACTAGATTTTACAGGGCTTTGTTGCAACAACTGCCTCTACTACTGAAATATCAGGAAGCATGAGAGGGCATCCTGAGTGTCACTTTTGAATCTAAGCAGCAGGAGTGGGTTTTACATCACTTACTAAAGGTGTCCATTGCATCTAATTTGGTGGAAAATGGATATAAGATGTTGCACCAATGGTATTACCCTCCTGTATGCTTAAGTACATAAGTATTCAAGATGGCTGCTATCTAACGGTCACGGACTGTCTGGCTCCGCAGTCCCTTAGCCACATAGTCGGTCAGGAGGCCAGCTGGGAACGAGTGTCCGACCCCAAACTGATCCAAATGACCTTGACGGACCCTGGCGAACCCCAAGCGGAGTAACAGCTGATATTTGCCGAACCTCGTCGAGGTACCTGGGCCGGATCACAGGTCACAAGGCGGGCGCTGAATTTGCCAAGAACCATGACTTCCCTCAGTCCTGGAGGAGAAATAACATGCCACTGAACCCAGTGCCCCGAAGCGGAACCCCAAGCGGAGTAACAGCTGATATTTGCCGAACCTGGTCATGGATCTCACATGACAGACTCGCACAACCTCGTTGTCTCCTCCTGGGTGGGACCTGGGCTGGATCACAGGTCACGAGGCGGGTGCTGAATTCGCCAAGAACCGCGGCTTCCCTCAGTCCTGGAGGAGAAATAACACTCCACTGAACCCAGTGGGCTGTCGCTTCTGATTGGTTGTAGTGCGCTGATAAGCGAATAGGTGCGAGCCGGGCGGGAAACACCTTTGAAAGAGTTTGACAGAGCCGGTAAGGGTGTCACTTGGGTTCCCGTGTCAATTCACTTCCGGTGCTCATCTTGACTGAGAATGAACCCCGGGTATCCAGGAGGCGGAACTCTGCCTGGGGCCGTTAGACGCTCTGGCCAATGCCCGAAACAGTGCAGAGACTGGAGCCAGGCGGGAACGGGGCCCTGTGGTCCGACCTGCACGTCACCCATCCACGAGCCCCCCCCCCCCCCACAGCTGCTCCTCAGCACCATCCAGTCCCCGACCTGACCTCACCTGGATCTGACCCCATATCTTGCTGGGGGAGCCGGGTAGCACTTTGGGCATGGTAACGCAGTTCGCCAAGTTGCTGCAGCTCTTTCCTTTTGTTGTGTTGATGCTGTGGTGCATGCATTGTGCTCCGGATACCGGGGAGGCAGCAGAGGCTTATCGGGTCAGTTTGCGCCTCCCCAAGCCTCTTATACTGGGCGCCTTTGGGGCCCCACTGCAAATAACTCGAGCTAAGCTTTAGTAAAAGACCCCTCAATTCAGTAAACAATACACAGCGATTGAAGAGCAGGAGAGATTGGGCATGCTGCCATCTGGCCTAGAGCAGATCTCTTTGTACACACGACACTGCAGCTTCTGTCCCACTGGCACCTCCAAGGGATGGAAAGTGATGTTGCTAATCAGGGTTAGAGAGGATGCAGCAATGCAGAGCCCCTGAAACTCTGACAGCCACCCCCCCCCCCCCCCCCAAAGGATGGTCCTGCCCATAGGTGGTAGGTTGACCAATTTAGATTAAACTTATGTCAAATTGCTCTGAAATTCCTGTTTTACTTGCTGTCTTTCTGCTTGTGTTCTATGTTTATAAGTTTTTTTTTTTTTAAAGGAAAGCAGCTTACTGCCAGATTTTAATTATGTGCTTACATCATCCTGTTTTCCAAACTTTGGAAGTACATTCTGGAGCTGAGTACTCACAGTCAGTCTGTCAGTGGCTTCCACAGCTGAGCACAGGCTCATAACATGCATATTTTTGGTCCCTACCTCCCACATGGTTCTCATTGTAGAGATTTTGAGGATTATAGATATAGGTGTTATATGTCTTCCTTCTCTCTTTTTGCTCACATTCTACCAAGTAAAATCAATTAATGGTAAAAACAAACACAGAATGCACGGTTACAAACATCCAGTGGAGCCCTATTGCCCCTACATAAACATTCTACACCTCATATCATTGGAATAGCATTTCACCCTAAATGGATACAGCAGAATGCTCTCTGTGCCATATTGATGCACATTCATTGGAAAAAAAGATTTTATTAGAAGTTACTGTCTCTGAAATTGTGGGGTTTTTTTCCCAGTGCTGTACACCTAACTGTTGTCTGTCTCTTTCCCTCCCAGGGGCGTAACCAGACAACAGATTTTGGGTGGGCCTAAGTAAGAAGTGGGTGGGCACCAAATGTTCTCCCCCCACCTCCACCACCAAAAAAATATCTCAGCAGGCAGGAAAATGCTTCTTTCCACCTTGGCAGTCTGCAGCAGGCATGCACTGAAAACTGAGCATGCGCAGGTGCCAGTATTGTGGAGAGTAGAATTTTGTTACTATCAGGGGAAAGTCTTCAGCTGGCAGAGCTTGGGCTCTCCACTAGCTACCGCTAAACATGTGCTACTGTTGGGTAGGCCTGAGCCCTTAGTGGGTGGGCCCTGGCCCACCCAGGCCCACCTGTGACTACGACACTGTTCTCTCCTGAGCCCAGCAGAAACCTTTTGTGGGAGGGAGTGATAACATGAGCAAGGCGGGGCATGAAACATCCACAGGCACAGCCAAGCCAGTGTAAAAGGAAAGCAAAACTATATATTTTTAAATTTTCCACAGTTTAAGTATAACACTTGATAAAACAAAGCACTTTTACCAATAAACAAACAAAAATAATCATTCAAATAAGGAATTAAACAGTGCTATACAATCCTCAATGTGGGAATGAACCAAGCATGGACAGAAGAAAATAACCCTGGAAGCTATAGGTAACATAAGGAAATCTAAAATACACAAAGAGAAATCCACACAGTGCTTGTTCTCTTCACAGGCCTGGAAATTCAGGAATAAGCATACATCATCTTAATGTTCAGTTCCAACCATCAAAACGGACTGGATCTTGACATGCTATAAATAGTCAGTGTACACTGGAGCATCAGCTGGATTTCAGTATTAAATAAACAAGAAAAGGCTAGGCTTCTGCCGGGTCACAAAGGTGTGACCAAAACCGAGCTTCTCATTTTCCCCCCCAAACCCACCTCCCCGCTCCCCCCGTTTTCTATTTCTGTTGATGGCTCTCTCATTCTCCCTGTCTCCTCAGCTCGAAATCTTGGGGTCATCTTTGACTCTTCTCTCTCCTTCTCTGCTCATATCCAGCAGACCGCCAAGACCTGTCGTTTCTTTCTTTACAACATCCGTAAAATCCGCCCCTTTCTTTCCGAGCACTCTACCAAAACCCTCATCCACACCCTTGTCACCGCTCGTTTAGACTACTGCAATCTGCTTCTTGCTGGCCTCCCACTTAGTCACCTCTCCCCTCTCCAGTCGGTTCAAAACTCTGCTGCCCGTCTCATCTTCCGCCAGGGTCGCTTTACTCATACTACCCCTCTCCTCAAGACCCTTCACTGGCTCCCTATCCGTTTTCGCATCCTGTTCAAACTTCTTCTACTAACCTATAAATGTACTCACTCTGCTGCTCCCCAGTATCTCTCCACACTCGTCCTTCCCTACACCCCTTCCCGTGCACTCCGCTCCATGGATAAATCCTACTTATCTGTTCCCTTCTCCACTACTGCCAACTCCAGACTTCGCGCCTTCTGTCTCGCTGCACCCTACGCCTGGAATAAACTTCCTGAGCCCCTACGTCTTGCCCCATCCTTGGCCACCTTTAAATCTAGACTGAAAACCCACCTCTTTAACATTGCTTTTGACTCGTAACCACTTGTAACCACTCGCCTCCACCTACCCTCCTCTCTTCCTTCCCGTTCACATTAATTGATTTGATTTGCTTACTTTATTTATTTTTTGTCTATTAGATTGTAAGCTCTTTGAGCAGGGACTGTCTTTCTTCTATGTTTGTACAGCGCTGCGTATGCCTTGTAGCGCTATAGAAATGCTAAATAGTAGTAGTAGTAGTAGTGTTGCAGTGAGAATTTTCCTACCTTGGTCAGCCTTCTGGCCTTTCACACAAGTTGTGCAGGCATACTTAGGAAGGTTTTCCTTCCTCCTCTGGGCCTCTCTGAGTTGTCTCTGCTCTGGGTTCTTATCGCCCCTAGTTGAACTATGCCTGCCTTTCCTCCTGAGCACTCTAGAGCTAGGCCTCTTATTTGACCCTGTGAGGGAGTGTGTAGTTTCCTCTACACTTCATTACAGAGGACTAGTCCCTTTGAAGCTTAACTGGTAGAGGAGAAAAAAGGGTCCTTGTGGTTCATTTCAATTGCCAGATTCAGAAAAAAAATTGGTTCAAAAATTGTTTTCTCCTTCTAAAGTTAATGAAAGTACATTCTAATGCAATACATCCAAGTGGTGTACAAATACTGGAGTCCAAATCACAATCTATCTTATATCCCTCTAAATGTTTTTTTGTATAACTCAGTAGTGCAACTCAAGCTTCAACTCATACGCTATGAGAATTAAGCACTCAGTTCGTCATCGGTCTTCTTATGAATATTTTTTTCCTTCTTGTTTTTTGTTCTTGTTTTCCCCGTTATACAAAATAATTCTAAAACTACTCATATGATATATTTAAAATGTAAACTTAGCTTTGTCGGCTCAGGAACTGTTGTGTAATCACTCATTTCGTTAGTCCATTAGGATAATCATATATCACACACACACACACACACACACACTCACACTAGTTCCCATATAGTAGATAGAGTTCAAATCCCACTTTTCTCATTGAGCTCCTTTTCACCTTGAGTAAGTTACTTTCTCCCCTACTTAACTGGTATCCATCTTCACTGCAAGCTCTTTTGGGTAGGGGCTTATCCCACCTAAGTACTTATCAACATTGCACAGCATGACGTATGTCCAGTAATGCTACAAAAATAGAGAGATATTTTTAAAATACAAAATGAAAAGTGTAACATCATAGGAGAGAAACACCAGTGGTTTTTTCTAAATTTTGATATCTCTGCTTTTCCCTGCGTTTTGAAAATCAATTCATTTTGTTTGATTAATTAAAGAATATTTTTAATTCATCTTGGTCATCCTGCAGCAGCACTGGTCTTTCTCTCCAGCTGTGTTCCAAAATGCCAAATTTTTGAGCTATTTTGAAAAGTACAGAAGTAGCTGGCAAGATCAGCTTCCTCCCTCCCCCCTTAAAATAAGTGATTTCCTAAATAATTAAGGACTGGGGGTGGTTGATTTGAAGTCACATTTTCCTGTCATCCCTTGTACATCAGAAAACAGGAACAGAATGTGTCTCTATTTTGAACACACCCAGCCATTTTCTCTTATGCTAGTGAGTCAGCACCACAGAACAGGAACCACAAACCACCACTGCTGTGGGTATAATCCCACCCTCTTATCTTGCTGAGCCCCTAATGAAGGAGATTTTACTGACTTTCAAAACTGGAACAAGGCCCAGCAGAACGTTAGAGGGAAAAAAAACAAGTTGCAGGTTTCCATATATAGAATGTTACCAAAATGATTAAATAAGTTAAAAATCAATAAATCTTATTCAGTATAGAAGCACTTCTGGTCCATAGGAGAGAGGACTTTGAGGATCTTTTACAAAGGCGCACTAGCATTTTTAGTGCTAAATGCTAAGACACCCATTATATTTCTATGAGAATCTGAGTGTTTAGCACACACCAATTTTTACTGCATGCTAAAAATGCTAGCACACTTTTGTAACAGTGGCGTAGCCAGTATAAGGCCACGGGGGCCAGGGCCCCCGTAGATCTGCCCCTGGACCCCCCTGCTGATGACCCTCTCGACCCCCCTCCCACTGCCAACCCGCCGTTGCCTACCTTTGCTGGTGGGAGACCCCAACCCCCGCCAGCCAAGCTGAGGTCCTCTTCTTCCCAATCCCACGCAAGGCTTCGTTCTAGTCTAACGTCCTGCACATTGTACGTGCAGGACGTCCGACCAAAAGCCTTGTTTCTGTGAGTCTGACATCCTGCACATACAACATGCAGGACGTTAGACTAGAATGAAGCCTTGCACGGGATTGGGAAGAAGAGGACCTCGGCTCGGCTGGCGGGGGTTGGGGTCCCCCACCAGCAAAGGTAGGCGACGGCGGGTTGGCGACGGCGAGTTGGCAGCGGGAGGGGGGTCGAGAGGGTCGTCGGCGGGGGGGGGTCAAAGTTGGTGGGGGCGGCGGCACTGGGGGGGCTAAAATGTGCCCCCTCACCTTGGGCTCTGGACCCCCTTCCTGCCGAAGTCTGGCTATGCCCCTGCAAGTTTGTAAAAGACCCCTATCTCTTCAATCTTTCAGCAATGAGGGAACCTTATGCCTGAAAGCAGAACCATAAAAAGTCTTTACCTCATCATTTTTCTTACCAGTAGCAAATGGATCACCAAATCCTTAGAGTGATTTTCAATCCCATGACAGTAAAATACTATTGGGAAAGTCATGGGCTTTATATAGCAATGAAAAAAATGTAGACTACATGATTTTCTTTCTATTTTTTTTTTATGCACAAGATTAGACTGCTCTTTTTTCTTGTCTGATATTTCCTGTTAATCTAGCTTCCTCTAGTATTTGGACTCTTGCACATTTCTAATATGTGTACTATAATATTTAAGTTTCTCTTTTGTCGTATTTTGTTGATACCACAATTTCCTTTAAAGAATGTTTTTTTTTCTCCTTTTTGTTCCATTTAGAAAAATAAAAAAGTGCAATTTGGCAGTATTCGTTATTTGAATTATCTTTGTTGGTCTTAGTCATTATGATGTTAGAAACACAGATGTCACTGAAGTCTATGGAGACGAACGATGTGCTTAGTTGGATAAAAATTCCATGTGTGATGGCAGAGGGTATATAGCACACGGCCAGGATGAGAAAACTGACTAGAAATGCTAACAGGAATCAGATGAGCTTTTCAAATACCACTTAAACAGTAGAAAATAACCAAGAAAATCTTCAAATTGCTTCAATTTGTGCTATATGAACTCCACAATATAGTCAACTTTATCTTGTAAATAATGAGGAGAAAAAAAGACCTCAGCCAAACAGAAATTGCCATTTATGTACAGCAAACAGTAATACCTTTAATCACTGGTCAAAGGACTCCACACAATCCTCTGGATTCTATATATGGCACACAGATTTGTGGGTTCAAATTTAATCGAGTAACAAGCCCTTAACTAGCAATAATTGATTGCTAACAACCAATTTTTGAAGTTAATCGACACATAAAAATTTGTGCATGCATCTGGCTGCATGCTGCTCTATAAGGCATGACACCTAACTCTACTAGCATATCATTCAAGAGGTGGTGTGGTCATGGGCGTGTCAGGAATGTACTAAAAGGTTGCATGTGTAGTTATAGAATTCGGCCTCAGCGTGCCTAACGGGTGCCCGAATTTACACCAGGATTTAAAGGGTAAGTCTGGCAGGGAATTGGCGTAAAATGTTATTGAATTCCCTTCAATGTGTTTCAAAACAACTTATGGTGTTCACAATGACACAAAAATAGAAGGAAAAGACATGGCACCACCCTTCTTGTCAATAGCTTAAGTCATACAACTGCCATTGCTTAGCAAATAAATAAATAAATAAATAAATAAATAAATAAATAAATAAAATAATAAACCTTAGCTTTATGGCTGAAATAAATCTTCTGATGCTAAGGTTTTTTTTTTAAAGCAACAGCAGTTGTGTGACCTAAGCTATTGACATGAGGGGTGACACTGGGTTTCTTTCCTTCACTTTTTGTGTCTTTGTGAACTACCATAACTTGTTATATTTCTATTACCGTCTTTTTAAATCAAACGATTCAGTCACAATCAAAAAATTACTTGCTTTAAAATACTTGGTGGTCATTAATTGTGAACTTGACAGGACTTATTAGACCAGAAAGGTCTCAATTTGAGTGAATCCCCCTAGCTCCACTGAGCAGAAGATTTCAGCATATTATCTATGACGACACCTAGATCTTTTTCTTGGGTGCTGACTCCCAAGGTGGACCCTAGCATCAGGTAACTATGATTTGGATTGTTCTTCCCAATGTGCATCACTTTGCATTTGTCCACATTAAATTTCATCTGCCATTTGGATGCCCAGTCTTCCAGTTTCCTAAGGTCTTCCTGCAATTTTTCATAGTCCACGTGTGTTTTATCAAATATGAATAGTTTTGTGTCATCTGCAAATTTAATCACCTGACTTGCTCTGATTTCAAGATCATTTATAAATACCTATGTTAAATAGCACCGGTTCCAGTACAAATCCCTGTGGCACTCCAATATTCACCTTCCTCCATTGAGAAAAATTACCATTTAAGCTAACCTCTGTTTTCTGGCCAATAACCAATTCATAATCTACAACAGAACATTGCCTCCTATCCCAAGACTCTTTAATTTTCTCAACAATCTCTCATAAGGAACTTATCAAAAGCTTTCTGACGGTGGACATGAAGAGAGAAGAAATGTCAGATGGACAGGAGACCCTTCAAAGACAGACAAAATAGAAAAGAGACACTGGGATCAAAGTAAATGGAAAAATAAATTGTTCAGAAAACAAATGTACAAAAACGTTTTTGGAAATGCATCTCTCTGATATCTTGTAATCAGGAGAATAGCCAGGCCTGTCATTTTGGGTGGACCTTCCAAAACTCCCCCTCTCCTTTGTTCTGCATTTCTCTCCCTCTCCTCAGCCCCCAAATCTGGTATTTTCCCCTCCCCCCTGCTGGCAGCTTGGCAACTCCCCCTCTCTGAACCCCCCCCCCCCTTCTTGCTTTACCTCAGCATGTTCGCTGGCAGCATCAGCAGCGATGCAAATTCATGGCCTGTGCTAGCCCCGCAGGCTTCCCACTGCCACGACCCACCAGAAAGGAAACAGAAAATGATGTCAGTAAGGGTGGGATGCACAGAGGGAAGCCTGTGGGGCCACTGCAGGCAGCAGATGTGTATTGCTGCTGCTGTTGGCAAAGGTGCTGAGGTAGAACAGGTAGGGGGGATGTTGCCGGGCTGCGGGGCAAATACTAGATCCAGGGGCAGAGAAGAGGGAGAGAAGGGAGTGAAGAGGCCACTGCTGAACTGTTTTGGGAGCTAGACAGGGTGGGCCTGTACCCACCCAGGCCTACTCATAGCTACCCCACTGCTTGCAATTCAGTTTCCATTTCTCTTGTTTGCTGTATTTGCAGAGTCTGATTTCTTGAGGTTCTAATTCAGTTTTTTTGCCTTCATATCTCTGTTACTGATGTGTGGACCCTTGTTTCATATTTGTTGAGATCTGTCTGTAATTTCTGCTTGTGATCAAGGTGTACTATTCTGCTAGCAGAGATCTGTAGCAGTCCTGTTCTTTTTCTGTTTTTGTTTTGTTTGTTTGTTTTTTCAATAGGTGGTCTATTGGAGTTCTAGGGCCTGGTTCTTCTTGAGTACTGGAAGTTAGTGCTGTTATGGTATCTGAGTGTGTTTCCGCACAAGTTGGTGCATAGTGTTTTGCAATGGAGGCATTGTGTGTTGGCCTTACTGAGTTTGTTAAAATATTATATGGGGTTTTAGAACATGTTGCAGGATCTGTTGTGTATTGAGGTGGTTGTCTTAAAGCAGACTATTGTCTGATCAGGTTTAAATTAAAAGACCCTGCCTCTCAAGGGATTTTTAAATACAGTTGAATTGTTTCCATAGATGTGCATGTGGTTTAGTGTTCGCAAGCGCTTGAAATAATTGAGTTTAAAATATGTAACATGCCATGATACAGAAATCCATTTTAAGTTTCACATGAAGACATTACTTGTCAATAAAAGCAGCCAAAAGCCCTTCCTCAGGCTGCAATCCCTTCACTACTGTACCAAATTTATACCCCAAATGCACCAGGAGAAAAATCTCACTCACTGGCCTTCAATTTCACTCTGTGGCCCGGGGTGGGGCGCAGTAAGAACAGTGGGAAATGGACCAGGCTCTCTGGGGACAAATCACAAAGACTTCAAATTCTAAATGACACAAATTTAATTGACAGAAGACTCGACACAGAGGTGAGGGGGAGGGGGCATCCATAAATGTTTGCCCAGAGCCCCATAGAAAGTTAAAGTGGCCCTGGTTATACTATACTGTATTTTTTCTACAATATTGCAAATAAAATGGTCAGAGACCGTTTTGATATGAAGAAAAATATTTTCAGTAAAGATTTCTAGTTTTGGAATACCATGTCCATTGCCTGCAATGTCTGCTTGGTAAGTATACTAAGTTTAGGGTCTTCCAGTTAAGTAATCCTTTCCCCCCCATCAGAGAATCAATGCCAGGGTTTCCCAAGGGGCTCACAGGAACAGAGATCTGGAATCCAATAAGCACTCGTGGAGGAAGTGACCTGAAATAGCTTTAACTTAAATCCTGTAATGGTTTCAGAAGCAAGTCAGAAATGCTGAGTCAAGTTTTACAGCTGAAAATTACTGAAACAAGAAAAAAGAAAGTCACTGCTGTACTGGAAAAGAGAGAAGTGCTAATTGTAAGAGGATTCCTTATCCAGCAAGGAGTGTAAATAAACTTGGCTAAAGCATCATACCATGTGGCATTTTGCTAATCACTAAAGCCTTTAGGGAGAATCTTAGGAGGAGCAGCTTACATACTGCTCTAAACATTTGTGTAAAAACATCTGTTTGTTGTGAAGCCCTTTCTTCATGCTGAAAAGTAAAAAAATATCATCCCTTTTCCTGTGTTCTTTACATTTTGAGTAAAGTGGTGTGGTAGCCTTGTTAGTCCACTTTACATTTTGAAACTCTGAAATGAGGTGGTTGACGCTGTGCCATGTCTCCACTCCCCTTCTTGAGGGTTACGCACATGTTTTTATTTTGTTGGCTAAATTTCTCAGAGATCTGACTGACCTCAGATTTGACCAATTGCCTCCCATTGTAATCTATGTCAAAAGTGTAATTCTTACCTCTTTTATACTTTAGTCAGATGACATTTAAACATGCAGATTAATGTTGCTATTTAAATTGGGGTGGAAGAAATAAGTTATAGGCCTTATTTTTCAGAGGCATTTTTCTGGATAACTGTCATTGTTATCTCTGCAAATGTGTTATCTGGCACTGGATCTGCATATCCAACAGCAGTTATCCAGAGAGCAGTGATATTCAGATCACTATCTGGAAAACTACCTGGAAAAAGGACAGAAAATTTCCATCCAGATAGCAGCACTGAATATCCATAAATAATTTAAATGCCCGGGCTGGCATTTAAAACAAGTGATGACTATGGACTTTTAAATATTGACCCATTAAAGTATAACTATGTATATTTAAGTGATGCTATATAACTTGGGGAGGGAGGGGGGAGATGTTTTGTGAAATAACGGAAAACAAGTTTATTATATGATGTGATGTTACAAATGATATCGTTCATAAATGGTTGACCTTTGTGTTTGTATCTGTACTCTCCCATCTGAATTAAGAGTTGAACATAGATGATGCTTTTTTACAATGAAACGTTGAAAGTTTTGTCTTGTATCATAAAGCAAAAACTTCCACTTGTGGAAATTACTCAGTCCTTTATGAATTATTATGCAAATTAATGACCAGGGCTTGGTCTCCTTAGCTTGGAGAAAAGATGGCTGAAAGGAGATATGATAGAGGTCTATGAAATAATGAGTGCAGTGGAAAGGTTAGATGTAAAATGTTTATTTACTCTTTCCAAAAATAGTAGGACAAGGAGGCACACAATGAAACTACAGAGTAGTAAATTTAAAATAAATTGGAGGAAATATTTCTTCACATAGAGAAGTCCCACCTCCAGTCTGGTAGCCCCTGTGCTACCTTGGAGGAGGGAGGTCTCCTAGAAGGAAAACATCACCCTGGTGAAGTAAGAAGTACTCCTGTAGCCAGGACCTGCCCACCAGGTGATGTACTATCCTCTCGCACCGAGGATATGTCTCCAAGTGCTGCCCGGGAGGGAAAGGTTAGGACAGCTGTTGTCGTTGGTGATTCGATCAATAGGCATATAGATAGCTGGGTGGCTGGTGAACATGAGGATTGCCTGGTGACTTGCCTGCCTGGTGCGAAGGTGGCGGACCTCATGCGTCACCTAGATAGGATTTTAGATATTGCTGGGGAGGAGCCGGCTGTCTTGATACGTGTGGGTACCAATGACATAGAAAAATGTGGGAAAGAGGTTCTGAAAGCCAAATTTAGGATCTTAGGTAGAAAGCTCAAATAAAGAACCTCTAGGGTAGCATTTTCTGAAATGCTACCCGTTCCATGCGCAGGGCCCAAGAGACAGGCAGAGCTCCGCAGTCTCAATGCGTGGATAAGACAATGGTGCAGGGAGGAGGGTTTTAGATTTGTTAGGAACTGGGCAACATTCTGTGGAAGGGGGAGTCTATTCCAAAAGGATGGGCTCCACTTTAACCAGGGTGGGACCAGGCTGCTGGCATTGGCATTTAAAAAAGAGATAGAGCAGCTTTTAAACTAGAAACGGGGGGGAAAGCTGACAGTTGCTAAAAAGCGCATGGTTCGGGATAAGGTATCTTTCACAGATATCACCAAAACAGGGACGATAGGGTATCCTGATAGTGAGGTTGCAAAAGAGACCATAGTAGATCAAGTGTCCTTAAATAAAAATAAAAAGCAGACAAAAGATTGCAAATTAATACTGTCAAGTACTGAGGATGATGTAAATAGGAAAAACAAACATAGTTTGAAATGTCTATATGCGAATGCCAGAAGCCTAAGAAATAAGATGGGAGAGTTAGAATATATTGCACTAAATGAAAAATTAGATATAATAGGCATCTCTGAGACCTGGTGGAAAGAGGATAACCAGTGGGACACTGTCATACCGGGGTACAAATTATACTGTAGTGATAGGGTGGATCGTATGGTGGAGGGGTAGCATTGTACAGTGGGGGAAATAAGTATTTGATCCCTTGCTGATTTTGTAAGTTTGCCCACTGACAAAGACATGAGCAGCCCATAATTGAAGGGTAGGTTATTGGTAACAGTGAGAGATAGCACATCACAAATTAAATCCGGAAAATCACATTGTGGAAAGTATATGAATTTATTTGCATTCTGCAGAGGGAAATAAGTATTTGATCCCCCACCAACCAGTAAGAGATCTGGCCCCTACAGACCAGGTAGATGCTCCAAATCAACTCGTTACCTGCATGACAGACAGCTGTCGGCAATGGTCACCTGTATGAAAGACACCTGTCCACAGACTCAGTGAATCAGTCAGACTCTAACCTCTACAAAATGGCCAAGAGCAAGGAGCTGTCTAAGGATGTCAGGGACAAGATCATACACCTGCACAAGGCTGGAATGGGCTACAAAACCATCAGTAAGACGCTGGGCGAGAAGGAGACAACTGTTGGTGCCATAGTAAGAAAATGGAAGAAGTACAAAATGACTGTCAATCGACAAAGATCTGGGGCTCCACGCAAAATCTCACCTCGTGGGGTATCCTTGATCATGAGGAAGGTTAGAAATCAGCCTACAACTACAAGGGGGGAACTTGTCAATGATCTCAAGGCAGCTGGGACCACTGTCACCACGAAAACCATTGGTAACACATTACGACATAACGGATTGCAATCCTGCAGTGCCCGCAAGGTCCCCCTGCTCCGGAAGGCACATGTGACGGCCCGTCTGAAGTTTGCCAGTGAACACCTGGATGATGCCGAGAGTGATTGGGAGAAGGTGCTGTGGTCAGATGAGACAAAAATTGAGCTCTTTGGCATGAACTCAACTCGCCGTGTTTGGAGGAAGAGAAATGCTGCCTATGACCCAAAGAACACCGTCCCCACTGTCAAGCATGGAGGTGGAAATGTTATGTTTTGGGGGTGTTTCTCTGCTAAGGGCACAGGACTACTTCACCGCATCAATGGGAGAATGGATGGGGCCATGTACCGTACAATTCTGAGTGACAACCTCCTTCCCTCCGCCAGGGCCTTAAAAATGGGTCGTGGCTGGGTTTTCCAGCACGACAATGACCCAAAACATACAGCCAAGGCAACAAAGGAGTGGCTCAGGAAGAAGCACATTAGGGTCATGGAGTGGCCTAGCCAGTCACCAGACCTTAATCCCATTGAAAACTTATGGAGGGAGCTGAAGATGCGAGTTGCCAAGCGACAGCCCAGAACTCTTAATGATTTAGAGATGATCTGCAAAGAGGAGTGGACCAAAATTCATCCTGACATGTGTGCAAACCTCATCATCAACTACAGAAGACGTCTGACCGCTGTGCTTGCCAACAAGGGTTTTGCCACCAAGTATTAGGTCTTGTTTGCCAGAGGGATTAAATACTTATTTCCCTCTGCAGAATGCAAATAAATTCATATACTTTCCACAATGTGATTTTCCGGATTTAATTTGTGATGTGCTATCTCTCACTGTTACCAATAACCTACCCTTCAATTATGGGCTGCTCATGTCTTTGTCAGTGGGCAAACTTACAAAATCAGCAAGGGATCAAATACTTATTTCCCCCACTGTATATTAAGGAGAGCCTTGAATCAAATAGATTGAAAATTCTGCAGGAAACAAAACACTTCTTGGAATCACTGTGGATTGAAATTCCATGTGTAAAGGGGAAAAGGATAAAGATAGGAGTGTACTACCGACCACCTGGCCAGGGTGAACAGACGGATGCAGAAATGTTAAAGGAAATTAGGGACGCAAACAAACTGGGCAACACAATAATAATGGGTGATTTCAACTACTCCGATATTGACTGGGTAAATGTAACATCGGGGCATGCTAGGGAGGTAAAATTCCTTGATGAAATCAAGGACAGCTGGTACAGGAGCCGATGAGAGAAGGAAAAATTCTAGACATAGTCCTTAGTGGAGCATATGATCTGGTGCGGGAGGTAATGGTGCTGGGGCAACAGTGATCATAATATGAACGGATTTGATATTAGCTTTGAAGTAAGTATACATAGGAAATCAAATACGTTAGCATTTAATTTCAAAAAAGGAGACTATGATAAAATGAGAAGAACGGTGAAAAAAAAAACTTAGAAGAGCAGCTGCGAGGGTCAAAAATTTACATCAGGCATGGATGCTGTTCAAAAACACTATTCTGGAAGCCCAGGCCAAATATATTCTGCATATTAAAAAAGGAGAACGGAAGACCAAACAACATCCGGCATGGTTAAAAAGTGAGGTAAAGGAAGTTATTAGAGATAAAAGAAAATCTTTCAGAAAATGGAAGAAGGTACCGACTGAAAATAATAAGAAACAGCATAAGGAACGTCAAGTCAAATGCAAAGCGCTGATAAGGAAGGCTAAGAGGGACTTCCAAAAAAAGATTGCGTTGGAGGCAAAACACATAGTAAAAAAATTTTTAGTTATATTAAAAGCAGGAAGCCGGCAAAAGAATCGGTTGGACCGCTAGATGACCGAGGGGTAAAGGGGCGATCAGGGAAGACAAAGCCGTAGTGGAGAGATTAAATGAATTCTTTGCTTGGGTCTTCACCAAGGAAGATTTGGGTAGGATACCGGTGCCGGAAATGGTATTCGAAGCTGACAAGTCAGAGAAACTTAATGAATTCTCTGTAAACTTGGAGGATGTAATGGGCAGTTCTACAAACTGAAGAGTAGCAAATCTCCTGGACCGGATGGTATTCATCCCAGAGTACTGACAGAACTGAAAAATGAGCTTGCGGAGCTATTGTTAGTAATATGTAATTTATCCTTAAAATCGAGTGTGGTACTGGAAGATTGGAGGGTGGTCAATGTAACGCCAATTTTTAAAAAAGGTTCCACAGGAGATCCGAGAAATTATAGACCGGTGAGTCTGACGTCGGTGCCGGGCAAAATGGTAAAGACTATTATAAAAAACAAAATTACAGAGTATATTCAAAAGCATGGATTAATGAGACAAAGTCAACATGGATTTAGTAAAGGGAAATCTTGCCTCACCAATCTACTACATTTCTTTGAAGGGGTGAACAAACATGTGGATAAAGTTGAGCCGGTTGATATTATTTATCTGGATTTTCAGAAGGCGTTTGACAAAGTACCTCATGAAAGACTCCAGAAGAAATTGGAGAGTTATGGGATAGGAGGTAGTGTTCTATTGTGGATTAAAAACTGGCTAAAAGATAGAAAACAGAGAGTAGGGAAAGGGGAAAGGGAAATGGGACTTGATATACTGCCTTTCTGAGGTTTTCGCAACTACATTCAAAGTGGTTTACATATATTCAGGTACTTATTTTGTACCAGGGGCAATGGAGGGTTAAGTGACTTACCCAGAGTCACAAGGAGCTGCAGTGGGAGTAGGGTTAAATGGTCAGTATTCTCAATGGAGAAGGGTAGTTAGTGGGGTTCCCCAGTGCTCTGTGCTGGGGCCGCTGCTTTTTAACACATTTATAAATGACCTAGAGATGAGAGTAACTAGTGAGGTAATTAAATTTGCTGATGACACAAAGTTATTCAAAGTCATTAAATCACGGAAGGATTGTGAAAAATTACAAGAGGTACTTATGAGACTCGAAGACTGGGCGTCTAAATGGCAGATGACGTTTAATGTGAGCAAGTGCAAAGTGTTGTATGTGGGAAAGAGGAACCCGAATTATAGCTACGTCATGCAAGGTTCCACGTTAGGAGTCACAGACCAAGAAAGGGATCTAGGTGTCGTTGTTGATGATACGTTGAAACTGTCTGCTCAGTGTGCTGCTGCGGCTAAGAAAGCAAATAGAATGTTAGGTATTATTAGGAATGGAATGGAAAACAAAAATGAGGATGTTATAATGCCTTTGTATCGCTCCATGGTGCAACCGCACCTCGAATATTGTGTTCAATTCTGGTCGGCGAATCTCAAAAAAGATATGGAATTAGAAAAGGTGCAGAGAAGGGCGACAAAAATGATAAACGGGATGGGATGACTTCCCTATGAGGAAAGGCTAAAGCGGCTAGGGCTCTTCAGCTTGGAGAAAAGGTGGCTGAAAGGAGATAATCCTCCCTAGACAAGTTTCCCTGGTGGCCTAGTGGCCTCCCCCCCCCCCCCCCCAACACAAGAGCACAAAGGGGCTGGAGGTCCAGTGAACAACTTTACCCCCACCTGCCCTGGTGGCCTAGTTCCCCTCAAATTACCCTTCCCCCATACCTTTAGAAGGGAGGAGGGAGTAGCACTCCCTCCTCCTGGGGCGCTGCCTTTAAAATGGTGGTGGCATGCCCGGTGCATCCTGGGCAAAAGTCCCTTATATGGTGCTGAAGCCTTGTCCAGTGCATCCCTCCTCTCTTCTAAATGTACAGGTGGGTTAGGAGGGCAATAGGCCACCAGGGCAGGTGGGGGTAGGGTTCCCCAGGGCCACCAGGACAGTTTTTGGATGTTGGGGGGAAAGGGGGCCTAAATGTCCATCGGACCTCCAGCCCCTTGTGCTCTTGTGTCAGGGGGTGGTGTCGGGGGGCTGGAGGTCCACTGGACCTCAAGCCCCCATGTCTGGGAGGTTGGGGGGAGGGAGAAGACCATATAGCCACCAGGGAAACTTGTCTGAGGGGGGGGAGTTAGGTGGGCTGGAACTCCACCAGACTTCCAGTCCCTTGCGTGCATGGGGGAGGGGGGACTTCCAGTTTGACAAGTCTGTTTTTTTTTTTTTTTTGGCAGCCCAGACCTATCAAAAAACTTCTGTGGGAGGACTGTGCCTCAGGCACATGCCCAGGCACAATCCTCCCGCAGGAGTACCCCCATGATCAGAACTAATAGTTAGCACAAGATAAAATCTGGGCTACCTGCTTAGTGTACATCAGTAAAAGGGCCCCAAAAAATCTTTAAAAAAAATATGGAACCAAAATATAAATCATATTACCACACAGCCAACCATCAAACTGTGAAAATTGCCTCTTTCACAATATTTCACCCCAAGCCATCCAACAGCAGGATCATAATACAAACTGTATAAAAATGCCTCAACCCTGTATCTGAAGGTTGACTGGACCTTTCCCTGTTGCTGATTTTTAGAAACGGTGATCCTCAAGTATATCTGGTTAATACTTCTTGTTTAGTTTTCCTTTATAGATTTCTATTTCTAAGCCTTCAGAAATGTGTACATGTGTTTTTAACACTCAGCTATATTTCTATGCTTGACCACATCCTACCACAAACAAATTCCACAGCTTAATTCTGCACTGACTGAGAGAATATTTTTTTAAAAATCTGCAACCAGTTAGTTTTATGGATTGTCCCCTAGTTCTAGTACAATTTGAAAGGATAAATCACTCTTCTCTCTCACTTTGTCTCACACCACTTGTAATTATATAAATGTCCTCCTTCCAATGAAATTCCTCCAGCAGAGGGAGGAGTTTGCTATTTGGGTTTTAGATTTCACTACTTCCTTGTTACAAATCAATGCTCAGAGTGAGTTAAAAGTTATTTCCCTACCTAACAGGATTTACAATCTTAGCTGTACCTGAGGCAGCAGAGGGTGAAGTGACTTACCCAGGGTCACAAGGAGTGTTGAGGCATGACTGGATGGACCATACAGGACTTTATCTGCCATCATCTACTATGATACTACAGTGTGGTACATTTGGTAAAAGCAGGGGACATGGCAAATATCTCCCTTGCATGTACTGCACATACCAGGCATGTAACGTGGGGTATCGTACCAATGCAACCCAACCCCAAACTGAAACCACTCAAATCTGATTCCCCCCCCCCCCCCCCCCCCCAGCAATGCAAAACTCCCTCCATATTATGAGGCACCATAAAAACCTACCAAAAACACACTTACAACCTCTGTGGCAAATTTGTCATAGCATACTAGTACTAACATCCAGGACTCCCACAGATACAACCCTACCCCTAAAAAGACCACAGTGCAAATATAAGGGGCTGTAAAACAACAACAGATCTCCTACTGGGAAATCAGAACAAGATGGACTCACTAGTCAGGAAACTACACATGAGCAAAAGTCTTTCCCACCTGATATTCTAAAGCATTTAACTGGCCAGGATTGGTATTTTAAGAACATAGCCAAACTGGGTCAGATCAGTGCTCCATCTAACCCAGTATCTTGCTTCCAACAGTGGCCAATCCAGGTCACAAGTACCTGGCAGAAACCCAATAGTAGCAACATTCCATGTAGAACCCCAAAGAATAGCAAGATTCTGGAATGCTAAAGAGTAACAAGATTCCAAGCAGAATCTCAAAGAGTAGCAACATTCCATGCTACCAATCCCAGGGCAAGCAGTGGCTTCCCCCATGTCCATCTCAATAACAGACTATAGACCTTTCCTCCTGGAACTTGTGCAAACCTTTTTTAAACCCAAATACGCTAACTGCTGTTACCACATCCTCCAGCAAAGAATTCCAAAACTTAACTATTCATTGAGTGAAAAAATATGGCCTCCTATTTGTTTTTAAAATATTTCCATGTAATTTCATTGAGTGTCCCCTGGTCTTTGTACTTTTGAAAGAGTGAAAACTCGATTCATTTCTGCTCGTTTTACGCCACTCAGGAGTCTGTAGACCTCAATCATCTCTCCCCTCAGCCGTCTCTTTTCCAAGCTGAAGAGCCCTAACCTCTTTAGCCTTTCCTCATATACATCCAAGACTTCCAGTTAAGTTTTAGCCAGACATCTTAGGGAGCTGGGAAATGAATGAAAATTGTCCACAAAGTCTATATTCTATATATAACACCTAAAGGATCCACTATTAGTGCTATTCTATAAAACTCACCTAACATTAGGTATGGTTTATATGTAATGGACATTCTGTGACTAAATTTAGGTGCAAGCATTTACACCAGTTAAAACCTGGTGTAAATGCACACGTCTTATTTAGGCGTGAATTGGGCATATTCTGTAACAGTGCAGGTAAATTTTTAGAATGCCCGTGACCACGCCCCTTTTGAGATCTGCACGGTCCAATTTATAGTAACACTAGTAAAAAAGGCCCGTTTCTGACACAAATGAAACAGGCGCTAGCAAGGTTTTCCTCAGAGTGTGTATGTTTGGGAGAGTGTATGTGAGAGTGACTGTGTGAGAGACATAGTGAAAGTGTGAGTGTGTGTGTGTGAGAGAGAGAGTGAGTCTGGGTGTGGGTGTGTTTGTGAGAGAGTGTGTGTGTGAGAATGAGAGTGTGTGTGTGAGAATGAGAGTGTGTGCAAGTGTGTATGTGAGACACAGTGTGAGAGAGAGTGTGTGTGTGTGTGTGTGTGTGTGTGCGAGAGACAGAGTGTGTGTGAGACACAGATTCTCTGTGAGGGTGAGTATATGAGACCAAGCGAGTGTGTGAGTGACTGTGTGGCACATAGAGAGTGAATGTGATACAGTGTGAGACAGAGTGTGTGAGAATGAGAGTCAGAAAGACATTGTATATGAGAGAGAGAGTGTGAGCCCCGCCCTCCCAATTCATGCCCATCCATGCTCCTCTGTCACCTGCCCCCTCCATTCATCCCTATCCAGCAATTCCCCTCTCTCCCTGAGCCCTGCCCTGCAATCCATATCCATCCATGCCCATCCGTCCCCTCCATTCATCCCTATCCAGCAATTCCCCTCTCTCCCTGAGCCCTGCCCTCCCAATCCATGCCCATCCATGCTCCTCTGTCCCCTGCCCCCTCCATTCATCCCTTTCCAGCAATTCCCCTCTCTCCCTGAGCCCTGCCCTCCCAATCCATGCCCATCCATGCTCCTCTGTCCCCTGCCCCCTCCATTCATCCTTTTCCAGCAATTCCCCTCTCTCCCTTCCATGACCCCCCCTCGCATCCATGCTCCTCTCTCTCCCATGTCCCAGCCTGGGCCGCCCTCTTCTCCCCCCCCCTTCGCATCCATGCCCCCCCCTTCGCATCCATGCTGTCGTTTCTCCCCTGCCCTCCCGCTCCCATTGTTCAACTTTACTGCCCACCCTCTTCTCTCCCCCCAACATCCCTTTTCTTTTTTTTTTCTTTTTAAATTTACCTCCGTGGCGGTTCCGGCAGCGCAGCGTCAGGGAAGGAGGCGGCGCTCCCGACATCTAGCCTTCCCTTCGCTGTGTTCCGCCTTCTTCTGACGTCATCCTTGACGTCAGAAGAAGGCGGAACACAGCGAAGGGAAGGCTAGAGACGTTGGGAGCGCCGCCTCCTTCCCTGATGCTGCGCTGCCGGAACCGCCACCACGGAGGTAAATCTAATATAATAAAACGCACCTTGCGTGGGTGTGATCTGTTTTTTTTTTTTCCGCCCTCAACGTCATGATGTTTGACGCGAGGGCGGGGCAGAGACGGCTGGCTGGCTTCACACCATGAATCCACGAACCCTTCAGGGAGTGTTTGAGTGACTTCAGAACGTTGTCTTCAGAACGTTCACGGTGCGTTTTATTATATTAGATAGTAGGTGACAGCAGAAAAAGACCCGTACGGTCCGTCCAGTCTGCCCAACAAGATAAACTCATATGTGCTACTTCATATGTAAATCTGACCTTGATTTGTATCTGCCATTTTCAGGGCACAGAGCGTAGAAGTCTGCCCAGTACTAGCCCCGCCTCCCAACCACCAGTGCTGCCACCCAATCTCCGCTAAGCTTCTGAGGATCCATTCCTTCTGAGCAGGATTCCTTTATGTTTATCCCACGCATTTTTGAATTCCGTTACCGTTTTCATCTCCACCACCTCCCGCGGGAGGGCATTCCAAGTATCCACCACTCTCTCCGTGAAAAAATACTTCCTGACATTTTTCTTGAGTCTGCCCCCCTTCAACCTCATTTCATGTCCTCTAGTTCTACCGCCTTCCCGTCTCCAGAACAGGTTTGTTTGTGGATTAATATCTTTCAAATATTTGAACATCTGTATCATATCACCCCTGTCTCTCCTTTCCTCCAGGGTATACATGTTCAGGTCGACAAGTCTCTCCTCATATGTTTTGTAACGCAAATCACATACCATTTTTGAAGCTTTTCTTTGCACCGCTTCAATTCTTTTTACATCCTTAGCAAGATACGGCCTCCAAAACTGAACACAGTACTCCAGGTGGGGCCCCACCAATGACTGGTACAGGGGCATCATCCGCTATTCTCCAATCGTTGTGTCACATTATAGAACACGCTTAGCGAGCTGTGCGTGTGAATCCTAATCAATGCCAATTAGTACAGATAATTGCTTGTTAATATCAAATTATCAGCACTGATTGACTTGTTAACCAATTAAGCTCTGCGCACAGAGTGGCTACACATGCTGATTTGCATGTCATTCTTTAAGGAGCCATTTAAATTTAGCAGCAGGAACGTGTGTAAATGCTGGTATCCAGGTCATGTACACTCATATGTTGACACAGGTGCATGTAAATGACCCTTGTCCAGCTATGCGTTATTCTGTACATACACACCAATATTCAACGGTGCGCAGTTTGCAGGTGTGCATTCGCATGAGTGGAGTTTGGGCAGAGAATGGGTGGGCTGCACATTTATATACACATTCTTTAACAATCTAGGTACAAACATTTACACCAGATCTGTGGTTGGTGTACGTGATTACACCTTAAATAGAGGTGTATTTTTGATGCGTTATGCTAATATTCTATAAATAAAATTAGGTGCCTAGTTTTCCTTATAGAACATTCTCCAAATAGGTGCCCCCCTCCCCATAGAATTACCCTCACAGTGGTTAAAAATAAAAGACAACAGCCTGTCTCCATCCCAGTTCTTGCTCTCTTTCTCTCTCTGCCTGTCTTTCTCATAATTCTCATGCCCTTTCTCCCTGTATCTCTTGAACAACTCTCAGGAGCTGATGCTCAAAATCACTGTTAAAAAAACACGTGCATTTAGATTTGCAGTTGAAGTTACCGATTTCACAATAGAAAGCGATGTTCAAAGGAAAACACATGCAAAAGAGCTGCACGCAATTTCCAATGAGCTGCTCGGTAGGGAAAGTGCCTAGCACATGAACAGAACAGTCACACGCTAAGTGTCATGCTATATGCATGCCCAAGAAAAAGACAGTAGCAACTGTATCATAGCCATGCGTCCTAGGCGTGCATCATTCACATCCACCAGTAAAGCACCATAGGGTTCCACGACAATTTTCACGCCCCAAGGGGTTTACTGTTTATATGTGTACGTATGAAAGCTTTTTTTGTTACATGACAACTTTTTCACAGTGCTGTTACAAGCGGGACACACACACACGTAATATTTAACACATACTGCAAATACTATTAAAATATGACAGTAGACTGTTCTGCCGAGAAGTCGCTGTCATACTACAACAGATCCAGACCTCCCAGAAAATTTTGCACGTTAAAAGTAGGCGCTCCTTTCTGTGCATCACTCGGAATGCTCATTTTAATACTAATCAGTGCGTTATAATACATTTGCATAGACTATCGTTGGCTGCTACTACAAACGGTATGATCGCCACAGAACCCATTTGTGCATTGCTCACTGAATAACGTGAATGCTAAACTGGCTAGAACCAGTCTAAGTCATACATTGCTAGCACCGTAAGCTTTGTGCAATGGACCCTCAGTCTTTCACTGTCTCTCTCAATACTTTCACATTCTTTCAGGCATGGGAATCTCCTGGAATTTTCTGCCTCCCCTCCCCCACACCTCTCTTCATGATCTGCTCCGAGATAGACTGGCATATGGGATTTAGAAATGGCATATCTGCCTAAATTGGCCCCAGAGCCAATCTTCCACCCTACAGTATCCAAGTTGTTGAAAACGAGGGCAGTCCTGTAGAGAGCAGTCTTTGCTGTTAACTCAGGGCCGGCTGGGGCTATGACTGATGCCTCCTTATTGAAGTCCAGCTCCCCTGGTTCAGTGCAGCTGCAAGCAACAGCAGAGCGAACTGCCAGACTCTGCCACACCCTGTTCTGCATTAAGCTACTCCTGTGGCTGTATATTCATGGAGGAAAGAGAAATTAGCCTTTAAATATAAAGACAAACCTTTTTAGTAGGCACATGTCAAACTAATGGTTCTGTGAAGTGATTTCTTTGGAGTATGAACATAATGCAGTATATTAAATTGAAATAATAAATACGTCTAAATGTTTGCATTCCTAATCCATTTATGATAGGACACTGGAGTCTCTGGTTGCAGTACCTTATTTGACTATACAACAAACGCCTTAAAATATTGTTTTGTCAAAAGTACCTTATTTGAGCAACATAAGTACTACACAGAGTATTCTCCCTCATATTCATGGAAGCATGGTATATTGTTATGTATATTTAATATGAGTATTATTTGTATTCTATTGCGTTATCTGTGTATAGTTAGCACTGTGTATAAGGTCTGTTTTTCCTATAGTTTGCAGTATCCTGTGATTGACTCCTTGTGAGCTTTCCCTATTGGCTGTTAGCTTTCAGTTAGGGCCAGCCCTCCCTCTCTGCCCCTGCGGGCTGTGTGAGAGAGCCCAGTCTTCCTATCATGCCTTTGTGATCAGCAGCTGTTCTAGGGGCCGATCCCTTCCTTAATCTACTGTAATTCTATCAAGATTTTTCACCATTTCCCCAAGTCATTCCCCATTTATTTTCCCTGAGTTTCTCCCCCCCTTATTCTGCTTTGAATGTTACAGCTTTTCCTCTCAGCTGGGCTGAGGTTCTGGCCAGCTCCTAGCTTCTGAGGTGGCTAGATACAGACTTTGGGCCCTGTTTACTAAGCAGCGTTATAGGCGCGTTAACATTTTTAATGCACATTAACTATGTAGGTGCCTACAATAACGCTATAGGTGCCTACATGGTTAGCATGCGCACTAAGTGTAGGCACGCTAAAAAAAACTAACATACGTTAGTAAACATGGGCCTTTATGTGCAGAAGGCCACAATTCTTTTCAAGCAATTGGACTGTAAGTTGGGTTTTCTTTGTTTATTCTGAATACTACAATAAAGAAGATTTGCTTAAAAATTGAGAATCTACTGGTAAAGCTGGATGGTTTATGCTGGCTGTTTATTTTATTTATTTATTGCATTTGTATTCCACATTTTCCCACCTCTTTGCAGGCTCAATGTGGCTTACAATACATCATGAGTAGTAGAAAATATATAAGAATAAGATATATAAAAAATATATATAAGAATAAGAAAGTTAGTTACACTATACTTTGCCTAGAACAGTACACGGAGATTCTAGAGTATACTAGCTTTTGAGACTAGACGTCTCTTCAGAGGGCAGAAATAGACAATCCCAGGATAGAGAAGACTCTTAGTTACTAGAGTTTTTGTTTAATGTTATTTTTTTCATTCAAAAGTACAGTGTTGTTTAATAACACTATATTCCACATATGATGCATCTTAGCACCCAGTGGTTTAAAAAAAAAGTTGTAGCTATACTAAATTGTTACTTTCAGCAAAAACTAGATTCCTTTTAAACCGCTAATCATTAGCTCTGTCCACACCACAGACCCTTTGAAAAATGGTTGCATGAAGATGGAGCTCTTTCCACAGAAGTGTATATTTGTTACAGCATTGAGGTGCTAAGTTTGAAGTGGTTGGATAGTCCTCATTTAGAGGTTCATTTTCAAAACACAGAGATTTACAAAGTTACACAGGTTACTATGTAACTTTTTAAGTCTATGTGCTTTGAAAATGAGCACCTTAACATCCTTCACTAAATAAACTTGAGATCAGGCCACAGAAACTAGTTCAAATTGGTTTTCCTTCTCAGTTTTAGGATATATGTAAAACTAGTTTGAAACTGATTTAAAATGTATTCCGGAGAAAGGACAGGATTGTACTTGTCAAGAAAGTTAATTAGGCCCTGATATACTAAAATGCAAATAGGATCACAGATACAACAGTGTGCACTAAAATGTCAACAATTTGTATTATTTTCCACAAATTTCAAATGGCAAATTTTCATGTTTGCAAAAATAGCCCATGTCGATTTGGCATTTAGCATTCACTGTTCTCCTGCAGGCAATTCCATTTACAAATTGTATGCAAAAGAAGAAAGCAAATTAGCTTAAATACAATTGTCTGCAAAAGTTTAGACACCCCTAGTCACACTATAGGGCTCCTTTTTGAAAGAGAGAAACATCTCAAAAGTGGAATAAAGCAGCATTTGGATGTTTTGCATGCAAAATATTCAAATCGCTATTTTTGAAACCTATTTTGCAGACGTTTATCTATGCATTTATTTTGCAGTGCATCCAAATCACAAGAGGGCATGCTGGGGGTGGGATTAGGGTATTCCTAACACTTGGACAATTTTATGTCATAATGGAAGAAAACCAAAACATCCAGGACTAAAACTAACACGTTTCAAGCTAGATCTGTTTTAATAACGACTAAGCCACAAATAAGTGCCCTAAATAACCAGATGACCCCCTTACTCCCCCAGTAGTCACTGACCCCCTACCACCCCCCCCAAAAAAAAAAAAAAGATGTGAAAGAAACAGTACATACCAAACTCTATGCAGGGGTGGCCCAATGCAATCTGCTGCCCGAGACAGGGATTGGATGCTGCCCATGCCTCTGTGCCCGGTCTAGCATCCCCCCCTTCCTAACCTTCTTCCTCACGTTTACCTTATATTTTTCCAAAAGGTGGCAGCAATTCCCATACACTGCCCTACTGCAGTGCCGCCAGCACCATCCTCTTTGCTACTGCGTCCCACCTCTGAGGAAACAGGAAGTTATGTCAAGAGGAGGGCTGCAGTGAGAGAAGAGGCCAGTGCCAGCAGCAGGGCAGCCTATGGGAATCGCTGCCGCTGACACTGACTCTGCACTGTCGCCTTTTGGAAAAGAAACAAATAAGGTAAAGAGTGGAGGAGAGAAGGAGAGAGTGCTGCTTCTGGAGTGTGCTGCCTGGGGCCCCCGCCTCAGGTGACCTAATGGTAGGGCTACCACAGGCTGTATGACAACTTCAGATATTATAGCCAGTCCTATTACCAGCAAGGTTGTCCCTGGAGTAGCCTAGTGCACCCTGGAGAAGGGGACCCAAGCCCATAATCCACTCTAACTGTTACACTTGTGGTGGAATGTGTCAGCCACCAAAAACCTAATGTACCCACATATAGATGGCACCTTCAGGCATAAGGGCTGTTATGGTGTACAGTAGGTTTTTGGTGGGCTTACTATACAACATAAGGGAGCAACAGTGAGATATGTACCTGAGAGGTGACATCCACTGCAGTGCCCCCAAGGGTACCCCACTTCTCTGCTGGGTTGTCTGTGTGGCCAGTCTACTAAGAATGCTGGCTCGTCCTCCAGCCCAATGGCTTGATTTTGTGCATTTTTCACTTGGACATTTTTTTTTTACTAAAATGGACCAAAAAGATAAATACAAAGTATGCAAGAAGTTCTAACAAGTGACCATTTAAAAAAAAAAAAAAGACAGACTTTTTGATATTCCAAAAATCACTATATTCACTATTCGGATTCTGGACATTATGAGCAAAACGTCCAAAGTCGGACTTAGACGTCATATTGAAAAATGCCCCTCCACATGTTTCAATGACTCTTTAAGTTACTCTTGAACCTGGAAGACATACTGAGCCAAATTCACAAGTTAAAGAGTGATAAAATCACCTGGACCAGATGGTATACACCTCCCTGGGTACTGAAAGAACTCAAACATGTAATTGCTGATTCTGCTGTTAGGTGCCCTTTTACAAAGGCATGCTGAAAAATGGCCTGCAGTAGTGTAGACATGTGTTTTGGGCGCGCGCAGGATCATTTTTCAGCACACCTGTAAAAAATGCCTTTTTAAAATTTTTATCGAAAATGGACGTGTGGCAAAATGAAAATTGCCGCACGTCCATTTTGGGTCTGAGATCTTACCACCAGCCATTGGCCTAGCAGTAAAGTCTCACACGGTACCCAGGCAGTAATGACCTACATGCGACAAATGCCATTTGGCGCATGTCCGATACATGTGTCTGAAAATAAAAATGATTTTTCAGACATGCATATCAGACACATGCCAAAAATGAAATTACCGCAAGACCCCCCGCGATAGCTCCATTTTGGCGCACGCCGGGCACGCCTAGATGCTTATGCGGCTTAGTAAAAGGGCCCCTAAACTTGGCATGTACTGCAACACTGGAGAAATAAAAATAAAAATAAATTTCCTTTTCTATTGAACATTATACAAAGAAACCTGCTATGCACATTTCCCAAAGCTAACATATTCCATTTAAAATATGCATAATAAGATGCTTTTTTTCTACATTTGTTGTCTGTACATCTTGGGCCCAATATTCAAAGGATTTATGTTCCTAACTTAGGGGCTGTATTACTAAGCCATGTAGGCGACTACATGCATCAATTTTGAACTACCGTCCGGCTATCGCGTAGCCTGGGTGGTAATTTCATTTTTTACGTGTGAACACTAAGCACACCAGACATTTTCTGGCATGCGGTGCTAGCCAGGCAGTAATCAGCATCGTACGCGCGTAGACCATTGCCACCCGGTTAACACATGAGATCTTACCGCTAGGTCAATGGGTGACGGTAAGGTCTCAGGCCCAAAATGGATAAGTGCCAATTTTTATTTTGCTGCACAAACCATTTTTGACCCAAAAAAGGGCCCTTTTTGCAGGTGCGCTGAAAAATGGACCTGCGTGTGTCCAATACATGTGTCTATACCAGTGCAGGCCATTTTTCAGTGCATCTTAGTAAAAGGACCCCTTACACCTCCCCCATTTACAAAGCCGTGCTAGCAGTTTGCCTGTGCAAGTGAATGGGCTGTGTCAGCATTGCCGCATGGCTTTGTAAAAGGAGGAGGCTAGAGAGTTATGCTCATAAATTGACCTCTTTGAAAATTTGCTAGGGCTGAATGCATACGTTTTTACTCAAAATTTCTCTAAGGGCTAGATTCTGTAAAGGACACCACAAAAATTGATGCTGAAAAAAAATACGTCCAGGAGTATTCTATAAATTATGCCTAACTTTAGGCATGGTTTATAGAATACACCTATGGCCCGTCCACACGATTAAATCTAGTTGCAGGAATTTACACCAAGTAAAACTTAGTGTAAATGCCAGCAACTAAGTTAGGCACGGAACAGGTGTATTATATAACAGCGTCTGTAAATTCTAATTAAAGCCAATTAGTGTCAATAATTGCCTGTTAATTGACAGTAATTGGCACTGATTGGCTTGTTAAGATAATTAAGTTGCACGCATAATACAGAATATAAACTGAATTGTGCACACAACTCAAGTCACACTATATAGAATCTGGGGGTAAACTCTTAAATTTAGGAGCATAAAAAGTGGGTGATAATAGGGACAGATATAGGGCAGGGAAAAGAAGTTAGGAGTTTAGCACTGAATTTCAGCACTAGGCTCATAAATCCAGACAAACAAAAATGGCAGGCTTAAATTTATAAGCATAAGCTCCTAATTTTAGATAAATTTTTTGCTAAAAATAGGGCACAAATTTAAGAGCCTCTTTTAGGAGTGCAAATTGTTCAATTATGTTGGTTTCAGTTTCTCTTTTTTTGCTTTTCTGTCTGTCTTCTGCTAATGCTCCTTCAAGAGGCTACATAAGTACATAAATATTGCCATACTGGGAAAGATCAAACATCCATCAAGCCCAGCATCCTGTTTCCAACAGTGGCCAATCCAGGTCACAAATACCTGGCAAGATCCAAAAAAAGTACAAAACATTTTATACTGCTTATCCCAGAAATAGTGGATTTTTCCCAAGTCCATTTAATAATGGTCTATGGACTTTTCCTTTAGGAAGCCGTCCAAACCTTTTTTATACTCTGCTAAGCTAATCACCTTTACCACATTCTCTGGCAACGAATTCCAGAGTTTAATTACACGTTGAGTGAAGAAAAACATTTTCTCCGATTCATTTTAAATTTACTACATTGTAACTTCATCGCATGCCCCCTGGTCCTAGTATTTTTGGAAAGCGTAGACAGAAGCTTCACATCTACCCATTCAACTCCACTCATTATTTTATAGACCTCTATCATATCTCCCCTCAGCCACCTTTTCTCCAAGGTGAAGAGCTCTAGCCACTTTACCCTTTTCTCATAGGGAAGTCGTCCCAATCCCTTTATCATTTTCGTCGCCCTTCTCTGCACCTTTTCTAATTCCACTATATCTTTTTTGAGATGCGGCGACCAGAATTGAACACCATATTTGAGGTGCGGTCGCACCATGGAGCAATACAAAGGTATTATAGCATCCTCATTTTTGTTTTCCTGTCCTTTCCTAATAATACCTAACATTCTATTTGCTTTCTTTGCCGCAGCAGCACACTGAACAGAAGGTTTCACCGTATCATCAACGACGACACCTAGATCCCTTTCTTGGTCTGTGTCTCCTAATATGGAACCCTGCATGACGTAGCTATAATTCGGGTTCCTCTTTCCCACATGCTGCCGTCCATTTGTCTTTTCTCCTCTGATTACACCTCCTGATTAAATGATAATCTGCCCATCAACAATATACATTTTATTATAGAGCATACATATCCCTGAAAAGAACATTTTGGATAAAAATCGCACCTAGCAGTAAATATGCTAAATGTTCTGAGATGGCCAAAGAAATCATACTGTAGCAAAAGGACTTTTTTCTTGCAAAAATGTCCAAGTTGTTTTTTCCAACACCCTGATTTTAGATGTTTTGCTCTACAGTTCGTCCAAATTTATGGGGGCATGTTTTGGGCAGGATATGGGTGGCACCAAAAGATAAGATGTTTTTTTCTGCAGTAATGGAAAAAAAATGAAAATGTCTAGGGCCAAAATTAAGACATTTTAGGCTAGACCTGTTTCAATCATGACTAGTGATCAAAAAGTGCCCTAAATGGCCAAATGACCACTGGAGGGATTACGGCATAACCCCCTTACTCCTCCAGTGGTCTCTGCCCCCTCCCACCCCCTGAAAGAAACAGGCTCTATGACAGTTTCAGATGTTATGGCCATTCCTATTACAGCAGCAAACAGTTCCCAGGAGTAGCCTAGCGGTCAGTACAGTGGACTGTAGAGAAGGGGACCCATACCCATATCTCACGCTAACTGGTACACTTGTAGCGGAACATGTGAGCCCTCTGAAAAACATTAAATACCTACTATACCCAACATATAGGTGGCACCTACAGGCAAAAGGCAGTTGTAATGGCATATAGTTGAGTACAGTAGATTTTTGGTGGGTTTTGGAGGGCTCACCAGTGGCGTAGCGAGGGCAGCTGACACCCAGGGCGGGTTGCCGATGCGCACCCCCCCCCCCCCCGGGTTCAGCACGACGCACCCTCCCCCCTCCGAAGCGCACCCTCCCCCTCCGGAATGCATCCCCCCCTCTGGAATGCACCCCCCTTCTGGAGCGCGTACTTACTTCGAAAGCGGGACGAGAGGGCCAAACCGCCCCGAGTGCATGTCGCTGGGAGCTGCATCAGCTCCGCTGGTTCCCTGCTCTCTCTGCCCCGGAACAGGAAGTAACCTGTTCCGGGGCAGAGAGAGCAGGGAAGCAGCAAAGCCAACACCCCCCAGCGGCATGCACCTGGGGCGGACCGCCCCCCACCCCCCTTCCTACACCAGTGGGGCTCACCATACAATATAAGGGGGGGTAACAGTGAGATGTGTACCTGGTATCTTTTATGTGAACCCTACTGAGTGTTACCTATGGTGTCCCACTGCTCTACTGGGATGTCTGTGTGGCCAGTCTACTAACATTGCTGGCTTCTCCCAATGGATTCATTTTGTGTGTTTTTCACTTGGAAGGGGGTTTTTTTTTCGAAAATGATCCAAAAAGACAGATGCGCTGAGCTCAAAAACATCTAGCAAAATGGGCATTTCAAAACAAAAAAGTTGGATTTTTTCTGGTTTGAAAATGGCCATGTTCACTACTGGATTTTTGAAAGATTTTTCTCGGACTTGGATAAGAGTACACCAAGTCTGGAGTTTTCATCTGGAAGGGTAGGAGGGAAGGGGAGCAGATTTGGAGAGGGGTGAAAATAGAATATAAAAATGAAAAACTGCAATAATATACATTTTTTTTATTTGTTATGCTTTGGTTACAAAATTTATTTTAAAAAAACACATTAAACCAGCCACGTTTATTATTTTCTTATTTTGAATTTGTTAGCTAGACCTAGGGATCATGCAGCGATTCCTCATTTTCTTCATTGTTTGCCTATAACAGAACGGGTTTAATTTAAGACCTCAGTTTTGGCCTTTAGGTCATTTTATAATGTGGTCCCACTTTATATATTTGAGGGATTGGAGTGGTATTACCAAGCTATGTATCTCATTCTCAAGAGGAGGGGCTTTTGGTTCTCTCCTCTATGTTGGTTATGAGGTCAGTAAAAGCTAGTACATGGGCCTTTTCTTGATGCATCCCAGCTCTATAGAATAAAAGCAGGCCTTGAAAACCTCTCTGTTCCCAGTACACTGTAGAAAGTGGGTAAACTGATGGGTTATAGATTCCGTGTTGTTCCCCGACAGAGGTAGCTTGATGTTTGTGTAAAATAAACGTTACTTATTTTATTATTTTATGATTATTTTTAGTTATATTTTCTAAATTGTTTAATGACTGTTCTTATGTAATTCACAATGAGCTTGTGGGGAGGATAGACTAAAAAATAAAATCAATGAAATCAAATGAATCTGTAAAAAAAAAAAATTATAAATAAAAACTATGCATTAAGATTTGCATTAAAACTGTGCACCAGTATGTAAAGACTGTGTCATTTCTATTCACTTAGGGATTCATTGAAAACACAATTTGACCAGGAGTGTTTATTTCCATGTCCAAGTACAACAGTGTATGTTCTAATTATTTACATGTGCATTTTAGCATCTGATTATGCTTTTTTAAGCCTGTAAACTACCCAGCTTGTTATCCTAAAACTTTCCCAATCCATGCCTCCTGCTGTATTGCAACTGCCTGTTTATTGTGTTTGTTAATTACTTAAATGTGTGTTTTTGCAACTTCCTGTTGTTTATTAATCTGTGCAGGCAGACCAAAGAGTAGGGTAGGTGGGCTCTTCCACAAAACACAAGGGCGAAAGGATGATTCTTGTGTATTATTTATTGGAAAACACCAAAAGACTGTTTTGTGGAAGTGCCCACCTACCCTACTCTTTGGTCTGTGTGTACTACGATCATAGGGATAGAGCATTCCTCCACTTTTTGTGGCTGACTCTCCTTATTAGTCTACTACTACTACTACTATTTAGCATTTCTATAGCGCTACAAGGCATACGCAGTGCTGCACAAACATAGAAGAAAGACAGTCCCTGCTCAAAGAGCTTACAATCTAATAGACAAAAAATAAATAAAGTAAGCAAATCAAATCAATTAATGTGAACGGGAAGGAAGAGAGGAGGGTAGGTGGAGGCGAGTGGTTACAAGTGGTTACGAGTCAAAAGCAATGTTAAAGAGGTGGGCTTTCAGTCTAGATTTAAAGGTGGCCAAGGATGGGGCAAGACGTAGGGGCTCAGGAAGTTTATTCCAGGCGTAGGGTGCAGCGAGACAGAAGGCGCGAAGTCTGGAGTTGGCAGTAGTGGAGAAGGGAACAGATAAGAAGGATTTATCCATGGAGCGGAGTGCACGGGAAGGGGTGTAGGGAAGGACGAGTGTGGAGAGATACTGGGGAGCAGCAGAGTGAATACATTTATAGGTTAGTAGAAGAAGTTTGAACAGGATGCGAAAACGGATAGGGAGCCAGTGAAGGGTCTTGAGGAGAGGGGTAGTATGAGTAAAGCGACCCTGGCGGAAGATGAGACGGGCAGCAGAGTTTTGAACCGACTGGAGAGGGGAGAGGTGACTAAGTGGGAGGCCAGCAAGAAGCAGATTGCAGTAGTCTAAACGAGAGGTGACAAGGGTGTGGATGAGGGTTTTGCTAGAGTGCTCGGAAAGAAAGGGGCGGATTTTACGGATGTTGTAAAGAAAGAAACGACAGGTCTTGGCGGTCTGCTGGATATGAGCAGAGAAGGAGAGAGAAGAGTCAAAGATGACCCCAAGGTTTCGAGCTGAGGAGACAGGGAGAATGAGAGAGCCATCAACAGAAATAGAAAACGGGGGGAGCGGGGAGGTGGGTTTGGGGGGGAAAATGAGAAGCTCGGTTTTGGTCATATTTAATGTCAGGTGGCGTTGAGACATCCAGGCAGCAATGTCAGACAAGCACGCTGAAACTTTGGTTTGGATGCAAGGTGAGATATCAGGGGTAGAAAGGTAGATTTGGGAGTCATCAGCATAGAGATGGTAGGAAAAGCCATGGGATGAGATTAATGAACCAAGGGAAAAAGTGTAGATAGAAAAGAGGAGGGGACCAAGAACAGAACCCTGAGGTACGCCGACAGGCAGAGGGATAGAAGTAGAGGAGGATCCACCATCTTCTGCTTCTTGAGCTCCTGAAAGGAAGTTAAGGTGGTTCTTTACTAAACTAAACTATTTTGTTGAGCTCTTTATAGCTCATAGGCTACAGACTCTGGGAGCCCTTCAAAGTCCAAGTGACCAACAACCTGCTGCTTCCAAACACTGCATTTGCAGACATTTATAGACAAAGCACTAGGGAGTAATTCTCTATGAGTCAACTAAAGTTAGGTGCCAGGATGATGTGCACCAAGCGTGAAATCTATATTGCCAATTATACATGCAAGCACCGTTATAGAATACTAATGTAAGTTAACAGTTACACACCTAAATTTAGCCACAAGCACTTACGCTAGCTCAATGGCTGGTGCAAATGCTCACATCTAACTGGCAGTTAGGCATGTAACTGCTATTATTCTATGACCTGAGCGCACTAGAGCTGGACAAGCTCCTCGACCCAACCATGCCCCTCTCAGTATTCCATGACCTGAGCGCACGAGTGCTGGGCACGCCCCTCCCAGTATTCCATGACCTGAGCGCATGAGTGCTGGGCACGCTCCTCGACCCAACCATGCCCCTCCCAGTATTCCGTGACCTGAGCGCACGAGTGCTGGGCACGCTCCTCGACCCAACCATGCCCCTCCCAGTATTCCATGACCTGAGCACATGAGTGCTGGGCACGCTTCTCGACCCAACCATGCTCCTCTCAGTATTCCATGACCTGAGCGCACAAGTGCTGGGCACGCTCCTCGACCCAACCATGCCCCTCCCAGTATTCCATGACCTGAGCGCACGAGTGCTGGGCACGCCCCTCCCAGTATTCCATGACCTGAGCGCATGAGTGCTGGGCACGCTTCTCGACCCAACCATGCCCCTCTCAGTATTCCATGACCTGAGCGCACGAGTGCTGGGCACGCTCCTCGACCCAACCATGCCCCTCCCAGTATTCCATGACCTGAGCGCATGAGTGCTGAGCACGCTTCTCGACCCAACCATGCCCCTCCCAGTATTCCATGACCTGAGCGCACGAGTGCTGGGCACGTCCCTCCCAGTATTCCATGACCTGAGCGCATGAGTGCTGGGCACGCTTCTCGACCCAACCATGCCCCTCTCAGTATTCCATGACCTGAGCGCACGAGTGCTGGGCACGCTCCTCGACCCAACCATGCCCCTCCCAGTATTCCATGACCTGAGCGCACGAGTGCTGGGCACGCTCCTCGACCCAACCATGCCCCTCCCAGTATTCCATGACCTGAGCACACGAGTGCTGGGCATGCTCCTCGACCCAACCATGCCCCTCCCAGTATTCCATGACCTGAGCGCACGAGTGCTGGGCACGCCCCTCCCAGTATTCCATGACCTGAGCGCACGAGTGCTGGGCACGCTTCTCAACCCAACCATGCCCCTCTCAGTATTCCATGACCTGAGCGCACGAGTGCTGGGCACGCTCCTCGACCCAACCATGCCCCTCCCAGTATTCCATGACCTGAGCGCATGAGTGCTGGGCACGCTTCTCGACCCAACCATGCCCCTCTCAGTATTCCATGACCTGAGCGCACAAGTGCTGGGCACGCTCCTCGACCCAACCATGCCCCTCCCAGTATTCCATGACCTGAGCGCACGAGTGCTGGGCACGTCCCTCCCAGTATTCCATGACCTGAGCGCATGAGTGCTGGGCACGCTTCTCGACCCAACCATGCCCCTCTCAGTATTCCATGACCTGAGCGCACAAGTGCTGGGCACGCTCCTCGACCCAACCATGCCCCTCCCAGTATTCCATGACCTGAGCGCACGAGTGCTGGGCATGCTCCTCGACCCAACCATGCCCCTCCCAGTATTCCATGACCTGAGCGCACGAGTGCTGGGCACACTCCTCGACCCAACCATGCCCCTCCCAGTATTCCATGACCTGAGCGCATGAGTGCTGGGCACGCTTCTCGACCCAACCATGCCCCTCTCAGTATTCCATGACCTGAGCGCACAAGTGCTGGGCATGCTCCTCGACCCAACCATGCCCCTCCCAGTATTCCATGACCTGAGTGCACAAGTGTCAGGAACGCTCCCTGACCCACCCATGCCCCTCCCAGGTCCACGCCTCCTTGCACTTTGGTATTTGTGTGCACACTTTATAGAATAGGCTTAGGGCAGTCACAAAGCTGCCAATTAGAGCACCAATTAATACCAATTATCCTATATAATAATTCTCACCTCCAATGTTCTAAAGTAGCTGCCAGTGTCCATGGCTCCTGGAGTTGCTGAGCTAGGCTCTGTAGCCAGGCTGACGTCACTCACAGCTGATTCCCAGGCAGGGGAAGAAGTAGGGAAACACGCAGAGCAACTTGCTTCGTGTGTTTCCCTACTCCTCCCCCTGCCTGGGAATCAGCTGTGAGTGCACCGCTCAAACACCCCCTCGGTGCATCACCCAAGCCCCCCCCCCCAGCACATCAAACACCCTCGCCACCCGCAGCTGCCACTGGTAACACTGTCCGGCCACTGCTGTTTCTCCTGTTGAGCAGCAGTGGCCGCTACGAAAAGAAAAAAAGCAATAAATGTTTTCAAACCTCAAACGCTGCACCGTAGACAGCCATCAGGCATTGGCTGTCAGTTCTGCAGCCGCTCCTCCTCTCGCCTCCATGTCACTGCCCCTGGAGTAAGACCCCGGAGGAGCGCAGCAACGTGAGAGGCGAGAGGAGAAGCGGCTGCAGAACCGACAGCCAATGCCTGATGGCTGTCTACAGTGCCGCATTTGAGGTTTGAAAACATTTATTGCTTTTTTTCTTTTCGTAGCGGCCGCTATTGCTCAACAGGAGAAGCAGCAGTGGCCGGACAGCGTTACCAGTAGCAGCTGCGGGTGGCGAGAGGGTTTGATGCACCGGGGGGGGGAGGGGAGGGTCACTGGACATGGGTGGCTGGAGGGGGGCAGGGGAGGGGAGGGTCGCTGGACATGGGTAGCTGCAGGGGGGGCAGGGGAGAGTTAGGTGGGGAGGGGGTCCTGAGACCAGAGAGGTGGGGGTGGGGAGGGGGGCCCTGTGAGAGGGGGGGCACACACTCACTCACTGTCTCTCACATATACTCTCTGTCACACACTCTCTATCACACTCTATCTCTCTGTCACACACACACAGACACTCTGTCTCTCACACACTCTCTCTCTCACACAAACACACACACACTCTGTCTCTCTCTCATTTTCTCTCTGACACACACACTCCATCTCTCACACACACTCTCTCTGAAACATACACACTCCGAGGAAAACCTTGCTAGCGCCCGTTTCATTTGTCAGAAACGGGCCTTTTTTACTAGTAGTCAATAATTGGTTGCCCAATAGCTGCTCGTTAATCAATCAAGTTGTGCATGCAGCTGAAAGCATTTTATAACTTGCACTCACTAAGCGTAAAGCTGTACTTGTAAGTTTTATAGAGTTAGGGGGTAGGGTCTTAATCCAAACAACATACATGCTTAAAGATTGACTTGAATGCAGAGATTTAATGATTCAGAATCTTGGCACAGATAAAATACACATATCTTCTTAAATAATGAATGTGAATGTGCTTTGTGAATCACCATTACCTAGAGAGGAATAACTGTGAAAGTTCCTGTCATTTTGTAAAAGAATATGGATTTGTCAGACTTTGAATTGAGGGACCTATATATTCTAACATTTATATTATGAACATACAAGAAAACATATTCATAGTTATCAGCAAAAGACATAAGCATATATTAACCAATGTATACAATTCAAAAATGTTATCAATTATTAAACACTGCTATTTTCATCCATGGAAAACCCCAAAATGAAATGGTCACATTAGTAAAGTAACATCCAACGACTAGACTTCGCATCATAGGTGTCAATGATCTGATCAGGGTTAATATCTCCAACAAGATCACTTTCAATGTTCAGTAAACAAAAAGCTGTCAGTCTTTCCTGACCCACTGTGGATCTCACTATCACCCCTCCCTTTCAGCATTATCCCCCTATGTGTCCCTATCTACTCCCTTCCAGCACTGCTCCTCTGTATCCCTATCTCATATTGCTCCCCTCTGTGTGCCTATTTTCCCTTCCCTTTTTCAGTATTGTTTGCCTTTCTGTACCTATCTACCCTGCTTTAGCATTGCCCCCTCCATGTCCTTATCTACCCTCTTTCAGCATTGCCTCCCCCTATGTGCCTATCTCCTGCAGCCAGGAGAAGAGCTTGGAGTTGCTCACCACCAAGTTTGTGTTGCTGCTCATGGGGAGGGTGGGAGAGGTGCTGGATCTGGGGGTGGAAGGCAGGGAAATTATTAGTCCTTTAGGGAAGGGAAGGAGGATGGGATATGATAAACCACCTTTCTGTGGTTACAATCAAAGTGGTTTACCTATTATCTACAGGCACTTATTTTGTTCCTGGAGTAATGGAGGGTTAAGTGACTTGCCCAGAGTCACAAGGAGCTGCAGTGGGAAATAAATAAATAAAATATCTTTAATTATGCGATTAATCGTGATTAAAAATGTTATCCAAATGCAGCTCTAGTTTAGATACTTGAAGAGTATTAACAAATCTTGTTCAGAGATTGGAGAAACAGTAAAACTAGAAAGCATGATTTGAGGTTGCAGGGTAGTAGACTTAGAAGTAATATCAGGAAACATTTTTTCACAGAGAGGGTGGTGGATGCCTGTAATATCCTTGCAGGGTAGATGGTAGCGACAAGTGACATAATTCAAAAACATGTGGGATAAACACAGAGGAGCCCTATTTAGAATGAGCATGAAATCAAAAGCGACATCACCTTAAACAGGATAAAGAAAGATATAAAGCTGCACAGAGCAGCAGGTACAACTCTGACTGTAATGAATGCAAATTGCCATTTATAGAGCAGAGATTTTCAACCTTTTTCATCTCACGGCACACTGACAAGGTGCTCAAATTGTCAAGGTACACCATGAGGTTTTTTTTAAGGATATATGTCCTCTCCACCCCTTTCTCGCCCTGCCCATCCTGCCTTGCCCACTCAAGTCGCTCCCCTCCCACACACTTAACTTTTTAAAAACCCACTAATTTATAATATTATTTGATAAAGGCAAGATAAAAATTTAAGAGCTCCTATGAGAAAAATCCAGCAAGCAACTGCAGGAGAAAAAGGCTTCCACAACAGCTTTGACTGACATTCAGTTACCTTGACCCTGAGAAGAAAAACAATTTTTGGATGTCCCTGATGCTGGTACTCTGCATATGTGAAAACTGAGCAAGCGTAGAGTACCTGCATCGGTGGCTCAGGAAGCAGCTGCTGTCGAGCTGTGCTTAGGAGATCCTGGGTACCTTCGGGGACATCTTCATCTGGCGGGAATGGGGATCCGAGAGTCCCGTAGCCACACCAATGTGCCGTTGCATACTGGTTGAAAATCGCTGATCTAGAGGCTAATCCACACTCACAACTGTATGAATTTGCTGGTGGAATAGTAGGTCCACATCTTTCGTGGATGAGAATCAAGGACGGAGCATGTGGTTACAAAAGGAAAAACATATGTTAACCCCCTGGATTTGATTGGAACAGGGGGTGTAGACAGTTGAAGACTCAGAGCCCCACTTTCCTTCCTGAGTTTCACATGCATACACAAAGACAAACCCAAACCCAACCACCTGGGGCATTGAGACTGATAAAACTGCTCCTAAGGGGGAAAGAAGTATGACTGTGTGAACGGGGTACTGAGGATGAGTAGCGGGCAACTCATTCTGCAGATATAAAGAAATAAAGAGCTGTTGACAGGGGAGATTACACCAAGGAGCTGAAGGTGTGGAGGGACTAAGGAAGGGATGACTCAGGCCAGAAGGGATTACTGGGAAGCCACTGAAGAGGATGATTAAGGATTATTGGGGGGGGGGGGGGGCACAGAGAGAAGGATAGTTTTTTTTCAGAAAGCCTTTGATTACATCAGGAATGATTATAGTTTTCCTACACTGTTTTGAAACATGTACATTTTTAATTATTTGTGCCCAGTTTTATGAGATTTGTTATGTTTATCGTTTGTTTTATTTCAAGTTGATTTTACTGTGTTTTATTGTGAACTGCCTGGAATTTTAGATAGTGCAGGTTATCAATAAATAGAGTGGGAAAAGACAGAAAGAATTGAGGATTTGCATGTAGAAATGGGGGGAGAAGGGCTAGAGAATGTGCAGATACACAGTACAAAATTTAGTTTAGTTCAGTGGTTTCCAAACCTATACCAAGGGACACTCAACCCAGATGAATCTCCATAATAAATATTCATGAGATAGAATTGTATGCACAGCCTCCATTGCTTGCAGATTTCTCTTATGCATATTTATTCTGATGATTCAGAAAACCTGACTGGCTGGGTGTCTCCCAGGATAGGTTTAGGAACCACTGGTTTAGTTTATTATTTGCTTGAGCATCCTTTGAATTAAGCTATGTATCCTCTATGCAATACTTTTGCAATTAAAAGAGAACGGACTGCATGTGTACTGCACTGCAAAATTTGTTAACTCTTAAATCCTGTTGTTTATCACAAGCATTCTTCTAGTGATAAACCATAAGCAATGTAGATGATAAGGCTGTAAATTCCATAGATGTTTTACAAACATCATAAATTACAGGTTGGAACTTTAGAGCTGTTAATCAATGTCATTGTATTCCCCAGGTCACAGAAACTTGTGTGACAGGGTCGCTAGAATGCCTTACGGGCTCTGCTACTAAAGTGAAGTATTTCCACTTAACATGTTTTAACAGCAAAACTTTCTGTGTGCTACATGCCAAATTGGTTTGGTGACTGTTGGGGGCAAGCCAAACATATCAGCTGCTGTTATTGCACAGAAAAGTTATTTAGCAAGCATTCAGGCCCCGATCCCCCGTGCTGCTCCAAACAGTGCTGGAAAATTAGTGCCGGAACAGCACAGAGGATTAAAGTCCTCATGTTCAAAACTAATAGTATAGAAATTCATGCGTGCTATTAGTTTTGATCATGGGGTACTTCTGCAGAAGGATCGTGCCTGGGCATGAGCTCAAGGCACAATCCTCCTGCAGAAGTTGGTTGACAGCTACGAGCTGGTTATACAAAAGGAGTGGGACCAGTGTTGCCAATTACCCGTCCCCAAAACCCGCCCAAAAAGTTCACACCCCCGCCCCGCCGTCATTAACCCTGCCCCCACCGTCATTAACTCCGCCCCACCGTCATCAACCCCACCCCGCCATCATCAGCTCCACCCTCGCCGTCATCAGCTCCACCCCTGCCGTCATCAACCCCGCCTCCTCCATCATCAACCCCGCCCAAAACGTAATCAAGCCCACCCAAAACGTCATAAACCCCGCCGAAAATGTCATTAGCCCCGCCCCCGCGGCCCGAAAAACCATACAAAACCCCTCAAAATAGCCCAAAAAACTGCAACCCGCAGCGGACAAAAATTTCCCGCAGCAGGTCAGGGAAAACCTTCCAATTGGGCGGGAAAACCGCCCACCTGGCAACCATGAGTGGGACTTTGGCAGGGCTATGTCACATCCGGTGATGTCATCAAAAGGAATAGTGTGTGGGCAGGGCATAGATGTGACTTGGGTGGAGTGTGGGTGTGGCTTGGGCATGTCCTCTCTTCTGATTGGTTGAGAACAAATGTCGGTCAGCTATACTACTATCATCTATGTTGGTTGCATTGTTAATGTATGTCAACGTTTACAAACCTTACAAAATATAGCAGCCCAAATGTTTAACAGTGTTTCTAAGTATGAGAGTGCCAAACCATTACTTCGCAAACTGCACTGACACCCCATTTGAAGCCCGGTTTATATTTAAGTTTTGCAATTTTGTTTATTTAATACTACATAGTCAAGCTCCCCAATATATGATACCCCTGATCATGATGCTAGATAAGAACTAATTAATAATATTGAGACATTTCTTGTCGTTTTAATATCCATCCTCTTCAGGGGTACAATATAAAACAATTTCTTCCTTAAGGTTTGCTCATCAAAGTGCGAAGCAGTGACACAGTTTGCCAGCATCTACTCATCATGAGATGAAGTATAAGAACTTTCGTAAATTACTAAAAAAAAAAAACATGGCTGTTTTTAAAATTTGTAGAGGTATAATTTTTTAATGCAAATCTCTTATGTTAAGTTTTAATTTTATAGATTCAAAGATATAACCTCTTGCTTTTCTTTGTAAGCCAAGCTGAATCATAATAGGATATCCATGGTATACAAGTTTTAATTGTAATGTAATGTAAAAAGGCTGCCCTAACTTTATCCAGCCAGTAATCAAGACACTGGTAAGAAATCAGAAAGCACCTGGACAACTTTGGGCAGCTGCCTATGACCCAGATACTGAATTTCAGTGCCCAGATTAGGCCTGGTATGGAATAGCAGGTCAGATTCAGCCCTCAGCGGTCAGCACTTTTATATTTGCTGGCTGTTGAGGACTGAATATTGGGGGGAGGGGAGTTGAATTTAATACAAATGTGAACTGTATTATGCGTTTCTGTGATGTCTTGCAGTGACCTCTTCCTCAGAGGTCAAGCAGCTAACCAAACTGTATCTTCAACTCTTATCTTAGGAGAAGAGGCTCCCCGTCACTGGAAAATGGGTAGTCTACAGTGAGTTATCACTACAAACTGAGTCCCTGCAGTCAGGGCCGTGCCAACACGGTAAGCGGGGTAAGCGCCGCAGGGGGGGGCGCCTGCCTTCAAGGGTGCCGCGCCATCGAGTTGTAAAAAAAATCTTACTGGGCCCAACCGCTGCCCCCACCCCGCGAGCTGCAGACTTCCCCACTCCCCAGTCGCCAATCATCTCCCGGCTGCCAATAGCCCACGTTCCCTTCCTGCCCTCGCCCTACCTTAAAATATTGTAATTTTCCTCGGCGCCGGCATTGCAAGCAGCAGCAGGCTCCAGCCTTCCCTCGCATGGCTCCACCCTCTTCTGATGTATTTCCTGTTTCCGCGAGGGCAGAACCATGCGAGGGAAGGCTGGAGCCTGCTGCTGCTTGCAATGCTGGCACTGAGGAAAATTACAATATTTTAAGGTAGGGCGAGGGCAGGAAGGGAACGAGGGCTATCAGGAAGCTGAGGGCAGACGTGAGATGATTGACGACGGGGGGAGCGGGGGATTGGGGGCTGGAAGAAGGCAGGAAATGGCTCTTCCACGCGCCTTGGAGCCAGGCAGGTCCGGGGGGGGGAGGCGTGCGCCAACTAATAGCCTGCAGGGGGGCGCCAGAGACCCTAGGCATGGCCCTGCCTGCAGTGCATTCCTTTCCCCTAGACAATACCTTGAAAATCACAGGATGCATTGAGTGAAATGAAGATAAACATCTGGTATTCAGCTGAGTTTCAAAAAAATCAGAAGCACAAGAAGATCAAAAGATCTACACAGTTGGTGCAGAGCAGAGGGCAGTGCTGAGCATGTGCCCCAGGGCTCCACATGGCAGAGTTTAACTCTCTATCCACTACTTACTTTTCCATGCACTGGACTTCTGCAGACATACAAAACAATCCCCTGCATCTGATGGCCTTTGAATATTCTCTGATTTATAAAGTTTTAGAACGGTTTTACTTCAAGGGGGTAAATCTCTACAAATAGTCTAAAAATGATTGTGCTAAACATGAATTCTATCACGGTAATTACGTGTGTTATATAATACTAGTTTAAGCCCACAAGTAAGCACATAACATTAGGCATGAGTACTTACGCTACCTCTACGGCAGGCATAATTGTCCATGTCTAAATGGCAGTTACGCACATAACTGCAAATTGGTGCCGGTTAACTCCAATTATTGCCAATAACTGTTGTTAGTGCCAATTTACGCACAATTAAGCTATTAACTTATGCGCATAACTGATACTATTGTATAACCTCTGCATGCAAACGGGCACCCAGGGCAAGTAAATTTGCACAAGAGATTATAGAATGAGGGAATAAATGTGTATTCATTTGTTATACCCTTGTACAATCAGTATTAAATGAAGCTTATCAGGCCCCACTTAGCACAACCTAGCTATTTACATTTTATCTTCAATCGTTTTTATTGATGATGACTTTCACATTTCAACATTTAAACACTACATGTTCACACAATGTACCTTACATAACAGTTTACTTATGCACGCCCATCATCTCTTTTATTAGTTAACTCCCCTACTAAACCCTTACCTAGTCCCCTCCCCCTTTTACACCCTTCCCCACTCCTCCCCCCACCAGTGGCGTAGCCAAGGGTGGGCCCAGGTGGGCCCAGGCCCACCCACTTTGGGCTCAGGCCCACCCAGTAGCAGCACACCTATGATGCGGCTGGCAGGGATTCTTCCCAAGTCCCACCAGCTGAAAACTCCCAACAACTGTCCCTCCTGCATACCTTGTAAATAGCAGATCTTCGCCTGCAGCAAGCAGTGACTGATACATGCTGTGGGGCCAACATGAGCAGTGTGTATTAGTTGCTGCTCGCTGCCAGTGAAAATCTGCTATTTAAAAGGTATGTGGGGGGGGGGGGGGGGATGTTTGAGAGACCATATGGTATGCAGACAAGAGAGGGAAAGACCAAATCACTTGTGGAACAAGGCAAAGTTTTTCTGCCCGCCCATCTTGGGCCCAGGCCCACCCAAAATTGGGTGTCTGGCTACGCCCCTGCCCCCCACCTACCCCTACCCACTCCCCCACCCCTCCCCCGCATGCACATTGTCTCAAAAGTTCAAAATATAGCGTCTTCCTTTTGAAGGTAATGTTAACCACAAGGGCTCCCACTTTGCTTTAAATCGGGCTCCTTGGTCACTCTCTATGGCCTGTATCCCACATCTGTCCACCCGCATCAGCTGTATCATTTGCGATCTCCAAAGGATCAGCGAGGGTCCCTCCTTCATCAGCCATGCCCCTAAAATAGTAGTTATTCCCACTAATATGCTACTTACATTTTAAAGATAAAAACTTACCTCAGAAGAAACAGACACAGCTGAACGTATTTCACAAAGCTATAGATTGGTCAGCCTATAAATCAGGACTCACCTGAGTGGTTGATCCTACAGTCATTAAGGTTTTCAGCATATCCATACTGAATATGCAACAGAGAAATCTGCATACAGCAGAGCCCATCCACATATGCAAATGTAGGGGTCCTTTTACTAAGCCACATAAGCATCTACGTGCGCCCAATGTGCGCCAAAATGGAGTTACCACCTGACTACCACGTGGCTCTTGCGTTAATTTCATTTTTGGCGTGCATCCGATACGCGCATCTGAAAAAATATTTTTTTATTTTCGGGCACATGTAACGTACGTGTGCCAAGTGGCATTTGGTGCACCTAGGTCATTACTGCCCGGTTACCACGTGAGTTTTTACCGCCAGGTCAACGGCTGGCGGTAAAGTCTCAGACCCCAAATGGACGCGCAGCAATTTTCATTTTGCCGCACGTCCATTTTCGGCAATTAAAAGCCCTTTTTTTACAGGTGCGCTAAAAAATGGATCGGCGCGCGCCCAAAACCCACGCCTACACTACTGCAAGCCATTTTTCAGCGCGCCTTTGTAAAAGGACCCCCGTAGTGATGTCTTTCCTGCCTGCTAGAGGTACCAACCTCCTGAAGGAGACGACACCCTCAACCTTCCAGCAGCTCAGGATCACTTCTACCTAGGTGTCAAGGTTCTTGAAAATGTAACCGGCATCATTGCAGGGCTTTCAGCATGATTTCACCAGTCCCCCTTACACTCCCGCTTGTGACAAATGCCCTCACCTTACTCTACAGTCCCCTCAAGTCCCTCACACCAGCAAACACAAGGATAAAACACAACCTTTTACGCAGGAAAAGGCGTTAAACAAAACAGGAAAACAAAAACAAGTATAAGTTTTGTTTAACTGCACTGTGTGATGCATGTACCTTGATTTATGATATAAAAGTATTATATCATAAATCAAGATACATGCATCACACAGTGCAGTTATATCCCAGACAGAGTAGAAACAAATGTGAATAACTTGTAGATTAACTAATTCCACACTTTTATATTGTGCAAGAGAAGATTAATGTCTCTCACAGAGAAAAAATCAGCCAAGTAAAAACAAAGCCCTCCAAACACAGGCTGTGGGTAATTTGGCTGGAAAAAGTCTTTGAATCTTCATTTCTCCCATGGGTGCACACAAACGTAGCTAGCTGGCTGGGGTCTGGCCTACATTTGTCTCTGTTCTGAATCTTCCAGTTCTCTGTTCTGAATCTTTCAGTGCTCTTTGGTAGTGAGAGAGTCTAAACGAGTTGGATTCTGCACAGTAAAGTCTCAGGGGCCGATGCAGTAAGCGTGCGTTAGAGCAGCTGTGCACTGAGACTTTGGTTTCCAATCCAGTCCTCAGTGACCACCTGGACAGCTGGGTTGTCAGGATACCCACAATGAATAGGCAGGTAAAATATTTGCATGCAGTGGAGGAAGTGCCAGGTGGTCCCTGAGGACTGGGTTGAAAACCATTAGTCTATTGGACCCCCTCCCCCTCCCACAGACCTCCTAATCCCCCAACCTCAGACACTCAAAATATCAAATCCCTGGTTGTCTAGCAGCCCCCCCCCCCCCCCCAATCCTCAAAATAAAATTCATGATAGTCTAGTAAAGAAATTCTCAACTTATTCCTCGGAGCACACCCAGCCACTCCTGGTTTCTAGGATGTCTACTATAAATAGGCATGACAGAAAGTTCCTTGCCTTACCTCCATTGTATGCAAATCTATCTCGTGCCTATTCATTGTGGATATTCTGAAAACCTGACTGGCTAGGTGTACCCCGAGAAATGGGTTGAGAAGCACTGGTCTAGTGGATCCCTCCCTTCTCCCAACCTACCACACCCAAAATAAAATCCATGGTGGTCTAGTGCAGTTGTTCTCAAATCTGTCTGGGGGACCACAAGCCAGTGGGATTTTATTTTAGGTGTCGGGAGATTGGGGGGGGGGGGGCTCAGGAGAAGAAAGGGGATCCACTAGACCACCAGGAGATTTTTTTTCTTGTGGGTGTCAGGGGGTGGGAGACCCGAGACCTTTGTGATCTGAGGCGAAATACCTCCTTTAACTTGGCTTAAAGCCCTACATTGTGGTCAGCATTTTACTCTTCAGCACAGTTCTCTGCATCTGTGCTGAATAATGAATCAGCCTTATTACCATTTGGTTTTAACTATGCTGTGTGCTGGTGTCTAACTCAAAGCTTTGTATAGGGCTAGCTTATGCACAAAACCCTTTTCCGCATTACACATCCATAAAGTTCTGCTCTAAAGCTACACCAACTGTGTACTTTATTACATTGACCCCTTAGTTAGCAGAGTATGGAGGAATCTCCCCTGGTGAAAAGATGAGAACTCAAAATGCAGGAGATGGCAAGATTCAGAATTGCCCTGTATAAGAACAGCAAAAACCCGGAGAAACATGCACATCTTTGCCAGAGACTCCAGAACACTTTGTCTCATTCCATTAATCCTGCCAATACCACATGAATGACATGATTTTGCATCTGACACAAGGGGAGGGGGGTAGTATAATTGAATGGGAGAATGTTTGAGTTCTGGTAGCGTTGAGAAGTGGAGATGAACGTTGCAGGTATGTTGTTCCTTGTTTTCTTTGGAAAACATAAAAGGCAATGCAAAAGCATAATAAAATTGACATGTATCTGATCAAGTTTCAAGTTTATTGAGGACTTTCTATCCCGCCCATCAAACGAGTGTCTGAGCAGCTTACAATCTACAATTGGAGAAAGAGGGGTATGCAACAACTACAGGTAGGTACAACACGGGACAGAGTGGATTCAAGAGAAACCGGGGAAGAACTATAATATCTGATAGGAAAGAGAGAGGAAGAGAGGGCAGCATATTAGGAAGGGTAGGGTATAAATGATTGACATGTAGCATTTAGTTTGGAAGTTTATGTAAAACAGAAGGCTGAGCTAGGATTCCTGGCTTCATGGCCTAATCTTACAGTACTATTAGGCTGTACACTGAAGAAACAGTGCCAAAATTTAGGTGCCAAAGACTGATGTAAATGCTAGCGCCTAAGAGTTGGCAGTGCGGTGCATAAATTCTATACCATCGTGTCCTATTACTAGGCATGCCCTTGACCCTCCCATGCAGCTCCCAGGTCTACACCCCCTTTGGATTTGCGTGCCATGGAAATTAGGTACTCAGTTTATAGAACAGGGGTGTAAGTCAGTTACATGCGTAACTACAAATTAGTGCCAATTATTGATACTTACCACCAATTAAATGCCATGTTAGCACTAATTAGCAAATTAAGTTCCACCCTATTGTATAACTGCGCCGAATCACGCACCTCACTTTGGGCACCATTTATAGAATTTGGAGGATTATGTGGAGCTGTTTTATATATACACTAGTAAAAAAGCCCCGTTTCTGATGCAAATGAAATGGGGGCTAGCAAGGTTTTCTTCTGTGTGCATGTGTGAGTGTGTGTGTCCCTGCCCTCTGCCCTCTCTCCCCTCCCCCCTCTGAGTCCTTCACTGCTTTGCTGTATTTTCCTTCACTGACTGTTTGTGTTACAGAGAGGGCGGGGCAGACACTCATGGGGAAACCGGATATCTCTCCCCCTTCACACTTCTGGCTAGAGGCTTCATAGAACGTTGGTGTTGCCTTTTATATAGAGAGATTTTGCTCTTGTTTTGAACCAAACATTTTTTTTTTTAAATGAAGAGAAGGTGTGCTCCTTCTTCTGCAGTTACATGGTTCTGCTCTAACATCAGCTTGAGCTGTGCACACAAGAAAAATTGTATCAGCACCTGGAGTTGGTATTGTAAAAATGTATGCACAGAAGAGCATTCCGACACACCGCAGATGGGTGTGAATGCTCAGACCTAGCTGCCATTAGCATAGAACCGTGTACGTATGCATCTGGTGCACCCTTCCAGGTGAGCACACAAGTTCTGTGCAGGTCCTGTTTGCACACAGTTTGTTTACTGCATCAGTGCACACAAATTTAGCGTTACACATGCGCTAAGCTGTCAGTGCACAGCTCTAATGCAAGGTGTCCTGCTTTTATCAGCATTTTAAGACAATCAGCTGTCCGGTCGTGCAAGATAGAATCCACTGCAGCTTCGACCCTGTGTCTTCCTCCGAAGAGAGAAGCCTTCCTTTTTGATCCCTCTCTGCTACCTGTTCCATCCATTCTCTCCTTCCAGCTCCCACAGAAAGAGATTCACATCCCCCAGTGTCTGATGCAAATCTCTGGATTGTTAATCACTGGGTCTGGTAAGGGCAGCAACAGACACACCCCAAGCAGTGCAATCTTGTCTCACTTTGACACACAGGAAATTAACTCTTTGTTGTGGTGCTGATAAAGGCCCAGATGCATCAACCAAACGTAAAACAATCTAAAACGTTAAACTCCTTAACGAATCTGAAAAAACGAAGCATGCACCAAAAAAACAAGTCGCACATGTTCGGTGCGGTATTGAAAAGTACAATGTATCAAAGATTCGTAATCCCCATCGGTAATCGGCCCCTAAAGCATGCGCAGAGCAGCCAAGCATTATGCTGGTTGCTCTGCGCATGCCACAAAACTTCAAACCCCCCCAAAAAAACACCACAAACACGCGGCTCCCCGCTTCCCTGTGCCTAAAATAAAAAATGAAACAAACATAAAAAGGATCGGGAGGGGGCTAAGGCGCTCATCAGGAGCGTCTTGTATGGACAGCCTTGCCCCCCCCCCGCCCGAGGTCGCCGCTGCTCCCCGCTTCTCCCTATATATGAAATAAAAGCTCAATACAAATCAAAACTTTTGCAGTGCCGGGACCCCCTCCCTTCCTGTCTCTCTTCTTCTTTCTCACAACACTGCTCTGCCTCCCGCCATGCTCCGCCTCCTGCCATGCTCCGCCTCCATGCCCCCCCCCCTGAGTTCGTCGTCGCCACCGCTCCCCCCCTCCACTGGACCCCCCTCCGCCTTAATGGCCGGTGCAGTGCCTCTCACCTGTGTGTGAAGGTGTTGCACGGGTTGGAACAGATGATCGTCCATCGCTTCTGCCTCCACCGACGTCTCTCTCCTTCTTCCTGTGCCCGCCCACCTCTGACGTAAGTTAACTACGTAGGTAGCTTACGTCAGAGGTGGGCGGGCACAGGAAGAAGGAGAGAGACGTTGGTGGAGGCAGAAGCGATGGACGATCATCTGTTCCAACCCGTGCAGCGCCTTCACACACAGGTGAGAGGCGCTGCACCGGCCATTAAGGTGGAGGGAGGGTCCGGTGGAGGGGGGGAGCGGCGGCGATGAACTCAGGGGGGCGGGGCATGGAGGCGGAGCAGTGTTGTGAGAAAGAAGAAGAGAGACGGGAAGGGAGGGGGGCTCGGTGCTGCAAAAGTTTTGATTTGTATTGAGCTTTTATTTCATATGCAGGGAGAAGCGGGGAGCAGCGGCAACCTCGGGCGGGGGGGGGGGGGGGTCAAGGCCGTCCATACAGGACGCTCCTGATGAGTGCCTTTGCTCCCTCCTGATCCTTTTTATGTTTGTTTCATTTTTTATTTTGGGCACAGGGAAGCGGGGAGCCACTTTTCTTTTTAAACATGCCAGCAATTTGGTTTTTCATGGTGCAGGGGGCAGCGGGGAGATGACAGCTCAGGCCTTAACGACAGGTCTGAGCTCATGTTAAATTTCTGACGGTAAGTGATTCGTTGCTATCGTTGGTATGGTTAGTGCATTCTGAATTGTCAACATTTCAATGGTAGTTTCTCGTTTGCATTCCGGTTTCGTTAGCTGCTAGCTTCGTCGGAAAATGGCCTTTAATGCATGCTACGGTTGAAAATTTCTTCGTTAAGGGTCAGTAAAGGGTCGTTAAGGTTTAGTGCATCTGGGCCTCAAAGTCAGAAGTTTAAAAAAAAAACAGTAATATAATTTTTCACCATATGCAGCTCCTTGATATCTGGGCTTAGGGTCAGCAGACTGGACCTTTGAGGTTCAAGTCCAAGTTTAAGAAGCCACAGTCCCCATCCTTAATCCACTACTTCAGAAAGGCAAGCCCTCTAGGCCGGGGACACAACTTTGATGCTTTGGTACCATTAGAAATAAAATTGCGCCTATATACATGTGTCTGGCCAAGTGAAGTGCCTTTGCCACACTGTATACATCAATGTAATGTATTCTTTTAGACAACAGAGAGGCATAGACAGGGTAGTGATATAAAATTACTGTGTGTTGAAAGCTCATTGATATTGTCTCACTGATAAACTCTTGTGTTCAGCAACCATTAAGTAAAATTATATTTTTTAAAGATATTTCTTATACTTCTTCTCTTCCATTTTAAATGAGCAATAGATCATATCTGTATACTTGTTGTGAAAGAAGTTGATGTTGGTTTCCAATTAGTGCTTTTGTCTTGGCCTCCAGATGCAAACCATAGCTGCATTCAATTATCTCCTTCAAGAACCAACAACTAGGAGATTATCATTTAATTCCCTAAACCAAAAAACTTCTTCCAAAGATTTAGTGTGCTCATTCACTAAATATATCACTGTGTAAAACTGAGTGTGCAGTTATATCCCTCCGTGAGTCTTCCTGTCCTACCCAATTAAGGATCAGGTAGTGTCGGTTCCTAAATGCTAGTCAAGAAATGTATTTAGTCCAATAAAAAGTATCATATTGGGAGGAGAGATAGAATACAAATGGCTACAGAGGGTGGAAACAGCTAGGACAATCAGTGGTCTCAGCACTTTGAAAATTACCCAGAATATCAAAGGCCCTTAAGCTGACATCTGAAGGTGGTGAAACTGCCCATTTAAGCTCCTCAGTAGCAGCATATAACAGTAGGTATGTTTGCATGAAGAGCTGTGCCCAAAGGGGCAGGTTTTGCCCCTTTGGAGCACCAGAGGGGTGCCAAAGGAGAATGTTATTTCCCTTGTTATACCCAACTATAATGGGTAGAGAGGTATGGTAGCCGTGTTAGTCCACTTTTAAAGGTAATCAAGAAATGTATTAAGTTATGTCCAATAAAAAAAAGGTATCATCTTATTTTCTTTTCCATGTTTTATTTCTATCAACTACAATGGGAAAGAGGAAAATTATGACGCCTTCTGCTTCAGCTATGACAAGTGTTCCATTAGATAAACACTTCTCTACTGTTCATGCATCAGACACTGGATGTGTGATTTCTATCTCCTCCCCTTTTGATTCCAGAGCTACTTTGAGCCCCAAGGTAGGACAATTCCACCCTTTCCTATGATGACAACAACTAGCTCCCCTCCTGAGCAGAATAAATCTGTTCTCATTGGCTTGTCAGAGCCTAAGGGACCTCTGGGACATTCACTGGTTTCTGTATCCACATCTAAATATCTCCTTGTGCCTAAGCTGACAAAGTATGACTTCCTTTCTGGACGTAACCATCTTTGTCTGGATCCTCTGAAAATTTCTCTTCTGCAGATTTAGCAGGTGGTTACTAGAACAGAAACTATGCTTTGAACAGTTACCCTCTAATTCTATAAACCTGTGTGTACAATTCGATGCCTAGGACTAAATTCAATAAATAGCACCTAAAGATTTGAGCCAAAAAAAATTGCACTTAGCGCTACTGTATAAACTGCGCTTAAAGTTTGGTGAAACTTATAGAATAACGCTTAGTGCTGAGAACTATGACTACATTTAGGTGCGACCATTTACATCAATAGTTATATATCACAATTCGAGGAAGAGAGGGTATTATATGTAAATATACAACAAAAAAAGAACTCTCTCAAGTAGTGGCAAAAAATAGTAGGCGGGGCTAGTGGTTGGGAGCCGGGGCTAGTGCTGGGCAGACTTCTATGGTCTGTGCCCTGAAAATGGCAGATACAAATCAAGGTCAGGTATACACAAAAAGTAGCACATATGAGTTTATCTTGTTGGGCAAACTGGATGGACCGTACAGGTCTTTCTCTGTCGTCATCTACTATGTAATTTCAACAGTAGACTATGCAAGTAGCATGCCAACATAATCAAGCTCATATTAATGAAGTCATTTTGTATTCCTCCCCAATGCTCAGAAAAAAGCACCCAAAAACAAAATTGCCTTACTGATGCAAAAAAATAACACCTGACGGAAGAGATGATTTCTCATGATTCTCATGCTTTTCTCATGAATCTTTCTGCAAAAGCTGCTGGTTTCGATTGCTTTTGGAAGCAGGAGGGAAGTCTGTGCAAGCCTATAAGCGCTGGATGTGAGAAACAGCAGATCCAAGTGAAAGCACACATTGACGTCCGTTTCCTGCATCAGGGCATAAATGAATTCTTCGCTTGGGTCTTTACCGAGGAGGATGTAAGATCTACCTATGCCAGAAATGGTATCATCATCATTTATGGATGATGATATGGAGGAGCTGAAAAATCTTGTTGATTTAGCTTATTACATTTTCCATGTTCACCAAGCTAAAGAGCAGCTAATTTGGACTGGATGGTAGATACCTCAGAGTCCTAAAAGAACTCAAAAATGAAACTGCAGATCTACTGCTAGTTGTCTGTAACTTATCATTAAAATCATCTATGGTATTTGAAGATTAGAACGTAGCCAATGTAATGACAATTTTTGTAAAGGGTTCCGGAGGTGATCCGGAAAACTACAGAGCTGTGAGCCTGATATCTGTGCTGGTCAAAAGGGTGGAGATTATTACACAGAACAAAATTACTAAAGACGTAGACAAACATGGTTTAACGGAACAGAGTCAGTACGGATTTAGCCAAAAGAAGTTTTGCCTCACCAATCTACTACATTTTTTGAAGGTGTGAATAAACACACTGATATAGGTGAACTAGTTGAAGTAGTGTATCTGGATTTCCAGAATGTTTTTGGCAAAGTCTCTCATGAGAGACACCTGATGAGATTAAAAAGCCATGGCAATGTTCTTTTGTGGAAAGAGGGATCTGTTCTGGGACCTGTGCTTTTTAAAATACTTTATAAACGATCTGGACATGGGAATGATGAGTGAAGTGATCAGATTTACAGACAGCATACAATTATTCAAAGTTGTTAAATTGCGGTTCGACTGAGAAATTGCAAGAGGTCCTTGGGAGGCTGGAAGGCTGGACATCCAAAGGGTAGGTGAAATTTAACATGGAAAGTGCAAAAGGATGCAAATTGGGAAAGTTATAGCTACATGATACTAGGATTTACCTTAGGGGTCACCACCAGGGAAATGGATTTAGGTGTCATTGTGGATAATACGTTAAAATCTTTTGTTTAGTGTGCAGCAGTGGTCACAAAGGCAAACAGAATATTAGGAACTAAGAAATGAATAGAAAATAAAACATCGTAATGCGTTTGCACCTTGAGTATCTGGTGCTGCATCTTTAAAAAAAAAAAAGATATAGTGAAATTGTAAAAGGTACAGAGAAGGGCAACCAAAATGATTAAGAGATGGTAGAAAATCCTGAGTGGAATGAAACAGATGTACGTGAAATGATTGCTTACCCTTTCAAAAAGTACAAAGACTAAGGGATACTCCAATGAAGTTACAAAGTGGCACATTAAAATAACTAGAAGAAAATATTTTTTCACTCGCTGTGCATAGTTAAGCTCTAGAACGAGTAGAAAAAGTAGTTAATGTAGCTAGGTTTAACAAAGGTTTGACAAATTCTTGGAGGAAAAGTCATAGACCATTACTGGGGAAAGCTACAAGTTATCCCTGGAGTAAACAGCATGGAATCTTGCTACTTTAGGGATTCTAACAGGTACTTGTGACCTGGACTGGCCACTTTTGGAAACAGGATACTGGGCTAGATGGACCTTTGGTCTGACCCAGTAGGGCAACTTTTGTATATTAAGCCTTGCAGTAGAATCTTGTATTTAACTAACTCCTGCTAAGATAGACTGCTGAAAATATTCAGCGGCACTTAGGGCTTCTTTTACAAAAAGCCATGCTACCGATTCTCGGTGCGGCAAATGAGAGGAAGCCCATTCAATTCCTATGGGCTTCCTCTCATTTGCCGCATGGGAATCGTTAGTGCAGCTTTGTAAAAGAAGCCCTTAAATCAGGTAATGCTGATGAATATCACCACTAGCCGTTGACCTAGCGGTAAAGTCTCATATGGTAACCAGGCGGTAATGACCTACATGCGTTAAATGCCCCTTGGCGTGCGTAGCAGACACGCACCAGAAAATAAAAATTATTTTTCAGACGTGCATATCGGATGCACACCAAAAATGATATTACCACAAGAGCCACGTGGTAGTTGGGCAGTAACTCCATTTTGGTGCACATTGGGCACGTGAAGACGCTTACACAACTTAGTAAAAGGACCCCTAAGTATATAGTTAGGATATTTGATGGCAGATAGGGCATTGTATAAGTTTCACTGTAGTGATAATGCTTAATCCAAATTTGTTGTCCATAAAAAGCATTTGAGTCATAAAATAGAGGGGTTGGGTTGGGGGGTCATAAAGTTAAAAGTCTGATGACGGATTATACTCGTATGTCAATATTGAGAATATTTTTGTCTTTATTGTTTTCCATTTGTATTTTGGTATGTATACACTGTTGGATGGGATGTCTCTGAAAGTCATCAATAAAAATTGTTGAAACATAAAGTTAGGATAGCAAAACAGCGGTCTGAATATTAGACAGTGCCCGGTTAACTTCAGGGTCAGTGCCTGTATCTGGATATTCAATACCAGGAGCTGTGTATGCCCCCGGCATTAAATATCCAGGGTTAGGTCAGCCTGTGGCTTACAAGCTGCTTACCGTTACAAGCTGAATATTACCCAATAGTGAATTATACCTTTAAGCGTAACAAAATCCATAGAAATAAAAATGCAACTCAGCACCTCAAATAAACAAATAGCAGCATAACACTGTAAAAACTCCAAAGCCCAAGTTATATCTATGAATAGATTGCAGCTAGGCTACATGTCTAAAACAAAGTCAGATATAAACTTAACACAAAAACCTCACAGCTTTGAAAAATCATAACAAGCAATGGCGTAGCCAAGGGTACTTTGGGTTCAGGCCAACCCAGTAGCAGCATACCTATGATGTGGCTGGCAGGGATCCCCAAGCCCCACCAGCTGAAAACTCCCAACAAGTGTCCCTCTACTACTACTACTACTACTATTTAGCATTTTTATAGCGCTACAAGGCATACGCAGCGCTGCATACCTTGTAAATAGCAGATCTTCGCCTGCAGTGAGCAGCAACTGATACATACTGCTTGCACCAGCCCCACAGCCTTCCCTCTTGATGTATTCTTGCCTATGCGGAAACAGGAAGTTACATCAGAGGGAAGGCTGTGGGGCCAACATGAGCGGTGTGTATTACTTGCTGCTTGCTGTCGGTGAAAATCTGATATTTAAAAGGTATGCAGTGGAGGGGGTGATGTTTGAGAGACCATATGGCATGCAAGTGATAGAGGGAGAGACCAAATCACCTGTGGGATGGGGCGAGGTTCTTCTGCCCACCCATCTTGGGCCCAAGCCCACCCAAAATTGGGTGTCTGGCTACGCCCCTGATAACAAGTAATACAAATGGAACAGACACTCTAAAATAGTCAGCTACTATCATTACCACAATAAATCCTTCTTTAAAATAAAAGCAGTGCTACTGAGTGCTGACCAGACTGTTCAGGTGTAAAGCAGCTGTGTATGCTTCAAAATTCAAGCACCTGTCCTGAAAAAAGCCATTTTTATACCTGTTGATAGCATTACTATGATGAATAAATATCGAAGATTTGGACTTGAATCAACATGAAATTATCATGCTGTCCAATGAATAAGTAGAAACGCTTGAAAACAATTGACTAAAAAAAAAAACCATGAACCATATTAAATGAAAACAAATTGCAAAAAACTAGAAAAATGTAAAAATGAAACAAAAAGTGGCTTCAGTACCGCAAAGTAGTTAAAAAAAAAAAACCTAAACAGTAAAACTGGAACCAAACTTAAAAGAAAATAATGGTTTGCATTAAAAAAAACATATTTCACAATAAACTTCATATGGTAATATGCATAAAACCATATGTGACAAAAAAATGTTAGTATATAAAAATTATTTCAGACACAATATTTCAAAAACATCTTACACATGAACCTAATTTTGTGATGGTCAGAACAGTATGGAAGAAAGATTTAGGAAACATGAATATACAAATGCAGATACAAATATTCATCATGCACAACACTTGCAATATAAGAAAATAATTTTGTAACGTATGAAACATGAAAGACAATATAGAATATATACAGCCTAGTGATCATGTTTTAGCTTAAAATGCTTTGTGATTGTCACATGTTCAAGACTATGTATGTGAATACCTTGGATAAAGGCAGGATATAAATGTAGTAAATAAATAAATAAAAATATATATAAATATAAATTTTATCTATATATATCTATATAAACACAACTACATGAGGAACATAGCAGAAAAAAGTAGATACTCTGATCAGAGTTTTCACCATTGGTTAAATGAAAGAGACCCTAATCTCCAATTCCAGATGAATTATAGTAGGAAGGAGATTCCTTTCTTAGATGTGCAGGCACATTTTAGATAAGACAGAGAAACCAGAATGGACACATTTAGGTCAGTAAATGTACAATGCCAATAGTAACTTAAACAGGATCTGCAAACATCTACTATAATAAAACTCACCCTCAACGTTCTGAGGACACTGATGTCAGTGAAGCCAAGCTCTGACTTCCTTCAAAAAGGTTCGTAGGTTCGTGGTGGTGAAGCCACCAAAATCGCTCCGGGCCCCACCCTTGAGGGCGGAGCAATGGCAGAACAACGAAGGGGTTGGCAGGGAGGGAGGCAGGGATGGGTGGGAAATCGCTCCGGGCCCCGCCCTCGCGTCTAACGTCATGACGTTGGGGGCGGAGCAATGCCAGAACAACGATGGGGTTGGCCAGGGAGGGATGAGGGTGTTGGCGACGAAAACCTTGCTAGCGCCCGTTTCATTTGCTCTGAAACGGGCTTCTTTTACTAGTGTAGGAATAAACATGTAGGTGCCACCAGGGACAAACATCTAGGATAGACAGGGATAGACCTTTTAGGAGAGGCCCCCATTATAGAACAAACATGCAGATAATGTATGTAGAAAGCAGGGGTACCTAGACATCAGTGTGGCCACACCCACACTTATAGGCTGTAAAATGGCAACCTACAGGTGTAAGTACCACATGGGGGAAAGATGTAGGCAGTAAAGTGTGGTAAGAGCTATCCTCTTACAGTACCTTACTGGCTCCTAACCCCCCCCCCCCCCCCCATATCACACACAACCCCCACCCCATCTGACAACACCCCGTGGTCAGAGAACACCATGATCAGAAACCCCCATCATCAGACAACCTCCGTCCTAATCACACAGCACCCATCAGACAAACCCCCATGATCACATACCCCACGACAACACCCCAATCACGCAACTCCCCATCACACACAGACACTCCATCTGACAACCACCTTAATCAGACACCATCCTTCCTAACCAGAAAGTACCTTGATCAAACACCCCTTTTCAATAACATACCCCCAATCACCTCCCCATCACATATACACACACCACCTGACAACCCCCTGACCAGAAAAAAAAAAACCCTTTCCAATCAGACAACACCCCTCAATTCTCCAGACTCCCCTCTCCCTTCTCCCAGAAACCAACCCTGAGATGATCCCTGGTGAGGATCCTACCACCAAAGTCATTGCCACCATTTTGGAGCCAGCCTGGGATGGAGCAGGAGTTGAGGAGGAATGCTCCTGCTGGTGGACACTGGACTACAACAGATCACCTCCAGGTATGTCCCAGGGATGGGTCAGGAATCCAGAAGGCCTGGAGGTGGAAGGATAGCTTTTAGTGCAGGGGAGAGGCTTGGGGAGGGGTTTGGAGGATCAGAGGGGGTTCCAAAGTGCAGTATTGTGATCGAGGGGGTTGTCGGATCTTTTTTTCTGATTGGGGAGTGATCAGATATGAGGGGTGGGAGAAGGAGTACCAATTAAGGTGCTAAAACAGGGCAGTTCTTACAGTACCTTACTGGCATTTGCCCTGCAGTGGTTTGTGGGAAAGGAGCAGGTGTAAATTCAAGCATTTATCCATCAGGACATACAAGTGTATTCGCTATATGAAATGGGGAACATGCATGTAGATTTCTGCTCTGCTCTAGCCACCTACAACACACCTATGTAATGTCCCCTTCCCACATAGACTTACTTATATATATGGCAAAACTAGCTTTCTGAAAATTAGGTTTTCTGCATGTGTGCAATACACAGGTATATGCTAGATTCAGTATATGGCACCAAAAAATCAGCACTAAATGGTATTCTATATAGGGTGCCTAAGGATGGGCATCCTGGAATCTGCTCCCAACTTTGGGCATGAGGATTTTACACCAACTGAACCCAGGTATAAATCCCAGCATGCAAATTAGGTGTAGATGCTCCTAATTCTATAACACTGCATGCATTTTAAGGGAATGTCCCTGACTCACCCATGTCCCTCCCATCATTACGCCCCCTTTTCAGATCCGCATGGAAACACTGAGACACTGGGTGTGTAAGTGTAGTTCTGCAGGGATCTACTGGGGTTTTTTGGCCCATTTCAGCACCTCGTTTCCATTAACGCTTTTCCATGCTGAAAAATCGACACTAGCGCCATATATAGAATTCCTTAGTAAATGCCAGTTGTGACACATGTATCTCTTGTGAGGGAGTGGGTGGTATACTGAAAAGCACTCCCTCACTGATATTGCACTTAAGCCACCTAACAACAAGGGGCACTAACTCACTGATGCTAAGAGTAAGCCACCTTAGCAGAGAATGCTACCTTGTAAGTGACAGAAGCAGATTTGAGGTAGGATAAGTTTATCTTACAATCTAGTTGACAGTGTGACCAGGGAAGTCAGCACCAAGCAGTGCCCGGTATGGAATATTGAAACTGAAACTGTGGGAACTCCAGGAAGATACAAGGTGGTTGGGTTACCTGGGGGAGGGATGACCAAGCATGTGCCATGGGCCTACAGGAGCAGATCACGGGCGAGAGAGTTTATGAGTGTAAGAAGTGACTTTGTATGTCTACTATCCCTGACCTGTGGGGAGAACAGGTTACACATTTCTCTGCATGTAAATAAATACTTTCCTTTCACCTTTAACCCCTGTGCGACTGTGTTTACGAAGGGCCCAGGCTGTCTGTGGAGTCAAGCTACCATAATCACAAATAGGGCTTCTAAAATCAGGGCCATTACCATTGAATATATATAGATATGAGATTTATTACTAGCATATATCAAAAACATACAAGTATTAATAACATATTGCACTTTACAAGCAGTTATATTTGTACATTTAAGAATAAATCTCCAGTACAGCCAATTGTTAAGTTTGAAAAGACTATGCTCTGATTATGATGATTTTGTAAATCAATCGACTGTTCTGGAAGAGATTTTCAGAAAAAGGATATCCTCTTACATACAGGAGAGTTACAATAAAGCGCAAGTGATGAAAAGGGATTTATGACTTCAAACAAAAAACAAACAAGAGGATTATGTGTTGATGTGTATCCTGAAGTTCACACTTCTTTGTAGAGATATAATTAAAGGACCTTAAGAAACACTAGCATATAGTTCAAAGCCTAAAGCATTTTTCAAATAGTTTACAGTTGCCTTTAGTAGAAATAGGAATCTGAAAGATATTTTTAGTTCTTTCTGCTTTGCCATATTGTGATGAAAAATTATCTTTGCTTCCAAAGGGCAGTTTCAAATGTGGCTCATGTTCTGTTTGTACAGTTTTGTTAAACATATGTTCATTCACACATCCGACAACAGGCTTTATGTATAACCTTCAACATTTTTCAAATTGCAATACTGCAACTTAATGTACACAAGAAAAACCAAAAGGAAATGAAAGAGGGACTTGGCATAACAGCTGCATTAAAAGATAATTGAGGGATAAATCCCTGCAAGACCATAACGTCAGCACCCGTGACTCCCTCCCTCGCCCTTACATCATCACAGCACTTATAAACAGAACAGAACACACACATTTTGATGGTAACAACTCGGCCGCAGCTTTATTGATTTGCAAAAGACTTAGAACCAGTAATTTTAAAATAATATAACAATAATAATAACCGGGTAGCCGAGCCAACCCAAGCTCTTTGCGAGCTAATAACACCTTACAGTCCGTCACCTTATAAGCAAGACTGTTGGCCCATGTGTATTTCAATAGGGCACCTCCCATCACACAGCAATCAGAGCCCAAATCAGGGTACAGCTACCCCAGCTACACCTAACATTCATTCACCACCTTCATGTGACCTCCCAAGCTCTGCTACTCCCCCTCCACTTGCCTGGGGTAGTTATGCATAACTTGCAACTTAATATACACAGGAAAAACCAAAAGAAAATGTAAGGGGGACTGAGCATTAAAGATGCATTAAAAGATAATTGAGGGATAACCCCCTGCTAGAACATTCTATAGAAAAAGGGCACAGTTTTGAAGATTATGGGGCTCATTTTTGAAACAGAAAAATGACCAAAACGTGGCACAAAGCAGTAGATGTACTTTTTTTTTGAGAAAACGTCCAAATCACTATTTTTGAAACCCAACTTTTAAGACATTTTCTATGCAGTCCATATGCAGTGCGTCCGAATCACAAGGGGGCGTGTCAAGGGGGTGGGATTTGAGTGTTCCCAAAACTTGAACATTTTTCTGCCATAATAGAACAAAGCAAAAATGTCCAAGGCTAACAGTTAGACATTTTGGTCTACACCTGTTTCAATCACAGCTAAGTCACAGAAAGGTGCTCTAAATGACCACTGGAGGGATTAAGGCATAAACACCCTTACTTCCCCAGTGATCACTGACCCCCTCCCACCCCACAAAGATGTGAAAGAAACAGAAGGTACCAACCTCTATGACAGCTTCAGATTTTATGGTCAGTCCTATTAGAGCAGCAAGCAGATCCCTGGAGTAGCCTAGTGGTTGGTGCAGTGCACTGTAGAGAAGGGAACCCAGGCCCCTATCCCACTCTAACTGTTACATTTGTGGTGGAAAGTGTGAGCCCTCCAGAACCCACCAAAAACCTTCTGTACCCACATATAGGTGATACCTGCAGATATAAGTGTTATTGTAGTGGTGTACAGTTGAGGACAGCAGGTTTTTGGTAGATTTTGGAGGGCTCACCTTACAATATAAGTGGGGTAATGGTGAGGTGTGTATCTGGGACCTTTTCATCAGATTCTATATAGTACTACTTGAGTTTGTTTTGTTACATTTGTACCCCGCGCTTTTCCACTTATGGCAGGCTCAATGCGGCTTACATGGAGCAATGGAGGGTTAAGTGACTTGCCCAGAGTCACAAGGAGCTGCCTGTGCAGGGAATTGAACTCAGTTCCCCAGAACCAAAGTCCACCACCCTAACCACTCCTCCACTCCACTAGTCTTTCTGTGAGCAATTCAGGTCGTTTTCTGTATTACGCATGCTACTTAATTATCTTAACAAGCCAATCAGTGCTGATAATTACCAATTAATAGGCAATTATTGACATTGACTATAATTAGAATTTATGCACACAACTTCCTAAGCATAGTCTACACAATGATGCGCCTAAATTCTAACGTATGCTGCCAAAAAGGGGGCGTGACCATGTGTGGATCATGGGTGTCGCTAAAATATACTCATTCCATACTGAACTTAGTTGCTAGCATTTGCAACAAACTTTACTTGGTGTAAATTCCTGCAACTAGATTAAGTTGCGTGGACGGGCCCTAGGCGTATTCTAGAAAGCTCACCTAAAGCTCAGCATGGTTTATAGAATACGCCTAGGCATATTTTTTCAGCGCTGATTTTTACGGTTGTCATATAAAGAATTTAGCCCTTTATGTGAAGTCCACTGCAGTGCCCTGGGTTCCCCACTGCTCTGCTGGGATGTCTGTGTGGCCAGTCTACTAAGAATGCTACCACCCCCTCCCCCCATAGATCCCAATGGCTTGTTTTTGTGCATTTTCCCTCAGACTTTTTTTTTTTTTTTTTTTTTTCAAAAGTGGTCCAAAAAGTTAGATTCTCTGAGCACAAAAACAACTAGCAAATGCTCATTTTTTTAAACAAACAGATGTTTTTCTGGTTCAAAAATCGCTATGTTCGTCACTATTTTTGGACGTTTTCAGAACATCGGGATTTAGACGTCATGTCAAAAATGCCCCTCTATACGTTTCTTCTTCTTTCAGCACTATAGCAGCCTTGGAGATGTGGTGTCATAGAACTGTTTATTTTTAGATGTAATACTATCAGGCTCATTTTCAAAGCACTTAGCCTCCCAAAGTTCCATAGAAACCTATGGAACTTAGCCTCCCAAAGTGCTTTGAAAATATGCCTCTTTTGTGTCTAGTCTGTCTATAGCTTTAGCTCGCCCTGTTAAGGATCCAAAGTTAACCCACATTAAAAAAAAAAATCATACTTGTGAATCTGTGCAAAGTGTCTAATATGAAGACAAAACAACTTGCATCCCTGTTTTTCATATTTTAAAGGACAAGGGGGGAATGGGACTTGATATTTTCTGAACTTCTTATTCCGTTAATGTGATTGCCATTGCAACATAACGTAAGCCACATTGAGCCCGCAAGTGGGTGGGAAAATGTGGAATATAAATGCAGCAAATAAATAAATAAATATACCTGCTTTCTGTGTTTTTTTTTTTTATATAACTACATTCAAAGCACTTTAGTATTATATATTTGCCCCCAGTCACAAGGAGCTGCAGTGGGAATCAAACCCAGTTTCCCAGGCTCTATATTCGCTGCGCTAACCACGCCTCCACTCCAATGTTTTAAAATCCCATTATTCTCTTTTTCTCTGCTTACACACCTCCCTTTTTTTAACCGATTAGTTTCAAATTTAAGCTCAGTTTTCAATTTTTGGCAAGCACTGCTCCTGTACCAGACCATTGAGTACTACATGCTTGTAATTTGTTTCAGCTGCCCAAAGGCAGGGAAGGAAATGGGAGAGCAAGCAAACTTTTCCTTCGCACATTTGTAGGGTGAAGCCAGCAGAAAGAATGAATCTTCCTGCAGTATTTGAAGGTCTAGAGCCAACCCTACAAGGTGACAACTCTAACTAGTTGTCCCCGGGTGTTCATTATGAAACAAGGGCAAATGTTTCTCCTCCATTACTTACCCCAGCGTGGGTAGACAGGGCATCTGGTCCCAGGCACATCTGTACAGAGTCTGAATAAAGCTCTCAGTTCCGTCCAACACAGTGCAGCTGACATTCCTGTACACTACATAGGCACACCAGTTCCTGGCAAAAAAACGGGATAAAGAGTCTGAAGCCGGCAAACAATGGACATCATTAAATCCTTCCGAAGTTTCAAATGCAACAAAAGTAGCATTCATGACACTGGAAGGCTTGGTACCGCTGCAGATAGGAAAATGGAATTTCGCTATTTGAAACACGTAGAAAATGAAAACTAGAAACGCATAAGTTAATTTTTTTAAACAGATGTCATTTATTTCTGTTTGGCGTTAACTTGCAGGGGGTCAGGAGAGTACTGGTGAGTTTCTAGGAACGATAACCATTGTTTCTCAGTCTGCTGTGTAGCCTTTTGATTTGTTAATTATTGGCGCTTTTACATGCTTTTAATATATATATATATATATATATATATATATATATATATATATATATATATATATATATATATATATATATATATATATATATATATATACACACACACACACACACAAAAATAGTTTACCCAGCTGCATTGATTTATCGAAAAGCTGGGTCATCCTGAAACCTTAACGCTATTAAATGTCCAGCAACTTTGCCCTGAAAAGTGTCCTCACAGAGGAAAAGAATAATCCAGTTTAATAGTGAACCCAGATGGAAAGGTGCACTAAGTTGGAGGCAGTCTCTCTGAAGGAGTGCTGCTCCCTTTCTCACCAGGTAAGCATGTCACTTGGGCTGAGGCTACCAGACCCAGTTGTCAAGCTCCCAAACTCATGCTGCTTGCAACAGAGGAGTTATTCCTGGCGCTTATTATCAAACTAAAACTGCCCCTCGCTGGAAGTCAGTGGAGTCTTCTGCCCCTGTTTGAGGGAGCTATGGAAGCCCCGCAGCCGTCCACTTACTTGTGCCTGCCGCCCGGGTTCACAGGGGTGGCCTGGCTGAGAGCCCCGCAGAGCAGGAGCAGAGAGATCGCCCGGCAGAGGGGCCAGAGCAGCGGAGCCCGCAACCTCATCTCGCACCCGCAGTCACACAGCCGCTTCCAACTCTCCTCCTCTGCTAGAGAGCTAGAGACACGGGGAGGAGCCCTTCCTTGCCCCCCTCCCCAGCTGCTCCGGGCACAATTCCCTCCATGAGATCACCCCCCCCCCCCCCTTCCTCCTCCTCCTCTTCATTGAAATGTGATGCCCCAAAGTCTCTTTAGAGAGCTCCCTCCTTCCCCTCGCAGCAGGGGAGGCCAGGCTATTACTTCATTGTACTTACTAATTTGTCTCCTGTAAAGAAGAAAAAAAAAAAAGGGAAATGATATACCGCCTTTCTGAGGTTTTTGCAACTACAGTCAAAGCGGGTTACATATTTTCAGGTACTTATTTTGTGCCAGGGGCAATGGAGGGTTAAGTGACTTGGCCATAGTCACAAGGAGCTGCAGTGGGAATCGAACTCAGGATCAAAGTCCACTGCACTAACTAGGTTACTAGGGAGTTTTTGCTCTGGAAAGAATTACTCCTCAGCCTCCATAAGGAATCGTCCACACAGAATCATAAAACGTTGCAGGAATGTGGAAGGAGCTGTTATTAGGCGGGGAGAGCTCTGAGGGGCAGAATACCACTTGGTAATAGCTTTGCTGATAATCTCTTAGGTAAATTGTATGTTTTCCACTTTTTATAGTTGGTGAGGAGGGACCATTAGCATTAGGCTCTGATTAGTTGCAGAGAGTTTGGCTAGTTCCTTCACCACAAGCTGTGCAGTCCTTGTGATTTACTGTGTTTGGAAATTACAGACCATGCATGTTTCTTACATAGGAAATAAAAATTGTTAAGGATGATTCTACGTCTTGTCTTTGCTATTCCAAATAATTAAAATAGTTTATTGGAAAATTAAGGGTGTCCTTCACTATTGTACTGTAGTGTACTTTATATTGTTGTTTGAATATTTTTATTGCTGTAATTGTCTATTGCTTATGTTTGACTTATTCTTGCTATACACTGCCATGAGTGAATTCCTTCAAAAAGGTGGTAAATGAATCCTAATACATAGGTTGGCCTATAGCCACATTACAGCTAGGATCCTTATCGTTATAATTTGAAAAATTTCATATACTGCTTTACAAGCAATATTGCCTGTTTAAGGTAGTTTACATAAACCCACATCCATAAAATTAAACACAATATACTCGAATACAAATCATATAATACAAAAGCCAATTGCAGACTCCCTTATCAAGCAGCTACCAATGCTCCAAACAGAATACTGTACCATGAACAGCCATGTTTTTCAGCAGCTTTCTAAGGGGCCCTTTTGAATCTGGGCTTAGCGCATTTTAAGATGGGAGCCCAGATTAAACACAGATGTTTTTAGGCTTTTTTTTTCTTCAGATTTCAGCTAATGTTTTCCATTAGGCTATTTAGGAGGTACTGCATTAACTCTGCATTATCTGGTTTGCATGCACTAACACATTAATTAGACAATGCAGAAACACCCACTCTCCACCCATAACCCCCCTTGTAAAAACTATATTAAAAAAAAATACCCCCCTGTTTACTAAGCCACACTAATGCCAACACAGCCCATTCACTTTGAATGGGTTGTGTCGGCATTGCCACACAGCTTAGTAAATCTAGACTGAAAACCCACCTCTTTAACATTGCTTTTGACTCGTAACCACTTGTAACCACTCGCCTCCACCTACCCTCCTCTCTTCCTTCCCGTTCACATTAATTGATTTCATTTGCTTACTTTATTTATTTTTTGTCTATTAGATTGTAAGCTCTTTGAGCAGGGACTGTCTTTCTTCTATGTTTGTACAGCGCTGCGTATGCCTTGTAGCGCTATAGAAATGCTAAATAGTAGTAGTAGTAGTAGTAAACAGGCGGATTAGTGAACACTTAGCATGTGCAAAACATTTTTGCAGAACGCACTTTCTCACATGCTAGGCACATGCTAGTGCTTAACATCCTTTACTAAAAATGACCCCCTAAATTTCTTAACATCAGTCTCCTGCTTTATTTTCTTAGTCAAGCTGTTCCACCATATCCTTGATCTAAATCTCTCCCCTTTCACCTCATTAGTAGAACACATTTTCAATAAGGATTCCTGGTTAGATCTTAGCAGATACTTCAGAAAATATTTGTGCAATCTAGAGCTTAGATAAATCAGTTTTCAGTGCCTGAAAGGTTAAAAGCAAAATCTTAAACTTCACTCTAGATCAGGGACACACCCAGCCAATCAGGTTTTCAGGATATCCACAATGAATATGCATTAGACAGATTCACATACAATGAAGATAGTGCATGGACATTTAACTCATGCATATTCATTGTAGGTATCCTGAAAACCGAGGACTGCCTCGAGAACACCTGCTCTAGATAATATTGGAAGCCAGTGGAGTTCAGCCAATAAAGTTGATACACGGTCTCTCCTTGAATGAATGAATGAACAGAGAGATGAAGAAATGATAACAGAAATTAGGAAAACTGTCAAACTGGGCCACAGTATAATAATGGGTGATTTCAATTACCCCAATATTGGCTGGATAAATGTTACATCAGCGAGCTCTATGGAGGTAAAATTCCTAGATGTAATAAATGACTGCTTCTTGGAACAACTGGTCCAGGAACAACAAGAGGGGGAATTATTTATTCCCTTATACCCTTAATTGTTCTGGCTGTTTACCTGTCTTATCTAGATTGTAAGCTCTTTAAGCAGGGACTGTCTTTTTTGTGTATGGTGTACAGTGCTGCGTATGCTTTGTAGCGCTATAGAAATGATAAATAGTAGTAATAGTAAATATAGTCCTTAGTGGAATGAAGGGCATACGATGAGAGGTAATGGTGTTGGGTCCATTGGGAAACAGTGATCACAACATGATCAAATTTGAGCTAATATCTGGAGTGAAATCACAAAGGAAATCTACTGTAGCAGCATTTAATTTTCAAAAGGGCAGCATACCATCTTGGAAGCCCAGACCAGATCCAGTCCATGTATTTACAAAGATGGAAAGAAGAGCAAATGACTGCCAGCATGGTTAATAGGTGAAGTGAAGGCGGCTATTAGAGCCAAAAGAACATCCTTCAAAGGATGGAAAAAGGACCCGAATGAATAAAATAAGAAACAACATAAGCACAGGGCAAGTTAGATGCAAAGCACTGATACAGAAGGCTAAGAGAGAATATGAAAAGCTTGCCACAAAGGCAAAAACTCACAGTAACAACTTTTTCAGGTTCATCAGAAGCAGAAAGCCTGTGAGGGAATCCATGGGACCGTTAGAACATGAAGGAGAAAAAGGGGCACTCAGGGAGGGCAAGGCTATAGCGGAGAGACTGAATTTTTTGCTTTTATGGAAGAAAATATCAGAGATCTACGTGTAACAAAAATAGTTTTCAAGGGTGATGGTGTGGAGGAACTGAAAGAAATCTTGGTGAACCTGGAAGACATACTGAGTCAAATAGACAAAGAGTAATAAATCACCTGGACCAGATGGCATGCACCCTAGGGTACCGAAAGAACTCAAGCATGAAATTGCTGATCTGTAACCTGTCATTAAAATCGTCCATAGTACCTGAAGATTGGAGGGTGGCCAATGTAAAGCCTACTTTTAAAAAAGGGTTCCGGGGTGATCTGGGAAATTAAAGACCGATAAGCAGACAGGTAGCCAGACCTCAGTTTTGGGCGAGGCCTGGGCCCAAAGTGGGGGGGCACATTTTGCCCCACATATCTTGGCTGGCAGGGGTCTCCAAGCCCAGCCAGCCAAAGCCTTCCTCCAGTGATGTTTGCTGCTATGCTGTCTGCCCTCCCCCCCTGCACGCATGCTCGGGGGGGGGGGGGGTCCCAGGCTCTCAAAGCTTCCCCACCCCCTTTGCAGCACCACTGCTGGTAAACCTGACATCAGTGCCAGAAAAATAGTGGAAACAATTATAAAGAATTAAATTACAGAACATATAGATAATGGGTTCAGCCGAGGGAAATCTTGTCTCATCAATTTGCTTCATGTCTTTGAAGGCGTGAATAAACATTGATAAAGGTGAGTTGGTTGATGTAGTGTATCTAGATTTTCAGAAAGCTTTTGATAAAGTTTCTCCTGAGAAAATTAAAGAGTCATGGGATAGGAGGCAAGGTTCTGGTGTGGATTAGGAATTGGTTATTGGACAGAAGACAGAGGGTAGGGTTAAATGGCCATTTTTCTCAATGGAGAAGGGTGAATAGTGGAGTCCTGCAGGGATTGTATTGGGACCGGTGCTATTTAACATATTTATAAATTATCTGGAAATCAAAACAACAAATAAGGTGATTAAATTTGCAGATGACACAAAATTATTCAAAATTTTTAAAACACATGCAGACTTTGAAAAATTGCAGGAAGACCTTAGGAAACTGGAAGACTAGGCATCCAAATGGCGGATGAAATTTAATGTGGACAAATGTACAACAATGCACATAGGAAGAATAATTGAAATCATAGTTACCTGATGCTAGGGTCCACCTTGATAGTCAGCACCCAAGAAAAAGATCTAGGTGTCATTGTAGACAATACACTGAAATCTTCTGGCCAGTGTGCAGCGGCAGCCAAAAAAGCAACCAGGATGCTAGGAATTATTAGGAAAGGGATGGAAAATAAGACCAAGAATACTATAATGCCTCTGTATTGCTGCATGGTGCAACCTCACTTTGAGTGTTGCATTCAGTTCTGGTCACCATATCTCAAAAAAGATATAGCGGAATTAGAAAAGATTCAAAGAAGAGCGACTAAAATGATAAAGGGGATGGAACTCCTCTCATATGAAGAAAGGCTAAAGAGGTTAGGGCTTTTCAGCTTGGAAAGCAGATGGCTGAGGGGACATATGATTGAGGTCTACAAAATCCTGAGTGGTGTAGAACAAGTAGAAAATCATTATTTTTACTCTTTCAGAAAGTACAAAGACTAGGGAACACTCAATGAAGTTACATGGAAATACTTTTTAAACAAATAGGAGGAAATATTTTTTCATTTAACAAATAGTTCAACTCTGGTACTCGTTGCCAGAGGATATGGTAACAGGAGTTAGCGTATCTAGGTTTAAAAAAGGTTTGCACAAGTTCCTGGAGGAAAAGTCCCATAGTCTGCTATTGAGATAGACATGGGAAGCTACTGCTTGCCCTGGGATTGGTAGCATGGAATGTTGCTACTATTTGGGTTTCTGCCAGGTACTTATGACCTGGATTGGCCACTGTTGGAAACCATTAGTCTAACCCAATATGGCTATTCTTATATTGATCTGCCTAAAGGGAACTCTGCAGCTGCATTTTGTACCAGTTGAATTTGCCAGATTCATTTTTAGGCAGACCCAACAATGAAGCATTGCAATAATCAATGACTTTTGTTCAAGTTCTGTTGAAGTTCTAGGTCTGGATCTCAACAGCTCTGGACAAAACTGAAGATTATCTCCATTTGACTGCAGTCATGTTCAGAGGTATTTCTAGGTGTCAAAACCTCAGTCTACTGTGCATCTAGTTCCATAGGTAGAGAATTCCAAAGTTCTGCTCCTCTATAAAATATAGTTGTGATAAATGTCTTTTTCAAACAGTATATCGAGCAAGCAGGGGTTACCACTCTCATATCATTTAAAGATCTAAGAGCCCTCTTTGGTTGATATAATTGAGCAAACTCTTGTAGATATGCAGGGACCAAGCCATAAAGAATTTTAAAGATCAGGGCCAGAACTTTAAATTTGACCCTGGCTTTATAGGGGCGCCAGTGTACATTTTTCAAAAGTGGGGTAGCATGTTCAAACCAACGATCGCCCCCTATTAATTTAGCTGCTACATTTTCCACAAGCTATAGTCTCCTTAGTTGTTTATCTGGAAGAATTGCCTGAAAATATTTTGGTTTGAAAAAAAACTCAATAGGATGAAGAATCTTCAATTTAAAAAAGCATTTGCGAGCTTCATTATTTGTGAAGACGTTGTCAGGCCTGCATCTACCCAAACCCCCGATAACTTGATTTCCTCTTTGAGAGATATTCCCACTCCTGCTAGTTTGGGAAGTGATCTCATTATACTTTGTGTCGCATTCTCTACCTACAATATATTCGTATTGTCCGGATTTATTTTCAAATCCAAGGAGTAAAACCAAGCAAATTAGAACATCAAAAACTTCTTTCATAAGAGAGTAAACTGACGTTCAGTTATTCCAGGGAACAAAAGAACAATATTGTCTGCATAAGAGAAATGTCAAATTCCCAAAAGTTCTAAAACCTTTTCCATATCCCTGACATAAAAATTAAAAAGTGTAGGGGAGAGTGGCGAACCTTGCAAAACCTCACCTTTCATAGACCATGGATTACGAAAGGTGCTTCTGCCAATTCACCTGGACAGACCTATGTTTCAAAAATCCAATAAACCAATTTAAAACTCTACCAGCAACACCCACCTCAGAAAGCATTGCTAACAGAGCTTCATGGTTCACCAGATCAAAAAGCAGCTGATAAATCCACATGCATCATAAAGACCTGATACCCTTTATCCAACAAAAGACAAAGCTCAGAAAGAAGACCAGCCAACACTGTTTCCGTACTAGAAGAGAGGCAAAATCCTGACTGCATAGGGCCCAATAGCTGATAATGCCTGCTCAAGTTCAGAGTTATTTGGAACAACTACTGCCTCCATGATTTTTTGTTTAAAAGTAGGGATAGTTGCTATAGAGTAATAATTGTACACTGGCTACCAGTACCTTACAGGGCTAAATTTAAAGCTGTTAAATTTTCAAGGCCCTCAGACAAAATGAGCCAGAGTACTTAAAGAATAAGTTAGTGCTCTATTCACCTTTGAGACCTCTAAGTTCCTCTCAAGGATCATCACTGTCTGTCCTCTCATCAAAATGAATTGTATGATGTGATACCCTCCAGCGAGCCTTCTCAGGAGTAGCCCCCACGCTCGAATTTACTCCCAGAGGGGCTATGTATAACTCGAGACTACCTCTACTTCAGGAAGCAAGTAAAAGCCTAGATTGTCTCCCAAGTCTTTAATGCATAGGGTGACTGACTATACACACATTCTGCACCTGGACTAGCTTGCTACACACACTGTAACTTAGACCAGTTCCTTATATCTTGTTTAGCTGTACAAAGAACTTGCCTAGAGTTTAGCCATCCATTTATATATCCTAACTGACTCTGTACCATGCATCTTGTCCCCATCTATATATCAGCATTTTGCCCTTCACCTATATGGTAGAAAAGCATTAATATCACAGCAATGTTATTTGAATGTTCTAATTGTGTGCTTTTTAGATATTTTATCACTTTTATGCTTACATTGTATTATATCTCTGTTACTTGAATTTCACTGCTGTTACGTATGTATATATTTGATCCTGTTTCATGCTAGTCTTATTAGGTTTCAATTTATTATTTTCAAATGTTCTTCTTTCATTGTATTAATATTTATACTTGTACATTTTTACTATTGTTATGCTGTTAATAAAATTGTAAATTTTATGGTTAAACCGTACCTACCATACACTGCCTTAGGTGAATCTCTTCATAAAGGCGGTTAATAAATCCCAATAAATAAATTGCTATAAAGAATTTTATCAAGATTCTCTCCCTTAAACAATGGTGTCAATACAGTTTTTCCTATCTTTTTTGGGAAGGGACCTCCCTGTAGCATTGTTTCTATTAACATCTTTATAAATATCTATATATAATATAAAAACACTGGTTGAGTATAGGTTTTAACAAATCAACCATGCAATGGTCTAAAAGGCATGATCCCTTTGAAAATTTAGGGGTCCTTTTACAAAGCCATGGTAAAAAGTGGCCTACGGTAGTGTGGGCGCATCTTTTTAGTTCATGCTGGGCCACTTTTTACCATGGCTGGGGAAAAGGCTATTTTTTAATGGTTTGGGAAATAGGCATGCACAAAAATTAAAACTAACACTCGCCTATTTATGGCCTGAGCCCTTACCGCCAGCCACTGACCTCATGGTAAGGGCTCACGCGCAACCCATGTGGTAATCATGCAGCGCGTGCCAACATGGCAGTGCTGCTGATTACCGCCAGGAAAGCCCCCCGTGGTAGAAAATAGAAAACCATGGGATTTGGCTTGCACCAAACTCAGAATTACCACTGGGTGCATGCGCTGCCCCAACGGTAGTTCCAATTTGGAGGAGGAGGAGAAGAGAGAGAGAGAGAGAAAGAGAGAGAGAGAATGTGGAGGAAGGAAGTAGCCTGCCACTAGAGCTGCCCAAGAGAGAGGAGCCAGCTACCATGGAGTGGGAGAATTCAAAGGTTGCCCTTCCCAGCACATGAAGGTAGTGGAGGAGGCCAAACCGGGCATGGTGCTGAGAGGTGGGAGAAACTGCCAACCCTACTCCTTACAGGGTTCCTTCTGTGCTGTGTAAAAAGCAGGTGATTTGTGGTATTGATTTGATGTGCAAAGACTGTCAATTAAGTTTTTCTGGACTATTGTGCCCCATTGGAAGTATGCCAGACTCTTACTGAACCCTTCGGAAGGAGGGGGGAGAAGGGAAACTAAGGCCTAGTAGAGGGCCTGAACTCGCGAGGAGCTGAACATTTTCGGAGAGATTTTGGGACCTGGGCTGTACTGTTTTCTTTTGGAGATTATCTTATGAGGTATGAAATTGCCTTGTTAATAAAATACTTTGGCCCCGAGTCCCAGTATCAGCAGTATTCTGTCCTGGAACCCTGGGAGCCCCGCAGGCTTGCTGGCTCCACCCAAGAGGAGGAAGCGGACCCCCCATTACAAGGTATGAAATTTTTTAGCGCACACTAAAAATTAACATGTGGATGCTACATGGGTGTCTTTAGCATGTACTAAATTTTAGCACGCACTAAAAAGGTTCAATGCCTACAGCGCAACTTAGTAAACAGGGCCCTTAGATTGAAAGTAACTAGCAAATGCATCTGGAGTTAGCATAAACTTATCAATTGAGGGTGTTTTGTCAGTGATTTAACTAATTGATAAAGGGTACACGAGGAGTTGCTACTCTGTCTGTACCAGGATTTTTTACAGATTGTAGCCCGAGTCTTGAATGTCTAGAAAAAATCATTCTAGGACTTACATGACTCTTAGAATGGCTGTTTTGTGTACAAAGTTAGCCTTCTAGATTCTAGATAATTCCTGATAACCAGTTATGGATGCCAGTATGGCTACTGTGGACATAAAAACATGAGATGTAGTATACCAATCTGTGTCAATCCAAAGGTCCATGAAGCTCAGCATCCTGTTTCTGGCATGACTACATGTACGTAGCAGGATTCCACTCATAGCTAACAGCCAGAAATAAGCAGTGGCTTTCCCAAGTTTAAATGACTAATAATGGGATATGAACTTTTCCTCCAGGAACTTGTCCAAACCCATTTTAAACCCAGCTATGCTATTCTGATCACTTCTTTCAGCAACAAATTACACAGCTCAATTGCTAAATGATCAAACAGTTTTGTTTTAAACATGCTAGCTATTAGTTTCATGGTGTGACCCTTCATTTTGGTACTATTTCAAAGAATAAACAACTATTCTCTATGTATCCACTCCTCCTCCTCCTCCTCCTCCTATCTCCTCTCATCCATCTCTTTTCCAAGCTGAAGCTCCCCCTAAGCTGTTAGCCTTTCTTCATAGGTGAACCATTCCATTCATTTTATCATTTTGGATGCCCTTGGCTATACCTTTTCAAGTTTCCAGGGCCAACCCTATTAAGTGACTGGTTTTTTGCACATGGTTCCACTTTTTATCCCTTACTGACATGCAAATGAGACCCTGCAATGAATATATGCACATAGCCCCGCTGTTCCCCACAGGGCACCCCTGCTAGTTTTTTTGAGATGGGGCAATCAGAATTGCTCACAATAATCACAGTGTAGTCACACCATGGATCATTGCAGAAGCATTATTATAATTCATTGCATTCAGCACTCCTTCCCACATAATTCCTAACATTTTACTTGCTTTTTTCACTGCCACCACACACTGAGGCGAGGATTTCAACATATTGCTCTTTCAATTTGTATTGCCTGTGTATACCTCTTCTAAAATTGCTATTTACGCATACAGGGCAATTTAAATGTGTAAATATCTTTCTTTCTTTTTTTTTACATGTGTAGACCCTAAAACCTACTTTAATACTGACCAGCTCACCCCTATCTACATGTTTCTTAATACCTTCAAAAAATCTAACAGATTGGTCAGACTTCTCTTTACCAAATTTATGTTGACTCTGCCCTATTAAACCATGTTTATCCATGTGGTCAGTAATTTTGTTTTTCAGACTTGCTTCTACAATTTTGTTCAGTGCTAATGCCAGGCTCACCGGTCTGTAGTTTCCAGGATCATGCCTGAAACTTTTTCTTAAAAGGCTGGTGATTACATTAGATTATTAGGTTATATCAGTTTTACATTCTTTTAGAACGCTGGGGTGTATACTGTCTGGTTCAGGTGATTTATTACTCTTTAGTTTGTCAGTTTGTTCCATTACATTCTCCAGGTTCACCGTGATGTATTTCAGTTCCCCTGAGCCATAACCAACACCCTCCTCAGAAAAGCCTGAAGCAAAATATTGCTTTTGTTTTTTTGCTCCCTGAGTGCTCTACTAAATGAACTAGGGTGAAAAGATCAACCAGCAACCTCACAGGCTTCTAGGTTCAAATGTACCTTAAAAAAGATTTAATTGGTAGTTTTTGCCTCTGTGGTGGAAATTTATCTTCTCTATTCAGGCATGATGTTGGCCCAATGTTTGAGACTTATACTGTAGATGCAAATGCACTTTCTCTCTTACTCTCTTTCTTTTTGGTTCCACATTCCCCTCCTTAACTGTCTCTTGTTATTGTTATACTCAGAAAACTAATAAAATATTTTGAAGAAAAAATAATACTCCTAACTTGCCAGTGTTTGTGCCTTTTCCTATTTTTTTCATTTGGATCTGTTTTCCTGTTTTTTTTTATAGGATGTCTCTGGCTTTAATAGCCTCTTTAACTTCATTATTTAACCTTGCTGGCATAAATCTGGTCTTCCATCAACCTTTTCTAATGCATGAAATTGCGTTGGTCTGGGCTTCAAGGCGGTATTTTTAAACAGTGTCTATGTTATATGCAAACATTTAAACATTGCAATCGCTCCATTTAGTTTCTTTTTAACTAATTTCCTCATTGTTTCCTTTAAATAAGGCTGCCAACTGGATCCAGATTCACAGGACAGGGTGAATCCAGTCCTGAGTTTACCCCAGTGCATGCTGGGACTTGTAGTCTTGCTTTGGCAAACAAAAAAAAAGTATATTTGCCGCTTTATGCTACTTTTTACATGTTTTTTTCTGTTTCGAAAATGAGTCCCTAAATGTAAGCAAATGCAAAGTGATGCATGTGGGAAAGAAGAACCCAAACTATAGCTATGTAATGTGAGGATCCACATTAGCAGTCACCGCCCAGGAAAAGGATCTAGGTGTCATCATTGATGATACGTTGGAACCCTCTGCTCAGTGTGCAGCGGCGGCTAAGAAAGCAAATAGAATGTTAGGAATTATTAAGAAAAGAATGGAAAACCAAAAAGGTTATAATGCCTTTGTATCACTCCATTGTGTGACCATACTTCAAATACTATGCGCAATTCTGGTCACCACATCTCAAAAAGATATAGCGGAGTTAGAAAAGGTAGAGAGAATGGCGATGAAAATTATAAAGGGGACGGGACGACTTCCCTATGAAGAAAGGCCAAAGTGGATAAGGCTCTTCAGCTTGGAGAAGATGGCTGAGGGGAAATATGATAGAAGTCTATAAAATACTGAGTGGAGTGGAACGGGTAGATTTGAATCAATTGTTTACTCTTTCCAAAACTACTAGGACTAGAGGGCATGCAATGAAGCTACTAAGTAGTAAATTTTAAAACAAACCAGAGAAAATATTTCCTCCCTCAATATGTTATTAAACTCTGGAATTTTTTTGCCAGAGAATGTGGTAAAAGCAGTCAGCTTAGCAGGGTTTTAAAAAAATGTTGAATAATTTCTTAAAAGAAAAATCCATAAACCATTATTAAAATGGACTTGGGAAAATCCACTGCTTCTTTCTAGGATAAACAGCATAAAATCTGTTTTACTGTTCTGGGATCTTGCCAGGTACTTGTGGCCTGGGTTGGTCACTGTTTGAAACAGGATACTGGGCTTGATGAACCTTTGGTCTGTCCCAATAGGGCAATGCTTATGTTGTTATAGCCTTTTGATATTAAATCCATTGAATCCTGAAATTTTGCAATTAGGAAATGAAGGGCTTCTTTTACTAAGGTGCACTAATGGATTTAGCGTGCGCTAATGATTAGCAAGCCTTAAATGGTCAGTTGGAATAAAATGGGCTTCTTAGCATTTAAGGCTTGCTAATCATTACCGCACACTAAATCCAATAGTGCACCTTAGTAAAAGAAGCCCGAAATGAATTAACCTCGATCCACTATTACATTAATAGTTGATATGACAATAATCGCTCTAAATGAATGTTTCAAATATCTGGGTGTTGTGGTGTATAATACACATGTTTAGACAGTGTGTAATGCATACTATAAATTGAGGATCGTGAGTCAGTTGAGACCTCATTTGAATGAGTCTGCCCTGAGCTCAGTGATACAAGCATTTGTTTTAAACAGCTTGGGTTACTTCAGTATCCTTTATATGGGACACTGGGTAGACAGCTGAGATTGTAGGTTGTACAAAAGACTCCCACTCGGATTATTTTAGGCAAGGGATGATGAAAGAGGGCTCGGAATTAACTGAGTTGCACTGGCTCACTCTTTGGAAGTAAATTCAGTTCTGGCTTCCAGTATTGAATTTTAATGGGTAAATATTCTGCCACCACAATCAGCAGTTTTTTAAACACTGGCTGTGGTGATGGAGAAAAGATACCTGTATATTTGGTGCCCCTTCCATGTAGTGGCTGACAATGAATAACCAGATAATGTGGTCAGCACCAGTTCTTATCTGGATAATGGCAATATTCAGTCTGTTATCTAGATTAGTGTTTCTCAAGTCGGTCCTGGAGTACCCCCTTACTAGTCAGGTTTTCGGGATACCAAAAATGATCAGGCGACCCTCAGGGGGAGGACTGCTGGCTTCAGCCTAATCCCTGGTAAGCCTTTCCTTTGCTGAGAGGTGCCCAGCTCTACCACTGGCTGCCTTTCAGGTGCTGTGGAGGACTTGCAGCAGCTCATCTGCATATCCTTTACAGCCTTCTCCGGGGTGACTCCCAGGTCTACTCCGATCCATTTAGGGCCTCTGCTCTAGGTGCCGCAGGGGCATTTTCTCTTTACATTTATTTTTCTCCCAGTTGCTACTTATGGCTCCAGTACACTTTTTCTTCTTGGTATTGTCCCTTCCTAATCTGTTTCACCATCTAAAACCACTGTACACTGCAGGAACACATTGTCCACCCTCTGTATTCATCATCTCACTATCTCTTTTTTCCCTCTTCCTTTTTCTCAGCTCCCAACCTTCAACATTTCCTTCCTTCCAGTCATCCATCTCCTTTCTGAGTACATCTCGCCTTTGTCGCTGTCATCATACCTCTCCTACTCTTCTCCGTACTCTCTTGCTCCTTCTCCTGCTCTCCGCTGGAGACATTAATTCCAATTCTGGTCCTCCACATCAGCTCTCATCCTATTTGTGCAGGTCACACCGTGATATCTCCAATTTCTGTTTCTCTCCTCCCCCCTTCTTCCCTGCCTTTCTCATGCGCTCTGTGGAATGCCCGCTCTGTCTGTAATAAACTTTCCTACATCCATGACCTCTTTATCTCTCATACTCTCCATCTGCTTGCCCTAACTGAAACTTGGCTTTACCCTGAAGACTCTGCTTCAGTTGCAGCCCTATGACCCTATGCCATGGAGATGATCTTTTCTCCCATACTCCTCGCCTGTTTGGCCGTGGAGGTGGTGTCGGGCTACTACTTTCACTCTCTTGTATATTTCAACCTCTTCTTCCACCTCAGTCTCGCTGTTTTTCTTCCTTCGAAGTCCACTCCATCCGTCTATTTGCTCCTCTGCCTCTCCGAGTAGCAGTCATTTATCAACCCCCCCCCCCCCCCAATAAGTACTACTACTTATCATTTCTAAAGCGCTACTAGACGTACGCAGCGCTGTACATTTGAATATGAAGAGACAGTCCCTGCTCGACAGAGCTTACAGTCTAATTAGGACAGACAAACAGGACAAACAAGAGATAAGGGAATATTAAAGTGAGGATGATAAAATAAGGGTTCTGAACAAGTGAATAAGGGTTAGGAGTTAAAAGCAGCATCAAAAAGGTAGGCTTTTAGCTTAGATTTGAAGACGGCCAGAGATGGAGCTTGACGTACCAGCTCAGGAAATCCCTTTCTTCCTTTCTCACTGACTTTGATGCCTGGCTTTCCTTCTTTCTTGAACCTTCATCTCCTTCCCTCATTCTTGGGAATCTTAACATTCATGCTAATGATCCCTCTGACTCGTATGTTTCTCAGTTTCTTGCTTTAACATCCTCTTTCAATCTTCAACTGTGCTCCACTGCCCCCACTCACCAGAATGGCCAATGTCTTGATCTTATCCTCTTCTCAAACTGCTCACTCTCCAGTTTCTGTGCATCAACTCTTCCCCTCTCTGACCATCATCTGATAACTTTCACACTTAAACACCCTCCTCCCCAGTCCCGTCCAATCTGATCTCCAGTGTTTCAAATCTCTTCTCTTCTACTATGTTATCCAAGTCTGTCAATGAGGCTCTCTCTTCCTATAATACTATTCTCTCTTCTGATCTGGATACTCTCGCTCCTCCCATTCCCCGTTCTGTAAAACGTACCAAACCCCAGCCTTGGCTGACCTCTAGAATCCGCTACATAAGTTCCTGTGCCCACTCTGCTGAACGCCTTTGGCTGAAATCCCGTGCCCATGCTGACTTCATACATTTCAAATTCTTGCTGGCCTCCTTCCAGTCTGCTCTTTTACTTGCAAAACAGGACTATTACATCCAGTTGACAAATTCTCTTGGCTCAAACCCTCAACGTCTTTGCCAAACTGAACTCTCTCCTCAAAGTGCCTTCACCTCCTACTCCCCCTTCACTTCCCCCCAGACTCTGGCTGAGTTCTTTCATGATAAGGTTCACAAGATTAAACTTGAATTCTCAACCAGGTCACCTCCATCTCTCCTTCCCTTAGTCCATTCTCTCAACCCTCCAACCCCTGCCTCCTTTTCTTCCTTTTCTGAAATCACTGAAGAGGAAACTACACATCTTATTTCATCCTCAAAACTAACTACCTGTTCCTCTGATCCTATTCCCACGCATCTACTTAACACTATCTCTCCTACTGTCATCCCTTTTATCTGTCATATCCTCAATCTTTCACTGTCCACTGAGACTGTTCCTGATGCCTTCAAACATGCCATAGTCACACCACTCCTTAAAAAACCTTCATTGGACCCTACCTGTCCTTCCAACTATCGCCCCATCTCCCTCCTCCCTTTCCTATCCAAGATACTTGAACGTGCTGTTCACCGCCGTTGCCTTAACTTTCTTTCATCTCAAGCTATTCTTGATCCACTTCAATCTGGCTTTCGCCCACTTCATTCAACTGAAACGGCGCTTGCTAAAGTCTCCAATGATCTATTCCTGGCCAGATCCAAAGGTCTCTATTCTATCCTCATCCTTCTCACTCTATCTGCTGCTTTTGACACTGTTGATCACAGCCTACTCCTTGATACGCTGTCCTCACTTAGATTTTAGGGCTCTGTTCTTTCCTGGTTTTCTTCTTATCTCTCCCAGCGTACCTTTTAGTGTATACTCTAGTGGATCCTCCTCTACTTCTATCCCACTGTCAGGTGGTGTACCTCAGGGGTCTGTCCTGGGTCCTCTTCTTTTCTCCATCTATACTTCTTCCCTTAGTACGCTGATCTCATCCCATGGTTTCAGTATCATCTTTACGCTGATGACTCCCAGATCTACCTCTCCACACCAGAAATCTCAGCTGAAATCCAGACCAAAGTATCAGCCTGCCTGTCTGACATTGCTACCTGGATGTCTCAGCGCCATCTGAAACTAAACATGACCAAGACTGAGCTTCTTATCTTTCCCCTAAACCAACCTCTCCTCATCCCCATTCTCTATTTCTGTGGATAACACTCTCATCCTTCCTGTCTCATTAGCTCGTAACCTTGGGTCATCTTCGACTCCTCCCTCTCCTTCTCTGCACATATTCAGCAGACTGTTAAAACCTGTCATTTCTTTCTCTATAATATCAGCAAAATTTGCCCTTTCCTTTCTGAGCACACTACCAGAACCCTCATCCACACTCTTATCACCTCTCACTTAGACTATTGCAACTTGCTTCTCACAGGTCTCCCACTTAGCCATCTCTTTACTCTTCAATTTGTTCAAAATTCTGCTGCACGACTAATATTCCGCCAGTGTCGTTATGCACATATTAGCCCTCTCCTCAAGTCACTTCACTGGCTCCCTGTTTCTGCATACATTTCAAACTCCTCTTATTGACTTATAAGTGCATTCACTTTGCAGCTCCTCAGTACCTCTCCACTCTCATCTCTCCGTACATTCGTCCCCGGGACCTCTGTTCACTGGGTAAATCTCTCTTATCTGCACCCTTCTCCACCGCTAACTCTAGACTCCGTTCCTTTTATCTTGCTGCACCATATGCCTGGAATAGACTTCCTGAGCCGGTACATCAAGCTCCATCTCTGGCCGTCTTCAAATCTAAGCTAAAAGCCCACCTTTTAACTCCTAACCCTTATTCACTTGTTCAGAACCCTTATTTTATCATCCTCACTTTAATATTCCCTTATCTCTTGTTTGTCCTGTTTGTCTGTCCTAATTAGATTGTAAGCTCTGTCGAGCAAGGACTGTCTCTTCATGTTCAAGTAAACAGCACTGCGTACGTCTAGTAGCGCTATAGAAATGATAACTAGTAGTAGTAGTAATATGCATGAAAGAGATTTGCGTGCAATGGAGGCAGTTTATGCAAATCAATTTCATGCATATTCATTGTGGATATCCTGAAAGTCTGACCTCCAAGCGGGTACTCCAGGACCAACTTGGGAAACACTGATCCAGATAATAGGGCAGCCTTTTTACCATCTCATTATCGAGATATCTGGGGAGTGGCAATATTCTCTCCACTAAGTTCAGGACTGCCTTGGCTCTACCGTACTCCACCCTGCTATTCTATAGAGCCAGCTGTTCGGGTTTTCAGGATGCCCATAATGAATTAAGGAGTATTAAGGGTAATGGAATTTGATTACCACCTTTCTGTGGTTCAGTCAAAGCAGTTTACATTTATTATATGCAGGTATTTTCTTTATCTCTAGTGGGCTCATAATCTACGTCTTGTAGTTGGGGCAATGGAGGGTTAAGTGATGTGCCCAGAGTCAAAAGGAGGTGTATTGGGAGTCAAATCCAGCGCACCTTAGTAAACAGGGCCCTTAGAGTACTGTATTCAGTTTTTGAGGCCATATCATGCCAAGGACATCAACAGAGTATAAAGTTAGGCACCAAATATACACAAAAGTGGCCAGAATACTGGCATATAGCACAGTTATTTTGGGGATTTTAAAAACTTCTTATTTTATAGTTTTAAAAATATAATCACAAGCGTAACACTTGTTAAGGAAAAACAATTAACAAAATAAAACTGAATTAAATCACAATCAGGAATCAATTATCTTTCTCCTTAGACCATAATATAGAGGGGAGGAATACAATGTAGGAGAAAAAGGAGGAAAAATGTTAAAAATACCGTCAAGAAACCTTAAAGCCTAACATGAGATGGAACCCCAGTAGTCCCAACAGTGATCTTTGGATCTATAAAAGCCCTCAACTGGTCTGACATAAAGAAAACATATTTCACTCCTAAGTAGCGGACCATACATTTACAAGGATAAGCTAAGAGAAAAGCCCCAAGAGTTTTTGTATCTTTCCTCAATGCTAAAAAGGCTTTTCTCCTTTCCTGCATATTCTTATGTACAACAGGGAAGACCCAGATACACTGACCACAAAACTTGAAAATTGTGAAAATAGTCTGAGAATGGCATTCAGGTCCTGTTCAAAAATGAGGCCAATGAAGTGGCTTTCTCAGAGACAACTGAAACAGTCTTCAAGTACAACTGAAATATTATTCACACCAATCTTCTCGTCTTATGGTTTACCAACCAGTTGTTCTCCAGATGTAGATTTTAAAATAGTAAGATAATATGCTTTATTTAAAGGATGTATAGCGTCTGAGGAAAGTTTTAGAATTTCAATGGCATATTTACGAAATACATCTACTGGAGTCTGTCACGATTGTGACCTTTTCTTGGTTTGCGCTCCTCTCGCCCTCTGGTGGCCAGAACCCGTGCCTGCCATAGACTTTCCAAACCCTCTCTTCAGTCCAGTCCAGATATTTTAGCCCTCCAGTCTTGTTTGAAAGTTTGGCAGCTAGCCTCACCCTTAGCTGCCTTGAGATTGCTGCAGCTGAGCCTCAGCTGCTGATGGGCTTATTAGCCACCTGAAAACTTTCTGCTTTGCCTTTGCAAATGCCAAAGGTCCAGGTTAGTGTTTGGTGCTGATAGGAACACTTCTGTCTGCTTGTTTGAGCTTCCCTGCTTTTCCCTTTTGGCTTTCCTGCTTTACCCTTCTGGTGCTGATTGGAGCACTTCTGTCTTGCTGTGCTGTTAGGAGCACGTCTGCCTGCTTGTTTATGCTTCCCTGCTTTACCCTTCTGGTGCTGATAGGAGCACTTCTGCCTTGCTGTGCTGTAGGAGCACTTCTGCCTTGTCTTGTGTCTTACCTGTATGCCTTGTTCTTGTCTGGGTGCCTGTGGGCACTCTTGTTTGGAGCCCTAACCCTGTTTCTGTCAAGCTTGTTCTGTATCCTATTCCCTGTCTGAGCATCCCGTCTCCTCAGTAGTCCCGAACTCTGTGTTAGTCCTTGTTTAGTATCCTGTTGATCTCTAGACTGTTTGCAAGCTAGGTCCAATAAGTCCTGCCGGCCACCTGCACCTGGGGGCTCAACCCCTGGGGAATGGTGGTTAAGTGCAGGTGAAGACCAATTGCTCTGTCCTGCTTATTCCCTGCCTGCCTACTGCTGTAGTTCCAGTTCGGTTGTGTCATGTGCTCAACAGGAGATCGCACTCTGGCATCTTGTGGGTTCCTGGTAGTGAAGTGCTGCACCGGCGAAGAGGTTCGAGCTGGCCGGGGCACAGATCTCACCACTCCTTTATGTTTCATGTGAGGCATACTTCTAAGAGGAAAGGTAAGCCAGCACTGAGCTTACTAAGCCATAGCTCATGCCATTATAGCTCCGCCCCCTCCCTATAGTATGTAGTTTACAGATAGATATACACATGCCAGAGTCTGAGCAGAGCATGGGCTAGACACAAACTTACGCTTATTTATTTGTTACATTTGTATCCCACATTTTCCCGCATATTAGTAGGTTTGTAATTTATAGAATACTGTAAGTATTCTATTGTTTGCGTTTGCAACAATATAGAGCCTCACTTTTTTTATATTATGGGACCCTTACTGTGGAATACGTTACCTCCATCAGTGTGAATGATCTTTGAATCAGTTTAAACAGATGCTAAAAGACATATCTTTTTTCAGCGTGTCTTCTCAGATTATCTGAGTAGTTAATCAGGCTGTAAATAGTGCTGTCCTGTAAAAAACTTAGGTTGGTGTTGTGATACTTGGACCTATAAGAAGAAGGGAGTGGTTGTTTTAAATGTGATTTTATGTATCTTTTGTACTTTTTACTGTATGTCACCAAGCATGGTAGATTGTGCAGTATAGAAATGCATAAAATAAATAAATCTATGGAACCTAGGCACAAGCATTTACATCGGCTCTATGGCTGGCATAAGAGTTGTGCCTCGGAACAAGGCTGTACCTACCCGGTTACACTGCTATTCTGCAAAGGAAAGCAAGCACCTACTTTTCTTTATTGAATAGGCTCCAATTTTCCCCTAAAAGACTCAAAGCTCTTTAGAGGAAAGTGACCAACATAGTATGGAGTCTGTGCCATTAGTATGAGGAAGACTTGAATATATATACTCTGGTGGACAGGACAGACAGGGAAGATATTATCTACAGACATTTAAGTGCTTGCAAGATATTAGAGGCCCTTTTACTAAGCTGGGGTAGGGCCTACAGGTGTGCAGCATGCACCAAAACAAGACCACCGCCAGGCTAGCGAGCCCCCCCCCCCCCCCCCCCGGCGGTAATTTTGGATTTGGCGCATGGTCATTCCGATGGTAACATTTTTTTTAAATTTTTTACTGCATATGGCGTTTCCAGAAGTAATTGGCAGTTGGCGCATGCTGAACGGTTACTGCGTGAGCCCTTACTTATAGATCAACGGATGGTAGTAAGGGCTCAGGCATAAATTGTCCCGTGCTAGTTTTAATTTTAGCACATGCCCATTAAAATGCCCTTTTCCAAGACACGGTGAAAAATGGCCCGGCATGCACCAAAAATACGCGCCCACATTACCCTAGGCCACTTTTTACTGCAGCTGAGTAAAAGGACCCCTTAATGAACAAACACACCTTTTCTAGATATGGAGAGGCTACAGAACAAGAGGATATGAAATGAAGCTGCACGGAGGGAAACTTACAAACAACATCAGAAAGGTTGGTGGATGCCTGGAATGCTCTTCCGTGGGAGTTGGTGGGGATGAAAACAGTGACAGAATTCAGTAACTTAGCCAAAAAACAATTTTTGGGTGGGCCAATAGGTAGGACGGTTAGGCTCACAATTCCTCTTCCTTGTTCCCACTCCCATTCCCCCACCAAATATAGAACGCAAATATCTTAGCTAGCAGGGATCCCCAAGTCTACCATTTGAAGACATCAGCATCCCACCAAACCCTGTCAGAAAACTGTGGCAGTGCTCCAATCCACCGGTGCAGATGGGAATCACTACAAAGAGGCACTCGGGTAAATCAGAAATAATCACAACATAAAGGTGGAATCAGCTGTTTTGTTACAGTAGGTAAATAATCATAGCAGTTAGCAGTAGTTGCAGAACAGAGGCACCGAGAAGGGCTCTTCAGTTCTCTGTTCTGCTTCCAGGGAATTCTGGAGCAAGACGGGCCACGGACACCAGCTCTACTGTCCCAAGGCTATGCTCATGCTCCAGGTACTGATGTCAGAAAAGTTCTAACAGTTCCTGCAGATTTTATTGCAGGCAACCTAAGACAAGAGTTGCTACAATTTAAGTCTGAATGAAGAGTCCCCCGAACTAAATAGATCATACACTACAAATTACTTAGCTCCCCAGGAGGTGAGTGGATTCTCTATCCAATCAGGAAAATGCAGAAATAGAGAACAATACAGAGGCATAATATTCTTGGTCTTATTTTCCATCCCTTTCCTAATAGTTCCTATCATCATGCTCGCTTTTTTGGTCACCGCTGCACACTGGGCAGAAGACTTCAGCATATTGTCTTCATTGACACCTTGATCTCTTTCTTGGTTGCTGACTCCTAAGGTGGACCCTAGCATCAGGTAACTATGATTTCAATTATTCTTCCCAATGTACATCACTTTGCATTTGCCCACATTAAAATTTCATCTGCCATTTGGATGCCCTGTCTTCCAGTTTCCTAAGGTCTTCCTGCAATTTTTCACAATCTGCGTGTGTTTTGACAACTTTGAATAGTTTTGTATTATCTGCAAATTTAATCACCTCACTCATTCCGATTTCCAGATCATTTATAAATGTTAAATGGCACCTGTCCCAGTACAGATCTCTGTGGTACTCAACTATTCACCCTCCTCCATTCGGAAAAATGGCCATCTAACCCTACCCTCTGTTTTCTGTCTGTCAACCAATTCCTAATCCACAGAAGGACATTGCCTCCTCTAGCATGACTTTTTAATTTTCTCAGGAGTATCTCATGAGGAATTTTGTCAAACATTTTCTGAAAATCTAACACTACATCAACCGGCTCACCTTTAGCCACATGTTTATTCATGCCTTCAAAGAAAAGAAGCAAATTGGTGAGGCAAGACTTCCCTTGACTGAATCTATGCTAACTCTATCCCATTAAACCATGTTTGTCTATGTGTTCTGTAATTTTATTCTTTATAATAGTTTCCACTATTTTGACTGGCACTGAAGTCAGGCTTACCAGTCTGTAATTTCCTGGATCACCCCTGGAACATAAGTACTGAGAAAGACCAAAGGTCCATCAAGCCCAGCATCCTGTTTCCAACAGTGGCCAATCCAGGTCACATATAGCTGGCAAGATCCCAAAAAAGTACAAAACATTTTATACTGCTTATCCCAGAAATAGTGGATTTTCCTCAAGTCCATTTAAAACTCCGCTAAGCTAACCGCCTTTACCACATTCTCTGGCAACGAATTCCAGAGTTGAATTACACGTTGAGTGAAGAAACATTTTCTCCAATTCGTTTTAAATTTACTACATTGTAGCTTCATCGCATGCCCCCTAGTCCTAGTATTTTTGGAAAGCGCTTCACATCTACCCATTCAACTCCACTCATTATTTTATAGACCTCTATCATATCTCCCCTCAGCCATCTTTTCTCCAAGCTGAAGAGCCCTAGCTGGTTTAGCTTTTCCTCATAAGGAAGTCATCCCATCCCCTTTATTATTTTCATCGCCCTTCTTTGCACCTTTTCTAATTCCACTATATCTTTTTTAAGATGCGGCGACCAGAATTGAACACAATATTTGAGGTGCGGTCGCACCATGAAGCGATACAAAGGCATTATAACATCCTCATTTTTTGTTTTCCATTCCTTTCCTAATACCTAACATTGTATTTGCTTTCTTAGCTGCAGCAGCACACTGAACAGAAGGTTTCAATGTATCATCAACGACGACACCTAGATCCCTTTCTTGGTCCGTGACTCCTAATGTGGAACCTTGCATGACGTAGCTATAATTCGGGTTCCTCTTTCCCACATGTATCACTTTGCACTTGCTCACATTAAATTTCTGTCAATAAAAAATATTATGACCTATTCAATTTTCATTCACATCCATAGCAAAATTCATGGAACTAGAAGTTGAACTTAGTTTGTGTGGCGGTCTAAGGCAGTAGAATCATAGGGACTATTTTTTTCATAGATACAAATTATTTGCACTAATAATAATTTTTCACAAAAACTTGCCCATTGGTTTGGCGTTAGATCACAGAAAGTTTATCCCTCACTCTACTTTTTGAATTGAGTTTTGACATTTACCGGGTGAGTTTCCATTTTGTATTTTGTTACTTTGGTAATTGAAATCACCCATTATTATACTGTAGCCCAGTTTGCCAGCTTTTTCCATTCTTCCTCTTTCTAAGATTTTTTATTTACTATCTGGTGTCATCAGCTTAGGAGGAAAATAGCAATAAGAAAAAGAAGTTTCTCTTTCCCAAGGTAGACAGAAAGGAGACAAGGTGATGTGTAATTAGATTGTAAGCTTTGTCGAGCAGGGACTGTCTCTTCATGTTCAAGTGTATAGCGCTGCGTACGTCTAGTAGCGCTATAGAAGTAAGTAGTAGTAGTACTTTATAAGTTTGTATACTCTATATTCTTATTCACTTTAGTAAACTTTATTGGTGCATAACAAACCCTGAACTGTCATTTTGTGGTAGTGGAAGGGGCAGAGTGAGTGATCTCAGGGCCCAACAGCCTTCCAGTCAAACTATTCCTGTCCCAGAACCCTGTTCTCCCAAGGATGGCAGTATTTAGTCTGAGGCTTGTGCTTCCTGTGGAGGAGTAGCCTAGTGATTAATTCAGTGGACTTTGATACTGGGGAACTGGGTTTGATTTCCATTGCAGTTCCTTGTGACTTCGGCCAAGTCACTTAACCCTCCTTTGCCCCAGGTAAAAATAAGTACCTGTATATAATATGCAAACCGCTTTGATTATAACCACAGAAAGGAAGTCCCATCCCTTTTTCCTCTGAAGTACATACCCCTAGTCTCCCCATAGAGCAAACAGTTCCTAGTCAGAAACCTCCCCCCCCCCCCCCCCACCTCGACCAGGGGGCTAGAATTGTAATACCTTGCAAGGATTCATGTGATTTTATTGTCTCATTAATTACTGAATAAATCTCCCTCTATGTAGATAAATGAGCATGCATTAGCGTACGTGTAGCTGAATTAAATGGTGCTGTTCCCTTGGGAGTGTCTTGACCAGGGGAGGAAAGTAATGCCCATAGATTTTTATGCAAAAATAATACTTTAAGAAACACATCTTAAGAAGAAAACAAAGCCAGCTAAGGTCAAATAATGCTCCAAACATAAAATCATTAAGGAAAGCAAATATTAGCTAGCTTAATCCCGTTGCTCAACTACCATCAAAAGAGGAAGAGTTACACAAACCAAAGGAAAATATAAATTCAGAAATATGATGAGAAACAGGAGGAGGGATAAATGGAATCCAGGGAATTATCCTTAAGAATGACCTTCATGAGCAATCTTACCACTCAAAAACAAAGTCAGCTGACTAAGCTTAACAGACAACTTAAGATACTTCTTTATCTTGAAGTAAATATTTACAAGGAAAATTCCAAACAAATAAGGCATCCAGTTCCATAACCCTAGAACTAATTAAAAAGAACTGACTCCTTCTCTTTTGAGATGCCTCGGCAAAATCAGGAAAAACCCTAGGGCTGCCTTCTGTGCCTTAATTCATACAGAGAGCAATTTTTCAAAAGTAGCAGGCATTTTAAAAAGTCCAGGAGGATTTTTCCTGGAGGTCTCTCTCTCATATTCTCTCATGACCATGCCTATATATATAGGGTTACCATCCAGCTTATTTTCGAAAGTAATCACCGGCCATTTCCCGACATAAATCGGGAGATGGCTGGCGATTTCGAAAAAGCGGCGAAATCGGTATAATGGAAAGCGGCATTTTTGACAGCATCGCCGCTTTCCCGTCGCTTCGCCTGCGAAAGTTCAAAGGGCGTGTCAGTAGATTAGCAAAGGCGGGGCATGGATGGGCATGGGTGTGGCTACCAGATGACCGGCTTTCGCCGATAATGGAAAAAAAAAAAGCGGCGTTAAGCAGTATTTCGCCAGCTTTACTTGGTCCTTTTATTTTCACGACCAAGCCTCAAAAAGGTGCCCCAACTGACCAAATGACCACTGGAGGGAATCGGGGATGACCTCCCCATACTCCCCCAGTGGTCACCAACCCCCTTCCAAACTAAAAAAATAAAACTAAAAACCTTTTTTTCCAGCCTGTATGCCAGCCTCAAATTCCGTACCCACCTCCATGACAGCAGAATGTGTTGTAGCCTCCGACAGCCTTTCCTTGGTTGCGATGTGGCTCTCGGGTGAGTGTGACACCTTTTCTGTTAGGTGTCATGCAGAGTCACATTACCAATGCATTGTGGTGGGTGTAGGGTACTGGGCTCTACTCCCATGGTGCTTTTCCCCCCTGCCAACCAGGTCAGAGTATGCCCTGTTTTGTTTCCTGTTGTAGTCCATGCGGTAGTGGCCATTTTTGTAAGCCAGTTTTAGTTCCCTTTCCTGTGTTACCCACGTTAGAGAACGTAGTTCTTACCTTGAATGGTGCTGAAAGAGGGCATTGTACACCATTGTGCCAGCTCTGAACTACTGCTAATCTTAGTACCAGGGGACACACCAGTGGGGCACAACCTCTGATCTGCAGTTAACTGTGAGTAAACGTGCTTATTTCAAGAAAGGACTTTTTCAGAGAGATTAGTCTTCAGGTGTGAACTGGTGTGCCAAAGTTATACAGCAGCAATAAGTCCTAGAGGCTGTATACAGGTCCCTGGAGCAATTTTAGTGGGTGCAGTACATTTGTGGGTAGGGTTGGGGGTTTGGGGGGGTTTGGGGGGCTCAGCTCCCAAAGTAAGGGAGCTATGCACGTGGGAGCTTTTCTGAAGTCCACCGCAGTGACCCCTAGGGTGGCTGGTTGGTGTCCTGGCATGTCAGGGGGGCCAGTGCACTAAAAATGCTCGCTCCTCCCACGGCCAAATGCCTTGAATTTGGCCGGGGTTTGAGATGGCCGACATAACTTTCCATTATCGCTAAAAAACGAAGCCGGCCATCTCAAACCCCGGCCAAATCCAAGGCATTTGGCTGGCCGGAACCGTATTGTCGAAACAAAAGATGGCCAGGCCATCTTTTTTGAAAATACGGGTCTGGCCAGCTGTTTGCGGTGCCGCCAAAATACATCGCTGGCCATGTATTTCTCCGGCGCCGTTCGATTATGCCCCTCTATATGTCCGGATTTACCCGGACATGTCCTCTTTTTGAGGACATGTCCAGGCGGGTTTTGCCAGTCCACCCGGGTTTTGCCAGTCCACCCGTTTGTCCGGATTTCTGGACAAACGGGTGGGTGGCGGGCCTATCCTAGCCTCCCCTTCCCTTACTTACTATCTACTGCCCTGGTGGTCTAGTGACCTCTTCGGGGCAGGAAAGAGCCACCTCTTTCCTGCCTGGAGCGCTGCCCTAGCCCTGTATTCTGTTGCTGTGAGGGTCTCGGGATTCAAAATGGCCGCCGAGAGTTGAAGCGGGTGGCCATTTTGAATCCCGAGACCATCACAACAACAGGATGCAGGGCAAGGACAGAGCTCCGGGCAGGAAAGAGGGGGCTCTCCTGCCCCAAAGAGGTCACTAGACCACCAGGGCAGTAGAGGGGGGCAGGGGAGGGGAGGGGGGCAGGGGAGGGGAATATGTATTTTGTGAATTGGGAAGCTGGCATAAAAGTCGACCACTAATGAAAACAAAATTTCTGAGGACAAAATAGGGAACTAATGATTCAGTTGCTTAGGGCACATTCTCATTCTCACCCCCTAGTACTACTATTGAACCTGTGGATTTGCTCCTGCCCCCCCTCCACTACCACCACCTAACACCAGGGAGATTCCTGGTAAGAGACTGATGGTCCAGGGGGATGGGTGTTGTTGAAGATGTTGGACTAATGCACTTATCTTTTCATTTAAACACTAAGGTGAGCGCAAAAGATGCCAAATATCTTTTTGTCTATTTACGTGGCATGCCCTAACGACACCCCTTTTAAAGCCACGGAATATACACATGCAAATAGCAGCATTCCAAATTTGCACATGTGTGTGTATGTGATCTAGATGTGTAAAGGTTACATTTACACATTTAAATGACCTCTGTAATGTTTTTGTTCATCTTGAAACATAGATGTCAATATTCAAAATCAGAGTGAACTGCGTAAATCATTTATGCTGGAAATCAGAACTAGGAATGTGTGAAAGCTGTCACTGGGTGAGGGTGTGAGTTGGGGCGGTGTATGTATGAAGGCATGTAGTTTTGTGGGTATATGTGTATGTTGCGTGTGTAAGCATTAGAATTTGTGGGGGTTTGTAGGTGCATGTGTAAGGGGGTGTAAGTACTATGCTCTATGCGTATGTTCTTGAAGTGTTTGGGGATCTGGAAGTGTTGAGGAAAGTGGTCTGGAAAGTGCCTTTTGGCATCTTCCTCTGCCAGCCACTTCAATTTCTTTGCCCTGTCGCTATCTGCTTCTTATCCTAGGGGTGCTTTTGGAATGGGAGGGTGGTCAGCATTCCATAGATTCTAAGAGTACCCCAGTTCTCTGAAAATACCGATGAAATGTTTGGGGTTTTTTAAACTTAATATACTCACCTGTTTCTCCTGCATGGCAAATCTCATAAATTTCAGTCCCTTTTTTGCAAAGTTATTTTGCCTATAGATGGATAGAGAGATGGGCATAGATCCTTTACACCAAAATTTTCTAACATTTCATCCATTAGGAATAAGCTTAGGGCCTGTTTACTAAAATGCTGTAAGGTTTTGTATGTACCACTCCTTAGGTGCAAAAATAAAGGTGCATTTAAGAGTGGTAAATGAAGGGGACAGGCAGGGATCTGCCCTGCATTCATCACTCAGGCACTTACCTCACAGATCCATGCTACAGTCCTCAAGAGATTAACACAGGGGCATGTAACATGGGCTCCAGCACAAAGAAAAAAAATATGTAGTTCATACAATGGCACAAACCAATCCTCCTCCCCCCCCCTCCCCCAACACCCAATAGCATCCTCCAGCCAGTAATTCTACTAAGGGATTCCCTACAACCAGAAGCCTTCTTAAGTAGAAGCAGCCCCAAAGAGCAATCACTCAACCTCCACCCCCACCCCCAAGCCCCTGGAACTTGGAGTTTCTCTGCTAATCTAGTGGACAGGGCAGGAGTTTTTACCCCCTCTTCTCCTGCCCCATAGTCACCAGAGTTCAAAATGGTGGTTATGATCCCTTGCATTAGTCTCATGGTATTGCCAGTAGGGGTCAACAGTGGTAGTACTGCAAGGCTGCTGCTAGGGGTCATAGCTGCCATTTGAACCTTAGTAGCTATGGAGAGGGAGAGGGAGTGGGAAGTTAGACTGATCCTGTCCCATCCATTAGATTACTAGCGAGACTCCGAGCCAAGTCCCAGGAGAATCAGGAAGGGGAGGGGGAGAGGGTTGGCAATTGTGGATAGGCAGGCTTCCACTTGGGGGTGCTTTTGATTGAAAGGAGTCTCTTTAGGGTGGGCTGCTCATACAATCTCTTGAGGAGGGATACGTGGGGAAGATACTGTTCACATGGGTTACTTGGAGGGATACTGTTTGGGAGGCTGCTATTCAGGGGATTGGAGTTCTCTGGCCAACTATCTGGCTGCTGTTAGTACAGCTGTACTTAGTGCCACTATCGACAGTCCTGACGTCTAGCATGTGGGAATATCCTGCATGCTAGCTGTTAGGACTGGCCATGTTCCATCTCCACCCAGACCTGTCCTGATTCTGTCCCTATCAGGGGCGTAGCTACGTGGGGCCACGGGAGCATGGACCCCAGTAGATTGGGCCCTGGACCCCCCCCTCGTGCCGCCAACCCTCCCCCACCAGTCAGGTACCTTTGCTGGCAGGGGTCTCCAACTCCCCCAACCCCTGCCAGCCGAAGTCCTCTTCTCCGGCGCAGCCACTTTGCTGATCTGCCCTTGCAGATCAGCAACACAGTCGCACCAGAGAAGAGGACTTTGGCTAGTGTGGGTTGGGGACCCCCACCAGCAAAGGTACCCGACGGCGGGGGAGGGTTGGCGGCAGCGAGAAGAGGGGGTCGAAAGGGTTGGCACTGGGGGGGGGGTCAAAGGTGGTGGTGGCGGCAGGGGGGTTAAAAATGGCAGGGGGGTCAGAGGCGCCGGGGGGGGGGGGCTAAAATGTGCCCCCTCACCTCGGGCTCCCCCTCCCGCTGAAGTCTGGCTACGCCCCTGGTCCCTATCCATGCTGACTTTTGCTGCGCTCGCTGATTTTAGCATGTGGTAGCCATTAGCATGTGTACATGCTAACAACTACTCCATGCTAACACCCACCCTAATAGCTTTGCATGGTAAGTAAGTGACTTAGGGGTCCTTTTACAAAAGCATGGTAGCGTTTGTAATGTGCACTAAATGCTAGAAACGCCATTGAAATATATGGACATCTCTAGCATTTAGCGCACACTTAATTTTAGCGCATGCTAAAAACACTAGTGCACCTTTGTAAAAGGACCCCTTAGTGAATTAAAGTTTTGGTATTGTAATTACACTTTTTTTTTGTGGGGGGGGGGGGGAGCTGGAGCAGAACAGATACCATTGAGTTCTTCTCATGCAACTAGAACAGATTTTCATTGCTGATCTTATTTCTCTGCATTCTTTCGGATTCCTTATGATTATTATCACTATTTCCTTAGCCGTTATCAATGTACCTTCTTATCGGGAACAGTTTTTATATTCCAGTAATACATATTATAAATCATAGGAAATATTATGGTCAAATGTCTGTGTATATATTTATATATTTGATGACCTAGTAACCGCTGTGATAATTACGAGAGAGAAAAATATGTTTGTCAATGGTGTAACCAGATTCCAAATTTTTTCATAAGTAAAAAATGATAAATTAGCTTATTCATGGAAAGGTCAGCAACAGAAGTTTTCGTGTAATGGATAGCAATTATGAAATAACTATAATAAATTGTTGCTGTACAGCATCTCGGACCAAAACAGATTGCGATGGCAGATGATCCCAGCAGCCAAATTTCCTGCAGTTTAATAATTTGTAAATTGTAAATGTTTTTTGACTAATGCAAAATTCCTATAAATAGTAATTTCCACAAGTAATTGCTCTGTATTTTTCTGTACACGTTGTGCTATCAGGACTGTGGTTTCCACTTGGCAGGGCTGTAGTAACAGAAGATCAGCCGCTGTAATACTTGCACTTTCCTGCAAGCTACAAGAAGACTGAGTGACAGGTATGTGGGATCATTCACAGGAATGGTTTTACACTAGAAATGCAGCAAAAGAGAGGGTCCAGGAGTACACGAACAAAAGCAGCAAAAAAAAAAAAAGCACAAAAGGGCCTTCAAGAGTGGAGCAACGGAGAGTCTTAATCGACCTGACACGGGCTGTGTTTCGGCGTGCACTGCACCTGCCTCAGGGGTCAAACTAATACTCTCTGCAGTGGCAAAAAAAAAAAGATCCAAAAAGGTCATTCAAAACAGCACCATGTATTACTTAGCAGTGAAACAGACCAAGTGCTTCCATAGGCATTAATCGCTCTTAGTTAGAAGCTATTGCTGAGAGTATTAATTTGACCCCTGAGGCAGGCAGAGTGTGAACCTAAACAAGGCCCACGTTGGGTCAGTTGAATTAAAAGATTCTCCATTGCTCCACTCTTGAAGGCCCCTTTGTGCTTTTTTTTTTTTTGCTGCTTACGCTAGAAATGAAAACATGTCACAAACAAGTGTCCCAACTGATCAGCTAGTACAATACAAGTGAAAAAGAAACAGGGTTGTTGGTAAGATTGAAAGTGCTTGAGATATTTATGAGCGATTAATCATATTAAATGACTGCTTCATGAAGGATCTTCAGCGATTGATCTGAAATCAAATCCAAATTTAGGAGAAAACAATGTCTAAGGAATCCTTTTACTAAGCCACAGTAGGCACTAAGGTGTGCCTACCATACACCAAAAAGCACTGCCATGGGACATGCTGGGGTGTCCCTCAATAGTGTGGCGATCTTCATGTGCTAATCCTGTGCTAAAGAATAGTTTTTAGTTCTTAGCATGGGAGGTGTCAATGGGTGGAGAGTAGGCGTGTCCTGCACTAATTGTGTAGCGTGGATAGATAGCCGCGTGCTATCTGATTAGCGTGGGAGTCCTTACTACCTAGTAAATAGTTGGTGGTAAAGACTCCCGCGGTAATGACCATGCGCTAATTGGGAAATTAACGCACGACCATTACAGGAAAATATATGAATGTGGCCATTTTACCACCACACTAAAAGTGGCTGCAACATGCGGGGAAACCCATGTTGAGCACGGCTTAGTAAAAGGGCCCCTAATTCTCTTGCATCATATTATCTTTAGAGGAACACCACAAGTGGAGGACTGTGGAACTCTACAAGCGTAAGGACCAGACAGAAAAGTAGTGTAGCCAACACAGCTCATCCAAGGGAAAACAGGAGGATGGCGAGCATAAAACAGAAGACTTTATTCTTAAAAGGACCTGACATGGCACCGTGCTTAAGCCAACTGCCTCAGGGATCTTTTCAGTGGAACTTTGTTCTGTAATTATCAAAATAATACACAGCCTTTACAAAGACAGATACAGAAAGTAAAAAGACCCAAAGCACAAGACAAGAGCTGACTGTCAACAATCCCCATAATTGCACTAAAGATGGGCAAGTCAAAAGCTTTTGGGGTTCATTTTCGAAAGAGAAAAACATCTAAAAAGTGGCATAAAGTAGCATTTAAAATCAGCATTTTCAAAACCTATTTTTCAGACATTTTTCTATGCTGTTCAGTGCATCCAAATCTCAAGGGGGTTTGAGGGTGTGTTAAGGTTGGGACGTTTTTCAGCCATAACGGAACAAAACCGTCCAGGAATAAAACTAAGACACTTTGAGCTAGACCTGTTTTTATCGTTTATTCATTTTACTATACCGTCTCAAATTGTAGCTACAAAACAAAAACGGTTTACATACTAATATAAAATTGGTAATAAAAAACATAAAAGAACTCCATCAAATTGATAGGAAAGCAAACTAAAACAGCCATTCTTAAAAAGATAAAACACCAATTTTGCTAGACAACCATTCATAACAATTACATGCACAAAAAGGTACCCTAAATGACCAGATGACCTCCTCCCACCCCCCAAAAATGTGAATAAAACTATGACTTACCAGTCTCTATGACAGCCTCAGATGTTACAATCAGGTCTATTAGAGTAGCATGTAGTTTAGTAGTTTGTGTAGTGCACTATGGAGTGGGGGACTCGGGTCCCTATCTCCCTCTACCTGTCACACTTGTGGTGGAAACTGTGACCCCCTCCCAAAGTCCCCCAAACCCCACTGTACCTACATATATGTGCCCCCATTCACCCATAAGGGCTATTGTAGTGGTGTACAGTGCAGGGTAGTGGGTTTTCGATGGGTTTTGGAGGGCTCAGGGGACAAGATAAGGGAGCAAAGATGAGATGTGCACCTGGCAGCATTTTTATGAAGTACACAGAAGTGCCCTCTAAGGTGCCCTATTGCTCTCCTGGATGTCTGGTGGACCAATCTTCTAAAAATGTTGGCTCTTCCTATATCCCAATGGCATGAATCTCTATGTTTTGCACTTATTCTGTTTTTTGTGCTTTGTTTTTTGAAAATGGACCAAAAAACAAAACATCCAAAGCACAAAACAGTATTTAAAAAAAATAAATAGACGTTTTTCTTTTCCAAAAATGACTTTCTTTCCTCTTCGGATTTTGGACATTTTGTGCAAAATATCCAAAGTAGGACTTAGACGTCATATCAAAAATGCCCTTCCATGTCTCTTAATTGAAACTAGTAAATGAGGCCCGTTTCTGACACAAATGAAATGGGCGCTAGCAAGGTTTTTGTCAGAGTGTGTATGTTTGAGAGTGTGTGTGAGAGGGACTGTGTGAGAGAGAGAGAGAGTGAATGTGTTTGTGACAGAGTGAGACTGTTGAGTGCAAGTGTGTCTGCTCTGTCCCCTGCCCCCATGCAGCACCCAGCGATTATCCTTTTTTCTTGCCCCCCCCTCCCGCCACCCAGCGATTGTCCTCCGTCCCCTGCCCCCCCTCCAGCCACCCACCGATTGTCCTCTCTCCCCTGCCCCCCCTCCAGACACCCAGTGATTCTAGTTTTTCCTGTGGCCACCCTCCAGCCACCCAGCGCTTCTCTGTTTTCCCTTGCCCCTACCGATGCTCTTCTCTCCCTGGGCCGTGCCCCCCCTTCCAGGCACCCAGCGAATCTCCTGTCTCCCCTGTTCCATCGATTCACCGTTGTGCACCCGCCCTCCCACCTGTTGTTGGTCAGCTGTTGCGTGTGACGTGCATAGGGTGAGCGATGCGATTCGGTGAGTGTCATTGCTCCACCCTCGATGTCATCACATTGTGACGCGAGGGCGGGGCAGACACTCATGGGCAAACAGCGATCTACACAACTACACACTACTTCCGGCTTCAGGCTTCCGGCTTCATTAGAATGTTGGAGGTGTGTTTTATATAGAGAGAAGATGTGCTTGAATCTGAAAAGGTTCTAGTGAAATTTGATTTACTCTGAACGTTAACTGAAAATGCATGTTATTTTACCAGAGGTCCCATTTTGTACAATGGGATCTACTTGTTAATAACGCATGTTATGGCAATAGCACATACTAATACAGCAGCACATATTACTAACTGTAGCTGAATGTTATAGTGAAGTAAAAATATGCACAAAGAGCTTTACTCTATACAGGTTATGCTCCTAAAATTTATGCTCCTAATTTATGAGCATAATTTACGTTGCTAAATTAGGAGCATAACCTATTTTGGAGCATAGAGTATGCTCTAATTTAGGAGCATAAATTTAGGAGCTTACCCTTTATAGAATAAAGCTCAAAATGGGGAAAAGATGACCAAGAAAAGAGATTTTTTTTTAAACCCCAACATTATTACATCCTAAATGTTAACCAAAATTCCCATCTCATATGTGCATACTAAGAATATAAGAATTGCTGTACTGGGTCAGGCTGATGATCTGGCCAATTTAGATCACAAGTACCTGGCAGAATCCCAAAGAGTAGCAAAATTCCTTGCTACCAATCCCAGGGAAGAGTATTGGCTTTTCCTGTGTCTATCTTAATAGCAAAGTATGGTCTTTTCATCCAGGAAATTGTCCAAACCTTTTTTTAAAACTAGATATGCTAACTGCTGTTACCACTTCTTCTGGTAACAAGTTCCAAAGCTTAACTATTCATTGAGTAAACAAAATATTTTCGCCTATTTGTTTTAAAAGTATTTCCATGTAACTTCATTGATCTTTTTGAAAGAGAGTAAATTTTGTATTTATCTGTTCTACTCCACTCAGGATTTTGAAGACCTCTATCGTATCCTCCCTCAGTCATCTCTTCTTCAAGCTGCAGAGCCCTAACCTCTTTAGTGTTTCCTCATATGAGAGAAGTTTCATCCCCTTTAACCATTTTGGTCGCTCTTCTTTGTACCTTTTCTAATTCCACCATATATATTATTTTTAAGATGTGGCAAACAGAATTGCACAGAATACTTACGATCCATAAGCAATTATTAAGATGGACTTGGGAAAATCAACTGCTTATTCTAGGATAAGCAGCAGAATTTGCAATGAATATGAATGAGAAAAATTTGCCTATATCAGAGATCCAAAATATGTGCATTTCTCATGCATATTCCTTGTGGATACCCTGGAAACCCAACTGACTGTGGTTCCCTCAGACTTATTTGGGAAGCCCTGGCATAGGGTACATTGCAAGTAAGCTCACAAATGTTTATGCTGAGCTTCTGACCAAAATTTGAACCTCTATGTAAGGGGTGATTTACATATTTACTATAATAAAACTCACCCTCAACGTTCTGAAGACAACGTTCTGAAGTCACTCAGTCACTCCCTGAAGGGTTCATGGATTCATGGTGGTTAAGCAACAACACTGACCATGTCTCTCTGCCCCGCCCTCGCATGACGGACCAATCAGAAAAAACACTCTCAACATTCTGAAACACAAAGGACCATCACAACACCGTTCCCAGGCAACACTAGGCAACGTAAGACGGACCAATCAGAGGAAACTACGTGACAATAAGGGAGGAGCATTCCCCAGCAGAATGGTTCATTATCTGTGCAGCACAGAGAGCACAGAATCACAGCTGGAACGAGAGAAGAATATTCCTGCTGTGGGTATGTGCAAAAATAGACCCGGGGGGGGGGGGGGGGGGAAGAAAAATTTTTAAATGCCTAATGCCAGTACTGAAGAGTGCCAGAGGGCCTATAGCATAGACTATATTTGGGATCGCTTGACATGGAGTCAGAGGAGCCGGAAAACAACGTGCCCATCACCATCTGGGACGTGGGCGAACAGAACAAGCTGCGGCCCAGCTGGAAGGATTACCCGCGACCCAGCCAGCAGCAAACAGCGACCAAGGAAGGGGGAGGAGTAGGGAAACACGCTCCGCGTGTTTCCCTACTCCTTCCCTGCCTAGGAATTGCTGGAGACTGGCTGCCAAACTAACGAAACAACCGCACACCGACGCACCACCTCCATCATTCGAAAGGCATCCACTCTTTCTTCAACAGAAATGCAAACTAATAATACAAAACAAAGAATACCCGTTTTCTCAAGCAGCTACAGGTAGCTCCCCACCCCCTTCCTCTTCCCCTTTTGCCAAAGCGGCCGTGCCCAACCATCCCCAGCCTCAGGAAAGCCGTCTCCCACCTCAGGGATTCCCCGAGCACCCGGAAAAAGACGGCGCAGCTTCCCGCAGCGCATGTTCCAGCATTTCCCTGCAGCCGGCCTGAAAAGGACCGAACATACCAGATCACCACCCGATGGCCCGAGACCGTGCTCCTCTCCCTTCCGCCAACTTAAAACAACCATCCCCGTCCTCAGGCAAGCCGTCTCCCACCTCCAGGATGCCCAGAACCCCAGCCCAACGGAAAAAGACGGCGCTGCTTCCCAAAGCACATTTCTCTTCCACTGTTCCCCTACAGCAGCCCTGAAACAGCCAAAAAATACCGACAGACAAAGAACGTGCTCCTCTACCTTCCGCCCATCTAAAACAACACTGCTGCCAAAGCACAACACAAAAAAAAAAAAAACCCGGAAAAAACAATCCACCACTCAGCAACGGCTGACCCCCCTACAACCACATTTACATTTCACCAACAGAAAGACCCCCCTCCACAAACCTCCTTGACAGACAAAACCACACACACACAATACAACAGACACACACCCTCAAAGCCACACACCAATCCATCCCACTTTGCCAGCATAGCACAGCACATCCCCCAACCCCCCAAGCAAAAAAACAAAAACAAAAAAAAAGACACACATCAACAACCTGCACACACACCCCACCCTCACACACTCACACACTCACACACACACACACAAAATAACTCTGTGACACATACACACACACACACAAAAAGCCACATGCTAGCGCCCGTTTCATTGGTTTCGGAAACGGGCCTTTTTTACTAGTGTAAATATAATCTCATTATGCAAAAATCCCTGTATTTACATTGTGTATAATTAGTGTAGTTAAAATTGATGAGCTCTTATTGAATTGTTTTAAAGTTTATTCATTGTTAAAGGGAAGAGCTCTCTCTTCTCCCCCCCACCACAAAAAAATACTGTGGTCAGTATTCAAAAGGGTTGGCAGGTGGGGCTCCTGCCTGGTTAAATCCCACTGAGCAAGGTGGTTGCTGATATTCAGTGACATTTAACCAGTTAGTACTGCTGAATATCACCATTAACCAGCCATCCCCTAACCAGCTAGGTTAGGGGAGGAGTTAGGGTGGAGCAGCAACTTACACCATTACTAGTCCACTAACCAGCTAAGTAGCAGATACATTTAGGACAGCAAAACAGCTGTCCTAACATGGAGGCCCTTTTACAAAAGGGTAATAGGGGTAGTGTGGGCTTGGCACGCGGCAATTTGGCCCTACCGCCAGGCTCCTAAGAGAGCTCAGCGGTAGTTTGGATTCCTACCAAGCACCAATTCCAGAGTTAGAAGATAGCTTTAAATTTTCTAGCGTCAGAGGTGTGCCCAGTGGTAATTGGGCAGCACTACTTGCTGCCCGGTTACCACTGGGCTACCCCCAGGGCCCCTACTGCCTCCTAAATATGAAAACATGCATCACATTTCTGAAAAAACATTTTTGAATGGACAATATAGCTGGCCATAAGGTAAAAAGTGAGTAGCCTAGACTGGGGTGTAATGGTATCAGTTTATTACTGAAATATGTAGCATATTTGCTGGATTATATATACACCAATATATTTGTGTATCTTTTAAAAATATATATTTGTGCAGCTTTTAGAGAATAGTTTCATTTCAAGCCCCTCTCTCTCCATTCCTTTTTCTGGGAACTTCTCAGAGCAGGGATAGTTAATCACAAACACTTAAGAAACACAAAAGAGCTTCCTCTGCCCTCCCACCTAACAAAAGATGGACTAAGGTGGGCACCTGAATAAAACAAAGAACTCAGAGGAAGCATAAACAGGACATTTGCTTGTCAAAGGTATACCTGCCCCTCCCATCAGCTTTCAGACATGTGCAGAAAGGAAGGACTTGTAATGTGTATCTGCCCCAGAGACTGAGCAGGACATCAAAAGAAAATCCAGACTGTAAGTCTCGTGATGTCATAAGACATGAGACCAACTCAGGGGTCGTGTGCAGACATGAGACCAAGATACCACAATGCTTTGCAAATGCCCAAGGGTCGTGTGGAAACCAGGACAAAGATCCACATGGCATATCCTCCTGCAGCTTGCAAGATATAAAAGGACAAGCTGTTTCCCAAGAGGCAGATTCTCATCAACTGCCAGCAACTCAGATCCATTCACTGCAGAAGCCCTGCTCCTGTCCTAACCATGTGCTCATCAATCAGCTGGACCACAGCATGCTTGTAACAAGGACTTGTAAGTTAACCTACCTGCTACTTTGTTCTATTTTATGCACAGATTACCTGTAAAGATCTCTTAAAACCTACCTCTCGTGTGCAATTGTATATTAAATCAATCTTTTTGAAGCTAAAAATACGGTCTCTTTGTGTTCTGAGTATATTGAAGCTATATATATTTAATTTATTTAATTTATTGCAATTATCACCTTTGGTGATTGGTGGAGAAATTAATATCCTAAAGCTTATAAATACAGCGCCTGCTCTTAAATTATAAACAGTGGCGAGTTGCTCTAGAGCTATTTTCCCCAAAATAAATAATTTCTTGTAACAGGGGGAAAATCACACAGGCTCCTAAAAAGAAATGCATGAAATATCAAAAATGCCCTTCTGAAAAATTAATACATATGGCAGATTAATTCCACCCAGACAATGCTGGTCTTTTGTGTAACTTATTTTTCTGGTGAATCATTCGCTGATCACCATCCTTAGAGTCAAACACTGGAACATGTTCAAAACATTCAGAAGATGTAATTGCATGTTGGTAAGCACACTGCCGGCTGTTCTGAGCAGACATTGGATGGAGCATATCCAGCACATTTCACAGTCAGCCATGTGAGTTTTGGTCATGTAGCAACTATCTAGTCCCAGTAGTATCGAGGCTGTTTTCAACCCATAAAATATTTTCAGAAAAGTGGCAGAAAATTTGACAAGCCTTATGGAGGGAAAAGACAGATAGACATGATGATGCCAGCTACTTTGATTGGAAAAGTACAAATCTAGGGAGTTAAACTGGTTGCCATTATTTCATTCTGTATATCAGAACTGATTTATGCCTGTTGCTGTGCTCTGTATATGGATATCTGTTAGCATGAAGGAAAAAGCAGTGAACTAAAAACAAACAACTTGTGCTGAAGCTTGATAAAGAGAGATTAGGTAATGTTATCATTCTGTTTTGTAACTTTTGCCATAATCAGACTTGTAATGGTAGTGTATGGAGTTTAATGGTTGTGGAGGAGGGGGGAGAACATGACTTAGGAACATAAGAGTAGCCATACTGGGTCAGACCAATGGTCCATCTAGCCCAGTATCCTGTTTTCCAAACAGTAGCCAAGCCAGGTCACAAGTACCTGGCAAAAAACCAAATCGTGGCAACACTCCAAACTAAAAATCCCATGTCTGTCTCAATAACAGACTATGGACTTTTCCTCCAGGAATTTGTCCAAACCTTTTTAATAAACCCAGATATGGTAACTGCAACAGATCTCTGAATTATGCATTTTTTTCCCTACAAACTGGTGTCGTTCTATAGAAATGGCTTCATTTTGTATGATGAGTCAAAGAAGGTCAAAACTATGTACTCCTCTAACTCTATTACAGCATACACATTGTCGTCCTCTCTCACTCTGGGGATCTTTCTTGCCATTAACCTTATTTAAAATTCTGTCACAGGGGCCCAGCCTTCGGGTGCTTGAGCACCCACAATAGTCTTTCCTACACTTTTGTAGATGGCAACTAGAGAAGGCAGGAAGGAAATGCTTCTGGCTCTGAGGCTCCCACCTTCCCTTGTAGTCTGTTGCTTTGCTTTATGCGACCAATGGGCCACAGGAATTGATGGAGGAGGCTGCCTTACATGATAAACACATTCCTGAGCGTAGCTGCTAATGGGAAAGGAAAGAGTTGTGGCTAGTCATTGAGAAGTGGAGAAAGGACTGAGAAGTGCTGCCTGGGAAAGGATTAGAGGTGCTAGGAAAGGGTAAGGAAACTGAAATAGGTTACTGTTTTGGGGGTGAGAGAATGCTGCTGTGAAGACAGAGACTTGGGTGATGGGGATAGAGGTTGGGAGTGGAGCACTATGGGCTGCGAGGATGTGGAGCTAAGAGGGATAAGGCTAGAGTTCCATTTATTATTTGACATAATGCAAATATCTAATCATAAACAGAAATGCCTAGAGGCTCTTGCTCAGTTAAATTATGCTGGTCAGCCCAACAGGTAATATTCAGTGCCACTTAACTGGACAGTGCAACTAAAAATCAGCATTGAGTGCCATGCCAGTATCCAGTTGGTGCCAAGGCAGTCCAGAGGAGGAGTCATATATTCAATATAATATAATGCAGTTCTAACTGTGCCCAGTTAGCTATCCGAGTACAGCACTGAGTATCAGCCATACCCACAGCACGTCCGGGTGCCAGCCAGCAGCCAGGTATTTAGTGCCGGTACCCGGATTGATGCTGGCACTGCATATCTGCACCTAAATCTGCCCATGGCAGTTGACACCATGAGTATCAGGGGATAGGTATTTTCTAAAGGCATTTCTGTGGGGAAAACAGTGGAAATGAAATTAGTTGAAAACTGCCTTCCCTCTGTGCTGGTCATAATGTGTTTCACAGTGTGCCTACTTTGGCCTATTTTTGACGGCTAGGTAGGTCAGGAGAGTCTTTTGCAATGTGCATAGCTTTGGACTTTGGTTTCAAAATGCCAATTTGGACGTTTTTGTAAGAAATGTCCAAATGCAGATTTATGCCACTTTTTGGACATTTCTCTCTTTTCAAAATGAGCCTCATAGTAAAAATGTTCTGTGGAGACTAATGGATCTTGTATTACTGAATGTGTGTTAATTCGCATTAACACATGTTAACAGAAGCTAGTAAATGAGGGTCTTAATGTTTATAGTAGGGCATCTGTAGAGCAGGTATGTGTGCACCCATTTCTCTTGTGAACAATATTAATTCAACACCATAAACTTTTAAATGTGACAATAATACTGCAGGATTTTATTTTTGTACATCATCGGTATGTTACAGCTTAATATAAGAAGGGCTAAACTAGGTTAAATCAATGAGCCATGAAGCTCAGCGTCCTTTGGCCAGTCCAGATCACACAGAACTGCCTTCATATCCACATAGAAAAGTTAATTTCATATTGCTCAGTCCCCAATGAAGGAGGAGATGTTTAAGGCTACCCAGCTAAATAATGACTCACGGACCTCTCCTCTTGAAACGTATCCAAACCTTGTTTTAAAAGCAGTTAAATTTCTAAGCTTGACTACATTCTCTGGCAGCAGCTTCCATCATGTAATTACATATTGATAGGGGGGGGGGGGAAACATTTCCAGAATTAGTTTTAAATCTGCTATGAGTTATTTTCATGGGCTGTCCCCTAGACCTAGTACTGTTGTAAAAAGAAAAATAATCATTTCCTAGCAACTTGTTCTATACCACTCATGAGTTTAGACGTTTCTATCATGCTTCTCTTCACACATCTCTCCTCTGAGCTAAAGAGCCCTTACCTTTCTTCATAAGGCTCAACAGGATATTCAGAAAATGCAATGTGTATACAGTATATACTTTTGCTGCTATAGTGAGCCCCAGCAACATTGCCTTAGGGAAAATTGAATTTGTCAGAAGCAGGGAACTAGGCCCTCGCAAATTTCATCCGGGCTCCTGGTTTGGCTGGTGGGTGTCCCCAACCCCCGCCAGCCGAAGCCGTCGTCAGCGGGGTCTCCGGCACAGCCTCATTCGCTGCCTGCCCCCTGCTTTTTTCTTCAGCATCAGCGTGCACAGGAGGAGCAAGAATAAAGAAGAGCAGGGGCAAGCAGCGAACGCAGCTGCGCCGGAGACCGTGCTGAAGAAGGCTTCGGCTGGTGGGAGTTGGGGACCCCCGCCAGCAAAGGTATTTGTTTGTGAGGGGGCGAAGTGTGGCAGTGGGGGGGGGGGGGGGGGGGGCTGCACTCAAAATGTAACATATTGTGTTTCAGATTTGGCAAGATTGTTCTCCTAATTCCTGGTCTGTATGCTAATTTGGTTTGTGTTATTTTGGGTATACTGGAGCTGTAACAGCTTACATAAATTATTTATAATGAAAAAAAAAGCACAAGTTATTTTTCTTCTCCTATACTAGTATAATATTTTCAATGATGCCTGTTTATATGCGCCATGGCTGGTTAAAGGGGTGTGGCTACTGTAGTGGTAGAACCATAGTGATCCCGCCCTAAAGTTACCCATAATGAGTACCAGCACCTTTTTTCCTACAAAAAAAAGCATTGGAGGTAGGTGTCTGGTAGTGGAGGAGTTTATGTTGCTCTCACTGTTTGGAGGGGAGAGAGAAGATGCTAGACAGGGGGAGGAGAAAGGAGATGCTGGATGGGTAGAGGTCATCAACTAATAGGCTGTAGTGGAGCCCCAGAAACCCTAGCAGCGGCCCTGTATAATAATTTCTACTATTTTGCCCAGCACCAATGTCAGGCTCATCAGTTTATAATGTCCCCTATATGCTATGAAAGAGTGATCTTACAAGGCTACAAACCTTAAATTGAAAATTTAAAGAGTAACTTTTGTAATAGAATGTGGTGCCCATTTTGTAAAGCTCTGACAAGATAAACAATTCAGCCAAACTATATAGAAAAGAAAATGGACTGATGATAGATTGAAGAAACAGGTTATTACTTCAGGTATGATGGTACTTAATTTTTTTTTCAAATCATTTGGGATAGACAGCTTGAGAATGAGGATGTTTGGATATTAGTATTTTTTAAAGGCAACATAGGTGCCTATGGAACCCTTTTACTAAAGGGTAAGTCCTAACATGCGCTTAGCATGTGAAAAACAGGCTACTGCAAAACATATCACAGTATTTTGTTGTATTTTGCCTGTTTGCACTTACTAATCCCCCTGCTTATTAAGCCATGCTAGCGGCTGCCAGTGCACTAGTGCCGATACAGCCCACTCACTTTAGAAAAAACTTCCATGAAGGAAAAAAAACTCCATAAATGGAATCGATCTAAGCAAGAGAAAAAAAAATGGAGACCACAAAAAAGAATAAGAACCAGAAGTCTTTTATTATCCGCAACAATTCTACAACCTGATACAGCTGAATACAGGAATCGCTTGGAAGGGCATTGAATCTTTATGTATTGTGATACTCTATAAAAGCACTAAGAACTGTGAACTAGAATTTTATAATATCAGTTGCTTAGACATTCTCGAGACCCCTGATGCAGGCATATCCTAATGCCGAAACACAACTGATTGGCTCGCTAGCCATGGCAAACCCTACGCCAGCTTGGAGCTGGCGTTAGGGTTTGCAGACCATGGGGAAGGAATGGTGAGCCCTGTCCAGCATGCATTTGGCCTCTCTCCTCTTCCATCGGTGCCGCCTGCAAAATGGTGGCAGCCAACCATGCCCAGTGTCCCCTGGGATGAACTGGGCAGGGCTTCACACCAGTGGGCAGTGCTGGGTGCTGCTATTTTGCAGGTGGCACCAATGGAAGAGGAGGGAGGCCACCTTCCTCCTTCAACTTAAGGTAGGGGGGGTGGGGAAGGGCTGCTAGACCACCAGGTGGGGGGGGGGAGTCACCCTCAGCCCTCTGGGCCACTAGGGACATGTGAGGGAAGTTGGGGGGGGGGGGGTTAGGAAGGCTGGAGACCCACTGAATCTCCAGCCCCCCTGAACCTGTTGGGGGGTCGGGGGACCGGAGGTCCGCCAAACTTCCAGCCCCCTGTTGCTGGGGGTTGGGTTGCCTCGAGGTTCTTGCTGGGGCTGCTAAACCTGTGTCGGGGGGGGGGGGGGGGGGTCGGGTTAGGGGAACCAGAGGTGGACTCTTCCCAGGCAGGTGATGCCACAGATTAATGAGCCTTCATCCTGTGGCAGGCTCAGAGCTAGCTGATGGCCCTTATCTAGATTCTGTCAGATAACAGGTAGCTGGCCAACTAGCTGATAACACATTCAAGGTAGGGGTTTTTATACCATCTACCCAAGTTTTGGTGCCAGTTTGACTGGCACACCATGACCGGATCTCCTTGTAAATACAACAACAAACATTGTTGTGGTCAAAGTTGTTTTGTCTTTGTCAGACTGGATGTCTTCAATATTGTTCCCGAGGCCTTCCACAATATCCAGCCTATGCATTGGGGCTGACAATGGCCAAGTCTGTAAAACTCAGGGTCACAAAACAGTGCTTCATGGTAGTGCCATATGCAGGGTTTTGTCCCTACAGCTCGGCAATAAATATCCGGGGCTAATTTAGTTGGCCACAGTAAATGTTAAAAAAATTAAAAACCGCTGGCTGCCAGCTGAGTATCACCTGATATGTGATTTAATAAAACAGATTCTCTCTACAATAAAAGTTTTTCACTACTGGGAGTTAATACTTGGTCCAAGGAAGGTATAAACATGTGTGTACATGGTTTATTTAATTAAATATGTGTGTACATCAGAACTCTGCCCCTGGGAATGTTTAGATGTGGTGCCTGTTTGAGTACATGCCATGCTGTCAGCACATCTATTTGTTCACATGTATGCAGCTGCACAACTTTGTAAGAATCATAGTCCATATGTAAAATGTGCTTTACCTGTATAAAATGTTGTCTAAAATGACTCCTTAAAGCATAAAGACATCTTGGCAGTAATACTTATTTGCAGTTCTATGTCATAGTTCCATGTAGTGCTCATTTGAAGTTCTTTGTCATATTACATTTGTTAGAGACATGCCAGCTTCTTTATTCCATGCTGGTGGCATGAATAGGCTATTGCAACACAGCATGTTTGGAACTTCCAACAAAATATATCCAGAGATAACAATGTGTGAAAAGTAGTAGTCTGACTGAGAGATCAAAGGACAGCTCAAATTAGTTTGGTAAGAAAGGCATAGCTACCATCGAGCAAGCCCGGGCCCAGGGCCACCTGCATCTGAACCCTCCCTCCCTTCCTCTCCTCTCCCCACACCCGGGTTGGCATCGCTGCAGCCTGCCGATGCGCCTGCTGATCCACTAAAGGCTGCAGCGGGTCGTGGCAGAGAGAGGCTGAAAACTGCCTCTCTGGCCGGCGGAGCCTTTCCTCTGCACATCCTGCCTCTCTGATGCAACCTTCAACCTTTCTCTACCGCAACCTTTGGAGGACTGACAGGTGATTCCGACCTTGGTGCTAGGTGAGGAGAGGAAGGGAGAAGAAGAGAACTGGCCCAAGTTTGGGGGGGGGGGAGGGGAAGAGAGGGGGCAGATTCTGGACTGGAGAGGTGAAGAGAGACAACCAGAAAAAGCAGAAGTAGGGTGGCACAAGAACCTTCCAAAAAAAATGAGAATGCCCCAGAAGGTCCAAAGGTAAAAGTGTTAAAACAAGTTTATCAAAAGTCAGGCCCTAAGACCAAAAGGGCATACAGGGTAAAACCAGGCAATTTGTAATGCAGCACTACCAAAAAAACAATGGACTCGATACAGCACTTTGTTTTGGGGTACATTGCCTGCTTTATGATTCACATAGTCTAAACGCAACAGTGCCTAGTTGATGCATATGAGAAACCTCCTTGGAGAAACTGTATGCACTAGACTCAAGAATGAAGGAACCAACCAACCATCATGAGAGAGACAACCTTGCCTAAGGAGAGAGAGAGACAGACCTTGGACCAAGGAGAGAGGGACAGAAAGAAGAGATGCCTGACCATGGAAAAGAAAGGGGGGGGGGGTCAGAGGTTGGGGGATGAATGGAAGAAGAAAGAAGGTAGACACAGGGAGAGACAAGCAGAGAAGAGATGCAGGGCATGTAAGGAGCATAGAGAGAGGGACACAAAGGGGCAATGATGGATACAAGGGGAGGGATAGTAACACAGAGGGAAATGCTGGATAGGGTAAGATGGGGACTTAAAGAGATACTGAACATGAAGGGAGAATAGGGACAAGAACACAGAGGGAAGACACGGGACAGGACAGATAGGAATGAAGAGTAAAAATGGATAATGGACATAGAGGGATACGAAATGTCAAAAGGACAGGAGACCCCAGAGTGAGTTAAGAAAAAAATCAGAGAAAAGCAGAAGACATTGGGATCAAAACAATGCTCACACAACAAAAGTAGAAAACAACAGATTCTGTTTCTGAATGTATTAATTGTAATATCTTAGCTTTGGGAAATGTTCATCTCTTTTATCTTGGATTTCAATTTCTGTTACTGTGACAGGTTTTCTCTATAGGTCTGGAATGCTTTTTACAGGGTTTATTTTCTGGAGCTCTGAAAGGGTTCTTTCCATGTCCCCCTGGTCCTCACCATCTCCTAAGATGGTTTTATAAGGGGCCTAGCTCAGTTTTTCCACCTGGGGCCCATTCAGTCCTAGCTATGCCACTGTTTGGTAACCAATGGAGCTCTTTAAATACCAGGTTCATTTCATATTTACCTTGTACTGATACTTCAAACATTTCATTCCATTCGTGGGATGGGGCCAAGATATCTAAAGGATATGTTAATATGTTCCTTCCAAGTTATTAGGGTCCTCACAGGAGGCCTATCTACCAGGGGCGTATCTGAAAGTCGGCGGTAGCGGGGGCCGAAGCCAGAGTGAGGGGGCACATTATAGCCCCCCCCGCCGCCATTTCCGACCCCCCCCCCTGCCGCCGTGGGTACCTTTGCTGGTGGGGGACCCCAACCCCCACCAGCCGAGGTCCGCTTCCTCCTGCCACTGCGAGGTTTTTTAAGTTCTTCATCGGGATTCGTCCTCCGTCACTCTGTGCTGCTGTTCAAAGAAGCTGCTAGCTGAATGCAGTTTCGGACTGAGTCTGACGTCGCTGCTGCACGTTGTACGTGCAGGACGTCAGACTCATGTACAACGTGCAGCAGCGACGTCAGACTCAGTCCAAAAACTGCATTCAGCTAGCAGCTTCTTTGAACAGCAGCACAGAGTGACGGAGGACGAATCCCGATGAACTTAAAAAACCTCGCAGCGGCAGGAGGAAGCGGATCTCGGCTGGTGGGGGTTGGGGTCCCCCGCCAGCAAAGGTACCCACGGCGGCAGTAGGGGGGTCCAGGGCGAAATCTGCGGGGGCCCAGGCCCCTGTGGCCCCACGCAGATACGCCCCTGCTATCTACGAATACCTCTCCCAAAGAGATATGCTTAGTGGCAACAAGAATTCAGTCCTTTTGTTATCTCGCTCCATTGCCTTGGAACAAAAGTATTAGTAATATTCTTCTTCACCATCATCTCTCAAGCTTTAGATGAGCTATTAAATTTTGGTTTTCTTTTTTGTTCAAGGATTTGGCAATTAAGACCTGAATCGCTGCTTTGTTTCCCTTTGCAGAGCCATGATTTCAGATTTACCATTTTTGATGTCTTTAGTACCTGAGCTCTGTTATGAGATTGGAGGGGTGAGGATCATGTAGGTATACTAGTACACTCATTTATATTAATTGCTTTTATTGTTGACAGTTATGTTAGCATAATATGCCTTATTAGATGATGGTTATATTAATGCACATATGGTATAATATCTTAGCATTGGGAAATATTCATCTGTTATATCTTGGATTACAATTTCAGTTACTTTGACAGTGGCCTAGTGGTTAGAGCACCAGTCTTGACATCCAGAGGTGGTTCAAATCCAACTGCTGCTCCTTGTGATCTTGGGCAAGTCACTTAACCCTCTATTGCCTCAGGTACAAACTTAGATTGTGAGCCCTCCAGGGACAAGGAAATACCCAGTGTAACTGAATGCAACTCACCTTGAGCTACTACTGAAAAAGATGTGAGCAAAATCCAAATAAATATCACTGTAACTGGATATAAAGGGGTCTGTTATACAAAGCTGCAGTAAGCAGGGCTACAGAAATACAGTCAGGCCTGGGGCAAGATTTCTTCCCCCAACCTGGGCTGCTATGGCACAGCTCCCTCCACACACTCGTGCTGCCCCCCCTCCTATATTTGGGTCACCCGCACCCTTACATTTCCTGTCTGACTGCTCCTGATCCTGTGTGCCAGGACCCAGATGATTGCATTAACAAAGATACATCGAATCTACTAATGCCCTACATCCCCACAAGTCAGGATTTTTACCCGACTTAGTACTGAAACAGTTGTAATGGCACTCCTGAGTGAACTTCATTCAAATCTACAGCAAGGCAAAATTGCTTTACTTGTATCATTGGATCTCTCAGCTGCTTTTGACCTCATTGGCCATTCACTTCTTTCTCCCTTAGCTTCCTTAGATATATTGGGGACAGTACTACAGTGGCTTACTTCATTTTTGGAGAAGCGGTCTTTTACAGTAGTTCAACATACATCTACTTCTATGTCTCACCCACTACCTTGTGGTGTTCCACAGGGCTCAGTTCTATCACCTTCTCTTTTTAATCTTTTTGTTAGTCCTCTTGCACTCACTTATACAGACCTATGGCATCAGTGCCTACTCATACGTGGATGACTTTCTTCTAGTCTATTACACTACATCAATATCTCCCAGCTTAGGCTCTCTCTAAGACTGTCTGAAAAAAGTAGTTAACTGGCTTATGGAACATCACTTAAATCTTAACCCTGCAAAAACTCCCCAAAGAGAACTCTCTGCTTTTTAAAAAAATTCTTTTATGCATTTTTTTGCATTTTAATTTGTTTCATTGTTAAAAGTGAAGTAGAAATACAAATAGGGTCTCTCAGGTGTGCTGTGTATATATTTGTTGGCCAGACTGGATGGACCATGCAGGTCTTTATCTGCCATCATTTACTATGGGGCTCGGTGCGCTAAACCCTAATGCAGGCTTATGCCAACAAAGGCTTAACACAGAATGCACTAAAGTGACGTGGTAATTTTTGCATGTGCTAACCGCACTTTTTAAAAAAGTTATTTTTGCAGGGAGCATGCCAGGGGCAGAGTGGGGGTGCAAATGATATTCAGGTAGCGTGCTCACAATTTTCATTCTCACTGTTGTCGCATCCTTATCTAACTTGGCTTATGCATTTATTTCTGTTGGACAATAAGATGCAAGGAAATGATTATAATAAACTAATTAACCAATAGTACCTATTTCTTTGAAGGTTTGATTAGAAAGGGAGATGACTTCTTTGTTTAAAAGCAGAGACACTCTGATGTGAGGTTAAACATAGATGTAGCCAAGTATTAGGCTGGCAGAAAAAAAAGATCACTGTTTATGCAGGAGTTTTAAACTTGAAAGAAGTTTATTTACTTAGGGGCGTTTTACAAACCAATGTTAAGCAGCTAACATTGGTTTTACCATGTAGTAAATATTAGCATGGACCCATGCTAATATCTCTTGCATTAAAAAGGCTGCCTTTGCAGTAAAAAAATCCTGAGGTAAAAGTCAAGAGGAGGTGGTAATCACAGCTGCACTACTGGCAGTCTGATAACACAGTATGCTGTTACAGGAAGGACAGTGATGTTCTCCCTTATCGTCCCCTTCAGCACAACTCCAATCCCCCCATTGGACCCCAACACCCCTGATCAGATCTTCAATCAATACCCTGATGGCAACCCAACACACCCAATGTCACTTCCCAGCCCTTGATTAGACTTCTATCCCCCTTATGCCAACCCAACAGCCCTAATGCCACTTCCCACAAAGCCATGGCTTGACTAAAAAAAAAAAAGACCCAGGCCCCCAAAGTCCCCAACCCCCTCAGTTCTTACATTGGGGTCACTATTGTTGGAGCACAGTGGACCTGGATAATCTTCTACTGATATCTGGTTCAGCACCTGAATCCAAACTGGCACTGATGACCCCCTACAGGTAGTCTCATGGTACTACTACTAAGGGTCATTTTGAATTCAGGCACTCAACTGGCCACTGTGTGTGTGTGTGTGTGTGTGTGGGGAGGGGGAGGGGGGGAGAGAGAGGGATGGCGACTAGCTTATTTATTTACAGTGGGCCTGAACTGCATTAAATGTAGTGGCAGATAGCATGGGTACTCTTGTGCTATCTGCCACTGTATATAATACATTGCCCATGACCTAACACTCTGCCTTGTGTGGTAAATGCATGGCATTCCTTGCACAGCCTTTGCACTTACTAAAAGCAACTTTTTTGTGGTAAATGTGCAGTAAGGGCCCTTTAGTGAGATGTTTTAACTACTTTATAATAAAAGTAAAATTTTGAGAAAGAAATTTGAAGGCTAGATTTCCTACAGTGGGCTACCGCTTTAGCATTTGCCATTAACATACACTAAATATATTTCATTGCTAATTCAATAGTGCCTTTTAGTAAGTTTGCAAATTTCTATTTCTAGTTTAGTGAAATAGTCCAGAGCATCGAGAACACATTTTTATATCAGGCATGCTGTATGTATAGGAATTATTTGGATATGGGTTTAGGAAGGAATTCTATTCACTTTTATCAGAAAACAGTGCAGAGGCAGGGCCAGGTACCATACCAAGATGGCTGCATAAGCATCATGCTCTTGCTATACCTGCCACATTTCACATTTCTTTTTCAATGTTTAGCCTTCAGTTTTCTTCCTTCTCATGTATTATACCTCTTGAAACAAACATAAAATAGAAGCAGCTTTTGTGGCAATAGCTGGAATTAAACAAGTTAAGCAAGGTCTGCTGACTTCCATCAAGGGAGTGCCCACCAAAGAACTTCAGGAGCTTATCATGCCAATGATGGCAGATTTATTGTGTCTAAAGGATATGTTAAAAGGCACCAGTGATGCTGCTCAAGTTTTAACAAGGAAACAGTTAACATCATAACACAAACAATCTCTTTTCAAGAGGAGCTGGACAAGTTGGAAACTAGATTCTCTGTTGTTCAGGATGAATTGCAGCAGGTATGAAAAGACAGAAGGATCATTGCTGAATTTTTTAAATACCAAGGAAGCAGGAGGAACACTGTTTGCATACAGGGACTGCACAAGGGCATAGAAGGCCCCAACCCTATCTCATTTTTTGAAGAATATTTCCCAAACCTGCTGGTCATACAATTGAAACATTATTTGAAGTAGAGTAGGTACATGATATACCCTCCTACCTGACTAGGCACAAGACTGATATTTATACTCAAGATATTGTTATCCCAAGCCTTAGATATACTAATGAAGGCAGAGGGTTGCATGAATGTCTGTACTATCCATGGCAGGCTGCAAAATTCCATAATACCATTACTGGAAATGTACAGAGCTCCATAGACCTTCTGTGATATGTAAAAATGTAACTAAAAACAATGGAAACAAACTGCTAAAGGGACTATTCTGAAAATATTTGTGCCAAGCAGTATTTTAAAATCACCAGAATTCTGGTTAATGATGATTTCTGTGTATACTTCTCATGGTCTTGCAGGCTGCATAAAATTCAGTGGTGAATCATAGGTTGCCCATCCCTTGCTCTACAGCATGAGTTTGTGAAATGGCAATTGTCTAATAATTGTACCAGATATGGCTAAAGCCACGGCAACTTGCAGGAAACAATTCTTGGCACAAGAGCTCCAATTGAAAGAGATGGAGGCACACTATGGGATTCTGCACCCAGCTACAATGTGAATCACGGACCAACAACTTAACACACAATTTTATAGATCCATAAACACTGAAAAAATTCATTTATGATAAAACCAGAGCAAATAAGCAGCAGCGCTGATCAGGGCCTCTTTTGGTGTCCATGTTTCATATTGGAGCAGTCAACCATATCTGTTCTCAATGCAATTGACACTACTACTGCCTTTCTTATTGATGTTTTAAAAGGATTTTCTTCAGACTGTTAACAAGCTACTGAAGAAAACAGTTTAGGATGTTTCTATGAGTCAAGCTGACTTTGCAATGTCATCTGAGACCCAAAAGTCAGTCATATGTGCTTTCGTCTGACACATGAGCTTGAACTGAAGAAATCACAAGCATAATCTCTGGCCAGATTTTCACTGGGGCCATGTTTACTACAATTGAAATGGTAACAAAAGTTCCAGGGATTCCTAGAACTTACCACATACTAGACTTTCCTACATTTTCTTGTAAATACACATTTTTATGTACGTATTCTTGTAAATACACATTTTTATGTACGTATTCTTTCTAATATCACAACTGTGTGTCAATGTAATTGTTATTAGAGGTTTTTTTTTTTTTTTTTTACTGGATGCAGAAATAAGAAAATGTGCTCTCACATGGGGAAGAATGCCTATAAAACTTTCCAAAAATGTGCCAATTTGATATAACACAGGAGTGCAAGAACAGCAGAATACATTTCAGTAGGACAAAATCTTTTAGTCATAACAGGGTATCTCACATAAAAACTGACCTTTGTTTCGTCCACTACTAAACTGCATCAGGGGTTCTGCTGGTAATACAATAAAATAAACTCATAGGAACAAATAAGAGGCCCTTTTACTAAGCTGTGCTAAAAGGTGACTTGCGCTATGACTAGCAAGTGGGTTTCCTGGTATACTGAGGCCACTTTTAGCATGCCTGTAAAATGGCCACATTTCCATTTTTCCTATTAATGGTCAGGTGCTAATTTCCCAATTAGTGCATGAGCCTTTTTTTCAACACTTACTTAGTAGGCAGAAAAGGCTCATGTGCTAACCGGTTGGTGTGTGGAAATGTAGCTACGGTAACCAATTAGCATGCCTACTATCCGCCCCCCCCCCCCCCCCAAAATACTCTCCAGCGCTAAAAAATACAAAGGTAAAATTATGTATCATACCTGATAATTTTCTTTCCATTAATCATAGCTGATCAATCCATAGACTGGTGGGTTGTGTCCATCTACCAGCAGGTGGAGATAGAGAGCAATCCTTTTGCCTCCCTATATGTGGTCATGTGCTGCCGGAAACTCCTCAGTATGTCGATATCAAAGCTCCATCCGCAGGACTCAGCACTTAGAGAATTACACCCACAAAGGGACACTCTGCCCAGCTCACCACCGCCGAAACGGGGGAGGGGAATTAACCCAGCTCATCCCCACACAAGTGGGGGAGGGGAATCCGTCCAGCTCATCCCCGCGGAGCAGGGGAGGGACACCACACCCGCCGATGCGGGGGGGATCTGGCTTATCCTGCAACCGCGGGAAGAGCTGACTGACCCTAACACCACCGAAGCGGGAGGGGTACAAAGCTGCCCTACAGCCGCATGAATCGGGAGGGAGCGCCGGCAAAATTTAGGTCTCAATCCAGCCCCGTAAAACGGAGGGGAGAGGAATGCAGCAGCTCACTGTAACACAAAATCGTCTCAACTCTTGAAGAATCCAATTGAAAAAACTTGAACACGAAGTCCTCCTGAACAGGAACTGAAGACTAAACTTGAACCTGAAATGCAACCAGAATAAAAACAGTACAGATATCTGAGAGGGGCTATGGATTGATCAACTATGATTAATGGAAAGAAAATTATCAGGTATGATACATAATTTTACCTTCCATATCATCATGCTGATCAATCCATAGACTGGTGGGATGTACCGAAGCAGTACTCACCCAGGGCGGGACATAGAAATCCCTGACCGCAACACTGAAGCTCCAAACCGGGCCTCTGCCCGAGCAGCCACAGTCAAGCGGTAAGGCCTGGAGAAGGTATGAGCCGATGCCCAAGTTGCCGCCTTGCAAATCTCTTCCAAGGAGATGGACCCGGCCTCTGTCATCGAGGCCGCCTGAGCTCTAGTGGAGTGAGCCTTCAGCCGGATAGGCGGCACCTTCCCCGCGGCCACATAAGCCGCTGCAATGGCTTCCTTAACCCATCTTGCCACTGTAGGCTTAGCAGCCTGCAGACCCTTATGAGGACCTGCAAACAGGACAAACAGATGATCCGACTTCCGGAAATCATTGGTCACTTCCAAGTATCTGATGATGACTCGTCTCACATCTAGATATTTGAGAGCAGAGTACTCCTCTGGGTAGTCCTCCCTACGAAAGGATGGGAGACAGAGCTGCTGATTCACATGGAAGCGAGAAACAATCTTGGGCAGGAAGGAAGGCACTGTGCGAATAGACACTCCTGCCTCAGTGAACTGCAGAAAGGGCTCTCGACATGATAGCGCCTGGAGCTCGGAAACTCTTCTGGCTGAAGTGATAGCCACCAAAAAGACTGCTTTCAACGTCAGGTCTTTCAGAGATGCCCTCGACAAGGGTTCAAAAGGCGGCTTCTGCAAGGCTCTTAGCACTAGATTGAGATTCCACGCAGGTACCACTGAGTGCAGAGGAGGGCGCAGGTGATTAACTCCCTTGAGAAAGCTCACCACATCTGGCTGTGAAGCCAGGGAAGCACCCTTCAGGCGGCCCCTGAAGCAAGCCAGAGCCGCTACCTGGACTTTAAGGGAACTGAGCGACAGGCCTTTCTCCAGACCTTCTTGCAGGAACGCCAACACTGAAGAAATTGGAGCAGTGAAGGGAGAAAGAGAGCCTGCCTCACACCACGATGCAAAAGTACGCCAAACCCTGGCGTAAGCAGTAGAAGCAGAGCACTTCCTCACTCTCAGCATAGTGACGATGACCTTGTCTGAGAAGCCTTTCTTCCTCAGACGCTGCCGCTCAATAGCCAGGCCGTAAGACCAAAGGGGGAGGGATCCTCCATCACCACGGGACCCTGATGCAACAGGCCCTGCTCCGCTGGCAGTCACAGAAGTCCGTCCACTGAGAGCCTGATCAAGTCCGCATACCAGGGACGTCTGGGCCAGTCCGGACCCATCAGGATTACCCGGCCTGGATGCTTTGCCACCCGGTCTAGCACCCTGCCCAACATGGGCCAGGGCGGGAACACATAGAGAAGCTCCTGTGTCGGCCACTGTTGGAGAAGAGCATCTACTCCCAGAGATCGAGGGTCCCGGCCTCTGCTGAAAAAGCGCGGCACTTGGCAATTGGCCGATGCCGCCATCAGATCTAGGCTCGGCTGGCCCCAGCGCTTCGTGATTTCCAAGAACGCCTGAGCCGATAGCTGCCACTCTCCGGGATCCAAGGTATGGCGACTGAGAAAGTCCGCCTTGACATTCATGACTCCAGCAATGTGGGCCGCCGACAGCTGTTCCAGGTTCGCTTCTGCCCACTGGCATAGATTCATGGCCTCCTTGGCTAGAGGGGCGCTCTTGGTACCTCCCTGGCGATTGACATAGGCCACAGCCGTGGCATTGTCCGACAGGACCCGTACTGGCTTCAACGCCAGTACCGGGAGAAACTCCAAAAGCGCCAACCGAATGGCTCTGAGTTCCAGGAGGTTGATAGACCACTTTGCCTCTGCAGGAGACCAGAGCCCCTGCGCTGTCCTTCCCAAGCAATGGGCTCCCCAGCCCGTCAAAGAGGCGTCCGTCGTGACGACAACCCACTCCGGGGTCAATCCTTGCGGACAACTTGTCTGTCCTCAGCCACCAGCTCAGCGCCTTGCGCACCGCTAGGTCCAAGGGAAGGCACACAGCGTAATCCTCCGACAGTGGAGTCCAGCGCTGCAGCAGAGAGAGTTGTAGTGGTCTTATATGAGCCCTGGCCCAGAGCACTACTTCCATCGTGGCCGTCATAGAGCCCAACAGCTGCACATAGTCCCAAGCCCGAAGAGGAGAGGCTACTAGGAACTGGTCCACCTGAGCCTGAAGCTTGACAATTCGAAATGAACTCCCAGATATTCCAGGGACTGAGTCGGGTGCAGCTGGCTTTTCTCCCAGTTGATGATCCACCCCAGGGAGCTCAGAAGAGCAATCACCCGGTCTACAGCTCTGCCGCACTCTGCATAAGAGGGGGCTCGGATCAACCAGTCGTCCAGATAAGGATGGACTTGTACTCCTTCCTTTCGTAGGAAGGCCGCGATGACCACCATTACTTTGGAGAAGGTCCGCGGAGCAGTAGCCAACCCGAACGGGAGGGCTCTGAACTGGAAGTGTCGGCCCAGGACTGCAAAACGCAGAAAGCGTTGATGAGGAGGCCAGATGGGAATATGCAGGTAAGCTTCCTTGATGTCCAAGGATGCCAGGAACTCCCCTGCCTTCACTGCCGCTATAACAGAGCGGAGAGTCTCCATTCGGAAGTGCCGAACTTTCAAGGCCTGATTGATCCCTTTGAGGTCGAGGATAGGCCGTACAGAACCTCCTTTCTTTGGTACCACAAAGTAAATGGAGTAACGTCCCTTGCCAAGCTGATCTTCTGGCACTGGAACGACCGCACCCAGGCGGATCAGATTGTCCAAAGTCTGCTGCACTGCCACAGCTTTGACCGGAGACTTGCAGGGAGAGTGTACAAACCCGTCTCTTAAGGGTTGGCAGAACTCTAGCTTGTAGCCGTCTCTGATGACTTCCAGCACCCAAGCGTCTGAAGTTACCCTGGTCCACTCGCCCAGAAACGAGGACAGGCGTCCTCCAATCTGCACTGGGCCATGGACCAGGGCCCCGTCATTGGGTACGAGACCCTGGGGGAGGACCGGAGGAAGCACCTCCGGGACAGCGGTCTCTGTGAAAGGAATGCTGCTTGGGGGAGAAGTTCCTCTTGAAGGAAGAGGGGGCAGAGGAGCCTGACTTGCCCGGGCGATACCGACGGGCTTCCTGAAACCGTCCTTTGGAGTTACCGGGGCGAGCACTGGCCCGAGCCCTGACCTCTGGTAACCTCTTGCCCTTAGATGTGCCGAGATCGGTCACAATTTTGTCCAGCTCGACCCCAAAAAGCAGCTTGCCTTTAAAAGACAACTTAGCCAGGCGAGACTTAGAGGCGTGGTCCGCAGACCAATGCTTCAGCCAAAGCCACCGCCGCACAGAGACTGTCTGAGCCATACCTTTAGCTGAGGCTCTCAAGACATCATACAGCAAGTCTGCCAAATAAGCCAAGCCCGATTCCAAGGCCGGCCAATCAGCCCTCAAGGATCTGAGGGGGAAGCCCGCTGCACAATCGTCAGGCACGCCCTGGCCACATAGGAGCCGCAAACTGAGGCCTGCAAACTTAAAGTCGCCCTCCGACGCCATAAGCCACGTGGAGACCGAAAGGGGAACCTCCTGCCCGCTATAAAAAGGTAAAATTACCTGCTTCTTGCTCCGAGCTGTAACGAACTGGTGTCTCAGTGAGCAGCTGCAATAAACGTTGAAATAAACGCCCTTAAAGACGTCAAAAATTTTTTTTTTTTTTACGGAGCCAGCGGGAGGGGGGGGGGGGGGGGGAGAAAATGAGGGACCTGGCACCACCAGGTTTGCACTTGCTCAAGAAGAGGCCTCAACCCCAGGTACGCAACAAAACCTAAAAATTAGGCTTGGAGACCTAGCCAGAGCTGCTGCTGTGTGTGACCACCACCTGCTGAGATAGAGAACATACTGAGGAGTTTCCGGCAGCACATGACCACATACAGGGAGGCAAAAGGATTGCTCTCTATCTCCACCTGCTGGTAGATGGACACAACCAACCAGTCTATGGATTGATCAGCATGATGATATGGAAACATGTCGTTACCGTCCAGGTCGCAGGGCCTCTTTTCAGAGACCTCAGCCCTTCCGAGGTGACAGGTGGGCCTTCCTTTCTGGTAACAGAAACCAGCCCTCAGCCAGGTCCACCCAATGATGGGGCCCTGGTCCATCTCCAGCCGGTTAGTGGGGGCAGGCTGTCCCTATTCCTGGTGGAGTGGACCAGGCTAACATCCGATGGATGGGTCTTGGAGGTTATCAGAGACGGCTACAAGTTGGAATTGGCTCGTCTGATAGTAGATTCATTTCTGGAATTTCCTTGCAAATCTCCCGCCAAGGTGCGAGCAGTTCGTCACGCCCTCCTCAACTTACAATGACTGGGAGCTGTCCAACCTGTACCCCCAGCAGAAAGAGGGTGCGGTCGATACTCCATTTATTTTGTGGTGCCAAAAAAGGGCGGTTCTAGGTGACGCATCCTAGATCTCAAGTGCGTCAACAGGTCCTTATGGGTTCGGCATTTCTGCATGGAAACCCTCTGCTCGGTGATCACAGCGGTACAGCCAGGGGAGTTTTTGACGTCTCTTGATCTCAAAGAGGTCTATTCACACATTCCAATTTGGCCTCTCCACAGGCGTTTTCTTCGCTTTGCAGTGCTTGGTCATCATTTTCAATTCAAAGCGATGCCCTTCAGCCTAGCCACAGCACCTTGGACTTTTTCCAAGGTCCTTGTCGTAGTGGTGGCCTATCTCAGGAAGGAAGGAAGGGATTCAAGTCCATCCTTATGTAGACGACTGGCTCGTGCAGGCGTCTTCTTTCGAGAGTCGATGGGCAACCGACAGAGTGGTCGGGTTGCTTCAATCGCTTGGTTGGGTGATCAACTTCCCCAAGTACAGCCTTACACCCTCCCAGACGCAGGAATACTTGGGAGTGTGCTTCGATACCCGAGCAGGGATAGTTTCTCTTTCTTCAGCTCACTGCCTCCAACAGAAGGCCCAGGGCATTTGGACCTCGACGGAGGCATCTTGGTCCATCAACCACTTGGAGTTGCGGGCGATTCGTCTGGCCCTTCGGGAGTTTGTCTCTTCTCCGTGGTTGCCCAGTTCGAGTTCTCTCGGACAATGTGACGGCGGTCCCCTACATGAACCATCAGGGGGCACCAGGAGTGCACCACTAGCACACGAGGCAGCCCTGATCTGCCGTTGGGCAGAGACTCATCTCTCTCTCGACGGCGGCTCATATAGTGGGGTCACAGAATGTGCAAGTGGACTTTCTCAGTCGCCACCAGTTGGAGCCAGGGGAGTGGACTCTCTCCACTCTGGCCTTCGATCAGATAGCTTTCCGTTGGGGGATGCCGGTGATGGACTTAATGGCCACCCCATTCAATGCGAAGGTTCCCCGTTTCTTCAGCAGGGGAAGAGAGCTGGGCTCGGAAGGCATCGATGCTCTTCTACAACCTTGGCCCAGGGGCCTGCTCTACGCCTTTCCCCCGTGGCCTATGGTGGGCAGGTTACTGACTCACCAGTCATCCCGGTTGAGTGATCCTGGTGGCCCTGGATTGGCACAGACGTCCCTGGTATGGGGATATGGTCAGGCTCCTGTTCAAGCGTCCTCTCTGGCTCCAGGCGCAGGACGGTCTCTTGCTGCAGGGACCAGTCATGATGCAGGATCTCTCCCCCTTTGGTCTTACAGCCTGGCCCTTGAAAGGGCGAAGTTGAGAAGGAAAGGGTATCCGGACGCAGTTATCGCTATGATGCTTCAGGCTCAGAAAAGATCCACCTCAATAGCTTAAGCTAGGGTGTGGCTTACCTTTGATTCGTGGTGTGCGAGTTCGGGATTGTTAGTGGCTTCGGTTATCCTCGCGTTTCTTCAGGAGTGTGTACAGAAATCACTCTCATTGAGTTCTCTTAAGGTGCAGGTGGCAGCTCTGGCATGCTTTAGAGGCCGGCTTCAGGGTGCATCGATTGCTTCCCACCCAGATGTGGTTAGTTTTTTTGAGGGGCATAAATCGGTTGCGTCTTCCGCACATGCCAGTTCTGCCATCCTGGAACCTTAATCTAGTTCTCAAGGCGCTTCAGTGTCCTTTCGAACCCTTATGGGGGATTACGGTTAAGGATCTTACCTTGAAGGCGATTTTCCTAGTAGCCATTACTTCGGTTCGGAGAATTTCAGAGTTGCAGGCTCTTTCTTACAGAGACCCCTTCCAGTGTTTCTCGGAGGCGGGGGTATCGATTAGGGCAGTTACTTTGTTTTTGCCCAAGGTGGTTTCTCGTTTCCATTTGGGGCAGTCTCTGCATTTGCCGACTTTTCACTGGGAAGATTACCCCGAGCAATTCTGGGCTCTTCGCTGCCTCGATGTGAGACGGGCTCTTCTCAGGTATTTGGAGGTGACTAATGAATTTAGTCTTTCTGACCATCTCTTCGTCCTTTTTGGAGGCAGTAAGAAGGGTCATATGGCTTCCAAGGCCACCATAGCCCATTGGGTGCGGGAGGCCATCATGTCAGCCTACGTGGCATTGGGCAAGCAAGCCCCTGCGCAAATTTGTGCTCATTCTACGTGAGCGCAGGCTTCCTCCTATGCAGAGTCCCATTTGGTTTCTCTGGAAAATATCTGCAGAGCCGCTACATGGGCTTCGGTCCATATGTTCACTTGTCGTTATTGGGTGGATGTGGCAGCTCGGCAGGATGCGGTGTTTGGCTTGTTGGTGATTTCTGCTGGGTTGGGGGTGTCCCACCCTACTTGAGGACTGCTTGGGTACATCCCACATGTCTCTGGATTGATCTGTGGGACGCTATGGAAGGAAAATTTAATACTTACCTGATAATTTTCTTTCCATTAGTCCCAACAGATCAATCCAGAGCCCCCTCCCCTGGATTTACTGTCTGTGGTTTTGTTTCGGTTAGTTAGTTTTTTCGGGTTTCGTTGTTCTGAATGTTCCTTCGTTTGATTAAATAATAAAAACAAATAAATTTGGAAGTGGTGGAAGTATGTTGGGCATTTGGTCTGACAATGTCAGGAGAGTTTTCTATTGTTTCCATTCCACTGCTTTGGTATCATTCATACTGAGGTTTACTTGGCTGCACAGGTCCACATATAGCAAACCTCAGAGGTTCTCTCTATCTCCACCTGCTGGTAGAGGGACACAACCCACAAGTCTCTGTATTGATCTGTTGGGACTAATGGAAAGAAAATTATCAGGTAAGAATTAATTTTTCCTTCTAGGACATCTACGGTCCAAAAGCCTGTTACAGAGGAACGGGCTTGTGACCAAACTTCTTTCTCCTCAGAGCAAATCCGTCGATACCTAAGTAGCTGAGAAAAGGGGAGACTATCCTTGAGAGCATTTGGATGGAAGCTTGTATACTTAAAAAAGGTGTTAACATTAGTGTGTTTACAAAATACCATGGTCTCAAAATTATTACCCTTCTTCTGCACTTTTACATCCAGATAGGCTATTTCAGTTTCACTGCATTGGACAGTAACTTGATTCTTGAGTGGCACACATTCAAATAATCCACAAACTGATTAAGTGTTTTTCTATCACCTTGCCAAAGCAGGAACACATCATAGAAGAAACAGACCCATATTTTAATGTTCTTATGGAACATACAGGGATATACATATATCATCATAAAAAGGTCTGCCACAGAGGGCACCATCATTGCCCCCATGGCGACACCAGAGATTTGTTGGAATATTTTATTCCATATTGAAAAAAATGTTTTTTCATTGCTAGGGACACCAGACTTAGAAGGAATGAAGTGTGGACATCCTTACCTGGTCATTGCTCTAAAAACTTTCCAAGTACCGTCAGTGCTTCATCTTGTGGAATAACAGTATAAAGCGAAACAACATCAAGGGTCACCAATACACAGCCCTCTAACGAACCATTCCATTTCCTTAGACGATTCATAAACTGGGTAGAATCCTTAATATAGGACTTTCCTTCAGATACTAAAGGACGCAAAAAGTGTCCACAAAAATCAATAGCGGCTCTAATTGAAGAGAAGGAGAGCAGTCCTCTCAGCATCAACGCTTCAATGAAGTTGATGCCGAGAAGCTCTTGGCATCATGTCTACAGAGAAAGTGATGGAGATGCTTCTTAGGTTTTTTACGCTGTCGATCCCTTGATGCACGAGGGACCGATAAGGACATGGAGTCCTTATATGGACATGGTACCGATTCCAATCTCAAACCGTCTTGATGCATGGTGGAGCACACCTGATGTTGATGCTGACACTGATGTTGGTTCCGTATTTGGTGCTGACTTTCCTGCCATGCTCGATCCTGATGCAGAACCAAAAATTTTATTGTGTTGTATTCTGTGGGCTTTTAGTGACTTTGCTTACGTACACAGACAGAGGCTACACTGTATGTCCCACAGTTCTGGACCAAAGCACTGAATACACCAGTTATTGGGGTCAGTGTCTGAAACAGTCCTATTGCACTGAGCACACTTTTTAAAGCCACTCAGCACCCTCTTTGACATGGCGGAGAAAACAGTGTATGCGAAGTGAAATGGCTCAATGCCTGGGAAGGTTGAGTAATTTTCTATCCAAAAATGGTCGATGCTTCCGAGCCACAAAAAAAGCCTTAGAGGGCCTGCAGGCTGAAAAATAAAAAATTAGAAAAAAATGAATTTAAAGAAAATTAGATAGTGGGAAGAAAAAAAAAAAGAAAAACAGAGAAAAATTGTCCCAAAAAGGAAAGGCACCAAAAATAAGCGCTGAGGAGAGATTAGAAGTCCAAACTCTCTACGCCACGGAAAACTAAAGACTGCTGGTTCTTCGCTCGAGTGACAGGCGGGAAAGCTACCCACGCATGCGCCATGGGGGCACTGCCTCAAAGATTTAAAGTGATAGTACACTTGAGAGTGTCCGCACCCACATGTGAGCATATAATACCTGCTTGTTCTTGGAGAATATATCTTTCATATACTGAAACAAACTACTGTATTCAAAGAACAAATAAGTCACAATGACATCCAACAGCAATTTACACTTACAAGCTTATTTTCGAAAGAGAAAGGCGCCCATCTTTCGACACAAATCGGGAGATGGGCGTCCTTCTCCCAGGGTTCCCTAAGTCGGCATAATCGAAAGCTAATTTTGGGCGTCCTCAACTACTTTCTGTCGGGGACGACCCAAAGTTCCCGGGGGCGTGTCGGAAGCATAGCGAAGGCGGGACTGGGGCGTGCTTAACAAATGGGCATCCTCGGTTGATAATGGAAAAAAGAAGGGAGTCCCTGACGAGCACTTGGCTGACTTTACTTGGTCCATTTTTTCTTGCGACCAAGCCTCAAAAAGGTGCCTGAAGTGACCAGATGACCACTGGAGGGAATCGGGGATGACCAGTGGTCACTAAATCCCTCCCACCCTAAAAAAACAAACAAAAAAAAACTTTAAAACAATTTTTTTGCCAGCCTCTGTCATACCCAGCTCCCTGACAGCAGTATGCAGGTCCCTGGAGCAGTTTAATGGGTACTGCAGTGCATTTCAGCAGGTGGACCCAGGCCCACCCCCCTCCCCCTGTTGCACTTGTGATGGTAAATGTGAGCCCTTCAAATCCCACCAAAAACCCACTGTACCCACATCTATGTGCCCCCCCTTCACCCCTTAGGGCTATGGTAGTGGTGTACAGTTGTGGGGAGTGGGTTTTCGGGGGCTCAGCACCTAAGGTAAGGGAGCTATGCACCTGGGAGCAATTTCTGAAGTCCACTGCAGTGCCTCCAAGGGTGCCCAGTTGGTGTCCTGGTATGTCAGGGGGACCAGTGCACTACAAATGCTGGCTCCTCCCACGATCAAATGGCTTGGATTTGGTCGTTTCTGAGATGGGCGTCCTCGGTTTCCATTATCGCTGAAAACTGGGGACGACCATCTCTAAGGACGACCTAAATGTTAAGATTTGGGCGTCCCCGACCGTATTATCAAAACAAAAGATGGACGCCCATCTTGTTTCGATAATACGGATTTCCCTGCCCCTTCCCGAGGACGTAATGTGAGGATGCTCTCAGGAAAACCTGGGCGCCCCATTCGATTATGCCCCTCCACGTCTTTCACCATTTGTGGATTAAGACATAATCTCATTACGATGATGATGTTCATTGGCAAAAGTATGAAATACCCCAAATGTTTACTCATTGATATTTGTGCCTAAATTATGGTTTGCAAGTTATTTTATAGGCTGATATATACATCAAATGTCCTGTATGAAGAAAAATATACTACATTAAAGATGAAACATAACAACTAGGAGGACAAAAACAATTCAAAGGCAAAAAAAAGTTAAGAAATTGGGCAAATGTGAAGCTTTATTTCACATTCAAAAACTTCTAAACTCTTCAAAAATTTAAGAAATAATAACACATACAAAAATCAGGCAAATTATTTATGAGAAATACAGTCTCTAGAAACAGAAATTCATCTGTTAGTATAAAAATCTTTATAGTATATGTAATATAGAATGAATCACTGTAATAATTTATTTACATATTTTCAATACATTTATCTATGCCTTTCTCTTCCGCAAGCTTCCATTTGTTTCTGATGTGGAGCTCTGCATTAGCAGCTGTTTCTTTACAGGAGCTGAAACCCATTCTTCTGAGCTAAATAAACAAACAAAAATCACCAGTTAATACTAACATGTACGAATATTATGAAGTCCATGCAAGCTTCTAAACTCAATGTCATAAAATTTTACTCTGCATTATCATTGATAATTAGTTGCAGACAGTAGGAAGTAGCCAAAATCTATGAGGACTGTCTATTTTAATTGGTTAAATACTTTTTTTAAACAAACCTCTATTTTGTTTGCATGACAATTAGCATAAGAAACAAACTCTTATTCCAGCCCTTGATATGCTGAGGAAATACTTTAGTGAAATACTGGGAATACCGACTGGGGGCTGACCATCCATAGTCAGAGCCCAATATATCACGGGAACTTCTAGATCTTTGACTGTGCAACCTCAAACTGATTTAAATAGAAGTAATAATGGAAAGGACAACCCTTTTAGTGACTTTTGCCTTTGAGCCAGATAGAAATAATATTTTTCGACCTTATTTCCGCCATATAAATGCAGTTTTCTTGGGGTCAAAAATTCAAAATTTTCCAGATTTGGCGAGGGAAACACAAAAAAGGAGGACAGAAGTCTTGGCTATAAAACCTAGAGTTCTTAATTTAGGTGGTTCTTTTGTGCTGAAATTCCCCTGTAGGTGTTTAGTGACTTTAAATGTAATTAATTATGTCTTTTTTGACCCGAAGAAACTGTTAGAATTTGTTAATTCCAAAGAAGGTACAAGGGATACCTTGGTCGCATCTAGTAATTGATTATGCTGTATATCGGCTGAGAGTGTTAAGCTCTCTACTGCTCTATTGATGATTTATATTCTGTTGTTTTTTTTTTATTTCCTGGAACTTGGATCTAAATAATGTGGACAAAGCTTTAGATTTTTCTTTTCTGACTATTTTCCTGTTATTTTATGTATGGATATTGCCTGAACATTTATGTTAATATGTAAATGTAAAATAAAAAAAATATATAAAAAACAAAGTATTACAGTTACTATTCGTCCATTTGAATATGCAGGAATGGAAATCACAAAAAAACTTTTTTGTGAACCTTTAATTTCCACGTAACTCATGAAAATTGGCCTTTAGTAACATATCTGCATTAGTTTGATATTTCATATAATTTGAATAGAATAAAAAACAGTCCAATGCTTTACATGGCTTCTGTACTCTACTTGCAAGATATGCATGATTAGAAAAAAAGACCATTAAACACCAGTATATTTCACTTGCTAGTAAAGCTTAGACTGCTTAATTTCCAACAGCCAGATGTTCCAAACTCCGGAACTGTACAGAACAGCACTGGAAAAGTACTTCCCAATGCTCAATGCTAATGGTATGCAAATTGTATGGGCGCTTTTAGGGCTGAAGAATGGGAATGTGCCTGGCACATGCACACAAGAGATGTGTAGTAATCGCAGCACTTATGCGCATGTCTAGTCAAATTGAGGAGTCCAGGCTATTAAGGTCTATACCAAGTTTGAAAGTTTTGTTTTTTTGTGGTCCACCAGCAAAAATTGAAATTTGTACAATATGAAGGAAATAGAGTACAAAAATGATTTCAGATTTTTTTCTTTAACTTTTGTTAAATTTATTTATTAGGATTTATCTACTACCTTCTTGAAGGAATTCACTCAAGGTGGTGTACAGTAAGAATAGATCAAACATGAGCAATAGACAATTACAGCAGTAAAAATAATCAAAAACAATACAAAGTATGGCATGGTATACTATTTCCAATGTCAACACAATACGTAATAAAACATTAAAGGGGATAGCGAAGGGTAAAGCAAAGATGTAACATATAGAAGGGTAAGAAAGTAGGAAGAGTTAGAAAGTAGGGTGATTGATTTAAATAAAGTTGCACATGAGGTCAGAGAAATGCTTAATTGTTATCTCAACAAGAGTAGGAGTGGATAAACATGTCCTGCTGCAGTATATGCAGCCTGATTACTCCTTGTGTGTGTGAGACTAACGTGTTAGTTACTTCTTCCATTAAAGGCCTGGTTGAAGAGCCAAGCTTTCACCTGCTTCCTGAAGTAGAAATAGTCTTGTACTAAGTGCAGCCTTTCAGGCAGTGCATACCAGAGTGTGGGGGCTACTCCGGAGAAGGCTCGCTTGCGGGTATCACATCATGTAATGTCTTTTAGAGAGGGTGTGGTTAGTGAAAGTCTTTGGGAGGATCTTAGTGTCCTTGGTGGTGTGTGGAGGATCATCCTATTTTTCAGGTACTCAGGGCCATTTCCTTTCAGGGCCTTGAAGATCAGACATAGAGTTTTAAATTTAGCCATGTATTGTACAGGTGGCCAATGAAGTTTTTGCAAAAATGGTGTGATATGGTCATGTCACTTGCAACCTTCTATGAGTCTTGCTGCTGCATTCTGAATCAACTGGAGCTGGTGCAGGCCCTTTGTAGTCAGACCATTGTATAGTGCATTGCAGTAATCCAGTCTTGATGTTATCATTGCCTGTACAACTGGGATAAGATTTACCTTCTCAATATAAGGAGAGAGGCAGCGTAGCTGTCGCAAATAGTAGAAGCAGCCCTTGAAGGTTGCTTGGATTTGGAGAATCAGCATAAGTGTTGAATCTAACTATATTGCAAGGTTTCTGACTTGTGATTTCAGGGGGAGTTCATACTTCCCAAAAGGGATTTTGATGTCAGGTATGCATCTACTTGTGTTAGGGACCCAGAGAAGCTCGGTTTTACTTGGGTTCAGGCAAAGTTTGTTGTGTTTAGCCCATTTCTTGAATTGATGTTAGACAGGTAATCAGTTTATTCAAGGCTGTAGGTAAGTCATGTTTAATAGGTATGAGTATCTGCACATCATCCACATAGATGTAGAACTGAGTGTCCATTGACCAAATCAGCTCAGCTAGTGGTTTGAGGTAGATATTGGACAGAATAGGTGACAGTATCGGTCCTTGTGGTACCCTGCAGGTCAGTGTTCATGGTGGTGATGAGTTCTTGGCAAACATTATGGATTGTTGCCTGTCTGATAGGTAGGATCTGAACCAAGCAAGAACTGTTCCATTGATACCTGTTTCTGTCAGTCGTGCTAGTATGATATCATAATCCACAGTGTCAAAAGCCACAGAGAAATCAAGCAGTACTAATATCGAGGTGAATCCCTTGTCTCTGTTTCTGTGAAGATCATCTAGTAGGGATACAAGAACCGTTTCTGTACCATAACCAGGACTGAATCCAGACTGACATGGATCTAGCCAGTTTCTCTTTTCTAACCAGTGCTTAAGTTGAACACAGACTGTTTGTTCTATGAGTTTCCTTAGAAACGGGATGTTGGATACTGGCCTGTAATTTTCAAGTTTGTCCTGGTCAAGGTTGTTTTTCTTCAGCAGAGGGCAGACCACTGCCCTTTTTAATACCGCTGGTAGCTGAGAGGTGTTCACAATTTTTGTGGCGACTTCTATGAGGCCCATACTTGCCTGCTGCACTATCTTTGATGGGCAGGGATCGAGGGAGCAGGTAGTTGGTTGAAGGTATTTTAGGATTTTGTCAAGGCTCTCCTCTGTCATTGGGTAAAGAGTGTCCCATCTGTCTCTGTCATGAGGGGGCGAGATTGGGCACCCCTGGTTGACTGGTTGGGGACTAGGTGGGATTGCCAGTGAATCCTGGCGGAGACTTTTAATTTTGTTGGCAAAGTTTGCAGCAAAATCATTGCAATTCAGTTTAGACTGGGCAGGCTGGTTCTGTTGTGGGGCTGCAGTAGGCTGTTTACTATTCTGAACAGCTGCTTGGTTGAATTGGCAGCCTGTGCAATGCATTGCAAGAAATACTGTTTTTTTTGGTTGCTGTTAATGCTTGGCGGTACTTTGCCATGTGCTTCCTACAGTTTAGTCTGTCTTCATCCAGGTGAGATTTGCGCCATCTCCTTTCCAGTTTTCGTCCTTCGCGTTTAAGGATCCGAAGTTCTGGAGAAAACCTAGGTGAGCGTTTGTGAGTGGGGCATGACCTTTTTTAGTGGTGCTGTTTTCTCTAAGGTCTTGGCTAAATGTGTATTCCAGATGTCAACTTGTTCTGACACTGTTGTTGTCTTTTCATCCACATGTGGATAGTCCAAGGCCTCTAGGAAATTTTCAACGGTCAGCTTTTTTTTTGTTTCTGATCTCCTTCCAAACTCTGGGAGGTGCCATTTGTTTTAGGTGGTCACTTAGGGAGAATTTAATTAGAAAATGGTCTGACCATTATAGGAGTGTTATTTCAATACTGTTATCCCAGAATTCTGGGATATCCACTCATTTATAGAATACCAAGTCTAGTATAAGACCCTTTTCGTGGGTTGGAGAATTGATCATCTGTGTAAATCCTAGTGCTGTCATCGTATCCAAGAAGGCAGCTGTGGTGGTATCTGGGGTTTTGATGTGTAGATTGAAGTCTCCCATGATCACCAGCCTAGGGTAATTCAGGGTCAATTGAGTAATCAGGCGTAGGAGTTCTTGCACAGATAATGTGTTGTTACGAGATGCTCTGTAAACCATGAGCAGCCAGATTGGTTTCTCCTCTTCAAGTTGTAGTCAAAGAGTTTCAGATTCATGTAGCCGGAGGATGGATATTCTGCGGTTTGATTGTATCCCGAATCAAGACTGGTACCCCTCCACCCCATTTTCCTGGTCTTGGTTGATGTTGGATGTTGAAACCTGTTGGGCATAGTTCAGCCAGTGGTAAACCCCCACTTTCATCTAGCCAGGTTTCAATTTATTATTATTAGCATTTGTATAGTGCTACCAGAAGCACGCAGCGCTGAACACCTGATACAAAGAGACAGTCCCTGCTCAAAAGAGCTTACAATCTAAATAATACAGACAGACAAGACAGTTACGGGCGAGGGAAGTAATGGGTGAGAAGGGAGGAAGGGACAAGGGGAGGGCAATTGTGGCTAGGAACTAAAAGCAGCAGTGAAAAGGTGGGTTTTCAGCCTAGATTTGAAAACAGATAGAGATGGAGCTAGACGTATAGGTGCAGGAAGTCTATTCCAGGCATAAGGTGCCGCGAGAGAAAAGGAGCGAAGCCTGGAGTTAGCAGTGGAGGAGAAGGAGGACGACAAGAGAGACTTGTCCAGTGAGCGGAGTTCACGGGGAGGAATGTAGGGAGAGATGAGAGCGGAGAGGTAATGGGGGCTGCAGAGTGGATGCATTTAAAGGTCAGTACGAGAAGTTTAAACTGAATGCGGAAGCGGACAAGGAGCCAGTGAAGTGACTTGAGGAGCAGGCTAGTGTGGGTATAACGATTCTGGCGGAAAACAAGTCGTGCCGCAGAATTTTGGACAGATTGGAGAGGAGAGAGATGGCTGAGCGGAAGACCAGTGAGAAGTAAATTGCAATAGTCCAAGCGAGAAGCGACAAGGGTGTGGATAAGGGTTCTGGCAGCGTATTCAGAAAGGAAGGGGCGAATTTTGCTAATATTGTAGATAAAGAAGCGACAGGTTTTGGCGGTCTGTTGAATATGGGCAGAAAAGGAGAGAGAGGAATCAAAGATGACTCCAAGGTTACGAGCCGAGGAGACAGGGAGCATGTGAGAGCCATTAACAGAGATAGAGAAAGGGGGAAGAGGGGAGGTGGGTTTAGGGGGAAAAATGATAAGTTCCGTTTTGGTTATGTTGAGCTTTAGATGGCGTTGAGACATCCAAGCAGCAATGTCAGACAAGCATGCTGAGATTTTGCCCTGGATCGAGATTGAGATTTCAGGGTTGGAGATGTAGATCTGAGAGTCATCAGAGTAAAGATGGTACTGGAAGCCATGGGATGAAATCAGGGTACCAAGGGATGTCAAGATGCTGTTCATTTATGGCATTGTGGATCACCGAGGATTTCTTTGCAGTTGATCTGGCATTCACTAGTCCTATAGTTCCCAAGGGTGGTCTGGGGGTACTTTTGGTGTGGCAATGAGGTGATCTTTTAAGTGCTGTTATGTAAGTGTTTGACCTCTTGCACTTTTGCCTTCTCTTTGGTTTATGGAGGTTATGATTTCCTCTCCCACACACCACTGGGATATTTGATTGATGTTTGATCCCAATGCATATTTTTTTGTGTCAGAAATTAGTTAGGCAAAATTTCATTGTCCACTATCTTACTAGTTGGCAAATGCAGGGTTAAGGCTTTAAATATGCTGAAAGAAGCAGACCTTTTTAAAGTTGTAAATTCAGATCAGGCCTGTGAGATCAAAGGCTTCTAGCAACAGAGGAAAGCAAATGGCTCCACACTTAGCACTTCTATGTGAATTGCTTTGTAAAGGGGATTGAATGATATTTGCCTTTAGTTTTAAGGGACCTAACAGATTCAGAGTTTTAGAAATAAAAACTGGACCTTCCTTCCTTAGAAACCTGCCACAGAAAAAAAGAACAAACTGGTGCAGACTAAGGACCCCATTAGAAAAGCCGTTTAGAAAGCACATGCCTACTTTCAGCAGTTTAGCTTAGCAGTGAAGCTGCTACTAAGATGTAGCTGAAGGGAAGGAAGATGTTTTCAGTGAGTCCCTCTCCCTGGTGGTCTGTTTCACTACTATTACTTGCCTGAAACATGGATTGGTGATCATCTAGCAAATAAACAAACAAACAATCTCAGTAAAACCAAATTATTTACATGTAGAAGGTGTTCTCTGTGGGCAGCTTGATACAAGTCCTCAAACTATGAGTAACATCATCAATGGAGCCCTACGTGGGACGCTACTCCAGCTTAGTAATAACTGGAAGTTTTTGACCTAAATAACTGAGCACACACATCACCTCCTGTCTGCTGCTGTCATATGGAACCACCTCAGTCTAACTATATAACTAAGAAAAGAACTCCTTTTGGAAGTGGGCAGGTATGTGATGACCTCTATCCTGTTGTCCACAGAGAATTCCATTGCTTATATCCCGCTTAAATCAACCATGGAATCAAAGCGGGTTACATAAGAAAATATTACCACATTTTAAACATGACCTAAATAATTGCCGAACAAATAGTACTTAAAAGCCTTCCTAAACATCAAATAAATGTGGATAATCTGAACGGAAACAGGCATATTGTCCCAAATCTTACAAGACTGATACATGAACAAGCTATCATGAAAGCGCTTAAGGCATACATCTATAACTGAAGGGAAACCTAGCCTCAACAAAAAACTGAAATGTGCCATTATCCTACTAGATAATAGCTGGGTATGAGAAACAGGGCAACAAGCCCATAATGATCTTATAAACCAGGCAAGCCACCTTAAAATCCACTCGAGATCTCACCGGCAACCAATGAAGTTCTCTTAGCAGTGGGGATCCCTGATTGTACTTCCTACATCTACATCAGTTTTGCTGCTCGGAAAAAAAACAAATTATTTCTCAGAACATGATAGCAAGTCCTCGCTACATAGGACTCCCTAGCGTAGTGATCTTCATTCCCAGTCCTTGAGGGTCACCAACAGGTTAGGGTTTTCAGGATAGCCCTAATAAATCTGCATGAAAGAAATCTGCATGCCTACTACCTCCATTACATCACATCGCATGTGTGTTAAGAATACCTAAAAACCTGATCTGTTGGCCCTCGAGGGTTTGAAGACCACTACCCTAGTTATAAGGTTGCCTCCAAAAGAAAAAAAGGGGGAACAACTTTGAACAAGGTGCTGCAATCAGCAGTTGCCAATGCATTTTTGGTGGCAGCAAGCCCTTTTTTCTTTGGGTCTCTCTTCTGTTTTTGTAAGACAACCTGAACAGAAAAGTAAGGGGCCCAAGGGGGATGGAAGTGGATCCTAATCCCCAAAGAGATTGTGGAGGATTGACTGGTCAAACCTATTGTTGCATCAAGTCCTTTAGAATAGGACTGAATATATGAACAGATGTCCATGTTGCAGCCCTACAAATCTCAGTGGAGGCTGATCTCAAGTGGGCTATCAATTGATGCCCTCATAGCTCTGACATGACTCTCTCAAGACTCAAGCCTGCTCCGATTAGTGTGTGCTTGTTGATGGCAGCCCCAATCCTGTTAGGGTCAAAAGAAACAAAATGTTAGGTGGATTTTCTAAGGGGTTTAGTCTGCTTCAAGTAGAAGGCTAAGGCACTCTTGCAATCCAATGTGTGCAGTGTGCTTTCACCTTTTTGGATATGATGCCTTGGAAAAAATATTGGAAGGATGATACACTGATTAAGATGGAAATTGACACTATCTTAGGAAGAAACTTAGGATAAGTTTATGTTTATGTTAATCTCCTGATATACCACAATATCTGAACAGGCAGGTCACTGTGGTTAACAGAATATAAAAAGGAACACCAAAAATTAGGTAGAAAAGTAACATACAATCATACAAAACCAAACCTATAAGAGGAACAGTGCTAAAACAGAGACCCAGGCTACTTTGCCAATTAGGGATCACACCACCACCAATTATGCCAAAAATGAACCACATGTAAGTTTTGAGATATATTTTAAATTTATAAAAAGAGGATTCAGATCATAAATATGGCAGAAGCGAATTCTGTAACTTAGGAGCCATGAAAAAAAATGCCGAATTACTACTACTAATCATTTCTATAGCGCTACTAACGTATGCAGCACTGTACACATTATATTCAGGTATTTTTCTCTGTCCCTAGCGGGCTCACAATCTAAGTTTTTGTACCTGGGGCAATGGAGGGCTAAGTGACTTGCACAAGGTCACAAGAAGCTGCAGTGGGAATCAAACCCAGGTTGTCTGGATCAAAGCCTGAGGCTCATGGAGACAACAAAATTGGTGATGGAATTCAAAAAATCATGAGATGATCCCTAATTAGAAAATGGGTGGTATAAAAAAACAAATCTTAAATGCCTGCATATGTGTTATTGTGTTCAATGGTATTTAGATTAGCGACTCTGACTGTGAAGAACTAAAGCCAGTGCTGAGCAGACTTCTACACTCTGTCCCATATATGGAAAGATGGTTTAGAATGGGCTGGACAGGGCTTCTAAGGCAATTCCAGTAGTTGTAATGTGAGGACAATGCCAGGTGGACTTCTGTGGTCTATGTCTCAGAAATGTTGATTTATTTCGACTTACTATACCACCCTTCCTACATATATCACAAGGCGGGTCACAATTAAATAAAATTCAACTAAATGCACTAACCATTAGGCCACTCCTCCACTCAGCTAGTAAATAGTAGGGTTACCATATGTCCGGTTTTACCTGGACATGTCCTCTTTTTGAGGACATGGCCGGGCAATCAGGCAGGTTTTGCCAGCCTGCCCGTTTCTCCGGATTTGCGGACAAACGGGCAGGCTGGCAGGTGGGCCTAGTGGTGTCCTATCCTCCCCTCCCCTTACCGTACTGCCCTGGTGGTCTAGTGACCTCTTCAGGGCAGGAAAGAGCCCCCTCTTTCCTGCCTGGAGCGCCTGCAGACTGTTTCTTGCTGACTCCGGTCCCAGCACCGATTCAAATGGCCGGCGAGAGTTGAAGCGGCATCTCGAGACTTCTGCAGAAGTCTTGCAAGGTCACTCTCGCTAGCCATTTTGAATCGGCGCCAATAGGGGAGGGAACAAGACAGTCTGCAGCTGTTCCGGGCAGGAAAGAGGGGACTCTTTCCTGCCCCGAAGAGGTCACTAGACCACCAGGGTAGTATAATAAGCTAACGGGAGGGGAGGATAGGACACCCTTACGGGGGTGTGACGAGGGGACGGTATGTGACAGGGGGTGGGGGGGGGCATGTGTCCTCTTTTTTGGGGGAGCAAATATGGTAAACCTAGTAAATAGCTAACAAAAAACAACGTCAAGAGGAAAGGGCAGGCAGCAAGAATATTCATTCTGCTGTCCCTGGAGAGCACCCGCCACAGGTAAGCAATTTTGTTTTCTCCGAGGACAAGCAGGGTGATTATCTTCTTACTACTGCTAATCTCTACCTACCAGGCTGTCTTAAAAGAAAAAGGGAACACAACTCAGGGTTGCAACAAGCAAGGCTTCATAATATGAATTAAGAATTCATAGTAAACTCAAAACAGCCTTGTTTAAGTGAAGGTAAAACTAGATGCTGGGAATCCAGAGAACGAAGAGACCTATTTGGGGTGTAAGGAATAACTACTGTGGATAAATAGGCCGGGATGTTTTTTTTTGTTGTTACATTTGTACCCTGCACTTTCCCACTCATGGCAGGCTCAATGCGGCTTACAGATGGTAAGCTTTGAATAGTGAGGCAAACATCTTTAACATTCAATTATGAATGTAAGAAAGGCATGATAGGGTCTGTTCTCCTTGCCTGACAAAGAATCGGACTGCTGTGTTTTGTAAAGATTGAAGACAACACATCTGCTACTTGGTAAGACCGGAATAAACAGTGTTTATAGTCCAGTCTATACATAAGGAATGAATGAATCAAAGTACGGAGAGACGATGGATTCAGTGCGCTACAAATAGAATGGAAGCATCACAGAGATTGAAATCCAAATTTTAAAACCTGATACTTGATCATGAAAAGAAAAACCCAAATCATTATCCCTAGATAACAAAAGCAGCTGGACAGCTGAATTGGGATGTTAAATAGGACTGGTACAAGTGAAAATGTTGGGTGGGAGCCAGATACTCAATAGGCAACTGTTTTCTCAGGATTTAAAACCAATATATTCTCAGAGAGCCATTCAGAGAGAGCAGTAAGAAGGGACTGTAATGGTTGAAGATCCGGACACAATGGGAATGTACAGAAAAACAAAAGAGTATAATTAGCACAATAAAATGCTCTTGACATTGAAATCCTGGACTAGAGTAACCAGTGGACTTAGAAAGATATTAAACAGTATAGGAGAAAGAATCGAACCCCTGGAAACCTAACAGGTTAAAGATTATGGAGACTTGGCCTGCTATATGAACTGGGAATGAATGATCTAAAAGAAACAAAGAGAACCAATCAAGAACACCCCCAAACCAAATCCTGCTAAATGCATCAATAAAAGATCATAATCTACAAGATCAAAGGCAGCTAAGAGATCCACTACAAGAACCACATCACTGGCATCAAGAATAGAAGATGTTGTTTGACATGAAAAACCAATTGATGAAAAACAACCTTCTCCAAAAGTTTGGATAAAAAGCAGAAATTAGACACTGGACGATAGTTGCTAGGAATTGATGGGAGGACATTGATAAAGTATAACCCCTCTTACCAAAACAAGTCTCTGTAAGGCAGCGAAGGTCTAAGTTGGAGTCAAGAATGAGATCACAAATAATAGTTTTAGAATGGAGTGCCCTGCAATTAAGCAAGCCAACTGAAATAGAGGAAATGAAAGTAGATGATACATGTAACTGTGATTGAGAGCAAGAAGAACACAATCAAATTATTTACTTGACGACTGGATCTGTTTCACCTCACTAACAACCTGTTGTCTTCTTGGTTGACTTTCTTCAAAAATACTATTCACTTCACACACATAGTAGCAATCACCAAGATAAGATTACTGTTTTACAACAAAAAAATATATAGCTGTTCTAGTATCCACTACACTTTGTCCCCAGTGACAATGAAGCAACTGAAGAAAAAAACCCCAACCCTCCTCCACCTCAGAATTCTCAGAAATTCAAACACACTCTGAATTACACATGTATAAAACTGAGACATATCTCAACCCTTTCACAGTTCAGATTTATTTCTGTATGAAATTTAGATTAACTTCAGTAAGTGTTCTCTATAGAATACCACAATAAACAAAATGCTCCTCAAACTGTTCACACTTTGCAGGGTTCTCACCAGGGGCGTATCTGCGTGGGGCCTCAGGGGCCTGGGCCCCCGCAGATTTCGCCCTGGACCCCCCTACCGCTGCCAACCCTCCCCCTCCGTTGCTCGCCTACCTTCGCTGGCGGGGGACCCCAACCCCCGCCAGCCGAGGTCCGCGTCCTCCTGCCGCTGCCGGCTGCCTTTGGTCCTTTAATTCTTCCATTGAAGCTGGCGCCGACGAAAGTTTCTTTTGAGTCTGACGTCGCTGCACGTTGTACGTGCAGGACGTCAGACTCAGAAATTGTTTCTGAGTCTGACGTCCTGCACGTACAACGTGCAACGTGCAGCGACGTCAGATTCAAAAGAAACTTTTTCGTCGGCGCCAGCTTCAATGGAAGAATGAAAGGACCAAAGGCAGCCGGCAGCGGCAGGAGGACGCGGACCTCGGCTGGCGGGGGTTGGGGTCCCCCGCCAGCGAAGGTAGGCGAGCAACGGAGGGGGAGGGTTAGCAATGGCAGCGGCTGGGGGGAGGGGGATCGGCAATGGCGGCGGCGGCGGCGGCGGGGGGGGGGGGGGGGGGCTATAATGTGCCCCCCCTCTCTGGCCCTGGCCCCCCCTACCGCCGCAGTTCAGATACGCCCCTGGTTCTCACAGAACATGTATGTATTTTAATTCTCTCCCCTTCCCTTTAAGTTCTCACATCTTTTCAGTTAGATGAAAAATCACTACTAGGTAATTCTGATAATTATCAGAACAAATTCACTTTACACTGTACTTTAGAGCAGTGCTTCCTCTGACCAAAGGGGCACAAAAAGGTTAAAGTCTATCCAAAACACATTAGTTTTCACTTGCACTCACCAAACTTCTTCATATATTAGACAAACAAATTATTTATTTCTTCAACTCACACTTTAACCTCCCAGACTCTCAGACATCTGCCCTGCCTGTTCAGAGTCCGTCTTCTCCCTTGAGGAACTAGACTATTCCCCAGAAGCAGGTTCCTGTGGTGAGCTGTGCAGCCAATCAGGATCAAGCTATGCAAAACTCTGTAGAACAGAGTTTGCCAAAGTCAAACCTGTACAGCTCAAACAGTTAAAAGTCAAAATTATCCCAAGGAAACCCCTCATTTTCACTTTTATCATCATACAACACCTTATAGTCATGCTTTGAGGAGAATTATGTGAAAATCTGCACTTTTAAACCTCTCTCAACCCCCCCCCCCCCCCCCCCCCCCCAAAGAGAAACTCACAATTTAAAGTGTTTTACATATCAAACTTCTTCAAAGAAGGTCACAGCACCACTTTAGGACCTCTGGGCACCTGAACTCTACAACTTATAATCATACACAACCATCAAAACATTTTAAAACAATTTATCTTATATGCTTGTCTCAGTGCCTTTGTGGGCTGCTCTGAGAACCCCCCCCCCCCCCCATCTGAAATAAGCCTCCCCCTTCAGGTAAACAAAATAATATTAACTACAGATTACATAAGGGAGACGGTGACTGAGTCACCAGCTGAACTCTGCTAGCCAATCACGGCTCAGAACAGAGGATGTTTGCAACAAGGATCTTAAATAGCAATTTTCAGTCTCCATTTTGAAAAAGAATTTCTCCATAGAAAATTTAAAAAAAGTTATATATTTAGAAAAAATACCATAAAAATTACTATGCAATTTGATCAAAATATCCTATAACCATTAGTGCTGAGCTACATATACAGTACATTTTTCATAAATTTAAACACACATTTAAAGATGTTTACATATTTTTGTCATTAATTCTTATCAAAATTCCTATAAAATCATAGATGTTCACTCTAATAAAATTCTGCATCACCCTACGCAAATCCTCGAGCATCACCTGCTCAAAACACAAAAAAACAAAAACAAATCCGAAGCTCAGAAGTGGCCCAACCTAAAACCTTCTCATTTAACACCTAAAGAGGTTCTCGGGGACCCAAAACTACCATTAAAATCCCTCAAAAATTAACCCCTTAAGCGCCAGCCCAGCGGACCCAAAAATACATTTTAAAAATAGATTAAGCAATTTCTTTGGACACCAGATCCCTTACCTGGCCCCAGAAGGGTCCTCACTCGACCTCCACCACTGGTCCGGGTCCTGGAGGTCCCTCTGCAGCCACGGCAAACCACTGTGATTTACTGCGGTAGCCGTGGAACTCCTGCCAGGGCACCTCAAAAATCGAGGCCCTGGCTTCTTTTTGGGCTTAGTGCTGGTCTGGGCGAGCATGCTCGGTGCCTCCTGCACAGGCTGATACTGGCCATTCCCTAGCTCGTGCCCGGCCAGAAAACAGTGCTCCTTGGCCGGGCAGTGCTGCAGCAAGCCGTGGACAGTGTGTCTGTGCTACGGAGGCCCTGAAAATGCCTCCAGAGCCACAAAAGAAGACGACACTGGCCACCAATGCAGCCAGTGGGCCACTGGAAGCCCGGAGCATCCCAAGATCACCCGGACCACAGGCAAACATAACCAACAGGTTACAAAAATATCAGGATATATAGCAGTTTTATGGCTCAGGTCCAGCACATGGAATGCTTCAAAGACATCTGTAATTTCATAGAGGATTTTGTACAATGAGGTCACACCTCAGAAATACAAAGCAATTCACCAACTTGCTACTGAATTTTGTTTTATTCCCTATTTGCAATGACATGGCGGTACTTAATAATGAATTGTGTTTCATACAGTGGTTATGTTATTTGTCTTTTCTTGTACACTCTTCTTTGTACATTATGTTGAGTTGATTGTTTGATGGGCAATCAAGAATAGGTGATAAAACATTTAGCTATTCTGTTGCATATGTATAAACAAAGAATTCAAAATACAATTTCTATTCAACTGCATATATATTTCTTAAATTAAGACTTATGAACTCAAGCTACCAGTCAATTTACCAGAAACACATTTTTAGAAGTCAATGGCATCCTTGTTAGTTTATTTAGTAATACAGAACTACTTAAACTGAAACAAGTGTTTGTATCTCAATATTTTTGTTTGGAGGATGGGCATGTATTTAAACATCATGCACATAAAATAGTTATTTGGGCTGATCTCGTCATGTATCCTAAACTGTATATGTTTTTGTATTATGATGATCTGTAAATTGGCTTGGAGGATCTTTTAATCAATAAGAAGAACTACAAATACTAACAAACACTGTTCTTAGCTTGGGTCAAAAGATGCAAATACATGTCTTATACAGGAGCACTGTGAAGATCACAGTATAATCAAATAAGGACTCTGAATTATTATAGTATGTTAAGAAATACCTAAGAGCAATTCTGAATAATTCAGAACGAATTTGAGATCTTCCATTCAAAATAAGATTTAAAAATACAGTAAACTTACCTAAATGTTTTCTTTACACTTTCTCTTCTCATCCGTTTTGTAGGAATTGGAGTGCTCGTCATATCAAATGTTGCTTGTTCAAAGCTGAAATCTGTACCTCTACTTGGAGTCATGCCTTTTACAAAACAAAACAAAAAGCAAGATAAGTCATCTCATGGAAACCTTGGTTCTAATTTTAGTGTACATTCAAGGTTGTCTTCTATACTGGATACAGGATTTTTCTGTTTTCACTTAAAAAAAAAAAAAAGTATAAAAGGTTTTCTCTCCTTAAAAACAGTACCTTATATAGAAAATTAAGTGTCTATGATTATTAGTTGTTAAACAATGATCTGGTTACTGACCAAAAGTATTTGTGATTTATGGATTTTTATTCATGTTTATTTTTGAAATAGCCGTTTAGTTTATCTCCATTTTTGTGTATCAGAGATTTTCTGAAAATTGTTTTCAGGGTAATTTTCAAAAACATTTCCAATTTGTATTTTTCTTTCTCCTCTTAATACTGATTTTTCTCAATCTCTTTCTCAAACTACTGCATACCTCAAGACCACATTTATTTATTTATGCATTTATTTATTAGGATTTATCGCCTTTTTAAAGGAATTCACTCATTGCCCACCTTCTGCTTTCATCACCTCACCATCCCTATCCCTTTTGTCTTCTACTTTCTTCTCAGCTCTCAAGCTTCAACATTTTCTTCCTTTCATTCAACCATCTCCTTTCTGTCTGAGTGCATCTTACCACTGTCACCATGCGTCTCTTACTCTTCTCCATACTCTCTTGTTCCTTTTCCTGTTCTCTGCTGGGGATATCAATCCCAATCCTGGTTCTCCAAATCAACTCTCACCCTACTTGTACTGGTCACACCACAATGTCTCCAATTTTATTTCTGTTCCTCTCCTTTCCTCTTCTTCTCTGCCTTTCTATGTGCCCTGTAGAATGTCCACTCTGTCTCCAATAAATTTGCCTATGTCCACGACCTGCTTGCACTGAGACTTGGCTGTGCCCTGAAGACTCTGCTTCAGTTGCTGCCCTGTGTCATGGGAGGTTACTCCCATACACCTTGCCTGGTTGGCTGTGGAGGTGGTATTGGGCTGCTACTCTCACCTGCTTGTAGATTTCATCCTATTCTTCCACCTCAGTCTCAGTGCTTTTTTTTTTCCATTAAAGTCCACTCTGTCTGTCTATTCACTCATCTACCTCACCGAGTAGCAGTCATTTACAGACCCCTTGATAAGTCCTTTTTCTTCCTCTCTCATTAACCTAGACTCCTGGCTTTCCTTCCTTCTTGAACCTTCATCTCCTTCCCTCATTCTTGGGGATTTTAACATTCATGCTAATGACCCTTCTGACTCTTATACCTCCTAATTTCTCACTTTAAAATCCTCATTCAATCTTCAGCTGTGATCCACTACCCCTACTCATTAAAATGGCCTCTGCTTTGATCTTATCTTCTACAACTGCTTACTCTCCAATTTCTCCGCCTCAGTGCTACCCCTCTCTGATCACCATCTGATAAATTTCACACTTGATCACCCCCCCCCCCCCCCCCAGTCCTGACCAATCTCCACCAATATATTTAGGAATCTTCAATCTTCAGGCTATTAAACCTTGCACTTTTCTCCACCACTATATTATCCAAGTATGTCAATGAGGCTATCTCTTCCTAGAGTACTCTTCTCTCCTCTGCTCTGGATAGTCTTGCTCCTCCCATTCTCTGTTCTAAAAGGCGTACCAAACCCCAGCCTTCTCTAGAATTTGCTGCCTACATTCCTGCGCCCTATCTGAGCACCTTTCTTTGATGTGCTCTTGACCAGCCAATCACCCGGGTAAGGAAACAAATGAACTCCCAGTATGTGTAGCAACCCCCATGAACTTTATAGTATCAGTATGTTTCTCTTGATGACTCTGGCGACCTCCTCCACTTTGTCTCCAAAAAGATAGTTGCCTCGGCAAGGGACATCTGACAGTTTCTCCTGAACTGCAGGTTTTCGGTCCAAAACACACAGCCAGGCGAGCCTGTGCATGCCAATACCTAAGGCAGAGAGATTCTGAACATCACATCAAAAGCATCATAAGTTGCTCAATTCCTGTGCTTTTGACACTCCTTCTGCTTGGTTACTACTTCTTGGAGCTGTGTGGCCTGCTCTGCAGGCAGTGTCCACAAACTCTGATACACTGTATACCATCTTCCTTAAATGGATGCAGGATATGAGCTTAGAGCCCTGAAAAGTGTTCCGCTCAGATACTCCAGAGTTCTAGCATCTCACCCTGCTGGCACAGAGGACTGGGTTTTAGTAATCTTGGCTCCTAAGTGCAGATTCAACCACCTTGAAATGGTGAGAAAGCTGCTGATTCTCAAATCCTGAAGCCTTCTAGATTCTATATGTAGTCTGCCTTCTTAGGAACCAGCTGCACAAAGAGAGGGTCCAATTTCCCATCTGTGCTGCTTGAAGGATACTGTGCACAGCCTTTGTCACAACTTCCTTGCACAGCCTTTGTCACAACTTCCTTGGGAGGGGCAACATAGTCAAGGATGTCCAACATTTTGGCCCTGGGCTCATCCTCAATCTCCAAATTAAATGGGATGACTTTAGTCATCTCCCTCAAAAAACAGACAAAGATGAGTTCTTATGGGAGAGACTTTCTCCTATCCTGGGGCAGGGAGGGGTCTGAGGGTATAGCAAGGGAACCCTCCTCCGATAGTTCCTCTGGTTCCATGCAAGACACCCAAGTGTGTCTGTATCAGACTAAGCAAAATACTCTTAAGAGGGCTGAGTCTGTGCTCACCTTGGACAACTGGACTCTTACCAAGACTCCGGGCTAAAGTGCCAAAGTGCAGGTCCCTTCCTGGACTTCAGGGGAGTTTCCTCTCCTGATGGGCTGGAGAGGAGCACTGGATCTTCCAACACTGACACCTGGCAAGGAACTGATGTAAATGAATGGATGACAGGCAGAGTATAGGCCCCTAGGATAGGTTGGGGAGGTACCATGGTCAACATCGATGCACTCGATGCCTCAGCATCACACCGAGTCAGGATCCATTCCAACTGGCATTAGAAAAGGCAGGTCTTATGTCAGTGTGGAGACAGCCTGCAAAGATGATGGTGCTGAATCAAAAAGATGATCCCAACTTCTAGGAGACTGGCACATCAGCACTAACTCCATGTAAGGGGAAAGATTCTCACAGCGCTGACACTGCTCAGCTACCAGCGATGATGGTGTACTCGAGCTCCTGGAACTCTGCTTTTGGTGGAAAATATCTCTACATTCTTGTATTTTCCACCAAAAGCAGTTTGTCACTTAGAGCCCTGTTTACTAAGCCATGCTATAGGTGCGCTAGAGTTTTTAGCATGCACTAAACACTCGAGACACCCATAGGAATATATGGATGTCTCTAGCATTTGGCGCCTAAAAACATTAGCACACCTTAGTAAACAGGGCCCTTAATCAAATACAGACCTTCTTAATATGAGAATTTCTTTTCACCAATACTTCCAGTTGTGGATACTGGATATGCATGCTTAAAGAAATATGCATAGAAATCCAAATAAGCTGGAGGTGGTGCTGTTTAAGTTTAAACAGGACAATAAGATGCTGTCCAAAATTTATAAAGTTCTGGGTGATTTAGTAGCCCCTGACCAACAAAGCCACACAATAGCTTGGGCACAAAGTCTGGGGTAGAGGGATGGAGTCAGATTCATGCTCACATACACTCAAGCTCTACAATTAGATAGGTTAAACTGAACGCCACAAAAGGTAGGAGATGGAAAAGGGAACAAATGCTGCTGCTGATTGGGGGCACTGCAACACCTGAATCAGGTTTTCTCTCTCTTTTGTCCTGTCCTTTATTCTATTACCTTTCCTATTATTTTAATAGCATTCTTTTCTATTTTATTTTGTTCTTCTATTGGTTGTAAACTGCCTTGCTAAGCTGTGCAGGAAAGGCGGTATACTGAAATCACAAATAAACCATAAAAACCATAACTGTAATAAACTGGAATGTTTAAGGTAAAATTGTCTGGTTATAAGGAGATTATGGGGACAAAAATGGGCAAAAGTAGAAACAATGAACTGTAGAAGATTGGGTGGGAGACCCTCATTATTGCTAAATTCAACTAGGAATTGGGGTGTGTGGGGTAGAACATGAGGTGGCTCAAACTAATTATGGCAGCAAAAATATCAATTGCTAGGGAAATCAGTGGGAAATCAGCAGAAGGCCCCTCACTAGGGTTGTTTAGCTAAGTAGCTCTCAAGCTTTATGACAAAATAACACGAGTTGAAGGAGCAGAAGGATATTTACCTTACAAAACAGACCTGAATACAGTCGATTGATTGAGAAATGCTAATGGATTTTTTTTCAAGATGATTCTCTACTATCTGATGTTTGCAGAAAATTTTTGTTTGGGGGGGAAAGGGTGGGATGGAGTTGGAAGGATAGGGAAGAGGTACAAATTACGTCGTAGTGATAGGGTGGATCAAACTGGTGAAGGGGTAGCATTTTATGTTAAGGAGGGCCTTCAATCAAATAGACTGAAAATTGTGCTGGAAACAAAACACATCTTGGAATCCCTGTGGATTGAAATTCCATGTGTAAAGGGGAAAAGAATAGTGATACGAGTGTACTACCGCCCGCCTCGCCAGGATGAACAGACAGATGTAGAAATGTTATCGGAAATTAGAGAGGCTAACAAACTGGGCAACACAATAATAATGGATGACTTCAATTACCCTAACATTGACTGGGTAAATATAACATCAGGGCATACTAGGGAGGTAAAATTCCTTGACGGAATCAAGGACTGTGTTATGAAGAAGTTGTTGCAGGAGCCGACAAGAGAAGAAAAAATTCTAGACCTAGTCCTTAGTGGAACACGATCTGATGAGGGAGGTAATGGTGATTGGGTCGCTTGATAACAGTGATCATAATATGATCAGATTTAATATTAGCTTTGGAGTAAGTATACACAGGAAATCCAATACGTTAGCAAGAAATCCAATACGTTAGCGATTAACTTAAAAAAAGAAGACTATTATAAAATGAGAAGAACGGTGAAAAAAAAAAAACTTAAAGAGGAGCAGCTGCTAGGGTCAACAATTTACATCAGGAGTGGAGGCTGTTCAAAAATACCATCCTGGCAGCCCAGGCCAAATATATTCCATGTATTAAAAAAGGAAGGAGGAAGACCAAATGACAGTCGGAATGGTTAAAAAGTGAGGTGAAGGAAACTGTTTGAGCTAAAAGAAAATCCTTCAGAAAATGGAAGAAGGAACCAACTGAAAATAATAAGAAACAGCATAAGGAATGTCAAGTCAAATGCAAAGCGCTGATAAGGAAGGCAAAGGGGGACTTTGAAAAAAGGATTGCGTTGGAGGCAAAAACACATAGTAAAATGTTTTATTAGATTGTTAAAAGCAAGAAGCCGGCAAAAGAATTGGTTGGACCGCTAGACGACTGAGGGATAAAAAGGGGGATCAAGGAAGTCAAACCATAGCAGAGAGATTAAATAAATTCTTTTCTTTTGGTCTTCATCGAGGAAGATTTGGGAGAGATACAGGTGCCAGAAATGGTATTCAAAGCTGACGAGTCAGACAAACTGAATGAAATCTCTATAAACCTGGAGGATGTAATGGGGCAGTTGAACAAATTGAAGAGTAGCAAATCTTCTGGACTAGATGGTATTCATCCCAGAGTACTGATAGAACTAAAAAATGAACTTGCGGAACTACTGTTAGTAATATGTAATTTATCCTTAAAATCGAGTGTGGTACCGGAAGATTGGAGGGTGGCCAACGTAACACCAATATTTAACAAAGGTTCCAGAAGGGATCCGGGAAATTATACACTGGTAAGCCTGATGTCGGTGCCGGGCAAAATGATGGATACTATTATAAAGAACAAAATTGCAGAGCATATTCAAAAGCATGGATCAATGAGACAAGGCCAACATGGATTTAATGAAGGGAAATCTTGCCTCACCAATCTATTACATTTCTTTGAAGGAGTGAACAAACATACGGATAAAGGTGAGCTGGTTGATATTGTGTATCTGAATTTTCAAAAGGCGTTTGACAAAGAACCTCATGAAAGATTCCAGAAGATATTGGAGAGTCATTGTGGATTAAAAACTGGTTAAAAGATAGAAAACAGAAAGCAGGGTTAAATAGTCAGTATTCTCAAAGAAGAAGGGTAGATAGTGGGGTTCCCCAGGGGTCTGTGCTGGGACCGCTGCTTTTTAACATATTTATAAATAATCTAGACATGGGAGTATCTAGTGAGGTAATTAAATTTGCTGACGACACAAAGTTATTCAAAGTTGTTAAATCGCATGACAATTGTGAAAAATTACAAGAGGACCTTACGTTACTGGGAGACTGGGCGTCTAAATGGCACATGACGTTTAATGTAAGCAAGTGCAAAGTGATGCATGTGGAACAGAGGAACCCAAATTATAGCTACGTAATGCAGGGTTCCACGTTAGGAGTCACCGACCAAGAAAGGGATCTGCTCATTGTGCAGCGGCAGCTAAGAAAGCAAATAGAATGTTAGGCATTATTAGGAAAGGAATGGAAAACAAAAACGAGAATGTTATAATGCCTTTGTATTGGTCCACACCTCGAATACTGTGTTCAATTCTGGTTGCCATATCTCAAAAAAAGATATAGTGGAATTAGAAAAGGTACAGAAAAGGGTGACGAAAATGATAAAGGGGATGGGGCGACTTCCCTATGAGGAAAGGCTGAAGCGGCTAGGGCTCTTCAGCTTGGAGAAAAGACGGCTGAGGGGAGATATGATAGAGGTCTATAAAATGATGAGTGGAGTAGAACGGGAACAGTGGCATAGCCACAGGTGGGCCTGGGTGGGCTGGGGCCCACCCACTTAGGGCTCAGGCCCAACCAACAGCAGCACACATTTAGTGGTAGCTGGTGGGGAGCCCAAGCTCCGCCAGCTGAAGACCCCTTCCTGATGGTGCTGAAAACATTGCTCTCCACTTCAGAAGTCTGAGCTTCCTAAGCTGCCGATACTGGCAACTGCGCATGCTCAGTTTTCAGCGCATGCCAGCTGCAGGCTGCCAAGGTAGTGAGCAGTGTTTTCCTGCCAGCTGAGATATTTTTTTAAGTTGGGGGGGGGGGGGGGGGGAAGAACACGTGCCCACCCACTTCTCGTCTAGGCCCACCCAAAATCTGCTGTCTGGCTACGCCCCTGGGGTAGACATGAATCGTTTGTTTACTCTTTCCAAAAATACTAGGACTAGGGGGTGTGCGATGAAGCTACAAAGTAGTAAATTTAAAACGAATCGTAGAAAATTTTTCTTCACTCAATGTGTAATTAAACTCTGGAATTCATTGCCAGAGAATGTGGTAAAGGCGGTTAAGCTTAGCGAGGTTTAAAAAAGGTTTGGACGGCTTCCTAAAGGAAACGTCCATAGACCATTATTAAAATGACTTGGGGAAAATCCACTGCTTATTTCTGGGATAAGCAGCATAAAATGTATTGACCCTTTTTGGGGGATCTTGCCAGGTATTTGTGACCTGGATTGGCCACTGTTGAAAACAGGATGCTTGGCATGATGGACCTTTGGTCTGTCCCAGTGTACTTATGGGGTAAAATTAAATTATTTGATAGATGTCATTGTTCCAGTTATTTACTTTATGCAAATACTTTATATGGTTAGGATGCTGTGCAGTTGTGATAGTGGGAGGCTGAGATGGCTGTAAGGACCTAATATATGGGTTATGTAAGGATGCTATGTAACTTTTGTAGTGTAGCATCTGTGGCACTGTGTTTTATCTTTACTAAGTTTTAAAAACTGAAAGCATCACACAACCCAATTCAATAAAGAACTTTTAAAAGTAATTTTTATTGAATTTTACATTACACAAACAACAATGCAATAAACATATTCCAGTATTAACTTGGATCAGTATATCCAGTGCTATGCTGGATAATTGTTAACAACAGGCTCTCTCTCTCTGGGCATAGCCAGCCATGCAATTGGGGGGGGGGGGGGGGGCAGGTGGACTAGGAGGGAGCAACACATTCCTTATTCTCCCTCCCCCACCATGTGGACACACTAGGCATACCTTTGCTGGCAGGGATGCCGACCATCTTTCTCTTTTGATCTAGGCACAGAAAAAAAAGATTTTAAATGATCCCAGGTTTCAACCTAACTCATGTTTAATGTGGAATATAAATGTCATAAATAAGTAAATAAATAGATTTAAACTCTGAATGTTGAGAACCTGATTCTCATAACATGTCGTCTATTTTAGTGGCCCTTTACCAGGAGAAAAAAAATCTCTGCAAAAATAGAACACGTGCTAGAGTGTTCCTATAACCAGCCCCTCCAAATGACACACTAATTACGATTCATAACTAATTACTACTCTACCTATGAAAAGTTATTCCATTATTATACTTCCTCTGTGTACATCTGTATGCTGCACAATCTGGCATGTTTGAACATATAAGTGGATTTCAGACGTACTGATTTTGATAAAATGGAGGAATACCTGATGGAGAAGCTGTTGGCATGGGAAGGCATAGGAGAATATGGCAACAGATCTTTACGCAAGGAAAGTAAAAAAAAAAAACAAAAAACAAGAGAAACAAGAAACCTATATGGTTCTCCAAACAAGTAGATGAAAAAATAAGAGCAAAAGAGGCTTTGTTCAAGAAATACAAAAGAACGCAACGAGAGGATCATGGAAAAGATTATTGGATTACACTCAAAGACGCGAAGAGGGAAATATGGCTAGCGAAAGCACAAGAGGAAGAAAAAAAATGGCTAAAGATGTATAGAGAGGTGACAAGACCTTTCTCAGATATATTGGAGAAAGGAGAAAAGATAGGAATGGAATTGCAAGATTGAAAGATAATGCGAATGGCTATAAGGAGAGTGACGTGGATAAAGTGAATGTGCTAAACAGTTACTTCTCTTCAGTATTCACGGAGGAAAATCCTGGAGAAGGACCGCAGTTGCCTGAAGAGGGAATATCTGGGAATGGAGCGAATACTCTGCTGTTTACAGAAGAAAGAGTTTATAAACAGCTTGAGATTCTGAAGGTGGACAAAGTTATGGGGCCGGATGGGATACATCGCAGGACACTGCGGGAGCTCAGAGAGCTTCTGGTGGGGCCTCAAAAATGTATTTAATAGATCTCACCAACAACTTGTAGAGGGGCATCAACACCTCCTTTCTTCTGCTGGTTATACCCCTCTCTTTGCAGCCTAGCATCCTTCTGGCCACAGCTGTCACCTTGTCACATTGTTTCTTCACCTTCAGATCCTCGAACACCAACACCCCAAGGTCTCTCTCCTGAGATGAGCTTACTAATCTGTCCCCTCCTAATCGGTATCTCTCTTTTGGGTTTCTGCACCCCAAGTTCATCGCTCTGCAGTTCTTGGCAACAAATAATACAACTAGCACGTGAATACTTTATTAAATCTGTGATCTCAGATGCTAAGGTGTCAGTTTTGTGCCAATTGCTAACGCTGGTTATTTGTCACAATTATTTTCAGTTTTTGGATAAATTCTATATTCAAGTTAGTGTCAAGTTAGTGGGGTCGCTATGGGGGCAACGGTTGCTCCCTCTCTGGCCTCCTCTATATGACACAATTTGAAAATAATTTTGTATATGCCTCTTCTAGGTGTGATCACATCGTCTTATGGAAAAGATACATTGACGATGTGATCCTGTTTTGGGACGGGCCAGAGAGTGAGCTACTGTCCTTCATTGCAGACCTCAATTCTGCAGACCCCCACATTAAGTTTACCGCTAGGGTAGATAAAAAGATGATCGAGTTTCTTGACATTAACATTGTTAAGTCTGATACTCAGGGTTTTCAGACTACAATTTTTAGGAAGCCGACAGGAACACCCTCCTGCATTAGTCTAGTCATCATCATGTTTTGGAATTTAAAACCTGGGCTAGAGACATGTGGGGTAGATTTATAGAAAGGGGTTATCCGGCAAAGGTGGTTAGAAAGGCGTATAAGAGAGCTTTATATGCCCAGAGAGAATGGTTATTCCTGCCTAGGCAGGCTGCGCAAGGGAAGGCTTTACCATGTGTACTTCCTCACCGGGCTTCAAAAATTGGACAACTGATACATAAGCACTGGCACGTTCTGTCGTTTCATCCTGAATTCAGAGAGCGCCCTAAAATTGCATACAGTAGACAGGCTAACCTGGGTGAATTGTTGAAACGTCCTTTTTTCAGATAGGAGTGCTGGTCAGCATTCCCCTTGTGGGAAATGCGTTTATTGTAAGCACTCTATTCATACTAATTGGGTCACTATCCCACATATCACAAAAAGATTTTATTTGCACAGCAACACCACTTGTAATAGTGAGCGGGTAGTATATTGTATTATATGCCCTTGCCTTTTATACTACATCGGGCATACTAAACGGCGTTTAAAGCAGAGGCTTGCAGAGCATGTTAGTAATCTTAGAATTTGTAAACAAGACGTTCCTCTAGTAGCTCATTGGGCTTCATGTAAACACACTTTAGAGGATTTGAAATGTGTTGTGCTAGTACAGCTGCCTACCCCTGAGGGGGGAGGTGGGGACATCCCTGCTAGGTTACTGGCTATTGAGCAGCATTATATTTTTCAGTGGGATACTGTGACCCCTAGAGGACTTAATCTGGAAATTGAATGAATTTGAGACTCTGTCTCTTTAAGGTTAGGGCGTTTGCTCTTCACTGTTTGGTATTTAGCCTGCTGTTCTGTGCTGCAATTTATGAGTTGGAAGCTTGGAGGTGGGGCTGGGATTCCCTGCCTGGATGTTAGTCCCATTGGTGAGTAGCTGCTACAATGTATATCTATATGGATTGTATTTATTTGAAAAGTGATTGTTAGATTGTTAGTTGCCTATGTTATTGTTTTTTTTTCTGTTTGCTGATATAGGTGATAAGGGGTGGTTCCCCCTGAGGAAGAGCTACAAAATGTGGTCTCGCATTGGGGAACTTTGGAGTATACCAACTATGTGGGTTTAATTTACTTATACCTGGAAGCCTTCCACTTACCTGAAGCATTCTTTGGCTGCCTTTAATTTAAAGGTTTGACTATGTGCAGGAGGATCACAGAAGATTTGTGTGACTTTGCAATTCCCAGTGTTTCTCTGTGTTTTTTATTTTTTTTAATCACAGGGATAAGAACAGTGGCTTTATATTGCAGTGGAGTTTTTTTCTTTCTTCACTTGAGAACTAAGATCAGCAATGTTCAATAGCTGCTACAATTATTAAGAACTGGGTTTTGTATGCCCCACTTGGAGTATTGTGTTCAGTTTTGGAGGCTGTATCTTGCTAAAGATGTAAAAAGACTGGAAGCGGTACAAAGAAAAGTTACAAAATTGGTATGGGATTTGCGTAGCAAACTGTACGAAAAACTTGCCGACCTGAACATGTATACCTCGGAGGAAAAGAGAAACAGGAGTGACATGATAAAGACATTCAAATATTTGAAAGGTATTAATCCGCAAACAGACCTAGAGGACATGAATTGAGGTTGAAGGGGGGGCAGACTCAGGAGTAAAGTCAGGAAGTATTTTTTCACAGAAAGAGTGCTGGATACATGGAATGCCCTCCTGCAGGAGGTGGTTGAGATGAAAACGGTAATGAAATTCTAACATGCGTGGGATAAACACAAAGGAATCCTGTTTAGAAGGAATGGATCCACGGAATCTTAGTGCAGATTGGGTGGCAACACCGGTAACTGGGAAGCAAAACCAGTACTGGAGTGGAGGAGTGGCCTAGTGGTTAGGGTGGTGGACTTTGGTCCTGGGGAACTGAGTTCGATTCCCGGCACAGGCAGCTCCTTGTGACTATGGGCAAGTCACTTAACCCTCCATTGCCCGCCGCATTGAGCCTGCCATGAGTGGGAAAGTGCGGGGTACAAATGTAACAAAAATAAATAAATAAATAAAAAAAAGTACTGGGCAGACTTCTACGGTCTATGCCCTGATCATGCCTGAATAGATATGGATGGGCTAGAGTGTAAATTTTAAGGGGCTCTGTTAGTGTCAGAACTTTTAGTAGAAGAACAGTGCTAGGCAGAATTCTACGGTCTGTGCCCTGAAAATGATAAGGACAAATCAAACTCGGGTATACATATAAAGTATCACATACCATGTAAAATGAGTTTACCTTGTTGGGTAGACTGTACAGGTCTTTATCTTCCGTCATTTACCATGCTACTATGTGAGATTAAATAAAAATGCTACCAACATTAAAGAACGACAACATGGATGCAGCAGCTCAAAGGACTGTTTGCTTTGTTTTGAATGTACGGGGATGACGGCTGTGCAGGGGAGTGAAGAGACAAAACTCTGTGGATTCAGTTTTTTTGATTTCACAAGTCTCCTGTTCTCAATCTAACCTCCTTGGGCTGCAGCCTGCATATGCTGCTGCTGGCTTCCTTCCTCCTCCCGGTCCGGTACTGTGGCAGCCTGAAGGAACCACTAGCTGCACTCACTCACTCTCTTCTGCAACCCTCACGCTTGCGGCAGGCAAACAAAAAAAAACCAGCATGTAACCCTGTGTGTGAGGCCATAGCCCTGCGCGTGCCACTGCTGGGTTCCTTCCTCTTCCCCCCCTCAGGATGCAACTTCCTGTTTTGGAGAGGGAGGAGGGAGCCGGCAGCGGCATGTGCAGGAACCCGTGCACAGTTTCATGCTGTTTTTTGTTTTGCTGCTGCGAGGGTCAGAGAGGAGGAGAGCAAATGAGATGCCAAAGCCAAAGGGCAGCTGGACGTCGACGCTGCCAGAAGGGGACCTGGGTCACCCCAGCCCAAATTTTGGGAGCCGGTTGTTAAAGTTTAACAACCAGTTCCCAAAATTCTTTAAAAAATAACAAATGGCTCTGAGTATATCATTATCTCAAACAAAAAACATCCAATATCCCTCCTCCCTATGCTTCCCCAAGCAAAATTCCATCCCTATGGGCCAATGCCCTAAAAAAAGCAACTCAGAGAAGTAGACCTTCAGGGTGCCCCTCTAATTAGATTAAATTTTTTGTTTCAAGTAATTAGCATAAGCTGAATACAAAGACCAAAATTTATGCAAATTCCCCTGCAAAACATATGCTAATATCTCCTTGTCCAACAAAAATGTGGCATATAGAAGTGGAAAGTCCAGTAATGTCCAAAATTAGGTCTTGAATTTCCTTTCAATAGTGTTGCACTTTAGAGCAATACCACCACATGTGATCAAAATCTCCCAATACAAGTCCTCCAACAAAGTGGGGTGACCTTAAGGTAAAATTATGTCTTACCTGATAATTTTCTTTAGCTGTAGCAGATGAATCCAGTAACTGGTGGGTTGTCTCCATCTATCAGCAGGTAGAAATAGAGATTACTAAACTGAAGTGAGTGATACTGGATGACCTGCCCTTTCATCAGCCAGTATATGTCTCATCACAAAGCAGCACCCGACAACAAACCAGAAACCTTCCTCACCAACTATGAACCACAGCAGTCTTAACAGAGCCATAAGTCATGGCAAAACTGCTAAATCAGTCATACCATATCCTTTCTTTCTTTAACAACCTAAGCAAAAGGAACAAAACACACAGTATAGAAAATAATTTAACGGAAAAATAAGGGAGGGGATCCTGGATTCATCGGCTGCAGCTAAAGGAAAGAAAATGATCAGCTAAAACATAGTTTTACCTTCCTTAGAGCAGTCAGCAGATGAATCCAGTAACTACTGGGATGTACCAAAGCAATCCGTAAATAGGGAGGGAAGCTGTTGTCCCCAGTGCCAACACCGCTGCTCCAAAAGAAGCATCTGACCTGGAGGCCACAGCCACACTATAATACCATGAAAAAGTGTTTGAAGAGGCCCAAGTAGCCGCTTGACAGATCTCATCTAGGGACAGTACTAATGTTTCTGTCCACAAATCCAACTGTGCCCTAGTAGAATGGGCCAGCAATGTCTCTGGCAGAACATGGCCACTCAAAAGATAAGCCGAAGAAATCGCATCCTTGATCCATCTGGTGACAGTAGCTTTTGAAGCCGCATCACCCCATCGTGGACCCGAAAGAAGAACAGAGAGATGGTTCAACTGTCAAAACTCATTAGACATCTGCAAGTAGCAGAGAAGGACCTGTCGAACATACAAGAGCAGACGCTGCCTGAGATCCGCGGGATAATCCTCCTCCTGAAAAGACAGAAGAAAAAGAGGCTGATTGACATGAATGCTCCCTTATTCCAGAGCTTCCTTTCAATTGAAAGGGACTCACCTTTTGTGCATTTATACCATGGAGGTATATAAATGTTTCTATCATAGCTCCATTCTCTTCCCTTTTTTCCAAATTATACATATTGAGATATTTAAGTTTATCCCCATACGTTTTATGAAAAAGACCAATGACCATTTTAGTAATTGCCCTGTGGACCAACTCCATCTTGTTTATATCCTTTTGAAGGTGCAGTTTCCAGAACTCTACACAGTAACCTAAATGAGGTCTCACCAGAAACTTACAGAAAGGCATTATCAGCTCCTTTTTCCTTACTGGCCATTCCTACTGCACCTTCAAGTATCTTCTGGCTTTTGCCATTGCTTTTTCAACCTGTTTGGCCATCTTAAGATCATCACATATGATCACACTTGTCCTGCTTCTCTTTTGTGCACAAAAGTACTTCACCTCCTAATCTGAACCACCCCCTCGGGATTTTGTAGCTCAAATGCACAAGCCTGCATCTTTTAGCATTAAATCTTAGCCGCCAAATTCTGGACCAAATTCTGGACCCTCCTCTGATCACCATCTTATAACTTTCACACTTAAATCTCCTCCCTCCCAGTCCCGTCCTATCCTATCTAATTTATCTAGGAATCTTCACGATATTGACCCTTCATCTCTATCCTCCCATGTTTCAAACCTCCTCTCTACTGTGGCACCATCCACGTCTGTCAACGAGGCTGTTTCTTCTTACAACAATACTCTATCCTCTGCCTTAGACACTCTTGCACCTTTGATGACCCGCCCTGTAAGGCGTACAAAACCCCAACCTTGGCTGACTTCTAATATCCGCTACCTACGTTCCTGTACCCGCTCCGCCGAACGCCTCTGGCGGAAATCTCGGGCCCTCGCTGATTTCTTACACTTTAAGTTCATGCTGACCTCCTTCCAATCTGCTCTTTTACGTGCCAAACAGGATTATTATATCCAACTGACCAACTCTCTTGGCTCTAATCCTCGACTTCTCTTCACCACATTGAACTCTCTCCTCAAGGTGCCCCCTCCCCCAACTCCCCCTTCATTATCTCCTCAGACCCTTGCTGAATTCTTTCACGACAAGGTTCAAAAGATAAACCTTGCTTTCTCTACCTCACCAGCTCTCCCTCCACTAGTCCGTTCCCCTCTCTCTCCTTCCCTTTCCTCCTTTCCTGAAGTTACTATTGAGGAAACTACACTTCTCCTTTCTTCCTCAAAATGTACCACCTGTTCCTCTGATCCCATTCCCACCCACCTTCTTAATGCCATCTCTCCTACTCTTATTCCTTTTATCTGTCACATTCTCAACCTCTCACTTTCCACTGCGACTGTTCCTGCTGCCTTTAAACATGCTGTGGTCACACCTCTCCTTAAGAAGCCTTCACTTGACCCTACTTGTCCCTCTAATAACCGACCCATCTCCCTCCTTCCTTTTCTCTCCAAATTACTTGAGCGTGCTGTTCACCGCCGCTGCCTTGATTTTCTCTCCTCACATGCTATTCTTGACCCATTACAATCTGGTTTTCGCCCTCTCCACTCAACCGAAACTGCGCTTACTAAAGTCTCCAATGACCTATTACTGGCTAAATCCAGAGGTCAATATTCCATCCTCATTCTTCTTGATCTTTCCGCTGCTTTTGACACTGTCGATCACAGCATACTTCTCGATACCCTGTCCTCACTTGGATTCCAGGGCTCTGTCCTTTCCTGGTTCTCTTCCTACCTCTCCCTCCGCACCTTTAGTGTTCACTCTGGTGGATCCTCTTCTACTTCTATCCCTCTGCCTGTCGGCGTACCTCAGGGTTCTGTTCTTGGTCCTCTCCTCTTTTCTATCTACACTTCTTCCCTTGGTTCATTAATCTCATCCCATGGCTTTTCCTACCATCTCTATGCTGATGACTCCCAAATCTACCTTTCTACCCCTGATATCTCACCTTGCATCCAAACCAAAGTTTCAGCGTGCTTGTCTGACATTGCTGTCTGGATGTCTCAACGCCACCTGAAATTAAATATGACCAAAACCGAGCTTCTCATTTCCCCCCCCAAACCCACTTCCCTGCTCCCCCCGTTTTCTATTTCTGTTGATGGCTCTCTCATTCTCCCTGTCTCCTCAGCTCGAAATCTTGGGGTCATCTTTGACTCTTCTCTCTCCTTCTCTGCTCATATCCAGCAGACCGCCAAGACCTGTCGTTTCTTTCTTTACAACATTCGTAAAATCCGCCCCTTTCTTTCCGAGCACTCTACCAAAACCCTCACCCACACCCTTGTCACCTCTCGTTTAGACTACTGCAATCTGCTTCTTGCTGGCCTCCCACTTAGTCACCTCTCCCCTCTCCAGTCGGTTCAAAACTCTGCTGCCCGTCTCATCTTCCTCCAGGGTCGCCTTTACTCATACCACCCCTCTCCTCAAGACCCTTCACTGGCTCCCTATCCGTTTTCGCATCCTGTTCAAACTTCTTCTACTAACCTATAAATGTATTCACTCTGCTGCTCTCCAGTATCTCTCCACACTCGTCCTTCCCTACACCCCTTCCCGTGCACTCCGCTCCATGGATAAATCCTTCTTATCTGTTCCCTTCTCCACTACTGCCAACTCCAGACTTCGCGCCTTCTGTCTCGCTGCACCCTACGCCTGGAATAAACTTCCTGAGCCCCTACGTCTTGCCCCATCCTTGGCCACCTTTAAATCTAGACTGAAAGCCCACCTCTTTAACATTGCTTTTGACCCGTAACCACTTGTAACCACTCGCCCCCACCTAACCTCCTCTCTTCCTTCCCGTTCACATTAATTGATTTGATTTGCTTACTTTATTTATTTGTTGTCTATTAGATTGTAAGCTCTTTGAGCAGGGACTGTCTTTCTTCTATGTTTGTGCAGCGCTGCGTATGCCTTGTAGCGCTATATAAATGCTAAATAGTAGTAGTAGTAGTAGTAGACCATTCTTCAAGCTTTTCTAGGTCCCTCCTCATGTTATTCACACCATCAGGCATGTCTACCCTACTGCAGATTTTGGCATCGTTAACAGAGAGGCAAACCTTACCAGACAGCCCTTCCGCAAAATTGCTTATAAAACTTAAAAACAATCAGACCAAAAACCGAACCTTGTGGCATACCAATGGTAATATCTCTCACCTTCTACTCAACCAGTTCCTAACCCAGTCAGTTACTTTAGGGCCCAAACCAAGGACACTCAGTGTATTTAAAAATCATCTTTGTGGAACTGTGTCAAAGGCTATGCTACAATCTTAAGTACACCACATCTAGCCCTCGCCCTTAATCCAACTTTCTGCTCACCCAGTCAAATAAGATTTGTTTGACAAAGCCTGCCTCTCTCATGCTGTTGTGGTACTACAATCTACTGAGCTCCAGAAACCTCACTATTTAGTTTCAGAAGAGTTTCCATTTATTTACTTACAACAGAGGTCAGACTAACTGGCCTGTAATTCCCATCTTCCTCCTTACTTCCACTTTTGTGAAGAGGGACCACATCCACCCTTCTCCAGTCTTCCAGGACCACTCCAGACTCTGCAGCAGTGGTTTCCAAACCAGGTCCTGGAGGTACCTCAGCCAGTCAGGTTTTCAGGATATCCACAATGAATATTCATGAGAGAGATCTGCACAGACTACCTCCACTGCATGCAAATCTCTCATGAATATCCATTGTGAATATCATGAAAACCTCACTGGCAGGGGTACCTCCAGGACCTGGCTTGGGAATCACTGCTCTAGAGTCTGGAGTGGTCTTGGAGGACTGGAGAAGGCTGGATGTGGTCCCTCTCCACAAAAGTGGAAGGAGGAATTAAAGAGGCTGGGGTGCCTCCAGGACCAGGTTTGGGAACCAGTGCTTTAGTGAAACATTATAAAGGTTAGACAGTGGAGCTGCCAAAACTTTCCTAAGTTCCTTCAGTATCCTTATATATATGCCATCTGGCCCCATCATTTTTTCCACCATTAGTTTATCTAGCTCCTCAGGAAATGAATCCTCCAAAATTGTTCAGGTCTATCACACTTCCATTCCTATTCATATTTGTCTTCTGTGGTCCTACTCCTGGCTCATTATCTGTGAACACAGAACAGAAATATTTGTTAAGCAATTCCACTTTATCCTTATCAGCTTCTACATATACCTCTCCTTCACCGTTGAGCCTTGCAAGCCACTTTTGCACTTCCTCCTACCACTAACATATCTAAAAAATATCTTATCCCCCATTTTACCATATAGGCTATTTTTTCTTCCATTTGCATTTTTGCTTTCCTGACTACTTAACTTTTCCAGATATTGTTGCCTGTTTTCCTCTTTCTGCAATCTCCAGTAGGTTATGAAGGATAACCTCTTTTTCCTTACCTTTTCAGCTACTACATTTGAGAACCAGAGTGACCTTTTTTTCCCTCTTACTTTTATTTAATTTGCTTACAAAAAGGTTTGGTGCCCTTAAAATATCTCCTTTCAGTTTTGCCCACTGCTTTCCTACTTCTTGGTGTTCCCATCCAGCTATCAACTCCTTGAGGTATTTCTCCATCTCAACAAAGTTAGTGTGTTTGAAGTCTGGAATCATCACTTTTCAAAAAGCCCTCTCCACGCCTGTCTTAATATTGAACCACATCATCAGGTGGTCACTGGATGCCAGATCAATATTTTCCAGATGTTGCCCTTTTTCCCCATTTGTTTAGAGGTATTTAATATTTCACTTACCTGAGGACTTTCCAGGGATCTTTGATCACCCAGCCCCAATGAAGCCCTCTTTGGTAGGTTAGCCAGTATGCTGCTGAAGACACTTCTTCCCTTTTTTGATAGATGGACACCATCTCCACTCAGCAGTCTGTGGAAAATCATCTCATGGTCCAAGAAGCCAAAATGATCTCGATTACACCTCCTGGGCAGCCATGCATTCATTTGCAAGATGCAAGTTTTTTTGCTTTGGCCTTTACCCTCGACAAGGAGGATTGACGAGCTTTGGAACCATGTGCATGGTCCCTAAGCCACAACTCTCAGAGACTGTAAAATGGCAAGCTGCATATTTAAATATGTGTTAGAAGGACATCTAGGTGGGAAGGTTGACAATGTCGATAATCAAGATGTGGATGTTTCTAAAATTGCCAGCAGGTTCAAATATTTAAAGGTGCTAAACACATATGCTTGCCATTTTACAATCTGCTTCTAAACATTTTAATGTTATGCATGTGCTTACCACAAATAGGTATTATGGTAGGCTGTTTTGAGCCAAGGCATTCTGTTCTCAGCCAACTGGTGCACACCACCAATTGGCTGGCCAGTTTAGCTTTATCACCCACATTGTTGTGGGTTGTGTGTTGAGCACTTTGATGGCTAACATTTACTAGGAATCCTTTTAAGAAGGCAGCCAAGTTGGAAATGGGTTTGTCAAGTCCATGCTTCCTTGGGTTTGGGGGGGGGGGGGGGGGGGAAGGGGGGATAAATGTTTGTGGGACTATGCTAAGGGAGAAGAAACATCTATATATTTCTTGTTACATGAAGGGTCACCTATATAATGTGTTCAAATGTCATTTGGGATGGCTGCTGGAGTTCATAATGGCTACTCTCATGGGTGTGACTAGGGTTCAGGGATAGAAATGAGAAGACTTCTACAATTTATTCTCAAAAATAGTATCTTGTATTTTTCTCATATAACAAAGCAACTTGGCACTTGAGGTCAAAATGTCATAGAGTCCAAAATGCAAAACAGGTGTACAATAAATGGTAATTTTTACCTACAAAATACTTGTTGGCCTTCCTGACCTCTAGTAGTTATTTAACTTGATATACCACCCTTCTGTTAAAAATTGAAGAAAGTGTTATTTTCTTTTCAATCATAGGTTTGTAGCCTAACCCTTCTTTATTGTGGATGGAGGTATTTCTCTTTTTCCTCTTATTTATATATTTTTCTTTATTTTTTTCAATATTTTGTCTCACTTCTATTTGATGAGGTTGTAATTTTGAAATTATAAATAAAAATCAAAGAAAGTGGTTTACATGTGCGAAGTAGTAGGAGGTGTCTGCATAGTGGCAGCATACTTTTGGGGGCACCTGGCAAGTTCACACTCAGATCTACTTTAATCCTTAAGGCAGAAGGGTATGGGATTTGAATAGGGGAGCCAAGATATGTGCTTCAAGCTGCCTTATGGTTTATATGAGGGCATGTAGCTTGCCCCGAATCCGCTCCATGGTGGTGACCATGAGGCCCATGATACAGATTATATGCATGAAGGTTGCCTGCAAGTCTTCCTGGAGTGATGCGAACTGCTGCTGGACTTCATGTATCCGCTGTGGCTCAGGAGCCTCATAGCTATTGCCATGAGTGTCTAGGTGGGGGGTTACTAGTTTAAGGGGGGCTTTAGAGGCATGCAGAGACCAGCAGGATCTGTGGGCTGGTCCTTGCATCTGATGTCCTCATGGCTCCCATGCTTGGTGTGCTGTGATGGTGATCAAGCTTCAGGGCTGGCAGGGACTCTATGCCACCCCCACCCCTCTCTACCCCTATCCTCCCTGCCCTCCTCAGCCACCGGCACCAGCTACAGGGGTGGAGGGGATCCAAGCGGGGGTTGTGGTGCTTCTGTGGGGTGTGGTGAGCTTGATAATGATGGTGGCTGGGTGAAACAGCTCCCATGCTTTCCAGGGATGCCTCCTCCTGCTCAGGCTCATCCACAGCCACATGCTCTGTGGGAGGAAGCAACTGTGGTTAGTCTCTGGAATAGGGTGCATGGTAAATGTCACCAGCATGTGGGGTGGATGCAACCCTGGCTCTGAGGACCTAGGCCTTCTACTTTCCAGTGCCTCATCCCATTCCTTCCCACCACCCACTGGAGTCCACCCTGTGTCTTCCCCGGTACCTGTATTCCTGCCTTGACTGTCAGAGGTGCTTACATGTGTCAGTATAGCTTGTTGGAGTCTATCTATATAGCCTCTTATAGGGAGTGTGATTTCATTGTTCTCTTTGAGGTAATGAACCATCAGGAGACAGATCAGTGTTGTGTAACCAAGGAGCCCCCAGACTGTTGCCCAATGCAATAGGGAGTGTGTGTGTGGGGGGGGGGGGGGGGGGGGGGGGGGGGGAGGGAGGGGCTAGCCTTGCTATATGGTTCCTAATGCTTAGGAAAGTGTGCTCCACACAGGCCCATATCAGTCAAGGTGTACCTCTGCAGCTTCCACTATAATTTATTTAAAAAAAATGATACACCCTCTTCTTGGCATCACAAAATTCTAATCAAGATGTTGTACAATCATAAAACATGAACTCCAGTTAACATAATATCAAGGAAACAGCAGCAATTTGATAGGGTGATAACGTGGGTGCCATCCTCTCATATTTTATAGAATCTTTGGCATCACCCAAGACCTCGAGGCCTACAAGAGCAGATACAGGGCTATCCAGAGAACGAACCTTTTTTTGTCGGTGTGCCTCAAGTGTTGCTTGGAACACTAGAGAAGTAAAACCCCCTACAAACACTTGACCCTTCTGATGCACATGGTAGACATTGATTTGGCCAGGGCTGTGTGCATTACTGGATGATGCTTCCTGGTTCATGCTGCCTCCAAGTGGTACGCTCGGGGCAGTGCATGGGGTGTTGTGGTTGCTGTTGCGGTCATCCGTCAGACATCCCTCAGAATGAGACTTGCCAGGAGGTTGCTCTGTATCAGAAAAGTTCCGCTTCCTCCTAGTTTCCATTTTCCCCAAGCAAGTGAGGGGTCGCTAGTGGGCATTGTACATATTGTGTGATCTGGCCAACAGACTCATGGTTACCCTGGTCATTGCTGGGAAGGTCCTTCTATGTGATTCATGGCTCTAGACATTTATTGCTGCAACTGGAGACTGCATGGATAGCGCTATACACATAGTGTTACACATTTAGTGCCACTGCTGGTATCTTGCTAGATGTTTTTCCAAGCAGGTGCTAAATGGGCACTTTCCACAGTGAGAGAACATCGCAGATGCTAATTAGAACACATACAGGGGTGGACATGCACGTTTCTACCCATATGGAGTGCTTTCTGCATCACAGAAATCCAGAACATTCTGACATAATTTTGTGAGATCCATGCTTATACATTTCTTCACATCTTGGGGGGTGAGGGGGGAGGCAGCAGAGATATGTTGATTTTACTTACACATACAGCCCCAGTACCGTAAAACATTTCACAGCTTGGCATGTTTGCACTAAAACATGTTAACACATCCACAACTTACCTCAAATGGCGTTGCACGCATTAACATTTTGAGCTGCTTCTGAGCTTGTGTAAATGTCACTGTCCACAATCTAGATGCTGTTTCTGCAAGATCTGTGCTAGAAGTTTGTAATGATAAACAGCTATGTTCCTTTATAAAACAGGCAAAAAATAGGTACCTTCCTTCCCTATTAACCTAGGCATCCTGTTATTAAATTATCCTCTTTGTGAACATACACGGAGTGGATATTAGGCTTAAGCAGGACACACTGGTAGTGATGGTTCCCCACCACAAATCCGAAATATTTCCAGTAACTAGGATGCACCTCTGTATGGGTATATCCTTTTTGAAGGGATCAAAGTGTCCAGGAAAACCATTTAGCACAAATTTTGGAACCCTGGTTATATTCTCATTGAGACAGTCAAAACCCCATACCAAGATTTGTCTGTGAAGCAGGTTGGGAATTTTGGGTTCTCTTCTATGTAGGATAAGAGGAAAAAAATTGTGTGTGTGTGTTGGTTGTGAATAGGGGAACAGGATTTCTAATTATTTGAGTGTGGTAAGTTCTCCTTTGCCTGTCCTCCCCAACCTTTTAGAAAAAGAGAGTGGTGGGTTGGAGGAGGTCAAGGAGAGGGGTTTAATTGTTGTACAATGCTCTTTAATAAAATATGCCTTTTTGACCCTACCTCCAAAGAGATTCTCTACACAGATTGCCACATCAGTGTCTAGAATATCACAATGGAGGTCTGAAGCCATGGCCAGGTGAGTCTCTGAATTCAGCAGCCATTCAAAAACTCTCTTTGCCATCTTGAAAGCATCAAAGGCCAATCTGACCATGTTTCTTTTCCTTTGCACCTCTTAAGGGTAATTCTATAAGGAAGTACCAAGTTTTAGGTGACAAGAATGTGCATAAATGGTGGTATTTTTGTCATTTATGCATGTAAATGACCTCTTACAGAATACCAATTAGCGAATAACTAAGCATAGTGTTGTACAAGCCTCTCATTGTTCCTCCTATCTAGTTCAGTTTGAGTGCAAGTTTTCCTTTGTTCATGGGTGCTTTGAGGAAATGGTGGCTGCCAGTACCTCCAGGATCTCAACACTGTGCTCCAACAAGGATCAATGTTGATACTTCTGTGCCTTCGCTTGACATCATTGTCTTGGTGTTGATAAGGATGAAGCTGAATCCAAAGTTTTTTTCTGTTGGCCTCCATCAATGCTCAACATCATGAGAGATCACTGACCCTCGATGTTGATGCATTCCTGGCATCCCGTGCAGCTCCTGGACCTTTCTGGACTAATGTCCTGATGCCAATGATGCCGGGTAAGAATCAGATTAACCAAAGAGCCTCCCTTTGTTCTCATATCTAATAACTAAACGACATGTGATCAGGCTCCAGGCACTTGAAACAGGAACTGTATAAACTCATGGGGAGCTTTTTTCTGGACTGTATTGTGAAAATATATAGCCACAGCAGAATCAAATGACTTGATTCTAAGAAAAAGACAGCTTGTTCGACTTAAATACCAAAAAAAAAAAGTAACTAAAGATGTTTATAGAAAAAGAAGAAAGCTCAAACAATGACCAAAAATCCTAACTAAGAGAACTAAAGAGGATACTAGATCCAAACTTAACAAAAAGGCACAAAAATATTTGTAAGTGAAAGAACAATATGATATCTTAATGGCTGTACAGAAAAACTAAACCAAGGTCCTGCACACCTGCATATGTGTGGAAATGTTGGTTAAAATCTTCGAGAACATGTACCACCCTGAAGAATCTTTTCCTGAGCAGGATCCATCATCTAATGAGGACTTGCCATCTTGTTTATCCTTAGAGAACATTAAAATCTCTCTTGTAAGTTTAACACATAGGTATATGTATACAGTACATATCCAAATACCCACATACAATCTACACATATATAATCCAGTGGCGTAGCTACACGGGGCCAGGGGGGCCTGGGCCCCTGTAGATATGGCCCTAGACCCCCTGCCGACGACCCTCTCAACCCCCCCCCTCCCGCCGCCAACCTGCCGTCGCCTACCTTTGCTGGCGGGGGACCCCAAACCCCGCCAGCCGAGGTCCTCTTCTTCTCTTCATGTACAATGTGCAGGACGTCATCACAGAACGAAGCCTTGCAGATCAGGACGTCAGAAACAGAAGGAAGCCTTTTGTGAGAAGAAGAGGACCTCGACTGGCAGGGGTTGTGGTCCCCCGCCAGCAAAGGTAGGCGATGGCAGGTTGGTGGCGGGAGTGGGGGTTGAGAGGGTTGTCGGCAGGGGGGGGGCAACGTTGGTGGTGGCGGGGTGTCAAGCAATGGCGGGGGGGGGGGGGGGGGTTGGTGCGCTAGGAGGGCTAAAATGTGCCCCCTCACTTCGGGCTCTGGAAACCCCTCCCGCCGAAGTCTGGCTACGCCCCTGATATAATCTATAAGATCGTTCATCTTTGCTTTGTCATTACTTTTTGAATAGGATTTAGTTGAAAATAGTGTCCATTAACTGATGTTTTCCTTAGCTATTTCAATGAGTATTGGTAGGAAGCCAATAAAACATACCTAGTTTTTGCTCTATTAGTTTAAGATTTCTCTCCTGTTCATCCAGTTCATGCTTCTTCTTCATCATCTCTGGAGTACTAAGGCTCTCTAAACGTAGATCAAGTTCCTGTTTCACTTCATTGGCTTTGATAGCTGCTGAGCGATACTGCTGAAGATGTTCTGTATTAAATAAAAATAAAAGTAATAAATGAATCAACTGAAAGGTAGATAGGAAAGCAAGATCATAGACTGAAAATATAACAAGGAATGCTATGTGTCTATTAAATTAATGGAACAAGCTCATCAAAAATGATAGGCAGAATCAGTGACCTGTAATGTGCTCCAAGACCAGGGCTGCACGCTACCAAGTCCAGATCTAAAAGTGGTATAATTTCCTCCCAGGATGGCACTTCATGTTCAGTAGGCTGGCCTACCATGTTCTACACCACGGTGGAAAGTGAGATAGGAGATGGAATTGTAGGAGTAAGACCCCTGCCACTAAAACTAGTGTATTGCAGAGGTTGTCCATACTCTGCCTGTGAAGCAATCTTTCCAGAGCACAGATACAGTACTTTACATTCAGAGAAAGCAAAGACCCTGGCTATGCTTAAACCATGCCCAGGTAAGCCTAATAAAGAGATACCTGTGACCCTATTAATGTTGCAAATTGACTAAGGTAAGACAATGAAATGCATACAGCTCTCTGTCACATTGACCCTCAAGACTGTTTGGAACCCTGAGTTCCAGGAAAGCATCCAGAGCATTGGAGCCGACTCTGTGGGTGCTTGAGCACCCCCAATATTGAGAAAATTCCTTGTAGGTGTCCAGGGAGGGGTTATTTCCATTGAGCTTAGCACCCCCAATAATTTTGAAAAGTTGGCTCCTATGATCCAGAGTGATGTGAAAAGACATTCTTGTGGTTTTTCAAGCCATAACATAATGGACACAGCCAATCAGTGATCATGAAGTCATCTAGAGACATTGCTGTTATCTTGTTGATATATAAGAACGTCCACCCTGTCAAGAGACTATTTGCTAATCTAATCTTATCATCTGAGTTCTTCATCATATCAACCAGCCAGTACTGGGACACCTGCAGCTGTTCCAGAGGGGAGACTCACACAGCTGTTCAGGTTGTATGAGACAAACTCTGTAATTGTTATGACTGGGGATGTGAGCCCTTGTGCCCCGACTGAGCACGGTGAAGATGGAGTGCACCGCACTCGGTCAGGCAGCCAGACAACCCCTAGCTTCACCTGCACTTTTGCCACTATTCTCCAGGAGTTGAGCCCCTGGGTTCAAGCAGCCGGCAGGACTTCCTGAACCGGCGGGGTTGCAGGACCACCGACCAGACAGGTAGCCAACAGACACAGTCCAAGAGCCAGTAAAACAGTAGAGCTGAGAATGGTCCAAACACAATCCAGGGTCAAAAGGCAGGGAGCAACACAACGCATGGTCAGGAATCAAGCCAAGGTCGAAACGCAGGAAACTCAGGAATCAGGTAAGGAACACAGATGCAGACCACAACCTCTGCGCAGCAGAAGCCGAAGCACTGAAGGGCTGGAGGCAGTGCCTTAAGTAGAGGAGGAATTAGGCTAAAGCATGTGCAGCTGAACCAAGATGGCTGCCCCCATCAGCAGAGCTCTAAGGACCAAATATGGGCTTCCTTCCTGTCCTCGTTAGTCCAAGATGGCTTCCTGGGATATGATCTATCCAAGATGGCTGTACCATTGCTCTAAGTCGGATGACGGCTGCCAGACTTAGGAAACCGTAACAGACCTTCCCAAGACCGATCCTCGTACTAGCCGGGAGGAGCGTCATACAGGTGAGGGACGTAACAGTAATCACTGTCCTCTGGGTAACAGTAGGCTGCATGCCAACAGGGAGTGTTTATTCCAATATCTGACAGAGATCGTTTTGAAATTTAAAGAGCTATAATTCTACTTTTATTCTGCTTCTGAGCAAGTTATTTATACATGTCTGTTATTTTATAATTATTCCTGTCTTTACTCTTGTAAACAGTTTTATTCTTTATTTATATAAATTCATTTGTTTTATTATAGTTATGTGGTTTCTGATCTATCAGTACTTATGCAGAGGGTGAACTTAAGATAGATGCCTGGACGTGTTGTTTATTATTTCCAGAGTGCATACCAATACATTTATCTTAGACCTATGCACTATGTACCATCCACACAGGAATGCACACACAGGGATTCTGAAACACATAAATGTGACATTCACAGATGTGTAGAGGTAATATTAACTATTACATTTCTAACAATGATAGGCATTAGGTAAGTGCAACCAGGGCAATTGCCACAGGGGGCTTCAAGCCTGCTGAACAAGTGTTAAGGTATGTAGTTGCATTTTAGAAGCTTTATTTTATTTTATTTTTTACATAAGAACATAAGAGTACCCATACTAGGTCAGACCAATGTCATAAGTACACAAGTATTGCCACACTGGGACAGACCAAAGGTAAATTAAGCCCAGTATCCTGTTTCCAACAGAGGCCAATCCAGGTCACAAATACCTGGCAAGATCCCAGAAAAGCGCAATACATTTTATGATGCTTATCCCAGAAATAAGCAGTGGATTTTCCAGTTAATTTAATAATGGTATATGGACTTTTCCTTTAGGAAGCCGTCCAGACCCTTTTAAAACCCCGCTAAGCTAACCACCTTTACCACATTCTCTGGCAACGAATTCCAGAGTTTAATTACACATTGAGTGAAGAAAAAGTTTCTACGAATCGTATTAAATTTACTACTTTGTAGCTTCATCGCATGCCCCCTAGTCCTAGTATTTTTGGAAAGAGTAAACAAACGATTCATGTCTACCTGTTCCACTCCACTCATTATTTTATACACCTCTATCATATCTCCCCTCAGCCATCTATTCTCCAAGCTGAAGAGCCCTAGACTCTTCAGCCTTTCCTCATAAGGAAGTCGTCCCATCTCCTTTATCATCTTCATCGCCCTTCTCTGTACCTTTTTTAATTCCACTATATCTTTTTTGAGATGTGGTGACCAGAATTGAACATAATATTCGAGGTGCAGTTCCACCATGGACTGATACAAAGGCATTATAACGTCCTCAATTTTTTTTCAATTCCTTTCCTACTAATACCTAACATTCTACTTGTTTTCTTAGCCGCCACTGCACACTGAGCAGAGCATTTCAATGTATCATCAACAACGACACCGAGATCCCATTCTTGACTGGTGACTCCTAACGTGGAACCTTGCATTACATAGCTATAGTTCAGGTTCCTCTTTCCCACAGGCATCACTTTGCACTTCCTCACATTAAACGTCATCTGCCATTTAGACGCCTAGTTTCTCAGTCTCGTAAGGTCCTCTTGTAATTTTTCACAATCTTCTCGCTATTTAACAACTTTCAATAACTTTGTGTCCTCAGCAAATTTAATTACCTCACTAGTTACTCCCATCTCTAAATCATTTATAAATATGTTACAAAGCAGCAGTCCCAGCACAGACCCCTGAGGAACCCCACTATCTACCCTTCTCCATTGAGAATACTGACCATTTAACCCTACTCTCTGTTTTCTATCCTTTAACCAGTTTTTAATTCACAATAGGACACCACTTCCTATCCTATGATTCTCCAATTTCCTCTGGAGTGTTTCATGAGGCACTTTGCCAAACGCCTTTTGAAAATCCAGATACACAATATCAACCAGCTCGCCTTTATCCACAGGTTTGTTCATCCCTTCAAAGAAATGTAATAGATTAGTGAGGCAAGATTTCCTTTCACTAAATCCATGTTAGCTTTGTCTCATTAATCCATGCTTTTGAATATGCTTCGTAGTTTTGTTCTTTATAATAGTCTCTACCATTTTGCCCAGCACCAACGTCAGGCTCACCGGTCTATAATTTCCCGGGCCCCCTCAGGAACCTTTTTTAAATATCGGCGTGACATAGGCTATCCTCCAATCTTCTGGTATCACACTTGATTTTAAAGATAATTTACATATTACTAACAATAGTTCTGCCAGTTCATTTTCAGTTCTATCAGTACTCTGGGATGAATACCATCTAGTCCAGGAGATTTGCTACTTTTCAATTTATCAAATTGCCCCATTACATGCTATAGGATTATAGAAATTTCATTCAGTTTCTCTGACTCATAAGCTTCGAATACCATTTCTGGCACAGGTATCACTCCCAAATCTTCCTCGGTGAAGACCGAAGCAAGGAATTCATTTAATCTCTCCGCTATGGCTTTGTTTTCCCTGATCGCCCCTTTTACCCCTCGGTCATCTAACGGTCCAACCGATTCTTTTGCCTGCTTCTTGCTTTTAATATACCTAAAAATATTCTTACTATGTGTGTTTGCCTCTAACACAATCTTTTTTTCGAAGTCCCTCTTTGCCTTCCTTATCGGCACTTTGCATTTGACTTGACATTCCTTAAGCTGCTTTTTGTTATTTTCAGTCGGTACCATCTTCCATTTTCGGAAGTATTTTCTTTTAGCTCAAATAGCTTCCTTCACCTCACTTTTCAGCCATGCCGGCTGTCGTTTGGTCCTCCTCCCTCCATTTTTTTTTGTATTTGCATGAAGTCTTTATTATTAATTAAAACAGACCATACAGGAAACACTATGAAGTCATTAATTACATGAACATAAACCAAGGCACCAGAAAGTATGCCTCTTGTCACTGTTCCAATTAGTAAAAGACAACAAGATATAACTTCAGTTTTTTATATACATCCCCCCCCCTTCTTCCAGGTCCTATAAACTCCAACCCCCCTCTCCCTGCTACCCCCCCCCCCTTTAACTAGACAACTCACATCTCAAGTTCCAGTTACCACCACTATGTACAGTATGCATGAATGAGGAAAGGTTCCCAGATTTTTTGCCATTTATGTGTCTGGTTACGACGCTCAGCTAGGAGCCGCTCCATTTCACAAACATACCTTAATTTATAGTACCATCTCACTATTGGAGGAGTTTTAGACAACTTCCAGCAGGAAGCTATTACAATCCTTGCCGCACTCGCTGCATACCGTGTCAGTACCTGCTGTTCGTATGTAAGGCTTCCCTCCTTGGCTGAAAACAAAAAAAAGGCAGAGCTCCAAGGAATCGGGCATCCCAACCACTTTTGTAACCTATTCTGGATTGATTTCCAGAAGGCCCTAATCTTTACACAGGTCCACCAAATATGCCCCATGGTGCCCTTGACACCACAGCCTCTCCAACACAGGCCCGACGATGCAGGAAATACGTTGGAGGCGATCCGATGTCAAGTACCACCTATACAAAACTTTTATGGTGTTTTCCTTAAATGGTACATGGGTAGACACCCCCACTGCCGTCTTTTCAATCCTCTCCCACTCAGCATCTGTCAGCTCCAAGCCCAACTCCCTCTGCCAGCTCCTTCTATGCAATGTGTTTCGTGATGTTTGCAAACAAATACATCTATATAAGCGGGAAATTAACCCACTCGTCGTTGCAGAATCCTCACAGACTGCTTCCATAGGAAATTTCTTTCTAGTAACCACCTCCCGAATGGCCCTATTAGTGAGAAAATGGGACACCTGTCTATAAGCAAATTCATCCTTTTCCAACCCTGGGAATCTGGTCACTGCCTCGCTAAAAGATAGCAATGCATCCCCCTCAAACAGCTGTCCCCATGTTTTCAACCCTTCTTCATACCATCGAGTAAATACTCCCTTCTCAGTCCCCGGGTAAAACATTGGATTATAGGCTAGCGGTGATAAGCGTGATAGCACACATTGTTTTCGTGAAAAAAGACTGTCCCAGTGGGAGAGCGTTACCATAATGGAGGGGCACGCTCCCTCCCCAATTGATCTAAATGATCTGGGAAGCCACACCATCGTCCCAAGAGGTCTCAGGCCTGCAGATTGCTGCTCAATATGAACCCATTGCCTATCAGGATAATCCTGGAACCATTCAACTGCTGCGTGAGCTTGGGCTGCTCGATAATACCAGGCCAAATTGGAAACCCCCAGTCCCCCCCATTTCCTGTCTTGATAAAGATAGGAGCGCGATAAACGCGGCCTCTTCCCCGCCCAAATAAAGCGTATTATACGATCTTGCAAAGTTGTAAAGAATTTTCTGGGAATCATGATCGGGAGGACTTGGAATAAATATAGTAAACGCGGCAGTACATTCATCTTGACAGTTGCTATTCTGCCAAACCAGGATAGCTCCAAGTCCCCCCACCTTTCCAAGTCCGCGGATAAAACTCTAGCCAGGCCTTTATAATTTGCCGTAAAAAGGTTTGAGAGTTTAGCCGTTAAGTTCACTCCCAGGTAACGGATTCCCTTAGGGGCCCTCCGAAAAGCGTAAGATGATTTTAAAGATTCCACCAACTCCTCGGGCAAAGTTACATTTAGAGCTTCCGATTTTGTCATGTTTACTTTAAAACCCGATACCCCTGAGTACTCATTAATAATTCGCAGGAGGTTCGGGAAAGCAATCAAAGGTTTTGTGACAAAGAGTAAAACGTCATCCGCAAACAAAGCTAATTTTTGTTCTCTCCCCGCCACATTAACTCCCGGGACATCCCAACTCAGTCTCACCCTAGAGGCGAAAGGCTCCATAACCATAGCAAACAACATAGGGGACAAGGGACAACCCTGTCGCGTTCCTCTAGAGAGTGTAAACATATCAGAATTGCCCCCATTCACTCTCACACAAGCCCTGGGGGAGTCATAGAAGGCTCAAATCCAACCACAAAAGCGCGGCCCAATCCCAAATGTTTCCAATATCTTATACATAAACGGCCAGTGAACCCTATCAAAGGCCTCAGCATCTAAGCTGAGAAGACCCAAGGGCCTCTGATTTCGCTGAGCTAAATACATTATATCCACCACTCGCCGCATATTGTCCATGGCCTTCCTGTATGAGACAAACCCTACCTGATCCGGATGGATTATTGCCGGCAGCAAGGGTGCCAGGCGATTAGCCAGCACTTTAGCTAGAATTTTTACATCAGCATTCAACACCGATATGGGGCGGTAAGACCCACACTCCAAGGGATCCTTATCCGGCTTGGGCAAGACAGCTATCCATGCCTCTAACATTGACGAAGGTAAGGGTTCTCCCCTGCCAATCTGATTAAACAGATCCGCTAGAAGAGGAGCCAGTTCTGGCGCGTACTTCTTACAGAATTCGTTAGGTAGTCCATCCAGCCCCGAGGATTTACAAGAAGGCAATCCTTGGATAGCTTTTTGAATTTCAACTGGAGTCACCGGCTCTTCCAACAAGGCTTGCTGCTGGTACGTCAAAGATGGTAACTCGCTCCCCATTAAATATTCAGTAATGGCTTCCTCCGAGGGGCTTATCTCTGGTTTATACAGTGCTTGGTAGAATTCCCCAAAGCGCCTACGTATATTCTCTGATGTAGTTAGTATATCCCCCTTCCCGTCCCGAACATGGGTGATAGCGCGCTCAGCCTTTTGCCTTCGTAGCCTCATAGCAAGGATACGGCCTGCCTTATTAGTGAATTCATATGAGCTAGCTTGACTACGGGCCTGTAGCATACTTAGATGTTCTGAATAGATGGAGTCCAATTGCATTCTCGCTTCCCGTAGCTCCTCCATAACCGTTGGGGAGCCTCTAGTCTTATGTAACTGTTCCAGATGTCTAATGTTCTCGAGGCACTTCGCCAGCTGTATCCGCCTCGCCTTTGCACATTTACTAGCTATTTGCAAAAAGAAGCCCCTTGAGACTGCCTTCATAGCATCCCAGACTATTCGAAGTGGCGGCCCGGAGTCCACGTTGAACTCCAAGTATTCCTTCAACGTTTTCCTACAACCCTCAACCACCTCCAAGTCTTGCAATACACTCGTGTTTAATGCCCATCTTTTGTCCTTAAGCTCAGCCTGAAAGCATGGCAACACCGCCCATACCGGTGCATGATCCGATATTGTCATACTACCTATGCCTGCCCTCGGGCCTCCCTCAACCAATGTTGTGTCAAGAAAAATGCAATCAATGCGGGAATAGGACGCATGAACTGGCGAGTAGTAAGTGTAATCCCGCTCCCTCTCATGATTCAGCCTCCACACATCCAGCGTTCCCAGAGAGTGCACCAGGGATCCCAGAGCCAGAGATTCCCTAGTCTCCCTCTGCTGAGCAGTGCCCGATCTATCCAACGCTGGGTTCACCACGGCATTAAAATCTCCTCACAGGATTATTGAACTCTTAGCAAATGTAGCAAGGGCATTCTTTATTTTAGCAAAAAATTGATCCTGATGATCATTTGGAGCATAAATGGTCGCCAGGGTCAAATCAACCTGGTCTATGATTATATGTAAAAACAAAAAACGGCCACCTGGATCACGTTTGATCTGCATTACTTGAACTGCTAACGACGAGTGAAACAGCACTGCCACACCACGTTTTTTGGAGCCCTCAGAGGATGAGGCAAAGAATACTTTAGGATAGCTAGAGTGGGAAAGGAGTCTTTCATGCACCCTGCGGAGGTGTGTCTCCTGCACAAACACTATATGTGGGTTTAATTGTGACATTTCTTTGAAAAACTTCTGCCTTTTTTGAGGCATATTCAAGCCTTTGACATTATAAGATATAATTTTTAAGTCAACACTCATGTCTGGGTATGCAATCAAATCTGCCCTGTATGAAGCACATGCAACCAATCCCCTGCAGTGGTAGGAACTTCCACCTGTTCTTAATGTGATCTCCCTCCCCCCTTGTCCCCCACCATTAACACCAGCCAGAGGATTCATATCCCCTGAGTGGGATAGAAGGTAGTGACCCACCAATACCCCGAAAGCCCAACCCTACCGTCCCCCCGCCCCCTACACCCTTATTCTATCACCTGCATTTTGTTTTTACTTTCCCCCTTACAGATCATAACTCACACTTCTACCCCATCCTTAACTACATATATATATATATTTTTTTTACCACAGCATCATTCACATCTCTACCTGCCTCTTACCACACACATACCTATTCCCCTCCTCTTCCAATCCCTCCGCCTTTTCCCCACATTCCTTCTACTCCAACTTCCTCTATCTTCCCTGTAAATTACAGTGCTAACATTACATGCAAGAGTCAAAGCTCACAAGTCAATTATAACTTCTCTAATTCGCAAGTTAAACTTATATCACAGTTTGCCCAGGACTCCCCTGGATCACGTCAGAGCTACTTGCATCAACATTCAACTTTGATGCCCTCCGATGTTGTTCAGGTCTCAGCAGTCGTGACTTTTCTTTTCGCCTTACTCCGCTTGGTAGAATCAGGGATCCGTTGCCATTTCTGTAGTTTTTCTTTCGTCGCTGGTGTCAAAGCTCCTGGAGGTGCTCTCGTAGACACATGCCCTGCCGCGTGCAAGATCTCCCAGGCCTCGGCTAGTTGCTGAACCCTGTATTTGGTTCCCTTCAGTTCAAAATTCAGTGAAAACGGGAATCCCCATCTATATGGAGTATGTTGTTTAATCAGCACCTCCAATGCCGGTTTCATTTGGCGTCTCTGCTGCAAAGTGTATTGAGATAGGTCCTGGTACACTGTGATCTTGGCTCCACCATATTCCAAGTCCTGCATTTTCCTGGCCTGGGTTATAATCTGTTCTTTAACCTCATATTTATGAAACCTGGCGATGATGTCCCGTGGCCTGCGCTCTTGCCGCGGACCAAGAGCTCTGTGTGCTCTATCTAGTTCAATGGTCACCACCTCCGCCTCCGGTCCCAGCAATGAAGCGCATGTTTGTACTATCCGTGGGACGTCCTCAGTGTCTCCGCTCTCTGGAACCCCTCGAAACCGGAGATTGTTTCTCCTACCTCTGTTTTCAATATCGTCCAATTTATAAGCCAGTTCTGCATTTTTTTAACTCCAGCGCTTGGATTTGGTTTTCGTGTTGCTGTAGTGATTCAGCCTGCTCTTCAATCTTTATTTCGGCGTCCTCGACCCTGCCTCCCAGCTCCCGGAGGTCTGTACTTATCACCTCCATCCGGTCCAGGATTTCCTCCTTGGATGTTTTAATATCTTCTTGAATGCTAGTTAAAAATTGGCGAAGCTCTTTTGATATACCTTTTTTCGCCGGGGGCTGCCTCGATTCTGACAAGGAAAGTGCAGAATCTGAATCAGACTGCGAGGCTCGTGTCCGGGACTCGTGGCGCTTTGGCGTTTTACCGGGCCCGCCACTCGCTGCCTGCTCCGCTTCTTTATTCCGCGTTGGAATTGCTTTGCTCATGGCGAGGATCGCTGGGGGGTTCACGTCTGCCCACTGCGCGTCTCTATTAGCGCCGTTGGCCGATGAATTTAGCTTTTATCGGGCGTAACGAGCGGGAGCTCCTGAGTTAGGCGGCCATCATGGACGGTGACGTCACTTCCTCCTCCCTCCATTTTTAATACACGGAATATATTTGGCCTGGGCTTCCAGGATGGTATTTTTGACAGCATCCACGCCTGATGTAAATTGACCTTCGCAGTCGCTCCTCTAAGTTTTCTTTTCACCGTTCTTCTCATTTTATCATAGTCTCCTTTTTGAAAGTTAAATGTTAACGTATTGAATATCCTGTGTATACTTACTCCAAAGCAAATATCAAATCTGATCATATTTGTTATCAAGCAGCCTCATCACCATTACCTCCCGCACCAGATCATGCGCTCCACTAATGACTAGATCTAGAATTTTTCCTTCTCTTGTCGGTTCCTGTACCAGCTGCTCCATAAAGCAATCCTTGATTTCATCAAAGAATTTTACCTCCCTAGCATGCCCCAATGATACATTTGCCCAGTCAATATTGGGGTAATTGAAATCTTTCATTATTATCGTGTTGCCCAATTTGTTAGCCTCCCTAATTTCCGATAACATTTTTACATCCGTCTGCTCATCCTGGCCAGGTGGATGGTAGTAAACTCCTATCACTATCTTTTTCCCATTTACACATAAATTGTTCTAGGCTGCGTTTGGATGCCATTCACTAAACAACTTACGAATTTTATAAAATATTACAGAAAAAAGTTGTACAGGAATCAGAGAGAGAAGTCTTTTAATTACTCACCCACCAGCACAACATCAGACAACAGTTTCAAGTTATAACAAACTTACAAAATCTAACATCAGTACCTCTGGTAATTATAAGTAATTAGACTAATTATATAAAGAAGAGAAAAAGAAGGAAGAAGAGTTTGTTCCTCAGACAAAGGTCAAAGAACAGAGAGAAAGCAGATAAAGAATGAAAGAATCTTAGATATAGAGAATTAGTTTCTACGAAGGGGGTGGGGGGGGGGGAGGGAAGCAAACCCCTTCAGGAAAAACCATAGGCCATTGGACAGAGTTGCTTTGTCTGCAGCATGGTTTTATACCTGGTCCAATCATAGGTGCTGCATATGGGCTGGAGACTTGTAATTGGGACTTTCATATGTGCTGGAAGCTTGCAATTGATGTCCTTGCCATACCTTTTTTCAGTAAATTACAGTTGTAACTAATTGTACCAGGTAACTGAGTTGCCTTAGCAAGGGAGGACCCATCAGAGCATGACCAGACAGAAATTCCTTCATGTGGCTGATAGGAAAAGAGAGATGGGGGATGGGAAATAATGCAGCATACCTTCAGTAAAACTTTATAGCTTATAGCTAAAAATGATAGACAATGTGGAATTTCAATCCAAAGAGATTCCAAAATGTGTTTTGTTTCCTGTAGAATTTTCAATCTATTTGATTCAAGGCCTTCCTTAACATACAATGCTACCCCCTCCACCAATTCGATCCACCCTATCACTACGATATAATTTGTACCCCGGTATGACAGTGTCCCACTGATTATCCTCCTTCCACCAGGTCTCAGAGATTCCTATTAGATCTAATTTTTCATTTAGTGCAATATATTCTAACTCTCCCATCTTATTTCTTAGGCTTCTCGCATTTGCATATAGACATTTCAAACTATGTTTGCTGTTCCTATTTACATCATGTTCAGTACTTGACTGTATTAAATTGCTATCTTTTGTCTGATTTTTATTTAAGGACACCTGATCTACTACGGTCCCTTTTGCAACCTCACTATCGGGATACCCTATCTTCCCTGTTTTGTGATATCTCTAATTTAAAAGCTGCTCTAGCTCCTTTTTAAACGCTGATGCCAGCAGCCTGGTCCCACCCTGGTTAAGGTGAGCCCATCCTTTCGGAATAGGTTCCCCATTCCCCAGAATGTTGCCCAGTTCCTAACAAATCTAAAACCCTCCTCCCTGTACCATCGTCTCATCCATGCATTGAGACTCCGGAGCTCTGCTTGTCTCTTGGGCTCTGCACGTGGAATGGGTAGCACTTCAGAAAATGCTACCCTAGAGGTTCTGGATTTGAGCTTTCTATCTAAGAGCTTAATTTTGGCTTTCAGAACCCCTCGCCCACATTTTCCTATGTCATTGGTACCACATGTACCAAGACAGCCGGATCCTCCCCAGCACTATCTAAAATCCTATCTAGGTGACGCGTGAGGTCCGCCACCTTCGCACCAGGCGATCCTCACTTCCACCAGCCACCCAGCTATCTACATGCCTAATAATTGAATCACCCAATACAACAGCTGTCCAAACCCTTCCCATCTGGGCAGTAGCTCCTGGAGACACATCCTCGGTGCGAGAGGATATTGCATTCCCTGGTGTGCTGGTCCTGTCTACAGGATTACTTCCAGCCTCACCAGGGTGATGCTGTTCATTTAGGAGGCCTCCCTCCTCCAAGGCAGCACAGGGGCTGTCAGATTGGAGGTGGGGCGTCTCTACAATTTCTCTCTAGGCTTCCTCTACGTAAATCTCTGTCTCCCTCAGCTCTTCCAAGTGTGCTACTCTAGCCTCAAGAGAACGGATTCGTTCTCTGAGAGCTAGGAGCTCCTTGCATCGAGCACACACATATGACATCTCACCAAATGGGAGATAATCATACAACTAGCCAAGTAACCTCTTTTCCAAACAGTGACCAAGACAGGTCAGAAATACCTAGCAGAAACCCAAATCATAGCAACACTCCATACTACAAATCCCAGGACAAGCAGTTGCTTCCCATGTTTGCCTCAATAGCAGACTGTGGACTTTTTCTCCAGGAATTTGTCCAACCTTTTTTAAACCCAGGTATGCTAACTGCTGTTACCACATCCTCCGGCAAAGAGTTCCAGAGCTTAACTATTTGTTGAGTGAAAAAATATTTCCTCCTATTTATTTTAAAAGTATTTCCATGTAACTTCTCTGAGTGTCCCCTAGTCTCTGTACTTTTGGAACGAGTAAAAAAAAAAAAAAAAAAAATCAGTTTAGTGTTTGCCAGGGTTTACTACTTGCTCGTTAAGTTTAGTGCATCTGGCCCTGAATACCTTCACCACGCTACCACTTGGATCAGTGTTCAGTCACACGCAGTGCATTTGATCAAGCAGTACTAACATGTCTTTGCAATCTATGCCATTCTCACATCATTATCATCATCTGACTAGGCTGCTCCTCACCACTGAAGAAGTTATCTAAAAACTGAAACAGCCTTGAGCTTGGGAATCACCCACTTGTGTGACTCATTACATCCTGATTGTCAACAAAGAAAGCAAAGTTGCTTACCTGTAACAGATGTTCTTAGCAGACAGCAGGCTTAATCAGAAACACAGTTCTTCCCGCTTCTTTAAGAGCTGTGGTATACTCCTTGAGTTATGGAACTAACCAAAGGGATTAAGGAGACCACTGTGAATGAGAAAGGTCATGCATGCTCTGTATTTTACACTAGTTATGAGCTCTGGTAAGGTTGTTTTGTCCCAGTCCTGTGTGGTGATATCACCCACTTGTGGATCTGATTAATCCTGCTGCCTACAGAGAACATCTGTTACAGGTAAGCAATTTTGCTTTCTGTGACTCATGCTTAAGGAACTCACCTATCTGTGCACAAATATTATTGTACGATTTTGGCAGAGGTGCTCCAAACACCATCCCTCTGAGTTTGTCCAATGGCGGCGCTTTGTTCTGGTGGCCTCCAAATTTTCCATTGTTTCGAATCCTGTCTCCTTCCCTCGTCAGCAGGGTGGGACAATAAGTGACCTTTACAACCTGGACAGATAAACATTACATACTTGAACATTAGATGACTAATATGAACAGAAGACAGTAAATTATAGCTCACAATCCTAACCTTAATTCAATGTCATCAAAGATAATAAAAAAAGAAATGACCTTCAGAAACAAATTAAAGCATATATGGCTAAATATTCAAATCTTTTTTATTCATGAACTTGCACTGATATGTCAACCATAATAAAACATATTACATAACAATTATGGCTGGAAACGTTTGTATCTACAACTGTAATTTTACTTTCTCAAAAATCCCCTCTTCTAACCTTAATTCAAAGTCATCAAAAATAGTAAAAAAAGAAATGACCTTCTTAAACAAATTAAATCAATATAGCGGCTGCCACTATACAGGTAGAGGGGTGATTCTCAAAAAGTCACTTAAAGTTGTGCTCCAGGATGTGCACGTTAAGCACTGATTCTACATCATCAATTATGTAAGTCCCCGCATTTAACTTAATTTACATTTAATTTGGCCATTTATAGTCCACTTAACCGTTAAGTTCTAGGCAGAGTACAGTTAACTTATACAGCATTAAAATGGTTTGCTTATTTAGAACAGATATACACAATAACTAATTACATAATTGGATCAAATACAAATTGGGGAACAAGTACATGAAAGGGATCATTTGGCATGATGCAGTAATATTCATATGTTTTAAGCTTTAAAAGAATACTGCTAAAATGGTATGACCCATTTTTAATATTTTTGAAGATACGTTTTCACACATGTAGAATAAGTTAGTGGCTCTTTCATGGAATGTCTGGTGTTTTAAGCGTTTTCAAATATATAGCTTGTATTTCTAACCATGCAGTGCTTTATATGTGTACTAATTTTATGAATTTGATTATATAAGGACTGATAGCGAGATGACAGCAGTACAACATTCTCTGACAACTACTATTAAAAGACATTTTTCCCCTAATTTGAAGTTATGTTTTTAGCTTCTTCAATTTTTGAGCATGTTGCTTTAACACAATATTTTATGGGATTCTAATATCATAAGCACCTTGTGGGAAACTCTAGGGGTGAAGACTGGGGCCATATCAGAGGATACTCACGATGGTATTACCGCTCTTTGCTTTGTTTTATAGGGTATCTCCGGTTCTGTTTCACACTTTTGTTTTTCCCTAACAGAATGACTGACTAACTGTTGGGTCCTCAAGAGACATTTGGGAACATCTGCAATAAGGAGCTAAAGTTTCTGGATTCCATAAATGGACTGCTTCATGAAACAGCTGGTCATAAACCAGTGGGGTGTGATGACTACTTTTGATCATGTCCTCACTGCAACGCAGAGCCTAGTGGCAAGAGCCGGTGAAACCACATGGTATTAATGATCATAATGGGATCAAACTGGATGTAATCTCTGAGAGGAGGCCATGAAGGATAATTACTGTAGTTTCATTTGACATGAAAAAAAAAAAGGACTATAATAAAATGAGGAAATCAATTGTAAGATTGCAAAAAGGAGGGATGGCAAAAGTTAAAAGTTAGCAATTAGTACGGACATGGTTTTAAAGGGTCCTTTTACTAAGGTGCGCTGAAAAATGTCCTGCACTAGTCTAGGCACGTGTTTTGGATGCGCACTGATTCATTTTTCAGCGCACCAGTAAAAAATGCCTTTTTAAAAAATTTTGGCTGAAAATGAACGCGCAGCAAAATGAAAATTGGTGCGTGTCCATTTTGGGTCTGAGACCTTACCGCCACCCATCGACTTAGCGGTAAGGTCTCATGCATACAATCGTTTTACTGCCTGGTTAGTGCCGCACACTGGGAAATTAAAATTATTTTACAGTGCGCATAGTGGATGCGTGTAAAAAATGAAGTTACCGTCAAGGCCACGCGGTAGCCAGGCGGTAATTAAAAATTGACGGGCTTTGGGTGTGTGTAGGTGCCTATGCGGTTTAGTAAAAGGGCCCCTAAAACACCATTTCAGAAGCTCCGACCAAATGTATTCTATAGATTAGTAAAAAAACCAAAACACTGCTAGAAAGGATTAAATACTGAGGTATGTACTAGACCTGTAATATGGTACTAGGTCTGTAACATGGCCCTGCTAGCCCTCAGCTTTCCTAGCCTTGCTGTCTTCAGCATATTTTTAGTTCATTCCTGCAGCTGCATGTAAGTTACAGTGCTTTCTCAGTAAATGGAAAGTACATGCTACATGTCAAGGCGACAGGAGGAACTGAGGCTATGCGGCCCATATATGGCAGATACACATGGATATAACCTTGATGGTGAAGAGAGACTTAGGACCCTCCAAAGAAGGAGTTGTTCCTGTCAGATAGAAGGACACCAGGTGTTTTATAATATCTACTTGCTTGCTACATGATTTTGGCACGCTGTGATTATGCTTTACAGATAAGAAATTTACAATTGCCACAAAGTGTGCATGTGCACACAAGAGGAGAGGATGATACAATGTAGGAAATTGCCATATATGTATACATATAAAAAATAACAGAATATTACAGGAAGATCCATACATGATCATAAGTTAGTTTAGGAGAAATCACATGATTTCGGAGAAAGGAAACTTACAACAGTATATGTGTGATGGCTAAGAAAGTTTTTGCTCAGCAGTTTTGTTATTCAGTCTGTGCGTCTGGCTACTGGGTGACAACCTGCTCCAGAGAGAACAATTATTTTGTATTGGCTTAGTGAGATATACAATAAAGATTTTTACTGGTTGCGCCTATACCTAAGTCTGATTGTGTCTCTTATTCCAGCCCCTAGGGCTGAAGTGTTTTCCCCTCCCCAGGGGAAAGGGACAGGATTACACAGGTAAAAAAACAAAAAAGGCTAGTAAAAATGAAATGATACCTTTCAAAAAGTGAAAAGTGGATCCAAATGAAGACAACAGAAAATGAGTGGCAATTAGAAGCAAAGTTTAATGAGGCAGACCAAAATAGACTTTGAAAAGAAGCTTGCCATAGAGGTTAAGCCTAATAGTAAAAACATTTTCAAACAGATTTGAATCAAAAGGCTAAGGCTGGACCATTTAGATGAATCATCTGTAAATCAAGATGATGTAATGGAGCAGAAACTAAAGAGCAACAAATTGCCAGGGTTGAATGGCATGCATCCAAGCGTTCTGAAAGAGCTCAAAAATGAAATTGCTGACCTATTATAGGTAATCTATAACCTATCACTGAACTCAGCAATGGTACCTAAGGATTGGAAAGTGGCTAATATAATGCCATTGTTTTAAAAAGGCTACAGTGATGATCCAGGAAAACAGAACAGGAAACTGGATGTTGGTGCTAGACAAAATGGCAGAAGCTAGACTGAAAAGCAAAATTACTGGTCATATGAAAAGGCATGGCTTTCTGGGTCATAGCCAACATGGATTTTATAAAGGAAAATTGTCCTTTACCAGTGTATTAGATTTTTTGAACGTATTAAAAGTGTGACTAAGGGTGAGCTAATTGATAAATGGTATCTGAATTTTCAGAAGACATTTGACAAAGCCCTTCATAGGAGACACTGGAAGAAATTAAAAAGTTATGGTATAGGAAACAATGTACTACTGTGGACTGGGAAAATGAGTAAGACTAAATGGTATGAGTAGAGAAATACAGACTGTGAAGTGCCACATGGATCTGTACTTGGACTGGAGCTTTTAAATATATTTATAAATGTTCAGAAAAAGGAACAAGTGACAATTAAATTTGCACAAACCAAAAAGTTTTGAAATTTGACATATCATGAGCCAACTGTAAGGAGTTGCAGGAGGGTCTAGTGAGACTGGGGGGGATTGGGCATCTAAATGTAGATGAAATTTAAGATGGACAAGTGCAAAATAATCCCAACTACATGATGCTGGATTCTGTACCAGGAGTCACCCAGCCAGGAGAAGAATCCTAGAGTGAATGAAAACATCCTCAGTTCAGTGTGCACTGGCAGGCAAAAAAGCAAACAGAATATTAAGAATTATTTGGGGATGGAGAACAAAATGGAGATCATTATATTGCTTCTGTATCAATCCATGGTGTGACCATATCTTTAGTTTTGTGTGCAGTTATGGTCAATCGATTTCAATAAAATAATATGAGAACTAAACAAGCTATAGGGGTCGGTAACAAAAATAGTAAAGGGAACAGAAAAGCTTTCCTTTAAAGAAAGGCTAAATAACTTAGAAAATAGATGGCTCAGAAGATGCATGATAGAAGTCTGTAAATGCAATGGGTAAACAAAGAATGGACAATTACCCCTTTTAAATGAGGGAACTCTCCATGAAACTAACAGGCATGCAAAATATCAAAATTGATGCTGGCCTCGGGTCAGCTGGAACTATTATAAAACAGGCCCCAGGAGGCAGAAACAGCTGTGGATTGCTCCAATCCTATTTTCATACCACCAATGGAGTAAGTAGGGGTCTGAAAATAGGGCAGTAATGGGGGTAAGACTAAGGCTTTTTTTCCCCCTTCTTCTAGCTGCAGGAGAGGGGGCAGAGCGAGAACTAATTTTAAAATTTTTTTAACATTCTTTTAATTTTTTTTGTTGAATTTTAAACAAGATAAAACAAAACAAAACATAAAAGGCAAGAAAAACAAAGCAAATATACTTGTATGCACATTTCTACCACACATGTAATATTTTTTAACTTCCTCTAGATTAACATGTTGGTATATGAGATAAAGTTTTGCATTTTTGCTTTTAAAAACTACGTAATGATGTTACAGAAACAAAGCAAAACCAGATGGGACTACTTGCCCATTGTGAACACAGGCCCACTTTACCTAAAAATAACTTACCTCTTTTCTGTAGTGGTTAGCAGTATCCAAATCATCTAAAATGATCGTGTCTCCTAAGAGCATTGCAAACACTAAAACATAAATTTCAGCAGTGATAAATGTTATTTTCTAACAAAAGAAATCAAAAGACAAATATAAATGTATATATGCTTTTAAAAGTTATAAATCAGTGTCTATATTTTTGTAAAAGTTAAATTTAATCACCTTCAATTACAAACTGATATGTATGATCAATAAATCTTTATGAAATATCATTTTTTCAAAATTCTCTCTCATCACTATTCAGCCAGCACCAGTAAGCATTTTCTAAAATGATCACTGCCTGCAAATAATTTAGACTCTGATATTCAATGCCAGGCCATGTGTGGGCACTTGTATTGATTATCAAGGTCAGAAGTTTTACCTGGAAATTTATGAAAAACACAGCAAGGCAGTTTACAAATAAAAACACCAATTTAATATAATAGGAAAGAGAAATGGAAGATGGGTATAACAGCAAGAAGCATATAAATAATGCAGGCAGATTGTTTGCTCCCATATCTGTCCACAACCAAGAATAATCAACTGTCATAAGCTTGATGAAGTTATGTGGATACGGCTGATATTCAGTTCCATACCTGCATTGCTAAAATGCTGAAAGTTATGACTGCTATTCAAGCAGTTCTATTTACCTGGTTAGATATAAGGCTATTGACACTGAATATTTCCAGTGCTTGCATAACTTCCAGGATTGCCCCTGTACTGTCTGGACAGTGCCACAATGGTCAGAGGAGATATTCAGTGGCACTACTCGATTAAGTGCCATTGAATATCCCTGAGCTTTAAAGAGGCAGGAGCCTCTTCTGCCTGGTTACATCAACTTGTATCAGGCCCTACATTTTTAATCCATCTGATGACCAATATTGAAACTTTGAGACCAAATGTCTCAATAAGGTTATAGCCTTACTAGCCACTGCAACATATACTCTATTGACATGCAAATATTTCACTGAGTCAGGAGACATGTGACATACAATAGGTTAGGAAAACTTAAAGTAGAATCAGTGATATCTGAAAAATATTGTAAACAAAATAAAATTAATCAATCTGGGAAAGTTATCAGTAAGACACAAATTTTCCTTCCTTAATAGAGGAGTAGCCTAACGGTTAGAGCAGCGGCCTGAGAACCAAGGAAACTGGGTTTGATTCCCACTGTAGCTCCTTGTGACCCTGGGCAAGTCATTTAACCCTCCATTGCCCTAGGTACAAAATAAGTACCTACATATAATATGTAAACCACTTTGACTGTAACCACAGAAAGGCGGTAAATCAAACCTATCCTCTCTCCCATGGCATTCTATTAGACCAGTTGAGATGAATGGGATGTAGCAAAATACTGTCTCCAACATAGGGTGAAACTCAAAGACTAAAGCACTACCTTAGAGATCCTTTCCAGCGGAATCCAGCAGAAAGAACCAAGACCAATCAGAAGAACTCTGGAAAGATGTAAGATATGGAAGAGGAGAAGGAAGCAAGTCTGATGATAAGTAGGAATAGTAGAAATAGCATTGATAGACCATAGAAGAGATGCATAAAGCAAGAAACAAACTCTACTGGTGATTTTTTTGAATGGGTCTTTGAAAGCAAAAGCTTAAGACCAAAGTAATCTATGAAGGGAATAGTTTAACTACAATAGAAGTCCTGGAGGAGTTGAATATCCAAACCAGTAAGACTGACTTCAGGGCTGGGCAAAAGAGTGAAAACAATTATAAAGAATAAAATTACGAAACACAAACAAAAATGGTTTACTGGGACAGAGTCAGCGTGGGTTCAGCCAAGGGAAGTCTTCTCACTAATTTGCTTCATTTCTTTGAAGGTGTGAATAAACATGCTGATAAAGGTGAGCTGGTTGATATAGAGGGGCATAATTGAACGGGGGCGCCCATCTATAAGGGCGGCCATCTTTAAGGCCGGCCCCGCAAAGCAGCGTCCCGACCGCATTATCGAAACAAGATAGCCGGCCATCTTTCGTTTTGATAATACGGTCGGAGCCGGCCAAATCTCAACATTTGGGCCGGCCTTAGAGATGGCCAACATTGGTTTTCAGCGATAATGGAAACTAATGGCGGCAATCTCAAACCCAGCCAAATCCAAGCCATTTGGTAATGGGAGGAGCCAGCATTTGTAGTGCACTGGTCCCCCTCACATGCCAGGACACCAACCGGGCACCCTAGGGGGCACTGCAGTGGACTTCACAAATTGCTCCCAGGTGAATAGCTCCCTTACCTTGTGTGCTGAGCCCCCCAAATCCCCCCCCCCCAAAACCCACTCCCCACAACTGTACACCACTACCATAGCCCTTAGGGATGAAGGGGGGCACCTACATGTGGGTACAGTGGGTTTTGGGGGGGTGGTTGGAGGGCTCCCATTTACCACCACAAGTGTAACAGGGTAGGGGGGGGGATGGGCCTGGGGCCGCCTGCCTGAAGTGCACTGCACCCACTAAAAACTGCTCCAGGGACCTGCATATTGCTATCATGGAGCTGGGTATGACATTTGAGGCTGGCATAGAGGCTGGCAAAAAAATGTTTTAATTTTTTGGGGGTGGGGGGGGGGGTGGGAGGGGGTTGGTGACCACTGGGGGAATAAGGGAAGGTGATCCCCGATTCACTCTGGTGGTCATCTGGTCAGTTCAGGCAACTTTTCAAGGCTTGGTCGTGAAGAAAAAGGGACCAAGTAAAGCCGGCCAAATGCTTGTCAGGGCCGGCTTTCTTTTTCCTTTATCGGCCGAAGCCAGCCATCTCTTAACCACGCCCCCATCCCGCCTTCAGTACACTGCCAACATGCCCCCTTGAACTTTGGCCGACAATATCAGAGACTTCCTGAAGTTGTGTAACAGTGGTGGCTAATGCCAGTGCTATCAAGTTAGTTGCTTAAGACAGCTAGACTGTAACATCGCACAAAGTAGGTGATTTATATAGCCTAAGCCATATGGGCGATCGGCAAAACTGTACTAAATAGTTCTTCAGAGTAGATGAGGCACATAGCTCCAAAACCAGAGAAGACAGTCTGATGTAGCCAAGCACCATAAGCAAATGCGTCAAGAGATGTTATACATATAGCTGTGGTAGCTGGAGCTATAGAAATAGCTGCCAAAACTGGAGGCATCCAGGCCATCGTTGTTGCAGGAGTTACAGAAGCGAGTGCATACCTGAATCTATACAGGCATCCGCAGTAGCTGATGCCATATTGTCTGCCATGGCAGGTAGTGCCATAAAGGCAGCCATGGTATCTGGTGACTTCCTGGCGGCTGTTGTGGCTGGTGACTTCCTGGCGGCTGCAGTAACTGGAATCATATATGCGGTTGCAGTAGATGGAATCATTCTAGTGGCAGAGTTAGCTGTGATAACTGGCATCATACAGGTGGCCACTGCATCTGAAGCCACACACTTGCAAGCTGCAGCTGAAGCCATATCTACAGATGCTGCATATAATATGACAGCAAGTGCATGGATGCTGCATCTGATACCATACTTATGGGTACCGCAGCTGAGGTCATGCAGTCAGCTGCTGCCTGGGAAGCCACACAAATGTGCATCTCATGTCCCACAAACAGCTGGTATATCTGATGCTACATAGGCAGCTTAGCAACTATTTTCAAAGCACTTAGCCTTCCAAAGTTCCATAGGTTTCTATGGAACTTTGGAAGGCTAAGTGCTTTGAAAATATGCCTCTACAGTGGAACACCAATTATCCTGATGTCCAATTATCTGGAATGGTGCTTCAGTTTATTGTGTTCAATTTGAAACAAAAAAATGTACACTATACTGTATTCTGGAAACGAGAAGTTTTTAACAACGTTATGAAGAAGATTAGATGAAAATTGTGTGTTATTACAATACAGTACCTGTACTGCAGTGGCGTAGCTATGGGTGGGTTAGGGTCGTCAGAGGCCCACCCAGCAGCAGCACCTCACTTGTGTCCCCCTCTCCTCTGCTGATGGCCCAACATCTGCCCCCTCTCTGAAACCTCCCCGGTGTACCTCAGAGGCTCCTAGCAATTCATCCTCGCAGCCTGCGCTGGCACTCAGGAAATGATGTCAACGACAGCGGGGATGCAGCAAAGGAAAGCCCTGCCCTTTCCTCCCAATTCCCACATGGAAAGGTTTCTACAGTACAGTGCTGTGTTTCATTCTAACAACAAGAAAATTAAAATGCTGTCAAAGCGTAAAAGGGCTGTTTTTTCATGAAAAGACAAAATGGACATTGTGGAGAAGTTAAGAAGGGAATGTCAGGAAACATTTGGCAGAAGAATATGGAATGGGAACATCAACAATATCTGGCATAAAAAGACAAAGTGATGCTAAAATCAACTAATTATGTTGAAGTTCCTGAAAAAGAGGAAGGGAGTTGACAAGGTCAACTAATGAACAGGCAGAAAAAGCTCTATACCTATGGTTTTTGGAAAAAAAGATCATTGGACTGTCCGATTTCTGGGCTCAGAATTGTAGATGAAGTGGTTTAGAAATTTTGTAAATAAATAAATAAATAAATCCACAACTTCATGGGGATTACAAATTCAAAGCCAGCATTGTACGGCTTCAAAATTTTAAACACTGTCACAGAATTAGGCAGATTGAAATCCATGGTGAAAAACTTTCCGTGAATTTATTTATTTATTAGTTACATTTGTACCCCACATTTTCCCACCTATTTGCAGGCTCAATGTGGCTTACATAATACCGGAGAGGCTTTGAAGTCTCCGGTGAACAAATACAAGGTAATGTTGTGATAGGATAGAGTTCATGTAGCACTGTCACATTAGGGAGTCATTTATCAGCAGCTAATGGATTTCTTATATAATTTAATGACCTTATCAAAAACTATGATCCTGATTGTGTTTGTAATGCAGATGAAATGTGTTTGAATTGGAAATCACTTCCAAATAAATCTCTGGTTAGTGGTAAGGAGAAATCAGCTCCTGGGTTAAACTAATCTGAAGAACGTATCACACTGTTGGTGGCGGGAAATGCAACCGTACGTTATAAGTTGGAGTTATTGCTAATTGGAAAATATAAAAATCAAAAAATCATCATGCTTTCAAAAACATACATAAGCTACTGTTGTTATATAGAAGCAAAATTTTCCTCGACCGGTAAAACAATTGCATCATACCAGAAGTGAACAGTTTTCAGCTTCATACAGAAAAAGATAGAAATGTCATTTTATTGTTGGACAATGCGTTGTCACATCCAACGGCTGAAAGCTTACAGCGAGAGAAAGGTAGATTCAAAGTGCTTTTTCTGTCTCCAAATGTGACATCTGTAATGTAGCCAATGTATCAAGAAGTTATCGTTTCCTTGAAGCAACTTTACAGGAAATAATTGTTACAAAAACTGGTTAAAATTCTCAATCACCTCTAGTGTCATGTGTATACAGATATTATCTTTTACTACTATTCCTTGACACGTCTGGGTTTCTTCCAGTTTTACTTCCAGGGCTTCCATTTTTCCTGTTCTGAGATGCTAACAAGTTTCCATGCTTCTGAACTTGGGCCTGGAAAGTATCTGAACCTTCCACAATCTTGTCCAAATGAACCACAATTGACTGCTCCAGATCTCCCAGTTTCAGCCAATGTCATCTCAACACTGCTATTGTGCAATGTCAGCAGAAACGTTGTTGAGGAAGATTGATCACTTAAAGCAAAGCTTCCACTTAATCATCAAAAAAGTGATCTAGTTAAACATCGTTTAGGGAATTAGTATTTACAGAGGAAAAAGCTTCCAACACTGCCGGATATATGTATCTTTGTAGGAGCTGTCAAACATCTAGCTCCATCCAGCTGAACTCTTTATCATTGGCTTAAAAAAAACCTCTGTTTTTATACTATTCCTTTTATTTATCCCACTTATTTTTTCTATTTTACTTTTTCTTTTCCTCTTTTTTCATTTCGTTATTCAAACATTATAAGATTCCCCAAATTAATGATTTGTCAGACTGTGGGAAGAGGAGCACTTATCTTTCATATGGACTGTCCCGTTTCACCCACTTCTTCTTCAGGGGAAATCCAATAATCGCTCACTCTAGGTCATGATGACTGTTTGCTTGTTCTAACCCCACTGCAATATCAGCAGACCAATACCAGACACACTTACCCTTTCCTGCTTGCAGAAGCTTTCACAGGCTCTGCTGCCACTGGGCTGTTGCCCAAAGAGGTAGCTGAAACAACTCCAGTTACCGTGGAAGCATTTCTGGCATCCACTGCTCTTGGCCACATTTTACAGGTTCTGATGCTACTAGGTCTATGGGGATTCTCATGTTGTTCAGGGCTGAGCATGACATCAAGCACTGTCATCTGAACCTCAAACTACTGCTTTGCTGGCAGGAACCACAAATTTTACAAACATTGGCTGTTTCAATGCTTTGCACTGAGCTAAGCATTTGAGTTTCACCTAAGGATTTCTGGAGATGTATGTTCAACTCTGAGACAGGAACCCACCAAGATGCAGCAGTGTCAGGCACCTAGTCAGTAAAACTGTTTTTGTACCATACTTCCTGCGCCTTATTGTCCAACTTTCTTTGTTTACTGCTTAATGGTGTAGGACTGGGTCAAGATGCCCCATGACCTGTTAAGAAGCCTGAATGGATGAACAGAGGAAAAAAGTAATAAAACTTACGAACAGCTGAAAAACCTGCCTGGAGTAACTAACAACGATACCCGAAGGCCTGGCATGACAGCAACAGAAACTTGACCAAAACTGTAAAGTGCAATCTTCTTTGAGAGCACAGTGAGTACATGCTTTCATGGCTCCATGGACAAAAGAAGACTGAGAGAGGTCATAAGTGGCAGTGATGATCAGTAATTCACATGTATGTGCAATAGAGCTTCTCAAAAGCTTCCAAAAACTGGAGCTGGGGATGCTTCTTTGCATGGGCTCCATTAGATGACATCACTCATCTGTGAGAGCCTGCTATCCTGCTTGTCCTTAGAGAAACAATGAAACTGTCAGGAACTAGAAAACAGGCATTCTCAAGTGTGGCCCTTCATATGGTTATTTCTCTTATCTTGTCTTCAACTCTATAGCCTGCAGAAGTTTTATAAAGTTCTGCCCTACGTCTTACTTATTTATTGGCAGTACAATGTTTCTATTATCTTTTTATTCTAATAGAAATGGTTTGGGGCTTGAATGTTTGTAAACAAATGTTTTATTGTGCTCTATGTTTGGCATCCATGTTTTACTTAGCACATTAGGAGGGGCATAATCGAAAGGGGCGCCCAAGTTTTCCTGAGGACGTCCTCGTAGGATGTCCCGGCAAAGGGGCGGTGAAACCCGTATTATCGAAACAAGATGGGCGTTCATCTTTCGTTTCGATAATATGGTCGGGGACGCCCAAATCTTGACATTTAGGTCATCCCTAGAGATGGTCGTCCTTAGACTTGGTCGTTTCTGATTTTCAGCGATAATGGAAACTAAGGACGCCAATCTCTGAAATGACCAAATGCAAGCCCTTTGGTCGTGGGAGAAGCCAGCATTCTTAGTGCACTGGTCCCTGACATGCCAGGACACCAACTGGGCATCCTAGGGGGCACTGCAATGGACTTCAGAAAAAGCTCCCAGGTACATAGCTCCCTTACCTTGTGTGCTGAGCCCCCCCAAAACCCACTACCCACAACTGTACACCACTACCATAGCCCTTACAGGTGAAGGGGGGCACTTACATGTGGGTACGGTGGGTTTTGGAGGGCTCATATTTACCACCACAAGTGTAACAGGTGGGGGGGGGGGGGGGGGGGGGGATGGGCCTGGGTCTGCCTGCCTGAAGTGCACTGCACCCACTAAAACTGCTCCAGGGACCTGCATACTGCTGCGATGGACCTGAGTATGACATTTGAGGCTGGCATAGAGGCTGGCACAAAAGATTTTTAAACTATTTTTTGAGGGTGGGGTTCTCAAGAAAGTCCATGTGTTAGGCACGCCCAAGTCCCGCCTTCGTTACACCTCTGACACGCCCCCGGGAACTGTGGTCATCCCCACGATGGAAAGCAGTTGGGGACGCCCACAATTGGCTTTCGATTATGCCGATTTGGGCGACCCTGGGAGAAGGACACCCATCTTCCGATTTGTGTCGAAAGATGGGTGTCCTTCTCTTTCGAAAATAAGCCTGTAGGTATTTTATCTTGTTGATATACTATTGATTTATAAAAGTAGAAGATGTAGAAACTATTTACACAGAATTTGAGACTTGCTCAATGTGGATAATAGTGAAAACATAGTAACATAGTAGACGACGGCAGAAAAAGACCTGCACGGTCCATCCAGTCTGCCCAACAAGATAAACTCATATGTACTACTTTTTGTATATACCCTACCTTGATTTGTACCTGTCCTCTTCAGGGCACAGACTGTATAAGTCTGCCCAGCACTACCCCGCCTCTCAACCACCAGCCCCGCCTCCCACCACCAACTCTGGTACAGACCGTATAAGTCTGCCCAACATTATCCCCGCCTCCCAACCACCAGCCATGGCACAGACCGTATAAGTCTGCCCAGCACTATCCCTGCCTCCCAACCACCAGCCCCGCCTCCCACCACCGGCTCTGCCACCCAATCTCGGCTAAGCTCCTGAGGATCGATGTATGTAGTAAAAATAAAACATTAGATTACAAGTCAGCAGGTAAGAACCACTTGGTCCACTCTGTATGACCAACTGTGCTGCTAGAAATATACATATTGTTTTCTCCTTCCTTTTTTCTTCTGCCCAATCCAAAGGAATGTTGGAAAGACATTACATATAAAGGGTCGAAAACTGCATTCGGTTTCATACAATGGCCTCTTATCTTCCAGCCCTTCTTTGTTTATTAATTTTCTAATTGGCTCCTTTAGCCTTTCAGCTCAATTTGAACCAGAGCTTGGATCTAGCACCACAAGTCATTTGCAACTATATGGGAATTTTCCCCTTATTTTATATCCACTTCCAATATACTTTACCAGTCACCACAGCAACAGGTCAGCATCAGCACTAGGAACCATGGTCTAAGAATTCCACTGAGAGCTCTACAAATATGGGCTTTAAATTCAGTCACTGGATATCATTACTGCAAGAAGATCAGCTTTCTCACTCACCAGGGGCTCTGAACGTTGCTGCAACCATATCCCCCACATGACCCAGGGAATGAAGACCCTGTAACGTCAGGCCAGTCCTTGGCTTTTAATCTGTATAAAAGCTACCTTATGATACATTCACATATGAAGAAGGCTTCAAAGCTTTCCCTCTCTCTTAAAATAGTGGTCCACAATCTGTCTTAGGGTGATCCTCAACAAACTGGGTTATTGTAATAACGGCAATATGTTATTCATAAGAGAAAATTTATAAGAAAATTTTCCATATACAAATGTACTGTGAAAATGATGAAAACTGACTGGGGTGGGGGAGGGGGGCCCATAATATGTTTGCAAACTGTTATACAATATATGCCAATACTTCCTAACTTTTCCTAACCACTACTCCATTTTAACAATTCAAAAAAAAAAAAAATTCCCTCATAACCCCAGTCCTGCCTTTCCTCCAGGCACATTTGCAGCATCAGCCAATGCTATTGCATGGTCCACCTCCCACTAAGCCCATGTAAGCCAGACACTTTAGGTTGAAGGTGGGCAGAGAAGCTTGTAGCCGTGGTCACATCCCCAAATAAGCATTTCTGGCCCAACATGTGGTTGCAATCTACTGTTTGACAACTACCAGTATGCACAGTTAGCTCCAGACGTTTCATAGTAATACAGTAAATGATGGCAGGTATAGATCTATGGTCTATCCAGTCTGCCCAACAGACACACTCATTATCAATTCATGATTAAACCAACAATGAATATTTGATCATAGTCTCTTTGGCATTTCTGGGACATAGACCGCAGAAGTCCACCCATCACTGTCCTTCTATTCCAAGTACTGGAGTTGCTGTTTAAGTCCAATCCAGCCTATCTAAATCTACGTTGTCATTTGCAGGACCCAAACTCTAAAGTCTGCCCGGTACTGTCCTCATGCTCCAGCTACTGAAGTTGCTGTCAAAGCCCTTTCCAGTCCATCCAAAACCAGAATGCCATATATGGGACACAGGCCTTAGTTTTTTCACAGCCGGAATCGCCATCTAAGCACTCACTTGACACATCCACACACTGGCAGCCATTTAAGTTTTTTTTTTCAATACCATTCATTTTCTAATTAGAGATCCTCTGTATTCATCCCACGCTTCTCTGAATTATGTCACCATTTTTGTCTCTACCACCTCCCTCGGGAGGGCATTCCAGACAGACCACCCTCTTCATGAAAAAAAAATTTCTTTGACATTACTCCTAAATCTACCACCCCGCAACCTCACTTCATGTCCTCTAGTTTTACCTTTACCCCTTCTATAGAAAAGGTTTCTATATTAATACCTTTCAAGTATTTAAACATCTATATCGTATCTTCCCTGTCCCTTCTTTCCTCTAGGGTATATATATTCAGGTCTTCCAGCCTCTTATATGCATTTTGGTGCAAGCCCCATACCATATTTGTCACCTACCTTTGAACTGCTTCTAGTCTTTTTACATGATACGGCCTCCAAAACTGAACACAATACTCCAGGTAGGGCCTTACCAATGACTTGTACAGGGGCATCAATATCTCCTTTTTTTTCTTTTGTTTTAAAAATCAGTAGCTCAACATGCTTATTCAAACTGTTCCATATTTGAGCAATGTTTACTCCCTTTGATTGACTAGTACTAGGCTCTTTCATTCTTAATATCTCTTGAATTTAACTGAGGCATGCAAGGATAGCAAGTTATACCTAGGAGGTAATTCAGAACTACTCTTCCATTTTAGGTCTACAATGGTGCACTTTCAGAAAGAAAGTTAAGTTGCTTACCTGTAGCAGGTGTTCTCCGAGGACAGTAGGCCAATCATGCTCAACTGGGTAACGCCATTCTGAAGGAGACTTATGTGAATGTTGCCCAGCGCACTGTCTCTAAGAGACCTGTGGCAGCATCCCACCATGCCAAGCGTGGGATCCTTTCTGTCGGATGTGTGAGACAAGATCAGCAGCCTAATGACACAGCTGGAAAAGACAACTCCAAGGAGGGAGGGTTTGTGGGAATGATTGGCCTGCTGTCCTCAGAGAACACCTACTACAGTTAAGTAACTTTGCTTTCTCCAAGGACATGCAGGTCATAGCATCTCACAACTGGGAATTCCTACCTACTAGGCTGGAACAGAAAAAAAAAATGGGCCTAAGAGGGTGAAGTTGGATTCTAGACACCAAACAGATTCTGAAGCACTGTCTGACCAAACCAACTGTATTTTATTTGAGGCAGTGATATGTAAATATGTGGACTGAAGACCACATTGCAGCCTTGCAGATCTCTTCGACAGAGGTGACCTCAGGTGGGCTACCAAGGAAGCCATAGATCTGACATTGTGAGCTGTGATATGACCCTCCAGAGTCAGCCCAGCTTGGGCATAAGCGAAAGAGATGCAAGTCTGCCAGCCAAATGAACAAAGTGCATTTGCTGATGGCTACCCCAGTCCTGTTTGGATCAAAAGAAACAAAAAAGCTTACCTCCCACATGATGATGGAAAGCACCGATTGCATTAAGGTGAACCCTACAGAGTTGGTTGTCAAACCAGATTCAGACAGGTGCAGGAGATACTCAAGCAGTTTTTGTGTAGGGTATGTGAGAGAATACAGAGCCTTGCTCTCACGTGAGATGGCAAACCTCTTTTTAAAGGATTAACTGCAGAATCTTTCCTGAAAGCCAGAAATACTCTGTAGACAACCTCTTGCAGGTTCAAGGAGGCAAACTCTAGGCTCTCAACATCCAGGCCGTGAGAGCCAGGGACTGGAGGATGGCCCTCATTCTGAGTGATGAGGGCCAGAAACACTCCAATTTCCACGTTCTTTGGAGGATAACTCCAGAAGAGGAGAAAACCACACCTACCTCAGACAGAATGGGGTGATAAGGATCATGGTCCCCTTGTCTTGCCCTGAGTTTCAGGAAAGTCTTCCCTACCAGAGGAATGGGAGGATACTTAAACTGAAGACCTGTTCCCCAACGCAGGAGAAAGGCATTTGCAGCAAGCCTACTGTGTGATCTGAGTCTGGAGCAACACTGAGGGACTGTGTTGTTGAGATGAGTGGCAAAAGAATCCACTGAGGGGGTGCGCCACTCTTGAAGGCAACGCCCATGTTGAGAGACTAGTTGTGCGGTTCAATGACTCTGCTCAGGCTATCTGCCAGAGTGTTCTGTTTTCCTGCCAGATATGTGGCCTGGAGTACCATGCCGTATCTGGTGACCCAAGTCCACATTCTGAAAGCTTCCTGACACAAGGGTAGGATTCTGTACTCCCCTGCTTGTTCACATAATAAATGGCAACCTGTTGTCTGTTTGAATTAGGATAATTTAGTTCATGAGTCGATCTCTCAAAAGCTACAGAGAGTTTCAAATCACCCAGAGCTACTGGATGTTGATGTGCAGCGAAGCTTTCTAGGCAGATTAAATCCCTGGTTGTGAAGCCCATCTACATGGGGCCCCCCATCCCAGGTTGGATGCATCCATGGTTACAATCTTCTGAGGTGGAAGAATTTGGAATGGTAGTCCCACAGTCAAATTGGAGCGAATGGTCCACCAGAGAAGCAATCAAATGAATTCAGGAGTGATGTGGATGACTTCCACCAGGTTTCCACTAGTCTAAGACCACTGTGAAATTAGGGTCCACTGGACTTCCCTTAAATGGAGGTGTGCCATGGGTGTCACGTGAACTGTCGAGGCCTTATGGCCTAACAGCAACATCTGCAGAATGTGGTAATGGAAGTGGAGTTTCCCATGAAATCTGAGATGCTACCTGTGACTGGGAAGAATCTGAATGTGGGTACAGGCATCCTTTAAATCCCGAGAGCACAGCCAATAGTTTGCCTGAATCTTGGGGAGAAGGGTGCCTAGGAAAAGAATCCTGAACTTTTCTTTGACCAGATACTTGTCTAGGCCCCTGAGGTCTACAATGGAACGAGATCCCCCAATTTTCTTGGGCACAAGGAAATACCTGGAATAGAATCCCTTCCCTTCTTGTCCTGGTGGAATGGACTCAACCGCACTGGCCATTAGAAGGGCAGAGTGTTCCTCTGCAAGTATTTCTGTTTGCAGAGAGCTGAGGTAAGATGCTCTCGGTGGGCAATTTGGAGACCATTTTCGCCACTGAAATGTGTAACTGTGGTGGACAATTCAGAGAATCCACAGGTCTGAGGTTACAAGGGGTCACTTTTTTTTGTAAAAAAAAAATTGCCTCCCCCTACCAGCAGGTCATCTGGAGTGGCTACTTGAATGGTGGCTATGCTCTCCTGGAACCAGTCAAAAGCTCGTCCTCTGCTTTGACTAGGGAGCCAGTTGGGTCTTCTGGGTGCACAGTTGGCAAGGGCGAGAGTGCTGGGGCTGGGACTGTTGGGCTAGAAGGGAAGAAGGAATGAACCCATGCCTTTGAGATTACTATGTGCTCTTTCTTGACCGAAAACCTCCAGGAGGAGGTAGACACAGAAGGAGACTGCTGAGATAAAAACTTAATGGTGTCAGAATGTTTCTTAATGAAGTCTATGACCTCTTCCACCCTGTACCCAAAAAGGTTATCCTCTCAGCCTGAAACATTCGCCAATCTCTCCTGAACCACTGGTTCGAATCAGAGATGTACACCCATGAAAGTCTATGCATCCCCACACTCAAAGCAGAGAGCCTATCTGCAGTATCAAAAGTGCCCCTGGATTGGTAGGTCCTACAGTCCTTCTGCTTCGTAGCCAGCTAATGAAGCTCTGTGGCCTTCTCCAGTGGGAGAGTGTCCACCAGTCAGTACACTCCTCACCATGGACTTCAAGCACTGGCTCATGTAGTGCTGGTAGGCTGGAAATGAGAATCGAGGCCTGAAACACTTTATTTCCAAAGGAATCCAGAGTCCTAGCATCCCTGCCTGGGGGAGCCAAGACATGAGTCCTGGAGCTCTTGGCCCTCTTGAGAGTGAATTCAACCTCCATGGAATGCTGGGGCAACTGTGCCATCTCAAATTCAGGAGCCTTTTGGATTCAATACATGGAATGCACCTTCTTAAGAATAACCTGCAGAGAGAGAGAGAGAGAGAGGTCTCCAAAGTCTACATCTGTGCATCCCAGAGAATGGCATGAAAAATTACTGTGACTGCCTCCTTAAGGGAAGAGTCAACAACTCTGCCCTAGGCTCGTCCTCAGTCTGCAGCTTAAAGAAAATAGAAGCCATCATCTCTCTGACAAATCCAGTGGAGAGCGCCTCAGGTGGAGACTGCCTCTTCTCCTGTAGAGGGGAGGGGTCTGAAGATATGCCATAAGACCTCTCCTTTGAGAAGTAGTCTGGCTCCTCTTCTGACTCCCACAACCAGCCAAAATCAGATTCAAGAGATACTTCCTGAGAGAAACGAGTCCTTAACTTGCCTCAGTCTACTGGCTGAGCACCCAGAACTCTCATGGCACCGAGGTACAGAGCCACCGACCAACCGTGGGAAGTATCCTCCTCAGATATCGAGCTGGTCACTGTATGGGACAGCCTGTACTCCAATGCCCGTCGAGGCAAAGGTGTTGGTGGCTGCTCAGCAGGCAAAACCTGGGCCTCCAAGGAAGGCTGGAGTTATGCTGTGACTGACGCAAGTGCCCTTAATGTCAAAGCACTTTGCTGCAGCAGCAAGCCTGCCAGTTCTTTCTGGAGTTGGTTATCAAAGGCAGCAATAGGATTAAGTGTGGCCCTAGCTGGTGTTGAAATCTGTCGGTGCCGAATTGGAAGTCTGAGGCTGGCTGCAAGGCAGCTGTAATGTTGGAAACTCTTCAAGAGAGGGGGAGTGCTCCTCTCAATGCTGACGCTTCTCAGGTATTGAGGGGACTGATGCTTATTCTTCTTAGACTTGCCTCAGTGTTGGACATCGGAGTCCCATTGAACCGACGAGGACAATGTTGAATTCTCACAGCACACAGTGCTGGGTCTGATGCAGATCAGACTTGGGGCCCTAACAAAATGCCTGATGTTGAAGCACAGGGAGACCTCCTTGATCCTGATGCACTCCTAGTGTCGGAATGAGCTGCTGTAGCCATTAGGGCCGACACTTCTGATACCAATGTTGATGGACTGGACTTGGCACAAAACATACGCTTGCGCTGGATCTCACTGGCTCTCTGGGTCCTCTTTTGCATGCACAGGTTGAGGACACAGGAATGAGCATTGTGGTCTGGTCCTAAGCACCAGTTACAGGGATCAGTTCCAGAGATGACACAATTACAATGGGAACAGCATTTGAAGAAACTGGGAACCTGCAGGACGTGAAAGGGAAAACAATTGACACAAAACTAAATGACTCAATGGTGAGGGAGAAAAAAGGCAACTCGCCCCTGAAAAAGTTAGATGCAACCCGGCCAGAGCTCAGGCCTAAGGGGGGCTCTATTGCTGGAAAATAAAGAAAACTTAAACCCGAGCAAAAAAAGCCCTAGGAACACTAAAGGGACTTTAAAAACAAAAATAATGAAGGAAACAGAGAAAAAAAACAGCAGGGAAAGCACCAGAAAAAAGTCAAGTTACCTGTGCTAAGGAGAAACCACAAATGCGACCTCTGCTCTGTGTAAAAATGATGACTGTTGGTCCCATACTTAACATGTCAGGTGGGAAGGCACTCAAGCATGCACTGTGGGATGCTGCCAAAGGCCTCTTAAAAAGACAGTACACTGGGCAGTGTCCGTATTGGGCTCTGTCGGACGTCGTCACCCGGTTATGAGATGATATGACCTGCTTGTCCTTGGAGAAAAATAAAATCATATATTCTTTTTAAAATGGGCTAGAATAAAAAGAAATAAAATGAGGCAAGAATAATTCCTTGCTTGTGCAAAGCACTTCAGCATAGTTAATTGTTGGATAAGCTAAACTGAAAAGAAGTTTTAAAATAAGATTAAAATTAAAATGCTGATAAAGCTGGGAGAAGGGGGGACAGGGAAGATATATATATGACTGCAAAGTTCACACAAAACTGGCAATATGTTGGTATGTTTTATGGGTTTATTTCAATAAAATTGTTTAAACACACAAAATGCTGATAAATTGTTTTTACCTAGTTGGCATTGCTCTGCATTCTCTGGAAAGTGCAGTAGATCCCTAGCAAAAACAGGATTTCCCAAAGGTTTAAAGTAACTTCTCCCATTACGAATATGGGGTAAAGGCCTAAATGAAAGAAATAATAATTTTGTTAAAAAGTTCTACTATGGTTTCACCACTATCACACAAACAAGAATCAAGGAATATATATGGATGAATACTCAAAAGGTTTTATGAGTTTACCAGCAGCTGGCGAATACATAATACTTTTAGCCATCAAATATTCAGTGCACTCTATGGATACTATTGACCAAAAATTGATCTAATCATTCTGACACTATCTGCATAAGTGTCTGGATAGAGAGAGGGCACTATCCTTTAACGCTAATATTTAGCAGCTATATAGGTAACCTAGGCATTTACTTTAGAACTGATGAATAGAAGTCCTAAAATAAACACATGAAAGGCAATTTTATAAACTAGATGCTAAGATTTATATGCCCATTGCAGGAGTAAACATTTAGAATACCAGCATATAGACATGTGGGTGTGCACTTATACACATATATATGCTAGTATGCTAACTAAGCACTATTCTGTAAATACATGAATATGTTGCATAGTGTGTATATACAAGGAGGGGGGCATACACAAGGGCAGGACGTAGGTGTGGCTGCCAATTATATAAGTAACTTACAGAATACTTCATGCTAAGTGACCCTGACATATTTAGGCACTTACACTTAAGCCAGCTCCATGGTTGGTGTTAAATGCAGGTGATACCACTCCAAAAGAGATCAAAGTAGATCAAAAAAGAAGCAACTTGAACCTGAAACACGATCTGTCCCACTAAAAAGGTGATTTTTCAAATATTTATACAATATTTTAAAGTATTTTTTTTGGTGGAAAAGACCTCAAAAAACAGAATGGAAGGTTTAGTATATCACACTGCTCTTGTCAATGGTTCCTTTTATTAATATTGGTCTTAAAAACCTCCATTTTTATGCATCATCATATTTTCCAACTTATGCTTCCAATTTTATGACTTCAAAAAATATATCTTTATAACAGTAATGTACTCACAGGCTGCAATCCAGTCAGGTTTTCAGGATTTCCCCAACGAATAGGCATGAGATCCATTTGCATGCATTGTCTCCAATGTATGCAAATAGATCTCATGTCTTTTCATTGAGAAAATACTGAAGACCTGGAAAAGGCCGAGGATGGACACCTCTGTACTAGTATATAACTTTTGCACTTATCTCTTGGATGACCATCCCAACGAGGCCCATTTCAACCGTTGCTGGGGCTTCCTCAGGGGTGCTGTGTCAGAAATAGCTACTTCAAATATCTCAGCAATAACTCTGATCAATCGCATATGGCATGAAATTGGTGCAGTCTGCAGTACCATCTCATAACTGTGCCAGAATCCACAGAAAACTGGGACAACAAATATCAATGAGCATATTGTCTTCATTTAATCTGAAAATATTTAACAAACTTATACTCACTTACTTTCAAATGGAGCTGCAGTTCACGGCAGGCATGAAAATGACCAAAATGGCGCCGGTTTTTAAATAAATGCCAGTGCATTATATTGTGATATTTTACTACCACTTATTAGCAAAATTCAATATTGTTTGAAATAAAAATATTGTTCAAAAAACATTCCACTCAATTGAACTACAGCACAGTCTTAATTATCCGACCTTCGCTAATCTGACCATTCGGCATTTCCCGACAGATCCCCCTGGTGATTTTATTACGTTGCCGTTAAGAAGTGTGCGGCTTCTCTTCCTGTTTTCCTGCTTCACACGCAGCAAGGAATCCATTTTTGAGCCACATTTGAGCTGAGACTGTGCTTCTCTGCAAGGGAAACATGCTTTGCAGCCAATACTTATTCATGCGCCCCTCATCCGAGATAAGCGCGTGGCTTCGTTTTTGCAGCAAGGGAACTGTTTTGATTTGAGACCATGCTTTCATGTAGCCATTTTTGAGCCACGTTTGAGCTGAGACTGTGCTTCTCTGCAAGAGAACCATGCTTTGCAGCCAATACGCATTCATGCACCCCTCATCAGAGATAAGACGCGCATGGCTTCATTTTTGCAGCGAGGGAACTGTTTTGATTTGAGACCATGCTTTTATGTATTAATTTTTTTTGATGAGACCATGGTTCTATGCAAGGGAACCATAATTTCTGGACCAAGGTCCCTGCTTATGCAGCGAGGGAACCACTGAAAAACGTTTAAGCTGAGACCTTGCTCTTTAGCATGGCAGCAATTTTTAGACCTGGGATACCACTTTCGCAGCGAGGGAACCGTTGAAAAGTTTTGAGTTGAGACCTTGCTTTTACAGCATGGCAGCAATTTTTGGCCAGTTGAAAGAAGAAAAAGTTGTTTTGTCTATAGATCAGAACATAGGAGCAGACTCTGTGGCTGCTGTGGGTGCTTGAGCACCCCCAATATTGAATAAATTCCTTGTATGTGTCCAGGGATGGGTTATCTCCACTGGGGTTAGCACCCCCAATAATTTAAAAAAGGTGGCTCCTATGGATCAGAAACCTTTGCAGAAACGAAGTGCAAAAGAAAGTGAACATTAAAGATGTTTTGAGCTGAGACCTTGTTTTCCTGCTAGGAAACCATTTTTGATCTGAGACTGCTTTTGCAGACATTTTTGGAGCTGACATGCTGCACTATATGACTCGACAGCCTGCTTTCCTGCTAGGGATCCATTTTTGATCTGAGGCTGTGCTTTTGCAGAAATGGAACCATGGTAAGATCCTTGTGCACAATTTGTTTTATCCAGTACTATATGTATACCCACAGTATTCCTGTTTGTTCATTTATGTTTACAGCACTTTCTTTACTCTTACTCTCATTCTTAGATCTGAAGGGTTTCCAGTTTCCATTCTGCTGCCTTGATTTCTGCTTCATACTGGTTTTGTATAGAGAAGACAACACAGTGACCTTGAGAAATGGGGCTTTGCTTGGCTCTGTATTTCTGTATATCCAGTTGATAAAAATGGTTTCCCTTGCTTGGTTTTGTACATGTACAATATTTCTGTTCACATTGTCTACTACTACTACTACTTAACATTTCTAAAGCGCTACTAGGGTTACGCAGCGCTATACAATTTAACATAGGACAGTCCCTGCTCAACAAGCTTACAATCTAAAAGACAAGTGTACAGACAAAGTGGGTCAGTCTAGATTTCCAAAAGGTTAGGTGCCGAAGGCAGCGTTGAAGAGGTGAGCTTTGAGCAAAGATTTGAAGATGGGTAGGGAGGGGGCTTGGCGTAGGGGTTCAGGAAGTTTGTTCCAGGCATACGGTGAGGCGAGGCAGAAAGAGCGGAGCCTGGAGTTGGCGGTGGTGGAGAAGGGTATTGAGAGGAGGGATTTGTCCTGTGAGCGGAGGTTACGGGCGGGAACGTAGGGGGAGATGAGGGTAGAGAGGTAATGAGGTAGTGAGGAGCAGCAGACTGAATGCATTTGTAGGTAAGGAGGAGAAGCTTGAACTGTATACGGTATCTGATTGGAAGCCAGTGAAGTGACCTGAGGAGAGGGGTAATATGAGTATATCGGTTCTGGCGGAATATTGCTATGCTGTGTACACTGTTCTGTATTTGTGCTCAAATTGACGCTGTACAATGTTTTACATTTATTTTTGTTGCTGATTAGTGTTAATAAACAATATTTTTAAATTAAAGATACCCGATGCCTGTTCTTCATGCATAAAGTATGTTCTCTGTGCATTGTTTGAGGCGTCACCACTGTTTTCCATATTAATCGATTTTTTACTTATACGACAAAGGGTTGGTCCCATTTATATTGGATAATTGAGATTGTACTGTACTTAAACCATAACATTCCAAAGATTTTAATGTACCCAAAATACTTCCCTTTGTTGTAAACGTCTATCACTTGTATAAGCAGATATTATATTGATCACAAAACATTTAAGATTAACAAAAATGTGCAAATTCCATGTAACGAGCTACTAGCGGTACTTGAGATCTATTCCTTCTCAAATTGGATTTATGCTCTGACATGCTTGTCTGAATACATCTTGTGGTCATACCAACATATAGTTTCTGACATGGACATATCACATATTCAATTCTGCATGTTGTAAAATTCTTCAAAATGTATTTTTTGCTATCCAATGGATTAAAAAATTCTCTGCCTTCTACAGTGATATCACAAATGTTACACTTACCACATTTGAAGTGTCCACTAACATATGCTAACATAGCACTTATCACATTGATTCCAAAACCTAACAAACCTAAAGAAGAGGCAGACTCGTATTGCCCAATACGGCTTATAAATGTAGGTATTATGTTTTTGGCAAAATTATTAGCTAACCGTTTAGCGCCATACCTCCCTACACTTCTTGGGGAGGAACAGACAGGATTTGTGAGGGGGCAACAGTCTGTGTGTAATGTCAGAAAACTCATTACAGCTATGACATATTGTTCTCGTCACAACCTTCCCGCGCTAGATATAAGCTTTGAAATGGAGAAGGCTTTTGACACCATGTCTTGGGCCTACCTATTTAATATTCTCACTAAAATGGGATTCCAGGGTTGTTTTTTTGGATGCAATCATTACCCTATACACAGATCCTCGGCGGCACACCTTTTAGTTAACATAGAGCGGACAAATTCCCTTCTTATTCAAAGAGGGACCAGGCAGGGTTACCCTTTGTCCCCACTGTTATTTATACTAAGCACAGAGCCGCTGATCCGTCTGATTGCTGAGGATAACACAATTTTGGGAGTCCACATACAGGGAAGGGAGGTGAAAACAGTCTTCACAGATAGCTATTGGGGCTAAAATTAAATCTACAGAAATCCAAAGCAATGCCTCTCAGTCCCATAATTAAAGAGCAGTGGCAAGGGCCATTTCCTTTATCCTGGGAACTACAACAACTAAAATACCTAGGTATCTACTTGTCAGCAGACGTCTCTGACTGTATCACGCTAATTTAAATCTTCTGTTGGAAGAAACCTCTAGGAAATTACAATTATGGGCTACATATCCCCTTTCACTGTGGGGCCACATACACTTATTCAAAATGCTACTGGCCCGTGTTGGATTTATGTTTTTCAACTCTTCCCCCTATTTTTAGGGGTGAAGGAGGAAAGACAACTACACCGTACACTCCATTGTTATCTGTGTGTGCTTGTGGGGGTGTGAGGGGGGAATGCCCTAGAACAAAGCAGTAGTGGCAGCCTGAGGCTGCTTCCCCCCCTCTGGTGTCTGCCTACAACATAGACACAGCTCCCAGGGTTGCGGAGTCTCTGTGTCCTGGGCAACGCGTCCGATCACCAGTGAGTAAAATGCCTATTATATTTCAAGATATTGAGACTCTACAACTGATGAGGCTTGAAAGGCCTGACAGCAAAAACCAAAGTAAAAACTGAATAATTGTTAGTGAACTGAAGACACCTTCAGCAGGACGGGCGTGCCTGAGAAGGAGCCTTTTGCACTGCATTTGATCACCCGAAGAAGGCAGGCTTGTGAGGAGAGCAGATTGGGGCAACATGGTCTTAATAGTAACCACAGGAAATATATACCATAATGAATACCCTCAAACTACTCCTAATAATCTACTCCTTAACACTGATCCACTTAACAATAACCACCCCACTTGCAGAAAACAACATCATACCCATGCTAAGCAATCATCATATATTGATCAAATACACCACACCTCACCAAACTGATAACAACCTAAACAAAGGAAGAACCACAGCAGAAGGGAAAGAAGGGCCCAAACAAACTCACCTCCACAAAGAAACGACAACTAACAAAAGTCCACTTAACACCAAATACAGAAGACCCATTCCAAACAATCCAAGTGGGCTATGTCAACACCAGATCCGCTGTAAATAAAACAGCAATACTAACAGACTGGATCATGTCAGAAAACTTTGACCTACTCTTCCTCACTGAAACTTGGATCCATGACCAAAAGGACCCTATAATCCTAGACCTGTGCCCTCCAGGATGCAAAATTACACACTGGACAAGAAAAGAGAGGCGGAGGCATAGCACTAATCTATCGGTCCCACTTTACCACCAAAACCACTGCCGAGTCCATAACACCTCAACTTGAAATTGCCTCAATCAGAATCCACAACAAAACCCTACACGAATTTGAATTGTGTCTTGTTTTACAGACCTCCAGGTAACTGGAACAAAGGCCAGACCAACTTCATTGACTTCATTTCAAACACAAGTGTAACCAACTCCAATACACTAGTACTAGGAGACATCAACCTTCACTTAGAAGACCCGAACTCTATCAACGCACAAGAATGTAAGGAATTTCTCTGTTTATGCGATCTCAAATAACCACAAATGCAAGCAACCCACGTCAAAGGGCACACACTTGATCTCATCTCACACAAACTCTCAACAGACCAGAACTTAACAAAAACAAATACGAAATGGACAGAGACACCCTGGACCGACCACTACAAATGAAACTTATCCCTACATTGGCGGAAGAAGGGTATACAACGAATACTAGAACACACATTCTACAGCACAAGAGGTCAAGTAGACACGAAAACATTCTGGCAACTAATATACAATAACAAATGGGCAACACAAACAGACTCCGAGGCATATTTTCAAAGCACTTTGGGAGGCTAAGTTCCATAGGTTTCTATGGAACTTTGGGAGGCTAAGTGCTTTGAAAATGAGCTTGTCCATATACTACCTCATAGAATGGGACAAAAGCTGCAAAAGCATACTAGATGAAATTGCGCCCTTATAAACAAGAACCCCACGCAAGCATAACTTGACACCATGGTTCAACAATGAACTGAAAAAGTTAAAAACACAAACCAGGAAACTCGAACGAGCATGGAATAAAACAAAAGATGAACATACACTCAACACATGGAAACAAATACAAAGAAAATACAAATACGCAATAAGACAGGCCAAAAGATCATACTACAAAACCAAAATAGGGACAGATTACAAAGACATGAAGAAATTATGCCAACTCGTGAACAAACTCCTAGACACCAACTTGGTCACTACCATGAATACAGACATCCCATCTGCAGATAAACTTGCAAAGTACTTCAATGAAAAAAATGTAAACCTACGCAATACGCTACCTCAGAACAACACCGACATTGAAAACTTCCTTAATGAATTGGACCCAACCACTGGAGAATACCCGGCAGATTGGACCTGGTTAAACTTCGCCCTCCTTACCGTCGAAACGGTTACCCAGGCGATTAGTAGGTTTTCCAACACTCACTGTAAACTAGGTATCTGTCCCAGCTACCTAATGAAGTCCGCCCCTGACCACTTCATAGCAGACCTCACATCCCACCTAAATTACATGCTTCAGCAAGGCCTCTTCTCTAAGGAAAATGGCAATATCCTACTCACCCCAATACCAAAAGATACCAAGAAAAAAACAAACAAAATTACTAACTACCGTCCAGTAGCATCTATCCCATTGGTGGTCAAACTGATGGAAAGCATGGTAACCAAACAACTTACAGATTACATAAACAAATTCTCAATATTACATGAATCACAGTCAGGCTTTCACCTCCTCCACAGCACGGAAACAGTATTACTCACTCTTCTAGCAGGAAATAGCAACAGGCAAAAACATCCTTCTCCTCCAATTCGACATGTCTAGTGCACTCGACATGGTAAACCTTAATATATTAATAAGATTACTAGATAAGTTCGGGATTGGTGGAAACATACTTAACTGGCTCAAGGGCTTCCTAACAACAAGACAGTAAAATCAAATTAAAACATATCATCACCTGGAAAGCAGACTGGGAGTACCACAAGGATTGCCGCTATCACTGATCCTATTCAACTTAATGATGATCCCACTTGCCAAGTCCTTATCCAACCACGGCCTTAACCCTTTCATATATGCTGACGATGTCACAATATACATTCCTTACAAAACCAAACTGACAGAAATCACCAACAAAATCAAGCTCAGCCTGAACATCATGGATTCATGGGCAAATGCATTTCAACTAAAACTCAATAAAGAAAAAACTCATGGTCTCATCCTAACACAGCGCAGATATCCCCACAAGTATCAACACCCCAGATCGCACCCTTCCTATCTCAGACAGCTTGAAAATCCTCGGCGTTACAATGGACTGTAACTTAACACTAGAGAGCCAAGTGGCATCCACAACAAAGAAAATGTTCCACTCCATGTGGAAACTCAAACGCGTGAAGCAATTGTTCCCGAGGGAAACATTTTGCAACCTGATACAATCAATGGTACTAAGCCACTTAGATTACTGCAATGGAATTTATGTGGGATGTAAAGAACAAACCTTATATTTGGTAAAACACGATTTGAAAGCGCAAAACCCCTCCGCGAAAAACTACACTGGCTCCCAATCAAAGAACGCATCACCTTCAAAATCTGCACTCTGGTTCACAAAATCATCTATGGAGAAGCCCCGAGTTACATGACAGACTTGATCGACTTACCAATTAGAAATACATCCGAATCAACACGATCTTATCTAAATCTGCACTACCCAAGCTGCAAAGATCTTAAATACAAAACACCTTACGCATCTAGTTTTTCCTACATAAGCACACAACTGTGGAATGCATTACCAAAAGCCTTAAAAACGACGTACGACCACCTAAATTTCTGGAAATCACTAAAAACCAACCTGTTTAAAAAGGCATACCCTACTGATCCAACTTAAATGCCTGATCTCTGCAACATAACCAAACTAATGCATGTAATGGACATAACACAACTCTTCCGTTCTCCGATTCCCTAATATGGCTGTGCCACATGAACTTGATCTTACCACATCACCCTGTATTTGTTCACACCGGAGCCTGTAAAAGCCTCTCCGGTACTATGTAAGCCACATTGAGCCTACAAATAGGTGGGAAAATGTGGGATACAAATGTAACAAATAAAATAAATAAAAAATTATCTATTGAAATGCTATAGAAACCCAAATCACACAGAGGCGTGGGACTGCTTAATATAAGGTATCTGCCCATTGCCAGTGGAATGCGCCATGTCTTAGTCTGGCTCAAGGATACTAGTTATTTCTCAGTTCCTTCATTGGAGGCAGGGCTACTGATGGGGTCCATTTCAGTCACCTACTGCATGGTACTCACCCCCTTCCACTGGGAGTATATAAACAAAGTCCCATATATAGAGTGGGTAGGAAAACCTGGCGATGGCTATGTCATCATTTCCATTTCTCGGCCTTGGTGACTCCATACACGTCGCTCTGTGACAACCCAGCCTTTCCCACAGGGCAGGGGCCCAATGTATTTATCATCTGGGCATCGAGGGGTGCCAGCTATCTTTCTTATGTACTCACAGAAGAGGGCAAACTCAAGTCCTTTCTTGAACTGAGCCAGGAATATGACTTGCCTAATTCTCACTTTTATGCTTACTAACAATTACATCACTATTGGGGTCTTTTACTAAGGCGCGCTCACGTTTTCAGTGTACATTAAATTTGGCGCGCACGAAACGTTAGAGATGCCAATGCATTCCTATGGGCATCTCTAACATTTAGTGCACGCCCAATTTTAGCACGCGCTAAAAATGTGAGCACACCTTAGTAAAAGTCCCCCTATATCTCCCAGATTGAATGGGCTGACTTAACTGAGGATGTACAGGACACCCTGGCAGAGGCCCTCACACTGGGAGCACAGCAAAAAGTGCCCTGTCTTTCCATCATTGTTTTCTGCAAGATACCATGGCAGATATTGATTAAACATCCTTAGCTAGTCGCTGGTCAGTGGACCTGGGAGTGAAGTGCCTTCCCAGTTGTTAAGCTTTTTCATAGTGAATTTATATAAGCACGTGGATAATTTACAACACAGAGAAAGGGAAAGGGAAATGGGACTTGATATACCGCCTTTCTGAGGTTTTTGCAACTACATTCAAAGTGGTTTACATATATTCAGGTACTTATTTTGTACCACAGCAAATGGAGGGTTAAATGACTTGCCCAGAGTCACAAGGAGCTGCAGTGGGAATCGAACTCAGTTCCCCAGGATCAAAGTCCACTGCACTAACTACTAGGCTACTCCTCCATACAAATTTGTGTTAAGACTCCATGTACCCCCAATAGGAGCAAGGAGAGTGAGACACATTTAATGGGGCTTGTTTAAAATGTGGAACAGACAATGCCTTTTTAGGCTATATGTTTTGGAAATACACTCTGGTACAGAGGTTTTAGATGTCTCTCTTACAAGAACTTCAACAATGGTGGGCGTGCACTATCATTATGCAACCATTAATTCTTTTTGGTCACTAAGTTCTGGGTGACCCAGTTACAAAAGGTTTCAAAGGCTTTTTGCGCAAATCGCTACTATTTGGCCTTCAAATAATACTATTAACTTGGCTGCATTCAACTCCTCCTGCACCACAACACTGGAGGGCCTACATGTTGGAACAAGTACAAATGGAATGTCAAGGACTTAAAGATATACACAGCGCTGTTGGTCAGAGATTTATAAACACTTGGTAATCAATAGAAGTAAAACATGGAAAAGAAAATAAGGTGATACCTTTCTTCTCTGAGGACAAGCAGGCTGCTTGTTCTCACTGATGGGTTGACGTCCGACGGCAGCCCCAGGTCCGGAAATCTTCCTAGCAACAAAGCTTGCTAGAGCCCTCGTGCACACAATGCGCATGCGCGACCGTCTTCCCACCTGTCGCGCGAACGTGCCCCTCAGTCTCTTTTTCCACAGTCAAGGAGGCTGTGTTACGGTCGCTCTGCGCCTCATGAGAGAGCCCTTGCGATTTACCGTCTTTTTTTCTTGTTCGCTCGTTTTTTCGCGCGTCCGCTCGCTTGTTTTTCTAAAAAAAAAAGTTAGACGACTTTACCTTCCTTTTCTAGTTTGTCGGAAGTTTTTTTTGTTTTCGTTTCGTGTGTGGTCCTGTTGGCCGCCTGTACGGGTTTTTGCTTTTCCCCTTTTTTGGAACCATCGCGTCTTTTGATTTCGCCGCCGCGATTTTTCCGTCAATGTCATCAAAGATCGCCAGTGACTTCAAGAAGTGCACTCGGTGCAGCTGGGCAATCTCAGTCACTGATCCACACGCTTCGTGTATTCAGTGTTTTGGGGCGAGTCATCGCCCTGACGCTTGTACTTTGTGTCGTGGCCTTAAGAAGCGGACACAAGCGTCGAGATTAGCTCAGTGGGAGCGCCTGTTCCACGCTTCACCCGGTTCTTCGGCGTCGACAGCAGTACCGAGATCGGCGGCGGTGTCGATGTTAGCACCGGAGAGTGCATCAATGACCGGAGCGCAGGTAATGGCTGTCCAGAGACCATCTCACGCTGGCAGCAGTGGGCCATCGAGTGGGTCTCAACCTGACTCGAGGGTTCCTGCGGTGCAGGCCCATCGGGACCAACCATCTTTGGACCCGACCCCGAGAAGACGCTTGGATTCAACGTCTTCCTCGTCAGTACCAGGGGGTACTGAGACCGTGCTTCGAGCGAAGGCAAAGAAGCACAGTCATCGGTCGCCCTCCCGTCACGGTACCGAGAGCTCTGGGATGCCGAAGGATTCGGCACCTGTGAAGCGTCGACGCCGGGAGGACCGCTCACCCTCCATACAGGAGGTGTCAATGCGCACTTCTCTGGACAGCCTGGTACCGCCTCCGCCTCCTCAGCAGATTCGAGCTTCAACTCCTGCACCGACACCCCAGCTTTTCTTGTCAGCCTCTCTTGACGAGCGCCTCAAAGCCATTCTTCCAGGGATCCTGGAAAGGCTGCTGTGACCGTCTGCTCCGGTACAGGGGGTGCTTGCGCCTACGGTACCGTCGACAGATGCGGCGGCTGGCTCCCCATCTGTAGTGAGGCCCTCGGCGTCGGTACGGCTTGCGGTGTATCTGCGTCGGCTGCCACCCAAGTGGATTCCCCGTCAACGTCGGTGGAGGGAGCTTCATCGCCATCGGCACAGGAGTCCACGTCTCAACACCATCATCGAGGGCATCGCTCCTCGGCGTCGAGATGGGCCCGGCTTCAGACTGCGGTCAGACAGATCGTGTCTGATGCCGAGGGAGAGGCCTCGTGGGAGGCAGAGGAAGACCCAAGATATTTCTCGGATGAGGAGTTTTGAGGTCTTCCTTCTGATTCTACTCCTTCGCCAGAGAGAAAGCTTTCTCCCCCCGAGAGTTTGACTTTCTCGTCTTTTATCAGGGAAATGTCTACGGCCATTCCCTTCCCAGTGGTCACTGAGGATGAGCCCAGGGCTCAGATGTTCGAGGTCCTGGACTATCCTTCACCACCTAAGGAGTCATCCACTGTTCCCCTACATAATGTCCTTAAGCAGACATCGATGGCGAACTGGATGAAACCATTAACTAATCCCACCATCCCTAAAAAAGTTGAGTCCCAGTATCAAATTCACGGGGACACGGAGTTGATGAAGACCCAGTTGCCTCGTGACTCTGGGGTTGTGGATTGCGCTCTCAAGAGGGCCAAGAGTTCTAGGGATTACGCCTCGGCACCCCCGGGGTGGGAGTCTAGAACTCTGGACTCTTTGGGAGGAAGGCCTATCATTCTGCTATACTTGTGGCCAAGATCCAGTCCTACCAGCTCTAGACGAGCATCCATATGCGGAATAATGTGAAGCAACTGGTGGACTTGGTCGATCAGCTCCCTTCGGAGCAGGCCAAGCCTTTTCAGGAGGTGGTCAGGCAGCTGAAGGCGTGTCGTAAATTCCTGTCCAGGGGTGCTTATGACACTTTTGATGTTGCGTCTAGGGCCGCTGCTCAAGATATAGTGATGCGCAGACTCTCATGGCTGCGTGCCTCTGACCTAGGGAATCGAGTTCAGCAGGGGATTGCAGATGCTCCTTGCCAAGGGGATAATATTTTTGGCGAGAAGGTCGAGCAGGTGGTAGAACAGCTTCATCAGCGGGAAACCGCACTTGACAAACTCTCCCAACCAGACGCCTTCAGCATCTACCTCTTCAGGTAGACGTTTTTACAGGGGTTGGAGGAATGCTCCCTACGCTTACAATAAGCGCAGGTACAATCCTTCTTCCCGCCAGCCTGCTCAGGTTAAGCCCCAGCGCACTCGTTCACGTCAACAGCGTGCGCCTCAACAGGCCCCTGCAGCTCCCCAGCAAAAGCAAGGGACGGGCTTTTGACTGGCTCCAGGCGAGCATATCCGACACAAAAGTGTCTGTGGCGGACGATCTACCAGTCGGAGGGAGGTTAAAACTTTTTCACCAGCGGTGGCCTCTTGTAACCTCCGATCAGTGGGTTCTCCAAATAGTCCGGCTAGGATACTCCCTCAATTTGATGTTCAAACCTTCAAATTGTCCACCGGGAGCTCAGTCCTTCAGCTTCCAGCACAGGCAGGTACTTGCAGAGGAACTCTCCGCCCTTCTCAGCGCCAATGCGGTCGAGCCCGTTCCACCGGGGCAAGGGCTGGGATTCTATTCCAGGTACATCCTTGTGCAAAAGAAAACAGGAGGGATGCATCCCATCCTAGACCTAAGGGCCCTGAACAAATATCTGATTCGAGAAAAGTTCAGGATGCTTTCCCTGGGCACTCTTCTTCCCATGATTCAGGAAAACGATTGGCTATGCTCTCTGGACTTGAAGGATGCTTATACGCACATCCCGATACTGCCAGCTCACAGGCAGTATTCTTTGATTCCGTCTGGGGACACAGCACTTTCAGTATTGTGTACTGCCCTTTGGGTTCGCCTCTGCGCCCCGGGTGTTCACCAAATGCCTGGCGGTAGTGGCAGCGTCTCCAAGCAAACTGGGAGCGCATGTCTTCCCATATCTCGAAGATTGGCTGGTGAAGAGCACTTCCAAGGCAGGAGCTCAGCAGTCCATGCAGATGACTATTCAACTCCTGGAACTACTCGGGTTTGTTATAAATTACCCAAAGTCCCATCTTCTTCCAGTTCAACAACTAGAATTCATAGGAGCTCTGCTGGACTCCAAGACGGCTCAGGCCTACCTCCCCGAAGGGTCAGAGCGTCTCAGCAGATCACAGCTCGGCAGATGTTGAGATTGCTGGGCCATATGGCTTCTACAGTTCATGTAACTCCCATGGCCCGCCTTCACATGAGATCAGCTCAGTGGACCCTAGCTTCCCAGTGCTATCAAGCTGCGGGGAATTTAGAGGATGTTATCCAGCTGTCCACAGTGTTTCTCAATTCCCTTTATTGGTGGACAATTCGATCCAATTTGACCGTGGGACGTCCCCTTCAAATTCCTCAGCCACAAAAGGTGCTGACGACGGATGCGTCTCTTCTGGGGTGGGGAGCTCATGTCGATGGGCTCCACACTCAAGGAGTTTGGCCCCTCCAGGAAACCGGTCTTCAAATCAACCTCCTGGAGTTGAGAGTGGTCTGGAACGCGCTAAAGGCTTTCAGAGATTGGCTGTCCAATCAAATTGTTCAAATTCAGACAATCAGGTTGCCATGTACTACATCAACAAGCAGGGGGGCACCGGATCTCGCCCCCTGTGTCAGGAAGCCGTTCAGGTGTGGCTTTGGGCTCACCAGCATGGCATTTTTCTCCAAGCCACCTATCTGGCAGGCTTAAACAACAGTCTGGCCGACAGGTTGAGCAGGATAATGCAACCTCACGAGTGGTCGCTCAGCTCGGGCGTGGTACACATGATCTTCCGAGCGTGGGGCACCCCCTCACTGGATCTTTTTGCCACTCAGACCAATCACAAGGTCCCTCAGTTCTGTTCCAGACTTCAGGCCCACGGCAGGCTAGCGTCCGATGCCTTTCTCCTACATTGGGGCAAGGGCCTCCTGTGTGCATATCCTCCCATACCTTTGGTGGGGAAGACTTTGCTGAAACTCAAGCAGGATCATGGAACCATGATTCTGATTGCTCCCTTCTAGCCGCGTCAGATTTAGTTCCCACCCAACTTAAAACACAAGCTAATTAGAAGTAAGCTCCAACACAGACTCAAAAAGAAGAGAATGGCACACATCCTTGCAATATATCCAGCTGCAAACTATGCCAAAATATTTCACAGGACCCCACGGTCATTCACAAAGGAAAAATATTCAACATTAAGGATCTTACACATGCTCATCTTCCAATGTGGTATATATCATTCAGTGTAAAAAAAAAATGCAGTGAAGGGTGCTACATTTTAGAAACAAGTCAGATGCTAAAGAAGAAATTTAATTTACATAGACACCATATGAAAAATGCTAGTACCAACCAGGATGTCACTTCTGTGGGGCAACACTTTACAAAACCAGAGCACTGTACCAGTTATTTTATGGTAAAAATCTTAAAAGGGAACTTTAAAACAATACAGGAATGTAAGACCTTTGAAGTCAGAACGATTAAATATTTTGACACCCACCAGACAGGACTTAACAAAGATCTGGGTTTTCTAGCCCATTATAAACCATAAAATTGTACTACTTTGTCACTCTTCTATCTCCATGCATATCTCCCTGTCCCTCATCCACCCGACTCTCCCTGTCTCTCACCTATCCACCCTCATCCTGTTAGACTGTCACTGAAATGCTTTGATGTTCACTTATATATACTATATATATTACTGGGGATAAATATTTAAACTAGAAGAACAGATCCCAAAACTATATCACAAAAAACGTTGTTCCTTTAAAATATTTAATTTCTTTTATTACAATACATATATCACATAAAACCACTTATACTGTGTAAGTTCCGGAACTTGCCCAGTCACACCCTTCACTTCACCACCCATTCACATAAACCTTGTGTGGGCACATTTCTATATATCCATAATCTGTGTACATGTTCCCCAATTGTTGTTTCCTCAATTTCAAATCTTCCACTTGTGTCTTAGATATCGTCCTTAAAGGTTCAAATTATAGTCCTTATAAATCATAAAAATCTTCTAAATCACATCAAGCAGGATCACAGTGTTCACAACAAAGTCTCTCCAGCACTCTTCTTGGAGTAGTGTTAGTTCAGCAGAGTGAATCAGTGCAGTGTGTCAAGGGCTTCCTGGAATTTACATACTGTTTCCAGACTTTAAGCACCTCATCCTCAGTGATTTCTACATCCACAAAAATTAATCTTTGTGTTTCAACAAGTCATAGTAAAATGCAAATTTTCGTTACAAGAATTAACCAATTGAGTACATAAGACCAGTTCTTGTTCAGTCCCCTTCCACAATAAAATGTTATCAATATACTACTTTTGCCCCATCTACAGCTATGTATCTCAATCTGAAATTCAGTGGTTGAAGAACTCACCTTTTGGCATAGGTATATTGACATTTTTTTTTTAATTGTGGAGGGGACTGAAAAAGGACTGGTCTTATTTACTCAATTGATTAACTCTTGTAATGTTAATTTACAATTTACTATGACTTGCTGGAACACAAAGATGAATTTTTTGGATGTAGAAATCACACAGGATGAGAATAGTTTCATCACTAATGACAGGATAACTAGTTGTCATCCAAAGAAGTTAAAGCACAGCTTGCCATTTTCATAAATGTTAAGAATCAGAAAAAAAACCGATCTGAGTACAAGTTTTTTAAGGAACCAAAAATAATTTTTTAAGAATTCTACAACATGCGGAACTGAATATGTGATATATTTTATTTATTAGGATTTATTTACCGCCTTTTTGAAGAAATTCACTCAAGGCGGTGTACAGAAAGAATAGATCAAATAGGAGCACTAGATAATTACAGCGGTAAAAATATTCAAAAACAATACAAAGTATGGCATGGTATACTACTTACAATGTCAACACAATACGTAATAGAACATTATAATTGATAGTGAAGGGTAAAGCAAACATGTAACATATACATAGGTAAGAAAGAAGGATGAGTTAGAAAGTAAGGTGATTGATTTAAAGAAAGTGGCACATGCGGTCAGAGAAATGGTTAAATATTATCTCAGCTAGGGTAGGAGTGGAGTGGATAAACATGTTCTGCTGCACTATATGCAGCCTGAGTCACTCCTTCTGTGTGTGAATGAGACTAACGAGTTAGCTACTTCTTCCATTAAAGGCCTGGTTGAAAAGCCAAGCTTTCACCTGCTTCCTGAAGTAGAGATAGTCTTGAGTTAAGCGCAGCCTTTGAGGGAGCTGAAGGACAGTCCCTAGAACTCCCAACCCTTTTAAACGTGGATTCTACCATCAGGGAATGATGAGGCAACTGGGGCTTACCAAGCCTAGGGGAAGACTGAATCCGTTACATGGTGTGAATCTTCTTGGGGGGGGGGGGGGGGGGGAGACAGACTGACACAGTGGACTCCCAGTTCTTCACTTGAACGTCCCATAAGTTATCATGAAGTGAGACTGTCACAGTCTCTCTAGGAAGAGAGTCACAGTCTAGAACCTCAAACATCTTAGCCCTGGGCTCGTTCTCCACGTCCAAAGGAATTGGGATGGCAGCCACCATCTCCTTTACAAAAGAGGGGAAGGAAAGACCTGTGGAGGGGAGAGATCAGATGGGATGCCATAGGACTTCTCCTCTGAGAAGTACCGTGGATCCTCTTCTAAGTCACATGAGGGCTTCTCACTGGTGTCAGTCAAGATCTCTTCGTGGAAGGGCTGGGACTGAGCCCGCCTCAATGAAGAGGTTTCATGACCCCTAGAGGGGTGTCAAGGTGTCAGCTCCATCCTCGACTCCAGCAAAGCTTCCTCCTCCGTCGAGGGTGTGCTGATATAGGTGGAAGTTGACACCAAGACTGTAAGCGGCATTGGTGTTAGAGACCTCACCAAAGGCTGACAGCTATGCGGGACTGGAACAAGAGGTATGGCTGGCGCAAGCACCCTAGACACCGATGCACTCTGAATGAACCCCACCAAGAGCTTAGGGAGCAAGGCCTGGAGGCTTTCATTAAGGGACCACATTGGAAAAGGCTCGGGTGGCAGTGTAGAAGCAGGCTGCTGAATGTGCGGGCTCAAAGCGGGTGCCTGGTCTGGCTGTGTGGCACCTCATGAATGGAGAGAGAGAGGTCTGCCCGGTGCAGGCACTTCTCAGGAACCAGGGAAACCCTTGGTGTCCTGGAGCTCCCATCACCATGCATCGAGGGGGCTCGATGTGGATGCACTCTTTCAACGTCTGGCATCTATGCTCCCCAGTGCCGAAGAGGATGATAATGAGTCCTCTTGTCACCCTGGGGTCAGGCCTGACACTGATTGGTCCCGGGGGCCTGCATAGTGGCCGACGTCGAAGCAGGTGGAGACTCACTTGATGTACGGTCACTCCCAGTGTGCAAGGGTCACACAGCCATGTGGACTGACACACCCGATGCAACACCCAATGCCGATGTCAACACCAACATTGAGGCTTTGGACCTGGCTCCAAAAATCTTTTTTTCATTAAGCCTCTCTCGCCAACTATGTTCTCTTTTTCATATGAAGACAGAGAATACAGTTTGCAGGGGGATGATCAAGTCCCAAACACTGTAGACATTAAGAATAGGTGTCCTTGCCAGGGATGGTCTTGTTGCACCGAATGCAAGGCTAGAAGATACACGGAACCTTCGATGACATGAAAGGAAAAACAGCCATGGCCAAATCAAACGACTCAATGATGCTAAAAAAAAAAAAAGGAAGAGCACCAAAAAAAAAAAAAAAAAAAAACAAAGAGAAAAAACCCGACCAGAGGTCAAGTCTCAATGCGGCCTTAGCGAGCATGGTAAAACAAAGAAAACTTAGAAAAAAAGGGAAAAATAATCTAAAAACAAAAATACGGGAAAGGAATAAAATAAGAACCACCCCAAAAGAGGTATTAAAAAAAAGGAAAAAGACCAAATCTGAACCAGCTGTGAGGAGTGGATAATGAATGTGTCTTCTCCTCACTGTGGAAAAAAAGATGGAAAAAAAAGAGAACTGCTGGTCCCCCGCTCTCGCGGAGGGCAGGAAGACACACACATCTCGTGTTCAAAGAATTATTTTAAAGCTTGTTACAAGCTCTGGACCGGCAAAGCAGACTTGCATTACCTATCTTTGAAAATTATGCCTGCTTGTCCTCGGAGAATACCGGTTACAGGTAAAGAATTCTATCACTGAAGATCAGAAATTCACTAAACATTTCTAGCACTCAGAAACATGGCCCAACATGATCATATTTCAGCTGACCTTTATGTCTTAGATAGAACTGTGAGTCTTTTGGGAAAGAAAAAATCATAACCCTTGAAAAGTAGGTAGTCAATTGGCCGTCTTGAGTTAATCAGCTGTTTTTGTTAGTAACTGTCTTTCTGGTGTTTTGTGTATTGTTCTAGATTCTGCAGTCAATCCTTGCACCCCTCTCACTGCCTTGCTACTGATTTGCGTTCATGGCTAGAATAGTTCCACTTTGCTCCTGCCTCCAAACTTCAGGGGTGACTTTTGAGTGACATCACCACCTGGTTCTTTAAATTGTACTGCAGTTTGCAAAATGCAAAGAAGCACGCACAAGGAGCAAGACACCATCTTTTGTGCACATACTGTGTATGTACTCTTACTGACATTATGTTGTTGATCCTATTGTTCTCCTTTTCATCTATACCCTGGCTTACCCAATTCTCCCATGTGTCATCGATACCCAATCTCCAAACCCAGTCACGACCTACAACACATCCTCAGGTAAGAACTCTGCTCACTACTCCCTCTGCTGCACCCTCTATCTGCAGTACTGGATGAAAATAAATACTAGGCGGATCAAAATAAAAACATGCATAAAAAGTATCTTTTCCAAATCTTCCTTAGTGAAGACCGAAACAAAGAATTCATTTAATATCTCCGCTATGGCTTTGTATTCCCTGATCGCCCCTTTTACCCCTCAGTCATCCAACCGATTCTTTTGCCGGCTTCCTGCTTTAAATATACCTAAAAAAATGTTTTACTATGTGTTTTTGCTCCAACGCAATCTTTTTTTCAAAGTCCCTCTTAGCCTTCCTTATCATTGCTTTGCATTTGACTTGACATTCTTTATGCTGTTTCTTATTATTTTCAGTCAGCTCCTTCATTTTCTTTTAGCTCTAATAGCTTCCTTCACCTCACTTTTTAGCCATGCTGGCTGTCGTTTGGTCTTCCGTCCTCCTTGTTTAATACGTGGAATATATTTGGCCTGGGCTTCCAGGATGGTGATTTTGAACAGCATCCACGCCCGATGTAAATTTTTGACCCTCGCAGCCGCTCCTCTAAGTTTGTTTTTCACCGTTCTTCTCATTTTATCAAAGTCTCCTATTTTAAAGTTAAACGCTAACATATTTGATTTCCTATATACACTTACTTCAAAGCTCATATCAAATCTGATCATATTATGATCACTGTTATCAAGCGGCCCCAGCACCATTACCTCCCACACCAGATCATGCGCTCCACTAAGGACTAGGTCCAGAATTTTTCCTTCTCTCGTCTGCTCCTGTACCAGCTGCTCTATAAAGCAGTCCTTGATTGTATGTGATGATCTTAAGGTGGACAACCAGGTAGAAATGTGACAGTGAAAGCTAAAACAATGCTTAGGTGTATAGGCAGAGGAATGGCCAGTAGGAAAAAGGAGATGATAATGTCTCTATCAGTCTCTGGTGAGACCTCATTTAGAGTACTATGTACAATTCTAGATACTGCACTTTGAAAAGATATATACAGGATGGAGTTGATACAGAAGAAGCTACTAAAATGGCCAGAGTGGTCTTCTTCATAAAGCATATGGGGACAGACTTAAAGATCTCAATCTGTACACTTTGGAAGAAAGGCGGGAGAGAGAAGATATGATAGATACGTTTATATATTCTCTGTGGCATAAATGCACAGGAGATGAGTCTGTTATTACTGAAAGTAAGCTGTGGAATGAGGGGGCATAGGATGAAGGTGAAAGGGGACAAGAGTAACCTGTGGAAATACAACTTCACAGAAAGGATGGTGAAAATTCATGGAACCACATTTCTGTGGGAGGTGGTGGAGATGAAGACTGTATCTGAATTCAAGCAAGCTTGGGATATACACATAGGATCTCTAAGGGAGAGTAGATGACATGGATGGGCAGATTTGGTAGGCCATATATAGTCTTTATCTGCCTCCATTTTTCTCTGTTGTGCTCATCTCTCCTGCATTTTCCCTGTTTTGACAAGAAAACCTATGGAAGGAAGGGATGGAGCTGATGGGATTATAAGTGCACTGGCTCACAGTCCAATGTACAGTTTGCTTTTTTGTGTGCTATATTTGCCTTATTTAGTTTTGTTTTGTCTTAGGTAGAGCTATGTAGTTTTAGTATTCTATGTATTTTGGTATGTATGGGTATTCTGTTGAGTCTGAACCTGTCCTTTATATGACTGGTGTTCCTTTCTATCTTGTTTTTAGCATTTGATCTTTTTTTGGAAAGGCGGTATAGAAAGTCTTTTTACTAAACAGAAATACCTTTGCTGCTTGAGGAGAGAGGGTATAAAGGAAAGTGCAGTAGAAGTGGGATATAGGGTAAATCCTGGGCTGTGAGTCAAGAGTTTTAAAAGTTACTGTAGAGTGCTGTAAAGACGCATTTATCTATGAAGAAAATTGTTTCAGGAATATTACTGTCAAAAAAATGTCCACGCTAACTGGGCCCTCTTTACTCTGTTAAGAAAATTGTAGCTTTTTAATGAGATTACTTGGAATTTTTCCTAGTTTTCCTATATTTTGAAAGCAAATTAAGAAGTGCTGGTGTTTTCACTGTAAATAAGACATTTAATTGAAGGCTTGAACCAACAGCTTTTTTTAGCATTCCCTGCAACTGAGAGAATGATCTTGAACTGACTATTCCTTAGTCCCAGAGGTTTCATCCTTAAAATGTAAAACCATTTGGATACTAGACACCTCAGTAAAACAGCAACAACTTCAGTTTGATTACAGTAGAAAACAATACTTCCTAAATTATATTCCATATAAAAGTCTAAGAAAACTGAAGCATAAAACTACCAAAGCAAGGCACCATGGCAGGTAGTCACTTAACAACATGCACCTTTTGTGAGGGACAGTAAAGGCACACCTGCCATTATAAAATACATTTACATGTATACATTCCCTAAAACTAGAACATATTTACACCTCCTCCAGAGCATATGTAATGTTATATACATGTACTTTAAAAATGGAATGTACATGTGCACAAATGCAACTCCACCTTCTCTGCTTTAATGATGCATAGCTGCATGCATAATTTTGATCTTTTATGTATGTACAGCCTGGGCAATTTTATAACAGCCCAGGCTGATTTAGACAAATCTTTTATAAAATTACTCCGACAGTGCAAAAGGTTCATAAATCAGAAATGTAATTAAAATATCTGTATGACACTTTTTGGCAATAACAATTTGAGAAAGTGTTAAACGGTCAAAACTATAGATTTTTCCTCTATTACCTGGTCCAATCTGGAAGTGTTTTCTTATAAATTGAATCCAAGGGCAACACTTGTTGTTGACCTTGTGTTTCATCAAAGATGTGGCGAGCAGCTTCTGTAGTGGTGGTTACCACACAGTCCATGTCACTTGCCATGTGCCATGAGATAACCCGTGCTGCTTCTTCATTTTCAATCTCTGCTAAATGAGCAATCTGTGATCAAAACAAAAGGACGGAAGGGGAAAGTGGATCACATTTGATATACCACTGTTCCGTGGTTACAATCAAAGCAGATTACATATTACATACAGATACTTATTTTTTACCTGAGACAACAGAGGGTTAAAATGACTTGCCAAAAGTCACAAGAAACTGCAGCAGGAATTGAACCTGGCTCCCCTGGTTCTCAGGGCACTATGCTAACAATTAGGCTACTCCTCCAGAAACAGCTGTAGCCTACAAAAATATCCACTTATTTAGTACCATCTAAAGAAGCTATTTTTCTACTTCATCTGATGCCATTATGAATGTATATACTTCTGATTTCTTACAAATTTTTGAAAGACCTCAACAGCTACAGTAAATAATAATCAAGATAGATATGCTGATGACCACAAAGAACTGTGAACGTTGTTGTACGAATGCACACAAACCCTCAGATTCTGTATAGGTTGCCCAAATTTGGGCGTTGATCCCAGATGTGCATGCAAACTAATTAGTCAATTAGGCAATAACCATCAATTATTGGAGTTCACAAGCACTTAGGGGGAATTCAATACATAGCACTCAAAAATAGACAATGGAAAAGATCGGCGTTAAGCGCTATTCTATAAAGGGTGTGTGTTCTTTATAGAAAAGCACTTAGCCCTGGATTCTATACAGTGCACTTAGATTTAGGCACTGAAATTGGCGCAGATTTTTTTAAAAATTATGTTTATTATCACAATACAGAATGTAACCACAGATAGCATAATATGAACAGTAAACAATATCATAAGATCTTTAGTACATAGTTCATGACCAAAGAGCAATGTGAAAAGAACATTCTGCATTGAGTTTTTAGTATACCCCGTCCCTTCAATCAGCTCAGCACACAGCCTCTCACTCCTCCCCAGACCACAACATGCATACCTCATACATATCCACTCAACCATTCAACTAATCCTTAATACCCCACCCTAACCCTTCCCTTCTTTAAGTGATCAAATTTAAACAACGTGTCCATAAATAGACATAGAAGTGATTGGTCTCCCAGAGCAAAGTGGCGTAATCTCAAACTAGCTTCCATTGCATGACATTGTTAAGCACCTCAAATGCCCCATTCCACAATGAGAGAGCCGGGCACTCTAAAAAAGAGTGGAGGGATGTCCCCCCCATACACACACACACTGTGGCATCTACTGCACTGCTCATCATTCCAAAGTCCCATTGTTGCCCCTTTTGCCTTAGAGATGTAGGCTCTGTGTAATATTTTATATTGTGTCTCCTGTAAATCTGCTGCCTTAACCATTTCATATAAAGTGGAGAAGAGTGCTCCAAACGTGTGACTTGTGTAGGTAGCGCCTAGCTCCTCATTCCAATGAATTACCAACCTCTCCATATCGCCCAGGGGCATATTTATTTTTAAGATTTTATACAACGTAGAAAGGCTATTCAACTTAGTGGGAATACGAAGAAGGGTTTTATCTAGGGTGCCCCAAGTCCTCATATCTCCATATCCAGCCCTCAAAGAGGACCATTAATGCTGAACCTGGAGGTACTGTAGCAAATTATTGTTTGGGAGATCCCATTGTTCCTTCACTTATCAAAAGTGACAAAAGAGTCTTTCCCATTTGCAAGTAATTGGCCTATGCTCCTGCATCCCCTCTCTCTCGATCTGGTAAATACAGAATAACCCATCCCACCGGGAAAGCTGCGTTACCCATCATACCCAAAAAGGGGGAGGCATCCGGTGAGCCCTGCTGATGACCTCTCCACCAAATCCATGCCCTCCTCATGAGCTTTAAAAATCCTAGTTTGCAGGCAATGTTAGGGTTATTGCTAGAGCTCATCTGTAATAAATTTATGAGAGACCATGGGTAACACCATTTATGCAACCCATCGCGTGGTAGAAAACAATGTCCCTCAATCCCTTCAAAAATAAAATGCATAAGCGCCGCTACATTGTACAGACGGAGATCAGGGAGGCCTAGACCCCCCATATCTTTATTTAAGAAGAGCCTTTGATACCTTATCCATGCCCCCTTTCTGCACCAGTTAAAGGAAAGGATTATAGAGAGAAACAGGCATTCCTCCCTCCTCAGCACTCAGATAGGAGCCGCTTGTAATGGATATAAGATCTTGGGCATTAAAATCATTTTTACTAGAGCTACTCTGCCCATTAAGAAAAGTGGCAGGTCCTTCCATCGGTCACACAGCTGCCTCATCCTTTCCAAAGGGTCTAGCACATTTCGTTTATAGAATGAAGCTTGATTTGTGCTCAGAAAAATGCCCAAATAGCGCATTGCACCTCTAACGGGGGGGGGGGGGGGGGGGGGGGGGGGGGGGATAGGCAATGTGGCAAACCCTGGGTCTCCCGTGTTGCCCGATAGGGGAAGTATTCACGATTTAGAGCACTTAATCCTCAGCCCTGATAAATCTCCAAAAGCCTGTACAATGGAGAGTGCCCTTGGTAGACATCTGGGGGCATTTGCAACGTATAATATGTCATCTGCAAAAAGGTTTAAACGCAGTTCCCTGTTCCCTACCATTATCCCTTTGATGTTTCCACTGCTGCGTATCGATATAGCCAGTGGCTCCATTGCCAACAGAAAAATGAGCGGGGAGAGCGAGCAACCTTGCCATGTGCCCCTTTGTAACGAAAAACTGTTAGTCTGCCATTCACCAACAATCTTGCCAAAGGAAGGGTATAGAGGGCAGTGATCCAGGATACATAAGATCACCTCAAGCCGAAACGTTCCAATACCCAAAATAAGTATTGCCATGAAATGCAATCAAAGGCCTTCTCCATATCCAATCCCACAATGGCCCCCAAACCTCCCTTCTCCCTATGCTCCTGAATGGCCAACATGGCCCATACAATATTCACGGAAGCATAGCGGCCTGGTACAAAACCCACTTGGCCTTCATGCACAAGGGTGGGGATTACCTCATTAAAGCGTCTAGCTAATATGGCTGCCAATAACTTAACATCCTGGTTCAAAAGCGAGACAGGGTGATAAGAACCCACCTGAGCCAGGTCCTTACCTAGTTTCGGTAGAAGTACTATATGAGCCATATTATGGTGCAGGTTCATGCCCTCCTCGGCTAGCCCATTATACCATGCACATAAAGGTGGTACGGCCAAATCGGCCAGAATACGATAATATTCTGGACCAAAGCCATCCGACCCCGGTGCCTTAGTCAGCTTCAAAAGTTTAATATTTATTAATTTTTATTTATTTATTGCATTTGTATCCCACATTTTCCCACCTCTTTGCAAGCTCAATGTAGCTTACAATATATCATGGATATTGGAAATGAGAAGAGAGTAGACATTTGGTGTTACAGAAAGATTTTGGGTTGCATGGTTATGGAATACATGATAGTAAAAGAACAGAAGGCATTAATTTACATTCAGGGTATATGTGGGAGTTTCACATGACTTGGTCTTTGTGATAAATCTTATCAAAAAGATGGATCTTTAGTAGTTTCCGGAAGTTGGTCAGTTCATAGACCGCTTTCAGGTTACGTGGCAATGCGTTCAACTGTGCGCTCATATAAGAAAAGGTTGATGTGTGCATTAATTTGTACTTTAGACCTTTACAGTTGGGGAAATGAAGATTAAGGAATGTGCGAGAAGTTTTTTTGGGATTCCTGGATGGTAGGTCTATCAGGTCTGACATATAGGCTGGGGCATCGCCATGGATGATATCATGTACTAGGGTACATACTTTGAATGTGATGCGTTCCTTGAGTGGGAGCCAGTGTAGTTTCTCTCATAGGGGTTTTGCGCTCTCGTATTTTGATTTCCCAAATATGAGTCTGGCTGCCGTGTTCTGGATTGTTTGGCGTTTTTTTGAGTATCTGCTGTTTGCAGCCAGCGTAGAGTGAGTTGCAGTAATCTAGATGACTGAGTACTAATGATTGTACCAGATTACGGAAGACGGTCCTCGGGAAGAATGGTCTTACTCTTTTAATTTCCACATTGATTGGAACATTTTTTTTGGTTGTGTTTTTCGCGTGATTCTCAAGTGTTAGGTGCTGATCAATGGTAACTCCAAGAATTTTTAAGGTCTTCGAGATGGGTAGGTTTAATTTTGGTGTGTTGATGGTGGTGAATTTGCTCGTGTTATCTTGAGAGGTAAGTACTAGGCATTGGGTTTTTTCTGCGTTGAGTTTTAACTGAAAGGCGTCTGCCCAGGAGTGCATGATGTGTAAACTTTGGTTGATGTCGTTGGAAATTTCTTTTAGGTCTTGGTTGAATGGGATGTAGATCGTCCAAGAAAGCACAAAGGCAGACGGTCTGCAAACTCCAAGATAGAAAATGAACAGAGCAGATCGTTAACAAGCAAAAAATGATTTATTAATGGAAAACAAATTGCAAAATACGTATACACACAAACAGCCCGACACAGGCCGTGTTTCGCCCAACAGGGCTGCTTCAGGGGCTATATGATAGTCCTTCGCTATCAAATGTAAGGACAAATATGAAATGTCCTGCCTATAAATATAAAGAAGATCACTTTAATCTTTATCAGCATGACTTGGCAACCTTCCAGAAGTTATTGAAGACGCACCCCAGGACTTTCAGCCTGCTTCTCTCCCTCTAGGACATCTCCTAGGTTATGCTTCAAGTCTCCATTTCTTTTCCAGCGGCGCGAAGCAGGAAGCACAGGAGTCAGATGTTGCAGGCCCGCAGCCAAGTGACCACGCGGTGCCCAGGTCAACCCCAGTCGAGGCCGAAGGAGGAGTCAAGGTCCGACACCGATCCGATGCCCAGACCCTCCCAGACCTTCGGGGTGGAGAAAGCCGACGGCAGGACCAAGGGAAAGAAGGGCTGCAGCCATCGCGTCAGTGAGTGGTGGCTGGGGAAAGGGAGGGAAACAAAACTGCAGCATGCTGGCGGGTGGTTGGTTGGTTGGTGTGTGTGTGTGTGGGTGTTGGGGAGAGACAAGAGCACTGTTGGGATGAGGGAGTGAAACACGGTAGAGCTAGGTGGGGGAGGGACAGAGAGATGCTGCAAGGGGAAAGAGAGGGAGATTTGTTGGATATGGGTGGGATGGGGAGAGGGAGGGAAAGGGCATGAGAGAAAAAAATGTGTTGGACATGGAAGTGGAAGGGAGGGAGAGATGAGAGGGGAAATGTTGAACATGGCATTGAGGTGAGGGAAAGGAAGGATGGAGAGATGGTGGTTGGTGTGGGAGGGGGGTAGAGAGATGTTAAACCAGGGGCTCAAGGCAGGGAGAGGAAGAAAAGTTGGACATGAAGGTGGAGAAGAGGAGAGGAAAGGAGAGATGCACAAGCGAGGGAGGGGAGAAAGAGGGAAGATGGATCCAGGGAGAGAAGATAGACAATGGATGGTAGGGAAGAGAAAGGGAAAAATGCTGGACAATGGGGGAGGGGAGAGAGATGGGACAGGAAGATGCTGGTGGTGGGAGGTAAAAGAGATAGGGAAATATCAGGCTACGAGGGTGAGGAGGATAGAAAGAGGGAACAGATGCTGGGCTGGAAGGGTGGAGGGAGGGAGACACTGGGAATGGTGGAAAGCATGGGGAAGAGGCCCAGGGAGTGGAAATGGCAAGGAAAAAATGAGAGAATAGTGATCACAGGGGGAAGAAATATGGTAATGGCGCGTAGATCGAAGATGGAAGGGAATGGAAGGCTGAGAAGGAGAGAGACGGGGAATGGGAGAGCTACTGGGTGAAAGAGATGGAAATGTGATAGATATCTGAAAAGTGAAAAGAAGGAAAAGATTTAGAAAGAGGATGAAATTTGAGTGTACAGAGGCAGAAAAGAAGAAAAAAAAAAAAAGAAAGGAAAGAGCTAAAATGGACGGATCAATATTTCAGAGGTAGGTGTAGTGAGGAAATGAAACAACAGGAGAAAAAAGACAAATGGACAACCGCTTGAAGAATTAGCAGAAGACAGACAGGAAAGCGGGAAAGAGAAATTGGAACCAACATGATGGAAAAATAAAATGTCCAGACAATAAAGGTAGGAAAATTATTTTACTTTGAATGTTTTAAATGGAATATGTTAACTTTGGGAAATGTCTTTTTATTGTGTTAAGTAGAAAAGGAAATGCGCTTTTGTATTGGGTTTTTTTTCTCCAGTGTTGCAGTACATGCTGAGGTTCCCAGTTCAATTTTGTCTATATATCTTTATTTCTAATTTGTGATCCCTTGTTCTGTAATTTGTGAGGGTCTGTCAGTGTGACTTTAACGGCAGATGAGGAGATTGGAGAGGAGAGGGAATTGGGGGAGGGGCTTTATTTTCTGCCCTGGTCACCAGCATGGCTAACGGCAGCCCTGACCCTTGCTGTAGCTAGTGGGGATTCCCAAGCCCTACTAGCTGGGGTCTCTTCTGAAGCTGGCCAGAGATGCCTTCTTCTACTGAGCTTGGCAGATGGGGGCAGCATCCTGGAGCCACTGACAACTAAGCATGTATGGGGTGCTGGCATCAGTGGCTCGAGGAGTTGCTGCTACCTACTGGGCTTGGTGGCAGTGGCGTACCTAGGGTAGTTGACACCCGGGGCCAGTCATTTTTGAACATCCCCCCCCAAATCCAGTACTAGGCATGCCGAGAATACAAAACACTCAGGACCTATAGAGCAATTCTACCATACCATAAGCAGTCATTTCTACGAGTCACACAAGGAAAAGGAAAGCATCTTAAACACTACAGTGAGCACTAGAACATCAATTCACCTATTGTAAAATGAAACCAGACAGAATAGTACAGATCGTAGATCCTGCACAGTCAATGCCAACTGAAAGCCATGTCTTTTTCACAAACACAGATACACCCTAATCCACTATAGAATAAGTAATCATAAACTTTCTATTTAGACAAAAATTAAACTGAACCCCCAATGCCAGACTCTGCATACAATGCAACACCACAGAAACAGAAACTGTCCCCTAGTACTGTGCAAAATATAAAGACAGCAGATGTAAATTTGAAAAAAAAACCTAACAAGTACCAATCACCACTTTACAAATTAACAAATAGAAATAAAACAAATATAGAAAGTAAAATAATACCATTTTATTGGACTAATACATTTAGCTTTCAGAGGCCAAAACCTCCGTCCTCGGGTCAGTACAGTATAGTGCTGTTACAGTATCCTATCCTGACCTGAGGAAGGGGGTTTTGTTCTCCGAAAGTTAGTCAAAATGTATTAAAATTAGTCCAATAAAAAGATTACCTTATTTACATGTTCTATTATAAACATTTAACACATCTACAATACTTTATCCTAAAGCAAAAAAAATAAAAAAATATATTTTATTTACAGTTTGTTGTCTCTGGTTTCTGCTTTCCTCATCTTCTTTTCACCGTCTTCCTTCCATCCAGCATCTGTCTTCACTCTCTCTCTCTCTCTGCCATCCAGTGTCTGCCATCTCTGCCGTCCCTTCCATCCACTGCCTGCCCTTTCTCTCTGCCCCTTCAATCCACCATTTGCCCTCCCTCTCCCATCCATCCAGGGTTTGCCCTCCCTCTCGCTCCCCCTTCCATCTAGGATCTGTCCCCTCTCTCTGCCCCTTTTTTCAGCCCCCAGTTCCAGCCCCCTTCTCCCCTCTGAACACCCCCACCCCAGTCCCCTTCTACCCTCCTCTTCTCCTGTCTGAGACCCCCAGCACAGTCCCCTTCTCCCCTCCCCTGTCTGAGACCCCCACCCCAGTCCCCTTCTCCCCTCTGAGATCCCCACCCCAGTCCCCTTCTCCCCTCCCCTGTCTAAGATCCCCACCCCAGTCCCCTTCTCCCCTCCCCTTTTCCCCTCTGAGACCCCCACCCCAGTCCCCTTCTCCCCTCTGAACACCCCCACCCCAGTCCCCTTCTCCCCTCCCCTTCTCCCCTCTGAGATCCCCACCCCAGTCCCCTACTCCCCTCCCCCTCCCGTCTGAGATCCCCACCCCAGTCCCCTTCTCCCCTTTTCCCCTCTGAGACCCCCACCCCAGTCCCCTTCTCCCCTCTGAACACCCCCACCCCAGTCCCCTTCCCTTCTCCCCTCTGAGATCCCCACCCCAGTCCCCTTCTCCCGTCTGAGATCCCCACCCCAGTTCCCTTTTCCCCTCTGAGACCCCCACCCCAGTCCCCTTCTCCCCTCTGAACACCCCCACCCCAGTCCCCTTCTCCCCTCCCCTTCTCCCTTCTGAGATCCCCACCCCAGTCCCCTTCTCCCCTCCCCTGTCTGAGACCCCCACCCCAGTCCCCTTCTCCCCTCTGAACACCCCCACCCGAGTCCCTTTCGCCCCTCTCCTTCCCCACCTCAGTCCCGTTAAAACCGGCGAAGCAGCGTCGCAGGCAGCGCCTCGTGCCCTGCTTGTAAAAAAAAAATCAAATCTCCTTCCTTCTCCTCGTCTTGACGTCGACTCGGGCCTTCCAATCAAATTGATTGGAAGGCCCGAGTCGACGTCAAGACGAGGAGGAGAAGGAGGAAGGAGATTTGATTTTTTTTTTTTTTTACAAGCAGGGCACGAGGCGCTGCCTGCGACGCTGCTTCGCCGTTTTTTTAAATGTGCGGCGTCGCGGGAACGGCCACGGGAGGCGGTGGGAGCGGAGCACCCCCCACCCACTGGCACCCGGGGCGGACCGCCCCCACCCTTGGTACGCCACTGCTTGGTGGAGAGGAGATCTGGCCATCTTTACTGGAGGCCTTCAGCTGACAGAGATTGGGGATACTCATCTGCTAAAGTATTTATATTTTGAATTGGGAAGTGCTGGGGGAGAGGGGGGCGAGAGAAAATTTTGTGCCCACCCACTTTGTGCTCAGGCCCACCCAAAATTGGCTGTCTGGATACGCCACTGCCACTAGAAGATTGAGGGGTAAAAGGGGCACTCAGGGAAGACAAAGCGGAGAGAATAAATGAATTCTTTGCTTCGGTCTTCAATGCCAGAGATACCAATGCCAGAAATGGTATTCAAAGCTGATGACTTAGAGAAAATGAATGAAATCTCTATAAACCTGGAATATGTAATGGCGCAATCTGACAAACTGAAGAGTAGCAAATCATTACAGAGTCCTGATGGAACTGAAAAATGATCCTGTAGAACTATTGCTGGTAATATGCATTTTATCTTTAAAATCAAGCATGGGACCAGAAGATTGGAGGGTGGCCAATGCAGTGGCGTAGCTACGTGGGGCCTGAGGTGGCCTGGGCCCCCGTAGATTCTAGCCTGGACCCCCCTCCCGGCGAACCCGCCCCCGCCGCCGCCTACCTTCAGACTCAGAGAACAGAACTCTGTTCTCTGAGTCTGACGTCCTGCACGTACAACGTGCAGGACGTCAGCAATGCATGCAACAAGAGCAGGAGCAGGACAGAGAGGACGTCGGCTGGCGGGGAGTGGGGTCCCCCGCCAGCAAAAGTGAAGGTAGGCGGCGGCGGGGGAGGGTTCGCGGCGGGGGGGGGGGGGGGGGCGCCGCCGGGGGGAGGGCTAAAATGTGCCCCCTCCCCTCAGGACTTTGGACCCCCCTCCCACGGAAGTCTGGCTACGCCCCTGGGCCAATGTATCACCAATTTTTAAAAAAGGTTCCAGAGGTGATCCAAGAAATTATAGACTGGTATGCCTGACGTCGGTGCCGGGCAAAATAAGACTATTATAAAGAACAAAACTACAGAGCATACTCAAAATCATGGATTAATGTGACAAAGCCAACATGGATTTAGTACAGGGAAATCTTTGAATGGATGAAGAAACATGTGGATAAAGTTGAGCCGGTTGATATTGTGCATCTGGATTTTCAAAAGGCATTTGACAAAGTACCTCATGAAAGACTCCAGAGGAAATTAGAATTACAATCTAGGTCTCAACTCTATAATTAGTTACACATTATATTACAAATTACTCACTAGTAACTGTTTAACATTTTAAAATATATTTCTTTATTAATAGATCAATACAATTTTCCTAAAATAAAATCCATTCCCTTAACCCATAGTTATTAACCAATCCATACACCAATACATTTAAAACCAAACAATTCTCCACAATACTCTTTCAATACACATTCAAATAGCATATATCTGGCAATCTTTTACATCAATGTGTGATCATAGCTCTTTAGTCATGTGTTAATCCACTGCTCCAGAGTCTCCCACAAGATTCAGCCTTGCTTCAAATCAGACTCATTGAATCACCAACTTGTAAAATAGTTCTGTCCTTTTTTCCAACAAACCATTGTAATGTTAGTGATAAATCTTGAACAACCATTGATGATGTCAGTCAGCAACATCCAAAACTGTCCATTTTCACCATTAGCAGTATCATGTGTTCCAGATATATATATATTTTTGAAAATGTGGTTACATTTGTATTAGAGTTTCAATCTCTCCAATTCTTATAGTATTCCACCATACGACCAGGACCCAACATGCTCATGTTTCGCTATAAAAGCGTCATCAGGGGTCTTGAATTTGGCTCATCCAGGTGGTGGGGTAGTCAAATACCAGCGATGCGGTGGTGAGCTAGAACTGCTCTCCCAAACGCAGAGGAAATTAGAGAGTCATGGGATAGGAGTTTTATTGTGGACTAAAAACTGGTTAAAAAATAGAAAACAGAGAGTAGGGTTAAATGGTGAATATTCTCAATGGAGTAGGGTAGCTAGTGGGATTCTCCAGGGGTCTGTGCAGGGACTGCTGCTTTTTAATATATTTATAAATGATATAGAGATGTGAGTAACTTGTGAGATAATTAAATTTGCTGACAACACAAAGTTGTTAAATCGCAAGAGGATTGTGAAAAACTGCAAGAGGACCTTACGAGACTGGGAGGGAGACTAGGCATCCAAATGGCAGATGATGTTTAATGTGAGCAAGTGAACAGTGATGCATGTGGGAAAGAGGAACCCGAAAGTGAATGATACATACCTGTAGCAGGTGTTCTCCGAGGACAGCAGGCTGATTGTTCTCACGACTGGGTGACGTCCGCGGCAGCCCCCACCAACCGGAAGAAGCTTTGCGGGCGGTCCGCACGCGGGGCACGCCCACCGCGCATGCGCGGCCGTCTTCCCGCTCATGCATGACCGTTCCCGCCAGTCGAATGACAAGCAAGAAAACAACATGAAAACGCAACTCCAAAGGGGAGGAGGGAGGGTAGGTGAGAACAATCAGCCTGCTGTCCTCGGAGAACACCTGCTACAGGTATGTATCATTCACTTTCTCCGAGGACAAGCAGGCTGCTTGTTCTCACGACTGGGGTATCCCTAGCTCTCAGGCTCACTCAAAACAAGAACCCAGGTCAATTGAACCTCGCAACGGCGAGGGTATAACAGAAATTGACGTACGAAGAACAATTAACTGAGAGTGCAGCCTGACCAGAATAAATTCGGGTCCTGGAGGGTGGAGTTGGATTTACACCCCAAACAGATTCTGCAGCACCGACTGCCCGAACCGACTGTCGCGTCGGGTATCCTGCTGGAGGCAGTAATGTGATGTGAATGTGTGGACAGATGACCACGTCGCAGCTTTGCAAATTTCTTCAATAGTGGCTGACTTCAAGTGGGCCACTGACGCTGCCATGGCTCTAACACTATGAGCCGTGACATGACCCTCAAGAGCCAGCCCAGCCTGGGCGTAAGTGAAGGAAATGCAATCTGCAAGCCAATTGGAGATGGTGCGTTTCCCGACAGCGACCCCTAGCCTGTTAGGGTCAAAAGAAATAAACAATTGGGCGGACTGTCTGTGGGGCTGCGTCCGCTCCAAGTAGAAGGCCAATGCTCTCTTGCAGTCCAATGTGTGCAACTGACGTTCAGCAGGGCGGGTATGCGGCCTGGGGAAGAATGTTGGCAAGACAATTGACTGGTTAAGATGGAACTCCGACACCACCTTCGGCAGGAACTTTGGGTGGGTGCGGAGCACTACTCTGTTGTGATGAAATTTGGTATATGGAGCATGAGCTACTAGGGCTTGAAGTTCACTGACCCTACGAGCTGAAGTAACTGCCACCAAGAAAATGACCTTCCAGGTCAAGTACTTCAGATGGCAGGTATTCAGTGGCTCAAAAGGAGGTTTCATCAGCTGGGTGAGGACGACGTTGAGATCCCATGACACTGCAGGAGGCTTGATAGGGGGCTTTGACAAAAGCAAGCCTCTCATGAATCGAACGACTAAAGGCTCTCCAGAGATGGCTTTACCTTCCACACGATAATGGTAAGCACTAATCGCACTAAGGTGATTCCTTACTGAGTTGGTCTTGAGGCCAGACTCCGATAAGTGCAGAAGGTATTCAAGCAGGTTCTGTGCAGGGCAAGAACGAGGTTCTAGGGCCTTGCTCTCACACCAAACGACAAACCTCCTCCACTTGAAAAAGTAACTCTTTTTAGTGGAATCCTTCCTAGAGGCAAGCAAGACACGGGAGACACCCTCAGACAGACCCAATGCAGTGAAGTCTACGCCCTCAACATCCAGGCCGTGAGAGCCAGGGACTGAAGGTTGGGGTGCAGCAACGCTCCGTCGTTCTGCGAGATGAGAGTCGGAAAACACTCCAATCTCCACGGTTCTTCTGAGGACAACCCCAGAAGAAGAGGGAACCAGATCTGACGGGGCCAAAAGGGCGCTATCAGAATCATGGTGCCGTGGTCTTGCTTGAGCTTCAGTAAGGTCTTCCCCACCAAAGGTATGGGAGGATAAGCATACAGGAGGCCGGTCCCCCAATGGAGGAGAAAGGCATCCGACGCCAGTCTGCCGTGGGCCTGTAGTCTGGAACAGAACAGAGGCAGCTTGTGGTTCGTCTGAGAGGCGAAAAGGTCCACCGAGGGGGTGCCCCACTCCCGGAAGATCTTGCGTACCACTCTGGAATGAAGCGACCACTCGTGCGGTTGCATGACTCTGCTCAGTCTGTCGGCCAGACTGTTGTTTACACCTGCCAGGTATGTGGCTTGGAGGAGCATGCCGAACTGGCAAGCCCACCGCCACATGCCGACTGCTTCCTGACACAAGGGGCGAGATCCGGTGCCCCCCTGCTTGTTGGTGTAATACATTGCAACCTGATTGTCTGTCCGAATTTGAATAATTTGGTAGGACAGCCGGTCTCTGAAAGCCTTCAGTGCGTTCCAGATCGCTCGGAGCTCCAGGAGGTTGATCTGCAGATCCTTTTCCTGGAGGGACCACAGACCCTGGGTGTGAAGCCCATCGACATGAGCTCCCCACCCCAGGCGAGATGCATCCGTCGTCAGCACTTTCGTGGGCTGCGGAATTTGGAATGGACGTCCCAGGGTCAAATTGGTCCGGATGGTCCACCAGAGCAGTGAAGTGCGGCAACTGGTGGAGAGGCGGATGACATCTTCTAGACTCCTGGTGGCTTGAACCCACTGGGAAGCTAGGGTCCATTGAGCAGATCTCATGTGAAGATGAGCCATGGGAGTCACATGGACTGTGGAGGCCATATGACCCAGAAGTCTCAACATCTGCCGAGCTGTGACCTGCTGAGACAGCTCTGGTCTGCGAAGCCAGGGACAAGAGGTTGTTGGCCCTCGCTTCGGGAAGGAAGGCCTGAGCCGTCTGGGTATTCAGCAGAGCTCCTATGAATTCCAGAGACTGGGTTGGCTGGAAATGGGACTTTGGGTAATTTATCACAAACCCCAGCAGCTCCAGGAGTTGAATAGTGCACTGCATGGACCGGAGGGCTCCTGCCTCCGAGGTGTTCTTGACCAGCCAATCGTCGAGATACGGGAACACGTGCACTCCCAGCTTGCGAAGGTACGCCGCTACCACCACGAGGCACTTTGTAAACACTCGTGGGGCAGGGGCGAGCCCAAAGGGCAGCACACAATACAGAAAGTGCCGTGCGCCCAGGCGGAATCTGAGATACTGTCTGTGAGCTGGCAGTATCGGGATGTGAGTGTATGCGTCCTTCAAATCCAGGGAACATAGCCAATCGTTTTTCTGAATCATTGGCAGAAGGGTGCCCAAGGAAAGCATCCTGAACTTTTCTTTGACCAGGAATTTGTTCAGGCCTCTCAGGTCTAGGATGGGACGCATCCCCCCTGTTTTCTTTTCCACAAGGAAGTACCTGGAATAGAATCCCTGCCCTTCTTGCCCGGGTGGTACGGGCTCGACCGCATTGGCGCTGAGAAGGGCGGAGAGTTCCTCTGCAAGTACCTGCTTGTGATGGGAGCTGAAGGATTGAGCTCCCGGAGGACAATTTGGTGGCAGGGAGGCCAAATTCAGGGCGTATCCGCACCGCACTATTTGGAGAACCCACTGATCGGAGGTTATGAGAGGCCACCTTTGGTGAAAACATTTTAACCTCCCTCTGACCGGCAGATCGTCCGGTACGGACACTTTGAGGGCGGCTATGTTCCCGTGGATCCAGTCAAAAGCCCGTCCCCGGCTTTTGCTGTGGAGGCGCAGGGGGCTGCTTAGGCGCACGCTGTTGACGAGAACGAGCGCGCTAGGGCTGTACCTGTGACTGGCGAGGCCTTCGGGCCGACTGGGTGTACCTACGCCTTGCAAAGGAATAGGGCACAGCCTGCCGGGCCCGGGAAAAACGTCCACCTGCTGAGGTGGATGCTGAAGGCGCCCGGTGGGAGAGCTTGTCGAGGGCGGTTTCCCGCTGATGCAGTTGGTCCACCAGCTGCTCGACCTTCTCACCAAAAATGTTATCCCCCCGGCAAGGGACATCGGCCCATCTCTGCTGGGTGCGGTTGTCCAGGTCAGAGGTGCGCAGCCATGAGAGCCTGCGCATCACTATACCTTGGGCCGCAGCACGAGATGCCACGTCACAGGTGTCATAGATACCCCTGGACAGGAATTTTCTGCACGCCTTCAGCTGCCTGACCACCTCCTGATAAGGCCTGGACTGCTCCGGCGGGAGCTTATCGACCAGGTCCGCCAGCTGCTTCACATTGTTCCGCATGTGAATGCTCGTATAGAGCTGGTATGACTGGATGCGGGTCACGAGCATGGAGGATTGGTAGGCCTTCCTCCCAAATGAGTCCAGAGTGCGAGACTCCCGCCCCGGGGGCGCCGAGGCGGTATCCCTCGAACTCCGTGCCCTCTTGAGAGCAGAATCCACGACCGCCGAGTCATGGGGCAATTGTGGCCGCATTAACTCTGGGTCCGAGTGGATCCTGTACTGGGACTCTGCTTTCTTGGGGATGGTGGGATTAGATAATGGTCGCATCCAGTTCCGAAGCAGTGTCTCCTTGAGGACATTGTGCAGCGGCACTGTGGTGGACTCTCTAGGTGGTGATGGATAGTCGAGGACCTCGAGCATCTCAGCCCTCGGCTCATCCACAGAGACCACGGGAAAGGGAATGCAAATAGACATATCCCGCACAAAGGAGGCAAAAGAGAGACTCTCAGGAGGCGAGAGCTTCCTCTCTGGTGAAGGCGTGGGGTCCGAGGGAAGACCCGCAGACTCCACGGAGGAGAAATATCTGGGGTCCTCCTCTTCCCCCCACGAGGCCTCTTCCTCGGTATCGGACATAAGCTCATGTAGCTGAGTCCTGAACCGGGCCCGGCTCGACGTCGAGGCACCGAGGCCTCGGTGTCGTCGAGCGGTGGACTCCCGCGCCGGCGGGGACGAAGCTCCCTCCATCGACGTCAACGGGGACTCCACCTGCGTGGCGGTCGAGACCGGCGCCGCAAGCGGCGGCGGCGACGGCCTCGGCACCGGGCTAGAGCTCGCCGGCGCCACAGTCATCGGCGCCGAGGGCGCAAGCACCCCCGGCGCCGGCACAGCCTGGCGCATCAGCCCTTCCAGGATCCCCGGAAGGATGGCTCGGAGGCACTCGTCCAGGCCCGCTGTCGGGAAAGACGTGGGGGCCGGTAGAGGCATCGATGTCGGAAGCTGCTCGGGTCCAGGAGACTGCACCGAAGTGCTGGGACCCTGATGTGGCGGTACCTCCACCACCGAGGGGGACCTCTCCTCTCGACGCGGACGCTTCGGCGTCGACTCCTCTCCGGTACCGAGAGCCGGATGCATCGAGGGCGACCGGTGACGGTGCTTCTTTGCCTTCTTACGGTGCCCGTCACCGGTGCCGGGTGGTATGGAGGAGGAGGAGGTCGATCCCCCTCGGTCCCGATGAACCGGGTCAGACAGGGTTCGGTCCCGAGGGCCACGGGCTGAAGGAGTGACCGGGGCCGACTGCCCACGCGGTCTCTCACCTCTACCCTCACCGGAGGACCGGCGGGCCGACGGGACCTGTTCTCCTGGGGTCGATGCCATCGATGCCGATTTTTCGGGCATTGATACCGGTACCGAAGGACCGGGCGTCGATACCGATGCCGTCGAAGTCGACGTTGAGGGGCCGGCGCAAGTTCCAAAAAGACGGTCCCGCAGAACTTGCCTCGCAACTTGAGTCCGTTTCCGGAGACCGAGACACAGAGAACACGACTTGATATTGTGCTCCGGCCCGAGGCACTGGAGGCACCAAGCGTGGGTGTCGGTCTGCGAGATCGGCCGGCCGCACCGACCACACTTCTTAAATCCACTCGGGACCTTCGAGGACATCGACGGAAAAATCGCGTCGGCGAAGTTAAAGTCGTCGATGGTGGCGGAAATCACACCTCGAAAAAATAAATCGATCGCGCGGCCACAAGGCCGCAATGCGACGCCCTCGCTAGAAACGAGGGAAAAAGGAGCGCGTGCTCTTTTTTTTTTTTTTTTTGAAGAAAAGAAAACTGGAGCGCGCGGCAACCGAGTAAAACGAAAAATTAAACAAAATTGCGTAAACGCGACGGTCTTTCCGGGGCTGCGAAGGGAGAGCGGCGACGGCACGACTCTCCCCAGGCGCGGAAAAGAAAAGACTGGCGGGAACGGTCACGCACGAGCGGGAAGACGGCCGCACATGCGCGGTGGGCGTGCCCCGCGTGCGGACCGCCCGCGAAGCTTCTTCCGGTTGGTGGGGGCTGCCGCGGACGTCACCCAGTCATGAGAACAAGCAGCCTGCTTGTCCTCCGAGAACTATAGCTACCTAATGTAAGATTCCACATTAGGAGTCACCGACCAGGAAAGGGATCTAGGTGTCATTGCTGATGATACATCAAAACCCTTTGGTCAGTGGGCTGTGGCAGCTAAGAAAGCAAACAGAATGTTAGGTAATATTAGGAAATGAATGGAAAACAAAAATGAGGTCATTATAATGCCTTTGTATCGCTCCATGGCAGGGCCGCCGAGAGATTGGGCAAGGGCAAGGCCACCGCTGCGCCCCCCCCCCCCGAATTTAAATCATAGCACCTCACCTTGACCTCACTCAGTATGAAAGAAGCGCAGCAGCGGCAGTCTGCAGATCGCCTCCCTTCGGGCCTTCCCTCCTTGTGTCCCGCCCTCGCACAAGTTATGTCAGATGAGGGCGGGACACAGGGAGGGAAGGCCTGAAGGGAGGCGATCTGCAGACTGCCGCTGCTGCGCTTCTTTCACATGGAGCGAGGTCAAAAGTGAGGCGCTATGATTTGAACACAGGGGGGCCTGGCCTGGTGGTGGATGGGGGGGGGGGGGGGGCAGTGGAGGGGACTGTGGCACCGGGCCCGGGCCCAGGGAATTTTGTCCCCCCTGCTCCCCCCTCTCGACGGCCATGCTCCATGGTGCAACTGCACCTCAAATATTGTGTGCAATTCTGGTCACTGCATTTCAAGAAAATATATAGTGGAATTATAAAAGGTACAGTGAAGGGCAACAAAAAATGATAAAGGGGATGGGACGACTTCCCTATGAGGAAAGGCTAAAGTGGCTAGGGCTCTTGAGCTTGGAGAAAAGACAGCTGAGGGGAGATATGATGTCTATAAAATAATAAGTACTAGGACTAGGGGGCACGCAATGAAGCTAAGTTGAAACCGTGTGAAACGAGTCGCCTGAGGTCCAGCTTTAGCTTCTGAGCTTTATGTTAGTGTTGGGTGTATGAAACTGTTTGACTGACGGGTCCCCTAGTTAAATTTGCTTAATATTAACTATCATGAAACAAATTGTTGTTTCACTTTTACTCAGTTCTGTATCAATTATGCAAGAAATTCAGAAAAACATTTTGCCACATACAAGTCTATAATGCAGCAACGCTGCAGAAAAGCAACAAAATTAGTGTAATCCTGCTAATGTCAGTTTCCTGCTATCTGGAAAAGAAAATAAGATGATACCTTTTTTATTGGACATAACTTAATACATTTCTTGATTAGCTTTCAAAGGTTGCCCTTCTTCGTCAGATCAGAAATAAGCAAATGTGCTAGCTGACAGTGTATATAAGTGAAAACATTCAAGCATTACTATGACAGTCTGACAGGGTGGGAGGATGGGGGTGGGTCGGAGGTATGCATGGGGACATCAAAGCATATTATTGATATTCTAACAGGATGGGTGTGGATAGGTGAGGGGTGGGGTGATCAACAGAGACATACAGCTTTATGGTTTATAATGGGCTAGGAAGCCCAGATCCTTGTTAAGTCCTTTCTGTTGGGTGTTAAAATATTCAATCATTCTGACTTCAAAGGTCTTACGTTCTTGTATGGTTTTAAAGTTACCTTTCAGTATTCTCACTGTGAAATCACTGGTACAGTGTCCTGGTTCTGTGAAGTGCTGTCCCACCGGGGTGGGGGCCCTACTGGCTGTATTGTTCATGTGATGTCTATGTAAATTGAATCTTGTCTTAAGCATCTGGCCTGTTTCTCCAATATAGCATCCTTCGTTACATTTTTTACACTGAATGATATATACCACATTGGAAGATGAGCAAGTGAAAGATCCCTTTATGTTGAATATCTTTCCTTTGTGGATAACTGTGGGGTCCTGTGAAATATTTTGGCATAGTTTGCAACTGGATAAATTACAGGGACGTGTGCCCTTCTGTTCCTTTTCAAACTTCCATCACAGACTGAAATGGGAAACAGAGAAGAAGAGCTCCATGAAGCTACAATGAGATAGGGAGGGACTCTGGACTGGTTTGGTAGGACTAAAGGAAAGAAAATTATCAGGTAAGACAATTTTTTCTTCCTGCGCTTTCACACCAGACAAGTTCAGATGAATGGGATGTAGCAAAGCAATGTCCCCAATAGGGTGGGATGAAAGATTAGAAAAATATATCATATGTAAGGGAACATGACTCCTCTCAAGGAAGAAGGACCGCAGACTGCATGCAAGGCATAAGGGAAACAGGAAAAGAATCCAGCAAAAAAATAAGTAGCTTGGACCATCTGGAAGAATATCTCAATAGGAAGAATCCCAAAAGGCAGCTGAAGAGGAGCCAAAAGCCCCCCCCCCCCTACATAAAAGGGGATGGCAAAACCAAAGATAGAAGTAAGATGAAAGCCTTAAGGACCCAGAACAAAGTGGTATGTCACCAGCTTGTGACCTGCAAAGATCTGAGACCCAAAGCATCAGAGACTCAGGTCAAAGATAAACAATGGAAAAGCAACAAAATTGGAGACTGAGAACTCAGAGGGTTAGTTTGCAGGAAGAAAACCTGGTCCAAATCCAACAAGAGACCAGAGAACTGAGAAGATCCATGTTCAGGGACAGATCTGATCTCAACATAGAAGAAGAAACCATACTCAAGATGCAGAGATGGAGCTGAACTGAAAATGCAGACATGGAGACACGGTTCAACCTCAGAGTGCTCCAGACAGAGAAGGGAAATATTGCAATACAGAGTGCCTCCGACAAGTAGGGGGTAGGAAGGCTCTAAACCCAGAGTCCAGCAGCTGCTGAAGGGCAAACACTGAGCTGCAAACTGAAGGTCCACAGCGTTCTCCCTGTCGCCATGTAGCTACGCACTGTGAGTAAAACACATCCCATGAAGAGGTGGAAATGGCATACAAATGGCAAGTAGTGAAATGAACCTGCCGGGAAGAAATGGAACCATGCTTGACATCTACAGATGGTGCAGATTTCAGAGCCAAACATAACATACATACATAACATAACATAACATAGTAGATGACGGCAGAAAAAGACCTGCATGGTCCATCCAGTGAAGTGCTCCACCCCAGAGAGGGAGACCAAACCAACTAGGGCTGGAGCCGTGTTGCACCACTAGAGATGGAGATGAGGAGAATCTTCAGAGATGCAACAGGATTCTATATCCAGATCCCGAATTGTGCCCACTTCAAGAGATGGAGCCGCAGCCACATCCAAGAAGGGAGCTGTGTCCATATCCCATGATGCAGCTGTGCATCACAGAAAGAGACTGAGCTGCAATTTATAAGCAGAGAAGGATCTGTGCTCCCTATAAAGAGATGAAACTATGCTCCTTGACCAGAGATGGTCTCCCCTTGGCCCTGGAAACTTTTGTCCCCCAAGCACTGAAGAGCTCTAGTACTGCTGGAAGCTTGTGCTCCAGAGGCTGCAGATAGGGAACGAAATGAAGATCAGAGGAGCATTGACTTTGTAAGCTTACGCTGTGAGGCAGTGAAAGCTAATATGATAATTCAGAGGAAACTAGAAGCAATGGTAAATTTATCCAAGAATAAGACGTTTCATTAATTTCCAAGGAAAACTGGAATATCAGCTGAAGAAATGTTTACAAAAATATTTAATTAAATGTTAAAAAATATTTAATGAAAATACTGGGCATACATTCTGAGGGATTACCAGTTACAACTAAAGTTTTTTTTTTTTTACTATCCCTACCCCTATCAGGGTAAGAATAACTCAGAGATTGGTGATTTATCTATAGATAGCTTGAATGGTTCAGGTGCGTTGTGAGATTTAGTTGTTAATTCTGGACTAACTTCCTCCACTTTGCCACTTCTGCTTCAGATAATGAAAAAGATAACATTTTGAAACTTTATTATAGACACAGGAAGCTCTACTTTATAAGTCATCAACTTTGGATATTTCCAGATGTGGCCAAGAGCACTCAAAAGAGACGCACAGTAGATAATTTTTGTAACTTAAACCTAGAGTCCTCTAGACAGGAGTACATTTCCTTTTAAGATTTCTCTGCAGATGTATTATCTATATTAATAATTCTCACCTCAAACATTCTGAAGCTCACTCTGTGGCAGGGAAACCCTGGAGCCCTGCACTTAGGCTGTCACCACTCACCACTCACTGTCACTCATGCACCACTCACTCTCACTGATAGACCCACCCACAGCCACGCCCCTTCCGCACATAATTGCCTACCTCAACGTTCTAATGAAGCTGCAACTTCCGGTTTGTGAGGTGCCAGAGATCGGAATTTAGCCCCATTACTGTTTGCCCCGCCCTCGCATCAAACGTGATGACGTTGAGGGCGGTACTATGACACTTGACCAATCGCATCGCTCTGCCCTCAACGTCATCACGTTTGACGCGAGGGCGGGACATACATCCATCTACTACGCAACGACGATTGGAGGGAGTGAGCCAGGCAGGCTGTATAGGTCACAGGCAGCGAGGGAGCCAGCCAGCCACTCTCTACGTCACGGGGCAGGTCACCGGCCGGGGCGGGGCACCCACGACCACCCTGAAGAACGGAGGGTAAGTCCAGCATCAAGGGGAGGGGGATGGGATTGAAAGCGCCTTGCTAGCGCCCGTTTCATTGGCCTCAGAAACAGGCCTTTCTTACTAGTTTGGTATAAAAATATTAAATATATTTTTGAACCATCACATATAACCATATTTCTTAGTAACAAAGATGTTTGTCTACTATAGTGGATAAACCGCTGATAGCTGTGATTAATTCATCCCATTTGCTATGCTTAAATTAACAACTGAATCTAAATTATTCTAGCTGTAATGGGTTTTCTTTCCTTATATATATACTTCACTTTTGTGGATTTTTTCCTTAATTTTCTCTCCTAAATGTGGCTCTGCCCCTCATATATGGAATTTAATATTGGAGCATGATTGTATCTTTCTTTAACTTTTTTTGGAGTTACTGCCTCTATCATATTTGCGTCTATGATCTAGTTTTTCAATGTGAGTGTTAACTTATATTGGATTTTTGTAGAATTGCATAAAAATAAAATTAAAAAATTGAAACCAATGTAAAAACATAAAAAAATATTACAAGTATTTCAATGTGTTGTGAAAATTAAGAAGAAATAAACAACAAAAAAAGAAAATTAAATACAACTGCAACATAGCATTTACCTTTCCCAAAATATCTTGGTTACATTTAGAATAGTTACATAGTGTACATGATCTTCTAGGTTGATTCATTATTGACTCCCGATGAGACATCTTTTGTTTCAGGATAGCCTCAGTACTTTGAATCTGTAAAATGAAATCCCAAATGTGTTGTCATCATTATCTTAAGAATGCAGCACAGTACTTATAACTTCAACTTATAGATGAATTTGATTTCTCTGCAAAGACTGAACTATACTTAAAATGAATGCTGAGGAGTTAAAACTACACCAGAGGCTCATTTTCAAAACACTTAGACACAAAGTACCATGGTACTCTGTGTGTGTCTAAAATGAGCCTCAAAATCAATAAGTGCAACATCAACAGTACAAAAAAAAAAGGAGAGGGGGAAAGAAACATTAGTGCAATAAAGTATGCTCTCTACTGCTGCCTATCAAAAGTATCCATCTGATTTATGAGCTCATAATAAAATGTCCTCCTTGGAGGCTGTGTTTCTTTATTGGATCAACATGAAAATTACACAAAGATGTTCTATGCTATTTTTTTGAATTCATATTATCTTCAACCAACAGAGGGACCTGCATGATTTTAAAAAGTGACATAAAACATATTTCCATAATTGTAATGTTGGTCTAATAGAAGGTTCAAAATGGCAACATTAGCACATGGCCATTAATGAGGAAAATTAAAAATCAGGGTTTTAATGGCTACAGTAAAAATGGTCTGAGTGTGGGGAAAAAAAAACCCTACATATGGGTATGCTAAGGCCATTTCTTACTGCAGCTTAGTAAAGGGGTCCCTAAAAAATATCAAAAACCAATTTCGGCCACAAATGTGTTGTTTTCAATTTCTACAAAGTCAATTGCTCCCTATATCTCCTACATGGCTGTTAAACCTATTGTAGCTTTTTAGGGCTTGCAGCTATGCTGCAAAAAAAACAAAAACAAAAAACAAAATCAAAGCAAAACAAAGAAAAAAAAAACCCCCAAACAAACAAAACAGAAGATTAACTGGCATTTTGAATGTCCAAAAGCAAAAGAAAACTAATTGCCTTTACTGATGTTTACTATGAAAAGCACAACAGAAGTTCTCTCAAATAGGTGATACCATGGATGAAGTCTCCATGTGATAAATCTCTCCTCTAGCCTTTCTACAACTAAAACCTTTAGCTTTACTAAGCAGGAATGTAAGATTCCATGCTGTATGACTATGCAGGGCTGCTTCAGTTCTTTTCATAGCTCAAAAATATACAGCTCCAAGGGAATATTGGACAATTAGGTAAGGATGTCCCATCCTGCTGTCCTGAACATCCATTACAGGTAAGCAATTTGGTTTTCTCCGAGGGCTGGACAGACTATCCTCATAGATGGTACTTTAAGTTGCCTTTAACATTAAAAGGAGAAAGCATAGTAACTGGACTGCCAATAAAACAGTTTTGTTAGCAAGAAACCTTTTTTTCTAATAAAACAAAAAGAAAAAAAAGGTGGCCATCTGAAAATTATAAAACATTAGGCTCTAGGGGATGGAGTTGGATTCTAAATCTCAAAAGTCATCCTGCAGTATGGACTCCCAATCTTACTGTCTCGCTAGGAATCCCTTTTCAAACAATAATGAGATAGTAATATATTGATGCCAACCTTGAGTGACTTACCAGCATTGCTAGCACTTTGTGAATTTAGACAAGCTACACTAAGTTCAGACCTGTCTTGGCATAAACAAAGGAGATGCAATTTGCTAGCTAATTTGGCAGTGTTCACTTAGCTACAGCAATACCAAGTTATGGGTCAAAACAAACAAAATGCTGGGTGGACTTTTTAAGGAATTTAGAATTGGAATACTTTTTTAGGCCACCTGATCTTGAAAGCCTTTCCAACCTATTAGATTACCCACAGCTCAAAGAATCTTATAAGCTGTTTTTTTCCTGAGTGGACCAAGGGCCCAGAGTGTGAAGCTTGTCCTCATGAGATCCCTGCTTCAGTTTGAATATATCAATATTTAGGACAATTTGAATTGGATGAATTTAGAAAGGAATTCCCTTTGACAGATTTGCTTGGTTCAACAATCAGGACAAGGGAGTCCCTGAGAGGGCGTATTATAAGGACTGGGTCTTACAAGATCTGAGTGGCTTGTGTCAACTGTAAGCATAAGGGCTTATCTTATTCTGAAACAGGCCAAGACTGTTAGTGCATCACTGCTGTCATATGGCTCAGTCAACTCACCATGCACCAGAGAACTGTCTGCTAACTCATCTCTTGCACTGTGGACAAAAGCATGATGATTCTTTCTTGTAGAAAAAAAGGCTTTTGTGTGAGCTGTGTCTAACAAGGCACTTATGAATTCCAATTGAGGCTGAAGGTATAATTGGAATTTTGAGATAATTTATCACAAACTCTAGTGAATCCAGCACCAGCACTTTCCTAAGACGAGTTCCTGATCAGCCAATCATCCAGACAGAGAAACACGCACACCTCTAGTCTGCATAGAGGTATCACCACCATGGCTAACAATTTTCTGTAAACATGTGGACCTGACAAGAAAAAATTTCAGAACACGATACTGGTAACAGTGTTCTCCTAGTGGAAATCTCAGATAATTCCTGCAACTTTGAAGTTCTATGTGGATAAAAGCTTCCTTTAAAGTTCAGAGAACATAAATCCCCTTATTAGAGAAAAGTATTAAGGTGCCTAGAAAGATCATCTTGAACTTTTCAGATTTTATTCTGAGCCATTAGGTCTAGGATGGGATGCAATCTCCCTGTTTTCTTTCTGATCAGGAAAATTCTCACCCTCTTCCCCCAGGTGGAACAAGTTCTTCCATGCCGATCTCTAATAGGGAGGACTGCTTCTAGATAAGAACTGCCTGATGTTAAGAGTTTGACTAAGATACTCTGTGTGGTCTGTTTAGCAGTTTTGAATGAGTAGTTTGTATCCCTTCCTGATGATTCTGAGAACCGTGTCAAGGGTAATACGGGGCAGTAGTTTAAATAAAACCTTAGCCTCCCTCCAACCAGTAGATTGTCCAAAAAAATGCCAGAATGTTGGCAATGTTGAGTCAGTGAAAATATTGTTCCCAATTCTAGTTATGGATTGGCTGTGTTTTCTGGGCCCTTTGCTGTCTATGGTAAGAGCAAGGCCCTTGTAATTCAGGGAACAAGAGGGTAGATGATGCACTCTCTTCTGCCATGGTTTCCTTGACATCCCACTCGTATACATCCTAGAAGAGGAAGGTGGGCAAGAGGTTCTTTTGAGAGGGATCTAAATGCAGTGCTATGCTCCTTAGAGTGCCTGCCTCTTCCACCTTATTTATGAAGATTTACCTCAGCAAGGCAAATCAGTGAGCTTTTCTCTCATTTCATATCATAGATCAGAAACTTGCAACCCAACCATGAAAGCCTGCACTTCCCTATGCATATTGCAGAAGCTCTTGATACTGTCTAGACAGCAGGAAAAGTTGACCTAACCATATTTTTCCAAAACTCCTTCCTTTTTGCCCACTAGTAACCTGAGTTCTTAATATTTCTGGCAGGAGAGAATCTATGAACTCTTCAATCTTACGCAAAATCTCTCACAAACATTGGCCAAAGAAAACATGATTACATGCTACATGAGAAGAAAGCACAGCATTTAAAGATCTTGAAATGCCAGAACAGAGCTTTGTCTATGAAGTTTCCGCCTGTCCCAGAATCCAGAAAAACCTCAGTATGCTTATCTCCTTGATCTAGATCAAGGACTGCTGGAACTAGGAATTGGGTGCGGATTACCCGGGGGTGGTCCCAGGGCTGCGCCCACTGGCAGAGTGAGGTTCAAGGATCCAGACTTATATGGGCACTTAAGGGCATAGTGTCAACTCTCGCCACAATACATAGATTAAGGGCCCAATGCCTCTGTTTCTGTTGTACAGAGAGGGGAGAGGCCCTACATGATGAGGGTAGGGCCCTCCCTCTAACTGGGAGCACGAGGAGGGTACTGGTAGCTAGGTGCCTTCAAGGTCATCTTCCGGAAGGAGCGCCATTCCCAGGTTTGTTCCTGGAATCAGAGATCTATCATATTAAAGAGACCAATAAGGTAATCTTATCTGATTGGGAGGTCTCGCCCAACTAGCTCATCCTTGATTTGGGGTGCCAACCCCTGCCATAGGCCGCAACAAGGCTCTCATTCTTCCAAGTCAATTCAGAAGCCAAGGTGGGGAACTGAATAGTACAATCGCCCAGGTTCCGTATCCCCTGCTTTAATCTAAGAAGCTCGGAAACCCTCTTGAATTGTCCCGAGCACTGGGTCATCCCATTCCCAGAGAGGAGATGCCCATGACCAGACAGCAAGGAGATGATATAGGCCACCGAGGTCCTGTTGGAAGGAAACTCTCTGGCATGAAGTTCAAAAATTTTCCAGCACTGGTTCAAGAATCCTCTACAATCTTTGGGATTTCGGTCATAACTCGGAATCTATCTCCATTACTTGAAGGAACCAGAGCTTGGGGTGCTGCTGATATGAGGTGGTGGTCCAGACGGTATACCAGAGCCAGAACAACAGTTGCTGGAAGTGGTCCATATGTGAATCCAGGTCTTGGATGGCACCAGATAAGTGTTGAAACTGGAGAGCCAGTTGCTGAAGCTGCAGGACGGGTGATTCAGCCGAGTTCATAGCCTTCACAAACTGTTAAGATTAGATATCAGTCAAATTATGGTAATTTTTGAAAAATGTTAAAAACTTACTTTTTTAGGAAATACTTGATGTCTAGTTGATTTAATCTTTATAAAGTTTTTATGTTGTAAGACACACTGAACTAAAAAGGTATGTGTGGGTTATAAATGTCAAAATGTAATGTACATTTCAAACTTGCCCACATTTCTGAGGAAAGAAACTTGTGACCCTGTTAGAATTAGCGAGATGGCAATCCGCCTGATGCAAGACAAAGGAATGTGGGCAACTGTGATAAGGCCCCTTGGTCATAATGACCCAACCTGCCTGAAGCACGGAATTCGGGGAAAATCTTCCAGAGTGCTGTCAAAAATTATTCATGTGGTTTGTCAAGTCATAACTAAAAGGTACAAGCCTCCCCTCCAAAGGGACACCACCTTGCAGGGGTGGAGGGGCTTCCGTGTTTCAATGACTCAGAGGGCAATGCTGAAGGGTTACCCATATCAGACAGGCCTCTGAGGAGAAACCAGACAAAGTGTCCCAAACTGGAGGATCCAAGATGGCGTCGAGGGAGGACGTACGTTAGTTGAGTTCCCGTGTTACACCAGAATACCTGAAGAAGTAGGCGCACTCCCCAGAGAATGGGGAAGAGAAAAGGCAAAGCCGTGGTGTTGTCCTCCTCGAACACGGCTGGGGTTCCCACCACTTCTCAGCCTACTTTGGAGAGATTCAGGGTCATAATGTCAGGGATATCGGTTCTTGCTTCGGGGAACAGCAAGGCTTTATCACCGAATCTCAGTGGAGAGGGAGTGACTTTCAGTCCCCCTGCTGGAACGACCCCGGAAACAGTAACGCTTCGCTATGGAGGTCGACAGTGGAAACGCCCGAAGTGAGTTAGGATTTTCACGCGACCCGAGGAGGTCCTGGCGCAGCATCGACTCCAGATAATAAACCAACTGGGGGATTGGAGAGTGAGCTCTTCCCCCTGAAGATATCTGGAGCGGTTTCTGTGGAGAAATTGGATCTGGTGAAGCCAATAATGTCACAATGGACGTACCATGGGAAGTGCTGCAGAGTATGAATAACTCTTCTTCAGATGTTTAAAGATTTTCAGGAATAAATATGCGAGTTAAAGAATTTATATTAATACTTATCTAACAAAGTGGAAGTCCAAGATATAAAAATAGAGACTTTGACTACGGAAATGGTTTCTCTACGAAAATCAGTTAATTTGGTAATGAAGGACAGCCATGTTTCTTGTAAAAACTGGAATTTCTGGAGAACCAATTAAGGAAAAATAACTTGAGAATGATAAATTTTCCTATAACACCTTATATCTCAGCTACTGAACTGTTGAATAAATATTTCTCTGATATTTTGCAAATACCTTCTGATAGCCACCCTCTGGTGTCTAAAGTGATTTATATTTCCCTTAAAATTTTCTTTATCAGAGAAAAGAGATGTGAACTTAACTGACATTTTGGAAAATTCAGAAATTACAGATAAGAGTTATATTATTAGTGACTTTTGCCTTTGATTTAGATAGGAACAATGTTTTGAAATTGTATTTCTGACACATGGCTGATAGTTTTTTGGGTTCAAAGATGAATATATTTCCTGACATATCAAGGGAATCGCAGACTAGGAGGTGTGAATTCTTGGCTTTTAAGCCAGGAATCATTGTCCTAGGTGGGACCTTCCTAGTGCGATTCCCTTGTAAGTGTTTTATTTTCTTATTACTTATTTGTTGAACCTAAGAAATTACAAGACTTTGTGGAGTTGAAAGAACAGATGAAGAACCCTGGAGGAGTGGCCTAGTGGTTAGGGTGGTGGACTTTGGTCCTGGGGAACTGAGGAACTGAGTTTGATTCCCACTTCAGGCACAGGCAGCTCCTTGTGACTCTGGGCAAGTCACTTAACCCTCCATTGCCCCATGTAAGCCGCATTGAGCCTGCCATGAGTGGGAAAGCGCGAGGTACAAATGCAACAAAAAAAAACCAAAACCCTCTGCAGCAACTTCCTTTAGTTACCACTGTACCGACTGCAATTACCGATTAACCTTCCTCCCTCAGAAAATGTGAATTTTTAAGATTAAGTGTTTTGAGTTTTTCTTATTTTCTTTGAGATTGTTTTCCTGATCTTGGATTTCCCAATTGTGGACAATTATATAATATATATTGATGAGAGAAATTTTTTTCTTTTTCCTTTATATTAATTTCTGTTTTTCCTTACATTTATGTGATAAATGTGAATGTAATTAAGTAAAATGATAAATAAAATAATAAAAAAAAGGCACAAGCCAATCACCTCCTGTGATATTATCAAACCATCAGAGACATTGTTGATATCAAAATGATATAAAAAGTATATGCTGTGACAAGAGATAACCTACCTACAAACCCACCATCAACTATCATTGAACTACTTCTTATTTACATCATCTGATCATCGCAATACTTTAGAGCTACAGATCCTCAGCAACAGCTGAAGGTCAAGTGTGAGAACCATCTGTGACAAGGCAAACACCTGCTGTTCCAGTTGTCCTTGAGAAGGAAGAGACTTACATCACCTACTCAGGCTTTCTAAAAGTCAAGATCTGCAATCGTTATCCCATTAGGGACGAACAAGTGACATTTTGCCAAAGGGAGTGTGTGTTTATTCCAACTGATACCTGACTAGTGTTCATTCTAGCATTTAATGCACAGTTATTCTAATCTTTTGTTCTGTCATTTTCTAAACACTTGACATAACTTTTACATCTTAGTTATTTCTGTTCCATTCTAGTATGTATTTCATACTTGTAAATAAATCCTTTTGTTATTATTATTTACCTGTGTTTTGGTAGTTTATCAGTTTATGCCAGAGAGATACAGAATGAAGGTCAGTTTATGCCATGCCAGACAGATACAGAATGAAAGTCAACTGATAAAGATGTGCCTTATTCTAGAGTGGCGATTACTGGTACCCGCACAGTAACTCACACTTTTCTGGACATATCTGTTGCTGATGACGAGGAATCAATATTTTGTTATTCTGCCAAACAGCTTCATGGTGCCCATACAGCATAGTCATTTACCTGTAGCGGGTGTTCTCCAAGGACAGCAGGCATATATTCTCACATGTGGGTGATGTCATCCACAGAGCCTGGTGTAGATGATGCCAAAGTGTACTGTCACTTTAAATCTTTGAGGCAGTGTCCCCTTTGTGAACGTGTGGTTGCCTTCCCGCTTGATGCTGAGCACAGACCAGCAGTATAGTATAAAGCTAAGAAGACAACTCTAAGGGGAGGCGGGAGAAATGTGAGAATATATGCCTGTTGTCCTTGGAGAACACCTGCTACGGATATCTAACTAAGCTTTCTCTGAGGACAAGCGGGTGTTATATTCTCACATGTGTGACTCACTAGATACCAGGCTGGATATCTAACTAAGCTTTCTCTGAGGACAAGCAGGTGTTATATTCTCACATGTGTGACTCACTAGATACCAGGCTCACAATCTTAATAATATGGTAACTGAAGTAGAACGTGAGCCTTGTGGAAATAAAGGGTCGGAGGGCAGAGTTGACATTCAAGTAGTAAAATGATTTTGCAGAACTGCTTGTCCAAACCGGCTATCCCACTTGGAATGCTGCTCTAGACAATAGTGAGCAGTAACAGTGTGGCTAGAAGACCATGTTACATTACATATAAATTACCATAGTTTTATTTCTCTCAACACCTTAAAAGAAGTTCATAGTGGATTACATTTAAGAATATGGCCAGTTCAAAGAACTGGGAGCATACAATTCTAAATAAAATACAGACATAAAAGAAATACAATCACATATAATTGAGTCCAATTAATCTAAGCTATAATTTCTGAGAAAATTCATTTAGACTAAAATCAAGATTTCTACATAGCTTACCTACCTACAGAACCTTAGCAAGACAGATAATAATAAAAAAATTATGATTAGTCTGAGAGCACAAATTTTCTTAAAAAAAAAAAAAAACTGCCTTGAGAGATTTGCATTAAGGCACATAATGAGATAAGGAAATTACTACTACTTAACATTTCTAGAGCGCTACTAGGGTTACGCAGCGCTGTACAATTTAACAAAGAGAGACAGTCCCTGCTCAAAGAGCTTACAATCTAATAGACAAGTGAACGGTCGGTCCGATAGGGGCAGTCAAATTGGGGCAGTCTGGATTCACTGAACGGTAATGGTTAGGTGCCAAACGCAGCATTGAAGAGGTGGGCTTTAAGCAAAGACTTGAAGACGGGCAGGGAGGGGGCTAGGCGTAAGGGCTCAGGAAGGTTGTTCAAAGCATAGGGTGAAGCGAGGCAGAATGAGCGGAGCCTGGAGTTGGCGGTGGTGGAGAAGGGTACTGAGAGGAGGGATTTATCCTGTGAACGGAGGTTACGGGTGGGAACGTAAGGGGAGATGAGGGTAGAAAGATAGTGAGGGGCAGCAGACTGAGTGCATTTGTAGGTAAGAAGGAGAAGCTTGAATTGAATGCGGTTTCTGATCGGAAGCCAGTGAAGTGACCTGAGGAGAGGGGTGATATGAGTATATCGGTTCTGGCGGAATATGAGACGTGCAGCAGAGTTCTGAACAGATTGAAGGGGGGATAGATGGCTAAGTGGGAGGCCGGTGAGGAGTAAGTTGCAGTAGTCAAGGCGAGAGGTAATGAGAACGTGGACGAGAGTTCGGGTGGTGTGTTCAGAGAGGAAAGGGCGAATTTTGCTGATGTTAGAGAGAAAGAAGCGACAGGTCTTGGCTATCTGCTGGATATGCGCAGAGAAGGAGAGAGAGGAGTCAAAGATGACTCCGAGGTTGCGGGCAGATGAGACGGGGAGGATGAGGGTGTTATCAACTGAGATAGAAAGTGGAGGAAGAGGAGAAGTGGGTTTTGGTGGAAAGACGATAAGCTCGGTCTTGGACATGTTCAGTTTCAGGTGGCGGTTGGACATCCAGGCAGCAATGTCGGATAAGCAGGCCGATACCTTTGCCTGGGTCTCCGCGGTGATGTCTGGTGTGGAGAGATACAGTTCGGTGTCATCAGCATAGAGATGATACTGGAAACCATGAGATGAGATCAGGGAGCCCAGGGAAGAGGTGTAGATTAAGAAGAGAAGGGGTCCAAGGACAGATCCCTGGGGTACACCAACAGATAAGGGGATGGGGGTGGAGGAAGATCCATGAGAGTGAACTTTGAAGGTGCGGTGGGAGAGATAGGAGGAGAACCAGGAGAGGACAGAGCCCTGGAACCCAAATGAGGACAGTGTGGCAAGAAGTAAGTCATGATTGACAGTGTCAAAAGCGGCAGATAGATCGACAAGGATAAGGATGGAGTAATGGCTTCTGGATTTGGCAAGGAACAGGTCATTACAGACTTTAGAGAGTGCTGTTTCTGTCGAGTGAAGAGGGCGAAAACCGGATTGAAGCGGATCGAGGATGGCATGAGAGGAGAGAAAATCAAGGCAGCGGCTGTGGACTGCGCGCTCAAGTATCTTGGAGAGGAAGGGTAGGAGGGAGATGGGGCGGTAGTTGGAGGGACAGGTAGGGTCTAGTGATGGTTTTTTGAGGAGTGGCGTGACTACGGCATGCTTGAAGATGTCGGGGACAGTTGCAGTGGAGAGAGAGAGGTTGAGGATATGACAGATGGAGGGGGTGATAGTAGGAGAGATGGTGTTAAGTAAGTTGGTGGGGAAGGGATCAGAGGAACAAGTGGTGCATTTTGAGGAGGAAAGAAGGCGGGCGGTTTCCTCCTCAGAGATATCAGGAAAGGAGGAGGAGGAGGTCTGGGTTGGTTGGTTGAGGGAGAGGGTTGAAGGTTGAAGAGGAGGAGGTGGCTTGGTAGTGAACTCAAGGTTGATCTTTTGCACCTTGTCGCGGAAGTAGTCAGCCAGTGATTGAGGAGAGAGCGAGGGGGGAGTGGGAGCGGAGGGCGCTTTGAGGAGGGAGTTAAGGGTGGCGAAGAGACGAAGAGGGTTAGAGCTGAGTAGGTAAACAATTCCAGATTTTTGTGGCCTGGTAAAGAGAATAAAGCTGTAAAATTTCTCTTAGAATGTAATCCTTGTTAAAGACGAGGCTTCTCCTCCCGCTCTCCAGTAGGCCTCACTGGCCTGTGGCTCCTGAGCAGGACTCCGGCCGGTCTCTCCCCAGCACCCAGAACACACCAACCTTCAGGATCCTAGGTTCCTTGTTCACTCAGGGTGACCTTGGTTCTTAATATGAAAATTAGATGTAGATTAGACAGTTCTCAACAACAGCATATTCATCAGGCAGCTCTTTATTCCAGTCCCCTGGGCACACTTCTTCCAGCTTAAACACTTTTACAGGTCTTCCCACTGAGCCCTCACACACAGACACCTGGGCCCAGTGCTAACAGCCCCTCTGGCCTGAACAGGATGTTCTTCCCTCACTCTGAGGGTACAGCTCTGTCCTCCAGCCCCTGGGCTGCTAGTTCCTTGTTCTTAATACATAGCTCTATCTACCCACAGTTCACCAAAAGTCCACTGAGTTCAGCCAGTACCTTCAAGGGGATCTTCTTCCTCCAGCTTCCAGGTCTCCAGCTCCTCTCTCTTCTCTTTCCTTTCCAAAACTCAGGTAGGTATAAGGTGGTTGATTAGCTTATCCACCCCTTTAGGCTCGTCCCCCTAATTCCAGGCAGGACCCAGACCATAACAGCTTCCACCTGTTTCCATCCCAGGACTCTCCCTGGTCCTAGCAACCTCCACCTGGACATTCCCCTACTGGCTCCCTCTAGTGACTCATCCTGGCCATTTTCCCCCATTCCTATGGAAACAGCACCATCTAGTGGCCTACCCCGGATAGGACAGCCCTTATTCTTCACATCCTTTATAAGAACGAAAAGTCAATCTTCAGCTATTATGGGTATCATATTTTGAGGTCAATACATTAATAATCGCACACGTTTAAAGTGGAGCTAGACCCAAGATCTAGTTTAAAAATAATCTGTGCCTCCACCAGAAAACAGTGTAACTTCTCATAGCAAGGAGAAACTCTGTCAAATTTACCCAAACCACAAATAAGACAAATTGCTGTACTTTGAGTAGTTCTCTCAATAGATGTTTTGCACAGCTAAGACATATGATGTTAAAGTAATCTAGTTTCGTCGAGATTAAAGATTGTATTAACAGCTTGAATTTTTCTTGGTAAAATATTTTTGAATACATTTGAAATTATTCATCAACCAAAAACATTTCCTTACAAGACCGTTTATCTGAGCCTCCCATGTCAAATTATGGTCTAACATAACTCCTAAAGTTTTCAAAGAGGATTGCAATTTGTAATTTAAGCCATTTAATATTAAAGAAGATGATTTCAATGGAATGTGTTTATGACCAACTGGGATAAACTTACTCTTCTCTTTATAAAGTATGAAATAATTATTAAACATCCATGTAACCATCAACATACAATTTTCTATTTGATGCTTTGCAAATTTCTTCTATGGAGGCCAAGCAGAAATGGGCTAATGAAGCAGCCATGGCTTTTACATTATGAGTGATAACATGGCCATGATGGGACAAGCTTAGCCTGAGCATACCACCTACTCTAAGCTGAAGTAGAATAGATCATGCTGAACTATGTCCAGGAGAGGCCCGATAAACTCCAAGGACTGAACAGGTTCAAGATGTGATTTGGGGTAATTTATCATGAACCTGAGGAGACGTATAGTGGAAAGGAGAGACGTCTTCACTGGCTGTCGAAAGGCTGCTTTGATTAACCAGTCGTCGAGGTAGGGGAAGATATGTATGCCCCATCTGCGCAGTGTTGCAGCCTCCACTATCAGGAACTTTGTGACACAGAAGGTGCTGAGGCCAAGCCAAATGGAAAGGCTTTGTATTGATAATGATGAGTTCCACAACATATGTATGCCTCATTTAGGTCTAGAAAGCAAAGCCAGCTATTGAGTTGGATCATGGGAAGAAGTGATCCGAGGGACACCATGCAGAATTATTCTTTGAGTAGGTATTTGTTTAAATTCCGAAAGGTTGAGAATCAGTCAAACTTTCTCTGTCTTTTTCGATATGAGAACGTATCTGGAGAAAAACCCTCAACCCCTCTCCGGCAGAGGAACTGGTTGTATTGCATTCTGCTGGAGAAGGGCAGAGAGCTTTTCCCATATACTGTTCCTTTCGAGGGAGCTGAAATGAGACTCTTTTGGTGGATGGTTGGGAGGTCTTTATTCCCAACACACCCTGGTGAATAATCCATAGTATCCAATGGTCGGAGGTTATGAGGGGCCATCTCTCAAAATAAGATAAGTCTGCCTCTCACAGGTTGGTTGGGATGGAAAACTGAATGGTGGCTATGCTCGCTAGGAAGGAGTAAAAACTTGGCTGTTGCTGAAACTGGGTTTGTGACCTCTGTGCATGCTGTTGCCTTGGGCTAGTGAGTTGGGATGTAGTCTTGTGAGGAGGAGTTGAACAGCGCTTCGTATTGTAATAGTAACAGTGCTTAAACCGTACCGTAAATCTTCTAGAAGATGATGTGGTTGAAAGCTGTGGCCTGGAGAGAGTTTTAATGGTATCTGTATGCCTTTTTAAAATATAGTTTGGTACCTCCTCAACTTTGTCTCCAAATAAATTGTATCCATGATCAGGTATATCCGCTAAGCGTTCTTGGACTCAGATTCGAGGTCAGAGACTCTGAGCCAGGAAAACTGATGCATGGCTATTGCTTTAGCGGAGATGCGAGAAGATACATCAAAAACATCAAAGGCCTGTCTTGCCAGATATTTATGGCAGTCTGGAAGTTTCTTATGAATTGTCAGAAACTCAGAAGCTTTTTCAGAAGGGAGGAAGTCTGCACAGGAGAAAGTATACTGTAATAGAGACTTTAAGCAAACTGTGGAATAAAACTGGTAATCAAATATATAATTTGTTAACATAGAGGCTTGACATGTTTGCATTCCAAAAGAGTCTAATGTTCTAGCTTTTCTGCCTGGAGGCGCAGAAGCATGAGATCTTGTACTGCAAGTTGTGCTTTAAAGCAGATTCAACTGCTAAAAAATGGTGGAGTGATTGTGTTTTATCAACTCCAGTGCATTTTTGTATTCTGCATATAGTATCTATTTTCTTAGGAGCAAACTAACATCAATAGAGACTCTCAGTATTTGAAAAGAGCACCCCTCATATCTTTATGAAGGAGAACGGTGATTGTCTTTCATGGAGGAGAGTCATAATCTAGTACCTCAAAAAGTGAGGTTTTTCTTCAGTCTCCAAGTTTGGAAGATATGGCCTGGGCCATCTCATGTACAAAACCAGGAAAGGTTATATTTTCTGGAGGACACTTACGTCTTTCAGTGGCAAAGAAGGTTCAGATGGAATACCATAAGACTCCTCAGCCTAGAAGTCCTATGGATCCGGGTAAGAGTCCCAGGAAAGGTCAGAATCTGACTCTTCATAGTATTTCTCTTGGGAGGTACATGGCTTTAAGTGTCCTCATTTGCAAGTGCAGACAGAGGCCACAGTGTATGTCCTGGTGCTCTGGACCCAAACACTGAACACAACAGTTATGGGGATCAATGCCCGAGACAGTCCTATTGCACCAAGTACACTTCTTAAAGCCACTCAGCATCTTTTTTGACATGAAGGGGAAAACAGCCAACGCAAGGTCACACTGTTTGTCTGGGTGCTCCGGACCCAAACACAACAGTTATGGGTATCAATGCCTGAGACAGTCCTATTGCACCAAGTACACTTCTTAAAGCCACTTGGCATCTTTTTTGACATGGAGAGGAAAACAGCCAACGTAAGGTCAAAAGGCTAAATGGCACAGAGAGCTTGAGTAAATTTTAGACCAAAAAGGGTTGATGCTCCCCAGCCAGAAAAAGGTCTCAGAGGGCCCAAAGGCTGAAAATGGGAAAACAATATTTTTAATTAGAAAAAAATAAATAGTTTAAAGTAAAATTAATACCGAGAAAAATGAAAATTTAACAGAATAAATGTCTCGAGAAAGGGAAGGCACCAAAAAAGAGAAGTCTGACGTGCTGAGGAGAGATAAGAAACCCAACCTCTCTGCTCCATGGAAAACATTAGATTACTGGTCCCGCATTCAAGCTTTGGGTGGGAAGGCACTTGCCCATGCGCATTGGGGGCACTGTCTCAAAGATTTAAAGTGAAAATATACTTCGGCAAATGTCCACACCAGGCTCCGTAGATGATGTTACCCCCCCTGTGAGAATATAATGCCTGCTTGTACTCGGTGAAAATAGCTTACTGAATAACAAAATACAATATTGACATTTCTCTTCTTGTGTTGCCCTCTTGCTTCTATTCTCTAAAAAGTGTCTCCCTTTAAAAAAAAAAAAAAAGCATTTAGAGACACACATAAATGCACTTTTTTCACCTGCTCGTGTGCCCTCTCCCCCCCCCCCCCCCCCCCGGCTAAAGCAGAGCTTCCATAGATGAAAATATTTTACTTATATTTTCTAATATCAATAACTAGCAAAATGCTTTTTAAAGATACCTTATTTTTTTCTGGTACAGTTATTTTATGATGTTTCAGTTCATTCCGATAATGCTCCTCTTTAGCCTTTGCTTCTTTAGCTTGACCTGAAATTTTAACAAATAAGCAAATCAGACACATTACAGAGCTATTTCAAACAGCAATCCAGTGATTTCTGTTGATGATTATGAGCAGGGCAATGACAAATTTGTTTGCTGCAAAGAGGACTTATCCTAGATAATCATTTACATTGTACAAATGACATGAAGAGAGCCTCATAAATCAGCTCTCAAAGAGAAGATTGCAGTACTAAGACATACAGCATTCACAAGCGGCACACTTATGTGATCAAACCAGCGCTTCTTAACCCAGTCCTCGGTAGACACCAAACCAATCTGGTTTTCAAGATATCCACAATGAATATGCATGAAATAAATTTGCATGTACTGTATGTAAATTTATCTCATGTATATTCATTGTGTGCATCCTGAAAACTTGACTGGCTTGGTATGTCCCAAGGACTAGGTTGAGAACCCCTGGATTAAACAAATGTTTTTGTTTACCATTTGAAATGGGCCTCCTCTATCAATCACTAACATATGCTTTGCTATATCTGTTAAACAAAAGCACAATTACTCACAACAATATCCTTCACTGCTGTTCTGTTTCTTTAAGATTTAACTTACATCCTGTGGCTTTACACAGAATGATTACAGGCATCTGCACTATCAGACTCCACTCTAGTAATCTAATATACCAATTAACTCCCTTGTCAATTCTTGATCTCCAGCTTCCAGTACAATACAGTAAAAGCCCCAATTGTGGTTTCCAAGTCTTAAGTTTGAAACTGATTCTAATCAAGAGGGGAAAACAATCTGAACTCCTTTCTCAGTAACCTAACCCATCTACACCTATTTGGCATGGCTTTAATTCAACGTATATTTCTAGGGCACTTCAATTACACGTCCCAGCTTACCTGCATAAAACCCTAGTACAGACAGTCTGGCCAGCACTTTTAAAAGTCAGTGTGAAAGCAAAGACAATTACCTCTAGCAGGTATTCTCCGAGGACAGCAGGCTTCATATTCTCACACATACCTGTAGCAGGTATTCTCCGAGGACAGCTGGCTTCATATTCTCACACATGTGTAGACGGTGATCCTCATCACCCGGACCAGCATTTATGCCAAAGTAAAAAAACCAGACTTTGCGAAGCATGAGCTGCGCTCCACTGCACATTCGCGAGTACCTTTCTGCCCGCCGCAAGAATAGAGTCCTCTCAGTTTAATTTCAAAGCAACAGAATAAAAACAAAATAATGAGACAACTCCAAGGGGAGGTGGGTGGGATTGTGAGAATATGAAGCCTGCTGTCTTCAGAGAAAGCGAATGATACATACCTGTAGCAGGTGTTCTCCGAGGACAGCAGGCTGATTGTTCTCACGACTGGGTTGACGTCCACGGCAGCCCCCAACCGGAACAAAACTTTGCGGGCGGTCCCGCACGCAGGGCACGCCCACCGCGCATGCGCGGCCGTCTTCCCGCCCGTGCGCGACCATTCCCGCTCAGTTGAATGACAAGCAAAGGAATGAGGAAAACACAACTCCAAAGGGGAGGAGGGAGGGCAGGTGAGAACAATCAGTCTGCTGTCCTCAGAGAACACCTGCTACAGGTATGTATCATTCGCTTTCTCCGAGGACAAGCAGGCTGCTTGTTCACGACTGGGGTATCCCTAGCTCTCAGGCTCACTCAAAACAAGAACCCAGGTCAATTGAACCTCGCAACGGCGAGGGCATAACAGGAATTGACCTATGAAGAACAACTAACTGAGAGTGCAGCCTGAACAGAACAAAATCGGGTCCTGGAGGGTGGAGTTGGATTCAAACCCCAAAGAGATTCTGCAGCACCGACTGCCCGAACCGACTGTCGCGTTGGGTATCCTGCTGGAGGCAGTAATGTGATGTGAATGTGTGGACAGATGACCACGTTGCAGCCTTGCAAATCTCTTCAATAGTGGCTGACTTCAAGTGGGCCACTGACGCTGCCATGGCTCTAACACTATGAGCCGTGACATGACCCTCAAGAGCCAGCCCAGCCTGGGCGTAAGTGAAGGAAATGCAATCTGCTAGCCAATTGGAGATGGTGCGTTTCCCGACAGCGACCCCTTTCCTATTGGGGTCGAACGAAATAAACAATTAGGCGGACTGTCTGTGGGGCTGTGTCCGCTCCAGATAGAAGGCCAATGCTCGCTTGCAGTCCAATGTGTGCAACTGACGTTCAAGCAGGGCGGGTGTGTGGTCTGGGAAAGAATGTTGGCAAGACAATTGACTGGTTAAGATGAAACTCCGACACCACCTTTGGCAGGAACTTAGGGTGAGTGCGGAGGACTACTCTGTTATGATGAAATTTGGTATAAGGAGCATGAGCTACCAGGGCTTGAAGCTCACTGACTCTACGAGCTGAAGTAACTGCCACCAAGAAAATGACCTTCTAGGTCAAGTACTTCAGATGGCATGAATTCAGTGGCTCAAAAGGAGGTTTCATCAGCTGGGTGAGGACGACGTTGAGATCCCATGACACTGCAGGAGGCTTGATAGGGGGCCTTGACAAAAGCAAGCCTCTCATAAATCGAACGACTAAAGGCTCTCCAGAGTTGGCTTTACCCTCTACACGATGATGGTAAACACTGATCGCACTGTGATTCCTTACTGAGTTGGTCTTGAGACCAGACTCTGATAAGTGCAGAAGGTATTCAAGCAGGTTCTGTGCAGGACAAGAACGAGGTTCTAGGGCCTTGCTCTCACACCAAACGACAAACCTCCTCCACTTGAAAAAGTAACTCTTTTTAGTGGAATCCTTTCTAGAGGCAAGCAAGACACGGGAGACACCCAACGAAGCAAAGTCTACGCACTCAACATCCAGGCCGTGAGAGCCAGAGACTGAAGGTTGGGGTGCAGAAGCGCTCCGTCGTTCTGCGAAATGAGAGTCGGAAAAACACTCCAATCTCCACGGTTCTTCGGAGGACAACTCCAGAAGTAGAGGGAACCAGATATGACGGGGCCAAAAAGGCGCTATCAGAATCATGGTGCCGTGGTCTTGCTTGAGCTTCAGTAAGGTCTTCCCCACCAAAGGTATAGGAGGATAAGCATACAGGAGACCGGTCCCCCAATGGAGGAGAAAGGCATCCGACGCCAGTCTGCCGTGTGCCTGTAGTCTGGAACAGAACAGAGGCAGCTTGTGGTTGGTCTGAGAGGCGAAAAGGGTCAACCGAGGGGGTGCCCCACTCTCGGAAGATCTTGCGTACCACTCTGGAATGAAGCGACCACTCGTGCGGTTGCATGACTCTGCTCAGTCTGTCGGCCAGACTGTTGTTTACGCCTGCCAGGTATGTGGCCTGGAGAAGCATGCCGAACTGGCAAGCCCAACGCCACATCCCGACGGCTTCCTGACACAGGGGGGCAAGATCCGGTGCCCCCCTGCTTGTTGATATAATACATAGCAACCTGATTGTCTGTCCGAATTTGGATGATTTGGTAGGACAGCCGATCTCTGAAAGCCTTCAGTGCGTTCCAGACCGCTCGGAGCTCCAGGAGGTTGATCTGAAGATCTTGTTCTTGGAGGGACCACAGGCCCTGGGTGTGGAGCCCATCGACATGAGCTCCCCATCCCAGGCGAGATGCATCCGTCATCAGCACCTTCGTGGGCTGCGGAATTTGGAATGGACGTCCCAGGGTCAAATTGGTCCGCCAGTGCAGCGAATTGCGGAAACTGACGGACAGGCGGATGACATCTTCTAGATTCCCGGTGGCTTGGCACCACTGGGAAGCTAGGGTCCATTGAGCAGATCTCATGTGAAGACGAGACATGGGAGTCACATGAACTGTAGAGGCCATATGACCCAGGAGTCTCAACATCTGCCGAGCTGTGACCTGCTGAGACGCTCTGGTCTGCGAAGCGAGGGACAGGAGGTTGTGCGCCCTCGCTTCGGGAAGAAAGGCCTGAGCCATCTGAGAATTCAGCAGGGCTCCTATGAATTCCAGAGGTTGGACTGGCTGGAGATGGGACTTCGGGCAATTTATCACAAACCCCAGCAGCTCCAGAAGGTGGATAGTGCACCGCATGCACCGAAGAGCTCCTGCCTCTGAGGTGCTCTTGACCAGCCAATCGTTGAGATACGGGAACACGTGCACTCCCAGCTTGCGTAGATACGCCGCAACCACCACGAGACACTTTGTGAACACCCGTGGTGCAGAGGCGAGCCCAAAGGGCAGCACACAATACTGAAAGTGCCGTGTTCCCAGACTGAATCGGAGATACTGTCTCTGAGCTGGAAGTATCGGGATGTGAGTGTAAGCGTCCTTTAAATCCAGGGACCATAGCCAATCGTCTTTCTGAATCATGGGTAGAAGGGTGCCCAAGGAAAGCATCCTGAACTTCTCTTTGACCAGGTATTTGTTCAGGCCTCTCAGGTCTAGGATGGGGCGCATCCCCCCTGTTTTCTTTTCCACAAGGAAGTACCTGGAATAGAATCCCTGCCCTTCCTGCCTGGGTGGCACAGGCTCGACCGCATTGGCGCTGAGAAGGGCGGAGAGTTCCTCTGCAAGTACCTACTTGTGCTGGGAGCTGAAGGATTGGGCTCCCGGTGGGCAATTTGGTGGAGTGGAGGCCAAATTCAGGGCGTATCTGCACCGCACTATTTGGAGAACCCACTGGTTGGAGGTTATCAGAGGCCACCTTTGGTGAAAAACTTTCAACCTCCCTCCGACTGGCAGGTCGTCCGGTACGGACACTTTGATGGCGGCTATGTTCCCATGGATCCAGTCAAAAGCCCGTCCCCGGCTTTTGCTGTGGAGGCGCAGGGGGCTGCTTAGGCGCACGCTGTTGACGGGAACCAGCGCGCTGGGACTGTCCCTGTGCTTGAGGAGGCCTTTGGGCCGGCTGGATGTACCTACGCTTGCTGTAGGCGTAGGGTGCAGCCTGCCGAGCCCGGGAAAAACGTCCACCTGCAGAGGTGGAAGCTGAAGGCGCCAGGTGGGAGAGCTTGTCGAGAGCGGTTTCCCGCTGGTGTAGTTGGTCCACCAACTGCTCGACCTTCTCGCCGAAAATGTTATCCCCCCGGCAAGGGACATGCGCCAGCCACTGCTGGGTGCGGTGGTCCAGGTCAGAGGCACGCAGCCATGAGAGTCTGCGCATCACTATACCTTGGGCCGCAGCTCGGGATGCCACATCACAGGTGTCATAGATACCCCTGGACAGGAACTTTCTGCACGCCTTCAGCTGCCTGACCACCTCCTGAAAAGGCCTGGACTGCTCCGGAGGGAGCTTGACGACCAGGTCCGCCAGTTGCCTCACATTGTTCCGCATGTGAATGCTCGTGTAGAGCTGGTATGACTGGATGCGGGTCACGAGCATGGAAGATTGGTAGGCCTTCCTCCCAAACGAGTCCAGAGTGCGAGACTCCCGCCCCAGGGGCGCCGAGGCGGTATCCCTCGAACTCCGTGCTCGAGCAGAATCCACGACCGCCGAGTCATGAGGCAATTGGGGCCGCATCAACTCTGGGTCAGAGGGGATCCTGTATTGGGACTCCGCTTTCTTGGAGATGGAGGGGTTAGATAATGGCTTCAGCCAGTTCCGAAGCAGTGTGTCTTTGAGGACATTGTGCAACGGCACTGTGAAAGACTCTCTAGGTGGTGATGGATAGTCGAGGACCTGGAGCATCTCAGCCCTCGGCTCATCCACAGAGACCACGGGAAAGGGAATGCAAATAGACATATCCCTGACGAAGAAGGCAAAGGAGAGGCTCTCAGGGGGTGAGAGTTTCCTCTCCGGCGAAGGAGTGGGGTCGGAGGGAAGGCCCACAGACTCCTCTGAGGAGAAATATCTGGGGTCCTCCTCCTCCCCCCACGAGGCCTCGTCCTCGGTGTCGGACATGAGCTCCTGCAGCTCAGACCTCAACCTGGCCCGTCTCGACTGCGAGGAACCATGTCCCCGATGATGGCGTCGAGCGGTGGACTCCCGCGCCGGCGGGGATGAAGCTCCCTCCATTGACGTTGACGGGGACTCCACCTGCGTGGCAGTCGACACCGGTGCTGCAAGTGGCATCGGAGGCCGCGGCATCGGGCTAGAGCACACCGGCGCCTCTATCAATGGCGCCGGGGGCGCAAGCACCCCTGGTGCCGGCAGAGCCTGGCGCATCAGCCCTTCCAGAATCCCCGGAAGGATGGCTCGGAGGCACTCGTCAAGGCCCGCTGTCGGGAAAGGCAGGGGGGCCGGTGTAGGAGTCGGTGGTGGAAGCTGCTCGGGTCCAGGAGACGGTACCGAAGCACCCGCGGACTGACGCTGCGACATCTCTTCAACCGAGGGGGAACGCTCCTCTCGGCACTGCCGCTTCTTCGGCGTCGAGTCATCCCTCGAGGTGCCGGAGCTGGCAGTCCCGTGCGCCGTGGGCGACCGATGACTGTGCTTCTTGGTTTTCTTTTGTTGCCCGTCATCGGCGCTTGGCGGTAGAGACGAAGAAAAGGTAGAACCCCCCCGGCCTCGAGGAATCGGGTCTGACAGGGTTCGGTCCCGATGGCCCTGGATAGAGGGAGTGGCCGGGGCCGATTGCCCGCGCGGCCGCTCACCCCCGCCATCGCCGGCGGGCCGACGGTACCTGTACTCCTGGGGTCGGTGCCGATTTCGCCGACATCGGTACTGGTACCGAAGATCCGGCCGTCGACACCGATGACGTCGACGTCGAGGGGCCGGCGCAAGTTCCGAAAAGACGGTCCCGAAGAACTTGCCTCGCCACCTGTGTCCGCTTCCGTAAGCCGAGACACAAGGTGCACGTCTTGGTATTATGCTCCGGCCTGAGGCACTGGAGACACCAAGCGTGGGTATCGGTCTGCGAGATCTGCCGGCCGCACCAACCACACTTCTTGAATCCGCTCGGGACCTTCGAGGACATCGACGGAAAAATCGCGTCGACGAAGTCAAAGTCGTCGATGGTGGCGGTGAAAAGCACACCCGAAAAAGAAACGGCCGCACGGCCACAAGGCCGCAACGAAGCGCCCTCATGACTAAAAACGACGAGGGGACTCTCTTTTTTTTTTTTTTAACACAATTGAAAAAGAAAAGAAATACGCGAACGCGTAGGTAGGAGAAAAAGCTCGCGGCTAGGCCGCGATCCGGTTTCCGGGGCTGAGAGAGAGAGAGAGACGGCAACACGTCTCTCTCCAGCGCGGAATAGAAAAAAACTGAGTGGGAACGGTCGCGCACGGGCGGGAAGACGGCCGCGCATGCGCGGTGGGCGTGCCCTGCGTGCGGGACCGCCCACAAAATTTTGTTCCGGTTGGTGGGGGCTGCCGTAGACGTCAACCCAGTCGTGAGAACAAGCAGCCTGCTTGTCCTCGGAGAATACCTGCTACAGGTAAGTTAGCTTTGTTTTCTCCAAGGACAAGCAAGATAGATTCTCACACATGAGGAATTCCTAGCATCCAGGCTCATCCGAAACAACAAACATCAGTCAACTGAGGAGTTGAGGCTAAGCCAAATGGTAAGACCTTGTATTGATATTGTAGAGTTCCACAGTGGAAACCAAGGAACATTTTGTGTGCAGGGAGAATAGGAATGTGTGTGTGTATGCCTTCTTGAGATCAGGACAGCAAAACCAATGATCGAGTTGTATCATGGGAAGTAGTGATCACAGGGATACCATGCAAAATTTTCTTTGAGAAACCTTTTAAGCCTTGGAGATTGAGAATCGTCTTACTCCCCACATCCTTTTTGCTGTGAGGAAATATTTGGAATAGAACCATTAACCCCTGTCTGGCACAGGAACTAGCTCTATTGCATTCTGCTGGAGGAGGGCTGACAGCTCTTCACATAATTTCATTTGGAGGGAGTTGAAATGAGACTCTCTTAGTGAATGGTTGGGATGCGTTCTTTGCCAACTCAGAGGCCGTGCTGAATGGTACGCCGCACCCAACGGTCAGAGGTTATGAGAGGCCACCTCTGATGGAAGGGGGTAAGTTGCCCTCCCACCGGTAGGTTGCTTGGAACAGACAACTGTACAGTGGCAATGCTCTCTAGGAAGGAGTCAAAAACTGGGTTGATGTTTAGACTGAGGAATTTGAGATTTCTGACCCTGCTGCTGTTTCAGATGTCAGCGCTAGGGTGCAGTCCTTTGAGTTGGAGGAGGAGTAGGACTGTAATGATGCCTAGATATATAGTAATCGGAGCTTTGTTAAACTCTAGAAGAAGTAGTAGCAGAAGTCTGTGGCCTAGATTATGTGTTTATGTAATGGTATCAGTTTATTATATTTTGCTGGATTATATATACACCAATATATTTGTGCAGCTTTTATATATTTGACACTGCAGCAGAGAAAATAGTTTCATTTCAAGCCCCTCTCTCCCTATCCCTTTTTCTGGGAACTTCTGATAGCAGGGATAGTCAATTACAAACACTTAACAAAGACAAAAGAGAGATATATAACTCTCTCTGCCCTCCCACCTAAAAAGACTGAACAAAAGCTTGACTAAGGTGGGTACCTGGACGCTCATCAGGACATCTCTGAAAACCAAAGACCCAAGAGACAGAAAGTCTGGAGAAGGCATTGAAGACAAAGAACTCAGAGGAAAAGCATAAACAGGACATTTGCTTGTCAAAGGTATACCTGCCCCTCCCATCAGCTTTCAGACATGTGCAGGAAAGAAGGACTTATAATGTGGTCATGTGAACAGACTACATTAACCGTAATGCCTTGCAAAATATCTAGGACATGCACACACCATGCTTCTCTGCTAACATTATAAAAGGCCTGGAAACAGCCCAGCTCGCTCTCTTGGAACCTGCCTCCTCTTGGGACCTGCTGCTCTCTTTGGGGTCTCCTGATGCCTCCTGTCCTGAACATGTGCTCATTAATCAGCTGGACCACAGCATGCTTGTAACAAGGACTTGTAAGTTAACCTACCTGCTACTTTGTTCTATTTTAAGCACAGATTATCTGTAAAGATCTTTTAAAAACCTACCTCTCGTGTGCAATTGTATATTAAATCAACCTTTTTGAAGCTAAAAATACGGTCTCTTTGTGTTCTGAGTATATGGTATCTTTATATATACTTAATTTATTTAATTTATTGCAATTATCACCTTTGGTGATTGGTGGAGAAATTAATATCCTAAAACTTATAAATACAGCACCTGCTCTTAAATTATAAACAGTAGCGAGTGCTCTAGAGCTCTTTTCCCCAAGATAAATCATTTCTTGTAACATTTATAGTACCTGTATGTTACTTAATTAGGATGACCACTTTGTTACCAAACATGTTTTCTGCACTGCCAAGGCAGAAATGCATGGCGAGACATCAAAGGCTTGCCTTGCCAGATATTTACGACAGTCTAGAAGCTTTCTGTGAAGCTTATGGAATTCTTCAGCTTTATCATGGGGAAGAAATTCTGCAAAAGAGAGTACTCTGTATTAAAGATTTTAAGTAAATTGTGGAATACAGTTGATAATCTAAGATGCGACTGGTTAGCACTGAAGCTTGAGAAGTTTTTCTGCCAAAAGTGTCTAATGTTCTGGCTTCTCTTCCTGAAGGAGAAACATGAGATCTTGCACTGCAAGTGTATTTTAATGTAGATTCCGTAACCCAGCAGATATTTGTACCCTATACATCGTGTCAATTTTTTTTAGGATAACCTGAATTGTCAATGGAGTCTCCCAATTTTTAAGTAAGAGTGTTTTTCATAATTGAAGTGGAACAGTGATTCCATCTCTAGAAGGAGAGTCAATCTAGAACCTCAAAAAGTTCTGAACGAGGTTCTTCTTCCATTTTTTATTTGAAAGGGATGGTTTGAGTCATGTTATGGACAAAACCAAGAAAAGATACACTTTCTGGAAGAGACCGACGACTCTCAGGTGGCAGAGAAGGAAGGATCAGATGGAATGCCATAGGAGTCCTCATTTGAAGGATCCTGTGGGTTCTGATCCATCTCCCAGGAGAGATCCAAGTTCAACTCTTCACAGTACTGTTCATGAGAAGTACATGGAAGAGAGTGTCGACTAGAGCGTTGGCTTTGTGACGAGGTGTGTCGAGGCAGATGAGTCTTCGAAGTTGAAGAAAATTCCTCTGCTGATGTCAATGCAAACATCGGTCAGGTTTGAGCAGCACTGGATGATTGCCGCTGACCCAGTATGCAGCACCTCTCCTGTGACTGTCTCTACAATGTATTGACAGGCTGGGCTGTGGATGGTGCAAGCACACTGTAAGCTTGTATAGGCTGTGAATGCAGTTGCCTTGAAAGATCTTCCTTGAGCATAGCCCGGATTTCCCCATGAAGAGTAGGCATCAGTACCAGCTGAGAAAGTGGTGTGGACACAGCCTGAGTTTTATAGCCTGTGCAGGTGTAGGAGACCACCTCAAAGGCTCTTGATGAAAGTTAAGATGGAGAGAAGGAGAGCGGTCACTGCAGGAAGGACACTTCTCGAGAATGATAGCAATGCTTTTTAGGCTTTTTACACTGCTGGTCCCTCGATGCACGCAACACTGACGAGGACATAGAATCCTTACACGTACACAGTACTGAGTCCAATGTTGGGACTTCTCGATGTTGTGTTGGCGCACTCAATGTTGATGCAGGTTCCGTGTCAAGCACTGAAATCCCTGCCATGCACGATGCAGATGACAAAGCACAACAACAAAAAAACTTTTCACGCTGGATTCTGTGGGCTTTAAAGGTACTTGCTTCCATAGATAGGCAGAGGTTACATTAAATGTCTTGGTGCTCTGGACCTAAGCACTGAACACACCAATTATGGGGGTCTGTGCGTGAAATAGACCTAGTTCACTGAGAACACTTCTTAAAGCCACTAGGCACCCTCGCTGACACGGCGGAGAAAACGGTTGACGCTAGGTCAAAGGGCTATATGGAATGGGGAGCTCCAGTAGTCACTGCAGCCTAGAAATAAAAAAGGGCTGAAAATTGAAAATTAATTGAAAATTTGTATAATTTGAACAACTTAATACTGAAAAAAGAAAAATATGAAGAAAAATGTCCCGAAAAGAGATGGCACCAAAGAGAAATTTTGATACAACGATTTAAAAAAACCCTCTGAACTCTGTGCAAAATGATAGACTACTGGTTCTGCGGTCGAGCGTTGGACACAAAGGCACCCTCATGTGAGTAGTAGGGGCACTGCCTCAAAGATTTAAAGTAACAGTGCACTTAGCAGTGTCCACACAGGGCTTCCATGATGATGTCACCCACATGTGAGAATATCATGCCAGATTGTCCTTGGAGAAATAATTATTCGTCCATGAATAGTCATACTTGTTTTAATGATGGGATATGTTACTATGTTAATTGTTTTTATAATTTTATGTATGTGATTTGCAATCCGCCTAGTTATAAGTGGAATAGAAATGCTACATAAATTATCTGGCTATGTACTATACTAAAAATATATGCATATCTTTAATAACATGCATTTTGAGGGTGGGCACTCACAAGGACAGAGTCTGGGTGAAGCATGACCAGGGTGCATACTTAAGTGGTTAATTTACAGAATACTATAAATTATGCATATAGCTCCCAAATCTAAGCACCTTTACATCAGCTCTTTGGCTGGTGTAAATGCTTGCACCTAACCACATATGTGCTTATATATGTACTATGCTGATATTCTATAAAATACATGCCTTCTTTATAGAACAGGCTCCACATAGGCATATAATTAAAGAGATATATAATAAATAATATAAATATCTTTAAAAAAAGAAACAAGAAAGATTAGACCACAAATTAGAGGGGATTCCATTATAGTAAAGCCTCAGAGAGTAGGCAAAAGAAAACAAGTATAGGAATTAGCTGCTAAATCTCAGGCATATGGTATATCCTCCCGTACATTTTAGGTAACACCACCTGTAGCCAATACTTGATGTACAGCTCTGAATGAAAGTAAGTAGTTGTGAAGGTTCAAACAAAAAAAAAATGTTTCTCTCAATTGCATTGTGTATGTACATGGAAACTGCAGCAAATGTTCACACCCAGGGTGAGGACCTCCTGCTGCATGGTAAGAAACTGCTTCCTCTGAGTTATCTTACTTACATCAGGATAAATGCATAATTTAGAACCAAGAAATTTCAAATTCTGATTCCCAAAAAAATAAATGCATGACAATCTAACTTGCACAACAACAAAGGATACCACTAGCGTAGATCTTCTGGTGACGTGGAGGGGCATAATCGAACGGGGCCAGCCATCTATATGGGTGGCCATCTCTAAGGCCGGCCCCGTAAAGCGGCATACCTGACCATATTATCGAAACAAGATGGCCGGCTATCTTTCGTTTCGATAATACGGTCGGGGCCGGCCAAATCTCAACATTTGGGCTGGTGTTAGAGATGGCCGGCGTTAGACATTGCCACCATTGGTTTCCCGCCGATAATGGAAACTAATGGCGGCATCTCAAACCCGGCCAAATCCAAGCCATTTGGTCATGGGAGGAGCCAGCATTTATAGTGCAGTGGTCCCCCTCACATGCCAGGACACCAACCGGGCACCCTAGGGGGCACTGCAGTGGACTTCACAAATTGCTCCCAGGTGCATAGCTCCCTTACCCTTGTGTGCTGAGTCCCCCAAAACCCCCCAAACCCAATACCCACAACTGTGCAACACTACCATAGCCCTTATGGGTGAAGGGGGGCACTATCATCATCTTTATAGTTTCTAGTCTACCCCACCAGTTGAGCCTTAAAGGGGACCACTTTTGAGTTAATGTTTCAGTGATTTTAATTATATTATCAGAATTATATTTAATAGTATCTTCAATAGTGGGGCCGAAAAGAACTCCCAGGTACTTAATTTGATTTTCATTCCATTGAAAATTATATTGTTTAATAACATGTTTCAAATGTACACAGTTTATAGGCAGAAGTTCAGTTTTTGTGGTATTTAATTTATAACCAGATATTTCAGCAAATTTAGAGATTAAACACAGGATGTGAGGTATTGAGGAAGGAGAAGTGAATAATAGAACATCGTCCGCGTATGCTGCTAATTTAATATTTTGTTGACCAATTTTAGCACCGTGTATAAGGGGATGTTGACGAATAGCTGTTAGTAATGGTTCTAGAGCTAAATTAAATAATAATGGTGACAATGGGCAACCCTGTCTAGTGCCTCTTGTTGGACTGAAAGGTTTAGAGATTACATCATTTATTTGAATATATGTAGTTGGGGAAGTATACAAGACTTTTATTATATTAATTGATTCATCAGATAAACCATACCATTTCAGTACTTTGAACAGATATGGCCATTCTACACGATCAAAAGCTTTTTCAGCATCAAGTACTATTGCAACCAAAGGATCTGAGGTTTCTTGACCATGTATTAATATATTAGAGAAAATTCTTGTGTTATCTGAAGAGGATCTCCCATTCATAAAACCAGTTTGATCTGGGTGAATGAGTTTGGGTAAAAAATGTTGTATTCTCTCTACAAGAATTTTGGCAAATATTTTGGCATCTAAGTTTATTAAAGATAATGGCCTATAATTTTGCACTAAACTGGGATCCTTATTAGGTTTCAGTGATACTATAATATTGGCTTCAGTGAAAGAGCCCTTGATGTTACCAGTTTCTATCATGTAGTTGAAATAATCACATAAAATTGGGGATAATATGGATTTGAACGCTGCAAAAAATTCAATCGGTAATCCGTCTGGTCCAGGTGCCTTTTTTATCGCCATGCTTTGAATAGCAAGATTAATCTCATTAACTGTGATCTTTTTTGAGAACATCTCATTATCTTCTTCTGAAACAGTGGGATGATCTAATTTTTCTAAGAAATCATAATTTAATGACTCAGCATCAATGTCTGAGGTATATAAATCTTTGTAGAAAGATTGGAATCTATTTGCTATGTTTATATTATTTGTTAAGGGGACTTTGTTCTCATCTTTGATTAAAGAGATGGTGTTTTTCTCTTTACGGGCTTTCAAATAATTGGCTAGAAGATCTCCAGCTTTATTGCCTTCATAGTAATATAATGCATTGTTTTTGAAAATATCCTTGCTAGCTTTAGTTCCTAATAGAGTATTATATTTGAGTTTGGATGCTTTAAGTTTTTCTAGTGTAAATAAATTGCTAGTATCACTTATATGTGCTAGTTCTAAAGATTTTATTGTATTTTCTAATTCCAATATTTCTTTGTTTAATTCTTTATTTTTAGAGGCTGTAAATGTTATTATTTTCCCTCTGATAAATGCCTTAAAAGCATCCCAAAAATTATACCAAGAGGTATGACTTGGCAAGTTAAAGCTAAGATATTCACGCATCGCATTAGAGATATTTTCTATAAAACTAGGATTAGTTAACAGTGTGGAAATTAAATCTCCATCGAGGATTATATATTGATGTTTGGGTTATGTTGAGCTGTAGTGTAATATGTGCGTGATCAGATAATAAAATATTACCAATATCAGTTTTAAGGATGTCAGGAATCAAAGATGTCGATATTAAAAAGTAATCTATCCTGGAGTATGAATTATGGGGATTTGAATAAAAGGTATAATCCTGTTCTGTCATGTGTGTTGCTCTCCATATATCACAAAGTTTAAATTGTGTTATTAAATCAAGAAGATTTTGTGTTGCTTTGGGTGGTTTATAATTATATTTAGATTTTCTATCAATAGAGGAATTTAATATGAGATTAAAGTCACCCCCTATAATATAAGGTGTGTCACCTACAGCTGCTAACATATCTGCTAGAGATAGAAAAAATTCAGGTGAATCTAAAGTTGGTGCGTAAATATTAACTAACGATATTATTTTGTTGCATATTTTTATATTAATGTTAGTCCATCTGCCCATGTTATCATTTTTATGGGAGAGTATAGTGAATGATACATACCTGTAGCAGGTGTTCTCCGAGGACAGCAGGCTGATTGTTCTCACGACTGGGTGACGTCCGCGGCAGCCCCCACCAACCGGAAGCAGCTTCGCGGGCGGTCCGCACGCAGGGCACGCCCACCGCGCATGCGCGGCCGTCTTCCCGCCCGTGCGCGACCGTTCCCGCCAGTTGAATGACAAGCAAAAAGATGAAAACGCAACTCCAAAGGGGAGGAGGGAGGGTAAGTGAGAACAATCAGCCTGCTGTCCTCGGAGAACACCTGCTACAGGTATGTATCATTCACTTTCTCCGAGGACAAGCAGGCTGCTTGTTCTCACGACTGGGGTATCCCTAGCTCTCAGGCTCACTCAAAACAAGAACCCAGGTCAATTGAACCTCGCAACGGCCAGGATACAACAGAAATTGACCTACAAAGAACAACTAACTGAGAGTGCAACCTGACCAGAATAAATGCGGGTCCTGGAGGTTGGATTTACACCCCAAACAGATTCTGCAGCACCGACTGCCCGAACCGACTGTCGCGTCGGGTATCCTGCTGGAGGCAGTAATGTGATGTGAATGTGTAGACGGATGACCACGTCGCAGCCTTGCAGATCTCTTCAATAGTGGCTGACTTCAAGTGGGCCACTGACGCTGCCATGGCTCTAACACTATGCGCCGTGACATGACCCTCAAGAGCCAGCCCAGCCTGGGCGTAAGTGAAGGAAATGCAATCTGCTAGCCAATTGGAGATGGTGCGTTTCCCGACAGCGACCCCTAGCCTGTTAGGGTCGAAAGAAACAAACAATTGGGCGGACTGTCTGTGGGGCTGTGTCCGCTCCAAGTAGAAGGCCAATGCTCTCTTGCAGTCCAATGTGTGCAACTGACGTTCAGCAGGGCGGGTATGCGGCCTGGGAAAGAATGTTGGCAAGACAATTGACTGGTTAAGATGGAACTCCGACACCACCTTCGGCAGGAACTTTGGGTGGGTGCGAAGCACTACTCTGTTATGATGAAATTTGGTATATGGAGCATGAGCTACCAGGGCTTGAAGCTCACTAACCCTACGAGCTGAAGTAACTGCCACCAAGAAAATGACCTTCCAGGTCAAGTACTTCAGATGGCAGGTATTCAGTGGCTCAAAAGGAGGTTTCATCAGCTGGGTGAGGACGACGTTGAGATCCCATGACACTGTAGGAGGCTTGATAGGGGGCTTTGACAAAAGCAAGCCTCTCATGAATCGAACGACTAAAGGCTCTCCAGAGATGGCTTTACCTTCCACACGATAATGGTAAGCACTAATCGCACTAAGGTGATTCCTTACTGAGTTGGTCTTGAGGCCAGACTCTGATAAGTGCAGAAGGTATTCAAGCAGGTTCTGTGCAGGGCAAGAACGAGGTTCTAGGGCCTTGCTCTCACACCAAACGACAAACCTCCTCCACTTGAAAAAGTAACTCTTTTTAGTGGAATCCTTCCTAGAGGCAAGCAAGACACGGGAGACACCCTCAGACAGACCCAACACAGTGAAGTCTACGCCCTCAACATCCAGGCCGTGAGAGCCAGGGACTGAAGGTTGGGGTGCAGCAACGCTTCGTCGTTCTGCGAAATGAGAGTCGGAAAACACTCCAATCTCCACGGTTCTTCTGAGGACAACCCCAGAAGAAGAGGGAACCAGATCTGACGGGGCCAAAAGGGCGCTATCAGAATCATGGTGCCGTGGTCTTGCTTGAGCTTCAGTAAGGTCTTCCCCACCAAAGGTATGGGAGGATAAGCGTACAGGAGGCCGGTCCCCCAATGGAGGAGAAAGGCATCCGACGCTAGCCTGCCGTGTGCCTGAAGTCTGGAACAGAACAGAGGCAGCTTGTGGTTGGTCTGAGAGGCGAAAAGGTCCACCGAGGGGGTGCCCCACTCTCGGAACATCTTGCGTACCACTCTGGAATGAAGCGACCACTCGTGCGGTTGCATGACTCTGCTCAGTCTGTCGGCCAGACTGTTGTTTACGCCTGCCAGGTATGTGGCTTGGAGAAGCATGCCGAACCGGCAGGCCCAACTCCACATCCCGACGGCTTCCTGACACAGGGGGCGAGATCCGGTGCCCCCCTGCTTGTTGGTGTAATACATTGCAACCTGATTGTCTGTCCGAATTTGAATAATTTGGCAGGACAGCCGATCTCTGAAAGCCTTCAGTGTGTTCCAGATCGCTCGGAGCTCCAGGAGGTTGATCTGCAGATCCTTTTCCTGGAGGGACCACAGACCCTGGGTGTGAAGCCCATCGACATGAGCTCCCCACCCCAGGCGAGATGCATCCGTCGTCAGCACTTTCGTGTGCTGCGGAATTTGGAATGGACGTCCCAGGGTCAAATTGGTCCGGATGGTCCACCAGAGCAGTGAAGTGCGGCAGCTGGTGGAGAGGCGGATGACATCTTCTAGATTCCCGGTGGCCTGAAACCACTGGGAAGCTAGGGTCCATTGAGCAGATCTCATGTGAAGACGAGCCATGGGAGTCACATGAACTGTGGAGGCCATATGACCCAGAAGTCTCAACATCTGCCGAGCTGTGACCTGCTGAGATGCTCTGGTCTGCGAAGCCAGGGACAGGAGGTTGTTGGCCCTCGCTTCGGGAAGGAAGGCCCGAGCCGTCTGGGTATTCAGCAGAGCTCCTATGAATTCCAGAGACTCTGTTGGCTGGAGATGGGACTTTGGGTAATTTATCACAAACCCCAGCAGCTCCAGAAGTTGAATAGTGCACTGCATAGACCGGAGGGCTCCTGCCTCCGAGGTGCTCTTGACCAGCCAATCGTCGAGATATGGGAACACGTGCACTCCCAGCTTGCGTAGGTACGCCGCTACCACCACGAGACACTTTGTAAACACTCGTGGGGCAGAGGCAAGGCCAAAGGGCAGCACACAATATTGAAAGTGCCGTGCGCCCAGGCGGAATCTGAGATACTGTCTGTGAGCTGGCAGTATCGGGATGTGAGTGTATGCGTCCTTTAAATCCAGGGAACATAGCCAATCGTTTTTCTGAATCATTGGAAGAAGGGTGCCCAAGGAAAGCATCCTGAACTTTTCTTTGACCAGGAATTTGTTCAGGCCTCTCAGGTCTAGGATGGGACGCATCCCCCCTGTTTTCTTTTCCACAAGGAAGTACCTGGAATAGAATCCCTGCCCTTCTTGCCCGGGTGGTACGGGCTCGACCGCACTGGCACTGAGAAGGGCGGATAGTTCCTCTGCAAGTACCTGCTTGTGATGGGAGCTGAAGGATTGAGCTCCCGGAGGACAATTTGGTGGCAGGGAGGCCAAATTCAGGGCGTATCCGCACCGCACTATTTGGAGAACACACTGGTCGAAGGTTATGAGAGGCCACCTTTGGTGAAAAAATTTTTACCTCCTTCCGACCGGCAGATCGTCCGGTACGGACATTTTGAGGGCGGCTATGTTCCCGTGGATCCAGTCAAAAGCCCGTCCCCGGCTTTTGCTGTGGAGGCGCAGGGGGCTGCTTAGGCGCACGCTGTTGACGAGAACGAGCGCGCTGGGGCTGTCCCTGTGCCTGACGAGGCCTTCGGGCCGGCTGGGTGTACCTACGCTTTGCAAAAGAATAGGGCACAGCCTGCCGGGCCCGGGAAAAACGTCCACCTGCTGAGGTGGATGCTGAAGGCGCCCGGTGGGAGAGCTTGTCGAGGGCGGTTTCCCGCTGATGCAGTTGGTCCACCAGCTGCTCGACCTTCTCACCAAAATATTATCCCCCCGGCAAGGGACGTCGGCCAGTCTCTGCTGGGTGCGGTTGTCCAGGTCAGAGGCACGCAGCCATGAGAGCCTGCGCATCACTATACCTTGGGCCGCAGCACGAGATGCCACGTCACAGGTGTCATAGATACCCCTGGACAGGAACTTTCTGCACGCCTTCAGCTGCCTGACCACCTCCTGATAAGGCCTGGACTGCTCCGGCGGGAGCTTGTCGACCAGGTCCACCAGTTGCTTCACATTGTTCCGCATGTGGATGCTCGTATAGAGCTGGTATGACTGGATGCGGGTCACGAGCATGGAGGATTGATAGGCCTTCCTCCCAAATGAGTCCAGAGTACGAGACTCCCGCCCCGGGGGCGCCAAGGCGGTATCCCTCGAACTCCGTGCCCTCTTGAGAGCAGAATCCACGACCGCCGAGTCATGGGGCAATTGGGGCCGCATTAACTCTGGGTCCGAGTGGATTCTGTACTGGGACTCTGCTTTCTTGGGAATGATGGGATTAGATAGCGGTCTCATCCAGTTCCGAAGCAGTGTCTCCTTGAGGACATTGTGCAACGGCACCGTGGAGGACTCTCTAGGTGGTGATGGATAGTCGAGGACCTCGAGCATCTCAGCCCTCGGCTCATCCACAGAGACCACGGGGAAGGGAATGCAAATAGACATATCCCATACAAAGGAGGCAAAAGAGAGGCTCTCAGGAGGCGAGAGCTTCCTCTCTGGTGAAGGCGTGGGGTCCGAGGGAAGACCCGCAGACTCCTCTGAGGAGAAATATCTGGGGTCCTCCTCTTCCCCCCACGAGGCCTCTTCCTCGGTATCGGACATAAGCTCATGTAGCTGAGTCCTTAACCGGGCCTGGCTCGACGTCGAGGCACCGAGGCCTCGGTGTCATCGAGCGGTGGACTCCCGTGCCGGCGGGGACGAAGCTCCCTCCATCGACGTCGATGGGGACTCCACCTGCGTGGCGGTCGAGACCGGCGCCGCAAGCGGCGGCGGTGTCGACGGCCTCGGCACCGGGCTAGAGCTCGCCGGCGCCGCAGTCAACGGCGCCGAGGGCGCAAGCACCCCCGGCGCATCAGCCCTTCCAGGATCCCAGGAATGATGGCTCGGAGGCACTCGTCCAGGCCCGCTGCCGGGAAAGACGGGGGGGCCGGTTGAGGTGTCAGTGCCGGAAGCTGCTCAGGTCCAGGAGACTGCACCGAAGTGCTGGGACCCTGACGCGTCGGTAGCTCCACAACCGAAGGGGATCTCTCCTCCCGACGTGGACGCTTCGGCGTCGACTCCTCAGCGGTACCGAGCACCGAAGGCAACCGATGACGGTGCTTTTTGGATTTCTTACGGTGCCCATCATCGGTGCCAGGTGGAATAGAGGAGGAGGAGGTCGATCCCCCTCGGTCCCGAGGAACCGGGTCAGACAGGGTTCGGTCCCGAGGGCCATGGGCCGAGGGAGTGACCGGGGCCGATTGCCCACGCGGCCTCTCACCCCTACCCTCACCGGAGGACCGGCGGGCCGACGGGACCTGTGCTCCTGGGGTCGATGCCATTGGTGCCGATTTCTCGGGCCTCGATACCGGTACCGAAGAACCGGCCGTCGATACCGATGCCGTCGAGGTCGACGTCGAGGGGCCGGCGCAAGTTCCAAAAAGACGGTCCCGAAGAACTTGCCTCGCAACTTGAGTCCGTTTCCAGAGACCAAGACACAGTGAACACGACTTGATATTGTGCTCCGGCCCGAGGCACTGGAGGCACCAAGCGTGGGTGTCGGTCTGCGAGATAGGCCGGCCGCACCGACCACACTTCTTAAATCCACTCGGGACCTTCGAGGACATCGACGGAAAAATCGCGTCGGCGAAGTTAAAGTCGTCGATGGTGGCGGTAAATCACACCTCGAAAAATAATCGACCGCGCGGCCACAAGGCCGCAACGTGACGCCCCCGCTAGAAACGAGGGAAAAATAAAGCGCGTGCTCTCTTTTTTTTTTTTTTGAAGAAAAGAAAACTGGAGCGCGCGGCAACAGAAACAAAATAAACGAAAAATAAACAAATTCGCGACGAACGCGATTGGTTTTCCGGGGCTGACGAAGAGAGAGCGGCAACAGCACGACTCTCTCCAGGCGCGGAAAAGAAAGGACTGGCGGGAACGGTCGCGCACGTGCGGGAAGACGGCCGCGCATGCGCGGTGGGCGTGCCCTGCGTGCGGACCGCCCGCGAAGCTTCTTCCGGTTGGTGGGGGCTGCCGTGGACGTCACCCAGTCGTGAAAACAAGCAGCCTGCTTGTCCTCGGAGAACACTAAATCCTTATGTTTTTTTTTATTAAAATCATGACACCATTTTTGTTCCCAATTGCTGATGAAAAGATAGGAGGAAGGAAATTTTTTATGGAAATCTTATTAGCTTCAGTATCTGATAGGTGGGTTTCTTGTAGCATAATTATGTCAGGGTTTAATTTGGTGATATAGTTCAGGATTTTTTTTTCTTAATAGGATTTTTTAGACCCTTTACATTAAAAGAGATTATTTTAATTACCATAGAAATTATTTATGTAATATTCTTGACGACGTAGCCTGATGTAAACTCCTTGAGTTGTAAAGAAAGAGCGAGCAATATTTGATAATTGTGAGATAAAATAGTCTGAACATGTAATGATGCTAATCTTGTGCAAAAATAACAAGAATATAAGCACAAGTGTAATGAAAAAGGATGATAAGCACATATTAAGGTGAGAGAAAGAATGTTACACCTATGAGACTCCCACCATTTGAAAAAGAGCATATTAATATGTAAAATAGTAATATTGGCTGTAAATATGTCTTTTAATCATATCTGATATCAGAGATTGTAGATAGGTCTACAATCTAGCCTGCCCCAATATGACTGCCCTACTCTGCTGTTAAGGATGAATTAGGCAGTAAAATACCATTTAGCTGATCAGTACTGTATTTGTGTCTTATTGATAAAGTGTCATTAGCTCTGTATGTGATCTTAACAGCAAGAGTCATGTTAAACAAGAAGGCAAGTTGGTAAGAGATAACATCTAGCTCAGATGATTAGCAAACAATTCTAGTTCCATTCATATGGAGACAGAGCAGAAAAAGGATCTTAAATAATAGTTTTGTACTTGCTGTTGCATTGTAAATCATCTGAGTTAATCTCATTAAAGTTCTTTCGCTGAGGCTTAATAGCAATCTAGAGAGTGCAATAGAAAGTTAAACCACGTCTTTGAAGTTGTAATTGTTTTTGACTCAATTAGCAAAATCTTATATTTTAACAATTCACAGATAAGTTTGCACTCTATGTCATTTACTCAGCACAGAGAGAGGGAAAACTCCATTACCCATGCTGTTAAATTTGGTGAGATCTGTGATTTTAATAGCAATAGTGTGATTTTTAGATCTAATATGGCAGCGCGGGAAAAAAAAGAAGCTGCCTAATGGCTGACTGTATAACACCACAAGCACTGCCCTCAAAGTGTAATTAAACCGCAAAAATAACATTCTAATATAACATTACCTAGATCACATCTGATCTTAGACGAGCCCTAGGTTTGTTTTTGTATTGCAAACATCTTAATAATACACAGTGTAGTCCCAGTTTTCCATATAACACATTGTTGAATTTGATAGGCGCTGCAGTGCTAGAAAACAGCTCGTTAGAAAAGATTTATAATATTATAAGCATTGCTATCAGAGGAAAGTGATTTTGACATCATAACACTTGTTCCTAATAACATGTAATATTCTCTGGCATGAGCACAAGCGCATGTTATTCAGGTTTAATGAGCACTGTATCTGTGTTAATATTAATATGAGTATGCTACCCTAAGCAATAGCGCAGGAAGAAATACCAAAAAAAAAATTATGATCTAAATAACACCATAAACTCTGTTAACAGGGTTTAAGTGAAACATTAAAGACAGCATATTAATACAGCATTACCTTATTCTCATCTAATTAGAAACATAGCATGTGCTTGTTTAGTATTGTGATCATTTAAATAAAGCGTAGTACAGTCTCAGTTCTTCAGATATCATGGCGATAGGTTTAACAATCGCTGCTGTGCTAGAGAGCAGCGTGGTAGCAAAATGTTATACTATTATGTACACAGCAACCAGAAAATATGATTTTGGCAGCATAGAAGACTGTCCCTAATAGCGTGTATTCTTCACTGGCAAGGACATAAACACTAGACTATTCGGTTTTGGTGAGCGCTTTAGATGTGTTAATATTTGTATGAATTCATGCTTCTTCAAAGAATAGCGCGGGAAAAGAGAGAAGAAGAGTGCTGCCATGTTGTGGACTGCATAGTCCTGCTTGCACTGCCATCTTAGATTGTTAAGTTAAAATAAACAATAAACCTGACATTACAACTTTTAAGCTTATGATAAATACATTTGACTTACAAATATATCGTCACTGAGTTGTGATTATATGTAAATTTGTTTCCAAGAACCATGTAAGCAACCTCAAAGAAAATTTAAACAGCAATGCTGTTCTATTAAGTATAGTAGTAGACAATTCTAACTACAAATAAATGAAGGCAGAGCGGAGATAGAGTTGTTAGATAACAACTTGTCAGGATACTCATCCAGGTAATTAGCCAGGTCTTCAGCTTCTTTGTGTTACTCTCAAAGTGAAAGATTTAGTTTGAAACCTGACTCCAAGAAAAAGTAAATCTTGTAAACATCTTTAACAGGAGCTCTATTCATTTAAACTGATCTGAAGTGTGAGAAAAACAACTGGCCCAGGGCTCTGACTCTGTTCACATGTAAGCAGGGGAGAAGGATTGAAACTTGATTAACAATTTATCAAGATGCATCAATCTTGCTTGGGGATATTTCATCCAGGAAATTGGCCAGATCTTCAGCTTCTGTGAAATCCTTGGTTTTGTTATTGATCCTGACTCTCATACGTGCAGGATAAAAAATGACAAATCTAGCATTTAACTCTTTCAGCTTGGGACGAAAGGCCAAGAGGGATTTTTCTTGCTTGATGGCGTTCTTGCTGAGGTCTGGAAGGAAATGCAAGGTCGATCCTTCATATTTTATAGGAGCTTTGAGTTTTGCTTGTTGCATTATCTCAGATACTTGATTATATCTGAGAACTTTGAGCACTACTTGCCTCGGGTATCTGTCATGAGGGCTCCGGTAAGTCGGCACTCTATGTGCTCTTTCAATTTCAAAGTCTTTAATGAATTTTATATTTAGTATTTCAGGTATGAATTTTTCCAGGAACGAAGACATATTAGAACCTTCAATTGTTTCAGGTAAACCAAGTATACGAATATTATTTCGTCTTGCTCTGTTATTACCATCTTCCAGTTCACGTTCTAATAGTGTCACATTTGTGACTGCTTTCCATGTGGGTGCTCTCCTTGCCCTCTGGTGGCCAGAACTGGTGGCTGCTATGGACTGTTTTCTGCTGTCTTCCATGTTCCAGACTTCAGTGAGTCCGGTCCGGATTTTCCAGGTTGCCAGCCTTGCTCTGCTGGGTTGTTCTGGAACAGCACCCTTACTTGGCTGGTGATTTACTGCAGCTGTGGGTCAGCTGCTGAGGGGCTTATTAGCTTCTGTGAGCCTTGCTTGCCTTGCCTTGGTATCAAAGGTCATCCATGAGTTCCTGGTGGTTTGTTGGAGTTCCTCTGAAAGTTTCCTTTGTGTTGGACCCTGCCTGTTCCTGGACTTTGACTTTGCTTGCTTCCTGTGCCTGTGACCCTTGGCCTGGACCTGGACTTTGCTTTCTGCCTGCCTATAGACTCTGGTTAGTTTATGGATTATCCGTGTTTGCTGACGGCCCCTTTGACCTTGCTGTGCTACTGGATAATGTTTATTGTCTACTATTAAAGCCTCTTCTAGTTATATTCTGTGGTTCCTGCCTGTTGTGTTCAGCACTGCTTTCTGCTTGGGTGATTTGCCTGCCGCTGCTGCTCCTCGACAGTGGCCCAAGGGTTCACAAACCTAGTTCCTGCTTTGAGAACGTGACAGAATACCAAGGCCATGAGCCCGGCGAAATCATCCTTCCAGCAGGGTTTCCTGCCCATGACTTTTTCCTCTGTTTGCAATCCGGGTCACAGCCCGGGTGCCGCACCTAGTTTGGATTTTGATCTTGACCCAGTTTCTGATCTTAATAGTTTTATCACGCTTCATGATTACCGGGAACAACTTCTCTTTGATCCAGCCTTAAGGAATACCCCTGAAGCTGCAGCGGAGAGACAGCGTGTCTGGGGGCTTGGGTTGTCTGCAAACCCAGTCTCTGCTATTGATCCTGCTACCATGCTCTTTGCATACCGCTGTAGACTTCTCTTGGATCCAGCCCTGCGGGATACTCCTGAAGCTGACGCTGAAAGAAGGCGTTGTGAAACTCCGAAGCTCAGGGCTTATCAGCAGTTTGTGTGGAGCAGTTTGAGTTCCAGTTCCAACCAAGATACGGACTCTAAGCCGAGTTTCAGCTCCAGCCAAGCTGCTGAGTCCAAGCCAAGTTCCAGCTCCAGCCAACCTGCTGAGTCCACGCTGAGTTCCAGCCAAGTGCTTGAGCCTGCTCTGAGTCCCTGCCCAGAGTCTGAGTCTGCTCTGAGATCCTGCCAAGCGCCGGAGGCTGCTCTGATTTCCAGTCAAACGTCTGAGCCTGTGCTGGGTTCCAGCCAAGTGCCTGAGTCTGCTCTGGGTTTCCTCCCAGTGTCTGAGGCTGTTTTGAGTTCCAGCCCAGAGGATGCTGAGTCTGCTCCGAGTTCGAGCTCCAGCCAAGAACCTGAAGCCAGTCCGAGGTTCAGTCTTGCTTCCAGTCCGAATTCCAGTCCAGCTACCCATGGTCATGTTTTGAAACTCCTCCCCCGGTTTCACCACTGTTACCCCTGGAGACCGGAATCTCCCCGGGAGAGTGGGGGGGCCTTGAGGAGGGGGTACTGCTTTCCATGTGGGTGCTCTCCTTGCCCTCTGGTGGCCAGAACTGGTGGCTGCTATGGACTGTTTTCTGCTGTCTTCCATGTTCCAGACTTCAGTGAGTCCGGTCCGGATTTTCCAGGTTGCCAGCCTTGCTCTGCTGGGTTGTTCAAAAACAGCACCCTTACTTGGCTGGTGATTTACTGCAGCTGTGGGTCAGCTGCTGAGGAGCTTATTAGCTTCTGTGAGCCTTGCTTGCCTTGGTATCAAAGGTCATCCATGAGTTCCTGGTGGTTTGTTGGAGTTCCTCTGAAAGTTTCCTTTGTGTTGGACCCTGCCTGTTCCTGGACTTTGACTTTACTTGCTTCCTGTGCCTGTGACCCTTGGCCTGGACCTGGACTTTGCTTTCTGCCTGCCTATAGACTCTGGTTAGTTTATGGATTACCCGTGTTTGCTGCCGGCCCCTTTGACCTTGCTGTGCTACTGGATAATGTTTACTGTCTACTATTAAAGCCTCTTCTAGTTATATTCTGTGGTTCCTGCCTGTTGTGTTCAGCACTGCTTTCTGCTTGGGTGATTTGCCTGCCGCTGCCGCTCCTCGACAGTGGCTCAAGGGTTCACAAACCTAGTTCCTGCTTTGAGAACGTGACATATAGTGATTCTCTTGTATTGATGCTGAAGTGTTTTGATGTTCTCTTCAGCTGCTTTAGCTTTGTTTTCAAGGATTTTGACTCTATTGTTGAATCTCAATAATTCCAATTTAAGGGTGGAAACATCCTCTTTAATTTCTGTGACATCGCCTTTGGTTTCACACATGAGTTCTTTTAAGCAGCGTATTTCTTCCAGTATAGCTGCTGCATTTTCATCAGAATCAATGGCGGTATTCTTTTGTGGAGATGCAAGCTCTGTTCTGTTCCTTTTACCTGCTTTATTTGAAGTCATCTTTTATAATCACACTATCGTGTTGATTATTGTACAGTATTGTACAGAATAAGAAAGAAAAAATAGAGTTCCTTTTTCTTGAGTTATAATGACTTAGGTGGGAGCTCGGTTAACACACGTCCTTCTCACATGGTGCTCAGCAGCGCCCCCTAATAGATTTACAGTTAACGTTCTTTATAGATGGAAAATCTAGCAGCAATCTTTTCCTACTTCTTGAGTGAGGTCTACTGTTTGAAAAAAATAATAGTCAACTTACTGTTTCAGCATTTAGCCCAAACAAACTTTTATAAACTAGAGAAGTAAGTTTTAAAAAAGATACGGCTATTGATCTTAAGCCAATGCAAATCATTTAACAGTGGAGAAACCAGCATACCTCCCAACACAAAATATCAGATGGGCAGAAGTAATCTAGATGAGGCAATAAAACAGTTTGAGCAATAGTTCTAAAATGCATAGGGCTCAGTGTTGATCTTATAGACCTCAAACAACGCAGTGTAAAGAAAAACTTCTTAACCAAGCCACTTATCTGATAATCAAATTTTAACTTAGAATCTAATATTATTCCTACTACCTTAGATTTTTCTTCAAATTTAAGAATGGCTCCTGAAGGCATAACTATATCTACAGTTGAAATGTAGAAAAAATATTAAAACTTAAGAAAATGTCCAAATATCCTAACTAAGGAAAACTAAGAGGGAACAGAGCCCCCCCCCCAAAAAAAAATGCAACAAAGTATTTTGAAAACGTTTATTTACCCCAGCTGGGATACACATCAGATAAGCTCCATGGAAAATAAACTTAAGAGGTCCTGTTTGATAAGGGGAACCACTGCACAACTTTGTAGATTCTAATGAAACTTCTAGAAAGCTCTCAGCAAGAGAAGCTTTTTATTCCCACAGGGGATCCTGTCAGTCTGCATCAGTCTGCATCACCCAGATCAGAGAACTTGCCATTCTGCTTGCCCACAGAGAAAAAAAGGTTTTATCAAAATTATTCCTTAAGGGAATAACTTAAAGACTGGCCAGAGGGGTTTGATGTCAACAGGTAGTTTTTACCCACAGATGATGCACAAATTTACAAAATGAAAATAAATGTGTCCTTTCACTTTGAAAATTGTTTAAGAAAAAAGAAGTATACCTGCTTATATGTGAGAGTACTTCTAAGAATGGATGTATTCTCAAATGCTTCCCTGTTGCTGTAGTGAAAGTACATATATAGCAGTGAGCAATTTTCTAAAAGCACATTTTCACAGGTACAAACAGTACTTTTACTAATGGAAATGGCTTTCAAAATTGCCCTCTAAACACACATGTGGTGCCAATATTAAGGCCTTATCTCTCATTTCTTAAAGTACTGTTCAACCATTAAGAGTCTAATACAGATCTTTTTCTGCTTTCTAGTTTCTAAGGGGCCCTTCTACTAAGGCACGTAGGCACCTTCGCGTGTACAACGCGCATCAAATTAGAACTACTGCCCGGCTACCGCGTGCCCTGGGCAGTAATTCTAATTTGATGCGCGTTGTACACGCGTAGGTGCACAAAATGCACAGCAGAAAATAGAATTTTCTACCACGTGATGCTAACCGGGTGGTAATTGGCAGTGTAAGAACGCTCACAATTACCACCTGGTTAACGCATGAGAACTTACCGCTAAGTCAATGGGTGGCGGTATGGTCTCAGTCCGCACATCCATTTTTGGCCAAAAAAAAAGGTCTTTTTTGCAGGCATGCTGAAAAATGGACCTGTGTGCGTCCAATACACACGCCTACACTAGTACAGGCCATTTTTTGGACACCTTAATATAAGGGCCCCTAAGTTTTCACTTATTGATATGCAATTATATGGTTTTCAAAAAGTGAAGATACTTACCTGTACCAGGTATTCTCCCATTACTGTTACACGGATCTTATATTCCACAAATACCATATGCTGGATCGTTGTGGATAACAATAAAAAAAAAAGAAGATTGGCAAAACAAACCAGGAAACTACAAGAACTATAATGAACAGTCTAACAGCATAATACCCTATATAATAAAAAGCACCTCCAACGTTCTGAAGCTGACTGCGTGGACAAAAACCTTGAGGCATTCGTGCGCTTCCTGGTACATGAGCATCGACACTAACGAACCACGAGAAAGCAACACGATCCACAGGAATCGCACTCGCTCTCATAGCCCCGCCCTCGGAGAACAGCTAACGCGACGTCAAGAGAAGGAAACAAACACAGGAATCGCACTCGCTCTCATAGCCCTGCCCTCGGACCCCAGCTGATCTGAACAGCCAGCTGGCTAACTTCCTCGCGCCCTGTTCCGCCCTCCCGCCGTGTCCCGCCACTCCCCCCCAAATCACCACCATTCCCTCACTCCACGTTGCCACTGCTACTGCCCCGCGCATCCTACGGCGTGCAGCTAGGATCCCCAGCTTGGCGCTCACATCTCCCTCTAGGCAGCGCAGCGCCATACAGCACGCCAACGCTAGCCCACCTGCACAGGAACGCGCACGCAAACGCCAGCCCGCCCACCCAGGACTGCGAAACAAACTCTAGCCCGCCCCGAAAAAATAAAAAAAACCCCAAATAAACCGCCAGATCGCCGGCCCAGTCAAAAGCGGCAGCCGGAAACCCCCCCCCCCCCCCCCAAAACAGCTGGTAGAAACAGCTCAAGCAGAATGTGAAGAAGTAACTGGTGGCTGCAGCTGTAGAAAATCACAGAAGCAGGAAGAAGTTCTGGCCACAAATGTATTCTCCTCCCAAGAGAATCCAGCCAAATCTAAAGCACTCCTCCTTACTAATCACCCACGCACACACACTCATGCAACATCTAACCCCCCCCCCCCCCATCATTCTGACACAGGAACAAAAAAAGTGACATCCTGCCAGAAAACCTCCCTGTCTCACACGTACACACACGATCTCTCTCCACACACACAATTACTCGCCACCCCGCACGCCAACAATTGTCCCCCCTCCAAACACTCACACACAGATACCGCTACCCTCTCCACCCCCCCCCCACATCATACACAAACTCTGCCACCCTCCCCACCACCCCCCACATCATACACAAACTCTCCAAGGGACAAACACCATCTTTCTCTCTGACACAGACACACATTCCTTCCACGCCCCCCCCCCCCCCCCGAAACATCATACACACACTGTGCATAGGCGCCCGGTATAGCCAGAAGTGCAGCAAGGGCGGGTGCAGCTCGTGAACATCTCCCCCCCCTCCCCCCGACTAGTACGGTGCCGCTCTCCCCCTCCGCTCCTGTCACGTCGTCTTTCAACGAGGCTTCCTGTTCCCGTAGCAGCAGCAGCAATGATGTAAGCGCCGTTGCTTTCAGCCTGCCCCGGAAGCACTCTCTGAACAGCTTCCCGCGTAGGAGGGACGCTGTCCAGAGAAGGCTTCCGGGGCAGGCTGAAAGCAACGGCGCTTACATCATTGCTGCTGCTGCTGCTACGGGAACAGGAAGCCTCGTCGAAAGACGACGTGACAGGAGCGGAGGGGGAGAGCGGCACCATACTAGTCGGGGGGACGGGGGGGGGGGGGGGGGGGGTAAAGATCGGGACCGCACTAGTCCGGGGGGGGGGGGGGGAGGGGAAGCGATGCCAGACAGACCGACCAAAGGGAAAGGGGGGTGGAGAGAGGAGGATGTGAGATGCCACATCTAAGGAGAAGAGGGAGGAAGGAAAGCAATGGCAGGGTATGGGAATGGGAAAAGGAGGTGTGGAGAAAGGAGTAAGAGTGATGGAAGCAAGAAGGGGAGGGAAGAGAAAGGTGGGATGCGTGAGGGAGAGGAGAGATGCATGAGGACGCTGGAGGAGAGAGAGAGAAAGTGGAAAAGTGCAGGGGAGAGCCAGAGAGAGATGGGGAGAGAAAAAGGGGACATGGAAGAGAGCAGGGGAAAGCCAGGGACATGGAAAAGAGCAGGGAAGAGCCAGAGAGAGATGGGGAGAGAAAGAGGGGCCATGGAAAAGAGCAGGGGAGAGCCAGAGAGAAGATGCTGGATGGAAGAGGGGTACAGAGAGAGAGAGATTAGTGGAAAGAGGGGACATGGGCAGGAGAGAGAAGCTGCTGGGGAGAAACTGGGGGAGACCCTAGCTGTCAGACGGAGAAATGCTGAATGAAAGGAGGGAGAAAGAGGGAAAAGCTGGAAGGAGGGGGCAGAAAGAGGGAAGACAATGGACGTAAGGGTAGGGAGGGAAAGAGGAAAGACACTGGAAGGATGGGGATAGAGAGGACATGCTGAATGGAAAAGGGTCAAGAGAGAGAGAACTGTTTAGAAGGAAGGAGATATAGAGGGAGACAATGGATGGAAGGAGAGGGAGACAATAGACGGAAGGATTGGGAGAGGGTAATGGGTAGAAGGATGGCGAGAGAAAGAGGGATGACACTGGATGGAAGGGTAGGAGAGAAAGAGGGAAGGTGCTGGACATGGATGGAGGGCAGGGAAGAGGAGAAATCTGGACATGGATGGAGTGGAGGGCAGGGAACAGAGGAGAAATGTTGGACAAGGATGGAGGGTAGGAAAGACAAAGGAAGTACATGCACATGGATGGAGGGGAGGGGAGAAATGCTGGATATGGATGGAGGGGAAATTGCTGAATTTAAGGGCTGGATCGGAACACTTTGAAGGCAGATGCTGAAACTGGAGAAAGGATAGGGACAGGGCTACAGATGGTAGACAGTACGCATAAAGACACACAAGGACGCATAAGGACACAGGAGGATGGTGGACATGGTGAGAGAAAAAATATCAAATGGAAAGAAGACACTGGGACCAAAGTGAATAGAAAAACTAAATGATCAGACAACAAAGGTAAAAAAAAGTATTTTATTCAGAATTTATTAACTGGAATGTGTCAGCTTTTGGAAATGTGCATCTGTGATATTTTGCATGTAAGTTTCAATTTTTCTAGTATTGCTGCATGCTGAGTCTGACTTCTTGAGGTAACTTTCCAGTTTTGCCTTCATATCTGTTGTGTCGTGTGTTTTTCATGTGTAATCAAGGTGCAGTATTCTACTAGTGTGTAGTATTTACAGCCCTTTTTGGGTTTTTTTTGTTTCACTAGGTTTTAGAGCCCGGTGTAATTACAGTGCTGCCTTTCCACGCATAAGGTTGTAGCTCGTCCTGTCCTTGGAATTAGTGCTGTTATGGTTTGCTAAGGTTATGAGTGTGTTTTTGCACAAGTTTGTGTATAGTGTTTTGCAGTGGAGAAATTGTATATTGGCCTTACTGAGGTGGCACCAAAACATCAGAAAGGGTTTTAGAGCCTAAATCACGACACACTACCTCTTGAAGGAGCTACATATAGTCGTTAATAAAAGGAGCTCATTGTGAACACTATCCACCCTAAAAGGGTGTTTTGTGGCTCTACATGAGAATTGTGATATTATGATCCCTTGTTTCATATTGTTGACGGTCTGCATTTTCCATATGGGTGGTATATTGGTGTATTAGGGTCTGCCTAGTGTTATGGTACAGTAAGGTTCTGAGTATGTTTTTGCACAAATTTGTGCATAGTGTTTTACAGTTGAGCGATTGTGGTTAGTATATGCTTTGAGCAACCACTTTATTCTTTGACATATGATACATATCTAATATCTAAATTTAATAAAAGGTATTGTGACTTTTATTTTTAGTTATTTATTTTTTCTGTGTGTTATCAGACAATTATGGATTTAAGCTCCACCCCTGGCTCCACCCCTAACCCCGCCCCCTTTAGCCTCCCCAAACAGTTGGGCCACCGACCGCCTATGACACTGTGCCATAGAGAAACAGCATCTCTCACTCACACCCTCCCCTCCCACCCCCCTTAATACACGAACTGTAACATGGAAAATCAAGATCTCTCTCTCTCACTAACACACACACACACACACACATTCCCCCCAACTACCACCACAACATCATACACAAACTCTGCCATGGTGAATAACGATCTCTGTTTCTCACTCACACCCACACACTCCGCCCCCCCCCCCCAATAAATACACAAGCTCTAACATGCAGAATCAGCATCTCTCACTCACTCCCACAACCAACACAAAGAAAAAAAACAGAAAAACAACAAAACAAATATTACACATAATACAACAAAGTAAATTATTCATTAGCATGACAACACATTTCTCCTAACAATCCCTTTCAAAACATTAATTGCAGGAAGCCAATACCTTGCTAGCGCTCGTTTCATTGGTTTCAGAAACGGGCCTTTTTTCCTAGTAACTCTATAAAGCCATAAACTCAGCAGCCTAATTATCAACAGCTATAGATTTAGAAAACAGGAAATACAAATTTCTAATGGTAAAGAATTCCACATTAATGCTGCTTGATATTGAACAGAAGAATTCAAGCTCCTTTTTGACTTTATCTGACTCACAGAAGGAAAGTGCAACATAAATTGGTTTCAAGTTCTACCTGCAACAGTATTATGTAACAGAATAGCCAGATTACAAAGATATAGCGGTGCCATTCCATACATGGCCTTAAAAATTATTGGGCACAATTTAAATTGCACTCTAGCCAATTAGGACAGCAGGCCATTAATTCTCACATGTGGGTGACATCATCCATGTCAACTGGTGCGGAATGCTTTAATTGCGTAGTATAGCTTTAAGCACACGAGGCAGTGTCCTGAGTGCCTTCCAACCCGCCGCTAGAGCCCGGTACCATCAGTACAGCAGAATAGCTATTAGCATAGGAGAGAACTCCAAAGGGAGGTAGGAGGGTATGTGAGAATTAATGGCCTGCTGTCCCCAGAGAATACCTGCTTCAGGTAAGTATCTTCAGTTTTCTGAGGACAAGTAGGCCATGTTATTCTCATATGTGGGAATCCCTAGCTACCAGGCTCACCAAAAACAGTAGTAAGACAACTGGAACTCGCTATAGCGAGTTCAAAATACGTATTAATCTAAAACTATATACATACTGTGTGACAGTGCAGCCAGGAAAAGAACAAAAAGGGCCTAAGAGAGTGGAGTTGGATTCTAGACCCCAAACAAATTCTGCAGAACTGTCTGTGCAAACCGATTGTCGCATTGGGCACCTTGCACAAGGCAATAGTGAGATATGAATATGTGGACTGAAGACCATGTTGCAGCCGTGGAAATTTCTTCAATGGAGGTTAAGTGGGCTACCGGCTCTAACATTAGGAGACTTGATATGACCCTCAAGTCAGACCGGCTTGGGCATAAGTGAATGAAATGCTATCTTCCAGCCAACTAGAAATGGTGCATTTCCTGATGGCGACCCCCATCCTGTTGGGATTAAAAGAAACAAAAAGCTGGGTAGACTGTCTGTGGGGCCTAGTATGCTGCAGATAAAAGGCCAATGCTTGCTTGCAGTCCAAGGTGTGCAGTGTGATTTCGCCTGGAGGGGCATGAGGCTTCGGAAAAAATGCTGGTAGGATAATAGACAATTCAGATGGAACTCCAACACAACCTTAGGGAGGAATTTAGGGTTTGTGAGGCGAACTACTCTGTTGTGATGAAATTTAGTGTGAGGTGGATCAACTACCAGGGCCTGCAAACTCACTGACCTTGCAAGCTGAAGTTAACAGCAATTAAAAAGAAGACCTTCCAGGTCAAGTACTTCATATGACAAGAATCAAGAGTCTCAAAATGAGCTCTCATCAGCTGGGTGAGGATGACTTTCAGGTCCCATGACACAAGTGGAGGTTTGGCAGGGGTCTTTGACAAAAGCAAATATCTCATGAAGCAAACAACTAGAGGCTGTCCAAAGATGGGCTTACTCTCTACACACTGATAAGCACCGAGATGAATCCTTACGGAGTTGGTCTTGAGAAATGTAGAAGGTATTCAAGCAGGGACTGTGTAGAACAACAGAGAGGATCTAGCGATCTGTCCTCACACCATATAGCAAACCTCCTCCATTTGAGAGAGTTACACCTCTTAGTGGAATCTTTCCTGGATGCTAGCAAGACCTTGGAGAACCCTCAGGGAGATGCAAAGAAACAAATTCTAAGCTCTCAACATCTAGGCTGTGAGGGCCAGAGACTGGAGGTTGGGATACAGATGAGATCTCCCGTTCTGCGTTATGAGGATCAGAAAACACTCCAATCTCCAAGGTGCTTTAGAGGATAACTCTGGAAAAAGTGGGAACCAGATCTGCCTGGACCAGTATGGGGCAATACGCATCATGTTCCCTGTTCTTGCTTGAGTTTCATCAAAATCTGTCCCACAAGAGAATGGGAGGATATGCATACAGAAAAACCATTCCCCCAATGAATGAGGAAGGCATCCAACACTAGACTGTTGTGGGCCACAAGCCTGGAACAGAACTGAGGGACTTTCTGATTGAATGGAGTGACAAAGAGATCCATCAAGGGGGTACCCCACACTCACAAAATCTCGCAAGCAATGCCCATGCTGAGTGACCCTGCTCAGTCTGTCAGCCTTTGACTGCCAGGTACGTGGCTCTGAGAACTACCCCATTCTGGAAAGTCCATTGCCACATCTGGAAGGCCTCCTGACACAAAGGGTAAGATCAGGTACCTCCATGCTTGTTGGTGTTAATACATGTCAACCTGATTGTTCGTATGAATTAGTACAATGTGGTTGAATAGCCGACCTCTGAAAGTCTTTACAGCATTCCAAATCACCCACAGTCCAGAAAGATAATCTGAAAATCTGTCTCCTGAGCTGACCAAGTACTTTCAGTGTGAAGTCTATCCATGTGAGCTCCCCACCCCAGGTGAAATACATCTGTCATCAGCACTTTCTGGGGCTAAGGAGTTTGGAACGGGAATTCCATGGTCAAACTGGGATCAAATTGTCCACCAGAGGAGAGACTGAACCAGTGTCACTCGGATGACAACTGCTAGATTTCCGAAGGCTTGATACAGGTTCCACTAGGCAGTTCTTATGTGAAAACGTGCCAAGGGAGTGGCATGCACAGTGGAGGACATGTGGCCTAGCAACCTCAACATCTGTTGAGCTGTGACCTGCTGGCAGGCTCGAATCTGTGTGGAAAGTGTGATTAGAGCATCTGCTCTCGGCACAGGGAGAAAGGCTCAGCCCTACTGTGTGTCTAGCAGGGCTCTGTAGGAGTATTTCCCTGTGTGTCTCACCTTGCGGGCCTTGGCCTGTATAATCCTATGACAGCAAATGGAGACTGTAAACTCTGACCCGCACATCTCTGTGTCAGCAAGTAACAGCTTTGCAGCTTGTGGAAAATTACAGCAGAAGCTCAAAACCAAGGACATGCTGTGGGCAAAGCAGGCCCCCTTATCTCCCTGAGAGGCTGGCTCCAGCAAGGCGGGTGAGAAACAGAAAATGCATACCAAAATGTAACAACTTGAAGGTCAAGAACAATGAACTGTTCTTGCCACGCAGTGAACCAAGGAAGATCCAGTTTGGTTCCTGCAGCCACCGGACCAAGAGGCACGGAGGAGAGCGGGAACAAAGAGAAGAGTGAGTAAGAAGCCTTGGAAGAAGGTGGAGGAAAAAAAAGAAGACCAGTGAGACCTAATAAGGTCCACCAACTGATGAACTGTGTATCTGGAGGAAAGTATCGTGGTTCAGCTGTACCTACCCTGCTTGACCTGTGACCACCTTATCTGCTGCAGAGTTCCCTTCCAGCTGCGACTGAGACTCGCTGTGAATCCAGCTTGAGTCTGGGAGGTGTCCCGTGCCAGCTCCCAAGAGACACGACCCTGAGGTCTGGTGAGAAACACGGAGATTCATTTCCTACTAGTCGGGGGCTAGTTAGTGGTATTTACCTGAGCAGAAGGCTGGTGCTGTCGTACTTGTGATTAGGAGAAGCTGCTAATAACTGTACTACCTCGTAACATAGTGTGACTGATCAGTGGTGTAATTTTACCTGGTAACCAATAAGAATTAGTGTTTAGTAGTGTGACGTATGAGTGTAATTTTTATCAGCCCGTAATTTTGTAATCAGCCAAAGCTTGCAGATTTCTATTTTGTATACCTTAGCTCTATTTTCTTACCTGACATACTATAATAAATCTAATATATATATATCAGCCTACGGTCTCAGCTACAGTTCTTTCTAACGGAAGTATTTGGCTAGGTTCCAAGGTTCCCACCCCTAGACCTAATTCAGGATTATTTGCTTGCAGATAGTTCTGCTTAGGGGAACCTGGACACAGGTAATTTATTATCTGTGCAATTATCCTACAGATAATGGGGGCGTCGTCCGGGATCTCATAAAGTTGAGAAAGTATTCCGGTTTGTGTGTCTTCAGTGAGAGAGAACTGACAGGCTGGGGATATTTGCCTTCTGTAATTTTTCGTACTGCTTCACTGATTCCTTGCTTTCTGTGTCACTGAACTGTGCTGTTAAAGTATTTCTTAGAGAACTACGAAGAGGGAGGATCTGGTAGCTGAACAGTAAAGCTGCTAGTTAAGATTTACGGCTTAGAGATAGCAGCGAGACATTATTGCAGTCAGCCCAGCCAGCCACGATGACGTCACACACTACTTCGCTCACTAAACTAGAGTTGAATGTTTTTGAGATTCTTATTGACGCTGCCCAAAGCAAAGAACAGAAGAGCTACTCCATTGAGTCATTGCTCTCCCTATTTAGAAAAGAATCTGGTGCCAGCCAAGCAGCATATACCTCAGTTTTGACCAATGTTGTGAAAGGCAAAGCTAAGCTTGCTCTAACAGAGCTAGCAGAATTAGTTTGCACCCTGCTAGCTATCAAAGAAAATGCTATGAATAACTGTTCCTCGCTACAGGTAGCCCTGCAGCGATCGCAGGAAACAGTGACTGCTCTGACCACAGAAAAGGCTGAATTGCAGCGTTCGTGGGCAGACAGACTGGCTCAGGCGACTGCTGGAGGAGATAGGGAGTCGAGCAGTACCCAAGGTCAGCTAACATGTGTTAATTGCCCAGTACTGAGAGATAAATGTGCAGCTCTAGAAGATCTGAAATCCCAGTGTGAAAAACAAGTTTGTTCCCTACAGTGTGAGCTAAGGCAGAAAGATGCTGTTTTGGGGTCTAAAACACAGCAGCTAGCTGACGTTGAAGAGACTCTTGATTTAAGGTGTCAAGAAGTTGTTAGATTACAATCGTTCCAGCAAGAAGTGAGAGATAGATCTGAGGGTGCTATGTCTGCTCTGCGACGAGAGTTGCAGCAAGAACAGGAGAGGTGCAGCTTTGCTCAAGAGGCATGGTACAGTGCCAAAGAGGAGCAGAATGAAATGTGGGAAGAGAATAAATCTCTCTCGCAGCTGTTGGACAAGGCAATACAGGAGAAAGATTCTTGCGTGCAGACATTAAAGCGATGCCAAGAAGATTTAGATGCCGTGCGTCGAGAAGTGCGAAATATATGTGATGACCCTGAGTCACTGCCCATAGATGGTGATGGGGGGGGAGAGACTGGGGATGTGGATAGGCCCTCTAGCCCCGCACGGGAACCTAACAGTGTTTATGTAAGTCCCAGAAATCCCTCCACAGCTCCTCCCCGGTACAGTTCCCTAACCCCTGAAGCCTTCGACAGTATGCCGGAGCACAGACTCCGCCCTGTCCGGTCACAGGGTACTGTACCACTCAATGACGGCTACAGTACAGCTGCATCTGGGCCACGCCCAGGAAGGTCACAGTACATTGCACCCGATGAGAACACTGGTACAATTACACATATGCTCCGCCCACGTAGGCCACAGCTCTCTGTCCTGCCTGACGGGGACACTGGTGCCCTTGGTCCTGGGTCCCGCCCAGGAAGGTCACAGTATACTGCACCTGATGAGGGCCCTGCTACAAGTGTACAGAGGTTCCTCCCAGGAAGGTCACAGTCCTCTGCCCCGCATGATGATGTCACCAGTACCAGTGGGCCTGTGCTCCTCCCAGGAAGGTCACAGTCCTCTGACCCACCTGCTGACATCAGCAGCCTACCCACACCACTGTTCTCTTCTCCTGCTGGTGAGCAGCGGTATTACACTCAAACACCCAAAGTTACTCCTTTATCTAGAGATCAGCACAACCAAACAATGAGAACACTTCGCTCTATGATTGTACCTTTTAAAGAGTCTTCAGGGGTAACCATACACGCTCACCTGGATAGCGTGCGTGACCTTTTTGAAGAATTACAGGTTCATGCCGAATCAGATAAAAGAGCTCTACTGAAGTGGACGTTTGCGGCTGAGTGCCAAACATATTTAAAAGCTATTTTAGCCGAGCATAATGACCTATCCACAGTGGAACAGGCCCTGAAGAAGCGGTATGGACAGTTCGCGGATCCCACAGAGGCCAAAAGGGCAGCATATAATATGTGCTGTGGCCCGAATGAGAGTCCACATGAATGGGCCTATCGCCTGAAGGAGGTATTTTACGAAGGGGGGGCGGATCCAGATACCAAAGACCTTGAATTTGGAGATTTTAGGACCCTTTTCGTGAAAGGCCTGCCCAACCACGTGAAAGTGTCTTTAGCAGGTTACAAGAAAGAACCTTTCGCCGTTCTGTTGAAGCGGGCAGAGGAGGTTTTTGATATGTGTCGCACAACACCTGCGGGGGCAACACCCAGACCCGCATCAAAGAACCGCAGCCCGGGGGCCCAACCCAGTGTTTGTGCTGTTACGTCCACACTTTCTCTGGAAAACAAGGGGGCAAACCCACCTGCCCAGTCCCGTGGCGGCAGTAACCAACCACACCCGCCGAGGGACACAGCGCCTCCTACTGCTCACGAGGATCAACCCCATTTTCGGAGGAGGCGTCATAATCAGAGACAGTGGGCTCAGGAGAAGATCAGGAACTTACAGGCACAGCTTGATCAAACGATAGCTAAGCATCAGATTCCCGATCCGGAGGAGAAGATTAGGGCCCTAGAAGGCCAAATAAAAGCACTGCGGGCTAAACAGCAGGGTTCAAATGCTGGAGCCTCGCAATATCCCTCATCTTCTCATAAAAGAGGAAACCCTTACCCAGGGAACAAGGACCAGGTCCCCGGTCCAACAACTCAGACCGGGCCCAGTGTCAAGTCCGTTGAAATCTCGGAACACCCGGAGTCTGCAGAAGTAGAAACAGCATGACTAGGCTTGGCTCCGGCGTCACCTGCCAACATGCCCACTGTTCATGTTGATGCTCTATCATCCCTCAGTGAGGAGCCCTCGTTGCCCAAGGCTGATGCCCAGCCCGTGGACCAGGAAAGGCCTCTGTTATGTGATTCTATTAAGGAAACCAGGTACTTGATGGGTAAACTTACTCCTAAAGGTTCCAGATATACCATGGATGTGTTGATTCAACAGACCTTTTCCTGTCCGGGTCTCCTGGATACAGCCTCAGAGGTGACCTTAATTACCCAAGGCCTGTTTCAGAAACTAGAGGAATCCCTAAAGGGGGGTGGGGAGACGCTGCATGTCACCCCATGCAAATTCTCCCTGGAGGCTTATGGCAAACAGAGCATTGGGACTGTAGGTCAGGTGTGGCTTTCCTTACAGCTTGGTGAGATGAGTATCAGACACCCTGCCATAATTACTACCTGTGCGGGCGAAGAATTCTTAATTGGAATTGATCTTCTGAAGAGATTGTGGGTTGATTTGGATTTTCACCATGAGGTTATTTGGGCACAAGTCACTGAGCCCCTTCCATATGGGAAAGTCCAGCAGATGAGCAGAGTCAGCGGCTCCAGCTCTGTGGGACTTCGGGATACCCCAGGTCGAATTAAGTTCCAGAACTCAGCTGACCCGTTCACCTGGGAGCTCCAGTTGCGTGGCGGACCAGGGGGGGACGAACAGAGTAGTGACGTCATCCGCGTCCAGACTGATCGGATAGCTGATATGGTTCTAAATGATGACAACCTGGAGATTATTCTGAATGCCTCGCCTATGGCGGAGAAGTCCCCTGAGGAAGCTACTGACATGCCGCAAGAGACCCTCGCTTCCATTCCCAGTCCTGATCCTTCTCATCCTCGTAGGTTGACCGACATCCAACAGAGGGGTGATGCTTACACGGTTCCTGTCCAAATAACTGACATCCAAATACTTCAGTCCACGTTGCTGCTGCAAAGCGACGTCTCCTTCATCAGTGACACCTTGTTTTACCGTCTTCGCAAGTCTGTGCCACTTCCCTTCAGTAAGTGTTCTTCCATTTCGGTAGAAGTACCTGGACTAGGTACCAGGCCACTAGTGGGAAAATGCAGTCTTCCTTTGACGGTGGGACAGAAGTCGTTCACCCATCACTTCTCTGTTGTCAAAGGCCTACAACAGCCCTTATGTCTGGGCTCCGATTGCCTTGTGCGACTGGGAGTTTACGTGGACTTGGTGAATCTTGTCCTGTGGAGCAGACTGGACGGCAACCCAGTGGAATCTGAGTCGACGCCTGTGAGCTTAAAGTCTGGGCAAACCATACCCCAGGTCTGTGAAGTAGTCTGTGACAAAGAGGTGACCATCCCGGCAAGAGTGAGGGACTTTTCCATCCAGCTCCGCCTTGCACAGGGACAGCGTCTGTTGGATAAAGTGGTGTTCTTCAACCCTCACTCTTACTTTCGTGACCTAGGGTTGTCCACCGGTGTTCTGCCATGTTTGGAGGTTACAGATGCACCTTTTCACGTGTTGGTCACCAATTCGCATTCAGGGGAAGTTGTGGTGTCTAAAGGAGACCCTTTTGGATTTTTGGTGGGAGCGTCTTTTCCTGATGTCGAGGTAAGTTTGCCTATTATTGGCAGGTTGCCCTCCATTTGGAACACCTGCCAGGGGGGGGAGACAACTGAATGTCTGTTTACCTCTCCCAGAGGCCTCATATCTGTGGAGTTCATCTGGCCATATGATGCAACGGATTCACAGGTGCAGCTGGAAGACGAATTCTTGATTTTGTCCAGAAGGATGCCTTTACCCCAGAAGTCCAGACTGGTGAATTCTGTTGAAACTTCATCTTTGCAAGAGGAGATAGAGGAGCAAGTGGAAATTCCATCCAACCAGCCTTGCTCAGAGTTTGATGCTATGGTGAAAGAGCAAGTTGAACAGGCTGATGCGTGTACTACTGACACAGAGAAGTTGCAGTTGACTGAGTTGCTGTACAAATACAAGGAACTTTTTGCTGTTGACTCATATGACTGTGGCCTTACAGACCTGCATGTCACCAGAGTGCCTACAGATCCTAATAGTAAGCCTGTCTTTGTGCGCCAGTACAAGATCCCATTAGCTTCCTACGAATCCGTGCAAGAGATTCTCAATACTTTGGAGGCCAGGGGCATCATTAGGCAATGCAACAGCACATACAACTCCCCTCTGTGGCCTATCCTGAAGAAGAACAACAGCTGGAGAATTGCACTGGACTACCGTCAGCTGAATAAGCGAGTGCCGTTGTCCAGGTGGCCGATGGCTCCGCTGGATCAGAGTCTTGCTACAATTAAAGGGGCTAAGTATTTCACAAGCTTAGACTTGGCATCAGGATTTTGGACCGTACCTGTACATCCACATGATCAGTATAAACTGGCCTTCACCTTTGGGAAGAAACAGTATACGTGGAACAGAACTCCCTTTGGTTTTCTCAATTCACCTGCTGAGTTCAACATCTTCCTCCATAAGGCACTTCCAGATGCTGAAGCTCGAGGAACTGTGGTCTACGTGGATGACATTCTGATCAAGAGCCCTACCTTTCAGGATCATGTGGCAGAGATTGAGCATGTTTTCAGACAGTTGACAGATGCTGGAGCTAAACTAACACTACCCAAAGGACAATGGTGCAGGAAATCGCTGAATTACCTAGGGTATGAAATTTCTGCAGAGGGTCTGAGACCGCAGAAGAAGCGAGTACAGGCCTTACAACAGCTGAAACAACCTACCAATCTCACAGAACTTCGTTCCTTCCTGGGAATATGTAATTACTCCAGACAGTTCATAGAGGAGTATGCAGAGATCACTAGACCCTTGGTCAAGTTATTGAAGAAAGATATGCCCTGGTCTTGGGGTCCAGAGCAGGAATCTGCTATGCAGGAGCTGAAGGAGCAGCTTAGCCGCTTTCCATGCCTCGCGTACCCTGAGGGGGGTCGTGAGTTCTACGTTGACCTGGGTTACTCCAAGCACACCATGAGTGCGGTCTTGTATCAGAAATATGATTCCGACAAGCGGGTCGTGGCCTATGCTAGCAAAGGCCTATCTGATGTGGAAAAGAAGTATTCAGACTGTGAGAAATCCTTGTGGACCACGGTATGGGCTCTGCAACATTTCAGGAGTTACATCCAAGGAGAGAAGCTAATCGTGGAAACGTGTCATCAGATTGTTAGTTTCCTGGGGAGCGACCGAATCAAATCCGGTCAGGTGTCCAACAGCAGGATAGTATCCTGGACATTGGCTCTCCAAGGATGGCCTTTAGAGGTAAGGTATGCTCAGAAACATCGCAATGTAGTAGCCCAAGGTATGGCGGACCTGCATGACTGTGCAGGCCATGATTCCCTTGCAGGTACTTCTGAAACAGATGTTCCCCCACAGGAGAAAGACCCTCATCTACATCATCTGTATGATGAAAAGATCTGTGAGACCATGCCTAAGGTCTATGTGGATGGTTGTGCCTACCGCCGTGATACAGACCATGAGTTGGTTGCAGGTGTGGGAGTGGTATGGAATCCAGCCATTCCTGAAGAGACTTTGAAGCACAGCTTGGGTTCCCAGACAAACCAGTATGCTGAGATAGTTGCAGCCTTGGTGGCGGTACAGTCTGCAGTTCAGAGAGGACTTAGGGAACTAGTCATATGCACTGATTCAGATTATGTGAGACAGAACTTTGTCTCTCATCTGCCCATTTGGAAGCAGAACAACATGCTAAATTCTAAAGGGAAACCAGTACATCATGGAAATTTGATTCTGGCTCTGGATCAACTGGTACGAGACCATGACATGACCATCTATTGGAAGAAGGTCAAGGGTCATGCAAAAGTTGATAGTCCTGACAGGATAGGGAATGATCTGGCAGACCTACTCGCGAAGGAAGGTGCGCTCACCGGAGAACTATGGCGGTTCTCAGAACCGGATGCATTGGCAGTTCAGGCTGTCACCAGACGGCAAACTAAACAGCTCTGTGAGACTCCAGTGTTCCAGTGGAGCAGTGAAGTCCCCTCCTTTGATCTTGTCACGGCTCAGAAATCAGATCCGGTGGTTGGAAGATTTTATGAGTATATCCAGAATCCACAAGAACATCCATTGACAGAAGAGGAGTGTCAAACGGAAGAACTGAGGATACTCTATACATCTAGGGAGAAGTTTGAGATCCGCCAGGACCTGCTTATTCGGACGAGTAAGCATGGCATTGAGCAATGGGTTGTGCCTCAGACGTATCGTGGCATCATGTTGCAACATGCTCATGATGAACCATGTGCAGGACATAGAGGAGAAAGCATCACCTATGAGACCTTGAAGCAAGTGGCTTATTGGCCCCATATGCGACAGGATGTGAAGCTGTATACTCGAGGTTGTCTGACCTGTTGTCGTTTCCAGCCATCTTCACCATCCCATCGGGCACCCCTCAGGAAGAAGGGTATTGCTATGCCCTGGTCAGATATCCAGATTGATTGGGTTGGACCGGTGGTTCGATCCACCCGAGGCAACAAGTACATGCTTACTGTCACCTGCCTGTTCACCAAGTGGGTGGAGTGCCTTCCTGCACCCAATTGCACCGCTGAGACTACGGCTACTTTACTACTGAATCATGTGTTCAGCCGGTGGGGCTTGCCAATGCGAGTGGATTCAGACCAAGGATCTCAGTTTACTGCCGAAGTGATCCAACACATGTGGAAGATGCTCGGAGTGAAGAGTAAACTACACATTGCCTACCGACCGCAGTCCTCAGGACAAGTGGAAAGAGCTAATCGTACCATCATCACCATTCTGAAGAAGTATGTGTCATCTTCAGGTAAGGATTGGGACATGAAGTTACCATTGGTCCTCATGGCCATCCGTGCCACACCTCATCGGTCTACCGGAGTGTCACCTTTTGAGATGATGACAGGTAGGGAAATGATATTACCAATTCATTTGCTTTACAGGACTAATGATGTGAACTTGTCCAGTGCTACTTCCTCTCATGAGTACGTCACCCATTTGCGTCAGCATTTGCAAAGTGCCTTTGCCTTTGCCCAAAAGAACTTGGAAAGTAGTGCTAGAGGTAGAAAAGCCTACTATGATCAAGGGACTACCTCCAAAGAATACCAAATTGGCGACAAGGTATTCTATTTCAATTTTGGCAGAAACAAGGTAAAAGAGAAGAAATTTCTGCCCAGTTGGCATGGTCCTTTCCCTATAGTGGAAAAAGCTTCACCTGTGGCTTACCAAATTCGCCTCAGAAAAAATTCTCAAGGTGAAGATAACCTTAAGTGGGTCCACATCAATCAGCTGAGACCATGTCATCCCAGTCATTTGGTTCCAGATACATGCATTGTTGAAATGACCCAAACTAACCATGAAGCAGAATAGCTTCGTTTTCTTTTGTTTTTCAGCTACAGAGGAAAAAAAAAACAAAACCTTGAAGATTCGGTGCAGTTGCCAAGCAGATTGATCCTGTTTCCGTTCCTGATGTCGTTCTTCAAGATGTTCCTGACGCTCTGCTTCCTAATCCATTGGTGGTTTTCAACATTCCTTCCCTTTGTCCCTCATGATTTCCATTGTTTAGTCATGACTGTTGGATTTTCTTTTCCCAAGAATCATTCTTCTTGTTGGGGGGGAATTTGTTTGGTTTTATTTTTATTTCAACCAATCCAGTGGTCCTGAAAGTGAAGTTTTGGATGTGTTTGTTTGTTTTTGGGACATTTCATTGACTTTCTTTTTGAACTGTGTCCAATGCTTATGTTTGAAGACTTTCTTCATCAGCACCATTACGTGGACCATTTTGTTCCTGTTTGATGTCTTCTTGATGTGAGATTTACACCTCATCATTCATCATGGTCCACCCTATTGACTTTGGTTTGGACATTATGTCGTTTTACAGTCTAAAGACTCTCATACCATTGACTTTGTTAGACTGTGTGGAGGTCAACCATGAGTAACTCTCCACTATGCAACATCTTAGTTTACATTTTCATATTCTGTACTAATTTGCTGATGCTTTTGCTATGCATTTTATTGTACTGATGATTTAATGTTGATTATAATTCCATGTGTTAAGACATAGCTGCTAACACCCTAAGAGTGTTCTAGTATTAGTAGTTTGCTGTATTAGTATTTTGAAACTACGTTTGAACATTGCATATGATTGTATGAAGTATTTGCTTCTAGTTATCATTGATAGTGTGTTAGTATTGAGTTAATGACATTTACTGTTTTTATGTCCTCAGTCTTGACCATGAGTCTGACTTAACCAGTCTAGCTGTCTTACTAGTTAGATTGGAGAAGGCTTTTACTCCTTTGTAGTAAATTCCATCTCCAAGGGGGGGAATATGTAGGAGTATTTCCCTGTGTGTCTCACCTTGCGGGCCTTGGCCTGTATAATCCTATGACAGCAAATGGAGACTGTAAACTCTGACCCGCACATCTCTGTGTCAGCAAGTAACAGCTTTGCAGCTTGTGGAAAATTACAGCAGAAGCTCAAAACCAAGGACATGCTGTGGGCAAAGCAGGCCCCCTTATCTCCCTGAGAGGCTGGCTCCAGCAAGGCGGGTGAGAAACAGAAAATGCATACCAAAATGTAACAACTTGAAGGTCAAGAACAATGAACTGTTCTTGCCACGCAGTGAACCAAGGAAGATCCAGTTTGGTTCCTGCAGCCACCGGACCAAGAGGCACGGAGGAGAGCGGGAACAAAGAGAAGAGTGAGTAAGAAGCCTTGGAAGAAGGTGGAGGAAAAAAAAGAAGACCAGTGAGACCTAATAAGGTCCACCAACTGATGAACTGTGTATCTGGAGGAAAGTATCGTGGTTCAGCTGTACCTACCCTGCTTGACCTGTGACCACCTTATCTGCTGCAGAGTTCCCTTCCAGCTGCGACTGAGACTCGCTGTGAATCCAGCTTGAGTCTGGGAGGTGTCCCGTGCCAGCTCCCAAGAGACACGACCCTGAGGTCTGGTGAGAAACACGGAGATTCATTTCCTACTAGTCGGGGGCTAGTTAGTGGTATTTACCTGAGCAGAAGGCTGGTGCTGTCGTACTTGTGATTAGGAGAAGCTGCTAATAACTGTACTACCTCGTAACATAGTGTGACTGATCAGTGGTGTAATTTTACCTGGTAACCAATAAGAATTAGTGTTTAGTAGTGTGACGTATGAGTGTAATTTTTATCAGCCCGTAATTTTGTAATCAGCCAAAGCTTGCAGATTTCTATTTTGTATACCTTAGCTCTATTTTCTTACCTGACATACTATAATAAATCTAATATATATATATCAGCCTACGGTCTCAGCTACAGTTCTTTCTAACGGAAGTATTTGGCTAGGTTCCAAGGTTCCCACCCCTAGACCTAATTCAGGATTATTTGCTTGCAGATAGTTCTGCTTAGGGGAACCTGGACACAGGTAATTTATTATCTGTGCAATTATCCTACAGCTCCAATGAATTCCAATGTTTGAACCGGGAGCAGATGGGAAGGGGTAGTTTAAAACTAACCCTATTCTCCGCATGGACTCCTGAGCACCGTCCTTCGACATGCTCTTCACTAGCCAACTGTCCAAATAGTGGATCACGGACTCCAAGTCTGCGTAGCAATATTACGACTACTGCAAGACACTTAGAGGGGCACTTTTGCAAGAAACATCCAAGTTGCGATTTGGACGTCTTTGCAAAACGTCAAAATCTGGGGGGCGGGGAAAACTGTATTTTCAAAACAAGATGGACATCCATCTTTCGTTTTGAAAATACCATCAGAGACGTCCAAATCCAAGGACGTCCCTAAATTTCGATGTCCCTAGACATGGACGTCTTTGTTGGCATCGAGGCAGGTGGAGATCTGCTCAATGCATGTCCACTCCCAGTATCTAACATGGGTCTTACAGCCATGGGAACTGATGCACCCGATGCTGGTGCACGTGCCAATGCAGATGTCAATGAATCGGACCTGGCTCTAAACATGTTCTCTTTTTGAGCCTCTCTGGACGTCTGCATTCTTTTTTTGCATACGCAAATGATGGATACACCAGGAATGGGTGTCAGCCCCAGAGATAGTCCAATTGCACCGAGCACAGCTTATGAAGTCAACTGTTGATGACGTGGAAAGAAAAACAGCCATGGCCAAATCAAACGACTTGATGGTGACTTAAAAAAGGGACAAAGCACCAAGAAAGTAACAGGGAGAAAACCCCGGCTGGAGTTCAGGCCTAACAGGGCCTATTGGGCACAGTAAAAAAAGAAGCAAACGTAAAAGTGGGGGAAAAAAACCTAACTAAAAAATATAAAGGGAAGGTGTAAAAGGCCCCAAAGACAAAAAAGAACAAAAAAAGGCAGGACAAAACTGGCAGAGAAGGAACAAAAGCAGCTAAAAAAACTACTCATGCACCAGACACTGTGAGGAGCTGCGAATAGCGCGTTCTCTCCTCATGGTGGATGAAGAGACTGATGGTCCCTCGCTCTCACGGCAGAAGGGAAGGCACTCGCACATGCGCAGTGGGGACACTGCTGTGTGCTCTTAAAACTATACTACACTATTAAAGCGTTCCACACCGGGCAATGGGGGTGACGTCACCCATGTGTGAGAATAACATGACCTGCTTGTTCTCAGAGAAGCTAACGTACTTCAAAGCCAGTTCTATTTTCAAAGCATTAAGCATTTAGATCTGGACTGGCCACTTTTGGAAACATGATACTGGGCTAGATGCACCCTTGGTTTGATACAGCAGGGCAACTCTTATGTTCCCATGTTTACAGTTAGTATAAAAGTATTCACTTGCATGAGATACTTACATTGCATCTCATTAATTAGTTGATTCGTAGTATCAAACAGACTTCTATATGCAGTTATTGACTGACTGAGCTGGTCTTTCTCTTTTGTCAGTTCTGCCATCTGCTGCTGTTTCTTAAAACCTAAAGAAAAAAAAAAAGAAAAACGTGCAGAATAAAATGTGTTTCTCTTTAAATCCCAAATCCTGGAAGATATCTGTTGCAAAATGGTAAGGAAGCCAGTAAGAAGCTCTCTCTATACTTTCTAAAAGGATTTTGCTGCTTAAGTATATTGCAAAAGTTCTGATTGATATTGGTAACATTTAAATAATATACAGTTAATTAAAATAATAAATTGACTTTATTAAAGATACAACTATTATGATGCATCTAGGACCAGATTTTATTTATGCTGCCTAATAAAATCAGTGCTGAAAAAAATATCACTGGGCGTATTCTATAAACTACACCTAAAGTTATGTGCAGTTTATAGACTATGCCTACATTTAGGCATAGTTTAAAGAATACACCCAGCGCCGTTTCCTGCGACTATTGTTGCGGCCATTTACACAAACTAACACCTGGCATGTCAATGCCTAAGTTACATGTGAACAGGCATATTCTATAACTGCACGCAAATTCTATGAATGCCGAAGACCCAGCTATGCCCCTCCCATGGCCATGCCCTTTTCCAGATCTGCATCTTAGAAGTTACGTGCATCGCTTTATAGAATGTGCTTAGAAAGTTGTGCGCGTTAATTCTAATTAAAACCAATTAGTGGCAATAATTGCTTAAGTGATGATTATTGGTGTTGACTGGTTTGTTAACTACTACTAATCATTTGTATAGTACTACTAAATGTATGCAGAGCGCTGTACATATTATATGCAGGTAGTTTCTCTGTCTCTAGAGGGCTCACAATCTAAGTTTTGGTAACTGGGGCAATGGAGGGTTAAGTGACTTGTCCAAGGTCACAAGGAGCTGAAGTGGGAATCGAACCCAGGTTGCCAGGATCAAAGCCTGCTGCACTAACCATTAGGCCACTCCTAACTAAGATGTGCACACAATACAGAATATGACCAGATTTCCGCACACAACTTAGGTTGCACTAAATAGAACTTGGGGTTAATTTCTAATGTTACTCACCATTGTAAAACATGAATGGCAGACTGTACGATTCCAAAGACCATCTTGAGATAGGTAGTAGAACTGGCTCAAATTCAATTACATACTCGGTGCTATCCTTCCCTGGGCTGTTTTCTGCCAGAACTAAGTTCTGTGGGGAATTAGAATACGTACAATACATTTTGTCTACAGTTTGATTTATAAACAAAGAATGCATGTTTCTACAAGACTGTAAATTGCTTGAAATTTCAACAGTAAACTTTTAGAATTTTAATAGGCTGTGAGCAATCCAAATATGAAATTGTGCTGGGAAGTTCCAATAAGTACTAATGGTGACTACTTTCCAAGATGTATACAGGATTGCATCTGTAGCAGCACATGTGAGTAAATTTGAAAAAAACAAAAAACCCCAAATCCAAAAAGCTAAGCCAGCCTCGTCTACCTGACCCCCCCATTTTCTTGAAAACTTTGTGTGTGGATAGAGCACCAAACAAAGGGGCCCTTTTACTAAGCTGTGCTAAAAAGTGGCCTGCGGTACCAGTAGCTAGAAGTTTTCCCCACATGCTGAGGCCACTTTTAGCACTGCTGTAAAATGGCTGCATTTCCCTCATTAATGGCTACACGCTTACCAACAACCATTTACTAGGCGGTAAGGGCTCCCGTGCTAACCACGAGCTATGTGCATGGGTAGCACCCACTGAACACAAAACTACTGCAGGATGTGCTCAGTGGATTTTAACCTGCGGTAAGCATGCAGATTAGTAAAAGGACCCTAAAATTCATGCTCTCTAGTTCCACTACATTCCCATCTCTGGAAAAGGTTTGTAGATTAATACTTTTCAAATATTAAAATGTCAAGGACAAGCAGCACTACAAGTCATCATAAGTGGGACTCCCTAACTACAAGCTACCTTAAACTGTTTTTGGTGGCAACCACCCTTTCCAATTATATACATTTGTGAAGTAGAAGTGGGAATAGTTAATAAGTAATAATGCAGTTTATATTTTAGTTTTTGATTTTATGAGGTTTTTATGATGGATTATGTTTTTATTTTATGTTTTTCATTTAGGTATATTGGGGGTATTTAGGTTTTACAGGTAGACGACATGAAATTGGAGATAGGGTACAGTCCATTCCAGTGGTCTGGGTGGATGGGAAGGGTAATATTTATAGGACAAGATTATCTGAAAGGCCTTTCTGATTGTTTAGCAATTCCTGGGCAGATTTTGGAGATAACAGGCTATTGCAGATATGACAGGTGATTTTATCAGATGAGAAAGAGAAAACAGGCTTGCTTACAATATCTAGCGAGGGAACCTGAGTGTTATTTTAATGCTCACTTGGTCTATAACAAGACTGATCTCATTAGAGATTTAGCAGTGGATAGGCAATTGTATAACAAACTTGGTTAGAGGAATGGATTGGACATGTTTTATAATTTATCCTCCAGGATATGCTATGCAGTCCATTTCTAGGACAGGGAAGAGAAGTAGTGGCACTGCAGTGTTATTCTATTTAAATATGTTTATTAAAGGCTTTTTCATACCGATAATACAAAGGTAAACTCAAAAATAAACACAAAAGCAAACAACCCCCCCCCCCCCCCCCGCAAATAAACACAAAGGAAGATCAAAGAGCCATGGCAATACCCGGAAACACACAGTATGGATACACAAAATCAATTGGTGCTATGTGGCTTCTTACAAAAGAGATCTATACGAGCCCAGGTCTTCAAAACAGACAATTCGCCGACGCCTATGGGCCAAAATGGTTTCATATTTCCTAATCACACAAACGTAACTCCACCATTCATTATAATTGAGGTACATATTATTTTTCCAATTGGAGACTATTAAATGCAGAGCAACAGCTAACAATATGTTGAACAACTTTTTATCGGACTCCAGAAGGGGGATATTAGGACAAGAGGCTCGTAAGATCACAACCTCATAAGAAAGCGCAGTAGTCTCTGGCAGGTGAAAAATAAGACACATTCTTGTCCAAATAAGTTGCCAGTAAGCTCTGACGTTCTTACAGTAGAAGACCATATGCGCTAATGAGCCATCCCTCTCCTGGCAAGACCAGCAGCTAAAGTTGACACTCTTAGTGATTCTTGCCACACGAGCAGGAATCCAATAGGCTTTGTGAAATATAAAATATGAGGATTGCGATATCGCTGCTGACTTAGTGGGACGCAGGGAGTTAACCAAGAAAGTGTACCAGTCAAATTCTGACGCATCCAAACTGAATTCCACCTCCCAGGACATCCTTAATAGTGCAACTGTATCAGCATATGAATCCTGAAGTTTTTTGTATAGCAGGGATGCCTTCTTTCCACCCGATATGATGGTGCAACATAAAGAGAGAAAATCTGAAGGAGTTGTTGTAATTGAGTTGGAGACTTTAAAGGTTGAAAGATATGTGGATATGTCCTTCCATGTGCCAGAATCTATTAAAGAAACATTATACAATGCAGACAGAGCATCATGTGACAACAAAGTACCAGCAATATATAATTGGGATAACTGCCATACACCCCCTCCCTGCCATTCCGCTGTTTGAGACTGCAGGAGACCAGTTGGAAAACTAGAATTGTACCAGAGAGAAACATCTTCCAATGAGACAGTACAAATTCCAAGACCAGCTCTAAACGTACAAACATCAGAGGCAGAGGCTTTGAGCAACCGAATGCGTCTTGTATACGGATACAAATCTGCATACGGGAGAAGAGATAAAGGGCAAGGGTGCACCAGGGCTGCCTCAAAGATCTGCCACCGAGGTGTGAGGTGTGTAAATTCCCTTTGGAACCACATTAAAGACTGGGCAAGTCGAGAGGCCTTATGATAAGTCTTAAAATCAGGAATATTGAGACCTCCCAGATGCCTTGGTAACTTAAGTTTCTTGAGCGCAATATGGGGAGGCTTTCGCCTCCATAGAAATTTAATTAAGAGGGAATCAAGCTTGTTGTAAAATGAATTTGGAAAGGAGAGGGGGGTCATACTGAAAATGTAATTCAACTTTGGGGCTAGAACCATCTTGATAGCCTCTACTCTCTCACGTTAAATACAACGGGGACCACAAATTTAGAATCGAAGTAGCTAAGGATAAAATTTGCTCCTTAACAAGGGTCAAACTTTGATCAATAGACTTCGCATACCGTACCCCCAAATACTTAAGTTTGCACGGCTTCCAGGAGAATGGGTATGGCGATATCTGAGATCTATGCGCTAAGGAATTAAGCGGCATTATAGCTGATTTAGACCAATTGATTTTATAACCAGATAGAGTGGAAAAAGAATTAATTACTTCCAATATACTGGGAAGAGAATTGGGTGTGGTATAGAGCAAAATATCATCAGCATAGATGGAAAGTTTAAACATCTCCCCTCCAACAGATATTCGAATGTGCTCTAATGGCTATAGCCAGAGGCTCCAAGGCAATACTGAAAAGAAGTGGAGACAGTGGACAGCCTTGTTTAGTGCCTCTTCTAAGGGGAAAAAAAATTGAGAATTAATACCATTCACAAAGATGGAAGCTATCGGATTAGTATACAAAACCTTTACCATTCTAATAAAGGCTGGGCTAAAATTAAACCAAGCCAAAATATGGAACAAGTAAGCCCATTCAATTCTATCAAAGGCTTTCTCGGCGTCAAGTGAAACCGCTATAAAAGGTTCACATGAGCCCTCAACATGCGCTAGAACATTCCAAAAAAGTCTAGAGTTGTCACTAGCTAATCTAGTTACCGTAAACCCATTTTGATCTCTATGAATTATATCTGGGACAATATGTTGGAGGCGGAGAGCCAACAGTTTTGCATAAATTTTATTGTCTATGTTAATCAGTGAAATAGGCCTGTAATTCTCAACCCTGGATGGATCTCTGTCTGGTTTGGGTATAACAACAATCGTTGATTGATGGAAGGAGCCAGTTTGACCCTCATATAATAAGAGAGAGTTATAAAGAACTTGCAGTTTGGGCGCCAGAAGATCTGCAAACATCTGATAAAATTCTACAGTAAAACCATCATTTCCAGGCGACTTACCTGCAGAAAGAGAATGAATGGCGTCCAGGATCTCCTTATGGGAGAAGGGTTGCTCTAAAGCATGGTTTTGAGAGACATCTATAAGAGGCCTATCAAGATGGTTCCCAAACTCTCCAAAGGGCCCTGAGGAAAATTGAACCTCAGAATCATATAATTTGTTATAGTATAATTGGAATTGCTGGGCAATGGCATCATATGTGACATGTATGATTTCCGAGGGGTCAACAATTTGCGAGATCCTATTCCTACTTCTTTTAGTTTTAAGGTATTGCGCAAGAAGGTGGCTTGCTTTATTACTCTCAGCATATAATGTTGATTTGTGAGCATGAATAAGGTCCAACGCCTCCTTTGAAAGAGTAGTATTCAAGTCATATCTTAATTTCTGCAAACTCAAAAGAGTAGCCGGGTCATTATCTACAATGAACTGATCTTCTACCAGCTTAAGTTTGGCAGTTTTATCCTGCAAATCAGTTCTACAGCTACGATTGGCCATGGCAGAATAACTAATTATGTGACCTCTAATAGTAGCCTTAAAGGCATCCCACCACAGGAGAGCTTTATGTTCCTCCAGGATATTGAAATGGAAAAAGTCATCTATTTTGGATTTTATAAATTGAATAAAGACATCATCCTGCAGCAGCATGGATTGAAATCTCCAAGACGATTTGCTCTGGAGCGGTAAAATATTAGCTAACTGAAGAGATACTGACGAGTGATCGGAGAGGACTCTACTAAGTATCTCAGAATTACATGCATGAGTGTTATTAAATAAGGTTTTGAGGCTGGAGGTAATTGATACTTTAATGGATACTGGATGCTGATTTGGATAGACTTCTATTAAAAAGATTGAGATTTTAAACCCTATATCAGATAGAGAGGATGGGGGTGATCTATAGACCACCAGAAAATTGATTCCAGAGGATCTGCAGTCATTGATATCACAACAGATGATGGGATTTCATTTGTTTGACACTATAGGAGCTTTAAACCTTTATTTATTTTTTACTAGAAATTATGCAATACTTCAAGCATTGAATCGGAAACTGAAAATACAATCTATGAACACAGGAAAAACTACTTTATTAGATTTATTTATTAGGATTTATTTACCACCTTTTTAAAAGAACTCACTCAAGACGGTGTACAGTAAGAATAAATAAAACATAATAGACAATTACAGCAGTAAAAATATTCAAATAATACAAAGTATGGCATAATATAATACTTGTGTCAACACAATATGTAATAGAACATTTTAATAGTCCGCGAAGGGTATAAGCAAAGATGGGTGTAAGTGAGAGTGGGATGTTTGACCACGGAAATTCAAATCCTGGAGACAAGAATCTTAAAAAGCTTGTTTATTGATGAAAAGACTCGACATTTTCCCATCTATTTGCAGGCTCAATGTGGCTTACATTTTTCCGTAATGGTGATCACCAATTCCGGAAGAGAAACACATATTTAAGGTGAAGGAGACAGAGTGGATTAGGTATGCAGATAAAGAAAGCACATTTTCGTAATCAGAAATAAAAGGTATTGGATTAACTTCAATCGTGATAGATTAACTTGAACAATCAGGAATATTAAACTTCAATCTTGTTAAATTAGTATGGACAATCAGGAAGTACAGAATTACGTTTACTGAAGATTCGGTGTAAATTTTGTTAACTGGTATTTAGGATGGATTATTGTAGTACTAGTAAAAAAGCCCCGTTTCTGATGCAAATGAAACGAGGGCTAGCAATATTTTCTTCTGTGTGCATGTGGGAGTGTGTGTGTCCCTGTCCTCTGGCCTCTCTCCCCTCCCCCCTCTGAGTCCTTCACTGTTACAGAGCCAGCGATTTGATTTCGTGCTCTGCTGTTTTCCTTCACTGACTGTGTTACAGAGAGGGCGGGGCAGACACTCATAGGGAAACCGGATATCTCGCCCCCTTCACACTTCCGGCTGGAGGCTTCATAGAACGTTGGTTTTGCCTTTTATATAGAGATGCTTTTGAATAGGTTAGTTTTCAATAATTTACGGAAATTATTTATGTCGTGTGCTATTTTTATTGATTTACATAACATAGTAACATAGTAGATGACAGCAGAAAAAGACCTGCACGGTCCATCCAGTCTGCCTAACAAGACAACTCATGTGTGCTACTTTTTGTGTATACCCTACTTTGATTTGTACCTATGCTGTTCAGGGCACAGACCGTATAAGTCTGCCCAGCACTATCCCCGCCTCCCAACCACCAGCCCCGCCTCCCAACCACCGGCTCTGACAGACCGTATAAGTCTGCCCAGCATTATCCCCGCCTCCCACCACCGGCTCTGGCACTGACCGTATAAGTCTGCCCAGCACTATCCCTGTCTCCCACCACTGGCTCTGGCACATACCTTGCGTGCTTATATAGGAGAAACTGGATGCATATGTTAATTTATATTTCATTCCTTTACAGCTGGGGTAGTGAAGGTTCAGGAACGTGCGTGATGATTTAGTAGAGTTCCTGGTTGGTAGGTCTATAAGGTCTGACATATATCCCGGAACTTCACCATGTATGATCTTCAGTGGCGTAGGAAGGGGGGGGGGGGGCGGTCCGCCCTGGGTGCACGCCGCTGGGGGGTGTCGGTGCCTCGCTGGTTCCTTGCTTTCTCTGCCCCGGAACAGGTTACTTCCTGTTCCGGGGCAGAGAGAGCAAGGAACCAGCGAGGCGCTGACACCCCCCAGCGGCGTGCACTCGGCGGATTGGCTCTCCCGCCCGCCAGGTATGTTCTTGCGGGGGGGGGGGGGGGGGGGTTGCGCTACGGAGGGGGGAGGGTGCATCACCCTGGGTGTCAGCTGCCCTTGCAACGCCACTGATGATCTTATGAACCAGAGTGCAGACCTTGAATGTAATGCGCTCTCTTAGTGGAAGCCAGTGTAGTTTTTCTCTTAAGGGTCTGGTGTTTTCATATTTCGTTTTGCCAAATATGAGTCTGACTGCCGTTTTTTTATGTAGTTTGGAGTTTCTTAATAATTTGTTCTTTGCAACCGGCATAAATTGCATTGCAGTAATCTAGTTGGCTTAGTACAACTGATTGTATCAGTCTGCAGAATGCTTCCCTTAGGAAGAAAGGTTTTATTCTTTTGAGTTTCCACATTGAGTGAAACATTTTCTTTGTTGTGTTTTTCGCATGGTTTTCTAGTGTAAGATTTCGGTCGATTGTGACTCCTAGGATTTTCAGATTGTCTGAGACAGGAAGGGTAAAATTTGGGGTACTTATAATGGTGGGTTTGTACTTGTGTTGTGATGAGAGAATGAGACACTGTGTTTTATCTGGATTGAGTTTTAGTTGGAAAGCATCAGCCCATGAGTTCATAATTTGGAAGCTGTAATTTCTTTAGTGATTTCTGTCAGGTCATGTTTATGTTTCAACAATTTTATTGATGATGATAACAGGTTATACATGACTTAATAAAGAAAAAACAACCATGAGTAATTGTGTCGACCAAACACAGCAATGTAAATGTCTTTGGAAGCTCCATCATCAAACTGGTTTTTCAATTTTCTCCCCACCTCCCCCCCAATCCTATTATCTGAAAACCACACAATAGTGTTCTAATATTAAACAATAAAAGCAAGAACAGCAAAATAAAAAATTTTTGAATTCAAACCAGAATTATTATACATTGTGTCTTAAGATTACTTTTATCTAGTGTTACCTCCCTTTCTCCCTTCCCCTACCTTCTATGTTTCCTCAATTATAGTTGTCAACATTTCAAAAGGAAACAAGTACAAGATTCCAAGTGGAGCCAACAGAAAACCAGGGCCCCTGCATAGTTACAAGAAAGACAATTTATCATCAGGAAATTTAAATCTCCCCACTTCTTCCCTCCCCACCACTCCTTCCTCCTCCCCCCATCTCCAATTCCCTGTGCCCTCCGGACATCATCATTATTATGCAAGAATATTAACCTAAAGAACACATCCATAATATCACATCCCCTCCCCCTCTCCCAACCTCCCCCCGAGGAGATGCCCAATCCCACAACCTTACACCGAGTGAATGGGCCACTCAATTCATCGCGCCTAGAGTGAATTTACCACCAAGCTTCTCCCTTTGGCGGACAAGCTGTGTATATATGGCCCCCAGATTTCCAGAAACTGTCTCCGTTGCTTATGGGAACAACCCACACCTCTCCTTTCAAACAGCAGAAGCTCATGGAATTTATTCCTCCAATGCCAATAATCCGGGGGGGGGGGGGGGGGGAGTCCCCAACCCACTGACTCATAATCAACCTTTTACCTATCAGGCAAGCTTTCCGAATCAATTGGCGGGCCGCTCTGCCTTGGAAGATAAAAAGCTCATATTTATCCAACAGAATCCCCATCGGGGAGTACATGACTCTCGATCCCAAAAGTGATTCCAAATACTGGACAATGGAATTCCAAAAATGTCTCACCTTGGAACACTTCCATACACAATGAAAAAAGGATTCCGGAAGTCTTCCACATTTCTCACACAAAGGCGTAGATGTCCCCCCCCCCCCCATCTTGAAAATCTGGACTTTTGTTAAAAAGGCCCTATGCAGAATCCGGTATTGACATTCTCTTAAGCCTGTGTTCCCCGTCAAGCTAGGTATTCAGGATATCAAAACCTTGAAATCTAAGGAGAGGTGCGGCCGCAGTAAATCTCCTGCCCACCTCTGCTGAATTGACTCCCGGTCCGGTTGGGCCAGATATTGTCCTAACACCCTATGCAAACCCGAGATGGAAAGGCGCTCCCTCGGTACCGAATGGAAGAACTGCCGCAAAATATGACAATGTCGAGACCCCAATGCCACTTTATCTAATGAGTTAATGTAGTGTCTCAGCTGAGCATAAGCGAAGGTACCCCCCATATCAAAACCCATGCCGAGGGCTCCTAGATTCATCAGTGAACCTTGCAAGTTTAACACGTGTTCCAATCTAGTTATACTTTGCCGTGCCCATTTCCGAAATATCTCATTTTCCAGACCTGGTTGAAACGACAAATTCGCCTGGATGGGGAGGACATCCGACACCCATCTACTCAACCCAAACATGCGCATCATATCTCTCCAAAGGTGCCTCATCGGGGTCAATAAGATGCTATTTCGCAATGTAGTCGGGATCAGCTTACCCAGGGCTTTATCAAAAAATGAAAATGACATGGTGCATAATATTGACCTTTCAGCCGTCTAGATAGGTAGTCATCTCTTGCCAAAAACCAGTCTCCAAAATATCGTAAAAGACAAGCCCAATTATAACGCCTTAAATCTGGTAGTCCAAGGCCACCCTCCTTCCATGACCCCTGCAGCATACTCAGCGGAAGCTTTGCTTTCTTTCCACCCCAGCAAAAGCGTCTAATCGCCTTTTTAAACACAGTTAGGTCTCTCTTAGCTAAGTAAATGGGCAGCATTTGCATCAGATAAACCCATCTGGGGAATTCCACCATCTTAAACAACTGGATCCGCCCACTGAGTGACAACGGCAACGACATCCACGCACTCAACCGCTCCGTTGTAGCCTTCAACAGTCTAGAAACATTCAAATGGTATAGTTCTGAGACCTGCATAGATACATGTAACCCCAGATATTTAAAGGATCCCTGAAGCGGGAACTCCGACCCCCATTCTTGCTGTAAACTATCCATGGAAGGTAACACAAGAGACTTATTGCAATTAAGCCGAAACCCCGCGAAATCTCCATATTTCCGAAAAAGTTCCAACAAAGCAGGCAACGAGGCATGTGGCTCGGTTAGATGCACCAGTAAGTCATCTGCAAAAGCCGAAAGGAGAAACTCCGAGTTCCCGATTGATACACCCTTAATCTCAGGATGGTGTCTCAATTCACGAATTAAGGGATCCAGAGACAAAACAAACCGTAGTGGGGACAGGGGACAACCTTGCCTTGCCCCTCTGTAAATCCGAAAGGGCTCCGAACACTCTCCATTCACCCACACATATGCCCACGGCTCCAAATACAGAACTTGTTTGGCCTCTAGAAAAAACTGGTCAAAGCCATATCGCCTCAACACGGCAAACATGAATGACCAGTTCACTTTGCCGAACGCCTTCTCTGCGTCAAAACTGATTAAGAGGGAGGAGAGGCGTTTCTGAGCCACAACTTCTAAAGATGCTAAAATAGATCTGACATTTTTAACCGCGGTCCGCCCCTTCACAAACTCCACCTGGGACTCATCAACCAATGATGGGAGAACCATGGCCAACCTGTTAGCTAGGACCTTGGCATATAACTTTGCGTCAACATTGATGAGGGAAATAGGCCTATAAGACTCCGGCTCCACCGCATTTTTCCCCGCTTTGTGTATCACAACAATCTGAGCCACTTTAAAAGTATCTGGGATCGATTGAGTAAGCACCATTGAATTAAACAAAGATATTAACAACCTTTTGACCTTTTCAAAAAATTGTTTGTAAAATTCAACCCTATACCCGTCCGGTCCCGGAGTCTTGTGTAACGCACTCTGTTGCACGGCCAGCATTAAATCTCCCTCAGTAAAGGAGGGCTGAGGTAGATCCAGATTGTCCAAATACAGATCACCATCCAATTCTACGTCTGGATCAGCAGCATATAACGCCTTGTAGAACCTACCAAATGTATCTGTGATATCTCTATCTGCTCTTACCATTCGACCGTCATTTGCCTTCAATTGTAACACCTGGTGAACACCCCCCTTTTTGTGTATCATCCTTGCCAACAAACTTCCCGCCTTATTGCCATGTTGGAACAAGCGAAACTTATAATACGCTTGGGTCTTAACCGTTCTCTGATGTAACAGTTCGTTTAACTCTTTCTGTGTCCCTAGCAGTGCCTCCTTCTTTCCCAATGTGGGGGAGCGCCCATACTCTCTTCTCAGACTCTGCACCAGGGCCCCCAGTCGGACAATTGCCCCGTCTCTCGCCTTTCGGTGTTGCGCCACATAAGAAATGATATCCCCACGCAACACAGCCTTTGCTGTCTCCCAAAAAAGGGCTGGCTGATCCACGTGCTCTCCATTATGATACACATAATCTTCCCATCTATCTTCCAGATAGGCTTGAAATCTTGAATCACGCCCGAGCTCGAGGGGATAACACCATACCTTATTGCTCAGGCCTCTCGCCTTATCGACCAAAAGCAGCCAAACCGGAGCGTGATCAGATACCGCATAGGGCCCTATCTCCGCCTTTAGCACCTGAGAAAATAGGGATCTGGATACAAACAGATAGTCAATACGGGATTGAGAGCCATGTGCCCGCGAGAGATGAGTGAAACCTTTTTCAGATGGGTGTACCATCCTCCACACATCTACTAACTCCAAAGTCTTACACAGTGACGATAGTGCCCTACAACCGCCCTCTGAACCCTGGACACCCGGATTTGAACGATCCATTAGAGAATCAAATGCTAAATTAAAATCTCCTCCTAAGATTATTTCCCCTCCCACATGCGGAGACAGTCTCCCAATCAGGGCCTGAAAGAAACTTGCACTGAACACATTAGGGGCGTATGTATTACACAGTACTAAGTGGTGGCCAGCAAGCACCACCTCAGCCAGAACCCATCTGCCACTGGGGTCCGTCTTTACTAACTTAAGCTGAAGTGGGATACCTTTTCGAAAAAGAATCATCACCCCCGCCTTCCTCCCTACCGCAGGGGCCTCCACTAAGGATCCCACCCAGCTTTGTTTGAATTTTGCATGTTCACCCGAGGATAAATGTGCCTCCTATATGAAAGCCACATCAGCCCTCTGCCTTTGCAACGGTTGGAGTATTTTGGTACGCTTTATGGGTGAGGTGATGCCCCCCACATTCCATGAAAAAAGTTTAAGTGAACCCATAAAGCCAGTACTCATTTATCTGTCTGAGAAAGCTGTTTCTTCTCAACAACACAAGGGGATGTCTCCCAGCCCTTAGACATCCCCTCAACTGCCATTCACTCCAGCTACCACTCCACCAAGTTATGATCACACATCTCCTCACCCTCCCCCCTCCCCTCCCTCCCTCCCAACTCCCCATCCCGACCACATATAACCCCACCTGAGCCCAATCACGCGAACTCCCTCCTCCCCTATAGAAAATAAACATGCATCCCCGCTTACTCATCTTATTATTCAAACCTTTACATACATTCCATACATCTCCACTCCCTAGTATATTTAGGTCTTACCCTCTTGTATATAGTAACCCAACAACCTTAAAAGATGTCATGTACCCTCTGCCCCCCCCCCCTTATTAAGCCAACTTGACAACTGTACACATAGAATAAGAATGCACCACCTTATCCAAAAAGAAAAAAAACAAAACAAACAGTATCATCTTCCCCTAGGTTCATACCAGGTGCATACCAGTTCAGGCCCACTAGAACCTATGTCCAGGTCCTATGATTCTAATAAATAAGATCATCATGCCGGGCCCTCAGCAGCCAGATCTTGCTGTACAAACGTCAGCGCCTCATCCGCCTTGGTAAAAAACCGCTGAGATCCCTGATGCCAAATCTTCAAACGTACAGGGTAAAGCAAGGCGAACTGTATCTTCTTTGAAAACAACAGCTGGCATACATCTCGGAATGCCTTGCGCTGCTGCGACACTGCATTTGAAAAGTCTTGAAAACAGCGCACAACCGAATTTTCGTACTTCAATTGTCCTGCTTTCCTGAGTGCTTGAAATATGTCTTGTTTGTGGGCGAAATTCAACACTTTAAATATCACTACTCTGGGGCGCGAGTCTTCCTTCCTCACAGGCCCCAATCTGTGGGCTCGTTCCACTCGCAGCGGGGCCTGTTGACAGATTGAGCTTCAGTTCTGTGGGGAGCCAAGTTTCCAAAAATGATCTCAGTTCTCCTTCTCTGATCGTTTCAGGCAACCCCACCATCTGAATATTGCTCCGGCGAGCCCTATTTTCGAGGTCCTCCAGCTTTGCTTCGAGTCGGTGGACTTGCTGCTGTAGGGCTTTACAGGAGCTATGCTGCTTGTGAACCGAATCTTCCACATCTGACAGCCTTTGTTTACAGAGAGCAAATTCCGCTTGTATGCCGCCCAGCTTCTCGTCGATCCCTTGCAATTGATCCGCAATTTTTTGCAGTTTTACATTAACCGACGGCTCTAGCATGGAGGAAACCTCTGCCGCCACTTCTGCAGCCCACGCGGAGCTCACTGTCGGAGGACTTCCGCTGCCCGCCTCCGCCATCTTCTGCTGTAGGACTCGGGATCGCGCCCCGTCCTTTTTCCCCAATTTCGCCGCCATCCAATCCTCGTTTCCGCTTTCCACGGTGCAGAGCCGATGCCTTTACAGTTCCCTCACACCTGGGTAAGATCCAAATAAGTGGGGATATCCCGATCGTGTTGTAAAGCAGTATTAAGTGCGAGTAAGGAGGGAGCTCCGCACGACGACGACCGCTCTCTAGCCGTGCATCATGTGATCTCTGTCAGGTCATGTTTAAATGGGATATAGATCGTGACATCATCTGCATAAATAAAAAGGATTGAAGCCTTGGTTGGATAGCATTTTGGCTAAAGGTGTCATTAGGTTGAAGAGGGTTGGTGAGAGCGGTGATCCTTGAGGTACTCCTCATTCTGGTTTCCAAGGTGGTGATATAATCGAATTTATTTATTTGGTTCACTTGTATCCCACATTTTCCCAGCATGTGCGGGCTCAATGTGGCTAACAAAGTTACAATAAAATTACATAATACAACAGGATATAATAGTAAAATAAAAAAATAACAAATACAGGACGTAAGCAGCTAAATAAGGGAATATGGATGGGAAATCGGGAGCAACAAAAGGGAAGCAGACAAAGGCAAAAAAGAGAGCAGGAAATCTGACAAACGGAAATAGGGGTTTAAAGAGCACTGGGGGCTTTGGGATAGACTTTACTAAACAAATACGTTTTTAGTAATTTCTTAAATGTTAGGTGATCCGAAGTCTCTCTCAGTTGTCTCGGCAAGGCATTCCAGGATTGCGGGCTGATGTATGAAAAAGATGAAGCATAGATTGACTTGTACTTTAGATTCCTGCAGGAAGGATAGTGCAGAATAAGATAAGTACGAGATGGCACCGATGAATTTCTGATATTACTTGGTATGTTCTTGCTGTTAGGAAGCCTTTGATCCAGTTAAGTACGTTTCCTACAATTCTGAAATATTCTAAAGATATTTAGTAGTATTTTATGGTTAACCATGTCGAATGCACTGGACAGTATACACCAGGGTATGGAAAGAACGCAAATATGAAACTGCACATCTGCTGTAAGTGATCTGTAACCTATTAAAATCGTCCACAGTACCTGAAGATTGGAGGGAGGCCAATATAATGCCTATTTTAAAATATGGATGTAGGGGTGATCTGGGAAATTACAAACTGGTAAGCCTGACATCAGTGCTGGGCGAAATAGTGGAAACTATTACAAAGAATAAAATCACTGAACACAGACAAAAATGATATAACAGGACAGAGTGAACATTAATTCAGCCAAGGAAAGTCTTGATTCACCAATCTGATTCATTTCTTTGAATGCGAGAATAAAAATGTGGATAAAGGTGAGCTGGTTGATGTGCTGTATCTAGATTTTCAGAATGTGTTTGACAAAATTAAAAATTCATGGGATAGGAGGCAATGTTCTCTTGTGGATTAGGAATTGATTGATGGGTATAAAACAGAGTGTAGGGTTAAATGGTCAATTCTTTCATTGGATGAGGATAAGTAGTGGAGCACCGCAGAGATCTGTACTGGGACTGGTGCTATTTAATATATTTATTAGTGATCTGGAAATGGGAATGACGAGTGAGGTGATTAAATTACAGATGAGAAAAAACTATTCAAAGATGTTAAAATGCATCTGGATTGTGAAAAATTGCAGGAAGACCTTAGAAAGTTTAAAGACTGGGAATCCAAACGGCAGATGAAATTTAATGTGGGCAAGTGGAGCAGCTGCCAGGGTCAAAAATTTACACCAGGCGTGGATGCTGTTTAAAAATACTATCCTGGAAGCCCAGGCCAAATATATTCCATGTATTTAAAAAGGAGGGAGGAAAACCAAATGACAGCCAGCATGGTTAAAAAGTGAGGTGAAAGAAACTATTAGAGCTAAAAGAAAATCCTTCAGAAAATTGAAGAAGGAACTGACTGAAATTAATAAGAAACAGCATAAGGAATGTCAAGTCAAATGCAAAGCATTGATAAGGAAGGCAAAGAGGGACTTTGAAAAAAAGATTGCATTGGAGGCAAAAACACATAGTAAAAATTTTTTTTTAGGTACATTAAAAGCAAGAAGCCAGCAAAAGAATAGGTTGGACTGCTAGATGGCCAAGGGGTAAAAAGGGGTGATCAGGAAAGACAAAGCCATAGTGGACAGATTAAATGAATTCTTTGCTTCAGTCTCCACCGAGGAAGATTTGGGAGAGATACCGATGCCAGAAATGGTATTCAAAGCTGTTGAGTAAGAGAAACTGAATGAAATGAAACCTCTATAAACCTAGAGGATGTAATGGGGCAATTGGACAAATTGAACAGTAGCAAATCTCCTGCACCAGATGCTATTGGTACCAGAAGATTGAAGGGTAGCCCATGTAACACCGATATTTAAAAAAAGGTTCCAGAGGGGATCCGGGAAATTATAGACCAGTGAGCCTGAAGTCGGTGCCAGGCAAAATGGTAGAGACTATTAAAAAGAACAAAATTACAGAGAATATTCAAAAGCATGGATTAATGAGACAAAGCCAACATGGATTTAATGAATGGAAACCTTGTCGCACCAATCTATTACATTTCTTTGAAGGGGTGAACAAACGTGTGGATAAAGGCGAGCCGGTTGATATTGTGTATCTGGATTTTCAAAAGGCCTTTGACAAAGCACCTCATGAAAGACTGCAGAAGAAATTGGAGAGTCATGGGATAGGAGGTAGTGTTTTATTGTGGATAAAAAACTGGTTAAAAGATAGAAAATAGACAGTAGGATTAAATGGTCAGTATTCTCAATGCAGAAGGGTAGATAGTGGGGTTACTCAGGGGTCTGTGCTGGGACCGCTGCTTTTTAACATATTTATAAATCACCAAGAGATGGGAGTAACTAGTGAGGTAATTAAATTTGCTGACGACACAAAGTTATTCAAAGTTGTTAAATCGCAAGAGGATTGTGAAAAATTACAAGAAGACCTCACAAGACTGGGAGTCTAAATGGCAGATGATATTTAATGTGAGCAAGTGCAAAGTGACGCATGTCAGAAAGAGAAACCAGAACTATAGCTACGTAATGCAAGGTTCCACGATAGGAGTCAATGACCAAGAAAGTGATCTCGGAGTCGTTGTTGATGATACGTTGAAATGCTTTGCTCAGTCTGCTGCGGTGGCTAAGAAAGCAAAGAGAATGTTAGGTATTAACAGGAAAGGAATGGAAAACAAAAGTGAGGATGTTATAATGCCTTTGTATTAGTCCATGGTGCAACCGAACCTCGAATATTGTGTTCAATTCTGGTCACCGCATCTCAAAAAAGACATAGTGGAATTAGAAAAGGTGCAGAGAAGCGCAACGAAAATGATAAAGGGGATGGAATGACTTCCCTATGAGGAAAGGCTGAAGCATCTAGGGCTCTCAGCTTAGAGAAGAGACGGCTGAGGGGAGATATGATAGAAGTCTATAAAATGAGTGGAGTGGAACAGATAGACATGAATTGTTTGTTTACTCTTTTCAAAAATACTAGGACAAGGAGGCATGCGATGAAGCTATAAACTGGTAAATTTAATATGAATCTGAGAAAAGTTTTCTTCACTCAACATGTAATTAAACTTTGGTATTTGCTGCCAGAGAATGTGGTAAAGGCAGTTAGCTTAGCAGAGTTTAAAAAGGGTCTGGACGGCTTCCTAAAGGAAAAGTCCATAGACCATTATTAAATTGACTTGGGGAAAATCCACTACTTATTTCCAGGATAAGCAGCATAAAATGTATTGAGCTTTTTTTGGGATCTTGCCAGGTATTTGTGACCTGGATTGGCCACTGTTGGAAACAGGGTGCTGGGCTTCATGGACCTTTGGTCTGTCCCAGTGTGGTAATACTTATAAATGAAAGAATAAACCAAATCACAGTTATTTGATGCTAGGTTCCACACTAGGAGTCGGCACCCAAGAAAAAGATCTAGGTAACATCATGGACAATACGCTGAAATCTTCAGCTCAGTGTGTGGCAGCAGCTAAAAAAGCAAACAAAATGCTAGGAATTATTAAGAAACGAACAGAAAATAAAACAAAGAACATTACAATGCCTCTATAATCACACCATGGTCCATGAAGCCCAGCATCCTACTTCCAACAGTGGCCAATTCAGGTCACAAATACCTGGCAAGATCCCAAAAAAGTACAAAACATTTTATGCTGCTTACCACAGAAATAAGCAGTGGATTTTCCCCAACTCCATTTTAATAACGGTCTATGTACTTTTCCTTTAGGAAGCTGTCCAGAACCTTTTAAAACTCTGCTAAGCTAACCGCTTTTACCAAATTCTCTGGCAGCAAATACCAGAGTTTAATTAAATGTTGAGTGAAGAAATATTTTCTCAGATTCGTTTTCAATTTACTACTTTGCAGCTTCATTGCATGTCCCCTAGTCCTAGAATTTTTGCAAAGAGTAAACAGACACTTCACTCTACCTGTTCTACTTCACTCATTATTTTATAGACCTCTATCATATCTCCCCTCAGCCGTCTTTTCTTCAAGGTGAAGAGCCTTTCCTCATATGGAAGTTTTCCCATCTCCTTTATCATTTTCGTCGCCCTTCTCTGCAGTTTTTCTAATTCCACTATATCTTTTTTGAGATGCGGTGACCAGAATTGAACACAAGATTCGAGGTGCGGTCGCACCATGGAGCGATACAAAGGCATTACAACGTCCTCATTTTTGTTTTCCATTCCTTTCCTAATGATACCTAACATTCTATTTACTTTCTTAGCCACCACAGCACACTGAGCAGAAGGTTTCAACGTATCACCAATAACACCTAGATCTCTTTCTTGGTCTGTGACGCCTAACGTGGAACCTTGCATTACGTAACTATAATTTGGGTTCCTCTTTCCCACATGCATCACTTTGCACTTGCTCACATTAAATACCATCTGCCATTTAGACGCCCAGTCTCATAAGATCCTCTTGTCATTTTTCACAATCCTCCTGCGATTGAACAACTTTGAATAACTTTGTGTTGTCAGCAAATTTAATTACCTCACTAGTTACTCCCATCTCTAGGTCATTTATAAATATGTTAAAAAGCAGCTGTCCCAGCACAGACCCATGAGGAACCCCACTAACTACCCTTCTCCATTGAGAATACTGACCATTTAACCCTACTCTCTGTTTTCTATCTTTTAACCAGTTTTTAATCCACAATAGGACACTACCTCCTATCCCATGACTCGGAATCAGCCCCAGCACCGACCCCTGAGGAACTCCACTGCTCACCTTCCTTTCCTCCAAGTAAATTCCATTTACCACTGCCCTCTGCCACCTGTCAGTCAACCAGTTTCTTATCCAGTTCACCACTTTTGGTCCTAAATTCAGCTCTTTCAGCTTATTCACGAGTCTTCTGTGGGGATCGTATCAAAGGCATTGAGGAAATTCAAGATTACACCTTGCGCACGTTCTTCATCCAGTTCTTTGGTTATCCTGTCAAAGAAGTCAATAAGATTCGTTTGGCAGGATTTTCCTTTGGTAAAGCCATGTTGCCTCGGGTCCTGTAACCCATTGGCTTCTAGAAACTTAACTATCCTTTCTTTCAGCGGCGACTCCATTACTTTTCCTATCACCGACGTGAGACTTACCGGTCTGTGGTTTCCCACTTTTTCTCTGTCTCCACGTTTGTGAAGAGGAACCACATCCGCTTGTCTTCAATCTCATGGAACCTCTCCCAGCTCTAAAGATTTATTAAATAAATCTTTAAGAGGTCCCGCCAGGACCTCCCTGATCTCCCTCAGTATCCTGGGATGTACCCCATCTGGCCCCATAGGAAAATGCTGGATGGAAGTGGGAAAGAGAGAGCGGCAAGCTGTAGTTAGGCACAGTCAAAAGAGGAAGAAATGCTGTATGGAAGTGGGGAGGAGAAAGGGAGAAGCTGTAGGTAGACATAGTCAAAAGAAGAAAACTGAAGACTGGATAATAAAAAAGTTAAATGTGGGCAGAGGCAGAAAATAAAATCGAAGAAAGCTGAAAGGAAGAGGAAGAGAGAAAAATGACAAACAGGAAATCCTGGCAATAGATTTAAGAGAAGACAAGGAAAGTAGAAACCAGAAACTGGGACCAACACAATTGAAAAAAGTATGTGGCCAGTCAACAAAGGTAGAAAAAAGAATTTAATTTTTAGTAAAGATCTTATAGTCTATCCCCAATAGCGAGATAGGCCTATAAGATCCGCAGAGCTGCTGGTCCTTCCCTGGTTTGTGAATAACCGTGATATTGGCCAGTTTCCATGTTGGTGGGAGCCCCGGACTAGTCTCCAAAGAATTGAACACCCGCAGTAACAATGGGGCCAAGAGCTTCCCAAATATCTTATAAAATGTGTTGGTAAATCCATCAGGGCCCGGCGCTTTACCTGCTGGGAGCCCCTTGATAGTGTGGAAGACCTCCTCTAATTCAATGGGGTGTGATAGCATCTGATTAATATTGGTAGACAGTCGGGGAAGCTCTGAACCCTCTAGATATTTTTCTATGTCTGCCTTCGATACCTCTTTGCCTCTAGCATACAGCTTCTCATAGTACTCTTTAAATGCTAATTCTATATAGTCAGAGTCTGTGTGTGTCTCCCCTCTCTCATCTCTCAGGCTCGCAATTATGTTGCGGGTTGCTTGCTGTTTAAGCTTGTATGCTAGGAGACGGCTAGCCTTATTTCCAAATTCATAGTGGGTTTGTTGGGCCTTCTGAAGGTCTTCCGATAGATCTGCCAGCTCCAGGTCGCATATTTGATTCCGGAGCCGGCAGATGTTGTCTATGAGTGCTTGTGAGTGTTCAGACCCACCTCGGTGGAGTCTGGTTTCTTCCTGTTCTAGTTGTCTCTGGAGGGTAGCCTCCCGTGACATCCGCTGTTTCCTAACATGTACCTTCAGCGCTATGAGGTGACCTCGCATAACTGCCTTAAATGCTTCCCAGACCACTATAGGCGAAACTGCCCCATTGTCATTGAATTGGATATATTCTTTGATGTTGTTTTCTATGCTCACTATATTAATTGGATCTTCAAAAGAGCGTCATCCAGCCGCCACCCTCTCTGCATTTCATATGCCTTAGGTAATACCAGCTGCAATAGAACCGGTGAATGGTCCGACCAGGTTCTGGGCAGCATCTGATGTGACCCCATCATCCCTGCTATAGATGCCTCCCCTAGCCAAAAATCAATCCGGGAGAATGATTGGTGGACTGTGGAAAAGTATATATAGCTACACTCTCGCGGATTTATCTGGCACCACAGATCTATTAGGTGCCAATGGTTAAATTCTTGCAGTCTTGCTCTATCTCTGCGGCCATATCGGACACTTCCTGAGGAGTTGTCTAGGTGGGATTGCAAGGTGAGATTAAAGTCTCCACCTACAATCAGGGAGCCCTCTATATGTTTCTGAACTAATTGATCTAGCTCTGAAAAAAATCCCTCCTGCTGCAAGTTGGGTCCGTAGACGTTTATTACAGTGAAGACCCGTCCCAACAGTGAAAAGACTACCAGGAGATATCGTCCTCCTTTGTCTCTAACTACTTTTAAGATATTCCATGGTTTATCACTCGTGAAAGCGAATGCTACATACCTGTAGAAGGTATTCTCCGAGGACAGCAGGCTGATTGTTCTCACTGATGGGTTGACGTCCTCGGCAGCCCCCTCCATCGGAAAGTTTACTAGCAAAGGCCTTTGCTAGTCCTCGCGCGCCCATGCGCACCGCGCATGCGCGGCCGTCTTCCCGCCCGAAACCGGCTCGAGCCGGCCAGTCCAGTATGTAGCAAGACAATACACTTCAAGGGAAGACACAACTCCAAAGGGGAGGCGGGCGGGTTTGTGAGAACAATCAGCCTGCTGTCCTCGGAGAATACCTTCTACAGGTATGTAGAATTCGCTTTCTCCGAGGACAAGCAGGCTGCTTGTTCTCACTGATGGGGTATCCCTAGCCCCCAGGCTCACTCAAAACAACAACCATGGTCAATTGGGCCTCGCAACGGCGAGGACATAACTGAGATTGACCTAAAAAATTTACCAACTAACTGAGAGTGCAGCCTGGAACAGAACAAACAGGGCCCTCGGGGGGTGGAGTTGGATCCTAAAGCCCAAACAGGTTCTGAAGAACTGACTGCCCGAACCGACTGTCGCGTCGGGTATCCTGCTGCAGGCAGTAATGAGATGTGAATGTGTGGACAGATGCCCACGTCGCAGCTTTGCAAATTTCTTCAATGGAGGCTGACTTCAAGTGGGCTACCGACGCAGCCATGGCTCTAACATTATGAGCCGTGACATGACCCTCAAGAGCCAGCCCCGCCTGGGTGTAAGTGAAGGAAATGCAATCTGCTAGCCAATTGGATATGGTGCGTTTCCCTACAGCCACTCCCCTCCTATTGGGGTCAAAAGAAACAAACAATTGGGCGGACTGTCTGTGGGGCTGTGTCCGCTCCAGGTAGAAGGCCAATGCTCTCTTGCAGTCCAATGTGTGCAGCTGACGTTCAGCAGGGCAGGAATGAGGACGGGGAAAGAATGTTGGCAAGACAATTGACTGGTTCAGATGGAACTCCGACACAACCTTTGGTAGGAACTTAGGGTGAGTGCGGAGGACTACTCTGTTATGATGAAATTTGGTGTAAGGGGCCTGGGCTACCAGGGCCTGAAGCTCACTGACTCTACGAGCTGAAGTAACTGCCACCAAGAAAATGACCTTCCAGGTCAAGTACTTCAGATGGCAGGAATTCAGTGGCTCAAAAGGAGGTTTCATCAGCTGGGTGAGAACGACATTGAGATCCCATGACACTGTAGGAGGCTTGACAGGGGGCTTTGACAAAAGCAAACCTCTCATGAAGCGAACAACTAAAGGCTGTCCTGAGATCGGCTTACCTTCCACACGGTAATGGTATGCACTGATTGCACTAAGGTGAACCCTTACAGAGTTGGTCTTGAGACCAGACTCAGACAAGTGCAGAAGGTATTCAAGCAGGGTCTGTGTAGGACAAGAGCGAGGATCTAGGGCCTTGCTGTCACACCAGACGGCAAACCTCCTCCATAGAAAGAAGTAACTCCTCTTAGTGGAATCTTTCCTGGAAGCAAGCAAGATGCGGGAGACACCCTCTGACAGACCCAAAGAGGCAAAGTCTACGATCTCAACATCCAGGCCGTGAGAGCCAGGGACCGGAGGCTGGGATGCAGAAGCGCCCCTTCGTCCTGCGTGATGAGGGTCGGAAAACACTCCAATCTCCACGGTTCTTCGGAGGACAACTCCAGAAGAAGAGGGAACCAGATCTGACGCGGCCAAAAAGGAGCAATCAGAATCATGGTGCCTCGGTCTTGCTTGAGTTTCAACAAAGTCTTCCCCACCAGAGGGATGGGAGGATAAGCATACAGGAGGCCCTCCCCCCAATCCAGGAGGAAGGCATCAGATGCCAGTCTGCCGGGGGCCTGAAGCCTGGAACAGAACTGAGGGACTTTGTGGTTGGCTCGAGATGCGAAGAGATCCACCAAGGGGGTGCCCCACGCTTGGAAGACCTGGCGCACCACTCGGGAGTTGAGCGACCACTCGTGAGGTTGCATAATCCTGCTCAACCTGTCGGCCAGACTGTTGTTTACGCCTGCCAGATATGTGGCTTGGAGCACCATGCCTTGACGGCGAGCCCAGAGCCACATGCTGACGGCTTCCTGACACAGGGGGCGAGATCCGGTGCCCCCCTGCTTGTTGACATAGTACATGGCAACCTGGTTGTCTGTCTGAATTTGGATAATTTGGTGGGACAGCCGATCTCTGAAAGCCTTCAGAGCGTTCCAGATCGCTCGCAACTCCAGAAGATTGATCTGTAGATCGCGTTCTTGGAGGGACCAACTTCCTTGGGTGTGAAGCCCATCGACATGAGCTCCCCATCCCAGGAGAGACGCATCCGTGGTCAGCACTTTTTGTGGCTGAGGAATTTGGAAAGGACGTCCCAGAGTCAAATTGGACCAAATCGTCCACCAATACAGGGATTCGAGAAAACTCGTGGACAGGTGGATCACGTCCTCTAGACCCCCAGCGGCCTGATACCACTGGGAGGCTAGGGTCCATTGAGCAGATCTCATGTGAAGGCGGGCCATGGGAGTCACATGAACTGTGGAGGCCATGTGGCCCAGCAATCTCAACATCTGCCGAGCTGTGATCTGCTGGGACGCTCGCACCCGCGAGACGAGGGACAACAAGTTGTTGGCTCTCGCCTCTGGGAGATAGGCGCGAGCCGTCCGAGAATCCAGCAGGGCTCCTATGAATTCGAGTTTCTGCACTGGGAGAAGATGGGACTTTGGGTAATTTATCACAAACCCCAGTAGCTCCAGGAGGCGAATAGTCATCTGCATGGACTGCAGGGCTCCTGCCTTGGATGTGTTCTTCACCAGCCAATCGTCGAGATATGGGAACACGTGCACCCCCAGCCTGCGAAGTGCCGCTGCTACCACAGCTAGGCACTTTGTGAACACCCTGGGCGCAGAGGCGAGCCCAAAGGGTAGCACACAGTACTGGAAGTGGCGTGTGCCCAACTGAAATCGCAGATACTGTCTGTGAGCTGGCAGTATCGGGATGTGTGTGTAGGCATCCTTCAAGTCCAGAGAGCATAGCCAATCGTTTTGCTGAATCATGGGGAGAAGGGTGCCCAGGGAAAGCATCCTGAACTTTTCTTTTACGAGATATTTGTTCAGGGCCCTTAGGTCTAGGATGGGACGCATCCCCCCTGTTTTCTTTTCCACAAGGAAGTACCTGGAATAGAATCCCAGCCCTTCTTGCTCGGATGGCACGGGCTCGACCGCATTGGCGCTGAGAAGGGCGGAGAGTTCCTCTGCAAGTACCTGCTTGTGTTGGAAGCTGTAAGACTGAGCCCCCAGTGGACAATTTGGAGGTTTTGATGCCAAATTGAGGGTGTATCCCTGCCGGACTATTTGGAGAACCCACTGATCGGAGGTTATGAGAGGCCACCTTTGGTGAAAAGCTTTCAACCTCCCCCCGACCGGCAGGTCGCCCGGCACTGACACTTGGATGTCGGCTATGCTCTGCTGGAGCCAGTCAAAAGCTCGCCCCTTGCTTTTGCTGGGGAGCCGCGGGGCCTTGCTGAGGCGCACGCTGCTGACGAGAGCGAGCGCGCTGGGGCTTAGCCTGGGCCGCAGGCTGTCGGGAAGGCGGATTGTACCTACGCTTACCAGAAGCATAGGGACCAGTCTTCCTTCCCCCGAAAAATCTTCTACCTGTAGAGGTAGAGGCTGAAGGCTGCCGGCGGGAGAACTTGTCGAATGCGGTGTCCCGCTGGTGGAGAGACTCTACCACCTGCTCGACTTTTTCTCCAAAAATGTTGTCCGCACGGCAAGACGAGTCCGCAATCCGCTGCTGGAGTCTATTCTCCAGGTCGGCGGCACGCAGCCATGAGAGCCTGCGCATCACCACACCTTGAGCAGCGGCCCTGGACGCAACATCAAAAGTGTCATAAACTCCTCTGGCCAGGAATTTTCTGCACGCCTTCAGCTGCCTGACCACCTCCTGAAAAGGCTTGGCTTGCTCAGGGGGAAGAGCATCAACCAAGCCCGCCAACTGCCGCACATTGTTCCGCATGTGTATGCTCGTGTAGAGCTGGTAAGACTGGATCTTGGCCACGAGCATAGAGGAATGGTAGGCCTTCCTCCCAAAGGAGTCTAAGGTTCTAGGGTCTTTGCCCGGGGGCGCCGAAGCATGCTCCCTAGAACTCTTAGCCTTCTTTAGGGCCAGATCCACAACTCCAGAGTCATGAGGCAACTGAGTGCGCATCAGCTCTGGGTCCCCATGGATCCGGTACTGGGACTCAATCTTCTTGGGAATGTGGGGATTACTTAGTGGCTTGGTCCAGTTCGCAAGCAATGTCTTTTTCAGGACATGGTGCAAGGGAACAGTGGACGCTTCCTTAGGTGGAGAAGGATAGTCCAGGAGCTCAAACATTTCAGCCCTGGGCTGGTCCTCCACAACCACCGGGAAGGGGATGGCCGTAGACATCTCCCGGACAAAGGAAGCAAAAGACAGACTCTCGGGAGGAGAAAGCTGTCTCTCAGGAGAGGGAGTGGGATCAGAAGGAAGACCCTCAGACTCCTCGTCAGAGAAATATCTGGGGTCCTCCTCTTCCTCCCACGAGGCCTCACCCTCGGTGTCAGACACAAGTTCACGAACCTGTGTCTGCAACCTCGCCCTGCTCGACTCGGTGGAACCCCGTCCACGGTGGGGGCGTCGAGAGGTAGACTCCCTCGCCCGCATCGGCGAAGCTCCCTCCGCCGACGTAGTCGGGGAGCCTTCCTGGGAGGTGGCCGCGGTCGGCACCGCACGCGGTACCGACGTCGGGGACCTCAACCTGGGCGATGGGCCAGCCGGCGCCACGCTCGACGGTACCGGAGGCGCAAGCACCGCCGGTGCCGGAGGGGTAGGGCGCAACAGCTCTCCCAGAATCTCTGGGAGAACGGCCCGGAGGCTCTCGTTTAGAGCGGCTGCAGAGAAAGGCTGAGAGGTCGATGCAGGCGTCGACGTCAGAACCTGTTCCGGGCTGTCCAGAGTGGAGTGCATCGACACCTCCTGAACAGAGGGTGAGCGGTCCTCTCGGTGCCGATGCCTGCTGGGTGCCGAATCCCTCGGCGACCCAGAGCTCTCGGTGCCGACATGGGGAGGAGACCGGTGTCGATGCTTCTTCGACTTCTTCCGAAGCATGTCACCGGAGCTCCCCGACACCGACGAGGAGGACGTAGAATCCATCCGTCGCTTCCTCGGGGCCGAGACCGAAGAGGGTCGATCCCGGGGGGGCTGTACCGCAGGAGCCCTCAGGGTAGGAGGAGACCCACCCGAAGGCTCACCGCCACCAGCAGGGGAATGGACAGCCCTCACCTGCACTCCTGACGATGCACCTCCGTCCGACGACATCAGCAGACGAAGTCTCGGTACCACCGACGTCGATACAGTTGCCCGATGCCTCGGCGCCGATGCAGAGGTCCGATGCCTCGATGCAGTCGATGGAGCGGCAGCCAAGGAAGATGGTCCGGACGCTGACGACGTCGATGCACTCGATGCCTCCGGTGCCGATGCCGACGAAGAGCCCGAGAACAAAACGTTCCACTGGGCTAACCTCGCTACCTGAGTCCGCCTTTGTAACAGGGAACACAGACTGCAGTTCTGAGGGCGGTGCTGGGCCCCTAGACACTGAAGACACGCAGAGTGCCTATCAGTGAGCGAGATTACCCGGGCGCACTGGGTGCACTTCTTGAAGCCGCTGGAAGGCTTCGATGTCATGGGCGGAAAAATCACGCCGGCGAAATCAAAAGCCGAAATGGCGAAAATTGATGCACCAAAATTTAGAGGGAGAAAAATCTCGACCGAGGCCAAAAGAGGCCTACCCCGACAACGAAAGAAAACTTATGGGGCAAAAACTGAGAAATACGGGAAGGGCAGAAAACCCGAAAGGGTCTTCCGGAACACTTCCAGAGCGCTTCCCGAACTTTTCTAAGGAAAAATAGCAAAAACACGTCGAAAAGGACGCGCGAGGTCGACTCTCTGGGGCACGAACGGCGTAACACGACCGTACCGAGCGCGGACGAAAGAAGACTGGCCGGCTCGAGCCGGTTTCGGGCGGGAAGACGGCCGCGCATGCGCGGTGCGCATGGGCGCGCGAGGACTAGCAAAGGCCTTTGCTAGTAAACTTTCCGATGGAGGGGGCTGCCGAGGACGTCAACCCATCAGTGAGAACAAGCAGCCTGCTTGTCCTCGGAGAATGCCATTAACACTCACTTACTCTTTGTATTGTCCCCATTTGACGAAGAGTATATATTTGGGAATTTTTTATGGTGACATAGATATTCAGATCTGGGTAATAAATGGGTTTCCTGCACTAAGACCACATCTGCACAAAGGCGGAGCATTTCTCTAAACAGGAGTTGTCGCTTTCTTGGGATATTCAGCCCTCTAGCATTGAGCAACAATAGATTGATATCTGACATGTATTAACTTAATAGCCCTCTCTGTAACCTTCTGGAGTCTTAACTAGTTCGCCTCTCTGTCTATTCGACTTTCGCCTCCTCTGGATAGTCCTCTCCACAGCTTCCTTATAGGTCTCCTCCCTCCCCTTTCCCTCTTTTCCCCTCCCCTCTCCCCCCCCCCCCCCCCCCCCCCCGAATTTCAAAGCTGTCCCTGTGTATCACTAAGGGCATCCTAGGAAGAAGTGTGAGCTGAACATTTATCTTTCCGTGTCCCCACAGGTGCTCTTATGTATTAAATCAAAGCCCTATTTAGTTTCAATTCTGAGCCACATTATATAATCGTGTAACAGTATAACAGTGCAACAGGTGTATTCATATTATCAACATAGTAACATACATCACCCAGCCTCTCTTCAGAGTCCATCATTTCTTGTCTCTATCATTGGGCGGCTTTATGGATGTGCCAGTGGTCTGTGGCCCAAGATCTCATCCCTCACTAACCAGCTTGTCCATCAGCTACATATGAACAGAAGCTCTCCCCTCTGGATCGGTCCTCTCTCAGGTCACTTTGGTTGCCGACTGTTGCCGCTTCAGGTGTCTCTGGCCATTGCCTGCTCGTTGCCATTTTGGTGGTATCACCCGCGTTGTGCCTCGTGTTGCCGTTCCTGCTGAATTCGATGTCTCCGTTGCGCCGTCCTCTGGCAAGATTTCTCTTGCCTCTGAGAGTGTCTTTATTTGCTGCATTTTTCCCTCCTTATAAAAGACCAGTGCAAAGGGGTGTCTCCATTTATAGCGGGTCGCCAATTCTTGGAGTCGTCTGGCAACTGGCTTGAGTTCTGCTCTGCGCTTTAATGTAGTAGCTGCTAAATCTTGGTACACTTCAACTGCGTATGTGTCCCATTTAAAATTTGGGGTCTGTCGCGCCGCTTTCGCCACTTGCTCCTTCAACTTGAAATCCCGGAAGCATACTATTATATCCTTGGGTAAGTTGGCTCGTGGGAATCCGAATGCTCGATGGGCTCTTTCAAGATGAATCGACGCTGGCTCTATCATAGTACCGCTAACTGCCAGTAGTTCACTCACTAGCTTTTGTATAGTGTCCTCGCAATCCACATAGGCAGGGGATTCCGGTAGTCCCCTGAAGAGTAAGTTGCATCTGCGGCTGCGGTTCTCCAGGTCTTCCAACTTATCTAGGACCTGTTGATGCGCCAGCAGACTCTCCGTGGTTCGTTGGTCCAGAGCGTCAATTGTTTCTGACTGGGCATCTAACCAGTTCTCTGCCTCTTCGAGTCTGGATCCGAGCTCTCGTATTTCACCTTTTATGTCCGCTCCCATAGTTACCAGCTCGCTGCGCATCGCTTTTAAATCAGCCCGTATTTCTTGCAGCCACTCCTGCCACTCTGGCCCCATCTCCTCCTCGGGTCTCCCCCCCCCCCCCCGGTCAATGCCGGTGCTTGTCTCCGTGGGGAGTGCTCGCTCTGTGGGGCTCGCCGCCTGTGTTCGTTCTTGGCAATTATGCAGCACGGAAGCCATTTTGTTTTCTCCTCGCGGCACCGATGAGTAAGCAAAATGGGAGAAATCTATTCTCTCCGCCTGCATCCGATTTTTACTCCCACTTTGCTGCGCACACCTCCGCTCTCTATTGGTAGCGATTTCGCTTTGCTGATCAGGCTTTTTATCGTCTGATCCCCGTGGGTTGTACGGAGCTCAGCTATTGGTGACGTCACTTCCTCCATCTAGATAGGATTTTAGATAGTGCTGGGGAGGAGCCGGCTGTCTTGGTACATGTGGGTACGAATGACATAGGAAAATGTGGGAGAGAGGTTCTAGAAGCTAAATTTCGGCACAAATCCAGAAGCTCTGGGGTAAAATTTTCTGAAGTGCTACCCGTTCCATGCACAGGTCCCAAGAGACAGGCAGAGCTCCCGAGTCTCAATGCGTGGATGAGACGATGGTGCAGAGAGGAGGGTTTTAGATTTGTTAGAAACTGGACAACATTCTGGGGAAACGGGAGCCTATTTCGAAAGGATGGGCTCCACCTTAACCAGGGTGGGACCAGGCTGCTGGCATCAGCATTTAAAAAGGAGATACAGCACCTTTTAAACTAGAAACTGGGGGAAGGCCGACAGTCGCTCAAAAGCGTATGGTTCAGGATAAGGTATCTTTCAAAGATACCCCCAAAACAGGGAAGATAGGGTATCCTGATAGTGAGGTTGCAAAAGAGACCATAGTAGATCAGGTGCCCTTAAATAAAAATCAGACATAAGATTACAAATTAATACTGTTAAGTACTGAGCATGGATAGTGAGGTTGCAAAAGAGACCATAGTAGATCAGGTGTCCTTAAATAAAAATCAGACATAAGATTACAAATTAATAATGTTAAGTACTGAGCATGATGTAAATAGTAACAACAAACAGTTTGAAGTGTCTATATGTGAATGCCAGAAGCCTAAGAAATAAGATAGGAGAGTTAGAATATATTGCACTAAATGAAAAATTAGATATAACAGGCATCTCTGAGACCTGGTAGAATGAGGATAACCAGTGGGACACTGTCATACAAGGGTACAAATTATATCGTAGTGATAGGGTGGATCGAATTGGTGGAGGGGTAGCATTCAATGTTAAGGAGAGCCTTGAATCAAATAGATTGAAAATACCATGTGAAAAGGGGAAAAGGATAGTGAAAGGAATGTACTACCGTCTACCTGGCCAAGATGAACAGACAGATGTAGAAATACTAAAGGAAATTAGGGACGCAAACAAACTGGGCAACACAATAATAATGGGTGAATTCAATTACCCCGATATTGACTGGGTAAATGTAACATCAGGGCATGCTAGGTAGGTAAAATTCCTTCATGAAATCAAGGACTGCTTTATGAAGCACCTGGTACAGGAGCCGATGAGAGAAGGAAAAATTCTAGAAATAGTCCTTAGTGGAGCGCATGATTTGGTGTGGGAGGTAATGGTGCTGGGGCCACTTGAGAACAGTGATCATAATATGATCAGATTTGATATTAGCTTTGAATTAAGTATACACAGGAAATCCAATACATGAGCATTTAACTTTAAAAAAGGAGACTATGATAAAATGAGAAGAACCTTAGAGAAGCAGCTGTGAGGGTCAAAAATTTACATTAGGCATGGATGCTGTTGAAAAACACCATCCTGGAAGCCCAGGCCAAATATATTCCATGTATTAAAAAATGAGGACGGAAAACCAAACGACAGCTGGCATGGTTAAAAAGTGAGGTGAAGGAAGCTATTAGAGCTAAAAGAAAATCGTTCAGAAAATGGAAGAAGGAACCAAATGAAAATAATAAGAGACAGCATAAGGAATGTCAAGTCAAATGCAAAGTGCTGATAAGGAAGGCAAAGAGGGACTTTGAAAAAAAGATTGCGTTGGAGGCAAACACGCACAGTAAAAAATTATTTTTAGATATATTTAAAAGCAGAAAGCCGGCAAAAGAATCGGTTGGACTGCAAGATGACCAAGGGGTAAAAGGGGCGATCAGGGAAGACAAATCCATAGCGGAGAGATTAAATGAATTCTTTGCTTCGGTCTTCACCAAGGAAGATTTGGGAGAGATACCAGTGCCAGTATTCAAAGCTGACGAGCTGGAGAAACTGAATGAAATCTCTATAAACCTGGAGGATGTAATGGGGTAGTTCAACAAATTGAAGAGTAGCAAATCTTCTGGACCAGATGGTATTCATCCCAGAGTACTGATAGAACTAAAAAATGAACTTGCGGAACTACTGTTAGTAATATGTAATTTATCCTTAAAATCGAGTGTGGTACCGGAAGATTGGAGGGTGGCCAATGTAATGCTGATTTTAAAAAAAGATTCCAGAGGAGATCCGGGAAATTGCAGACTGGTGATTCTGACGTCGGTGCTGGGCAAAATGGTAGAGACTATAAAGAATAAAATTACAGAGCATATTCAAAAACATGGATTTAGTGAAGGGAAATCTTGCCTCACCAATCTATTACATTTCTTTGAAGGGGTGAACAATCATGTGGATAAAGGTGAGCCGGTTGATATCACGTATCTGGATTTTCAGAAGGAGTTTGACAAAGTACCTCATGAAAGACTCCAGAGGAAAGTGGACAGTCATGGGATAGGAGGTACTGTCCTATTGTGGATTAAAAACTGGTTACAAGATAGAAAACAGAGAGTAGGGTTAAATGGTCAGTATTCTCAACAGAGAAGGGTAGTTAGTGGAGTTCCCCAGGGGTCTGTGCTGGGACCGCTGCTTTTTAACATATTTATAATGACCTAGAGATGGGAGTAACTAGTGAGGTAATTAAATTTGCTGACGACACAAAGTTATTCATAGTCGTTAAATCACGGGAGGATTGTGAAAAATTACAAGAGGTCCATACATGACTGGGAGACTGGGCGTCTAAATACATAAGTACATAAGTAATGCCACACTGGGAAAAGACCAAGGGTCCATCGAGCCCAGCATCCTGTCCACGACAGCGGCCAATCCAGGCCAAGGGCACTTTACAAGCTTCCCAAACGTACAAACATTCTATACATGTTATTCCTGGAATTGTGGATTTTTCCCAAGTCCATTTAGTAGCGGTTTATGGACTTGTGCTTTAGGAAACCGTCTAACCCCTTTTTAAACTCTGTCAAGCTAACTGCCTTCACCACGTTCTCCGGCAACGAATGCCAGAGTTTAATTATGCGTTCGGTGAAGAAAACTTTTCTCTGATTTGTTTTAAATTTACTACACTGTAGTTTCATCGCATGCCCCCTAGTCCTAGTATTTTTGGAAAGCGTGAACAGACGCTTCACATTCACCTGTTCCACTCCATTCATTATTTTATATACCTCTATCATGTCTCCCCTCAGCAGATGATATTTAATGTGAGCAAGTGCAAAGTGATACATGTGGAAAAGAGGAACACGAGTTATAGCTACATCCTACAAGGTTCCATGTTAGGCATCACCCACCAAGAAAGAGATCTAGGTGTCGTCGTTAATACGTTGAAACCTTCTGCTCAGTGTGCTGCTGCGGCTAAGAAAGCAAATAGAATGTTAGGTATTATTAGGAAAGGAATGGAAAACAAAAGTGAGGACGTTATAATGCCCTTGTATCGCTCAATTGTGCAACCGAACCTCGAATATTGTGTTCAATTCTGGTCGCTGAATCTCAAAGAAAGATACAGTGGAATTAGAAAAGGTGCAGAGAAGGGCGACGAAAATGATCAAGTGGATGGAACAACTTCCCCATGAGGAAAGGCTAAAGCGGCAAGGGCTCTTCAACTTGGAGAAAAGACGGCTGAGGGGAGATATGATAAAGGTCTATAAAATAATGAGTGAAGTGGAACGGGTAGACGTGAAGTGTCTGTTTATGCTTTACAAAAATACTAGGACTAGGGGGCGTGCGATGAAGCTACAAAGTAGTAAATTTAAAACGAATAGGAGAAAATGTTTCTTTACTTAACGTGCAATCAAACTCTGGAGTTCAATGCCAGAGAATGTGGTAAAGGTGGTTAGCTTAGTGGAGTTTAAAAAAAGGGTTGGACGACTTCCTCAAGGAGTCCATAGACCATTATTAAATTGGACTTGAGGAAAATCCACTATTTCTGGGATAAGCAGCATAAAATGTTTTGTACTTTTTTGGGATCTTGCCAGTTATTTGTGACCTGGAATGGCCACTGCTGGAAACAGGATGCTGGGCTTGATGAACCTTTTGTCTGTCCCAGTATTGCAATACTTATGTACTTATCCTGTTTCCACCAGTAGCCAATCCAGGTCACAAGTACCTGGCAGAAACCCAATTAGTAACAACATTCCGTGATACCAATCCCGGGGCAAGCAGTGACTTCCCTATGTCTATCTCAATAACAGACTATGGACTTTTCCGCCAGGAACCTGTCCAAACCTTTTTTAAACTTTTCGACTTCGCCCTTTCAAGGGCCAGGCCATAAGACCAAAGGAGGAGGGATCCTCCATCATGACTGGTCCCTGCAGCAAGAGACCATCCTACGCCTGGAGCCAGAGAGGACGATCGAACAGGAGCCTGACCATATCCCCATACCAGGGATGTCTGGGCCAATCCAGGGCCACCAGGATCACTCGACTGGGATGATTGGCAGTGCGAGTCAGTAACCTGCCCACAATAGGCCATGGGGGAAAGGCATAGAACAGGCCCCTAGGCCAAGGTCGTAGAAGAGCATCGATGCCTTCCGAGCCCAGCTCTCTTCCCCTGCTGAAGAAATGGGGAACTTTCGCATTGAATGTGGTGGCCATTAAGTCCATCACCAGCATCCCCCAACGGGCAGCTAACTGATCAAGGGCCAGAGGGGATAGTGTCCACGCCCCCGGTTCCAACTGGTGGCGACTGAGGAAGTCCGCTTCCACATTCTGTGACCCAACTATATGAGCCGCCGTCGAGAGAGAGATGACTCTCTGCCCAACGGCAGATCTGGGCCACCTCGCGCGCTAGTGGTGCCCCCCTGATGGTTCACATAGGTGACCGCCGTCGCATTGTCTGAAAGAACTCGAACTGGGCAACCATGGAGAAGAGACAAACTCCCGAAGGGCCAGACGAATCGCCCGCAACTCCAAGCGGTTGATGGACCAAGACGCCTCTGTCGAGGTCCAAATGCCCTGGGCCGTCTTTTGGAGGCAATAAGCCCCCCAACCAGACAGCGACGCATCCGTGCTCGCAATCTTCCATTCCGGGGTTTGCAGAGGAATGCCTGACACCAGATTCTTTTGAATGAACCACCAGTGCATGATTGTGTGCAGACGGGTTCGACATGACACCCGAACCTCGTAATCCTCCGAGAGAGGAGACCAACAGCTCAGAAGGTGCCACTGCAGGGGGTGCATGTGAGCTCGGGCCCACTTTACGACGTCCAAGGTGGAGGCCATGGAACACAGAACTTGTACGTAGTCCCATGCCTGCGTGTTTGGAACAGAGCTCGCAACTGACCCTGCAACCGCTGTGCTCAAGCTGAAGGAAGAGAAACTATCCTTGTTCGGGTATCGAAGCACACTCCCAAGTATTCCAGCATCTGGGAGGGAGTAAGGCTGTACTTTGGGAAGTTAATCACCCAACCAAGCGATTGAAGCAACCCGACCACTCTGTCGGTTGCCCGTCGACTCGCCTCGAAAGAAGACGCCTGCACAAGCCAGTCATCTAGATAAGGATGGACTTGAATCCCTTCCTTTCTGAGATAGGCCACCACTACGACAAGGAGCTTGGAAAAAGTCTGAGGTGTTGTGGTTAGGCCGAAGGGCATCACTTTGAATTGAAAATGACAACCAAGCACTGAAAAGCGAAGAAAACGCCTATGGGGAGGCCAAACTGGAATGTTTAAATAGACCTCTTTGAGATCGAGAGACATCAAAAACTCCCCTGGCTGTACCGCTGCAATCACCGAGCGGAGGGTTTCCATGCAGAAATGCCGAACCCGTAAGGACCTGTTGACACACTTGAGATCTAGGACGGGTCGCAAAGAACCGCCCTCTTTTGGCACCACAAAATAAATGGAGTATCAAACGCACCCTCTTTCTGCTGGGGGTACAGGCTAGATGGCTCCCAGTCGTTGTAAGTTGAGAAGGGTGTGACGAACTGCCCGCACCTTGGCGGGAGATTTGCAAGGAGATTCCAGAAACGAGTCTATTACCGGACGAGCAAATTCCAACTTGTAGCCGTCTCTGATAATCTCCAAGACCCATCCGTCGGGTGTTACCCTGGTCCACTCCATCAGGAATAGGGACAGTCTGCCCCCAATAACCAGCTAGATATGGACCAGGGCCCCATCATTGGGTGGACCTGGCTGCGGGCTGGTTTCTGTCCGCCTATCACCTCGAAAGGGCTGAGGTCTCTGAGATCTAGGACGGGTCGCAAAGAACCGCCCTCTTTTGGCACCACAAAATAAATGGAGTATCAAACGCACTCTCTTTCTGCTGGGGGTACAGGCTAGACGGCTCCCAGTCGTTGTAAGTTGAGAAGGGTGTGACGAACTGCCCGCACCTTGGCGGGAGATTTGCAAGGAGATTCCAGAAACGAGTCTATTACCGGACGAGCAAATTCCAACTTGTAGCCGTCTCTGATAACCTCCAAGACCCATCCGTCGGATGTTACCCTGGTCCACTCCATCAGGAATAGGGACAGTCTGCCCCCAATAACCAGCTAGATATGGACCAGGGCCCCATCATTGGGTGGACCTGGCTGCGGGCTGGTTTCTGTCCGCCTATCACCTCGAAAGGGCTGAGGTCTCTGAGAAGACCTTGCTCTCTAAAAAGAGGCCCCGCAACCTGGACGGTAACGACATGTATCCCTAAACTTAGGTCTAGGTCCCGCCGGTCGCACAAATTTGGACCTGGCCCTTAGAGTCACCAAGGTCCTTCACAATCTGTTCTAGGTCTGTCCCAAACAAAAGCTTTCCCCTAAAAGGAAGCCTTGCCAGCTGTGACTTAGAGGCCACGTCTGCGGAACGATGTCACAACCACAGCCAGCGACGCACGGTGACCGTCAGGGAAACCTCCTTCACTGAAGCCCTCAAAAGATCATAAAGAAGATCCGCAAGGAAGGCTAAACCGAACTCTAAGGCAGGCAAAACAGCCACAAGGTCCTCCGGAGAGGAGGCTTTCTGTACCCACGATAAGCATGCCCGCACCACATAGGAGTCACAAACTGAAGCTTGCAGGGAAAAGGCCGCTACTTCAAAGGGCAGCTTCAAGCAAGTCTCCAAACTTACGATCCTGAGGGTCCTTGAGCACCGTGCCACCATCCACAGGGAGAGTGGCTTTCTTAGTGACCGCTGTGATTAATGAATCCACCATAGGGACCTTCAGCAAGTCTAAGTCAGCAGCAGGCAGCGTGTAAAGACGCAACATAGTTCTAGCAACCTTAAGTGCACTGTCCTGCGTATCCCACTGCGCCGAAATAAGGATTTTCATGGCCTCAAGCACATGAAAGGAACGAGGTGGGCATTTGGTGCCATACATAATAGAGGGCACCGGACCTGTTCCCCCTGACGATTCAGGGGGTGAAATGGCCAAAACCTCAAAAGCCCTAATAATCAGGGAGGGAAGCTCTTCCCTGCGAAAAAGACGGGCAGCTGTCGGGTCATCCCCCTCCTCAGAAGACAGGGTGACCTCATCTGCCAAACCCAATGATTCTGAGGGAGAGTCCGGAGACAAACCCGGGCCATCTGTGTCAGATAGCTCCTTGAGATCCAAAATCTCTACCCGGGGACGTTTTGGCAGGAAAGACTGAGAAGCTGCAGCAACCGAAGTTTGCTAAGGAAGAGACGGGGCTGCCTGAAGAGAAGCTCCTGACTTCTTCAGAAGAAAGGCATTGTGCATTAATAAAACAAAATCCGGGAAAAAGGAACTGAAAGGGACTCCCCTGCTCCCTCTAAATTGCTTTCCTCCATTGGAGCCTGTGCCACAGAAGCGCACTGTGCCTCCTGTCTGTCAACTGCCACGTGCGGAGCTGGTTGCGCCTGAGAGGAAAAAATGGCGCCCGCCGACCTAACTGCCCCAAGGAAACAGCCGAAACTATCCCCTGCGTTTCCGACTCACTAGACGCTTGAGGGGAACCCCCGTCGCGCTGAACACCCGCTGTGGGTTGACGGCGGCATGACTCACACTCCCCCGATGCTGTTCTCCGGCCCCCACACCGGGAGCAGCGCTTAACCGCCTCAGAAGGCACTGACATGCTCCACAAACAGACTTGGCAGCCCGTCTAGCTCCTTCGTATGATTAAACAAAAACAAAGTCTCTGAAAGAGACGCTTACCTCTCAGGAGAGAAAGGCAACACCCGATCAGGCCCACAGCCCCGGGCGATGGAGGAAAGGTAGGGGGAGACTGGGAGGGACCTGGCACCACCAGGTGTACACCAGAAGCTACAAACAGCCACTCAACCCCTGACTCTGCTAAACTAGGCCCAAAAGACACCAGTAGCCAGATCAAAACAGAGCTGCACAGAGATGTCCGTCCACCTGCTAGATAGAGAGAATACTGAGGTTTACTTGGCTGCATAGGTCTACATATAGCAAACCTCGGAGGCTCTCCACCTGCTGGTAGAGGGACACAACCCACAAGTCTCTGGATTGATCTGTGGGACGCTATGGAATATGGTGTTAAACAATTATGTTAGCCACTTGACATGATAGGTTATCTTACTTGTCCATGAAGGACAGCTATTACAGGAGCAAAACCATAATTTCTTTGTATGTGGTTATATGCTTAATGTAAACAATAATTGTTCCCTCAGTTCACTGCAAGCCCCTTTGAGGCTGCTTTAAGTGGTATTAAGCGGGGTATAAATGTTCTGAATAAATAAATAAATAAAGACTTACAGAAATTTCAGCAGATCCTTGGTTGACAGGAAACTCTATTGTAGTAAGATTTCCCTGAAATAGTGGAATCTCTGTATTTTCTTCGATGCAGCTTTTAATTCTTGCTATTAGCTTGCCATCCAAATTTGTCCCAGCATTATTGTGGTATTTGTCCTTAAATTAAAAAAAAAATTTTTTTAATTATTCCATGTTGCTGGATAACCTATATCTTATGTGAACGCTATGAAACAAATGCGAGTGCCATTGCCTTTTCTTTTGGCATTTTGTTGATAGAAATTACTAGTGTGCTTACAGACTCCGGATCTACTTTGTTCATTCAAAGTTGCATATTGTTTGGAACCGTCATCTACCTTTGTACCACCATCACCACGAGACTCCTCAGGTAGGCATTTTCATGCCGAAACACAGCAGCTGTGTCAAGTCTATTCAGTTGTTCCAATAAAGATCACCCTTTGAACTTACGTCTACCTTGGTCTTTTGGAAGCGCCTATGTACCCTACTCCCTGGACTCTCTCACGCAAATTCATAAACACTATTTACAGCATTGAGACTTCATTATGCTGGTCTTTTAAAAACTCTCTCAATCTTTAACAATATTTTATTTAAAGTTTTTTTTAAATGTATTTTTCAGTTTAACAAAAAAAAAAAAATCACACCATTCACATTATTAAAGCATCCAAGAACTTATCACTTCAGCATGCTTCTGTTGCCACATGTTGTTTGATTCCATCCATGGCCTGTTCCTCTTGTTCCTATTATTTTATTGTAAACAATTTTTTATTGGTGATAACAAGAACAAAAGATAGCAACAATACAAAAACGTGAATAGCCATACAAAGATAATAATATCATTCTACAGGGACAGTACACTCACTGACAGAATATCACCAATTTTATGAAAACTAGGAATGTTGAAACAATGCATACTAAGCCAATGATAAAAGACATTCCAACAAATTATAACACAGAAGTTCAATAAGAATGCATATCAGACCCAAACCCACCTCCCATCCTCAACATGATGAAAGAAAACAACAATATTTGGCGATCTTAGACTACTCAGTAAACAAGAAAACAACCCAGAACCCCATTCTAAATCCCACACAGCATGAGAATAAGCTGAGGAAACAGCTTAAAAAAACAAAACAGATAACCAACAAAAAAGAGTGATGTGAAAAGCATAAAGTACCTACTTACCCCCCACCCCCACCCCCAAAAAAAAATTCAGGCTTTGATGGCCAAGAAAACCATGTGTGTCATGTCAGCCCTACATCCCAAAAAAATACCTGTAAATAAGAGAAAATGAGGGAGCAATGAGAAATAGTAAAACAAATAACGAATTAAACTACAGGCTCTCTGTGACAAAGACCGGAGGCAGACATTCTAAGTAGCTAAAAATAGCTTTTTCTGTTTAAAAGACTATCGAGCATGTCTCTGCTCAAGAAACATCAAGGCATGAAAACTCCTCCTTCAATGCCAAAAGGATGGAGCTTCATCATTGATCCACAATCCCAAAATAATAGGTTTACCCAACATTCTTGCCTTGCGGAGCAAGAGACAAGAAAATCAATTATGGTTACGAAAAGCTTCATATTTATCCAGGAGCAAGCCCGCTGGTGATACCAGGCTAGGATGACCAAACAGTGCCTCAAAATGTCCTGACATAGCCGTCCAGAAAAGACTACTTTCACATAGCTCCAAAAAGAATGGAAAAAATAAATAACACCCTGATGACACTTCTGATAGATAGGAGTATCCACACCTCCTGCGTTATATACTTGCTCTTGGTAAAATAAGCTTGATGCAACACACTGAAACTGACAGTCACGAAGCTCTGTGCTAAAAGAGACAGTTGGTATGCGTCGAATCAACTGGCCAATATCCAAAGAAACTATAGGTAATCCTAAACCTTGACACCTTCCAGTCTGGAGTTCCACCCTACCTAGAACTGGAGAAAGCTCTCACAATACCTGATGAAGACTCTGGTGTCTGTTTTAAAGTTGCATTCTTTAGAATTGTGTGTTGAATCTACATTGCTAGAGACTTAATTCAATCAATTTGGTTACATAGCATCTGGTGACTCATAGCTCTGGAGGAGGGGCAGTTTGTATAGATCTGTTTTGGTAAAAGAAAAAAAAAACAGAACTTAAGTTTACCTTGTGAGCTATGCTGGGCATTTTCAGACTTGGTTTGATTGGTAACTGAGGTTACCTGTGTCCTAGTCCCACCCTCCCACCCCTAGGTAAACTCCCTTTATATGGAGCAATCAAGGGACAAGTATCTTCATTACACTTAGTTGGTCAATCCTAATTCTTGTTCCTCCATGTCATACTTCACCTTTTCTCACTTGTGAATCACATCATTATGACCTTCATTCAATGCAATACAGGTTCTACTTTAATCCTAAGTCAAACTATCTGGAACCCTCATCCCCGTCCCTCATTCTTGGAGACTTTAACATACACGCTGATGACCCATCCGACTCTTATGCTTCTCAGTTCCTCACTCTGATCTCCTCCTTCAACCTCCTCCTACTACTACTACTATTTAACATTTCTAGAGCGCTACAAACCTCCAACTGAGCTCCACCACCCCTACTCACCAAACTGGCCTTTGTCTTGACCTCGTCCTTTCCTCTACCTGCTCACCCTCCAATTTCTGCGCCTCAGCTCTTCCTCTCTCAGACCATCACCTGATCACCTTCGCACTTCATCACCCTCCCCCTCAGTCCCGCCCAACACTAACCACTACTTCCAGGAATCTCCAGGCTGTCGACCCCCCCCCCCCCCCCACCACCCTATCCTCTAGTATCTCTAATCTCCTCCCTTCCATCATGTCCTCCGAGTCTGTTGACGAGGTCGTCTCCGCTTACAATGCCACTCTCTCCTCTGCTCTGGACACCCTTGCACCATCCATCTCTCGTCCCACAAGGCATACTAATCCCCAGCCCTGGCTGACCCCTTGCATCCGATACCTTCGCTCCTGCGCCCGATCGGATGAACGCCTCTGGAGGAAATCTCTCACCCATACCGATTTCATTCATTATAAATTCATGCTATCCTCCTTCCAGTCCTCCCGATTCCTTGCCAAACAGGACTATTACACCCAATTGACTAATTCTCTCAGCTCTAACCCTCGTCGTCTCTTCGCCACCCTTAACTCCCTTCTCAAAGTCCCCTCTGCTCCCACCCCCCCCCTCACTCTCTCCTCAATCGCTGGCTGACTACTTCCGCGACAAGGTGCAGAAGATCAACCTCAAATTCACCACCAAGCCACCTCCTCCTCTCCACCCTTTAACCCACTCCCTCAACCAACCAACCCAGGCCTCCTTCTCTTCTTTTCCTGATATCACCGAAGAGGAAACTGCCCACCTTCTTTCCTCCTCGAAATGCACCACCTGTTCCTCTGATCCCATCCCCACCAACTTACTTAACACCATCTCTCCTACTGTCACCCCCCACCATCTGTCATATCTTCAACCTCTCTCTCTCCACTGCAACTGTCCCTGACACCTTCAAGCATGCAGTAGTCACACCACTCCTCAAAAAACCATCTAGACCCTACCTGTCCCTCCAACTATGCCCCATTTCCCTCCTACCCTTCCTCTCCAAGATACTTGAACGTGCCGTTCACAGCCGTTGCCTTGACTTTCTCTCCTCTCATGCCATCCTTGATCTGCTTCAATCCGGCTTTCGCCCTCTACACTCGACAGAAACGGCACTATCTAAAGTCTGTAATGACCTGTTCCTTGCCAAATCCAAAGGTCACTACTCCATCCTCATCCTCCTCGACCTATCTGCCGCTTTTGACACTGTCAATCACAATTTACTTCTTGCCACACTGTCCTCTTTTGGGTCCCAGGGCTCTGTCCTCTCCTGGTTCTCTTCTTATCTCTCTCACCATCCTGGAGGTTGATGTAGGCCACTGCTGTCGTATTGTCGGAGAGCTTGGACTGCCCGTCCCTACAGGGTTGTCCAGAATGCCAGGAAGGCCTGGAGAACGGCCCTCAGTTTCAGTCGATGGATGGACCACCCCGCCTCCAAAGCCATCCACTGACCCTGAGCATAATGGTTGAGGCAATGATCTCCCCAGCGCAACAGGCTGGCATCCATGATCACAAACAGCCATTGAGGAGGAGCTAGCGGCATCCCCCGCCATTGGTTGTCATTAGAGAGCCACCAGTTCCTGCTGCATCTCGCAGCAGGAATCCAAGGCACACGCCGCTGGTACTCCATCGACATTGGAGACCAGTGATTCAGCGCCTCATGTGCGCCTGCGCCCATGGCACAACTTCCACAGTAGCCGCCATCAACCCGAGCACCTGAACATAATCCCAAGTCCTGGGCCCAGGTAACCACAACAACAGGCGCACCTGACTCTGGAGCTTGAGGTGCCTGCTGTTGGGAAGGCAGACACAGCCTAAGGCTGTGTCGAAGCACACTCCCAAATATTCGAGAACTATGAGGGGGTCAGATGACACTTGTGAAAATTGACGACCCATCCAACAGATTGCAGGACTTATTACCTGGGCAGTCGCCAGCCAACTTTTCCGTTCCGAGTCCGCCCAGATGAGCCAATTGTCTAGGTAAGGATGGATTCTGATTCCTTCTCTCCGCAGAAATGCGGCTACCACCACCATTACTTTGGAGAAAGTGCGAGGCATCGTGGCCAGGCCAAATGGTAAGGTGCAGTACTGAAAATGCCAGTCCAGAATCACAAAGTGAAAAAATCTCTGATGAGGAGGCCAAATTGGAATATGCAAATATGCCTCTTTGAGATCCAGCGACGTGAGGAACTCCTCCAACTGAACTGCCATTATGACGGAATGCAACGTTTCCATGCAGAAATGGCATACTTTCAGGGATTCGTTTACCTTGCGCAAGTCGAGCACCGGTCTGAAAGTCCCTATCTTTCGAAGAACTACGAAATAGATCGAGTACCGACCTGAATGAAGCTCAGATTGCAGAATGGGAACTACAGCCCTGTCCAGTAGCGACCGCAACGTGTCACTTACCGTCGCCCTCTTGACCACGGTGGCGCAACAAGATTCCAAAAAGGCGTCTCCTGTGGGTGCCACAAATTCCAATTTGTAGCTGTCTGATCAAATCTAGAACCCATTGGTCTGAAGTAACTTTGGACCACTCCTCAAGGAAAAGGGACAATCGACCGCCTACGCTGTGAACAGAAGAGTGGACCGGCACCCCATCATTGTGGCGGACCTTGGGCTCCTTGTCTCTGTCCGGAACTCGCGGACTGTTTGTCAGTACAAAATGAAGCCCGATGTGGAAAGCGAGAACACTGAAAAGAACCAGAGGCTCATCCGGGGCGGTATCGGCTGGTTTCCCAAAACTGAGGCTTTGAGGCGGGGCTCCGGACCGAAGACTTGGACTTATCTTCAGGAAGACGCTGGGATTTGGAATCTCCCAGATCCTTAACAATCTTCTCCAAAGTCCTCTCTGAACAACAGATTCCCCCGAAAGGGCAATTTTGCCAGATGCTGCTTAGAGGCTATATCTGCCAACCAATGCCAAAGCAACAGCAAATGCCTAGCCGTAACTGTCAAAGATATCTGCTTGGAAGACACCCTTACTAAGTCATAAAGGGCATCAGCCAAGAAGGCTAACGCTGACTCCACACAAGGAGTCAGGCAGAGAGGCGGAAGCTTTCGAGGGCTGCTCAACTGCTTGTTGCAGCCAAGAGAGACACGCCCTGGCCGCATTTGAACTGCATACGGCGGCCTGTAGCGCAAGGGCCAAGACCTCAAAGGAGCACTTCAGAGAAGCCTCCAAATGATTGTCCTACTTATTTTTCAATGCAATCCCTCCCTCCACAGGGAGTTTCACCTACTGGGTAAAGGTGAGCCATAGTCCTAGCCATTTTCAGGCTCCCATTTGAATCTGACCACTGAGCTGTGATAACCTCTTGTATGGCCTTGTGAACTGGGAAAGCCCGAGTAGGCTTTCTAGTACTGGCCATTTTGAGGTTAACAGAAGAGGCTGCAGTTACCTCTGGATCCTCAATATTTAAAGCCTCTAAGACATCAGAAATGAGCGAGGGGAGTTCATCACGATGAAAAATGTGTCCTGCTTTTCCTGTAGCATCTGCCCTTTCTCCAGATCTTCCTCCCTCAAAGCCTAGAAGATTCCCCCGAGCCCCCAAAGAGGGACTGGGGAGGGGAATGAGGTGCTATGGAGCCAGTTTCAGATACAGAAGAAACCCTTCTGCGCTTAAAGGTCGCGGGAGTAGGGGGCTGCATGGGCATACTGTGAACCTCCGGGAGAGCTCTCTTCATTAAAAAGGCACAGTGCATCAGTAAAATAAACTCTGGGGAAAAAAGTCTCCCTGTCTGCCCCCAAATCTCTTGTAGGGACCGTCCCCCGAGTGTCCCTCGCCGGCAAAACGACTTCAGGAAAAAAAGTAGCCCGCCTCACAAGCTCCCCTGCTTGAGGAGCCGATAGCTCTGCATCCACCGGCACTTCAAAGACGGCTCCGCCACCGAGCCCCGGAACATGGGAAAGGTCCAAGTCAGCAGACACCGACCCTTTATTTCTAAGCAGTTTGCGCTGCATACCACCGCTGCGGTCTGCCTCTTGCCGCAGCAGGAGCATCTTTTAACAGTTTCGGCTGCCATAGAAAACGAAGAGCAGGAGCCCAGGAAATGCCGTAGTGCACAGCGACACACTCACCCCTGCTTAGAGAGACATGCTGCCATGGTCACTGCCAGGAGCAGCCCAGTCAGGCACTCCAATGCCAAAAACCCAGTCCGGAGGAGTTTGGGTCTTGCCTGGAATGTCCCAGAAATGGAACCGCCGAGGAAGCCTTTTTTTTGTGTGTGAAGAAAGCTATCAGGCACACAGCACAGCACACCGTGGAATAGCTGGGAGATGGGGTGAGATGAGGTAAGGCACCTGCTGGAGATAGAGATATACTGAAGAGGGAAGGAGCTGGATGTACAGGGTCACTACCTTCTTTCAGTGTTCTGTATCTCCACCTGCTGGTAGGTAGATATAACCCACCAGTTCCTGGATTCATCTGCTGCTGAGGCAAAGGAAGGTATGTTACATTCAGGTACATTAGGTATTCATCTGAAGGGCTTACAATCTAAAATCCCTTTTCACAAAGCCGCGCTAGTGGCTGCTGGTGCGGTAACGCAGACACAGTCTATTCAAAGTGAAAGGCCTATATTGGCATTACCACGAGGCTTTGCAAAATGGGAGGGGGAAGAGGGGGGTAAGTTTGTTTCTGAGGCAATGAACGGTTGAGTGACTTGTTCAGTCATAAGGGAGCCACAGTGGGATCTGAACTGGGCTTACCTCATTCTCAGCCTGCTGCTCTAACCACTAAGCAACTCCTCCAATCCTCAAAGTCCTTTTTAGCAAATAGTACCACCCACCTACCAATTTAATCTACTCTATAATTGCCATATAATGTGTACCCATCACACTGTCTCATTGGTTTTCCTCCTTCCACCAGTTTAATCAATGCTATTCATTCTCTCTCATCTTATTTTCAGACTTCTAGCACATGCCTGAAGACATTTCAAAGTATGTTTTTTGTTTGTATCTACAACTGATTAACAATTAACAGGGATAATCTGGAATTTTTAGTCTCTGTCTCTCTTTATTTAAATAGTCACCACTTCAGGGGTATAGATGTCCCTTCAGGGTTTTTATTATTTACCAAATGTAAACTAGTAACCCCTTCTATTATATAACTTATACAGTGTATCTTTCTAAATAACTCTACTTCTCCAATCACCAATCGTTTTTTAAATGTATTTTTTCTCTTGCATTCAAAACATTTCTAGACTGACTAGCAGCCATATACAATGCTTTCCTTATGGTACATCATTGCACTCCACCTCTTACTTATCTTGTATGATGTTTTACTTCGAGTGTAATAAATCTACCCTCTTCTATATCTGGTTCTTTTGTATATTATGCATATACTCCCAAAATTGTACAGCTACTTATCTTAATATTTGACAGAGTGTTCCCACTCTCTAGAAATGCTCTCAGTCACTTTAAATTGTGCAGTGCTATAAATCAAAAAAATTTTTTGGAGTTCACTAAACCAGTTCCCGGTTATCATCCATCGTTGGTGCCTTACATGCGAGCATGTTTCGCCGTAGCGTCTTCAGGGGAACACCATTCTATTTAAAGCCAGCTGGGAGATTTTTTTTTTTTGCAACTTCTCTGTTGGGGTGCCCTAATTACCCTGTTTCATTAGTATCATTTGAATATACCTCATTTTGAATCCTGTGCTCCTCAGTAACGGCTTTCTCCCATCATCTAGTTTAAAATTTGCTTTCCCCCCAATTTTTAAAAGTTAGTGCTAACAGCATGGTTCTGCCCTGGAAAAGATGGAGCCCACATTTTGGAAAAGGCTTCTCCCCCCCCCCCCCCCCGACCTTCCTTTGAATGTTACCCAGTTCCTAACAAATATAAAGCCATTTTCTCATCCATATATTGAGACTGCTTTCCTCTGAGATCCTGCATGTGAAACAGGGATATTTATGAAAATCCTATCCTGGAGGCTCTGGATTTCAACTCTGTACCTGAAAACCTGAACTTGGCTTCCAGAACCTTGTACTACTATTTATTTCTATAGCCCAATTAGATATATACAACACTAAACACAAATTTGTAAGAGAAAACCTGCTCAACTGAGTTTACAATCTATTTTAGACAAATGGGAGAAATAACAGATTAGGGAGTTTCATTTATTACGGGAATGATTGAAACAACATGGCTACTAAACGGGAGAATAAGGGTTAAAATTTAAAAGCAGCCTTAAAAAGGTTGTTTTGTAGCCTGGATTTGAATAGGGCCAAAGAAAAAGCATGGTGTACTAAGGAAGCAAGAGCAAGATGGAAGAAACACAGTCTGGTTTGCCAGTGGAGGGTAAGGAGACAGATAAGAGTGACTTACTTGAAGAACAGAGTTCATAAGAAAAGATAGAGGAGAGATACTGAGGAACTGCAGAATGAATGTAGGACAATAAGATGTCTGAACTCCAAGTGGAAAGGATAAGAAGCCAACAGAACAGGTACTGGGGCCGATTCTATTTAATATATTTGTGAGAGACCTTACTGAAGGGTTAGAAGGAAAATTTTGCCTTTTTGTGAATGACATGAAGATAGCCAATAGAGTGGATACCCTGGAGGGAGTAGAAGCTAGAAGAGATCTCCAAATGTTGGAAGAACGGTCAAGGGTCTGGCAGTTACAACATAATGCCCAGAAGTGCAGAGTGATGTACTTGGGGTTCAAAAATCCAAAAGACATGTACCAGATAGGAGGGGAGAAATTGGTAAGCTTGGCTCAGGAGAGGGATCTTGGGGTGATGGTGTCTGAAGATCTCAAGGTGAGGAAACAATGCGAAAAGGCAGTGGCCGTGGCCAGAAGGATAGAGAGGGGTATAACTAGCAGAAGAAAGGAGGTATTCATGCCCCTCTACAAGTTGTTGGTGAGGTCCCACTTGGGAGTACTGTATTCAGTTTTGGAGGCCGTATCTTGCTAAGGATGTAAAAAGACTTGAAGTGGTTCAGAGAAAAGCAATGAAAACAGTATGGGGTTTGCGTAGCAAGATGTATGAGGAGAGACTTACTGACCTGAACAAGTATACCCTGGAGGAAAAGGAGAAACAGGGGTAAGATATAGACATTAAAATATCTGAAAGGTATTAATCCGCAAACAACCATTTTCCAGATATAGGAAGGCAGTAGAACTAGAGGACATGAACTAAAGTTGAAAGGGGGCCGACTCAGGAATAATGTCAGGAAGTATTTTTTCACCAAGAGGGAGGCAGATTACTGGAATGCCCTCCTGCGGGAGGTGGTGGAGATGCAAATGGTAACAAAATTCAAAAATTTGTGGGATAAACACAAAGGAATTCTGTTTAGAAGGAATGGATCGAAAGAAGTGTAGTGGAGGTTAGGTAGCAACACCAGTAACTGGGAAACAAAGTCAGTACTGGGCTGACTTCTATGGTCTGTACTCTGATCGTGGCTGAATAGATTTGGATGGGCTGGAATAGAGCTGTTCAGAGGCTTCGATGACAACTTCAGAAATTTTAGAACAGGGATAGTGCCGGCCAGACTTCTATGGTCTAAGCCCTGAAAATGGCAAGGACAAATCAAGATCTTACATATGAAGTATCACATACCATATGTAATGAGTTTATCTTGCTGGACAGACTGGAAGGACTGTGCAGGTCTTTATGTGCCATCATCTACTATGTTACAATAAAATGACTTAAGGAGTTATTTGAATGTAGCAACAATGTCAGTAGATAAGTCATGCAACAGAATTCTGAATAGATTGAAGAGGGGAGAGAGACATGGTTAAGTGGGTCCCCTGGGAGAAGCAGGTTGAAGAGTCTAAGCAAGAGGTGACGAGAATGTGGATAAGGGTTCTTGTAGTTTATTTATAAAGAAAGGGATTCATTTTGGTTATGTGATAGAGAAAGAAACAACAGATTCTAGCAGTATGTTAGATATGTGAGGAGAAAGAGAGAGTAGTCAAGGGTGACCCCAAGGTTATGAACTGAACAGAAAAGGATGATGACAGTGCTATCCACAGAAATAGAGAATGGGACTAGAGGAGAGAAGAGGTGGATTTAGGGGGAAAGATAAGAAGCTCAATCTTGCCTGTATTCAGTTTCAGATGGCCATTCTTGTCTGTGTTCAGTTTCAGATGACAGTGGGACAAGCAGACTGAAATGAGGGCCTGATTCTTGGTGAAATTTCAGATATGGGAGGTAGATCAGGGAGTCATCAGTGTAAAAATGGTACTGAAAACCACAGGAGGCGATCAGACCACAAAGTATAGAGACAGGTGGGAAGAAGTAACATGACAGAGCCCTGGGGCACACTGACTGATTACATTGAATAAGAATCTACCAGAGCATACACTAAAAGTGTGATGGAAGAGATAAGAAGAAAACCAAGATAAAAAACCAAGAACATAATAATAGCCATACTGGGTCAGACCAATGGCCCATCTAGCTCAGTATCTTGTTTCCAACAGTGGCCAATCCAGGTCATAGGTACCTGGCAGAAACCCAAACAGCAGCAACATTCCAGGCCACCAACGGCTTCCCATGTCTGTCTCAAAAGCAGACTATGGACTTTTCCTCCAGGAACTTGTCTAATCCTTTTTTAAACCCAGAAAAGCTAACTGCTGTTACCACATCTTCTGACAATGAGGTCCAGAGTTTAACTATTTTTTGAGTGAATAAATATTTCCTCCTATTTGATTAAAAAGTATTTACATGTAACTTAATTGAATGTCCCCTAGCCTTTGTACTTTTTGAGTAAAAAATTAATTCACTTCTACTACATCTCTCAGAGCCCCCAAATCCAATCGAGGACAGTATATCAAGGAGTAGATAGTGATCCACAGCATCAAAAGCTGCAGATAGGTCAAACAGGATAAGGATTGAGTAAACACCTTTGGATCTAGCCAGGAACAGGCCACTGAAGACTTTGACAAGGGCTGTTTCAGTAGAATGAAGAGGGTGAAAGCCAGACTAGAGAAGATTAAGAATAGCTTGAGACTAAAGAAAGTCAAGACAATGGTGCAATGAGGAGAATGTTCAAGGAGCCTTGATACCAAAGGGAGATGGGATGATAGTTGTAAGGGTAGGTAAGGTCCAGTGAAGAATTTTGAGGACTGAAAAACTTACAGCATGCTTGAAGCTATCTGGAACTGCTGTAGTTGAGAAGTGACAGACTGAGAACATAACAGATGGAAGAGGATGACAGCAGGAGAGAGGAAGCTGAGTAGATGGTTGGGAATGGGATCAGAGAAACAGGCAGAGAATCTGGAGGAGAAGAGATGTATAGTTTCCTCCTCTGTGATTTTAGATAAGAAGAAAGTGTGGTAGGGGTTGAACACAGGATGTGAGAATGAAGTGGGGAGACAGAGTGACGCGATAGAGAACTCAAGATTCTTGTGAAAGTTATCACGGAATTACTTAGTTATAGTCTGGAAAGAAAGTAAATGGGGGTTAGAAGTAGAGGCACTTTGAGGAGGGAGCTCAGTGTGGCAAGACAATGGTGAGGGATAGAGTCAAGAGTTTGTCAAATCGATATAGCACTTCTATCTGGCAAGAGCAGTAGCTGACTGAAAAGTCAGCAGGAATTTGAAATGCATGAAGCCAGTATGGGTGTGAAATTTTAGCCAAAGGTGTTCTTCAAAGCAGACATAGGAAGCAAAAAAAAAAAACAAATCCCTTACAGTTTTTTGCAGTTTTCTCAGCAACTGCTTTGAATTTCAATGAGAAATTTTACTTACTTAGTCATCATACTTATCTATTACCATTAAACAGCATTTAATTATCTTAAGCTATTGTTGACGTTACTGACACCTTAGCGTTACTACCTAGTGATTTTTGCACATTAAAAATGTTTGAGCTAAAACACAGTAAAACAACATCATTCAAACAATACAATTAACAATGTTTTAGTATTTTGCAGTCACTGTGAATGCTCAAAGTGTCCACTCCCAGCTTCAGTCGCTTTGGGAAGTCCTTAACAGCCTTGTCGATTGGCCCCTGTGCCAGGCTATCCCAGATCATCTGCTGACATGTAAAACCTCTGACCAACTCGAAGATAATCATATATGTGTACTCAGTGCAAAAGACTTGGTAGCCTCCCTGTTGCTGCATTTTAATTTGATTGAGTTGTTAGCTATTAAAATAGCATATAGACAAGAGACCCCCACAGATATGCAATGGCAGTACAAGTGGTATATGAAGTTCAATAAACATAATAAATAGGACATAACAGCATTTCAAACAATTCTTAGACAAACTCTGGAGGAAGGAAATCAGAGCAAATGAAAAGAAAATACAGTAGAAAAACCAAAACAAATATTGAAGCATGGATGTTCAAGTATGTGAAATATTTGTAGTCTATTAGGTGTTGTTGGTTGTTTGTCAATGATCTGCAAAAGGATTACAGTTAATCTATGTATTAGTCACTTGCAGATGTAAATACCTAATTGACTTTACCTTTGGAAAATGTTCTGTTAGTATTTCAAATCTAGTGACATTTACAGGAAGTGGGTGCATGGTATGCCTTATGGCAGACACCCTCTCGTTTTTTATTTGTGGAATGAGTGCAGTGCTGTGCGAGCTTGAATCTATATGCATCACAGTATCTTCTGGGAGAAGTATATAGATGAGCCTTCTGGTCCTCTGCTGATGGAAGGAGTGTGGGGCTGTGGACGTTGGAGCCTAAAAGGGTCGTGATGTCCTTTGGATTCCTCTGCTAGGCCTGCTGAGCATATACAGAGGAGCCTTCTCATACAATAATCCAAAGTAATGTGGGTCCGCTTTGGGTAAAATTGCAGTACTGTCTCTGACTGAACCTCATCCAAAGCACATCTGGGGTACTTATACCTTAGCATCTTATTGGGGGGTATGAAACCCCCTCCCCCAACCTCATGAGAATCAGGAAAAGGAGGTGGAATGGAAAAAGCAAAGAAAGGCAGGCAGAGACTCAAGGGTAACTGCAAGAATAGACACCTAATGTCTGGTGAACACAGGAGCATAAAAAGCTGTGATGACTTAAGCCACTGCCCTGCCATGGACTAAGGGTACCCCACTAGCCCCAAGCATCCTCCGCCAAAATGGAAGCCAGTGCACCTTCTGAACCAGCCTATGTCAGCGTGGGAAGACTAAGAACCTTTTACTCTCAAGATTATGAACTAATAAAATGGCCAACATTTCTGCCGTGCCACCCCTGCCTCTGCAGAGTTCTCTCATTGATTGGGCCTGCACGTGGGAGTGTAACAGGAGGGACAAGATGCACTTGCATCCAGGAATGCTGGTCCTGCTTCTCCCTGGGGCTAAATTGCAGAGACTACCCACTAGTGCAGATGCACCGGAGAGTGCTTAGCCTAGCCTCTGCCACCACATACTATCCATCTTTCTGGGCAGTCCCCCATCTCCCATCTTTCGAACAAGTGACTCATAGTTACCCTGCCTCATGCAGCCTGAGTGTGAGATCTCTCCCAGTCAGTGTCCATACAACTATTCTTTTTCTCTTACTTTTTTCACTTACTTTACTGTCTTAGAGCAATGCCTTATATCAAGACAATCATAGCTGCTTCTGTGAGATCTACACCAGGCAAGTATCCTAGTGGTGCTGTAGGAGGAGGAACAGAAACAAGGCCCATCCCCTGAGGGCTTCTTTAACTTCTGGCCTCACCGACACACCAATATCCTCATGCGTCTGCTTCACTACTATCTACTGGAGACAGAATCCTGGAGTACTGCTGACTGCAAGGTTACCTTATATAGGGTGAAATCTGTAATGAGGGGAGCATAATCCATGTGGACTGGTCTAGCCAGAACAAATAGGAAGTTATCCTTTTCTTTAAACTGACAAATACCTAGTGTATACCAACACTGCTCATCACTATAGTATTAATGCATAAAAAGCATTACCACAATCCTGAAGCATAAATTCTTGACCAGGGTCCGAGAGGCAATGTTTTGAACGTTGGAAACAGCTGGGGTAGCAGGTTGAGGATCTGGAATCATCTTTACTGGCTTACTTGGCATGACAGTAATTACAATCTTTAAAAAAAGTTTTAAAAAATAGGGTTAGCTGATATTGTAGATCAATAATAATAAATGACATATACAACAAATTCAAATGTAAATTTGTGCAAGCCTTTACACACATAGTTGATATTATGGACCCTTGTCCTGTGAAACTGATGAACAGGTTACCAATACAGCTGATAAAGAGAGGCTTATATCTCTAATAAAGGTAAAGGGGCTATGGGTTTGATATACTGCCTGTGGTACAACCAAAGCATTTTTTTTTTAAATTAGGATTTATTTACTTTGAAAGAATTCATCCAAGGTGGTGTACAGTAAGAATAAATCAAACATAAGCAATAGACAATTACAGCAGTAAAAATATTTAATACAAAGTATGACACAGTACACTACTTACAATGTCAACTCAATATGTAATATAACATTTTAATAGCGTAGGGTATAAGCAAAGACGGAACATATAGATAGGTAAGAGAGTAAGAGGAGTTAGAAAATAAAGGGGCTAATTTAAAGAAAGTTGCACATTATATGCAGGTACTTTCTTTGTCCTTAGTGGGCTCACAATCTAAGGAGCCTGTTTACCAAAGGGCAGTAAGACTAGTGCTGGCTTGGAGCGTGGCAAATTGGCCCGGTGGTAGTTCCAAGTCTCCTGTGCGCCGTTTCTAGTGCTAGAAAATACCTTTTTATTTTCTAGCACCGAGGGAGGGGAGGGGATGTCCAGCGGTAATCAGACAGCACACGATTGCTGCTGGAGCCCTCGCCACCTTCTAGTGTGGGAACACCTGCAGTGCAGTCCCAGACTGGATATAACTACTGAATGTGCTGAGCAGCAGTGCTTCCCCCACCACCCAACATAATCTTTCCCCACCCTGATCCCAAGCCACAACACAAGACTTGGCCTTCCCCAAGCCAGAACAGTGACCCCCATTCCCAACTCACATTGCTCCCCAGTAGCCCCCCCCCCCCCCCGAGCCCCCTAGTCCAACCACAGCTGCTGCCATAACAGGTCCGCCCCTGTCACAGACACTCTGCCCCCACTTCCTTACTCTCCACCTCCCAGGATCTACCCTGGGGTCTGGAAAACTGGTATGTCACCTGCAGCAGCAGTGGTCGCTCTCTGCTGTCACCCAGGTCAGTGCCTCCTTCAGAATGGCCTTCTGGCAGTAGTCTTGGGGTTTCTGTGCTAGGGGGGTGGGCCTGTTATAGCAGCAGCTGGAGTTCAGTGGGAGAGAGCTTGGTGGACTTGTGAGATGGGCTTCTGTGGGGGCTGGATGAGAGTTGTGGGGTTGGGGGTCTGGCCTGGTGTGGGCTGGGTCTTGTGTTAGGGCTTGGGGTTAGGATGTCAGCTTGGGAGGGGAATCAAGCGAATCACCTTTGCAGCCTGCTGCTGGACTCTGCTGGTAGCACAGCTGCACATATCACTTCCTCTTGAAGTGGCAGTAAATGCAGCTGCGTTATCAGCAATCCTGATAGCTACAGCATGGAAATGACCCGTGAGCTAGCTGTCCTAGCCAGTCACACCTTCACCTGTCTATGTCATGCCCAGATCCATCCCACTCCTGCTTTAGGCAGTCAATGCTGTGTTTTTAGTGCAAAAACTCCCTTTTTAGTGCAGTAGATTTCTGTCTACCGTGCTGAAAACACCTGTTAGCTGCTTAATGCAGCTTAGTAAAAGGGCCCCTAAGAAAACTAATTTTAACTCCTCTTCTATAAAGATTACCAAATATTGAAACGTACTTACATTTTTATAACAGACTAGTAAAACTATTTTCTGACAGACATTTGAATATATAAAAACTTGTAGAAAGTATTTCCTTACTGTAGATGACACACAATAGTACAAATGAGAAACATACCTGTTGGCTGACGAGCACAACTGTTTTGTCAAATACAAACTGGATGCTGTACTTCCCTGCGTGATCTGGAATAATTTTATCTCTACATTTAATAAGAAAAAGAGTTATGTCAGAAAATCTAAACAAGGATAACTCACATTCATTCACTGCATCAATAACTTAATTTAATTCACACATCCCCCAAGAAAAGAAAAGTTAATGTGCAAAACTTGAACCCAAGTTATGAATGACTTTCCTTCACAGCTGCGAGGGAAAATGTTGTTCCCTAAATTCAAAACCGGCTTAACTCTTTTTTGTAAACTTTGGCATGCCCCTCATAATTACTTTTTGGCTGGTAGATTGAGTGACCAGTGGCCTGGAGTATTCTTTTATGTTTGTTTCATAGAATTTGCATGCTTTTGAATGTCTGATGTCTCTTTCCTATCTGTTATATGGCTTTCCTCTCAATGAATTGTTTGTAGATTTTATATTGTACACCACTCAGATATGCAATGGCAGTACAAGCTGTATATCAAGTTCAATAAATGAATGAATGAAGTTATTTATTTTTTAAACATTTGCCTATCTATTTTGAAGATGATACACTAAGGGGGGGGGGGGGGTCTTTACTAAGCTGCATCAAGCAGCTAGTGTGAGCTATACTGCAGGTCCTGCACTAAATGCTATTGTGCGTTAAAACCAATAGCACGGTGACAAATCTGCGCTAGCTGCCCAATGTGCAATACAAGTAGGTCAGAGGAGTGGCTGGTTATGACAACTAGTGTGTGAGTTGGGACTGCAAATTAGCTGTCATGACTGTTGATAGCAAGGCTGTACACAGCCTGAGTGGTCCAAGTACTCAGCCCTGCCCTAGACATCCATTTCCACCCTCCAGACAGCCCCCAAATCTCATTAACAGATCCCCCACCCCCCAAAATGATCTAACAGATAAACTCCTTCATCGAACCAAATCCCTGCACACAAGATGTCAAAGACACCCTCCTCTTACCCCCTCAAGGCCCTCCATCCACTCCTGGGGCTTACCTGAAGGCGATACTTGGTAGTCTAGTGGGCTGGGATGGGGGCAGTCCCCCTCGGCTACAGGGGAACAAAATGGCTATCATAACTCCTAGAGGTAGCCTTGCAGTACTACTTTTGGGGGCATCCATCCATATAAGGAGACAATAAGGATGCCGAGTGGTAGCCATTTTGTTTCCCAGAGCTGGATGTGGCACGATCTGAGATCAAGCAAAAAGACTAACCTCCCTGTTTACTAATCCGTGCTAGCAGCTGCCATGAACTAATGCTGACACAGCCCATTCACTGAATGGGCAGTGTCGGCATTACTGCATGGCTTAGTAAACAGGGGAGTAAATGAGAGATTAAATAGGCCTGGATTTCCTTATTGTTCCATAATTTATCTGTTTCTATTTAACAGCCAGCTTGGCTCATGTACAGGACAAAGAAGATAGTGAAGTCCACATGTAGTATCTTGCAGCATATGCAAGTTATTTAAGATCATCAATGGATAAAAGAAAAATTATAGTATGTATATATTATAACACTGATAACCCATCTGACTCATACACTTCTCAATTCCTCACCCTAACCTCCTCCTTCAACCTCCAACTGAGCTCCACCACCCCTACTCACAAATCTGGTCACTGTCTTGATCTCGTCCTCTCTTCTACCTGCACGCCCTCTAATCTCTGCGTCTCCGCTCTTCCCATTTCTGACCATCACCTGATCACATTCACACTTCATCACCCTCCCCCTCAGTCCCACCCAACCCTAACTACTACCTCCAGGAATCTCCAGGCAGTTGACCCCCCCACCTTATCCGCTAGTATCTCTGGCCTTCTCCCGTCCATCACGTCCTCCGAGTCCGTCGACAAGGCTGTCTCCAACTACAATGCCACTCTCTCCTCCTCCCTTGACACCCTTGCACCGTCTGTTTCCCGTCCCACTAGGCGCACTAATCCCCAGCCCTGGCTTAACCCTTGCACCCGTTATCTTCGCTCCTGCTCCCGATCGGCTGAACGCCTATGGAGGAAATCTCGCACCCATACTGACTTCATTCACTACAAATTCATGCTATCCTCTTTCCAGTCCTCCCTATTCCTCGCCAAACAGGACTACTACACTCACTTGACTAATTCCCTCACCTCTAACCCTCGTCGTCTCTTCGCCACCCTCAACTCCCCTCCTCAAAGTGCCCTCCGCTCCCACCCCCCCTTCACTCTCTCCTCAATCACTGGCTGACTACTTCCGCGACAAGGTCCAGAAGATCAACCTCGAATTCACCACTAAACCTTCTCCTCTCCTTCATCCTATCTCCCACTCCCTCAACAAATCAACCCAGGCCTCCTTCTCCTCTTTTCCTGATATCACCGAAGAGAAAACCGCCCATCTTCTCTCCTCCTCGAAATGCACCACCTGTTCCTCAGACCCCATCCCCACCAACTTACTTACCACCATCTCTCCCACTATCACCCCTCCCATCTGTCATATCCTCAACCTCTCTCTCTCCACCGCAACTGTCCCTGACACCTTCAAGCATGCTGTTGTCACACCTCTCCTCAAAAAACCTTCACTTGACCCTACTTGTCCCTCCAACTACCGCCCCATCTCCCTCTTACCCTTACTCTCCAAAATACTTGAACGCGCCGTCCACAGCCGTTGCATTGATTTTCTCGCCTCTCATACCATCCTCGATCCGCTTCAATCTGGCTTTCGCCCACTTCACTCGACAGAAACGGCATTATCCAAAGTCTGTAATGACCTGTTCCTCGCCAAATCCAAAGGTCATTACTCCATCCTCATTCTCCTCGACCTATCCGCCGATTTTGACACTGTCAATCACAACTTACTTCTTGATACACTGTCCTCTTTTGGGTTCCAGGGCTCTGTCCTCTCCTGGTTCTCCTCTTATCTCTCCCATCGTACCTTCAGAGTACACTCTCATGGTTCTTCCTCCACACCAATCCCGCTCTGTGTTGGAGTCCCTCAGGGTTCTGTCCTTGGACCCCTTCTTTTCTCTATCTACACCTCTTCCCTGGGCTCCCTGATCTCGTCTCATGGCTTCCAGTATCATCTCGATGCTGACGACACCCAGCTTTATCTCTCCACACCTGACATCACTGCGGAAACCCAGGCCAAAGTTTCGGCCTGCTTATCCGAAATTGCTGCATGGATGTCCAACCGCCACCTGAAACTGAACATGGCCAAGACCGAACTTCTTGTCTTCCCACCCAAACCCACTTCCCTTCTATCTCCACTCTCTATTTTGGTTGATAACACCCTCATCGTTCCCGTCTCATCTGCCCGCAACCTCGGTGTCATCTTCGACTCCTCCCTCTCCTTCTCTGCGCATATCCAACATAGCCAAGACCTGTCGCTTCTTCCTCTATAACATTAGCAAAATCCGCCCTTTCCTCTCTGAGCACACCACCTGAACTCTCATCCACGCTCTCGTTACCTCTCGCCTTGACTACTGCAACCTACTCCTCACTGGTCTCCCACTTAGCCACCTATCCCCCCTTCAATCCGTTCAGAACTCTGCTGCACGTCTTATCTTCCGCGTGAACCAATACACTCATATCACCCCTCTCCTCAAGTCACTTCATTGGCTTCCGATCAGGTACCGCATTCAATTCAAGCTTCTGCTACTAACCTACAAATGCACTCGATCTGCAGCCCCTCCTTACCTCTCAACCCTCATCTCCCCTTACGTTCCTACCCGTAACCTCCGCTCTCAAGACAAATCCCTCCTTTCAGAACCCTTCTCCACCACTGCCAACTCCAGGCTCCGCCCTTTCTGTCTCGCCTCACCCAACGCGTGGAACAAACTCCCTGAGGCCATACGCCAGGCCCCCTCCCTGCCCATCTTCAAATCTCTGCTTAAAGCCCACCTCTTCAACGTCGCCTTCGGCACCTAACCTCTACACCTCTACCCAGGAAATCTTGACTGCCCAACTTGACATTTCGTTCTTTAGATTGTAAGCTCCTTTGAGCAGGGACCGTCCTTCTTTGTTTTATTTTGTACAGCGCTGCGTAACCCTAGTAGCGCTCTAGAAATGTTAAGTAGTAGTAGTAGTAGTACTACCACATACAAGTTTCTCTAATAGGATAGCTAGCACTCACCTTTGGGAGCTGCAAATAGATTAGATTTTTAGCCTGTCCACAAAGAATTTCCATGATGCATATTTGCATATTTGTTTACCCATATTTTGGATACATTTATGTATGTTGATTATTCTGAAAATCAGATCTATTTGTGGCTTCTGAAGACCAGATTTGGTCAACACACATTACTTGGCTTAACGACATGTCTTTGCTATACAATATACAGTATAATTTTGTTACTGTACGATGACAAAAATAAGTATAGAAGTCAACATTATAGTTATAAAATTAGTCATTCCAACAAAGTTATAATAAAGGGGTAATCTTGCTGCAATGATAACTTATGAGATTTGGGCTGGGCAACTTTTTAAATAGTTTCAATAAGGTATATTGCATTAAACAAAAAATGACCTATTTCCACTGTTATGCATTTAAAAAACATATACAATATATTTAATTTTAGAGACACATCTGGAAGCAATTTTAAAAATGGAACTGTGCTGAGAAAAAAAAAGCACAGACAATAGACACGATTAGTTCAGTCCAACTGCTCCAAATTTGCTTTGATAGAAAATCTATTATGGTCTGCAGCTTGATTTATAACACTGCACTATATAAAACAGAACAGTTGAAAATTTTTTAAAATATATGACTTTACATTTGTTCTTATAGTACACAGACATCTCAAGAAGTTCTATGTGGATTACAAGTTAAGAAGTCCATTACAAATCATGGAGAATTTAATAACGTAAAAATAATACCTAAAACTCTTTAAGATGCCAAAAATTTCTTAAATAAAAAGATTTTAAAAGTTTCCTAAACAAATAGTAGCCATTTAGAGTCTGAATTTGACCTTTTAAGATATCTAATTGTTTACAACATCCATATGAATTATCAAAAGCAAGATGGAGAACATCTACTGATAAAGGTGATGAAAGCCACCCTCACTCATCCTAATTTTTTTAATGTGGGAATGAATAGTTTTAAATTGTTACAATAAATTTTCTTTGGATGTATAGAACTTAAGGATAGAAAGAAAAAAAAAAACCCAAAACAAAACAAAAAGGGGATTTTAGATCCTGAAAGCTAAAACAAAATGTGGTGTTAGTCCAATAAGAAGGTATCACATTATATTGTTTGTTTCTATTTATCAACCCCTAGTTCTACACATTCAAGTGGACTAATATGGCAACCATATACTTTTCTTGCACATTGTTTGAAAACTAGCTTCCTTAATTCTACAGTATTGTTAATAGAATAGAACCTTTTGGAATACCTGAAATAAAAGAAGCCTTCTTTATCAGTTCTACTGCAATTCAGTTTGGCAGCCTGAAAAAGGGAAAACAATTAGACGTACCACATATAAAATAAAATACAGGTCTTACCAAATTCTTTTTAGACCTAGGAACCAGCCTAAAATCATAGGATTCAGTGACTGAGGACTCCTACAAACTCTTACCATCTCATCAAAACTGAAAGGAGGGAGGAAGGTATAGAAAAGTACGCCAACCCTCCTTTAGGGCCTGATTTACTAAGATTGTTTTTCACCATAGAGACAGAATGGGGAAACAATCATAGTCTCACTCATTCTTTCCCACCTCTTTCCTGCAGCTGTTGCCATTTGCTGGTACCTCTTGATAGGTAAAGCAAAGTAGCAATTATCTAAGGCAGCTATTACTATATAGTATGTGTATCTCTCTTTCTGTCTCTTACCTTATCCCTAGCAACCTCCACTTCTCATTCTCTCTCTTATCACCCTACCCAAGTTGTATCTTTCTCAATCCTCTACCCACCTTCATCCCAAAAATATCCTCTCAGCCCTGCCACCCTAGCATCTTACAATCTCCTTTCTTCAGCCTCATCCCTAGTAGTCTTAACTCTCTACCCCTCAGCCAGCTACCCTCCTGATCAACATCCACACCCCAAGAAAGCTATCTGCAGCCAACTTAAGCCAGTGCACTCTTAGACAGACTACAACCAGTTATCCATGCTCCCTCATCTTGCAGCCATTATTGAAACAAATATTTCCTTTGTGTAGCATATGGCTCAATGAGTTTAAACTACATGGCATTTGAATTCCTAGTGGTCTCATAAGACTTGAGATCATGTGACCAGTGCTGGATTTTGGACAGCGCTTGGCTAAGACTCACTGAGAGGCATGCTGTGCCAAGTAGGCAGGTAGGAAGCAGTTGTTCCTGCAGGGGCCATGAAATTGTTGGTAGCCATGGCACACTGGCACCTGGAAACTGTTAAATCCTGAACTTAAATCTTCAAGTCATATTTGGCAAGCATATTGTTATTATTTCAAGCATACAGTACATACAAAGTTTGTGGTTCAATATGACTGAAAACAGACAGGCTGGCAATGGCAGGTACATTTGCATATGCTAATTTATGTTCAGTGTTTGCACAGACCTTTGCATGGGGCTGTTCAGTAACCAGCTATAAATGGTAGCCAACAAGACATAAGGGGATAAAGATAAAAAATGAGTGTTAAACAAGGACAATAAAATGTAAATACAATTAAAATCACAGCAAACTACTTTACTTCTTCCAAAAGTGATGCTAAAGGGCCCTTCTGCCAAAGCAGACTATTGAAAATATAAACACTGTTGTACAAAAGTCAAGAAGTGTCACGTCTGTGGTCGTGACCCCTCTCAGACTTACCTTATTTCTGGGGGTCAGCTTCTGAGCTGGCTTCTGTCTGCCTTTCTGAGTTAGTTCTGTCTCTGTGTGCTGGCTGCTTCCAGCATGGCTCTAATTACTCCACTATACTGCACCTGTGTGTGTTGAGCCTCTCTATGCTTCAGTATGCTTTCTGCCTGCTTCTTGGTTTGTACTCCCCTCGCCCTCTGGCATAGGCGGTTGGTGGCCCAACTGTTTGGGGAGGCTAAAGGGGGCGGGGTTAGGGGTGGGGCCAGGGGTGGAGCTTAAATCCATAATTGTCTGCTAACACACAGAAAAAAAATAAATAAAAATAAAAGTCACAATTAATACCTTTTATTAAATTTAGATATTAGATATGTATCATATGTCAAAGAATAAAGTGGTTGCTCAAAGCATATTCTAAACACAATCGCTCAACTGCAAAACACTATGCACAACTTTGTGCAAAAACACACTCAGAACCTTACTGTATCATAAATATTACACTGGGCAGAACCTAATACACCAATATACCACCCATACGGAAAATGCAGACCATCAACAATATGAAACAAGCCACAAAACATCCTAATTCATGTTTAATGTGGGATAAAATGCCATAAATAAGTAAATAAATATAAACTTTTAATGTTGAGCACCTGATTCTCAAAGTGGACATATTCCAAACACTATAATGAAAATAAAATGATCTTTTCTACCTTTGTTGTTTGGTGACTTTTTCTGATCATGCTGGCCAAGTATCCGATTCTGCTGCTATCTGTCCTCAGTGCAGGTCAGGAAGTCATCCTCGTTAAATATCTCCCTGGCAACCTAAGACACCTTCAGCCAACTCCCCTTGCTCTCCCAGCAGTAAGGTAAACAAACTATACACCAATTTACACAAGGCTAGAGGGCTTTCACTGCAGCTCCTGCTGTGAGGATGGAGGTAAATCAACAATTTAAACCTCTCAGAGCACAGCAGGGGAGGCTTAGCCTCTCCAAGCCTCTTATACCGGGCGCCTATGCCCTCTGGTGACCAGAACAGGTGGCTGCCATAGACTGTCTTGCTGTCCCTACCTGTTCCAGGCTTCAGCCCAGTCCGGTCCGGATCTTCCAGGCTGCCAGACTTGTCTTTCTTGTTTGTGCTTGAACAGCACCCATAGTTGCCTTGAGATTGCTGCAGCTGAGCCTCAGGTGCTGATGGGCTTTATTAATCACTTAGAAACTTCTGTATTTGCCTTTGCATCGTCTAAGGTCTCTGGTAGGTTGAGGTGCGCTGTGCACTTCTGCCTAGTCCAGTTCTAGTCTTAGTTTCTTGCTTGTATTCTAGTTAGCTTGTGTGTAGCTTAATTCTAGTTAGTCTGTGTGTAGCTAGTTTTGGTTCTATTGCTTATTTCCTAGTCTTGCCTCTGGTCTGTATTCCTGGCTTGGGTTTCTTTCTTAGTGGCTGCTTGGCAGCTTTCAGTATTGCTCTGCTCTCTGCCTGTATTTCTAGCTACTGAAGCTTCAGCCATAGTCCTGTCCTCTGCCTGTATTTCTCAGCTACTGGAGCTCCAGCCATAGCCCTGCTCCCTGCCTGTATTTCTAGCTGTTGGAGCTTCAGCCATAGTCCTGTCCTCTGCCTGTATTTCTCAACTACTGGAGCTCCAGCCATAGTCCTGCTCCCTGCCTGTATTTCTAGCTACTGGAGCTTCAGCCATAGTCCTGGTCTCTGCCTGTACTTCTCCGCTACTGGAGCTCCAGCCATAGTCCTCTCACCCCTGTCTTGATTTCAACCCTGTCTGCTTCTACCTAGTGTGGTATTTGTTTGAGGGTCCTAGTCTAGTATTCTGCCTAGCCTCCCTTGGGTATTCTAGATCCTGGGGTTTTCCTGTTGGTATCCAGTTCCTGCTGGCCGCCAGCATCTGGGGGCTCAACTCCAGGGGAACGGCGGTCAAGCACAGGTGAAGTCTAGCTGTTTCTGCTCTGCCTGTTCCAGCTTGTTTGCCTCTGCTGCAACTCCTGTCCAGGGTTCCAGTCCCGTTTTGCCTTGTCTCTGGTTTGGAGGTGATTTTGCCTGCCACTGCTGCTCCACGGCAGTGGTCCAAGGGCTCACAACCCAGTGCTTCCGTGAGAAGCGTGACATGAAGACCCACAGGTGAATGAGAAGCCTACCTACACTCCCACTCCCTGTTGCAGAGTTCAAGGGGATACCACTCTTGATTCCAGTAATTCACCAACAGAGCTTGCTTTAGTGATACCAAGATTGCTGGTTGGGAGGACTAGGACATAGCTGGAGGCTTTTTGCGGAATGGCTGTCTATAAGCAGTGGGCCTCAGTCCTACTGTGTCATGCAGAATCATGTTGCATTGATAAGGTTGCCATCCTTACTGCATTGCCACACATTTCCCAAGAGTGATGGCAGAGGAACCAATAGTTTCAGAAAACCCTGTGGTTTTCTGAAGTGACTGCCCCCCACCCAAGGTAAATCATGCTGTACTGACATGAACATTAAACACTAACATGTAAAGAAAGGCAGTAGGAAAAATAAAAGACAGCAAGGGCCAACTATAAGAAAGAAAAAGATAGGGAAGGGAAGAAAGTAAGTAAAGTAAAGAAAAAGAACACAAAGGAGTATGAACAGGGAGGGAGATAATGAATGAAGACAAATGCCGAGGACAAAGAAATAATGGGAAGTGATAACATCTGGTGAAGCATGGGCAGAAAGAACAATAACAATAAGCTGAAGAGAAGGGGCTTAAACTAGAGAAATGCCAAAAGGGTAAGGTGGAGAACAACGTTGAAAATTGGATAAGGCAGTAAAAGAGAAACTGAGCAAAAAAGGGGTGAGGAAGGAAAAGGGCAAAGAAAAAACAAGGAGTAAAATAAAAAAGTAGGAAAAAGGAACATGCTCTGTCAATCTATGAAAATGCATCTGATTAATAGGAACAAATACAATCCTGTAGGGTCCCATAGAGGCATATTTTCAAAGCACTTAGCCTTCCAAAGTTCCATAGGTTTCTATGGAACTTTGGAAGGCTAAGTGCTTTGAAAATATGCCTCTAATAGGGAACTTGAACACTTAACCTATACAAAACCTCTAAAAGTGCACCTGTTTTTGGATATAATCCACTCTTTCCTTCTTTCTTAATCCTGACTAGCCTCACCATTTGCCTTGAGGATTAAGGTCTGGGTAATAACCTAGAGAGAATCCACGTACGTGGAGAACTCAGTAGATCCCACGGGGCGTCAAATGAAAATAAAAAAGGTGGGAGTGTAAGCCAGGCGGCCCAAAAACTGGAACCAAAGCAAAATTAAAATATACAGCATTTATTAATTCTACAACAAATAATAATAAAACAATTATACATTAAAAATGACTCGACACAACGTTGTGTTTCGGCCAGATGGCCTACATCAGGAGTCTGATTACTGAGGTAAGTAATGAGTCCCAGTGTACGAGAAAAATATGTCCAATGAAAAATCTGCAGACAGAATCTCAAAATGGTCTTGAAAAAGACCGTTCTCTGACTGTACACTTTTATTGCTTGTGCAGCGTGCAGTGGCAGAAGGATCATTCAGAGAACGGTCTTTTTCAAGACCATTTTGAGATTCTGTCTGCAGATTTTTCATTGGACATATTTTTCTCGTACACTGGGACTCATTACTTACCTCAGTAATCAGACTCCTGATGTAGGCCATCTGGCCGAAACACAACGTGTTGAGTCATTTTTAATGTATAATTGTTTTATTATTATTTGTTGTAGAATTAATAAATGTTGTATATTTTAATTTTGCTTTGGTTCCAGTTTTTGGGCCGCCTGGCTCACACTCCCACCTTTTTTATTTTCATCTAGGTAATAACCTGAAATGACCCTGCTACCCCACTGAGAGATCATTGACTTCTTAAATTTAACACAACTATATTCTATTTCACTGTTGGTAGTTGCTCATTTGAGTACTTCCTCCAACCCCTCGGGCCCTAAAATATGTATATGAAAAATAACCAAGCTTTGCTGTAATACTGGGCAAGTTTAGCAGGTCTTTGAAATCTCTGTAGGAAAACAAAGTCAGTAACAGTAAAGAGCCCAAAATAATGGTATTACTACTACTATTTATCATTTTTATAGTGCTACTAGACGTACGTAGCGCTGTACACTAGAACATGAAGAGACAGTCCCTGCTCGACAGAGCTTAAAATCTAATTAGGACAGACAAACAGGACAAATAAGAGATATGGGAATATTAAACTGAGGATGATAAAATAAGGGTTCTGAACAAGTGAATAAGGGTTAGGAGTTAAGGTGGGTTTTTAGCTTAGATTTGAAGACGGCCAGAGATGAAGCTTGACGTACCGGCTCAGGAAGTCTATTCCAGGCATATGGTGCAGCAAGATAAAAGGAACGGAGTCTGGAGTTAGCGATGGAGGAGAAGGGTGCAGATAAGAGAGATTTACCCAGTGAACGGAGTTCCCGGGGAGGAGTGTAGGGAGAGATGAGAGTGGAGAGGTACTGAGGAGCTGCAGAGTGAATGAACTTATAAGTCAATAAGAGGAGTTTGAACTGTATGTGGAAACAGGGAGCCAGTGAAGTGACTTCAGGAGAGGGCTAATGTGAGCATAGCGACATTGGCAAAATATTAGATATGCAGCAGAATTTTGAACAGATTGAAGAGTAAAGAGATGGCTAAGTGGGAGACCTGTGAGAAGCAAGTTGCAATAGTCTAAGTGAGAGGTAATAACAGCGTGGATAAGGGTTCTGGTAGTGTGCTCAGAAAGGAAAGGGCGAATTTTGCTGATATTATAGAGAAAGAAACGACAGGTTTTAGCAGTCAGCTGAATATGTGCAGAGAAGGAGAGGGAGGAGTCGAAGATAACCCTAAGGTTACGAGCTGATGAGACAGGAAGGATGAGAGTGTTATCCACAGAAATAGAGAATGGGGGAAGAAGAGAGGTTGGTTTAGGTGGAAAGATAAGAAGCTCAGTCTTGGTCATGTTTAGTTTCAGATGGCGCTGAGACATCCAGGCAGCAATGTCAAACAGGCAGGCTGATACTTTGGCCTGGATTCCTGCTGAGATTTCTGGTGTGGAGAGGTAGATCTGGGAGTCATCAGCGTAAAGATGATACTGAAAACCATGGGATGAGATCAGAGTACCAAGGGAAGAAGTATAGATTGAGAAAAGAAGAGGTCCCAGGACAGATCCCTGAGATACACCAAAGCTTGCAGGTTGGGACCTGCTAACAAACCTGGATTACTTCATATTCCTCTGCATTAGGACTGATGTCGATCCCAGGATGGGATCAAGGATTGGGGCAATAGGGACCGGCCCATATGTTTTGCACCCCGGTTTCAGAAGCCGATACTACCACAGGCTCCCCCCACCATGGCTACCCTGTTGGAGGAGGTTCCAATACAAATGGGGCATTCTTCACTCTGAGGAGGAAAAGCAATGCCGAAGAGCACAAGGCCTCTGCTTGTATTGTGCAGACTCAAGATATTATGCCACTAGATGTCCTAAGAAACTTCAAGGCCCAGGGTTGGTTGGGGAGGCATCCCTAGGCCCACCTTGAACTACGTCAACCTCCCTCATCACTCTACCAGTCACCCAACAAATCCTGGTTCAGAACTTTCTTGACTCAGGGGCTCTTGGGAATTTTGTGGACAAGCCACTGATATATCAACATGGGATCCCTGTAAATCCCCTCTGGAGACCACTTTGTATCCTCTCGATCTATGGAGATCCACAGCCTGGACATCTGGCGATAATAACTAGCCCCATCTCTCTCCAAGTGGGCCTTTTACACCAGGAAGTTATAAAGTTCTACAAACTCCCTCAGTCAACCAGATCATTCTGGGACTTCCCTAGTTACAAAAATATGAACCCCATGACAACTGGCACTCTAGGGACATTTTGGCCTGGGGGTCTGACCTGCTTTTATTCTTGCCTCATTCCAGTGCACCCTTGGCTACCTCTGGCTAAAGCTGAGCCATGTCTGCTTCTAGGTCTTCCCACAGTGTATGGTGCTTTCACGAATATGATTTACAAAAAGCAAGCTGAGACTATCGCCTCACCGGGAATACGAGTGCTCTATTGACCTCTATTCCAGAAACCAAAAAGTACGTCCAGGATAATTTGTGATGGGGCTTTATCTGTCCCTCCCTCTCTCTGGCAGGAGCAAGATTCTTTTTTGTAGAGAAGGACGGAGGTGTGGCAGGAACACTCTGCCCCGAAGTGTCGAAACTGACTCTCAGAATCTGCTACGGAATCAACTGGCTTTTGGTAAAATTGATAATTCAGCCAAGAGAATGCAAAAGAGACACCATCCGAGAGGTCACCTGGATACTTTCCTAGCAGGAACAGTTAAGGAAGTATCAACAGACAGAATGTGGTCTGAATTTCCAGCAGTTACAGCAGATGTGGTCATGATTTCCCAATTTGAAAAGCAGTCAGAGCAGTGCAAAGCTTTGCGGATTTTCAGGGTTTTTCTTCACTCAACGTAGTTAAACTCTGGAATTTGCTGCCGGAAAAGGTGGTTAAGGCGGTTAACTTAGCGGACTTCAAAAAAGGGTTGGATGGCTTCCTGGAGGAAAAAGCCATAGAATGTTATTGAATGGATGAGGGAATAATACAGTATTTCTAGGATGGGTGCTGTCTTTTGGCCGCTGTCAGTGCAGGGTGCTGGGCTCGATGGACCCTTAGTCTGTCCCAGCATGGCGATGCTTATGTACTTAGGATAATGCCAGGATCTGCCAATCATCTAGGTAAGAGTGTACCTTGATGCTCTCCCTCCGGAGAAGGCCGCCACCACCACCACCATGATCTTGGAAGTAGTCCTGGGAGCCGTAGCGAGCCCAAACAGCAGGGATTGAAATTGAAAAAGCCTACATAGGACTGCAAACCAAAGAAACTGCTGGTGAGGAGGTCAAATAAGAATATGGAATTAAGCATCCTTGAGGACCAGAGAAGTAAGGAACTCCCCTGGTTGCACTGCTGCTATAACAAAGAGCACAGTTTCCATGCTGAAATGCCTGATCTGTAGAGATCTGTTGAACCTCTTGAGGTCAAGAACTGAATAGAATATGCCTCCTTTCTTTGGGAAGACAAAGTAGATGGAGTAACGGCCCATATCTCTTTCAGCAGCAGGAACTGGAACTACAGCTCCTAGCTCCTGCAAGGTATTTAGGGTGGAAAGCACCACTCATTGCTTCAGCAAAGACTAGTACAGGGACTCCAAGAAAAAATCTGGGACGGGATAGAATAACATCCAGCACCCACTGATCTGAGGTGATCCTGGTCCACACCTCGAAAAATGCTATCAGACGGTTTCCAACAAGTAGATGAGAAGAGTGGATTGGAAACCTGTCATTGTGAACAGCAGGAGGCCAGAGAGGATCTGGCAGGCTGAGCAGAGCTATGCTTGTCCAAACAAAAGGACAGCTTCTGATGATACCTCGTCCTCTGATATACCTCCTGCAGTCCTTAAAGCATGAGTGCAACTGGTTAGATTTCAATATTTGGGCTTATCTTCCAGTAAGTGCTGAGATTTGGAGTCACCCAAATCTTTCACCAGCTTCTCCAGATCCTCATCAAAAAGGTGCTTACCCCTAAAGAGCAGCTTAGTAAGGTGCTGTTTGGAGGCGGCATCTGCAGTCCAGTCTGGCCGTCACCACCAAGGCCCTAACTAAATCATACAGGGAATCAGCCAAATAGGTCAAACCCGTCTTAACAGATGGAAAAATCTCAAGATACCTGAGAGTCTAAAGAAGCCATGGAATCTGCTGCCCTCTGAATTCAAGACAAGGAAGCTCTAGCCGCGCAGGAAATGAAGACTGCAGCTTGCAGGGAGAGGGCAGAAATTTTGAAAGTTTCAGCAAAGACTCCAACTTCCTATCCTGCACATCTCTGAGAGCAATATCCCCTTCTGCTGGGAATGTGGTCTTCTTAGGGACCGCCGCTACCAAGGTAACCACCTCAGCCAGCTGCAACTTTTCCAGTTCCTCAGGGGAAATAGGATAGAGATGAGCTATGGCCTTAGGTACTCTCAAGACCCATCCAAGGTGACCACTGAGCTGAGATCAACTCTTGAATAGCCTTGTGCACCAGAAAAGCACTGGGAGGCTTTTTTGCACTAGCCATCATGGGATTAAAGCTGAGGTGGACTAAGCAGGAGGCACAGAAATATTCAGAACCTCTGCCTTTATAATAAATGATGGAAGTTCCTCCTTATGGAACATCTGTACCACCATGAAATCATCAGCCTCATTCTGAGCTAATTCTTCCTCTTCGAGCCCCTCAGGCAGAGAAGTCTGCAGTGAAGCAGAAGATACCGTGTGCCCCCCCCCCCCCCCCCAGGGACCCGAAGAAAGAGGTGAAATGGGGGCCACATGTGAGAGAGATTCCAGAAGCCTCCACTTTGCAGACTGCATCAGAGAAGCACAGGACTCCTGGGTAGGACCACCGCAGCCTGAGACCGCTTCAGCAAATAAGCCTGGTGAAAGAAGAGTACAAACTCAGGAGAGAAGGACCCCTGAGCAGCCAAGTCAACAAAAGGAGCAGAGGAATGAGGCCTCAAATAAACCTCAGACAGCAAGTCCCGTAAAGGAACCGGCAGCGAAGAAGCCTCTGCCCTGCAGGGATCCAAAATGGGTGTCAAGGCTGCAGACGCCAAAGACTCAGCAACAACCTCATGAGGGAGAAGAACCTTGCTAAGTCCTGGGCAGGAAATGTCAAAGCCCACCATTACCGAGAAGTCTCGCTGAAAACACTCACCCCTGGCCTCAGTCTAATGCTGCTGAAGCCTTGCACACACCGGGAGCCACAGCAGAGACACCCCAATGACAAAGTGATGGTAATTAAAAATTTAAAGAGGTACTCGCCCAATGCTGAATTACCTCTGAGGCTCACAGCCTTGTCCTATGAGGAAAATTGCTGGGTTTTGCGCTACTCAAACCCCCTCCTGAAATGCTGCTGCTCACACTTGAAAAACTATGACAAAGGCCCCTACACTTTACCTAAGACGGTTTTTGGTTTTGGATTGGCTGGAATCTGTGAGGAGGGAGAAGTCCATGGCCAGAGGAGGGGAGGGACCCAGCATCACCAGGTGTACCCCAAAATAGGCACCAGCGCAAGCTTAGTGACCCATGCGCTCAACTGAACTAGAGAATCAGAACAGGCGCCAAAGCCAGAAGAATCCAGGAGCTGCTAGGAAACCATCTATCCTGCTGAGATAGAGGAAAATACAGTCTGACCAGGCTGCTTACTGTATTGTTCAGTATTGCCCTCTATCTCCATCTACTGGCAGATGGTCATAACCAGTTTGTCTTGATTCATCTGCTTGATGGTAAAGAAGCTTTTATTTCCACTGTTTCAATAATAAAACCATACTTTAGCTTATGTTGTGATACAGCAGCATCATAAAGCCTTTCAAAAATATAAAAAACCTCAGATTTTTGTATTCTTCTCTGACATCTAAAGCACATTCTAAAGCTAACTGACCCAATGGAAGGAAAAGAAAGTGAATTTCCTTATGACACTATAAGAGCTTAACAATTATCAATGCATAGAACGTTTCCAGGGAAAAGTCTGCTGTTTTACTTTCAACTACTATAAACTACTCCCTGCCAATAAATCATTTCTTCTCCAAGGTATACAGAAATACATTTTCCAAAGACTCACATTGACTGGTGGGCGACTTCCAGAACTCTGCCCCTTCCACATTTTCATTGAAATGTGTTCTGCAGTGAGGTTTCTAATTATCTTGTCATCTTCTGAAACAACGCTGACCATAAACTCTGTGGAAATAAATGTCGTACAATGATTTTACAAAGATTAATTTTAAGTTTAGAAAGTTGTATTTTTCAAGCATCTTTAATAGCTCAAGACAGCGCTCACACCATGCGTGAATGGGTGCCTTCCCACCCGACTCGTGAGCACAGGACCAATTAGTATAATAACATACCTAAATGAGACAAATCCAAGGAGAGGTGAGAGGGAATGTGACAATAAGTGGTCTGCTGACCTTGGAGAATACCTGCCACAGGTAAGTAACTTCGCTTTCTTCAAGGACAAGCAAATGAGCTAATTTTCACATGTGGGAATCCCTAGCTACCAGGCTCATTGAAAACATTAGGACAACAGGAACTCGCAATGGCAAGTTCAAAGAAATCAATTAACCTGAAAACATATATACACTGTTATGAAGGTGGCACCTGGAACAGAATAAAATGGGCTTAGGAGGGTGGAGTTGGATTCTAGACCCCAAACAAATTCTGCAGAACTGTCTGTCCAAACTGACTGTCGTGTCAGGTGTCTTGCTCTAGAAAATAATGGGATGTGAATATGTGGACTAAAGACCATATTGCAACCTTGCAAATCTCTTCAATAGAAGCTGATCTCAAGTGGGCTACTGATGCCGCCATGGCTCTGACATTGTGAGCCTTGCAATGACCCTCAACAGTCTGCTAGCCAATTAAAAACTGTGCATTTCTGATGGCGACCGCCATCATGCTGGGATCAAAAGAAATATATAGCTGGGTGGACTGTTTATAGTGCCTAGTCCGCTCCAGGTAAAAGGCCAATGCTCACTTGCAGTCCAAAGTGTGCAGCGCGCTTTCGCCAGGAAGAGCATGAGGTTTGGGAGAGAGTGCTGGAGAACAACTGACTAGTTTAGATGGAACTCTGACACAACCTTAGGTAGGAACTTGGGGTGCGTACGGAGAACTACTCTGTTTTGATGAAATTTTGTGTAAGATTGATCCACTACTAAGGCCTGAAGCTCACTGACCCTGCGAGCTGAAGTAACTGCCACCAAAAACAAGACCTTCCAGGAATCCAGTGGCTTAAAAAGAGCTTTCACCAGCTGAGTAAGGATGACATTCAGGTCCCATGACACAGGTGGAGGGTTAATAGGGGGCTTTGATAACAGCAAACCTCTCATGAATCCAACTAGAGGCTGTCCAGAGATGGGCTTACCTTCTTGACAGTGATGGTAATCACTAATTGCTCCAAGATAAACTCTTACAGAGTTGGTCATAAGACTCAGACTCAGCGAGGTATAGAAGGAATTCAAGCAGGGTCTGTGTAGGGCACGAAAGAGAATCTAGGGATCGGACCTCACAGCAGACAGCAAACCTCCTCCATTTGAAATAATAAAATCTCTTAGTGGAATCTTTCTTGGAAGCCAGCAAAACTTTGGAGACACCCTCTAGTAAATGCAAGGAAACAAATTCTAAGCTCTCAACATCCAGACTGTAAGGGCAAGAGATTGTAGGTTGCGATGTAGAAGAAATCCATCGTTCTCAGTGATGAGGGTTGGAAAACACTCCAATCTCCACGGTTCTTTGGAGGATAACTACAGAAGATATAGGAACCAGATCTGCTTGGCCAATATGGGGCAATTCGGATCACGGTTCCCCAGTCTTGTCAGAGTTTCAGCAAAGTCTTCCCCATGAGAGGAATGGAAGATATGCATACAGAAGACCACTCCCCCAATGTAGGAGGAAGGAATATGACGCTAGTCAGTTGTGTGCTCTGAGCCTAGAGCAACACTGAGGAACTCTGTGGTTGTAAGGGGTGGCAAAAATATCCACAGAAGGGTTGCCCCTCTCTCCAAAAATCTTGCGGGCAAAGCCCATGCTAAGTGACTACTCGTGTGTTGGCATAACTCTGCTCAGTCTGTCTGTCAAGCTGTTGGACTTTCTCGTCAGATATGTGGCTCTGAGTACTATCCCATTCCTGACAGCCCACTGCCACATCAGGAGAGTCTCCTGACACAGAGGGTATGATCCTGTACCCCCCCTGCTTGTTGGTGTAATACACTGTAAGCTGATTATCTGTTTGAATAAGTACAATTTGGTTGAATAGCCAATCTCTGAAAACCTTCAGAGCGTTCTAGATTGCCCAGAGCTCCAGAAGGTTGATGTGGAGATTCGTCTCCTGAACTGACCAGGCACCTTAAGTGTGAAGCCAAGGGAGTGACATGCACAGTGGAGGTCATGTGGCCTAAAAATTTCGACATCTGCTGAGCCGTGACCTGCTGGCTGATGTGAAACTGAGTGACCTGAGCAACTAGAGTGTCTGCTCACAGCACAGGGAGAAAAGCTCACGCCTGCCTTGTGTCTACCAGGGCTCCAATGAACTTTGTTTGTTGAAATGGGAAAGACAGGTCTTGGGATAGTTTAAAATGAACCCTAGTAGCTCCAGCACCTGAACAGTTCTCTGCATAAACTCCTTTGATGTGCTCTTCACCATCGTCCAGGTAGGGAAACACATGGACCTCCAAGTCTGCATTGCAATGTTGCATCTACTGTTAGACATTTGGTGAAAACCCTGGGAACTGATGCAAGGCCAAATGGCAGAGAATGGTAGTGGACGTGATGTGTTCCCACCCGAAATCAGAGATACCTCCTGTGGCCTGAAAGTATTTGGATATGTGTGAAGGCTTCCTTTAAGTCCAGAGAGCATAGCCAATGTTGTTCCTGAATCACTGGGAGAAGCTTGCCCAGGGAAACCATCCTAACTTTTCTTTGACGGGAATTTGTTCAGGGCCCTCAGGTCTAGGATGGGACACATCCCCCTCTGGTTTTCTCTGGCACATGGAAGTACCTGGAATAGAATCCCTTCCCGTCTTCCCCTGGTGGAATGGGTTCGAATGCATGAAAGTTTCTCTTGGGGGGCAATCTGGTCGTCTCCACCAATGCAGAGTGTAACTGAGATGGACTGTTTAAAGAACCCATCGGTCGGAGGTTACAAGGGCCACATTTCTTGGAAAAAAACTTAGCCTCTCTCCCACCAGAAAGCCATTACATTTACTTTTACTGCGGCCATGCACTGTTGCGGCCAGTCAAAAACTCACCCCTTGTTTTAACCGGGGAGCCGGCTGGGTCTTTTGCACACGCTGTTGACAAAAACGATCGTGCAGGGGTTCAACTTGCTGAGTGGGGCGAGAAGGAGTGTACCTACACCTTTAAGAATAATAGGGATCTCTCTTCGTCTTGCCCAAAAACCTCCTAGAAGAGGGTGCAGAAGGCACCCGCTGGGAGAGAGTGTCGATGGTATCAGTGTGTTTCTTTATGAGGTCTGCAACCTCCTCCCTCCACCTTCTCTCCATAGCAAGTGGCATCCACTGCTGGACCGCTGGGTCCAGGTCAGAGACACGCAGCCATGAGTCTGCACATTACTATATTTTGTGCAGAGATCCTGGATGCAACAAAGGTATCATATCCCCTAGCTTATCAACATGTACTTACGTCCCTTTGAATTTGTTGTATCCATTCCATCCTTGAATTGTAACCATTTGTAAAATTTGTAAGCCACATTGAGCCCGCTCTTGTGGGATAATGTGGGGTATAAATGTACCAAAATAAATAAATATGTGCCCCTGGCCAGGAACTGGCAACAAGCCTTCTGCTGCTTGGCCAGCTGGTGAAGAGATTTGGCCTGCTCAGAAGGGAGAATATATGCCAAATCAGTCATACCATACAATAAGAACCTCAAGTAAGGGCTCATGTAGAGCTCGTATGATTGGATACAGGACATGAGCATGAAGGCCAGATACATCTTATGCTCAGATGAGTCCAGGCTTTGAGCTTCTATGCCTGTGGGCACCAAAGCAAAGTCTCTGGAACTTCTGGCCCATTTGAGCACGGATTTCTCCACCAGAGAATATGAAGCAACAGTGGCTTATCAAATCCAGGTGAACTCTGAATCTGATATGAATCTTGAATAGAAGGGGAGGGCTCCTCCCTGTGCTGACGCTTCTCGGATATCGAATCTCTGTGACCTGGTACTCCTGGCACTTCGTGTTGAGGGTGATCGATATTTGAGCTTCTTGGCATTCTCCCAATTTGTGTTCTTTTTTGCATGCACAAAGAATATAGTTAGAAGAATTATGGTCTGGCCCAAACACTGGTTATACCACGAATGGGTGTCAGCCCCAGAGATGGTCCGACTGCACCAAGCACAGTGCTTAAAGCCAAGGGGAAAAAGGAAACAAATCCCAAAAAGGAACAGAAGCAAAAATAGTCGCTACAACCCACAAGGGAAGGCACCAGAACAGTTGAAGAAAAAATGATGCCAGGAGGAGCCACAAAAGACACATCTTCCCTTTTCTGCAGATAAAAAAACACTAATTGGTCCCTTGCTCGCAAGTCAGGTAAGAAGGCACCCACGAATGCGCAGTGGTAGTGCTGCTTTGAGCTCTTGAAACAGTATGCTGAGCAGCGTTTCCACACCAAGTGCAGTAGATGACGTCACCCATATGTGAGACTTAGCTGATCACTTGCCCTCACAGAAAAAAAGAAAACCAAAATTTCCTAAAATGTACAATAAAAACGTGAGCTGTTGATTTGAATAATTATAATATAATTATAGTACTTACCATATTTAACGTGTAATGTCTGGTTGTTAGAATTATCTCATTCAAGTAGAAGAAATGAGAAATTAACCAAGGATACTAGAAAATTCAACCCTCACCCCCCCACCCCCCCTCCAAAAAAAAGAGGAAAAAAATTCTACCAATTTAGAAATGCAGTCCTTTCCACAACTTCAGAAGTTTTGCATAATTTAATAAAAATTTTTTTTTTTTCTTTCAGCTTTCTTTGTTCTATTTTTTAGTTTGCAAATTTGTTTTGATGACATTCCAGACTTTCTGCACCCTGAAACTATTCCCATTTCTGTGCCATATAACTCTAATACAACAGGTATGACACCAAGTTGCTTACGGCACATTTTGTCTTGACCAGTGCTTCCTAGCCCTCTCCAGGAGGCAAACCTAGCCAGTTAAGGTGTCAGGATTACCACAATAAATGTACATGAGATATATTCACATATATTCATATGTATTCATATATCTGAATACACCTGCCTCCCATCTTAAAGGTGGACAGGGATGTTTCTGGGGTCAGAATGGGGATCCCAAGGAGGCTTTTGCTGGGGGAACAGTGATCTGAGATGAAGTGTTGTACTTCAACTCAGATCATCCTTGGCTCCTGCGCTGCTTCTTTAAGCTCGCATAAAGATTCAGCTTTAGAAAGAAGCAAAAACCTGCACTAGATTTTGCCATAGTTTTCTACATCAGGAAGCAATTTTACAGAACAATCCACTTTATTACAATTTTTCAATGATACAATGCAAGAACACCATAGCAAAACTTTAAGATTGCAGACTATAGTCCCAGAAATACTGCTATACACATATAAACCGTGTGGAACCACATTCCCCCTACCCCCCACCCACAGCATCCCTCCTCCACAGAAAGTGATCTGCATGCATTTTGGATGACCATTGTGCTACTCTTTAGCGAGTTGATTTTACCATGCTTCCTGCACTGGAAAACAGGATTGGTGCAGGAAAATCAAGTGCAACCCACTGTGCTAAAGAGTTGACCAGCTTGTTGTGCTGCCCCCTCTCATAAGGATGGAGACACACTGGTGCAAAGGCACTATTAACTTTAAAAAAACAATGTGTGCTATGCATCACCTAAGTATAGGGTAGGAGAAAATAAAAGCTATTTGAACCATAGCTGAACTGGGAAAGGGAAGGGTAGACCAGAGGATGAAAGGGGGCATTTGTGAATTCTGAACATGTGCTGGTGTAGCTTTTCCTCAGCAGAGGTTGAGAACTTGAAACCTCTCTCCTGCTAACCTATGAGATATTTAGAGGGGTGGGATGTGTCTGGAGAAATTTAGAAACTCTGGAGGTGCCAGTTTGATGAGGGAGGGGGATGGAAACAGGAGCAGGTAAAGTATTTGAGAGAGTTATGTGGGCAACACCTCTACAACTAAATTCTGTAGCTTGTATGCTGCAACTTTTCGGTGCCAATTAGCAGCTGAACAGGGCCATATGAAGGAACTGGCTGCACTGAAGCTGCTTGCCGATCCTTTGCTGTTGGAAGAATTAAGGCCCATCTCTGCTGAGGCAGAGCTCTTCTAAGAGGGGCTAAGAGAGCTTGGCTGGTAAGACAATCCGGAACTAGTGATTATTAAATATCAGTTTTGGGGGAAAAGGGGATTCCAGGCAGCAGGGAGATATTGGGCAATGTGGGCAGATTGTGAGGCAGAAAGAAAGGGTGAAATATTTGGCAGAGTCCTTGTCCTAAAGTGTTTACAATCTAAGATGCTTTATAGATAAGGTCTTGTGGAACTGGTAAACCTAGTTTATAAGCAGACTAAATGACTGTAGGATGTGCTCAATTGCTAACCCTTGCCTTAAGATGTTTTTTTTTTTGAACAAGACCACTGAAGCCACACAACCGTGAATGGACCCCCCCCCCCCCCCCCAAGACAAACAGCCAAGTTTAGATTGCACCGCAACTGTCAGACTGACTGTGGGGAGATCAGGGTATTTTTACGGTGTACCTCTGAGGACCTGTATAGTCTCTGGGTCAGTTCTGACACTAGAGAAGAAAGAGAGAAAAAAAAACTCCAAGACAGAATAACCTGGAAGTGAGCCTGTTTTTCAGCCCCCCCCCCCCCCCCCCCCCCCACACCTCTAATTACAAAGTGAAAACGATGTACTGCAGGAATGGGAATGCAGCTAAGAAATATTCTGGGTTGTTTTTGTTTTTTTACTGTCAGTCTAAAGATTAGTGACAGAAACTTCACTTCTGTTTGAGAACAATAAACCTTTAGCGCCTTAAGAGGATAATGGGCTCTAGGAACTATTATACTGAATGAAAAGAACATTTACCATAGCTTGTCTTTCCCCTTTACTAAGTTGTGGCCAAGAGAACGACTATCCATGGTCGAGACTGTTTTGTTGAAGAGACTGCTTTCACCGCACTGAATTTTTGTTATAGCAGCTGAAGATACTGTAGCTGTCACTTTGGTTATACAATGCACTTTCCTTTGTGCTGTGAAAATTCATTTGACTCTCAATGATGTCTAGTAGTGAACTTCCTATGAGACAGTGCTCTTTTATATACCAAGACATTTCCTACACTAGTTTTATGGGATTATCATGATTGCTGAAGTGGCAGTTCAGTTTTAAACCCTAGTCTGATTTTAAGTGCTGTTCCTATTTATTAATGATGATTTAAATAAAACGTAGAATAAATATTTTCATTAAAAAATGGCTCTTTGGCTCCAGCAGAGGAGGGGGGCGTACATTAGTAGGGGCACATTTGTTGTGTTATACAATGTAATATAATTATGTTAATAAGATTACTGGCACTGTGTTTCTGTACATTTGTAGGTTTCTAACCACTTAGTTTTTATTGGCCTAGGTAGAGAGTATTTAATTTATAAGTAGTCCAGACTAATGATCATGTCTATACTGATTTGTGCATATTGTTATTAATGTTTCATTAGCAGGTATCCTTAGGTTTCATTGCCTTACTGGAAGAAGAGAGGAGAAAACATGATACTTTCCTGTATTAGATTACTACTGAGTAAAGTTTTGTTTGCCTTTACTCTGTTTCCAATTGTATTGATATACGAATTTGCATTATTTGAAACAATGGGCAACTGTGGTAAATTTAGCTAAAACAAACAACTGTTTTCTGGGCATAACACCACTGCAAAGGCTGAATGTAAATTGTTACCTAGGAAGAACTCCTTTATATTGTTTACAAAATAAATACCAAACCTCATCCCCACTTGAAAGACTCTTTTGCATAATTCAGACTAAGTTCCTTGTGGATGGCTCTTGTCTCAGAGACAGCCAGGGGTAACTAAGGGCTGGATATGTTGTTTGTACCCTTTCAGACCTTATGAGACTGGGAGACTGGGCAGCTAAATGGCAGATGGCGTTTAATGTGAGCAAGTGCAAGGTGATGCATGTGGGAAAAAAGAACCCGAATTATAGCTACGTAATGCAAGGTTACACATTAGGAGTTACGGACCAAGAAAGGGATCTGGGTGTCGTCGTCGATAATACGCTGAAACCTTCTGCTCAGTGTGCTGCTGCGGCTCGGAAAGCGAATAGAATGTTGGGTATTATTAGGAAAGGTATGGAAAACAGGTGTGAGGATGTTATAATGCCATTACATCGCTGCATGGTGCGACTGCACCTTGAGTACTGTGTTCAATTCTGGTCACCGCATCTCAAGAAAGATATAATGAAATTGGAAAAGGTGCAGCGAAGGGCGACTAAAATGATAGCGGGGATGGGACAACTTCCCTATGAAGAAAGACTAAGGAGGCTAGGGCTATTCAGCTTGGAGAAGAGACGGCTGAGAGGAGACATGATAGAGGTATATAAAATAATGAGTGGAGTGGAACAGGTGGATGTGAAGCGTCTGTTCACGCTTTCCAAAAATACTAGGACTAGGGGGCATGCGATGAAACTACAGTGTAGTAAATTTAAAACAAATCGGAGAAAATTTTTCTTCACCCAACGCATAATTAAACTCTGGAATTCGTTGCCGGAGAACATGGTGAAGGCGGTTAGCTTGGCAGAGTTTAAAAGGGGGTTAGACGGTTTCCTAAAGGACAAGTCCATAAACTGCTACTAAATGGACTTGGGAAAAATCCACAATTCCAGGAATAACATGTATAGAATGTTTGTACGTTTGGGAAGCTTGCCAGGTGCCCTTGGCCTGGATTGGCCGCTGTTGTGGACAGGATGCTGGGCTTGATGGACTCTTGGTCTTTTCCCAGTGTGGCATTACTTATGTACTTATGTACAGACTTAGTTGAAAGTGATCCATTACCAGATGTTCATAGTGCTCAAATTGCCGAACTTGTTGGAGGAGTAGCCTAGTGGTTACTGCAGTGGACTTTGATCCTGGGGAACTGAGTTCGATTCCCACTGCAGCTCATTGTGACTCTGGCCAAGTCACTTAACCCTCCATTGCCCCTAGTACAAAAATAAGTACCTGAATATATGTAAACAGCTTTGAATGTAGTTGCAAAAACCTCAGAAAGGCGGTATAGCAAGTCCCATTTCCCTTAACTCGTATTTGTGAAATTGATACTGATAGTTCTGTTACCATATATATGTACAGTTGTTATGCATTTGGAGTTAGTCAGGACTTGGGAAAATTGGGGATTCTTAACATCTTTAGGAAGGAGGTGTGGTAGCCGTGTTAGTCCACTTTTAAAGGTAACCAATAGAAATAAAACAAAATAAAACATGGAAAAGAAAATAAGATATATTTTTTAATTGGACATAATACATTTCTTGATTAGCTTTCGAAGGTAGCCCTTCTTCGTCAGATCGGAAATAAGCAAATGTTGATAGATGACAGTATATAGAAGTGAAACATCAAAGCATTTCAGTGACAGTCTAACAGGATGAGGGTGGATAGGTGAGAGACAGGGAGATATGTATGGAGATAGGAAGGTGACAAAGCAGTACAATTTTATGGTTTATAATGGGCTAGAAAACATCACTGCAGAACTAACATTGCCAGACAACTTGGATACACTTTCCAATCCATCTGAGGTATGTGAAAATCGGAGCCCAAACAAACCAAGAGATCAGGAAAGTCTGCAGAGACCCTACAGACAAACCACTGATCACACTATTGGAGATACAGATCAAATGGGGATAGTAAACCTCTCGAACTATCAATTAAAGTGTGGGATACAAATGTAATAAATAAATTATCTCAGCATGAGTCTCTGTACTCTCCCAAGGACTTTCATTCTGCCCATCCAGCAAGCTGGATGAAATTCAATTATACTCAGACCTGGAAGAATTCTTTAGAAAACTGCTCCTGAAGGCACATTTTCACAACAAAGGTACTCCCAATAGGCCGAAATACAGTTTTAAACAAAAGAACACTTATTTCACCCTACAGGATGGACAAAACAACAAGCTGGACAACTACATAGAAAGCTTCAGACATAGGGTAAAATCACAACTTTCCAGCAAACAAAAGAAAATTCTGTACAATCTTACTCCACCAGAAAGAGCGGCCATAAGAACTCTACAAAATAACCAACGCATTATCATCAAACCCGCAAAGGAAGCTCAGCGGTGATTATGGTCACACAAAAATACATTGAAGAAGGGCACAGACAGCTCTCAGACAATACATACTACAGGAAACTAACTGAGAATCCCACACAGGATTATACAAAGCAGCTGAAAGACCTTATCAGAACATTTCCTAAACAAGTACAGCCACATCTGAAGAAACTCATACCAAACCAGCCTTCTGTGGGCACATTCTACATGCTATCCAAAATCCACAAACCTGGAAACCCTGGCAGACCAATCATATAGGGTATTGGCACACTCACGGAGGAAATATCTGGACTCATAGCGGGGATTCGGAAACCTCTCATGCACAAAACAAACAGCTTCATACAAGACACCACAGACTTTCTGAATAAATTGAAAAATATCAAGCAATTACCACCAAGTACCCTTCTAGTCACGATGGATGTAGAATCACTATACAGCAACATTCCCCATGCGGATGGCATAGCTGCATGTGAGAAGCTCCTAAAAACGTCCACACTGGACCATCAATACTCACCAGACACTATTACAAAATTAATCAAATTTATTTTAACTCGCAACTATTTCCGCTTATCTATCAACAAGTAATGGGTACTGCAATGGGCACTAGGACAGCACCCCAATATGCCAACCTCTTTATGGCTGAACTGGAAGAGACATCTACTATAATAAAACTCACCCTCAACGTTCTGAAGACAACGTTCTGAAGTCACGCAGTCACTCACTGAAGGGTTCATGGATTCATGGTGGTGAAGCCAGAACACTGACCATGTCTCTCTGCCCCGCCCTCGCATGACGGACCAATCAGAAAAAAACACCCTCAACATTCTGAAACACAAAGGACCATCACAACACCATTCCCAGGCAACACTAGGCAACATAAGACGGACCAATCAGAGGAAACTACGTGACAATAAGGGAGGAGCATTCCCCAGCAGAATGGCTCATTATCTGTGCAGCACGGAGAGCACAGAACCACCATTGGAACGAGAGAAGAATATTCCTGCTGTGGGTATGTGCAAAAATAGACCGGGGGAGAGGGGGGGGAAATTTTTAAATGCCTAATGCCAGTACTGAAGAGTGCCAGAGGGCGAACAGAACAAGCTGCGGCCGAGCCGGAAGGATTACCCGCGACCCAGCCAGCAGCAAACAGCGACCAAGGAAGGGGGAGGAGTAGGGAAACACGCGGAGCGTGTTTCCCTACTCCTTCCCTGCCTAGGAATTGCTGGAGACTGGCTGCCAAACTAACGAAACAACCGCACACCAACCCACCACCTCCATCATTCGAAAGGCATCCACTCTTTCTTCAACAGAAATGCAAACTAATAATACAAAACAAACAAAGAATACATGGTTTCTCAGGCGGCTGCAGGTAACTCCCCACCCCCTTCCTCTTCCCCTTTTGCCGAAGCGGCCAAGGACGTGCCCAACCATCCCCAGCCTCAGGCAAGCTGTCTCCCACCTCGGTGATTCCCCGAGCACCCGGAAAAAGACGGCGCTGATTCCTGCAGCGCATAAATGTTCCAGCAATCCCCTGCAGCCGGCCTGAAATGGACCGAACATACCGGATCACCCCCCGACGGCCTGAGACCGTGCTCTCCTCCCTTCCGCCAACTTAAAACAACCATCCCCGTCCTCAAGCAAGCCGTCACCCACCTCCAGGATGCCCAGAACCCCAGCCCAATGGAAAAAGATGGCGCTGCTTACAACAGCACATTACTCTTCCAGCATTCCCCTACAGCAGCCCTGAAACGGCCAAAAAATACCGACAGACAAAGAACGTGCTCCTCAACCTTCCGCCCATCTAAAACAACACTGCTGCCTCAGCACAACACAAAAAAAAAAAAAACATGAAACAAAAAAAACAACACTCAACAAAGGCTGACCCCCCTACAACCACATTTACATTTCACCAACAGAAAGACCCCCCTCCACAAACCTCCTTGACAGACATAACCACACACACACAATACAACAGAAACACACCCTCAAAGGCACACACCAATCCAACCCACTTTGCCAGCACAGCACAGCCCCCAACCCCCAAGCAAAAAACAAAACAAAACAAAACAAAACAAAAAAAGACACACATCAACAACCTGCACACACACCGCACCCTCACACACACACAAAATAACTCTGTGACACATACACACACACACAAAAAAACCCCCCACATGCTAGCGCCCGTTTCATTGGTTTCGGAAACGGGCCTTTTTTACTAGTTTCTAAATACATACCAGACCAAACCCCTAAAATACTACCGGTACATCGATGACATTTTTATGATTTGGCCTGAGGGGGAAGAAACTCTGAAACAATTTTACAATTCCTTCAATACATACCATCCTACAATCAGATTCAAAATTGACTACGCCCCAGAAAAAGTCAATTTTTTGCACACCACAATCTCAATCAGCGATGGCTATATACAAACATCCATATACAAGAAACCCACAGACAAATGCAGCTACCTCCACAACTCCAGCTTCCACCCTTCACATACAAAAAGATCCATTATTTACAGCCAAGCCACAAGGTACCACTGTATCTGCTCTGACCCAGTGGACAGAGACAGGCAACATAGAATCCTGGCTGCATCCTTCGAACAGAAAGGTTACAACCCCAAAATCTCCAAGAATATTGCCTGCTCCCCCAAAACACCCAGAACAAGGAAAAGAAAGCCACAGACAGAATCCCCCTTACAGTGACATACAACTCAGAGCTGAAAGAATTAAGAAAAATCATAAAAGATTTACAGCCTCTATCCCAGAAGGATGAATTACTGAAAGTGATATTCCCATCCCCACCAGTGAAGGCCTTCCGACAGCCACCCAACTTAAAACACCAGCTAATTAGAAGCAAGCTCCCAACACAGACTCAAAAAGAAGAGAATGGCACACATCCTTGCAATATATCCAGCTGCAAACTATGCCAAAACAATTCACTGGACCCCACGGTCATTCACAAAGGAAAAATATTCAACATTAAAGAATGTTTCACGTGCTCATCTTCCAATGTGGTATATATCATTCAGTGTAAAAAAATGCAATGAAGGCTGCTACATTGGAGAAACAAGTCAGATGCTAAAGAAGAGATTTAATTTACATAGACACCATATGAAAAATGCTAGTACCAATCAGGATGTCACCTCTGTGGGGCAGCACTTTACAAAACCAGAACACTGTACCAGTGATTTTATGGTAAGAATCCTGAAAGGGAACTTTAAAACAATACAGGAACGTAAGACCTTTGAAGTCAGAATGATTAAATATTTTGACACTCACCAGACAGGACTTAACAAAGATCTGGGTTTTCTAGCCCATTATAAACCACTAGTAAAAAAGGCCCATTTCGTAAACAAATGAAACGGCGCTAGCAAGGTTTTAGAGAGAGTGAGAGTGTGTATATGTATGTGTGTCTGTGTGTGAAAGAGAGTGTGCAAGGGTAGTGTGAAAATGAAGAGTCAGCAGTAAAATTGTACATAGGGCAGCTGAACCATTTGATGCGTGTTTGTGTGTCTGTGTGAGAGAGTGTGTATATGTGTGTGGGTGCGTGTGTGTGTGATTTACAGACAGTGTAAGTGTGTGTCTGTGCGTCTGTGTGAAAGGGTAGGGTCAAAATGAAGAGTCTGCATTATAATTGCACATAGCACAGCAAAAAACTTTTGTGGCAGTTCTTGCCTTATCTCTCCTGCCGCCCCCTCCATACCCAACAATTCTTTCCTTGTCTTCCATTCCCTTTGTGTCCTGTGTGTGTGTGTGTGAGAGAGAGAGAGAGAGAGAGAGAGAGAGAGAGAGAGAGAGAGATGCTAGCAGTCCCTGTGATAGTGGCAGGTCATTTGCTCATTATAGCCAGGTAAGAGTGTGAGTGAGTGTGTATGTGCTGGTTTTTTCTTTCCTTCCTATGCCCTCTGTGTCCGTTGTTTGTGTGGAGAGCAGAGATCTATATGGTGCATTTCTTCCCACAATGTGAAAGCTAAGGACGTATTATTGACTGCAGTGTTTGTTTTCCGTTGGTTTTTGTTGTATGCTACTTCTTAGCAGTCGGATTTTTGTACTTCCGTTGATGAATAGCTTTTTTTTTGTTTTGGTAGGGCGTTTTGTCTGGGGAAAGCACATACCGTGATCTTAAGCATGGTTTTCCAAATTTGCATCGGATTCCAGTGAGTTTCGTTGTCTCCTTGTTTTTGAAGTTCCCGGTTTGTGTTCTTCCTTCTGCTCCCTTGTTCGGTAGCCTTGTTGTGTGATTGGTCCTTGTAGCGTTGCTGTTGTCGTTGCGTAGCAACTGTGTGCTGCTGGTTTTCTTTGTTCCGCGATGCTTCGTTCGTCACGTGCCGTCGCTTAGTAACGTGTTCGCGATGTGATTGGTTGTCATTGGTCCGCCCTCGATGTCATGACGTTTGACGTGGTGGGCGGGGCAAACACTCCTGGGCGTATTCTGGGTTTCATCACCATGCATTTGGAATGTTGGGACTTGTGGAGGCTTCAGAACGTTAGAGGTGCGTTTTATATAGAGAGATAAAATTGTACTGCTTTGTCACCCTCCTATCTCTATGCATATCTCCCTGTCCCTCATCCACCCGACTCTTCCTGTCTCTCACCTATCCACCTTCATCCTGTTAGACTGTCACTGAAATGCTTTGATGTTTTACTTATATATACTGTCATCTACCAACATTTGCTTATTTCCGATCTGATGAAGGGCTACCTTCGAAAGCTAATCAAGAAATGTATTAAGTTATGTCCAATAAAAAAGGTATCATCTTATTTTCTTTTCCATGTTTTATTTTGTTTTATTTCTATTGATCACCTTTAACATCTTTAGGGAAACCAATTCATACTGTCCCCTATGTTTCTGCCTTATTGAAATTTATTATGGATGGAAAGGAAATTGCTATTGTTAAAAATGTGAGAGCCATTCTAAAGCCCATAATGAAGTATGTCAGGGGAATTCTTTAGCTGACCATGTTGCTAGGGCAGCTGCTTTAAGGGGAACAACACACTCTTGTCTTCCTGTACCTAGTATTGATGTCTCCTTTGCCTCCCTTACAGAGTGTCAACCAAGCACAAGAGGAGGTGTCTAATTAGACCTTGATTCTTGGAGACAGGCTGGATACACGTTGCATTCTGAGGGGATCTGAACGACCCACACTGGCCATGTGATTGTTCTTGATGCCCTGCTCCCAAATGTTGCATTCATGTCCACTGGAGCCGACTCTGTGGGTGCTTGAGCACCCCCAATATAGAGAATATTCATTGAATGTGTCCAGAGAGGGGATATTTCCACTGGGCTTAGCACCCCCAATAATTTTGAAACGTTGGCTCCTATGTTCGTGTCAGTGGCGTAGCTAGGGGGGCGCAGGGGGAGCAGTCTCTCCCCCAAACAGGTTTGCAGAAAAAAATGGCGCCTATGCGCCTCTTGCTAATATTTTTTTCTGCCCTGTCCCAAGCGAGGCCCCAATCTTTTCCTGCCTCTTCTGACCGTTCTCCTTGTCCGCATGGTCTGCTCACTTTTACTGCCCTGAAGCACCGTTCTCCCTCCAGCACCATCGATTCCCACAGCCAGCCTTGTGCCAGTGTGCGTCGTCGGGGCCTCTCCTCAGGCACGTCCCACCTACTCTGCAACTTCCTGTTTTCCGCAAAGGTGGGATGCGTGCCTAAGGAGAGGCCCCGACGGCGCATGCTGGCAGAAGGCTGACCATGGGAATCGCTGGTGCTGGAGGGAGAACGGTGCTTCAGGGCAGTAAAAATTACCAGACCACGCGGACGGGGAGAGTGGGCAGAAGAGGGAGAAATGCAAAACTCGGGAGGGGATGGAGAAGGGAGAAAGTGCTGCCCAAGACCAGAGTGGAAGTGAACCTCTCTAGTCCACTGTAAGCAAGGTAAGGAAGCCAATTTGTAATCTGTTTCCACTTTCCACCCCCTCCTCCCCCGCGCAGCTGTCATTTCAGTTCACTCAAAACAAAGCAAGCAAACTTATGAGGTGCTGCATCCATCTTGTCATTCTTTATTGTTGCTCCATCTTAAAAGGTGGAGGAGAAAAGAAGTAACACTTGAATATCACTAAAACAGCTTAAAAATTGATTGTAGCTGGTAAAAACTAAAATCGGACCAAACTACAGAGATACATATAAACTCTTCCTACTCGTAAACAAACTACTAGATACCACACCGGTTACTACTAACAACACAGACACTCCATCAGTAACCAATCGTACAAACTACTTCAAAGAGAAAATCATAAAGCTATGACTCATGATACCAATCAACACAACCGACTACATAAATCTTCTTGAATGTCTCGACCCAATACCCGGGGAATCCCCAGCAGACCGATCATGGACCAATTTTGACATACTATTGAGCAACAGTATCTTCCAATCACTTGGAAGATATGACAAGTCGCAATGCAAACTAGACATCTGCCCAATCAAGTCTTATAAAATCTGCTCCTCAACAATTCATAACAGACCTTACGAAGCACCTAAAACTACATGCTACAAAATAGTCTCTTCCCTAATGACAAAGGAAACATTCTACTCACCCCTCTACCTAAAGATGCAAGGAAAAATACAAATGACCTAACCAACTATCGCCCAGTAGCATCTATCCCACTAATAACCAAACTCATGGAAGGCATAGTGACGAAACAACTTACGAACTACTTAAATACTCAATTCTACATGAGTCACAATCAGGATTCCGTTCAAACCATAGCACTGAAACTGTACTAGTGACTTTAATGAACTCATTTAAACAAACAATTGCAACTGGAAATAACATACTCCTACAATTCGACATGTCTAGTGCCTTCGACATGGTAAACCATGGAATACTACTAAATATTCTTGAATACTTTGGAGTTGGAGGTAACGTTCTCAACTGGTTCAGAGGATTCCTAAACACAAGATCATACCAAGTAATCGCGAACAGGGATATTTCAGCCCCATGGACTCCGGAATGTGGAGTTCCCCAAGGATCCCCCCTCTCACCAACCCTCTTCAACCTAATGATGATACCTTTAGCCAAGCTACTGGCCAATCATAATCTCAATTCCTACATATATGCAGACGATGTCACGATATATATCCCGTTCAAACACAATCCAAAGGAAATCACCAATGAGATCAAAGTCTCCAAATCATGCACTCCTGGGTTGATGCATTCCAGCTAAAACTCAATGCAGAAAAAACACAATGCCTCATATTCACTTCACAACACAATACAAGTAACTTCTCCACCATTGCCACACCAAACTTTTCTCTTCCAGCCTCAAACAATCTGAAAATTCTGGGAGTCACCATTGACCAAAACCTCACACTTGAAACCCACGTGAAGAATACAACGAAAAAAACGTTCCATTCCATGTGGAAACTCAAACGAGTAAAACCTTTCTTCCCGAGATCCATTTTCCGTAACTTGGTACAATCAATGGTGCTGAGTCACTTGGACTACTGCAACGCACTATACGCCGGTTGCAAAGAACAAATTATCAAGAAACTTCAAACAGCCCAGAATACCGCAGCCAGACTCATATTTGGCAAAACAAAATATGACAGTGTGAAACCCCTACGAGAAAGACTGCACTGGCTCCCACTTAAAGAACGTATCGCGTTTAAGATCTGCACGATTGTCCACAAAATCATCCATGGAGACGCCCCGAGCTACATGCAAGACCTCGTGGACCTACCTCCCAGAAATGCTAACAGATTAGCCCGCAAATTCCTCAATCTACATTTCCTCAACTGCAAAGGATTAAAATATAAACTAACACATGCGACTAGCTTCTCCTACATGAGCATGCAGTTATGGAATGCATTACCAACTGATCTGAAAACGATCAACGACATAACTAGCTTTCGTAAATCTCTGAAAACCCATTTCTTCAACAATGCCTACAATGGGAAACCAACACCTCACCCTATTCTATTAACTATCTTTCTATAACTTTGTTTAGATCTTTTTCCTCATCCATGAATTTGTTATAACACCAACTGTATCTATCTCCTGGAATGGCGATGCCATAACAGGTTTTTGTAAGCCACATTGAGCCTGCAAATAGGTGGGAAAATGTGGGATACAAATGCATAAATAAATAAATAAAAATTATAAACTCTATAGTTTGTGTTCATTTTTTTTCACTGTTCTTATATATAGATGTCCAGATTTCAGTGAGGCTATCCTGTTTCCTGATGGGTGCATCTTAACTGCAGTTGTAATCTGCTTTAGGAAGCCTGGTGTTATAAAGATGATAGAATATACTGAAATTAAATGGAAGCAGAATTAAACTCTCCTTTTATTGGGGCACATGGAATCACATCTTCATCTGTTTTGTAGACATTTACGTTTTAGATACACAAAGGGATTATTCTGTTTTGAACGTGTTTCAGGGGCAAGTAGTTTTATAAGTCAAAATAAAAATAAATAATTTGTTTCATGCAGATCTATTTTGTTTAAACATAAATGGGCTATAAGCCCCTAATTCAGTCCACTCGTTTTCTTATATTTTGTTCTTGTGATGACTTATATTGTGCCAAAACTGAATACTCTTATCTCTATCTGGTCGATAATAAAAGGAACACTATCTGCCCTAAAAAGATGTTTTGTGGCTCTACATGAGGAATTGTGATATTGAATAAATAAGTGTATGTTTGTGCCCCTAGTCATGCATCCTACGTTTATATAATCCTTTCAAGAAAACCAGTTAACTGTTTAACATTAGTGGAACATAGCTACAGAGGCATGGTATGGTTGCATTTTTAAGATGGTAATACTAGGGCCCAGCTAAGAAACAGGTTATTTTGAGTTAGTCTTCACTGGACCAAACTTGCTTTCCTTGTGCCATCACTATCCAGCAGGATAGGCAGTGTCTTAAAAGGTGGAGGATAAAGGATTTTTTTTTAAACAATAAAGAGTGACAATGTGGATGTAGCAGCTCATAGGTTTGCTTGCTTTGTTTTAAGAGTACAGCAATGACAGCTGCGTGGGGAAGGGGAAAGTGAGATTGGCCTAACTGGTTTCAACATTTTGATGTCACTTGGCCTCCTGTCTATTAAACCTCCTTGGAGCTGACAGAGGATGGACCGTGGGAGCAGGCCAGGGAGATATGTGGCCCCAAGGAGGAGGGGGAGCGCTGAAAGAGACAGGAAAGAAGGTTAACATGGGAGAGAGAAGGGTAAATGCTGGACAGGGAGGGAGAAGGACACAGAGTCAATACTGGACAGGGAGAGGAGAGGGACACTGGAACGCAAAGAGGCAGTGATGGAAAATGAAGAAATGGGGACACAGGGGCACTACTGAAAAGGAGGGGGATAGGGACACAGAGGGTACTACTGAAAAGGGGATGAGCAGATAGGGACACAGAGGGGCACCACTGGAAGGGGGAATGGAGATATGGGGACAATGGTGAAAAAGGGGTTAGATAGGAACAAAGAGGTAATGCTGGAAAAGGGAGAAGATGGTAACACAGGGATAGTGCTGGAAAAAGGGGGAAGATGGGGACACAGGGCAATGCTAGAAAAAGGGAGAGATGGTGACACCTGGATGGCAGATGCTAGAAAAAGGGAGAGATGGTGACACCTGGATGGCAGATGCTAGAAAAGGGGGGGGGGGGGGGGGGAGATGAGACGACCAGGTAGGCTTGTGCTAAAATAGGGGGGAGATGGGGACACAGAAAGCGCAGATGCTGTACTTGGGGGTAGGATAGGGATAAGGGACACAGACGGGAGATGCTAGACAGGACAAATAGTGGTGCAGAGGAAAGAAGGTTGGTGCACTTGGAGACAGAAGAAATCAGATGGGCAAAAGACCCTGTAAAGGCAGAAGAAACAGAAAAAAACAGAAAAGAGACAACAGGACAAAAGCAAATGAGAAAATAAATTGTTCTAACAGTAGAGGGGTCCGAGTGCATTTTCTTAAGTCATTTTGGACGTACTGCAGCACAGATTTTGATGGGTAGAACCAGGGACTGCAAATCCCATATGAATTTGGGATGTGAGTTAACACTAGGACTGGTTGAATAATCTCTCTTTTGGAACTGGATCATGTGGCAGCTGCATACACAGCTATTTGATAGTGGGGACATAAAATGCAAGATCAGTGCCAAACAGATGTAGAGAAGGAAAGAAAGAAGACAAGAGGCGAGAGAAAAAATGGAAAGGCCAATCTGGGAAATAATTTGTAAGGCTGACTCATGGAACATGGAAAAAAAAAGACTGGGACCAGCCAAATTCCCAGACAACAAAGGTAGAAAAAAAAATTAATTTTATTTAATATTTTGTTAGGACTTATGGATCACAATTGTAGCGTTATATCGAGGTTCCACTGTACATGAATATTACTTAACTTACCAGTGAAAAAACCACCTGCTGTGAAGATGGCATCTTGATCATAACTGACGTTCACACGCACAGGCTTCTCAGGATCTGGAAGGATGTTCAATTTCACCACAGGAGTCTCTAGTGTACTTTTATTGTAGGAGGCTTTAAATTGTAACACATGTTCTCCCCTGAAATGGATTGCCAATGTTGGTTAGGTTGAAGGACCTTCAATAGTAAAATCCATGCAAAACATTACTTTGATTGTTTGTTGAAATGTTATCTAAATGGTGCAGCCACTCCACTAGCTTTTAAATGTTGTCTGAAAAAAAGGACTGAAACATTAATGCTGTTGCTTGTAGTACAGTCATGCTCATTGTATTGTTCAATTCATCCCCATTTCCAAAAAAGGCTTAACAAATATCTCAAACAGGGGCAACAGATGAAACTAATCTTTGCTAACTTTTGACATTAATAGTCTCTTTCAAAGCAGAAGTTCACTCATCTCATGTGGGTATCAAGAAAGCATCCAAAAAACTACTTAGATCCACCATGCTGCCTTGGGGACCCTGCAACATTTTGCACTGGAGCACAAACTAAAGGGTTGATATCTGTTTCTGGTAGCAGCATTTTGCCTTGTATTTACTATATGAGATTGAAAGACTACCAGAGTATCACTAAGTACAAATACTTTAATTTCTTAAAATATCTATGCCTATCTAGCAAATCAGGGGGAAATGTAAACACATACTGTGCATCTACAACTCAACTCTGAGGTACAGCTTTTGGTGTTGGGGTGCAGGTTGAACACTCTGAACCAAAAGACTAAAAGCATCATATCACAAATCCTCAGTTTCATAAAGCACTTTAGCGATAGATTTTGCAGCACAATTTCTGAAAATGGATAGAACATTTATATAAAATAGAATATTAAATACAGCAAATTTAATTTGCTTTACAAAAATAAAGCTGTTTTCTGACCTCGTGTATTTGAATATTTATATTGGTAGAGAAATTGGGTAAGAGAAAACAGACGATGAGGAACTGGATTTTGGAAATGGGTGAGGAAAGAGAAAAGAATCAAATCTCAGCTTTGGAGCAAGGAAAGAGAAAGGCACGGGAACTCATTGTCTACTGGTAATGGGAGGATAAAATCAGAAGTGGGCAAGTGTGTCATTTGATGATGGTAAAAGGAAAAATTAGGTCTTGCCTACTAATTTTTTTTTTCTTTTAGTCCCTTCAGACTAGTCCAGACTGTGATAATCACAGAACATGCCCTACCTTGAGGAGGCCACCACAGGGCACTCATCTAGTGAAAAGCTTGTAAAATGCCAGGAACTGGTCACTAGAAGGAGCCCCAAAGGGGCATGCCAGTGTAACGACCTGAAGGTATAGCTAGGGGGTGCTCATAGTATAGGACCTGCCCTTTCCTGAAGAGGCCACCAGGGGGAGCTCTCAGACTAAAAGGTATCTATAGTGACCAGAAAGCCTCACTAGAGGCAGCCCTTGAATAGACAAGCCGGGTCTAGATGGCTAGGGAAGGAAGGCTATCCCTTTATGAGATGGAAAGTTAGAGAGAGTTCTAGTCCTGGACCTTTCTGGAACCAGGGGGAGGGGCCCGAAAGAGGTGTGAAGGATTATTAGCCACCCTAGAAAGAGCAACCTCCAAGAAGAGAAAAGGAGGAGACCTAGGGCAAGAGCTGGAGGAGGCAAAGGGACCTCCAGGAAACTAGAAGAAAAAGGAGCCTGGGGAGGAAGAAAAGGAGACTTCAAAGGAGCATGAGAAGGAAGGACACCTAAACGAAAGGGCGGAAAAAGTCAGGCTGGAATCCCTAGGGCCTGATCCCCAAAGGAGAAAGATCCCTTTAAGACAGAAGAAGGTACTTACCATGCTATTGTGATAATGAGGATAATACTGTTCTGGAACTTTAATGTGAAGAAACATTAGGGGAAATGAAATAAGAACTGGACTAACAGCCATAGGGTGGAGGACAGGACTGTAAAGTTAAAGTGAGAGCTGAAAGTCCTGTCCAGGGGAAGTGGCAGTTCTAAACTGAGACCCAGGTCTCATATTAAGTGGACTCAGTTGACAAGTGATTTGAGAAACTGTTTCCTGAAAGAAGAATTCCCTGCTTACGTGAGTAAGGAATGGTAAGGGAACTGAAACTTTCCTAAGAGGTGGTTAATTTGCATATCCTGCTGAATCCTGATAGTAAAGCATTGTGTTCCCCAGAAAAGGTGCCAGGAGGTTGTGACTCAAGTATACGGAAACTGCAACCTGTTACCAAGGGAACCTCACAAGGAAGGAGTCAAGAGCAGGAGGGCTGATAACTGAGGTGGAGTCACCCTAACTTTAAAGAGGAGCCCAAATGCTGAGATGGAGATTACAGCCTGCTATAGAGGAGAACTGTCTCTGAGCCCTTCTTAGAGGCAAAGCTCTTGCGAGCCCTGGTGGTGAGCTTGTGATACAGGACAGGAGCCACAAAGGGGCCTCAGCCCATAGGGTATCCCAGGGGAAGTGTGATGACAAGCAAACTGGCCACAGTCTGGACCAAGGAGAACCAGAGAACTCATAGCAAAGCCTCAATGGGATGAAAAGGGTCGTCAGCATCCGGAGAGAGTCTCCAGGGAGAGCGAAGATTATATGGAGTGGACCCTTGGCTACAAGGGGCTCATCAGAAGACACATGGGTTATGTACTCCTACCAGCAGATGGACACTGAGAACCATTAACTTCAAAGCTTACCTGTAAGTATCCTATGCAACCCACAGTCAGCCAGCAATTCCAAACCAAAGCAGATGATAATCTTAAAACACTCCCTCAAACTAGAGAACAATTAGCAAATAACAACTTATAAACTATTATCTATTTAAAAATCGAGAAGACCTTCTGTTATGAAAACTTTGTTTATGCTCTGCCCTAGACATTTTCTCAAGCAACTATTGACCAAAACTGATCCCAGGTGGGTTCTGGACTGAACTCAATGATCTTATTATTATGGAATGCAGATACTATCTTAGGAAGGAAGCAATCTCAAAGCTACTTTCTCCTTGGAGAATAACAGAAAAGGCTCCTTACATTATAATGCATGCAACTCTGAAATTCTTGCCAAACAGATGACCACCAAAAGATCATCTTCAAGGTGATATCCTTCAATGTCACTTCCCTCAACATATCAAAAAGAAAGACTATACAAAAACCAACACCACCACATTCAAATTACATGGAAGAACCACTAGGTGACTAAGAGATCTTAACAATTTAACTCCAATGCAAGAAGCAAATAATATCCATATGGAAAGTCAAAGTTCTCCCATGAACCAAGTTTTGTAACATACCAGTACTAAGATCTGTACCCTAAGGGAGGCTAATTACAACTGCCTGTCCAAACCGTCTTGCAAGAAGGTGAAGTTACTCACCTTTAGCAGGTGTTTTCCAAAGGCAGCATGGTTCCTCATTCTCACTGATGGATGACATCATTCAATGCAATCCAGCATGGGAGACACTGTCCAGCTACTTTCTAGAAACTTTTGAGAGTGTTGCACCATGCATGCATGTGCCTTGTTATGTTATAAAAGACTTATCACTTGCCAATTCTCTCAAATGAGATTTGAGGAAAGTTACAGCTATCAATAGACTAGAGACTGATACAAACATCAGGAATTACACTAAATAAAGCCAATTAAAAAAAAACATCAGATCTCAGCTAACTTATTCTATAACTCACTCTATCATCTATGAACTTTGTATTTCTCATTCCGGAAATGGCAATTGCCATTACGGTATAATGTAAGCCACATTGAGCCTGCAAAGAGGTGGGGAAATGTGGGATACAAATGCAATAAATAAATAATATAAGGATAAGTTTTCAAAGCTTTACGAAATGAACAGCAGCTTTTCTCAGATCGTAAATCTCATACTTTTTGTCAAGGGAAATGCTAGCAGTAAATAGTTACATCTCCTAGTTGTTGTTAAAAAGTTTAACTAATTCACCAGCTGGTAACCACCTTCCAGACAAGTACCATCTAAAAACTTAAACACCAAACATAACACCTTAAAAAAAAATCCAATCAAGTTTTTTGAAGTATCAGTCTAGCAGCTGAGTTTTGAATCATTTGAATTTTTGAGGTTAGTTTAGATTTTAAGCTTAAATATGAAGAATTCCCATAGTTCAACAGTGACTAAATTGTTAATTGTACAATTACCCTAAAATGACCCTATAAAAGGTAAGAACACAGTAAACGTAATTGTTTTAATTTAAAATAAGCTGTTTGAATTAAGCTATTAATCTGGGGCTCCATGGTCAACGAAGAATCCAGGAGTACTCTCAAAACTTTAGACACTCTCTTGATACTCAACTGGGACCTATCACCATTCAAAATGGTCTGTGGAATACTAATCAAATTAAAAGTAAACCATAATATCGTTGTCTTGTCAGCATTTAGTTTAAGTCTAATAGAAACTGACCATTCCTTGATCCTGTTGATACAACTGTTGATCTTAAAAGAGATGGCATTTGTATCTTCACTAACAGGAAACAAGAACAAAATATCATCAGTGGAAGACAACAGGGACTTGCCCAGATTCAACAGTATTAATTTGAGCGAGTTTATAGGGGAGCTCTGGGGAACTCCACAAGGAGATACCCACAGAGAAGAATAACTGCCATCCTTTAAAACTAGATACGGTCTGTTCTTTAAAAAAGACTCATACCAACTAAATCCAGAGCCTTCAAATCCAAATTCAGATAGAAAATTTAACAAGATATCGTGCATCAACAAGGTCTCAGTACTGTGGAGAGGACGAAACCCATGCTGTGAACAAACCATATTTTTCTATATAGTCCGACGGATGAGATTCAACAACAAATTCAACCAACTTTGCAAGAAATGAAATATTTGCAATTGGTCTAAAGCTGAAAACTAAAGATAAGCCACCATCAGGTTGTTTGGGTATCAGAGTCAAAAACATTAGTCCCCATATCTCGGGAAAATCACCCCAGGCTCAATGCAGAATTAACAAATTGAGTAAGCCATCATTGGGGGGGGGGGGGGGGGGGGACCAACCCAATACTATAATATACTACAGAATACAATTCCAAGGGAAGGTGGGTGTCACAGTCAGAATAAGTATTCCACTGTCCTTGGAGAGATCACCTGAAACAGGTGAGTCACTTCAGTTTCTCCAAGGTCAAGCAGGATGCAGATATTTTGACTGTCCGAAACAAAAATAAGGGAAAAGGAGGCCTGAAACAGGTAGGACCTACAGGTAACGAACAACAGAAAACAGTCTACTAGTAAAACATTACATTACTATTTTTTTTTTTTTTACTACCTGTAACAAAAAGGGGGGGGAATGGAGTTAGAGTCTAAACCTCAAAGGATGGCTTGATGTAACCAGCTGTTGCATCGGATGTTTTGTTCCAGACAGTAGTGAGATAAGAACATAAGAGTAGCCATACTGAGTCAGACCAATAGCCCAGTATCCTGTTTCCAACAGTGGCCAAGCCAGATCACATGGCAGAAACCCAAATCATGGCAACACTCCATACTACAAATCCTATGGGAAGCAGTTGCTTCCCATGTCTGTCTCAATAATAGACTATGGACTTTTCCTCCAGGAACCTGTCCAAACCCTTCCCAAACCCAGACATGCCAACCGCTGCCACCACCCCCTCCGGAAAGAGCTCCAGAGCCCAACCACCCGTCGATGTGAATGTGTGGACCGAGGACCATGTTGCAGCTCTGCAAATCTCCTCTATGGAGGCTGATCTCAGGTGGCCTTCTGACACATATGTATGTCTGACATTATGATCCATGATATGACCCTCCAGAGACATCCCAGCCTGGGCATAAGTGTAGGAGATGCAGTCTGTGAGACAGTTTGAAAGGGTACATTTACCAATGGCAGTCCCCATCCTGTTAGGGTTAAAAGAAACCAAAACTGGCTGGATTTTTTATGGGCTTTAGTCTACTCCAGATAAAACAAAATTCTCTTATAGTCAAGAGTGCAGTGTGCTTTCACATTGACGGGCACGAAGCTTTGGGAAAAAAATGTTGGAAGAACAATTGACTGGTTATGATAAAATTCCGACACGACCTTAGGAAGGAACTCAAGCTGCATGCGCAGAACCACTCTGTTATGATGACATTTTGTGTAAGGTAGATGACCTACTACAGCCTGTAGCTCACTGGCTCTGCATATTGAACTTACTGCCACCAAAAAAATAAGACCTTCCAGGTCGGTACTTTAATTGACAGGCCTCATGAAGCTCAAATGGAGTTTTCATCAGCTGGGTAAGGACAACATTGATATCCTATGACATGGCACGAGGCTTGATAGGAGATTTCAGCAATAGCAATCCCCACATGAACTGAACAACTAAAGGCTAAACAGAGATGGGCTTACCCTCTACATGGTGAAAAGCTCGAACTGCACTGAGGTGGGCCCTTAGAGAGTTGGTCTTGAAACCCGACTCATACAGGTATAGAAGGTATTTAAGCAGTCTGAGTAGGACAGGAGAATGGATTTAGGGCCCTGCCTTCAAACTAGAGGACATACCACTTCCACTTAAAACCATAAGATCTTTTCTCCGAGGACAAGCAGGCTGCTTGTTCTCACTGATGGGTGACGTCCACGGCAGCCCCTCCAATCGGAAACTTCACTAGCAAAGGCCTTTGCTAGTCCTCGCGCGCCCATGCGCACCGCGCATGCGTGGCCGTCTTCCCGCCCGAACCGGCTCGTGTTCGTCAGTCTTCTTTTGTCCGCGCTCGGTACGGTCGTGTTTTCGCCGTGTCAGGCCCCGCAAAGTCGACCTCGCGCGTTCGTCGTGTGTTTTCGAAAAAAAAAAAATATATATATATATAATCCATTCTGTGTGGGAAAAGACTCTTGGTCTTTTCTCCCCCCGCTAATTTCAGCTATTCGCCCCGGTAAGTTTTCTTTCGTCATCGGGGTAGGCCGCTTTTAGGCCTCGGGTCGAAGTTTTCTTCCCCTTGTTTTTTCGGTGCCTTTTCCGCCATTTCGACTTTTGATCTCGCCGGCGTGATTTTTCCGCCCATGACATCGAAGTCTACCAGCGGCTTCAAGAAGTGCACCCAGTGCGCCCGGGTCATCTCGCTCACTGATAGGCACGCGTCGTGTCTTCAGTGCTTGGGGGCTGGGCACCGCCCGCAGGCCTGTAGTCTGTGTTCCCTTTTGCAAAAGCGGACTCAGGTAGCGAGATTGGCCCAGTGGAACGTTTTGTTCTCGGGCTCTTCGTCGGCATCGGCACCGGGGGTATCGAGTGCATCGACGTCTTCAGCGTCCAGAGCTTCATCCTCGGCCACCAGTGCATCGAGGCATCGGCCCTCTGCATCGGCGCTGAGACATCGGATAGCTGCATCGACGTCGGTAGTACCGGGACCTCTTCTGCAGATGTCGTCGGACGGTGGTGCTTCGTCTGGAGTGCAGGTGAGGGCTGTCCATTCCCCTGCTGGTGGCGGTGAGCCTTCGGGTGGGTCTCCCCCTACCCTGAGGGCTCCTGCGGTACAGCCCCCCCCAGACCGACCTCCTTCGGCCTCGGCCCCGAGGAAGCGACGGCTGGATTCTACGTCCTCCTCGTCGGTGCCGGGAAGCTCCGGTGACATGCTTCGTTGCAAGAAATCGAAGAAGCATCGTCATCGGTCTCCTTCCCGGGTCGGCACCGAGAGCTCTGGGTCGCCGAGGGAGTCGGCACCCAGCAGGCATCGGCACCGAGAGGACCGCTCACCCTCTGTTCAGGAGGTGTCGATGCGCTCCACTCTGGACAGCCGGAACAGCCTCCACACCCGGAACAGGTTCTGACGTCAACGCCTGCATCGACCTCCATGCCTTTCTCTGCAGCCGCTCTGAACGAGAGCCTCCGGGCCGTTCTCCAAGAGATTCTGGGAGAGCTGTTGCGCCCTACCCCTCCGGTACCGGCGGTGCTTGCGCCACCGGTACCGTCGAGCGTGGCGCCGGCTGGCCCATCGCCCGAGGTGAGGTCTCCGGCGTCGGTGCCGCGTGCGGTACCGACTGCCGTCGCCTCCCAGGAAGGCTCCCCGACTACGTCGGTGGAGGGAGCTTCGCCGATGCGGGCGAGGGAGTCTACCTCTCGACGCCCCCATCGTGGACGTGGCTCCACAGTGTCGAGTCGGGCACGGTTGCAGACACAGGTCCGTGAACTTGTGTCTGACACCGAGGGTGAGGCCTCGTGGGAAGAGGAAGAAGACCCCAGATATTTCTCTGACGAGGAGTCTGAGGGTCTTCCTTCCGATCCCACTCCCTCTCCTGAGAGACAGCTTTCTCCTCCCGAGAGTCTGTCTTTTGCTTCCTTTGTCCGGGAGATGTCTACGGCCATCCCCTTCCCGGTGGTTGTGGAGGACGAGCCCAGGGCTGAAATGTTTGAGCTCCTGGACTATCCTTCTCCACCTAAGGAAGCGTCCACTGTACCCATGCACCATGTCCTAAAAAAGACATTGCTGGCGAACTGGACCAAGCCTTTAACTAATCCCCACATCCCCAAGAAGATCGAGTCCCAGTACCGGATCCATGGGGACCCAGATCTGATGCGCACTCAGTTGCCTCATGATTCTGGAGTTGTGGATCTGGCCCTAAAGAAGGCTAAGAGTTCTAGGGAGCATGCTTCGGCGCCCCCGGGCAAGGACTCTAGAACCTTAGACTCCTTTGGGAGGAAGGCCTACCATTCCTCTATGCTCGTGGCCAAAATTCAGTCCTACCAGCTCTACACGAGCATACACATGCGGAACAATGTGCGGCAGGTGGCGGGCTTGGTTGATGCGCTCCCCCATGAGCAAGCCAAGCCTTTTCAGGAGGTGGTCAGGCAGCTGAAGGCGTGCAGAAAATTCCTGGCCAGAGGGGTGTATGACACCTTTGATGTTGCGTCCAGGGCCGCTGCTCAAGGTGTAGTGATGCGCAGGCTCTCATGGCTGCGTGCCTCCGACCTGGAGAATAGAATCCAGCAGCGGATTGCGGACTCGCCTTGCCGTGCGGATAACATTTTTGGAGAGAAAGTCGAACAGGTGGTAGAGCAGCTCCACCAGCGGGACACCGCATTCGACAAGTTCTCCCGCCGGCAGCCTTCAGCCTCTACCTCTACAGGTAGAAGATTTTTTGGGGGAAGGAAGACTGTTCCCTACTCTTCTGGCAAGCGTAGGTACAATCCTCCTTCTCGACAGCCTGCGGCCCAGGCTAAGCCCCAGCGCGCTCGCTCTTGTCAGCAGCGTGCGCCTCAGCAAGGCCCCTCGGCTCCCCAGCAAAAGCAAGGGACGAGCTTTTGACTGGCTCCAGCAGAGCATAGCCGACATCCAAGTGTCAGTGCCGGGCGACCTGCCAGTCGGAGGGAGGTTGAAAGCTTTTCACCAAAGGTGGCCTCTCATAACCTCCGATCAGTGGGTTCTCCAAATAGTCCGGCAAGGATACACCCTCAATTTGGCCTCAAAACCTCCAAATTGTCCACCGGGAGCTCAGTCTTACAGCTTCCAGCACAAGCAGGTACTTGCAGAGGAACTCTCCGCCCTTCTCAGCGCCAATGCGGTCGAGCCCGTGCCATCCGGGCAAGAAGGGCTGGGATTCTATTCCAGGTACTTCCTTGTGGAAAAGAAAACAGGGGGGATGCGTCCCATCCTAGACCTAAGGGCCCTGAACAAATATCTGGTCAAAGAAAAGTTCAGGATGCTTTCCCTGGGCACCCTTCTTCCCATGATTCAGGAAAACGATTGGCTATGCTCTCTGGACTTGAAGGATGCCTACACACACATCCCGATACTGCCAGCTCACAGACAGTATCTGCGATTTCAGCTGGGCACACGTCACTTCCAGTACTGTGTGCTACCCTTTGGGCTCGCCTCTGCGCCCAGGGTGTTCACAAAGTGCTTGGCTGTAGTAGCAGCGGCACTTCGCAGGCTGGGGTTGTACGTGTTCCCATATCTCGACGATTGGCTGGTGAAGAACACATCCGAGGCAGGAGCCCTGCAGTCCATGCAGATGACTATTCGCCTCCTGGAGCTACTGGGGTTTGTGATAAATTATCCAAAGTCCCATCTTCTCCCAGTGCAGAGACTCAAATTCATAGGAGCTCTGCTGGATTCTCGGACGGCTCGCGCCTATCTCCCAGAGACGAGAGCCAACAACTTGTTGTCCCTCGTCTCGCGGGTGCGAGCGTCCCAGCAGATCACAGCTCGGCAGATGTTGAGATTGCTAGGCCACATGGCCTCCACAGTTCATGTGACTCCCATGGCCCGCCTTCACATGAGATCTGCTCAATGGACCCTAGCTTCCCAGTGGTTTCAGGCTGCTGGGGATCTAGAAGACGTAATCCACCTGTCCACGAGTTTTCTCGAATCCCTGTATTGGTGGACGATTTGGTCCAATCTGACTCTGGGACGTCCTTTCCAAATTCCTCAGCCACAAAAGGTGCTGACCACGGATGCGTCTCTCCTGGGATGGGGAGCTCATGTCGATGGGCTTCACACCCAAGGAAGTTGGTCCCTCCAGGAACGCGATCTGCAGATCAATCTTCTGGAGTTGCGAGTGATCTGGAACGCTCTGAAGGCTTTCAGAGATCGGCTGTCCCACCAAATTATCCAAATTCAGACAGACAACCAGGTTGCCATGTACTACGTCAACAAGCAGGGGGGCACCGGATCTCGCCCCCTGTGTCAGGAAGCCGTCAGCATGTGGCTCTGGGCTCGCCGTCATGGCATGGTGCTCCAAGCCACATATCTGGCAGGCGTAAACAACAGTCTGGCCGACAGGTTGAGCAGGATTATGCAACCTCACGAGTGGTCGCTCAATTCCCGTGTAGTGCGACAGATCTTCCAGGTGTGGGGCACCCCCTTGGTAGACCTCTTCGCATCTCGAGCCAACCACAAAGTCCCTCAGTTCTGTTCCAGGCTTCAGGCCCACGGCAGACTGGCATCGGATGCCTTCCTCCTGGACTGGGGGGAGGGTCTGCCGTATGCTTATCCTCCCATACCTCTGGTGGGGAAGACTTTGTTGAAACTCAAGCAAGACTGAGGCTCCATGATTCTGATTGCTCCCTTTTGGCCGCGTCAGATCAGGTTCCCTCTTCTTCTGGAGTTGTCCTCCGAAGAACCGTGGAGATTGGAGTGTTTTCCGACCCTCATCACGCAGGACGAAGGGGCGCTTCTGCATCCCAACCTCCGGTCCCTGGCTCTCACGGCCTGGATGTTGAGAGCGTAGACTTTGCCTCTTTGGGTCTGTCAGAGGGTGTCTCCCGTATCTTGCTTGCTTCCAGGAAAGATTCCACCAAGAGGAGTTACTTCTTTCTGTGGAGGAGGTTTGCCGTCTGGTGTGACAGCAAGGCCCTAGATCCTCGCTCTTGTCCTACACAGACCCTGCTTGAATACCTTCTGCACTTGTCTGAGTCTGGTCTCAAGACCAACTCTGTAAGGGTTCACCTTAGTGCAATCAGTGCATACCATTACCGTGTGGAAGGTAAGCCGATCTCAGGACAGCCTTTAGTTGTTCGCTTCATGAGAGGTTTGCTTTTGTCAAAGCCCCCTGTCAAGCCTCCTACAGTGTCATGGGATCTCAATGTCGTTCTCACCCAGCTGATGAAACCTCCTTTTGAGCCACTGAATTCCTGCCATCTGAAGTACTTGACCTGGAAGGTCATTTTCTTGGTGGCAGTTACTTCAGCTCGTAGAGTCAGTGAGCTTCAGGCCCTGGTAGCCCAGGCCCCTTACACCAAATTTCATCATAACAGAGTAGTCCTCCGCACTCACCCTAAGTTCTTGCCAAAGGTCGTGTCAGAGTTCCATCTGAACCAGTCAATTGTCTTGCCAACATTCTTTCTCCATCCTCATTCCTGCCCTGCTGAACGTCAGCTGCACACATTGGACTGCAAGAGAGCATTGGCCTTCTACCTGGAGCGGACACAGCCCAACAGACAGTCCGCCCAATTGTTTGTTTCTTTTGATCCCAATAGGAGGGGAGTGGCTGTGGGGAAACGCACCATATCCAATTGGCTAGCAGATTGCATTTCCTTCACTTACGCCCAAGGCTGGGCTGACTCTTGAGGGTCATGTCACGGCTCATAATGTTAGAGCCATGGCAGCGTCGGTAGCCCACTTGAAGTCAGCCTCTATTGAAGAAATTTGCAAAGCTGCGACGTGGTCATCTGTCCACACATTCACATCTCATTACTGCCTGCAGCAGGATACCCGACGCGACAGTCGGTTCGGGCAGTCAGTTCTTCAGAACCTGTTTGGGCTTTAGGATCCAACTCCACCCCCCGAGGGCCCTGTTTGTTCTGTTCCAGGCTGCACTCTCAGTTAGTTGGTAAATTTTTTAGGTCAATCTCAGTTATGTCCTCGCCGTTGCGAGGCCCAATTGACCATGTTTGTTGTTTTGAGTGAGCCTGGGGGCTAGGGATACCCCATCAGTGAGAACAAGCAGCCTGCTTGTCCTCGGAGAAAGCGAATGCTACATACCTGTAGAAGGTATTCTCCGAGGACAGCAGGCTGATTGTTCTCACAAACCCGCCCGCCTCCCCTTTGGAGTTGTGTCTTCCCTTGTCTTTGTCTTGCTACATATGGGACTGACGAACACGAGCCGGTTCGGGCGGGAAGACAGCCGCGCATGCGCATGGGCGCGCGAGGACTAGCAAAGGCCTTTGCTAGTGAAGTTTCCGATTGGAGGGGCTGCCGTGGACGTCACCCATCAGTGAGAACAATCAGCCTGCTGTCCTCGGAGAATACCTTCTACAGGTATGTAGCATTCGCTTTAATGGAATCCCTCCTGGAAGCAAGCAGAACCTGAGACACCCTCTGGCAGGTTCAAGGAGTCAAGCTCTAGCCTCTCAACCTCCAAGATGCGAGGGCCAGTGACTGGAGACTGGGATTCATGAGGGATCCCTCCATTCTGAGTGATGAGGATCAAGAAGAACTCCAGTCTTCACGGCTCTTTGGAAGCTAGTTCCATAACTAGAAGGGACCAGAATTATCTTGGCCAGCACAGAGCAATGAGTATCTTGGAACTCTAGTCCTGCTTGAGCTTCAGGAGAGTTTTCGCAGTGAGGGGAACTGGCGGAATACACATACAGAAAACCCTTTCCCAAATCAAGGAGAAAGGCATCTGAGGCTAGTCTGCTGTGTATTCCCAGTAAGGAACAGAACTGGGGAATCTTGTTGTTTGAGTGGCAAAGAGATCAGCCAAGGGGGTGCTCCATTCTAGGAAGACCTTTTGGGTAATGCATGATCTGACTGCCTGCCTGCCTGCCAGACAGTTGCTCCTACCTACCAGATAAGTGGTTCTGAGAACCATCCCCTGGAGAGATGGCCCATCACCATATTTTGACCACTTCCTGACACGGGAGGTATAAGCCAGTTCCTCCGTGCATGTAGATATAGTTCATTTCCACTTGGTTACATGCTAAATTAAAATAATTTTGTTCTCCAACCAATCTCTTCCAAATGGCTCTTAACTTCATGAGATTCATTTGATGGTGTCTCTCCTAAGCAGACTACTGAACTTGAGTGTGGAACCCATCCACAGGAGCTTCCCACCCTAGGTTGGAGGCATCTGTCGTTAAAGGTATTGTGTGGTGAGAGAATTTGAAATAAAAGTCCCTTGCTCAAATTACTGCAAATTAGCCACCATTACAGAGACACTCCGTGTGCTACAACTATGGCAGCCTGAAGGCTGCTTTTGGCCTAAAACCACTGGAAAAACTGTGTCCGCTGAGCCATCCTCAAACTGAGGAATGCCATGGGTGTAACAGGTACTGAGGAGGCCTTGTGGCCTAACAATTTCAACATTTGCCGACCTGATACCTCTTGTGACAAGCCTCTGCCACATTTCCAGAACCACGGAAACTAGGGACTCTATTCAGTGGACCAGAAGAAATGTTTTGGCTTAAGTAGCATCTAGCAGGACTCCTATGAATTCCAATTGCTGTGATGGGATGAGGTGGGACTAGGGGTAGCTGATCACAAACCCTAGTAGCTCCAGCATTCAAATGGTTCTGCACAATGATTCTTGCACCCCTTCCTTTGATGTTCCCTTGATAGGGAAACATCTGCAATGCAGTCTGCATAGCGACACTGTAACTACGGCGGGGCATTTTGTAAAAACCCTGGGAACTGAAGTAAGGCCAAATGGCAGTATGCGACACTGGTAGCGGTGGTTCCCCACTTAAAATCTCAGATACTTCCGATGCCTGGGATATATCTATATGTGGGTATAAGCATCCTTTAAAGTCCAGAGAGCATAGCCAATCCTAAACCTGCATCATCGGAAGTGTGTGTGTGTGTGGGGGGGGGGGGGGGGGGGGGGGGGGGTCCAGGGAAACCAACCTGTACTTTTGTCAGATATTTGTTCATGGCCCTGAAATCTAGGATGGGACAATATCCCCTCATTTTTTGTGGAGGACCAGGAAATACCTGGAGTAAAATCACTTCAATTTTTCCCCCAGTGGAGCAGGTTCGACTACTTTGTCCTGTAAAAGGAAAGAGTTCCTTTGAAAGCAGTTCCTGGTGCTGACTCTTGGGGTACTTTCCAATTGCAGTGTGTAGCCTGCTTAACTTATTTTGATAACCTGTGGGTCTGAGGATACAAGAGGCCATCTTTCCTGGGGAAAACAATGCAGTCTCCCTCCCACCTAAAGGTTATCCAGAGCAGCTACAGTTATTGTGGTTATGCTTCTCTTGGAGCCAGCCAAAAGCTGGCTGGAACTTCTGGGGCTTCTACTACCTCAGGTGGGAGCAAGATCCCTGATTATTCTGAGGTGGCCATGAGAGAATGGGAAACTTACGCCTTTGAGAATGGAAGGCTGTCTGATGTTTCCTGCATGAATACCTCCTGGATGTGGAGGCTGAGCCAAGAGGGGCCAGGATAGTGACTTGATAGTCTCCGATTGTTTTTTTTTTTTTTTATAACGTCAGCTATCTGCTCCACATTGTGACAAAAAAGATTGTTGCCCTAGCACTGAATGTGTACCAGCTTCTCCTGAACCGCAGGCTCTATGTCTGAGGCATGCAGCCAGGCAGTCTGTGCAACCGTGAACGCTTTTTTGACAGCATTAAAGGTTGCCCAGACCACGTCCTTTCCATACTTATGGCTACTAACCTACAGTGTTCCTTGACCTTCTCTAGTGGAAGTGTGTCTGTGAACTCTGCCTTACTGTGCACAATGTTCCACAAGTGCACACTCATTAAGAGCTGGTAAGAAGCTATGCAGGAGGTAAACACAGCATTCTGAAAAATCTTCTTCCCAAATGATTCCAAAGTCTGATCCTCCCTATCTTGGGGGAAAGGGGCTGAGGAATGAGTTTTTGAGCTCTTCACTTTTTAAGATTGGATTCAACCACCATGGAATGGTTAGGAGGCTAGAGCTTCTGGAGTCTGGGAGCCTTTTCAACTCTATACATAAGAGTCAACCTTCTCATTATTTGATGTATTGGGGGGGGGGGGGGGTCTCCCACAGCTTTATCTCTACATTCTTAAAGAGACTGTATACAAGCACTGTCACAGCTTCCTTGGGGGGGGGGGGGGGGGGTAAAAATGAAGGAGGTCCAACAACTCGGTCCTGGGATAATCTTCAATCTCCAGCTCAAGTGGGATAGACTTTGCCATTTCCCTGTCAAAATAAGAGTGCTTCTCTGGGGGCAATTTTCTCCTTCCATGTGGAGGGGAAGGGTATGAAAGAAGATCAATGGACCCCTCCTCCGAGAGGACCTCTGGTGGCTCCTCAGATGCCAGGAACAGTCTGAATCAGACTCATAAAAATAGTCCTCAGAGGGAGTTTTGAGTCTGAGCCTGGCTTGATGTACTGACAATTTGGTCAGGACTGGGGAAATGGCATTGAAGGACTGGAATGAAAGGATCTGGAGCCCTTAAGGGCTAGAGATCAACACAGTCTCAGTGTGCAACAGCTCTTATGCCTGTCAAGGTACCGGTGTTGATGTGTGCCTGACAGGTATGGCATGGGCCTTGAAGGTGGGCTGGGGCCTCCACTGACGTTGATGCCCTCAGTGCCACAGCATCATGTCAGGACTGAATTGGTGACCTAGTCTTAGGTCAATGGAGATTGACATGCCCTGTCCAGTTCCCGGAAGGGTAAGCTGCCTTCCTGTTGGGAGCACTTCATGCGTATCAAAGACATCAATGCACCAGTGTTCCTGATGCCATGTTTTGAGGGGGGATCAATGTTGATGCTTCTTGGCCTCTGTTCGATGCACAGCACTAGTGTCCCTTGGTATTAAAGAAGTCAAAGATGAATCCTTCCTTGACCTTGGGGTGGAATCAGAGGATGCCTAAGTCCAATGGGCACTACCAACCGATCGATGTTGAGGCAGGCGGAGACCTTCTCGATGTCAATGCATCCTCAATGTCTGATGCAGCTCCAGAAGCCACCAAGATCAATACCTTCAATGCTAAAGTTGATGGACCAATCTTTTTGGTGACAAAACTTCATTGGCACTTTTCTTCACGACCTAATTCCACTTCTTGACATCTGTGAAGAGTTTGTAAGAAGAAGGATGATTATTGGTCCTTTTTCACCTGGTGTACTTGTTAAAACCACTGGGAATTTTAAGGATCATGTCAGGAAAAATGGCCACGTGAAATCAAACAACTTGATTTTGAAAAAGTGAATTTCCAGATCAGAGCCTGAAGCCTAAGGGGGCCTAGGGAACCATGGAAAAATAAAGGAAACTTAAAAATGTCAATAATCTGACTAGAAAATCAAAGGAGGAGAGGATTGGTCCCATGCAACACTTATACAAAGGAAAAACAATAAAATAAGAAACTGCAACATTAAAGAGCTGTGAGCTGACAGGGAGCTGAAGCAAAAGCATCTTCTATGAAAATGAACCTCATCCTGTGTGTTACGGTGGGTGAAAAGGCATGTGTTTGCATAATGCAACAACCTCAAAAACTTCTAGAAAGTAGCTGGAAATCATTTCCCGCTCTGGGCTCCCTCGGATAACATCACCCCAAAATCAGAACAGCAGCATCCTGCTTGTTCTCGGAGTACTGCAAAATGTCTGGCACATCAACTGATGAGACTGACATCACTCTTCAAAAATCTGCCTCTCTCGGATTTAGACTAAAAACAACAAGGCAGGAGGTCCACCAAATCCAACATGGAACATAAAAACAAAAGGTAGACCTTGTGGAAAACACAGTCTTTATTAGTCAATTAAAAGCTCACAGAAGTTTCAACATAAAGTGCCCGACATGGCCATGTTTCGCCAGAATAACAGGCTGCGTCAGGGGCAGTAGTAACTGCAAATACAAAATTAAAAAGAAGATTCAGATTTAAATCATAGAAACAAATGCAAAACAAAAACTTGAATCTAATAAAAAGAAGGCACTCCCAGACCATCCATCATCTTAAAACATGTAATCCAATATAAGAACTGATTACCTAAATAAAACAACATTGATACTTTAAACCATTATACAAACAGCTGGTGTAAAATCTCAAAATCAGCCTGGCTGGTGCAGCTGTTGAAATGTAGCAAGTGGAGCAAGTGGAGGAGTGGCCTAGTGGTTAGAGTGGTGGACTTTGGTCCTGGGGAACTGGGTTCGATTCCCACTGCAGGCACAGGCAGCTCCTTGTGACTCTGGGCAAGTCACTTAACCCTCCATTGCCCCAGGTACAAATAAGTACCTGTATATAATATGTAAGCCTTACTGAACCCGCTATGAGTGGGAAAGCGCGGGGTACAAATGTAATAAAAAAAAATAAGGGGATAAAAATGCCTACCGTGTTAAAAGAAACAATCTGGCTACAAAAATTTAAAATGGGGTATCAACCATATATACTCTGAGATCAGTCTTAATTGCAAAACGTGTATTCAGTAAAACCAAACATGCTTAAATACACACAATGTCATAATGAGTACAAAAACATGTACTGTAAAATGCATCTCACATCATAAATATGAATCCAGAAACAATGACAGTCATATAAAATGAAGTCAAAATTCATATTGGAAACATAAAAATGTACAAAATGCAAAATATAAAAGCAGTGTAAACACCTGTTTTGTATCACAAAAACAAACCAAAAATAAAATATAAAACAAACATCCAGAGATGTTCTAGGATCCATAACTACTAAAATCGATCTAAAAGAACATCTAAAAGGTCTTTAGAATCAATAAAAAAAAGTTTTAAAATGTAGTGGAATGCATAGGAAGCAGTGGTCTGCATTCCCATGATCTCAATGCATTTCAATTAAGTCATCAATGCATTCCAACCATGGAAGAAATCTCTAAATGTAAAACAGTCCTTAAAACATGAATAACACATTAAAAACATCTAAAAAGGTACTAAAACTACTGAAAAGATGTTACAACAACTTGTTATGGATCCTACCAGCCCATTAAAAAAAAACATCTTAAAAGGATCAAGCAAACTAAACCCCTTCTTCACTAAACCACCTGGCAGAGCCGACACAGCCTATTCAAAGTGAATGGGATGTTGGGATTAGCACATGGCTTAGTAAACAGGGAGTAAAAATGATGCATACTTAATTTTTTTTTTTTAATGTGAAAATTCAGAAACCAAAAGAAATATAGTAAGACATGTCCACAACAATCAGATACTTTGATGAACTGCAACCAAAATCAAAATATATAAAACAGAGATAGCGAAGATACTTACCTGTAGCAGGTATTCTCTGAGAACAGCAGGCTGATTGTTCTCACAATTGGGTCGACGTCCGCGGCGGCCCAGGAACCGGCAAACATTTTGCCAGCAAAATAAAAAAAAACTTTGTGGAATGTTCTGTCGCGCGAGTAACGCGAACCGCGCATGCGCGATCGTCTTCCCGCTTGCCGCGCAAGCGTGTCTCTCTAGTTTAATCAAAAAGCATGAACACAAGAACAAAAACTCCAAAGGGGAGGAGGGCAGGTTTGTGAGAACAATCAGCCTGCTGTCCTCTGAGAATAACTGCTACAGGTAAGTATCTTCGTTTTCTCAGAGGACAAGCAGGCTGCTTGTTCTCACAACTGGGTAATCCCTAGCATCCATGATCACCCAAAACAATGAACATTGGTCAATTGCACATCGCAACGGTGAGGACATAACAAAGATTGACCTGAAACCAAAATCAACTAATCGAGAGTGCAGCCTAGAACAGAATCAAAATGGGCCTAGGGGGGTGGAGTTGGATTCTAAACCCCAAACAGATTCTGTAGCACCGCCTGCCCAAACCGACTATTGCGTCGGGTATCTTGCTGAAGGCAGTAGTGAGATGTGAATGTGTGGACTGATGAACACGTTGCAGCCTTGCAAATCTCTTCAATGGAGGCCAACTTTAAGTGGGCCACTGACGCAGCCATGGTTCTAACATGAGCGTGACGTGACCCTGTAAAGTCAGCCCAACTTGGGCATAAGTGAAAGAAATGCAATCTGCTAGCCAATTGGAGATTGTGCGTTTTTCGATGGCAACTCCCCTCCTGTTGGGATTGAAAGAAACAAACAACTGGGCAGACTGTCTGAAGGGCTTGTCCGCTCCACGTAAAAGGTCAATGCTCTCGTGCAGTCCAAGGTATGTAAACTGCTTTTGCCAGGGCGGGTATGAGGATGGGGAAAAAATGTTGCCAAGAACTACCAAAGGCCTGAAGCTCACTGACTCTACGAGCTGAGGTAACAGCCACCAAGAAAATGACCTTCCAGGTAAAGTACTTCAGATGGCAGGAATTCAGTGGCTCTAAAGGAGCTTTCATCAGCCTGGTGAGAACGACGTTGAGATCCCATGATACTGGTGGAGGTTTGACAGGGGGCTTTGACAAAAGCAAACCTCTCATGAAGCGAACAACTAAAGGCTGTCTGGAGAGTGGCTTACCTTCTACACGGCGATGATAAGCACTAATCACACTAAGGTGGACTCTTACGGAGTTGGTCTTCAGACCAGATTCTGACGAGTGTAGAAGGTATTCAAGCAGGGTCTGTGTAGGACAAGAAAGAGGATCTAGGGCCTTGCTGTCACACCAGACGGCAAACCTCCTCCATTTGAAAAAGTAACACCTCTTGGTGGAATCTTTCCTGGAAGCAAGCAAGACTCGAGAGACACCCTCTGAAAGACCCAAGGAGGCGAATTCTAAGCTCTCAACATCCAGGCCGTGAGAGTCAGAGACTGGAGGTTGGGATGTAGAAACAACTCCACGTTCTGGGTGAAGAGGTTTGGAAAACATTCCATCTCCATGGTTCCTCGGAGAACAACTCCAGAAGAAGAGGGAACCAAATCTGGCATGGCAAGAAGGGAGCTATCAGAAACATGGTTCCGCAGTCTTGCTTGAATTTCAGCAAAGTCTTCCCAACTAGAGGTATGGGAGGATAAGCACAGAAATGACCTGTTCCCTAATGCACGAGAAAGGTATCTGACGCTAGTCTGTCGTGGGCATGGAGCCTGGAACAGAACTGAGGGACTTTGTGATTGATCTGAGTGACAAAAAGATCCACCGAGGGGGTGCCCCACGCTCGGAAGATCTTGCAGAGTACACCCATGTTCAGTGACCACTCGTGAGGCAGCATTACCCTACTCAGTCTGTTGGCGAGACTGTTGTTTACGCCTGCCAGATAAGTGGCTTGGAGAAACATGCCATGGCGGCGTGCCCAAAGCCACATCTGGACGGCTTCCTGACACAGAGGGCGAGATCCGGTGCCCCCGTGCTTGTTGGTATAATACATGGCAACCTGATTGTCTGTCTGAATCAATATAACTTGGTTGGACAGCCGGTCTCTGAAAGCCTGTAGAGCATTCCAGATCGCTCTTAATTCCAGGAGGTTAATCTGCAGACCTTTTTCCTGGAAGGACCAAGCTCCTTGAGTGTGAAGCCCATCTACATGAGCTCCCCACCCAAAGAGGGATGCATCCATCATCAGCACTTTTTGTGGCTGAGGAATTTGGAATGGACGTCCCAAGGTCAAATTGGGCTGAATCATCCACCACTGCAAGGAATTCCGAAAGTCGGTGGACAGTTGGATCACATCTTCTAAACTGCCCGCAGCTTGATACCACTGGGAAGCTAGGGTCCATTGAGCTGATCTCGTGTGTAGACGTGCCATGGGAGTTACGTGAACTATGGAGGCCATGTGCCCCAGAAGTCTCAACATCTGCCGAGCCGTGATCTGTTGAGACGTTCGAACCATACACACTAGGGACAGGAGATTGTCTGCCCTCGCCTCGGGGAGAAAAGCTCGAGCTGTCTTTGTGTTCAACAGTGCTCCAATGAACTCCAATTTTTGAACTGGGGTGAGATGGGACTTGGTATAATTGATCATGAACCCCAATAGTTCTAGCACCTGAATAGTCATTCACATGGACTGCAAAGCACCCACCTCCGATGTGCTGTTCACCAGCCAATCGTCGAGATAAGGGAACACATGCACTCCCAGTCTGCACAGCAATGCTGCGACTACAGCCAGGCACTTGGTAAACACTCTGGGCGCAGACGCCAGACCAAAGGGCAGTACACAGTACTGAAAGTTCTGTGTTCCTAGCCGAAACCGAAGATACTTCCTGTGAGCTGGGAGTATTGAGATATGGGTATAAGCATCCTTTAAGTCCAGAGAGCACAGCCAATCATTTTCCTGAATCATGGGAAGAAGGGTGCCCAGGGAAACCATCCAGAACTTTTCTCGGACTAGATAATTGTTCAGGCCCCTTAGGTCTAGGATGGGACGCATCCCTCCTGTTTTCTTTTGCACAAGGAAGTACCTGGAATAGAATCCCAGCCCTTCTTCTCCTGGTGGAACAGGTTCGACCGCATTGGCCTTTAGAAGGGCGGAGAGTTCTTCTGCAAGTACCTGCTTGTACTGGGAGCTGTAAGAATGAGCTCCTGGTGGGCAATTTGGAGGTTTGGATATCAGATTGAGGGTGTATCCTAACCGAACTATTTGAAGAACCCACCGATCGGAGGTTATGAGGCCACCTTTGGTGAAAAAACATCAACCTCCCCCCTACCGGCAAGTCGTCCGGCACGGACACTTTGACAGAGGCTATGCTGAACTGGAGCCAGTCAAAAGCTCGTCCCTTGCTTTTGCTGTGGAGCAGAATGGGCCTTAGACGCACGCTGTTGACGAGAACGAGCGCGCTGGGGCTGAGCCTGGGCAGGCTGCCGAGAAGCAGGAGTGTACCTACGCCTAGAGTAGGAATAGGGAGCTCTTCTCTTCCCTCCAAAAAACCTCTTAGATGAGGAGGCTGTAGCAGAAGGCACCTAGTGGGAGAGAGAATCCATGGCATCATTATGCTTTTTAATCTGATTAACAAGATCCTCTACTTTTTCTCCAAAAAGATTGTCCCCCCGGCAAGGAACATCCGCCATCCACTGCTGGACCGAATGATCCAGGTCAGAGACACGCAGCCATGAGAGTCTGCGCATCACTATACCTTGGACAGAGATCCTGGATGAAACGTCAAGTGTCAAAAGTACCCCTGGCCAGGAACTTGCGACATGCCTTCTGCAGCCTGACCACCTGGCGAAAAGGCTCAGCTAACTCCGCAGGGAGTGCATCAACCAAGCTGGACAGTTGACTTATCGAGTCCCGCAAGTGTATGCTCGTGAAGAGCTGGTATGATTGGATCTTGGCCGCGAGCATAGCGGCCTGTTGCGTCTTTCTCCCAAAAGAATCAAGAGTCCTAGCTTTTCTGCCTGGGGGCGCCGAAGCATAGTCTCTAGTACTCCTAGCTCTTTTGAGGGCGGAATCCACCACCATGGAATTGTGGGGTAATTGGGACCTCATCATTCCAGGTTCACCGTGGATCCAATATTGGGATTCTGCTTTCCTGGTTACCTCAGGGGCCAGACAGAGGGGCGGACCAGTTTCTCATAAGGACATCCTTCAGTACCTTATGAAGAGGGACTGTCACAGCCTCTTTTGGTGGAGAATAATCATCCAGGACTTCCAGCATGTCAGACCTGGGCTCATCCTCAACCTCCACAGGGAAATGAATAGCCGTAGCCATTTCCCGGACAAAAGAGGAAAAAGAAAGACTCTCTGGTTGAGATAATCTTCTTTCCATCAGAGAAGGGTCAGAGGAAATCCCAAAAGACTCACTGGAAGAGAAGTACCTGGAATCTTCCTCTGATTCCCACGAGCGCTCCTGCTCAGTGTCAGATGCAACCTGAGTCAAAGTACTCTGACAGTGGACCTGTCTCGACGCCGAGGAACGATGTCCTCCGTGGTGCTGTCAAGAAGTCGACACCCGATCCAACTGCGGCAAAGTTCCCTCCACCGATGTCGAAGGCGAGTCGACCTGGGTGGCAGCCGACGCAGATGCCGCAGGCGGCACCAGAGTGGGAGTCCACACCACAGGTGAAGGGACAGGCACCGCTACTGCAGATGACACATCAAAGCTGATTGTCACAGTAAGTGTTCCAGAAGTTCTGGAAACAAGTCCCGGATACGCTCATCAAGAGCTGCCATCGGAAAAAACTGTGGCGTCGGTGGGACAGGTGTGTCAGAATCAGTGGAGGCTTGGGATCAGGTACCGGGCTGCTAGGAGACCGACGCATCGGCACCTCCTGTATCGAGGGGGAGCGGTCCTCTCGGTGCCCGGGAGCTCCTGGTACTGTGCATCGAAGAAGAACGATGGTGCTTCTTAGCCTTCATTCGACGCATGTCATCGAGACTCCTCAGTACTGATGAGGAAGACGTGGAATACTCATGTCTCCTCGGGGCCAGGTCCGACGAAGGGGTGCCTGCATAGCAGGAGGCCTCGAGACAGGTGGAGACCCACTTGACGTCTCACTGCTCCCAGCGTGAGTTGGTCTCTCAGCAGGCATTACCTCGACATCGATGCCCCTGTCGATGACGCCGCCGACCTCGGTACCGATGTCGAAGGACCGGACCCAGCTCCAAAAGCTTCTCTGAGCCTCTCGAGACATTTGAGTCCGTTTCTTCATACGAAGACACAGAATACAAGCGGCTGGGCTATGGTCGGGCCCAAGACACTGGATACACCAGGCGTATCTGTACCTGAGATGGTCCGGTTGCACCGAGTACAACGTTTGAAGCCGTTGGGTGTCTTCGATGTCATGGAAGAAAAAAACGGTTTTGGCAAAACCAAACGACGCAATTGTGCCAAGAAGAAAAAGCACAAAAAAAGGGGAAAATCCCGACCGCACGGCCCAGAGGCCGGCCAAGTCGAAAAAGAAAGGAAACTTAAAAAGTGGACCAAAAATAAGAAATATAGGAAAAATAAACCTTTTTTAATTGTCTTTAGCAATTGAACAAAAAAACAAAAAAGACACGAAGAAACAACCGTGAAGAGAAGTTTTCCTCCTGGGCCAAACGGAGCGCAGTAGAAAAACACTGCCGCACCTAGCCACGGTGAAGAAAGAACTAGAGAGGCATGCTTGCGCGGCGGGCAGGAAGACGATTGCGCATGTGTGGTTCACATTGCTCGCTCGGTGGAACATTCCTCAAAGTTTTATTTTGCTTGCAAAATGTTTGCCGGTTCCTGGGCCGCTGCCGCGGGCATCGACCCAATTGTGAGAACAAGCAGCCTGCTTGTCCTTAGAGAACGGTCATACACATCACTCAGAAATTTAGTTCTTGGTTCAAACCATGGAGTGTTACTGTAGTGAACTTATATCTAAATCTTTGCTCAGTTTTTAGTAGAAGTTTGTCTAGATCTTTCCCTCACCATGAGGAACGTGGTATGCTGAGTACAAAAAAACAGTAATCTTTAAACATATGATTCTTCTCTATGGCGTGCTGTACTAGCAATTTCTTGAATACTTCTCTTTTAAGTGCACTCTTATGTTCAAAAATCCATTTGTTAAATGGTCTTATAGTTTTCCCTATGTAAAGCAATCCACATGGGCATTTTGCAAATATAGATAATGCCTGAGCTTTTACAGTTAGTAAAGCTTCTTAGTTCAAATCTGTCACCAATCGTGGGATGAACAAAAGTCTTAATATTAATATTGACTCTGCATACAGAGCATGATCCACACTTATAATGTCCCACAGGTTTTTGACTACTGTAGAAAGTGATCTATGAACCATCCTAGATGAACCATGGTTCAGGCCTGGAGAGCTAAAGAAAAGACCTAGGCCTCTGTGACTTCTGTTTGACATTTACATGACTCAAGGACTCATGATCTGTTGAGACACTCTTGTGGGTAAGCAAAAGAGGAATGGACAAGGGTGCAAGAACTGGACAAACTGGTTTAGTAACATCAAGGGAAACAGATGGCTGAATTGGGGAACAGGGTAGTTCCTTAAGGGGGATGACTAGGCCTTCTCAGAAAAGGATGGTCCCTTCCAAGAAATGATAACCTGCTCATTATCATATATCCAGTAAGTATTAACCACAATATTATCATATCCAATAAGTGTGATTATTGTCATATTACCTACATATGATGTGCTTTCATAACCAACATTATATAAGTGATTGTATGCCTTATGTAGAATGGAGCTTCGGACAGCAAACACTGTACTCCCATGAGAAAATTACTAATTGTAATCTGTAGTTGGTAAGTATTAAATTTGCTTTTCTCATACGTGGCCTTGGGTCTTTCTATCATTCCAGATTGTGGGTGGCTGGTACATAATAGTCTTGGGGTGGTAGAAGGGACCCTAAAACACTACCCTAGGTTAATGTGTCCTGGAAATGCAGTACAGACAAGAATATCTTTCAGATTCCATCCTTTCTTATGGGTGACCATGATGTGTCTATTTTGGAAATGGTCTAGCCCTTGAATAATATGTCAATGTTTATGCAAAATCCTGATGATGTCCCCTGATAGATATATGAATGGAAGTGACAACACAACTTTATTATTTGGTTCTCGTTTTCTTGGCTGTAGTGGCGCATCTCTATCAGTGGCTGCAGCACCTTCATGTCATCTGATTCACTTGTTTTTTTTTTTAAAAAGGAGTCCTTTGAACACAAACGTTTACATCTCAAAAATTGTCTGTATGGTAAATTCATTTTCAGTGTATGATTATAACAAAATCTAAACACTTGTTGACATCTGTTGGTTTTCTATACAAATCACTGCGGAAGGTCCCATCTTCACATATAATGCAGATGTCTAAAAAGGAGATACATTTTCTATCGAAAGACATCTGAAATTTGAGGTTTACATTAAATTCATTCAATGTTTTATAAAAATCCTGGAGTTCCTCCTCTGATCCTTTCCAGATCATGATGATGTCATCAATGTAGAATCAAGAATGCTTCTTATAAAAAAAATTTTCATACCTCTTACTGGCGCTATGCTATCATGCCGACTGATTAAGGATTATAAATCTGTCAAGATGGCAGCTGAGCATCCTGTTCCAAATTTAAAGGTCTACTTTTCGATGACGTGTCCCAATTATTATTATTTGTTACATTTTTTATCCCACATTTCCCCACCTATTTGCAGGCTCAATGTGGCTTACATAGTGCCGGAGATGCGTTTGCAGACTCCGGTGTTAACAAATACAGTGATGTTGAGATAAGATAAAGTTCATGTGGTACATCAACATAAGGTCATTCAATCAGGGGGCTAGGACTCAAATGAATGGATACAGATATTTAAATGAGAGTGGACCACTCTAATTCTGCATTTAACCCGTTAGGGTTTACAGTGTTAAATGTGTAGATCCAAAATTGTTCACAATAATTAAGTAATCTGTCTGTTTGACCTCCCTCCCACCCTACACTCACTACATCAACTATTCGCCATCTTATATCTTGCCAATTATGAGAATGCTGTGGCCAATGGGTGACTAACAGAGCTTGTAAATTTTCCACATTGATCCTGGATTTGTGTTCATTTAACCTCAATTTTATTGGACGCCCACTTCTGCTTATGTATATTCAATCACATGGGCATATTATTTCATATATAACATTGTTGCTATCACAGTTAACCTGGCTTTTTACTTTGAGTTTATAAGAACTAAATGGAACAGACCATTTTCGACCTGTAAGTGCTAGAGAGCACTATTGACAATGCCCGCATATTTCTTGAGATCCTGTCACCAAAGGATTACGGGGTTGATAGTATCTTTGAGGGGTCAATATTTCGCCTATTGTTTTACCCCTTTTGTATGCTATTGTCGGGAACTCTTCAAAGCCCGGATGTAGTTGCATAATGTGCCAATGGGATCTTAAGGACTGAACTATTCGGTTTGTCAAATGTGTAAATGGAAGTACACGTTAAATGGTTGTGTTCACTCCATTGTTGATCCTGCAGTAATAATGGTCTTTGGGCAAAACGGGCTCTAAGATATGCTTGCCATAATGATTTGTTTTGGTAGCCCCGTTCTTTAAATCTTTCAGTCATGACTTTTGCCTCACATTTGAAATCTTGTAATGCAGTGCTAATTGGCTAATTGGTAGGTTAAATTTTAGTTTGCATGGATGATAACTATTGAATCTTGTTTCTTTCTATTGGCTTACGATATACGGTTGTGGTCACCTTCCCCCCATCTTTTATGATCGTCTAGAAATTCAACTTGAGCAAAGTGATATTTAATGTGAACTTTAAATTAGGATCCAATTGATTTATCCATTGACCAAACTGTTTCAACTTTGCTTCCGAATCTCCCCAGAGAAAAAAAGATAACATCTAAAAACCTCTTCCAAAGTTTTATTGGTTGAAAATTAGTACTTGGATAAAGTTGTGGTGACTCAAAACGGGCCATGTACAATGTGGCTAGGAGCTCCCATGGCCACCCCCTTGATTTGTTTGTAAAATCCATCGTGCCAAAAATAATTTTCTTTGATGACTAAAGAAGCTAGCTCCATTAAAAAGGTAGTTGGTAATCTAGATGGTTGCTGATGATGTTCTAATATCTCACGAATCACCTGTAGTACCCCCAACTGGGGGATTACTTTATAGAGTGATGTGACATCCAAAGTGGCGAGCCACACATTTTCAATATTAACTGTAGAGGTTTCAAGGACATTTATAAAATGTGTATTATCTCTTAAATAGGATGGTATTTTTGGAACTTCCGGTTGTAAGATTTTGTCCAAAAAGATTGATAACGGTTCTAAAACTGTCTCTCTAGTGGATACTATTGCTCGACCTGGTGATACACTAACATCTCTGTGTAGTTTAGGCACAAAGTACAATTTTGGTGCTTTTGGTTGTGATTCCATCAAAAACATTGCTTCCATGGATGTCAGTATCCCTCTTTTCTGGGCTGGTTCTACTATGTCTTTAATGTCCCATTGAATATCCTGTACTGGATTGTAGTCTATTTCATATAGGTAGTCTGACCTATTAGTTGACGGTCTGCTTCTCGTCTGTATGATTCCACAGATTGTATAACGGTGGCCCCGCCTTTATCTGCTCTTATAACAATTAAATCTTTGGCATTAGAGTGGTCCACTCATTTAAATATCTGTATCCATTCATTTGAATCCTAGCCCCATGATTGGGCCACGTCATCCATACTGATTTCTGCTGACTCATTAAAATCTCCTACACCAAATACATCAGCGTAGTGATGCTTTCTAGCAGGATAGCTGCCTTCTGTATGGGTAGGTTGGTTTTCTTGTTGAAGAAGTTTGTGCTGCCATGGTAGATGGGGATGTTTGCAGTGTGGATCAGTGGCCCTTTATGAGGTCCACAATCTCCCAGACCTTGTCACAAAAGAGATTCTCCTGCAAGCTTTCCAAAAGGCTGGAGGCCCCAAGGCACTTAAAGCTTCTCGTTCCAGACAGTGGCCATAAATGATGTTCAAGTTGGTGCTGAAAGCCTTATATGTTGACCTAAATCAGATTCCTTGCATTCTCACCTGAGCTGTGTCTAACAGCGTACCTATAAATTCATATTGAGAGGTAAGGTTCAAATGGGATTCTGGGTAATTTATGACAAACCCTACTGACTCCAGCATTTGAACTGGTTATGTGCATTGACATATGAGCCCCTTTGTGAGATGGGAGTCTTGATACAGAAACATATTCACTCCCACACTGCAAAGATGAATGGCTACCATGGCGAGGTAATTTATGCACACAAATGGAGCTGATGCTAAGCCAAATGGAAGGAGGTGATACTGGTGGTGGTAACACAAACCTGAGATACTTCCAGACTGGGCTGTGTCCCTATGTGGGTATATGACTTTTTGAAGTCCAGAGAACATTACCAGTCTCCTTTTGAAAGAAGGGAATCAAAATGCCCAGGGAAACTATCTTGAACCAGAAACTTGTTCAAGGTCCTTAGTTCTAGGATGAGATGACTCCCTCATTTTCTTTCTGATCAGGAAATTCTTGGAATAAAAATCTTCACCTTTTTTCCTAGTTAATCATATTGGTCTCTAAGAATGAAGAGAGTTCCTTGATAAATATTTCCTAATCCTGATAATTTAATCAAGAGGCTCTGGTATGGCAATTTGGTGGTTATGACCAATATTTAAGAATTGTAATCCTAATGGACAATCTGTAGAATTTGGTGGTCGGAGGTCATAATGGGCCACAACTTACTTAAGACTGTACCCTTGGATCTTACCGGAAGAACATCCGGTATGGACAGTGGAAATCTGGTTTTAATCTAGTTGAGCCAGTGAAAACCCTGTCCAACAGGTCTGAGAAGCAGGCTGAGGCTTCTGAGCCTTCTGTCACTAATTGGAGGGTAGCTACACCTGTGAGAGTAGTAAGGTTGCCATGACACGAATGGTGGGTTGAACATGGCTTTGAAGAGAGACTTCAGCATTTCACAGTGCTCCTTTATGAGAGAAACTGGACCTTAGAGCCCATTTCCAAACAAATTCTCTCCTTGACATGAAATGACCTTTTCCTGCACATTATAACAAGATCAGAACCTTGCAATCATGAATCTGAGTTCCAGTAACCATTACAGAAAATGCTATCACAAAAGCATCTGAAATTGACCTGTTTGGACTCTTTTAATATGCATGCTTCAGTTAGGGGTCCTTTTACTAAGGTGCGCTGAAAAATGGCCTGTGGTAATGTAGACGCGTGTTTTGGGCGCACACAGAATTATTTTTCAGCACACCTACAAAAAAAAAAAGGCTTTTTTTTTTTTGTAGGTGTGCTGAAAAATAATTCTGTGTGCGCCCAAAACGGATGTGCGGCAAAATCAAAATTGTTGCGCGTCCATTTTGGGTCTGAGACCTTACCGCCAGGCATTTACCTAGCGGTAAAGAATCTGGGCGGTAATGACCTATGCATGCCAACTGCCACTTGGCACATGTCCATTATATGCGCCCGAAAATTAAAAAAATATTTTTCAGAAGTATCGGATGCATGCCAAAAATGAAATTACCGCAAAAGCAACGTGGTAGTCCCGTAGTAACTACACTTTGGCACGCACTGGGCACGTGTAGACGCTTACGCGGCTCACCCCACAGTGTACAAGAACTTACTGAGTACATTAAAGACCCCATAATATGACAGTAGATGTGGACCACAAGGTCCATTCACTCTGATCAAATCTAATATCATAAAACAGAGCCTCCCATTGCTCAAGAACTTAGTATTCTCTATGCCTATGCTATACTGTTTGGAATAGTGTGGCAAGATTCAAGGAAAAGAAATTAACAGGTATTAATAAATTTTGTTTTCCTGTTCATCATGCCATACTAGTCCAGTAGTGGATGGGGGAAGATGAGGCTCCATGAATTACTGTTCTGACAAAGCTGTGTTCCATCTGGCCAGCTAGTCAATCATGTTGCTACCCTGCAGACATCCTCAGGTGTCAACATCCTGAAGCATGGGACCTGTACAGTCAGCCACCGACTTCCTTCCAGTCTAGTATGGGTTGAAAGATGCCATCCCTTTTTGTTATCACAAAGTAAATGGAATAATGGCCCTGGCCCAACTCCTGCTGGGGCACTGGTGTGTCCCCTGAACAGCCTGTCTTTTCAGAAGGGATCCACAGGAGGACACCATAAAGGCATCAGAAATGAGTTCTACAAAATCCAAGGCATAATTCTGAAGGACCACCTCCAGCACCCACTGGTTGGAGGTGACAAGGGCCCACTCGCAGTAAAAAAAAAAAAGGCTACGCCTATCAGACACCCATACCACTAAGGGGCCTGGGGGACCATCACTGGGAGGCCTTAGAGGGAATGGTGGAGGAGCTGCATTCCAAGGATGTTTGATAACAGGATATAGCATGATGTTACAAGGCTGAAGCCGGTCTCCATCCACTCCACCCAAGGAGGTTTTAATTCTCCCCAATGGAGCCACTGCCATCATCATCTTGGTACACCCAAAACAATGAAATTGATAGGGTGACATGCTGCCACCTACTGGCTTCAGCCCACATAATGGGCCAGATAAGCTCATGCCGTCTCCTGTTATCAAATCTCCTTGGTGCATCCCTTGCTACACAAAGGTTGCCTCCTCTTTGATACCTGTGACCTTGACTGCTCATGGGCAAATTTTGAGAAAGCACAACATACCCTCAGTTTCTCAAGCATCCCCTGCCCCAGGGGGGGGCATGGCTATCCCCAAGATTCTTCATTATCTTCTCCAACTCTTCACCAAAGATCAGCCAACATACTCAGGTATGTTGTGGCAGTGGCACAGCCATGGGGGGGGGGGGGGGGGGGCCTGCCCCAATTTGGGTTCAGGTCTCCAAAGACTGCTAGTTTGGATGGTGGAGGTCCCCAAGCCCTGCCAGCAGAAGTTTTCCTGCAGCGATATTCTCCGTCATGCTGCTCAATTTCACTATAACCGAGCAAGCGTGCTAGGAAAGCAGTGCAGGCAGCATGGCACTGAATATTGCCTCAGGAAGGCTTCTGCTGTAGGGCCTTATGGACCCTCGCCAGCCCAGATATGTGAGGTTGTGGCAGGAGTGGACAGAGGCAGGGAGGTGGGGCAAAATGTACCCCCCCCCCCCACTTTGGGCTAAGGCCCTCCCCCCCAAATCAAGGTCTGGCTACATCTCTGTGTCTTGGACATGGAATCTACTACCCAATGACAGTCACAATCATTGAAACCACAGAACTGGAACACATGCTGATCAAGTCACACATAGCATCCACCAGGAATGCTGTGCAGGATTCCAGGCAGGACAATTTTGGAGACTCCAGCAAAAGCTGCATCCAGAGTAATAGCACATGTGCAACATACCCCCTCACAAACTGAAATCTGGGAGGTCACTGCTGTGGAATGCTTAACAATCGACCCCCTCCCACTTTAACAGTAATTAGGGGGGGGTTGTTTGTTTTTTGTTTTATTTTGGTTTTTTGGGCCATTGCCGAGACTAGGGCATCCCCCTTTCAAATTGAAACAACTTGTCCAGCTTTTCCTGGTGAAAGGGGCACAGAATCTGGTAGTGAAAAATATTTTCACTTAGTGCAACAGTAAAGTCCTAAGTGCAAGGAGATTTAAAAAAAAAAAAAATGGATGGATACGCATCTAAAAGAACACTGATACCGACCTAAAACAGAACAAGAAACCAAAGCAGCCTTGAAAATGGAGTGTATGATTTAATGTTAAAAATCTCATTTGGTGCAATTTTAAAGTGCTAAGTGCGAGTGTTTCAATGAGTGTGAAAAAGTGCCCAGTTGCAGGCATCTTCTCTACGCAAGGTATGATTCTGTTATTTTTTCTCTTTAGCCCCTTTGGTTTTTATTCACATTCTTGTTGATATTCACATTTTTATAAGGGCAGCATTTTTGCTGTTTCTCTTGTATCTGGGCAGTTTTTCACACTTATTTTTTTCAAATCTCCCTGCACTTAGCATTTTATCATTGCACTCAGTGAATTTTTTTTTCATCACCAGATTCATGTTTTATAAATATACTAGTAAAAAAGCCCCATTTCTGATGCAAATGAAACGGGAGCTAGCAATGTTTTCTTCTGTGTGCATGTGGGAGTGTGTGTGTTCCTGCCCTCTGGCCTCTCTCCCCTCCCCTCTCTGAGTCCTTCACTGTTATAGAGCCAGCGATTTGATTTCGTGCTCTGCTGTTTTCCTTCACTGACTGTGTTACAGAGAGGGCGGGGCAGACACTCATAGGGAAACCGGATATCTCGCCCCCTTCACACTTCCGGCTGGAGGCTTCATAGAACGTTGGTGTTGCCTTTTATATAGAGAGATATAGTGTTTCCATGAATATTTTTCACCCTCTCACTGGATTTGTTATAGGATTTACACATCCTTCACTATTACATCAGTTGTAGAATTATTTTTCAATAAGACTGTTTTATCATTTGTATGATTCTGTTCTCTTTTTTATAAGACTTGACCCCATAAAAATATTGACACAGTCACTAACCGATACATTTGATGATTGTCGCTGCACAAGGTTTGTACATTATGCAACTCACACTAGTTTTGTTTTTAATTCAATTGATCTGTTCTTTATTTTTTATCTGCTCTTGCAATGACTTTCGTTTTATCTATACTGTAGTTTGTATTATTTATTTATAGGATTTAATTACTGAGTTTATGTTAATATTTTGTTTGTTACTTAGTACTATAATTGTATACAATATATTATACAATTGTTTTAATTTAGTGCCTTTTTATTATATTAATGTATGTTTGTGATTCTTTTATACTATCAATGTTTTCTCACCTAGACCACTGATGCAGGCAGTTTTTCTGAAACATGGATCATGTCAGGTCTGTTTAATAAAGTATTGAATTTGACGCCTCCTGTTCTTGAAGGCTCCTTGTGCTTTTTTGGCTATTTGCTCTTATGCTATTTCTGACAGTATTCCATCTGGGTTTCATATTATGGGAATTTTAGAAGTCTTGTACTGCCTTTATATGTATGAATGACAAAAGCATGTAAATAGCTATTTTAGAATTCACCATTTACACACGCAGATCAACAGTATGCAGAGCTTTCATGGGGGCATGCTGTGCACGGGCCAGAAAGATGTAAGTGCATTTATGATTTTGCAGTAGCATATATGCATACTTTTAAAAATGTTTAGACACTGGCACTTATACCTGCTCTGAAGCAAGTACATCAGCTGCTTGTTTGGACTTGGCACATCAAAATTTAAAAACAAAACAAAAATATCACTCTATTCCTTAATTGGTTTTTCCTGATTCCAGTTTTATAAAATCCAACACTTACAAGTGTATTTGTGAAAATGGCACTTACATGTTCAAAATTATGAGTGGTGCTATTCATTTTTAGATATTTTTTTCTTAAAATGGCTCACCCCACTGTATGTGTGGAATCTGCATGTGAATTCCAGGTGTCCTTATACATATTTTGCAAAAGGCTGTACATTCTTAGAGCCTTTTCTAAAATACTTGGAGAATTGTGCACGGCCTGATCTGGACATCCCATTAATTTCTTAGATGGGCTATGCTAAATTGAGTTTCATATGAAGAAATTTGTATTCAAAAGCAGTAGTGTCTGTTAATGACAAATATGTGGTTGTAAATATTGTGGTAAATAAACTATAACTTCGTCTTATGACCATTTTAATAATTAAAAGAAAAAGTATAGGAGAAAAAAAGCCTCTGTACGTCTGCAGTCTAAATTTTTATCTTGTTTATAGACTCACAGAACAGCACTTCATCGGCTAAAAAACCACTTGTATATTTCTTGTTTACTTTCTTCTTTTCTATTTTTGTTTTTATGGCAGTAAAAAAGAACACAGCTACAACACAAATATGAAAGCACAACACAGTTCATTGATAATGTAGGAGAACGTTGGCAGTTACCAGACCTGAGATTTCCTTTATAAAGCCTCCTGTGAATGATGGGCGAAAGGGAACCCCGTTGGGAGATATAGATACAAAAGATAAGTGCCAGCTCCCATGGTTTTGTGAACAGCTTTGTGACCGGATGTGTTAAAGTGCTATATACAATGACTTTACTAACAGTTTTGATAAAAAATGTAAAAACTTAAGAACAAAAATATAAAAGAAGTGAAGAAGAAAGTTGTTTTCTATTTGGGTGGTTGAGTTTTTATTTTTAGAAGTGTCTGTTAATGAGACAAATGCAAAATACTATGAAAAATAAGCAGAGCTTATGTAAAGATGATTTTTTTTCATAAAATCTAACAAATAGCATTGCTCAAAGACAACTGGCCTGATATAGGCTGCCAAGAAGCAAAAAATCCCAAACAAAAACAGTTGTATATAAGAAGTACTGAGCCTCAGATCCTGGCTTCATTTCTACTTAAGTAGGGACATTTGGTAGGGGGAGGGAGAATTTGGATACATGAGATCAATATGTTAATAAATTTCATGACAACTATGAATCAGAATAAAGGCCATGCAGCTAGAGTATTTTCTTTTCTTGTTCACTCTTACCCAGGTATCTGAATCATAACATTTTGAATGGGTAATAACTGAATCAATTTTTAAAGCCCACTTTTAAAGGTACACTTGAATAATCAACACCAGCCAATATTCAGATATTAGCACTGCATTTTCAGGTATAGAGGTGGGTGGTGGACAACTTAGTACAGCTTTTCTTTTCTCCTACATTGTCCAGAGAGCTATCCAAATACCGGCACTGAATACTGTACCCAGATAAATTCTGGCTCTGAACATCAGACCATGCTGGCACTATCCTGAATTTTCACTGGCATTAACCTGATAATACCACTGAGAATCCAGGTATGGCCCCTAGTCAGTGGCACTTATATGGATAGCAGTTGCTACTCCCAAAATCAGTGCCACTGAATGTCAAGCAGAAAATATTTAATCCATTTAATAAATACACTAAGCTGTTGATGGAAAGTCCTCAATGAACTAAGATTAGCCCTAATTTTGTTTAACTTATTGCACTCTCTTACAACTTACCTAGGTGCAGATATAACAGAAACTCCAAAGTTGACCCTTCCACTTCCATCTGTCTTGTGTGGCTGGTTTGGAGGAATGATCTGAAAAATAAAATCTCTGTCAAACTTCTTGTTTATGTATTTGTGTGTACATTATTATCCCCTTCATTCTATTAGCATTTCTGTGTGTACACTTACACATGTAAAATAGCAGTGGTGCGCTCAGCCGCTATAATTACACATTAAAATGGCTTGGCATTTATATGTAAGGGGGGGGGGGCTTAGTGCATAACTATAAGAAGGACCCTCCCTTTCCATATGCAGAAATATGAACATCCTAACAGTAATACTGTGAGACCACTGCTAGGGGCACCATTTTGTCAGAAGCACCGGCAAGGACAAGAGCAACTCAGGATCACTCCTGCCCCTGGATCCACTACAATACTAGGGACTTTCCCAGCAAGACTACAGGGCTCGGGAATGCTAAAGCACTGTGGCCCCTTTAAGATGTGATCAGGAAATATGAAACAATTTTGGCCCATAGACGTCAAAACATTAAGTCTGTTTTGAGGACCTGGGCTTGTTTAGACCTCTTTTGTCAGGAGCCACATAGCATTGTATCCCTTGTGTATCCCTGCTATTTGTCTCCAGGTATTGCCATGGAACTCTGATTATGTTATGCTGATCTTCTTTGTGTTTATTTCGGGGGGTTTCTGTTTGATTTTGTGTTTACTTTTGTATTATCTGTATGACAAAACCTTTAATAAAAACATAATAATAATAAAAAAAAAGATGTAGCCCGAGAGCATCAGACCATGGCTCTGAGTCCCGAAGCTCTCAGAATGCTGGAAGAATTCCAAGGTGACTCACAAACCACATTATTCATTTACCACAGTAGTCAGCAACCTACCAGACTGTGATATCACAGGTTGGTGATTCCCATGGTAAATGCTTGTCTTTTACCATATGTTGATAATTTTCCCCTGAACAATAATAATGAAGACTATCTGCACTAGTATGCACTACAGGAAACAAAAGGCAAAAAAAAAAAAAAAAGCCAAGATACGTATCTCTAGCAATGTTCCCCATGGACATCTGGACAGAAGCCCTCACAAACAGTTCATACCATTCAACAAAGCCTGCATAGGAAAATGCTTTCCCTATGTTGAAGATCAACAGAAGTTTCAAAACTGACAGCATGTATATGCCACTTCCCAAATTGCATCATCAATGCAAGGCCATCTTAATTTGTTATGTACATTAGTATGGAATATTACTCCAAACAGAGGGAAGATATATCAGGACTTCTAACCTGTTGTCTATGGAAAACACCTGAAAAAGATAAGTAACTTGGCTTTTTATTTAGGACAAGCAAAAATAAGAAAAAGACTGCCAGTTGACAAATATGTTTTTGCCAACAACAAACGAGATAAAGCAGTGGGCCCAGCTTGGGACAAGAAAAAGGCAAAACCTCAAAACCAGAAGAAGCATGATTTAATGAAGGATCTGACGCGGCCCGTGTTTCGACTATGTGCATGTGTCAGGGGTCAAAAGAAAGAATTAGCATACAGCTTCATATTCTCCTGCAATACATGACTGATGTTGCCACTCTGGATGAGAGTCTGGAGGTGGCAGCTAAATAAGGTGGCTGCAGTATATATCCAGGAATTGAGTCAAACGGAATAAAAATTATGCAGGCAAGAGACAGCAATCCTGCATAATTATGCAGGAAACAGACAATGAAATCCTTATGGAAGGGAAGGAGTAAACTAATAGGACTATATTATCATCTGCCATGCCAGAACAAACATATAGAGGAAGAAATGTTAATAGAAATTAGAGAAAATAAAAAATTTGGAAAAAGTATAATAATGGGTGATTTCAATTACCTCAAAACAGATTACAAGTGTCATGTCAGGAAATGCTAGGGAGATAAAATTCCTAGACAAAATAAATTACTCCTTCTTAAGCAACTGATCCAAGAACCAACAAGAGGAAGAGCTATTTCAGTGGAATGCAGGACTTAGTGCGAGATGTAATGGTGCTGGCTGGGTTCGCTAGAAAACAGTAATCATAACATGATCAAATTTGTGTTATTAACTGGAGTGAAGTCACTAAGGAAATGTACTGTAGCAGCATTTAACTTTCAAAAGGACAACTATAAAAAAATGAGAAAATGAGTTAAAAAAAAAAAAGCTAATAGCAGCAGCCATAAAGGTTAGGACTTTAAATCAGGCATGGAGGTTGTTTAAAAATGTCATCTTGGAAGCCCAGACTAGATGTATTCCATGTACTAGTAAAGGTAGAAAGAAGAGCAAATGACAGCCAGCACAGTTAAAAGGTGAAGTGAAAGAGACTATTAGAGCCAAAAGAACATCTTTCAAAAATGGAAAAAGGATCCAGAAAACAAGAAGCAGTACCGGGAAATTAGATGCAAAGCAATGATAAAGAAGGCTAAAAGAGAAAATGAAAAGAAACTTGTAGCAGAGGCAAAAACTCATAGAAATAACTTTTTCAGGTATATAAGAAGCGGAAAACCTGTAAGGGAATCAGTGAGGCCATTAGATAATCAAGAAGTAAAAGAGACACTCAGGGAGAACAAAGCCAAAGTGGAGAGACTGAACTAATTTTTTGGTTCAGTCTTTACTGAAGAGGATGTAAAAGATTTTCCAGTCCCAGAAAACAGAAAGGCAACTAGTTCACAAAACCCAAGCAAAGGAATATGCAGGAGTTTGCTCTCTTTTCACTAGAGATCTTCCTGTGCCAGAAATGTTAAAGATCACTAACCATTTTAGTTGCTGCCCTCTGGACTATCCTTTTGAAAGTGTAGTCTCCAAAACTTTACATATAAAGTCTCACCAAAGACATTTGGAAAGACAGGATGCATGTGCAGATCTTTATCTAATGTCATTTACTGTGTTACTTACAGAGGCATTATCACCTCCTTTTCCTGCTGGCCATTTGCCTCTCTCTAAGCATTCTTTTGACTTTTGCCATCATCTTTTGTACCTATGTAGCCACCTTAAGATCAAGAGAAAAATCACAATCAGGTCCTGCTCTTCTTTCTTACACAGATGTATTTTACCCACTGTATCGATACTACCTCCTTGGATTTTGCAGCCCAAATGCATGACACTGTAGTCTTATTAACACTAAATCTTACTTGTCAAAATATAGACCTTTTACTGGTTCCCTCCTCATATTAGCCACACCTTCCAGGATGCCTACCCTGTTGCAAATTTTGGTATCATCTACAAAGACGTAAACCTTTCTGCAATAGTGCCTTAAAAAAAGGTTGAAAATAAATTGTCCTTCAGATCAAGAAATCATCTGAAGGACCATTTCTTGCAGCATGTCACTGTCAACACCCCTGTCCATCAAAGTGAATGTCATTTGCCACCCACCTTTTTTGCCTCTCCACTCAACCAGTCGCCTATTTTAGGGTTCATACTAAAGCTGCTCAGTCTGTTTATGAATTACCTATACAAACAGAAAAAGTAAACACTGGGCCTTCAGGAATGAGAAAAATGCAATCCTTTATTAATGATGAATACCCGACACGGGCCGTGTTTCGGCGTACAAACGCCTGCATCAGGGGTCAAAAAGCTCTTCTAGGTCAGCTAGTTAGCTAGTAGATAAAGATGATTAACAAACAGCTTATATTCCCTTTATAAATATATGTTCAAACGTAATGAGCATTCATCATAGTATTGCACATCTCTGAAAAGTAGCTGATTGGCTTGGATAAATCCTTAATGTATGTACGTGGTAGTAAAACAAATTAATCCACTGGGACACCCAGTCCTGGACACACAGTCCTTCCTCCTCAGCACTTGGGACACCCAGTCCTGGACACACAGTCCTTCCTCCTCAGCACCTGGGACACACAGTCCAGGCTTCAGGCCTCCACCTCTTCTCCTGCAGGCAATTTTTGCAATTTTTGCCCGCAGGAGAAGAGGTGGAGGCCTGAAGCCTGGACTGTGTGTCCCAGGTGCTGAGGAGGAAGGACTGTGTGTCCAGGACTGGGTGTCCCAAGTGCTGAGGAGGAAGGACTGTGTGTCCAGGACTGGGTGTCCCAGTGGATTAATTTGTTTTACTACCACGTGCATACATTAAGGATTTATCCAAGCCAATCAGCTACTTTTCAGAGATGTGCAATACTATGATGAATGCTCATTACGTTTGAACATATATTTATAAAGGGAATATAAGCTGTTTGTTAATCATCTTTATCTACTAGCTAACTAGCTGACCTAGAAGAGCTTTTTGACCCCTGATGCAGGTGTTTGTACGCCGAAACACGGCCCGTGTCGGGTATTCATCATTAATAAAGGATTGCATTTTTCTCATTCCTGAAGGCCCAGTGTTTACTTTTTCTGTTTGTTTGGTTGCTTTTGTATGCTGCTTTCCCTCTGTTTTGTGACTATGAATTACCTATACACAGCTATGCTAAAAGCCTTGTTGAAATGTTGAAATTTTATTTATGTATTCATGCTTGTATCCCACAATTTCCAAAAATGAGTTTCGGTTCAATGTGGCTTACATAAAGCAATTATGAGAGATTACATTGATGCATAGTAATTGTTAAGATACATGGGTAACAAATTTGAGTTGTATAGAATAGTATTCTTGCAGAATGATATTGAGTTATTAATAGTTCACATTCGGTTAGTCACAGAATCTCCTGAAAAGGTAATTTTTAGCTCTTTTCTGAATTGGAGGTAGATTGTGATGCTTCTTGTGACCCTGGGGATTGAGTTCCGCCATTTAGAGCCCAGGTAGCTAAAACTTGCCGTGTAGATGGATTTGTAGATTATGTTTAGCAGTTGGGCAGGTGGAGTAGTAGGTATCCCCCCTTGTACCTGGGTTTGTATTTCTTGCTGATAATGTGATTGGGTCTAGCATTTAGTCTTAGGACATGCCAAACAGTATTTTGAAAATGATCATGCATGTTTTGAATATTAATCTGGCCTTGACTGGGAGCCAATGTAGCATTCTGAGTAATGAGGTTGCTTTTCGTATTTTGATTTTTTGAATATCAATCTTGCTGCATGTTTTAGACAGTGTGCAACGATTTTAGTGTGTTTTCCTTGCATCCTACATATGCAGCATTGCAGTAATCTAGTTGGGACATTATCATCTTCTGCACTATAAAACAAAATGTTTGAGGAAATAGTCTCTGATTCTTCTGTTTCCATAGTGTGTGGAAGTTTTCGAGAGTCAGGTGTTTATCGATGATGATTCCCAGTAGTTTAAGTTGTGTTTCGATTAGACATATTTGTTGATCTATTGTGAGGTTTTGGATTATGCAGGAGATTTGTTTTGTCTCGGTTCAATTTAAGTTTAAAAGTTGTAGCCCAATTTTCCATGAAGTCCATCTCTTTTTTAACCTTGTCCAATATCTTGGTGGTGCTGTTGTTAAAAGGTATATACATAGCAACGTCATCAGCGTATATATATATGGGTTAAATCCTAGTATTTCCAGTTTCCTGCTCAGTGGGGCCATCATAACATTGAATAAAATAGGCAATATTGAGGAGTCCTGCGGTACTCTGCATTCTGAGATCCAGGAGGTTGAAAATTGAATGGACATCTTGACAAATATAGGATCTGGTTCTTAGAAAGCCATTGAACCAGGTTGCAACTGCTCTATTCATTCCTATATTGTCGCGCACTGTCAGTAGTATTGTGAGGTCCACTAGATCAAAGGCGCTTGACATATCAAATTGTACTAGTAGTACTGACTGACCTTGACTTATTACTCTTTTGAATTTTATTATCAGGGTGGTTATGACCGTCTCAGTGCTATGGAGTGGTCTGAAGGCTTGAGTGAGAGCTGTGGAGGAGTTGTTGTGTTACTAGTCCCTCCACTGTTTTGGTCAGTAATAGTATTGAGGCAATGGATCTGCAGTCTGTGAAATTCTTGATCTTGCTAGTGGTGTTTTTAGGAATTGGGGTGAGTATGATATCATCCTTATCAGGAAATCCACAACTAGCGCTCTCTCCTGATCTAATTCACTGGTTACCCAGTTAAAAAATTGATCAGATTTATCTAGGACCTACCTCTAGTAAAACCATGCTGCTTTGAATTCTGTAATATACTAGTTTGCGGGGACTGGACCATTGGAGCCGACTCTGTGGGTGCTTGAGCACCCCTAATATTGAGAAAATTCCTTGTATGTGTCCAGGGAGAGGTTATTTCCTTTGGGCTTAGCACCCCCAATAATTTTGAAAAGTTGGCTCCTATGGACTGGACTATCCCAGTTTTAGCTGCACTTCCATTAAGTTACTTGCCACCAAGGTCAGACTAACTTGGCCTTTAGTTTCCATCTTCTTCTTTCCTTCTGCTTTTGTGGAGACAATCCACATCCTCCCATTTTCTGTCTTCCCAGATCACACTTGACTGTAAAGAAGCACTAGTAAGGTCAGACAGTGAAGCTCACAAAACTTCTCCAAGTTCTTTCAGTACCTGTAGATGTATCCATACAGCCCCATTGTTTTGTCTACTTTTAGTTTAGCTGACTACATGAGTACATAAGCATTGCCATACTGGGACAGACCAAAGGTCCATCAAGCCCAGAATCATGTTTCCAACAGTGGCCAATCCAGGTCACAAATACCTGGCAAGATCACAAAAAAGTACAAAACATTTTATACTGCTTATCCCAGAAATAGTGGATTTTCCCCAAGTCCAATTTAATAATGGTCTATGGACTTTTCCTTTAGAAAACCATCCAAACTCTGCTAAGCTAATCGCCTTTACCACATTCTCTAGCAGTCTTCTGAAGATCATTAGCAGTCTAACTCACTTCCATTCCTCTTTGTGTTTGTATTCTGAGGTCTAGCTCCTAGTCCATCTGCAAGATAAATCATCATTATGCAATACTGCTTTATCATTGTCAGGCTCTACACATTCTTCCCTTTAATTCTTGAGTCTTAGAAAGTTAACTCTTGAAATTCATGTCATTAATATATTTAAACAACAAAAAAAGTCTCATCCCTCCCCCCTCACACACATTCTACTGAATTGGCTATTTGCATATTTGCTTTCCGGCCTATTTTACAAGCTCCTTTTAACTTCTCCGGATTTGTTGTTTGTCTTCCTCTCCTATGCTCTTACAATTTATGAATACAAGCCTCTTTTCCCTTACATTTTTGGCTACTTCTTTTGAATACTACACTGGCCTCTTTTTCCTATTACTTTTTTTCTTTTGCTTTGCTAACAAAAAGGTTACTTTTAAGATATCTCTTTTCAGTTTTGCTCACTGCTTTTCCACTTCCCTTAACATCCGTAGGAAAGAGAATGGTTCTTTCCTGCCCCTGAAGAGGCCACTAGACCACGAGGGCCCACCAAGGCTTGGGGGGGAGGGAACCCAAGGTTCAGAGATGAGGGCCCACCAAGGCTTGGGGGGGGGGGGAGCCCACCGAGGCTGGGGGGAGCACTCAGCGAGGTTTGGGGGGAGCGCCCACCAAGGCTTGGGGGGGGGGGGGAGCACTCAGCGAGGTTCAGGGGGAGCACTCAGCGAGGTTCAGGGGCAGCGCCCACCGAGGCTTGGGGGGCAGCACTCAGCGAGGTTCGGGGGGAGCGCCCAACGAGGCTGGGGGGGGCCAGCTAGTTAGCCAGCTTCCCTTAGAGTGCAGTTTCTGAGCAAAAAAACACTGAACTGAATTCTGAACAGCTGGGAAATTCTGCGCAGAATTCTGGAAGGAATAAACTATATCTCAGTCAAGATTCTCATAAGTACATAAGTATTGCCACACTGGGACAGACCAAAGGTCCATCAAGCCCAGCATCCTGTTTCCAACAGTAGCCATTCAGGTCACAAATACCTGGCAAGATCCCAAAAAAGCTCAATACATTTTATGCTGCTTATCCCAGAAATAAGCAGTGGATTTTCCCCAAGTCAATTTAATAATGGTCTATGAACTTTTCCTTTAGGAAGGCATCCAGACCCTTTTTAAACCCCGCTAAGCTAACCGCCTTTACCACATTCTCTGGCAACGAAATCCAGAGTTTAATTACACGCTGAGTGAAGAAAACCTTTCTCCAATTCGTATTAAATTTACTACTTTGCAGCTTCATCGCATGCCCCCTAGTCCTAGTAATTTTTGGAAAGAGTAATCAAACTATTCACGTCTACCTGTTCCACTCCACTCATTTTATAGACGTCTATCATATCTCCCCTCAGCCGTCTCTTCTCCATGCTGAAGAGCACTAGATGCTTCAACCTTTCCTCATAGGGAAGTCGTACAATCCCCTTTATCATTTTCGTTACCCTTCTCTGTACCTTTTCTAATTCCACTATATCTTTTTTCAGATGCAGTGACCAGAATTGAACACAATATTCGAGGTGCGGTCGATACAAAGGTAAAGGTCCCCACTTTTGTTTTACATTCCTTTCCTAATAATACCTAACATTCTATTTGCTTTCTTAGCCGCAGCAGCACACTGAGCAAAGGATTTCAACGTATCATCAACAACGACGCCGAGATCCCTTTCTTGGTCGGTGACTCCTAACGTGAAATCTTGCATTACATAGCTATAGTTTGGGTTCCTCTTTCCCACATGCATCACTTTGCACTTGCTCACATTAAACGTCATCTGCCATTTAGACGCCCATTCTCGTAAGGTCGTCTTGTAATTTTTCATAATCCTCTTGCAATTTAACAACTTTGAATAACTTTGTGTCAGCAAATTTAATTACCTCACTAGTTACTCCCATCTCTAGATCATTTATAAATATGTTAAAAAGCAGTGGTCCCAGCACAGACCCCTGAGGAACCCCACTATCTACCCTTCTCCAATGAGAATACTGACCACTTAACCCTACTCTCTGTTTTCTATCCTTTAGCCAGTTTTTAATCCACAATTCAATTTCTTCTGGAGTCTTTCATGAGGTACTTTGTCAAACGCCTTATGAAAATCCAGATACACAATATCAACCGGCTCACCTTTATCCACGTTTGTTCACCCCTTCAAAGAAATGTAATAGATTGATGAGGCAAGATTTCCCTTCACTAAATTTATTTATTTGCAGCATTTGTATCCCACATTTTCCCACACACAAGCAGGCTCAAAGTGGCTTACAAGTCAATAAGAAATAGGGACAGGTAAGGGAGGGGGTACTTGTGTAAAATAAGGTACAAAATAATAAGGAATAAAATGGTCCTTTGAGGCAATATAATGTAGAGTCTATTGAGTAGCATCAGTAGGGTAGGCCTTACAGAACAGATATGTCTTTAAAGAGCACCTAAAGTCTTGATGATCATGCAGTTTTCACACAGTTCGGTAATGTATTCCACATCTGCGTTCCTTAGTAAGAGAAATTAGACGCGTAGGTGGTTTTGTATTTAAGACCAATGCAACTGGGATAATGAAGTTTCATATAATTACGAGATGATCTGTTTCTGTTCCTCGCTGGAAGATCAAGTAAATCAATCATATAATCCGGGGCTTCACCATAGATTATTTTGTGGACCAGAGTAAAAAGCTTGAAGGTAATACGGGTAAATCCATGTTGACGTCAAGCTCATCGGTCTATAATTTCGGCGTTACATGGGCCACCCTCCAATCTTCGATTTTAAAGATAAATTACATATTACTAACTATAGTTCCGCCAGTTCATTTTTCAATTCTATCAGTACTCTGGGATGAATACCATCTGGTCCAGGAAATTTGCTACTCTTCAATTTGTCAAATTGCCCCATTACATCCTCTAGGTTTATAGAGATTTCATTCAGTTTCTCCGACTCATCAGATTTGAATACCATTTCTGGCACAGGTATCTCTCCCAAATCTTCTTTGGTGAAGACCGAAGCAAAGAATTCATTTAATCTATCCGCTATGGTTTTGTCTTCCCTGATCACCCCTTTTACCCCTTGGTCATCTAGCAGTCCAACCGATTCTTTTGCCAGCTTCTTGCTTTTAATATACCTAAAACAATTTTTACTATGTGTTTTTGCCTCCAACGCAATCTTTCTTTCGAAGTCCCTCTTTGCCTTCCTTATCAGCGCTTTGCATTTGACTTGACATTCCTTATGCTGTTTCTTATTAATTTCAGTCAGTTCCTTCTTCCATTTTCTGAAGGATTTTCTTTTAGCTCTGATAGCTTCCTTCACCTCACTTTTTAAACATGCCGGCTGCTGTTTGGTCTTCCTCACTCTTTTTTAATACACAGAATATATTTAGCCTGGGCTTCTAGGATGGTATTTTTCAACAGCATCCACACCTGACATAAATTTTTGACCCTTTCAGCTGCTCATCTAAGTTTTTTTTTCACCGTTCTTCTCATTTTATCATAGTCTCCTTTTTGAAAGTTAAACGCTAATGTGTTGGATTTCCTGATTACACTTACTCTAAAGCTAATATCAAATCTAATCATGAATTACATCTCTCTGACCATCACTTAAAGCCAAATCAGCCTCTTCCATTACAGTTCCTACATCCAGAATTTTATTTCCCATACTATGAGCATTAGTATATACAGATTTCCAGATGTTTCTCCCTTTTCCTATTTCTACATCAGTTTTTATTGTCTTACTCACTGGAGAGCTTTGTCCATGTATTCCCATTGGTTCTAGTTTAAAGTCCTATTCAGTTGGCCAGTCTGCTAGGTGAATACCATCTTTGCTCAGCGGTCCTTGTAAACATCCCATGGTCCAAGAGAAAGCTATATCTTTACTTTCAAGAAGCAACATGTAAGAGTTGGTACATCTATCTTAAAACCTTCAAAACAGAACAAATCTCCACAAAATCAATATAGAAGTCTCTTTTCTGAACAGAGCAGGGACTTTTGAGTGTGAAATTCCAGGCCCCAGATGGAGGCATCTGCAATCTGAACATTTTAATGCTGGGGAGTTTGGAAGTGTAATGATTGGGTCAAATTTGCATTGTCCAGATGATAAGGTTGGAGTCTGGGCTGACGATGCATTTTTTATTTACATTCTTTGAGTGGCTTGGTTCCACTGAGATTTTAGGGTCCTTTTGGGCTGGTATCATATGAAGACATGTCAGAGGTGTCACATGAAGTGTTGAGGCCTTATGACCCAACATCCTCTGCATGTCTCAAGTTGATGCCTACCAAGTTCAAATCACCTTGGATCTTAATTCACTGACTCTCTTACAAAGGAGGAACACTTTTGCTGAAGTCCTCTCTTACAGATTCCTTTGCATTCCAACTAAACTGACATTCATAGTTCAGTTTAACCCAAACTGAACTATGAATAAATTATAGCAAACATTAACAACTTAATGTTTCCTGTAATTTATTCATAGTTTAACTTCTACATCTGAATAGTACTGCACATGGAATCATCTGTCCCTGCCTGGAGTATACTCTTGCTTACCAATTATCCAGGTAGAGAAACAAAAATATGACCAGTCTGTGAACACATGGAAGACACAAGGGGCTGCTGACAGGCTAAATAGCAGTACATAATACTACAAATGTTGTGCCCCTACAAGAAACCAGAGGAACGTACTGTGATGTGGATGCATCTCTAAGTGGATATTGACATCCTTGAGGTCCAGAGTGCTTAGCCAGACTCTTGTGATGAATGAGGAAATTATGGTGCCCAAGGAAATTGTTTTATGTTTTAGTCAAGTACATTATGAGCTTATTAAATCTGTTATATTGATACCTGCTTGAAAATGTACTTGTTAGGCAGAATAGAAATGTTTCAATTAAGTAAGAAAATAAATACATCATCTTGACATTTTCTTTGCAAAAAACTTATTCAAAGCCATTATGTCTCAGCTAGGATGGTGTCCCCCATTTTTAGTTTGAGAACCATGAAATATTTGGGAGAAGAATGCCCACCCATTTACAGAAAGTTACTTGTGCATTAGTTTTTTAATGGTTGGACCATTGCGATTTACTTTATATAGGAATTAACAAAAAATTTCTTTTTAGGCTGCAGTTGGTACAAAATACGTCTGCAAGGATTATTAAAAAAAAAAAAAATCAAAATTTGAACATGTCACTCCTTCACTAATACCCTTACATTGCCTTTCTATTTTTGCCTGTATTGAACTCAAAGTACTCTGTCTGGCATTTAAAATATAAAGAGAGATTCCTTACCAGGTTTTTTTGTTTCCATTGGGGATGGCCTCCCATTTGTTTTTATCATAGAGGGAAGCTTGAGCCCCCGTCAGCTTCGATACATTTGTATCCCGCATTTTTCCACATATTAGCAGGATCAATGTGGCTTACAAAATACCGTAATGGTGGACGGCAAGTACGGTAGGTTTTAAACAAATACAATTTAAAAAAGGATCAGGATAATCTGTGTGGCTCAATACCATTGATTGTGTCATGTTACGGAACATATCTCTCAGAAAGTAAGGTCTAAGTTTCCACATAGAATAAAACATCTTCTTTATACTGGCATTAACTTGGCTCTCTAGTGTAAGGTGTCTATCAATAATAACTCCTAAGATTTTCAGGCTATCAGAAATAGCTCCAACTAATTCAGAATGATGCAGCACAACTGATAGAAGGCTGCAAGTGGCGTGACCACACTGCGCCCTTTCTGCAAGAGCTACACTGGCAACCAGTACCTTAAAAGGCTAAATTTTAAAAACTGTTTGATTTTCAAGGCCCTCAGACAAAACGGACTAAAGTACTTAAAGAATACGTTAATCCTTTACAAACCTTTAAGACCTCTAAGGTTCTCTCAAGGATCATCACTATCTGTATCCTCATCAAAAGAAATTGTACGATGTGATACCCGTCAGCGAGCCTTCTTAGAAGTAGCCCCCACACTCTGGAATACTACCAGAGGGGCTACGTGTAACTCAAGACTACCTCTACTTCAGAAAGAAGGTGAAAGCCTGACTCTTTTCCCAAGCCTTTAATATGTAGGGTGACTGATTATACACCCATTCTGCGTCTGGACTAGCTTGCTACACATACTGTTACTTAGATCAGTTCCTTATCTTTCTACAAAGAACTTGCCTTGCTTTTCGCTAACCATCAAATTATCCCAACTGACTCTGTACCACGCGCATCTTGCTCCCATTATATATCTACTCTTGGTCCCTCAGCTATATGGTAAGCCATATTATAGAAACTATTTAGCATCATATAATTTCTATGTTATTTGAATACTCTAATACATGCTTATTACGTGTGTCATTAGTATTATGCTAACATTGTATTATATCTCTGGTATTCGACTACTACTAATCATTTCTATAGTGCTACTAGACGTACGCAGTGCTGTACACTTGAACATGAAGAGACAGTCCCTGCTCGAAAGAGCTTACAAACTAATTAGGACAAACAGGACAAACAAGAGATAAAGGACTATTAAGGTGAGGATGATAAAATAAGGGTTCTGAACAAGTGAATAAGGGTTAGGAGTTAAAAGCAGCATCAAAAAGGTGGGCTTCTAGCTTAGATTTGAAGACGGCCAGAGATGGAGTGTGACGTACCGGCTCAGGAACATATGGTGTAGCAAGATAAAAGGAACAGAGTCTGGAGTTAGCGATGGAGGAGAAGGGTGCAGATAAGAGAGATTTACCCAGTGAACGGAGTTCCAGGGGAGGAATGTAGGGAGAGATGAGAGTGGAGAGGTACTGAGGAGCTGCAGAGTGAATGCAGTTATAGGTCAATAAGAGGAGTTTGAACTGTATGCGGAAACGGATAGGAAGCCAGTGAAGTGACGAGGAGAGGGCTAATATGAGCATAACGACCCTGACGGAATATTAGTCGTGCAGCAGAATTTTGAACAGATTGAAGAGGAGAGAGATGGCTAAGTGGGAGACCTGTGAGAAGCAAGTTGCAATAGTCTAAGCGAGAGGCGATAAGAGCGTGGATGAGGGTTCTGGTAGTGTGCTCAGAAAGGAAACTGCAAATTTTGCTGATATTATAGAGAAAGAAACGACAGGTATTAGCAGTCTGTTGAATATGTGCAGAGAAGGAGAGGGAGGAGTCGAAGATGACCCCCAAGGTTACGAGCTGATGAGACAGGAAGGATGAGTGTTATCCACAGAAATAGAGAATGGGGTAGGAGGAGAGGTTGGTTTAGGGGGAAAGATAAGAAGCTCAGTCTTGGTCATGTTTAGTTTCAGATGGCGCTGAGACATCCAGGCAGCAATGTCAGACAGGCAGGCTGATACTTTGGCCTAGGTTTCAGCTGAGATTTCTGGTGTGGAGAGGTAGATCTGGGAGTCATCAGCAAAAAGATGATACTGAAAACCATGGGATGAGATCAGAGTACCAAGGGAAGAAGTATAGATGGAGAAGAGAAGAGATCGCAGGATAGATACCTGAGGTATACCAACTGACAGTGGGATAGAAGTAGAAGAGGATCCACTAGAGTATACACTAAAGGTACGCTGGGAGAGATAAAAAGAAAACCAGGAAAGAACAGAGCCCTGAAATCCAAGTGAGGACAGTATATCAAGGAGTAGGCTGTGATCAACAGTGTCAAAAGCAGCAGATAGATTGAGAAGGATGAGGATAGAATAGAGACCTTTGGATCTGGCCAGGAACAGATCATTGGAGACTTTAGCAAGCGTTGTTTCAGTTGAACGAAGGGGGCGAAAGTCAGATTGAAGTGGATCAAGAATAGCTTGAGATGAAAGAAAGTCAAGGTAACGGCGGTGAAGAGCATGTTCAAGTATCTTGGATAGGAAAGGGAGGAGGGAGATGGGGCAACAGTTGGAAGGACAGGTAGGGTCCAATGAAGGTTTTTTTAAGGAGTGGTGTGACTACGGCATGTTTGAAGGCATCAGGAACAGTCACAGTGGACAGTGAAAGATTGAGGATATGACAGATAAACGGGATGACAGTAGGAGAGATAGTGTTAAGTAGATAGGTAGTAATAGGATCAGAGGAATAGGTAGTTAGTTTCGAGGAGAAAAGAAGAAGTGTAGTTTCCTCTTCAGTGATTTCAGAAAAGGAAGAAAAGGAGTCAGGGGTTGGAGGGTTGAGAGAATGGACTAAGGGAAGGAGAGGTGGAGGTGACCTGGTTGAGAATTCAAGTTTAATCTTGTGAACCTTATCATGAAAGAACTCAACCAGAGTCTGGGGGGAAAGTGAAGGGGGGGGGGGGGGTTGGAGGTGAAGGCACTTTGAGGATAGAGTTCAGTGTGGCAAAGAGACGACGAGGGTTTGAGCCAAGAGAATTAGTCAACTGGATGTAATAGTCCTGTTTGGCAAGTAAAAGAGCAGACTGGAAGGAGGTCAGCAAGAATTTAAATGTATGAAGTCAGCATGGGCACGGGATTTCAGCCAAAGACGTTCGGCAGAGCGGGCACAGGAACGTAGGTAGCGGATTCTAGAGGTCAGCCAAGGTTGGGGTTTGGTACGTTTTACAGAACGGGGAATGAGAGGAGCGAGAGTATCCAGAGCAGAGAAGAGAATAGTATTATAGGAAGAGACAGCCTCATTGACAGACTTGGATAGCATAGTGGTAGAGAAGAGATTTGAAACATTGGAGGACAGAGTAGAAGGGTCAATAGCCTGAAGATTCCTAAATGTATTGGTTAAGATTTGACGGGATTGGGGAGAAGGGTGTTTAAGTGTGAAAGTTATCAGATGATGGTCAGAGAGGAGAAGAGTTGAGGCACAGAAACTGGACAGTGAGCAGTTAGTGGAGAGGATATGATCAAGACAGTGGCCGTTCTGGTGAGTGGGGGCAGTGGAGCACAGTTGAAGATTGAAAGAGGATGTTAAAGCAAGAAACTGTGAAGCATAAGAGTCAGAGGGATCATTAGCATGAGTGTTAAAATCCCCAAGAATGAGGGAAGGAGATGAAGGTTCAAGAAAGAAGGAAAGCCAAGCATCAGAGTCAGTGAGAAAGGAAGAAAGGGACTTAACAAGGGGGTCGATAAATGACTGCTACTCGGAGAGGCAGAGGAGCAAATAAACGGATGGAGTGGACTTCGAATGAAGAAAAACAGTGAGACTGAATTAGAAGAAGAGGTTGAAATCTACAAGAGGGTGAATTCCAGTGTTGCTAAATAATTTGATACTGTTTCACGGTAGTTCTATTACTACGTTTCAATGTACTGTTTTCAAGTTTATCTCATATTATTTATGTTTATTCTTGCTTATATTAGTATTGAGCTACTATCTAAGATGAACCCGCAAAGGAATTCTACTGTAGCTGTATTTAATTTTCCAAAGGGCGACTACAATAAAATGAGGAAAATGGTTAAAAAGAAACTAAAAGGATCGGCTGCAAAGGTTAGGGCGCTAAATCAAGTATGGATGTAATTCAAAAATACCATCTTGGAAGCCCAGTACAAATGCATTCCACGTATATGCAAAGGTGGAAAGAAGAGAAAACGTCAGCCAGCATGGTTAAAAGGTGAAGTAAAAGAGGCCATTACAGGCAAAAAATTGTCATTCAAAGAATGGAAAAAGGACCCGAATGAATAAAATAAGAAGCAACATAAGCACTGGCAAGTCAGATGCAAAGCACTAATAAAGAAGGCTAAAAGAGAAAATGAAGAGAAATTGCCACAGAGACTAAAAATCACAGTAACAACTTTTTCAGATACGTCAGAAGCAGAAAGCCTGCAAGGGAATTTGTGGGACCATTAGATCACAAAAGAGCAAAAGGGGCACTCAGGGAAGACAAGGCCATAGCGGAGAAACTGAATGAATTTTTTGCTTTGGTCTTTACAGAAGAAGATGTAAGAGACCTGCTTGTACTGGATTTGGATTTCAAAGATGATGCAGAGGAACTGAAAAATCTCAGTGAACCTGGAAGATGTATTGAGCCAAACCGACAAATTAAATAGTAGTAAATCACCTGGATCGGATGGCATACATCCAGGGTACTCAAAGAACTCAAGAATGTAATTGCTGATCTGCTGTTAGAAATATGTAACCTTTCGTTAAAATTGTCCATAGTACCTGAAAATTGGAGGGTGGCCAGTGTGATGCCGATTTTAAAAAAGGGTTCTAGGGGTGATCCGGGAAATTACAGACCGGTAAGCCTGACATCAGTGCCAGGCAAACGGTGGAAACTATTATAAATAATAAAATTACAGAACATGTAGACAAACATGGCTTTCAATGGGACAGAGTCAGCATGGGTTCAGCTGAGGGAAGTCTTGCCTCAATTTGCTTCATTTCTCTGAAGGTGTGAATAAACATGTAGATAAAGGTGAGCCAGTTTATGTAATGTATCTAGATTTTCAGAAAGCTTTTGATAAAGCTCCTCATGAGATACTCCTGAGAAAACTCATGGAATAAGAGGCAAGGTTCTGGTGTGGATTAGGAATTGGTTATTGGATAGAAAACAGAGGGTGGAGTTAAATGGTAATTTCTCTCAATGGAGGATGGTGAAGAGTAGAGTGCCGCAGGGATCGGTACTGGGACTGGTGCTATTTATCATATTTATAAATGATACGGAAATTGGAACGACAAGTGAGGTGATTAAATTTGCAGATGATACAAAACTATTCACGGTTGATAAAACATGTGCGGACTATGAAATATTGCAGGAAGACCTTAGGAAATTGGAAGACTGGGCGTCCAAATGGCAGATGAAATTTAATGTGGACAAATGCAAGGTGATGCACATAGGAAAGAATAGTCTGAATCATAGTTATCTGATGCTAGGGTCCACCTTGGGGGTCAGCAGTCAAGAAAAATATCTGGGTGCCATGCTGAAATCTTCTGCTCAGTATGCGGTGGCGGACAAAAAAGCAAATAACATGCTAGGAATTATTAGGAAAGGGATGGTGAATAAGACCAAAAACACTATAATGCCTTTGTACTGCTCCATCGTGCGTCCGCACCTTGAGTATTGCGTTCAGTTTTGGTTACCGTATTTCAAAAAAGATATAGCAGAATTAGAAAAGGTTCAAAGAAGAGCGACCAAAATGATAAAGGGGATGGAACTCTTCTCATATGAGGAAAGGCTAAAGAGATTAGGGCTCCTCAACTTGGAAAAGAGATGGATAAGGGGAGATATGACTGAGGTCTACAAAATCCTGAGTGATGTAGAACAAGTAGAAGTAAATCGATTTTTTTACTCGTTCCAAAAGTATAAAGACTAGGGGACACTCAAGGAAGTTACATGGAAATACTTTTAAAACTAATAGGAGGAAATATTTTTTCACTCAACGAATAGTTAAGCTCTGGAACTCTTTGTCGGAGGATGTAGTAATAGCAGTTAGCGTATCTGGGTTTAAAAAAGGTTTGGACAAATTCCTGGAGGAAATGTCCATAGTCTGCTATTGACGCAGACATGGGAAACAACTGCTTGCCCTGGGATTTGTAGCATGGAGTGTTACCACGATTTGGGTTTCTGCCAGGTACTTGTGACCTGGCTTGGCCACTGTTTGGAAAACAGGATAGTAGGCCAGATGGTCCATTGGTGGGATCCAGTATGGCTACTCATGTTCTTATTGTTATGCTGTTAACAAAATTTTAAGTTTTATGTTAAACTGCACCTGCTGTACACTGCCTTGGGTGAATCTCTTCATAAAGGTGATTAATAAATCCCAATAAATAAATAAATAAATACATTTATTTCTGCAACTTATACCTTAAACACACTCCTTGGGCTGGATCTCCATCCACCCACAAACACACTTCAGTACCCCAAAGAAACTCTGGAGAGTTATTGTATGTTCCAGCTTTCAATAATAGGAGAAGAAAAGGTAGAGACGGCTAAAAAATGTCATAGGAATCACACTTTATTGATGTGACCCAACACAAATGTGTATCGGCAAATGTCTTTGATGGGGTCCTTAACGTACAATGCTTGGAACTGTATGACCTGCATAATCTATCAGCGTACTGATGAACATTCAGAAAGATGTGGATCCCAAAAAAGCTATCATGTCTTTCCCATTAACTATGATGGAATAATAGTGTTTGCATGAAACAAACAAACATAACTGGCAATAGTCCTTTCAAGCTTCCTGGACCGCATACAAAAAAATACTGCTTTGGGCCATCTCTGCTTTTTCTTCTCTTACGTGGTACAGTGGAGGTCTGGTGTTCTTCTGTGGGGGTTTTTTTTTAGACCCTTAACTCAAGCCATTTATACTGGGGATGGGGTGGTGGGGTGAGAGCATATACATCAGTGCAAATAGAGTAGTTACTTACCTGTAACAGGTGTTCTCCGAGGACAGCAGGCTGCATATTCTCACAAGTGGGTGACGTCACGTCGGCCCCGGAGGATTTCAAAGCAAAATCTAAAAATCTCTTTTACGGCGTTCCGTCGCGCGAGCGATCGCACTGCGCATGTGCGCACACATCTTCCCGCTCGCTGTGCGGACACGCCCCTCAGTTAAATCCAAAAGATGAAGGAGACAACTCCAAAAGGGGAGGTGGGAGGGTTTGTGAGAATATGCAGCCTGCTGTCCTCGGAGAACACCTGTTACAGGTAAGTAACTACTCTTTCTCCGAAGACAAGCAGGCTGATAGTCTCACAAGTGGGGTATCCCTAGCTTCCAAGCTTACACAACACAACAAACAGTGGTCAATTGAGTCTCGCAACGGCGAGGCCAGAATAAAAATTGACCTGAAAAGAAGAAATATCTAAATAAGTGTAGCCTGGAACAGAACAAAAATGGGCCTAGGAGGGTTGGAGTTGGATTCTAAACCCCAAATAAGTTCTGCAGCCCCGACTGCCCAAACCGACTGTCGCGTCGGCTATCCTGCTGAAGGCAGTACTGAAATGTGAATGTGTGGACTGATGACCACACCGCAGCCTTGCAGATCTCTTCAATAGTAACTGATCTTAGATGAGCCACCGACTCAGCCATGGCTCTAATTTTGTGAGCCGTGACATGGCCCTCTAGACTCAGTCCAGCTTGGACAAAAACGAAGGAGATGCAATCTGCTAGCCAAGAAGAAATGGTGCGGTTTCCGACAGCAACTGGCATTAAAAGAAATAAACAACTGGGCGGACTGTCTGAGGGAGCTCGTCCGCTCCACGTAAAAAGTGCGCAGCTTGCTTTCGCCAGGGCTTGTAAAATGAGGGAGAAAGAATGTTGGCAAGACAATTGACTGGATCAGATGGTACTCTGATACCAGCGCCAGTAAGAACTTTGGCTGCATGCGGAGAACTACTCTGTTAAGATGAGAAGTAAGGTAAGGCGCTTGAGCTACTAGAGTCTGAAGCTCACTGACCTTACGAGTTGAAGGAACAGCAACCAAGGAAAACGACCTTCCAGGTCCAATACTTCAGATCAGGTAATTATTAGAACAAAATGCAGTGCGCTGGAGCAGAAATGTATAAATCAATACTATATAAAGGCTCCAGCATGAACTTATTAGTGTTGGATTGGTGTAGCAGAGAAAAGCCCTCAGAAACCGCTGGCAAAATGCCTGCGGTTTAGTGCGTGGTTATATATTGCTCAAATTATAACTCACACAGCGTTTCTATCACTGGGCAAAAACTGTCACCTTTGGGCTAAATTATTTAAAAGCCTCAACCAAAGATGTACTAACTGACAGCGGTAGGTTTAAATGTCAGGCCCCGCTAATGACCTGAATCAAATCAGCATAAAAGGAAAAAAAAAACTTAGCTTTGAACTGAATTCAAGCACTCTTCATTATCCGTTCTACGGAGATCACCGTTTCACCTAAGACCACGGCTTCATCAGAAACGGAGTGCTCATTATATGCTGAAATTGAATTGAAGGCATGAACTTTTTCAATATGGCGCCATATTGAAAAAGTTCATGCCTTTATATAGTATTGACCAATACTTCAGATGGCAGGAATCCAGTGGCCCGAATTGAGCTTGCAGCAGCTGGATGAAAACGACATTGAGACCCCCAGATACTGGATAAAGAGTGATAGGGGCCTTGACCGAAGCATAAGAGCCAACTTTCAAAATTATTGGGGGTGCTAAGCCCAACAGAAATAACCCCCCCTAGACACATACAAGGAATTCTCTCAATATTGGGGGAGAGGTAAACCTCTCATGAAGTGGACACCTAAAGGCTAACCTTCTACACGTTGATGATAAGCTCTTATTGCACGAAGATGAACACTGACAGAGTTGGTCTTGAGACCAGACTCAGACAGGTGTAGAAAGAACTCAAGCAAGGTCTGTATAAGACAAGAGGCAGGATCTAGGGCCTTGCTGTCACACCAGACGGCAAACCTCTTCCATGAAAAAGAATAACACCTCTTTGTGGAATCTTTTCTGGAAGCAAGCAAGACTCAACGAAATCCACACTCTCAACATCCAGACCGTGAGAGCCAGAGATTGGAGGTTGAGATGTAGAAGTGCCCCCTCGTTCTGCGTAATGAGAGCTGGAAAACATTCCAACTCCAGAAGAAGAGGGAACCATATCTGACGCGGCTAGAAGGGAGCGATCAGAATCATGGCTCTACAATCTTGCTTGAGAATCAGCAAAGTCTTTTCCACCAGAGGTATGGGAGGATACGCATACAGAAAGCTTGTCTCCCAATGAAGGAGAAAGGCATCCGATGCTAGCCTGCCGTGAACCTGCAGCCTGGAACAGAACTGAGGGACTTTGTGATTGGACTAAGTAGCAAAAAGATCCACTGAGGGGGTATCTCACTTCCGGAAGATCTCTCGAGCTACAGCCATGCTCAACAACCATGACTGTAGCATTATCCTGCTCAGCCTGTCGGCCAGACTGCTGTTTACGCCAACTAGATAAGTGGCTTGGAGAAAACATGCCGCGTTGGCGGGCCCACCGCTACATCTGCATGGCATCCTGACTCAGAGGGCAAGATCCAGTACTCCTTTGTTATCGAGTACATCACAACCCGATTGTTTGGTTGAATTAAAATAATTTGGTTGGATAGCCAGGAGGGATGCAACCTTCGTCAGCAGCTTTTGTGACTGAGGAAGTTGGACGGGACGCCTCAGAATCAAAATGGAGAGAATTGACCACCTCTGAAGGGAATTCCGAAAACTGGTGAACAGTTGGGTCACATCCTCTAGATACCCTGAACTTGATAACATTGGGAAGCTAGGATGCACTGAGCGGATGTCATGTGTAAAAGTGCTATGGGAGTTACGTGAACTGTGGAAGCCATGTGCCTAGAAGTCTCAATATTTACTGTGCTGTAATCTGTTGAGACGGGCAATCATCGTGTTAAGGGAACACATGCACTCCCAGTCCATGAAGATACGCTGCAACAACATCCAGGCACTAGGAAAAACATACTGTGGACACAAACTGGGTATAAGTATCCTGTAAGTCCAGAGAGCATAACCAATCGTTTTCCTGAAGTATGGGAAGAAGGATGCCCAGGGAAAACATCCTGAACCAAATATCTGTTTAGGCCCCTTATGTCTATGATGGGACGCAACCCATAAGGAAGCACCTGGAATAGAATCTCAACCCTTCTTGCCGTGGTGGAACGGGCTCGACTGCATTGGCGCTGAGAAAGGCAGAGAGTTCTTCTGCAAGTACCCACTTGTGATGGAAGCTAAAGGATTAAACTCCCAATGAGCAATGTGGAGGGTTTGATTCCAGATTGAGAATGTATCCTAACCGGACTATTTGAAAAACCCACCGGTTGGAGGTTACAAGAAGTCACCTTTGGTGGAGAAAATTTAAACTTCCCCCCGATAGGCAGATTGGCCGGTACGGACATTTTTTTTTTTTTATGGTGGCTATGCTGAATTGGAGCCAGTCAAAAACCCCTCCCTGGTTTTTGCGGAATAGCTGCAGGGGCTTGATTAGGTGCACGCCGTTGACTAGAATGAGCGTGCTGTGGCATAGCCTGAACCGGCTGTCGAGAAGTAGGAGTATACGTACGATCCCTTAAGGCACAAGGAAACTACTCTTCTCTTTAAAGAACTTCCGAGATGAGGAAGTGTATGCACAGAATATCTACAATTTTCTGCTGAGTCCCCTCCTCCAGGTGAGAGGCACAGTCATGAGAGTCTGCGCATCACTATACCCAGAGCAGAAATCTAGATGTTACATTACAAGTGTCGAAAATGCCCCTGGACAGGAACCTGCGACACACCGTGTGCTACCTGACCATCTGGTGAAAAGGTTTAGCCTACTCCGGTGGGAATGTTAAGATCTGGCAGGACTTGATTTTGGACGCGATCATGCCAGCCTGGTACGCCATTCTCCCAAAAGAGGCTAAGGATGTATGCTCTGGCCCCGGGGGCGCCGAAGCAAGTTCTTAGAACTCCTATCAGTTCTGAGAGCAGAATCCACCACCGCAGAATCATGAGGTAACTGAGGCCTAATTAAACTGGGTTCCCCGTGGATCCGATAGAGGGATTCAGTCTTCTTGTGGCAGAAGACTTTGGTGAAGATGGATAGTCCAGGACCTCGAGCATCTGGGGCTTTGGGCTGATTCACAATCTCCACTGTAATGTGTCGCGACAGATAGAAGATCTAGAGAATTCTCAGCAGAGAAAACCCCATGACCTTCATGTTCATCAGATGAGCCATCATTGAATTGAGCTAACTACTCAAACAGAGCAGCTCAGATCCTAACCCGTCCGACATGGAGGCGCGGTTACCTCGACGACGGGGTCGAGAAATTGACTCTCCAGACGACTCCAGTGAAGGAGAATCGACCCAGTAGGCTGCGAACACCAATACCGGAGGCAGCATCGGTGAAGGAGATTTAATCCCAGGTGAAAAGCTAGATGCCGCAGGAGGCGCTAGCACCAATGGCATCCGATGGTACCCATGGTACCGAAGCCGAGGGCAGAATCTGGAAATGCTGGGGAATCGAAACCAGACTGCCAGATGACTTGCGTGTCCATAACAAAGATGGTACCGATGGTACCGATAATACCCATGGTACACATGGTACCGATGACCCCCGGTACCGATGGTACCCATGATACCTGGCACCAACGGTACCCATGGTATCGATGGTACCCATGACATCTGGTACCGATGGTACCCATGATACCCGGTACCGATGGCACCGACGGTACCCATGATACCCGGTACCGATGGTGCCCATGATACCTTGTACCAATGGTACCCATGGTACTGATGGTACCTGGTACCGATGATAGTCATGATATCTGTTATCGATGGTACCCATGTACCGATGGTATCCATGATACCTGATACTGATGGTACCCATGGTACCGATGATACCTGGTACCGATGGTACCCATGATACCCAGTACCGATGGTGCCCATGATACCTGGTACCGACGGTACCCATGGTACCGATGATACCTGGTACCGATGGTACCCATGGTACCGATGATACCTGGTACCGATGGTACCCATGATACCCGGTACCGATGGTGCCCATGATACCTGGTACCGATGGTACCCATGGCACCAATGATACCTGGTACCGATGGTACCCATGGTACCGATACCTGGTACCGATGGTACCGACGTCCGATGCCAGGATACCTCCATAACAGAGGGAGCAACGCTCTCGGCACCGACTGATGTCTGATGCCCGGATACCTCCATAACAGAGGGAGCAAAGCTCTGTGCACCGATGGTACCGACACCCGCTGATGCGCCCGAATGACCTGCCAAGCAGGAGGCGCCGAGGCAGGTGGAGACCCACTCGATGCATCACTGTATCCAGCGTGCATCGGTCTCTATCGGACTCAAAAATTGATCTCCTTTGGGCATCCCTGGCAAGTAGCATACGTCTCGTCTTTGAGACACTACTTGCACTTCTCAGGGAGATGATCCGGCCCAAGACACATCCGCCGATGCGCCCGAATGACCTGCAAAGCAGGAGGCGGCGAGGCGGGTGGAGACTCACTCGATGCATCCGGTTGCAGCGGGTACAAGGCTTAAAGACAGTGGTGTGCTGGAACAGGCTCTCACAGCTCTCGAGAGCCATTTGTTAAGTTTTAAAGAATTTTGGGACTTTAACAAATGGATCCTAAAATGTGGGCTTGTTTTACTTTGCTGGCGAGAGAGAGCCCACAGATAACAATTTACCAGCACACTCTTGTTTAATAAGAAAAAAAGAAACTTATAAAGAAAAACTTATAAGTTTTGATTCTCATTTCAGGCACAGCCCCTTGTGACTCTGGCAATTACTTAACCTTTCCTTGCCCCAGGTACAAAAAGTACCTGTATATGTAAGCCTCAATGAGCCTGCCATGAGAAAGTACAAATGAAAAAATAAAGAACATCCAAAAGGGTAAAATAAAAAAAGAACACCCAAAAGGGTAAAATAAAGAAGAGATTTAACTCCGAGGAAATGAAGAAAACACGAAGCACTAACGAACTCCGTGTCTCCTCAGACGCGGAAAAAGAAGAACTGAGGGGCGTGTCCGCACAGCGAGCGGGAAGATGTGTGCGCACATGCGCAGTGCGATTGCTCGCGCGACGGAATGCCGTAAAAGAGATTTTTAGATTTTGCTTTGAAATCCTCCGGGGCCGACGTGACGTCACCCACTTGTGAGAATATCAGCCTGCTTGTCTTCGGAGAACTCATTTTTCTCTTCAGACAGAGCAAAAGCTAAAAAATGAACTTGAAATCCCTAAGGCCACAAAATTCAGCAATTTATATTCTGCAATTATATAGCATTCTAAGCAATTATATAGCATTCTAAGCAATATGTAAACAATACAACAGATCTCTCTTTAAAATACATTCACACAGCAGAAAGAAATGTGCTCTGAATGTTGCAGTACAATAGAGTTATTTTGATCAACATATCTCTCAATTTATGATTTTATTCCTAAGTCCTTCTCTTTCAAACATTTCATTTTTCACATCACATTTTTTAGGAGCAGACCTAAGCAGCCCAAAAAGGTAATTCCTCCTCAGCCTTTTATTCAATAGTTGTTTAAACTTAGCAAAGCAATTTTAAAACAAACGTCTGAAAAAGACCAGCAACACTGTTTGGTTTGGAGTAGATCAGTAACCCAGGAGAGAAGTAAACAAAGTCAGAGAACCCAGGGTACGAATCTTGCCCCTCTCACTGATATCCTTTATGACTATGGCAAAACCACTTCATCTTCCATTGCTTCAAGTACAAACTGACTATCAGCACTCTGGAGCGAGAAAGACCTCCTCTTCCTGAACTCATGTTTTAAATGCCAAGTACTTATATCCAAAACCAATTTACCCTCCTTCATATTTTCTTCTGTTCACAGATTTCAGCAAGTAATCTTGATGGTTCTATTTTTCAGAAAGCAAAAAAAATTAAATAAAACTGTACTAGTAGTAAATTACCAGAAGTCACATGTACCTTTAAGCTGTTATCCTTCACAAGAGTGATCTTGACATTTGGTTCTGGAGATGGATTGTCCCACTCATCACAGAGTTGGACTATGAGTGGTTTCTGTAGTTGCTTGCCATTAATGACTGAAACAGGCTGAAAAACAAATTTAAAAGACACCAGTTTATGTGTTTCTGCTGACAAGAGGCAGCAAGTCCTTTGACTTTGGAGGATTCACACTTTTAGAATGGCTAAGCAAAGGTTAGCTATTACGCGTTCTAGATTACCCAAAAAGTACCAACACCAAGAATTCAGTGTTGGAGAAAGCAGAAGGAGAATGGCTTTTAATTTTTAAACAGCTCTTTGTTGTACTTGTGTTGTCAAGGCATGTGTCTGATCTAGAGAAGGCAGATGTGGGGCAGTTGAAATGGAACAGTAACATTCCGTTGACTAGTAAAGAATAATAAGTAAAAACAAATTGGATAATATATCAAAACATAAGTTAGTGCTGTTAACAGATTTCAAAGGATGCATTTTACAGTATAAGCACAGGCAACAAATATGATATACCGTGTTTCCCCGAAAATAGGGCATCCCCATAAAATAAGACCTACCGAGGTTTTTGGTGCCCTTAGAAAATATAAGGCCTCCCCCGAAAGTAAGGCCTAGCAAAGTTTTGTTTTTCCCGGTAAGTAGGGTCCCCCCCCCCTGAGATCGCCGGGCCCCCCTCCGTCGCTCTGAAACTAACCTCCCACCCGAGGTCGCCCCCCCCACCCGAGATGGCGCCCCCACCCGAAGTCGCCGGACCCCAACCCCCTCTGTCGCTCCGAAACTAACCTGAACTTAAGCCTCCTTTCACTTTCCTTCCAGTTCGCAGCAAACAGCAGCAGTAGGAGGGCAGGCCACTCCTTCCTTCCGTGTCCCGCCCTCGCCTGACGTAACGTAACGTCAGGCGAGGGTGGGGCTCGGAAGGAAGGAGAGGCCTGCCCTGCCCTGCTGCTCCTGCGAACTGGAAGGAAAGTGAAAGGAGGCTTAAGTTCAGGTTAGTTTCTGAGCGACGGAGGGGGGTGGGGTCCGGCGACTTCGGGTGGGAGCGCCATCTCGGGTGGGGGGTTACCGGTAGTTGCAGGAGCGACGGAGGGAAGGTGGGCGGGCCAACCGTGTTTCCCCGAAATATTAAGACATCCCCTGAAAATAAGACCTAGCGCCTTTTTGGGCGCAAAAATTAATATAAGGCAGTGTCTTATATTCGGGGAAACACGGTAGTTGTCTCTTGTCCACTAGTGGACAGTACACATTTAAACCAGTAGCAAACTACATAGTTTGGTCCCTAGATGTCACCATACATAGCAACCATTAAGAAAGCTAACCTGTTCAATCAATAAGTTCCATATGGAATATTTTGCGTCTGTGTGTGTGTGTGTGGACCATTTTTGGGGAAGATTTACTTTATCTGGAACACAAAGTTCAATCTAGTCCACGTTCACTACACAAACACACATAAGCAACACAGATAGAAACACATGTGCACACCAATTTATGCAGAGAGAGGCACACGAACATATGCCAACAGTTTGGAAACAATTCAGTGCTTCATATGCTTTCCCATGTGTTGTTCTTTCAAACCCAATGGAATTTTGGAAAGAAATTACACATAAGGGTAAAATAAACAAACAAAAAAAACAAAACAAAAAACAAAGTTACATACCTGTAACAGGTGTTGTCTGAGGGCAACATGACTTGAATCTTCACACATAGGTGAGAAAACCAACTGTATCCCAGCAACTTTTCTAGAAGTGTTTGGACTATCTCACCACACATACGTATCTGTTCCGACCTGATACTACTACCCGGGAAACTTCTCAGTCCTTTACTAGCTAGAGGAATATAACTACTTTGGGCCACGAAAGGGTTGTGAGGATTCAAATCCTACTGTCTTCAAAGAACACCCGCTACAGGTAAGTAGTTTCATTTTCTCTGAAAACAAGTAGGACTCTGAATCCTCACACATAGGACTCCCAAACTACAGACTATCTTCAATAGAAAATGTGGAAGAATAGAACATATGGTGCAACAGGCAGACACAAATACTTTTGGTGACAACAAGCCATTTTATATTTTATTTCTTTAATTTTATTTAATGAATATAAGAATAGTCATAATCATCAGTCTATTTAGCCAACTATTCTGTTTCCAACAGTGGCCACGCCAGATCACAAGGACCCGGCAAAAACCCAAATACTACTGCTACTACTAATCATTTCTATAGCGCTACATAGCAACATTCCATGCTACCAATCCCAGGGCAAGCAGTGGCTTTCCCATGTCTGTCTTAATAGCAAACTATGAACTTTTCCTCCAGGAACTTGTAAAATCCTTTTTTTTAAACCACATACGATAACCGCTGTTACCACATCCTCTGGCAAAGAGTTCCAGAGCTTAACTATTCGTTGAGTGAAAAAATATTTCCTCTTATTTGCATTAAATGTATTTCCATGTAACATTGAGTGTCCCCTAGTCTTTGTACTTTTTAAGAGCGTGAAAAAAAAATCGATTCATTTTTACCCATTCTACACCACTCAGGATTTTGTAGACCTCAATCATATCTCCCCTCAGCCGTCTCTTTTTCAAGCTGAAGAGCCCTAACCTCTATAGCCTATATACTGCCTTTCTGATGTTTTTGCAACTACATTCTACTTCAGCTATATCTTTTTTGAGTTACGATGACCAAAACTGAATGTAATACTCAAGGTGAGGGAGCAATATGGAAGCATTATAGTATTCTCGGTTGTATTTAGCATCCGTTTCCTAATAATTCCCAGCATCCTGTTTGTTTTTTTTGGCCGCCGCACACTGGACAGGTTTCGTGTATTGTCTACAATGACATCTAGATCTTTTTCTTGGGTGCTGACCCTCATGGTGAACCCTAGCATGAGGTAACAATGAATAGGATTATTCTTCCCAATGTGCATCAGCTTGCATTTGTCTATATTAAATTTCATCTGCCATTTGGACGCCCAGTCTTCCAGTTTCCTAAGGTCTTTTTGCAATTTTTCACAGTCTGCTTGTATTTTAACGACATTGAATAGTTTTGTGTCATCTGCAATTTTAATAATATCACTTGGTAGTTCCAATTACCAGATCATCTAAAATAGCACCAGTCCCAGTACAGATTTCTGCAGCACTCCACTATTCAACCCTCCTCCATTGAGAAATGGCCATGTAACCCCAATCTCTCTTTTGTGTTCAATAACCAATTCCTAATTCACACCAGAACATTGATTCCTAGAAGTATCATGAGAAACTTTGTCAAAAGCTTGCTGAAAATCTAGATACACTACATCAACCGGCTCACCTTTATCCACGTTTATTCACGCCTTCAAAGACATGAAGCAAACTGGTGAGGCAAGACTTCCCTTGGATGAAACCAAGCTGACTCTGACCCATTAAACCATGTTTATTTATGTGTTCCATAATTTTATTCTTTATAATAAGTTTCCACTATTATAGCCAGCACACACATCAGGCTTACTGGTCTATAATTTCCCGGATCACCCCGGAACCCTTTTAAAAGATTGTCGTAACATTGACCGGCCTCCAATCTTCAGGTACTACGGATACCTTTAACAACAGGTTACAGACTACTAACAACAGATCAGTAAATTCATGTTTGAGTTCTTTCAGTACCCTTGGATGCATGACATCCGGTCCAGGTGATTTACTACTTTAATTTGTCGATTTTGCTCAGTACGTCTTCTATGTTCACTGAGATTTCTTTCAGTTCCTCCGCATCATCACCCTTGAAAACCATTTCTGGTACAGGTAGATCTCTTACATATCTTCCATGAAGACCAAAGCAAGAAATTCATTCAGTTTCTCACTTCAGCCATGTCTTCCCAGAGTGCTCCTTCATGATCTAATGGTTCCATGGATTCCTTTGCAGGCTTTCTGCTTCTGATGCACATGAAAAAGTTGTTGCTGTGAATTTTTGCATCTGTGGCAAGTTTCTCTTCAAATGTTCTTTTAGTTTCCTTTATCAATGCTTTGCATCTAATTTGCCAGAGCTTATGTTGCTTCTTATTTTCTTCATTTGGATCCTTTTTCCATTCTTTGAAGGACATTCTTTTGGCTCTAATAGCCACTTTCACTTCACCTGGTTTATTTGTTTTTGGAAGACGGCCTGGAACTAAAAGAGAAGGGGCCAGGTGGATGGAGTTGGATTCTGGAGGACTGTGTAGCCAACCCTACTGTTGCATCAGAACTATTCAACTAGGTCAGGGGTAGGCAACTCCGGTCCTCGAGAGCCGCAGGCAGGTCAGGTTTTCAGGATATCCACAATGAATATGCAGGAGATAGATTTGCAAGCTCTGTCTCCATGGTATGCAAATCTATCTCCTGCATATTCATTGTGGATATCCTGAAAACCTGACCTGCCTGCGGCTCTTGAGGACTGGAGTTGCCTACCCCTGAACTAGGTAGTAGTGAGATGTGAATACATGGGCAGATGTCCATGTCACAACTCTGCAAATCTCTTCTATAGCAGGTGATCTCAAGTGAGCTAACGATGCAGACATAACTCTGACACTATGAGCTGTGACATGACCCTCTAGAAATCAGACCAGTTTGAGCATAAGTGAAGGAAATGAAATCTACTTGCAAATTGGAAAAGTGTGCATTTGATAATGGCAGCCACTATTCTGTACAGGTCAAAAGAAACAAAAAGCTGGGTGGACTTTCTTTGGGCTTTAGTCCATTCCAGATAGGCCAAGGCTGTCATGCAGTATGAAGTGTGCTGTGCATCATGCACTTTAACCTTAATGGGCACGAGGTTTAGGAAAAAAGATTGGAAGGATTATTTACTGGTTAAGACGGAACTCTGACACAACTGGCTGATTCAGTAAAACTACTCTGATACTGAAAAACTTAGTATAAGGTGGATCAGTTTCTAGGACCTTGAGCTCACTAACCCTGCATACTGAAGTGACTGCCACTAAAAGTAAGAGCTTCCAGACCAGGTACATTGTAGCAGGTATCTAGCAGAAACTTTTCTGTCAGCTAGCAACACCTGTGAAACCTTGTTAGGTAAATTCAAGGAAGACAATGTTAACCTCTCAACATCCAAGCAGTGGAGGCTAGGGGACTCTATGTTGGGATGCAACACAATGCCCTTATTCTTCATGATCAGTGAAAAACATTCCAATCTTACAGCACATCCAAAGGAAGTGTAAGCTATGTTTCTCTAGGCCAATAAGGGGCTATGAGAATAATGGCTCACCGACCTTGCTTGAGCTTCAGAGTGGTCTTCTCTATCAGGGGTGCTGGAAGGTACACATTCAAAAGACCATTCCCCCAATGAAGGAGGTAGATGTCTAAGCTTATTTTGCCAGGCAATCGTATCCTGGAGCAAAAGTGAGGTATTTTCTCACTGAATGGAGTGTGAAAGATCTATTGAGAGGGTGCCCCACTCCTGTAAGATCTTCTGGACAAATTCATTGTCCAGTGTCCACTCGTGTGTTATCAGTTAAAGAGTGAAGTGTATAGGAGGATATAGAAGGTATAACCTGGGTTGCCAGATAGGAGGGAGTAGCTGTATGCAAAATGTTAAATGTCATCACAAGAATTTTGAATTTAATTCAGTATTCAATTGGAAGCCAATGTAAATGTTGTAGCAATGAAGAGACATGATCATGTCATTTGGTATTACAAATGAGACGAGCTGCAGCGTTCTGAAGGGTTTATAGATGTTGAATACAGACAAGGGGGAGAAAACTGCATTATAAGACAATATTAATCACAAAATGAAGAAAATGAAAAAGAAAAAAAAAAGAAAAAATAGGAGGAAAACACCTAATTTAGACATTAACTCACGAATTTAGGAACAATGTTTCTTTTGCTTGCAGTTGGCCAAAAAGTCTCCTTTCACCATTGTTGAACGAGACTGATAAATTGAAAATTTTATTTGACAATAACTCTATCATTCAACAATCTAGAAATGGTGACATGTAGCTTAGCTCTTAGTATATTACTTAGCTTTTTAGCATAGCTTGAAGTGATTGTCAGCTGCTCTGTTTTTGTCTGCGCGCTGAGTGAAATGAATTTTCCATACCTTTCTAATTAAAATTCTTTACTACATGTGCAAAAATTTAATCTCTGGTGCATCCCAACAGCTTCTTTCAGTTTATTGTTTTTATTCTAGTCTACGCAGATGTGGTTTTGAGAATGCTGCTCAGCTTCTTCATTAATTACACTAATTGTTCCTATGGCTCTTTAGACATTTACGCAGCTCTATGTATCTCTGTCTAAGCAAGTTGTGCTGAGATTTGGGGTAGTGATGTAGGCCTAGGAAGTTGAGCTCCTGATATTGTAGCAGAACCAGACATACAACCAGAAGGTGCAAGGAGAGGAAAGCTTTTGCATATTCCTTTCTCTTGAAAGGTGGCAGGAACAAAGACTGATTTATGCGAAAATGGCTAATGTAATGCCGATTTTTAAAAAAGGTTCCAGAGGAGATCAGGAAATTATAGACTGGTGAGTCTGATGTTGGCGCCGGCCAAAATGATAGAGACTATTATAAAGAACAAAATTACAGAGCATATTCAAAAGCATGGATTAATGAGACAAAGTCAACATGGATTTAGTGAAGGGAAATCTTGCCTCAACAATCTACTACATTTCTTTGAAGGGGTGAACAAACATGTGGATAAAGGTAAGCTGGTTGATATTGTGTATCTGGATTTTCAGAAGGCGTTTGACAAAGTACCTCATGAAAGACTCCAAAGGGAAATTGGAGAGTCATGGGATAGGAGGAAGTGTTCTATTGTGAATTAAAAACTGGTTAAAAGATAGAAAACAGAGAGTAGGGTTAAATGGTCAGTTTTCTCAATGGAGAAGGGTAGTTAGTGGGGTTCCCCAGGGGTCTGTGCTGGGACCGCTGCTTTTTAACATATTTATAAATGACCTAGAGATGGGAGTAACTAGTGAGGTAATTAAATTTGCTGATGACACAAAGTTATTCAGTCGTTAAATCACGGGAGGATTGTGAAAAATTACAAGAGGACCTTACGAGACTGGGTATCTAAATGGTAGATGACGTTTAATGTGAGCAAGTGTTAAGTGATGTACGTGGGAAAGAGGAACCTGAATTATAGCTAAGTCATGCAAGGTTCCACGTTAGGAGTCACAGTCCAAGAAAGGGATCTAGGTGTCATCGTTGATGATACATTGAAACCTTCTGCTCAGTGTGCTGCTGCGGCTAAGAAAGCAAATAGAATGTTAGGTATTATTAGGAAAGGAATGGAAAACAAAAGTGAGGATGTTATAAATGCCTTTGTATCGCTCCATGGTACGACCGCACCTCGAATATTGTGTTCAATTCTGGTCGCCACATCTCAAAAAAGAAAGAGTGGAATTAGAAAAGGTACAGAGAAGGGCGTCGAAAATGATAAAGGGGATGGAATGACTTTCCTATGAGGAAAGGCTAAAGCGACTAGGGCTCTTCAGCATGGAGAAAAAGCGGCTTTGAGGAGATATGATAGAGGTCTATAAAATAATGAGTGGAGTTGAATGGTTAGATGTGAAGCGTCTGTATACGCTTTCCAAAAATATTAGGACTAGGGGGCATGCAATGAAGCTACATTGTAGTCAATTAAAAACAAATTGGAGAAAACATTTCTTCACTCAACGTGTAATTAAACTCTGGAATTCATTGCTAGAGAATGTGATAAAGGCGGTTAGCTTAGTGGAGTTAAAAAAAAAAGGTGTGGACGGCTTCCTAAAGGAAAAGTCCATAGACCATTATTAAATGGACTTGGGGAAAATCCACTATTTCTGGGATAAGCAGTATAAAATGTTTTGTACTATCTTGGGCTCTTGCCAGGTATTTGTGACCTGGATTGGCCACTGTTGGAAACAGGATGCTGGGCTTGATGGACCTTTGGTCTTTCCCAGTATGGCAATACTTATGTACTTATGGAAAGGCAAGACAGACTTCAACAGAAAGGAGGGTACAGTCACCCTGGCTTCCGAGAACAAAGAAAGGGTTCCCTGCAAAACGAGACCTGAAGCTCAGAGATGCAACAAGCTGAAGCACCCATGACGAGAAAATAAGTCTTCAATGTGTGGACCTTGATAGTAGTTTTCTTCAAGGGCTCAAACGGAGACTTCTGGTGAGCCTGGAGGACCAGAGTAAGATTCCAAGGAAGAGCTTAAGATGGTTGACCCCTTTAAGAAAACACAACACATCATGGAGAGCAGCCAATGATGAACATGTTACACACCCCTGAAAGCAAGCCAAAGCAGCCACAGGAACCCGTAAATTGTTGAAAGCCAGACCCTTTTAAAAACCATTCTGTAGAACGGACAAAAGCTGGGGTAAAGAAAAATGAAAAAGTGAAATAACCCAGTCTGAGCACCACACAGCAAACACTTTCCAGATCTGAGCATACGCCTGAAGACTTGGAACACTTCTTGGCCTACAGCAAAGTTGTAATCATCACCTCAGGATAGCCCTTCTTACATAGCTGTGACCTCTCAAGAGCCAAGCCATAAGATCAAACAGGGACAGATTCTCCATGTGAACTTGCCCCTTAGAGAGAAGACTCAGGAACAGAGGAGCCAAAACAGCTTGTCCACAAGAAGCTGTATGAGATCCACATAACATTGTCTGCGTGGCCAAATCTGGGGCTATCAATATTACCCACCCCAGACGAAGAAGAATTCTCTGAAGAACTCTATCATTGGCAATGGGGGAAAGATGTAAAGCAAGACCAACTCCAGCTACTGCTGTAGCAGCATATCAATCCCCTATGAACTGGACTCATAAGAACATAAGAACAGCCATACTGGGTCAGACCAATGGTCCATCTAGACCAGTATCCTGCTTCAAACAGTAGCCAATTCAGTTCACAAGTACCTAGTAGAAACCAAAATAGTAGCAACATTCTATGCTACCGATTCCAGGATTCAAGATCCGAGGAACATATATATTGCAGCTCAATGCCATCAGATCCAGGATGGTAGTCCCCATTGCTCTGTGACCAGCTGAAACGCCTCAAGAGACAACTCCCAATCTCCTGGGTCTAGTGTTTTTAATCAGAAAATCCACTTGCATGTTCAGAGCTCCAACAATTTGAGCCACTGAAAAGATGGAACGTGTCTCTTGGCCCACTGAATTAGAAGGCAAGCTTTTACTGCAAGTTCCTCCTTGTCTGTTTAGATGTAATATGATGTCAGTTCAATTGTCAGAATTAAATATGCAGCAGAATTATTGAAATGTGTAGCATAATATTGATTATGCTGAATCAGAATCAAAAATACAGCTTTAAAAATATATTTGAAACTGCAGCAGAAACTGGCTTTCACTCCAAGCTCATTTCCCCCTCCCTTTTTCCTGGGAAACTCAGTGCTCCCCTTCCTCCCCCTTTAACAAAAGACTAAGAGACTGTTTCAAAGTTTTAAATTGACTCTCTTCCTCGGATCAAAAAAGCCTGGCTGATCAACACAACAAAGACCAGTAGAGGCAAGGAGACAGGCAGGCGGGAAAGGTATAACTCCAGCTATTGACTCAGAATGAAAGAATAAACAGGAAGCAATAAACCACTTGCCACAGAGGACTCAGTGCTCCCCCTTTCAGATAAGACTTCAGCACATGTAAAGACAAAGGGCTGATGGCATGTGACCCCTTGCAAACTACAATACCCAAGATCCCCTGCAAACTACAATATCCAGGGCTCAGGGAACATTTTAAAAAGCCTGGGAACAGCCCAGCTCTCTCTCTTGGGACCTGCCTGCTCTTGGGAATCTGCTGCTGTGAAGACCTGCCTCTGCCTCATGGCTCTTCACTGGACCACAGCATGCTCTATAACAAAGACTGTTCTGTAAGTTTTAACCTCTGATTTAAAAATCTGCTACTTTACTTAAGCACAGATTATCTGTAAAGATCTCTTAAAAGAACTATCTCTCGCTTGTAACCTTATTTATATGATTGCATTAATCATATTGTAACTTAAACACTTTTGAAGCTAAATATATATATGGTCTGTTCTTTCTTAAACCTGGTAATGCAGGTTAATGCAATCCAATAAATATATTTACTTCCTTTCATTCAGTGTAATTGTAGATCTTGTTGTTTTAATCAGCAACTGGTGGAGAATTAAAAAAAAAAAAAAAATATATATATATAAAATTATAAATATTAGTGAGTGCTCTAGCTATCCCCAAGTAAATTATTTCTTGTAACATATATAGGCTACTGGTATCATATTGTCCAAAATAATTCGAACCAGGCATCCCCTGAGATGAACCTGAAAGGTATGCAGAGCTTTCTGGAGAGCTCTAAGCTCCAGATGATTGATCAGTCATAGTACATGAGAATAATTATGCTGGCAGTGGGCTCCCCAACCCTTGAAGCTCGCATCCATAACCACCACTATCCACTATGGGGACCCCTACAGCATTCCCTTTAGCAGATGGCTTGACTGAAACCATAACTGCATGCTGAGCTTCGCCTGCAGCAGTCAAGCAAAGCAACAACCACACTCCTGTGACATTGGAGACCAGTGAGACAAGAAGCGCTGAAGAGGCCTCATATGTGCTCTGGCCCAGGGAACCACTTCAAATGTCGTAGCCATGGAGCCTAAGACCTGAACATAAACCCACGCATGTGGACTGGGAATCTGGAGCAAATGGCTTATTTGGGTCTGAAGCTTGTCTCTCCTGAGATCCGGAAGAAAAACTCTGCCCTGAAGGATGGCAAAATGGACCCTCAAATACTTCATTCAGAGGATGAGATCAATTGACTCTTGGCAAAATTGGTCACCACCCCAGAGGTTGCAAGAGAGCAATTACCCGAGAACTAACTTGAACACACTCCTGAAAGGAGGATGCTCTGATCAACCAATCATCCAGGAAAGGGTGAAACTTGATCCTCTCTCACCTGAGAAAGGCTGCCACCACCATCATAAACTTGGAAAAGGTCCTGAGAGCCATCAACAGACTGAATGGCAGAGGTCAAAATTGAAAATGCTTTCCAAAGACCACGAACCAAAGGAAGCTAAATGGGAATGTGGAAGTGTGAAGAAACTGTGTGTTTTAAGCCTGTAAAATATACTGGATATTTTCCTGAATTGATTATGTTCTAACGTGTATTTCTCCTATTTGGCCAGCAAATGGTGGATGTTTATGCTTAAAGCTGTTACAGAGGACTGACTTCTCTTTCTTTTAGTTGGCACACAGATAACAGGAAGTGACTGTAGTGATGTAACCAATTTTTATTTGAAATTTGACTGTTCTGGGCTCTGATTGGCCTGGAGTTTGAAATTACCCAGCAGATGCTGGCTGTTGCTTCAGTTTCAGTCCGGGAGAAGGAGAGGTCACTTTGCTTAAGATCTGTGAACAGATATAGACCCTGATCTCCCCAGGTACTTTCTAGGAAGTAAGCAAATATTTAGTTTTCTAATTGATCCATTTTCAGTTAATTGTTACTGTTTGCTATTTGCACTTTTTTTGGCCACTGTTCCAAGTTCTGAGAATAAACACATTTGTTTGTTCGTTCTACCTGTCTGGACTGATAAAGAATCCTGGTGGCTTGTGTGTTGGGTCTGTGAGTGCTTTCTGGGAACTGAGGGACCACTGGGAGCGTTGATCCTGGAACCTAGAAATCACTGGGGATAATTGGAGAGTGGGAAACTCACTCAGAGGCAGTTATGACCCAGTCGGTGGGAGGAGGGTGCTAGTGCAGAGCACAAGCGGCAGGTGCAGGTGGACCTGAGCTGTGCTGGGGATAGACCCTCTGAGTGGCTGCGGGGTAACCCCAGATGGGTGGCTAGGTGTTTTGTGACAAGAAGTAAACCTCCTTGAGATCTAGGGATGTAAGAAATTCCCCAGGATGTACTGTTGCTATTACAGAATACACTGTTTCCATGCAGAAATGCTTGACTCGTAGAAAATTTGTTGACTCACTGAGGACCAGCCAATAGGAGTCCCCTTTCTCTGAAACCACAAAACAGATGGAGTAACAACCTTGTCTCTTTTCGTGAGCTGGGTTGGAAAGTTGAAAGCACCAGTCATCCCTTCAGCAAAGCCTAATATGGGGATTCCAAGAAAAAATTTGCAATGGGGGAGAATTCTAATCTGTAACCTTCTCTGATAATATCCAACACCCATTTTTCTAACGTAATTTTGGCCCACTTTTCGTAAAACCTGAAAAGCAACCCAACTAGAAGTATGGAGACTGGACTGGAAAGCCCATCATTGTGAAGGGTGGGAGGCTGGAAAGGTTCTGGAAGGCTGAGACAAGCTGTGCTTTTCCAAATTAAAGGACTGCCTCTGCTGATATCTCAGTCTCTGATAGGATGGAGCATGTCCAGACTTATACTCCTTGGAGTTCTCAAGGTGACAGCATGACTGGTTAGTCCGAAAGGAACCTCTTGGTTTAACCTCCAGTAGATGCTGAGACTTGGAGTCCCCCAAGTCCTTAACTGATTTGTATAGGTCTTCCCCAACGAGGAGTTTACCCTGAAAGGGAAGCTCAGCAAACACTGTTAAGAAGCAGCAACCAATTCCCACTGGTGAAGCCACAGGTTCCTGACTTTGACTACCAAGGCCATCTGCTTAGCTGACGCACTGACCAAATCATACAACGCATTAGCCAAATAAGCCATGCCCATTTCCAGATAAGGAAAATCCTGAGAAACCTGGGATTCTGAAGCAGAAAGGGAGTCCGCTGCCCTCTGAATCAAAAAAAAATGGGCCAAGGCTACATAACAGCTCCACACTGAAGCTTGCAAGGACAAGGCAGAAATCTCAAAGATCAGCTTCAAGGAAGAATCAAGCTTACTATCTTGAATGCCTTTAAGAACAATACTCCTTCAACAGAGAGAGAGTGGTCTTCTTGGTCACTGCAGCTACCAAGGCATTCACCTTGGACAACTACAACTTCTTTAACTCCTCTGGAGAGAGTGAATAGGATACAGACGAGTTATGGCCGTATCCACCCTAAGGGTAGCATCTGGAGTACTCCACTGAGCAAATATCAACTCCTGTATAGCCTCATATACAGGAAAAGATTTAGGAGTCTTCTTGGTACTAGCCATCATACCGAGATAGACTGTGAGGCAAGAGAAGAGATATTAAGCACCTCCAAAATGTTGGTAATGAACACCTGCTATTCTTCCTTATGGAACATCCTGACAGCAGTAGAATCATCTGTCTTATCCAGATGGAGTTTTCCCTCCTCCAACCCCTCAGGCAACACTGACTGCAAGGACACAGCAGATAAACCACCCTCTGAAGGAAGAGAAGATGGCCAAGAAATGAGAGCCGCATCTGAGAGGGAGTACAAGCATCTCCTTTTTGGATCAGGGTCCCCTGAAGCCTGAGAATGCTTTCATAGAAAGGCTTGATGGAGGAGGAGAACAGTCAGGAGAAAAGGGCAACTGGGAGCCACTGTCAGAAGGAAAAGAAAGCAGCTGAGATCCTGAGGCAGATACTGTGTGGGAGGCAACAGTCTGAAAGGGTAGAAAAGGAGCCTCTGCACTTCATGGATCCAAGGATGACCGTTGGAGCTTCATCCAATGAGGATCCTGAACCCTGACAGGACTGCAGTGTGCTGAACCCCACATCGAAATTCCCAGTGCCCATCATTATTGCAGAGGATGGTGTGCGAAAACTTACTGTTCCAATGCTGCCACTCCACTCCAAACCATGGTAACAACATTCCACAGCCCGCGGCCAGCAGATAAAGAAGGTGAAAGCAAAACCACAAACAACCTGACAGCAATTAAAGATTTAAAGTTTTTACTCACCCCAGCAATGCTCCTACTTTGGAGGGTTAACAGCCTTTTCTCTGTAAGGAAAAGTGCTTGCACTGGCTGAACTCAATCACCTCTTTGCAGCAAGCCGCCTACAACAGAATCTTGTGTGGTTGAAAGGCAATAGCCTCTAACTCCCTAGAAGTCTTTTTTTTTAATGAGAAAGGAGGAGAAGTCCATAGCAGGAAGGAGAGGGGGAATGGACCTGGTATCACCAGGCATACTCCCAACAGGTACCAGCAGTAGCCTAAGAACTCCCAAGCTCCACTGAACCAGCAAACTGGGATCTGCTGTTACAGAGGAAACCAGGAGCTGCTAAGACCCCATCTACCACCTGCTGAGATAAAGGAAATACTGACTGATCAGGCTACCCTATATCAGAGTTCAGAACTTGTCCTCTATCTCCACCTGCTGGTATATGGTCACAACCCACTTGTCTCTGGATTCATCTGCTTTAAAAAGGAATGCTCCATTTGTATGTCTGGTGACTTGCTTGTCTTTACAGGATGCATTTAAAATAGCCTCCTTTCCATTTGTTTTCTTAGTTTAATAAGTGATACATACAAGAATTTGGGTATGAAGCTAAAGTAGGTCCCAATAAGACTTACCTCCTTTAACCCAGGCCAATCCACAAGAATAAGTTTTGCTGGAGGTCCTGCAGTCAGATTCACTCGTATATAATCAGAAAATTCTCGCCAAGCAAAACACAATTCTTTGCTTCCAGGATGTACAGGACTAAATTTTATGCCCTTGACTTTCATAGCTTGTGTGCTTTCCTATTAAAGCAATAACATACATGTTTGAACCGTAAAATGTAAAAGTAAAATTATTTAAACAGTAGAAATGTAGGAGTGGACAAGCGAACACTGTACACGGCCTGCAGCCATCACTAGACTGGCAGGACAACCTCAAGCTCTGTGCATACTACCTATGGACTCTGCTCTTTGCACACAACTTATGGACTTTACCTTCTTTGTGGCATACTTTATACTTGAATGTTTACTGAACTTTTGCATCTTTTTGTATTGTGCCTTAACCATCAACTGTCAGCTCCTGCTAGCTAGATAGATAACTGTTTGAGACAGGATGCAGACGCGTTAGATAAACAGCGTTACACACTGTTTACTTTATCTGGACTTTTGTGGACTTTTGCACTAACAGGATTTTCTATTTGGACTTTGCATTCACACTTGCACCTTTGCTTTGTACCAAAACCTCAGCTTTTATATAATGAGCCTAGACTAAGACCTAAACCTGTGCAGTTTGGACTTTTACTAGTAGTATGTATTTGTTAACCAGCAGCGAAGATAACAAGTTGTAGTAGTCAGCAATTTAGGGTTGTAGGGAAGGCAGCTGGCTCTGCCAGCGCAGTCTCGTGATCCATGCATAGAGGCTGTATTGTGTAAAGGTGCTGGAACACTGCAATAAGTTACATTTCTTGCAAAGTAACAATTTCTATGAAAGCTATGAAACTGACGTATCTTTTCTCTGTGAGAACTACAGAACTACTAATGTATTGTGCATGTGCCTGTACTGCGCATGTGTATGTGTGATGTATGGTGCGTTTTATGCGCTTGACCAGTAATCTGTATAAGAACGAGTGTCAGGTGACGCTCGTGACGCAGTATCCTGAGATTGAACTCAGTACTGTTCATTGCTAGCAATAAAGCTGCCTTGTCTTCGGAACCATTTGCCTCTTGTCTCCTGATTTACTTAGCCGAAGATTCTGTTACAGAAACATAGGCTAAAACAGAGGAGCAAGGGGAGGGATGGCCTAGGCTGAACAGATTTTCTTTCTTCCCCCATTCCTTTCTTCCACAAGATAGCTTTCAGACTCACACAATCTCCTGCTATCTCCTCTCTATGCCCCCATTCTCATTCAGTTGCTCTCACCTTTCACTGCTCTATCCACACAACACTCTTGCACTCCCCTCCTCTGTGACCTCTCCTTCCTTGTCATTACCTGAGTTGCAAGAGGTGGTTTCCCACCTCTGGCTGCTGATTGGCTCATTTTGCTGGCCAGGATCAGTCAAGAGGTAACAGGTAGGAAAATCAGCAGCTTTCTCCTGCTTCTGCCATAATCCCAGTGCCTGCCCTATTTTCAGCTGGATTTTTTTTTTTGTTACATTTGTACCCCGCACTTTCCCACTCATGGCAGGCTCAATGAGGCTTACATGGGGCAACGGAGGGTTAAGTGACTTGCCCAGAGTCACAAGGAGCTGCCTGTGCCTGAAGTGTATTAATCCTATTAATTATCAGTTTGAGTTTTGAGAATGCTTAGACTCAAGACTTATACTGGGTAAACATTATAATCACATTACAAAGTAAATATTTATTTTACATTTTTTCAGACTAATGGAATTATTTGGTCACTTTTCTTTCCAACCCAAGAGCCTGCTGGAAAGCAATTATGCATAAATTGAAACATGTCTGTCTGTGGACAAAATAATCCTCTGAAAATTTAATAGAGTAGAACAATGTTTGGAACTGAAAAAAAAAACTGGTTAAAAAAAAAACACAGTTTGAAAATGGGCCAGACTGAACCAGGTATTCCAGAGATTTATAAACTCCCCACCCCCCTTCCAAAAAAAAGTTGCCCAAAACATTTTATGGGAGAAAGTTGTTACAGCATACAAACACTGATCTATTGTAATATACCAGTTAAGGAACTATGCCTTTAAATTTTCCTAATCCCAAATGTGGTGATAGATATTTCAATAGAGGGGGTATATTAGAACATCATATACATATAACCCAGCTCTTACAAATATCATTAAATTCCATTTTAGTCAAAGGCATTTAGAGATATTTACTATCAAATGTAGGATCTTTCAGAATTCATCCAGTAAACACCACACAGGCTTATTGATGTGAGCCAGGCACTTTTATGGTGAACTGGTATTCCTCATTTGATCCATCAATTTAATCAAAGCACCAAAATACTTTTTTTCTTTTTTCTTATATAACTTAAAACATAGGCACTTAGCTCTATCTGTAGCATAGCTCAAAAAACTTCCTTCTTTGAAAAACTTTAAAGAAGTATATTATTCATCCCGGAGATCCTCCCATCTCCTCTCCTGGTCATAGACACTCTCACACCTACCCCCTTATCCCTGATGGGATGACTCAGAGTGATATAAAGGTGTATTTTATTTTCTTACTTGTAAGTACACTGTGATTTATAATGGCTGAATCATATGGTTTTCATCATGGATACTATGCATAGTGACTCCTAGTGACCGACCCTGTAGTCTACTACTGGTTGCTATGTATACTGCTACCTAGGTAGCGCAGAGACAAGGCAATACTTATTGCCTTTGAACAGTGGCAACCTGACCTGTGCTTAACTATAAAATCCTTTTTTTCAGCAATCTGATCACAGTGACATCTGGCTATTTAGCGAGATATATTATTATATTTGGTTTCATCCTGTTCTTTAATTTCTTTCCAAACTTTGTTTGCCAAGTTGGTGTTGCGTATCGATTCAGAAAGGAACTAACTCATATCTTTTGTTGATCATCAATAAAATGATTCACCACAAATAAAAAATTAAATATAGAGCACCATAATAGAAACAAGGGGGGGGGGGGGGGGAGGGAGGGGATAACAGTTATATATAAAAAAAAAAAAAATTTTGAAGACTGTACGTAAGTTGTATATTGAACTGTTGCTCCACTGAATTCTGTAAATTGCATTGATGCTGCCATGTTAAGATGGAATTGTACTTTTAGACTTGTCATCAATGAAAATCGTTAACTTTAAAGAGAGGGAATAGGGACGGGGTGGGGGTGTTTGGGGATAAAAAAGAAAATTTCATTGACTGTGGAAAGCTGAATGATTTTCTTGAACTTGAGCAATGTTCATGTTGAAGTTTTCTGCTTGTTTGTACTGATCTTTCAGTCAATAAAAAGATTTAAACATAATTTCTTTCCAAACTTTTCCAGGTGAAAGAAACAAAGATCAAAACACACACACATACAGGGCTGGTCTTAGCAAGTGTGGGGCCCTGTGCAGACCAGTTCGCTGGACCCCCCCCCCAGTCCCGCCCCTCGTTGACAACATATGTTTTCAACATTTTCTTTTATTTCAAATTAAGACAAATCAAGCAAAGCTTGTACACAAAAACTAATTCAAACATGAAAAATGCTATACTAAGAAACCTTGGGGTTTACAAAGCAAAACCATGTGCACTTAAGGACTAGATAAATGAATTAAAACGAATCCCCTTAATATGTAATACTTGGTAGCAATAATGAAAGTGACTGAATGTTCAGACAGCAAGCAGCCTGAGCCAACAGATTTATTTTCCATTGAACATAATTAACTTTGTATGAACTTGGCTGCTAATAGTGTGCTGAACAGGACAATGTTGGCAAATTTAGCCACACCCGTTTACCAGCCATGGCACACATAAACACTAATCACTGAAAATATTACACCAGTACAGAAGAAAAATAACTTGTTTTTTTTTTCATTTTAAATAATTTCTGTAAGCTGTTACAGCTCCAGTACATCCAGTGAAAAATAAGACAGCAGATGTAAACTCTCAAATTGGACATATTCCAAAAACTAAAATGAAAATAAAATATTTTTTTCTACCTTTGTTGTCTGGTGATTTTGTTTTTCTGATCATGTTGGTCCCAATCTCTGATTCTGCTGCTATCTGTTCTCTTAACTCTGTTTCCAGGGCTTCCTTTCCATTTATTTCTTTACTTTCCTCCTATCTTCTTCATTTCTTGCCCTACAACCATAGGTAAAAGATGGGTCCCTCCGTGGACATGACTGGATCCAGCTTTTGCCTATTTTCTCCAGCCATGTGCAGTTTTTCTCCTCTTTTTCCTTTCCCTCAACTCCGTCAGTATGCATCTCCTTCCTCTCTCTTCCCTCTCCTCCATCCATGTCCAGCATTTCTCCTCTCTCTCCTCTCCTCCATCCATGCTCATCTTACTTCATCTCACATCCTCTCTCTTCCCTCCCCTCCATCCATATCCAGCATTTCAACTCTCCCCTCTCCTCCATCCGTATCCAGAATTTCTCCTCTCCTCTCCATCCATGTGCATGTCCTTCCCGTCTTCCCTCACTTCCATCCATGCCCAGCATTTCTCCTCTCTCTCCTCCCCTCCATCCATGTTGATCTCACGTCCTCTCTCTTCCCTCCCCTCCATCCATATAATGAAGACACATACCTGTAGCAGGTATTCTCCGAGGACAGCAGGCTGATTGTTCTCACGACTGGGTGATGTCCACGGTAGCCCTGAGGAATGAAAATCTTCCTAGCAACAAATGTTTGCTAGAGCCTTCACGGCCATATTCCCGCCCGTCGCGCGAGAGTCCCAATCAGTTCGATAACAAAGCAAAGAGGAAAAAGGACAACTCCAAAGGGGAGGCGGGCGGGTAAGTGAGAACAATCAGCCTGCTGTCCTCGGAGAAGACCTGCTACAGGTATGTATCTTCATTTTCTCCGAGGACAAGCAGGCTGCTTGTTCTCACGACTGGGGTATCCCTAGCCCCCAGGCTCACTCAAAACAACAAAGAAAGGTCAATTGGGCCTTGCAACGGCAAGGACATAAGGATTGACCTACAAAGAAACATCTGAGAGTGCAGCCTGGAACATAACAAAAATGGGCCTAGGGGGGTGGAGTTGGATTCTAAATCCCGAACAGATTCTGCAGCACTGACTGCCCAAACCGACTGTCACGTTGGGTATCCTGCTGAAGGCAGTAATGAGATGTGACTGTGTGGATTGATGACCATGTCTAAGCCTTGTAAATCTCTCCTATAGTGGCTGACTTCAAGTGGGCCACTGACGCTGCCATGGCTCGAACATTATGAGCCGTGACATGACCCTCTAAAGACAGCCCAGCTTGGGCATAAGTGAAGGAAATACAATCTGCTAGCCAATTTGAGATAGTGTGTTTTCCGATGGCGACTCCCCTCCTGTTGGGATCGAAATAAATATTACATTTGTATCCCACATTTTCCCACCTATTTGAAGGCTCATTTTGGCTTACGTAATACTGTTATGGCATTTGCCATTTCTGGTATGAATAAATACAATGTGATATTATGGTAGATTAAGGTTCATGTATTGTAAATACAGTGGGGGAACTTAGAGAAGGAAGAAGAAGAGTTGAAGATGTCCATTTCGGTCTTTGGTTTCGTTGTGTTGTAGGTGTCCACTGGGCGGACTGTCTGAAGAGCTTTGTCCACTCCACGTTAAAGGCCAATGCTCTCTTGCAGTCCAAGGTATGCAAACTGCTTTCGTCAGGACGGGTATGAGGATAGGGAAAAATGTTGGCAAGACAATTGATTGATTCAAATGGAATTCCGACACCACCTTTGGTAGGAACATAGGGTGCGTGCGGAGGACTACACTGTTGTGATGAAACTTGATATAAGGTGCATGCACTACCAAGGCTTGAAGCTCACTGACCCTACGAGCTGAAGTAACAGCCACCAAGAAAACAACCTTCCAGGTCAAGTACTTCACATGGCAGGAATTCAGTGGCTCAAAAGGAGCTTTCATCAGCTGGGTGAGAACGACATTGAGATCCCATGATACTGGTGGAGGTCTGACCAGGGGCTTTGACACAAGCAAACCTCTCATGAAGTGCACAACTAAAGGCTGTCCAGAGATAGGCTTAACCTCTACACGATAATGAAAAGCACTAATTGCACTAAGATGAACTCTTACGGAGTTGGTCTTAAGACCAGACTCTGATAAGTGTAGAAGGTATTCAAGCAGGATCCGTGTAGGACAAGAAAAGGGATCTAGGGCCTTGCTGTCACACCAGACGGCAAACCTCCTCCATTTAAAAAGAATAACACTTTTTTGTTGAATCTTTCCTGGAAGCAAGCAAGACTCGGGAGACACCCTCGGAAAGGCCTAAAGAGGCAACTTCTAAGTTCTCAACATCCAGGCCGTGAGAGCCAGAGACTGGAGGTTGGGATGCAGAAGCAACCCCTTGTTCTGGGTGATGAGGGTCGGAAAACACTCCAATCTCCACGGTTCTTCAGAGGACAACTCCAGAAGAACAGGAAACCAGATCTGACGGGGCCAGAAAGGTGCAATCAGAATCATGGTTTCGTGGTCTTGCCTGAGTTTCAGCAGAGTTTTCCCTACTAAAGGTATTGGGAGGATAGGCATACAGAAGGGCCTGTCTCCCAATGCAGGAGAAAGGCCTCTGACGCTAGTCTGTCATGGGCCTGAAGCCTGGAACAGAACTCAGGGACTTTGTGATTGGTCTGAGTGGCAAAAAGATCCACCGAGGGGGTGCCCTAGAAGGGATGCATCCGTCGTCAGCACTTTTTGTGGCTGAGGAATTTGGAATGGACGTCCCAAGGTCAGATTGGATCGAATGGTCCACCACTGAAGGGAACTGCAAAAGTCGGTGGAGAGACGGATGAGATCCTCTAGATCCCCTGTGGCCTGGCACCACTGGGAAGCTAGGGCCCATTGAGCTGATCTCATATGTAGGCGTGCCATGGGAGTCACATGAACTGTGGAGGCCATGTGCCCTAAAAGTCTCAACATCTGCCAAGCTGTGATCTGTTGAGACGCCCGAGCCAAGTACTACTACTACTACTACTACTACTACTATTTAGCATTTCAATAGCGCTACAAGTACACTAGGGACAGAAGATTGTCTGCCCTTGCCTGGGGAAAAAAAGCTTGATACGTCCGTGTATGCAACAGAGCTCCAATGAACTCCAATTTCTTACTGGAACAAGATGGGACTTGGGATAATTTATTACAAACCTCAGTAGCTCCAGCAGTTGAATAGTCATCTGCATGGACCGTCGAGCCCCTGCTTCCGAAGTGTTCTTCACCAGCCAATCGTCGAGATAAGGGAACACATGCACTCCCAGTCTGCTTAGCGATGCTGCAACAACTGCCAAGCACTTTGTGAAGACCCTGGGCGCAGATGTGAGACCAAAGGGCAGTACACAGTACTGAAAGTGCTGAGTTCCCAGCCGAAATCGAAGGTACTTCCTGTGAGTTGGGAGCACCGAGATGTGAGTATAGACATCCTTTAAGTCCAGAGAGCACAGCCAATCATTTTCCTGAATCATGGGAAGAAGGGTACCCAGGGAAACCATCCTGAACTTTTCTCGGACTAGGAATTTGTTCAGGGCCCTTAAGTCTAGCATGGGACGCATCCCCCCTGTTTTCTTTTGCACAAGGAAGTACCTAGAATAGAATCCCAGCCCTTCTTGCCCTGGTGGGACGGGTTCGACCGCATTGGCCTTTAGAAGGGAGGAGAGTTCCTCTGCAAGTACCTGCTTGTGCTGGGAGCTGAAGGATTGAGCTCCCGGTGGGCAATCTGGAGGCTTGGATGCCAGATTGAGTTTGTATCCTAACCGGACTATTTGAAGAACCCACTTGTCGGAGGTTAGAAGAGACCACCTTTGGTGAAAAAAATATCAACCTCCCCCCAACAGGCAAGTCGCCTGGTATGGACACTTTTACTGTGGCTATGCTGCACTGGAGCCAGTCAAAAGCCCGTTCCTTGCTTTTGCTGGGGAGCCCTAGGGGCCTTAGGCGCACGACGCTGACGAAAACGCGCATGCTGGGGATGAGCCTCAACCGGCTGCCGAGAGGCAGGAGTGTACCTATGCGTAGCATAGGAATAGGGAGCACTCCTCCTCCCGCCAAAAAGACTCCTGGATGAGAAGGCAGTAGCAGAAGACGTCCGGCGGGAGAGAGAATACATGGCATCATGATGCTTTTTCATCTGATCAACCATATCCTCTACTTTCTCTCCAAAGAGATTATCCCCTCGACAAGGAACATCCGCCATTCGCTGCTGGGTGCTCTGATCCAGGTCAGAGACACAGAGCCATGGGAGTTTGCGCATCACTATACCTTGAGCAGCTACTCAGGATGCTACATCAAAAGTGTCATAAGACCCCCTGGCCAGGAATTTGCGACACGCCTTCTGCTGCCTGATCACCTGGTGAAAAGGTTCATCAAGCTCAGGAGGAAGTGCTTCAACTAAACTGGACAGTTGCATCACCGAGTTCCGTAAGTGAATGCTCGTGTGAAGCTGGTATGTTTGGATCTTGGCGGCGAGCATTGCGGCCTGATACGTTCTCCTCCCAAAAGAATCCAAGGTCCTAGACTGTCTGCCTGGGGGCGCCGAGACATAGTCTCTAGTACTCTTGGCTCTTCTGAGAGCAGAGTTCACCACCATGGAATCGTGAGGAAGCTGGGCCTTCACCATTACAGGCTCTCCATGGACTCTGTACTGGGACTCGGACTTCTTGGGGACTTCTTGGGGACCACTGGGTTAGAGAGAGGGCAAGACCAATTCTGCATCAGCACTTCCCTGAGTGTATTGTGCAGGGGGGCCATTGCAACCTCTGCAGGTGGAGAAGGATAATCTAGGACCTCAAGCATCTCAGCCCTGAGCTCATCCACAACCTCCATAGGGAATGGAATGTCCTTAGACATTTCCCGTACAAAGGATGAGAAAGTAGGACTCTCAGGTGGAGACATCCTTACTTCAATCGGTGGAGTAGGATCAGAGGGAAGCCCACAGGACTCTTCCTCCGAAAAGTATCTGGGGTCTTCCTCTTCTTTCCATGAGCGCTCATCTTCGGTATCGGAGAGAAGCTCCCTAAGAGTAGCCTGAACTCGAGCCTCTACGTCGAGGATTGACGACCTAGTGGGGGGTGTCGAGAAGTGGACCCCTGCCTGGACTCTGGTGAAGCTTCCTCCACCGACGTCGAGGGGGAGTCGACCCGGGTGGCAGCCGTCGCCGACACTGCAAGCGGTACCGAGGACGGGGACCTCCTCACAGACGATGGCCCAGAAGCTGCCTCAGCAGTCGGTGCGGAAGGCGCAAGCACCCCCGACACCGAGGTTGACTGGCAAAGCAACCCTTCCAGAAGCTCCGGAAGATGGGCCCTGATACGCTCGTCGAGAGCTGCCATCGGTAAAGGCTGGGGGGGGGGGGCAGTGCAGGAGTCTGTTGCAGAGTCTGAAGGGCTCAGGAGCCGTAGCAGGCTGCCAAATGACCGACAAATCGACACCTCCTGAATGGAGGGTGAGTGATCCTCCCGGCGCCAATATTTCTCGGGTGTCGACTCCCTCGGCTCCCCGGAGCTCTCGATACCGTGTCTGGAAGGAGAACGATGACGTTGCTTCTTAGCCTTCGCTCGACGCCCGTCATTAAGACTCCTCGGTACCGAGGAGGAGGACTTGGAACCCTCACGCCTCCTCAGGGCCGGGTCCGACGCAGGTCGGTCCCGGGGGGCCTGCATAGCAGGAGGCATTGAGATAGGTGGAGACCCACTCGATGCCTTGCTGCTCCCAGTTCGATGTGGTCTTTCGGCAGCCATTACCTGGACTCCCAATGTCGATGCCTCTCTCGACGTTGACGCTGATGCAGCCGACCTCGGTACCGATGCAGATGCCGATGTCGAAGGACCGGACCGATCTGAAAAAAACCTCTCATGCTGAGCCTCTCAAGCAACTTGGGTCCGTTTTTTCATCAATTTACACAGCTTACAAGCAGCAGGAAGATGGTCAGGCCCAAGACACTGGAGACACCACGCGTGGGGGTCGGTACTGGAGATGGTCCGGTTGCACCTAGTACATTTGAAGCCGCTGGGTGTCCTCGATGGTGCCAGAAATAAGGGGCACAAAAAGAGGATAAGAACCCGACCGAGCAGCCTAAGGACGGCCGCGTTGAAAAAGAAAGAAAACTTACAGAGACCTAAGAAACAATAAGGAAACTACTTTTTTTAAAAATTAATGTAGAAGAAGAAGAAAAGAAGGCTAAAGCGCCCCCAAAAAACCAGGAACCAGGGTCTCCTGAGTAAATTTCTTGAAGAGCAGCAACAAGATGTGTCTCCTCAAGACACGGATCGGAAAAAAAAAAAACTAGATATGCAGGATAATAAGACCATATCCATGCAAACTCACTACCTTGTAGGCAAAACTGTACCGAGAACCATTAAACAGAGTTCTGTGAGAAAAATCATCACCTCAATCATTTAACGGCATACAAAATGCCCAAAGAGCCCAACACTGAGGGACCTGAACTAGGATTTCCCAGTGCTCAGCCAGTGAGCTAAAACTCCCTCGAGGAACTCAAACAGGAGACCTATAGACTAGCATAATAAATAAATAGAATAAAATATACTTGCAGATTCTGAATTGGTGGTGTAGGGGTGGAAAGGAACTCAGACCCATCTGATTATTCTGCATGTGAAAGCAGAAACTCCTCAGCTTATGAAGCAAAGTTGCCAAGAGCAATCACCTTGTGCTCAACTGGAAGCCCAAATCTAATCAGGACTAGAGCTGGCCTCACATTACCATTGTTCCATACTTCAGAAGCACATCAACCCTAAGAAGAAAATCTTTGATGAGGAATGGGGGAGTGAGAGGGAAGGGACTTGGACCCCAAGTATTCCATAAAGTATTCTCTTCACATCCATTTGTTTCTATGATATATGAAAGCAGAGCTCAACCTAACCAGTGAGAACTGGTTGAGGAGAACATTAGGCCTATTCAGCTCCAAAGCTGCATGATTCACCATCACCATCTGCTGGAGACAAAGAAATACAGGACATTTTATATCCGCACAGTGCCCTTATGGGGCAAATTATGTAGACCTAGGTTGTTTCTTTGTCTCCATCCGCTGGTCAATGGACATAACCCACTTGTTTTGGACTAGTCTGGTATGGACTCTAAGGAAATTAAAAAATACATATTTTAAACCATTTACGGATTCTATCTTTCTGTAATGCGGGCAAGGACAGTGCTTCCCTTGCTAGTCAGGTGTTCAGGATATCCACAATAAATATGCATGAGTTTGATTTGCATATACTAACTCCATTGTATGCAAATCAAATCTCATGCATATTCAATATGGATATCCTGAAAAACCTGACTGGCAAGGGGGAACTCCAGGACAGACTTGGGAAATACTGGGCTAGAAGATGCAGATTGTATGCTTTTGTAATTTCTTATAAGTACCTGATGTAAAATTATAAAAATTGGAAATTAGGAGAGCTAGGTGTGCAGAACTACTTGCAACAAATGCATTTGAGATGGGAGTTGGGTCAAAGCAGCTAGAGCTGTGAGGGACAGAGCGATTGTGGCAAAAGAGGGGTTGCAGTGTAATAGGGGAGTGGAATAGGAGAGAAACAGAAATAGAGAATCTGGGATTGGGCATAGAAAAAAGAAGAAGGTTAAATTTCTTTGCAAATTTTTTTTTTCTTATCCTGTGCCATATCCTTCAACATTGCTACTTGAAGGGCTGGGAGATGTTTTGTCCTTCTCCCTGATGTAAGCAAAAGCCACAAATGTGGCTCTGGGAAACATGTTTGACTGCTCCTAAAGTTCAGAAAAAACTTTTATAACAAATATGAATCTCTTAGGCAGGGAAGTTGAGAATATGCAGACATAATGGTTATTTTATTTTATTTCTTTTAAGTGCCTCATTTAATACTGCTGGCTGATTTTGGCTACTGACAAATAATATACATGTATATTAGTTTAGGTATGCAGATCCACAATAAAACACAGTATTCTTACAAACATATCAACGAACAAGATGGCAACTCATGACAAATATTTTCCATGTTTGATTACCCTTAATATAAAAGATACAAAAAAGAGCAGATTTTTGTAATGATCACTGAATTCTGATAACACTACAATACAAAACAATCAAAAATAGATTTGCAGTACCTGCCAAGTAATTTTCAGACTGCTTTTATCAAGTCCATCTCCAGAAATTCCCAAGAGATTTATACAAGATGATGCCAGTGTCTGAATTTGATTACCATACTGGTCTGTAATCATTAATTCTACACAAAAGAATAAAGGCTGAAATCAATTCTCAATGCCATAAAAATCTTTGTAACATGATACCATAGAAAAGAAGTGCATAATAATCAGCTGGCTCTCAGAGAAAATGAAAATGCAATTTATTTTTTTTATTTTTTTTTTTACACATACAGGGATCCTTTTATGAAGCTGTGGCAAAAGGGGGCCTGCGTTGGCTTCGGCGCATGTTTCTGACACGCTGAGGCCCCCTTTTTTACCAAAGTGGGTAAAAGGCAGGTCTTTGTTTTTGTCGTGCGGCCGTTTCGGGGGGGGGGGGGGGGGGGAGGACTTACCGCCACCCACTGGGGTGGCAGTAACCCGGCAGCGCGCGGAACTGCCTGTTTACCGCTGGGTACACACCGGCACTACAAAAATTGAAATATTTTTGCAGTGCTGGAAATGGCATGCGCTGGGGGAGGGAACTACCACTGGGCTGCTGCGGTAGGCCAGTGGTACTTCCCTTTTAGCAAGCAGTAAACCCATGTTGGGCTTAACAATGCTTTGTAAAAGGGTCCCACAATGAGATCTTAAGTATATAACTTAGTGTGAAAGAATCAAACAACTAAGAAATGGAGAACAACCAACAAATTAAGGGGCTCTTTTACTAAGCTGTGGCCTTGCACTATGACTAGCACTTGGGTTTCCAGGTGTGCTGAGGTCACTTTTTAGTGCAGCCGTAAAATACACAAGTTTTCATTTTCTCAATTAATGGCCACTCGCTAATTCCCAATTAGCATGTGGCCATTAGCGTGTAAGCCCCTACTGACACCTATTTAGTAGGTAGACAGGGCTCACATGCGAACCATGCATTAATCGGTAGGCATATGGCAATGTAGCTATGCTAATTATTGCTAGGCATGCCTACTCTCCACACTCAAGCATGCCCCTAGTGCTAAAAAATATTTTTTAGCGCCTGGGAAGCATGTGCAGATGCCAACACCACCGTGGGACGCCCGAGCACGCCTAGTGGTAGTGCATTTTCCCTCATGGTAAGCGCAAATTAGTGCTTACCGCTGCTTAGTAAAAAGACCCCCCAATGAGCCAATATAAAATTGCAGAAGTTTTAGCACAGTGCTTTACGTCGCTATGCTCACATTAGCCCCCTCCTTAAATCATTTCATTGGCTCCCTATCCGTTTCTATATTCAATTCAAGCTTCTCTTATTGACCTATAAGCAGTGGTGTGCTGGAGCCGGCTCGCTCCGGCTCGCAAGATCCGGTTGTTAAATTTTGGCCGGACTTGCGAGCCGTTGTTGGAAAGGGCGAGCCGGCTCTCCCTCCCTCCACCCTCCGGATCCGGTCCATCACAGATCCTACCTTGACTATCGAATTCTTCGAGGCAGGCAGTGTTGTCTGCCCGCTGCTATCGCTGACTTTCCTCCGCCGCCTGTTTGCATTTTTAAAATGGCCGCCGAGACTTCCAGAGGCGGCCTTGCGAGACTTCTGTAAGTCTCGGTGGCCATTTTGAAGCGCGATCGGGCAGCGGAGGAAAGTCAGCGATGGCTGCGGGCAGGCAACACTGCCTGCCCCGAAGAATTTGATGGCCAAGGTAGGGTCGGTGAGGGACCGGATCGGGAGGGAGGGAGGAAGCAGGAGAATTTGTGAAACAAATCGGGAGGGGGTGGCAGGGGAGAGAAGGGTCACTGCTGGGCATGGGTGGATGGAGGGCAGGGGAGAGAAGGGTCAGTGCTGGGCATGGGTGGATGGAGGGCAGGGGAGAGAAGGGTCAGTGCTGGGCATGGGTGGATGGAGGGCAGGGGAGAGGAGGGTCACTGCTGGGCATGGGTGGATGGAGGGCAGGGGAGAGGAGGGTCACTGCTGGACATGGGTGGATGGAGGGCAGGGGAAAGAAGGGTCGCTGGCCATGGGTGCATGCTGGGCAGGGGAGAGAAGGGTCGAGAGAATAAATACTGGACATGGATGGAGGGGAGGGAAGAGTGAGGAAGGAGATAAGATAAGGGAAAAGGAAGAGAGGAGAAAAACTGCACATGGATGAAGAAAATAGGCATAAGCTGAGGACCAGAAATGAAGAAGAAAGGAGGAAAGGAAAGAAATAAATGGAAAGGAAGCCCTAGAAATGGAGTTAAGAGGACAGATAGCAGCAGAATCGGATACTGGGCCAGCATGATCAGAAAAACAGTCACCAGACAACAAAGGTAGAAAAAAATCATTTTATTTTCATTATAGTGTTTGGAATATGTTCCCTTTGAGAATCAGGTGGTCAACATTAAAAGTTTATATTTATTTACTTATTTATGGCATTTTATCCCACATTAAACATGAATTAGATTGGAACCTGGGATCATTTAATTTTTTTTTCCTGGAGAGAGCCAGCTCTGCAATTTTGGGGGGCGCAGAGGTGGATGGGGGGGGGGCGCAGAGGTGGACGGGTGGGGGGGGGGCGCCGAGGTGGACTGGGGAGAGAGCCTGTTAAAAATTTACCAGCACACCACTGCCTATAAGTGTATTCACTCTGCTGCTCCCCAGTACCTCTCCACTCTTGTCTCTCCCTACGCCCCCCCTCGGGTTCTCCGTTCTGTAGATAAATCTCTCTTATCCGTCCCCTTCTCCTCTACTGCTAATTCTAGACTCCGTTCCTTTTGTCTTGCTGCACCTCACGCCTGGAATAGTCTTCCCGAGCCTGTACGTCTAGCCCCGTCTTTCGCCGTTTTCAAGTCCAAACTTAAAACCCACCTCTTTACCACCGCTTTTGACTCCTAACCACTCTCACTTGCCCTGTCCTTTAACCTCACCTATTTATTCCCTTACCCTTAATTGTTCTGTCTGTTTACCTGTCTTATCTAGATTGTAAGCTCTTTGAGCAGGGACTGTCTTTTTGTGTATGGTGTACAGCGCTGCATATGCCTTGTAGCGCTATAGAAATGATAAATAGTAGTAGTTTTAGCACACAGAAAAAAATCTGCTCTTACTAGAAAAGGGTCAGCCAAGTTTGGCATACTTTCCATCCTAATACATACGATAGCACTACCTGTAGAATTACTTCAAATGCAGAAAAAAAAACAGTGGTATATGTTACTAGATTAGGGGTCAATAGGGTGTATTACTGAGTTTAAAGTGTCAATGTTGTACACTACTGGGATGTTAATGTGATGGGTTTGGGGGCACAGATAGGTCAGTGATTTTTTTTACTGGTAGGGGTGGCAATGAGATATATTTGTGGTTTCAGATCCTTGGTGAGGGGTGCCATCCACAGAGCCCCCAAACTCACTGACATACCCCCCCAGTAATGCTCCTAATATACTAATATTTTAAAGCCCTCACCTAGTGACCCAGCTCACACTGCTTTCATCCGCTAATGCACTGCCTTAAAATTACTGATATGTCCCACCGAGATCCCAAAGCAACTTAGTTATCGCTATTGACCCCCTAAACACCTATTGTTGCAGTCAACCCATTCTACTATTACTTACTTATCATTTCTAAAGCGCTACTAGACGTATGCAGTGCTGCACACTAAATATGAAAGAGTCCCTGCTCAACTGAGCTTACAATCTAATCATGACAGACAAACAGGACAAACAAGGGATAAGGGAATTACTTACAGACATGGCTACTGAACATGAGAATAGGAGTTAGGGGTTAGTTAAAAGCAGCCTCAAAAGGCGAGGCACCGGGATACATGACAGACCTCATCGACCTGCCAACCAGAAACACCACAAAATCTGCACGATCACACCTAAACCTCCACTACCCAAGCAGCAAAGGACTCAAATACAAATCAACCTATGCAACCAGCTTTTCCTACCTAAGCGCACAACTATGGAACGCACTGCCAAAAGCAGCAAAAACTACGCTCGACCACCTAAATTTTTGGAAAGCACTAAAGACAGACCTGTTCAGAGGAGCTTACCCCACCAACCCAACATAAAAAAATACCTGGTCACTTGTAACACAATATAACCAAAGACCGTAACGGACATTTCCTGACTCTTCTTCCCCATTTCCCTCTCTAAGTTCCCCCCCAACTGTTCCTACCATACATATATCTCATTATACCACAATATCACTTTGTATTCATTCATACCATGTATTTGTTCAGACCGTAATCGGCTAACGCCGTTAACGGTTATATGTAAGCCACATTGAGTCTGCAAAAGGTGGGATACAAATGTAACAAATAGTAATAATAATAGATTTGAATACGGCCAGAGATGGAGCTTGACGTATTGACTCAGGAAGTCTATCCCAGGTGTACAGTGCAGCAAGATAAAAGGAATGGAGTCTGGAGTTGGTAGTGGAGGAGATGGGTACAGATAAGAGAGATTTACCCGATGAACACAGTTCCCGGGGAGGAATGTAGGGAGAGAGAAAAGTGGCGAGGTAATCAGGAGCTGTAGAGTGAATGCACTTGCAAGTCAATAAGAGGAGTTTGAACTGTATGTAGAAATGGATAGGGAGCCAATGAAGTGACTTGAGGAGAGGGCTAACAAAAGCACAGCAACACTGGTGGAATATAAGTCATGCAGCAGAATTCTGAATGGACTGAAGGCGAATGAGATGGCTTAGTGGGAGACCTGTCAGAAACAATTTGCAATAGTCTAAGCATGGTGATAAGAGTATGAACAAGGGTTTTGGTAGTATACTCAGAAAGGAAGGGATGAATTTTGGTGATATTATAGAAAAGAAACAAGGTAAAATTATGTATCATACCTGATAATTTTCTTTCCATTAATCATAGCTGATCAATCCATAGACTGGTGGGTTGTGTCCATCTACCAGCAGGTGGAGATAGAGAGCAAACTTTTGCCTCCCTATATGTGGTCATGTGCTGCCAGAAACTCCTCAGTATGTCGATATCAAAGCTCCATCCGCAGGACTCAGCACTTAGAGAATTACACCCACAAAGGGACACTCTGCCCAGCTCACCACCGCCGAAACGGGGGAGGGGAATTAACCCAGCTCATCCCCACACAAGTGGGGGAGGGGAATCCGTCCAGCTCATCCCCGTGGAGCGGGGGAGGGACACCACACCCGCCGATGCGGGGGGATCTGGCTTATCCTGCAACCGCAACCACGGGAGGAGCTGACTGACCCTAACACCGCCGAAGCGGGAGGGGTACAAAGCTGCCCTACAGCCGCACGAAGCGGGAGGGAGTGCCGGCAGAATTTATGTCTCAATCCAGCCCCGTAAAACGGAGGGGAGAGGAATGCAGCAGCTCACTGTTACACAAACTCGTCTCAACTCTTGTAGGATCCAAGTGAAAAAACTTGAACACGAAGTCCTCCTGAAGTAACTGAAGACTAAACTTGAACCTAAAATTCAACCAGAATATAAACAGGACAGATATCTGGGAGGGGCTATGGATTGATCAGCTATGATTAATGGAAAGAAAATTATCAGGTATGATACATAATTTTACCTTCCATATCATCAAGCTGATCAATCCATAGACTGGTGGGATGTACCGAAGCAGTACTCACCCAGGGCGGGACCTTGAAATCCCTGTCCGCAACACTGTGGCTCCAAACCGGGCCTCCGCCCGAGCAGCCACAGTCAAGCGGTAATGCTTGGAGAATGTATGGGCCGATGCCCAAGTTGCCCCCTTGCATATCTCTTCCAAGGAGACGGACCCGGCCTCTGCCATCGAGGCCGCCTGAGCTCTTGTGGAGTGAGCCTTCAGCTGGATAGGCGGCATCTTCCCCGCGGCCACATAAGCCGCTGCAATGGCTTCCTTGACCCATCTTGCCACTGTAGGCTTAGCAGCCTGCAGACCCTTACGAGGACCTGCAAACAGGACAAACAGATGATCCGATTTCCGGAAATCATTGGTCACTTCCAAGTATCTGGTGATGACCCGTCTCACATCCAGATATTTGAGAGCAGAGTACTCCTCTGGGTAGTCCTCCCTCCGAAAGGAAGGGAGACAGAGCTGCTGATTCACATGGAAGCGAGAAACCACCTTGGGCAGGAAGGAAGGCACTGTGCGAATAGTCACTCCTGCCTCAGTGAACTGCAGAAAAGGCTCTCGACATGAGAGTGCCTGGAGCTCGGAAACTCTTCTGGCCGAAGTGATAGCCACCAAAAAGACTGCTTTCAACGTCAGGTCTTTCAGAGATGCCCTCGACAAGGGTTCAAAAGGCGGCTTCTGCAATGCTCTTAGCACCAGGTTGAGATTCCACGCAGGCACCACAGAGTGCAGAGGAGGGCGCAGGTGATTAACTCCTTTGAGAAAGCACACCACATCTGGCTGAGAAGCCAGGGAAACACCCTTCAGGCGGCCCCTGAAGCAAGTCAGAGCCGCTACCTGGACTTTAAGGGAACTGAGCGACAGGCCTTTCTCCAGACCTTCTTGCAGGAACGCCAACACTGAAGAAATTGGAGCAGTGAAGGGAGAAAGTGAGCCTGCTTCACACCACGCTGCAAAGATACGCCAAACCCTGGCGTAAGCAGTAGAAGTAGAGCGCTTCCTCGCTCTCAACATAGTGGCGATAACCTTGTCTGAGAAGCCCTTCTTTCTCAGACGCTGCCGCTCAATAGCCAGGCCGTAAGACCAAAGGGGGAGGGATCCTCCATCACCACGGGACCCTGATGTAACAGGCCCTGCTCCACAGGCAGCCGCAGAGGATCGTCGACTGAGAGCCTGATCAAGCCCGCATACCAGGGACGTCTGGGCCAACCCGGACCCACCAGGATTATCCGGCCCGGATGCTTTGCCACCCGGTCTAGCACCCTGCCCAGCATGGGCCAGGGCGGGAACACATAGAGAAGCTCTTGTGTCGGCCACTGTTGGAGAAGAGCATCTACTCCCAGGGATCGAGGGTCCCGTCCTCTGCTGAAAAAGCGCGGCACTTGGCAATTGGCCGATGACGCCATCAGATCTAGGCTCGGCTGGCCCCAGCGCTTCGTAATGTCCAAGAACGCCTGAGCCGATAGTTGCCGCTCTCCGGGCTCCAAGGTATGGCGACTGAGAAAGTCCGCCTTGACATTCATGACTCCAGCAATGTGGGCCGCTGACAACTGTTCCAGGTTCGCTTCCGCCCACTGGCATAGATTCATGGCCTCCTTGGCTAGAGGGGCGCTCTTGGTACCTCCCTGGCGGTTGACATAGGCCACAGCCGTGGCATTGTCCGACAGGACCCGTACTGGCTTCAAGGCCAGTACCGGGATGAACTCCACAAACGCCAACCGAATGGCTCTGAGTTCCAGGAGGTTGATAGACCACTTTGCCTCTGCAGGAGACCAGAGCCCCTGCGCTGTCCTTCCCAAACAGTGGGCTCCCCAGCCCGACAAAGAGGCGTCCGTCGTGACGACAATCCACTCTGGGGTCACCAGAGGCATTCCCGCAGACAACTTGTCTGTCTGCATCCACCAGCTCAGCGCCTTGCGCACTGCTGGGTCCAAGGGAAGGCGCACAGCATAATCCTCTGACATCGGAGTCCAGCGCTGCAGCAGAGAGTGTTGTAGTGGTCTCATATGAGCCCTGGCCCAGGGCACTACTTCCATCGTGGCCGTCATAGAGCCCAACAGCTGCACATAGTCCCAAGCCCGAAGAGGAGAGGCTACTAGGAACTGGTCCACCTGAGCCTGAAGTTTGACAATCCGATTGTCTGGCAGGAACACTCTGCCCACTTGGGTGTCGAATCGAACTCCCAGGTACTCCAGGGACTGAGTCGGGCGCAGCTGGCTCTTCTCCCAGTTGATGATCCATCCCAGGGAGCTCAAAAGAGCAACTACCCGGTCCACAGCTTTGCCGCACTCTGCATAAGAGGGGGCTCGGATCAACCAGTCGTCCAGATAAGGATGGACTTGTACTCCTTCCTTTCGCAGGAAGGCCGCTATGACCACCATTACTTTGGAAAAGGTCCGCGGAGCAGTAGCCAACCCAAAAGGGAGGGCTCTGAACTGGAAGTGTCGTCCCAGGACTGCAAAACGCAGGAAGCGTTGGTGAGGAGGCCAGATGGGAATATGCAGGTACGCTTCCTTGATGTCCAAGGAAGCCAAGAACTCTCCTGCCTTCACTGCCGCTATAACAGAGCGGAGAGTCTCCATGCGAAAGTGCCGCACTTTCAAGGCCCGATTGACCCCTTTGAGGTCGAGGATAGGCCGGACAAAACCTCCTTTCTTTGGTACCACAAAGTAAATGGAGTAACGTCCCTTGCCAATCTGATTTTCTGGCACCGGAACGACCGCCCCCAGGCGGATCAGGTTGTCCAAGGTCTGCTGCACTGCCACAGCTTTGACCGGAGACTTGCAGGGAGAGAGTACAAACCCGTCTCTTAAGGGTCGGCAGAACTCTAGCTTGTAGCCGTCTCTGATGACTTCCAGCACCCAAGCGTCTGAAGTTACTCTGGTCCACTCGCCCAGAAATGAGGACAGCCGTCCTCCAATCTGCACTGGGGCGTGGACCAAGGCCCCGTCATTGGGTACGAGACCCTGGGGGAGGACCGGAGGGAGCACCTCCGGGACGGCGGTCTCTGCGAAAGGAATGCTGCTTGGGGGAGAAATTCCTCTTGAAGGAAGAGGGGGCAGAGGAGCCCGACCTGCCCGGGCGGTACCGACGGGCTTCCTGAAACCGTCCTCTGGAGGTACCGGGACGAGTACTAGCCCGAGCCCTGACCTCTGGTAACTTCTTGCCCTTAGACGTGCCGAGATCGGTCACGATTTTGTCCAGCTCGACCCCAAAGAGCAGCTTGCCTTTAAAAGGCAATCTAGCCAGGCGGGATTTAGAGGCGTGGTCAGCAGACCAATGCTTCAGCCAAAGCCACCGCCGCGCAGAGATGGTCTGAGCCATGCCTTTAGCTGAGGCTCTCAAGACATCATACAGCAAGTCTGCCAAATAGGCTAGGCCCGATTCCAGGGCCGGCCAATCAGCCCTCAAGGAATGATCCGAGGGGGAAGCCCGCTGCACCATACTCAGGCACGCCCTGGCCACATAGGAACCGCAAACTGAGGCCTGCAAACTTAAAGCAGTCGCCTCAAAGGACGACCTTAAGGCCGCCTCCAATCTTCTGTCTTGGGCGTCCTTTAGGGCCGTGCCACCTTCCACCGGCAACGCCGTTTTCTTAGTCACCGCAGTGATTAAAGAATCCACGGTAGGCCACAGATAGGCCTCACATTCACTTTCAGGTAAAGGATAGAGACGGGACATAGCCCTAGCCACTTTGAGGCTCGCTTCCGGGACATCCCATTGAGCCGAAATTAAGGTGTGCATGGCATCATGCACGTGGAAGGTTCTAGGCGGGCGCTTCGTCCCCAGCATAATGGCAGAGCCAACAGGGGCTGAGGGAGAGACGTCCTCCGGAGAGGAAATCTTCAAAATGCCCATGGCCTGCACTAACAGGTTGGGCAAATCCTCTGAGCTAAAAAGCCGCGCTGCAGAGGGGTCATCCGCTCCAACCGAGCGGGGATCCTTCTCCTCCAAGGAATCCACAAAGGACCGTTGGGAGAACTCAGATACGCTGCCCTCATCTACATCGGAGGAGACAAGGTCCTCCAAGGCCTGGGAATCAACCCGAGGGCGTTTACCTCCGGGGACCTCAACCTCTTTACCAGACGAGGGAGCAGGGGAAGCGTTTTGCATAAGGAAGGCCTGATGCAGCAGCAAAACAAACTCGGGGGAGAAACCCCCCAGACTGTGCACTTCCGCAGCCTGGGCTACAGCCCTAGACGCACCCTCAACCGGCGCTCGCAAGAGCGGGGGAGAGACATGCTGCGCATCCAAGATGGCGTCCGGCGCGACACTCCGGGAATGAGCCGCGCGGTAAGAACGGCGCTTAACTTTAGCCGTTTTGGTGCCGTCGCCCAAATTAAGGGCGTCCATGGCATTAATGTCTCCCTCAAGGGCGGCCCAAGAAGAAGCCATCCGAGCCGCGTGGCCGGCCAAGATGGCGGAGGCGAGCAGCGGGGGAAGGGCGTTTTTGGCGGGAAAAACCGCCACGCCGGAGGAAGGACCGGGACACTCATCGGTCAAGAAACTGCCACCCAACAAGGGCGAATCAGATTTTAGGACCCCCGCATCCCCTCTAGAAGTGCCGAAGCGATCCGGGGAGCGACTTGCGCCCTCGCCCTCCGACGCCATATGCCACGTGGAGATCAATCGGGGAACCCCCTGCCCGCTATAAAAAGGTAAAAATTACCTGCTTTCCGCTCCGAGCTGTAATGACCTGGTGTCCCAGTGAGTATGCTGCAATAAACGTTTAAATAAACGTCGAAATAAACGCCTTTAAGGACGTTCAAAATTTTTTTTTTTTTAAACGGAGCCAGCGGGAGGGGGGAGAAAAGGAGGGACCTGGCGCCACCAGGTTTGCACTTGCTCAAGAAGAGCCCTCAACCCCAGGCACTCAACAAAACCTAAAAATTAGGCTTGGAGGCCTAGCCAGAGCTGCTGCTGTGTGTGACCACCACCTGCTGAGATAGAGAACATACTGAGGAGTTTCCGGCAGCACATGACCACATATAGGGAGGCAAAAGTTTGCTCTCTATCTCCACCTGCTGGTAGATGGACACAACCCACCAGTCTATGGATTGATCAGCTTGATGATATGGAATAAGGTTTAGCAGTCTGTTGGATACGTGCAGAGAAAGAGAGAGGCGTCAAAGATGACCACAAAGTTACAAACTGAAGAGACAGGGAGGATGAGAGTGTTATCCACAGAGATAGAGAATGAGGGAAGAGGAGAGGTGGGTTTACAATGAAAGATAAGAAGTTCAGTCTTGGCCATGTTTATTTTCAGATGGTGGTAAGACATCCAGGCAGCAATGTTAGCCAGGCAGGCTGAGACTTGGGCCTGGATTCCTGCTGAAATTTCTGGTATGGAGAGGTAGATCTGGGAGTCATCAGCATAAAGGTGATACTGAAACCCATTCACACATCTACCTGACCTCTGCAAAGCCACAAGTGCACCACATTATTCTCCTAACCTATTCATGTATCCTACTAACACCATACTCTGCTATCTTTTAACCAATTAACTTGCCCCACTAATCCCCCTAAATTGGTTAGGGTTCAGTTTGTTGCAGTAGTAGGTTTGGTAGCTAAGTAAATGTGGTCCCCAGACATAGCCTATCTACAGCTGATAACCTTTAATAGCTTTGAAATTATGATTAGGAGGTTGAGATAAACGTAACTTTCATCAGTATTCACCGACATTAAAATAGAAATAATGTTAACTTCAAAGTTAGTTTACTTTCATTTTAGTGCACAATTAAACCCCTTAGAACAAAAGCAGGCCAAGTCCACTTTATAACAATGAGAGATATTGGCCAGCTAAGGCGTGAGGTATACAGAGACCATCAGGATGTTCTGAATAATCATTTACTTTCATCTGGTTAGTTAACAGATGCTATTAGATAGATTCCTAAAGTTTTTGCGGGGTTAGACAGAGCAGCCTGAAAAATAATTTGGAAGAAGACACATCACCATCTGGGACCTTGAAGCAGCTAAGTGAAACACTGGCCACCGTTGCCTGACAAGTGACGGCTAGGCTCTATTTCTACATATTAGTTGGCTCCTTACTGATAGGTACTGTTTTGCGAGTGCTTCATTTAGAAATGGACATAAATTATTTAAAAAATCAATAAAATGAGAAATAATACATAAGGTGAATATTGAGCACCATCACAGTTTCTTTGGAAGGTTTTTTTCAATGATGAAAGCTTGTTTAGATCCTATCAGCTCTTTAAATCATTTTTAGATTTTGAGTTCTTCGAGGCTTTTCCTTTGTTTTTCATATATATTGGTTATTTTTCACTGAGTGGATTTCTAGTGTGTGATTTTGATGCTTAACTTTCAGCCATATAGGGGCCCTTTTACTAAAGCTTAGCACGTGCTAACGGACATTAGTGCACACTAGATGCTGCATGTCCCATTTTATATCTATGGGCCATGTGACACTTACCCCCAAATTCTATATATCACACCTTAATTTCCAGCAAGAAATCAAAGTGTATTTTATAACAATGTGCTTAACTAGTTAAGTAGCTAATCAGCGCTGTCAACTGACATTCAACGTGTGCAGTCTAGGTCATAGAGCTAGAAAGTAATTGCGCTTCTCAACAGTGCTTTTGGCAAAGTCACCAGTAATAATAATCTTGTTGCCATTCCATGTACTATCCTTTTTAGACTTTACAGCTTGCATAATTTCTAGAACTTGTGGGAATCTCAGGATTTCGCATATAATAGATCACGGAAGGTTTTGAGGGCTTGTGCCTGGCCGGAACCCTATGGGCTCTTTCCACTTCAAACGTGCACTCAAAAGATACAGATAATAATAAGATGGAAGAAAAGATTCAATAAATTTCTGCATATTATCCTCTTCAGCCCCCTTAGGGACACCTACAATCCTTAGATTAGTGCAATTACTTGCAACTTCCATGGCCAATTGAATATCCAGCATGATTTTGGCAGACTTATGGTTTGCAACCAGTTCATCCTCAATGTCACCAATTCTGGACTTTGTTTCTGAGATCCTATTCTCCAGGTGAGCAAATTTGGAATTAAATAATTTATTCATTTTATTTATTTGTTACATTTGTATCCCACATTTTCCCACCTATTTGCAGGCTCAATGTGGCTTACATAGTAACGTAGTGGCGTTTGCCAGTTCCGGAATGAACAAATACAGGTGTTAATAGTAGTAGAATAGGTTCATGTAAGGTAGGTATATTAGGGAACTTAGGGAGGATGAGGGGAGTTGGGGTGTGTCCATTACGATTTTTGGTTTTATTGTGTTGCAGGTGCTCAGGCTTTTATGTTGGGTCGGTGGGATATGCCTTTCTGAACAGGTTTGTTTTCAGTTGTTTCCGGAAATTTAGGTGTCATACGTTGTTTTTACTATTTTTGGCAGTGCGTTCCATAGTTGTGCGCTTAAGTAGGAAAAGCTGGATGCATACGTTGATTTGTATTTGAGTCCTTTGCTGCTTGGGTAGTGAAGATTTAGGTATGTTTGTGCTGATCTTGTTGCATTTCTGGTTGTCAGGTCTATGAGGTCTGTCATGTATCTTGGGGCTTCGCCGTAGATAATTTTATGAACCAGGGTGCAGATTTTGAAAGCAATACCTTCTTTGATTGGGAGCCAGTGCAGTTTTTCACGGAGGGGTTTGGCGCTTTCAAAACGTGTTTTTCCAAATAAAGCCTGGCTGCTGTGTTTTGAGCGGTCTGAAGTTTCTTTATGATTTGTTCTTTGCAGCCCGCATAGATTCCGTTGCAGTAGTCTACATGGCTCAGTACCATTGATTGCATCAAGTTGCAGAATATTTCCCTCGGGAAGAATGGTTTCACACGTTTAAGTTTCCACATTGCGTGAAACATTTTTTTTATGGTAAATTTCGTTTGGTTCTCTAGTGTGAGGTTCCGGTGGAGTATTACTCTGAGAATTTTCAGTATCGTTATACTCATATTAGCCCTCTCCTCAAGTCATTTCACTGGCTCCCTATCCATTTCCGCATTCAGTTCAAACTCCTCTTACTGACTTACAAATGCATTCACTCTGCAGCTCCTCAGTACCTCTCCACTCTCATCTCTCCCTACACTCCTCCCCGGGAACTCCGCTCACTGGGCAAATCTCTCTTATCTGCACCCTTCTCCTCCACTGCTAACTCCAGACTCCGCTCCTTCGATCTTGCTTACCTTGTCTGCCTGGAATAAACTTCCTGAGCCGGTACGCCAAGCCTCATCTCTGGCCATCTTCAAATCTAAGCTAAAAACCCACCTCTTCGATGCTGCTTTTAAACCTAAACCTTCAACTGTCTCCTATCCCTGATATGTCCTGTCTGTCCTAACCCTTATCCCTTACTTGTCCTGTCTGTCATAATTAGATTGTAAGCTCTATCGAGCAGGGACTGTCTCTCCATGTTGAAGTGTGAAGTGCTGCGTATGTCCGGTAGCGCTATAGAAATGATAAGTAGTAGTAGTACTGTCTGCAATAGGAAGGGTATAACCTGGGGTGTTTATGTTTGTATGTGTTGTATTGGGATGAGATAATGAGACAGTGTGTTTTTTCTGTGTTGAGTTTTAATTGGAATGTGTTTGCCCATGAGTCCATGATGTTCAGACTGTGCTTGATTTCACTGGTGATTTCTGCCAGATCGTGTTTGTAGGGGATATATAGGACATTTCAGCTTTTAGATTTTTAATAGCCGATGCATTTTCTGTGAGCAATGTGAGAATTTCTTTAAGTCATACAGTCACTTCAGCATTAGAGCTGGTGCCATCTTTTTTCTTCTCCGTATTTGTGAGGTAAAAAAGATGAGTCCGTCTTTGAGTGTTTATTAGAAGAGCTAGCCATAAAAGAAGCTTCCAGCTTGCTTTGTCGCTGTGAAGACATCATCAAAATATTTTTCAGAAGAATTTCACCTGGATATATGCAGCCACCATAGACCTCACTCCTCAAGCAACCATCAAACAAACAAACTTGAGCGCCCCCACCCCCGCGCTGTCAATTGAATGTTAACAAGCAATTATCAGCACTAAGTGGCATTAAGATTTACACGCACAACTCGCTAAGTGTATTCTGTAACATGGTGTGTTCTAAGTCGCATAGTTGAAAAGGGGGCATTGGTTATGGGCAGGGTATGGGCATTTCTAAAATCTATTTGCATTATTATAGAATATACCCCTCTGCACCTAATTTAGGCGTTGAGATTTCCAACAAGTAAACCATGGCCTAAATGGACACAACCAAATTTGGTCAGCAAATTCTATATACATTGCAGAAATTTAAGCCTAGTCTATAAAATTTAGGTGTACTTTAGAGAATACACCTAGGCGTATTTTCTTTCTGTGCAGATTTGTCAGGCACCGCATATAGAATCCAGCTTTAGTAAAAGGGCCCTATAGTGATTTATACAGCCAAAGGTTAAGCATCAGGAGGACCAATATTCTTAGTTCAAAGCACTTATGTAGTCAGCACCCACTGTGGACTGCTTAAATCCTTTCAAATAGTGATTTTTTTTAACGATTTTTTGCTCCTCAAAATAACACTACATATATAGGACTATTACATCAGAAATGTGAGAGCTGTTCTTCAATAGCAAACTACATAGTTAAAACAAATACCAATTATGACTACTGTTGAAAATAATTGGTCTGGTGACTTAGTAACAGTGCTGAATACAACTCCAGAGTGTGATGCCTAACCAACTTCTATTTTTTTTAGGCCAGCAGGCAATATTCCTTCTGCCAAGTGATGAGCAATGAACCTCTAGACATCATATGACATCTATGCATGGAATTCAGGATGACAACACATTGGGTCCCTGAAGAAACCTTGGTCTGCAAGTCTCCTACAGAAGATATTGCTACAATGGCTAAGTTATAGAGGGAAGTGGTTAAGGAAATAGAATGGATTGAAAAGCCTGAGTTATTTGCGAGTATAGGCTCACAGTATCACAGACCTGAGGATGCAGAGTCTCTCCAAGCTGCACATTTGCAATAGTAGAAGGAAGCAGCACATATTACTCACCGACTTCACCTTGTAGCTCTTCACCCATTTTAACCGTATTTAATCCTTTTAATCTGCATTTAAGACGCCTGGGCTCATCAGGAATTGGCCTACAATTGCATAGAGAGATTTGTAATGAGACTATCCATTAGCTCCTTGCTGTGTTTGCACTTGTGTGTGTACATTATTACATGCTGAAAAGTGCTCAGTGGGAAAAGATTAAATAAGACTTTTCAGAATCTGGAACTGCAGTAACGTATGATAAATAATAAGTTTGAAGAACTGAAGGTTATGCTGCTCGTTGTCATATTAAAAGGTCTCCCTGAGGCAGCAATAGTGAAAGATAACCCAAGTTGGGGACCATGACCTATAAACTTGAAGTTGGTTAACTGGACATCATGTATACACCATAATTTTGAAATAATTGCTTGTTTAGATACTTTCTGAGAATGAACTATTGAATGCAGTCACACTGGATTTTGTTTTAAGGGAATTTTGAAAAATTATGTGCAATGCTTAAAAACACACAGACATGCGCTGGTATGTCTTAGACACCAAAAAATATATATGATGTCTACTTTCTATGAGTATATATGTTATGTTTAAGTACAATTGCTTTTTAAGCAACTCTGAAACCAAATTGTGGGGTTAGATATGGATACGGTTAACTTAGGCCTTTATGAAGTGTAAGGGACCTGTTAATTTGCTATGTACAGATAAAACAGCATTTGAATTATTATGCTAATAAGAAAACCTCATCCAAGGGATTGATCTTCAATTTATAGAAACAAATAAATGGTCTTGTATAGAGCACACCCTTACATTCTACAGTATGGTAAAAGGAATGTTGCATGGAAAAAATAACCACCAAATTCCAAAAGTTTCAATATATACAACGCCCCCAAGCAAAAGTGCCAATAATGGTACAAACATAAGTAAACCACCGTGACATATCTTGTATCAGTTACTACACCTAAAAATAGTAATATAATCAACTAAAATCTCCAGAAATCACAAGAAATCTATTTTACCTTTGTGATCTGCCTGCCTCTCTGCACCACTCATCTTACTATCTATAGATGTGTCTCTTCCACTCCTATTTCATCTGAAACTCTGTCTCCCCTCCCCAAGATCTAATCTAGACTCTCACTCACTCTGCAGCTCTCTCTGCTCCTGAGGCTTCCCTTTCCTAGAACTTCAGCAGGAAAAAAAAGAAGCAAAATAGATCCAACCTTGTCAAAGAGGAAGGGTGGGTGTTACAGTCAGGGATTGGAAAAAAAGGTTACAGGAGGGAAAAAAGTTGATAACGCAGAAAGGAAAATCTTGAACTGAGAAATGCTAACGATCCTTCCCTGTCCTATGAGTGTAGCTTGCAAAGGCAAATGTAAATCAGTTCCTGAATTAACAGCTATAATATTTTTTATGCTCTTCCTTCCAGGGTGAACGTAACTTCATTACTCAACTCCAGTAGGAATAGGGAAGAGCATTTGAAAAAATTTCCCATTTCCTGGTCCTGTCAGAGGTACAGACACAATACTGGTAAAATGACTTTATAAATTCAGAAAGCTAAAACACAAAAATAAATCTATGATTGAAAAGCAATACCAGGCACAACTGCATATATTTATACATGATTGATGTGAAACAGTTTTGCAATGCTGGAGTTTAAGTTTGTGTGGTTGCCAGAAGTTGACCAGCTTAGTTTGGTGATGCACTGCACATATCTTTTAAAAGGTGGTACATTTGTCACATCATGCACTGAGCTTACACCCCTGTGCATATATTTTTGTTTATTTCCTTCTTGTTAAAATATGAAGATTACAAATTTCACTTTGATTTGCTTTTTCTACAAACATGGAAAATTCAGAGCCCATAACATATTAAAGAAGTCACAGCTGTTCTCAGGTTTAGTATTAGCAAACAGCTGTTGAAGTTACTTTACTAAATGGGAATATGTAATTAAGAATGTAAGAATGTAATTAACATACGGATGTAGGAAATATGCCATTATACACAAACTTTAATCCCTTAGCACAAATATGAAGATCACCAAGAAGAAAAGTATAACATGAAAGAAAGCATTCTGAAAAACTTTCAGTGAATAGCAAACACATTTCTTATAATTAATATATACATACCTAACTGTGAAAGAACTCTCTAGAGACCCATGATCATCATGAAATGAAACTTGACAATAACGCACATCTTTTATGGTTGTTGGAACTTTAACATCAGGCAACAATCCTTGGACCAAGTGATCTTTGTTGATCTTGGGTGTCCAGTTAACCTACAAAAAAGTATCTAAATAAAAATGGCTGAACATTCATTATTTACAATAGACATACACGTTTGCAAGAATCAACATGATGGTGCAAGTTGGCAAACAGTATTACTCATCTCAAAACACTTGTAGATCCTTTATCTATTGTGCTGTGGTGGCTGGTTTTGTATTTAGTACAACTCTACAGGCCAAAGACAACAATTCATGTTAAACTTCTGTAAACAAAGATGGAAGAGAAAATGCTTGCTGCTTTAAAACAGCAAAAGGAAACTGCTAAGAATTGGCTGCATAAAATCCAATAATCAAAGTGCAAATGAACTATCAACTCAAAAAATCCTTTTGTAATATAAGTTGTTCAGGGAGATATATGGAAAATCTTTTTGCGTGTATCATACAATAACGATTCTCTCATAATTTCTAGTATATATTGCTGTAACAGCTTGTTGCAAGGGATTAAAGCTTCTGAAGTAAAGTGATTACAATTACTTAAAAATTCTGTGATTAGGCTCCTTACCAATTTAAAAATTTTGATCATGCTACCCCTCTTTTGTGTGAAGAACATGGGTTACCTATTGCTCACTGCATAACATTTACGATTCTAACTATAGTACATAAAGTACACCCATCAGGGCAACCTTTATATTTGCACTGTTTACTAATTCCCTACCTAACAACCAGGGCCCTTGGTTCTTCAAAATCAAACATGTTCATTCCTTCTTTTTGTTCGATTCTTATGATTTTGTTAGAACCAGAATCTTAAGTGTAATCAACCCTTCTTTATGGAATGCTCGTCCATTATACATTAGCTTGAAACATTCTCATGTGAAGTTTAAATCTGGTTTAAAAACATTTCTATTTAAGGACGCATTTTCTAATTAGCTTTTATTTTATATAGGCGGGGTGATCCTATCTAGTCCATTATACGAGCTGAAGTCAGTAGATGGAGCTTACCAGCAGTAGGCAGAGCTTGCTGCCATTTCAGTACACCCCAAACAATAGCAAACAATATTAAAAACAATAGCAAAAGATTATTAGAAATAACAGACTGCACATGCCTGGTCCATCTGTAAAAAGTCTAAAGCTGTTTCAGATGGATAGGCAGTGCCTTAAAAGGTGGTGACAAAAGATTTTTTTTTGATAGCTTTTTAATTTAATTGAAAGATTCCTATAAATATCATGAAATAAAAATTGATCATCACTAAAACAGCTTTAAAAATTATTGTAGCTGGTAGAATCAGCACTTATAAACTCTATTTTGTTCTCATACTTCTACGCTGTTCTATACAATACAGATGACCACACTTAAGTGAGGATGTCCTGTTTCCTGATGTGTTCATCTTAACTGTTGTTGTAATCTGCGCCTTGGTAAGCCTGGTGTTATAATGATGATGGCAATATATTAAAATTAAATGGAAGTAAAATTAAACTCTCCTTCCATTGGGGCACCGGGAATCACATCTTTATCTGTTTTGTTTAAGTTTACATTTTAGATACACAAATCGATTATTCTGTTTTGAACATGTTTCAGGGGCAAGTGGTTTTATAAGTCAAAATAAAAATAAATATAAGCCCCTAATGCAGTCGATTAGTTTTCTTACATTTTGTTCTTTTGATGACTGTGCCAAAACTGAAAACTCTTATCTCTAGCTGGTCGATAATAAAAGGAGCTCATTGTGAACAATATCCACCCTAAAAGGTTGTTTTGTGGCTGTATATAAGGAATTGTGATATTGAATAAATAAGTGTACGAGTCCTAGTCATGCATCCAAAGTTTATATAATCCTTTCAAGAAAGTCAGTTAATCGTTTAACTTATTAGTGGAACATAACCACAGAGGCATTGTATGGTCACATTTTCAATAAGGTAAATACTAAGGAACAGGTTATTTTGAGTTAGTCTTCACTGGACTAAACTTGCATTCTTTGTGCCGTCACCATCCAGCTGGATTAGGCAGTGTCTTAAAAGGTGCAGGATAAAGCATTATTTTTAAAAAATTCATATCACACACTATCTCAAGCAAAGTTAGGTTCAATGTGGCTTACACTTGAAAAAACAGTGAGACAGAATAATAGAATTCAGTTACATAATGGGAGCAAATAGATAGATATCTCAAACATTTAACAAAATTCAGATTAGCATATAGACCCTACCGGGCATTTAAAAGTGTGTCCTTTCTTTAATGATGCCACATGTTCAGAAATCATAGGCGTAAGTATAGACTGTTATTATCACATGCATATACTAGAATAGGCATCCATATACACATTGCAAAAGTAAACAACAACTTCTTCAGAGTGCATTCAAAACTTAATTTTTATTTTCTTATTTCCATCCTCCAAAATTCTAGACAGCAAATGTACAGATCAGCAGGACCCAAAACAGTGCAGAACAAGTAAAGTCAGACACAACACAGTGTATACCTAACTGTTCAACCACCCTTACGATTCACCTTTGGGTTTAAAAAGCAAAACCATGTGCATGTAAGGACTGGATAAACAAATTAAAACAGTTTAAAGCAAATGCCCTTAATATGTACTAGTTGGCAGCAATAATGAAACAGTGATGGATATTCACATAGCAAGCAGACTGAGCCAACAGATTTATTTTCCATTGAACATAATTAGCTTTGTATGAACTTGGCAGCTAATAGTATGCTGAACTGGACAATGTTGGCACATTTAGACTGACTCTGGACTTCTGCATGAAGGTAGCTCTGCCACCATTATTCAATATCTGTCTTTTAAATAGTAGTAATAAAAATTATCAAGTGCATTTTTATAATATACCACCGCAATCCACAAAACAAAAGGAGCAAGTTCCCACAAGATTTTAAATGCTCCCAGGCTTCAACCTAATTAATGTTTGATGCTGGATATAAATGTCATAAGTAAATAAATAGATAGAAATGCTGAATGTTCAAGCACCTGATTCTCATAACATGATGTCTGTTTTAGTGGCCCTTTACCAGGAGAAAAAAAAATCTCTGTTTGAATTGTGAGGAATATGAGGGTGAAAGGGAGAATGAAGGCACATGGAGGAACAAGGAGGCTCAAGAGGGAGGGAGACTGGGTAGAGAAAGGAAGGAGTCTTTTTCCCTGGGGGATTGGAGAAATGAAAAGATAATTCCCAGCAGCCCCTGAGTAGGTCCCATGGTAGAAACAGGGAGTTCAATCCCCAGAGGAGGTCAGGAGAAGGGCAAGAGAAGGGAGTTGGAAAAACCTGTCCCAGAGAGCCAGGATGAGGGAAGGAGTTCTGAACCTGCCCAATCAAGCAAATGGAGAGCAGCTAAGCAATGGGTGTGGGGAGGAACCTATGGACTGGCAAGGGGAAGAAAAGGGGGAGGAACTAGAACAAGAGGAGTCGATGAAGATTGCTGATCTGACTAAACTGGAAGGAAAGGAGGTGAAACAGGAGAGGGCTGCTCGGGAGGAGAGCCTAGTAGAAGGAAAAAGGTGGCTATCCCACAAGGGGAGCTGAGAGAACAGGTTTACCACGGAAGGGTCATGCGGGCGGTGGTCAGGGTATAATGCTAGCCTGGTTGGGCAGGGACCCTTGCCACTCTCCCTAGGTTGATTTATTTGGAAAGGGAGAGAGGAGGAGTGGTGGTTTTGGGCATAACTGTTATACATGAACTGCTGGGAGTTTGAACCCTTTCTGAACTGCTGTGTTTGGGGAATTGTTTTGCCTAACTGCTGACATGAACTGCTGGGGAGGGTTTGAATCCTTTCTGGAGCTACCGTGTTTGGAGAATTACTTTGCATATCTGCTATACATGAACTGCTGGGCGTTTGAGCCCTTTTTGAGCTACTTTGTTTGAAGAATTGCTTTGCATAACTGCTTTATATGAACTGCTGAGATTTTGGAACATTTTGGTGGGGTTTTTTGTTTTGTTTTGAATACTATGCTGTTGAACTGCCATGCTTCTTGAGAAACGCTGTGGTGGAAACTACCTTTGGAGGAGCAGTTGACACAAAGGGATTACAATAAAGTATAATCTGACCTTTTGGATTGCCGTGTGCTGTTTAGCAGTGGATTACAGCACACAGCTCAGCTAAAGGGCCGAGGGACTCAAGAGTCTCCCGGTGCAGGAGACTTTTCCAAGAGTCTCCCGGTGGTGGAGTCCTTACAGAATGTAACACATGCTACGGTATCCCTATAACCAGTCCCTCCAAATGGCACACTGATTATGATTTATAACAAATTACTACTCTACCTATGAAAAGTTATTCCGTTATTATACTTCCTCTATGTACATCCATATGCTCCACAAGACGGCATGTTTGAAAATATAAGTGGGATCAAATAAAAATGCTACCAGCGATAAAGAACGACAACATGGATGCAGCAGCTCATATATCTGTGTGCTTTGTTTTGCGTGTACTTGAATGACGGCTGCACAGAGGAGTGGAAGTGAGATTAACTTAAGTGGCTTCAACTTTTTGTCTTCATCCCGTCTCCTGTTTTCATCAACCTCCTTGGTGCTGACCCAGGGGGGAAGGTAGAGAGGAAATTCAGGTCTTGGACAGGCTAAACCAAAAGTCTGGCCTGGATCTCCAGGATCCACAGAGCAGAGAAGCCCCTGTCAGTTTCCCTGGGAGCTTAACCAGGATATACTCTGCCCCAGAGCTTCTGACTGCTTCCGGGTTCTAACAAGCAGGGGCGTGGAATCCAGTATAACAACAGAGCGTCAACAGAGAAAGGGATAGACTGGGAGGAGGAAGCCCAGCCAGCTGCTGTTTCAGGAAAACACACTGAGGAGGAGAGGGGCCCCTCGAAAAGGTATTTTTTTCTTGCTGTCATTGCTTTTAAAAATAGAAACAGAGAAATATGACAGCAGGTAAGGGCCAAGTTGCCCTTCCACTCTGCCCATCCTCAGTAACCACTAACTGTTCCTTTCCAAAGAGATCCCACATACCTGTCTCACACGTTCTTAAATTCTGACACAGTCGTCGTCTCCACAACCTCCACTGGGAGGCCATGCCACTAATCCACCACCCTTTCCGCGAAAGAGTATTTTCTTAGATTCTTCCTAAGCCTATTTCCTCTTAACTTCATGTGCCCCCTTATACCTGAGTTTTCCTTCATTTGAAAAAGGCTCACCTCCCACCAATGAGGTATTCACATGTCTCATAGCCCCTCTCTCCCAGTGTATGCATATTAAGGTTCATAAGCCTGTCCCTATATGTTTTATGATTGAGACTGCTTACCAATTTTATAGCTGCCTTCTGGACTGACTCCATTCCATTTATATCCTTCTATAGGTGCGGCCTCCAGAAATGCAAATAGTACTCTAAGTGGGGCCCCACCAGAGACTTATACAAAGACACTATCACCTCTTTTTTTTTCCTGCTGGTCATCCCTCTCCTTATGCACCCAAGCATCCTTCTGGCTTTGACCATCTCTTTTTCTACCTGTTTGGAGACCTTAAGGTAATCAGCCACAATCACTCCCAAATCCCACTCTTCTTTCATATACAGCAGTTCACCCCCTATATTGTACCGTTCCCCTGGATTTTTGTAACCCAAGTGCATAACTCTGCATTTCTTAGCATTAAATCTTAGTTGCCAATTATCGGACCATTCTTCAAGCTTCGCCAGATCCTTCCTCATGCCATCCACACCCTCCAGGTGTCCATCCTATTGGTATCATCAGCAAAGTGACAAACCTTACCAGACAGCCCTCCAGCAATATCACTCACAAAGATGTTAAAAAGAGACGACTCGAGGTCTGACCCCTGTGGTACACCACTAACAACATCCTTTTCCTCAGAGAAAACTCCATTTACCACTACCCTCTGTCTCCTTCTATTTAATCAAATTTTAATCCAGTTACTTTAGGACCCATACCAAGGATACTCAGTTTATTTATCAGTCGCCTGTGTGGAAACGTGTCAAAGGCTTTGCTAAAATCCAAGTACACCACATTTAGAGCACCTCCTAAGTTTAACTGTTTGGTCACCCAGTCAAAGAAATAAATCAGGTTTGTCTGACACGACCTGCCTCTAAGTGAGGGTGGGGTGGGAAGAGAAATTGGGAGACTTTTTGGAACTGGGAATGGGGGCTGAGCATGGGGGAAATATAATGGATAAGGAGACAAAATGCGAAAAAGTGAACAGGGAGACAGAATAGGAATGTTGGGCATACAGGGAATATATATTATGGTTTTCTTGGTTTGTGTTTACAGTGTTTTCACTGTAAAGTTATAAAATATGAGCTACAAACTTGAAATGCCGAAATGGTGCTGTTCATTTACTTGCATGAGAGCGAAATACCCTTATTTTCGTGCAGGTCGATATGACCAAGTCAAACCAAAATGAAGAAGACTGAAGAGTTATTGTCACGCAAAAAATGGGTGAAGTATTTCAGCAGCTGCAAGTCTGAGGAATGTTTCTCAGACTTTCTTGTCATTGCTAACATCGAACATGTTTTTTCCTTAATGCAGAACCAATAGACAAAGGAGAGAAACAAGTTGCTGGCTGAATTTGTCAAAGAAATTTTGTTCGTGCACGCAACTTAAACATATGACATGCGAAGACTCTCGCATGCATCTCAAAAGCTAGCCAAAATGGTTGCAGGATATCTGCTCTTCTGTTAAGTATACTCAGGCTTAGATTCAGTCAAATTCAAATCCAGAAATTTTTGAAAAGTAGATTGCCTACTCCTGTACTGTCTTCCCATTCCCAAACTTGCCATACTAGAATCCACTAAACACTGTGCTTTCTATTTCACAGCCCCTTTCTGTTGGAATTCTTTTCCCCTCGATATCTACAGAATTGTAATATCCTCACAAGGTGTTCTAACACTATACGTTGTTCAGTCAGACAAAGAAGTGAGGCCAGGAGAATACAGATTCCAAAAAGAAAGTCTTTATTCTTCTTGTTCCTGTGTGGTTGATTACTGTTGTTGCTTTAAGTCACCATTCCATGATTGGTTAGATGGTGCCACAATTGTTTTTAAATTTTTTTTATTAAAATTTCAAATAATTCATAAGTAATTAACAAAAAAAAGATGCAGGAAATCTACAAACAAAAGAAAAAATTAATAAAGAAAAATAAACAGCATACAAGTCCACATTATGGGGCGATGTCAGAGCATAAGTGAGAATACAAGATCTCTTAATATCCTAAAAGGAAAACTCAATGATAATACAGGAAAGGTTAAATTAACATAAACCCTTTAGGTAAAACTTGCCATTATCTAAAAGGAACACTACCAAGACCTTCCTTTGAAACAATATAATTTTCCAAGGGTAGTGGATCCAAAAATATATAAGAACTGCCCCCATGCAAGCATTTACAGGAAAACTTCAAGAAAATAGTCTCACCCAAAGCCAATACCCTAGATCTCAGCTTCAGGAAGACTTTATGTTTCATTTGAGTTGGCTTGGCAACATCTAGGAACAATAATACTTTTTGACCACAAAATGGTACAGATTTCTCAGGAAAATATGCTTTAAGAGTTTTTAATTTCTGTTCCAAAGACCCCTTAACTACCAAAAGAGTTGCTTTCCTATTTATATTATCTTGAGAAGACTCAAGAAATTGTGTCAAGTCTAGACTGTCTGGAGAGTCTAACATATCAATTTCTCCCTTCCTAGTTACTTGTACAAATATTCCTAGACACAAAATACAACTGCTTAATCTCAAAGGTATCTAGACTAAGCTGAAGAACATCATTAAGAATAACTTAAGCAGTTCCATAGCTAATAAGTAATGTGTCACTGAGAAGCTCAAGAGTATCAAATTTGAAGAAGAGGCATTCACTAAAGTCTCTAGTTGTAAATGTAAAAGCAAGTTATCGTTGGTTGAAACAGCAATAGCTGATTGTCCCAAAGTAAGCTGAGACTCCATTTTATCCAAAAATTTCTCAACAGAAAAACTTAGATTCATGTTCAGTCAACTTCTATGAAGCTTCTTCAGTAAACTTACAATACAAAGACAAATTTTCTTGCAAACATTTATCCAAAGAAGAATTGCTTCAAATACATCCTTTAAAGAAATACTTGCTTACCACTCGCAGAAACTGAAGACTGTAACAGTTTATGGGAACTTTTTTACCGGATCAGGTACCAAACATTGTGGTTGCTTTAAAGATATAAACTCACCATCCTTGGTATGTGGAGGAGAAATAGCCACGGGCTGCGCGTCTCCTAAAGCTGATGCAAAACCCTTTACTCTGGCATCTTCTGACTCCAAATGAATGACGAGTTGCGGGGGGTGGGGATCTGTGCCCCGATGAAAGGGAGATGTCCAGGGGAGGATTGGCACACACAGCTTTAGATGGTAAAGAAGTAGTTGTCACTCAAAGATGAAAATCCATAGGTCCCTTAACAGTTACACTGGTTGGGGCCTTCTTCACTCCGCCCTTACGCTTCCTCATGAGGGGTGCAGAGTAACACGCTCCATGTTCCTCACAGCTCCGGAGATGCTCTAGGCACACCCCTATGGGCATGCTCCTGTAGCTGCATCCCACAGAAGGGATGCTCTTTTAAAGATAGAAAGACCTGCTCAGCTGGCTCTCAAGGGAGACATCCACACCTCTGCCTGCAGGAAACTCTCAGAGGGCACTGGAGTAAGATCCAAATATCCCGTGGAAGGGATGCTCTTTTAAAGATGGAAAGACCTGCTCAGCTGGCTGTCATAGAGGTGTGTCCAGACTTCTGCCTGCAGGAAACTCACAGGGCACTGGTGCAAGATCCAAGTGTCCCACGGAAGGGACACTCTTTTAAAGACAGAAAGACCTGCTCAGCTGTCTCTCACAGGAGGCAACCGGACCTCTGCCTGCAGGAAACTCGCACAGGGCACTGGAGCAAGACCCCCACCATTGTTATTTCTGTTTTAGACTCAATGAATCCTGTGTTACAAACTTGACTGAACTGTTATTGACTCCTGAGGCAGGTGCTCGTTGTGTCAAGTTGTAGGACTGCATAGTCTTCCTTCAGTTTGTTGTGCTTTTAGACATCAATAAAACAGAACCCTTGTGTTTGAACTTTATTGGTCTACCCCTATTTCTTGTGGGGTTTTTTTGTCCATGCAAATGAGAGCAGAACATTAATTCAAAAAATGTAAATCTGCCATAAAATGTTGGCTCTCCCTGTACCTAACTTAACGTGCCCTGGTGGTCTATTGGCCTCTTCTGGGCAGGAAAGAATCCCACTCTTTCTTGCCCACTGCTTGAAGTCTTGGCAGTCATTTAAAGAAGTGGCGGTGGGCAGGAAAGAGTGGGGTTCTTTCCTGCCCTAAAGAGGCCACTAGACCACCAGGGCGCTTTAAGGTAGGTTCAGGGAGGACATCATCACTCAGGGCTGGAGGGCAGGTGGGTGGGTGGGTGGATGGATGGATGGAGGGAGGGAGGGAAGGAGGGGGCTGTAAAAAAGGTGGATGGAGTGTGAGTGCAAGGATGGGAGCTGGAAAAATTTGGTAAGTGGTACATGGTTGGGGGAGAAAAGGGGGAAATGCAGCACACAGATAGAAGGTCATGGAGATAGAAGTGGAGAGGAGAGGGAGACATGCTGCTTATGGATGTTTGCTTTTTTGGAAACGTACATATTTTCTAATTTTGTATTTAGCAGAGTACGGAAGAAAATGCATTTCTGTTACTTTTACCAGTATTTTCACTGCTTATAGAGTCTGGCGTTCTTGGGGGGGGGGGGGGGGGGTTAAGGTGACTGTGCGGTGGGGGAGGAGCACATTTTATTTTTTGTGTCCTCTTTGTCGTTTCTACAAATATGGTAAACCTAGCAGAGATCTCCTTCCTCTTGTTACTAATTTTTGTTTTGCTCCAATAGGGACAAGAGGCTTATTAGGGACTGTTTTCTTTTATTGTTTTAAGAACATGAGAACTGGTTTGAGGACGGTTTTGGGCTGGAATATATGCTTATTTTGGTGTGGATGAACTGTGCTGCTCACTCTTGGTCCTGTTTCTTTGACCCTAGCCTATTTTTTAGTCTGCTGCAACACACTTGTATTTGTATTTGTTTGAGAAGCCTGCTGTCCTCTGAATAAGGGCTAACATTCTGAACTGAGGCCTTATTACTTGTTTTGTGCTAATTCCAATGATCTGAATGATTAAAGTGATTTTCTGGGACACTGCAGTGTTAAACTACCTGCTGAACTTATTCCTGTGTTTCACCTGAGTTTCTGCACTACTGGCTTCCCAATATTTTTCCCTTTCTGGCTGGCCACCCTGGGTATGAAAGACTGTGGCAGTGGTAGGATTCTAGCACCATACGCTGTAGGAGAGTGTCATCTGGGAGTCCTGGGTGACGGAAGCTACAGCAGTTTGAGTACCAAACATGGAGGAGTCAAGCAAGAGCCTAAAGTGTCCGGGAGGGGCAGACATGCAGGAGAAGACTACACCAGACCCTTTCAAGGTGCAGACTCACCTATATGTCCGGTAAGAATATCTAGGGGTACAGGTGTAGGATTCCAGGCAAGGGATACTTGGGGGGTGGGGGGGGAGTAGAATCAGGCCAAGTGTATGAGGGCGCTGGGAGATCGTGAGAGCTGTTCTTGATTGTGTTCTTTTGTTTGTGTTGCAGTTGTCCATCCAGAGGAGCCAGATTCAGTGGAGGTGTCCGGGAGCAACCAGGCATCCACTGGAGAAGAGAGACACTACCAGAGCTTGGAGTTGCAGTCATAGCTGATTTGGTATAAGTTGCTCCAGAAGCAAGAACGGACTTAGACTAGACATGTTTTTCTGCTCCATTAATTAAAGTGAAAAAAGCCAGGGGATTCAATTGCAAATCCAACCCTGTATTGTAAAATCTTGCTGGGGAGGTTGGATAATAATAAATCCCCAGGAAATTAGGTGTCCCTGTGTTTGAAGAGGGTAGGAATGACGACCTCTCAAAGGTAGGGGGAACACTAGAATCTGTCACTGGTGATAGAAAGATGAAGGATAAAAGAAATGTCCACTGTGGGAAGAGTTCAAGGATAACCCAAGGCCAGAAACCCTAGGGAGACAGAGTCTTGGGGACAGGAGGTGTTGGGAGTATGGAAGGCCAGGGAGGGCCAGCTGCTGGGAGTGCACCGGAGGTCCTGGGAACCAGGAGGGTCTCAGCGGAGGGTGGCGCCAAGCCCTTGGGTGGGGGGGGGGGGGGGGGGGGGAGGTGCCCAGAACTGGAAGTTGGTCCATCACCTAAGGACAGGGACTCTGGTAATGTGGGAAGACACACAGGATACATCCTCTTGGGAAATAGGAGAGGGGATGGAAACACGGTTTGGTATCAGGGAAAGGGAAATGACCTTCACCTGGAGGAGAAAGGACTTGGGTCTTGTTGAATCTGTAGTAACCAGGAGACTGGGGATTTGATATGTAAGAAAAGTTTGGCCGAGAAGGAAGGGCCCTAGTTGTTCCAAAGGTCAGAGGGAAACAATAGTCAGGTTGGTGGACTGGAATTAGGGAATGGTCCAGGTTTGGGAAGATGGGTTAGCATGTAGGCAGAACTGCACCATAAATTAACCCTGATAGAACTGAAGATAGTGTCTCTGAAGAAAGGTGGTCCCAAAGAGGGGACAGCAAAATATAAACGGATGCAAACACTGAGGGAAAATAAAAAGTGTTTGCAGGCTTTAGTTGAGTCCGCCAAGTATGTGGAGCAGACTGGCAAGGATTTAAAATTAATGCAGGGCATGAAGCACGAGTCTTTGGCAGAAAGCTGGTGGGAAGGCATAGAGGTGTGAATTATGAACCCAAGAACTCATAGGTATTTGGATATAGTATCCTGAAAAAGGATTATAATTGTCATTGGCATATGAAAAAAATGTAACTCCTGATCTAACATAAACCAGAACCAAATATAGATGTTAAACAGAACTGGAGATAGTGAAGAACTTTAAAGGACATCGCAACTAATCCACCATATACCAACACTGTTGCTCTGCATTTAAATACAGGTACTCTTAGCTTTCCTATCTTGCTTTCAGTTTAGCATGTGTATAGATGCTCTTTAGTCCTAACAAATTATTTTTCTTGTCCTTCCTGATATGTACTTGAATGTAATTTACAACATTTTTTTTAGTCTTCATAATACTTTGCTCATGTTTACTAATGCTGGTTCATTCACACTAAGATATTTTTAATTTTTTTTGGATGACCAAACAATTATTATACGAGATTTACAACATTTCCAGTATTTGACAAATAGGATAGCAGCACAATAAGCATTTCTGCACAAACGACAAATAGAATAAACATTTTATGAATTTATAGTTTCATTTTGTAAACTTACTTTAATCTTCTCTGCAAAAGAAGCAGTTATCATGATCTCTCTATCACCTTCATCATACATTTGAAAGATCAAGTTGTGCATGGTATCACCTGCAATCCACTCAATTTCATCTTGGTGTTTGATCTGAGTAGCTTTCTGTCCTTCCATGCTAAAGATCTGCAGTTTGGCAACATGGCTGCTTGGGAGTAATTTAATTGTTTTTTCCACTGCTGGCACACTTTTGCAGCTCTATGCATGAAATAAAAATATGTAAATGATTTAGTATATGGAAGGATAGATAGTTGCATCTGCTACACTTCGATTTATATGGAAAGGTTTATTTTATGGTGTGCTAATGTCTTTCATTTTTTAATGTAGATTTTATATTTTGTAAACCGCATTATGCCTTTTGTTAGGCCATAGTGGTACATCAAGTCTATGAAACAAAATAAAAAAATTTTTGACTTTGGTAAAATTTCTGCTTAGATTCTTTACAAAAATGAATCAAAACTGAAAAGTCTTTTTTTTTTCCCTATCTGGTTAGTTGCAGGCTACATAGCAAAACTATCTCACCCACTTAGGTTACAATCATTGTAGTACAATTTATATTTAATACATTACTAACTATACTTTTCAAAAGAGGCTTTAAAAAACATAAGTTGCTTTGAGAAACTAGTGAGCAAACTGATGTTTTCAAATCCTAAACAAAAAACAAAGCAGTAACACCACAATAAATATTTGAAATTAATGTTCAATACCTTGACAATCAAAAACAAAATAAAGAAAACAATTTTAAAAAGAACAGAAACTAGTAACTATAGTATAAGGGCAGAATCTTGAGGTCAACTCACAAATGCTATCATGCTGATCAGTGGAAAGCAATATGATTGGTGGATGAAAATAAGCAGCAGCTGCAATACTATGAATATAGTCTTAACTGCTCAGAAGAGTTCTGGGGACTGGGAATATTGATCAGCATGTCCTAATGGCATTCCACAAATCTCAAATTCAGACTGCATTGCAAGGATTGTACCTACGCTTACCAGAAGAGTAGGGAACAGCCCTCCTTCCCCCATAAAAACGTCTACCTGATGAGGTAGATGCTGAAGGCTGCCGGCGGGAGAATTTGTCGAAAGCGTTATCCCGCTGGTGGAGCTGTTCTACCACCTGTTCGACTTTTTCCCCAAAATGTTATCCGCTCGGCAAGGGAGTCCGCAATCCGCTGCGGGATCCTATTCTCCAGGTCGGAGGCACACAGCTATGAGAGTCTGCGCATCACCACACCTTGAGCAAAGGCCCTGGACGCAACATCAAAGGTATCAATACCCCTCTGGCCAGGAATTTTCTACATGCCTTCAGCTGCCTGACCACCTCCTGAAATGGCTTGGCTTGCTCAGAAGGGAGCTGGTTCCACCAAGTCCGCCAGCTTCCGCACATTATTCCGCATATGGATGCTCGTGTAGAGCTGGTATGATTGAATCTTGGCCATGAGCATGGAAGAATGATAGGCCTTCCTCCCAAAGGAGTCTAAGGTTCTGGAGTCTTTGCCCGGGGGCGCCGAAGAATGTTCCCTAGAACTCTTAGCCTTCTTCAGGGCCAGATCCACCACACCAGAGTCGTGAGGCAACTGAGTGCGCATCAGCTCTGGGTCCCCATGGATCCGATACTGGGACTCTATCTTCTTGGGAATGTGGGGATTAGTTAGTGGCTTGGTCCAGTTCGCCAGCAATGTCTTTTTTTAGGACATGATGCATGGGTACTGTGGACGCTTCCTTAGGTGGAGAAGGATAGTCCAAGAGCTCAAACATTTCAGCCCTTGGCTCATCCTCCACGACCACTGGGAAGGGGATGGCCGTAGACATCTCCCGGACAAAGGCTGAGAAAGACAGACTCTCGGGAGGAGAAAGCTGCCTTTCAGGGGAGGGAGTGGGGTCAGAAGGAAGACCATCAGACTCCTCGTCAGAGAAATATCTGATGTCCTCCTCTTCCTCCCACGAGGCCTCGTCATCGGTATCAGACACAAGTTCACGAACCTGCGTCTGAAGCCGCGCCCGTCTGGACTCCGTGGAAACCCGGCCACGGTGGGAGCGTCGAGAGGTGAACTCCCTGGCTGGCAGCGGTGAAGCTCCCTCCCCCGACGGCGTAGGGGAGTCCACCTGGGAGGCAGCCGAAGCCGTACCGGGGACCTCACCCCGGGCAAAGGGCCAGCTGTCGCCTCACTCGAAGGCACCGGTGGCACAGGCACCCCCGGTACCGGAGAAGGGCGCAACAGCTCTTCCAGGATGCCAGGAAGAACGGCCCAGAGACTCTCGTGCAGAACGGCTGTGGAGAAAGGCTGAGAAGCCGGTGCAGGCGTCGAAGTCAAAACCTGTTCCGGGCACGGAGGCGGTACCGGGCTGTCCGGGGTAGAGCGCATCGACACCTCCTGGATGGAGGGTGAGCGGTCCTCCCGGTGCCGATGCCTGCTGGGTGCTGACTCCCTCGGCGATCCAGAGCTCCCTGTACCAAGTCGGGAAGGTGACCGGTGACGATGCTTCTTCGACTTCTTCGAGCGAAGCATGTCACCGGAGCTCCCCGGTACCGATGAGGAGGACGTAGAATCCAGACGTCGCTTCCTCGGGGCCGGGGCCGAAGAAGGTCGATCCCGGGGGGGCTGTACCGCAGGAGCCCTCAGGGCAGGAGGAGACCTACCCGAAGGCTCACCGCCACCAGCAGGGGAATGGACAGCCCTCACCTGCACTCCAGACGAAGCACCACTGTCCGACGACATCAACACCAGCGGGGGTCCCGGTACCACCGACGCAGACGTACTCTTCCGAAGTCGATGCAGGAGGAATACGCCCCGATGCCGTCGACACCGATGCACTCCCCGAAGACTTCGGTGCTGCCGACGCCGATGCACTTGACGAATCCCGAGATGCTGACGCCGTCGAAGCGCCGCAGAACAGAACGTTCCACTGGGCTAATCTCGCTACCCGAGTACTCTTCTGTAGAAGAGCACAAAGACTACAGGCCTGCGGGCGGTGCCCAGCCCCCAGACACTGAAAACACGAAGCGTGCCTATCAGTGAGCGAGATTATTCGGGTGCACTGGGTGCAGTTCTTGAAGCCGCTGGAAGGCTTCGATGACATGGGAGGAAAAATCACGCCGGCGAAATCAAAGTTCGCAATGATGACAAGAGGCACCAAGAAAAAAAGGGGAGAAAAAACCCGTACGGGCGGCCAACAAGGCCGCTCCCGTAAGCGAAAGGAAACTTACGTTGGGGAAAAAGGAAACTAGAAATACGGGAAAAGGGAACCTTTCCTTTTTTTTTAAACACAGAAAATTAGAAAACACGAAAGACGCGCGAGGTCTTCTGAGGGGCACGAAATGGCGGCAAAACATGACCGTCCCAAGCGCGGACAAAAGAAGACTGACAAACACGAGCTGGTTCGGGCGGGAAGATGGTCGCGCATGTGCGGTGCGCATGGGCGCGCGAGGGCTAGCAAACGTCTTTGCTAGTGAAGATTCCGATTGGAGGGGGATGCCGTGGACGTCACCCATCAGTGAGAACAAGCAGCCTGCTTGTCCTCGGAGAATACTAGGTTATGTAGATCAGGTTTTATCTGCCAGGTGCAAGATGTAGCTAGAAGTGACAATGGTATTTTGAAATCTGCTACAGACATGTAGTTTCCTTTAGAAACAATTTTACATAGTAACATAGTAGATGACGGCAGAAAAAGACCTGCACGGTCCATCCAGTCTGCCCAACAAGATAAACTCACATGTGCCATTTTTTGTGTATACCTTACCTTGATTTGTACCTGTCTTTTTCAGGGCACAGACTGTATAAGTCTGCCCAGCACTATTCCCCGCCCCCCAACCACCCGCCCCGCCTCCCACCACCAGCTCTGGCACAGACCGTATAAGTCTGCCCAGCACTATCCCTGCCTCCCAACCACCAGCCCCGCCTCCCACCACCGGCTCTGGCACAGACCGTATAAGTCTGCTAAACAAACCCATTTAATATTATTTCTGCCTATGATGAAGTATTCTGCATCAATACTCTTTCCTATCTCTAAATCAAGTTAGATACAAGAGCCATCAACCCAAACACATGATTGGTAAAGTAGCATGCTCTGGTGACCGATTGGCTTCCCCCCGTTGAGCTGAAAGCTGTTTTTGGAAGCAGCCCTTTTGCATGCCAATTCTTTTGAGCATCCCATGCTATTTCCAACTTTGTTATTTTTACTGAGGTGAAAATAGCAATCGGTGCTTTACCGGGACTCTGATGCATTTGCCTATAGGTCTTACCTGCTCATTTTATTTCCTTAGGGCTATCCAGACCAGTCAAAAAGCTTGGGTTATGCACTCCTACCAGCAGATGGAGACTGAGAACACCAACTCTGAGAACTCTGAGTACCCTCTGCAATTCCCAGTCAGCTAGCATTTCCACTAACAAGCAGATGAAAGGACAAAGAGCCACATCACTTTGCATCAAGACTAACAGCATTCACACTGTACCACTGCATGTAAGTCCTAGACAGGAAAAATCTGCCTTCAAATTTGAGAGCACTTTCCAATTATTGGCCTCTCAATACAGTTTCTTATTTGTTTTTGTATGAAAATCTTTGAAATGTACAGCATGAAAGAACTGAACAATCACAATGCAACTTTTTTCTATTTTGAATTCATCTTGTACTCCAACACTGGGTGAGCTCATGACTGGTCTGGATAGCCTAAAGGAAAGAAAATTAGTGGCATCCAGACTGGTCAACATGCTTGGGAGTACAAAAGCAGTATCTTCATGGGCATGACCCCAAGGGACCAGACATCAACACCCTGGTGCCAAAATCCACATCATGACATGCCTCACAAAGGAATACAACGAGGACCACACTGCCGCCCCACAAATGTCCTGAGGTGGAATCAAACAGCTCTCTGCCCAAGAAGACACAACACCCCTCTTGGAAAGAGCCGCAAGGACTGGTGGTACCAGATACCCTTTAAGAAGGGAATGGAGGCAATAGTTTCTTTAATCCACCTAGAAATGGTAGGCCTTAGAGGCCGTCGCTTTCATGTTAGGTCCTCTAAACAGCGCAAACAATCCAATTGGCAAAACTCATCCATTCTCCACAAGTATTCCAGCAACACCTGTTATACGTCCAGACAAACCAACCACCACCAATACTCATCACCAATGACATCCCATATCAAAGGGAGAGAAATAGACTGGCATTAAAAAAAAACTAAATATCACTGTACTCTCTGTTAATTTATTAATACTTTTAATTCAAACTGTATAAACCTTTTGATAAAAAATAGTTTTACACATATAAACACAAAACCCGTGTAACATGCAACACATATCCCCCACCAGTGCTTATAACGTTACTGGAGCTTCTTATTTAATTAAGCATATACATACATCCTCTGCTAAGATATTCTAAATATATCAATATAGCCTTGATGATTATTCGTAGTCCATAATCCATATCATACTTATATTGTCCACTCTATCTTTGAGGTATATAGATGCCAGGTGAAATATATATATACCAAGAGCTTTGTATGGGAAGACCCCTTTCAAAGTACTCTTTAATCTTTTGTCTTTTCAATCCATCCAGTATAGAAGCTTCCAGTGCTAGAAGCACCTATGGCTCATCTTTATTCCACCTTGTTCTCTCATTCAAATCACATTTCCTTCTTCGGTTCTCAATGCGAGTTCGCATTTCGCTCTCAGCTTCATCAGGAGAACCACAGTCAACACCCTAGACGAACACATATAAACCTATATAACATAACACCACACACTCCTCTACAATCCTTATCAAAAAAAATATATATATAACAACCATCATTCATCTATTAATATCAAAAACAAGTAATTGGCAACTTACCCAGCGGGCTAATTTCCCGGTCTGGGCCAACAGGAAATGACGACATTCAGCTCTTGAGCGGAGTCTGGATGTCGCATATATATACCACATCCAGCCCCGCCTCCTAACTACCGACTAGTTCAAATCCATTCCACCTCTAAATTTAATCCCAGAGGGATAACAGTTTTCCACTGATAAATAAAGCGTTGTTCAATGTTAAATAAGATTTCACTCACATTGCCACCCCGATTCTCCACGGGAACCTGTAGCAATGCTATGCACTTATATCTTCTATAGTATGTTTGTGTTCCTTCCAATGAACAACCAAAGGGGCATCATCCCTATTGCCACAGACTCAGGAACCAACAGATGTAGTCAAATCGACGACAAACAAAAGCAGCACGAGAGGACGCAAGATCAAGAAATAAATACGATAATTAACTTATCTAATTATGCCCTTTCGCGTCATCAGATTGAAGATAAAATAAAGGACTGTCTTTTGTCCCTTACTCGACTTATGATGCATTTTCCACCAGACAAGGGCTGTATAATTTTTTTAGAGAGTTAAAATTACGGTTATATTTCGATGCCCCTCAAGCCAAAAATGAAGAGGGTGGTTTTTTACCACGCACAGGAGTGAAGTCCCGTTGGTCCCCGCCTGGTCCCCCTGATCCATCTATAATGGCATTTCAAAAATTAGTGTTGAGAGAATTAGAAAGGATGGAGACGGTTAAGATACCATTCAGGTATAACCTCTCTCTGAATCAATATTTGAGTATTCAACAGCTGGCAAATAATGAGCAAATTATAATAATACGAGCGGATAAGGGAGGTTCCACAGTGATTTTAGATAAACAAAAGTATATAAAAGAAGGGTTGCGTCAGCTACAACAAAGGGAATTCTATGATAGCTTATCCTATGATCCTACTGGATATCTACAAAATTTGATAACTGGGTATGTAGGAAGGGCAGTGATGAATGGGATATTCTCGGTAAGAGAACAACAATTCCTTTGCCACCCTAATCCGAAAATCCCTTATATATATTTTGTTCCAAAAGTTCACAAATCCATGGTGGACCCCCCGGGACGCCCGATAGTATGTACCAGAGATTCTGTACTAGAACCTCTTTCAAAATTAGTTGATAAGTATCTTCAACCTTGGGTTAGTACAGCGGCCTCATATGTCCGTGACTCTACAGATTTTATTCATACTTTGGATCAGATTAAAGATCAAGGGCTAGTTAGGGATACTACCTTTTTGGTGGGCCTTGACGTAGTAGCCCTGTACACAAATTTACCCCAAGATGGAGTTGTTGAAGTAGCTGGTGCCTATCTGGAACGGTGTGACATCCCTAATGAAAAGAGATTAGCTTTTCGCCAGCTTCTCTTTTGGGTCATTGGGTTTAATTATTTTCAATTTGAAAAGATGTTTTATCGCCAAAAGAGAGGTATAGCTATGGGCGCTACTGTTGCTCCCTCATTAGCTTGCCTATATATGACAAGATTTGAAGAGCAATACGTCTATCCTTCCCCATGGCACGAACATATCGTGCTATGGCGTCGGTATATAGACGATGTAATATTGTTCTGGAAAGGCTCGGAAGAAGAATTGGGTAAATTTATAAAATATCTGAATAGGGCCGATCCATGTGTTCAATTTACGGCGCGAATTTCCAGGGAGGTCATGGAATTTTTGGACATTAAAATTAGTAAAACGAATTATGATGACTTATCGACTTCCATTTATAGGAAAAGTACTGATAGAAATACCCTGTTACATTATTCAAGTTTCCATCATACAGCGTTAAGAAAAGGGGTTCCTGTTGGACAATATTTGAGATTACGTAGGTTATGTTCTTCTTTAGAAGAATTTAAAAATCAGGCTTATAATATGACAGAGAGATTTCTCCAACGAGGGTACCCACTATCAGTACTTAAACGGGCTTACAAACGGGCCCGATATGCCCAGAGGGATTGGCTTTTTATCCCAAAACAGAAATCAAAGGTTAAACCAATTGCTTGTGTTCTTCCGTTTTCCCGCAGGGCTCCAATGATCGGACAAATAATTCATAAGTTTTGGCACATTTTAAGTATTCATCCAGTGTTCAAAGAACACCCAAAAATGGCATATAGTCGTAAATTAAATTTAGGTGAGTTGGTGAAACGTCCTCGCAGGAACAAATCTGGGGGACATCATTCCCCATGTAACAACTGTGTGTATTGTAAATACGCGATGTCCACGAATGTTTTAGATATACCAGGTTTTCAAAATAAATATTTTTATCTTCGATCTGTTACGAATTGCAATAGTGAACGGGTAGTTTACTGTATAATTTGCCCGTGTAAAAAATATTATATTGGACACACAAAAAGGAAATTGAAGATCAGATTAGCGGAACATATCAGCAATATCAGGAATATGAGGGATGATGCCCCTTTGGTTGTTCATTGGAAGGAACACAAACATACTATAGAAGATATAAAGTGCATAGCATTGCTACAGGTTCCCGTGGAGAATCGGGGTGGCAATGTGAGTGAAATCTTATTTAACATTGAACAACGCTTTATTTATCAGTGGAAAACTGTTATCCCTCTGGGATTAAATTTAGAGGTGGAATGGATTTGAACTAGTCGGTAGTTAGGAGGCGGGGCTGGATGTGGTATATATATGCGACATCCAGACTCCGCTCAAGAGCTGAATGTCGTCATTTCCTGTTGGCCCAGACCGGGAAATTAGCCCGCTGGGTAAGTTGCCAATTACTTGTTTTTGATATTAATAGATGAATGATGGTTGTTATATATATTTTTTTTTGATAAGGATTGTAGAGGAGTGTGTGGTGTTATGTTATATAGGTTTATATGTGTTCGTCTAGGGTGTTGACTGTGGTTCTCCTGATGAAGCTGAGAGCGAAATGCGAACTCGCATTGAGAACCGAAGAAGGAAATGTGATTTGAATGAGAGAACAAGGTGGAATAAAGATGAGCCATAGGTGCTTCTAGCACTGGAAGCTTCTATACTGGATGGATTGAAAAGACAAAAGACAAAAGATTAAAGAGTACTTTGAAAGGGGTCTTCCCATACAAAGCTCTTGGTATATATATATTTCACCTGGCATCTATATACCTCAAAGATAGAGTGGACAATATAAGTATGATATGGATTATGGACTACGAATAATCATCAAGGCTATATTGATATATTTAGAATATCTTAGCAGAGGATGTATGTATATGCTTAATTAAATAAGAAGCTCCAGTAACGTTATAAGCACTGGTGGGGGATATGTGTTGCATGTTACACGGGTTTTGTGTTTATATGTGTAAAACTATTTTTTATCAAAAGGTTTATACAGTTTGAATTAAAAGTATTAATAAATTAACAGAGAGTACAGTGATATTTGGTTTAATAATAGTACTTTGTGTTTACAAATAGAATTTTCCCTATTGGATGTTATTAGTGATACATGTATGGGAATATGGCAACTGCCCAGTGGGATTCTAAGTCTGGGCTTTCAGAGGATAAAATTTCTGAATTATTAGGTGGTACACGTTTATTTTCTGATCCCCACCAATTACAAACATGTGGGTGGGAGGAAATTTTAAGAACGCATAAAGCGCTGGTGAGAACGGAGTTACATTCCGCTGCTCTGATTGAATATTGCCATGCACAAAGGGTCCCACGGGGACTACGCATTAATAAAGAACCACGATTCTTAGGTAATGAGCAGTATGTGGCACAATGGAACTCCGTAATCACCAGATGCTCTTTAGATTTAATGTTGTTGACTATCAATGTCCTCCAAGAGGAAATAGCTAAGTTACAACAGGAGTTAAATGAAAAAATTGAAACTATTAAGTTGGCATATGAGAAATCGGTCTTTGATAAACAATGGGAGGAACACAGTTCCAGAGTAGACCAATATCGAAATCAACAACGAGAATTAAAAGTGTCGAAATATAAACGAGATGAGTACGATTATACAAAAGGTTATGTGTACGGATGGATGGATAAGAGAAGTAGAACACGGAGGGGCCGAGGGTCTAGCAGAAAGGTTCAATTTAAAATGTCATCAAGTGATTCCTCAGGAGAAGAAAATTTTAAAAGGGGAAAAGAACAACAAAGGGAGACAGGGCCCATTGGGGGTTTAGATACTGACAATCTTTTACCTGAATCTTTTTTACGGCTATTGCCACAGACTCAGGAACCAACAGATGTAGTCAAATCGACGACAAACAAAAGCAGCACGAGAGGACGCAAGATCAAGAAATAAATACGATAATTAACTTATCTAATTATGCCCTTTCGCGTCATCAGATTGCAGTATTAAATAAAGGACTGTCTTTTGTCCCTTACTCGACTTATGATGCATTTTCCACCAGACAAGGGCTGTATAATTTTTTTAGAGAGTTAAAATTACGGTTATATTTCGATGCCCCTCAAGCCAAAAATGAAGAGGGTGGTTTTTTACCACGCACAGGAGTGAAGTCCCGTTGGTCCCCGCCTGGTCCCCCTGATCCATCTATAATGGCATTTCAAAAATTAGTGTTGAGAGAATTAGAAAGGATGGAGACGGTTAAGATACCATTCAGGTATAACCTCTCTCTGAATCAATATTTGAGTATTCAACAGCTGGCAAATAATGAGCAAATTATAATAATACGAGCGGATAAGGGAGGTTCCACAGTGATTTTAGATAAACAAAAGTATATAAAAGAAGGGTTGCGTCAGCTACAACAAAGGGAATTCTATGATAGCTTATCCTATGATCCTACTGGATATCTACAAAATTTGATAACTGGGTATGTAGGAAGGGCAGTGATGAATGGGATATTCTCGGTAAGAGAACAACAATTCCTTTGCCACCCTAATCCGAAAATCCCTTATATATATTTTGTTCCAAAAGTTCACAAATCCATGGTGGACCCCCCGGGACGCCCGATAGTATGTACCAGAGATTCTGTACTAGAACCTCTTTCAAAATTAGTTGATAAGTATCTTCAACCTTGGGTTAGTACAGCGGCCTCATATGTCCGTGACTCTACAGATTTTATTCATACTTTGGATCAGATTAAAGATCAAGGGCTAGTTAGGGATACTACCTTTTTGGTGGGCCTTGACGTAGTAGCCCTGTACACAAATTTACCCCAAGATGGAGTTGTTGAAGTAGCTGGTGCCTATCTGGAACGGTGTGACATCCCTAATGAAAAGAGATTAGCTTTTCGCCAGCTTCTCTTTTGGGTCATTGGGTTTAATTATTTTCAATTTGAAAAGATGTTTTATCGCCAAAAGAGAGGTATAGCTATGGGCGCTACTGTTGCTCCCTCATTAGCTTGCCTATATATGACAAGATTTGAAGAGCAATACGTCTATCCTTCCCCATGGCACGAACATATCGTGCTATGGCGTCGGTATATAGACGATGTAATATTGTTCTGGAAAGGCTCGGAAGAAGAATTGGGTAAATTTATAAAATATCTGAATAGGGCCGATCCATGTGTTCAATTTACGGCGCGAATTTCCAGGGAGGTCATGGAATTTTTGGACATTAAAATTAGTAAAACGAATTATGATGACTTATCGACTTCCATTTATAGGAAAAGTACTGATAGAAATACCCTGTTACATTATTCAAGTTTCCATCATACAGCGTTAAGAAAAGGGGTCCCTGTTGGACAATATTTGAGATTACGTAGGTTATGTTCTTCTTTAGAAGAATTTAAAAATCAGGCTTATAATATGACAGAGAGATTTCTCCAACGAGGGTACCCACTATCAGTACTTAAACGGGCTTACAAACGGGCCCGATATGCCCAGAGGGATTGGCTTTTTATCCCAAAACAGAAATCAAAGGTTAAACCAATTGCTTGTGTTCTTCCGTTTTCCCGCAGGGCTCCAATGATCGGACAAATAATTCATAAGTTTTGGCACATTTTAAGTATTCATCCAGTGTTCAAAGAACACCCAAAAATGGCATATAGTCGTAAATTAAATTTAGGTGAGTTGGTGAAACGTCCTCGCAGGAACAAATCTGGGGGACATCATTCCCCATGTAACAACTGTGTGTATTGTAAATACGCGATGTCCACGAATGTTTTAGATATACCAGGTTTTCAAAATAAATATTTTTATCTTCGATCTGTTACGAATTGCAATAGTGAACGGGTAGTTTACTGTATAATTTGCCCGTGTAAAAAATATTATATTGGACACACAAAAAGGAAATTGAAGATCAGATTAGCGGAACATATCAGCAATATCAGGAATATGAGGGATGATGCCCCTTTGGTTGTTCATTGGAAGGAACACAAACATACTATAGAAGATATAAAGTGCATAGCATTGCTACAGGTTCCCGTGGAGAATCGGGGTGGCAATGTGAGTGAAATCTTATTTAACATTGAACAACGCTTTATTTATCAGTGGAAAACTGTTATCCCTCTGGGATTAAATTTAGAGGTGGAATGGATTTGAACTAGTCGGTAGTTAGGAGGCGGGGCTGGATGTGGTATATATATGCGACATCCAGACTCCGCTCAAGAGCTGAATGTCGTCATTTCCTGTTGGCCCAGACCGGGAAATTAGCCCGCTGGGTAAGTTGCCAATTACTTGTTTTTGATATTAATAGATGAATGATGGTTGTTATATATTTTTTTTTTGATAAGGATTGTAGAGGAGTGTGTGGTGTTATGTTATATAGGTTTATATGTGTTCGTCTAGGGTGTTGACTGTGGTTCTCCTGATGAAGCTGAGAGCGAAATGCGAACTCGCATTGAGAACCGAAGAAGGAAATGTGATTTGAATGAGAGAACAAGGTGGAATAAAGATGAGCCATAGGTGCTTCTAGCACTGGAAGCTTCTATACTGGATGGATTGAAAAGACAAAAGACAAAAGATTAAAGAGTACTTTGAAAGGGGTCTTCCCATACAAAGCTCTTGGTATATATATATTTCACCTGGCATCTATATACCTCAAAGATAGAGTGGACAATATAAGTATGATATGGATTATGGACTACGAATAATCATCAAGGCTATATTGATATATTTAGAATATCTTAGCAGAGGATGTATGTATATGCTTAATTAAATAAGAAGCTCCAGTAACGTTATAAGCACTGGTGGGGGATATGTGTTGCATGTTACACGGGTTTTGTGTTTATATGTGTAAAACTATTTTTTATCAAAAGGTTTATACAGTTTGAATTAAAAGTATTAATAAATTAACAGAGAGTACAGTGATATTTGGTTTAATAATAGTACTTTGTGTTTACAAATAGAATTTTCCCTATTGGATGTTATTATTAAAAAAAAACTGACACACCTTGGGCACAAAGGAAGAACTGTGAACAAGGTAACCTTATCCTTGAAAGCCAACAAGGCCTGCACCTCTGAGATCCTTTGCACTGAGGCCACGGTAACCAAGAAAGCTGTCTTCAAAGACAAGTTCTTTAGAATGGCAGCTGACAGTGGCTCAAAAGGAGAGGACACCAACATCTCCAAAACCAGATTCAAATCCAATGTCAGCACCGAAGGGTGATGGGGGAGTGGGGGGGGGGGGGGGGGGGGGGGGGGGGGTGGCATACCATGTAAGCTTCACAACCCTAAGAAAACAGAACACATCTAGGAGAAAAGCCAAGGACTTACCCTAAATCTCGCTGTCAAAATGAGCCAAAGCAACCAGCTGCACGATCAAGGAAGCCAAAGAGCCCCCTATTCCCAACATCCTGGAGAAAAATCCAAGAACTCCACCACTAATGCTCAGAAAGGCACCAAACATCTATCATGAAACCAAGCCTCAAAAATATGCTAAATCCGCACATATGCCAAAGAGGTAGAAAGCTTATGTGACACCATCATATTAGAAATCATCTAGGAGTCCATCAAAGATGCAGTGGGCCATCCACAGTCAGGCACATCAGATCTCTGTATCAAGGCCTTCCGGGTGAATCTGGCACAATCAGGATTACTAGGCCGGGATGCAACATTTGCTGAATATTTTGACCCACTAGTGGCCAGGGAGCAAACACATACAATGGGAAATCCCCCGGTGAGGGAATAATCAGGACATCATCATTTTTTATTGTGCTTCCCTCCGACGACAGAAAAAAAAATTGAGGAACTTGAGCACTGTGTGCCATCGCCATCAAGTCCAGCTGTGAACAACCCCAATGGTGAACCACCTGTAGGAAGGCTTTCTGAACTAAGGACCGTGCCCCAGAATCCAATGAGTGCCTGCTTATAAAATCCACCTGCTCGTTGTCTGTGTCCACTAATGAGCCTCCGAAAAGTCCAACAGATGAAGTTCCACCTATTCGAGAAGTCTGGCGGCTTCTTATGCTACCCTGTCAATTGACACAGGCTATGACTCTGGTGTTGTTGGACAGCACTCTTATGACCTTTCCTTTGAGCAACTGCTGAAAGGCCGCCAGGGCACGATGGCTGGTTCTGGTCTCCAGCCTGTTGATTGACCACTGCACTTTCTTCAAACAACACCCCTGGGCCCCTCAGCCCTCAAGACTTGTATCTGCCATGACCAAGATTGATGTTGGAGGCTCCAAGCTCATGCCTCTTTTCATATTGTTCTTCTGCAGTCTTTACTGGAGGGTGCAACACCCTTCTCCTCTAAGCGGCATTTGTTTCTTCACGGCATCGTTCTGAGGAGACCAACGTAGCAGAAACACCAACTTCAGGAGCCACATGTGAGCCCTAGCCCTTGAGACCACCTCCAGAAATACCTCTGTGGATCCCCAACACCTGCAGATAATCCACGCTCGAGGAGCATGAACAGAAAGATGATGACATATTTGTCTCTCCAGTTTGTGGAACCATTCCAGATGTAGACAAACTCTACCCAATCTTGAAATGGACTCCCAGGTATTCCAGAGTTTGTGACGGAGTAAGACGACTCATGGAAAGACCGATAATCCAGCCCAGCTGCTGGAGAAAGTGGACCAAGCAAGAATTGTTCTGCTCGCTCTCCTGGAAGACTTTTCCCTGATCAACCAATAGTCCACACAGGGGTGTACCAGGATCCCCTCCTTGCACAAGGCCGCTGCAACCACCATCATGACCTTGGACTCACACCTGCTCCCTGAAACCTTTTCAAATGTTAGCATGCAAAACTGAAAATGCTGCCTCAAGACAGCAAAATGGAGGAACCACTGGTGCACTCTATGGGAATATGCAGGTATGCCTCTGTGAGATCCAAGGAAGTGAGAAACTCCCAACTCTGGATAGCAACAATGACCTAGCGCAGAATCTCCATGCAAAATCACCCACCTGAGGTCCAAAATTGGATGAAAAGTGCCCTCCTTTTTGGGCACCACAAAATAGATGGAATAACTGCCCTTGCCTTGCATGCACTAAGGCACAAACAACTGCATGCAACTTGATCAGCCTATGCAGCGTGTCCTGGACCGCTCTCGCTTTCTGCTGGGAACAGCAGGGTGACTCCACAAACATTTCGGCAAGGGTTGCTCAAACTCCAAAGATAACACCAAGCACGACTGGACTATTGTAATGCCCTGTATATTGGTCAAACCAAAGAGAGTTTGTATCAGCTCCAATTCAGAATGCAGCAGCATGACTGATACAAGGCTGCAAACGGCATGACCACATCACACCCTTCCTGCAAATACTACACTGGCTATCAGTACCTTACAGGGCTAAATTTAAAACTCTGTTTGATTTTTAAGGCCCTCAGCAAAATGTGCCAGAGTACTTAAAGAATAAGTTACCTTATTCTACACCTTACTCTACACACCTTTGAGACCTCTAAGATCCTCTGAAGGATCATCACTATCTGTCCCCTCATCAAAAGAAATTGTATGAAGTGATACCCGCCAGCGAGCCTTCTCAGGAGTAGCCCCATGCTCTGGAATTAACTCCCAGAGGGGCTATATATAACTCGAGACTACTACTACTTCAGGAAGCAGGTAAAAGCCTGGCTTTTCTTCCAAGCCTTTAATACATAGGGTGACTGACTATATACCCAATCTGCACCTGGACTAGCTTGCTACACGCATGGTAACTTAGACCTGTTCCTTATATCTTGATTTTATTTATTTATATTTTGCTCACACCTTTTTCAGTAGTAGCTCAAGGTGAGTTACATTCAGGTACACTGAATATTTAATTGTACAAAGAACTTGCTTTTACTTTAGCCACCCATTTATTTATCCCAACTGCCTGTACCATGCATCTTGTCCCCATATATATATTTACACTTGGCCCCTCAGCTATACGGTAAGCTGTACTGTCAAAAAGAATTAGTATCATAGCAATGTTATTTGAATGTTCTAATTGTGTGCTTACTAGATATTCCATCACTATATGCTTGCATTGTATTATATCTCGGTTTTATTCTGTTTCAAGGTAGTCCTATTATTAGGTCTCAATTTGCTGTTTTCAAGTTTTCCTTTTTCAACATGTCTTTACTTGTTCATTTTACTACTGTTAACAAAATTGTAAGTTTTATGTTAAACTATACCTGCTATACACCGCCTTGGGTGAATCTCTTCATAAAGGTAGTTAATAAATCCTAATTAATTAATACATACCTGTCACAAATGAGCTCAAGTACCCACTGATCAGAAATAATCTGGGTTCTCCTTTAGTAAAACATCTTTTAATCAAGTGCCTACTGCAACCAGAAGCTGGACCCAAACACCTTTATTGAAAATTTATAATCTGACCAGAGGCTCATGCACTAGAGTCCCTGCCCCCCTTGATTGTCTCCCTGAACAGACAGGGATCTCTGAAAAAAAAATGACTTTTCTAAGGCCCACTGAGCCTGCCAAGTCAGTATTACCTAACTTCACAAAAATGTCCCCTTGCAGAATGCCCGTGCCTGCACTCCAGAGTTTATTCTCTTACAGCCAAGGACCATTGGGATCCCTAAGACCACACACTAACTTCTCTAACTGCTCCCCGAAAAGCATTTAAAGGGATGAATACAAAGCTTAGATTTGGAAGCCACATCATCCACCCAGCCCCCAAGCCACAGGGCTCTTCGGGCCACCACCAAGAGTGCCATATTCTTTGCCGAAGCTCTCAAAAGATAGTACAAAGCATCCGTCTAAAAGGAAAAACTCATCTTCAACTTAGCCACTTCCTTATCCATGGCCCTCTGATCTGGAAAGGGGCATCCAGAAGCTGCTAAGCCCAGTGAAAATATACCCTGGCCAACAGGCTCCCCTACACGGAAGCCTGCAGCACCATAGTGGAGAGATCAAAACTGTGTTTCAACAGGCTCTCCATTCTCCTATCCTGGGGATCCTTAAGGGCAGCACTGCTGTTTCTGCAATGCTAGATTAGTGACTGCTTATAGCAGAGGCAAACATTTACAAGAGTTATTGCCATCCTACAAGTTCCACAGCACGTTATCATTCTTCTGTGAGGAGTGATGCAGGTGAAGTGGGCTTTGGGACATTTGGTGCAAGAATTTTCCAATCCATTAGAGGCAAAGATACGCATAACATCACCATACCTCCTGCTCTACAAAGTGAGTTATTTATGTTATTCACAGCCCTAGTCTATTCTACTATGGTGGGCAAATATCTCATATGTTCAAAATGTACATGATTGAAAATAAACATTGTCCGGTCAATATTCAGCAAGTGACAGAAAGCATTTTTTTAAACACTGATCGTCGCCGAGTTGATTAGCCCCCAATATTCAGTACCAGGCCACGTGCAGGCCCCAGCACTGAATATCCAGGGCTAAATGGTCCTGCATTGGCTGCCAGAGCTTATGCGGGTCCTGGCTGATATTCAGATGGGGCCCACATAAGACAGTTACAAAGGCCCTAGCTGACTATTGCATAATTTTGCAGAGTCATTAGCAGCTCTCTGAGCCCCTCTCTGGCACCTCTGAAATGGCTCCACTTCTTCTCCCCCCCCCCCCCCCCCGCAGGCCCTCGACCTTAAGTACCTCCCTCCCACCTCCAGTCTCAGTAGGGGACAGGAAGACTTGAGAGTGCCAGAGAACAAGAAGGGAAAATGGGGAATAAGGAAGGACAAGGAGGAGGACAGAAAAATAGAAGATATGCTGGATTGGGGGTGAGGAAAAAGGACACAGAGGACAGAAAATAGAGAAGATACTGAATTGGGGATCAGGGATATAGGGAAGGAATGCTGCTCACAAGAGAAGGAAGCCGATTTTTAAAAAAGGTTCCAGGGGAGATCCGGGAAATTATAGACCGGTGAATCTGACGTCGGTGCCGGGGAAAATGGTAGAGGCTATTATTAAAAACAAAATTACAGAGCACATCCAAGGACATGGATTACTGAGACCAAATCAGCAAGGCTTTAGTGTGGGGAAATCTTGCCTGACCAATTTACTTCAATTCTTTGAAGGAGTAAACAAACATGTGGACAAAGGGAAGCCTGTTGATATTGTGTATCTGGATTTTCAAAAGGCGTTTGACAAGGTACCTCATGAAAGGCTACTGAGGAAATTGGAGGGTCATGGGATAGGAGGAAATGTCCTATTGTGGATTAAAAACGGGTTGAAGGATAGGAAACAGAGAGTGGGGTTAAATGGGCAGTATTCACAACGGAGAAGGGTAGTTAGTGGGGTTCCTCAGGGGTCTATGCTAGGACCGCTGCTTTTTAATATATTTATAAATGATTTAGAGATGGGAGTAACTAGCGAGGTAATTAAATTTGCTGATGACACAAACTTATTCAAAGTCGTTAACTCGCGACAGGATTGTGAAAAATTACAGAAGGACCTTACGAGACTGGGAAGCTAAATGGCAGATGACGTTTAATGTGAGCAAATGCAAGGTGATGCATGTGGGGAAAAAAGAGCCCGAATTACAGCTACGTCATGCAAGGTTCCACGTTAGGAGTTAGGGACCAAGAAAGGGATCTGGGTGTTGTCGTCGATAATACACTGAAACCTTCTGCTCAGTGTGCTGCTGCGGCTAGGAAAGCGAATAGAATGTTGGGTATTATTAGGAAAGGTATGGAAAACAGGTGTGAGGATGTCATAATGCCATTATATCGCTCCATGGTGCGACCGCAACTTGAGTATTGTGCTCAATTCTGGTCGCCGCATCTCAAGAAAGATATAGCAGAATTGGAAAAGGTGCAGCAAAGGGCGACTAAAATGATAGCGGGGATGGGACGACTTCCCTATGAAGAAAGACTAAGGAGGCTAGGGCTTTTCTGCTTGGAGAAGAGACGACTGAGGGGAGACATGATAGAGGTATATAAAATAATGAGTGGAGTGGAACAGGTGGATGTGAAGCATCTGTTCATGCTTTCCAAAAATACTAGGACTAGGGGGGCATGCAATGAAACTACAGTGTAGGAAATTTAAAACAAATCGGAGAAAATTTTTCTTCACCCAACGCATAATTAAACTCTGCAATTCGTTGCTGGAGAACATGGTGAAGGCGGTGTTAGCTTGACAGAGTTTAAAAAGGGGTTAGACGGTTTCCTAAAGGACAAGTCCATAAACCACTACTAAATGGACTTGGGAAAAATCCACAATTCCAGGAATAACATGTATAGAATGTTTATACGTTTGGGAAGCTTGCCAGGTGCCCTTGGCCTGGATTGGCCGCTGTCGTGGACAGGATGCTGGGCTCGATGGACCCTTGGTCTTTTCCCAGTGTGGCATTACTTATGTACTTATGTATGGAGGGGGTGGACACAGGGAGGAACAGGCCATAGAGAGGGCATGCTGGTTAAGAACGAAGAATGGTGGAAGATTTTGGATACCCAGAATGAATGCTCACAAGGGTTGCTGGATAAGGGAAGGCTTAGGGGAAAATTCTAGACACATGGAGAGATAGGACACAGGGCATGCTGGTGATGAGGGAAGGAATTGGGGGGGGGGGGAAGAATGGATGCGGGAGGGGGAAAGAATGGATGCAGGAAGGACTGGACACAGAGAGGGGATGATGGGCATGAGTGAAAGAATGGGAGAAGATTCTGCACACAAGGAAGGACAGGATGCAGGACATGTTGGACATGAGGTAAGGAATAGAGGGAGAATATGGCCACAGGGAAGAGCAGGGTCACAAAGGTGAGGTGCTGGACATGGGGGAGGATAAGAGCAAGGACACAGAGGGAGGATAAAGATATGGACACAGAAGACTACTACTACTACTATTTAACATTTCTAAAGCGCTACTAGGGTTACGCAGCGCTGTACAATTTAACATAAAGGACAGTCCCTGCTCAAAGAGCTTACAATCTAAAGAGAGATGGATGGAGGACATGGAGAGAGAAGAAAGGTCAAATGGACAGAGGATACTAGGAAAAATGTTAAGAGAAGAGAAAACAGAGGAATGCAGAAACCAGAGACTGTGACAACGAGATTAGAAAAATAACAGACAACAAAGGTAGAAAAATGTTATTTTCTATTTAGTGATTGGAATATGTCACTTTTTGGAATGTACAAAGCTGGTGTTAGACTGGGCCAGGACCCAAGTCAGAAATTTGAGAGGGGACCCCTGCCCTCTCTGGTTTGCAGGCCCAGAGGCTCTGGTACCAACTCTCCCCTCCCCCCCCCCCCCCCCCCCCCTCACAAGTGCTGGCCCTGATATCTGCTATTTGTACACCAACTGAATCCTGTACTACTACCCTCACATCAGGTTTTATCTTTCAAAAATTTGGTAACCCTAGGTGCATCATTCACATAGCTACCAAGGATCTCCAAGCTCCCACCAATTCAAGACATCCACAGTCCGTTGAACTCTCAGTTAGAAAACCATGGCAGTCAGTGGTGGTGCTCCAAACTGCTAATACCAGTACCGTGGGCATACTCAGTTCTAATGCATGAGAAGTGAGCGTGCCTGTGGTGCCGATGCCATGTCACTGGCATGGCGAGCTGACTTTGACTGCTGTGCTTTCTAAACAGGGGTCAGTAGGCTAGGGATCTTCACCAGCTAAAGTTTTTAATTTCTAAAGTTCATGGTTGGGGGGTGGGGGAGAAGGGAAGAGGAAATGCATGCTCCACCCAACCTGCCTACAGGCCCACCAAAATATTTCCTACTGGCTACTCCACTAGGCTAAAATAACTAATAAAATATAAAACACAATGTTACTAACTACATAAATAAGATAAAGTGAAGCAACATAACAATGAAAACAACATATAAAACAGAAGCAGCAAAAACTTCACCAACCAGCTAAAAACACAAATCTCAACATGATATCATATATTAAACAATCCAAAAATACATAAATAATACATATAATTTACAAAAATGTACTTGGGCAAAAAGGAAATATAAATATACTAGTAAAAAAGGCCCGTTTCTGACACAAATGAAACGGGCGCTAGCAAGGTTTTCCTCGGAGTATGTATGTTTGGGAGAGTGTATGTGAGAGTGAATGTTTGAGAGTCAGAGTGAAAGTGTGAGTGTGTGAGAGAGTGAGTCTGGGTGTGAGTGTGTTTGTGAGAGAGTGTGTGCAAGTGTGTATGTGAGACACAGTGTGATAGAGAGTGTGTGTGTGTGGCCATCCATGCTCCTCTGTCCCCTGCCCCCTCCATTCATCCCTTTCCAGCATTTCCCCTCTGTGCCTGAGGCCTGTCCTGCAATCCATATCCATCCATGCCCATCTGTCCCCTTCATTCATCCCTATCCAGCAATTCCCCTTTCCCTGAGCCCTGCCCTCCCAATCCATGGCCATCCATGTTACTCTGTCCCCTGCCCCCTCCATTCATCCCTTTCCAGCATTTCCCCTCTGTGCGTGAGGCCTGCCCTGCAATCCATATCCATCCATGGCCATCTGTCCCCTCCATTCATCCGTATCCAGCAATTCCCCTTTCCCTGAGCCCTGCCGTTCCAATCCATGGCCATCCATGTTACTCTGTCACCTGCCCCCTCCATTCATCCCTATCCAGCATTCCCCTCTCTGCCTGAGGCCTGTCCTGCAATCCATATCCATCCATGCCCATCTGTCCCATTCATTCATCCCTATCCAGCAATTCCCCTTTCCCTGAGCCCTGCCCTCCCAATCCATGGCCATCCATGTTACTCTGTCTCCTGCCCTCTCCATTCATCCCTTTCCAGCATTTCCCCTCTCTGCCTGAGGCCTGCCCTGCAATCCATATCCATCCATGCCCATCTGTCCCCTCCATTCATCCCTATCCAGCAATTCCCCTCTCCCTGAGTCCTGCTGTTCCAATCCATGCCCATCCATGCTCCTCTGTCACCTGGCCCCTCCATTTTTCCCTATCCAGCATTTCCCCTCTCTGCCTGAGGCCTGCCCTGCAATCCGTATCCATCCATGGCCATCTGTCCCCTCCATTCATCCCTATCCAGCAATTCCCCTCTCCCTGAGTCCTGCTCTTCCAATCCATGCCCATCCATGCTCCTCTGTCACCTTGCCCCTCCATTTTTCCCTATCCAGCATTTCCCCTCTCTGCCTGAGGCCTGCCCTGCAATCCATATCCATCCATGCCCATCTGTCCTCTCCATTCATCCCTATCCAGCAATTCCCCTTTCCCTGAGCCCTGCCGTCCTAATCCATGGCCATCCATGTTACTCTGTCCCCTGCCCCCTCCATTCATCCCTTTCCAGCATTTCCCCTCTGTGCCTGAGGCCTGCCCTGCAATCCATGCTCCTCTGTCCCCTGCCCCCTCCATTCATCCTTTTCCAGCAAGTCCCCTCTCTCCCTTCCATGACCCCCCCCCCCTCGCATCCATGCTCCTCTCTCTCCCATGTCCCAGCCTGGCCCGCCCTCTTCTCCTCCCCCCCTTCGCATCCATGCCCCCCCCCCTTCGCATCCATGCATCGGGGTTTTTTTTTTTTTTTTCTCTTCTTTTAAAATTTACCCCGTGGCGGTTCCGGCAGCGAAGCGTCAGGGAAGGAGGCGGCGCTCCCGACGTCTAGGTTTCCCTTCGCTGTGTTCCGCCTTCTTTTGACGTCATCCTTGACGTCAGAAGAAGGCGGAACACAGCGAAGGGAAGGCTAGACGTCGAGAGCGCCGCCTCCTTCCCTGACGCTTCGCTGCCGAGCGAAGCGATTGGTTGAGTGTCATTGCTCCGCCCTCGACGTCATCACGTTTGACGCGTGGGCGGGGCAGACACAATGGGATCTCACCCCCTTCACTTCTGGCTAAAAGAGGCTTCATAGAACGTTGGAGGTGCGTTTTATATATAGAGAGATATAAGAAAAAATACATACCCGGATCAGTGTGAAAACAGGCATGCATCAGATCTGACTCAATTCTGTTAGGTGAACCAATGTAAATCTTAAGTTACTTTTATTTAAAAATGTTTGAAAAATACAAAAGAGAACATACATGGTTTAATAGGACAGAGTCACCATGGGTTCAGCCAAGGGAAGTCTTCCCTCACTAATCTGCTTCATTTCTTTGAAGGTGTAAATAAAAATGTGAATAATGGCGAGCCGGTTCATGTAGTGTATCTAGATTTGCAGAAAGCTTTTGACAAAGTTCCTCATGAGAGACTGCTGAGAAAATTAAAAAACCATGGGATAGGAGGCAATGTCCTTCTGTGGATTAGGAATTGTTCACTGGACAGAAAACAGGTTAAATGGACATTTTTCTCAATGGAGGATGGTGAATAGTGAAGTGTTGCAGAGAAAAATTGCAGGAAGACCATAGGAAACAAAGACTGAGCATCCAGATGAAATTTAATGTGGACAAATTCAAAGTGATGCATATTGGGAAGAATAATCTGAATCATAGTTACCTGATGCTAGGGTCCACCTTAGCACTCAAGAAAAAGATCTAAGGAAAGGAAAGAGGATGCTAGGAATTATTAGGAAAGAGATGCAAAATAAGACCAAAAATATTGTAATGCCTCTGTATCGCTTCATGGCATGATCTCACCCTGAATACTGCATTCTGTTCTGGTCGCAGTACCACAAAAAAGATATAGCAGAATTAGAGAAGGTTCAAAGAAGAGAGATCAGAATGATAAAGAAGATGGAACTCCTCCTATATGAGGAAAGGCTAAAGTGGTTAGGATTCTTCAGCTTGGAAAAGAGACGGCTGAGGTGGGATATGATTGAGGTCTATAAAATCCTGAGTAGTGTAAAACGGATAGAAGTGAATTAATTTTTCACTCTTTCAAAAAATACAAAGGCCAGGGGACACTCAATGAAATTACATGGGACTCATTGCTGGAGAATGTGGTAACAGCGGTTAACGTATGTTGGATTTAAAAAAAAAAAGATTTGGGCATGTTTCTAAAGTCCATACATAGCCTGTTATTGAGATGCAAATGGGGGAAGCCACTGTTTGCCCTGGGATTGTTAGCATGGAATGTTGCTACTAATTGGGTTTCTGCCAGATACTTGTGACCTGGATTGGCCACTGTTGGAAGCAGGATATTGGGTTAGATGGACCACTGGTCTGACCCAGTATGGCTATCCTTATGTTCTTATGATAATTTGCCATCCTTACTCTGCTCTCCTCTTAAAGGGCCCTATCTTTTACGTTTGTTGCAACCTCACTATCAGGATTCTATAATATCCCTGTGTTTCTGATAATGTTCTTCATTGATATCTCACTCCGAACGATGCGTTCCTAAGCAACTGTTGGCTCCTCCCCTCCTCCATTCTAGTTTAAAAGCTGTCCTATCTCCTTTTTAAATGTTAGCACCAGAGGACTTCCGGTTGGGCTATGGAGGAGTGAAGAGGGGAAATATCGCTGCTCCGGAGCACCCAAGAAATCGGCACTATATTCAGCACCTAAGCCTAGCCCAAGAACATAATAATATATATAAAACGTCCCTGTATACGAAGAAAGTGGTGAGGAGACGGAAAGAGAGTGAATGGCAACGAAATCGACACGAAAAGAAAGCCGCGAAAAAGGGCGGGCTGTGGACACCAAAATGGCGGAGAAAACTTCGCCGCCGTCCCCTACACCGAGTTCACTATGGACCGCGGAAATAATCACAGAAGTAAAAGCGGCGGTAGAACATGCTATGGACACTAAGATGCAAAAAATCATTGATAAATTAGATAGCATGGAGGAGAGGCACGTGTCCATGATGGCGGACATACAAGCGGCGCAGCAGCGGCTTGGGACGGTGGAGGATGAATTAAAGAGCATAACTACCGAACACCCAAAGTTGTCCAAACGGGTACAGGACTTAGAAGAAAAAATCGACGATCTGGAGAACCGATCGAGGCGGAACAACTTACGCCTGGTCGGTCTCCCAGAGGCCTTGCCTGACAAAGATCTGCAGAACTTTCTAGAAACTTGGATCCCGCAGGCAGCAGCGCTCCCAGAATTGGCTGGCGACTTCAAGGTGGAGCGAGCACATCGGTTGGGGCAGCGGCAAGCAGGAGGAGATCGGCCCAGAACAGTAATCTTTAAAACGCTCAACTATGCTCATAAAATGAAAATAATACAAGCGCTGCGTGGCGGGAAACATTTGCAATACCAAAACCAAAAAATCCTATGTTTTCAGGATTACTCAGCTAAGGTATCGACCGCGAGAAAGGCTTTTGTACCACTCTGTTCAAAACTGTTTGAGATGAATTGCCGTTTTAGCCTCCTTTACCCGGCAAGACTGAGAATTCAAGATGGAGGTAAAGTGGTCCTTTTTGATCGCGTGGAGGAAGCGAAAATCTATGTGAATAAGTTGCAGGACGACAGACAGCAACCCACATAAGTAATATCATAAAGAAAGACAGATATACCTTGTGGAAATCGAGGTGATTTGATTTTGAAGTGGATGTAAAATCACCTGCTTGGCACCTGTTTGGCAGTAGTAATTTTTCAGGACATGGGATGAGTGGAACTAAACCCTATGTGCACTGAAGATGGATTGCAGCTGCAGCAGAGAGCATATATGAAGGAGGATACTAACAACTGAAAAGAGTCTAATGAGTGAACATTACATGGTCGGGACAATACAGTCGACAAGCTGCAGTACTTAAAAACATGTAACTATTAACTGAGATCAGTAGGTCAACTATTTGATGAGTATTATATACATATTGGACAAGATAATGAATGGCAGGATGGCTGAGGGAGCGTTTGAATGAATGGAGGATTGAAGGGATGAGTGGAGTGAGGGGGGTAAGGTGATAGGTTTAAGGCCACCTGAAATGTAAAAGGTTGTGCCCTGCTGTGGCCTATATAACAGAGAACCTAGATGAAGATCATAACTCTAGTACAGGTAGAGTCCATATGGACCGAGATGGACCACAGTGGGATATCTACAGGGGTATATACCAATTGGTATAGAACGAATGACTGAATGCCACGGAAGAGGTTACTTAGCATAACTTAAGTAGAGAGCGTACTTTCCATTACAACAACTAATGTTTTTTGTTTTTTGGGCTATATACTAGACTTTGTAGTGGCAGAGAGAAGTCTGAAGAGTGGCTGAGAGGAGGCATGCTTGAATGATTTCTGAGGGACAATGTTATGTTTAAAGGAATGGAGGGAGGGGACGGATCCGACTAGCGGAGGAGGGATTGGGTGATTTGTAAATGAAAGGGTGGGTAGCTCCAAGTCCAGAACGGAATGGATTCGGGGAACCGAATGGGAGGACTGGGGAAAAAAGGGAAGGAGGGGGGAGATGGGAGTTTGGGGAGTTGGGAGGGTTTTTTGGGGGGAGGGCATTGCGCACAATTTGTAGAAGCACTGGATAGGGGTAAAACTGAGAATTTGGAACATTCAAGTCTGGAGGGGGGGCGGAGGCTGGGACGCCCTCTCACAAATAAGAGAAGAAAGACACTAGAGAGCATTGTCCATAGGGAGAGATTAGGGGTAGGTTAATATGCCTAGCTTAAAATTTACTACTTGGAATGTTGGAGGGATTCACTCCCCAATAAAGAGGCATAAAATCTTGAAAGTACTTAGAGACAGGGGGACCTCCGTTGCCTTCTTGCAGGAGACACACCTTTCCGCGATGGAACATGCCAAGCTTAAAAGATGGTGGGTGGGCAATCTTGTAGAAGCTCCAGCAAAAGGAAGGAAGGGGGGTGTAGTAATTTTATTCAAGAAGGGTCTGCACTTAGAGATAAAGAAGGTCATTGTGGACCCAGAGGGCAGATATGCTCTGGCCTCGGTAATCCTTGAGCGCCAACCTATGCTATTGTGCAATCTTTATGCCCCAAACACCTTTGATCGAACATTTTATACAAAGGTGATCAGACAGATATTGGACATGGGTGATATTCCGATAGTATTAGGAGCAGACCTTAACGATGTGGCAGATCCTCAAATGGATAGATCCAACCCTACTGATAGAGAATTAACAAAGATAGTGAGAGGGGTGAACCTATTAGGGTCAGCATTGGGTCTGGTGGATGGGTGGCGAACACTAAATCCTTTGGAGAAGGACTTCACACACATGTCAAGGGCCCACTCCACACTATCTAGAATAGATTATCTGCTACTATCAAGAGAACTTTTCACGCAGGTTGAAAACACAAAAATAGGGCCCATAATGATATCCGATCATGCCTGGGTAGAGTTAAGCCTTCAGGGAGGGCGTTCTGGGCAAATGGAGAGCGGTTGGAGATTCCCATCGCACCTATATAGAGATAGAAACTTCACTCCATTCTTACTCTCCAAGTGGCAACAATATAAAATAGATAATGAACAACACAGATCAAATGTAACCCTGTTCTGGGAGACAGCAAAGGTGGTGCTCAGGGGAGAAATCATTTCATATGTGAGTCACCAAAAGAGAGTGAGGAGGCGAGAGCTTTTACGTCTAGAAAAACAAGTGACTGTCCTACGACAGCAATATGGAGTGAGTCATTCATTGCGAATAAAGAAGCAATTATTGGAAACCCAACAAACATTAAACGAGTTAATACATTTAGAGGCCAAGAAATCATGGGCGTACTATAAATATCAGCTTTATAAGTTCGCGAATAAAGGTAGCACTCTCCTGGCTAGATTAGCAAAGGGTAGTACGGGTCGGAGTAAGATAGCCACTCTGGTGGATTCTAAAGGGAAGCGTGTGAATGATGATAAGGCAATCAACAAAGTGTTTCGGGAATTTTTTGCTAAACTATATGAGTCACAGCAATCTCAGTTGGTAGATAGTGACGTTTATCTGAATAGCATAGAGCTTCCTAGAGTAACGAGTGAAGAATTATCACAGCTGAGTGCCCCAATAGACACAGAGGAAGTGGCATGGGTAATTAAGCAAAGTGCTCTGGGAAAGGCGCCGGGTCCTGACGGGCTCCGCAATGAGTTTTATAAATTATTACAGGACGATATTGGTCCGGTCCTGACAGAGGTCTTTCAGGAATCTGTCCAACAAAGAGCCCTCCCGAGACATTTGAACACAGCACAGATTATAGTATTAAGGAAGCCAGGTAAACCTGAAGATCAACCAGAATCTTACCGTCCCATATCCCTAATTAACACCGAGGTCAAACTTTTGGCCAAGATATTGGCAAACAGACTGGCAAGAGTATTACCATCCTTAGTAGCTGAGCCCCAAGTGGGGTTTACTCGGGGAAGGGTTATAGCCAAAAATATAAGACGGATCCTGGCGGCTTTGGAGACAATCGGATTGGAAGGACACCCAGCTTTACTCATCAGCTTTGACGCTGAAAAAGCGTTTGACAGAGTGGATTGGGGCTTCATGTTTGGTATATTAAAGGCTTACGGGATAGAAGGCTGGTTTAATGAAGCTGTGCAAACATTGTATGAAGACCCTGAGGCCTGTGTATACGCAAATGGTATAACTTCAGATAGATTCAAGATTAGAAGAGGAACTAGACAGGGGTGCCCTCTCTCCCCCTTACTTTTTGTTTTAACTCTGGACCCACTGCTGCGGGAACTGCAGCTTAATCCCGATGTGAAGGGGGTACATGTAGGGGACTTTCTCTTTAAAACAGCTGCGTTTGCAGATGACCTATTGGTATTGCTAACTGAACCTAGAGATTCCCTGCCCTACCTGATGGAGAGTCTGGCGGAATATGGGGACTTCTCTGGTTTCCGATTAAATCTTTTAAAATCAGAAGCGTTGGCTAGTTCAGACGATTTGCGGAGGTTGTGGGGAGCGGAATTCCCATTGCAGTGGGCAAACGACTCATTTAAATATCTAGGAATCCAGCTGGCGATGAGCCCGACAAAGTTATATGAAATTAATGTGCAACGGTTCCTCCGGGAGACAAAGGAGCAACTGATGAACTGGGCTAATTTGCCATTAACTTTGTTGGGACGATTGCATTTGTTCAGAATGATGGTCTTCCCTAGATGGCTTTATCTTCTACAAACCCTTCCTCTGTGGCTACTCAAAAAAGATTTAGAAACCCTTAGGAAATTAGTGATGAAATTCTGCGGGGGGGGGGGGGGGGGTAGAAAATCTAAAGTGAGATGGAAATACTTATTAGGGGCACAAAAGATGGGTGGCTTAGGACTCCCAGACATCCGAAAGTATAACCAGGCGTGCCTGTTAAGACACTTGAGAGATTGGTTGATGGATTCAGATACCTATACACATGTGGAACTTGAGCGAGACCTCTTCAGGCCTTGGCACCTGGTATCCTTGATACATTCTCCAAGGAGAGATTTACCAGAAAAAGTAAGAGGAAGTGTGCTGTTAAAGTCAATGAGACATGTGTGGAAAACGGTGCTCATGTATTGGGGGCAGGATAGTAGAGGAAGTGTGTGGTTACCTTTGAGGGGGAATGTTTCATTCAGGCCCGGAGATGAAAATAGGATTTTCCGACTATTAGAGAATAAGGGAATCCATTCGATGGACGAGCTGGTAAGGGAAGATGGATCCTTACTCTCGTACACTGACTTCTTGGAGAAGTGTGAGCAGAAAACGGCTGCTTGGCTGGCGTACAGGCAGTTATCTCACTATGTGAACACCCTCCCACCAGATAGTCTACACCCACGGTTTGGGAGACAATTAAGAGAATTATTAGAAGGAGATGCAGCGGGGCAAATCTCAGTGTCCTGGTTTTACAATAAATTAGGTAGGCTTGCAATGGAACGGGACCTGACAGAGGTAGCAAATAGATGGAGCATAGAGTCAGGCAGAAACATCTCTACACAGTTAATATCGTCAGCTCTTCAGAGTGGGGTAGCCATAGTTCACAGTGCAGAATTACAGGAGTGTCACTTTCGCACTATCCATAGGGCTTATTTCTCTCAGAGACAAGCTTTTAGAGCAGGAGTCTTGACCACACAGAACTGTAGGAAATGTCTTAGGTTGGAGGCAAACTTATTCCATGGGATCTGGCAATGTAGGTCAATATCATCATTCTGGGCGGCAATTGGTAGATACTTGACAAGGGTGTTGGGGCGCACAATCAGTATAACATTTGAAAGAGCTATATTCAGTATGCCTAGACTCTGGATGGGAACCACGAGGGGAGAGAAATTGTTTCTTAGCAAGGCCTGCATATTGGGGAAAAAATGCATCTTACTCCACTGGACTGATGATTGCCCACCCTCCTTTTGGCACTGGAGGAATAGACTCCAGGAACTGCTGACATGGGAGTCTAGAGGGGCGGGACTGTCGCCGGGAAGGCAGCGGAGGTTTCTAGCAATATGGGGGGCATATATAAACACTATATCACCTAAGGCGAGAAGCCATATTTTGAATAGACTTCCCTGGGACCAGTGAAGGGAATTTGACTATAAGCAATGCGCAGGGAGGGGAAGGGAGGGGAGGGGGGGAATTTGGGGGAATAAGGAAAAGAGATTTGGTTAGGTAGGTTAAAGGCTGGATGGGGCCCTGATTATCAGGATCCTACCTGACATTTGTTTAATGAGTTTCAATATATATCACGGTTAATTCTCATTTCAGGGAAGGTTTTAGATGACTGAGGCTCAGGTCATCTTGAAGTTAATAAAGTTAATAAAGTATACCAACTTGAGAAGGAGGGGGAAGGGGTGGGGGGCATAGGGGGGAGAAAGCTTCTAAAGCATAACATAGACGGTTGTTTTGCACTATTATTTAACCCTGGTATACAAGAGGTTATTGCCGCAATATTAAGCGGACATGTATGTGATCTGCTGTTTCTGTAGATCAGGATAGGCTACTAATCAGCAATACACAACAAGAGTTATTATTTGAATTCAGTATTTTATTTAGAAGTCCATGTAACAACAAGGATATAAATATTATGTTCACAGGCACAAAGGTTTAGGGGGGGAGAAAATGTGGGGGGGGGAAAAACCTAGATAACAGAAATTAATGATTTCTTCATAAAAGTATGTTATGTTAATTACACAGTCTTACGTCGAAATGTATATTCATATATAACATGCTGAGCCATCAATAAAAACTGTTGAAATATAAATGTTAGCACCAGCAGCCTTTCTTCCTGGTTAAGGTGGAATTCATCCTTTTTGAGCAGCCTTCCCTTTCCCAGTTCCTAACAAATCTAAATCCCCCATCCCTACATCATTATCTCAACCACACATTGAGAGTTCAGAGCTCTGCTTGCCTCTTGGATCCTGTGTGTGGAACAAGCGGTATTTCTGAAAATGCTACCCTGTGGGACCTGAATTTCAAACTCCTACCTAGGAGCCTAAATTTAGCTTCCAGAATCTCCCTCTCATATTTTCCTATGTTGCTGATACCCACATGTACCAAGACAGCTGGCTTCTACCTAGCACTGTTTAAAATCTTATGTAGGTGATGTGTAAGGTCTGCCACCTTCACACCAGTCAAGTGACCAAGTGGTCCTCACATCCACCAGCCACCCAACTGCCTACACATCTAATGATTGAATTGCCAACTAAAACTCCATCCTAACCCTTTCCTCCTGGGTAAAAGCCACTGGAAATCTATACTCGGTATGAGAGGATAGTGCAACCGTTGGAAGGCAGATCCTGGCTACAGGATCACATTCTGATTCTCCAGAATGAAGCTTTCCTTTTAAGTGACCTCCTTCCTCTAGGGTAAATAAGGGGCTGCCAGACTGATGGTGTCCCTGTAGGTCTCTATACACCTCTATGTCTGCCTCAGTTTCTCCAAATCTGCTACTTTAGTCTGAAAAGATTGTACTCGTTCTTTGAGAGCAAGAAGCTCTTTACACTGAGCGCACACACATAACCTCTCACCAACTGAGGAATAATCATGCATGTGACAATCAATGCAAGAGATACGTTTTGAACGGACTAACATCATACCTGTGAAAAAGCAGAAAAAAAACCTGCAGCAAAAACTTTATGCTTCATTTTGTTGCATAACTATGAAATACATTACTTACAGGTATTTCAAAATTTGCTTTAATTGTTTGGTCCTTCTTTAGGCTTTGTACATGCACCACTGGGCCTTGTAAGATTCCTGTTCCAGTATTACTGCAATCCACCGTGTAGTATGGGAGGCTCTGAGCACCTAAAAACTGAATTCACAAAAGACAGTTTGTAATATATTTTATAGTGGATATACATAAGAAAAATAAAGCAATATAATCCCAAGAGTAAGATTGTGCTTGCAAATTATGACCCAAATGAGAAGAAAATTGACCGACATAAACCTACAGAACATGCATTTCATTTATTCAAATTTTATTCATTATTCCAAGTAGCATAAAACTAGACAGTATAAATAGAACAATTATAAGCAAAACAAACAAAATTAAAACAATTACAAATGTATCAGAAGAAAATTATGGAAAATGTACCTAAATACAAAGTGTCATACACTAATAATTAATCTGCACTGTCTGTCGCAGGGCATTTTGTTATTTCCTTGGACCCTGCAGCTGATAGCGTGCACGATAGCCATTAGCAAATGACCACCTAAATGTTACAAACAAACTAGCAGAGCAGCAACAAATGAAACCTGTTGTAAGTTCGTCCTTCATGAGTTTAAATAAAAACCTAACGGTGAATGCTGAAGCTTGCCCTCCACTTCTACTCCCTTAACTAATATGTTACAGAGCACACACTGCTCTAGGGCACTATGCAGGCTTGCCCTCCATTTCTTCAAAAATACTTTCACTCCCTGAACAACTACTGTGTTAAAGCGCACACACTGCTCATCTCCCAATATCTCCTCATCTCAGCCACTGCTCTAAAATCCTCTTGAAGTTTATATGGGTCTCCTCCAATTTTTCTACCTATCTTACCCCCACTGCCAGTCTGTTTGTCTTCTCCATCTCTGCATGTCTATAATCTTCCTCAGAACCTATTAATCTCATAATCTGTAATCGCCTGTTACCAGTAATTTAAAAACCAGTGTTATGATCGTTACAAAGAGAAACATACCACATTCTCTACGTAAGCGTTTCTCAATGGGGCCACTAATGGATTTTTCTCCACCAGCACAGATGGAATAAAATGAAGTTAATAATGTATAGCATTTTTTGGAAAAAACTTTTTAGTGCTGCTACCAAAAACTTGGATATGAAAAATCTTTATCTAGATATTGCAGAGATAATAGTCAACCTTTTGCCAACAACCATGAGATCTCCTTTCCTGGCTCTAATCCATATTCATAATTTGAGAGCACAAAGCCCTTTTATGCAAAGGAAGGAATATATTTTATTCCCTTGGTGGAAAAGGAAAGAACTTGGTACCTTCTTAAAGATCTACTTCAGGCATCATTATAAAATTAAATTAGATAACACCCCACCTTTAATTGAGAATTAAACAATGAAATGTTCTGCACCACCATCTCATCCCTAGTACGACATAATTAGACCTTCTGATAAACACAGATAGAACACCCCGAATGCAAAAAAAAAAAAAAAAACACTAATTGGTAAACACCAGAAAAACAAGAAAAAAAACAAGAACAAAACACTTCTCCCAATAATCTCTCTCGCTTGTCTTGTATCCTCTGTTCAGGTTTTTTTTTTTTTTTTTGCCTTTTTATGTAGAACAAACATACACCAATAGAAAAATATACAATAGTAACTCTGGCATGAAAACACTAATGAACATCAATTTCCTGTACTCTAAAAGAATCACTAATTAGATTTTAAAAAACATTTAAAATTCATATACACCTAAAGATAGAAAACCAAAACATAAAGCACTACACAAAAGAAGCTGTGACATGCCAATAAGTCTATAAAATAAAAAGCACAATGATATTAAAAATTCTAAAACAGTAACATCTGCAGGAAGAGTTTTACTTTTCACTGAAAAACGACTCATTTATCATCTTAACAAAAGCAAAGTCTGTGCTATGGCTAAAGAAAATCCAAAATACAGAAGAGTGCATTATTGACCTTTAATTGTCTTGAGATCATCATTCAAGAATCAAATGACACCAGATAATTTTTTTTTAAATTTAGATGACTGGCTTTCTCAAGGCACCATATGACTGGGCTATAATCAACTAAGAATGAAGAAATACAACAACAATACCTTGAACTAAGTATTATAAATAGAGCAGCCCTTTTTCTAAGCTGTATATTGAGGCTTTTTCAAATTTGGTTTTTGCAGGTTCTATTCTAATTTTTCCACTAGCCCCCGGGACTTGCTATAAAATAACACAGGAGCGCTTGATGCCTCTTATTTAGGGGTTTTTAAAAGCTCCCACATTAAGTCTACATTATCCAGAAGCATGTGCTAATCAGAACAAGTTAGTTGGATAACACTTCCCTGCCTATGACATTCCAGCTTCTAAAACATTAAAAAACAAAAAATTAAAAAGCACACTATTGTGAGTGCGTTGACAGGCAAATTACTGCAAAGTGAAGATACCTGTAGCAGGTATTCTCCGAGGACAGCAGGCTTCATATTCTCACAAGTGGGTGACACCGATTCACGTCACCCGGTCCAGCATTTTGCTAAAGCTAAAAAGAGAGCTTTGTGGAGCGAGAGTTGCACTCCACCACTCATGCCTGAGTGCCTTCCCGCCTGTCGCGTGAACATGGTCTCCTCAGTTTAATACTAAAGCAAAAATAAAGTAAAAATAACCAAGGAGACAATTCCAAGGGGAGGTGGGAGGTATTGTGAGAATATGAAGCCTGCTGTCCTCAGAGAATACCTGCTACAGGTAAGTATCTTCGTTTTCTCCAAGGACAATCAGGCTTCTATCTTCTCACAAGTGGGGAATCCCTAGCATCCAGGCTCACTGAAAACAACCAACACTGGTCAACTGGGCCTCGCAACAGCGAGGACATAACACAGATTAACCTGAAACTATATACAATCTGAATAAGAGTGCAGCCTGGAACAGAATAAAACAGGGAGGGTGGAGTTAGATTCTAGACCCCAAACAGATTCTGCAACACTGTCTGCTGAACAAACTGTTGTGTTGTTTATCCTGCTCAAGACAGTAGTGTGGTGTGAATGTGTGGACTGAAGACCACGTTGCAGCCTTGCAAATTTCTTCAATGGAGGCTGACTAAGTGGGCTATCAATGCAGCCATGGCTCTGACATTATGAGCTGTGACATGATCCTTCAAGGCCAGCCCAGCCTGGGCATAAGTGAAGGAAATGCAATCTGCCAAACAAATTGAAATGGTGAGTTTCCCCGATGGGATCAAAAGAAACAAAAAGCTGGGTGAACTATATATGGGGCCTGGTCTGCTCCATGTAGTAGGCCAATGCTCTCTTGGAATACAAGGTGTGCAAGCTGCTTTCACCAGGATGGGTATGAGGTCGGGAAAAGAATGTCAGCAAGACAATCAACTGGTTCAGATGGAACTCCGACACCACCTTCAGCAGGAACTTATGGTGCAGAGGACTACTCTGTTGCAATGAAACTTAGTATAGTAAGATGGGCTTACCTTCTACATGTTGATAAGCACTAATTGCACTAAGGTGAACCCTTACGGAGTTGGTCTTGAGACCAGATTCTGATAAGTGTAGAAGGTATTCAAGCAGGGTCTGTGTACGGCAAGTAAGGGAACTAAGGCCTTGCTCTCACACCAGATGACAAACCTCCTCCATTTAAAAGAGTTAACACAAACACCTCTTAGTGGAGTCTTTCCTGGAAGCCAGTAAGACACGGGAGATACCCTTCGAGAGATCTAAGGAAGCAAATTCTAGGCTCTCAACATGCAAGCTGTGAGAGCCAGAGACTGGAGGTTGGGATGTAGAAGTGACCCCTCATTCTGAATAAGGAGAGTCAGAAAACACTTTAAACGCCATGGTTCTTCAGAGGATAACTCCAGAAGAAAAGGGAAGCAAATCTGCCGTGGCCAGTACGGCGTGATCAGAATCATGGTTCTGCGGTCTTGCTCAAGTTTCAACAAAGTTTTTCCTACTAGAGGTATTGGAGAATACGCTTAAAGAAGACCTGTCCCTCAATTGAGGAGAAAGGCATCTGACTAGCCTGTTGCAGGCCTGAAGCCTGGAACAGGATCTCGTGGATAATCTGAGTGGCAAAAAGATACACCCCAAAGGGGTGGCCCATGCTCGGAAGACCTTGCGGGCTGTGCCCATATTGAGAGACCAATCATGCGGCTGCATTACCCTGCTCAGCCTGTCAGCCAGGGTACTGTTTGTGCACACCAGAAAAGTGGAGCATGCTGTGTTGGCAAGCCCAATGCCACATCCAGATGGCCTCCTGACACAGAGGGCATGATCTGGTATTCCCACTGCTTGTTGGCGTAATACATTGCAACCTGATTGTCTGAGATAACCGATCTCTAAAAGCCTTTAGAGCGTTCCAGGTCGCCCAAAGCTCCAGGAGATTGAAGATTTGTTTCCTGGACAAACCAAGCTCCTTGAGTGTGAAGCCCATCTATACGAGTTGCCCATCTCAGGAGAGATGCATCCGTCATCAGTACATTTTGTGGCTGAGGAATTTGGAAAGGAAGTCCCAGAGTCAAATTGGATCGAACTGTCCACCAATGAAGAGAGCGTACAAGCTCTGGGGGAGACCTGGATGACATCTTCTAGACTCCCCTTGGCTTGATACTACTAAGCTGACGTGAGGCCAAAAGGCAACACGTGATACTGAAAGTGATGTGTTCCCAGCCAAAATAGAAGATATCTCCGGTGGGCTGGAAGTAATGGAATGTGAGTATATGCATCCTTTAAGTTCAGAGAAGGGTGCCCAGGGAAACCATCCTGAACTTTTCTCAGACTACTACTACTACTACTATTTAGCATTTCTATAGCGCTACAAGGCATACGCAGCGCTGCACAAACATAGAAGAAAGACAGTCCCTGCTCAAAGAGCTTACAATCTAATAGACAAAAAAATAAATAAAGTAAGCAAATCAAATCAATTAATGTGGACGGGAAGGAAGAGAGGAGGGTAGGTGGAGGCGAGTAGTTACAAGTGGTTACGAGTCAAAAGCAATGTTAAAGAGGTGGGCTTTCAGTCTAGATTTAAAGGTGGCCAAGGATGGGGCAAGACGTAGGGGCTCAGGAAGTTTATTCCAGGCGTAGGGTGCAGCGAGACAGAAGGCGCGAAGTCTGGAGTTGGCAGTAGTGGAGAAGGGAACAGATAAGAAGGATTTATCCATGGAGCGGAGTGCACAGGAAGGGGTGTAGGGAAGGACAAGTGTGGAGAGATACTGGGGAGCAGCAGAGTGAGTACATTTATAGGTTAGTAGAAGAAGTTTGAACAGGATGCGAAAACGGATAGGGAGCCAGTGAAGGGTCTTGAGGAGAGGGGTAGTATGAGTAAAGCGACCCTGGCGGAAGATGAGACGGGCAGCAGAGTTTCGAACTGACTGGAGAGGGGAGAGGTGACTAAGTGGGAGGCCAGCAAAAAGCAGATTGCAGTAGTCTAAACGAGAGGTGACAAGGGTGTGGATGAGGGTTTTGGTAGAGTGCTCGGAAAGAAAGGGGCGGATTTTACGGATGTTCAGGGCCCTTAGGGCTAGGATGGGATGCATCCCCCCTTTCGTCTTCTCCACAAGTACCTGGAATAGAATCCCTGCTCTTCTTCCACTGGTGGAACGGATTCGACCGCATGGGCCTTCAGAAGGGCAGACAGTTCCTCTGCTAGAACCTGCCTGTGCTGAGAGCTGAATGAATGAGCTCTCAGTGGGCAATTTGGAGGTTTGAAATGCCAATTGAGGGCGTATCCGAGATGGACTATTTGAAGAACCCACGGGTCAGAGGTTACAAGAGGCTACCTTTGGTGAAAAAATTTTAGCCTCTCCCTGACTGGTAAGTCCTCCGGGACAGACACTTTTACTGTGGCTATGATCTGCTGGAGCCAATCAAACGCTCGTCCCTTGCTCAGCCTGGGGACCAGCAGGGGCCTTAGGCGCACGCTGTTGATGACAGAGCTGGGGTTGAGCCTGAGTAGTCTAGTGAGCCAAAGGAGTGTACCCACGCCTAGAATAGTAGTAGGAATCGCTCCTTTGCTTGACTAAAATCCTCCTAGCTGAGGTGGATGCAGAAGGCGCCCAGCAGGAGACTAAAGAAATGGTAACAGTATGCTTCTTGATTTGGTCAGCAACCTCCTCAACCTTCTCTCCAAAAAGGTTATCCCCCCCCCCCCCCCCCCAAGCAAGGGCATCCACCAACCACTGCTGAACAGAGTGTTTCATATTAGAAACCCACAGCCATGAGAGGCTGCACATTGCTATACTTTGAGCAAAGATCCCGGATGCCACATCAAGTGTCGTAAGTGCCCCTGGCCAAGAACATTCAACATGCCTTCTGCTGCTTGACCAAATTGCGAAAAGGCTTGGCGTGCTCCAGAGGGAGCGCAACTACCAAGTTAGACAGCTGTCGCACCGAGTTTCGCAAGTAGATGCTCGTGAAGAGCTGGTAGGATTGTATACGGGAGATGAGCACTGAAGCCTGGTACATCTTCCTCCCAAAAGAATCCAGGGCTCTAGCTTCTCTGCCTGGTGGCGCCGAGGCATAGTCCCTAGTACTCCTTGCTCTTTTGAGAGCAGATTCCACCACCATGGAATTGTAAGGCAACTGAGGCCTGTCAAAACCAGATGTACCATGGATCCAATACTGGGTGTCAATCTTCTTGGAAATAACAGGGACCGTCAGAGGGGACTCCCAATTCCTGGCGAGGACTTCCTTGAGTACCTCGTAGAGAGGTGCAGTCACAGCCTCCTTAGGAGGAGACGTATTGTCTAGGACCTCAAGCATCTTGGCCCTGGGCTCATCATCCACTTCCAAAGGAAATGGAATGGCCTCAGTCATATTCTTAAAAAAAAAAAAAGATGGAAATGAAAGGCTCTCAGGCGGAGAATGTCTCCTTTCAGGTAGAGGGGAGGGTTCAGAAAGAATCCCATAAGACTCATCTGAGGAAAAGTATCTGGGATCCTCCTCTGAATCTCATAAGCGCTCCTCCTCGGTGTCAGAGAATATATCCCTATGGGACTGCCAAGACTGAAGCTGCCTCAATACTAAGGAACCATGCCCTCAAGAGCGGCTTTGAGAAGTTGATTCTCACCTCAACTCCAACGAAGCTTCCACCACTGATGTCGAGCGGGTGCTGGCTTGGGTGGCAGTCAACACTGGGGCTACAAGCGATGCCAGCATCGGAGGCCTTACCGTAGGATGAGGGCCAGGCGGGGCCGCAACAGGAGGTAAGGCAGATGCAAGCACCCCTGATACCAATGCACACCATTGCACAAAGCCATCCAGCAGCTCAGGGGAGCAAGGCCCGGATGTGCTCATCGAGGGCCGGCACTGGGAAAACTGGGGTGCCAGCTGAGGTGCAGGTTGCAGAACTGCTGGGGTAATACGGGAGCGGGATCTTGACTGCTTGGTGACAGGTGAATTGGCACCTCCTGTATACAGGGGGAGCGATCCTCCCAGTGCAGACGCTTCTTGGATACCGAATCCTTCGACGCCCCAGAGCTCCCGGCACCATGCATCGAGGATGACAATGCTTCTTGGCCTTCACCTGAAGATGTCACCAAGGCTTCCTGGTGCCGATGAGGACGGTCCCGGGGGGCCTGTACAGCAGGAGGTCTCGAGACAGGTGGAGACCCACTCGATGCCTCACTTCTCCCAGTGTTTAACGGTCTAGAAGCAGCCATGGTTACCAATGCTCTCGATACCGTTGGGATGCTTGATGTCGATGCCAATGTTGAGGAACCGGACTTGGCTCCAAAAATCCTCTCTTGTTGAGCATCTCTGGAAACCTGGGTTCTCTTCTTCAAGCAAAGACAGAGAACTCAGTTAGAAGGCTATGGTTGGGCCCCAGACACTGCAGACACCAAGAATGGGTGTCTTTTCCTGAGATAGTCCAGGTAAAAGGGCCCCAGAGAAAACCAAGCCCAACACAGGACAGAATCATCAAACTTCTATAATTGACCTGGAACTAAACTGGAATACACATTAATTTTTTTCTGTTCAGTATAAATGTCACAAATATTTCTAATGGTTCTGAAGTGATCCGGACAGTCAGAAAGTAAAATTCTGTTAGGAAAATGACAGACATGCAAGACTTTTGCTAATTGAAGCCATAAAGTATACTGAAAATAGAGTGGTCACTGAGGAATAAAAGATGCAATGTGATTGGTTGATTAGACTCCTTTTTTTTTTTTTTTTAATGTCATCTCCATGTTACATGCCATGTTCAAGAATTGGTATACACCACAAATGCTTAAAAAATTGTTTAACATTCATTATTTATTAGGCTCTTGCTATACCATGTTGATTGCATGAGCAAGTCTACAAGGTTTACAAATATAAAACTAAAATCAATTAAGAGGAAAGGAACAACAATAAAAACAGGAAAGATGACACTCAAAAAAGCAATAACACATCACAGATTCCTCACTTCTGCACCAAATCCAGACATACAATCCAGGAACTACCACCTCTCATAGGCAACGTGGAACAAGTGGGTCTTAAGGTTTGATTGAAAAACCCTAAAGGATGTCTCAACATGTAGGTGGCAGGCTATTACAGAGGTTAGGGCGTAAAAGAAAAAAGCCCTATTTCAGGTGAATTCACATTTGGCTTTTGAGGAACTGAGGAATACCAGTCAGTAGTCATTGACAGAACACAGTAACTGGGGTGGAGAATAAGGTACCATAAGGCAAGACAGGTGTGTTGGATTAATACAGTGTAGAGCTTTAAAAGCTAATATTACAAATTTGAATTGACTCCAGTACTTTATTGGAAGTCAATATAAATGAAAGAATAGTGAGATGATACAGTCATGTCTCCTGGCATGACAAAGAAACCTAGCAGCTGTAAATGAAGGGTTTATAACTTGTTGTTCTCTGACTAGGTAATTCCTGAATATATTGCATTACAACGATCGAGTTTCAAAGTCATTAGGATATGGAAAAGTGTATATACTGGGTCTTGGTCAAGACACTTCCTAATTGACTTAAGTTTATGCAGTGTATAGGAGCCCGATTTAAATACAGAATAAATTTGCTGAGACAATGTCAAATGAGAGTCTATGATGATGCCAAAGTAGTGGAAGGAATCTACAGTTGGCATGTCAGAAAACGTGTTGGTGTTGGCTGTGGTGCGTGGCCAATGATCCAGCAGGTAGTCATCTTTATTCAGATTGATGAACTATAATAAAATTAAAACAAGAAATAAGCTTTACAACTCTTTTTGGGTGCTTTGTTTGCTGAACCTTGGTTCTCTTAGTACACTCAGATGGTTCCAAAAGCATATTAAATTATTAACCTCATTCTGATCGTAGTCCCTCAAAGAGAGAGCTTAACATACCTTGCAATGGACCACCAGTTTGGGTTGTGCAGTGATATTCGCTGCTTCATCTAGCACTTCCACTTGGAAAGGTAAAACAGTTCCATTTTCAATGATCAACATTTCAGACGCTGGTATCACTTTCAGTTTAGAAGGTGGTCCTATTAAAAAAAAAAAAAAAAAAAAAAAAAAAGATTGTATTGAATAAGGTACAGATCCCAGTACAATACATTTTATGCTGCTTATCCTAGAAACAAGCAGTGGATTTTCCCCAAATCATTTTAATAATGGTTTATGGACTTTTCTTTAGGAAATTATCCAAACCTTTTTTAATTACTACATTCTCTGGCAACGAATTCCAGAGTTTAATTACACGATGAGTGAAAAAATATTTTCTCAGATTTGTGTTAAATTTACTACTTTGTAGCTTCATTGCATGCCCCAGCAGTCCTAATATTTTTAGAAAGAATAAACAAGTGAGTCACTTCCACCTGTTCCACTCTACCTCTATCATATCTCCCCCACAGCCATCTTTTCTCCAAGCTGAAGAACCCTAGCCACTTCAGCCTTTCCTCATAGGGAAGTTGTCCCATCCCCTTTATCATTTCTGTCGCCATTCTCTACATATTTTCTAATTTCACTATAACTGGTCTCAAAAAGAGAATGGATGACCAGAACTGTAAACAGTATTCGAAGTGTGGTCGCACCATGGAGTGATACAAAGGCATTATAACATCCTCATTTTTTGTTATCCATTCCTTTCTTAATAATACTTAATGTTCCATTTGCTTTCTTAGCCACTGCCCCCACACACTGAGCAGTGATGACACCTATATCCCTTTCCTGGTCAGTGACTCCTAATGTGAAACCTTGCACCACATAACCATAGTTCAGGTTCCATACCTCTATAAAGCGAAGATACTCGCAGCAAGTATTCTCCAAGGACAGCAGGCTTCATATTCTCACGTGTGGGTAGAAGCCGATCCGTGTCATCCACTTCAGCATTTATGCTCAAGTTAAAAAAAACCCCGAGCTTTCTGAAGCGCGAGCCACGCACCACTACGTATGGCCGAGTGCCTTCCCTCCCACTGCAATAACGCGGTTCCCGCAGTTTAATTTTAAAGCAAAATAAGGAAAATAAAATAATGAAATAGAAAACTCCAAGGGGAGGTGGGCGGGATTGTGAGAATATGAAGCCTGCTGTCCTCGAAGAATACCTGCTACAGGTAAGTAACTTCGCTTTCTCTGGCAGGCTCTCATATTCTCATGTGTGGGGAATCCCTAGCATCCAGGCTCACCCAAAACAGTGGTCAATTGGGCCTTGCAATGGTGAGGACATAACACAGATTAACCTGAAACAATATACAATCTGAATGAGAGTCCACCGAGGAGGTGCCCCACGGTTGGAAGATCTTGCGGGCCATGCCCATGTGGAGAGACCACTCACACGACTGCATTCTCCTGCCCAGTCTGTCGGCCAGGGTGTTGACTGCGCCCGTCAGATAAGTGGCTCAAAGGTACATGACATGCAGGGGAGCCCAATGCCACATCCAGACAGCTTCCTGACACAGAGGACATGATCCGGTGCCTCCCTGCTTGTTGATGTAATACATTGCAACTTGATTGTCTATTTCAACGAGAATAATTTGATGGGACAGCCGATCTTTGAAAGTCTTTAGAGTGTTCCAGACCACTTGAAGATCAGGGAGGTTGATCTGAAGATTTGTTTCTTGGTGGGACCAAGTTCCTCGAGTGTGAAGCCCATCGACATGAGCTCCCCCATCCCAGGAGAGATGCATCCATCATCAACATTTTTTGCAGCTGAGGAATTTGGAATGGAAGTCCCAGAGTCAAACTGGATCGAACTGTCCACCACTGAAGAGAGAGAACAAGCTCTGGGGACACTTCCTGTGGCTCAATACCACTGAGAAGCCAGGGTCCACTGAGCTGGTCTTACGTAAAGACGTGTCATGGGTGTAACGTACACTGTGGAGGCCATGTGGCCAAGTAATCTCAACATCTGCCGAGCTGTGACCTGCCGAGAGGCTCGAACCTTGGACGCCAGGAAGACTAGATTGTCTGCTCTGGCCTCCGGGAGATAGGTGCGACCCTTCTGTGTGTTGAGCAGGGCTCCTATGAATTCCAATTTTTGGGCAGGGTGCATATGGGACTTGGGGGAGTTTAAAACAAACCCTAGTAGCTCTAGCCAATGAGAGGTGAACTGGAGGTGATGGCAATATCTGCACTATCTTATGCCCACGTTAACATCAGGCCCTACCAAAAATATATATATATTTTATCAGTTCTGGCTATGCCACTGCTCTAATTTGCCAATTTAAGTGAAAAGTATTGGGAAAATTGTGCTTTAGTATATAGCCAAACTCTTGGAAAAACATTCTATATTTAAAGTTAATCATAGCGATTATCAGCAGTTTGATAATCCTGACCACTATCATTTATCATTTATTAAGAATGTGGTATACTGCATTCTACTATTAAGTAGGTTGAAGCAGTTTACGCACTCTAACTGAAAAGGAAAGGAACTCCATTTAAAAGCAAGAAAGCAAAGCATCACTCAAAAAGCATCACAATAGTATAATCAAAAGACAAGCACTGAAATCATAAGTTCTCCTCCAGGCTCTCTTCAGGCTTGTTGAAAATTATACTTTTTAGAAAGGCCCTCAATAGAAATCAAACAAAATAAAACATGGAAAAGAAAATAAGATGATACCTTTTTTATTGGACATAACTTAATACATTTCTTGATTAGCTTTCGAAGGTTGCCCTTCGTCAGATCGGAAAAGAAGAAGGGCAACCTTCGAAAGCTAATCAAGAAATGTATTAAGTTATGTCCAATAAAAAAGGTATCATCTTATTTTCTTTTCCATGTTTTATTTTGTTTAATTTCTATTGATAACCTTAAGAGTGGACTAACACGGCTACCACACTCCTCTACTTTAGAAGGGCCCTAAAATATGTATAAATTGTTTCTGATCATAGATGCAAAGGTAGAGAATTCCAAAGGGAAGGAGCTAAGCAATAAAAGGTGTGGTCTCCAATTGAGCTTTAAAAAGAGGGGGAGACAACATATGCTGATCATTGAGGGAATACGTGTATATGGGTGAGTTTGTCAGGGAAGAGAGAAAGAATGGGCAACCACAGTTCAATTTTATTTGATATACTGCAAATAAAACAATTATCTAAGCGGTTTAAAAATTAAAAGTATACTGAGGTTGAAATAGGAGAACGGAACATGGAAAATTTAATAAAGTCCAAGAGAGGAATAGAATATAATTTAAAAGACCCACAAGGTGGGGAGGGAATGATAAGAGTCAGCAAGACAGTGGAAGGGTAGACTTGCTGCAAGAGGTAGTAAAGGGGCACAGGAAAGGTAACGTCAACATTGTTGTCACCTATACAGTTTAAGGATAGCTTTAAATCTTAGAAATGAGAGTTCAGTTTATAAGTGAAGAGGGATGCTGTTCCAGGTATTCTTGCAAAGCGTGAGCATACGTGAAGGAAGGAGGGTACAAGGTGGTGGTGTTGACAGGAGCGTAAAGTACGCATCGGAGAATAAGCTATCAGAACCAGAACATAAAGCCCTAATAGTAAGAATTAAAATCTTGAACTGAATCCAGAAGCAAATAGATAGCCAGTGCTTTTGTATCAGAAGGGGAGTCTCATGGCCACAATATTTTGCTCTGCAGAGGAAACATATCACCATATTATAGAAGCTTTGTAATCTCTTCAAAGTTTCATGATCCCTGCATAGATAACATTACAGTACTCAAAATGAGAGATGAAAAGTACATGAAGTACGCATAATGGAGTCTTCAAAGTAATTACAAACTGAATATAACTGGCATAAGATGAAGGAACCCTTTCAAGTTACCATGGATATCTGAGGAGTGAAAGACAGTTGGGAAACAGTTTGGGAAACTCCCAAATATCAAAAAGAGTCAACAGACTTAACTGGAAGGACAAATAAAACAGGATTGAGAGAAAGATGCTGTAAGTGGCCAGAGATCCAACAAGCAATATTTTTTTCCAGAATTCAGTAATTGCCATTGATATGTAATCAAGAAACCACTGCATCCAAGCAGTTGTAAAACAGTTGGAGGTCAAGGCTGGCATTAATAGACCAACATAATGTCCTGTGTGTAGTAATATGCGGTGACACCCATCAGAGTATTAAACTTTGTGGAACATTACAAGGATACCATGAACTTCACTAAGGAATGAAACCAAGATGGTTTCCGTACTGCAACCAGACTGGAATTTGGATTGCCTTGGGTGGAGTATCCTGCAGCCTTCTAAATAGCACACAGTTGGCAAAACATTACTTCCTCAATCAGTTTTAATAGAATGCACAGATCAGAAATGGGACTATAGTTCAATGGAAATGCTGGATCCAATGAGGGTTCAACAGGGTTCAAGTCCAGAACTTAGAACAGAAAGAACCAGGGGAACAAGTCTCTGTTTGACCTTGAACCAAGAGGATGGAATAGATGGAGTCATTAACTTCATAGAAGCAATATCTTGAGACATTTATAGTGACAGGTTTGAATGAGAACCCATAGTATAAATGAAGTAGGTTGACATTTTTTTGAAGGAGAGAAGTGGCAGAAGTCAGGAGCCATCAAAGATAGAAAAGGTGCCCAGAGGACCATGGCCTTATTCTGCAGGATCAAAGATAACTGGCTCACAGACAGTAGTTTGGTGATCCTGTCTTGAGTTGTATTAGCAGTACGCGATGACACAGTCAAGAAAAGTTTATGTGCAGTATTTGTGGAATTTTGAATTAAAGTTGTAAATAACTTTTCTTGGCTTTTTCAGATAACAGTTATATATGTTCTGATGTTCCTTAAATGGATGTAGGGTGGTAGAGGGAAGGGTGTTCTCTTCAGAGCCATTCCGTTCTCCTTGCCTGTAGTTTGAGCAGGAGGGTATTACTGTACCAGGGACATCAGCAAGCTGAAGAATAGATAGAATTGGAGGGGGGGGGGGGGGGGGCAAGTTTAATACATTGCTTCGAGTTAATGCAATGCAAAGGAAGGGAAACAAATCCAGAGGGAAAACAAGAAAATAGGCTGGAGAAAGAAATAAAGAATGAACTCTGTGAAGAGGACAAGTAACATGGCTTGAAAGAGACATAGAAAAGGCAATAGAAGGGGCCTAAAGGTGAAGTAACAATAAATAGTAGTCTGACTAGGAAACTGGTAGAAGGAGGAAACACTGAATCTGAAAGAGATGGAGATAATACCAAGTCTAAGGTGTGACCAAGTATATGCTGCATCAAATTCAAATCTACACATAAGGACTGAAAGAGAATGTACTTAGATGGCAAGGGTTATCAACATGAGTGTTAAAATTGCCAATAAGGTGTTTACAGAATTTCAGAGTAGCATCAGCCATTGACTGATAAATTTATTCTCATGCGATTGAAGATAAAGCTCGAGGACAATGGTAATGGTGATGGTGATGAGATTTGATAGCCTTTCTGTGGTATAATCAAAGTAGTTCACATTTTTATTATATATGCAGGTACTTTCTCTGTCCCTAGTAGGCTCACAATAAAAAAGACGAATGAATAATGGAGTTTGGACATTTGTTTGTTTCACAAGTAGGACTTCATTATAAGTCAAGCAATCAGTGGAAAGTTCAACCGCAGGCAGATCCTTACAAAGTAGTATTGCTTCACCCCCATCCTTTCTTTGTAGTTCGTGACCTGGCAAAAAAGAAAACCAGGCGGGAGTGACTGAGCTAAACAGCCACTCTCAGAGCAATGTCTCAGTGAGACAGAGCAAATCGATGTTTTGGACCTTAATAAGATCAGAGATAGCAGAAGCTTTAATACTAAACGACCTACAGTTAAGAAGATACAGTGATAGTGACTGATTCATGGCTGATGTTTGTTCAGGAATTAAATTAGAAAGGCATCTTACCTGCATAGCAAATAAAATTCTAGGCCTTGAGAAAGAATGTCTAAGTCCAATGTGTAGGAAAAAAAGACAGGCTGCATTGTAACAGGCTCCTCTAAGCACCCGTGAAAAATATGGAAAAAATAAAAGGTAGGTCAGACAGGAATGACCAAATAAATACAAAAGATATAATTCTTTTTTTTTTAAATATTTTTATTAGGCAGAGAAACAAACCTTACAAATAGTGAAAAACATAAACTTTCACCAATGTTAGATCAACTCAGTTACAGATGCAAATCAAAACATTGATATACCAAACTCCCGAACTCGGGGAAAGAAGGTACACTTATTTGATTTCACTATACAAACCATTATTCTCATGCCACGTCCTCCCGCCTCTTTTTGCATGCCAACGAAAAACAGTATTCTACAGAGTCAGGTTGTTCCTCTCTTTTTGTGTTTATTACCCCCCACCCACCCCCTTTTACCATCCTTCCTGAGCTGGCTGATCTGGTGCACCTAGGTGTTGTATTGTGTTACTATAATATCTCCTCGAACCCTGGCGTGTCTATTTGAGCCCCTTATCTGGGTATCGCCTACCAGTTTCTCCATAAAGCATTATACACAGTGCTTTCTCTGCTAGGTCGCTCCAAGTCCCCCCGCTCCCATTCCGCCATCTATGCCATACTATTCTGCCATTTAGTCAAAGGAGGCGGGGCTTTGTCTATCCAACATTGCAAGATGACTCTTTTTGGTATTACTAATGCCACCAGCACAAATTTGCATTGAGGAGCAGAAAGCCCCTGTTCTACGAGGTCCACATCTGAGCCAAGCAGTAATATGCTATATGTCCACTCCAATGAGACCTGAAGGGCCCCCTCCAAACCCCCCAAAACTAGGGTTACCATTTTTTGTCCTCATAAAAAGAGGACACTTGCCCCACCCCTTTCACGCCCCTGCCCCGCCTCTTTCACGCACTCGCCCCACCCCTGACACATATTCCCCTCCCCCGGTCACCCCCTCCTCCCCCATCACCTTTTAATAATACAGCGAGGCTCACATGCTGAGTCGCTGACATAAGCATTGTCCACCAACATCAGATCTGTCGTCGCCTGATCTACTGGCGCTTGCTGCTTAGATGTGATGTGACGACGACCTCCACTCTCCCCCGTCACCTCTCCTCCCCTTACTCTACTATCCCTGGTGGTCTAGAGGTACCTCTTCGGGGCAGGAAAGAGCCCCCTCTTTCCTGCCCGGAGCGCTGCTGCCACCTGCCCTGCATCCTGTGAGTCCGGCTCTCAGCATTTCAAAATGGCCGCCGAGAGTTGAAGTCTCGCGAGGCTGCTTCAACTCTTGGCGGCCATTTTGAAATATGGGTAAATCCGGACGTATGGTAACCCTAGCTAAAACTCCCTTCCAGTAATCCCGCAATACCCAACATTCCAGAAATTGATGCACTATAGTACCCTTACCCCTTCCCAAAAGCAGACTCCATTGTTGTGTCAGCTGAGCAAAAAAAGGCATCGGTCTCCAAGTCAGCCCCACTTTATACCAGTATGATAATCTGTTATTCTCAGGGGGCGATTGCATGAATACGTTATCAAGCTTGGTAAATGTCGGGTATGCATTGCCTTGTCGCCTCAGCGATTGCACATAATGGGCAAGCTGCACATAAGAAAAATATGACTTCCTCGGCAACTGCCACTTAGTTTGACACTTCTCAAAAGGTGGGAGACTTCCCTCCCCCATTTTTACCAGCTGTCCAACATACTGGCACCCTCCTTGGGTCCATTCTCTAAAAGGTGTCAGACTTCCCTGCCCCGCTGGAAACCTTGGGTTATTCCTCACCTCTAAAAATGGGGATATTCCTCCCGCCCCCCCCCCCCCCCCCCCCCCACCACCACTGCCACGCTAGACTTAACGGTTGCAACAGCGGAGACAGCTTAGCCTGCAAACTAATATTGTGTATTGCTGAGAAGAGCGAAGAAGGTTCAGCCTCGGTCTCCCACACCGTGATCAGGGCAAACACCCGCACCCCCGTATGTAATTCATGCAGCCATCTCACTGCTGCTGCTACATTATATAACCTTAAGTCTGGTAGCTTTACTCCCCCCTCATTCTTCTCCCTCAGCAATTTGTTGTAGCCAATACGCGTTCTCCTATTGCCCCATATAAAGGAAGATATTGTTCCCCGAAACATTTTTTCATCCTTGCTTTTGACCCAGGCGGGTATCATCTGAATAGGGTACAGAACCTTGGGGAAGAGTACCATCCTTACCAATGCCACTCTTCCCAAAAAGGAAATGGGATAATCCTTCCATCTGTTACACAACTCCCGAATGGCCTCCAGTTTATCATTAACATTTTTTTTATACATTAAAGAAAAATCCAGGTGTAAATATACTCCCAAGTATTTCAGGGGGCCTGTCGACCAGGTCAATGGAAAATTTGGAAGCTGTCTGCAAGCACAATTGGACGACAGCGCCATCGCTTCTGATTTTTCAAAATTTATCTTAAGACCTGAGAACATCCCATATTGCTGGATCAATTCAATGAGTAGGAAGAGTCCCCGAGACGCACAGCCCAAGAAAATTAACATATCGTCAGCAAAGAGATTGATTTTGTACTCTTGCTCTCCCACCCTTATCCCTTGAAGCTCTACCAATTGTCGTATCTTGCAGGCCAGGAGTTCCAGCGCTAAAACAAAGAGCATCAGAGACAGGGGCATCCCTGTCTCGTACCTCTCTCTAATGCAAATCTGTTTGTCAGTTCTCCATTGATCAGAATCTGAGCTGTTGGTTTACTGTATAATGCTCTCACCCCAGCCAGAAACTCTCCAAATATACCAAATTGTGGCAGAATCAAGAATAAATGGTCCCACAATATTTTATTGAAGGCCTTTTCCGCATCGAGGCTCGCAATAATTGCATCCCCAGGCTTCCTCCCCTTAGCCTGCATAGCGCTCAAAGCCCTCAGTATATTTGTAGAGGCGTATCGGCCTGGCACAAACCCAGTCAGATCCCCATGGATCAATGCGGGAAGAACCTTCCCCAGTCTAGATGCTAAAATACTAGCAAACATCTTGATGTCTTGGTTTAGTAAGGAGATTGGCCTATACGAGCCCAATTGTTCCTTATCTCTTCCTGGCTTGGGCACCTCAAGGTGCCCCCTCCCCCTTCATGATCTCCTCAGACCCTTGCTGAATTCTTTCACGACAAGGTTCAAAAGATAAACCTTGAATTCTCTACCTCGCCACCTCTCCCTCCACTAGTCCGTTCCCCTCTCTCTCCTTCCCCTCATTCCTTTTCCTCCTTTCCTGAAGTTACTATTGAGGAAACTACACTTCTCGTTTCTTCCTCAAAATGTACCACCTGTTCCTCTGATTCCATTCCCACCCACCTTCTTAATACCATCTCACCTGCTCGTATTCCTTTTATCTGTCACATTCTCAACCTCTCCCTTTCCACTGCAACTGTCCCTACTGCCTTTAAACATGCTGTGGTCACGCCTCTCCTTAAGAAGCCTTCACTTGACCCTACTTGTCCCTCTAATTACCGACCCATCTCCCTCCTCCCTTTTCTCTCCAAATTACTTGAGCGTGCTGTTCACCACCGCTGCCTTGAGTTTCTCTCCTCACATGCTATTCTTGACCCACTACAATCTGGTTTTCGCCCTCTCCACTCAACCAAAACTGCGCTTACTAAAGTCTCCAATGACCTATTACTGGCTAAACCCAGAGGTCTCTATTCCATCCTCATTCTTCTTGATCTTTCCGCTGCTTTTGACACTGTCGATCACAGCATACTTCTCGATACCCTGTCCTCACTTGGATTCCAGGGCTCTGTCCTTTCCTGGTTCTCTTCCTACCTCTCCCTCCGCACTTTTAGTGTTCACTCTGGTGGATCTTCTTCTACTTCTATCCCTCTGCCTGTCGGCGTACCTCAGGGTTCTGTTCTTGGTCCCCTCCTCTTTTCTATCTACACTTCTTCCCTTGGTTCATTAATCTCATCCCATGGCTTTTCCTACCATCTCTATGCTGATGACTCCCAAATCTACCTTTCTACTCCTGATATCTCACCTTACATCCAAACCAAAGTTTCAGCATGCTTGTCTGACATTGCTGTCTGGATGTCTCAATGCCACCTGAAATTAAATATGACCAAAACCGAGCTTCTCATTTCCCCCCCCAAATCCACCTCCCCGCTCCCCCCGTTTTCTATTTCTGTTGATGGCTCTTTCATTCTCCCTGTCTCCTCAGCTCGAAACCTTGGGGTCATCTTTGACTCTTCTCTCTCCTTCTCTGCTCATATCCTGCAGATCGCCAAGACCTGTCGTTTCTTTCCTTACAACATCCGTAAAATCCGCCCCTTTCTTTCCGAGCACTCTACCAAAACCCTCATTCACACCATTGTCACCTCTTGTATAGACTACTGCAATCTGCTTCTTGCTGGCCTCCCACTTAGTCACCTCTCCCCTCTCCAATCGGTTCAAAATTCTGCTGCCCGTCTCGTCTTCCGCCAGGGTCACTTTACTCATACTACCCCTCTCCTCAAGTCGCTTCACTTGCTCCCTATCCGTTTTCGCATCCTGTTCAAACTTCTTCAACTAACCTATAAATGTACTCACTCTGCTGCTCCCCAGTATCTCTCCACACTCGTCCTTCCCTACACCCCTTCCCGTGCACGCCACTCCATGGATAAATCCTTCTTATCTGTTCCCTTCTCCACTACTGCCAACTCCAGACTTCGCGCCTTCTGTCTAGCTGCACCCTACGCCTGGAATAAACTTCCTGAGCCCCTACTTCTTGCCCCATCCTTGGCCACCTTTAAATCTAGACTGCAAGCCCACCTCTTTGCTTTTGACTTGCAACCACTTGTAACCAGTCGCCTCCACCTACCCTCCTCTCCTCCTTCCTGTACACATTAATTGATTTGATTTACTTACTTTATTCTTTGTCTATTAGATTGTAAGCTCTTTGAGCAGGGACTGTCTTTCTTCTATGTTTGTGCAGCGCTGCGTACGCCTTGTAGCGCTATAGAAATGCTAAATAATAGTAGTAGTAGTAGGCAATACTACTATGGTAGCGTGGGTCAAGTCACCCACCTCCTGGCCCACTGTAAGAAGAGCCTGCCCCATATCTCCAAACAGGCCCATCATATGTACCCCCAAAACCTTGTAGTACTCGGGGCCTAATCCGTCTGGCCCTGGTGCCTTTGCTAGCTTCAACCTCTTAAGCGCAGTTTGAATTTCATCCCCTTTTATGAGCGCATTTAAAACAGCCAACTGATCTGAATTTAACTCTGGTAGGCCAAGTCCTTGAAAATACTCTGTGTGCTGCCCCACATCACAGTGCCCCGAGTCGTACAGTGTTTTATAAAATTCCACAAATGCCTCCTGTATTTCTACTTCTTTTTCACACATCTTCCCCGATCTCGCTTTAATGCGGGAGATCACTTGCTTTGCCGGTCTATTCCTAACTAAGCTTGCCAGCAATCTCCCCGCTTTGTTTCCCCACCTGTGTAGATTATATTTAAATAATTGAATGTCTCTCTTGGTCCTCTGGCTCAGAATTTCATTTGTGCAAGATTTCAATTCCTGGAATTTATCCTTCGCCTCTTTATCCCCCCTCACTGTAGCGCCTTGGGTGGCATGCAGTTGCTTCAGCAGAGAGAGAAGTTCCCCATCGTGTTTTTTCCTTTTCCGTGCTGTGTATTCTATAATCTTGCCCCTCATGACTGCCTTTCCCGCTTCCCAAAATGTTACTAGACCAGTATCCTTTTATTTACAAGATAATGCTGCCATTCCTCTATTAAGAAAAATTAAAACTCCGGATCCAGATATGGTGTGGGGTTCATTCTCCATCCAGATACCCTTTTACCCTTTAAGCTTCCCAGCTCTACCCATATCATACTATGATCTGAAACTACAGCTGCTTTGATATCTGCCCTACGAACCTTTGAGAATAGGGAAGGAGATATCAGAATATAATCCAATCGAGCCCTAACATTGTGTACATGGGAAAGAAAAGTGTACTCTCTTTCATCCGGGTGCAGAACTCTCCAGATGTCTACCAATCCCAACTCGCATTGCAAAAATCCCACTCCCTTCCAACCCCTTAGGTCTCTGTTTTGGAGGGTTACAGTCCACTAAGGGATCCGCTGTTATGTTGAAATCCCCCCCCCCCACCACCAATTGATTCCCAGAAACAGTGACTAATGCAGCCAATAAGGATGAAAAAATGTATGTGAATAAACATTAGGGGCATATACTGAGCAGAGAACTACCTTACTACCCTGTAGTATACCAGCCCAGATGACAAACCGCCCTTCTGTATCCTGAATAATTCTGTGCCAAGTGAAGTCTAGACCTTTTTAATCAGTACCGCAACTCCTCTTTGTCTGCTGTTAAGAGGCAGAAGCCAGCTCTCCGACCCACCTTTGTTTCAACTTAGAGTGCTCTGTTTGTGATAAATGTGCCTCCTGAATAAGTAAAACCAAACAACCAAACAAAGCAAACACTGGGCCTTCAGGATTGAGAAAAATGTAGTTCTTTATTTATAATGGAGACCCGACACGGTCCGTGTTTCAGCGTACAAACGCCTGCATCAGGGGTCTAACATAAAAATACATAAAAATATATCAATAAAAAATATACATATATGTGATGTATATAGAACACAATAGTACAGAACCAACATCAAAGTAATATCTAAAAGTAATACATCTACCTTCATGTGCTTGCTGTATTGTAGACTCTTAGATCTTTTGACAGGCGAGTGAATGCCATCTACGTTCAATGTGGCTACACACAGACTAACCATACTCCCAATCCTGTCATTTCGCTAGTACAATTAATTTGTTTACCTCTTCCCTGGGCGGCGTCCCAGCCAGACCGCCCCACAGGAACACCAAATATACCACCGCTGAGTGTATATTTCCCCCCATATAGTCCATTACTGCCTGTTTAACATATCTTTCCATCAGCACCAGCTCCCTCCCCCTCCCCCTCCGTCTCTTCCCCCTCCCCTCCCTCCTATCTCTCCCCTCCCCTTGCTTCCCCCTCCCCCCTATCCCCCTCCAGCCACACTCCCAACCATCCACCTCTCATAATCCACTCAAGTTTACATCCCTCCATCCCCCACATCCCCCCTGCCTCCCCTTGCCCCTCTTGATTGTACCCAGAACACAAGGCTCCTGCCCCCTCCCCTCTCTGTCTCTCTGTATCACAAATTCACCATTTTCTTCCACCCGCCACCCTAAACTTTTAACAATTTACTGATACCCCCTATCAACACAAGAATATAATATCTCACACGTCAGAAGCAACTTTACCCGAACCTGTCCATGTATACAGCTTGGCAGTTACCCAATACTCAATTTGTGTCCATAAGTCCCCACAGATAACTTCTCTCTAAAGTGGCACTGGCCCGGCCACTCCAAAATGCTGAGACTCTTGTCCTGAGTATTGAATTGTCTCAAAGGAGCGCTCTGCCATTTATATTGCACTCTGTTCCCGCTCCATGCCGTCAAGTTCCTTGCTTCACCATGTGTTCAAGAGGAAATTCCTCAATTCTTAACTTAAACTGAAACAAACAGTTGCTGCTCCTCTGCATCACGAGCAGCACCTCACTTTTCCTGCAGTTTCTTAATGGCTCGCCATCTGTGCTGCGGCTCGTGTGCTTGTACTATCGAACAGAGTCCGCTTCTTTACTCACTTGGAAGCTTAGCCAAAAATGCCTTGAGCTTCGGTGTAAGTGACCGTGTGGTTATTATGCGTGATCCTGACCCGAGCTGGGTATTGGAAGGCAAATTTACCCCCCTTTGTATACAGCTGGGAGCAATATGGCGCCAAAGCCCTCCTCTGCTCCGTTACTCACACTGAAAAATCCTGAAAAAGTAGCAGCCTGGTGCATTTATAGTCCAACACCCGCTGTTTCTTAAAGAGTTCCAAGATTTTTGCTTTTATTGCATAGTTAAGATATCTAGCTATCACGGGTCTTGCCTTTCCAGATTCCTCTCTGCGCACTCCGATTCTGTGCACTCTCTCCACGTGCACCCGGCCTGCCTCTGGGGGGACCCCCAAGGTTTTCGGTATCCAGGTGTCCGCCATTTCTCTGAGTTCATTATTGGACAAACTTTCTGGGATTCCGATGATTCGGAGGTTATTGCGGCGTCCCCTGTTATCCTGGTCCTCCACTCTTTCAATGAGCATTTGGACCTGATTTTCCAGAATTCCAATACGGCCTTCAGCTGCGGTAAGCAGGTCTTCTTGCTCAAAGATACGTTCCTCCGCTTGTTGAATTCTCACTGCATGCACCGCCACACTGTCTTTCTCCTCCACACCTGCATGGAGTTTAGCCAGTTTATCATCCATCAGCTGCGACAAATTTCGCATAGTTACGTGTACCGTATCTTCCTGCAACCCCCTTGACGCCGAAGAGACGTGTGGCGATAGGGCCGCCGCTGATGAGGAAGAAGCCGGCGAAGCCATCTTTTTTACAGCAGCGTTTGTTCTCTCTCGGTTCTGCCGCGCTGATTTCACTGGCATCCCCTCACCTCCGCCGCCGCATTCCCTTGCTCCCGATCTCTTTGTTTACTTCACGCACCACTTGGGCACTTTGCAGCGTGGGAACGCTTTTAAAACCAATTTTTGAGAAGGAGAGAAGCCGAGCCAACAGACGTCCGCTCAGGATATTACCATCACGTGGCCCCCACAAAAGATATAATTCTTATAAGGAATGTCTGAGTTTGCCCTAGAGTTTGCCCAAGGGGCTCACCTAAGATGGTGCCTTTATAATTCTTTAAAAGAGTCAGCCTTGCTAGTCATGTTAGATATATTGCTTTATTCTGACACAGTCAACCATTCAATCTTACAAGACCACTTGCAAACCCTAAGTCCTAGTGGGAAAGTATATAGGTGGTTTTAAAATTTCTTCCCTGATCGTCAATAAAAAGTAGTATGGCAGAAGGCTGATTACAAATGATAGATGGAGAGATCAGGAATGCCACAAGGATCTTGGTTGACTACGCTTTTTCAATATATGCATTCAGCCATTGTCTACTTTACTTTCATCTGACAGATTTAATTGTGAGGTTTTCGAGTTTTTTTTTTTTTTTTTTGGGGGGGGGGGGGGCTTTTTTTTTTCTTTTTGCTGATATACACATTTTGTTGCCCTTAGAAAACACTTGATTTAAGCACACTTTTGACTCCCTGTGTTCACTTGGTAACAGACTGAAGGCAAAACAATTGGTTTGCAATCCTGAAAAAAAAAACCCTGACATTCTATGGTTGAATCTGAGAGGTAATTTGTCTCCAATAGGTTCTGTTTCAGAGGTATGAAATTTAAGTATCAGAATGGATAAGCAGTTGTCAGATAAGAGCAGGTGAAGCTGCTACTTAGGATCTCTTCTTAAAAGCCTAGCTTATTGCATTAGTTGAGAATGATTTTGGACCCTCAAGATTTTCAAATAGTGCTCCAGGCATTAGTCTTGAATAACTTTGACTACTGTAACATTTTGTATATTGGCTTACCAAAAAATACTTTGAAAGCCATTCAAACAATACAGAATGCAGTGGTACAGCTGGTTTCTAGATTTTTTTTTGAGGTATCATATAATGCTGTGTCTAGAACTATTGCATTGACTGCCTATAAAACAATGTGTGCAGTTTAAATCAGGGTGTTTGACTTTTCGTCTTTTGAGAGAAAGCCAGCTTGAACACACAGTAACATAGTAGATGATGGCAGATAAGGCCTGTACTGTCCATCTAGTTTGCCCAACAAGACAAACTCACAGCATAAGGTATGATGTGATACTACATATGCATACTTGATCTTGATTTGAACTTGCCATTTTCAGGGTACAGACTATAGAGGTTTACCCAGCACTAGCCTTATTCTCTAGCTACTAAGCTGTTAGTGAAGACCACCCCAGCCAATCCATATCTCTGCAACCATGATCAGGGCACAGGCTGTAGAAGTCTGCCCAGCACTGGCTTTAATTCTCAATTACTGCTATTGCCATCAAATCACTAAGCTTAGCTTGTTTGGTTCCATGCCTTCCATCCAGGATTCCTTTGTGTTTATCACATGCATTTTTGAATTTCATTACTGTTTTCATCTCCACCACCTCTCATGGGAAGGCATTCTAGACGTCTACCACCCATTCTATAAAAGAGTACTTCCTGAGTCAGCCCCCCTGCAATCTAAATTCATGTCCTCTAGTTCTACCACCTTCCCTCCTCTAGAAAAGGTTTGTTTGTATATAAATACCTTTCAAATATTTAAATGTCTGTTTCATATCACCCCTGTCTCTCCTTTCCTCCAGGGTATACATCTTCAGGTCATCAAGTCTCTCCCTCATACATCTTGTGGCACAAACTCCATACAACTGTTGTCGCTTTTCTCTGAACTGCTTTACATTTTTTACATCCTTAGCAAGATGCGGCCTCAAAAACTGAATACAATACTCCAAATGGGGCCTCAACAACGACTGGTACAGGGGCATCAATACTATACCCCTCTCTATGCAGCCTAGCATCCTTTCCAGCTGTGGCCACTGCCTTTGTCACATCATTTCATTACCTTCAGATACTCAGACATCATCACCCCAAGGTCCCTCTCCTGACCTGTGCTCATCAGTCACTCTCCTCCAATCTTGTATATCTCCTTTGCATTTCTGCACCACAAGTGAATCACTCTGCACTTCTTTGCATTTAATTTTAACTGCCAAACCTTTGACCTTCTAATTTCTGAAGATCTCTTCATATGGTTTCTATTCCCACCGGGGTAGCCACTCTACTGGCTAACTTTCTGTCATCCGCAAAAAGGCAGATATTTCTTTCTAACCCTTCAGCAATGTTTCTCACAAACATATTAAACAGAACCAGTCCTAGTACCGACCCCTGAGACACTCCATTACTCATCTTCCTTTACTCCAAGCGAATTCCATGTACCACTACCCTCTGTTTCCTGTTGGTCAACCAGTTTTCAATCCGGTTCACCACTTTGGGTCCTAACTTCAGACCTCTCAGCTTATTCAATAGTCTTTTGTGAGGAACCATATCAAAGGCTTTGCTGAAATCCAAGTAGATTACATCTAGCACATGTCCTTTATCCAGTTCTTTGGTCACCCAGTCAAAGAAATCAATCAGATTCATTTGGCAGGATTTTCCTCTGGTAAAGCCATGCTGCCTTGAATCCTTCAACTCGCTGGATTCTAGAAAGTTAACTATCTTTTCCTTCAGCAGCGACGTCATTATTTTTCCTACCACTGATGTCAGGCTTACCATCTTGCAGTTTCCCATTTCTTCCCTGTTCCCGCTTTTGGAAGAGGGGCCACATCCTCTCTAGAGAGTTGCATGGGGACAGAAATTTCACCCAACCCCAGTGGAATCTAACCCATACTCACCCTTACCCACTAAAACCCCCTCTCAGAAGTGAAGTTGCTTGTCCAACCAAATGCTGCAATTAGAATGAGAGGGGTGAGGTTAGGGCATGAGTCGGGAACGTGTTTAGAAAGGATGACAGCAACATGATTACACCTGCTAACTGCTAAATTGTTAAATACCACAAAACTTGCAAACTTGGGGGAGGGGCAATGTTGTGGGGAGGGGGGGAGGGAATGGGTGGAAATTACTGATGACAACTGTTACTTTACCGGATCATAAGAATGTTGTACAATTTTGCATACGGAATGGACTGGATGTATGCATTAAGCTGAGTCATCAATAAAAATTGTTGAAACATAAAGATGGGGGATTGGGCCTTCCCGATATGCACCTTTATAATTATGCGTGACTTCTCCGTCACCTTGGTGACTGGGTACTTGAAGAGCGGAATTATACACCTCAAGACTATAAGAGGGCTTATTATTACCCGTGGCATATTAACTCGTTGTTACACAGTGCAAGTGCGGATTTACCGCCAGCTTGAGGGGTGATATGATAGAGGTATATAGAATAATGAGTTGAGTGGAAAAGACAGATATGGAGCGTCTGTTTACGCTTTCAAAAAATACTAGGACAAGGGGGCATGCGATGAAGCTGGAGTGCAGTAAGTTTAAAACAAATAAGAGAAAATTTTTCTTTACTCAGCGCATAATTTGACTCTGGAATTCGTTTGCGGAGAATGTGGTTAAGGCGGTTAGCTTAGCAGAGTTTAAGAAAGGTTTGGACGGCTTCCTGAAGGAAAAGGCCATAGAATGTTATTAAAGGAATGTAGAGAAAAATCCACTATTCCTGGGACAAGCAGTACAAAATGCTTTGCTCCGTGGATCTTGTTGGGTGATTGTGTCCTGGATTGGCCACTGTCGGAGACAGGGTGCTGGGCTAGATGGACCTTTGGTCTGTCCCAGTGTGGCGATGCTTATGTCTTAGCGCCAGAGCGTGATTGTCAGTTCAATGAGACAGATGTGGCGCTATCTGGTGCCACTGTTGGGAGGACAGCCGGAGATTTCTGACCAACTACAGATCCGGGGCTACCTGGGTTTTACTCCAGGTCATGATGGAGCTAGTTTTCAACACTGGGATGCTAAGGGAATTACCTTGATACAGCATGTTTTGGATGATGGGGGTAGGATGCTTTCCTGGGATTCATTACAGGCAAGGGGAGTAGTTGAGCGTAAAGTGTTTTGGCCGATTGTCAGTTACAACACTACATCCGTGATCTTTCTGGGTCGGCTCTGTCTCCATCGCTGGGGGAAAGGTTACAGGGTTTTTGGTTTTTTTTACAAATTCAGAGACGGGGGCCTGGCAGTTTTGGGTTTGCATGCGGCTTTGAGAAGAGTCATTCTAAAGAAATCCCTAGAGAAACTTGCCCGCAGGTGGAGTGGGGATTAGGGTCCTCAGCAGTTTCTCTTGATTTTTATAAGTTGAGTAGAATTCCAGAAATTTCGGTGAGTGTGGAAATCTGGGAGTGTCAGTTTCGCACTTTACATAGGGCTTATTTTATGCAGGAACAGAAATTTAAGGCTGGGGGCTTAGAAACTCCTGAATGTCAAAATGCAGGCGAGATAATAACTCTTTTTTTCATGCTTTCTGGGATTGCCCAAAGGTTAAACACTTTTGGAAGGAAATAGCAAGGTACATGGAGAAGTTATTGGGTCGATTGCTACCACTGTCTTCGAAAAGGTGGCTGCTGGATAATTATGAAAATTATACGACACACAATCATGCACAGGTAAGGCAGGGGCTGTGGGTAAACGGGTTACTATGAGTGTTTGGGTAGGGGAGATTGCTCCATCCTTTTGGGCGTGGAGAAATCGATTACATGACATGATGCTGCTGGAGAAGAGGTATGCTAGGGATTCCCCGAAATGCTGGAATGATTTTTTTTAGCAGTATGGGGTGTATATGTTGGGTCCCTTCCACACAGGGCTAGGGGTTTGATACTGAATTCCCCTTGAAAGGAATCTCTTATGGTTAGTTGATCAGGTGAACTACTGGGTTGCCCCAAGGTCGCTGTGTGTCATCAGATTTTGGTCTGGAGGCTGGAATCGAACTATGCGCACCTTGTCCAAGGATTTTTTTTTTTGTAGGGTGGGTTTGTAGGGTAGGGATATGGGCCACAGTATAGATTTCAGATGACATATTTTTTTTTAACATAGTTCGGAAGTTATTATTAGATTGAGTTGTTTGGCTTATAGATGTATTGCTTATTTAGATAACTGGTACTGTGTTCTAATGAAATGATTGAACTGTTATTACAGGAAGGCGGGGATGGGGGGGGGGCAAAAAATTTGGATAAGTTTGATGACAGATTATATCGGTTTGTTTTTACTATGTACAGTTTTGAATTCCTGGATATGTGTATTTTTGGTGGTGTTTACTATGAATGGTCATCAATAAAACAGTTGAAACATAAATAAATCCTTGAGGTCCCACCAGGATTTCTCTGAGTTTCCTCAGTATCCTGGGATGTGTCTCATCTGGCCACATAGCTTTGTCCACGTTCAGTTGTTTATAATGTTTTCTTCTGTGAACAGTGCAATATCCAGTCCATTCCCAGATATACCCTCGGCAGCCAACCATGGTCCTTCTCCAAGATTTTCTTCACTTTATCCTCATCACTATCCACATAGCTGTTCTCAGTGTCTTTCAGCCTTACAAGTCCATTCCTAGTTTCTCTCCTTTCCCCAATATATTTGAAAAGGTCTCGTCACCTGTCTATATTTTAGCCATTTTTTCTTCTGTTTCTGCTTTTATTAGCTGTATTTCCCTCTTCAATCCTTTGAGTTTAATCCAATAATATTTTCCATGATCTCTTCTCCTATGCCTATCCATGCTATCAGCTCCCTCTTCAGGTATTCCCCCATTTTACCAAAATCAGCACATCTGAAATTTAGTACTTTAAGTTTTGTGCGTCTGTACTCCACTTTTGCTGTTGTATCAAACCATATTGTGTGATGATCACTATTACCTAGGTGGGCACCCTCCTGGAGGTTGGAAACACTCCTTCATTTGTGAGCACTAGATCCAAAGTCGCCCCATCCCTTGTGGATTCTGTCATCATTTGTCTGAGCAAAGCACTGATGGGTATCCACCATGATCTCTCTGCTTTTTTCCAATCTGCCAATGGGACATTCCAATCCACACCAGGCAAGTAGCAATCTCCCAGCAACAGTGTCTCTCCTTTCATTCCAAACTTATGGATATTTCGATCAGATCCTTGTCCAGCTTCTCCATTTGTGCTGGAGGTCTGTACATAACACCTGTGTAGATGCACATCTCATCTTTCTCTTTCCAGGATGATCCATATAGCTTCTTTCTTTCTCCAGGTTCCACACATTTCTGCCACACTGATATTTTTCACATACAGTGCCAGTCCTCCACATTTTTGGCCCTACCTACCCTTCCTAAAAAGATTATAGCCTGTTATGATCTCATCCCATTCATGAGAATCATTGTACAATGTCTCTATAATGGCAACTATATCCAAAGTACTCTTCAAACATCAGGGCTTGCAAGAACATTTTTACTTAGGCCAAGAACATTTGGGCTCATTGCTTTCCACGTGTTATTGAGTTCCCTTCCCCACTGCCATCTTGTTTTTCCTGGAAGTGACTTGCTGAATTCCCTTGCTTCCTTTTGTCATCCCTACCCTCTAATTTAAATGTCTAAAAATATATTGTCTGAACTTCTCCCCAAGGATCCCTTTTCCTGTCACAGAAAGATATAGCCCATCAATACAGTACAGCCTATTTTTCCATATACTGCCCCACCATCCTCCTATGTATCTAAAACCAACTTCTTTACACCAGGCTTCAAGCCACTTATTGAACTCGCCCGTTTTATGTAGTCTTTCTTCTCACTTTCATATGTAGGAATAAGTTCAGAAAAAGTTGAAGTCCGAACCAAAGACTTGAGTCCCTCCCAAATGCTCTCTGTGCTCCAAGCTTGCTATTGTTGGCCAGGTCATTTGTCCCTAGATGGATTACAATATCAGTATTAAAATCCTTACTCTCATTTTAGTGTCTCTCCAGCAGGAATATGGGTTGTAGAATACTGACTTTTTTCTTCTATTTGCAGTATAGGCATAATTCCATGAGTGGATCTGCTAAAGCGGTTCACCGGGGGGAGGGGGGCTGAGCCACTTTCAGCAATTGTGGGAGCAATGTACTCCGGGCTTAATTTTGGACCTATATCTGTCCTTTAGAGGGCACGAGTTTGTCAAGCTCCCATATATGTGACCATGGGAGTATAAGCTCTCTAGTTGGGCGGAGTTTGTACTGAGGGCTTCTAACAGTATTATTTCTGCCTCACTACGGGAGTGTAACTATAAAGTTCTTATGAGTTGGTAACTGATGCCAGAGCGCCTTCATAAATTTGACAGTGCAATATCAGAGCAGTGATGGAGGAGTTGTGCTGAGTGGAGGACATATTTTTGTATGTGGTGGACTTGCACCCTCCCATTCATTCCTTTGTTTGGAAATCTTATGCACTACCAGCTCCATTGCAGGGACTTATATAGACCCATCACCTGGGCTCTGTTTGCTACATGGGGGCCTTGGGGATTATTTGGATCACCAGCAAAAGAGTATCACTATTTGCTTTCTAGCAGCCAAATGCATCATAGCAAAGAAATGGAAGTCAACTAGTACCGCAACCATGGGAGCTTGGCATGCCAAGCTGCACTTTGTGGTTTTAATGGAGAAGCTTATGGCTCACCAGATGCAATTTATCCAGAAGTTCTTAGACTGGGAAGCACCTGTTCAGCAATACTTGGACTCGATATACACCCTGTATGTTTTTTGTGCTGTTTTGGGGATGTTCTGGAAATAGTAGACCCTTCACTGTATTCCATTGGTTTATTTGCTCTGCATATCTTTCAAGTTGGGGGTTGTGGGGGAGGGGGCGGTTGAGATGGGGGATACATTATATTACATTTCTGACTTATATCCCGTTAACACCTCACAGTTCTAAGCGGGTCACAAAGGTCAAGAGACCAGGACAATCCCTGGGAATTACATAAGCCCAACATAGAATACCACAACCCTAAATCTACTGAACTTCCCGTAAGATATATTTCTTACATAAACATGTTATATTCTTCCTTCTAAACGTAAGATACTGTTAAGAAAATAAATAAAATTTACCAAAATATCTCCAAAGTTTTGCAGCTTGAGTCATGTGTTCCAATTCTGGTCGCCGCATCTCAAGAAAGATATAGTGGAACTGGAAAAGGTGCAGCGAAGGGCGACTAAAATGATAGCGGGGATGGGACGGCTTCCCTATGAAGAAAGACTAAGGAGACTAGGGCTTTTCAGCTTGGAGAAGAGACAGCTGAGGGGAGACATGATAGAGGTATATAAAATAATGAGTGAAGTGAAACAGGTGGATGTGAAGCATCTGTTCACGCTTTCAAAAAATACTAGGACTAGGGGGCATGCTATGAAACTACAGTGTAGTAAATTTAAAACAAATCGGAGAAAATTTTTCTTCACCCAACGCATAATTAAACTCTGGAATTCGATGCCGGAGAACGTGGTGAAGGCAGTTTAAAAAGGGGTTAGACGGTTTCCTAAAGGACAAGTCCATAAACCGCTACTAAATGGACTTGAGAAAAATCCACAATTCCAGGAATAACATGTATAGAGTGTTTGTGCATTTGGGAAGCTTGCCAGGTGCCCTTGGCCTGGATTGGCCGCTGTAGTAGATAGGATGCTGGGCTCGATGGACCCTTGGTCTTTTCCCAGTGTGGCATTACTTATGTACTTAAGCCAATGATTTCTCAAAAACTGTTAATTGCTTCTTTCCTTTAGCTGAGGGAAAGACAAACATAGTTTTGCCTACTCTTTTAAGTCTCAAAATAGCACCAAAACAAACATGAGACAAAAAATAATCTGGATTCAAACATTGCAAAACTTAAAAAAAAAATAAGCATGTTTAAAAATAATTCTGGCTTCTATTGGCAACCAGTTGAAATTAACATAAAATGAGGATATACTATCATACTTGGAGAGTCCAAAATTAGAAGGACTGCCGTATTCTGCACTCTTTGTAGTCTTTTTAAAAGTTTCTTTGTACAATCTGAATATATCGAATTGCAATAGTCAAGGTAAGCCAATATAAGGGCATGAGTTAAATGCTCAAATTGACATCTTTCAAAATATTTCCGAATAGTACACAATTTTCTCATCATAAAGTAGCACTTAACTAGTGAATTAACCTGAGTTTCCACTGAAACTGAACTGTTAAGATGAGCACCTAAGATTTTTATAATTTTAGAGATGACAATCACAGGAATTAACAGTGATAATTTTGGGAATACTTTCTGGTTTTGCATCAAAACAGACATTTAGTTATCTGTGTTCAATTTTAACTTTTGGCAACTCAACCACCTATCCAGTAAATTCATACAAAAAGAGATTCTTGAAAGATCAATATCAGTGCTTGATGGAATGGGGATTAATACCAAAATATCATCTGAATAAATGGAATAAAGAAAACCATTATTCTACAAAAGATATCCAAGATATTGCAAAAACACATTAAATAATACAGGGGAAAGATGAGCCCCCCCTTTGGTACTCCCACAGGGGTTACTCCACTGTGAGGATAACCCACCGTTCCATTTAACCCTCTTTATGACCTTTAAGTTAGAAAACCATCAAACCATTTCAAAACATTTCCAATTATTCCCAACTCCTCCAAAGTCTGTAAAAAAAGAGGGCATGATCCACTAAATCAAAAGCAGATGGTAAATCAAATTGAAGCAGTAATGCATGTCTTCTTTAACTCAGTAAGAATTTTATTAAGTCCAATAAGGAGCATACAACTGTTTCTGTACTTAAAAAAATAAAAAATAAAAAAGGCTCAGAAGCCCGACTGAGATGCAGGGAGATCATACTTCTCCAAATATTGTGTTAATTGCACCACAACCATTCCCACAACCAATTTTGCAAAAAATGGAATCGAAGCAAGTTAGTTTTCTATGTTCTTCAGAGTTTGACACTGATTTGCATTTGATATGTCTGACTGATTATAAGATTTTACTCTGCACTTTCTAAAGTGGAGGAGTGGCCTAGTGGTTAGGGTGGTGGACTTTGGTCCTCGGGAACTGAGGAACTGAGTTTGATTCCCACTTCAGGCACAGGCAGCTCCTTGTAAAAAAACAAAAAAAAAACATTATTCTCTTCTCGGACCAAATTCAGTATTTGGTTGGTACTTCTAGAATCAGAGGATCCTGGAAGACACTTCACTAGACTGGGCCCTTGAACTGTTTTCCTAAGTTAGTGCCTCTTATAATGGAATCTCCATAATGGAAAGAATTTTCTGCTTTGAGCTGATTTGTCATTATTTTTAGGATGTCCTTTGAATTGAGTTACATTCCTTGTCTCTGTCTCTCTCGCAATACTTCTTTTCTAATCATAATAATGCTCCAATGCAGCAAAGGAATTATATAGGGGCAAAGGTTAGGAAGGCGAATGCTTTAGGACTAAGGCAAAACAAATATTGCACTGAATGAAAGTCATGTTGATATGATTAATGTAAAACGTGCACTATGTTAAGAGATATCAATGAGAAGGATTGTCCAATAGAGGGTTTATTGAGGATAACTGTATTTTGGTTTTTCCTACATAGGGAGAGGTACCCTAAGGGTGGGTGGGAGAGGGGTGGGAAGGGAAGGGCTATAAGTTAGCAGGAGGACAGAAATATAGCAAATCAGCTCTGCAACTGAGAGAAAATAAAGTTTTTTTTTCCCCTTTATAGGATAGATGGAGGAAAAGTCAGCAATCCTCTAGGAAGAATTTAAAGAGAGACAAAGGTAAGAGAGCAATATAAAATCCATGAATCAAACCAAACACAAACATCTGAAAATATATAAATTCACAAAAAAGCTTAGCTTTCAGGTTTGTAGTGCTTCTCAGGAATTCCCAACTCTCCAGGAAGCAGCAACTCTCTTAAAGACACAGATTCTACTAGGAACCAGGTACAATGGGGGCCAAATTAATTAACTTAACCTCAGTCAATTCTACAGTAGGAAGCATTTCAAACACAGTTCTTAAAATAAGCACCCTACAAAACACACAGAAGGCAAGAGAATACCTCAAAGTTATGCTGAAACCATCGGACTGCTATTAAGTTGCAGTCCAATGACACCCAGGAGTTGCAAGTGTCCTCAGTAAGTGAGGCAAAGCCAGATCAATCTCCTTCAATATTGTGGGTTCTGTTTTTTTGGATGTCTTACAAGGGAGCACTGCATACCTATTCTTACATTTTATTTATTTAGGAAAATATGTTGAAGACTCATCTGTTTCGTGAGGCATAATATACATGTTCATTTTTTAGTTGGTGAATTGTCAGTGATACTTTTTGAAGTCTAATAAGGCCTATTATTTTAATTCAGTTTTTAGAGCATAGTTTGATACATAAATGCTATTGCACATTTGTCTATCATGTATGTTTTTTTAAGCCACATAGATCTATGCATATTATGCAAACAACATAAATGAAATTAAACAATCTTGACTATGTTTTATATAATAAAGTAGATACAGCGAATGCTACATACCTGTAGAAGGTATTCTCCGAGGACAGCAGGCTGATTGTTCTCACTGATGGGTGACGTCCATGGCAGCCCCTCCAATCGGAAACTTCACTAGCAAAGTCCTTTGCTAGTCCTCGCGCGCCCATGCGCACCGCACATGCGCGGCCGTCTTCCCGCCCGAACCGGCTCGTGTTCGTCAGTCCGATATGTAGCAAGACAAAGACAAGGGAAGACACAACTCCAAAGGGGAGGCAGGTGGGTTTGTGAGAACAATCAGCCTGCTGTCCTCGGAGAATACCTTCTACAGGTATGTAGCATTCGCTTTCTCCGAGGACAAGCAGGCTGCTTGTTCTCACTGATGGGGTATCCCTAGCCCCAGGCTCACTCAAAACAACAAACATGGTCAGTTGGGCCTCGCAACGGCGAGGACATAACTGAGATTGACCTAGCAATTTATCCAACTAACTGAGAGTGTAGCCTGGAACAGAATAAACATGGGCCTAGGGGGGTGGAGTTGGATTCTAAACCCCGAACAGATTCTGAAGCACTGATTGCCCGAACCGACTGTCGCGTCGGGTATCCTGCTGCAGGCAGTAATGAGATGTGAATGTGTGGACAGATGCCCACGTCGCAGCTTTGCAAATTTCTTCAATAGAGGCTGACTTCAAGTGGGCTACCGACGCTGCCATGGCTCTAACATTATGAGCCGTGACATGACCCTCAAGAGTCAGCCCAGCCTGGGCGTAAGTGAAGGAAATGCAATCTGCTAGCCAATTGGATATGGTGCGTTTCCCCACAGCCACTCCCCTCCTGTTGGGATCAAAAGAAACAAACAATTGGGCGGACTGTCTGTTGGGCCAATGCTCTTTTGCAGTCCAATGTGTGCAGCTGACGTTCAGCAGGGCAGGAATTAGGACGGGGAAAAAATGTTGGCAAGACAATTGACTGGTTCAGATGGAACTCCGACACTACCTTTGGGAAGAACTTAGGGTGAGTGCGGAGGACTACTCTGTTATGATGAAATTTGGTATAAGGGGCCTGGGCTACCAGGGCCTGAAGCTCACTGACTCTACGAGCTGAAGTAACTGACACCAAGAAAATGACCTTCCAGGTCAAGTACTTCAGATGGCATGAATTCAGTGGCTCAAAAGGAGGTTTCATCAGCTGGGTGAGAACGACATTGAGATCCCATGACACTGTAGGAGGTTTGATGGGGGGCTTCGACAAAAGCAAACCTCTCATGAAGCGAACCACTAAAGGATGTCCTGAGATCGGCTTACCTTCCACACGGTAATGGTATGCACTGATTGCAATAAGGTGAACCCTTACAGAGTTGGTCTTGAGACCAGACTCAGACAAGTGCAGAAGGTAGTCAAGCAGGGTCTGTGTAGGACAAGAGCAAGGATCTAGGGCCTTGCTGTCACACCAGACGGCAAACCTCTTCCATAAAAAGAAGTAACTCCTCTTAGTGGAATCTTTCCTGGAAGCAAGCAAGATACGGGAGACACCCTCTGACAGACCCAAAGAGGCAAAGTCTACGCTCTCAACATCCAGGCCGTGAGAGCCAGAGACCGGAGGTTGGGATGCAGAAGCGCCCCTTCGTCCAGCGTGATGAGGGTCGGAAAACACTCCAATCTCCACAGTTCTTCGGAGAACAACTCCAGAAGAAGAGGGAACCAGATCTGACGCGGCCAAAAGGGAGCAATCAGATTCATGGTGCCTCAGTCTTGCTTGAGTTTCAACAAAGTCTTCCCCACCAGAGGTATGGGAGGATAAGCATACAGCAGACCTTCCCCCCCAGTCTAGGAGGAAGGCATCCGATGCCAGTCTGCCGTGGGCCTGAAGTCTGGAACAGAAATGAGGGACTTTGTGGTTGGCTCGAGATGCAAAGAGATCTACCAAGGGGGTGCCCCACACCTGGAAGATCTGGCGCACTACTCTGGAGTTGAGCGACCACTCGTGAGGTTGCATAATCCTGTTCAACCTGTCGGCCAGACTGTTGTTTACGCCTGCCAGATATGTGGCTTGGAGCACCATGCCGTGACGGCGAGCCCACAGCCACATGCTGACGGCTTCCTGACACAGGGGGCGAGATCCGGTGCCCCCCTGCTTGTTGATGTAATACATGGCAACCTGGTTGTCTGTCTGAATTTGGATAATTTGGTGGGACAGCCGATCTCTGAAAGCCTTCAGAGCGTTCCAGACCGCTCGTAACTCCAGGAGATTGATCTGCAGATCGCGTTCCTGGAGGGACCAACTTCCCTGGGTGTGAAGCCCATTGACATGAGCTCCCCACCCCAGGAGAGACGCATCCGTAGTCAGCACTTTTTGTTGCTGAGGAATTTGGAAAGGATGTCCCAGAGTCAAATTGGACCAAATCGTCCACCAATACAGGGATTTGAGAAAACTCGTGGACAGGTGGATCAGGTCTTCTAGATCCCCAGCAGCCTGAAACCACTGGGAAACTAGGGTCCATTGAGCAGATCGCATGTGAAGGCGGGCCATGGGAGTCACATGAACTGTGGAGGCCATGTGGCCCAACAATCTCAACATCTGCAGAGCTGTGATCTGCTGGGACGCTCGCACCCACGAGACGAGGGACAACAAGTTGTCGGCTCTCGTCTCTGGGAGATAGGCGCGAGCCGTCCGAGAATCCAGCAGAGCTCCTATGAATTCGAGTCTCTGCACTGGGAGAAGATGGGACTTTGGATAATTTATCACAAACCCCAGTAGCTCCAGGAGGCGAATAGTCATCTGCATGGACTGCAGGGCTCCTGCCTCGGATGTGTTCTTCACCAGCCAATCGTCGAGATATGGGAACACGTACACCCCCAGCCTGCGAAGTGCCGCTGCTACTACAGCCAAGCACTTCGTGAAAACCCTGGGCGCAGAGGCGAGCCCAAAGGGTAGCACACAGTACTGGAAGTGACGTGTGCCCAGCTGAAATCGCAGATACTGCCTGTGAGCTGGCAGTATCGGGATGTGCGTGTAGGCGTCCTTCAAGTCCAGAGAGCATAGCCAGTCGTTTTCCTGAATCATGGGGAGGAGGGTGCCCAGGGAAAGCATCCTGAACTTTTCCTTGACCAGATATTTGTTCAGGGCCCTTAGGTCTAGGATGGGACGCATCCCCCGTTTTCTTTTCTACAAGGAAGTACCTGGAATAGAATCCCAGCCCTTCTTGCCCGGATAGCACGGGCTCGACCGCATTGGCGCTGAGAAGGGCGGAGAGTTCCTCTGCAAGTACCTGCTTGTGCTGGAAGCTGTAGGATTGAGCTCCAGGTGGGCAATTCGGAGGTTTCGAGGCCAAATTGAGGGTGTATCCTTGCCGGACTATTTGAAGAACTCAACGGTCGGAGGTTATGAGAGGCCACCTTTGGTGAAAAACCTTCAACCTCCCCCCGACCGGCAGGTCGCCCGGCACTGATACGTTGATGTCGGCTATGCTCTGCTGGAGCCAGTCAAAAGCTCGCCCCCTGCTTTTGCTGGGGAGCCGTGGGGCCTTGTTGAGGCGCACGCTGCTGACAAGTGCGAGCGCGCTGGGGCTTAGCCTGGGCCGCAGAGGCTGTCGAGAAGGAGGATTGTATCTACGCTTACCAGAAGAGTAGGGAATAGTCTTCCTTCCCCCATAAAAACGTCTACCTGAGGAGGTAGATGCTGAAGGCTGCCGGCAGGAGAACTTGTTGAAAGCGGTATCCCGCTGGTGGAGCTGCTCTACCACCTGTTCGACTTTCTCTCCAAAAATGTCCGCTCGGCAAGGGGAGTCCGCAATCCGCTGCTGGATCCTATTCTCCAGGTCGGAGGCACGCAGCCATAAGAGTCTGCGCATCACCACACCTTGAGCAGCGGCCCTGGACGCAACATCAAAGGTATCATATACCCCTCTGGCCAGGAATTTTCTGCACGCCTTCAGCTGCCTGACCACCTCCTGAAATGGCTTGGCTTGCTCAGAAGAGAGCTTGTCCACCAAGCCCGCCAACTGCCGCACATTGTTCCGCACATAGATGCTCGTGTAGAGCTGGTAAGACTGAATTTTGGCCACGAGCATAGAAGAATGGTAGGCCTTCCTCCCAAAGGAGTCTAAGGTTCTAGAGTCTTTGCCCGGGGGCGCCGAAGCATGCTCCCTAGAACTCATAGCCTTCTTTAGGGCCAGATCCACCACACCAGAGTCATGAGGCAACTGAGTGCGCATCAGCTCTGGGTCCCCATGGATCCGGTACTGGGACTCGATCTTCTTGGGAATGTGGGGATTACTTAGAGGCTTGGTCCAGTTCGCCAGCAATGTCTTTTTTAGGACATGATGCATGGGTACTGTGGACGCTTCCTTAGGTGGAGAAGGATAGTCCAAGAGCTCAAACATTTCAGCCCTGGGCTCTCCTCCAAGACCACCAGGAAGGGGATGGCCGTAGACATCTCCCGGACAAAGGCCGCAAAGGACAGACTCTCGGGAGGAGAAAGCTGCCTCTCAGGGGAGGGAGTGGGATCAGAAGGAAGGCCATCAGACTCCTCGTCAGAGAAATATCTGATGTCCTCCTCCTCCTCCCACGAGGCCTCACCATCGGTATCAGACACAAGTTCATGAACCTGTGTCTGAAGCCGTGCCCGACTCGACTCCGTGGAAACACGGCCACGGTGAGATCGTCGAGAGGTAGACTCCCTCGCCCGCACCGGCGAAGCTCCCTCCGCCGACGTCGTCGGGGAGCCTTCCTGGGAGGCGACCGCAGTCGATACCGCAAGCGGTACCGATGTCGGAGACCTCACCCCGGGCAAGGGAGAACGGCCCGGAGACTCTCGTGCAGAGCGGCTGTGGAGAAAGACATGGAAGCCGATGCAGGCGTCGAGGTCAGAGTCTGTTCCGGGCGTGGAGGCTGTTCCGGGCTGTCCAAGGTGGAGCGCATCGACACCTCCTGAACAGAGGGTGAGCGGTCCTCTCGGTGCCGATGCCTACTGGGTGCCGACTCCCTCAGCGACCCAGAGCTCTCGGTACCGACGCGGGAAGGGGACCGGTGTAGATGCTTCTTTGATTTTTTCAGACGAACCATGTCACCGGAGCTTCCCGGTACCGACGAGGAGGACGTAGAATCCAGCCGTCTCTTCCTCGGGGCCGAGGCCGAAGAAGGTCGGTCTCGGGGGGGGGGGGGGCTGTACCGCAGGAGCCCTCAGGGTAGGGGGAGACCCACCCGAAGGCTCACCGCCACCAGCAGGGGAATGGACAGCCCTCACCTGCACTCCAGTCGAAGCACCACCGTCCAACGACATCAGCAACAGCAGAGGTCCCGATACCACCGACGCCGACGCAGCCTTCCGATGTCTCGGTACCAACGATGCAGAGGGTCGATACCTCAAAGCAGTCGATGCCGAGGTCGAAGGTCTTGATGCTGCCAACATCGATGCACTCGATGACTCCGGTGCTGTTGTCGACGAAGAGCCCGAGAACAACACGTTCCACTGGGGCAATCTCGCAACCTGAGTCCTCTTTTGTAAAAGAGCACAAAGACTACAGGCCTGCAGGCAGTGCCCAGCCCCAGACACTGAAGACACGAAGCGTGCCTATTAGTGAGCGAGATTACCCGGGCGCACTGGGTGCACTTCTTGAAGCCGCTGGGAGACTTCGATGACATGGGCGGAAAAATCACGCCGGTGAAATCAAAATTCGTAATGTCGACGAAGGGCACCAAAAATAAGGGAGAGAGAAAAAACCCGTACCGAGGCCCAAAAAAAGGCCTACCCCGAAAGCGAAAGGAAACTTACGTTGGGGAAACAAACTGGACACACGGGAAGGGACAAGACCGAGATCTTGGTTTTTTTTTTTTTTTTGAAAAATCGCGAAGACGCACGAGGGTCAACTTTGAGGGGCGCGAAACGGTGCAAAACATGACCGTCCCGAGCGCGGACAAAAGAAGACTGACGAACACGAGCCGGTTCGGGCGGGAAGACGGCCGCGCATGCGCGGTGCGCATGGGCGCACGAGGACTAGCAAAGGACTTTGCTAGTGAAGTTTCCAATTGGAGGGGCTGCCGTGGACGTCACCCATCAGTGAAAACAAGCAGCCTGCTTGTCCTTGGAGAATAATAAAAATGGCCTAGGGTATATGCACAAAAAATCTGGAACCGAGAGCACATGGTGCTTACTTTTATGTGATAGACACTTTAAGATCTATGCTCTTAAACTACTGTCTCCCATACTTTTTAATTTTTTTATTTCTTCCTTAAGGTTCAGTTGGATGCTAGGTAGTAAATTCTTTCTTATGCAGATATCTTTCTGTTGTTACCAGTACATCTTGATATTTCAGATTTCTAATAATGTTTTGTCCAGAATGAATAAGACACAAAATTGGGTTTTAACTAAAAAATTAAAATTAAACCCTGATAAAATGGATCCAAGATGGCACCATAGGCTGCAGTGTTGGAGTGACTCTCTTACCTCCAAGCATTGACTGAAATCTCTCCGGCTGTTATGGGGAAGAAGAGATGGGCCAAGACTGGAGGAATCCGTATGATGACTGCCTTGCTCCAGTCGACGCTGGAGTCATATGAGTTGCTTCATCGGAGAGGAATGTGAATGGTGTTTCCTTGAGCCCTGAAGAATGGGTAGTCCCTTCTTGAACCAGCAGCTTCTCTTTCCTGCCACAGAACATGCAGACAGACGCGAGGTGATACACGTCTCCCTGTCACTGAGGGAGACCCAACAGTGTTTTTTTACTCCCCGCTTGGAAGCAGCTTGAAGAACTAGCAAGGGAGCAGATGGAGAAACCCAGGCCAAAGTATCAGCCTGCCTGTCTGACATTGCTGCCTGGATGTCTCAGCGCCATCTGAAACTAAACATGACCAAGACTGAGCTTCTTATCTTTCTCCCTAAACCAACCTCTCCTCCTCCCCCATTCTCTATTTCTGTGGATAACACTCTCATCCTTCCTGTCTCATCAGCTTGTAACCTTGGGGTCATCTTAGACTCCTCCCTCTCCTCTGCACATATTCAACAGACTGCTAAAACCTGTCGTTTCTTTCTCTATAATTTATTTATTTATTGCATTTGTAGCCCACATTATCCCACCTCTTTGGCAGGCTCAATGTGGCTTACAATACATCATGGATAGTGGAAATGAGAAGAGGTTAAGCATTTGGAGTTACAGCAGGGTTTGTGTTGGATGGTAATGGAATGCATAAAAGTAGAGACAGAAGGCATTGATTTACATTCATGGTATAACTAAGTTTTACATGACTTGGTCTTTGTGATAAGTCTTGTCGAAGAGATGGGTCTTTAGTAGTTTCCGGAAGTTGGTTATAATATCAGCAAAATTCGCCCTTTCCTTTCTGAGCACACTACCAGAACCCTTATCCACGCTCTTATCACCTCTCACTTAGACTACTGCAACTTGCTTCTCACAGGTCTCCCACTTAGCTATCTCTCTCCTCTTCAATCTGTTCAAAATTCTGCTGCACAACTAATATTCCGCCAGGGTCGTTATGCTCATATTAGCCCTTTCTTCAAGTCACTTCACTGGCTTCCTGTCCGTTTCTGCATACAGTTCAAACTCCTCTTATTGACTTACAAGTGCATTCGCTCTGCAGCTCCTCAGTATCTCTCCATTCTCATCTCTCCCTACATTCCTCCCCGGGAACTCCGTTCACTGGGTAAATCTCTCTTATCTGCACCCTTCTCCTCCACCACTAACTCCAGGCTCCGTTCCTTTTATCTCGCTGCACCATATGCCTGGAATAGACTTCCTGAGTCGGTACGTCAAGCTCCATCTCTGGCCGTCTTCAAATCTAAGCTAAAAGCCCACCTTTTTGATGCTGATTTTAACTCCTAACCCTTATTCACTTGTTCAGAACCCTTATTTTATCATCCTCACCTTAATATTCCCTTATCTCTTGTTTGTCCTGTTTGTCTGTCCTAATAGATTGTAAGCTCTGTCGAGCAGGGACTGTCTCTTCATGTTCAAGTGTACAGCGCTGCGTACGTCTAGTAGTGCTATAGAAATGATAAGTAGTAGTATGGAGAAGTGTTAGCTGGAGCTGGATTGAGTCTTACAGCTACAGGTACCCTTGAAGCGTTAAGGGAGGCCACTGGGGTCTTGGAACATTATCATCGTTTTCTGCTAAGGTTTCTGAGGAATTAGACAAAGTTAGTGCACTTGTTCAAGAACAGGTGATGACTCAATCTCAGCATGACTTACGAGTTAGTAAGTTGGAGATGGAATTTAAAGATCATCAGCCTATAGCTAAAATTTATACTACTATGCAAGCTGGTTTGATTAAGAAATGTGAGTGCTTGGAGAACCGCAGCAGAGTTTTGAAAGTTCACTTTCTAAACTTTCCAAAGTCTCCGGTGATAAGCCCAATGGTTATGTTACAGAAATATTTAAAGGAGGCTTTGGAGTTTCCTAGTAAGAATTTACAACCAGTATCTAAGGCTTATTATCTATCCTTGTCATTAAGAGATAAAGATTTGAAAAATGATCCATGAGACTATGGAACTAACAAGTTTTTTTACAAAGCTCTCGAAGTTGTGACTGAAAAAAGAATTTTGATTGTCACATCTGCACTTGAACATGATAGAAATTTAATTTTACGTTCATCCTTCAGGAAAATGGATACTGTTATCTTGGGCTTTAAAGTACGAGTTTTTCCTGACTTCTGTAGTGAGACCTAAAAAAGGAGGAAGGAAGTTTTGGCCTTGCAGCAACAAGTCTTAGCTCTAGGGGCAACATTTTCTTTGAGATTTCCATGTAGATGTTTTATTACTTGTGATTCTGCCAATTTAGTATTTTTTTTGAGCCCAAGCAACTGACTGATTTTTTAGTTTCTAGAGAAAGTTCTTCATCTAATAATGGCATTGTTAAATAGAATGTTATGTGCCTCTGCCAGCTAGTCTGAACTCTCTTGCACACTGCTGTTTATAATATTTCTGGTCTATTTGGAAATTTTTCCTTAAATTTTATTTCGAATCTTGGATCCACTATTTGTAGACTAATAATTATAGAATTATTTGAGATATGTCTGCTTTGTTTGTTCTTATTTCCATTTGTGCATGGTCGTAATGCATATAAATTGAAATTTCATTAAAAGAAAAACCTTGATAAAATGAAGATCCTATGGTTTAAAAATCCTGGAGTGATGTACCTTCTGTTACCAAACAATAATGTTTTATTAGCTGAATCAGATCTAGGATCTAAGGAATCATATCACATTAGATTCACCATTAACAAAATGGTCCCCAAATAAATCATACGTGGAGAAAAACCTTCACACTAAGGCAATTGAGATTAATAAGAGCTTTTTTTGATACTGAAACATTTTGTGAAGATCCTTCCCTCCGCCGGGTCTTCGGGATCTTGCCTCCACCCTGGCCACTCAGCCTCCCGGCCCACTGCAGTCCACGGGGCAGGGCTCAAAGAAAATAAACTTCAAAAAGGTAAAAGTCTCCAAGCTCCTTTATTGTCAGGGATTCACAGTTCAGTAACTTTCAAAAGGAATCCTGCAGCCCTTCAAAACAATTGCTCCTGTTTTCCTCTCAGGGCCCAGGTACAGCAGAAACACAAAACAAGTTCCCTTCCAACGGCTGCACAAATCAGTTGGAGCCCAGTTAACAGTCCCCACAGATAGGTTCCTCTGTAGTCCAACTTCCCACCCCAAAAAGAATCCCTGTATCTTGTCCACCCCCACGGGGTTTCTGCAAACAGTCCAAAACACACAGTTCTGTGGGCCTCAGCCCACAAAAAAGGAAAAAAAAACAATGTAACTTACTTTCCCCTCCCCCACACAAAAGAAGGTTTGTTTTCCCAACAGTTCAAAATCCACAGTGCTTAATGCCTTAGCACTCAGTTCAGACACACAGTCTCTTCAAAGAACATAGCCTGAACTCCTTTGGGAAAGAGGAAAAGATCCCCCCCATTCAGGGTCACTCTATTACTTCACTGACCCTCCTCCCGCATGACCTTTCCCCTTTCCACTTTCAGCCCAGCTCTGACGCCAAGAGTTCACCTGGTTTTTCAGTTTAGTTTTCAAGGCATGAGCCCAGGCAGAAAGATTCATGGGTTCCTTAGAACCTGCCTCCTCCTCCTGCTCTCCAGCAGCTTGCCAGTCCATGGACTCATTCTCCTCTACCCTGGCCTGCTGTTCCTCTCTTACTTGATTATGTTCCAGGTGCCCCTCCCTTGCCTTGTCAGAGACTTCTCCCGGGGAATGCTGGGGCTAATAATCCCTATACCAGGGTTTTCCCCGGGGATGCTGGGAAATGTAGTCCTTCTCCCACTTCCATTTTCTAGGGGGCACTACCTTTTTCCTTCTCTCTCTCTCTCTCTCTCTCAGAGGAATGATTAAAGGTAGGGCTCTGCTCTGTCTCCCTCGGCTCTTGAGCCTCCTTCCTTCTCCCTCCTCCACTTCCATCTGTGCAAAACCCTTATCCTCCCCTTCACAATTTGCTCTCTTAGTCCCAATGTTAATCCTTTCCCGTTTAGATTACTGTAATGTTCTCTATGTGGGTCTGCCTGTCAGATATTTTAAAAAGCTTCAACTAATTCAAAATACTGCAGCTAGGTTAATTTTTGAACTAAATTTACCAGTGTATCTAGTTATATTTTCTAACTGCACTGGCTTCCAGTTAAAAGAGCAGATTTTATTTAAAGAAGCCTGTATATTTTATCAGATGGTATGGCATGACTTCAGAATTATTGATTAAAGTTATTTCTGTTTCTTTCTTTGGGCTTTCATCTCACTTGTGCGATAAGCTAATTCTTCTTTCACCTCCTTGCAGAAACTTACAACTAGAAACTAGGGGAAGGCCGATAGTCGCTCAAAAGCGCATGGTTCGGGATAAGGTATCTTTCAAAGATACCACCAAAACAGGAAAGATAGGGTATCCCGATAGTGAGGTATCAAAAGAGACCATAGTAGATCTGCTGTCCTTAAATAAAAATAAAAATCAGACAAAAGATTGCAAATTAATACTATCAAGTACTGACCATGATATAAATAGGAACAACAAACATTGTTTAAAATGTGTATATGCGAATGCCAGGAGCCTATGAACTAAGATGGGAGAGTTAGAATATATTGCACTAAATGAAAAATTAGATATAATAGGCATCTCTGAGACCTTGTGGAAGGAGGATAACCAGTGGGACACTGTCATACCAGGGTACAAATTACATCATAGTGATAGGATGGATCAACTTGGTGGAAGGGTAGCATTGTATATAAAGGACAACTTTGAATCAAATAGATTGAAAATTCTGCAGGAAACAAAACACATCTTGGAATCACTATGGATTGAAATTCCATGTGTAAAGGGGAAAAGGATAGTGATAGGAGTGTACTACCGTCCGCCTGGCAAGAATGAACAGATGGATGCAGAAATGTTAAAGGAAATTAGGGACACAAACAAACTGGGCAACACAATAATAATGGGTGATATCAATTACCCCAATAATGACTGGGTAAATGTAACATCAGCGCATGCTAGGGAGGTAAAATTCCTTGATGAAATCAAGGACAGTTTTATGGAGCAGCTGGTTCAGGAGCTGACCAGAGAAGCAAAAATTCTAGACCTAGTCCTTAGTGGAGCGCATTAACTGGTGCAGGAGGTAATGCTGCTGGGGCCGCTTGATAACAGTGATCATAATATGATCGGATTTGATATTAGCTTTAAAGTGTACATAAGAAGAATGGTGAAAAAAAAAAAAAAACTTAGCGGAGCGGCTGCGAGGGTCAAAAATTTACATCAGGCATGGAAGCTGTTCAAAAACACCATCCTGGAAGCCCAGGCCAAATATATTCAGAGTATTAGAAAAGGAGATGGAAGACCAAACAACAGCTGGCATGGTTAAAAAGTGAGGTGAAGGAAGCTGTCAGAGCTAAAAGAAAATCCTTCAGAAAATGGAAGAAGGAACCGACTGAAGATAATAAGAAACAGGATAAGGAATGTCAAATCAAATGCAAAGCGCTGATAAGGAAGGCATTGAAAAAAATATTGCGTTGGAGGTAAAAACACATAGTAAACATTTTTTTAAAGGTATATTAAAAGCAGGAAGCTGGCAAAAGAATCGGTTGGACCACTAGATGACCGAGGGGTAAAAGGGGCGATCAGGGAAGACAAAGCCATAGCGAAGAGATTAAATGAATTCTTTGCTTTGGTCTTCACCGAGGAAGATTTGGGAGAGATACCGGTGCCAGAAATGGTATTTGAAGCTGATGAGTTGAAGAAACTGAATAAATTCTCTATAAACCTGGAAGATGTAATGGGGCAGTTCTACAAATTGAAGAGTAGCAAATCTCCTGGACCGGATGGTATTCATCCCAGAGTACTGATAGAACCTAAAAAAGATTCCAGAGGAGATCCGGGAAATTATAGACCGGTGAGTCTGACATCGGTGCCGTGCAAAATGGTAGAGACTATTATAAAGAACAAAATTACAGAGCATATTCCTCAGCTCTTGGGACTTTACCTACTGGAATACTCAGGCTACCCACTCCAAAGGACACACTCTAGACCTCTTCTCTTTTAAATCGGCTAACCACAACAATCCATGCATAGCCAAAGCCCTGTGGTCAGCTGTCCCTTGGTCTGATCACTTTAAGCTCACCTGCTCAATTCTGTGGCAGTTAAAAGGACCACGGCACAAGCATTCCCCAACATTGTACACGAGAGGGTATGTTAACCCTGCGGCATTCTGGCAGTCTATATATGAGTCAGACTGGCCCGACCCGGTAGACTCAGACAGCTTCCTACCCAATTGGGATATCCGTTGCAGAACTACCTTAGATGCCATTGCGCCGCTCAAGGAGTGTTCCACAAAGAGGAAAGTAGCCGCCCCGTGGGGTTCAATGATCACCTAAGAACGCTCAAGGCAAATACCAGAAGGTTTGAAAGGGCCTGGCGAAAGCACTAGGACATTCAGCATCTAATTGTGTGGAAGCAGTCTCACAGAAAGTACAACTATGCAATCAGACAGGCAAAAAACATTACTTCAAGAAAAAAATTGGCCCAGACTACAACGATGCCAAGAAACTCTTCTTCTTTGTAAACAAGCTAATGGATACCACAGTACTTACCACTACGGGAGAATGCACCCCACCCGCTGCCGATTTAGCAAAATTCTTTCAAGACAAACTCAATAAACTACAGAGCACCCTTCCGCAAAACTATTCCAGCATTAGTGACTTTATTAATGGTTTGGACCCGGGGCCTGACGAGCAACCAGCAGAACGTTTACTCTCAAGCTTTTCCACTCTCTTTGTTGATTCTGTCAAGTTGGAGCTCTGCAGATTTGTCAGGAAGTACTGCAGGCTGGATGTTTGTCCCAACTATTTGCTCCAAAGTGCCCCTGCCTGTTTCCTAGATGACTTGACGCTACACCTCAACTACAAGCTAGGTACAGGCAAGTTCCCTACAAGCCATGGTAACATCTTGCTAATCCCAGTACCTAAAGACGCTAAGAAAAAAAGTTGTAATCTGTCCAACTACCGGCCAATAGCCTCCATCCCCCTTTTTGTAAAACTTATGGAGAGCCTGGTGAATAAACAACTCAGTGAGCACCTGAACAAATTTAATGTTCTGCATACCTCGCAACTGGGATTTCGGCCGCTCCACAGTACCGAGACCGTACTTGTCACTCTCCTATCTAACTTCAAGAGGGAAATAGTTGAAGGGAAGAGCATTTTACTCTTGCAGTTCGACATGTCCAGTGCCTTTGATATGGTGCACCAAGGTATACTTTTGTGGCTCCTTGACTATTTTGGTGCAAGTGGGAACGTACTAGCCTGGCTTAGAGGTTTTCTTACATCCAGATCCTACCAAGTATAAGCCAACTCAACACTATCATCTCACTGGAAAGCAGACTGCGGAGTGCCAGAGGGCTCCCCACTATCACCTACCCTCTTCAATGTGATGTTGATCCCCCTGGCAACGGCTCTCTCGAAACTGGGGCTAAACCCGTTTATCTATGCAGATGACATCACTATCTTCATCCCTTTTGAGAAAGACCTAAATGAAATTACCTGTCGGATTCGTCAAGGCTTTAACACCATGCTTGACTGGACCAATTCTTTTCGATTCAAACTCAACGCCGAGAAAACACACTGTTTAATCCTCTCCTCTCCCTACAACAAACTCTGGCCTCCTACATTAATTACTCCTGAGCTCGTCCTGCCTATCTCGATATCCCTAAAAATCTTGGGAGTCCTGGTTGACAGATCTTTGACATTGGAGCAGCATGTGAACTCTACAGTCAAGCAAATGTTCCACTCTCTCTGGAGGCTTAAGCGTATCAAGCCATACTTTCCTCGAGACGTATTCCGCAATCTAGTCCAGTCCCTGGTGATTAGCCGTCTTGACTACTGCAATAGTATTTACGGGGGATGCACAAGTATGCTCCTAAAAAAATTGCAAACAGCTCAGAATACAGCAGCTCGACTCATCTTTGGCAAATCTAGATTTGAAAGCTCTAGACCGTTACGTGAGCGGCTGCACTGGCTTCCTGGAAAGGACCGCATTGTGTTCAAGACCTGCACATTGGTGCACAAAATTATCTATGGAGATACCCCTTCCTATATGGCCACTCTCATAAACCTGCCGCCCAGGAACTCCCGAAGGTCGGCCCGCTCGTACCTCAATCTCCACTACCCTGCTCCCGTGGCCTCAAATATAAGACCATCTATGGTTCCTCTCTCCCTTATCTCAGCACTCAACTGTGGAACAGGCTGCCTCGAGAGGTCAAATTCACTTCAGATCACCCGACCATCAAGAACCGACTCAAGACCTTCCTTTTTGGCAGTGCCTACGCCACGAGCCCTACAGGTGCCACCCCCTTTTAGCCCACGGCTCACTCTGTGATAATTTATCACCTCCCCTCTCTTCCTCCTCAGTTATTTCTTTCTCCCACTTGTGACCTTGTCTACTGTACTTTGTACTATTGTTTGCTTATTAAGTATTGTACGTCACATTGAGCCTGCCCATGGGCGGGAATACTGTGGGATATAAAGGTCATAAATAAAAAAATAAAACCAACGTGGATTTAGTGAAGGGAAATCTTGTCTCACCAATCTATTACTTTTCTCTGAATGGGTGAACAAACATGTGGATAAAGGTGAGCCGGTTGATATTGTATATCTGTATTTTCAGAAAGCGTTTGACAGAGTACCTCATGAAAGACTCCAGAGGAAATTGGAGAGTCATGGGATAAGAGGTACTGTCCTATTGTGGATTAAAAACTGGTTAAAAGATAGAAAACAGAGAGTAGGGTTAAATGGTCAGTATTCTCAGTGGAGAAGGGTAGTTAGTGGGGTTCCCCAGGGGTCTGTGCTGGGACCACTGCTTAACATATTTATAAATGACCAAGAGATGGGAGTAACTAGTGAGGTAATTAAATTTGCTGATGACACAAAGTTATTCAAAGTCGTTCAATCATGGGAGGATTGTGAGCAAGTGCAAAGTGATGCATGTGGGAAAGAGGAACATGAATTATAGCTACATCATGCAAGGTTCCACTTTAGGAGTCACAGACCAAGAAAGGGATCTAGGTGTCCTCGTTGATAATACGGTGAAACCTTCTGCTTAGTGTGCTGTGGCGGCTAAGAAAGCAAATAGAATGTTAGGTATTATTAGGAAAGGAATGGAAAACAAAAATGAGGATGTTATAATGCCTTTGTAACGCTCCATGGTACGACCGCACCTCGAATATTGTGTTGAGATCTGGTCGCTGCATCTCAAAAAACATATAGTGGAATTAGAAAAGGTACAGAGAAGGGCAACAAAAATGATAAAGGGGATGGGACAACTTCTCTATGAGGAAAAGCTAAAGCGGCTAGGGCTCTTCAGCTTGGAGAAAAGGCGGCTGAGGGGAGATATGTTAGAGGTCTATAAAATAATGAGTGGAGTTGAACGGTTAGACGTGAAGCATCTGTGTACGCTTTCCAAAAATACTAGGTCTAGGGGGCATGCGATAAAGCTACAAAGTAGTAAATTTAAAACAAATTGGAGAAAATTTTTCTTCACTCAACATGTAATTAAACTCTGGAATTCATTGCCAGAGAATGTAGTAAAGGTGGTTAGCTTAGCAGAGTTCAAAAAAGGTTTGGGCGGCTTCCTAAAGGAAAGTCCATAGACCATTATTAAATTGGACATGGGGAAAATCCACTATTTCTGGGATAAGCAGTATAAAATGTTTTGTACTTTTATGGGATCTTGCCAGGTATTGGCAACTGTTTTGGAAACAGGATGCTGAGCTCGATGGACCTTTGGTCTGTCCCAGTATGGCAATACTTATGTACCTGTGAGGGTTTCTTTGTGGAACTCTTTTCCTATTTCTTTAAGATTCAAACAGAGTTACTGGAAATTTAGGAAAAAGACCTTTCTTTTTAATTGACCGTAATCTGGGTTGTTGTATTCTATTATTGTGAGTTTATATTGAATTTTGTGTTACTGTACATTGCAAATTAATTTTGTACATCGCACTGAACCCATACTGGGGCTATAATGGTTTATAAGTATTATATTGGTATTGTCCCCTTTTCATGGAAGATACTCAATTCTGAGGGTAAAACCTATAAAAATTTCCTAACACACCTAATGTAAGCCGATTTTATAAATACAATATAGGGACTTAAATGCCTTTATAATATAAGCTCTTCCACAAAACTTACATCTGCTCCAAGGCAGTATAAGTGTATGTACTTACATAGTAACATAGTAAATGACGGCAGAAAAAGACCTGCACGGTCCATCCAGTCTGCCCAACAAGATAAACTCACAGCCATTTTTTGTGTATACCTTACCTTGATTTGTACCTGTCTTTTTCAGGGCACAGACCATATAAGTCTGCCCAGCACTATCCTCGCCCCGCCTCCCACCACCGGCTCTGGCATAGACCGTATAAGTCTGCCCAGCACTATCCCCGCCTCCCAACCACCAGCTCTGGTACAGACCATATAAGTTTGCCCAGCACTATCCCCACCTCCCAACCACCAGCCCTGCCTCCCACCACCATACTTTATGTATGTATGTGCATATTTTATGAAGTATATATGCCTCACAACTCTATCCTAGATCTGCCCAAATTATGTCTTTACCCCCCTCCCCCCAAATACTTTCACGCATATCACATAAAAACACACACATCCTTGCCATCATGTGTACTGGTATGCACATATTCATCTATGCTATTTTTACAATATCTTTCATATGTAAAACACATTTCACGTTCAGAAAATGTTTAATAAAAGTATTCCCTTTATTTCCAATGATACAACAGAAAACCATCAAAACATAGAATAAAACTATACTGGAGATGTGAAATCCTTTAATTTTATGCTCTGATTTTAAACCCTTTCCATTTATAACTTTGGTCTTATACTCTCTGAGAGGCAGCAGTTCAAGAAACAGTAATACTTCTGAAACAGTAGTAACAGTAACAATTTTGCTAAGAGCAAGATATTATATGTAAAGCAGAAGGGAGGGCAGAAAACTCAATAAAAGAGAAATTGATTTCATGGTGTCCATCTTGAAAGGAGAAACAAATCTCCTGAAACTTCCTGGTCTTGAACCTCTCATGCTAAACATGTTTTACTGTTAACGGACTACAAGAAAATTTCAGTCTTGTTTATAAATCAAAGTGCATTTTATTATAAGCTGCCAATCTTTCAGCATTTATTACTTTATGACCTGAAAAAGCTAGATGACTCCGCTGTAGTTTGGAAATTATGTAAAGCTTGGCTATTTGAAGCAGCTTTTACATGAACTAGATGTTTCATTTTTTAGGATGGCACATTAATTGTATTGTATTTTCTAATAAATATATTGGTGTCATTTTTAAGTACCAATGCGTGCCTCCCATGTGCAAAAATGCACTACCGCAGGGCACGCTCAGGTTCCCAGCGGTAGTTCAGGCATTTGTGCACACTTTCCCGGTGTTTGGGGGTGGAAAGTAGGTGTGCCCAGCATTTATATCAGTGCAGCTACATTGCCGCACACCAATCGATTAGCGCATGGTTAGCACACAAGCCCTTTCCACCTACTAAACAGGTGTCGTTTAAGGGCTCACACAATAATGACCATGCGCTAATTGGGAAATTAGCGCCTGGCCATTAATAGAAAAAGATGGAAATGAGGCTGTTTTACAGCAACCTAAAAGTGGCCTCAGTGCATGGGGAAGTACAAACATTAATCTTAGCACATGGTTCCTACTAACGCAGCTTAGTAAAAAGAGCCCCATTAAGAACATAAACATCAGAAAAGCCACACTGGGTCAGACCAATGGCCCATCTAGCCCAGTATCCTGTTTCCAACAGTGGCCATTCCAGGTCACAAGTACCTGGCAGAAACCCAATTAGTAGCTAAACCATTTTCTTCTCTCCTCACATCTACATTAAGCTCAGCACAAACAGAAAATCCAGTCATCACTAACACTAAAACAAGTCTTTTGTTTCTAGATAATCTTCTTGAACATCCGTTAAATAAGTCCATACATTCCTCATTATAGCATAATCCAGATATCCTTATAAATAATAAATCATTTTATTGAAAAGTATGGTCCGATTGCAATATTTGGCATCTCAAAGACATATATAATAGTAATGAGCAATCTATTTGCTCATTTACAGATTTGCAATCTAAATTTCATATTCCTTCCTCTCAGCACTATAGATGGTTACAACTATCACACTGTATAAATTTACTTAAAAAAAGAAGCCTTTTTCTTGCTCTGATCCTACTATTCTTCAATTTTCTGAAACTTTGCTCACTACAGGGCATGTTGCATCTGCTTTGTACAAATTTTTCTTGTCTTCAATGTATAAAAATCAAAACACTCTTATGCAAATTTGGGGAAATGATTTACATTTTACACTTCCAGAAGAGTCTAAAGATAAACTATGGTCTTCTCTCATTAAACCCTTGCCATCTGCCAGCTTTATACAATCAATGTACTTTCTTTATCACAGATCTGTATGGACTCCACGAAAGCTACACTCTGCACATTTAATACCCACAAATATTTGCTGGCATTGTAATGAATCATCTGGACCATTATTGCACATGTTATTTGAATGTCCTCACATACAGATATTTTGGAAAGCAATATGGAGTCCCATATGTAAAATATTTGAATCTAACATTCCTTTAACTTCTTCATTAATAATATTAAAATCCTGCTCTCCAGATTTCATCTTCTATCCCCATAATTATAGGCTATTTGATATTTTAATTACAATAGCACAGCGTATGATTCTTGCCAATTGGAAAACCTCTTCATTACTTAATGAACACTTTTGGTGGCAATCTGTTTTAATGTATCAAACTTGACTTGGCCTCAGCTAGCCTTACTGGATCAATAATCAAAACAAATATTTTATGGTCTCCAATTGGCTTCCTATCTGGCTTCCTATGCTGTTGAGACTACATAGAAGATAATGATTACCCATCTCGAAATCACACTTCTAATTATGTAATTCTCTGGCACACTTCCTTTAATATGTATTAACATATTTTACTATTCTGTTATTGTTATGTACTATTTACAATATATTAAAAACAATAAAATATCATGGAGAAAAAATTGTCTATTAACATGAAAAAAGATGGAGGTGATGGCTGTTTGCTGTGATGCTAATTATACTCCCCATCTTCAATAACACTCTATGCTCACAAAGATCCCATTCCAATTTGTGAAAAATTATAGTACATGCTTGCTCACTGTTCTCAGTATTCACATAGGTTGAAAAGTTTGTACAAGATTAAGGATTTTCAAGTTTTATTTTATTTGATATACCTCTCAAGTACAATCTGTCCAAGCAGTGTATAATTCAATTCTGTACATGTCCCCAATTGTAGAATGAGTTGCCTTTAGATTTGCGATTGGAGCTGAATTTTAATATTTTTAGGAAGAAATTGAAATGTTGTTAACTTATGAAGGTGTTTGAATGATTGATGTATGACTTATGGTATTTTAATGTTTTATGTTTTGATTTGCCTACTATGTTATAAAAAAAGTCACAATTATTTAATATGTATGTTCATGTATATATTACTTTGTAAACTGTTGATAGACTGGTATGGATACACTGGAATGGTGGAGTAGCCTAATGGTTAGCGCAGTGGCCTGAGAACTAGGGGAACTGGTTTCACTCCCCTCTGCAGCTCCTTGTGACCATAGGCACATCACTTAATCCTCCATTGCCCAGAAATTTTTTTTTTTAAACACACACACGCATACACTTAGATTGTGAGCAAACTAGGGACCAAAATATTATCTGGATATAATATGCAAACCACTTTAATTGTACCATTGAAAGGTAGTATATCAAATCTTTTACAGTATTACGTATACCTAAAAGTGTTAAAGAACCATTAAAGATGTACTAGTAGTAATCAAGACAAATACTCACCAGGTAGCAATCTTATTCTTAAAATCTGGTTGTCCTCTTTCAAGCCAGGTAAAATCACCCTTAGATTGAAATTCTGTGGAACAGACCAATATGTCATCAAACATCATGAAGCACCAAACAAAGTACATTTTTGAGATATAAAAAAAAAAGCCAATCAGAATCTCAGTAACGTACATACTGAAATTTTTTGAGAATACATATAATAGAATAGACATTGAGAAATTAATTGCAGCAGTGAAAACCATCGGCTCAATATTCAAAGGCACTTATCCAGATAGGACATGCTACTCAGAAAAGTGTCATGACCAAGACATTCAGTGGCACTATCTGAATATCCTTACAGACTGTGTTAGCATCCTCCTTACTTTATTAGGAGGTCTTTTACAAAGCAGTGGTAAGCCCAACCAGGGCTTACCGCAGGCTAAAACGGAATTACCGCCAGCCCAATGCAATCGCCAGTGGTAGTTCCGGCTGGAGCATGCGCCATTTCCGGCACTCTTGGAAACTTTTTTTCCCTAGCGTGGCGCTAACCCAGCATTAATTGGGCATCATTGCGTGCTGCCCGGTTGCACCACCTCAATGGATAGCAGTAAGTGCTCCCTGCCACATGGCTGTGCTGTTAAGAGTTATCTTACCGTGTGCCCATTATTATTTTTTTTGTGTGTGTGTGTGTGGGGGGGGGGGGGGCATTTTACCGGCTGCAGTAGAAAGGGCCCTGGCACGTGGGAAAAATGGCCCCTGACGCTACCACAGAGCCTTTTTTCCCCGTAGCTTAGTAAAAGAACCCCTGAGATAGAAGATTGAATATTACCGTTACATGGATAGAACTAGCACTGACCTCCTTATCTGGAAGTTCAGCACCAGCCACTATCCGGTACCAGCACTGAATATTCAGAATTTTGTTTCAGTCACAGCAGCTGATGTTTGAAACAAATATGCTAATTTCCAAGTCTGAATACTAACCCACACATTTTTATTTCATATACCAAGTTATCCCAAATGGAAGAAAAAGGTACTACAAAAAAACCCCCCAACAAACTAGTTCTCTCTTTCCATGCACTGTCCTCTATGATCAAAAATACCTTTTTAAGCTCCATTAAGTGAATAAGTTTAAGTTGCTTATCTGTAACATTTCAGCCCTGGGCTCGTCCTCCACAACCACCGGGAAGGGGATGGCCGTAGACATCTCCCGGACAAAGGCCGCAAAAGACAGACTCTCGGGAGGAGAAAGCTGCATTTCAGGGGAGGGAGTGGGATCAGAAGGAAGGCCATCAGACTCCTCGTCAGAGAAATATCTGATGTCCTCCTCCTCCTCCTCCCACGAGGCCTCACCATCGGTATCAGACAAGTTCAAGAACCTGTGTCTGAAGCCGTGCCCGGTTCGACTCCGTGGAACCACGGCCACGGTGGGAGCGTCGAGAGGTAGACTCCCTCGCCCGCACCGGCAAAGCTCCCTCCGCCGACGTCGTTGGGGAGCCTTCCTGGGAGGCGACTGCAGTCGATACCGCAAGCGGCACCGATGTCGGAGACCTCACCCCGGGCAAGGGGCCAGCCGGCACCTCACTCGACGGTACCGGAGGCGCAAGCACCCCCGGTACCGGAGGGGAAGGGCGCAACAGCTCTCCCAGGATCTCTGGGAGAACGGCCCGGAGACTCTCGTGCAGGGCGGCTGTGGAAAAAGACATGGAAGCCGATGCAGGAGTCGAAGTCAGAGTCTGTTCCGGGCGTGGAGGCTGTTCCGGGTTGTCCAAGGTGGAGCGCATCGACACCTCCTGAACAGAGGGTGAGCGGTCCTCCCGGTGCCGATGCCTGCTGGGTGCCGACTCCCTCGGCGACCCAGAGCTCTCGGTACCGACGCGGGAAGGAGACCGGTGTCGATGCTTCTTTGACTTTTTCAAACGAAGCATGCAACCGGAGCTTCCCGGTACCGACGAGGAGGACGTAGAATCCAGCCGTCGCTTCCTCGGGGCCGAGGCCGAAGAAGGTCGGTCTCGGGGGGGCTGTACCGCAGGAGCCCTCAGGGTAGAGGGAGACCCACCCGAAGGCTCACCGCCACCAGCAGGGGAATGGACAGCCCTCACCTGCACTCCAGACGAAGCACCACCGTCCGATGACATCAGCACTAGTGGAGGTCCCGGTACCACCGACGCAGCCTTCCGATGTCTCGGCCCTGACGATGCAGAGGGTCGATGCCTTGATGCAATGGATACAGTCGCGGCCGAGGGCGGAGGTCTTGACGCTGTCGACGTTGACGCACTCGATACTCCCGGTGCCGATGAAGAGCCCGAGAACAAAACGTTCCACTGGGCCAATCTCGCTACCTGAGTCCTTTTCTGTAAAAGGGTGCAAAAACTACAGGCCTGCGGGCGGTGCCCAGCCCCCAGACACTGAAGACACGACGCGTGCCTATCAGTGAGCGAGATTACCCGGGCGCACTGGGTGCACTTCTTGAAGCCGTTGGGAGACTTCGATGACATGGGCGGAAAAATCACGCCGGCGAAATCAAAACTCGTAATTGCGGTAAGGCACCAAAAAGAGAGGGAGAAAAAACTCGACCCGAGGCCTCAAAGGGGCCTATCCCGAAAACGAAAGAAAACTTATCGGGGCCAAAAACTTGAAATACCAGGAAGGGAAAAGACCGAAAGGCCCTTCTCCGAAATCCCTTTTTTTTTTTTTTTTTTAGAGCGAAAAAGTCAAAAGACGAGCGAGGGTCAACTTAAGGGGCGCAAACACGACCGTACCGAGCGCGGACAAAAGAAGACTGACGAACACGAGCTGGTTCGGGCGAGAAGACGGCCGCGCATGCGCATGGGCGAGCGAGGACTAGCAAAGGCCTTTGCTAGTAAAGTTTCCGATTGGAGGGGTTGCCGTGGACGTCACCCCATCAGTGAGAACAAGCAGCCTGCTTGTCATCGGAGAAACAATGCACGACCTAACAAACTTCCAAAAATCACTAAAAACCAACCTGTTCAAAAAGGCATACCACAATGATCCATCCTAAATACCAGACAACGAAACTTATACCAGAACTGGACAAAACCGAACCCTCTATACTTGATTGCTTTATTTACTCTGTCACTAATGACCTTTTAATTCAATACACTTTATTTCTTATTCCGGAAATGAACTCTATACCTGACTGCTTAAAATACTCTTGTCACTTATGAACTTTAATGCAATACCACTCTATTTCTTATTCCAGTAATGGCGATCGCCACTACGGCATAATGTAAGCCACATTGAACCTGCAAAGAGGTGGGAAAATGTGGGATACAAATGCAACAAATAAATAAAGACATGCAGAACCTACACAGCAAACTTACCATAACAATACTAACTCCCTGGACTAAAATAGCAATAACCCTACCTACTAAGAGGCAGCATTATAAATATTATACTAGGCCCAGAGAACCAGTAAATCTACTAATGGGAAAAAACAAACAGGACTACTATTGAATACAAAGACCTTTATTCTCCTCTCCAATCCTCAGTTTCTCACTGACCCCCATCTCCTCCCTCCTTTCTCAATTTCCCATTCCTCATCACCATCTTCTGCACTCATCCCCCTCACCAGCCTCAGCTCCCTTCCCTCGTCATTCAACCCCTCTTACCATCAGTCCAACCTTTTCCCTTTCAGTCAATCATTTTCTTCTCTTACATCTACTCAGCTTCCCGTTACCTTAATTTCTTCTCCAGTTGCATTTTTTTGGTCTCTAACTCTAGCTTCCACAGTTCTCTGTCCCTTTAATGCTCTCTCTCTCAATCTCTTACTAGCCTCCTCCAGATCCTTCATTCCAAGTGTCTAACCCTTCTTCTCATCCCTTCCCTCTCCACCTCTAAAGGCTTTTTCCTTTTCACACACTATACCCCACTTATTGATCCCTCCCTCTAGAAACACTTTTCCGTTCTCATAGTAACATAGTAAGTGTCAGCAGATAAAGACCCGTGTGTCCCTCCAACTACCGCCCCATCTCCCTCCTACCCTTCCTCTCCAAAATACTTGAGCGTGCCGTTCACAGCCGCTACCTTGATTTTCTCTCCTCTCATGCCATCCTCGATCCACTTCAATCCGGTTTTCGCCCTCTACACTCGACAGAAACAGCACTCTCAAAAGTCTGTAATGACCTGTTCCTTGCCAAATCCAGAGGCCACTACTCCATCCTCATCCTCCTCGATCTATCCGCCGCTTTTGACTCTATCATGATCTACTCCTTGCCACACTGTCCTCATTCGGGTTCCAGGGCTCTGTCCTCTCCTGGTTCTCCTCCTATCTCTCCCACCGCACCTTCAGAGTTCACTCTCATGGATCTTCCTCCACCCCCATCCCGCTATCTGTTGGTGTTCCACAGGGATCTGTCCTTGGACCCCTTCTCTTCTCAATCTATACCTCTTCCCTGGGCTCCCTCATCTCATGGCTTCCAGTATCATCTCTATGCGGACGACACCCAGCTGTATCTCTCCACACCAGATATCACCGCGGAGACCCAGGCAAAGGTATCGGCCTGCTTAACTGACATTGCTACATGGATGTCCAACCGCCACCTGAAACTGAACATGTCCAAGACTGAGCTCATCGTCTTTCCACCAAAACCCACTTCTCCTCTTCCTCCACTTTCTATCTCAGTTGATAACACCCTCATCCTTCCCGTCTCATCTGCCGCAACCTCAGAGTCATCTTCGACTCCTCCCTCTCCTTCTCGGCATACATCCAGCAGATAGCCAAGACCTGTCACTTCTTCCTCTTCAACATCAGCAAAATTCGCCATTTCCTCTCTGAACACACCACCCGAACTCTCGTCCACGCTCTCATTACCTCTCGCCTTGACTACTGCAACTTACTCCTCACCGGACTCCCACTTAGCCATCTATCCCCCCTTCAATCTGTTCAGAACTCTGCTGCACGTCTTATATTCCGCCAGAACTGATATACTCATATCACCCCTCTTCTCAGGTCACTTCACTGGCTTCCAATCCGATACCACATTCAGTTCAAGCTTCTCCTTCTTACCTACAAATGTACTCATCTGCTGCCCCTCACTACATCTCTACCCTCATCTCCCCTTATGTTCCCACCCGAAACCTCCGTTCACAGGACAAATCCCTCCTCTCAGTACCCTTCTCCACCACTGCCAACTCCAGACTCCGCCCATTCTGCCTCGCCTCACCCTATGCCTGGAACAACCTTCCTGAGCCCTTACGTCAAGCCCCCTCCCTGCCCATCTTCAAGTCTCTGCTTAAAGCCCACCTCTTCAATGCTGCCTTCGGCACCTAACTCTTACCTTCAGGATATCCAGACTGCCCCAATTTGACTGCCCCTATCGAACTGACTACTCACTTGTCCTTTAGATTGTAAGCTCTTTGAGCAGGGCCTGTCCTTTTATGTTAAATTGTACAGCGCTGCGTAACCCTAGTAGCGCTTTAGAAATGTTAAGTAGTAGTAGTGGTCCATCCAGTCTGTTAAATCTGGCACACTGCACAGGTTCCACTTCTTCATCAGTAAATAATAGTATACTTTATCTCTCTCTCCCCCTGCCATGAAGAAGTCTGCCCAGCACTGGCCCTACTTCCCAACTACTGGCGTTGACATCAAAGCTCACTCCAGCCTCAATCCTGATCTATTTTTGCCATTTATGGGACCCAGAACATAGAAGTCTGCCCACATTGGTCTTACTTCCCAATTTCTGAAGCTGCCATCAAAGCACACTACAGTTATGAGGTCATTTATGTTTTGCTTTAATTTTTTATATAGTGTTTTTCTGTTTCTCGCCTCCTCCCTGAACTTTTTCCCCTTACCCTGTGAAAACTCTGTTTGAAGGGCCTGCAGGATGCATTTAGAAAGCTCACTAACACAGTACTAAATGGTTTCTCCCACTTTGTGTCTATGGGAAAAATGCTTAGCACATAGAACCCTATAGAGGCGTATTTTCAAAGCACTTAGACTTACAAAGTTCCATAGGTTACTAACAAGCTCATTTTCAAAGCACTTAGCCTCCCAAAGTTCCATAGAAACCTATGGAACTTAGCCTCCCAAAGTGCTTTGAAAATATGCCTCAATGTAACTTTGTAAGTCTAAGTGCTTTGAAAATGAGCCCCCATGTAAATTCAAACCTCAGAGAAAGGGTAATAAAATCAGAAGGGACAGAGATTTCAGGCTTTACATACAAAAAAAAAAGCTTTAGAAATTGCTTCCTAATTGTATTCTGATTAGGAATATAATGTCACACCTGAACATAAAAAGAAAGCAAGCATAATACAGAAATGACCAGGATGTTTCCTCTCAGAAAGCCAACAAGAATTCCAAAAGTACACATTTACTATGAAAGTGCACCAGCAAAAGATTTTTGGTCTGTTTTCAGATTTTTCTAACTTCTTTTCCACCAGATATTTACTTGAATAAAATAAAATCTAGACCCATTAGAATTTAACACTTGCAAATCAATTCTATGCGCATTAATTTCATTTTGCATACACTAAGGAATGCTAATGAACGAAACACATACTAAGTGCACATCCTTTTTACATATAGAACAAATAAAAACCAAATGGTTTCCCTGCAGTCTTCATCCTTCAGGCATGAACCTACCTTGCCCAGGCAACTGTTTACAAGGCCTTTAGCAGTCACACCTTTAATGACATAATTTGTTCCTTTACTTATGCCTTCATAACGAAGTGACAGACCACTGAAAACAAAAGCATATAAACAGGTTAATAAAATATATATTGAAAACATAACTAAAAAGCATAATACTGCACTAATCTCATATTAGAGAAAGAGACATCAGCTATGAACAATGCTACATAAGTTAATGCAAAAAAATGGTTTTTTTTTAATGTAACAAATTTAACTAGCTAGGGCAGTGTTCTTCAAAGAAAGGTCCGTGGGACAACAGCAGCCCTCATCATTGTTCTATTTTATTTTTTTTGAGGCTTTGCATTAAAGAATACTACCATAAATGCTTGCTCCTAATGTCGGGCCTCTGTCTCCCACCCCTGTGAGTCCAGCATCTCACAGTCTCTCTGAGTCCAGGCTCTCTCCTACTCTCTTCTGCCTGATGTGGTCTCTCTTTTTCCCTGTCCTACATGGGTCCGACATTTCTCCTTGCCTACCCTCCTTCTCACTCACCAGATAGTCTTAAACTTGCTTGTCTTCCTAGCAGTGATTCAGGCAGGCTAACTCTGGCTAGCCCTGGGGGGCCTTCCCTCCTCTGCAACTTCCTATTGCCATGTGAGAAAGACAGGCAGAGGTAGCCTGCCTAAATTGCTGCCAGGAAAAGTTTGTAAGATTGTCAAGGTGGGTGGAATGGAGGTATTGAAGGGAGAAATGTTGTACCCAAAAATAAGGGAGAGAAAAGAAGGAGAAATATGAGACTTAGCAAGATGCTAGACTCAAAGAGAGAGGGCCACAGTGAAATGCTGGACAGATGCTGGGACTAGAGGTAGGAGGGTCTGATTCAGTGCATGGGGACTGAAATAGGAGCCAAAACAGCTAAACCAGATAGTTCTAAGGCCATCAAGGATAGATTGAGACAGCAAGGACAGATTCAGCCAGCTGTCATTTTACCTCATTTTAATGCAATGGAAGTAAAAGCTGGCTGGCTTATCCTGTCCCCGATCACCAGGAGTTATCTGGTAATCCTACAGATGAACCAGTCTCCTATTTTGACTCTCTACCAACCCAGGCTGTCAAATGGCCAGTATTTGGCTGACCTGGCTGTTCTTTTAAATGAGAAGCTGGTGAGTGACAAGATAGACAACTGGATAACATAAGTACCAATTTTCTGCTGACCCACAGCCAAACTCAGGGTCAGCTCCCTGATGTAGCTGGCCTCCCAACCTCCCTTTACTGTATATTAGAGAGCCATGATACAAGTAAAAGACATGTGGGACCTGCATTCCACACATGATCTCTGAAGCAATGCAGGCTTCCTGTACCTGTGGGGGTGGACTGGCATTGTGTCAGCATGCCTGTGTATAACACAGGTCCCATGTATCTATTATTTCTGTTGCAGCTCTTGTAGTTAAAGGACTGGACTCAAGAGTGCTGCACTGAGTAGAAAAGGGAGACGGTGGACAAGGGAGCAGAGAGGAGTTGAGAAGATATTGGGGACATGCTGGACATGATAGGGTGGTGGAAGAACTTCAGAAAATGCAACCCTAGAGGTTCTGGATTTGAACTTTCTACTAAGAGCCTAAATTTGGCTTCCAGAATCTCTCAACCACATTTCCCTATGTCATTGGTACCCACATGTACCAAGACAACCGACTCCTCCCCAGCACTATCTAAAATCCTATCTAGGTGACGCGTGAGGTCCGTCACCTTCGCACCAGGCAGACAAGTGACCAGGCGATCCTCACATCCACCAGCCACCCAGCTATCTACATGCCTAATAATCGAATCACCAACTACAACAGACGTCCTATCCCTTCCCACCTGGGCAGTAGCTCCTGGAGACACATCCTTGGTGCAGGATATTATATTCCCTGGTGTTCTGGTCCTATCTACAGGATTACTTCCAGCTGCACCAGGGTGATGCTCTCTTTTTAGAAGGCCTCCCTCCTCCAAGGCAGAACAGGGGCTGCCAGACTGGAGTAGGGACTTCTCAACATCCCTGTAGGCCTCCTCTATGTGCCTCCCGTCTCCCTCAGCTCCTTCAAGTCTGCTACTCTAGCCTCGAGAGAATGGACTTGTTCTCTGAGAGGTAGGAACTCTTTGCATGAAGTACACACATATGTCATCTCACCAACTGGGAGATAATCATACATGTGACAATGCAAAAGACTAGAAAGCACCCCTCTCGCTGCTGGACTACTGTCTGCATCTTAGTATTATAGAGTTCTTTAATTAAGGTACTAGGGATATCAGATGAATATAATACTTATGACTGGTGTAATTTGTAATTTATTTAGGTTTGCTTCTTAGAAACTAATTAAATGTAATTAAAACTAATGAAAATTGAAAATTTCCCTCTTGTGGTCTTAATTAGAATAATTGACTATAAATGAAGAGTTGAGCTTGGGGTGGAAGGGAGTTGGGGAGGGTGGGTGGGAATGAGGACTGAACTGGGCCCTTCTGTGCCTTCTATTAATGCTGTGGCAGAAACTTCAAGTTTTAAAACTATAGGGAAAAAGATATGGAGACTAGCTAATAAAGTTTGCTTGACTTTTTTATTTTAAAATTCTAACTGTGTTTATCAATATCCTACAATTCCTCTTTTAGACCCTAATCTTTAAGCTGTGGCAGAAAATAAAGAAATTAAGTATTCTGGGCACCTACCTCTAAATGTCTTATAACCTCAACACAATAGTTTAAAAATCATTTTCTGTTTAGAGACTGAATGCATCAGTTTTTTAGAATGTATATTTGCCAGGGCTGGTGTTAACATGGTTATGGCCCAGGGAAAAACTTGAGAAGGGACCCCAAAGCCCACTAGCTATAAGCAGGCTTTAGTCCTCTCTGGCCAGGAGCCCCAGAGCAATTGCCCTGGTTTCACCCTAAGATCTGCTGTGTTTGTAAATTTACCCAGTATAAGGGAAAAAGCTAGGCTACTTATCTGTAACGTGTTCTCAGAGGTCATAAGGCATATTTTCTCGTATGTGGGTGACATCATCCACAGAACCCAGTACAGACAATGTCAAGAGCATTATCACTTTAAATCTTTGAAGTAGTGTCCCCACTGCACATGCACAGATGCCTTACCACCCAACGATTGATCGAGTGTAGCACCAGCAGTATAGTACTAAAGCAGAGAAGACTCCAAGGGGCGGTAGGAACGATGTGAGAATATATGCATGCTGTCCTCGGAGCTCATCTGCTACAGATAAGTAACCTAGCTTTCCCCGAGGACAAGCAGGCATAATATTCTCACTTGTAGGACTCACTAGCTAACAGGCTCAAATATAAATAAAATTTGTAAGTAAGCATACTCAAGTAAGCCTTGTGGAAAATAGGGGCCGGAAGGTTCTCCAGGACTGCTTGTCCAAATCTGCTATCCCACCTAGACGGTAGAGAGCAGTGAAGATGTAGATAGACCACCACTTAGCCACCTTCCAAATGTCTTCAATGGAGGCAGAGCGAAAATGAGCTACTGAAGCCACCATAGCTCTTACACTGTGATCAGTGATCCATCCAGGAAGGGCCATGCCCAGCATGAGTATACCTGTAGGAGATACAGTCAGCCAGCCAAGCTGAGAGAGCGAATGATACATACCTATAGCAGGTGTTCTCCGAGGCCAGCAGGCTGATTGTTCTCACGACTGGGTTGACGTCCACGGCAGCCCCGCCAACCGGAGTAAAAATCTCGCGGGAGGTCCCGCACGCAGGGCACGCCCACCGCACATGCGCGGCCGTCTTCCCGCCCATGCGCGACCGCTCCCGACCAGTTGAATGACAAGCAAAGGAATGAGGAAAAAAACGCAACTCCAAAGGGGAGGAGGGAGGGTAGGTGAGAACAATCAGCCTGCTGTCCACGGAGAACATCTGCTACAGGTATGTATCATTCGCTTTCTCAGAGGACAAGCAGGCTGCTTGTTTTCACGACTGGGGTATCCCTAGCTCTCAGGCTCACTCAAAACAAGAACCCAGGTCAATTAGACCTCGCAACGGCGAGGGCATAACAGAAATTGACCTACGAAGAACAACTAACTGAGAGTGCAGCCTGAACAGAATAAAATCGGGTCCTGGAGGGTGGAGTTGGATTCAAACCCCAAACAGATTCTGCAGCACCGACTGCCCGAACCGACTGTTGCGTTGGGTATCCTGCTGGAGGCAGTAATGTGATGTGAATGTGTGGACCGATGACCACGTCACAGCCCTGTAAATCTCTTCAATAGTGGCTGACTTCAAGTGGGCCACCGACGCTGCCATGGCTCTAACACTATGAGCCGTGACATGACCCTCAAGAGCCAGCCCAGCCTGGGCGTAAGTAAAGGAAATGCATTTTGCTAGCCAATTAGCGATGGTCCGTTTCCCGACAGCGACCCCCTTCCTATTGGGGTCGAAAGAAACAAACAATTGGGCGGACTGTCTGTGGGGCTGTGTCCGCTCCAGATAGAAGGCCAACGCTCGCTTGCAGTCCAATGTGTGCAACTGACGTTCAGCAGGGCGGGTATGCGGTCTGGGAAAGAATGTTGGCAAGACGATTGACTAGTTAAGATAGAAATCCGACACCACCTTTGGCAGGAACTTAGGGTGAGTGCGGAGGACTACTCTGTTATGATGAAATTTAGTATACGGAGCATGGGCTACCAGGGCTTGAAGCTCACTGACTCTACGAGCTGAAGTAACTGCCACCAAGAAAATGATCTTCCAGGTCAAGTACTTCAGATGGCATGAACTCAGTGGCTCAAAAGGAGGTTTCATCAGCTGGGTGAGGACGACGTTGAGATCCCATGACACTGCAGGAGGCTTGACAGGGGGCTTTGACAAAAGCACGTCTCTCATGAATCGAACGACTAAAGGCTCTCCAGAGATGGCTTTACCCTCTACACGATAATGGTAAGCACTAATTGCACTAAGGTGATTCCTTACTGAGTTGGTCTTGAGACCAGACTCTGATAAGTGTAGAAGGTATTCAAGCAGGTTCTGTGCAGGACAAGAACGAGGTTCTAGGGCTTTGCTCTCACACCAAACGACAAACCTCCTCCACTTGAAAAAGTAACTCTTTTTAGTGGAATCCTTTCTAGAGGCAAGCAAGACACGGGAGACTCCCTCATGAAGCAAAATCTATGCCCTCAACATCCAGGCCGTGAGAGCCAGAGACTGAAGGTTGGGGTGCAGAAGCGCTCCGTCGTTCTGCGAAATGAGAGTTGGAAAACATTCCAATCTCCACGGTTCTTCGGAGGACAACTCCAGAAGAAGAGGAAACCAGATCTGATGGGGCCAAAAGGGCGCGATCAGAATCATGGTGCCGCGGTCTTGCTTGAGCTTCAGTAAGGTCTTCCCCACCAAAGGTATGGGAGGATATGCATACAGGAGGCCGTTCACCCAATGGAGGAGAAAGGCATCCGACGCCAGTCTGCCTTGTGCCTGAAGTCTGGAACAGAACTGAGGCAGCTTGTAATTGGTGTGGGAGGCGAAAAGGTCCACCGAGGGATTGCCCCACTCTCGGAAGATGTTGCGTACCACTGTGGAATGGAGCGACCACTCGTGCGGTTGCATGCATCTGCTCAGCCTGTCGGCTAGACTGTTTACGCCTGCCAGGTATATGGCTTGGAGAAGCATGCCAAACTGGCATGCCCAACGCCACATCCTGACAGCTTCCTGATACAGAGGGCGAGATCCGGTGCCCCCCTGCTTGTTGATGTAATACATTGCAATCTGATTGTCTGTCCGAATTTGGATAATTTGGTAGGACAGCCGATCCCTGAAGCCGATCGGCTCGGAGCTCCAGGAGGTTGATCTGAAGATCTTGTTCCTGGGGGGGACCACACCCCCTGGGTGTGGAGCCCATCGACATGAGCTCCCCACCCCAGGCGAGATGCATCCATCGTCAGCATTTGTGTGGGCTGCGGAATTTGGAATGGGCGTCCCAGGGTTCAAATTAGTCCGAAATGTCCACCAGCGCAGCGAATTGCGGCAACTGATGGACAGGCGGATGACATCTTCTAGATTCCCGGTGGCTTGGCACCACTGGGAAGCTAGGGTCCACTGAGCAGATCTCATATGAAGACGAGCCATGGGAGTCACATGGACTGTAGAGGCCATATGGCCCAGGAGTCTCAACATCTGCCGAGCTGTGATCTGCTGAGACGCTCTGGTCTGGGAAGAGAGGGACAGGAGATTCTGGGCTCTCGCCTCGGGAAGATAGGCCTGAGTCGTCTGTGAATTCAGCAGAGCTCCTATGAATTCCAGAAATTGGACTGGCTGGAGATGGGACTTCGGGTAATTTATCACAAACCCCAGCAGCTCCAGAAGTTGAATAGTGCACTGCATGGACCGAAGAGCTCCTGCCTCTGAGGTGCTCTTCAGCAGCCAATTGGCGAGATACGGGAACACGTGCATCCCCAGCTTGCGTAGATATGCCGCAACCACCACGAGACACTTTGTGCACACCCGTGGTGCAGAGGCGAGCCCAAAGGGCAGCACACAATACTGAAAGTGATGTGTCCCCAGACGGAATCGGAGATACTGTCTGTGAGCTGGCAGTATTGGGATGCGAGTGTAAGCGTCCTTTAAATCCAGGGAACATAGCCAATCGTCTTTCTGAATCATGGGTAGAAGGGTGCCCAAGGAAAGCATCCTGAACTTTTCCCGCACCAGATACTTGTTCAGACCTCTCAGGTCTAGGATGGGGCGCATCCCCCGTTTTCTTCTCCACAAGGAAGTACCTGGAATAGAGTCTCTGCCCTTCCTGCTCGGGTGGTATGGGCTCGACCGCAGTGGCGCTGAGAAGGGCGGAGAGTTCCTCTGCAAGTACCTGCTTGTGATGGGAGCTGAAGGATTGAGCTCCCGGTGGACAATTTGGTGGGGTGGAGACAGTGGTGTGCTGGTAAATTTTTAACAACAGGCTCTCTCCCCGGTCCACCTCGGCGCCCCCCCCCCGCCCCGTCCACCTCGGCGCCCCCCCCATCCACCTCTGCGCCCCCCGTCCACCCCTGCGCCCCCCGTCCACCCCTGCGCCCCCCATCCACCTCTGCGCCCCCCCAAAAAAACAATTGCAGAGCTGGCTATACCCGGGGGGGGGGGGGGGGGGGCAGCGGCCAACACATTACTCTCTCCAGGAAAAAAAATTAAATGATCCCAGGTTCCAATCTAATTCATGTTTAATATGGGATAAAATGCCATAAATAAGTAAATAAACAAACTTTTAACGTTCAGCACCTGATTCTCAAAGTGGACATATTCCAAACACTATAATGAAAATAAAATTATTTTTTTTCTACCTTTGTTGTCTGGTGACTTTGTTTCTCTGATCATGCTGGTCCAGTATCTGATTCTGCTGCTCTCTATCTGTTCCCTTGACTCCGTTTCCAGGGCTTCCTTTCCATTTATTTCTTTTCTTTCCTCCTTTCTTCTTCATTTCTGGTCCTCCGCATACTTGACTGTACAGTGGATCCAGCTTCTGCCTATTTTCTCCATCCATGTGCAGTTTCTCTCCTCACTTCCTTTTCCCTCATCTAATCTCCTTCCTCTATCTTCCCTCCATGTCCAGCATTTCTTCTCTCTCCCTTCCCTCCCCTCCATCCATGTCCAGAATTTCTCTTGCTCTTCCTGCCATCCATGTCCTGAAACTCTCCTCTCTCCCCTGCCCCTCTCTATCCATCCATACCCAGCAATTCTCTTCTCTCCCCTGCCCCCTCTGCCCAGCAATTCTCTCCTCTGCCCATTCATGCCCAGCAATTCTCTCCCCTGCTTCCCTCTGCCCATCCATGGCCAGCAAATCTCTCCCCTGCCTCCCTCTGCCCATCCATGGCCAGCAATTCTCTCCCCTGCCTCCCTCTGCCCATCCATGCCCAGCAGTTCTCTCCCCTGCCCCCCTCTGCCCATCCATGCCCAGCAATTCTCTCCCCTGCCCATCCGTGAACAGCAATTCTCTCCCCTGCCTCCCTCTGCCCATCCATGCCCAGCAGTTTTCTCCCCTGCCTCCCTCTGCCCATCCATGCCCAGCAATTCTCTCCCATGCCCCCCTCTGCCCATCCATGGCCAGCAAATCTCTCCCCTGCCTCCCTCTGCCCATCCATGGCCAGCAATTCTTTCCCCTGCCCCCCTCTGCCCATCCATGCCCAGCAAGTCTCTTCCTTGCCCCCCTCTACCCACCCATGCCCAGCAGGTCTCTCCCCTGCCCCCCTCTACCCATCCAGCGATTATCCTCCCTCCCCTGCCGCTCCCACCCTCCCCTCTGACTTTTTTGAATTACCTCCGTCGAAGCGCCGCCATTTAAAGCCCTGCTGCGTGCTGGCTGGCCGTCTCCAGGCTTCCCCTGCTTGATTCGGATGATGTTCGTGCCTTAGTCCCGCCTTCATTCTGACGTCATTTCCTTTTTCGCGAAGGCGGGACTAAGGCACGAACATCATCCGAATCAAGCAGGGGAAGCCTGGAGACAGCCAGCCAGCACGCAGCAGGGCTTTAAATGGCGGCGCTTCGACGGAGGTAATTCAAAAAAGACGGAGGGGGGCGAAGGACATGGTTGTGCATGCTTCGGAGCAGCAGGGGAGGTAAGCATGGCCAGTGATGGCGCCCTCCTGCCATGCTTACCTCCCGCAATGGAGCCGGCTCGCCCCCAACAACAACCAGCTCGCAAGAGCTGTCAAAATTTAACAAGCGGCTCTTGCGAGCCGGTGCGAGCCGGCTCCAGCACACCACTGGGTGGAGACCAAATTCAGGGTGTATCCGCACTGCACTATTTGAAGAACCCACTGGTCGGAGGTTACAAGAGGCCACCTTTGGTGATAAACTTTCAACCTCCCCCGGACCGGCACGGATACTTTGATGGCGGCTATGTTCCCATGGATCCAGTCAAAAGCTCGTCCCCTGCTTTTGCTGTGGAGGCACAGGGGGCTGCTTAGGCACACGCTGTTGACGGGAACGAGCGCGCTGGGACTGTCCCTGAGCCTGAGGAGGCCTACGGGCCGGCTGGGTGTACCTACGCTTGTTGTAGGCGTAGGGTGCAGCCTGCCGGGCCCGGGAAAAACGTCCACCTGCGGAGGTGGATGCTGAAGGCGCCCGGTGGGAGAGCTTGTCGAGAGCGGTTTCCCGCTGGTGTAGTTGGTCCACCAACTGCTCGACCTTCTCGCCAAAAGTGTTATCCCCCCGGCAAGGGACATCCGCCAGCTGCTGCTGGGTGCTGTTGTCCAGGTCAGAGGCACGCAGCCAGGAGAGTCTGCGCATCACTATACCTTGGGCCGCAGCTCTGGATGCCACATCACAGGTGTCATATATACCCCTGGACCACCTTCGGCTGCCTGACCACCTCCTGAAATGGCCTGGACTGCTCCGGGGGGAGCTTGTCAACCAGGTCCGCCAGTTGCCGCACATTGTTCCGCATGTGGATGCTCGTGTAGAGCTGGTATGATTGTATTCTGGTCATGAGCATGGAAGATTGGTAGGCCTTCCTCCCAAACGAGTCCAGAGTGCGAGACTCCCGCCCAGGGGGCGCCGAGGCGGTATCCCTCGAACTGCGTGCTCTCTTGAGAGCAGAGTCCACGACCGCCGAGTCATGAGGCAATTGAGGCCGCATCAACTCCGGGTCTGAGTGGATTCTGTATTGGGACTCCGCTTTCTTGGGAATGGTGGGATTAGATAATGGCTTCAACCAATTCCGAAGCAGTGTCTCTTTGAGGACATTGTGCAATGGTACCGTGGAAGACTCTTTAGGTGGTGATGGATAGTCGAGGACTTCGAGCATCTCCGCCCTCAGCTCATCCACAGTAACCACTGGGAAGGGAATGCTGATAGACATGTCCCGAACAAAAGAGGCAAAGGAGAGGCTCTCAGGAGGCGAGCGCTTCCTCTCCGGTGAAGGTGTGGGGTCGGAGGGAAGGCACACAGACTCCTCGGAGAAGAAATATCTGGGGTCCTCCTCCTCCCCCCACGAGGCCTCCTCCTCGGTGTCGGACATGAGCTCTCTCAGATCAGACCGCAATCGGGCCCGTCTTGACTGCGAGGAACCACGTCCTCGATGATGGCATCGAGAGGTGGACTCCCGTGCCGGCAGGGACGAAGCTCCCTCCATCGACGTCGACGGGGATTCCACCTGAGTGGCAATCGACACCGGCGCCGTCGAAGACCTCATTACCGGACCAGAGCCCACCGGCGCCTCCATCAACGGCACCGAGGGTGCAAGCACCCCCGGTGCCGGCAAGGCCTGGCGCATCAGCCCTTCCAGGATCCCTGGAAGGATGGCTCGGAGGCACTCGTCTAGGCCCACTGTCGGGAAAGGCAGGGGGCCTATGTGGGCGTCGGTGCTGGAAGCTGCCCGGGTCCAGTAGACAGTACCGAGGTACCCAACGACCTGCGCAGACACCTCTTCGACAGAGGGGGAGCGCTCCTCCCGGCACTGCCGCTTCCTGGGGGTCGAGTCTTCTCTCGAGGTATCGGATCCGACAGGGTTCGGTCCCGATGGCCCTGAGCAGCGGAAGTGGCCGGGGCGGACTGCCCACGCGGCCGCTCACCACCGCCGTCACTGGCAGGTTGTCGGGCCAAGGGGACCTGTGCTCCTGGGGTCGATGCCATAGTCGGCGCCGAAGCCGTCGACATCAGTACCGAAGACCCGGCTGTTGACACCAATGCCGTCGAGGTCGATGTCGAAGGGCCGGCACAAGTTCCAAAAAGACGGTCCTGAAGACCTTGCCTCGCCACCTGCGTCCGCTTCCGTAAGCCGAGACACAAGGTGCACGCCTTGGAATTATGCTCCGGGCCGAGGCACTGGAGGCACCAAACGTATCGGTCTGCGAGATCTACCGGCCGCACCGACCACACTTTTTGAATCCGCTCGGGACCTTCGAGGACATCGACGGAAAATCGTGTTGGCGAAATCAAAATCGTCGATGGTGGCGGTGACAAGCACACCAGAAAAAAAAGAACCGACCGCTCGGCCACAAGACCGCGACGAGGCGACCCCGCGACTAAACACGAGGAAACAAACTTTTTTTCTTTGAACGAAAGGGGCGCGAACGCGGAACAACAAGAAAATAAAGAAATAAAGCGCGGACTAGGCCACAAACCGGTTTTCCGTCTCTCTCCAGCACGGAAAGCAAAAAACTGGGCGTGAGCAGTCACGCATGCGTGGTGGGCGTGCCCTGCGTGCGGGACCTCCCGCGAGATTTTTACTCCGGTTGGAGGGGCTGCCGTGGACGTCAACCAAGTCGTGAGAACTAGCAGCCTGCTTGTCCTCAGAGAATGTATGTTTCTTGATGGAAATCCCTAACCTATTAGAGTCAAAGGACACAAAAAGATGGGAGGATTTCCTATGAGGTTTTGTCAGTCTAGGTAGTATGCTAGAGCACGTTTGCAGTCTAAAGTATGCAGTGCTGCTTCTCCAGGATTATAACGTGGCTTAGGAAAGAAGACAGGTAGGTCAATAGATTGACCGAGATGAAACTCTGATTGGGTTCAGAGTAAACCCTGTCATGATAGAACCTGGTGTAAGGAGGGTCCCACCACAAAGGCTTGAAGTTCACTGGCTCTTCTGGCAGAAGAGCTATTAAGATGACCTTGTATGTGAGGAACTTTAGAGAACAGAAATGAAGTGGTTCAAACAGAGGATTCATGAGAGCTGTTAAAGGAACACTGAGATCCCATGCCACTGGGGGTGGTTTCATAGGCGTTTTGCTGTGAAATAAACCTTTGATGAATCTAGCTATTAAGGCATGAAATGAAACTGGCTTATTATCATTGGAGAATGATGAGCATTGATGGCACTTAAATGTATTCAGAGTTATTTTTGAGTCCAGAATTCAAAAGGTGAAGGAGATACTCCATCAGAGTAAGTAGAGAACAAGTAGTTGGATCAAGCACCCTGGATGTACACCAGAGAGAAAATCTTTTCCACTTTAACTGTAACATTTCCTTCTAGAAGGTTTCCTAGAGGCTAGGAGTATTTTAGAAACTGCTTCTAGAAGGTTTAAAGAACATCAGAAACCAAGCCGTCAGGACTAGAGAATGAGGTTCAAGATGAAGGCGGGAACCTTCGATCTGTGTTATTAGGGTTGGAAAAAGATCTATTTTAAGTTGCTCCCTGGATGATAACTCTAAGAGAAGAAGGAATGGAACCAGATCTAATGTGGCCAATAGGAAGCTATCATAATCATGGTACCTAGTGTCAATGCAGTTTGAAAGTCTCTTCCCTATGAGAGGTAATGGGAGAAAAGCATAGAGAAGGTCTGTTCCCTAGTGGAGTAGGAAGGCATCAAGGGCTGTTCGACAAGAAGCATATATCCTGGAAAAGAAGCAGGAAAGCTTGCTGTTCTGAGGAGAAGCAAAGAGGTTTATTGCTGGAGTCCCCCATCACTGAATATTTGACAGACTACAGAGGAACTGAGGGACCACTCATGAGACTGAAGGACTCTGTTCAGTTTGTCTGCTACAGCATTCTGCTTGCCGGCTACGTAAACAGCTCTTATGGAGATGTTTCGAGAAGCTGCCCAAGTCCATATCTGGATTGTTTAGCAACAGAGATGGTAAGAACCTGTTCCTCTCTGTCTGTTCAGGTAATACATCACTTCCTGGTTGTCCATACAAGTATTATCTGACCTAGGAGACGGTCCAGGAAGGTTTTGACTCCTAACTCACTTGCCCTGTTCCTTATCCTCATCTCTTTATTCCCTTACCCTTAATTGTTCTGTCTGTTTAACTGTCTTATCTAGATTGTAAGTTCTTTGAGCAGGGACTGTCTTTTGTGTATGGTATACAGCGCTGCATATGCCTTGTAGCGCTATAGAAATAAGTAGTAGTAGTAGTTTTGAGGGCATTCCAAACAGCTCGCAATTCTAGGAGGTTGATATGATGTTCTATCTCGGAGACAAAGAAACATAAATGAAACCATATGGTGCAGTCATAAAAACAGTAATAATCAAAAATAAGACCTCAAACTGAAAAATCGAGTTCTTCATTTAACCATTGTGGGTGTACTGTATCTACCGTATTTATCGGACTATAAGACGCACTTTTTTCCCCCAAAATTTGGGAGGAAAATGGGGGGTGCGTCTTATAGTCCGAAGGTAGAGAAATTTAGCAGGCCGCCCTCCCTCCGAGTTTGGGATCGCCCTCCCGCCGAGTTCAAACAGGAAATGAAGGCTGGACCAGAGCTGAGAGAGACAGAAGGGAAGAGTGACGTCCTGAGCCTGCATGCTTTTCGCTGCAGCCCCGACTAGGTAAAATTACTTTTAGACCTCAGAGGGCGGGACCAGAGAGCTGAGAGAGACAGAAGGGAAGAGTGATGTGTTGAGCCTGCATGCTTTTTGCTGCAGCCCCGACTAGGTAAAATTACTTTTAGACTTCTGAGGGAGGGAGGGAAGGGGATCTCAGAACTCGGCGGGGTGGGAGGGAGGGAGAAAGATCCAGAAATTGGAGGGAGGGATTCGGACAAGATACACCGGAGCACCTAGGTTTTAGAGGAGGAAAAAGGTGCGTCTTATAGTCCGAATTTTTTTTTCCTATTTCCCTCTTCTAAAACCTAAGTGCGTCTTATGGTCCAGTGCATCTTATAGTCTGAAAAATACGGTAACCGAGTCTCTATTCTGACCTCACTGGTAACTGACCTAAATTCCTAACTCTCCAAGCACATCTTGTTATTAGGGTAGCAGCACACAATCTATAAACTTAAAAAAGATGGTGATGTTGAACAGAGTGTTCTACAGGTGGTTTGCCCTGAGCTCTACGTTTCAGAGCACATTTATGTTCAATTATTCTACTGAACTGATGTGCAGTTTTTCCAATGTATATCAGACTACAAGGACATGTAGCTGCATATACTACCCCTATGTTTTTACACTTACTGAATTGTTTTAACAAGAGTATAGCCTGTTCTGGGGTCTTTTAAAAAATTGTCTGTAGATTGACTGCATAAGTAGAGCAGGTGCCACATTTATAATGTCCGGCTGGATGTTTGTCTATCCTTTTGGCTCTGACACTGCGGATGGCACAAAAATGTCACATAGGTTCTTTTCTGTCATGTGCATAATCATCAATTCTCTGTCAGAAAGAAAAGCAAGATTCTGGACAATGTGTCAATGTTTCTCTAAAATTTTAATATCTTACCCCATCGTCCTTTTGTAGGTTTAAGGGCAACTTCCATATCATCATGCTGATCAATCCATAGACTGGTGGGTTGTGTCCATCTACCAGCAGGTGGAGATAGAGAGCAATCCTTTTGCCTCCCTATATGTGGTCATGTGCTGCCGGAAACTCCTCAGTATGTTCTCTATCTCAGCAGGTGGTGGTCACACACAGCAGCAGCTCTGGCTAGGTCTCCAAGCCTAATTTTTAGGTTTTGTTGAGTACCTGGGGTTGAGGGCTCTTCTTGAGCAAGTGCAAACCTGGTGGCGTCAGGTCCCTCCTTTTCTCCCCCCTCCCGCTGGCTCCGTTAAAAAAAAAAAAAATTTTGGACGTCCTTAAGGGCATTTATTTCAACGTTTATTTAAACATTTATTGCAGCTACTCACTGGGACACCAGTTCGTTACAGCTCGGAGCGAGAAGCAGGTAATTTTTACCTTTTTATAGCGGGCAGGGGGTTCCCCGATCGATCTCCACGTGGCCTATGGCGTCAGAGGGCGAGGGCGCAAAGAATCGCTCCTCGGACCGCGTGTGCGCTTCTAGCGGGGATCTTAAAGTCTGATTCGCCCTTGTTGGGTGTAAGTTTGGAGGCCGGTCAGTGTCCCAGTTCTTCCTCCGGTGTGGCGGTTTTTCCCGCCATAAATGCCCATCCCCCGCTGCTCGCCTCCGCCATCTTGGCCGGCCACTCTGCTCGGACGGCTTCTTCTTGGGCCGCCCTTGAGCTGGGAGACGTTAATGCCATAGCCGCCCTTGATTTGGGCGACGGCAAAAAAGCGGCTAAAGTTAAGCGCCGTTCTTCCCGCGCGGCTCATTCGCAGAGTGTCGCGCCGGACGCCATCTTGGATGTGCAGCATGTTTCTCCTCCGCTCTTGCGAGCGCCGGTTGAGGGTGCGTCTAGGGCTGTGGCCCAGGCTGCTGAAGTGCACAGTCTGGGGGGTTTCTCCCCCGAGTTTATTTTGCTGCTGCATCAGGCCTTCCTTATGCAAAACGCTGCCCCTGCTCCCTTGGCCGATAAAGGGGTTGAGGCCCCTGGAAGTAAACGCCCTCGGGTGGATTCCCAGGCCTTAGAGGACTCTGTCTCCTCTGATGTAGATGAGGGCAGCGTATCTGAGTTCTCCCAACGGTCCTTTGGGGATTCCTTGGAGGAGACGGATTCCCGCTCGGATGGAGCGGATGACCTCTCTGCAGCGCGGATCTTTCGCTCAGAGGATTTGCCCAACCTGTTAGTGTAGGCCATGAGCATTTTGAAGATTTCCTCTCCAGAGGACGTCTCTCCCTCAGCCCCTGTTGGCTCCGCCATTATGCTGGGGATGAAGCGCCCGCCTAGAACCTTCCACGTGCATGATGCCATGCGCACTTTAATTTCGGCTCAATGGGATGTCCCGGAAGCGAGCCTCAAAGTGGCTAGGGCTATGTCCCGCCTCTATTCTTTGCCTGAAAGTGAACGGGAGGCCTTTCTTTGGCCTACCGTGGATGCTTTAATCACTGCGGTGACTAAGAAAACGGCGTTGCCAGTGGAAGGTGGTACAGCCCTAAAGGACACCCAAGACAGAAGATTGGAGGCGGCCTTAAGGTCGTCCTTCGAGGCGGCTGCCTTAAGTTTGCAGGCCTCAGTTTGCGGCTCCTATGTGGCCAGGGCGTGCCTGACGATGGTGCAGCGGGCTTCCCCCTCGGATCCTTCCTTGAGGGCTGATTGGCCAGCCCTGGAATCGGGCTGGCTTATTTGGCAGACTTACTGTATGATGTCTTGAGAGCCTCGGCTAAAGGTATGGCTCAGACAGTCTCTGCGCGGCGGTGGCTTTGGCTGAAGCATTGGTCTGCTGACCACGCCTCTAAGTCCCGCCTGGCTAAGTTGCCTTTTAAAGGCAAGCTGCTCTTTGGGGTTGAGCTGGACAAAATTGTGACCGATCTCGACACGTCTAAGGGCAAGAGGTTACCAGAGGTCAGGGCTCGGGCCAGTGCTCGCCCCGGTAACTCCAGAGGACGGTTTCAGGAAGCCCGTCGGTACCGCCCGGGCAAGTCGGGCTCCTCTGCCCCCTCTTCCTTCAAGAGGAACTTCTCCCCCAAGCAGCATTCCTTTCGCAGAGACTGCCGTCCCGGAGGTGCTTCCTCCGGTCCTTCCCCAGGGTCTCGTACCCAATGACGGGGTCCTGGTCCATGGCCCAGTGCAGATTGGAGGACGCCTGTCCTCGTTTTCTGGGTGAGTGGACCAGGGTAACTTCAGACGCTTGGGTGCTGGAAGTCATCAGAGACGGCTACAAGCTAGAGTTCTGCCGACCCTTAAGAGACGGGTTTGTACTCTCTCCCTGCAAGTCTCCGGTCAAAGCTGTGGCAGTGCAGCAGACCTTGGACAATCTGATCCGCCTGGGTGCGGTCGTTCCGGTGCCAGAAAATCAGATTGGCAAGGTACGTTACTCCATTTACTTTGTGGTACCAAAGAAAGGAGGTTCTGTCCGGCCTATCCTCGACCTCAAAGGGGTCAATCGGGCCTTGAAAGTTCGGCACTTTCGCATGGAGACTCTCCGCTCTGTTATAGCGGCAGTGAAGGCAGGGGAGTTCCTGGCATCCTTGGACATCAAGGAAGCGTACTTGCATATTCCCATCTGGCCTCCTCATCAACGCTTTCTGCGTTTTGCAGTCCTGGGCCGACACTTCCAGTTCAGAGCCCTCCCGTTCGGGTTGGCTACTGCTCCGCGGACCTTCTCCAAAGTAATGGTGGTCATCGCGGCCTTCCTGCGAAAGGAAGGAGTACAAGTCCATCCTTATCTGGACTACTGGTTGATCCGAGCCCCCTCTTATGCAGAGTGCGGCAAAGCTGTGGACCGGGTGATTGCTCTTTTGAGCTCCCTGGGGTGGATCATCAACTGGGAGAAAAGCCAGCTGCGCCCAACTCAGTCCCTGGAGTATCTGGGAGTTCGATTTGACACCCAAGTGGGCAGAGTGTTCCTGCCGGACAATCGGATTGTCAAACTTCAGGCTCAGGTGGACCAGTTTCTAGTAGCCTCTCCACTTCGGGCTTGGGACTATGTGCAGCTGTTGGGCTCTATGACGGCCATGATGGAAGTAGTGCCCTGGGCCAGGGCTCATATGAGACCACTACAACACTCTCTGCTGCAGCGCTGGACTCCGGTGTTGGAGGATTATGCTGTGCGCCTTCCCTTGGACCCAGCAGTGCGCAAGGCGCTGAGCTGGTGGCTGAAGACAGACAAGTTGTCTGCAGGGATGCCTCTTGTGACCCCGGAGTGGATTGTCGTCACGACGGACGCCTCTTTGACGGGCTGGGGAGCCCACTGCTTGGGAAGGACAGCGCAGGGGCTCTGGTCTCCTGCAGAGGAAAGTGGTCTATCAACCTCCTGGAACTCAGAGCCATTCGGTTGGCGCTTTTGGAGTTCCTCCCGGTACTAGCGTTGAGGCCAGTACGGGTCCTGTCGGACAATGCCACGGCTGTGGCCTATGTCAACCGCCAGGGAGGTACCAAGAGCGCCCCTCTAGCCAAGGAGGCCATGAATCTATGCCAGTGGGCGGAAACGAACCTGGAACAGCTGTCAGCGGCCCACATTGCCGGAGTCATGAATGTCAAGGCGGACTTTCTCAGTCGCCATACCTTGGATCCCAGAGAGTGGCAGTTATCGGCTCAGGCGTTCTTGGACATCACGAAGCGCTGTGGCCAGCCGAGCCTAGATCTGATGGCGTCATCGGCCAATTGCCAAGTGCCGCGCTTTTTCAGCAGAGGACGGGACCCTCGATCTCTGGGAGTAGATGCTCTTCTCCAACAGTGGCTGACACAGGAGCTTCTCTATGTGTTCCCGCCCTGGCCCATGTTGGGCAGGGTACTAGACCGGGTGGCAAAGCATCCGGGCTGGATAATCCTGGTGGGTCTGGACTGGCCCAGACGTCCCTGGTATGCGGACTTGATCAGGCTCTCAGTGGACGACCCTCTGCGGCTGCCAGTGGAGCAGGGCCTGTTGCATCAGGGTCCCGTGGTGATGGAGGATCCCTCCCCCTTTGGTCTTACGGCCTGGCTATTGAGCGGCAGCGTCTGAGGAAGAAGGGCTTCTCAGACAAGGTCATCGCCACTATGCTGAGAGCGAGGAAGCGCTCTACTTCTACTGCTTACGCCAGGGTTTGGCGTACCTTTGCAGCGTGGTGTGAAGCAGGCTCACTTTCTCCCTTCACTGCTACAATTTCTTCAGTGTTGACGTTCCTGCAAGAAGGTCTGGAGAAAGGCCTGTCGCTCAGTTCCCTTAAAGTCCAGGTAGCGGCTATGGCTTGCTTCAGGGGCCGCCTGAAGGGTGCTTCCCTGGCTTCACAGCCAGATGTGGTATGTTTTCTCAAGGGAGTTAATCACCTGCGCCCTCCTCTGCACTCAGTGGTGCCTGCGAGGAATCTCAACCTGGTGCTAAGAGCCTTGCAGAAGCCGCCTTTTGAACCCTTGTCGAGGGCATCTCTGAAAGACCTGACGTTGAAAGCAGTCTTTTTGGTGGCTATCACTTCAGCCAGAAGAGTTTCCGAGCTCCAGGCACTTTCATGTCGAGAGCCTTTTCTGCAGTTCACTGAGGCAGGAGTGACTATTCGCACAGTGCCTTCCTTCCTGCCCAAGATTGTTTCTCGCTTCCATGTGAATCAGCAGCTCTGTCTCCCTTCCTTTCGTAGGGAGGACTACCCAGAGAAATACTCTGCTCTCAAATATCTGTATGTGAGACAAGTCATCATCAGATACTTGGAAGTGACCAATGATTTCCAGAAATCGGATCATCTGTTTGTCCTGTTTGCAGATCCTCGTAAGGGTCTGCAGGCTGCTAAGCCTACAGTGGCAAGATGGGTCAAGGAAGCCATTGCAGCGGCTTATGTGGCCGCGGGGAAGGTGCCGCCTATCCAGCTGAAGGCTCACTCCACTACAGCTCAGGCGACCTCGATGGCAGAGGCCGGGTCCGTCTCCTTGGAAGAGATATGCAAGGCGGCAACTTGGGCATCGGCCCATACCTTCTCCAGGCATTACCGCTTGACTGTGGCTGCTCGGGCGGAGGCCCGGTTTGGAGCTTCAGTGTTGCGGTCAGGGATTTCAATGTCCCGCCCTGGGTGAGTACTGCTTCGGTACATCCCACCAGTCTATGGATTGATCAGCATGATGATATGGAAGGTAAAATTATGTATCATACTTGATAATTTTCTTTCCATTAATCATAGCTGATCAATCCATAGCCCCTCCCAGATATCTGTACTGTTTATATTCTGGTTGCATTTCAGGTTCAAGTTTAGTCTTCAGTCCCTGTTCAGGAGGACTTCGTGTTCAAGTTTTTTCAATTGGATTCTTCAAGAGTTGAGACGAGTTTGTGTTACAGTGAGCTGCTGCATTCCTCTCCCCTCCGTTTTACGGGGCTGGATTGAGACATAAATTTTGCCGGCGCTCCCTCCCGCTTCGTGCGGCTGTAGGGCAGCTTTGTACCCCTCCCGCTTCGGCGGTGTTAGGGTCAGTCAGCTCCTCCCGCGGTTGCGGTTGCAGGATAAGCCAGATCCCCCTGCATCGGCGGGGTGGTGTCCCTCCCCCGCTCCACGGGGATGAGCTGGACGGATTCCCCTCCCCCACTTGTGTGGGGATGAGCTGGGTTAATTCCCCTCCCCCGTTTCGGCGGTGGTGAGCTGGGCAGAGTGTCCCTTTGTGGGTGTAATTCTCTAAGTGCTGAGTCCTGCGGATGGAGCTTGGATATCGACATACTGAGGAGTTTCCGGCAGCACATGACCACATATAGGGAGGCAAAAGGATTGCTCTCTATCTCCACCTGCTGGTAGATGGACACAGCCCACCAGTCTATGGATTGATCAGCTATGATTAATGGAAAGAAAATTATCAGGTATGATACATAATTTTACCTTCTCTTTGTAGACACTGCACACCTATATCCAACATACTGTTCTGTAGGGACAAAACAGGCCCTGCAAATGGTACTATAATGAAGCACTATTCTACACTATGAACCTAACTTTACACAGACTTAGGCTATATGTCAGCTCTCATGCAGAACGCTGGCCTCATGTACTTTGCTGACACATCAAGGTTAAGTCAAGGATAACAGAAGCAAAATAACTGTTCGCAACCACCTTTGATTACCAAGCTGGGGACCTTCATGGATACAAAAAAAAACATCTACAGTGTCAGGAGCCGGGACCTTAGGACCCAAAGCCACAACAATGGAAAACCTCAGACTTTGTTAACCTAGTCAACATGGAACCAAAACCAGAAGAAAAGGTATAAGACTTCCCTTCATTGAAGCTGTTACCAGCTAGCTGACTTATCTTAAGCAGTTCACACAAGAGCTGCTATCAACTAACTCCAAGCAGGCCACATGATGAAGGCTCGTTAATCTGTGGCATCACCTGCATGCTCTTGCCCATCTGGGAAGAGCTTACCTGCTGGCCATCCTGAGTTCCTGCTTCTGTCTTGCCTGATTGTGAGGAAATCCACTTGTCAGCATCTGTCTGCAGTCCCTGATTTTCTACTTTCGGTCTGCTCTTTGGTGTCTCACCATCTTTCAGGAGTACTACTACTACTACTACTATTTAGCATTTATATAGCGCTACAAAGTGTAAGCAGCGCTGCATAAACATAGAAGCTTACAATCTAATAAACCATCTGCCTATCAAAAACTCATTTGGACATCTGAAATAAGGCCCTAAATATTCTAGCTTGTGAACAGGCTCTAGCCTGCTACTTGAACAGAACTGCTTCATTGATCATCTCAACCATACATTCGATTCAAACAGAACTGGGAGGCCAGCTGTGAAAAGAAACTTGGCAAAATGTCTGCCTTCTTGCATGCAATTCTGCTATTAAAAAAAGCACATATTCCCCTCAGCTCCAAGGTCAAATCTCATCAAATTAGAGCTACCAGCAACTATAGTAGCTCTCTTAAAATCCATCTCAATGACTACAATCCACAAGGCAGCTATCTGATCTCCTCTTTGTACTTTCACTGCACACTGCTGTTCGGGTCAGGCTTCAGCACAGAAGTTCCTTTGGTCAAGCAGTGCTGGCCAACGTGTCCTTGTTACTTAACTTCTGCACCTCACTGTGTGGATTTCCTCTAAAGACTAAGACAACGTCCCTCGGATTTTATAAAAGTTTGCCCAAATTTGGGTACCTATAATACTTTAATTAGTTACTGGACTCCAATTATTTAATTAGTGGAGCCGACAAGCACTTGTCACAAATTATAATTTGGGTGCCGATCTGGCTATGGCTATCTGTAACAATCAGCAACTAAATTGGATCGCAGCCATGGGAGGGGCATGGGCACGTCAGGGGCGTTAACAAAAGAAGCACACAGTGTTACAGAATAGCGGGGGTCCACGTCCAATTTGCGCAATAAGATTTACACCAGATTTCAGCTGGCGTTAATTCCCTGCAACAACGAAAAAGAGTCCAATTCTCCCGTCAAAAACAGAAAAAACAAAAGAACGGAAGAAATCAAAAGGACCAGACTCAAGGATGTAAAAAAGCCAAATTTATTGCAATAAATTTGGCTTTTTTACATCCTTGAGTCTGGTCCTTTTGATTTCTTCCGTTAATTCCCTGCACCCAAAGTTGAGCACCAAATTCTGTGATCAACGCTGTTCTACAAAGAATGCTCAGCCTGAAGCACCCTTTATAGAATATCATTCAGCTCCGAATTTTATCAGCACTAAATTTTCAGCACCATTTAAAGAATCTGGCCCAAAATAGCTGAGCAGCCCTAAGCTTGGGAGTCACTTATTTTTGTGCCTGACTCAATCACTTCTCAATGAAAAATGCAGTGCTGCTCACCTGTTAACAGATGTTTCCCACAGACAGCAAGATTGGTAAGGCACACAATCCCACCTACATCTCCTGAGTCTTGTTTAACTGTCTTGAGCTTTGACAGCAACTAATGAGACTGTTGTGTGCAAGGAAGGTCCATTCATGATTGAAACGTTACACTAAGTTCTGAGCTCTGGGACAGTTGTTCCATCCTGGCACTGGATGTCATCACAAGTCACTCACTTGTTTGCCTTACCAATCCTGTGTCCTACAGAAAATACATTCTATATGTGAATAACATTCTGATTTTTTTTATCCCAATGTGAATGTGTGCATTATATGTATAATGTAAAACAGGGTTTCTAAACTCATTAAAGCATGCCACCTTAGGGGTATGTGCTGACACTCCCCTCCCCCTAACAGCATTTGCTACTTCTAGTCACAGCAGCCAATCAGAGGTTGCAAGAGGAATGATGCAGAAGATGTACTTGTAACAGAACAGGGAGGATACTAAGCTGTTCTACATGCCTCAGCCTCTACCACAGCCTCTTTCCTGGGAGGATCCACTACTACTGCTTAGAAGCCCTCCCCCTCATTCCTACCTCAAACCTAATGCTATTGAAGTTATCAAACTCCCACCTCTACTCCAAAACTGAACCAGACATCTGGGAATTACTACTGGACATATGAACTCAGAAGGATGTATGTTAGACGAGACTAGGACAGTGATTCCCAAAGCTGTCCTGAGGAACTTCAAGTCTAGGGCATTTTCAGGATATCAGCAATTAAAATGTATGAGATGGAGGCAATGCATTCAAATCACATGCAAATTTACCTTTCATTATCGGAATTCTAAAACCTACCTGGCTGGGACAGCCCAGGACAGGTTTGGAAGCCACTGAACTAGGGAACAGAGGCGAAGTAGCACTATGAAACGTGGAGGGGGAGATTTATTTCTAGATGTGGTAGAGGGCTAAGGACTGGTGTGGGGGGAGGGAGCTGGGTAGAGGATACTGATGATGCGTATAGTACATGGGGTTCAGAAAGAAGAAAGTGAAGACAAAGAAGAGCAGAGTAAGAGTATGACGAAGGAAGTGTAAGAAATAAAGAGAAGGCTCAAGGGGAATGGGGTGAGAGCAGAAAAAGTTTTTGGGTACAGTTGGCAGAGTTCAAGAGGATATGGGTATGTTGGGCCTGATGATACGCTATTCCTTGGGAGGAGCAGGGACTAAGGTTTTATGCTGAGGTCATCAATCTGCTATTGGTGATTTCTTCTAGGGCAAGTGTTTTGCTTTTGTTGCTTTCTTTTAACCTCCTTTGCTGTCCATCACACATTTGCTCTCTCAAAACTACAGCAAAAAACAACCCCTAGATCATTAACATGTATGCTGCTGTCACCAGCAGCAACAGTGCTGTGTGTTCATCAAGCACACCACCAATTTTAATTAAAACAGTAATGAAAGAAAGAAAAACATTTTAAATTACCTAGCCTCGAGTACTGGATTAATATCAATCACAGGTAGAGTGGAATGACCAAATTCATCTTGCATGTCCAAAGGAATATTAAAGGGTACTCCAACACGAAATGGAGGATCCAAAAGACCCACTGAAAATTTAACTGGTTTACCCTCTTAAGGGAAAAAAATTAAAAACATGTTAGTGAACAAGTTTTAAAAAAGTAAATTTGCTCTCACTTACCATGAAATAAATAGCCATAAATTGAAAATTAAGGTGGTGCATTCACTATAACAATCAAAAATGATACAATCAGCATGCTATAAAATCAAAGGTATTATGTATAGAATATTTGAAATAAACCTCAATGGAGCTGCACAAAAAACTTCAGCAGAAACACCCACTACAAAGGGCTTATTTATATTGCATACCATCATACAGTTATAGAGCTAGACGGTTCCTTTAAAGTGGTGTGCAAAAGTCTAGAATAGGTGGACAAAAATTAAGAATATGAGCAATTTTTGTTTGGTTCAAAGTGATACCAAAACATTTACATCAAAAATTCAGACTATTTTTCCAGCTATTATGTCAAGCAGTTCCAGCATGGCATTTGTGCTGTACAACATGCAGGAATCCAATGTCACTTGTAGCCATGTATCCTCGAACCATGATCTATAATGGATACTTGACAGACAAATTCAATCACTCCGGTTTACTTTCTTCACTTGGGTATTGACACACTATGTATGAGCTTGGTCACCAAATAGGCAAAAAGTGCTTTTGTCTCTGAAAAGAACTTTTTCCCACTTCTCACAAGTCAGTTTTGAGTATCTTCTTGCCTACTGGACTCTGCACTTCCTCTGTGTGTCCATTAGGAGTGGCTTGATTCTCACTTTATATTCCCCCCTCCCCCCCAGCCGAGTCCAAACTCCACACAACTTCTCTGCATCGTAGATCAAGAATCGTTACACCACACTTCTCATGCCACTGCCTCAGAGCGCTGAGATGATACGAGTTTTCAGTCAGCTAGGGAGGTATAGCTAAGAATTTGATCTTACCTGGGATTTGACTATCAGGGATAGCCTAAATGCATCCCTATCAGCCATAGATCAGTCTCTTGCTTCTTTAGGATCTCGACTACTGTAATATGACTTCAGCCTTTTTTTTTTGCTACTTCAGTGCTGGAATAGCCTTCCTCACTCACTACTGACACACAAATTGTGTATTCTATGGATAAAACCTGCTTTTCTCCATTGTAGAAACAAATGTGAAGTAATCTAGTTGTTTATATAGCTGTCACAACTTTAACTGCACTGTTATGTGATTGGTTGCCAAACTCCCCCCCCCCCCCCCCCAGTGATAGGTTACAATTACATGCCTGTGACTGGGTGATTTTGAACCACTTATCACGCAGGATCTGTCTATATGAAGTCATTAATGTAAGTGTATTTAACCAATAAACAAGGATATTCACAAAAAGTGAGTTAACCAAACCTGCTTGATTTTTAAGCGTGGAAGATAAACTTAACTAAAGTACAATAAGTAACTTCCAAAATGACAATTCTATGCTTGCCTAGAAGTGAAAAACCTGCATGGAGGTCTTGGTGGCACGACGAGTGCTGCCTATTCCAGACTTGTGCACACTTCTGTAAACTTCACATAGGGATGGGTATGCTAGCAACATATAAATCAAGGATAATGAGACCACGTGATGCCGTGAGAGAGCCCAGACGTGAGTGCCTGGAGCTCCTCGGGGATTCCTCCCTCCATCCGTGAACATCAGCAAATCCACGATATAAAATTAACATCTAACTAAAGGAGAACCCTACTACACCTTCTATGGACAAATTTGTGAAAACTGCTAACACGATGGCCTCTAAATCGAATAAAAAAGGCATGGAACGGGCCAAAGAGGCAGATGACAAAATGGCGGATCACGAGCAGGCCCCACAATTCTCCTGCACCGAATCAGCAATTGCAGACCTCACAACGGCAGGTGTGAAAGCCTTGGAACCGAGGCTAGCCCAAATCTCTGAACAAATATCGGGCATGTCCCAATTGACTGCAGACCTAGCACGGAGAACGGGGGAAATAGAAGTTTGAGTATCTGACCTGGAGGAGGGCGCGCAGGGGAACACTGTGGAGCTAAATCGTTTGTCAGCACTTGTGAAAGCCCAGCAACTCAAACTAGACAATTTGGAAAATCGTTCCCGGACAGACAACTTGCGGTTCTTGGGCATTCCTGAAACATTCCCCGAGAAAAATCTCTGCACAGAAATGGAACGTTGGCTGGAATCACTGCTGGGAGCGACAGAACACCAGGGAGCGGTGAAACTGGAACGAGCACACCGCATAGGAACCAAGAAGCCTGGAGCACTGAGACCTAGGATTGTGATAGCAAAGTTTCACTACTCTGCACAAAAAGATCTCATCTTACAACACTATCGTGCACATCGAGAGGAAATCCGATATGGAGACGCACCAGTGAGACTATTCCAGACTCTGTAGAACTCTCGGCAAGGCGGTGGCTGTTCATGCCGGTGTGCACCAAATTAATAGAGCGCAACTACAGATTCCAATTGAGATACCCAGCACAGTTGAGGACTCTTGACAATGGCCAGTGGCGAACTTTCGAATCCCCTGAAAAAGCTCTGAGCTGGCTGCAGGGAGATACGGAGAGCCCTCAATCCCAGAGCCCACGCTGACGAGCCTCCCTACACCAGAAATAGTTTGCGGGAGGCGAAATCGCTACTATTTGCTGGGTGGCTCAGACAGTGAGTAATTACCCTGCAGGCTCCATTGGACGTGAGGAGTTGCGGTTCTTCTCATACTTCAGAGTTTACTATGACATTATGGAAGAGTTCTGAGGTTTTGTTTTGTCTTTTTTTTTTTTACATGCCGGCACCTTCTAGTTTAGTAGGTGCAGGCATGAGTCAGCGTCGATGAAAAACCGGGGACGGCACAGGAGCAATGCCTCAGATCAGCGAGTGAAAGGCTCCATTGTTTACCTGTTAAAGCTTGTTATATCTTGTTAAACGTTTTATCTTGCTCTATTACTTCCTCCTTCCTGGCTACGTTATGTAAAAGAAGCTTTGAATGTACAGGGGGGGAGGGGGGGTGTTGAGAGGGAGAAGCATTAGTGGCCTGTTTCGTGTGATTGCGGGGAGGGGCAGGGCTGGCTGGGAGAGGAGAGAAAGTCTAATGGGAACGCTCGCTGTTCCATTATTGTAAGTGTGGTGGAGACCCTACTGTTAACTGTTTTTGGGACGAGACGGTCACCACCTACCCTGGGCAACAGACAGTGAAAACTTGCAATATGTACTGTGAATCAATGTCAGGATTCAGACAGTGACGAGAAGGGCTATTTTGGAGACCTGACACCACTCAGTTATTGAGATTGCAAGGTTGTTGATTTTAAGTTATACCAACTAGAGTTATGGAGTGGTTCTCTGTGAGTTTAAAGCAGGGAATACCCCATGCTTGGAACTTTGAGATGACTACATGCCTTAAAAGCTAAGGTAGTGAATAACACAATGTGTCAATGTATATGATGAATTCTTCTTGTATGTGCCTCCCTTTAAGTTAAAGTTTCTATAGTTTTCAGTCCTGGTTTATAGGCAATGAATTGCTGGTTGAAAGATGAGAAATGGCAAAAGAGGAGCGCCACCCATACTTTAGGCGAATGCAAGTGACTAGTTAATTAGAAGGGTAAGACTGGAGGTGCCTGGTGAGTGGAATCTCCGGGTATAAAGTAGCAGGGAGGAAGGGGAGTATGAAAAATTGTCATGATATAGATTAAATAGGAGGGAGGGCCCTATTAGGCATAGGTAAGTGGTTTAGTGGGTTGGGAACAATCCATGAGGAAGACGGGAAGAGATATGGGGGGTTGGGAGGGAGCAGTGGGGAGGGAGGGAGAAGTGGGGAAGGGAGGGCTAAATGATTGCTGTCGCCGTGCCAAGCGGGAAACGGGTAACTGCTCAAAGAGCTATGTTCCTGTGACACAGTTGTTGTTAGCGCAGAGCTTCTGGGTGAGGGCTGGGCACCTGGGAGCCACAAGAGTTCAGAAATTGTTAAATTTGTATAACAGAGACGGTTGGGACTATGGCTAAGCTACCACCTCCCAGGCTAATATCATGGAATGTGTCCGGTATTTCCTCCCCTGTAAAGCGAACAAAAATCCTGACAGTCTTGCAACGCCACCACGCCTCGATAGCATGCCTCCAGGAAACTAAATTAACAGATGAACAGCATTTAAAGCTCAAGCAGCGCTGGGTGGGAGAATGCCACTTTGCATCCTCAGGGGGTAAACGGTGGGGAGTAGCTGTGTTAATTCATAAAAATTTGCATTTGCAATGTACCTCTAAGATAATAACCAAAGACAGGGATGGTCGCTACATTCTCCTTCACTTAAATATCCTGGGGCAGGAAATCTTCCTTCTAAATGTTTATGGCCCCAATGTGTATGACCACTCTTTCTTTCAACACTTAGTTCGTTTGGGGATTCAATATGCACATGCCCCCTGGGTAGTGGCAGGAGACTTCAACCAAGTCATGGATGGGCTACAAGACCGTTCGGGACCGACAGCGAGCTCGGCTTTAGGAAAAGGATTAAGGTACTTGAGTACAGCACTAGATCTAGTGGACCCATGGAGGTTAAGCCACCCAACAGCAAAAGATTATACACACCTGTCTAGAGCACACGGCTCATGGTCGCGAATAGACTACATACTATTATCTTCATCATTGTTCTCACAGTCATCACGTGCAGAAATTGGGGTAATGGAGGTTTCGGATCATGCGATGATTTGGATTGAGCTGGAATTGGGGGCAGCCGGGTTGCGACATCGAATTTGGCGGTTTCCCAGACACTTGAAAGATGAGGGAGCCTTCCAAGATTATTTGAAAAACCGGTGGGCCTACTTTGTAGATACAAACGGTTCGCATACACACGAAGCGCAACTATTCTGGGAGACTTCCAAGGTGGTACTCTGGGGTGATATTATAGCTTATATGTGTGCCCGCTCGCGGCAATTGGCCCAAGGAGTGGTACTCTTATAAAAGAAATACCAAATCGCAAAGCGGGCACACATAGCATGCCCTTCGGAGGAGACTAGAGAAGTAATGCTGGCCTCGCTTGCGGCCTTGAGCACTATGGTCCATGAGAAAACAAAGAAACAATTTTTCCACAGATCTTACTCCTTCCATAAGAATGGCAACAAATCGGGAAAGCTACTAGCGCGACTTACCAAATCATGGGGAGGAAACAGGTTCATCCCAGTATTGCAAAGTGAAGACGGCAGACGAACACGTAACTCTGAGGAGGTTGTTCGGATGCTGGCAAGTTACTATGCAAATTTATATGCCGCTCCAGAACCACAAAAAGGACCATCCCTTGAAGATTATTTGGCAGATTCTGGAATGCCACGTTTGAGCCCCGAGGTTTTAGATCAATTGAACGCGCCAATCCAAGCTAAAGAATTACAAAAAGTAGTGAAGTCGCTTAAGCGAGGATCCGCTCCGGGCCCTGATGGGTTTGGGGCTGAATACTATCAGCTATTATTTCCACAATTAAGCGGCCCCCTATTAGATTTCTTTGAAGACTCTGTTAGACAAGGCAGGTTTAGACGAGACTCGAACGAAGCCTTGATTACTTTAATTCCAAAGTCGGGGAGGCCATTGGATAACCCGGGGTCCTATAGACCAATTTCGCTTATTAACATAGACTTGAAGATTTTAGCGAAGGTGCTCTCCGAACGGTTGGCACCTCTAATGCCAGCTTTAGTGGGGGAAGGCCAAGTGGGATTCGTGCGAGGCAGGCTCCCATGTCACAATGTAAGGAAAGCTTGTTTAGCTATCGCACAAAGCCTTGCCACGAACGAGCCATTGTTGATGGTCAGCCTAGATGCAGAAAAGGCCTTCGACAAGGTGCGCTGGGACTACCTCTTTTCAGTGCTCCAATACATAGGCCTCCGGGGATGGGTGCTCAATGCAATAGCAACGTTATATACAGGCCCGAGAGCTTCTTTATTGGTCAATGGAATTCGGTCGGATTCCTTTCCCATATTATGCGGCACCAGACAAGGTTGCCCGCTATCACCTTTATTATTTTTGCTATACCTTGAACCTTTGTTACGAACTATTCAAAATGACCCAGACATAGCAGGGATTAAGTTACAAACACGGGAACACAAAACACTAGCTTTCGCGGATGATGTTCTGGTAACATTGATTAGACCCCAACATTCCTTACCCTACTTGTTAGGAACCCTTGAGGAATTTGGTTACTATTCGGGTCTATCTTTGAATATGGGTAAATCCATGGCTCTACCAATTCAACCCCAGATTCGAGAAACTTGGGAAGGTACGTTTCCACTCTCCTGGGCAGAGGGTAAGTTGAAATACCTTGGTGTATGGCTAGCTGCCAATCTGAGATCCCTATATGAATTAAACATGGAACCTCTTAGGGTGAACACCAGGCAAACACTAAAAGTTTGGACCACACTGCCTCTTTCATTAATGGGAAAGATAGCACTTTACAACATGATTTTAATCCCTAAATGGGTTTATGTGTTACAGGTCCTACCGGTATTTCTTAAACAGAGATGAATGCCTGCTAACTAGAGTGGTTACTAGATATCTTTGGAGTGGGAAAAAACCTAGACTGGCAGCAGCTAAGCTCTATCTTCCCCGAATACAAGGGGGCTAGGATTATTGAATCTAAAGTACGTGTCGGTGGCTAGTAACATGCGTCACCTTTCAGACTGGTTCCGCAATACGAATTATTTTTCATGTACGGAAATTGAAACAAAAGTTTTGTATCCGCGTCATTTTAGCTCTTGGTTGCATGCGAGACCAGGAGGGGTCCGTACACCCCAGGCTTTTGCACCCTTGATATCTCCCCTACGACAGACTTGGCGCTGGTTATGTCGCAAATATAACCTTTCAGCGATATGTACCCCATTGTTGCCCATAAGAGGCAATGAACATTTTACCCCGGGTAATACATCAATCCTTTTTGCGGATTGGATGGCCCATGGAATACAGTACATTCACCAGTTATACTCCGAAGAGGGAACTTTGAAATCAATGGAGGATCTAGACAGGGAATTTGGCACCACAAGGAGGGATTTCTTTGCCTCCTTCCAGTTACGCCACTATTTGAGATCACTACCCCCCGAACATCTGAATACACAGACTTGGAATAAGTTAATGTCGCTTTTAGCATTGGATGCTCAAGGAGCCGTACCCTTAAAATATTATCATGCAGAATTACGGGAACACCTGGGAGAATACGATTATGCGCAGCTGGCAGTGCAATGGAATAATTAGCTACGGGCATTCAACCTGAACACTTGAAGGCATGTTTTCGGGACATTCCAGAGGTATCAGAAAGTGTGGCGTTGCAAGAAACGGCGTATAAATTCCTGACCCGAATGTTCCTATCTCCGCATAGAACATGGAGAGCACACATGGGGACCGAGGATAAATGCTTGAAATGTGGACATTCTCCAGCGGATTTAGGGCACATGTTTTGGACATGTCCAAGAGTAGCAGACTTTTGGATGCAGGTATGCAATCATGTGTCAGATATGTGGAAGATAACGTGGCGGCGGAAACCGCAACTATTATTTGATAAGTTTCATTTGTCTCAACAGCCCCCTAAAGGGATGCGTCCGTTTCTTAAATGGACGGTACTGCTAGGTAAGAAGGCAATCTTGAGCTTGTGGATCACTTCAGAGTGCCCATTATTGTCCCACTGGAGAGCGAGGATGATTTTTCAATGTTCTCTGGAACGCAGAGCAGTGGGTGATTTGGCCTCACCCAGAGGGGAGATCTTTTGCTAGACTTGGGCCCCTTCTGGGACTCATTAACGATGGTGGCTAGGAGCAGGATATTAAACTCGTAAGGCACAGTTAGATGTAGCAAATGGTACGGCGACAGAGGTGAGAAAGGGAAGAGTTTGGGGGAGGCTTTGGGGGGAGGAGAGGGGAAGGGGAGGGGGGAGGGGAAATGTTAACCGTTTTTTGAGGAGGGATTGGCACATTTTGTTCTAACGCACAGGCCTATTTTGGCCCTTCTATGTGTTCATGCTGTCAGATGTATCTCTCAAAGACTTGATATTAATACACATTACAACTTGAAATGCGAGTAGAAGAAATGAGGGAGGGTGCAGAGGGTGGGGTGGAAGGGCATAAAAAGAAATGGAATGGCAACGGCAGAGGAACTGGTAATTGTTGATGGTGTTGTTAATGCTTTCTTGTTGCAATATTTTGTATGTAACCTTGAACCTTACGCCAATAGACAGATTTAAATAATAAATCAAGGATAATAAACTGTGATCCAGAATTTAAATATGGCTCTTGTGTTTCCAGAGCAGGGCAGTGCTGAAGAGGGTAACTGCACAAAAGGTTATTTATCCCTTAAAATATTATTATTTTCAAAAACATTATCTGATACTATAAATGTTCCTTACCTATAATTTTAAAATTGATTGTTTTAGACGGTAGAGATCTTCCTGCATAAGTGTTTGCATTACTTTCATTCAACACTACCTGCAGTTTCAATGTATAACTTCCAAGTTTTTGGATATTTTCTGTAAATCAGAAAGAATAATAAAAGGATTAATATAAAGTAACAGAAGCCCTCTGCTCATCTGTCTGTGCAGGTGAGTGCATAAAGTATCATATGGCCATCTCTACCCACAACATACACTCCCTCAAAAGTCACATAACCTTTAACACCATATACTACTCCCCAGACACAGAGGCATACATGTGTGCCTCTTCATCCCATCCCCTGGCCCACATACCCACAGCCTCCAAACATACATACTGTTCCCCCACTTAGCCCTCAACACACTGTCCTCCACTCACCAACAAACATACAGAATCCCTGATCCTGATGAACACACACACACACACACAACCTTTATCCTCCAGTCCAGACACACACACATGTAACACATAGCACTCACCCCAGACATAAACACACACTTACTCTTCATGCTAAGAGACCCCATTCTCTTCTGCTCCTAAATATACAAGCCTGCTTCTCAACCCAACTATACAAACCCTAACTTCAATCAACATGTTTGCACCTACAAGCTGCCTCGCCCAGGCAAACACTCCAACTCTCCAATGAGTTTCAGCAGGTCCACACAAGCGCAAATAAAGTTTTATCAAAATGAAAACAAAATCCACCAAATATCCACAGTTAAACTTCTAAGATATGTAAAAAGAAATCTCACCCATTTTTTTAAACCAGTAAGGCCATCTACCCCCATGCTGACTAATATGGGAAATTATATCTTTGTCTCCACTTGGTGCTTAGAAAAAAAAAAAGAAAGAAAATATTTTAGTAGCATAATAGATGATGGCAGATGAAGACTTGCATGGACCATACAATCACATTCAATATCAATTAATGATTAAACTACAATCCAACAAAATTACAACATTTTACTCTCTAAACTTAACTTTAGAATGTCTTCTCCTCCCCCACTGAGATACACAGCAACAGCACATTGTAGTTTTTGGGACATGGACAATAAATGTCTGCCTGACAAAGGCCTTACTTTCCAACTACTACAGTTGCTGCCAAAGCACACTCTAGCCCATCCTGACCTGTCTTACCACATACAGGACACAGACCTTGACCCACCCTGTCTCCCAGATTTGCTCTTCAAATCTTTGGTAACTTTATGCTGGTAAGGTAAGTAATGTTTACTTTATTCCTCAGGCTCTGGAGCTGTTACCTTTTTCCATCATGCTCTTAATGACAAATTTTAACACCAGAAAATATTCTCACAACTACTGAACACCAAGAAGTCAATATTCAAAAGATAAAAAAATAAGGTTTTACAGAGATAACTTGTGAATACTGCAAAAAGCCAATTTTCAAAAGACTGCATGCTATCCCTGTTCACTTGCTAATCACCAACAAATAAATGCATTAAAGCAAAGGTGTTTCAGAGGAGAGGTTAAAGGAGATATATAAAAGTTACATTTTTAGTGTCACAAGTGCAGCCAAGGGATGGCATATATCTGCTTATACTTAGAACTACTGATTTGAAGGAGTGGGCCTTTGAAAAGTCACAGGGAACTTTTCCCACTTATCACCACAGTTACAGCATTTAATCTGTTTATAGCACTTATTATAGAACAACATTCATGCTACGATAGGAAACTCACTCTATATCCCATGCCTTAAATCGAACTCCCTCTGTTACAAATATACCTAGTGCTAGATTTTACTTATGTGCCCTATTGTGTTAGTGTGCACTAATGCTGGTAATATGGCGACTGTAGTAAAACACACTTTAAATGTATTTTAAGTTGGTAGTTTCTTTCAGTAAACCTAGCTGAGGCTGCAGGGAGAGTCACTAACTTCCTGTGCCTCATCTCTAACACCTTTTCTGTCACAGAAAGTGTGCATGACGGCTATAAGTCACTTTCTCTTCTTTTGCCTTTGCTCCAATTCTCAGCTCTGGGACCAATATAGAAAGCAGTGCATTAAAGCTCTGAGCTAATCCTGAGTACAAGGTTTCCTAATGCATATGTATAAAACAAAATTATGCCCAATGCAATACACAAATAGTATTTGGATTTATGTGCCCAAAATTATGAAATGAGATCTCTATGGACATGCAACTGCATTCAATCTTATTCCTCTTTTAAGGGAAATATGAAAACTTGGTATTTAAAGAATACATGATTTAAATTTTAAACATATGTTCTTCCCAGTAGCAATTGTTTTTTTGAATGAGTTCATTGCCGCCACTAGTAAAGTTTCGGTGCTCTGATTTGATCGAAATCCTGATTGTGACTCATGTAGAATTGAGTGTTTAGTTAGGTAATCATTGAATTGTTTCGTGACCATGCCCTCCATTATTTTGGTTATGAGCGGAATAGATGCAACTGGTCGATAGTTAGTTAGGTCCATTGTGCTTTTCTTAGCGTCTTTTTGCAGAGGGGTGAGTAGGATATTTCTTTTGTTAGTGGGGAATAAACCGTTTAGGAGTCTGTGGTTTATTTGGTCCGTCAGGTCTTTCTTGAATTGTTTGGGGGCGGCTCTTATTAGGCTAACAGGGCAAATGTCTAGTTTGCATTGAGACTTGCTATATTTTTTAAGCCATTTTGAGAGTTCGTCTTCAGAGATTTTGTCGAAGTTGGTCCATGAACGATCTGCTGGGTATTCACCAGGTTTTGGATCAAGGCATTCAAGGATGCTTGTATAGTCGGTGGTGTTCGAAGGTATCATTCGTCTGAGTTTTATCATTTTTTCGTTAAAGTGCTTCGCTAGGTTGGTAGCAGATGGGGTATCTGTGTTGTTAGAAGTAACCAGTGTAGTATTTAGGAGTTTGTTCACGAGTGAGAAGAGCTTATGTGTATCCATGTAATTTGGTCCTATTACGGTTTTGTAGTACATTCTTTTGGTTTGTCTGATTTTGTATTTTCTTTGCAACTGTTTCCAGTCGTTAAGAGTGATTTTGCCTTTTTTCTTGCTCCATATTCTTTCCAGTCTTCTGACCTGTGTTTTTAAGGCTTTCAGTTCGTCATTAAACCACGGTATCAGTGGCGTACCAAGGGGGGGGGCGGTGGGGACGGTCCGCCCTGGGTGTCAGCGGATGGGGGGTGCTCCGCGAGAGCCGACAGTTTTTTTTTTTTTAATCCATGCAGCGATCGCCGATGCAGGCAGCGCCTCGCGTCTGCCGTGCATGAACTGAAAAGAGGAAATCGTTTTGCTGACGTCGGGCCTTCCCTCGCTTGTTGTCCAGCCCTCGAGGAATAGGAAGTTACCTCAAAAGAGGGCAGGACAACAAGCGAGGGAAGGCCCGACGTCAGCAAAGCGATTTCCTCTTTTCAGTTCATGCAGGGCAGGCGCGAGGCGCTGCCTGCATCGCTGCACGGATTTTAAAAAAAAAGCAGGGTGGTGGCTTTAGGGTGAAGAGGGCTCAGGCCTCTCGACGGAGGGGGGGCTCAGATGGGAGAGGGGGGGCTCAGAGGGGAGAAGGGGATTGGTGAGGGTGCTCAGAGGGGAGAAGGGGATTGGAGAGGGTGGGGGTGCTCATACCGTAGGGGAGAAGGGGATTGGGGAGGGTGCTCAGAGGGGAGAAGGGGATTGGAGAGGGTGGGGGTGCTCATACCATAGGGGAGAAGGGGATTGGGGAGGGTGCTCATAGGGGAGGAGGGGATTGGGGAGGGTGCTCATAGGGGAGAAGGGGATTGGGGAGGGTGCTTAGAGGGGAGAAGGGGATTGGGGAGGGTGCTTAGAGGGGAGAAGGGGATTGGGGAGGGTGAGGGTGCTCAGAGGGAAGAAGGGGATTGGGGAGGGTGGGGGTGGTCACAGGGGAGAAGGAGATTGGGGAGGGGAGTGCTCAGATGGGAGAAGGGGTCTGGGGATCTGAGAAGGGGGCAGGAGGGAAAATGGATCCATGCCTGGGGCAGGTGGGAGAATGGGTCTGGGGCTGAAAAGGGGGGATGCAAGGCATGTGGTGGATGAAGGGGGCTGGAACTGGGGGCTGAAAAGGAGGGTATTTGGGATAAGGGGGCTGAAACGGGGCAGGGGCTGAAACTGGGGGCTTTAAAGGGGACAGGGAGAACTGGCTGGGGCTGAAGCTCGGGACTGATGGGAGAAAAGGGCTGGGGACGGAACTAGGAGCAGGTGGAATAAGGGGGCTGAAAAGAAGGGGCAGAGAGAGAGGGGACAGACCCTGGATGGAAGTGGGGAGCGTGAGGGAGGGCAGATCTTGGATGGATGGGAGAGGGAGGGCAGACGGATTGAAGGGGCAGAGAGAAAGGGCAGATGGTGGGTGGAAGGGGGAGAGAGAAAGAGGCAGACTGGGGTAAATGGTGGATGGAAGGGGCAGAGATAGAGGGCAGATGTGGATGGAAGGAAGAGAGAGGGCAGACAGTGGATGGAAGGGGCAGAGAGAGAGGGCAGACACTGGATGGAAGGGACATTAGAGAGGGCAGACACTGGATGGCAGAGAGTGAGCGAAGACATGCTGGATGGAAGGAAGACAGTGAAAAGAAGATGAGAAAAGCAGAAACCAGAGACAACAAACTGTAAATATATATTTTAATTATTTTGCTTTAGGATATAGTATTGTAGCTGTGTTAATAAATGTTTATAAGTAGAACATGTAAATAAGGTCATCTTTTTATTGGACTAATTTTAATACATTTTGACTTAACTTTCAGAGAACAAAACCCCCTTCCTCACGTCAGGATAGGATAATGTAACAGCACTATACTGTATTGACCTGAGGAAGGAGATTTTGGCCTCTGGAAGCTAAATGTATTAGTCCAATAAAATGGTATTATTTTATTTTCTGTATTTGTTTTATTTCTATTTGTTAATTTGTAAAGTGGTGATTGGTATGTGTTAGTTTTTTCAAATTTACATCTGCTGTCTTTATATTTTGCACAGTACTAGGGGACATTTTCTGTTTCTGGGGTGTTGCATTGCATGCAGAGTCTGGCATTGGGGGTTCAGTTTAATTTTTGTCTAAATAGAAAGTTTATGATTACTTATTCTATAGTGGATTAGGGTGTATCTGTGTTTGTGAAAAAGACATGGCTTTCAGTTGGCAATGACTGTGCAGGATCTACGATCTGTACTATTCTGTCTGGTTTCATTTTACAATAGGTGAATTGATGTTCTAGTGCTCACTGTAGTGTTTAAGATGCTTTCCTTTTCCTTGTGTGACTCGTAGAAATTACTGCTTATGGTATGGTAGAATCGCTCTATAGGTCCTGATGTTTTGTATTCTCGGTATGCCTAGTACTGGATTTGGGGGGGGGGGGGTGTTAAAAAATGACTGGCCCCGGGTGTCAACTACCCTAGGTACGCCACTGCATGGTATTGAGTTTTTTCTTTTTGAGGATCTAGTTTGGAGCGGAGCTATACTGTCTAGTATTGCTGTACATTTGTTGTCCCATTCTTGTAGAAATTGGGGTGAGTTTGTGGGAGTTGCCCATTCGTCAGTGTATAGTTCTTGCCAGAATATACTCACAATGTAGAATAATCTTGAGTTCCACAAGTAGTTTCTTTGACCCTCCATGACTTGTCCCTGGTAATTTCTGCATGGCCTCTCCTTTTTTGTTCAGTATTTCAATTCGTAATGCTCCTATAGAGTGAATAAATGCCATCCATTTGTTAATCAGATAAAAAGGGCAATTAAATCTGATTAAACTGTCACATGGAAAACACACACACAAACAAAAAAAATTTGATTTGAAAATGCTATCAAAGAAAATATCAATGGTACCTATTGGAGTGCCAGCACGTATTGCTTGATCTGCAATCAATTCATCTCCTTCAGGCCAAGTTATTGATAATCGATCTGGAAGTCTAAAGAAGAAGAAGAAACAAAAGTTGCCTACACTAACTCACAAAGTACAGTTTACATTTCAGTTTGTTTAAAAAGTATCATACCTTGCTAGTTCATCTTCTATGTACTTTTTAACCACACTGGTAGGCATACTTTTGTCCAGTTTTATAATTGGAATACTTTTCATTTCATCATACAATGCTTGAGGTTCCTGAATAAAATGAACATGTCAAACATTGAAACAGTACAATAACATTTCATAGCCACTACAATACTCCTAAGAATATGTGAAATAGATAAATAGTATAAGTCACAGTCTTGCATTACTTTAAGACAGTTCCTTTCCATGTTAAAGGTTAGTAAAAAGCAAACATAGGTAAACCATGGTTTCTTGGGCATGAAAAGTGGGTGACCTCATCCAGTTCCTTGCACAGAAATAGTGTAGAGCAGTGTTTCCAAAATGTGCGCGGCGACAAACTCACAGGGGTACTGCGGAAGGAGATGCACAGTGGGTGTGCTGCAGCCGGCTCAAAAGAAAGCCAGTTGTAAATTTTTTCTGAATTGTGCAAGCCAACTGTTGGGCCATCCAGCGCAGCTCGTGCGACAAGAAGAGGAGAAAGTGAACGTTGCACAGCAGGTCACTTCTTCCTCCTGCGGTTCACATAAAATCAGTCAGGTATAAGTCAGCGCAGAAGGAGGACGTGATCTGCTGTACAGCCGGTCACTTCCTCCTTGCCTTAACCAGATAACCAGAGGCTTCCTGACCACAAGATCATACCAAGTGACAGTTAACTCAAGTACATCAGCCCCATCGACACCTGAATGTGGAGTCCCTCAAGGATCTCCCCTCTCGCCAACCCTCTTCAACCTATTGATGACACCCTTGGCCAAGTCACTATCCAATCAGAACCTCAATCCATACATATACGCAGATGACATCACAATCTACATCCCGTTCAAACATGATATAAAGGAAATCACCAACGACATCAACCAAAGCTTCCAAATCATGCATTCTTGGGCAGATGCATTTCAGCTGAAACTTAATGCAGAAAAAACACAATGTCTTATACTTACGTCATGTCCTTTATTTAAAGTGCCGCCATGTTTAATTTGAATTGCCAGTCATGCGACCGTCGGCATACTGAACGGGCTGTAAGGATAGTCATACTTTAAAAGGATGAATAAGTTAAGATAATACCTTTTTATGTTTATTATTCTTTTTCTTTCTCCTTCATCTAGGAAAGATGACCGTTGAGAAATATATAATTGAACAGCTGTGGTCCTGAAGCAGCGTATTGTGAAACTGGACCCGTTGACCACAGTTTGATTTCGGTCATGAAAGGAGAGAGTTTATAGTCTGCCTAAGCTAAGTAAAAACTTTTCAATTTGGATGGCAGGGTGAAATTTTTCTTTTGTGGTAAAAGGAATAGTAAAAGCAAAAATAAAATAAAAAAAATAATTAAATTCAGGAGGTTTTTTGTATCGCCCATGATGATGAAACGATAGCTTTTATCCCACTTACAGCTGTGGGAGAAGCTTTTTCTTGAGGCGTTTTTCCTCCTTTTTGAAAGATGTATGCTTACATTTAACAACTGAGTTCTGTATTTATATAGGAAGTTATACTTACTTCACAACATAACACAAATAAATTCACCACTTTAACCACACCAAACTTTTCCCTTCCCGTTGCAGACACTCTGAAAATTCTTGGAGTTACCATTGATTGCAATCTCACACTTGAAAGTTAAGTGAAGAATACAACTAAGAAGATGTTCCATTCAATGTGGAAACTTTAAAAAAAAGAGTAAAACCTTTCTTCCCAAGGGTCATTTTTCGCAACCTGGTGCAGTCAATGGTGCTTGAGTCACCTAGACTACTGTAATGCACTCTATGCTGGCTGTAAAAAGCATATTATCAAGAAACTTCAAACAGCCCTGAACACTGCAGCCAGACTCATATTTGGAAAAACAAAATACGACAAAACCCCTAAGAGAAAAGCTACACTGGCTTCCACTTAAAGAACGTATCATGTTCAAGGTCTGCACTCTAGTTCATAAAATCATTCACGGAGATGCCCTGGCCTACATGCTAGACCTTGATGACTTGCCACCCAGGAATGCTAAAAGATCAGCCCACACATTCCTTAATCTACACTTCCCCAGCTGTAAAGGACTAAAATATAGACTAACACTTGTGTCCAGCTTTTCCTACATGAGCACGCAGTTGTGGAATGCATTGCCACTTAACTTAAAAACAAATTTATTTATTTATTGCATTTGTATCCCACATTTTCCCACCCATTTGCAGGCTCAATGTGGCTTACAATACATCATGAATAGTGGAAATACATGACAAGATAGATATTTAGTGTTACAGACGAATCTTGGGTTACATGATTATGATAAGACATGATAGTAGTCTAACAAGCAGATATAATAAGTCTATTCTGGATATATGTGGAAAAGTTCACATTTGTTGGTCTTTGTGGTATGCCTTGTTAAAGAGCTAATCAATTTCCGTAAATCTCTGAAGACCTATCTATTAAACAAGGCATACCACAACGAGCAATAATTTAACTATAACACAACACCAACTATACTCTGAATATTTTCTCGCTATATCTGTTTGCTTAATTCTATATTGTTATCCATGTACTCCATGTAACACCAATTGAATCTTTTACTCTGCAATGGCGAATGCCATAACGGAACATTGTAAGCTTAATTCTATATTGTCATCCATGTACTCCATGTAACACCAATTGTATCTTTTACTCTGGAATGGTGAATGCCATAACGGAATATTGTAAGCCACATTGAGCCTGCAAATGGGTGGGAAAATGTGGGATACAAATGCAACAAATAAATAAATAAATATATGAGCCTGATACTCACCCACAAAGTTCTTCTTTCTGTTGCCACTGTGTACCTTTCTTCCTTAATTATACCCTATAGACCCTCACGTGTCCTGCGTTCAACAGCTAACCAACTTTCTATCCCAGCCCTGTCACATACTAGACTTCAAGATACACGTCACTCTGCCTTTTTCTAACTTAGCCCGACCCTATGGAACTCTCTCCCTTTTACCCTCCGCAATGAACAATCATACCAACGTTTCAAACTACCCTGAAAACCCACTTATTTACTAAAGCATTTTCTTAGCTTATTCTTCTATTTTTAAGCTGTTCGGAACGGCTGCCTGGTTAACTCTGGTGCTCCTTACTTTTCTCTTCCACTACTTCTCGTTTCAGATGCTATTTACTATTTTCTCTTTTTCTTCATAGGTGGAGTTCCTTTCCTTATTGCAATTGATTTGGTATTATGAAAGGCGGTATATTAAATGACAATAAACTAAACTTCCTAGTATGGTTGAATAAGTCACATTCTAATTATTTACAGTCATGCCATGGCTAGAAGCTCAGTGTCACAACCTGAGGGCTTCTTGACACAAGGAGTAGCCTAATGATTAATGCAGTGGACTTTGATCCTGGGGAACTGAGTTCGATTCCCACTGCAGCTCCTTGTGACTCTGGGCAAGTCACATAACCCTCCACTGCCCCTGGTACAAATAGTACCTGAGTATAATATGTAGTTGCAAAAAAACCACAAAAAGGCGGTATATCAAGTCCCATTTCCCTTTCCCTATATTTTATTCTTGGGTGTAAGATACTGACTTGCTCCGTGAGCATAGGTCCAAAAACATCCCTACCATGATGCCTGAAAAATCACTCACACACTCATCTTTCTTTTGGACTTCTCCTTGTGGAGTTCAAGGGTCCCTAAATTCTTCGCTTTTGTATAGTATTTACATGAGCTCACTGGGATCAATTCCTTTAGAGAAAAACTACTCTTATGCGGATGATATCTTTCTGCTTCCTGTAAATCTACACCTAACTACGTGGACTAAAACCTTGATAAGGGCTATTGAAAAAGTTAAAACAATGGTCATCAGAATATCCTCTTAAGTCAGTATCTTTCATACAAGAATAAAATATAGAAACATCTTGTGTCAAGAAGCCCTCAGGATGTGGCACTGAGCTTCTAGCCATGGTATGATGGCAGAGAAAACTAAATTACTGTTTAACTGACGCAGGAATACACTCCTGATTCAGACTAAAGTGTTGGACGGCTCTTATTTTAAAATAGACCAAATTTCTAAAGTACTGGGAGTGCTACTAGATTCCTCTTTAAGTATAGATCCTCAGATTAATGCTATTGTCAAAAGATCAAACCTATAAATGGCAAGTGACCGACTCACCTGCAAATGCGCAGTAGAGACTTCCCTCTCTGTCCCGCCCCCGCGTCAAGACGTGATGACGGGATGAGGGGGGCGGGACAGAGAGGGAAACTGCGCGGAAGGGGAGGGAGGGAACCGCTGACGTCGCTACCGCTCCCCCCCCAAGGTAGCCGCCACCGCCCCCCCCCCCCCCCCCCCCGGAGCAGCCACCACCCCCCCTCACCCGGCCCGGGCCCTCTCTTCGTTATTCAACTTACAGCAGCGCCGAAACAGCAGCAAGCAGCTCAGCTTCAGCTCCCGTCGGCCTTCCTTCCCTGCCTGTGCCCCGCCCTCGCCAACGTGACGTCACACGAGGGCGAGGCATAGGAAGTGAAGGAAGGCCAACGGGAGCTGCTGCTTGCTGCTCTTTTGGCGCTGCTGTGAGTTGAATAATGAAGAGAGGGCCGGGTGAAGGGGGGGGGTGGTGGCGACTCCGGGGTGGGGGGGGCGGTAGCGGCTACCTTGGGGGGGGAGGGGACATGGGGGGTCTCAGAAGGAGGGGGGGCCTTGGAGCTGGGAGGGCTGGACTGAAGGGGGCCTTCCAGCTGGCTGGGAAGAAGGCACAGGGGGGGCCTTGGAACTGGGAGGGAGGGAAGGGGGCCTTGGGAGCTGGGGGGGCCTGGGGCCTTGGAACTGGGAGGGAGGGTGGGGGGCCTTGCAGCTGGGACGGGGGGAGGACTGGAGCCTTGGAGCTGGGAGGGAGGGCAGGGGGGCCCCTACAGTTGTGAGGGAGAGCAGGGGGCCTTGGAACTGGGAGGGAGGGAGGGCAGGGGGCCTTGGAACTGGGAGGGAGGGAGGGCCGGGGGCCTTGGGAGCTGGGGGGGAGGGCCTGGGGCCTTGGAACTGGGAGGGAGGGAGGGCCTGGGGCCTTGGGAGCTGGGGGGAGGGCCTTGGGCCTTGGAACTGGGAGGGAGGGCGGGCAGGGGGCCTTGCAGCTGGGAAGGGGGGAGGACTGGAGCCTTGGAGCTGGGAGGGAGGGCAGGGGGGCCCTTACAGTTGTGAGGGAGAGCAGGGGGCCTTGGAACTGGGAGGGAGGGAAGGGGGCCTTGGGAGCTGGGGGGGATGGCCTGGGGCCTTGGAACTGGGAGGGAGGGAAGGGGGCCTTGGGAGCTGGGGGGAGGGCCTGGGGCCTTGGAACTGGGAGGGAGGGAGGGAGGGAAGGGGGCCTTGGGAGCTGGGGGGGAGGACCTGGGGCCTTGGAACTGGGAGGGAGGGAGGGAAGGGGGCCTTGGGAGCTGGGGGGGAGGGCCTGGGGCCTTGGAACTGGGAGGGCGGGGGGCCTTGCAGCTGGGAAGGGGGGAGGACTGGAGCCTTGGAGCTGGGAGGGAGGGCAGGGGGGCCCTTACAGTTGTGAGGGAATGGGGCCCTTACAGTTGTGAGGGAGAGCAGGGGGCCTTGGAACTGGGCGGGAGGGAAGGAAGGGGGCCTTGGGAGCTGGGGGGAGGGCCTTGGAACTGGGAGGGAGGGAGGGCAGGGGGCCTTGCAGCTGGGAAGGGGGGAGGACTGGAGCCTTGGAGCTGGGAGGGAGGGACAGAGGGGGCCTTGGAGCTGGCAGGGAAGGAGGATGGCAGGGGGCCTTGCAGCTGCAACGGGAGGGGGGCCTTGGGAAAAAAACATTCCAATACGCGCCCGTTTTAACGGGCTTAACGGCTAGTCTTTCTATAAATTGAAACTATTACGTTTAATTTGTTCTACTTTTTTTTTTCAACATTTTAGAATATTAGTTCAGTCAACCATTCTAGATGGATTACTATAATTCTTTGTATTCTAGTATTTCAGTGAAAATTAAGAAGAAACTTTGTCGAATTCAAAACACTGCTAGTAGGCTGATATTTAGGAAAGCAATATTTGATCATGCCACCCTTTATTTGTCAGTCTTCATTGGCTTCCTGTTCAGACTCATTTTATTTAAGCTTTGTTGCTTGTTTTTTTTTAAACTTTGAATGGTGATGCACCTGAGGGTTTTTGTGTTTCAACTTTTAAGTGGCAGAACTAGTGAACAATTAACTTTCTCTTTTCCACTGATAAATGGACTGATGTTTAAATCTGCCTATGAAATGTCTTCTGGTTATGGTGCAATTAGTATCTGAATTTTTATCTTTAAATCTTCATCTAATTTCGATTTTATACGGAATTTAGAAAGCAGCTGAAAACACATTTTTTTTACCAAGTTTGTAAGCGCCGATTGTTAATTTTTATATATGGATGTCCAACCGCCACCTGAAACTGAACATGTCCAAGACTGAGCTCATCGTCTTTCCACCAAAACCCACTTCTCCTCTTCCTCCACTTTCTATCTCAGTTGATAACACCCTCATCCTCCCCGTCTCATCTGCCCGCAACCTTGGAGTCATCTTCGACTCCTCCCTCTCCTCGGCACACATCCAGCAGATAGCCAAGACCGGTCGCTTCTTCCTCTTCAACATCAGCAAAATTCGCCCTTTCCTCTCTGAACACACCACCCGAACTCTCATCCACGCTCTCATTACCTCTCGCCTTGACTTCTGCAACTTACTCCTCACCGGACTCCCACTTAGCCATCTATCCCCCCTTCAATCTGTTCAGAACTCTGCTGCACGTCTTGTATTCCGCCAGAACCGATATACTCATATCACCCCTCTTCTCAGGTCACTTCACTGGCTTCCAATCCGATACCGCATTCAGTTCAAGCTTCTCCTTCTTACCTACAAATGTACTCAGTCTGCTGCCCCTCACTACCTCTCTACCCTCATCTCCCCTTATGTTCCCACCCGAAACCTCCGTTCACAGGACTAATCCCTCCTCTCAGTACCCTTCTCCACCACTGCCAACTCCAGGCTCCGCCCATTCTGCCTCACCTAACCCTATGCCTGGAACAACCTTCCTGAGCCCTTACGTCAAGCCCCCTCCCTCCCCATCTTCAAGTGTTTGCTTAAAGCCCACCTCTTCAATGCTGCCTTCGGCACCTAACTCTCACCTTCAGGATATCCAGACTGCCCCTATCGAACTGACTATTCACTTGTCCTTTAGATTGTAAGCTCTTTGAGCAGGGACTGTCCTTTTATGTTAAATTGTACAGCGCTGCGTAACCCTAGTAGCGCTTTAGAAATGTTAAGTAGTAGTAGTAGTAGTAGTATATATTATTTGTAGATTTGATGAGTTATCCACTTTGAACCTGACTGATTAGTGATTTGGTGAGATACAAATCCTTTACATAACACAAATCAGAATTCTGAGGCCCATGTAATAGTTTGTACTTAGCCAATCCTGTTCCCAAATCACTTTCAGCATAAAACTTTAGCATCGACTCTTTCTGTACCTTCAAATCAGACTGACAGTATACCATCTTATTCTAACTCAAAAGGATCACAGAAGTACAAAAATTAAATATCTTATAAATCAAAGATTAATATGCACATAAAACGTGGACTCAATGCCACAAAACAGCATGAAGGAAAATTGCATAAGTGGATTAAAAAGGATTAGATAAAATATATGCTGGATATGTTACAGAACACTCATCCAGTATGGAAGACCTTATGTTTGTGTGTTACAAATAAGGAGCAGCTCCCAAGAAAATAAAGGTTTGACAATATTTTTTCTTTTTATTTTATTAGCACAAAGACTTTACAGACATGGAGGGGAATTTAAATAAAAAAAACAAAACCAAAAACATCCAAGTCAGAATTGGGAAGTCCTGCTCAAAACATCCATCCTGCCCATCTCACAGCCATTTTAGAACAGAAAAAACATCAGGATTTCCAGTTTGAAAATAGGCAAGAATGTTCTTGTGCTGAAAACGTCTAAAATGAATAGCCATTTTCAAAAAATGAACTCCAAAATATGGATGCAAAAAAAGCAAACACAAAATATCTAACATCATTTGTACAAAAATGGCCACACAGACGTCCCTCCAGAGGGACAGAACAGTGGTCAGTGCAGTGGATTTTAAACAATGGGACCCAGGTACTAATCCCACCTTAATTCCTTTGTATGTTATTGTGAGCCCTCCAGAACAGATTTAAAAAACCTACTGTGCCTAAAAGACACCACTACAATATACATCACATTTGCAGATGCCTTATACATTCAGGTACAGTAGGTATTTCTATGATCCAGAAGGCTCACATATTTGTACAGAAATCTAAGTGTTAAAGTTGGAGTTACACCTGGGTCCTGTTGTGCAAAGTAAACTGCAATGTCCATTAGGCTACGCCTTACACTTGCTTGCTGTTCTATTAGGAATAGCCGTAATATTAGAAGCTGTCTTAGAGCCCGGTATTCACCTTCACTTCTTATGGGGGTTGGAGAGGTATCACTACAGCGGTGATCCTTGGTCGGCGGCCACCCAGGGCGGTTCACCACTGCGCACCCCCCCCCCCCCCTCAGTGCATCAGCACCCCCCCCCCCCCCTCAGTGCATCAACACCCCCTCCCCAGAGTGCAATCTTGCCTGCTGGGAGCAGCCGCGCGGCTGTCGGTTCCGCTGGTTCCCTGCTCCCTATGCCCCGGAACAGGAAGTAACCTGTTCCAGGGCAGAGGGAGCAGGGAACCAGTGGAGCTGACAGCCATACGGCAGCTTCCTGCACCCCTCCCCCAGCGGTGTGCACCCAGGGTGGAACGCCCCACCCTTGGTACGCCACTGGATCAGTAACCACTGGGAGATGGAGGGATCATGCCTTCATCCCTCCAGTGGTCAGCTGCTCATCAAGGCACCTTTTTGTACCTGGACGTGTTTGAAACAGGTCTAGATAAAATGTCCTTTTTTTTACTTTGGACATTTCTTCCTGTTCCATTATTGCTGAGACACATCCTAATTTTAGGCCTGCCCTAGTCCTGCCCAAAACACACCAACATGCACCTTTGTTAACTGGATGAACTGCAGTGGAAAATGTCCAAATTCTGTCTTTCGAAAATCACAATTTTTTGGCCATTTTTGAGATGTCCATCTGCTTCAAAAATGAGCACCATAGTCTAACAGACAACGATGGAGGGTTTATGAATCCAGGATCTAAAATTACCATCTTATATTAAAAGCATGACAACTGTTTACATGTCACAGTTAACTGCCTTACCACGTGAATTTGAACCTCTCCTCCAGTAGCATACACATCTCCATCATGATCCCCATATAGAAGAAACTGAACAATGCTTCCATGGATTATGGGAACTGTTTTGATTGATTTCACCTAAAATGAAAACAATAAATAAAAATAATATTTTTCCACTAACAGAGGACAAATTTCAAAGTGTTCTACTTGTGCTAATTGGCTGTCAGAAAACTGCCTTCCTTCTATGCAGTTAAGTCCATATATTACTCCACAAAGCTAAGGTACTTACCTGTAGCAGGTGTTCTCCAAGGGCACCAGGCTTAATATTCTCAGAAGTGGGTGACACTGACCTGCGTCGCCCAGTCCGGGATTTACAAAAGTATAAACAGAGCTTTGTGGAGCACAAGACATGCTCCACTTCGCATGCCATCCCGCCCACCACACGAACGCGGTCTCTTCAATTTTATACTACAGCAAAAATAAAGAAAAAAGAAGACAACTCAAAGGGGAGATAGGAGGGATTCTGAGAACACAAAGCCTGCTGTCCTCTGAGAACACCTGCTACAGATAAGTACCTTAGCTTTCTCCAAGGACAAACAGGCTTATTTATTCTCACAAGTGGGGAATCCCTAGCATCCAGGCTCACCAAAAACAACAAACATTGGTCAACTGGGCCTCACAACGGCGAGGATATAACATAGATAAACCTGAAACTATATACAATCTGAATGAGAATGCAGCCTGGAATAGAATAAAATGGGCCTAGGAGGTTGGAGTTGGATTCTAGCCCCAAACAGATTCTGCAATACAGTCTGCCCAAACAGACTGTCGCGTCCGATTTCCTGCTCAAGTCAGTAGTGTGATGTGAATGTGTGGACTGAAGACCACGTCGCAGCCTTGCAAGTTTCTTCAATGGAGGCTGACCTCACATGGGCTACCAACGCAACCATAGCTCTAACATTGTGAGCCATGAAATGACCCTCTAGGACCAGCCCAGCCTGGGCATAAGTGAAGGAAATGCAATCTGCCAGCCAATTAGAAATGGTGTATTTCCCTATGGCGACCCCCATCCTGTTAGAATCAAAAGAAACAAAAGGTTAGGCGGACTGTCTGTGGGGCCTGGTCCGCTCCATGTAGTAGGCCAATGCTCTCTTGCAATCCAAGGTGTGCAAGCTGCTTTCACCAGGATGGGCACGAGTTCGGGGAAAGAATGTTGAAAAGACAATCGACTAGTTCAGATGGAACGCCAACACCACCTTCGGCAGGAAGTTAGGGTAAATGTGGAGGACTACTCTGTTGTGATGAAACTTGGTATAAGGTGCATCCACCACTAAGGCCTGAAGCTCACTGACTCTATGAGCGGAAGTAACAGCCATCAAGAAAACGACTTCCAGGTCAAATACTTCAGATGGCAGGAATTCAGTGGCTCGATAGGAGCTTTCATCCGCTAGGTGAGATTGACATTGAGATCCCATGACACTGGTGAAGGTTTGACAGGGGGCTTTGACAAAAGCAAACTCTCATAAAGTAAATAACTAAAGGCTGTCCAGGGATGGGCTTACCTTCTACACACTGATAAGAACTAATTGCACTAATGTGAATCCTTACGGAGTTGATCTTGAGACCAGACTCTGATAGGCTTAGAAGGTATTCAAGCAGGGTCTGTGTAGGAGAAGCAAGTGGATCTAGGAACTTGATCTCACACCAAACGGCAAACCTCCTCCATTTGAACGAATAGCACCTCTTAATGGAGTCTTTCCTGAAAGCAAGACCAAGGACACACCCTATGAAAGACCCAGGAAGAAAATTCTAGGCTCTCAACATCCAAGTTGTGAGAGCCAGAGACTGGAAGTTGGGATGTAGAAGTGATCCCTCATTCTGCGTGATGAGGGTCGGAAAACACTCCAATCTCCACGGTTCTTCAGAGGATATCCACAATCTTGCTTGAGTTTCAACAAAGTTTTTCCTACTAGAGGTATGGGAGGATATGCATTCAGAAGACCTGTCCCCAAATGTAGGAGGAAGGCATCTGCTGCTTGTCTGTCATGGGCCTGAAGCCTAGAATAGAACTGAGGGACCTTGTGGTTGATCTGAGTGGCAAAAGGATCCACTGAGGGGGTGCTCCACACTTGGAGGAACTTGTGGGCTATGCCCATATTGAAAGACCACCCATGGGTTGCATTATCCTGCTCAGTCTGTCAGCCAGGATGTTGTTTTTGCCTGCCAGATAAGTGGCTCGAAGAATATGCCATATTGGCAAGCCCAATGCCACATCCAGAAAACCTCCTGACACAGAGGGTGTGATCCAGTGCCCCCATGCCTACTAGTATAATACATTAACCTGATTGTCTGTTTGAATGAGTACAATTTGATGAGACAGCCAATCTCTGAAAGTCTTTAGAGCATTCCAGATTGCCCAGAGTTCCAGAAAATTGATCTGAAGATTTGTTTCCTGGAGGGACCAAACACCTTGGTTCTGTATAGCCCATCTACATGAGCCACCCCACCCCCCTCCCAGGAGAGATGCATCCATTGTCAGCACTTCTTGTGACTGAGGAATTTGGAATGGAAGTCCCAGAGTCAAATTGGAGCGAATTGTCCACCACTGAAGAGGGCGTACAAGCTCTGGGAAAACTTGAATGACATTTTCCAGGCTCCATGTGGTTTGATACAACTGAGAAGCAAGGGTCCATTGAGCTGATCTCATGTGAAGACATGTCATGGGTGTAACATACACTGTGGAAGCCATGTGGCCCAACAACCTCAACACCTGCCAAGCCGTGACCTGCTGAGAGGCTTGAATCTTGGAAGCGAGTGTGACAAGAATGTCTGCTCTCATCTCCGGAAGGTAGGCTCGAACCTTCTGAGTAGCAAGCAGGGCTCCTATGAATTCCAATCACTGGACAGGGAGAAGATGGGACTTGGGGTAGTTTAAAATTGACTGCCCAAAACACTGCAGCCAGACTCATTTTGGTAAATCACGATTTGAGAGTGCATCACCCCTTTGTGAAAAGCTTCATTGGCTCCCTATTAAAGAACAAATAAACTTCAAGGTTCATACACTGATTCACAAGATCATCCATGGAGAATCTCCGAGTTGCATGACCAACTTGATCGACCTACCCACCAGAAACACTTCTGAATCCTCTCGGAATTACCTCAACCTGCACTACCCTAGCTGCAAAGGGCTCAAGTATAAATCCTTGTATGATTCCCCTTCAAAGGCAGTCAACTCTGCAACGCCCTACCCAGACCCATTCGCTCAATTAAAAACCACCTATCCTTCAGAAAATCGCTGAAAACCCATCTATTCAAGAAAGCTTATCCAAACGCCATAACGTAACCCTACGAATCCACCTATTCATCATCTGATCCTACGACAATGGCAATGATTCAGACTACGCCTTCGCAAATTTTTTTCCCCTATGTTCACCCTGACCCTATCCCTTTATTATCTCAATCTAACCTAAAACCAGCACCTTTCTACCTCCTCTACTCCCTCTCCCTTATTATATTACCTATCTACACTTCCCCATTACTATGCTAAGCTTAGCCTGTTTTCTCTGCACTATACTTTGTATTCCTATTACTATGCAAGCTGCATTGAACCTGCTATGAGTGGGAAAGTGCGGGGTACAAGTGTAGCAAATAAATAAATAAATAAATAGAAACCTAGTAGCTTGAGCACCCGAATAGTCATTTGCATGGACTCCACAGTTCCGTCCGGAGATGTTATCTTCACCAGCCAATCGTCGAGAAATGGGAACACATGAAGTCCCAGTCGGCGCAGCGATGCTGCAACTACCACTAGACATTTGATGAAGACTCTGGGAGCTGATGTGAGGCCAAACAGCAGCACACTGTACTGAAAGCAATGTGTTCCCAGCCGAAATCGAAGATACTTCCTGTAGGCTGTAAGTATCGGGATGCGAGTATATGCATCTTTTAAGTCCAAAGAGCATAGCCAATCGTCTTCCTGAATCATTGGGAGAAGGATGCCCTGAGAAACCATCCTGAACTTTTCTCAAACTAGGAATTTGTTCAGGGCCCTTAGGCCTAGGATGGGATACATCCCCCCTGTCTTCGGCACAAGGAAGTACCTGGAATAGAATCCCTGCCCTTCTTCCCCTGGTGGAATGGGTTTGACCGCATGGGCCTTCAGAAGAGCAGAGAGTTCCTCTGCAAGTACCTGCCTGTGCTGAGACCTGAATGAATGAGTTCTAGATGGGCAATTTGAAGATTTTTGATACCAATTGAGAGCGTATCTGAGACGGACTACTTGAAGAACCCACTAGTCGGAGGATATAAGTGGCCACCTTTCAAGAAAAACTTCAGCCTCCCCCCCCCCCCCCCCCCGACAGGCAAGTCATCCAGAATGGACACTTTTACTGTGGCTATGCTCTGCTGGAGCCAGTCAAAAGCTCGTCCCTTGCTTTGACTGGGGAGCAGCAGGGTCCCTAGGTGCACGCTGTTGACGTGAACAAGCATGCTGGGGCTAAGCCTGAACAGGCAGGCGAGTTGAGGGGTTGCACCTATGCCTCTTGATAGTAATAGATACTCCTCCTTGGTTTGCCAGAAGTCATCCTAGCTGAACAGGTGGATGCCTGGCGGGAGACAGAAGAGACGGTATCAGTATGTTTTTTGATTTGGTCAGCGACCTCCTTGACCGTCTCTCAAAAACCTCTCCGACAACCTTTTCTGAACAGAATGTTCCAAGTCAGAAACACACAGCCATGAGAGTCTGTGCATTGCTATACTCTGATCAGAGATCCTGGATGCCACATCAAAAGTATAAGTGCCCGTGGCCAAGAACTTTTGACATGCCTTCTGCTGCTTGACCAACTAGCAAAATGACTCGGCCTGTTCTAGAGGGAGCGTCTCAGCCAGGTCTGACAATTTGTGCACCGAGTTTTGCAAATGGATGCTCGTGAACAGCTGGTATGATTGTATTTGGGAGATGAGCATTGAAGCCTGGTACACCTTCCTCTGAAAAGAATCCAGGGTTCTAGCTTCTCTACCTGGGGGCACCGAGGCATAGTCCCTGGACCTCCTAGCCCTTTTGATAGCAGATTCCACCACCATGGAATTGTGAGGAAACTGAGGCTTATCAAAACCAGTTGTGCTGCGGATCCAATACTGGGTGTCGATCTTCTTGGGCATGACCTAGACAGACACCCCATTCCTGACGAGGACTTCCTGAAGTACCTCATGGAGAGGGACAGTCGCAGCCTCTCTAGGAGGAGACGTGTAGTCCAGGACCGCGAGCATCTTGGCCCTGGACTTGTCCTCCATTTCCAAAGGAAAGGGAATATCAGCCAATTCCTTAACAAAAGAAGGGAATGAAAGGCTCTCAGGAGGAGGGGAGGTTCAGAGGGAATTCCATGGGACTCAGAGGAAAACTACCTTGCATCCTCCTCTGTATCCCATGAGCGCTCCTCTTTGGAGTCAGACAATGCTTCCTGATGGTAGTGTCGAGACTGAACCTGCCTCGAAGTGGAGGAACCATGTCCTCAAGAATGGCACCAAGAAGTTGGTTCCCGCCTTGACTCCGAAGAAGCTTCCTCCAACCACGCTAAGGGAGTGCCAACTTGGGCGGCAGTTGACACTGGAGCTGCATGCGGCATTGGTGTCGGAAGCCGCATCGCAGGCTGAGGACCAAGTGGGGCCGCAATGGTCAGCAAGGTAGGTGCAAGCACCCCTGATGCAACCCACTGCATGAGGCTATCCAGCAGTTCAGGAACCAAGGCCCAGATGCACTCATCGAGGTGCCAACACAGGAAAAGGCTGGGGTGCCGGCTGAGGCGCAGGTTGGAGAACCCCTGGTGTTAATGCGGAAGCTGGATCTTGCCTGGTGGGAGACTGGTCCATCAGCACCTCCAGTATGAAGGGGAAATTGGTCCACTCCTGGCACCGATGCTTCTCAGGTGCTGAATTCTTCAAAGCCCTGGAGTTCCCACCACCATACGTCTAGGGCAACTGATGACAATGCTTCTTGGCCTTCGCCCGAAGCGTGTCACCAAGGCTTCTTGGTGCCAAAGAGGACGTTGAATCCACATGTTGGGTTGGGTCCGACGATGGACGGTCCCAGGGACCCTGCACAGCAGGAGGCCTCGAGGCAGATGAAGAGCCACTCGATGTTTCACTGTTCCCAGTGTCTAAGAGTATAGCAGCAGCCATGCTTACCGATGCTCCCAATGTGACACTCAACGTCAATGCTAACACCTCCGACCTTGATAAATGAAACTAATCTATGGTACCTGAACAAGGGGCAAGGCATGACAAAAAAGAAAGGGAAAGTTCCCAGCCGAAGTCAAAGCCTAAAAGCAGCCTGATGATGATGAAAAATAAAAGAAATTTAAACCCGGGGAAAAAGAACTAAAAAAAACTTAAAGGAAAAACAAAGAAAGAAGGTTCCACAACAGGAATAAAATAATGGACGAGAAATAAAAATGTACAAAAAATAACTGAAAGGCACCAAAAACACTCTTTAGGAATGAGTGATGTGAAGAGACAGCAAAATAAAAAACAAAAAAAAAATCCCCACCCTCTCCTCACTGTGGTAGAAAAAGAACTGAAATCATGCTCGCATGGCAGGCGGGAAGGCACTCACGAACGAGCAGTGGAGGATGCCTCACTATCCACAAAGCTCTGTTTATACTTTTGTAAATCCCATACCAGGTGATGTGAGTCGGCGTCACCCACTTGTGAGAATTAATAAGCCTGATTGTCCTCGGGAGAACGCAGATACTTAGCTACACTGAGAATGAGCATTCCAAGTGGCATGTTTAAGTCATTGGGGAAAACCACATCTGTAGACTACATTTTCAAATCTTCCTGCATTCTCTCAGTATCATTCTACAAGCAGATAAACTGATACAAGTGAGCCATACAACCTTTAAACCAGAGTTTAAAATGAAAGCAAACACATACTTTTGACCTGAAAATCAAGCAAAACCTGTTGATTAAAAAGTACACCCACTCTTTGTCAAAATGTGAATATGAAAGGTACCACTGAGAGGTAAATCCTACTGAAATCTCTGGCACTATGAAGCAATGAATTCTACACACCAGTGATATCTAGCATTTGTTTGTTAAATACTAAACTCCAGATCCATTACTTTAAAAAAACATAATAAAATTGTGTGTCACATGTTTAAAAGCTTAAAATTAATTGTAAAATGGGCCAAACAATTTCACTAGAAATTCCTAATTTAGTCTCGCAAGGCTGCCGCTTGAACTCTCTGCGGCCATTTTAAACAAGCGGTGGTGGCGAGAGGATCAGCGGAGAAGGCAGGAACGCATGGGGACCTTTCCTGCCCTGAAGCAAGCCACTAGACCACCAGGATGATGCGAGGTATATAGTAACATAGTAAATGACGGCAGAAAAAGACCTGCATGGTCCATCCAGTCTGCCCAACAAGATAAACTCATATGTGCTACTTTTTGTGTATACCTTACCTTGATTTGTACCTGTCCTTCTCAAGGCACAGACCGTATAAAGTCTGCCCAGCACTATCCTCGCCTCCCAACCACCAGCCCTGCCTCCCACCACCGGCTCTGGCACAGACCGTAAAAGTCTGCCCAGCACTATCCCCGCCTCCTGCCACCGGCTCTGCCACCCACTCTCGGCTAAGCTCCTTAGGATCCATTCTTGAACAGGATTCCTTTATGTTTATCCCACGCGTGTTTGAATTCTGTTACCGTTTTCATTTCCACCACCTCCCGCAGGAGGGCATTCCAAGCATCCACTACTCTCTCCGTGAAAAAATACTTCCTGATATTTTTCTTGAGTCTGCCCCCCTTCAATCTCATTTCATGTACTCTCGTTCTACCGCCTTCGCACCTCCGGAAAAGGTTCGTTTGCGAATTAATACTTTTCAAATATTTGAATGTCTGTATCATATCACCCCTGTTTCTCCTTTCTTCCAGAGTATACATGTTCAGATCATCAAGTCTCTCCTCATATGTCTTGTAACGCAAATCCCTTACCATTCTCGTAGCTTTTCTTTGCACCGCTTCAATTCTTTTTACATCCTTCGCAAGGTACGGCCTCCAAAACTGAACACAATACTCTAGGTGGGACCTTACCAACGACTTATACAGGGGCATCAACACCTCCTTTCTTCTGCTGGTCACACCTCTCTCTATACAGCCTATCAACCTTCTAGCTACGGCCACCGCCTTGTCACACTGTTTTGTCATCTTCAGATCCTCAGATACTATCACCCCAAGATCCCTCTCCCCGTCAGTACCTATCAGATTCTCCCCGCCTAACACATACGTCTCCCGAGGATTTCTATTCCCTAAGTGCATCACTTTGCATTTCTTCGCATTGAATTTTAATTGCCAAACCTTAGACCATTCTTCTAGCTTCCTCAGATCCTTTTTCATGTTTTCCACTCCCTTCCGGGAGTCCACTCTGTTACAGATCTTAGTATCATCCACAAATAGGCAAACTTTACCTTCTAACCCTTCGGCAATGTCACTCACAAATATGTTGAACAGAATCGGTCCCAGCACCGATCCTTGAGGCACACCACACTACTCACCTTTCCCTCCGAGCGAATTCCATTCACCACCACCCTCTGGCTTCTGTCCGTCAACCAGTTCCTAATCCAGTTCACCACTTCGGGTCCTATCTTCAGCCCATCCAGTTTATTTAAGAGCCTCCTGTGGGGAACCGTGTCAAAAGCTTTGCTGAAATCTAAATAGATTACGTCCATAGCTCGTCCCTGATTCAATTCTCCTGTCACCCAATCAAAGAACTCGATGAGATTTGTTTGGCACGATTTCCCTTTGGTAAAACCATGTTGTCTTGGATCTTGCAACTTATTGGCTTCCAGGAAATTCACTATCCTTTCCTTCAGCATCGCTTCCATTACTTTTCCAATAATCGAAGTGAGGCTTACCGGCCTGTAGTTTCCAGCTTCTTCCCTATCACCACTCTTGTGAAGAGGGACCACCTCCGCCGTTCTCCAATCCCTTGGAACCTCTCTCGTCTGCAAGGATATATTAAACAAATCTTTAAGAGGACCTGCCAGAACCTCTCTGAGCTCCCTCAATATCCTGGGCTTTGTCCACCTTTAGCTTTTCAAGCTGTTCATACACACTCTCTTCCGTGAACGGTGCTCTATCCACTTCAATCTCATTTGTACTTTTTGCAGTCCATCGCGGTCCTTCTCCAGGATTTTCTACTATGAAAACAGAACAAAAGTATCTATTTAGCAAATTTGCTTTTTCTTCATCATTATCCACATAGCGGTTTGCAGTATCTTTTAGTCTCACAATTCCCTTTTTAGTCATTCTCCTTTCACTTATAAACCTGAAGAAATTTTTGTCACCCCTCCTTACATTTCTAGCCATGATGCGAGGTATGTGTGGGGAGGACATCCAGGGCTAGAGGAAAGGTGGATGGGAGAGAGGGAGTTGGAGAGGGTAGTCTGTTTCCCCTTCCTTGCGCAGCCGTCATTTCCACACACTCAAAACAAAGCAAACAAACCTATGCGTTACTGCATCCACATTGTTCTTTATTGCTGGTAGCATTTTACTTAATCTCACTTATATTTTCAAACATACCGACTTGTGTAGCATACGGATGTACACAGAGGAAGTATAACAACGGAATAATTTTTCATAGGTAGAGTAGTAATTTGTTTATAAATTGTAATCAGTGTGTCATTTGGAGAAGCTGTTTAAAGGGACACCCTGTTACATTTGTGCAGATTTTTTTTTTCTCCTGGTAATGGGCCACTAAAACAGATATCATGTTATGAGAATCAGGTGCTCAACATTCAGAATTTACTACTACTAATCATTTCTAAAGCGCTACTAGACGTACGCAGCGCTGTACACTTGAACATGAAGAGACAGTCCCTGCTTGAAAGAGCTTACAATCTAATTAGGACAGACAGAACAAACAAGAGATAAGGGAATATTAAAGTGAGGATGATAAAATAAGGGTTCTGAACAAAGTGAATAAGGGTTAGGAGTTAAAAGCAGCATCAAAAAGGTGGGCTTTTAGCTTAGATTTGAAGACGGCCAGAGATGGAGCTTGACGGACCGGCTCAGGAAGTCTATTCCAGGCATATGGTGCAGCAAGATAAAAGGAACGGAGTTAGCAGTGGAGGAGAAGGGTGCAGATAAGAGAGATTTACCCAGTGAACGGAGTTCCCGGGTAGGAATGTAGGGAGAGATGAGAGTGGAGAGGTACTGAGGAGCTGCAGAGTGAATGCACTTATAGGTCAATAAGAGGAGTTTGAACTGTATGCGGAAACGGATAGGAAGCCAGTGAAGTGACTTGAGGAGAGGGCTAATATGAGCTAATATGTTCAAGAAGGCATACCAATAACATCCATCCTTAATACTAAATAATAATGATTGCAAATAAATTAGAAAAAACGAACTTCGATCAATTGACTGATCAACCTCTTTGCTATCAATGATCAAGCTCTAATACTTTAATCATTATGTCGAAGATAAGTTATCTATAGTCGATGAATGTCACAATCCAATCTTTCACTTAAGAACCAATATGCATTACCATAACGTATTCTTCTCTTCTTACATGTATGTATTCTTCTCTACCATGAAGTATGTATGTACTTTAATGCAACACCTTTTGTAACCCTGCTACCCGGAAATGGCAATCGCCATGACGGCAAATGTATGCCACATTGAGCCTGCGAATCGGTGGGAAAATGTGGGATACAAATGCTACAAATAAATAAATAAATAAATAAAATGACACTGGCGGAATATTAGTCGTGCAGCAGAATTTTGAACAGATTGGAGAGGAGAGAGATGGCTAAGAGGCATATTTTCAACACACTTAGCCATCCAAAGTTCCATAGGTTTCTATGGAACTTTGGAAGGCTAAGTGCTTTGAAAATATGCCTCTAAGTGGGAGACCTGTAAGAAGCAAGTTGCAATAGTCTAAGTGAGAGGTGATAAGAGTGTGGATGAGGGTTCTGGTAGTGTGCTCAGAAAGGAAAGGGTGAATTTTGCTGATATTATAGAGAAAGAAACAACAGGTTTTAGCAGTCTGCTGAATATGTGCAGAGAAGGAGAGGGAGGAGTCGAAGATGACCCCAAGGTTACGAGCTGATGAGACAGGAAGGATGGGAGTGTTATCCACAGAAACAGAGAATGGGGGAGGAGGAGAGGTTGGTTTAGGGGGAACGATGAGAAGCTCTGTCTTGGTCATGTTTAGTTTCAGATGGCGCTGAGACATCCAGGCAGCAATGTCTGACAGGCAGGCTGATACTCTGGCCCGGATTCCTGCTGAGATTTCTGGTGTGGAGAGGTAGATCTGGAAGTCATCAGCGTAAAGATGATACTGAAAACCATGGGATGAAATCAGAGTACCAAGGGAAGAAGTATAGATGGAGAAAAGAAGAGGTCCCAGGACAGATCCCTGAGGTACACAAACTGACAGTGGGATAGAAGTAGAGGAGGATCCACTAGCGTATACACTAAAGGTACGCTGGGAGAGATAAGAAGAAAATCAGGAAAGCACAGAGCCCTGAAATCTGAGGACAGCGTATCAAGGAGTAGGCTGTGATCAACAGTGTCAAAAGCAGCAGATAGATCGAGAAGGATGAGGATAGAATAGAGACCTTTGGATCTGGCCAGGAACAGATCATTGGAGACTTTAGCAAGCGCTGTTTCAGTTGAATGAAGGGGGCGAAAGCCAGATTGAAGTGGATCAAGAATAGCTTGAGATGAAAGCAAGTCAAGGCAACGGCAGTGAACAGCACGTTCAAGTATCTTGGATAGGAAAGGGAGGAGGGAGATGGGCCGATAGTTGGAAGGACAGGTAGGATCCAATGAAGGTTTTTTTGAGTGGTGTGACTACGGCATGTTTGAAGGCATCAGGAACAGTCGCAGTGGACAGTGAAAGATTGAGGATATGACAAAAGGGATGACAGTAGGAGAGATAGTGTTAAGTAGATGGGTGGGAATAGGATCAGAGGAACAGGTAGTTAGTTTCGAGGAGGAAATAAGATGTGTAGTTTCCTCTTCAGTGATTTCAGAAAAGGAAGAAAAGGAGGCAGGGGTTGGAGGGTTGAGAATTCAAGTTTAATCTTGTAAACCTTATCATGAAAGAACTCAGCCAGAGTCTGGGGAGAAAGTGAAGGGGGGGTTGGAGGTGAAGGCACTTTGAGGAGAGAGTTCAGTGTGGCAAAGAGACGTTGAGGGTTTGAGCCAAGAGAATTTCTATTTACTTATTTATTACATTGATATCCAGTGGTGTGCTGGAGCTGGCTCGCACCGGCTCGCAAGAGCCGGTTGTTAAATTTTTTAACATCTTGCAAGCCGGTTGTTCTGCAGGGCGAGCCGGCTCCGGTAAACGAGGTAAGCATGGTAGAGAGGGCACCACAAGCCATGCTTACCCCATTTACCTCACCTCCAGGGCCGCAGCCAGAAATTAACCCGTTCCCGCCCCTCAACAATGACTGACGGGGGAGAAACCTGCTTGTGTGTGTCAGACATTGGTTCTCTCTCTCTCTCTGCTGGGTCTCATGAAAACTTTTGAGGGAGGGCACAGGGACAGCTTTAGAGTGTGTGTTATCTTTGGGTAAAACCCTCTGCTGGGTTTTGATGGGGGCAGGGACAGTTTCAGAATGAGTGTGCTATCCCTGAGCGAGACAATGATAGTTGTGATCAGAAGAAAGCACGATCCCTTTAATTGTGGAATCCTTTAGCAAGAGGAGTTTTTTTTTTTTTTTTAACGTTCTAACTTGTCATGGCTTATACTGAGAGAAAACAGCTGGTTAGTCATTATCGGAGGATCGTGAAGCTGTTTGAAAGAAACATAAGCTTTTGTATACAGAGCAGTGTCATACAGCTTGAACGCCACATTCTGGGGGGGGGGGGGGGGGTTAAATCGTTTTTATTACCTCCGGCTCCGTCCGGCCGCGTCACTGAAAGCCCTGCCCGTCTCTAGCCTTCCCTTCGTGAGTTTGTTCCGTCAGAGCCCGTCTTCAGACGTCATTTCCTTTTTCCGTGAGGGCGGGACTCTGACGGAACGAGCTTGAAGGGAAGGCTAGAGACGGGCAGGGCTTTCAATAACACGGCCGCTTCAACGGAGGTAATCAGGGGAGCGAGGAGAATTGCTGGGTATGGGTGGGTGGAGGGGGGGGGGGGCAGGGGAGAGAAGAGAATCGAAGGGTATGGGTGGCCGATTCCAAATATGAACTCCAAATTTGCCTGAAACGTCTAGATTTTAAGTTATATGTGCAAAGCCTATTTACTTATAATATTAACGCATTATATATTGGAAATATTCCAACAGACATGCCCGGACCTGTCCAGACGCGCTCAGACAGGTCTATTGGCTGATGTCAGCAGTAAGTATATCAGTATGGGTGGCTGGAGGGGGGGCAGGGGAGAGAAGAGAATCGCTGGGTATGGGTGGCTGGAGGGGGGGCAAGGGAGAGAGGAGAATCACTGGGTATGGATGGATAGAGGGGGGCAGGGGAGAGAAGAGAATTGCTGTCTGAATCCGATACATGTCAATTCTTTTCAGGATGACAGGGACCGATAGAGGACCTTGTGAAACAAGACCATCACAGCCTCTCTAGGAAAGGCTGGGGCGTCTGTTCAGAGGCAGCCTGTTGAACTGTTTGGGTCAGTGCAGGTGCCCAATCCTGGCTGCATGGAGACCCTCGCATCGGCACCTCCTTGATGCAGGGAGAGCGTTCCTACCTGCACAGACACTTCTCAGGAACCAGAACTCTCGGTACCCCCAATACCATGTGTTGAGGGGGGAATAATGCTTGTGCTTCTTGGCCTTGGCTCGATGTTGAGCATAGACACTCCTCAATGCCAAGGACGATGTCGAATCTCCAGGTGTCCTCAGTGTCAGGTCAGATGATGACCAGTCCCAGGGGCCCTACACAGCAGCTTGTGTCGAGGCAGGTGGAGCCCTGCTCAATGCATGTTCACTCCCAGTGTCAGACATGGGTCTCACAGCCATGGGGACTGATGCACCAAATGCTGGTGCAAGTGCTGATGCCGATATCAACATTGATGATTTGGACCAGGCTCTATAAGTTTTCTCTTTCAGCCTCTCTGGACAGCCAGGTTCTTTTTAACTGGAAGGGGTATGTTCAGGCCCCAAACACTGGAGACACCAAGAATGGGTATCTGTGCCAGAGATGGCCCGACTGCACCGAGCTGTACACGCATGAAGCCACTACGAACCTGTGATGACATGGAAGGAAAAACAGCTGTGGCCAAATCAAACAACTCAATGGTGACTTTCAAAAAGGGGCAAAGCACCAGAAAAAAAAGACAGAGAAAACAACTGGAGCTCAAGCCTAAAAGGGCCTACAGAGCACACAAAAAAAATTAAAGGAAACTTGAAAGTAAGGAAAACAACATCAGGAAGTATTTCTTCACGAAGAGAGTGGTGGATGCTTCGAATGCCCTCCCGCGGGAGGTGGTGATGAAAACGGTAACAGAATTCAAACATGCGTAGGATAAACATAAAGGAATCCTGTTCAGAAGGAATGGATCCTCGGGAGCTTAACCGAGATTGGATAGCAGAGCCGGTAGTGGGAGGCGGGGCTGGAAGTTGGGAGGCGGGGATAGTGCTGGGCAGACTAATACGGTCTGTGCCAGAGCCGGTGGTGGGAGGCGGGACTGGAGGTTCGGAGGCAGGGATAGTGCTGGGCAGACTTATACAGTCTGTGCCAGAGCCGGTGGCGGGAGGCGGGGCTGGTGGTTGTGAGGCGGGGATAGTGCTGGGCAGACTTATACGGTCTGTGCCAGAGCTGGTGGTGGGAGGCGGGGATAGTGCTGGGCAGACTTATACGGTCTATGCCCTGAAGAGCGCAGGTACAAATCAAAGTATGGTATACACAAAAAGTAGCACACGAGTTGTCTTGTTGGGCAGACTGGATGGACCGTGCAGGTCTTTTTTTCTGCTGTCATCTACTATGTTACTATGATCTACCAAAATTTCGGAAATCACTAAAAACTAATCTATTCAAAAAGGTATACCCCAATGACCCAACCTAAATGCCTCGATCCTGCAACATAAGGAAACTACTACCCAACCTGGACAAAACTTAACCCTTCCTCCCAATTTCCTAATGTGTTTATCACACATGAACCTTCTACTATATCACTTTGTATCTGTTATACCAGAACTGGCGATCGCCACCACGGTACTATCTAAGCCACACTGAGCCTGCAAATAGGTAGGAAAATGTGGGATACAAATGCAATAAAGAAAATAAAGAAAATAAAAATGGTAAAGGAAAGGAGAAAAAAATCCCAGAGGGAAAACAAAAAAGCAGGGAAAAAAAATCTCATAGGGAAGGCACTCAAAAATGCTCAAAAAATTAGCTCATGCATCAGACTGAGTGAGGAGCCACGGACAACGCATTCTCTCCTACGGTAGATGAAGAGAGACTGCTGGTCCCACACTCTTGCAGCAGGCACAGTGGAGACACTAGCACATGCTCTTAAAGTTATATACCCTATTAAAACGCTCCACACTAGGCGAACTGGATGACGACACCCAAACATGAGAAGGATATGGTCTGGTTGTCCTCAGAGAAAATACTTCATTCGGGATTGCTGCTTTTCCTTTATTCTTATTTGATCTCATATTCCAATTCACATATCTTTTGTTCAGCTCAAAGCCTTTTAGCTATTCTATCATTCCTTCATGTCTTTCTGGCTATTTTCCGGCTTGAATAGGAGAAGTACATCTGTCCTGAAGGCGGTTTAAGCACCTCTCTTCCATGACCTACAGTTGACTATAAAGGATGGTATTGGGCAGAGCGCTATTCACAGTTGCAGCAGTATCCAATTTGGGCGTTGATGGCATTCCAACTGACAACAACTGATTGGTGTTGTGATATACGTCATGCTTTTTGATGTTTGTTTCATGGACTAGCTGCACTGGACAGTGATCTATAGCGTACATACTGCTAATTAAGATATACATCAGTTCACTTCGATTAGTGACCCATAACAAGTACAGTGTTGGGTTTTCATGTTTATTATGTATTTCAGTAGATGTAAGATGATTATTTATATTTAAGTCAACGAAGTAGGTGTAATGGTCGAGTGGTAGATAAATGATGATGAATGAATGTTTTTGTGGATTATTTGTGTCAAGGGTTTTGTAAGGGCACATAAATGTAATAAAAGGAGTTTTTGTAAAAATTTACAGCGGGAGTCTTATTGTGATAGGTTATAGCTGTGTGACTCCAGCTTTTCAGAATTATCCCCTATTAGTAAGTTTATTTTTCAGAATGCCATGTTTAGTGTTACAGGTTCCACCCTTATGGAACAATCTTCTTCTACATTATGCTTGGAGAAATCTCATCAGAAGTAAAGTTTTTCTCAGAACTTACCATTTTCAAAAACTATTCAATTGTTAAATCTCTCCTCTTCCCTCTATTGTTTGTCAGCGAGCAATGTGTGACTATGGCCACAGGCATATTATAGTCTGGAAGTGCAGCAGCAGAGTGATCTCTATCTTCTGATCAGAACTGTAATTTATTTATTTATTTTAGTTATATTTGTACCCCGTGCTTTCCCACTCATGGCAGGCTCAATGCGGCTTACATATGCAGGTACTTATTTGTACCTGGGGCAATGGAGGGTTAAGTGACTTGCCCAGAGTCACAAGGAGCTGTGCCTGAAGTGGGAATCAAACTCAGTTCCTCAGTTCCCCAGGACCAGAGTCCACCACCTTAACCACTAGGCCACTCCTCCACTGCGATCAGGGCTTTGACGAGGCCCAAACTACATAGACAGAATCCCAGTCTTCAATCAGAATCATCTACCTGTTGGAGGAAGTCTGAGATTTATGCAAACTGGCTCCTTATAACTTTTGACTGATGGGTCCTCCAGATTGTGACTACTCATGCTCCCTCTATTCAAAATCTCTTCAGGACCAGAAGATGATTCAAATGAAATGCTTCCCCATTTTGCAGACCAAGGCAGTTGACTGGGCCCAGACTACATAGATAGCATCACAGTCTTCAATCAGAATCATCTACTTATTGGTGGAAATCTCCAGTTTATGCAAACTGTTTGGCTCCTTATAACTTCTGACTGATGGGTCCTCCAGATTGTGAAGGCTTCATGCTCCCTCTATTCAAAATCCCTTCAGGACCAGAAGATGATTCAAAATGAAATGCTTCACCATTTTGCAGACCAGGGCAGCTGACACCATCTTACCACAGGAGAGAGCACAAAGATTCTTGCCAAAGTACTTTGTGATTCCCAAACTGGAAAATCACTGCATCCTCAACTAAGGATCTGAACAAGTTTCTAATGATGGAAGCATTCAGCATTTCCCTGGGCACCATTCTAAGTAAAAGGACACTGGTTATGCTTCCTGGATCTCCTGAACTCATACAGCCACAGGAATAAATCCCACAAATAGGAAATAACTAGGGAATTTTGTGAGGAAACATCACCTTCAGTATTGCTAAACTGTCTCAGTTTTTGCATTATTTTGATACAGACTAAGTATATGTATTTTCCAACTTGGATGATGTACATTTTTGACCAGCCAATTTTGGGCAGGGCTAAATGAATCAATGCTCATTAACAACTAAGGACTGAAGTTGCCAGAGCTCATCATAAATTACCCATGATTTCACCTCTATTACAATTCATTGGAAATCTACTCTACAATGACTCAGGATCATCTTATTCCTTCTATGTAAGGGTATCAGGATTGAAACTAAGCAATCTCACAAGTGACCTTAAACACCACCTAGTAGATACTTAGCTTTTTTGATCAAGATAGATCTCATTTCTTCTTTTTCATAAGCTGTCAGTCACAAAAATCTACCCTAGTATCCAAACTCTCAAATATCCCGTGGATGAGAAAATGCGTTCTTTCAGTTTCTCCTATGGGGTCCCAAGTTCTTGTGATTCCCAGGAGAAATTCACCAGATCTTATACATCAAAGTGAAGAAAGTTAGCCATCAATTTTGTTATGCCCCATGCAATCTGCATTACAAATGTCCACACGGCATACATTTTCAGTTCATTTAAGTTTTTTACTCCTCATTATTTAGACTTTCAATTAATTTCACACAAACTTCTTTTTTTTTGAAGGGCATTAGAACTTTTAATGTATGCAAACTGATTTAACATGCATTAATTCATAGCTTAATATATATTAAATCAATTTTAGTACTAATTCTATAACAGCTTAAAAGGTACACCTAAACCATTACAGAATACTAGGAAAAAGCCACATTGGTGCACCAATAGGTAGGTGTGCCACTTACGACAGGTCAATGGCTGGTGTAAGTGGGCATGCCTAAGTGCACCATGCAACACACCCAACTGAGTGTATTCTATAAGTTGCTTGTGTCATTAGGCAACTCATCCACAGCATGCTTACACAAACACCCCTGACAGTTGCACGCTAAGCAATTTAGGCACACGTTTTTATAGATTAGCGCACTGGTTCCCAAACCTTGTCCTCGAGGCACCCCAGCCAGTCGGGCCCCCAGGACATCCACAAGTACTTTCTTTTATTTGTACATTTTGCTATTTTGATATTGTACAACACTGTGATTGATACCTCATCTCTAAGGTAGTATTATAGTACTACTACTACTCATTTCTATAGCGCTACTAGATGTACGCAGCGCTGTACACATTGTGTGCAGGTACTTTCTCTGTCCCTAGAGGGCTCACAATCTAAGTTTTTGTACCTGGGGCAATGGAGGGTTAGTGACTTGCCCAAGGTCACAAGGAGCTGCAGTGAGAATTGAACCCTGGTTGCCAGGATCAAAGCCTGCTGCACTACCCATTAGGCCGCTCCTCCCTATCAAATAAATTAGAACTTGAACTTCCTTCCTTTGGGATAACAAAAGGAAAACAGCTTCAGTGAACTTAAATGGCTCGTTGTTCATAAACTTTGACTGGCACCACTCATTGTGGTATAGGCCACTGCCATGTCAAAAAAAAAAAAAAAAAAAAAAAAAAAAGATATGAGAGATTTGTATGTATCCCTTCTCATTCATCTTCACTTGGATATCCAAAAAATCTGACTAGGGTGTACTCCGAAAATGGCTTAAGAAAACATTGTTGTGGAGAACATCCCAATCACTGCAAAATAGCAATTACTAATTAGAATAATAACATTCCAAAGTGAGCTCTTATGTACCTATTAGCATGAGGACCATTGCTGATAACCTATTTGAAAATGTAATGCCATCAGATAACAGAAAAAATGAAGTGTAAATAAAAGCCCACAGAACTCTAACTTCAACTAGTGCAGGACCAATTCAACTGGAAACCAAAGCTTTTAGAAAACCAGGCAAGAAATTTCTAAGAATTGAACAGTTTTAACACTTTACAGAGTCGTTATATATATAACACCGAAGAGCACTGTAAACACAGATAAACTGTATGTGCAGCACAAATGACTTACCAACTGTCCTTTTTTGAAGGTTTTGCCATCCCACTCAATTACTGTGTATGTAGCCCATGGGCTCTGCATCCTTTTAGCAGGAAGATCAGGACGAGTAATTATCCCTTTAAATCCAGTGAATTTTATCTGCTTGTCATATTTTTCATGACATTCTTTAACCCATAGGGCAAATTCCCTGTCAATTTTCATTCTCTGTTCCTGAAAAGCGTTCAAATATTTTTTGATTACAAGAAATATATATACACCTGTCTTTTTTTTAAATCTAAGCTTATTTATTACATTTCACAGTCATAACAATAACAGTAACAAAAAAATGGCAGCATGGAAACTACATCAAGAAAATAAAGATAAAGCAAATATGAATCAGTCATATACAGCCAGGTATTATGATCAACATAAGATTTTAGACATGACCACTTATAATTAAATTTAACTGAAATGTGTTTTCCTGGCGAGGTAAGTTTCAAACCTATAAGTCAAATAACATCAAGTTCCACCATTTATCATAGCTGACTTTTGATAAATCTTTCCACAAGCTTAAAATTATTTTTTTATTTGCATTTTCAATATAACATCAAATTGAATTAGGATAATGAGCCTTACACAAACATAGACCACTAACAGGCTCATTTTCAAAAGAGAAGGACGTCCATCTTTTGACATAAATCAGAAGATGGACTTCCTTCTCCCAGAGTCGTCCAAATCGGTATAATCGAAATCTGATATTGGACGTCTCCAACTGCAGTCCATCACAAGGACGCCCAAATTTCAAGGGGGCGTGTCGGAGGCGTAGCGAAGGCGGGACTTGGGAATACCTAACACTTGGACGTCCTTGACCCATAATCGAAAAGAACAAGGACATCCCTGACGAACACTTGGACATTTTCACCCAGACGTGTTTTTATTACGAATAAGGCACAAAAAGGTGCCCGAAATTACCAGATGACCACTGGAAAGAATCGGGGATGACTTCCCGTTACTCCCCCAGTGGTCACTAACCCCCTCCCACCCTCAAAAAAACATCTTTAAAAATATGTCGTGCCAGCCTCTATGCCAGCCTCAGATGTCATGCTGTCTATAATTTTTAGCTATAAGCTATAAAGTTCTACTTCAGGTATGCTGCACTATTTCCCATCCCTCACCTCTCTTTTCCTGTCAGCCACATGCAGGAATTTTGTTATGCTGGTCAAAAGCTCTGATGGTACCTCCGTTGCTAAGGCAACTCAGCTACCTGGTATATCCTGTTACAAAAGTAATTTACTGAGAAGAGGTATGGCAAGGACACCAATTGAAAGCTTCCAGCACATATGAAAGTCCCAATTACAAGTCTCCAGCACATATGCAGCACCTATGATTGGTCCAGGGTAGAGGAGAGGTGGATGCTCACCACAGCCTATAAAATCACGCTACAAAGAAACTCTGAAAAACTAGGCATGCTTGGAAAGAGAATTTCAGATCCGTCCAATGGCCTAATTTGTTTTTCCCAAAGGGGCTGCTCTCCCCCCTCCGTACAAAATAATTCTCTATATCTAAGAATCTTTCTCTCATTCATTCTTTTTCTCTTCTTTCTCTCTGTTCTGTGAGCTTTGTATGAGGAACAAACTCTTTCCTTCCTTCCTTCCTTCTTCTCTTCTTTATATAATTAGTCTAATCACTACTATGTTACTATGTTACTTATACCAGAGGTACTGATGTTAGATTTTGTAAGTTTGTTATAACTTGAAACTGATGTCTGATGCTGTGCTGGTGGGTGAGTAATTAAAAGACTTTTCTCTCTAATTCCTGTACAATTTTTTCTATGATATTTTGTAAGATGTTTAGAGAATAGGAAACCAAAAGTGCAGCCTAGTACAATACTCAGGTCCATGACACCGCATACAGGTCCCAGGAGCAGTTTTAGTGCGTACTGCAGTGCACTTCAGACAGGCGGACCAAGGCCCATACCCCCCTACCTGTTACATTTGTGGAGGAAACAGCGAGCTCTCCAAAACCCACCACAAACCTACTGTACCTATATATAGGTGCCCCACTCACCTGTAAGGGCTATGCACAGTTGTGGGTAGTGGGTTTTGGGGGGCTCAGCACACAAGGTAAGGGAGCTATATTCCTGGGAGCATTTTATGAAGTCCACTGCAGTGGCCCTTAGGGTGCCCGGTTGGTGTCCTGGAATGTCAGAGGGGACCAGTGCACTACAAATGCTGGCTCCTCCCACGCCCAAATGGCTTGCATTTGGACGTTTCTGACATGGACATTTTTGGTTTCGAAAATCGCCGAAAGTCAGAAACGTCCATATCTAGGGCCATCCAAATCTAGGGACATCCAAATTTAAGGATTTGGAAGTCTCTGATAGTATTTTTGAAACGAAAGATGGACGTCCATCTTGTTTCAAAAATACGTGTTTCCCCGCCCCTGGATTTCGCTGTTTTGCAAGGGCGTCCAAATCACAACGTGGACATTTTTTTCTAAAATGCCCCTCTAAGAGGAGGAAACAAGAAACCCAAGTAATCTGAGGAAGGGGAATTTTACAGGAAAATAACAAAAAAGAAACGACAGGGCAAAACACCCATTAATTATAACAGCTCTCACAAATGGAAGTGACTCAAACCTCTCTATCCATAGCTCCTTTGCCTTCTCAGAAAAACTGTAGCAGAGATCCTTTATAAAATGTATAGGTATGGTTATCTAAATAAGTTCTATATTTATAAGGATATCTCAGCGAAATTTAGCACCCAAACCTATAACCTTTTGACAAAGGCTTAGGAACTGTCGTTGTCTGACTTTGGTAGTCTTGGCTACATCAGGAAATATAGAAACTTTACCTTCAATAAATTTTAAGTCTTTAGTCTTGAAATAGAGACTAAGCAAAGCTTCTTTATCTTGATTGAAAACAAAAGTCACCATCAAGGTTAATCTCGACGCAGTCACCAATATATCCGTCAGATTCAGACTGTCTGAAGAAACATTCACTATAGAAGATCCTCTATCAGGAGTATATTGTTTCTTAGGAATAGGCAAATAAAGCGAAGATACTTACCTGTAGCAGGTATTCTCTGAAGACAGCAGGCTGATAATTCTCAGATGGGTCAATGATCTGTGTCTGCCCGGGAACCGGCATAATGCATAGCAAAAAAAGAAAATGTTTTGCTAGAGCTCACTGACCCTAAAGTTGAAGTAACAGCCACCAAGAAAACAACCTTCCATGTCAAGCACTTCAGATGGCAGGAATTCAGTGGCTCAAAAGAAGCTTATCAGCTGTGTCAGAACGATGTTGAGATCCCATGACACTGGTGGAGGTTTGACAGGGGGCTTTGACAACAGCAAACCTCTCATGAAGCGAACAACTAAAGGCTATCCAGAGATAGGTTTATCTTCTACACGGTGATGACTGATTGCACTAAGTCTTGAGACCAGACTGACAAGTGTAGAAGGTATTCAAGCAGGGTCTGTGTAGGACAAGAAAAGGGATCTATGGCCTTGCTGTCACACCAGACGGCAAACCTCCTCCATTTTAAAGAGTAACACCTCTTAGTGGAATCTTTCCTGGAAGCAAGACTCGGGAGACACCCTTCGAAAGACCCAAGGAAGTGAACTCTAGGCTCTCAACATCCAGGCCGTGAGAGCTAGAGACTAGAGCTTGGGATGCAGAAGCGACCCCTCATTCTGGGTGATGAGGGTCAGAAAACATTCCAATCTCCACGGTTCTTCGGAGGATAATTCCAGAAGAAGAGGGAACCAAATCTGATGCGGCCAGTAGGGCGCAACCAGGATCATGCTTGAGTTTCAGCAAAGTCTTCCCCACCAGAGTTATGGGAGGCTATGCATACAAAAGGCCAGTTCCCCAATGTAGGAGAAAGGCATCTGACGCTAGTCTGTCATAGGCCTGAAGCCTGGGACAGAACTAAGGGACCTTGTGATTGGTTTGAGAGGCAAAAAGATCCACCGAGGGGATGTCCCACGCTCGGAAGATCTTGCGGGCTACGCCCATGTTCAGTGACCACTCGTGAGGTTGCATTACCCTGCTCAGTCTGTCAGCCAGACTGTTGTTTACACCTGCCAGACAAGTGGCTTGGAAAAACATGCCATGATGGCGTGCCCAAATTCACATCTGGACGGCTTCCTGACACAGAGGGTGAGATCTGGTGCCCTCCTGCTTGTTGGTGTACTACATCGCAACCTGATTGTCCGTTTGAACTAAGATAATTTGGTTGGACAGCCGATCTCTGAAGGCCTTTAGAGCATTCCAGATAGCTCAAAGCTCCAGGAGGTTGATCTGAAGATCTGTTTTCTGGGGGACCAGGCTCCCTGAGTGCAAAGCCCTTCTACATGAGCCCTCCACCTCAGGAGAGATGCATCCATTGTCAAAACTTTCTGTGACTGAGGAATTTGAAATGGTCGTACCATGGTCATATTGTCCACCACTGAAGAGAGTTCCGAAAGTTGGTTGACAGTTGGATGACATCTTCTAGATTCCTCGCAGCTTCATACCACTGAGAAGCTAGGGTCCATTGAGCAGATATCATATGCACACGTGCCATGTGTGTAACATGAACTGTGCAGGCCATGAGCCCCAAGAGTCAACATCTGCAGAGCTGTGACTTGCTGAAGCGCTGGAACCGTGGACACCAGGGACAGAAGATTGTCTGCCCGTGTCTTGGGGAGGTAGGCCCGAACCGTTCTCATAGAAACATGATGGCAGAAAAAGGCCATATGACCCATCCAGTCTGCTCATCCTCTGTAACCCCTAATTCTTCCTGTTCCTAAGTGATCCCACATGATTATCCCATGCCTTTTAAAATTCTGGAACAGTCCTCGACTCCACAACCTCCACCAGGAGGCCATTCCACGCCTCCACCACCCTTTCTGTGAAATAGTACTTCCTTAGATTACTCCTAAGCCTATTCCCTCTTAACTTTGTCATATGCCCCCTCATTCCAGACCTCTCCTTCATTTGAAAAAGGCTCTCTTCCTGTACATAAATGCCCTTGAGATATTTAAACATCTCTATCATGTCTCCCCTCTCCCTCCTCTCTTCCAGCGTATACATGTTGAGGTTCATAAGCCTGTCCCTATAAGTTTTGCATTCAAGACCGCTTACTAATTTTGTAGCCGCCCTCTGGACCGATTCCATCCTGTTTATATCTTTCCATAGGTGCGGTCTCCAGAACTGCACGCAGTACTCCAAATGGGGCCTCACTAGAGACTTATACAACGGCACTGTAACCTCCTTTTTCTTGCTGGTCATGCCTCTCTTTATGCACCCTTGCATCCTTCTGGCTTTGACCGTCGCTTTTTCTACCTGTTTGGAAGCTTTAAGGTCATCAGACACAATCACCCCCAAGTCCCACTCTTCCTTCGTACACTAAAGCACTTCACCCCCTCTACTGTACCGTTCCCTCGGATTCTTGCGACCCAAGTACAAGACCCTGCATTTTTTGGGATTAAACCTCAGTTGCCAAATATCAGTCCATTCCACCAGCTTCGCTAGGTCCTTCCTCATGTCATTCACACCCTCCACTGTGTCCACCCTGTTGCAGTTTAGTATCATCCGCAAAGAGACAGACCTTACCAGACAGCCCTTCCGCAATATCGCTCACAAAGACGTTAAAAAGAGCCGGCCCTAGGACCGATCCCTGCGCTACTCCACTGAGGACATCCTTTTCTTCAGAGCAAGCTCCATTTACCATTACCCTCTGTCTCCCACCATTCAACCAATTTTCAACCTGATCAGTTACTCTAGGTCCCATACCGAGGGCACTCAATTTATTTATCAGTCGCCTGTGCGGAACCATGTCAAAGGCTTTGCTGAAATCCAAGTAAACCACATCAAGCGCCCCTCCCACATCCAACTGTTTGGTCACCCAATTAAAGAAGTCAGATTTGTCTGGCACGACCTGCCACTAGTGAAGCCATGCTGCCTCGGGTCCCGCATTCCATTTAGTTCAAGAAATCTCACAATCCTACTCTTTAGAAGCGTTTCCATTAGCTTACTCACCACCGAGGTCAGACTAACAGGTCTATAATTCCCAACCTCCTCCTCACTTCCAACTCTTGTGCAAAGGAACCACATCCGCCCTTCTCCAGTCCACCGGTACCACTCCAGTTTCTAAGGAAGCATTGAAGAGGTCCGTCAGCGGAGCCTGCAGAACTTTTCTGAGTTCCTTAAGCACACTCGGGTGTATCCCATCTGGCCCTATCGCTCTGTCTACTTTTAGTTTGGCAAGCTCATCACGAACACAGTCCTCTGTAAACGGGTCTTGGTCTACCATACATCCATCCCCTTTAGCCTTTGTTTTCTGCAGCCCTACCCCCGGTCTTTCATTTGTGAACACAGAGCTAAAATAATTGTTAAGCACTTCAGCTTTATCCTTATCTTCCACATATTTCTCTCCCTCAACTTTGAGCCTCACAATGCTATTATGGCACTTCCTCTGGTCACTTACATATCTGAAAAAGGTCTTATCCCCCAATTTTACTGTATTAGCTATCTTTTCCTCCATTTGCTGCTTCGCATTCCTGATAGCTTTTCCAGCCTCTCTTCGCTTATTCAGGTATTCTCTCCTGACTTCATCTTTCTGAGTCGTCTTACGTGCAAAGTCTAACCTCTGTACCCTTATCTTTTCAGCTACTACATTCGAGTACCAGAGAGGCCTTTTTTTCCTTTTACTTTTATGTAATTTTCTAACATAAAGGTTAGTTGCCTTTAATATAGCTCCTTTCAGTCTGGTCCATTGCTGTTCTATATCCTTCAGCTGTTCCCATCCCGCTAACTGTTCCTTGAGAAATTCCCCCATCTCGGCAAAGTTAGTTCCTTTGAAATCCAGGACCTTCAATCTTGAATGAGTCCTCTCTTCTGTTTTAATATTGAACCATACCATACGATTATCACTAGATGCCAAATGGTCTGCCACCTTGACGTCAGAAACGTACTCTCCATTCGTAAGCACCAGGTCCAGAACAGCTCCATCTCATGTCGGTTCCGTTACCCACTGCTGGAACAATTCTTCCTGTAGGGAATAAGATCTCATTGCTTCTAGACGACCCCACAGCCGGGACACCCCAATCAACATCCGGCATATTGAAGTCACCTATCAGTAGTACTTCCCCTTTCCTAGCTATCATGCGGATGTCTTCATTTAAGTCCCTGTCCATTTCCTCCGACTGTGAGGGTGGTCTGTATATCACTCCGATATAGTTACATTTTCCTTTCCCTCTTTCCAGTTTAACAAATAGTGCTTCTGCCATACCCCACATGTCCTGCAGTTCTGTCACCTGGATATTATTCTTAGCATATAATGCCACACCTCCACCCTTTTTTCCTACTCTGTCCTTCCTGAATAGATTATAGCCAGGTATAGCAACATCCCAAGTCATGGTTCTCCGTGAACCACGTCTCTGTGACCGCCACTAAATCCAAGTCTGCTTCCATCATTGTAGCCTCAAGATCTAGAAGTTTGTTTCCCATACTATGGGCATTGGTATACAAGGCTCTCCAGATTTTACTCTTTATATTTTCTTCTATAGAGTGTAAACTCCTCCCTCCTTCGGTAAGGCGAGGCCTCCTCCAAGGAGCAGCACCAACTGCAACGGCCCCTGCGGCACATCCTATATACACCCAGCTATATCTCTCCACACCAGACATCCTATATACACCCAGCTATATCTCTCCACACCAGACATCACCACGGAGACCCAGGCCAAGGTATCGGCCTGCTTATCCGACATTGCTGCATGGATGTCCTACCACCACCTGAAACTGAACATGTCCAAGACCGAGCTTATCGTCTTTCCACCAAAACCCACTTCTCCTCTTCCTCCACTTTCTATCTCAGTTGATGGCACCCTCATCCTCCCCGTTTCATCTGCCCGCAACCTCGGAGTCATCTTCGACTCCTCCCTCTTCTCAGGTCACTTCACTGGCTTCCAATCAGATACCGCATACAGTTCAAGCTTCTCCTTCTTACCTACAAATGCACTCAGTCTGCAGCCCCTCATTACCTCTCTACCCTCATTTCCCCTTATGTTCCCGCCCGTAACCTCTGCTCACAGGACAAATCCCTCCTCTCAGTACCCTTCTCCACCACCGCCAACTCCAGGCTCCGCTCATTCTGCCTTGCCTCACCCTATGCTTGGAATAAACTTCCTGAGCCCTTACGCCAAGCCCCCTCCCTACCCATCTTCAAATCCTTGCTCAAAGCCCACCTCTTCAATGTTGCTTTCGGCACCTAACCTTTATACCTTTCAGGAAATCTCCTTTAGATTGTAAGCTCCTTTGAGCAGGGTCTGTCCTTCTATGTTAAATTGTACAGCGCTGCGTAACCCTAGTAGCGCTTTAGAAATGTAAAGTAGTAGTAGTATATACCACACTGGTTGAGAAAAAAACCCTTTTTATTGTAGTTCCAAACCTTCGCAATCCCAGGGCGCTGTTCACTGGGTGCTTCCCCCTTTAAACTCAGGGAACAAGTCTGAGGTCCTCAGCCTTTAGCAAGTGAAGCGTCCCAACAGCAGTCCACAGTCCCCCCAAAATCAAAACATAAACAGGCGAGCTGAGATTCCTCTCTCAGCCCCCCAAACCTCGGTCCATTCCCCCCCTCACCCCTCCCAAATAAAGTTCCTTTGCTTTCAAGTGTTCTACAGTTAGTAGTCCTTGGCTTCCACAAAGTCCAAATCAATTTCTCTTCTTAGTTGTGAACCACAATACTTGGGTTCTCTGACTGAGCAGTGCTCCACCCTCTGCACAGCAACAAACACTCTGTGGCCTCCTACACACTGCTCTCCCCAACAGTTGTAAAAGTCACTTATCTTTAACTCTCCATCTGTTCCTCCTCACAGGGTGCAACTGCAGGGAGATCGGCTCCACTCTCCTCCCATTCCATGTCCTTTTTCTCTTCACCCCAAATCTCCTCCAGTCCTCCGTTCCTCAAAGACTTCAGAAAGGCAGCTCTCTCCCTTTCACAGGTGGCAGGAATTACATATTGCTTCCTGACCCAGGGAAACTGGTCCTCCTCATTCCTGCTCCCCCTCCTGGCCACTGGTGTTTCTGCATCCCCCTGACTACTAATGCAGGGGCCCACTCCTAGTAAGGGAATCCTATCCGGGTTTTGGGTCCCACCCCTCCCCCTGCTGGCTTCTGGGTATGATAGTTCTAACTCTGCTGGCTTCAAGGGATGATTCAAGGACTCTGTCCTATTACAAGATGCATTAGATGTCCTACCTTCCTTGGGGTTAATTATGGCTTTGTGGCCTTTTATACCCCTCCCCATCAATTTTAGTTTAAAGCCCTCTTTAGTACTTTAGCCAGCCTGTTGCTGAAGACACTCCTTCCCTTCCCTGACAGATGGACACCATCACCGCTCAGTACCTCTTGGAAAATCATCCCATGGTCTATGAAACCAAAGCACTCTCGTCAGCACCAACCACACAGCCACACATTTATCTCCAAGATGCGAGCTTCTCTCATTCGACCTTTACCTTCGACAGGGAAGATCGATGAGAACACTGCCTGCGCACCTAGATGCTTCACCCTCTGACCCAAAGCCATGAAGTCTCGTATGATATGTTAAGTAGGATATTTAGCCATATCATTTGTGCCAACGTGGATGAGTAGCATAGGAGCGTGGTCCATAGGCTTGAGGAGTCTAGGCAATCTATCTACAATATCACAAATCTTGGCACCAGGCAGACAGCACACCTCTCTGGACAACATATCTGGCCAGCAGATGGGCGCTTCAGTACCCCTGAGAAGTGAATCTCCAACCACCACTACCTTTCGCTTTCTTTGGGCCAATTGTCCGGCTGTGGTGGCATTTTTGGTCATTGTTTCCTCCTGTTTTTTTAGATGTTTCTAGCTCTTCTACCTCCAGGGCTGTGAACTGATTCTTTAGTTGAATAGAAGGTGGAGTTGGAGGATTAATCTTGTGGGACTTGGTGACCTGCTTCCAACTGTGCTCTGTCTGCCCAAGATCTTCTCTCCCTTTGCTGGAAGTCCTCAATGTTTTGACCTGCATCTCTGGGTCAAATTTCTGGTTGTCCCAGATGTTTCTTAGTCTTGCCACTTCTTCTCTTAGTTCTTGTACTTCTTTCACAAGGGACTCAATGTATGTACATTTATCACATGAAGCCAGAATCTTGTCTTGGTCCAAGGGTTTGGTCTTGACAGTGGTAGAAGTTTTAGGGGCTCTTTGTTTCTTTACCATAGTTCAAAATGTAGGGGCTGTTGTACTTGTGATAACAAAATATGTAGCCTATCACACAACTACCAATCCTGTTATTTCTCCTACTCCTGTTCTATGGGATAAAGGGGTTAGGTAGTTAATGTGTAGTTTTAGCGTAAGAACTGAGAACCTATTAAGATTTACTGTGTGGGTGGAATTCAATGTATGTATCTGGCTATTTGAAATTCAGTGACTGAGCTTTTTCCTTCAGGGTATTTTTTCCCTCTCCTTTCCCTGATGTACCAGTTGGTTGTAGACCTAATTCAATAGATTAATCTTGCAAAGTAAAGACCTAGAATAAATCTGATCCTGATCTATGGGTATAGCTGATTAACAATGATTTTTTTGATTATACTGCCAATACGGTACTGCCAACAGTGAGAGAGGCTTGATGAACAAGTTTAAGGAAGAGAAGGTAAATTGGTATCCTATGTGATATATAATGAGAATAACAACCAATGGATATGTTAACAGAGGTCCTTTTTATCTAGAGCAGGAAGCCCATGATGCTGAGCAGAAGGCTGGGGATATACTGTGATAATGAATGGTTTACTTTTCAGAAACAGTTGTAATTTGGATGGAGTTAATTTGTGATAATAGTGTATTTAGGAAGTGTCAGTCTTGGGGTGGGTGGGTTTAAACTTAAAACCTGTGGAATGTGTTTGCTGTAAAACTCTCTCTAAAGCTGTATTAAGCCACTTATCTACACAGCTGGTTGGGATTAGGGGAAGACAGGGTTAAGAAAAGCACCAGAAATGCCCCAAAACCACAGCTCTAAGGTAGGGATAACCAGAAATAATGCCAGAACAAGTCTTATCTGTGAGCTTTCAGGATTTCAGTCAGGAATCAGGAGACAAGAGACCTTGTGGTAGCCTTTTAGCTCTCTCAAAGCAGATGTTTTAGCCACACCTAAACTATACAAGCTGTCTACAAGAAACCAGGTGGGGGAGGAGGAGGGCTCAACACACTATAAGAAAAAAGATCTAATACAGAGTTATAGTAGTTTTTAAATCTAGTAATCAGATTAACAGATATCAAATAAAAATAAAAATAGTCAATAAACAAGTTAGAAAACACTGCAGAGCAGAACAGATAAAACAGTTGGTTTTGTTTTTGTATAAATATAAATGCAGTGACAAGGACAGACAAGGATTGGGGGGAGAGATGTCCAAAACCACAGCTCTAAGGTAAGGATAACCAGAAATAATGCCAGAACAAGTCTTATCTGTGAGCTTTCAGCACATCAGGCAGGAGACAAGAGAACCTGTGGTAGCCTTCAGCTCTCTCAAAGCAGAAGTTTTAGCCACACCTAAACTATACAAGCTGTCTACAAGAAACCAGGTGGGGGAGGAGAAGGGCTCAACACACTATAAGGAAAAAGTGTTCAGCATTGCTCCAATGAATTCCAGGTCTTGAACAGGGGTAAGATGGGACTTGGGGTAATTTATTACAAACCCTAGTAGTTCCAACACCTGAATAGTCACCTGCATGGACTCCCGAGCACCATCCTCCGAGATGCTCTTCACCAGCCAATCGTTGAGAAAGGGGAACACATGCACTCCCAGTCTGCGTAGCGACGCTGCAACTACTGCTAAGGATTTTGTGAATACCCTGTTTGCTGACGCTAGACCAAATGGCAGAACACAGTAATGAAAGTGTTGCATTCCCAGCTGAAATCGAAGATACTTCCTGTGAGCTGGAAGTATCGAGATGTGTGTGTAAGCATCCTTTAAGTCCACAGAGCATAGCCAATCGTGTTCCTGAATCATGGGAAGAAGGGTGCCCTGGGAAACCATCATGAACTTTTCTCGGACTAGGAATTTGTTCAGGGGCCTTAGGTCTAGGATGGGATATATCACCCCCCATTTTCTTTTACAGAAAAGAACGGGCTCAACCGCATGGGCCTGTAGAAGGGCGGAGAGTTCCTCTTCAAGTACCTGCCTGTGCTGAGAGATGAATGAATGAGCTCTCGGTGGACAATTTGGAGATTTGGATTCCAGGTTGAGGGTGTATCCTAACCGGACTATTTGAAGAACCCACTGGTCGGAGGTTATAAGAGGCCACCTTTGGTGAATAATCTTTAACCTCCCTCCAACTGGCAAGTTGTCTAGTATGGACACTTGTATTGCGACTATGTTTTCTTAGAGCCAGTCAAAAACCCATCCCTGGTTTTCCTGAGGAGCATCAGGGGCCTTGGGCGCATACTGTTGACAAGAACGAGCGCATTGGGGCTGAGCCTGAGTAGGGTGGCGAGACACGGGAGTGTACCTATGCCTAGAGTAGGAATAGGGAGCACTCTGTGACCCACCAAAAACCTCCTAGATGAGGAGGTGGTAGCAGAAGGCATCCAGCAGGAGAGAGAGGCCACAGAATCTGTGTGCGTCTTGATCTGGTCAACCAGATCTTCCACCTTCTCTCCAAAAAGGTTATCCCCCAGCAAGGAACATCCGCTATTTTCTGCTGGACCTAATGGTCTAGCTCAGAGGCACGCAGCCATGAGAGTCTGCGCATCACTATACCTTGAGCAGAGATCCTGGTTGCTACATCAAAGGTGTCGTATGCGCCCCTGGCCAGGAATTTATGACATCTTCTGCTGCCTGACCACCTGGTAAAAAGGTTCGGCCTGCTCCGGAGGGAGGGCATCGACCAAACTATACAGCTGCCACACAGAGTTCCACAAGTGGATGCTCATAAACAGCTGATATGACTGGAAAAAGTCAGCGAGCACAGCGGCCTGATACATTTTCCTCTCAAAAGAGTCTAAGATCCTAGCTTCTCTGCCTGGGGGTGCCGAACCATAGTTTCTAGTACTCTTGGCCCTTTTTAGAGAGCAGACCACCACCATGGAGTTATGGGGTAACTGAGACCTCATCAACCCAGGTTCATCATGGATCCAATACCTGAATTAGCTATGAATTAAGGTGTGAAGTAGAACAGTTGCTAAGGTTACTAAGGGCAATTTGATTACTGGGCTAGCTTCAAAGGGTTTGTTTGAAATAGTCTCCTTAGAATTCAAACTATATAGAGAGGAAAGGTCCCACTCAACTTTCTTTCTGAGAAGTTCTGAGAGAAGAGCACATCACTGTGGGTAAGTGACATTATTTTATTCTGAGCATGGTAACTTAAAGATTAGGGTTTAAAAGAGGAATTGTAGAATACTAATAAAACACAGAATTTAAAAAAAAAAAAAAAAAAAAGCAAGCAAACTTTCTTAGTCTCCATACCCTTTTCCCCATAGTTTTAAAACTGGTTTCTGCCACAGTTGAGGGTTTAAAAGAGGAATTGTAGGATATTCACAAACAGTTTGCTAACAGAATTTTAAAATAAATTAAAAAAAAAAAAAGGTAAGCAAACTTTATTAGCTAATCTCCATACCCTTTTCCCCACAGTTTTTAAAACTTGAAGTTTCTGATACAGCACTAACAGATAGTCTCTAGAAGGCACAGAAGGGCCCAGTTCAGTCATAGAGGCGAGATTAAATGAATTCTTTGCTTCGGTCTTCACTGAGGAAGATTTGGGAGAGATACCGGTGCCAGAAATGGTATTCAAAGCTGACAAATTGGAGAAACTGCATGAAATTTCTATAAACCTGGAGGAAGTAATGGGGCAATTTGACAAACTAAAGAGTAGCAAATCTCCTGGACTGGATGTTATCCATCCCAGAATACTGATATAATTGAAAAATAGGTATTATTAGGAAAGGAATAGAAAACAAAAATGAGGCCATTATCATGCCTTTGTATCGTTCCATGGTACGACCACACCTCAAATATTGTGTTCAATTCTGGTCACTGCATCTCAAAAAAAGATATAGTTGAATTAGAAAAGGTGCAGAGAAGGGTGACGAAAATGATAAAGGGGATGGGACGACTTCCCTATGAGGAAAGGCTAAAGTGGCTTGGGCTCTTCAGCTTGGAGAAAAGAGGGCTGAGGGGAGATATGATAGAGGTCTATAAAATAATGAGTGGAGTTGAAAGGGTAGACGTGAAGTGTCTGTTTACCCTTTCCAAAAATACTAGGACTAGGGGGCATGCGATGAACCTACAAAGTAGTACATTTAAAACGAATCAGAGAAAATATTTCTTCACTCAACGTGTAATTAACGCTGGAGTTCATTGCCAGAAAATGTGGAAAAGGCGGTTAGCTTAGTAGAGTTTAAAAATGGTTTGGGCAGCTTCCTAACGGAAAAGTCCATAGACCATTATTAAACTGGACTCGGGGAAAATCCACTATTTCTGGGATAAGCAGCATAAAATGATTTGTACTTTTTTGGGGATCTTGCCAGGTATTTTTTTTTTTAAGTGGAATTAGTATCTTATCTTAATTCCCCTGATCTGGAAATCACGGCTTGCAAAATTCAGGATGCTGTCACTTATTATGCAAACACTTATGCACTGAATTTCACTTGAAGCATCACGGAAGTACACAACAAATGGATGCAGTGTAGCTTGACTGTTTTCCCAGTGGAAACCTTGAACAGCATCTTGGACAATAAAGGAGTAGTTTTCAGCAAAGTCCAAGAGAACAACAATTTCACAAGGATTTAGGTTTTCTTTAACAGTTTTTAAGTATTGTGTCTGATGTTTGGAAATGTAATGGTGAATTGACAGGTTTGAAACTTTCAATGCAAGCTCAGATACAAAATCATCAACATACATCTGTTTGGTCTCCAGTGTGGTGCTATCTGTATGAACCCACTGCTTAAACTCGATTGTTTCACCTGGGTCAGCATCACTGAACACTTCTGTCAGGTAATTTTCAAGCACATCTTTACCTGGACATATTTCACACCTGTGAAGCATGCATTCTTTGCATTCCAAATTGCACACAGTTTTAGCCATCAGGGCTTTGTAATCTTCGTTCAGCAGATGGCTTCCAGCAAGCATAAGCTTCACATTTTGATGAATGACACAAACACACACTGAATGCATACCAGATGAGCCAACAGTGACACACCATTTTGGCCTTAGCTCACAAAATTTGGAAAAACCCACTTCTGGCCCATTTTGAGTACGATATGCAACATACATTTCTTTTAGATTGCTAAGCAGCAAACGCTTTTGCATCTGAATTTTTTCAGTGCCAGTTCTGACAGAGACAAAATCTTTTTTCCCTGGGCACAGTCTACTGAATTCATCATCTTCAAAAAAGCCAAGAATTTTTTTTTCTGTTTCTCCTGGTAAAACTTTACCTTTCTTCTTGTCTGGTTTTGCCAGAATTCCACAAACTGATTTCAGATTTCTTGCTTTTTTTAACCATTCTAGTTGAAACCATGAATTCTGAGGCAGTTCTTTCAATAGACCAGCTGTTTGGTGCTAAAGTTAGTATTTGCAGTTTTTCTGCATGATTTGCTGAAACTTGGACTTTGTTTTTCAACTCGTTTAGCAGGTCATCATAATCAGAACATTTGTCACATTTCTGACTGGTAGAAGGTTGAGTTTCAAACTCATTTAGGTCTAAGCCACCAGCAACTGCAAGATGATAACAAAGTATTTTGCACTCGCCTGATTTTGCGCTTGGTGTAGCCTCGTACATCACGCTTGCTGACTTTTTTTGAACTTTAATGGAGAAATACCAAGAGATGTCAAACTTGTGTTCAACTTGCCAGAAATGTCACTGTGTTCATCATCTGCTGCTGTTGATGATAAAGAATCAGCAGCTCTGTTACTGACGTCTTTTCGACAAGATGGACATAGTTTCTGACCCGGCACAAATATTTTGCTTGTTAAGGCCTTTAGCTGGGCTGCTAGTGTGTCATCCAGCACTCTTAAGCCCCTTTTTGCATTATGACCACCTTTGGAAAATGGGTTACAGCAGGTTCTTTGCAAAAATTCAAACTTTTTCAACAGTAAGGATTCATGATGAAGGCAAATAGTTGATCCAGCATCGAAAAGTTGACCAGAATGCTCTTGTAACAACTTCTGTTGATCAGGCAGAAGCTCTTCAATTAATTTCAAACCTTTATTTTTATTGTATGTCAGTAAATGACACTCTGATGTACTTGAACAGCCAACTGAGCAAAGTGGAAATTCATCTGATCTTTCTGGATCCATTGATGACCATTAGCATTAGTTCAACAAACGCATTTATTCTTGCAATCAGGTTTTCAATGGGTAAAATTTTACTTCAGTCTAAAGTGATTAATATCTTCATTTGTGGCATTTAATTCAATATAAATGAGCCTGTCGGTGCAGGTGCGAGTTTCTTCAACAAGATGTATGTATACAATGGTTTCCACCCTGTTTTTTAGTTTACTTGAACACAGTTTTATAACATAATGTTTAAAGAAAACTTCTTTAGCCAGTTAGACTTGGCCAATTATGATTCGTGAACCCTGTTGCAAGGCAGAATTGTTTGTTTCATTGCCCAATTGTATGCTTCTGGTACCTCCTGGCTCCTGAGTGTCTGTTGCTAGGCTTACTTTGATGCCTACAGTTCACTAAGAGGTCAAACTGTAGCAAGGGTGAAGAAACACCAGCAACATCACAGGGTCCACCAATCATAATTGGCCAAGTCGGTCATCCTAACTGACTGCAGTTTTCTTTAAACCTGTTATGAAACCTGGCCTCATCCTTCCACATCCTAAAAAACATTCCTGTTTTTTAGTTTTCTTGAATACAGTTTTATAGCATAATGTGTTCTTTATTTTAAAAAATTGGTGCTTTTTGAAAGAAGAATCACTTTTACTACACTTGTATCAAGGGTGTAGTGAAGAAATCACAGGCTGCTGCCCGCAAACATTTGAGGGCATTTTTGCAATCCTTATATGACGAGACTCCAAAATGAAAACTACATATTCTGATAGAAGGAAATCTGCTCTTTCTAATGGTGCTAAAAGAGAGAACATTGAAGCTGTCCCACTGGAGATCAAGGGCATCAAAGATAGCCCAAAATGGGCAAAAATGCTTTTTATACCAACTTTGAACGCTTACAATTTTTCAACCACTTGAAGGAAGGTGCTGCAAATTGGAATGCCTCATTACAGCCGTGCATTTAGTACACCTACCAAAAATCAACCTGAAAGGCCAACTAGTTTAGGAACTACAGCAGCCTCAACATCGCTGTAAATTGATTTTTGCCGTTTTTTTGGCAAAGTTTGAGCCTAAACCATTCAAAAAGTAAGAGGACTAGGAACATGGGGTTTTGCCGGTTCATTAAGCCCTAAAAGTAGTGCAGGTTCTCCAAATATCCCCCTTGTACTACTAAAACTTCCAGTTTTACAGCTTCTGGAAGTTGGCCCAAAATGTCATTTTTGCTCAGGCGACATTTTGCAACCCTTTACTTGAGGTCCCCTAGAACCTCCAATTTTTAGTCTTTTGAACTAAAATTTTGCATAGCTTAGTTTTTTATCATAAAGAAACTATGTACCAAATTTCATCAAAATCTGAGATGGTGAGGTGGGGACCCCTGGTCCACTTGACACGGAATGACTCATCTAGTAAATAGACTCATACGTACTAAATATTTAACAACAGCCACTAAGACTACTATTGTGAATCAACTAGCTGCTTACTTTGAACAGAAAGTAATTCAAATCAGGGAAGCTGTTAACAAGTTTACAGGCAATTCTGTGATGCCAGTCAGTACATTATATAATCCTGTTGTTGACATAGTTGCAGATAGATTCTGGCCCTCTTTCTCTGTAACCTTGCATGATACAATTAAATCTTTTCTTTCAAAATATTCCTTCTCACAGTATACCTTGGACATCTGTCCTAGTTACTTACTAAATAGCACTCCCAGTTCATTTGTTGGCCTCCTTTTAATTTAGTCCATATAACAGTTTCACAATAGATCATACTTCTTTCTTATCCTTTGGAAACTAATCTAAAAATATTAGGGGTAATTACAGATCAGCATCTAACTTTTGAATCTCAGATATCTTCTGTAGTCCCCAAATCTTTTAAGTTCCTTTAGAAACTGAAAAGTGTAAGATCCTTCTTTTCACCCAATATCTTTAGGTTACTTGTACATTCCCTAGTCTTAACTTGATGATTGTAACTGTATTTACTCCTTTTATGAGGTAGCTTTCTAAAATGACTGCAAACTGCTCAAAATACTGCAGCTAGATTTGTCTTTCAATGATCACATTTTGATAGAGCCTCACCTTTATTACTTAAGCTACATTAGCTTCCCACAAAAGCAAGGATTATATTTAAACTCTGTTTTCATCGCTCAAATATTATAAAGTATAGCACCAGACTATATGCAACTGTTGATTAAGCTTCCTCTGTGCAATGCCTAGGCTGGTGCAAGGAACTACCTGAGACTACATTTTCTAAACTGCAAAAAAGTGATTTACAGATCAATTCACTCTGCCAGTTTTACCTTTCAGGGTACCAAGTGGTGAAATCTCTGTCAAGGACAATTAGACAACAACAAAATTATTTTAAAATTCACAAAGCTCCGAAATCTTACTGTTTTGCTAAGTTCTTATTAAGGGATAATGAGTCTATAGCTTAATCCAGTCTGTTGCCAACTCCTACACATTTCCTGCACCCTTTGCCTGTTTGCCTTGTGTAAACCTTTCTAATTTTTTTATTTTTACATGCGTACTTTGTATTTAACATATTGATAGCACAGCAGCATAAATTACTCTGTATAATAGTTTTAATTTTTTTTCTCTGATTGTAAGCCACATTGAACTCAAGATCGTTGGGATAATGAGAGATATAATAAATAAAACAAAAGGGAAGAACTCCCTGCACAAAACTGCACAGATGAGATAATGCAATAAAACAAATCCTTGTGTACTTGAATGTAACTCACCTTGAGCTACTACTGAAAAAGGTGGGAGCTAAACCCACATAAATACATACATAAAATAAAATCTGCCATAACTTCAGTGATTTTGTTTTGAAGCTATGGTGTTAAACTCTGGCTTTAACCTGTGTCGTAACCACTGACATATCTCATGTTGCCTTGAATTTGAAACTACTGTCAGTACAGTAAAAAGCCAAGAAGTAAAGCAAGATAAATAAAAATGAGAGAAGAGACATGAGTTTAACACCATAGGACCACACAGGACCTGCATTATTACAAAAGGCATGGAAAACAGACAGAGCATGTTACTATTTTCCCATCATTTCCTATGCTCCTATATATATTAGATGTTTGTTTTTAAAATTTTAGAAATATGAATTATAAACACCAATTCTCAATGATTCACTGATGAGTTATAAACATACCTGTCCGTTAAAAATCCTTGTGAAAAGAGTGTTCTTATCTTTTAACTTTAACTCCAGGTCCATGAAAGTCAGTTTGTTTGTGCTGACTTGGAACTTGTCATTAGAGAATAATGCCCCAGAAATTCTGCTATAGCATTCAGTTGGTCCAAGTCCTCTTTTCTTAGGAGGCATGCACCAATCAAAGCTTAAATATAAGAGACATGGTGTAAACAAAATAGCATATGCAATAAATCATCATTTTTAAGGCAGTGCAAAAAGAATTAAATGTTAGAGAATCTTACTCTTCTACTGTTGTATACGGTATTAACCTTCCATTCCAAAAACATTCAAATATCGGCCTTTTCCCTCTGGCTCCCTTTTCCACTATAAGGCAGTCATCATCATAATCATCATCCTCGTCTTTTACTCCTGAACAGGAAAGAAAAGAAATATTTACAAGAAATACACACACCAGTCAAAGAATTGAAATGAAAGGTACATTTTATGATAGCTAAAAAAAGAGGGCAATTCTAACAGGGAATGGGATTTGATATACCTCCTTTCTGTGGTTATAATCAAATCCGTTTACATATTATATACAGGTACTTATTTGGTACCTGGGGCCAGAGTCTTGCCCAGCAAGTCACAAGGAGTTGTAGTGGGAATCGAGCCCAGTTCCCCTAGTTCTTAGGCCACTGCACTAACCATTAACCTCCAGTCCAGGACAAAGGAGACTATAACTTTCACAAAATATCTCTCTATTTTAACAGCTTACATACAAATAACACAATTAACTGGAAGATAAGAAAACAGCCCACAAACACTGGACCTTCACATTCTATTGTCTTCAGTGATCATCTTCACCACCAGCAAAGTGCTGTTTACCTGACACCCAGCTGGTGAATAATATGACAAAATAGGATAAAGAGGAAAAACATAAGGCCTGTCAATTCTTTTCTGGACTCTTAGATAATTAAAGCAACTATACCAACAAAAAATATTCTTAGGATATATTCACTATCAATTTATAAGTTAATTGAAAAGCTGAACAGTGCTAATGAAAAATTAAGCTTTAATCATAAAACATCAGTAATAAAAAAACAAAAGAAAATCAGTAGATTAAAGTATAAATTCAATCACCAAACTGCTTTAAACTTCTCCAAACCAATCCTCAAACAGTACATAAGTACATAAGCACTGCCACTCTGGGAAAAGACCAAAGGTCCATCAAGCCCAGCACTCTGTCTCCGACAGCGGCCAATCCAAGCCTCAAGAACCTGGCAAAAACCCAAAATTTAATAACGATCATTGGACTTTTCCTTCAGGAATCTGTCCAGACCCCTTTTAAACTCAGCAAGGCCAGCTGCGGTCACTACCTTCTCCAGCAATGAGTTCCAGATTCTAACCACGCGCCGAGTAAAGAAAAAATTTCTCCAATTTGTTTTAAACTTACCACATTCTAATTTCATCTTTTGCCCCTGGTTCTATTATTGTTAGAAAGCGTAAACAAACGCTTCACATCTGTCTGCTCTACCCCACTCATTATTTTGTAGACCTCTATCATATCACCCCTCAGCCGCCTTTTCTCCAGGCTAAAGAGTCCTAGCCTTCTTAACCTCTCCTCAAAGGTAGTCGTCCCATCCCTGTTATCATTTTCGTCGCCCTTCTCTGCACCTTCTCCAATTCCTTTATATCTTTTTTCAGATGAGGCGACCAGAACTGAACACAATACTCCAGGTGCGGTCACACCATGGAGCGATATAACGACATTATAACATCCTCATGCTTGTTTTCCATCCCTTTTCTAATAATACTCAACATTCTGTTCGCCTTCTTGGCCGCCGCAGCACATTGAGCTGAAGATTTCAACGTCCTATCCACGATGACTCCCAGATCCCTTTCTTGGTCCGTAACTCCTAAAGCGGAACCTTGCATGACATAGCCGTAATTCGGGTTCCTCCTTCCCACATGCATCACTTTGCACTTGTCAACGTTGAACTTCATCTGCCATTTGGTCACCCAATCCCCCAGTCTCATGAGGTCCTCTTGTAATCTTTCACATTCCTCCCACGACGAGACAACCTTGGATAACTTTGTGTTATCTACGAATTTAATTACCTCACTAGTTACTCCCATCTCAAGGTCATTTATAAATATGTTAAAAAGCAGCAGTCCCAGCACAGACCCCTGAGGGACCCCACTAACTACCGTTTTCCATCGAGAATGATGATCATTCAACCGTACTCTCTGCTTCCTATCTTTTAACCAGCTCTTAATCCACAATAATACACTGCCTCCGATCCCATGACTCTCCAGTTTCCTTTGGAGTCTTTCATGAGGCACTTTGTCAAACGCCTTCTGAAAATCTAAATATACAATATCCACCGGCTCCCCTTTGTCCACATGTTTGTTCACCCCCTCGAAAAAATGCAGTAGATTTGTGAGGCAGGACTTCCTTTCACTAAATCCGTGCTGACTTTGTCTCAGTAGCTCATGCTTTTGTATGTGCTCTGTAATTTTATTCTTAATAATAGCCTCCAGCATTTTTCCCAGCACCGACGTCAGACTCACCGGTCTATAATTTCCCGGATCTCCTCTGGAACCCTTTTTAAAAATCGTCGTTACATTGGCCTCCCTCCAATCTTCCGGTACCACATCTGATTTTAGGGATAAATTGCATATTACACCAGTTGCTCCACAAGTTCATTTTTCAGCTCTATTAATACTCTGGGATGAATACCATCCGGTCCCGGTGATTTACTACTTTTCAGTTTGCAGAACTGCCCCATTACAGAGAAATCATTTAGTCTTTCTGACTCGTCCGCTTCAAATACCTTTTCCGGCACCGGTAACCCTCCCAAATCCTCCTCGGTGAAGACCGAAGCAAAGAATTCATTTAATTTCTCCGCTACAGCTTTGTCTTCCCTGATCGCCCCTTTAACACCACAGTGATCCAGCGGCCCTACCGATTCTTTAGCCGGCTTTCTGCTTTTAACATACTTTAAAAACTTTTTGCTATGTGTTTTTGCTTCTAACGCTAACTTTTTTTCAAAGTCCTTCATCCCTCATCTCCTTTTTGCATTTGGCTTGACATTCCTTAAGCTTTATCTTATTGTATTCAGTCGGTTCCCTTCTCCATTTTCTGGAGAATTGTTTTTTGGCTCTAATAGCTTCCTTTACCTTACTGTTTAGCCACGCCAGCTGACGTTTGGTCTTGTTTCCTCTTTTTCTAATTCGCGGAATATATTTGTCCTGTACATCTAGGATGGTGTTTTTGAACAGCATCCACACCTGATTCAAGTTTTTTATCCTTTCAGCCGCTCTCTTTAGTCTTTTTTTCACCGTTCTTCTCATTTTATTGTAGTCTCCTTTTCTAAAGTTAAACGCTAGTGTATTTGATTTCCTGAGTTCACTTACGTCATAGCCAATATCAAAACCGATCATATTATGATCACTGTTATCAAGTGGCCCTCGCACCGTTACTCCCCGAACCAGATCATGAGCTCCACTAATGATTAAGTCTAGTATTTTTCCTTCTCTTGTCGGCTCCTGAACCAGCTGTTCCATGAAGCAGTCCTTGATTTCATCAAGAAATTTCACCTCCCTTGCATGTACCGATGTTTCATTAACCCAGTCTATATCCGGATAATTGAAGTCACCCATTAATATTACATTGCCCTTTTTATTTGCTTCCCTAATTTCCCTTGACATTGCTGCATCCGTCTGCTCGTCTTGACCAGGCGGACGGTAGTACACTCCTATCACCATCCCTTTCCCCTTTTCACGTGGAATTTTAATCCATAAGGATTCCAATCGGGGTTTTGTCTCCTGCAATATTTGCAGCCTATCTGAGTCAAGGTTCTCATTTACATACAGTGCTACCCCTCCTCCAATCCTATCCACCCTATCGCTACGATATAATTTGTAGCCCTGTATGACTGTGTCCCATTGGTTATCTTCCTTCCACCAGGTCTCAGAGATGCCTATAATATCCAGTTTTTCATTGTGTGCAATGTACTCCAGCTCTCCCATCTTAAGCCTCAGGCTCCTGGCATTTGCATATAGACATTTCAATGTATGCTTGTTGTTCTGATTTTTATTACATGTAATACATGGCATTATTAATATGTTGTCTTCTGTCTGGTCATTATTAATTTTATTTAAGTCCATCTGATCCTCTATGATTTCTTTGTTATCCTTACTCACAAAGTAACCCTTTTTTTTCCCTATCTGGGTGATATCCTCAAAAGATACCTTCTCCCGAACCATGCGCTTTTGAGCAACTGTCGGACTCCCCCCCCCCCCCCCCATTTCTAGTTTAAAAGCTGCTCTATTTCCTTTTTAAAAGTTGACGCCAGCAGCCTGGTCCCACCCTGGTTAAGGTGAAGCCCATCAGATCGGAATAGGCTCTCCCTTCCCCAAAATGCTGACCAGTTCCTGACAAATCCAAAACCCTCCTCCCCACACCATCGTCTCACCCACGCGTTGAGACTCCGGATCTCTGCCTGTCGCTTGGGCCCTGCGCGTTGAACAGGTAGTATTTCAGAAAATGCTACCCTAGAAGATCTGGCTTTGAGCTTCCTTTCTAAAAGCCTAAATTTAGCTTCCAGAACCTCTCTCCCACACTTTCCTACATCGTTGGTACCCACGTGTACCAAGACGGTCGGCTCCTCCCCAGCACTATCTAAAATCTTGTCTATCATACTACTACTGCTGCTCTATTAACCATTAAGAACTAATGGCTCAAAGTTCACTGATGAAAGGCACTCCTCTAGCCACAATGCTCTCTCTAGGACTTTTTGAATGAGTGCAGCCAGCCAGCTGATTTTATTGACTATCCAGCTAACTTTACAGAAAAGTTTATAATATTTCACAGTACTCCCCAGCTCCCACCTGGCTATTCCTTCTTGCCACCCAGCTAGCAAAACTTTCTGGGGAGAACAATGGCCAGTACAGAGGCTTAAATTGTTGCTCACGACTTACACTTTCCAAATAGGAGAAGGGTGGTTCAACCATGTCACAATGGCAACAATTACTGGTTATATTAAAGGCCCAAGAATGCAGAGTCCCAAAGGAGCTCTAATGTGTGGTCTCTCACCAAGAACCTGCCTTGCAAGAACTGTACCAAAATCAGCTGAAGGGAGGATATTAAATATGAGAACATTCCCCAGGTTGCAAATGAAGGCTCGCAGTACCAAACTCCACCCCAGGATCCGACTGAGCTGGAAGCCCAAGAATGGAGAAACCTGCCAGGTCTAAAAAATAAAAAGCACCCACCTAACTGTACTTCATAAAAGGCTACCAGATATCTGGAAAGCTGTTAAAAACCCATTTTAATGCATGACTTAATTGTTAATGAATTATAATCAGTGGTACTTCAAACCTGGTCCTGGAGGCACCCCAGCCAGTCAGGTTTTCAGGATACCCACAATGAATATTCATGAGAGAAATTTGCATGCACTGAAGGTAAGGGGAGGGGGGAACAGCTTATTGATGCAAAACCTTTTTTCTACCTTCCAGTAGCTCTCTGCTTTTTATAGCTCTCTCTTCCCACCCTACGGCTTTCAATGATCTAATTGTTCTCTCCCTAATTCCCAACAAGACTACTGTTCTGTCCACCTCTAAGGTCTCTTCCTCCTCCCACATATGGCAAAGCCCACCCTATCCACCTTTTTCCAGCTCCCCCTGCCCCTCCATGGCACATACCAACCTCATTTATCCTTTCTCCAGCCTTCCATGGCACACACCACCCAATCTGCTTTACTGAGTCACTCTCCCCTCCCCAAGAGGAACTGCTGGCACAGGTTTCCGCCTCCCTGCCATCTTGGGCCCAAAAGTCGGGACCAAGGAGGAGGAGGAAGAAATGACCCAATGTGCATCCTTGCATCTCCTCATCTTGAGTGGGGTAGGGAGGTGTAGGGACAAAACAAGGCCTGCATAAAGCACTACCATGAAGCACTATTCTACATTGAGGGCATAATCGAACGGGGCGCCCAAATTTTTCTGAGGACGTCCTCGCAGGACATCCCCATGAAGGGGCGGGGAAACCCGTATTATCGAAACAAGATGGGCAGCCATCTTTCGTTTCGATAATACAGTCGAGGATGCCCAAATCTCAACATTTAGGTCGACCTTAGAGATGGTCGTCCCCGATTTTCAGCGATAATGGAAACCGAGGACGCCCCTCTCAGAAATGACCAAATCCAAGCCATTTGGTCGTGGGAGGAGCCAGCATTTGTAGTGCACTGGTCCCCCTCACATGCCAGGACACCAACTGGGTACCCTAGGGGGCACTGCAGTGGACTTCAGAAAAAGTTCCCAGGTGCATAGCTCCCGTACCTTGTGCGCTGAGCCCCCCCCCAAAAAAACCCAAAACCCACTCCCCACAACTGTACAACACTACCATAGCCCTTAGGGATAAAGGGGGGGAATCTAGATTTGGGTACAGTGGGTTTGTGGTGGGTTTTGGAGGGCTCACATTTACCACAAGTATAACAGGTGGGGGGGCATGGGCCTGCGTCCGCCTGCCTGAAGTGCACTGCAGTACCCACTAAACCTGCTCCAGGGACCTGCATACTGCTGTCATGGAGCTGGGTATGATATTTGAGGCTGGCATAGAGGCTGGAAAAAATATTTAAAAACATTTTTTTAGGGTGGGAGGGGGTTAGTGACCACTGGGGGAGTAAGGGGAGGTCATCCCCGATGCCCTCCGGTGGTCATCTGATCATTTAGGGCACATTTTTGTGGCTTGGTCGTAAAAAAAAAAAAAAAAAAGGACCAAGTAGTCGGCCAAGTGTTGGGGCGCCCTTCTTTTTTCCATTATCAGCCGAGGATGCCCATGTGTTAAGCACACCCCAGTCCCATCTTCGCTATGCTTCCGACACGCCCCCGTGAACTTTGGTCGTCCCCGTAACGGAAAGCAGTTGAGGACGCCCAAAATCGGCTTTCGATTATGCCGACCCTGTGAGAAGGACGCCCATCTCCCAATTTGTGTCGAAAGATGGGCGCCCTTCTCTTTCGAAAATAAGCCTGATTATGAACCTGACTATTCTAGACTTGGCAATTGTCAGCTCTCATGCAGAGGCTTGGTATTGAAAGGCCTCTAGGACAATGCGGAGACATCCAGTCTAACAAAGGCAAAACAAATGTTCACAACAACAAGTTTTGTTTACTGTACTTGGGACAGAACAAGCACATATAGAACGGTGAGGGCCTGGTTCTTAGACCCAAGGACACAATACTGGAGAACACTATGACATCATGTCCCAGTCAACCTGGCACAAAGACCCAAGGAGAGGGTATAAAATCCCCTTCCTTGAAGCTGTTATCAGCCAGATATTATCTGACGCAGCCCGAGGTCGCTGTTATTAGGTGGCTCTGAGCTGGCCACAGAATGAAGGCTCGTTAATCTGTGGCATAGTTTTCCTGCTTACTCTTGCCCGGATGGGAACAGTTTACCTGCTGTCTGAGTTCCTGATTGTGGAGAAGTAGCTTAGTGGTGAGCACAGCAGTCTTCGATCCTGGGGAACTGGGTTCAATTCCCAATGCAGCTCCTTGTGACTCTGGGCAAGTCACTTAACCCTCCACTGCCCCATAAGTACCTGTATATACTATGTAAACCGCTGTGAATGTGGTTGCAAAAAAAAATCCAGAAAGGTGGTATATTAAGACCCAATCCCTTTCCTCTTCCTGACTACTGCAGATCCAGAGGTCTCGAGTGTTATCTTATCAGGTTCATTTGCTATACAGTGCCCGGTAGTGTTTGGGGTTAGGAATCCTAATAACATCAGGATTAGGTTAGGTAATACTGTAAGTTATCTTTAACTACCTTAACAGGTACTGAAAATACATTACCATCATGTGATTTTGTATGATCTTATGTCTCTGAATATATCTGCCATTACTGTCTTAATTATTTATTTTTGACATTTATACCCCACATTACCCTGAACATACACAAGCTCAATGTGTCTAACAATAAACAAACAACAGACAGGGTTTACAAAGCCATAAACAAAATATCAAATATAGACCACTGATGGCCAGTTGCAATCTAAGATACTCCAGTAATGGATAGAAACCTATCAAAGAGGAGAGTTTTCAGTCTTTTACAAAATACCAAGTAATCAGGGTGACTCTTGATTGCCATTGGCAGTGAATTCTACCACTTAGCAACCTGGTATCTAAAGACAGCAGAATGAACTGACTTATAACACACTCTCTTGCAATCTGGAAGATGAAGTCTAAGGCAGTCCCTAGAACCAGAGATTACATTGCATAGGGGAACAGTTACTACTACTTATTTCTATAGCGCTACTAGACTTACGCAGCGCTGTTCTATAGTGCTACAAGTTATTAAGAGCTGTATAAAATCTGATGCCATGCTATATAATATTTGAAAGACAAAAACACAATTTAAAAATAATCCTGGCTTTAATGGGCAACCAGTGCACCTTACAAAATAATGGAGTGGCTGTATCAAAACACAATACCCAGGGCCGTGCTGATGCGGTAAGCGCCGCAGGGGGGGCGCCACTGCCCTGCCGTCCATCTGCTCACTTGCAAAATCTTTCACCTGAACATGTGTTTCTCCAATCTCCGCTGCCCTCCCCTTTTCATGCAAAGGAGCAGTATTAATTGAGGCAGGCACGCTCTTCAAGTTACGTGAGAATACAACCAGATTGCTATTTATGCTTCGGTTTGGGGCTAGCTCCTCAGTCAGGGTGAGTTTCAGAGCTTGAAACAGCATTCAAATTAAAGAGAACCTGAAATTTTAAAAGTGCTAAAAATAAGTTTTAAAAGTATTTGCCTTAAATCTAATTGCAGAATTCAGGTGCTGGGAGTCTGTACTTGGTTGTCATATGCTCAGATTTGTTTAAATCATTTGCAAATTAGTCCGGTGTTTTTCACTAAACATTCCCATGAGTGTCTGTATGTTAATCTGCATTCAAATAGAGCTCTCTGATTGGATGATCAGCTTCTGTTAAGAAATCTGCCCGGGAAGTGAACAGAGTGAGAGCTGTCCTTTGCCAAGAGAGACATCCAGCTGTGACTTCCTGTGTTTGTTGACTGAAGTTATAAAAGAGTGCCTGATTGTAGTAAATGAGAAAATATAAGTGAAAAGAGATTGGTGGCGATTGAAGTTTCTCTAGTGAGAAAAGGATCTGAATATTTCAGAATTACTTGAAGTTTATGAAGAATAGAAAAGGGTGAATTTCAGTTTAAGAGTGTTTAAATCCTATAAGCTATATAAAGGCTAGGTAGATTTAAGTGACTGTAAGCAAGGAAACCTTAATATTTGATCTGAAATAAATATTTGATCTGAGATAGTTGATCAGAGATAAATGTTTGATCTGAATTATATCCTTTGGTGCAAAGGAGATTAGAATGCAATAGAGTATTTCTTTCTGTTTACCAGTACAGTCAAATAATTCCATTCCACTTAAATAATTTTTTGTTATATATATGAGGGAGTAGTATCTGGATTTATTGTAAATCAAACTGATTCCATTCACAGGAATTCATATTCACCTTCATGCATTCATCCGATATTATCTTTTAAGGATGAAGTTTTATTTTATGTTCACTCTGTCTCTTGTGAGCTGAGCACAGTTAGTTTCCTCGGCTGGCACGACTACATATTAGAGGTATTTTGATACTGTGTGAAGTTTTACCACAGACGGGTGACATATATAAAACATTCTCCTTGGATAGGATGTGATATGTGAAAATACATTTTGCTTTAATGAAATTGCTAAACTTTAGAGTCAGAGACTTATTAATGAGGGATACATACAGTGCTATTTTTTCCTGAGGTCCGGCTTACTTGCCTGCTCCCTTCTGTTCCTGCTCTGCTGGACGGGGGGGGGGGGGGGGCGCCAACCGATAGTCTGCAGGGGGGCACCAGAGACCCTAGGCACGGCCCTGACAATACCTTCAGGACAAGCCTAGCAGCATTTTGGGCATTTGTAGCCTTTTTAGGACAGCCTCCTTACACTGATATGAATACCAGTAAAACACTCTTAACCATTTACTGTCTCACCCTACTCTCACACGCAAACACAAACCATGACTCAGACAAAAACAACCCCATAACTCACAAATCATACAGCACTCACACACACACAATGCCCACCCTAAATAACATTCATAACAACCCAACCACAACACATCAATTCTATGTACAACCTATTAACAACTCACCAGACCAAAGACACAACAAACCAATAGGAAAAATCTCCGCATACGAACATCACCAACAAAAAGAGAAAAACAACAACAACAAATTCAACCACCGAGAAAACAGACAACTAATAAAAATAAACACATCGAACCCCCCCACAGAACCATACCGCTCAATCCAACTAGGATACATCAATGCAAGATCAGCAGTAAGCAACTCAGTAGATATACTAGACTGGATTACCACAGATAATTTAGACCTTCTATTCATCACAGAAACCTGGTTCCACAGCCCAACAGACCCCGCCATCCTAGAGACATGCCCAGCAGAATACAAAATCACCCACTGGACAAGAAATGGAAAAAGAGGGGGCGGAATAGCCATAATCTACAAACCCGAGTTCACCATCACAACCACGGGTGAATCCACCTCACCACAACTTGAAATTGCCTCGACAAGAATCAATCATCCAAACCTACTAGGACACCTCAACGCAATCCTATTCTACAGACCACCAGGAAAATGGCAAGACTCTCAAACGCAACTCATGGACTTCATCTCGAACACATGTGTCTCTGCCTCAAACATCCTTATAGTAGGAGACATCAACCTACACCTTGAAGACAACACCTCAACTGGCACACGAGAATGCAAAGAATTCTTAAAACTCTGGGACCTACACGCACCTAACACTCAACCAACACACACAAAAGGACACACAGTTGACATCATTACACACAAATTTGACCCAGACTCAACCATCCTACTAACTGACACAAGATGGACACCTACACTATGGTCAGACCACCATAAAGCATACGTCTCCCTCTACTCGCGAAAAACACACAAACGCAATCAACAAACTCGAGCGAACAACATACACCACGAGAGGAAAAATAGACCCCACAATATTCTGGCAACAGATCTACCAGAATGAATGGTCAACAAATGCTGACACCATCCAATTCCTCCAAGAATGGGACGATATATGCACAACAACATTAGATAAAATCGCCCCAATCCAAACCAGAACATCACATAGGAAGAAATCAAATCCATGGTTCACCGAAGAGCTGAAAAAACTTAAAACACAAGTCAGGAAACTAGAACGTGCATGGAACAAAAAGAAAGATGAACAAACACTAAATGCCTGGAAACTACTTCGGAGGAAATACAAATATACCATAAAACAGACTAAAAGACTACATTACAAAACAATGATAGGACCAAACTACAAAGACACACACAAACTCTTCTACCTCGTGAATAAATTGTTAGACACCACACCAGTTACAACCAACAGCAAAGACATACCAGGTGTCGACAACCTGGCGAAATAATTCAAGGAGAAAATTATACAATTACGACTTAAAATACCCGCCAGCCCTATTGAATACGCCACACTTCTAGACTGTCTAGACCCAGAAGACTGAATATACCCAGCAGACAGAACCTGGACCGACTTCGAATTACTATCAGAAGACCTCATCTCTGAAACACTCAAAAGATTTGCTAAATCCCACTGCAAACTAGATATATGCCCAAACAACCTCATGAAATCAGCTCTTCAACAATTCATACTAGACCTAACGAACCACATAAACTTCATGTAAAAAAAAAAAGGACTTTTCCCAAAGGAAAAAGGAAAAATTCTACTCACCCCAATACCTAAAGATACAAAGAAAAGCGCAAGTGAAATAACCAATTACAGACCAGCAGCATCTATACCACTAATAACCAAAATAACTGAAAGGATGGTAACAAAACAACTTACAAACTATCTAAACAAGTTCTCAATACTGCATGATGCCCAATCAGGATTCCGGTCGAACCACAGCACAGAAACAGTATTAATTACCCTAATGACTAAATTCAAACAAATGATTGCAACCGGCAACAACATACTTCTCCTACAATTTGACATGTCAAGTGCCTTCGATATGGTTGACCACGGAATCCTATTACACATACTTGAATATTTTGGCATCGGAGTAAATGTCCTAAACTGGTTCATGGGGTTCCTAACCCTGCGCTCATATCAAGTCACATCAAATTCAACTACGTCTGCTACACGGACACCTGAATGTGGAGTACCGCAAGGATCACCCCTCTCACCTACTATTTTCAACCTAATGATGATCCCCTTGGCAAAACTTCTATCAAACCATAACCTCAACCCGTATATATACGCCGATGATGTAACAATATACATTCCCTTCAAACAAGTCATTAAAGAAATCTCCACATCATGAACTCCTGGGCAGATGCATTTCGATTGAAACTAAACGCAGAAAAAACTCAATGCCTGATACTCACCTCCCAGTACAACACAAATGAATTTACCGCTATAAACACACCAAAACTAAACCTTCCAATCTCAGAAACTCTAAAAATCCTTGGAGTCACTATTGACCGCCACTTAACACTTGAAACTCATGCAAACACAACCAAAAAAATGTTCTACTGCATATGGAAACTGAAAAGAATAAGACCATTCTTCCCAAGATCCGTCTTTCGCAGCCTAGTGCAATCCCTCGTACTCAGCCATCTGGATTACTGCAACTCACTATACGCAGGTTGTAAAGAGCAAACATTGAGGAAACTTCAAACAGCCGAGAACACAGCAGCCACACTCATCTTCGGAAAACCAAAGTGCCAAACCCTTACCAGAGAAACTACACTGGCTCCCACTCAAGGAACGCATTACTTTTAAAGTATGCATACTAGTCCACAAAATCATTCACGGTGAAGCCCCAGCTTACATGTCTGACTTAATAGACCTACCACCCAGAAATGCTAAAAGATCATCCCTAACTTTCCTCAACCTTCACTTCCCTAATTGCAAAGGCATAAAATACAGAACGCTGTACGCATCAACCTTTTCTTATATGAGCACGCAATTCTGGAATACACTACCACGCAACCTGAAAACGATCTACGAACTAACCAACTTCCGCAAATCATTGAAAACTCATCTCTTTGATAAGATTTACTGCAAGGATGAAAACACATGAAGTCCACACACACTGTTAGTAATGCAACAATACACTCCCTTCTGAATTTCCCATCCCCCGTAATTTCACTACATTTATACCTCTAATCACAGAAAAATGTTATACCGAATGTTCTCCTACTATTGTTTAGCTGCCCTATCAGTTTCCCGTTATTTCTTTCCATTGTTCTTCTCCATTGTTCTATTGCCTTAACGATACTTTGACTTTGTTTTCGCATACCTCCTCACAATGTAATCCATAACCAAGTTGTAACAAACTGTATTTCCACCATTCACAATATATTGTAAGCCACACTGAACCCGCAAATAGGTGGGAAAATGTGGGATACAAATGCAATAAATAAATAAATCCAGCATAGATGCAATTGCAGTAATCAAACTGAATTAAAACCAAGGCTTGAATTAGCAGTCTAAACATGTCTGGAGAAAAATATGATCTGATTTTTCTCAACTTCCAAAGAGACCTGATGGATTTTTTCACTACTGAGGAAACCTAAGGCTCGAACATGAGGTGACTGTCAATTAATACACCCAGTACCCTAAGTGTGGAGTCTAGGGGATATGACACATTGTCAATAGTAAAATTATTATATGCAGTACGGTCAAAAGGGTTTGGTTATCACAAGAAATATAGTCTTCTCTATTCTACTTAAAACTTAAATTCGGAAGCCCACTAAGTCTAACCTTAGGGAAAATTTCCTAGAAGACCAGTCTTTAAACGGATATAGATTGTGACATCATCCATGTAAATAAAAGTGCAAAACCCAGCTGACTTAGCGTTTCACTTAATGGAGCCATCATAACATTGAATAGGATTGGAGAAAGCAGCGAGCCCTGTGGCACGCCACAGTCAGGAGACCAGGACGGTGAGAGAGAACCTGACTTCACCTCATACGATCTAGATTTTAGGAAGCTGTGGAACCATTGCTGGACCTTCCCACACAATCCAAAGTGATCAAACAGGCCTAAAACTCATGATCTAACAAGGTGAAAAGCACTTGACATATCGAATTGCATCACTAAAAACTTAAAAGCCTAGACTGACTGCTTTCCTAAAATCAGATATTAATAAACAGCTCTCTATTTTTATAACAACATCTGAGCCTTATGTCTATTACTCTCAGTATTTATATTTTAGGTCTGTTATGATCTGGATTGTGAGAGAGAAGTCCTGATCTAATATCCCAGAGTGCTAGTTTCCTATTATTTGTTTCTTTACACTTCTCACTCATTGCCGTTCCTCGTCTGAAGTTTGGCTAATGTGATTTGTCCCCTCAGAAGCAGCAAGGAAAAGCATGCCATACCATACATTCAAGCTGTTACAACTGCCTGTGCAGATTTCTGTGCATTCTGCACTGGTAAGGAATTCTGTGCAAAATCTGCACTGCGAAGTTCCACAGAATTCCCCCAGAAATAAAGAAAGTACTTACACATATTTTCCTTTTCCAGAGGTCTATAAACAAACAGTTGAAAAATAAATACTTACTTGTTGGGCAGCAAGGGTCATCAGGATATGTTTCCCTATCATACAAGAAAGGGTGATAGCGGATAATTCCTTCTACTACACCTTCCCCTTCCACAAGAGCTTTAAACTCAAAGCTGTCTGCCGCAGTACTTATGTACAATGTCTGCATATCATCTTTTATTTCACGCAGGTTAATCTTGGTTACTTTCCCTTTTTCAAACATATATATCTATTTTGAAACAGAAAAAAAATAAGTAAATACATATAGCACATTTATATTTTGGTGTTTTTTAATCCCTTCAAGTGCTGACTTGCTGCTACATGCCTGTCTTCAATGACACTACTTCTGAAGCTTGGTTGCCCTGTACCCAGCTTAGTCCTTCTATTCAAAAAGCAGCAGTGTGAAACTTACAAATGACTATGGTAATGTTAACAGTCAATGACGACGCTAAGGAGAAATATGTCTTCTTACTCCCATTTAAAAAATCCCCCAATTTTAATACTGAAACAGATAAAATACAACTAGCCCCTTCAGTAAAGCAGTAATCCAGACATTAACAAAACAAAAGTAAGTCACTTTAAAAATGTAGAAATAAAGTCAAGAAAACCAATAGATACTGTTTTTATCCTACATAGGTTAGTCCAGGAAAAAAGTAGCATCTTTAACTTTATTTTAACCTTATATTTACATAGTCAAGTAAACTAATATGATACTCATTGTTCAACATGTATACATACAATTCTCAAAATGCTTTGCCTTGTCACATAAGAAAAAGTTATGTCTTACCTGATAACTTTCTATCCTTTAGTCCTACCAGACCAGTTCAGACCAATGGGTTATGTTCCTCTATCAGCAGATGGTAACAGAGGAAGAAAATAGTTCTTGTGACTCACTCCTTAAGGGTATTATGCAGCACAGAATGGTCAGTATTTTGAATAGTCAACCAATGGTGCTCAAAATCTGCCTGATGGCCAAAACAGAAACTGTAATTCAACCAGGAAATAACCTTACCAGCTAGAGAGGCATACACTTTACTGACACGCAGCTATTCCACTGAGTCAGGAGACATGTGACATACAATAGGTTAAAAAATGTACAAGTAGAATCCATGATACCTGAAAAATATAACTTGTAAACAATTTTAAACAACCTGGGAGGGATTCTGGACTGGTCTGATAGAACTAAAGAAAAAAAAAAAAAGTTATCAAGTAAGACATAACCTTTCCCTCCATAGCATCTTATCAGACCAGCCAAAACCAATAGGATGTAGTAAAGCAATGTCCTCAACATAGGGTGGAACTAAAAGATCTAAACGCGCAAAAAAAGAGAGAATTTTGCAAATAAATGCATCATTAATCTCCCAGATCTAATAAGCTGACAGAGAGATATAGATAAACTGAAATAGCTTTAGAGGTCCTTTTCAGGAATACCTAGTAGAGAGAACCAAAAGCAATCAGAAGGGCTCTGGAAAGACAAAAAGTATGGGAGAGGAGAAGGATGCGAGTCCCATGATAAGAAGAAAGAATAGAAAATAGCACTGACATACCATGGAAGAGATGCGTAGACCAAGAAAGAAACCCAACTGATGTTTTCCTTGAAAGTCTTTGAAGCCAACAGACTAAGACTAAGATACATCTATGAAGGGAATATTACAACTACAATGAAAGTCCTGGAGAAGTTGAATATCTAGAGAAGAAAACATAGGAAGAAAGCTATCAGGAGAGGAAAACCCACTGTACATTCCTCTCTACATCTATGACAACCAAGGAAAATTAAGAAGCACCTTTCGCTGAGAGTAAAAAAGGGACACCAATGAGAATATCTATTGACTGACCTGCTGTCAAAGAGTGCTCTATTCAGACATGAAAACTCAAAGGTCATTTTAAGAACAAGAAGAGGTGATAAGGGGACAAGCCTAGTGGTTAGGGTGGTGGACTTTGGTCCTGGGGAACTGAGGAACTGAGTTCGATTCCCACTTCAGGCACAGGCAGCTCCTTGTGACTCTAGGCAAGTCACTTAACCCTCCATTGCCCCAAGTAAGCCGCATTGAGCCTGCCATGAGTGGGAAAGCGCGGGGTACAAATTAACAAAAAATTAAAAAAATTAAAAAAAAAAAAAATGATGGCAGCCTATAAAACTCACAATATTAGAGACTTCCTGCAACTGTATAACAGTGTTGGCCAATGTCAGTGTATCAAATTAGCTGCACAAAACAGCTAGACTGTAAAATATATGAGGCTTATACAGCCTGAGCCATACAATCAAGGCAAAACTGTACTAAATAGTTGTGCAGGGTAGATGAGGCACCTAGTCAGCCACCAAAACCAGCAAAGATAGTCTACAGAAACAGTCATGCACCATAAGCACATAAGAACATAAAGCGAATGCTACATACCTGTAGAAGGTATTCTCCGAGAACAGCAGGCTGATTGTTCTCACTGATAGGGTGACGTCCACGGCAGCCCCTCCAATCGGAACACTTTCTAGCAAAGTCCTTTGCTAGTTCTCGCGCGCCGATGCGCACCGCGCATGCGCGGCCGTCTTCCCGCCCGAACCGACTAGTGCCGGCCAGTCTCATATGTAGCAAGACAAAGAGAAGGGAAGACACAACTCCAAAGGGGAGGCGGGCGGGTTTGTGAGAACAATCAGCCTGCTGTCCTCGGAGAATACCTTCTACAGGTATGTAGCATTCGCTTTCTCCGAGGACAAGCAGGCTGCTTGTTCTCACTGATGGGGTATCCCTAGCCCCCAGGCTCACTCAAAACAACAACCATGGTCAATTGGGCCTCGCAACGGCGAGGACATAACTGAGATTGACCTAAAAAATTTACCAACTAACTGAGAGTGCAGCCTGGAACAGAAGAAACATGGGCCTAGGGGGGTGGAGTTGGATTCTAAACCCCGAACAGATTCTGAAGCACTGACTGCCCGAACCGACTGTCGCGTCGGGTATCCTGCTGCAGGCAGCAATGAGATGTGAATGTGTGGACAGATGACCACGTCGCAGCTTTGCAAATCTCTTCAATAGTGGCTGACTTCAAGTGGGCTACCGACGCTGCCATGGCTCTAACATTATGAGCCGTGACATGACCCTCAAGAGCCAGCCCAGCCTGGGCGTAAGTGAAGGAAATGCAATCTGCTAGCCAATTGGATATGGTGCGTTTTCCCACAGCCACTCCCCTCCTGTTGGGATCAAAAGAAACAAACAATTGGGCGGACTGTCTGTTGGGCTGTGTCCGCTCCAGATAGAAGGCCAATGCTCTCTTGCAGTCCAATGTGTGCAGCTGACGTTCAGCAGGGCAGGAATGAGGACGGGGAAAGAATGTTGGCAAGACAATTGACTGGTTCAGATGGAACTCCGACACAACCTTTGGCAAGAACTTAGGGTGAGTGCGGAGGACTACTCTGTTATGATGAAATTTGGTGTAAGGGGCCTGGGCTACCAGGGCCTGAAGCTCACTGACTCTACGAGCTGAAGTAACTGCCACCAAGAAAATGACCTTCCAGGTCAAGTACTTCAGATGGCAGGAATTCAGTGGCTCAAAAGGAGGTTTCATCAGCTGGGTGAGAACGACATTGAGATCCCATGACACTGTAGGAGGCTTGACAGGGGCTTTGACAAAAGCAAACCTCTCATGAAGCGAACAACTAAAGGCTGTCCTGAGATCGGCTTACCTTCCACACGGTAATGGTATGCACTGATTGCACTAAGGTGAACCCTTACAGAGTTGGTCTTGAGACCAGACTCAGACAAGTGCAGAAGGTATTCAAGCAGGGTCTGTGTAGGACAAGAGCAAGGATCTAGGGCCTTGCTGTCACACCAGACGGCAAACCTCCTCCACAGAAAGAAGTAACTCATCTTAGTGGAATCTTTCCTGGAAGCAAGCAAGATGCGGGAGACACCCTCTGACAGACCCAAAGAGGCAAAGTCTACGCTCTCAACATCCAGGCCATGAGAGCCAGGGACCGGAGGTTGGGATGCAGAAGCGCCCCTTCGTCCTGTGTGATGAGGGTCGGAAAACACTCCAATCTCCACGGTTCTTCGGAGGACAACTCCAGAAGAAGAGGGAACCAGATCTGACGTGGCCAAAAAGGAGCAATCAGAATCATGGTGCCTCGGTCTTGCTTGAGTTTCAACAAAGTCTTCCCCACCAGAGGTATGGGAGGATAAGCATACAGCAGACCCTCCCCCCAGTCCAGGAGGAAGGCATCCGATGCCAGTCTGCCGTGGGCCTGAAGCCTGGAACAGAACTGAAGGACTTTGTGGTTGGCTCGAGATGCGAAGAGATCTACCAAGGGGGTGCCCCACACCTGGAAGATCTGTCGCACTACACGGGAATTGAGCGACCACTCGTGAGGTTGCATAATCCTGCTCAACCTGTCGGCCAGACTGTTGTTTACGCCTGCCAGATATGTGGCTTGGAGCACCATGCCGTGACGGCGAGCCCAGAGCCACATGCTGACGGCTTCCTGACACAGGGGGCGAGATCCGGTGCCCCCCTGCTTGTTGATGTAATACATGGCAACCTGGTTGTCTGTCTGAATTTGGATAATTTGGTGGGACAGCCGATCTCTGAAAGCCTTCAGAGCGTTCCAGATCACTCGTAACTCCAGAAGATTGATCTGCAGATCGCGTTCCTGGAGGGACCAGCTTCCTTGATTGTGAAGCCCATCGACATGAGCTCCCCACCCCAGGAGAGACGCATCCGTGGTCAGCACTTTTTGTGGCTGAGGAATTTGGAAAGGACGTCCCAGAGTCAAATTGGACCAAATCGTCCACCAATACAGGGATTTGAGAAAACTCGTGGACAGGTGGATCACGTCTTCTAGATCCCCAGCAGCCTGAAACCACTGGGAAGCTAGGGTCCATTGAGCAGATCTCATGTGAAGGCGGGCCATGGGAGTCACATGAACTGTGGAGGCCATGTGGCCCAGCAATCTCAACATCTGCCGAGCTGTGATCTGCTGGGACGTTCGCACCCGCGAGACGAGGGACAACAAGTTGTTGGCTCTCGTCTATGGGAGATAGGCGCGAGCCGTCCGAGAATCCAGCAGAGCTCCTATGAATTCAAGTTTCTGCACTGGGAGAAGATGGGACTTTGGATAATTTATCACAAACCCCAGTAGCTCCAGGAGGTGAATAGTCATCTGCATGGACTGCAGGGCTCCTGCCTCGGATGTGTTCTTCACCAGCCAATCGTCGAGATACGAGAACACGTGTACCCCCAGTCTGCGAAGTGCCGCTGCTACTACAGCCAAGCACTTCGTGAACACTCTGGGCGCAGAGGCGAGCCCAAAGGGTAGCACACAGTACTGGAAGTGATGTGTGCCCAGCTGAAATCGCAGATACTGTCTGTGAGCTGGCAGTATCGGGATGTGCGTGTGGGCGTCCTCCAAGTCCAGAGAGCATAGTCAATCGTTTTCCTGAATCATGGGGAGAAGGGTGCCCAGGGAAAGCATCCTGAACTTTTCTTTGACCAGATATTTGTTCAGGGCCCTTAGGTCTAGGATGGGACGCATCCCCCCTGTTTTCTTTCCACAAGGAAGTACCTGGAATAGAATCCCAGCCCTTCTTGCCCGGATGGCACGGGCTCGACCGCATTGGCGCTGAGAAGGGCGGAGAGTTCCTCTGTAAGTACCTGCTTGTGTTGGAAGCTGTAAGATTGAGCTCCCGGTGGACAATTTGGAGGTTTTGAGGCCAAATTGAGGGTGTATCCTTGCCGGACTATTTGGAGAACCCACTGATCGGAGGTTATGAGAGGCCACCTTAGGTGAAAAGCTTTCAACCTCCCTCCGACTGGCAGGTCGCCCGGCACTGACACTTGGATGTCGGCTATGCTCTGCTGGAGCCAGTCAAAAGCTCGTCCCTTGCTTTTGCTGGGGAGCCGAGGGGCCTTGCTGAGGCGCACGCTGCTGACGAGAGTGAGCGCGCTGGGGCTTAGCCTGGGCCGCAGGCTGTCGAGAAGGAGGATTGTACCTACGCTTGCCAGAAGAGTAGGGAACAGTCTTCCTTCCCCCAAAAAAATCTTCTACCTGTAGAGGTAGAGGCTGAAGGCTGCCGGCGGGACAACTTGTCAAAAGCGGTGTCCCTCTGGTGGAGCTGCTCTACCACCTGTTCGACTTTTTCTCCAAAAATATTATCCGCACGGCAAGGCGAGTCCGCAATCCGCTGCTGGATTCTATTCTCCAGGTCGGAGGCACGCAGCCATGAGAGTCTGCGCATCACCACACCTTGAGCAGCGGCCCTGGACGCAACATCAAAGGTGTTATACACCCCTCTGGCCAGGAATTTTCTGCACGCCTTCAGCTGCCTGACCACCTCCTGAAATGGCTTGGCTTGCTCAGGGGGGAGCTTGTCCACCAAGCCCACCAACTGCCGCACATTGTTCCGCATGTGTATGCTCGTGTAGAGCTGGTAGGACTGAATTTTGTCCACGAGCATAGAAGAATGGTAGGCCTTCCTCCCAAAGGAGTCCAAGGTTCTAGAGTCCTTGCCCGGGGGCGCCGAAGCATGCTCCCTAGAACTCTTGGCCTTCTTTAGGGCCAAATCCACAACTCCAGAGTCGTGAGGCAACTAAGTGCGCATCAGCTCTGGGTCCCCATGGATCCAGTACTGGGACTCGATCTTCTTGGGAATGTGGGGATTACTTAGAGGCTTGGTCCAGTTCGCCAGCAATGTCTTTTTGAGGACATGATGCATGGGTACTGTGGACGCTTCCTTAGGTGGAGAAGGATAGTCCAGGAGCTCAAACATTTCAGCCCTGGGCTCGTCCTCCACAACCACCGGGAAGGGGATGGCCGTAGACATCTCCCGGACAAAGGAAGCGAAAGACAGGCTCTCAGGAGGAGAAAGCTGCCTTTCAGGAGAGGGAGTGGGATCAGAAGGAAGACCCTCAGACTCCTCGTCAGAGAAATATCTGATATCCTCTTCCTCTTCCCACGAGGCCTCACCATCGGTGTCAGACACAAGTTCACGGACCTGTGTCTGCAGCCGTGCCCGGCTCGACTCCGTGGAACCACGGCCACGGTGGGAGCGTCGAGAAGTAGACTCCCTCGCACGCACCGGCGAAGCTCCCTCCGCCGACGTAGTCGGGGAGCCTTCGTGGGAGGCTACCGCAGTCGGTACCGCAAGCGGCACCGATGTCGGAGACCTCACCCCGGGCAATGGGCCAGCCGGCGCCTCGCTCGACGGTACCGGCGGCGCAAGCACCCCCGGTACCGGAAGGATAGGGCGCAACAGCTCTCCCAGGATCTCTGGGAGAACGGCCCGGAGACTCTCGTGCAGAGCGGCTGTGGAAAAAGACATGGAAGCCGATGCAGGAGTCGATGTCAGAACCTGTTCCGGGCGTGGAGGCTGTTCCGGGCCGTCCAAAGGGGAGCGCACCGACACCTCTTGAACAGAGAGTGAGCGGTCCTCTTGGTGCCGATGCCTACTGGGTGCTGACTCCCTCGGCGACCCAGAGCTCTCGGTGCCGACACGGGAAGGGGACCGGTGACGATGCTTCTTCGACTTTTTGGGACGAAGCATGTCACCGGAGCTTCCCGGCACCGACGAGGAGGACGTAGAATCCAGCCGTCTCTTCCTCGGGGCCGAGGCCGAAGGAGGACGGTCTCGGGGGGGGCTGTACCGCGGGAGCCCTCAGGGTAGGGGGAGACCCACCCGAAGGCTCACCGCCACCAGCAGGGGAATGGACAGCCCTCACCTGCACTCCAGACGAAGCACCACCGTCCGACGACATCAACAGACGAGGACTTCTCGATACCACCGACGCCGACGCAGCCCTCCGATGTCGCCCCGATGCAGAGGGCCGATGCCTCGATGCACTCGATGCAATCGGGGGCGAGGATGAAGTTCCGGGCGCCGACGACATCGAAGCAGTCGATACTCCCGGTGCCGATGCCGACGAAGAGCCCGAGAACAAACGTTCCACTGGGCTAATCTCGCTACCTGAGTCCGCTTTTGCAAAAGAGAAGACAGACTACAGGCCTGCGGGCGGTGCCCAGCCCCCAGACACTGAAGACACGACGCGTGCCTGTCAGTGAGCGAGATTACCCGGGCGCACTGGGTGCACTTCTTGAAGCCGCTGGAAGACTTCGATGTCATGGGCGGAAAAATCGCGCCGGCGAGATCAAAACTCGAAATGGCGAAAATGGCACCACAAAAATAGGGGGAAGAAAACTTCGAACCGAGGCCTAAATAGGGCCTACCCCGACGACGAAAGAAAACTTACCGGGGCAAAACTAGAAGTACAGGAAGGGAGCAGACCGAAAAGGTCTCCTTCCGACACTCTTTTTTTTTTTTTTAAAGCGAAATCGAAAAACGACGCACAAGGTCAACTTTCGGGGCGCGAACGGCGAAACACGACCGTACCGAGCGCGGACAAAAGAAGACTGGCCGGCACGAGCCGGTTCGGGCGGGAAGACGGCCGCGCATGCGCGGTGCGCATCGGCGCGCGAGGACTAGCAAAGGACTTTGCTAGAAAGTGTTCAGATTGGAGGGGCTGCCGTGGACGTCACCCTATCAGTAAGAACAAGCAGCCTGCTTGTCCTCGGAGAAGAGTAGCCATACTGGGTCAGACCAATGGTCCATCTAGCCCAGTATTCGGTTGGCCGCGGAGGTGGTGTCGTGCTACTACTTTCACCCTCTTGTAGATTTCAACCTCTTCTTTCACCTCAGTCTCACTGTTTTTCTTCCTTCGAAGTCCACTCCATCCGTCTATTTGCTCCTCTGCCTCTCTAAGTAGCAGTCATTTATCGACCCCCTGATAGGTCCCTTTCTTCCTTTCTCACTGACTTTGATGCCTGGCTTTCCTTCTTTCTTGAACTTTCATCTCCTCCCCTCATTCTTGGGGATTTTAACATTCATGCTAATGATCCCTCTGACTCTTATGCTTCGCAGTTTCTTGCTTTAACATCCTCTTTCAATCTTCAACTGTGCTCCACTGCCCCCACTCACCACAATGGCCAATGTCTTGATCTTATCCTCTTCTCAAACTGCTCACTCTCCAGTTTCTGTGCCTCAACTCTTCCCCTCTCTGACCATCATCTGATAATGTTTACACTTAAACAACCTCCTCTCCAGTCCCGTCCAATCTTAACCAATACATTTAGGAATCTTCAGGCTATTGACCCTTCTACTCTGTCCTCCAGTGTTTCAAATTTCTTCTCTACCACTATGTTATCCAAGTCTGTCAATGAGGCTGTCTCTTCCTATAATACCATTCTCTCTTCTGCTCTGGATACTCACGCTCCTCCCATTCCCCGTTCTGTAAAACGTACCAAACCCCAGCCTTGGCTGACATCTAGAACCCACTACCTACGCTCAAGTGCCCGCTCTGCCGAATGCCTTTGGCTGAAATCCCGTGCCCATGCTGACTTCATACATTTCAACTTCTTGCTGACCTCCTTCCAGTCTTTCACTTGCCAAACAAGACTATTACAACCAGTTGACAAATTTTCTTGGCTCAAACCCTTGACGTCTCTTTGCCACACTGAACTCTCTCCTCAAAGTGCCTTCACCTCCAACCCCCCCCCCCCCCCTCACTTTCCTCCCAGACTCTGGCTGAGTACTTTCATGATAAGGTTCACAAGATTAAACTTGAAATCTCAACCAGGTCACCTCCACCTCTCCTTCCCTTACAGCATTCAGTCAACCCTCCAACCCTGCCTCCTTTTCTTCCTTTTCTGAAATCATTGAAGAGGAAACTACACATCTTATTTCCTCCTTGAAACTAACTACCTGTTCCTCTGATCCTATTCCCACACATCTACTTAACATTATCTCTCCTACTGTCATCCCTTTTATCTGTCATATCCTCAATCTTTCACTGTCCACTGTCAAACATGCCGTAGTCACACCACTCAAAAAACCTTTATTGGATCCTACCTGTCCATCCAACTATCGCCCCATCTCCCTCCTCCCTTTCCTATCCAAGATACTTGAACGTGCTGTTCACTGCCGTTGCCTTGACTTGCTTTCATCTCAAGCTATTCTTGATCCACTTCAATCTGGCTTTCGCCCCCTTCATTCAACTGAAATAGCGCTTGCTAACGTCTCCAATGATCTGTTCCTGGCCAGATCCAAAGGTCTCTATTCAATCCTCATCCTTCTCGATCTATCTGCTGCTTTTGACACTGTTGATCACAGCCTACTCCTTGATACGCTGTCCTCACTTGGATTTCAGGGCTCTGTGCTTTCCCGGTTTTCTTCTTATCTCTCCCAGCATACCTCTAGCGGATTCTCCTCTACTTCTATCCCACTGTCAGTTCGTATACCTCAGGGATCTGTCCTAGGACCTCTTCTTTTCTCCATCTTCCCTTGGTACTCTGATTTCATCCCATGGTTTTCAGTATCATCTTTATGCTGATGACTTCCAGATCTACCTCTCCACACCAGAAATCTAAGCTGAAATCCAGGCCAAAGTATCAGCCTGCCTGTCTGACATTGCTGCCTGGATGTCTCTGCGCCATCTGAAACTAAACATGACAAAGACTGAGCTTCTTATCTTTCCCCCTAAACCAACCTCTCCTCCTCCCCCATTCTCTATTTCTGTGGATAGCACTCTCATCCTTCTTGTCTCATCAGCTCGTAACCTTGGGGTCATCTTCGACTCCTCCCTCTCCTCTTCTGCATATATTCAGCAGATTGCTAAAACCTGTCGTTATAATATCACCAAAATTCGCCATTTCCTTTCTGAGCACACTACCAGAACCCTCATCCACACTCTTATCACCTCTCAGGTCTCCCACAGCCATCTCTCTCCTCTTCAATCTGTTCAAAATTCTGCTGCATGACTAATATTCCGCCAGTGTCGTTATGCTCATATTAGCTCTCTCCTCAAGTCACTTCACTGCTTTCCTATCCGTTTCCGCATACAGTTCAAACTCTTCTTATTGACCTATAAGTGCATTCACTCTGCAGCTCCTCAGTACCTCTCCACTCTCATCTCTCCCTACATTCCTCCCCGGGAACTCCGTTCACTGGGTAAATCTCACTTATCTGCACTCTTCTCCTCCACTGCTAATGCCAGACTCCATTCCTTTTATCTTGCTGCACCATATGCCTGGAATAGATTTCCTGAGCTGATACGTCAAGCTCCATCTCTGGGCGTCTTCAAATCTAAGCTAAAAGCCCACCTTCTTAATGCTGCTTTTAATTCCTAACCCTTATTCACTTGTTCAGAACCCTTATTTTATCATCCTCACTTTAATATTCCCTTATCTCTTGTTTGTCTGTCCTAATTAGATTGTAAGCTCTGTCGAGCAGGGATTCTCTCTTCATGTTCAAGTGTACCGCGCTGCATACGTCTAGTAGCGCTTTAGAGATGATAAGTAGTAGTATTCTGTTTTCCAAACAGTGGCCAAGCCAGGTCACAAGTACTTGGCAGAAACCCAAATCGTGGCAACACGCCATACTACAAATCCCAGGGCAAGCAGTTGCTTCCCATGTCTGTCTCAATAGCAGGCTATAGACTTTTCCTCCATGAATTTGTCCAAACTTTTTTTTTAACCCAGATACACTAACTGCTGTTACCACATCCTCCAGCAAAGAGTTCCAGAGCTTAACTATTCATTGAATGAAAAAATATTTCCTCCTATTTGTTTTAAAAGTACTTCCATGTAACTTCGTGTATCCCCTAGTCTTTGTACTTTTGGAATGAGTAAAAAAAAAAATCGATTTAGTTCTACTCATTCTACACCACTCAGGATTTTGTAGGCCTCAATCATCTCTTTTCCAAGCTGAAGAGCTCTAACCTCTTTAGCCTTTCCTCATATGAGAGGAGTTCCATCCCCTTTAATCATTTTGGTTGCTCTTCTTTGAACCTTTTCTAATTCTGCTATATCTTTTTTGAGATACGGCGACCAGAACTGAATGCAATACTCAAGGTGCAGTCACACCATGGAGCAATACAGCGGCATTATAGTATTTTCGGTCTTATTCACCATCCCTTCCCTAAAAATTCCTAGCATCCTGTTTGCTTTTTTGGCCACCGCTGCACACTGTGCAGAAGTTAAAGCTATAGACATGGCTGCTAAAACTGGAGACATCCAGGCTATCATTAGAATAGGAATTAGAGGTGGTTGTCCAGCAGTATTCATACAGGTAGCTGGTGTCGGCTATGGCAGCTGGTGCCATAGAGGTGGCAGAGTGATAGAGGTAATTGAGGTAACTGGCAACACACACGTGGCTGCTGCCTCTGAAGCCATACTCTACTGAAGTCATTGGCAATTGAAGCCATATCTGCCAATGCAGCATGTAATATGATATAACATGAACTTACCATAACTGACATATGCATTGATGCTGATTGATGCCCTACTTATGGTTGCCACAGCCAATGACATGTAGTTAGCTGCTGACTGGGATGCCACATAAATGGCCATCCAATGTACCACAGACAGCTAACATCTGATGCCACATAGGCAATTTTGAAACTGTGCCATAAATGCAGCTTCAATAACTGAGCCATACAGAGAGTTGCTGGAATTATGTTATACAGGCAATTGGTGCCATACATGCTGCTGAAGCAGTTGCACATACATGGTGACAGAGTAGTTATGTTAAGCAGCTGGAACAGAGCTATATAACTGATTTGGAACACAAGGACATGTAGGTGACTGCTGAAGGTAAAGAACAGATTCAGCTATTTCAGCCGCATAGCACAGCTGATCGTGCAACCATAAAAAACAGATGGTTGTCGTATTTATGAAATATCAGTGCTGTGTAACCCATGTGGTAATACTGGTGGTTGTGGCAACTACACAACAGAGGTGATGTTAGAAGGAGCAAACAAGTAGGTGTTGCCAGGACAGCTAGACCAGCAACATCTTTAGGGGAGCACCCCAGAGGAGTGCCACCATCGTGCAACCCAGGCAGCTGCTGCTATCATGCAACACAGTTGGATGTCATCACTGTGCAATACCAGTGCCATTGAGCAACCATGCTAGTGGGTGCAATTGTGAAACCCAGGTGGTTGGTGCTCTGTAACCCAGGTGCTAAACACACAGGAGCTGAGAAGCCCAGGAAGATATAGAAAAAACAAACTGCAAACCGTATGTGGAAGTGAACCACAGTTGAATGGGAAAAACTGTGCAACTGGACCAGCTCCCAATCATCAGCAGCTACCAAACTTTTTCGGCTGCACTATTTCCATAACTGAAAAAAACTAATGAAACTATCCCGAATCCTGCAAGTCAGATGAGTAGGTCATATTGAAAAAGTGCACCCATCAAATTTACTAGAACACAGCCAAGAGTTGCATTGTACAGCTTTGACCAGATTTAAAAAAAAAAAAAAAGTTTCCAAGAATAATATTGATGGGGAAAAAAGCAACTTTAGCTATTTATGTCAAAATATAGACAGCTGGCTGAAGAAAATAAGAACAGTTAATTCTTAGGAACGCCATACAGAAAAAACTAAATACAGTTAACTGCAATTAATGACCGACTGCTGTACATAAGAACAGACTTACTAATAGTCGAAAAGTAGTAGAATCTATATCTACTATTCAGGCAGCTACTGTAATCATTAAGGTGACTACACCAGAAATTACAAAATTAAATCAAATTGCAGCATACAGCAATTAACCAAAGAATAGGAGCACATGTCTTAGTATGGGATTTACTGTGAATCAAACAACCATGAAATACTTGAAAAAAACAAAACCAGCTGTTACCAACAAAGCCGGCTGTTCTTTAGCTCTGAAGCTTCATAAGATGCGTGATTGCACTGTTCTTCGTTTAAGTGATGAGGCGGTCAATTTTTGACCAAGTCCTATCTGATTTATCAGTGTTTTCAGGATTCTTTTCAACCTCTTTATTCTCACGATGCCAATATTAGTTCAGATGCTATTGATATTTACTTGTCTTCCTATGATCTCCCTAAGCTGACTGAAGATTAACGACCTCGATTGCCAGGTAACTCCATGGGAAGTCCAACAGGCTATCAAAGAGCTACCTATGGGCAAATCTCCTGATCTTGATGAGTTACCAAATGACTACTATAAGTGCTTTGCTGTTGAATTGGTTCCTCTTGCTGACCTTCTTAATGAGGTCCATAGTGGGGGAGGTAATACTGGATTGTGCTAATTCGAAAACCTAATAAAGACCATATGGAGTGTGCTTCTTATCGCTCTATTTCCGTGCTGACGCAGAAGTTAAACTCTTGGCTAATGTTCTGGCCAATCATCTTGCTGTTGTCTTCCTTCCATTATCCACCCTGATCAGGTGGGCTTTGTAGCCCACCGCCAAGCTATGGCTAATGTACAGCAGATGGTGGACTTGCTTTATTTTGCTAAACGTGAACAGATTCCTAAGTGCCTTCTTGGCCTGGATGCTGAAAAGGCTTTTGATCGTGTCCACTGGCCTTTTATGTATAGAGAGTTATGGGGCACTTTGGTTTGTATTTTCGTGATTGGATTCAGGCATTTTACTCTTCCCCTAAGGCTTGTGTCCATACTAATGGTGGGAACTCAACTATGTTCTCTTTAAATTGGGGTACTAGACAGGGGTGCACCCTATCTCCTATGCTTTTTGCATGGTGAAGGAGCCTTTTGCAGTCATGGTTCGCTCAGACCCTGATATATCTGGAGTTTGCATAGGTGGCCGGGAATAAAAAATGGCTCTTTTCGCGGATGATGTTCTTCTTTCTCACTTGACCCCTCATTTGTTTTCTCAACCTTTTGTGGGCTATAGCGAGTTACTCGGCAATTTCTGGGTTTAAGATAAACATGAGCAAATCTGAAGCCTTAAATGTTAACTTGCCCCAGATGATGTTGGACTCCCTGCGGTCCTCTTTTCAATCCACTGGGTTTCGCGTGGACTTCAGTACTTGGGTGTACCTTTGACTCCTTCTTATGCTGATTTGTTCTCCAACTACCCTGCCCTAGTCAAGGGTCTCTATTGTGATTTGATGCGATGGGATGGGTTTGCGTTTTCGTGGTTTGGCCGTTTAGCTATGGTTAAAATGAACATCTTGCCTTGCTTGCTCTACCTTGTTCCAGGTTCATCCCATTCATTTGTCATGGGGATTTTTATCTAATTTGCAGGACCACATCCAGCTGTCCCATTTCCTTTTGTCAGCTTCTATCTGTTTGTGGGTGCTCTGGGAAGATTCATTTTTGGAAATTTATATGTGAGGATTGCTAGGGTACTCTGGGTTTAATTACCTGCCTTTACAAATATTTATGTTCCTTTACTCCCCTTACACTCTGCACCATCTCAATTGGTAGCGTGAGCTGGGGACGGCTCTAGAGGATGATGAGTGGAATTCCTTAGAAAAAGTATTGTTGAAAGTTTCTATTTCAGTGCCATTTAAATAAAATGCAATTGGACTTCCGGTTGGGCTATGGAGGAGTGAGGAAGTGGGGACTCGCTGCTCCGAAGCACCTGATAGAATCAGAGTTTAGAATCAACCTGTTTCTCTCCGAAACGAAAACTCACTGACCTGAGCAACACGCGAAGATTGAGGCACTGGAAAATGCAGTGACCTCAGGTGGTGAGAAAAGAAAGACGAGAGAAGGGGAATGGAGCGGAGGCCAAGATGGCGGATAAGAGCCAACCGCCATCTCAGACTCCGAGCTCCCAGTGGGCGGCAGAGATCATTCGGGAGGTGTCGGAAGCTGTAGAACAAACAGTAGACTGCAAATTTCAAAAATTTCTTGACAAACTTGATGGCATGGAAGAGCGGTATGCGACTATGGCGAGGGACATTCAAGAGGTGCAGCAGTGTGTGGGAAGTGTGGAGGACACAGTGCAGAAGCTCTCGGACGAGACTCCAGCATTACAAAAACGTCTAGCAGCTCTGGAGGAGAAGCTGGAGGATATTGAAAATCGCTCCCGGCGAAATAATTTAAGATTGGTTGGTCTCCCAGAGTACCTGGGGGAAAAGGACCTTAGGAGCTTTTTAGAAAAATGGATCCCGGAAGCAGCGGAGCTCCCAGAGTTGGCGGGGGAATTTTGCATAGAAAGAGCACACAGGTTGGGTCCAAGACGTGCAGGAGAGAATCGCCCGAGGGTGACTATAATTAAGGTTCTGAATGATGCCATAAAATGCAGGTCTTACAAGCGTTAAGAGGAGGCAAGCAACTGCAATATCAGAACAGTCGAATTCTCTGCTTCCAAGATTACTCTACAAAGGTGGCAGCAGCCCAGAAAGCATTTGTACACTGGTGTTCCAGGCTTTTCGATCAAAAAATCCGCTTCAGCCTTTTGTATCCAGCAAAACTGAAAATAATGGATCATGATCGAGTCCATTTCTTTGAATGGGTGGAGGAAGCAAAAGGTTATCTGGATAATTTGAAGAATACGAGTTTGGAGCCCAAGTGAGGAGACTGCTGGACAGTAGACAAGCAGGAGTATTGCATTTAGCTGAGCTGATGGATTTATTTGTTTGCAGCCATGTTGGATATAGTTGTTGGGTGAAACGCCATGAGTTCTGAGGCCCAGAAGATGAGAGTGGACCTTGTTGAGTCAATTTGCAATGAATGGACACTCTTGAGGAGCTGAACTTGGACATTAAGCGCTCTAAGTAAGCGTGGAGCAAATGAGAAATGTTTGACTAGGAATAGCAGGCTATGTATAAGTTATATTTCAGATGGATACTGGTAGAGGGAGGGGGGGGGTTGAGATTTTTGTTCGGTGCTCTCTCTAATTTGTGTTCATTATTATGTTAATTAGGGTGGGTCGGAAGAGACAAACAGATGACTTGTTAGCCAGAGAGTGGAAAGAAAGGAGGGCAATTAGCACTGGGTGCATCTGTTGGGGAAGAATGACTGAGGCTGATGTCAGGAGGAATGGAAGGTTGAATGGGAAGGAAGGAGAGAATGAGAGTGAGGAAGGACAAATGATTAAGATGGTGAGGTAGCAATATAGGGAAAGTCCAAGAAGCAGGAATAAGAGGGATAATTGGGGGGAGGGAGGATATGGGATGGTTGGAGGGTAGGTTTTAAGATATTCTTGATTGTTTGTTAAGGTTCATGGGGGTTCTTTGGGAGCGGGGATGGTGGAGATGGAGGAATATGAGTTTGCATATTTAGATGGGTATGATTACCGTTAACTTGAAAGTATTGGCCTGGTGAAGAAAGGCTGGCGTTGTAGGGTAAAAGGGGGAAGAAGGATTTCTGGGAGTAATCGGGAAGGGTGGCTTCAAGCTCAGAACAGAAGGGTTCCGGGTAATTTCCGGACTGATGAAAGGGATGGGGAAGGATAGGGGGGGAGGGGGGAGGGGGAGGGGGAGGGAGGGGTGGGAGGGATAGTGCAACGCTCAAGGGGCTAGGGAAGGTAGTTAAAGGTCTTTTAGGCCTAAGGAGGGTTTACTTCAGGCTAAGGGGATGGAGGCTGGGACATTCCCTTGGTTTTGGGGTGGTGGAAAGAGATACATTGGGAAGACGAATTCCTTGGGGAAAAGTGGGAATAGGTTGACATGGTGGGATTGAAGATAATAACGTGGAATGTTGGGGGAATACACTCGCCAATAAAAGACAGAAATTGTTAAAAGTATTGAGAGATAGGGGAGCCTCCATTGCCTTTTTGCAGGAGACGCACCTGTCGGCGGCAGAACATCTGAAATTAAAAAAGTGGTGGGTGGGTACTCTTTATGAGGTGCCGGCAACAGGAAGGGGAGGTGGTGATCTTAATAAAGAAGGGATTACATTTGGAAACCAAGAAAGTTATAGCAGACCCATGGGGGCGATTTGTGCTGGTATCAGTAGTCTTGGAACGACAGCTGATGTCATTGTGTAATATTTATGCCCCTAATGTTAGAGAGGAAATTTTTTAAAGGGGTGATTAAACAGATTTTGGGGATGGGAGATATACCGATAGCAATGGGAGGGGATATGAATGATGTAGCTGACCTGAGGCTAGACCGCTCAGACCCCACAGGTAGGGAACTGGCCAGAACAGACCGAGGGGTGCAACTTTTTCAGGAGGCACTAGGATTGATAGACATCTGGAGAACACTCAATCCCTTGGAATGGGACTATACGCACATCTCTAGAGCACATAACACACTATCTAGAATTGACTATATGCTGACCTCGCAAGAGCTTCTAACACAGGTAGAAGAAACCAGGATAGGGCCCATAATGGTCTCAGACCACGCTTGGGTTGAAGAACGGTTTAGAGGTGATGCTGCCGCTGTGGGACTGGGTGGCGTTTTTCCTCCTTTCTCTACAGGGATAGCCATTTCCTGCCATTTTTAGTCTCGAAATGGAACTTTATGCAGAAACCAATGAGCAGCATAGATCTAATCCAGGATTATACTGGGAAACGGCCAAAGCAGTCCTTAGAGGGGAAGTTATCTCATATATTAGTCACCAGAAGCAGACAAGGAATAGGGAGGTGTTGCGTTTGGAGAGGCGGGTGACTCTTCTCCGACGGCAGTTTGGGGAGACAATCTTTGCAGGTGAAAAAGCAGCTGTTGGAGGCACAACAGAGCCTCAATGAACTGCTACAGAGATGGGCGAAACGATCGCAGGAGTACTACAAATATCAATTATTCCGGTTTGCAAATAAAAGTAGTGGTCTTCTAGCGAGGTTGGCCAATCAAAGGTATCAATCCTAGTGGATTTAAATGGCCAGCGGCACCATGAGGACAAGGCCATTAATAAAGTTTTCTCAGAGTTTTATGCCCGGCTATATGAATCGCCCAAGATTCGATGCTGGAGAATAGTGAGGCTTACTTGTCTAGTATGGAATTACCTAAAATAACGGAGTCTGACTTGGCTAGATTAGGTGCTCCAGTGAAGGTGGAAGAAGTGGAGTGGGTAATTCAGCAGGGGAAGTTGGGGAAAGCCCCCGGGCCGGACGGATTTTGGGGTGAATTTTATAAATTACTGAAAACAGAAATTAGTCCAGTGCTGACTGAGGTTTTCAATAATATCATCCAACAGCAACAGTAGCCTAGACATCTTAATGCAGCTCAAATTATAGTTCTCCAAAAACCGGTAAACCGGCAGACCGACCAGAATCCTATCGCCCAATATCGTTGCTCAACACGGAAATAAAACTTCTGACCAAGATTATGGCGAATAGGTTCTCTAGAGTTCTTCCGTCGTTGATAGCAGAATCACAGGTGGGGGTTCACTTGTGGGCGGGTAATATCGAAAAATATGAGGAGAATATTAGTGGCACTTGAAACGGTTAGATGGGAAAGGACCCAAGGATTATTAATAAGCTTCGACGCTGAAAAAGCGTTCGACCGGGTAGATTGGAGATTTATGTATGGGGTAATGGAAGCTTATGGTACAGGAGGGGGGTTTATGAAAGCAGTAAAAGCGTTATATGCAGACCCGCAGGCACAGGTATATGCTAATGGATTATTGTCGGATAGTTTCCCGATCAGAAGGGGAACAGGACAGGGGTGCCCACTGTCACCGCTGCTTTTTATTTTAACTCTAGACCCCTTATTACGGGAGATCCAACTTAATCAGGGCATAAAGGGAGTAAAAATAGGGGACCATACCTTTAAATCGGCAGCATTTGCAGATGACTTATTAATGCTTATAACGGAACCTAAGACGTCATTGTCAAACCTTATGGAAAGCCTAGTGGAGTTTGGGGACTTCTCTGGATTTCAATTGAATTTTCTGAAATCAGTGGCACTGGAGAGCTCGGAAGAAGTGAGAAGTTATGGGGAAGGGACTTTCTCCTAAGGTGGGCGCCAGGGAAGTTTAGGTATTTGGGAATACAGTTAGCCATGGACACCTCCATGTTATATAAGCTCAATATATCCCAGTTGCTAAAGGAGATGAAGGACCAATTGACAGTTTGGTCAGCTCTGCCAGTCTCTTTCTTGGGTAGGGTGCATCTGCTTAAAATGATCATTTTTCCGCGGTGGCTTTATGTATTGCAAGTTTTACCCCTCTGGCTAACCTGGCAAGACCTGGCGGCATTCCACAAGTTAGCAGCACGGTTTTGTTGGGGTGGACGGAAATCGAAAATGAAGTGGAAATTTGTGATGGGTGACACTAGATCCGGGAGGGGGGGGGGGGGGGTTGGGTTCCATGATCTTAGGAAGTATAATCATGCATGTTTGATTCGATATTTAAGGGATTGGTTATTAGGTTCATGCTCCAACGTAGATATGGGATTGGAAAGGAACTACTATTGGTCCCTGGAATGTGGTCTCGTTGCGTCATGCGGCCAGGGAGCAACTGCTAGAGCAATTCAGGAAGAGTATTTTGCTTAGGCCTTTGTGGCAACTGTGGAGAGTAATACTTCGACTATGGGGGCACAACCCTCTGAGTAGCGTGTGGCTTCCAGTGCAAGGGAGCCTAGATTTCGCACCGGGTCGGGAAAAAGGAGTGACCAATTTAGAAAGTTTGATTCAGCCAGATGGCTCTTTGTTGGCTTACCCGGCCTTTGCAGAACTTTGTGGGCGGGGCCCTTCAAGCATACTGGCCTATGCACAATTGGCTCATTATGTGAGATCACTACCAACTGGGAGTTTGTTGCATAGTTTTGGGGAGCAGCTACGGGAATTGTTAAAGGGGATGCGGTAGGGCAGGCGTCAATATCATGATTTCAAAGAGAGTTGTGTAAGCGAGAACAAACCAGAGATCTACAGGTGTTAGCGAATAGATGGAGCTTGGAGGTGGGAAGACCGATATCCAATAGGCTGTTATTGGCGGCTCTTCAAAGTGGACCCCGCCTGGTGCATAATGCAGAATTGCAGGAGTGTCATTTCAGATCGATCCATAGGGCATACATTTCACATAGACAGGCCTTCTATGTGGGGATAACAAATTCTCAGTGTTGTCCTAAATGTAAAAGAGTGGAAGCAACACTTTTTCATGGTCTGTGGAAATGCAGAAGGATCTTCACGTATTGGTCAGCAATTTCTCGCTTCTTACAGGTGTTGGGACGATCATTTGGGTTAACTTATGAGAGAGCACTCTTTAGTGACACAAAGTTATTCAAAGTCTCGCGACAGGATTGTGAAAAATTACAGAAGGACCTTACGAGACTGGGAGACTGGGCGGCTAGATGGCAGATGATGTTTAATGTGAGCAAGTGCAAGGTGATGCAAGTGAGAAAAAAGAACTCGAATTATAGCTACGTCATGCAAGGTTCCACATTAGGAGTTACGGACCAAGAAAGGAATCTGGGTGTCGTCGTCGATAATACACTGAAACCTTCTGCTCAGTGTGCTGCTGCGGCTAGGAAAGCGAATAGAATGTTGGGTATTATTAGGAAAGGTATGAAAACAAGTGTGAGGATGTTATAATGCCGTTATATGGCTCCATGGTGCGACCGCACCTTGAGTATTGTGTTCAGTTCTAGTCGCCGCATCTCAAGAAAGATATAGTGGAACTGGAAAAGGTGCAACGAAGGGCGACTAAAATGATATCGGGGATGGGACGACTTCCATATGAAGAAAGACTAAGGAGGCTAGGGCTTTTCAGCTTGGAGAAGAGACGTGAATAACATGTATAGAATGTTTGTACGTTTGGGAAGCTTGCCAGGTGCCCTTGGCCTGGATTGGCCGCTGTCGTGGACAGGATGCTGGGCTCGATGGACCCTTGGTCTTTTCCCAGTGTGGCATTACTTATGTACTTATGTAACCTCTTCCCCCAGCCGTAATGCCTCCATATAACTCGGGCTGGACCTACCCTTCACATGTAAAGAGATTTCATAAATTCAGTAGGATTCAGATATTAAAGAAAAAATATTCCTTCCGGCACTGGATCGTGCCCCACTTGCCAGGAGGGGTATAGGCAAGGGAGTTTGGAGGAAGGAGAAATGTATCTCTACTTCAAGAAGCAGATGAAAGTTTGGCTTTTCAACCAGGCCTTTAATGAAAGAAGTAACTAACTTCTTAGTCTCACACACAGAAGGTCTGTGCCAGAGCCGGTGGTTGGGAGGTGGGGCTGGTGGTTGGGAGGCGGGGATAGTGCTGGGCAGACTTATACGGTCTGTGCCAGAGCCGGTGGTTGGGAGGCGGGGCTGGTGGTTGGGAGGCGGGGATAGTGCTGGGCAGACTTATACGGTCTGTGCCCTGAAGAGCACAGGTACAAATCAAAGTAGGGTATACACAAAAAGTAGCAAATATGAGTTATCTTGTTGGGCAGACTGGATGGACCGTGCAGGTCTTTTTCTGCCGTCATCTACTATGTTACTATGTTACAGAAGTTCTTAGACTGGAAGCACCTGTTCAGCAATACTTGGACTCGATATACACCCTGTACGTTCTTTGTGCTGTTTTGGGGATGTTCTGGAAATAGTGGACCCTTCACTGTATCCCATTGGTTTATTTGCTCTGCATATCTTTCAAGTTGGGGGCTGTGGGGGAGGGGGCGGTTGAGATGGGGGATACATTATATTACATTTCTGACTTACATCCCGTTAACACCTCACAGTTCTAAGCGGGTCACAAAGGTCAAGAGATCAGGACAATCCCTGGGAATTACATAAACCCAACATAGAATACCACAACCCTAAATTTACTGAACTTCCCGTAAGATATATTTCTTACATATCCATGTTATATTTTTCCTTCTAAACGTAAGATATTGTTAAGAAAATAAAATTTACAAAAATATCTCCAAAGTTTTGCAGCTTGAGTCATGTGTTCAATTCTGGTCGCCGCATCTCAAGAAAGATATAGTAGAATTGGAAAAGGTGCAGCGAAGGGCGACTAAAATGATAGCGGGGATGGGACGACTTCCCTATGAAGAAAGATTAAGGAGGCTAAGGCTATTCAGCTTGGAGAAGAGATGGCTGAGGGGAGACATGATAAAGGTATATAAAATAATGAGTGGAGTGGAACAGGTGGATGTGAAGCGTCTGTTCACGCTTTCCAAAAATACTAGGACTAGGGGGCATGCGATGAAACTACAGTGTAGTAAATATAAAACAAATCAGAGAAAATGTTTCTTCACCCAACGCTTAATTAAACTCTGGAATTTGTTGCCGGAGAACGTGGTGAAGGCGGTTAGCTTGGCAGAGTTTAAAAAGGGGTTAGACGGTTTCCTAAAGGACAAGTCCATAAACCGCTACTAAATGGACTTGGGAAAAATCCACAATTCCAGGAATAACATGTATAGAATGTTTGTACGTTTGGGAAGCTTGCCAGGTGCCCTTGGCCTGGATTGGCCGCTGTCGTGGACAGGATGCTGGGCTCGATGGACCCTTGGTCTTTTCTCAGTGTGGCATTACTTATCTACTTATGTACTGTCTTTGGCGAATAAGTTCCAGAGGAGAAAAGCTGTTCCTGGGGAAGGCATGTGTTTTAGGAAAGAAATGTATACTTGTTTGTTGGACACAAGATCAACCTCCCTCCTTCTGGCACTGGAGAAATAAGCTGCATGAATTAATGCTGTGGGAAGCTAGGGGAGCGGGTTTGTCACCGGGAAGGCAGCGGAGGTTTCTAGCGGTATGGGGAGCATACCTTAATATAATATCGCCAATGTGCGTAGTCAAATTCTGAATAAACTGCCATGGAATAGGTAATTGTAGGTGTCTGGCTCTAGTGAGCATTGCACTGGGATAGGGCAGTTGGGATATGGGGGGGGAAGGGGGAGGTTAGGACTCGACAGAGGGGAGGCAGGTTGTTTGTACGCAGTGCGCTTAAAGATTAAATAGGCAGTACGGGGACTGCTTCTTAGTTGTGGTACATTATGAATAATAGGATGCTCTATGGGGAAGGGAAGGGGTGGGGCAGGGGGAACAGGAGAAAATGTTAAACTGGTTGATGGACAATAACATTGTATTTAAAGTTTGCAAGCTTTGACGGTGGAGAATTTGTTTATGTCAGATACTGACTATAGAAATTTTATATGTTTATCATCAATAAAAATGTTGAAACATAAAGAAAATGCAATTAAAGTTATGTACCAGTGGTATCTCATGCCTATCTGCTTTCAGCATATCTACCCTGGTACTTCTGCTTTATGGTGATAAGGTTGCAGGGAAGCTGGCACCATAAGACATATTTGGTGGACTTGTGTGAAAGACCGGGCATTTTGGAGGGTGGTTCAGCATAGACTCCAGATGTGACTGGCTTGCCCAATTCAATGATCTCCAGTGTTCTTTTATGCTTCCAGGCCAGCCTGGACTTAAGCAACCTCAAGCTCTTCTGGTTCATCATGTTATGCCTGCTGCCCGAGTCACCCTAGCTGCTCGCTGGAAGCATGGGACTGTTCCATCCTTGGTGAAATGGCTTAATAAGCTTTGATATATTTGTGACAAGGAGTATCTATTAGCTGCCTGCAGCCATTCTCTCCATAAGTGGGAGGCCATTTGAGAACCTTTTCTAAGATACTGTTCAGATTGATCGTCCGCTCTATAGTTCTGTGTGTGCTCCTATTTCCCTGGACTTTCTGATGCTGGGGTTGGGTGGATGAGGGGTTCCCTTTAAGAAAATTATAAAATGTTCAGGGGTTCTACTGCTTGTACATTTGCTGCCTTGGGCAGAGGTTGTTCCCTTATTTTTAATGTCAAACAGGAGTAGCTAATCCTCCACATAAGAGAGTCAAAGAAAAATCTGCTGCTTATAGTCACAGAGCATTTCCCTGCTTAAATAAACCAAAAGAACAAAGGTTCCTGTCAGTGATCACTGCCGTGAGAAAAGGTCAAGCCAGATACAACTGAGAGCTTAATAAGGAACAGAGGCACAAACACCTGAGTGCTTAAATATCTGAAATAAATCAGAACAGGCTCACCCAATGCATGTTGACTTCCACAAGAGATAGTGGTGGTCCAGCGGTTCGGGTGAGGAGGGGTGGCAGGTATCTCAGCAACCTCCAAGATATACCTTATGCCAATGAAGGCACCCCTACTCAACTGAACCCCCCGCATTAAATTGAGTCAGAAGAATTTGACTCTGGGACGTCCTTTCCAAATTCCTCAGCCAAATAGGCACACCCAAACTCAATCAACTCTCAGTATAAAACTGGCTCAAGTGCAAAAAACCCCAACAAGGGCAGTTAAAATCCAACTGAAGCTAGTTATAAAGCTGGTCAGGAGCAGAAATATTAGCCCATCATCTATCCGCTGAATATTCTATGCTGCATAATACCCTTTAAGAGTGAGTCATGAAAACTATTTTCTTTCTCCATTCACTGGTAGAGACACACAACCCATTGGTCTGCTCTAGACTGGTCTGAAAGGATGCTATGGAATTCTAGACATTCACAAATGGGAGACCACACTGGTCTTCCTTAAACTAAGCTTCTATTAAGAACTTTGTAACAAGATGATCATTAAAAACATATCTGAAGGAGACTGATGTTTTACCTCAATATCAATGTTATTGAAAGCTCCTGCATCTTTATCTGATTTTAGTTCATTTCCTTTTGGTCCATGGATATAGTAATGGTATATGTGTCTACAAGATCAAATTGCTCTAGATTAGCATCAATAAAAAGCCAACTGAATTAATGTCTCCATAAATATCTTTCTAAAAAAGCATGTTTCTTCTACCCACAGTTACCTAAATCAGTCATTTTCAGATAATTTTTATCACAAGGTTCGAAAAATCCCATGTACCAGGTCACCATGCAGACTAGAAATTTCCTCCAAGCTTCTGGAATGTATTCTGCTAACTCTGAAGCTAGAAAGCGAATGCTACATACCTGTAGAAGGTATTCTCCGAGGACAGCAGGCTGATTGTTCTCACTGATGGGTGACGTCCACGGCAGCCCCTCCAATCAGAAACTTCACTAGCAAAGGCCTTTGCTAGTCCTCGTGCGCCCATGCACACCGCGCATGCGCGGCCGTCTTCCCGCCCGAACCAGCTCGTGTTCGTCAGTCCCGTATGTAGCAAGACAAAGACAAGGGAAGACACAACTCCAAACGAGAGGCGGGCGGGTTTGTGAGAACAATCAGCCTGCTGTTCTCGGAGAATACCTTCTACAGGTATGTAGCATTCGCTTTCTCCGAGGACAAGCAGGCTGCTTGTTCTCACTGATGGGGTATCCATAGCCCCCAGGCTCACTCAAAACAACAAACTGAAGAACTGACTGCCCGAACCGACTGTCGCGTCGGGTATCCTGCTGCAGGCAGTAATGAGATGTGAATGTGTGGACAGATGACCACGTCGCAGCTTTGCAAATTTCTTCAATAGAGGCTGACTTCAAGTGGGCTACCGACGCTGCCATGGCTCTAACATTATGAGCCGTGACATGACCCTCAAGAGCCAGCCCCGCCTGGGCGTAAGTGAAGGAAATGCAATCTGCTAGCCAATTGGATATGGTGCGTTTCCCCACAGCCACTCCCCTCCTATTGGGATCAAAAGAAACAAACAATTGGGCGGACTGTCTGTTGGGCTGTGTCCGCTCCAGGTAGAAGGCCAATGCTCTCTTGCAGTCCAATGTGTGCAGCTGACGTTCAGCAGGGCAGGAATGAGGACGGGGAAAGAATGTTGGCAAGACAATTGACTGGTTCAGATGGAACTCCGACACGACCTTTGGCAAGAACTTAGGGTGAGTGCGGAGGACTACTCTGTTATGATGAAATTTGGTGTAAGGGGCCTGGGCTACCAGGGCCTGAAGCTCACTGACTCTACGAGCTGAAGTAACTGCCACCAAGAAAATGACCTTCCAGGTCAAGTACTTCAGATGACAGGAGTTCAGTGGCTCAAAAGGAGGTTTCATCAGCTGGGTGAGAACGACATTGAGATCCCATGACACTGTAGGAGGCTTGACAGGGGGCTTTGACAAAAGCAAACCTCTCATGAAGCGAACAACTAAAGGCTGTCCCGAGATCGGCTTACCTTCCACATGGTAATGGTATGCACTAATTGCACTAAGGTGAACCCTTACAGAGTTGGTCTTGAGACCAGACTCAGACAAGTGCAGAAGGTATTCAAGCAGGGTCTGTGTAGAACAAGAGCGAGGATCTAGGGCCTTGCTGTCACACCAGACGGCAAACCTCCTCCATTAAGTAACTCCTCTTAGTGGAATCTTTCCTGGAAGCAAGCAAGATGCGGGAGACACCCTCTGACAGACCCAAAGAGGCAAAGTCTACGCTCTCAACATCCAGGCCGTGAGAGCCAGGGACCGGAGGTTGGGATGCAAAAGAGCCCCTTCGTCCTGCGTGATGAGGGTCGGAAAACACTCCAATCTCCACGGTTCTTCGGAGGATAACTCCAGAAGAAGTGGGAACCAGATCTGACGCGGCCAAAAAGGAGCAATCAGAATCATGGTGCCTCGGTCTTGCTTGAGTTTCAACAAAGTCTTCCCCACCAGAGGAATGGGAGGATAAGCATACAGTAGGCCCTCCCCCCAATCCAGGAGGAAGGCATCCGATGCCAGTCTGCCGTGGGCCTGGAGCCTGGAACAGAACTGAGGGACTTTGTGGTTGGCTCGAGATGCGAAGAGATCCACCAAGGGGGTGCCCCACGCTTGGAAGATCTGGCGCACCACTCGGGAGTTGAGCGACCACTCGTGAGGTTGCATAATCCTGCTCAGTCTGTCGGCCAGACTGTTGTTTACGCCTGCCAGATATGTGGCTTGGAGCACCATGCCTTGACGGCAAGCCCAGAGCCACATGCTGACGGCTTCCTGACACAGGGGGCGAGATCCGGTGCCCCCCTGCTTGTTGACATAGTACATGGCAACCTGGTTGTCTGTCTGAATTTGGATAATTTGGTGGGACAGCTGATCTCTGAAAGCCTTCAGAGCGTTCCAGATCGCTCGCAACTCCAGAAGATTGATCTGTAGATCGCGTTCCTGGAGGGACCAGCTTCCTTGGGTGTGAAGCCCATCGACATGAGCTCCCCATCCCAGGAGAGACGCATCCGTGGTCAGCACTTTTTGTGGCTGAGGAATTTGGAAAGGACGTCCCAGAGTCAAATTGGACCAAATCGTCCACCAATACAGGGATTTGAGGAAACTCGTGGACAGGTGGATCACGTCTTCTAGATCCCCAGCAGCTTGAAACCACTGGGAAGCTAGGGTCCATTGAACAGATCTCATGTGAAGGTGGGCCATGGGAGTCACATGAACTGTGGAGGCCATGTGGCCCAACAATCTCAACATCTGCCGAGCTGTGATCTGCTGGGACGCTCGCACCCGCGAGACGAGGGACAACAAGTTGTTGGCTCTCGTCTCTGGGAGATAGGCACAAGCCGTCCGAGAATCCAGCAGAGCTCCTATGAATTCGAGTCTCTGCGCTGGGAGAAGATGGGACTTTGGGTAATTTATCACAAACCCCAGTAGCTCCAGGAGGCGAATAGTCATCTGCATGGACTGTAGAGCTCCCGCCTCGGATGTGTTCTTCACCAGCCAATCGTCGAGATAGGAGAACACGTGCACTCCCAGCCTGAGAAGCGCCGCTGCTACTACAGCCAGGCACTCCGTGAACACTCTGGGCGCAGAGGCGAGCCCAAAGGGTAGCACACAGTACTGGAAGTGACGTTTGCCCAGCTGAAATCGCAGATACTGTCTGTGAGCTGGCAGTATCGGGATGTGTGTGTAGGCATCCTTCAAGTCCAGAGAGCATAGCCAATCGTTTTCCTGAATCATGGGAAGTAGGGTGCCCAGGGAAAGCATCCTGAACTTTTCTTTGACCAGATATTTGTTCAGGGCCCTTAGGTCTAGGATGGGACGCATCCCCCCTGTTTTCTTTTCCACAAGGAAGTACCTGGAATAGAATCCCAGCCCTTCTTGCCCGGATGGCACGGGCTCGACCGCATTGGCGCTGAGAAGGGCGGAGAGTTCCTCTGCAAGTACCTGCTTGTGCTGGAAGCTGTAGGATTGAGCTCCCGGTGGACAATTTGGAGGTTTTGAGGCCAAATTGAGGGTGTATCCTTGCCGGACTATTTGGAGAACCCACTGATCGGAGGTTATGAGAGGCCACCTTTGGTGAAAAGCTTTCAACCTCCCTCCGACTGGCAGGTCGCCCGGCACTGACACTTGGATGTCGGCTATGCTCTGCTGGAGCCAGTCAAAAGCTCGTCCCTTGCTTTTGCTGGGGAGCCGAGGGGCCTTGCTGTGTCGCACGCTGCTGACGAGAGCGAGCGCGCTGGGGCTTAGCCTGGGCCGCAGGCTGTCGAGAAGGAGGATTGTACCTACGCTTGCCAGAAGAGTAGGGAACAGTCTTCCTTCCCCCCAAAAATCTTCTACCTGTAGAGGTAGAGGCTGAAGGCTGCCGGCGGGAGAACTTGTCGAATGCGGTGTCCCGCTGGTGGAGCTGCTCTACCACCTGTTCGACTTTCTCTCCAAAAATGTTATCCGCACGGCAAGGCGAGTCCGCAATCCGCTGCTGGATTCTATTCTCCAGGTCGGAGGCACGCAGCCATAAGAGCCTGCGCATCACCACACCTTGAGCAGCGGCCCTGGACGCAACATCAAAGGTGTTATACACCCCTCTGGCCAGGAATTTTCTGCACGCCTTCAGCTGCCTGACCACCTCCTGAAAAGGCTTGGCTTGCTCAGGGGGGAGAGCATCAACCAAGCCCGCCAACTGCCGCACATTGTTCCGCATGTGTATGCTCGTGTAGAGCTGGTAAGACTGAATTTTGGCCACGAGCATAGAAGAATGGTAGGCCTTCCTCCCAAAGGAGTCTAAGGTTCTAGAGTCCTTGCCCGGGGGCGCCGAAGCATGCTCCCTAGAACTCTTAGCCTTCTTTAGGGCCAGATCCACAACTCCAGAATCATGAGGCAACTGAGTGCGCATCAGATCTGGGTCCCCATGGATCCGGTACTGGGACTCGATCTTCTTGGGGATGTGGGGATTAGTTAAGGGTTTTGTCCAGTTCGCAAGCAATGTCTTTTTTAGGACATGGTGCAAGGGAACAGTGGACGCTTCCTTAGGTGGAGAAGGATAGTCCAGGAGCTCAAACATTTCAGCCCTGGGCTCGTCCTCCACAACCACCGGGAAGGGGATGGCCGTAGACATCTCCCGGACAAAGGAAGCGAAAGACAGACTCTCAGGAGGAGACAGCTGTCTTTCAGGAGAGGGAGTGGGATCGGAAGGAAGACCCTCAGACTCCTCGTCGGAGAAATATCTGGGGTCTTCTTCCTCTTCCCACGAGGCCTCACCCTCGGTGTCAGACACAAGTTCACGGACCTGTGTCTGCAACCGTGCCCAACTCGACTCCGTGGAGCCACGTCCACGATGGGGGCGTCGAGAGGTAGACTCCCTCGCCCGCATCGGCGAAGCTCCCTCCGCCGACGTAGTCGGGGAGCCTTCCTGGGAGGCGACGGCAGCCGGCACCGCACGCGGTACCGACGCCGGAGACCTCACCTCGGGCGATGGGCCAGCCGGCGCCACGCTCGACGGTACCGGTGGAGCAAGCACCGCCGGTACCGGAGGGGTAGGGCGCAATAGCTCTCCCAGGATCTCTGGGAGAACGGCCCGGAGACTCTCGTTCAGAGCGGCTGCAGAGAAAGGCATGGAAGTCGATGCAGGCGTCGACGTCAGAACCTGTTCCGGGCGTGGAGGCTGTTCTGGGCTGTCCAGAGCGGAGCGCATCGACACCTCCTGAACAGAGGGTGAGCGGTCCTCTCGGTGCCGATGCCTGCTGGGTGCCGACTCCCTCGGCGACCCAGAGCTCTCGGTACCGACACGGGAAGGGGACCGGTGACGATGCTTCTTCGACTTCTTGGAACGAAGCATGTCACCGGAGCTTCCCGGTACCGACGAGGAGGACGTAGAATCCAGCCGTCGCTTCCTCGGGGCCGAGGCCGAAGGAGGTCGGTCTCGGGGGGGCTGTACCGCAGGAGCCCTCAGGGTAGGGGGAGACCCACCCGAAGGCTCACCGCCACCAGCAGGGGAATGGACAGCCCTCACCTGCACTCCCGACGATGCACCACCGTCCGACGACATCAGCAGACGAGGTCCCGGTACCACCGACGTCGATGCAGCTATCCGATGTCTCGGCGCCGATGCAGAGAGCCGATGCCTCGATGCACTCGATGCACTGGCAGCCAAGGATGAAGCTCTGGACGCTGAAGACGTCGATGCACACGATACCCCCGGTGCCAATGCCGATGAAGAGCCCGAGAACAAAACGTTCCACTGGGCCAATCTCGCTACCTGAGTCCGCCTTTGCAAAAGGGAACACAGACTACAGGCCTGAGGACGGTGCTCGGCCCCCAGACACTGAAGACACGACGCATGCCTGTCAGTGAGCGAGATTACCCGGGCGCACTGGGTGCACTTCTTGAAGCCGCTGGAAGGCTTCGATGTCATGGGCGGAAAAATCACGCCGGCGAAATCAAAATCCGAAATGACGAAAATGAGCACCAAACCTTTGAGGGAGAAAAATCTCGACCGAGGCCGAAAAGAGGCCTACCCCGACGACGAAAGAAAACTTACCGGGGCAAAGTCTGAAAATACGGGAAGGGGCAACGAAACCGGAGGGGCTTCCGGAGCACTTCCCGAACAAATTTTGTAAAGATTTTCCGGAAAAAAAACACGTCACAGAAAAAAGGACGCGCGAGGTCGACTTTCCGGGGCTCGACACGGCGAAAACACAACCGTACCGAGTGCGGACAAAAGAAGACTGGCCGGCTCGAGCCGGTTTCGGGCGGGAAGACGGCCGCGCATGCGCGGTGCGCGCGGGCGCGCGAGGGCTAGCAAAGGACTTTGCTAGTGAAGATTCCGATTGGAGGGGCTGCCGTGGACGTCACCCATCAGTGAGAACAAGCAGCCTGCTTGTCCTCGGAGAAATTATTTTATGGATGAGTGGATGGATGAAAGGATGGATATATGTTGCTGTGAGAAAAGATAAAGTGGAGATTCACTTGAGGAGTTTCTTTTGCCTTCTGGAGGGTTTGTCAATTCCGTACGGGGTGGCTGGTCCGATTGGGAGGAGATCAGCAGGACTGAGGGGTGAGGAGCAGGTAGGAGGAGGGAGACTGATGCTAATAAGGTGCTGATAGGGTCCTGGAATGTCCATGGTCTCAATAATCCGGGGAACTGTAGTGTGGTTTTGAAGGAGTTTGATAGGTTGCAGTGGGATGTCATTTTCCTGCAGGAGACACACCTTAGACCCCGAGAAGCTTATGTCTTACACCATCACCGCTTTGAAACAGTGGTGGTTCACCGGGGGGGGGGGGGGGGGTGCAATTTGGGAACCACGCATATGTAAGTTATAAAATACACATGTAGGCAGAATATATGCACACATTTACACTTTCTTTGTAGCAAATGCAAATCTGTGAGTTACATGAGGTCACTGATGGATCATACTTTATAAAAACAAGGTACAAAGGTGCCTATGTTGCCTTCTATAAAAGATCTTGTTGGATATTCCATATGGTGTAATTTTATAACAGGGTTCCTAAGTGTGAACTTTCCAACTTTTAGTCTTTTTATATAGGTACTAGTAAAAAAGCCCCGTTTCTGATGCAAATGAAACGGGGGCTAGCAATGTTTTCTTCTGTGTGCATGTGGGAGTGTGTGTGTCCCTGCCCTCTGGCCTCTCTCCCCTCCCCCCTCTGAGTCCTTCACTGTTACAGAGCCAGCGATTTGATTTCGTGCTCTGCTGTTTTCCTTCACTGACTGTGTTACAGAGAGGGCGGGGCAGACACTCATAGGGAAACCGGATATCTCGCCCCCTTCACACTTCCGGCTGGAGGCTTCATAGAACGTTGGTGTTGCCTTTTATATAGAGAGATGAGGGACTGCAGTTTAACAGAGGGTCTAGATAATTTACATTTTCTCTCCATTTTCAAGAATCCATTTTTCAGTACATTTTTATGTTAATCCCCCACTCCCACCTGCTGCACACCTGGAGGGGATTAACTTTATCAATTAGAAACGGCTAACATGATTTAAAAAAAAAAAAAAGCATTTTAGGCCTTAGCATTCTAAACACAAGAAGTAACTTTCTACTTAAATGTATTAACATGCATTATTTTTTGCAATTGTGGCATAATTGAAACCCAATTTACATATCATGAGTAGCACAAAAGATACAAATAGGCAAAATTTTCCATATTCTTTTAGATTCATTTACTTTACAATCACATTAGAACTGAAAATGTCCATTTACTTTTTCTTCACTGTATTAATGTATTGTATTTATTGATGTCTTGATATTCTAGGGTGTACTTTTAATGCATTATTGTTGGATTATATTGTGTAATATGAACCACGTTGATTCAAACTTTTCCTCAAGAAAGGCACTAACAGGGGAATGATCAGAAGCAAATGCCAGAGCTAGAGGCTGTTAGCGCCATACTAGTGCCAGCGTTTGCTACCGCCCCATGAGCAGAGCCCTCGAGCAGGGCTCTGAACGCAACTAGCATGCAAATGCATGCTAAACAGGGCTAAACATATTCATCCCCAATGCTCATCGGCCAGCGCACCAAAGATTGAGTCGCTAGCTGCAGTAAACCCTACGCCAGCTCCGAGCTGGTGTTAGGGTTTGCAGATCATTGGGGAAGAATAGTGAGCCCTGTCCAGCATGCATTTGCATGCTGGCAGGCTCCCATTCCCCTCCAACAGCAAACCTGCTAGTGACAGGGGGCTGGAGGTCTAGCAGACCTCCGGTCCCCCTGACGATCCCCCCCCCCCCCCCCCCAGGTTCAGGGAGGGCTGGAGATCTGGTGGGTCTCCAGCCCCTCCCCCCAATGCCCCTCAACAAACAGTCCCTGGTGGCCGAGTAGGCGACCAACCAACCTCCCCCCCCCCCCCAGCGACAGGGTGGCTGAAGGTCCGCTGGACCGCCGGTCCCCCCTGATTATCCCCCCCCCCAGGTTCAGGGAGGGCTGGAGATCCGGTGGGTCTTCAGCCCCCCCCTTGACCCCAGCGAAGTGTCCCTGGTGGTCCAGTCCCCCCTACCTTGTGGGTTGGAAAAGGTAGGGTAGCCTGCCTCACTCCTCTTCCTGCAACGCCGTAAAATGGCGGTGCCCAGCCCTGCCAAGTGTATACTGGGATGCGCTGGGTGGGGTTATACACCATATAAGGGAGTAGCCCCATCCAGCGCATCCCAGAATATACTGGGCAGGGCTGGGCACCGCCATTTTGCAGCGTCGCAGGTAGAGGAGTGAGGCAGGCTACTCTCCCTCTTCCAACCCACAAGGTAGGGGGGACTGGACCACCAGGGACTCTTCGCTGGGGGACTAGGGGGGGCCTGGAGACCCACCGGATCTCCAGCCCTCCCTGAACCTGGGGGGGGGATCGTCAGGGGGGACCAGCGGTCCAGCGGACCTCCAGCCCGCCTGTCACTGTGGAGGGGGGGGGGGGTTGGTTGGTCGCCCACTAGGCCACCCGGGACTGTTTGTTGAGGGGAATTAGGGGGGGCTGGAAACCCACCGGATCTCCAGCCCTCCCTGAAGCTGGGGGGGGGGGGATCGGAGGTCCACCGGACCTCCAACCCCCACTGCTCGGGGCAGGGGTAGTTGGGTCTTGGTGGTCCCATGGACCTCCAGCCCCTGTGTTTGACAGGTTTGTGCTGAGCGCAGGCTCAGGCAAAATTCTCCCGTACTTCTACCCCATGATCAGAGATAATTGCGTGCTTAAATTTGCATGCAATTATCATTGATCATCAGTGCGGTAAAGCCCCGCGCTGTTCCAGCTCTATTTTACAGCACTGTTTGGAACAGCGCAGGGCTTTTGATCATCTGATTGTAAGTGCAACACAAACAGACCACATCTTTAAAACTATGTTCAACACATTTTACTATTTGTCTATATAAAATAATTTATGGAGAGAGAATCTTGCAAAACACTGATAAATATAACTGTGCGTGTATGTCATGGTCCATTAATTTTACTAAATATACCAAGCAAATACAGTCCAATTAAACAAAAACGGGGGAAAACATTTGGAGTTTAAACAGTGGTTATGAACTTGGATTAGAACAAAATTGAAGTACTTACGCCAACTGCCTGGTCCAGTGATAAAAGTAATTTTTTAAATACTGAACATGAACTGGTTGTACCCCTGTAATAACCACTGCAGTAAAACTGCTCTTGTCTTTTTCTTCTACGATGAGATTATGCAGAAATCTTTCATCATCACCGGTAATGTGTGAAGAATCAGCAGGCTAGGGAAAGAAACCCAAGAAAGAAAAAAAGATTTGTGTACCATAACAAACAATTAGTCTTTAAAACAAAAAAGAACAAAGACAAAATAACCCATACAAGTGTAAGTCGGCAGGTACACAGGTACAAAAGCAACCATGGATTATAACCTGCTATTTCAATTGGATGGTTGCATGAAGATAGAAAAATTATGTCTTGCTTAATCATTTTCGTTTCTTTAGTCAGAGCCACTGTTCTGAACCAATGGGTTGCTATCCCCTTCTACCAGCAGATGGAGGTAGAGAAAACTAAATTTTACCAGTGACACTACTGTATCAGCTGTGTTGCTCCTTGGAAAATGACCAAGGAGAAGAAGATCTCTTTTTCGTAACGCACCCAGCCCTATCAATCACTGCAGCAAGCAAAACAGCAGAGTGGCACTCGCTACCCTCCATATATCAGGGAATAACCATCTCATGGAAACCCAGTATGGCTGCCAGTCACAATTATAATTGGCCCTCTTTGTTTCTCTTTATTCTTTTCTTTTTTTTTAATGAACTGAAAGGGAACACAGAACACAATCAGAACCCTGGACCGAGGTCCTCCAAGGGCGGAGATTTCAGAAGTGTCACTGACTAAAGAAAAGAAAATTATCAGTAACAATTTCTCATTTCTTTGAATCAGCTTCCACTGTTCTGAAAAGATGGGATGTACCAAAGCAAACCTATTGGGCGGGAAAAGACAAGGCTCACCAAATGATGGCTCTGCCAAAGTCCAAGCAGGCATTGGCCAGCACGTCCAATCTGTAGTGTTTAGCAAAGGAATGACCACGTCGCCGCCCTACAGATCTCCCTCAGGGGATATCGCCCAGGCCACAGCCCAGGAAGCAGCCCGAGGCCTGGTAGAGTTGGCTTTGAGCCCCTGAGGAAAGAGATTATACTTGCCGATGTAAATGGACTCAATAGTCACCTTAATCCACCTCACAATGAAGGTCTTCGAGGCCACCTGGCCGTTCTGAGGGCCACGGAAGAGTACAAAGAGGTAGTTCCAGAGACGAAACTCATGTAATCTCTTTGCGGTACCTGAGCAGCGTCCTCCAGACGTCCAACCTGTGAAGCCTCTGATCCTCCGGCGATAATCCCAGCACTGCAAAATGAGGGCAAACAAACCTCCTACTTCACATGTAATGGAGACACCACCTTCAGAAGAAAGGATGGTACCCATGCGCAAGGGCACCGAATCCTCCCAAGGAGGAGAGATAGGATCCAGACATGACAGGGTCTGCATTTCTGAAATCCTCCTAGCCGAAGCAATGGCCACCAAAAACACCATCATGAGAGTAAGATCCTTGATGAAAGCCAAGTGCAGGGGCTCAAACAGAACCTTGGACAGCGCCTGGAGAACCAGATTGAGGTCCCAAGAAGGAAAGGAAGGACGAAGAGAACAGCGATGTCCCAAACACTTCAGAAACCAAGCCATCTCTCTATGCAAAAAACAGAGATGCCCCTTACCTTCTCCTGAAAGCTGGAGAACACAACCATCTGCACCCTCAGGGAGCTCAAGGCCAGCCCCTGTTCCAAGCCCTGCTGCAAAAAACCCAAAGCATCGGGAACCTGAGCCCTCCAGGGAGATGGGGACTGTTCACTGCACCAGGATCCAAACACATGCCAAACCCGGACATAACCCAGGGACATAAAGGACTTCCTGAAAGGTAGAAATCACTGTGATGGAAACACTGCGCTTCTGTAAGCGTTGCCTTTCAATGGTAATACTGTAAGTCAAAAGGGATCCAGATCTTCTATCTCTACTGGCTCTTGACGGAGCAGACCCAAACCCTTTGGCAGTAGGAGCAGGTCCTCCACCAGCAGACAATGGAGAACCACATACCAAGATCTGCAAGTCCAATCCGGCGCCACCAGAAAGACCAGATAAGGATGGGATACAATTCCGCACAAGCAGCAGCCAATGAGAGGCAATGGAGGGAAGATGTACAGAGGCTCCTCTATTGGCCAAGGCTGTACCAGGGCATCTATCCCCTGAAAAGCCGGGTCCCCCTGGTGTCTGAAAAAGCACTCCACTTTCGCACTGGTTGTGGACGCCATCAAGTCGAACTGAGGCGGCCCCAAGCAGTCCATAACGAGCTGAAAGGTCTGAAACCCCAGCTTCCATTCTCCCGGATCCAGCAGACAGCAACTGAGAAAGTCCACTTGCACACAGTTTTTTCCGCACTATGGACAAGTCAAGAGATCCTGCAGATGCGTATCTGCCCACCGACAGAGACTTGCTACCTCCAGAGCTACTGCCCTGCTGCTTGATGTACACCACCATCGTGGTGTTCTCCGACATCACTCTGACCGCTTTCTCTTTCAGGAGAAGCTGAAACTCCTACAGGACCAGATGGACCACCTGAGTCTTGAGGCGGTTGATAGACAAGGATATCTCCTGGCTTAACCACGTGTCCAAGATAGTGACCTCCCCAACCGAGGAGACTCACATCTGTGGTAACTAGAAACTACTGATGGAGATCCACAGGGTCCCCTCCTGAAAGGTTCAATGGACTGTCCTACCAGGCCAGACTAATCCTCGTCCTGGGCATGAATGGGAGAGAACAATGGAAGTCCTGAGAGGTCAGAGCCCACTGAGATAAAGCTCGCTGTACAGGGTTCATGTGACCCCTTGCCCATGGCACAACCTCCAGAGTCACGGCCATGGAGCCCAGGAGCTAAAAATAGTTCCAGATCATGGGCCATGGAAGCTCACACAACCGGTGCTTCTGCGCCCACAGCTTCTCCACCCATTCTTCCAGAAGGAAAACCATTCCTTGGCTTGTGTCAAAACGGACTCCCAGGTAATCCAGAACCTGAGACACAGTGAGGTGGCTCTTGGGACGATTCACGACCCAGCTTAGAGACTCCAAGAGAGATGACCTAAGAGGTGGCCTGACTGGCCTTCACCACTGAATCTGCTAAACCCCTTGTCGCTGAAGATATGCAGTCACCACCATCATCACTTTGGAGAACGTTCACAGCACCACAGCCAAGACAAAAGGCAAAGCCTAAAATTGAAAATGCTGCTCCAGCACACAGAAGTGCAGATATCTCCTGTGGTAAACCACAATGGGAATGTAGAGATAAGCCTCCGTGTGGTAGAGGGAAGTCAAACTGCTCCGCCCGCACCAACGTTATGACCAAGCGCAGTCTCAAGTCAAAAGGTCTGGACTCTGAGGCAAGCATGGACTCCTTTGAGATCCAAAATGGACCGGAAAGCGTTGCCTTTCTTTGGGACCATGAAATAGATAAAAGTACTGTCCCAGGCCACACTCCACCAGAGGCATGGGTTCCACTGCTCTGAGAGTGGAATCCATGAGCGCACACACATGCTGCAAGGTGGAGGACTGAGCTGCACAGAAAGTCCTTGAAGGCATCGGGCACCAGCCAGGCAAACTTCAGAGCACCTTCCCAACCACCTCCAGGACCCACTTAGCTGAGGTGATATGGACTGACTCATCCAGGAAGAGAGACAGCCTGCCTCCCACCTGGATGAAGAGGCCTAGCGCACCCTCATTGGGCCAGATGGGTGGCTGCTGTTCCCTCTGAGGAACTCAAGGCACTGAAAGGACCCTGCTTGAAAAATCTGCTTTGGCAACACCCAGGAGTCGAAGCGCGTCAAGTGGACCGAAAATGGCCTGCTCCTCAAGTATGCCTCTTGGAAGCAGAGAAGCACAGCATGACCTTCCATCTCAGCTCCGGTAGCTTAAGGGGCTGCACCTCCCCATGTCTTTCGACCAGCTTCTACAGGTCTTCTCCAAAGAGCAAACACCCCCTAAAGGGCAGCTGACTCAACAGCTTCTTGAAAGCTGTATGCACCACCCAGTGGCAGAGCCATAACCATCAACAAACAACCACTGAAGCAGCCACTAAACAAGAAGCCAGGTAAACCAAATCAAGGAAATCAGCCAAAAAGGCTGTTCCAGATTCCAGATGAGCCATCTCTGGGCACTCTGGGAGCTGTTGCAACCAATGTAGCAAGGTGAATACCACAAAACCACCAAAGATGACAGCCTGAAAGCCCCCATGGAAAAGGCTTGTCATGGAGCTCTTTAAAGGTCAAATCTCCCTGGATCGGCACAGCAATTGCCGTCATAACTGCTGTAACCAGCACCTGTCGATCTCTCATGGAGCGAAAGTATAAAGGCAATCAAGAGCCCTGGCACCCCAAAGAGGGCCATCAGGATTCTTCCACTCCATCAGCATCATGTGGACAAGGGCCTTGTGTAAGGAAAAATGCTTTGAGGATCCAGCAAGGACCTCAAGCAGCCCTCCACAGGGTCTGCAGCCAAAGTATTCATCAAGGATAGGGCCCTAGTAACCTTCGGAAAAGACAGATCACAAGGGTCTGCTCTTCCTCGTCCTGCTGAGGAAGGGGGTCCTCCAAATCAGAGTTCACAGGGGACTGGGAGCTTGAGAGGACCTCAGATTCCCCCCCCCCCCCCCCACTGCGTCTTCCAAGGAGAGCAGCTCCTCCGGTGTCCTCACCTCAGTCCTACACCTTTTGTAACCAAACCAAACCAGAGCCCCTGCCAGGCTCCTCAGGAGAGCTCCATCTGACTGCAACTGCTGTCGGACTAACTGTGCCAAGCTTCTGGAGCCAAAAAGCTCTCATGGGCCACACACACACATATACAAACAAAAATAAATGGACCCAAGGGGGGTAGAAAAGGAAGATGCCCCCCAACCCCTCCGAGCCCCAAAGTGGAAGGGGAAATCTGAGAAGTAGCAGCAGGGGTAGATGGAGATGACGACAAAATGTCCACAGTTCCTGCTGACGGCATTGGGGGAGGGGGGGGAGAGATCACATCAACTCCGGTGGCCCCCCTATCCTCACCCCTATCCTGGGCTGTTTCTGAAGTCAGAAACTCATCACACAGAGGGCAAACAGAGCCGACAGCTCTGCTCAGCTGCTAGCTCGTGGTTTGTGCAGCGCCTGCAAGCTGGCATGTCCAACCATATGGTAGCCAGAAGTGAACCTGCCTCCCCTGCCTTGGCCAGGAGATCCAGCTCTTGTACCATCCCGGGCTCTCTGGGGGTGCTTAAACAGAGAAATCCATTAACCATGAGTAAGAGATTTCTCTGTTCTGGGCTGGGTTTCTTGTTTTTTTTTTTGGTACAGCCTTAAAACTGACCAGGGCAATTTAAACCAAATTTATCACCTGGAAGCTGCAGAGAGAGCCTGTGGGGACCAAACAGGGTGAACGGGCAAGAGGGGTGAGAGAATGGGGACCCGCACCACTCAGGTGAGATCCCGTGGAACAAAGCCAGAGCCTCACCCAGTGGCACAATAGTGTATGGCTGGGGGCTGCGAAGCCAAGCTCCGCACTCAATCAGGTACAGTCAGAGACCATGAACCTGGGAGTGACCGTTAGGCTCAACCACGCTGTGCAGCCATAGCCAGAAAAGCAGGGAGCTAAGCCACGGATAGAACACCAATAGCTGACATACCACCTGCTGGAAGACAGAGAAAAATACTGGATTGTTCCAGGGAGTCAATCTGCTGGTAGGAGGGGATAACAATCCATTGGTTCAAAACAGTGGAAGCTGACACAAAGAAAACACAGTTTAAAATCTCAGCATTATTTTCCCTTCTTTGACCCATTTTCTTTCTCCACAATGACCCAACTTTGCCACAGTTAAATCTAGATACCCAGCACAACTAGACACATTTTGTCACTTTGCGGGAAAGTTTTCACTAATGGAAATTCAGCTGGGAAACAATTGATTGGGTTCCTCTGAAAACTGTTCTCGTTGCAAATTTGAATCAAATGGTTTAATACAGACATACATTAGAATAAAGTGGGGAAAACATCACACTCGAATTAGAGAGGCATGGATCAGCTAGCTCTGTCTGTTCTGGCTAACAGTGCTTGAGAGAGACTGCATCCACTATCTCTGTACACCTAGATTTGTTTTGAATACAAAGAAATAGAATTAATAATGAACATGCTGCTACCAATGCTATATAAAACTGGCATGGGTCCAATGAAAAGTACTCTAGACAGTGGAGCTAGTGTCACCAACATGGCAAAGTCAGGTTTGAACAGTCCAACTGGTAGAATCAGTAGAAAATAACCCATCGAGCTGCAGACTCAAGAACCAGCCCAAGTGTAAGCATCTGACCCTTGCAGCAGAAGAGTTATTCCATGGTTCCAGCAGTAATTTTGACAGTGAAAATGAGAGAGAGGTTGAGAAGCATATTTTTAAAAAGGAATACAAATGCAATACTAAATGTTAGAAGAAAAAACAAACAAACAAAAAAGAACACAGTCCCTCAGCTTCTCACAACTGAGTGAAGTTACTCAACTGTAGAAGGTTTTCTCTGAGGACAGCAAGACACACATTATCACAGATGGGTGACGTTATCTGATGGTGCAACCCGTAAGGATGCTACCCAGAGGTCTACAACTTCTAGAAGCCTTTGACAGCACTGACCAGGTATATCTTCCCACCCGCCTAAGCCACATGGACCAGTCAACTGAATTCAAGTTCAGAGAATATAATCTCTAGCGGAGGTGGGAGGATATGTGGTAATATGTCCTGCAGTCCACAGAGAACTGTGGCCATTTTGTCATCTTCTCCAATAATTTTCTCCGTGGAAAAGTAGGACTGCATATTACCACAATGGGTATCACTGAAAACAAATAAAGAATAGAGGCTTGGAAAAGGCAAGCCTAACCAGAAACCAATTAAGGGAATGCTAGTGTGTGTGGTGGTGGGGGGGAGGGGTGGTTGTTTTTTTTTTTTTTTTTTTTAATAGGGTCAACCTGGAACAGAATTTTTAAAAAGGGCAGGGGGGGGGGGCAGTTTGATTCTACACCCCAAATAAGTTCTGCAGGGACTGTCTGACCAAACTGACTGTTATGTCAGGAATCTGGCTCTAAGCAGAAGTGAGATGTGAGAGTGTGGACTAAAGACCACATTACAGCTTTGCAAATTTCCTCAATGAAGGCTGACTTCCAGTGGGCCACAGACACAGCCATGGCTCTGACATTGTGAGCCGTAATATGACCCTCTAGAGACAGCCCAGCCTAGGCATGCGTTTGTGGATGCAGTCTGCTAGCCAATTGGCAGAATGTGTTTACCAGTGGCTGCGGCCCCCCACCCAATTCTATTTGGATCAAAAGAAACAAAAAGCTAGGTGGACTGTATGCTGTTTAGCCAACTCCAGACAGGCTGCTTGCCATCCAAAGCACGCAGTGCACTTTCGCCAGGATGGGCATGAGGATTTGGGTAAAATATTGTCAGGACAACTAAGGTGGAATTCCGACACCTTAGGAAGGAACTTAGGATGTCTGCGGAGAGCTATTCCGTTATGATTAAATTTTGTGTAATGTGAATCAGCTACAAAGGACTGAAGTTTGTTGACCATTCATGCTGAAGATATCACCGCCAAAAAAAAAAAAAAAAAAAAAAAAAAGAGAATCCAGGTCAGGTACTTCAGGTGGCAAGTGTCAAGTGGCTCAAAAGGAGATTTTATCATTTGAGGGAGAACAACGTTGAGGTCCCATGACATTGTCGGAAGTTTGATAGGTTTGCGTTTGACAAAAAAAAAAACATTTGTAAAACAAACAGCTACAGGCTGTACAAAGATGGGCTTACCTTCCACACAATTATGGTAAGTGCCAGTTGCACCCAGGTGAATCCTTACAGAGTTGGTTTCAGACCAGATTCAAAGGTGCAGCAGTTATTCAAGTAGTTTGTGTGTAGGATAAGAAAAAGGATCTAGGCACTTGCCCTCACACCAGACAGCACGTCTCTTCCATTTAAAATTGAATGGCCTCTTAGTGTAGTCTTCCCAAAAAGCAAGCAGAACCCAAGAGAAATCCTCATGCAGTTGAAGAGATGCAAGTTTTAGGCTCTCAATATCCAAGCCGCGAGGACTAGGGATTGGAGGATGGGATGCAGACTACCTTCGTTCTAGGTGATGAGGGTTAGAAAACAGTCCAGTCTCCACAGATCCTCAGAGGCCAACTTCAAAGTAGAGGAAATCAAATCTGTCTTGGCCAAAAGGGTGAAATGAGGATCATGGTTCATCATTCCTGCTTGAATTTCAGAAAAGTCTTCCCTACTAGGGGTATGGGAGGAAATGCATACAAAAGATCATTCCCCCAATTAAGGAGAAAAGCATCTGACGTTAGTCTGCCATGTGATCTCAGTATGGAGCAGAAATGAGGAATCTTACTGTTGAGCTAAGTGGCAAAGAGATCCATTGAGGCGGTGCCCATTCTTGGAAGATCTCCTGGGCAATGCTTATGTTGAGCAACCACTCGTGCAGTTGCTTGACTCTGCTTAGTCTGTTCATCAGACTGTTGTTTTTGCCTGCCATGTAAGTGACCCTGAATACCACATCATGGCTGGACACCCAATGCCACATCCTGACAGCTTCCTAACACAAAAGGTACGGATCCCATATTTCCCTGCTTGTTGACATAGTACATTAAAACTTGAATGCCCCTTTGAATAAGTATGATGTGATGCATTAGCCAATCTCTGAAAGCCTTTAAAGGTTTCAAAATGGCCCTTATTTCCAGGATTCAGAGATGAGTCTTCTGGACAGACCGCCGACCCAGAGTGTGAAATCCATCTACATGAGTTTCCCAACCAGGATTGGACACATCTGTTGTGAGCATCTTGTGTGAAGGAATTTGGAACAGGAGTCTCATGGTCAAACTGTGACTGTCTAACACAAGAGCGACTCCATGAGTTCCAGAGTGTCATCCGCTAATTTCCCTGTGGCCTGGCAGAGTCCATCGGGCCTCTTTCAAAAGGAAGTGTGCCATGCACAATAGAGGCCATGTGGCCAAACCACCTCAAAATCTACCAAAAGCCATGATCTGCTGGCTCTGATGAACTTGGCTTGAGATGCTGACCATGGCATACGCCCTTAAGCCTGGTAAAAAGGCTCTAGCCTGAACAATATCTAGCAGGAGCTCCTATGCACTCCAAATGTTGAGCTGGGAGGTGATGAGACTTTGGGTAATTTATAACAAACCTTTGCAGCTCCAGCACCCAAACAGTACTCTACAATGATTCTTGAGCACCTTTTTTGGATGTGCTCTTTATTAGCCAATCATGCAGACAGGGAAGCAAATGCATTCCTAGTCTGCATGGTGATACTGTGACTATTGCAAGAAATTTTGTGAAGACCCTGGGAGCAAACGTGAGGCCGAAAGGCAGGACATGATATTGGTAATGGTGCTTCCCTATTTGAAACCTGATATGCACCTTGTGACTAGGATGTATCTGTATACAAGTGTAAGCATCTTTTAGGTTCAGAGAGTATAGCCAAATATTTGCCTGAATCATGGGAAGTAGGATGTCCAGGGAAACCATCGTGAACTTCTCTTTGACCAAGTACTTGTTCAGGGCCTTTAGGTATACGATGGAACAAAATCTTCCTGTTTCCTTTGGTACAAGGAAATGCTTGAAATCAAGTCCATTCCCTTCTTCCCTTGGTAGGACAGGTTCGACCACATGGGCCTGCAGAAGAGAAGAGAGTTCCTCTGCAAGCACATCCTGGTGCTAAGAGTTTAACCTTAATGCTCTCAGTGGACAACTGGGAAGGAAGACTCTCCAATGAAGGGCATATCCCCCCAACTATTTGGAGAACCCACCAGTCTGAGTTTACAAGGGGCCATCTTGCTTGAAAAAAGTTTAGTATCCCTCCTACTGGTAGGCCATCTGGGATGATCACTTACAGCGGCTATGCTCTCTTGGAGTCAATGAAAACTTGTTCCCTGCTTTGACTGGGAAGCTGCCTGGGACTTCCGAGTCTGTGCTGCTGGGAGCAGGAGCGAGGGCCTTGAGACTGTTGGGAAAGGCAGGCAGGCAGGCCCTCGCTGCTGCTGGGAGCAGGAGTGAGGGCCTTGAGATTGTTGGGAAAGACAGGCAGGCGTGAACCTACACCTTTGAAAGATGTTACTTCTGCTCAAGAGCAGATATATGTCTTTACACTAATTCACAGACAAATTGTGACTCTTCCCAAGCTCCACCCAAACTCCATCCATTTGCATGCTGTAAGGAATATGAGGGGGGGGGGGGAAGACAGGGCTAGAGAAAGGAGCAGATCCTATTCCCCGGAGAAGTGGAGAAAGGAGAGAGACTACAACTCCCACCAGTCCCCGAGAGGAGCACAGCCTAGAATGCGGGACTACGCTTCCCAGCAGTCCCTGAGTAAGGCGTACCATCGCAGCAGGGACTTCCATTCCCATCAGCCCCCGGAGGATGTTGCGAGAAGGACAAGGGCGGGAAATTGGAAAAACCTGACACAGAGAACTATGCTAAGGGAAGAGGTCCTGAATCTGCTCAATCAAGGAAAGGAGGGGCAGAAAAGAGAGAGGAAAGAGAACAGGAGCAGCCGATGGATATCTCAGCTCTGGCTAAACTCAAAGGTCAGATAAAGCAGCAGCTGGGGGCTTGATATAGAGGCTGGGTGAAAAAAGGCCAAGGGTGGTTATCTCCAAAGGAGAACTGAGAAGCAGGTTTTCCCTGGTGGGTCAAAGGGGGAGTGGTGGCTGGGAATTTGAACCTATTTTGGGGAACTGCTTTACATGAACTGTTGGGATTTTGAACCTTTTTTGGAGGAATTGCTTTAGAGGAACTGTTGGGGTTTGAGAAATGTTTGGGATGAACTGCTTTACAGAAACTGCTAGAAGTCTGATCCTTGTTTTGCCTTGTTGAACTATTGGGGCTGCAGATTGGCTGAGGGGGGGTACATAAACTGATATATGGACCCTTACTGAGTTGCTGAGTCATTATTTTGAGCTTGAAGGGGGTTGCTCAAGGGATCTGAAGGGGCAGTCTGTGGCTGGGTCATCTAGGCCCAGCAGGGTGGACCCTTCTCCCTGAGACTTCCGGTGTATCCTTGGCCTGAAGGACCCACAATTCCTATTGGTGCGGAGAGGGTCCTAGGAGAGGAGCAGTGAACGAGCTTCAACTGGATTTCCTGAAGCACTCCCTTCCTTGACCTCAGTGGGGGAGGAGGCGTTCCCTAGGCGATCCAGAGCGAGGAGCCTTTACAATGCCTACTATACAACTACATGCGGACAAACCACATATAAAACTAGCTCATGCCTAAAAGTGTAAGAGCCAAGTAAGCACGTAAAACAGTGTGACATGCAATATGGTCACTTCTGCAGAAATCTCAATGAATCCACTATACCCTGTGTATATCCAATAGTTCAGGTGGATGAATTACTACACCATTAGCTAGGGCCCAACACTTGATCACTATAGATCTGAGTGTAGGTCACAAGCAATATGGATATGTACTTTTATTCACACTATATGAATTCAATGTAACGCCTACTGGCAACAAATATAATCCTAGTACTTTACAGCACATAGTAAAAAAAATCAATTACTAGCCAAACTCCAGAAACACATTAAAACTGGGTCAACTCCGATCCTCAGGGCCTACAAGGAGTTCAAACTGAATATGTATGAAATACATTTCCAATGAAAACACAGAAGCAAGTTTCTAAAAGGCATAATATGGGAAGCCAAGAGTAGAACCATACAGAAAAGAAGAATCTATAAAGATATTATCTTATTAACCATACAGAGAAAATGAATATAGCTCAAATACGACTAAATTAAAACCCAACATGGCCATATTCCACCTGTACAAGAAACAGAGAGAGGGGAATCGAAGCACAAAATCCAAAAAGCAAAAAAAAAAAAAAGAAAAGCACCAGGGGCCTTCAAAACTGAGAATAGCAAACAAAACTTTATTTTCTGACCCGACATAGGTCGGGTTTCAGCAATTGTGCCTGCGTCAGGGGTCTGTCAAAATACAAATAAAATACTAAGACAAATGAGAACAAACTATATGTGATTGTGAGGTACTTATATAAAAATGTGATAAAACTATGTTCCACCAAAACATTACAAGTGAGGAAACCTAATTATAAGATAACCTATACTTTTAGGTGACAGCTATGTACAAGTGAGCAACAAACTTATTAATATATATATATATATATATTTTTTTTTTTAATGCATTTGTGAATCTGTGCATCCGTTTAAAAAAATGTGTAGCCAATACTTTAAAAAGTAAGCTCATAGTGATCTAAAAAATAAACACATTATATAAAATTAAACCAACTATTGTTGCTCATCAAAAAGAAGAAAAAAGGTCAATGCTACCCAAAGAAACTGACAGTCCAGCCATTTGCAGAACACTAAAAATAACTAATGTAAACCCAGGGTTTCAAAAAAAGAGCAGCAGCAACTTTGAGCCCCTCAGTATAGGCATGTATTTAAATAAGAACACATCATAAAAAAAATATATTTAAAAAACCCACTCACTCCATCTTAATGTTCAAATTAGAGCCAATTGCAATAAGGTTTCTAAATACACATAAGGCTTCTAAATATATATAGATGTGAGAATCCTAAATAGCCCTTAATACAGTGCTCACTCCGTTTCTCATTGCCTTTACCAGGAGAGCAACTAATTAAACCTCATGATCATGAAGGATCTCCATAACTACCAAAATAAATAAATAAATAAATAAAAAGTTAATCAAAATATATATCAACTTAAAGATACAGAATGACTCACCAATTCAGTGTGTAATTCTGGAAGCATCAGAAGTCCAGTCTTTACAAACTGCAATGTGTGGAACGCTCCACAAAACATGCCAAAATTGACTGCGCACGATGGTGCTTTTGAATGTATATAAATAACGGGAACATGCATGATTAAACGTGCATTTAATGCCTATTCAGTATATAATAAAATGAGCACAGGCTCAGAGTATGAGAATCACATCCACTATTGTCCCCTTAAAGAAACTATTAAATTAAAAAAAAAATCCTAAAAAATGGGCCCTCAGTGTGTATAACACCTACACTGATTCCCACTAGTAAAATGGGCTAAAAAATTATCAAACTGTCTGGACCATCAAGTAATGTTTTAAATAAAAAAACCTGGGGTCAATCATGAAAATAAAATACACATACTAGTTACAAAATCAATGAATATCATTTGTATATAGCTCACACATTGTTAAATGCTTGCATAAATATTTTTTAAAATTCACAAAATCCTTCTTAACTATTTCCTAAGCACACCCCATCTTATAGAGGTTTAGCATTTATACTATATCTTCCTTGAATCACTAAGGGCCCCATTTACTAAGCCGCACTAGAGGTGCGTTGCTGCTTTTAGCGCGTGCAAACCATTAGTGCACGCTGTGTAGGCACCCACAATTTTCCTACACAGTTAGCGCGCGCTAATTTTATGCACGAGCTAAAAACGCTAGCACACCTTAGTAAACAGGGCTCTTAGTATAGCAACTTAGGGGTCCTTTTACCAAGCAGCGGTAAAAGGACCCCTGCGGTGGCATCGACATGCTAGTTTAGCACGTAAAAAGCATTTTTAAAAAACTGGAAAATGGCGTTGCAGTAAGTGTAACACTTGCCGCACGGCCAATTTCGGGGGGGAGGGGGAGCCCTTACCGCTTCCTATTTATTTTTGGCACTAGAAATGCCGCACAGTGAGAGTCAGCACTACTGCTGGGCTTCTGTAGAAGTCCTGTTGTAGGGCTGAATCACCGCACATCAAGCTCACAGTAGCCCTACTGCGGCTTCGTATAAGGGCCCCTTAGTGGTTCTTTGGTTAAAGATACATCTACCAAAATCCATAAGCTCAAAGAACATCTTTCTCAAAAAGTGCATGTGTAATAGATCCTGGCATACATAACACCTTTAAAAATGAGGAATCTATCTCCCTTGTTTACAAAGCTGCACTAGTGGCTGCCGACACAATAATGCCAACACAGCCCAATCAATGTGTCGGCACTTCCATGCGGCTTTGTAAACAAGGGGATATAACTTTTGTGATTTTACAAAAAGCACTGATGAATGCTCACATGAAGGTTTAAAACTAGAGATACCCACAAAATCCCTTTTCACTATTCACTAACCGACAATACAAAAATATCTTACTCACTAATTTAGGTACATATACAATAATCCTTAAGTTCAAACAAATGTTTTCCAATTTTTACCTACATTTATTATCCCTTAAGTACTACTAGTAATACTGTTCAGACTTTCTTTGGGTTAAAAAAAAATAAACCTCATCACAAGACAGACAGATCAATCTCATTGGTTAGACCTGCTGGGGATACAGTATATAGTTCACAAATCAAACCCAGCTCCTGCTGTAACAAGATCGAATCAATGTCCCCACCATGCTCTGATAGTTTGCGTACTTTAAAACCCAAAAACCTTAATATCTGAAAATGTTTGTGATAGTGCTACACAGCGCTGAACTAGAGGGACTGCCATATTGCTCTGATTGATGTTACTTTTATGCTCTATCATTCTGCTTCTGATTTTTCTAATTGTTTTACCAATACACAGTTATGAGCAGGGACAAATGAAAATATACACAACTTTCTCTCAGTTACAGTCAGATGTCGCAAAGAATATATTCTCTCCCATTTCGTGGATGTCTGAATTCTGTAGTAGACAGTGCTAAGAGACAGGCAGAATCCAAAAGGATAATGGCCCAGAGGTACATCAATATTAACAGCAAGCAGCAAGAGAGCAGAGGGTGTAATAATTCCTTCGATATTACACCCACGTGAGTGTGCTATAATCAGATAAAACAGCGGTGACATCTCCTAATTTTTTGAATCTCACCTGAAAGGTGGGAAAATCTTAAACTGCAAATGATATCATGTCTAGGTTTATTTGTATGTGTAATTAACAATGCTTCCCTGTCTGCTGCTTGCAATTTCCTCAGCCCTTTAGTAGTACAGAAAGCGAAGATACTTACCTGTAGCAGGTATTCTCCGAGGACAGCAGGCTGATTGTTCTCACATGTGGGTTGATGTCTGCGTCGGCCCAGGAATCAGCATTTTGCCAGCAAAATAAAGTTTACTAGAGTCTTCTAGCGCGAGAGCCGCATGCACCGCGCATGCACAAATGACTCCCCCCCCCCCCCCCCGTAGCATGAACGTGCTACTTCAGTTTAATCAAAAAGCATAAAAACAAACAAACAACAACTCCAAAGGGGAGGTGGGCGGGTTTGTGAGAACAATCAGCCTGCTGTCCTCGGAGAATACCGCTAGATGATCGAGGAGTAAAAGGGGCGATCAGGGAAGACAAAGTCGTAGCAGAGAGATTAAATGAATTCTTTGCTTCGGTCTTCACGGAGGAAGATTTGGGTGGAATACCAGTGCCAGAAATGGTATTCGAAGCTGATGAGTCGGAGAAACTTAATGAATTGTCTGTAAACCTGGAGGATGTAATGGAGCAGTTCTATAAACTGAAGAGTAGCAAATCTCCTGGACCGGATGGTATTAGTCCCAGAGTACTGATAGAACTGAAAAATGAGCTTGCGGAGCTATTGTTAGAAATATGTAATTTATCCTTAAAATCGAGCGTGGTACCAGAAGATTGGAGGGTGGCCAATACAACGCCGATTTTTTAAAAAAGTTCCAGAGGCAATCTGGGAAATTATAGACCGGTGTGTCTGACGTCAGTGCCGAGCAAAATGGTAGAGACTATTATTAAGAACAAAATTACAGAGCATATTCAAAAGCATGGATTAATGAGACAAAGTCAACATGGATTTAGTGAAGGGAAATCTTGCCTCACCAATCTACTACATTTCTTTGAAGGGGTGAACAAACATGTGGATAAAGGGGAGCCGGTTGATATTGTGTATCTGGATTTTCAGAAGGCGTTTGACAAAGTACCTCATGAAAGACTCCAGAGGAGATTGGAGTCATGGGATAGGAGGTAGTGTTCTACTAAGGATTAAAAACTGGTTAAAAGAAAACAGAGAGTAGGGTTAAATGGTCAGTATTCTCAATGGAGAAGGGTAGTTAGTGGGGTTCCCCAGGGGTCTGTGCTTGGATCGCTGCTTTTTAACATATTTATAAATGACCTAGAGATGGGAGTAACTAGTGAGGTAATTAAATTTGCTGATGACACAAAGTTATTCAAAGTTATTAAATCGCGGGATGATTGTGAAAAATTACAAGAGGACCTTACGAGACTGGGCGTCTAAATGGCAGATGACGTTTATTTTTAATTTTTTTTTATTTTTGTTACATTTGTACCCCGCACTTTCCCACTCATGGCAGGCTCAATGCGGCTTACATGGGGCAATGGAGAGTTAAGTGACTTGCCCAGAGTCACAAGGAGCTGCCTGTGCCTGAAGTGGGAATTGAACTCAGTTCCACAGTTCCCCAGGACCAAAGTCCACCACCCTAACCACTAGGCCACTCCTCCACATGCATCACTTTGAACAAGTGCAAAGTGATACATGTGGGAAAGAGGAACACAAATTATAGCTACGTCATGCAAGGTTCCACGTTAGGAGTCACCGAACAAGAAAGGGATCTAGGTGTCGTCGTTGATGATACGTTGAAACCTTCTGCTCAATGTGCTGCTGCGGCTAAGAAAGCAAATAGAATGTTAGGTATTATTAGGAAAGGAATGGAAAACAAAAATGAGGATTTTATAATGCCTTTGTATCGCTCCATGGTGCGACCACACCTTGAATATTGTGTTCAATTCTGGTCGCCGCATCTCAAAAAAGATATAGTGGAATTAGAAAAGGTGCAGAGAAGGGCGACGAAAATGATAAAGGGGATGGGACGACTTCCCTATGAGGAAAGGTTAAAGCAACTAGGGCTCTTCAGCTTGGAGAAAAGGCAGCTGAGGGGAGATATGATAGAGGTCTATAAAATAATGAGTGGAGTTGAAAGGGTAGATGTGACGCGTCTGTTCATGCTTTCCAAAAATACTAGGACTAGAGGGCATTTGATAAAGCTAAAATGTAGTAAATTTAAAACGAATCGGAGAAACGTTTTCTTCACTCAATGTGTAATTAAACTCTGGCATTCGTTGCCAGAGAATGTGGTAAAGGCAGTTAGCTTAGCGGAGTTTAAAAAAGGTTTGGACGGCTTCCTAAAGGAAAAGTCCATAGACCATTATTAAATGGACTGGGGAAAATCCACTATTTCTGGGATAAGCAGTATAAAATGTTTTGTACATTTAAGGGTTCTTGCCAGGTATTTGTGACCTGGATTGGTCACTGTTGGAAACAGGATGCTGGGCTCGATGGGCCTTTGGCCTTTCCCAGTATGGCAATACTTATGTACTTTTGTACCTGCTACAGGTATGTATCTTTGCTTTCTCCGAGGACAAGCAGGCTGCTTGTTCTCACATGCAGGGTATCCCTAGCACCCAAGCTCACTCAAAACAATGAACATTGGTCAACTGGGCCTCGCAACGGCGAGGACGTAACATAGACTGACCTGAAACAATATACAACTAACTGAGAGTACAGCCTGGAACAGAACAAAAATGGGTCTAGAGGGGTAGAGTTGGATTCTAAACCCCGAACAGATTCTGTAGCACTGACTGCCCAAACCGACCATTGCGTCGGGTATCCTACTGAAGCCAGTAGTGAGATGTGAATGTGTGGACTGATGACCACGTTGCAGCCTTGTAAATCTCCTCAATGGAGGCTGACTGAGCCACTGACGCAGCCATGGCTCTAACATTATGAGCCGTGACATGACCCTCTAAAGACAGCCCAGCTTGGGCATAAGTGAAGGAAATGCAATCTGCTAGCCAATTTGAGATTGTGCGTTTTCCGATGGCGACTCCCCTCCTGTTGGGATCGCAAGAAACAAACAACTGGGCGGACTGTCTGAAGGGCTTCGTCCACTCCACGTAAAAGGCCAATGCTCTCTTGCAGTCCAAGGTATGCAAACTGCTTTCTCCAGAAGAAGAGGGAACCAAATCTGACGCGGCCAGAAGGGCACAATCAGAATCATGGTTCCGCGGTCTTGAGTTTCAGCAAGTCTTCCCCACCAGAGGTATGGGAGGATATGCATACAGAAGGCCTGTTCCCCAATGGAGAAGAAAGGCATCTGACGCTAGTCTGTCATGGGCCTGAAACCTGGAACAGAACTGAGGGACCTTGTGATAGATCTGAGTGGCAAAAAGATCCACCGAGGGGGTGCCCCATACTTGGAAGATCTTGTGGATTACTCCCATATTCAGTGACCACTCGTGAGGTTGCATTATCCTGCTCAGTCTGCCGGCCAGACTGTTGTTTACGCCTGCCAGATAAGTGGCTTGCAGAAACATTGTGTGATGGCGCACCCAAAGCCACATCTGGACGGCTTCCTGACACAGAGGGCGAGATCCATTGCCCCCCTGCTTGTTGGTGTAATACATGGCAAACTGATTGTCTGTCTGAAACAATATGATTTGGTTGGACAGCCGGTCTCTGAAAGCCATTAGAGCGTTCCAGATTGCTCGCAATTCCAGGAGATTGATCTGAAGACCTTTTTCTGAAAGGACCAAGCTCCTTGAGTCTGAAGCCCATCCACATGTACTCCCCACCCTAGGAGGAATGCATCCGTCGTCAGCACTTTTTGTGGCTGAGGAATTTGGAATGGACGCCCAAAGGTCAAATTGGTCCGAATTGTCCACCAATGCAGAGAATTCTGGAAGTCGGTGGACAACTGGATCAAATCCTCTAGCTCTCCCGCAGCTTGATACCACTGGGAGGCCAGGGTCCATTGAGTTGATCTCAAGTGCAGGCGTGCCATGGGAGTTACATGAACTGTGGAGGCCATGTGCCCCAGAAGTCTCAACATCTGCCGAGCTGTGATCTGTTGAGATGCTCGTACTAAGGACACTAGGGACAGGAGGTTGTCCGCCCTTGCCTCAGGAAGATAAGCACAAGCTGTCTTTGTGTTCAACATAGCTCCAATGAATTCCAATTTCTGAACTGGGGTGAGATGGGACTTGGAATAATTTATGATGAACCCCAGAAGTTCTAGCACCCGAATAGTCATTTGCATGGACTGCCGAGCGCCTGCCTTCGAGGTGCTCTTCACCAGTCAATCATCGAGATAAGCGAACACATGCACTTCCAGTCTGCGTAGCGATGCTGCAACTACCGCCAGTCACTCTGTGAACACCCTGGGCGCAGATGCCAGACCAAAGGGCAGTACACAGTACTGAAAGTGCTGAGTTCCCAGCCGAAATTGCAGGTACTTCCTGTGAGCTGGAAGTATCGAGATGTGTGTGTAAGCATCCTTTAAGTCCAGAGAGCATAGCCAATCGTTCTCTTGAATCATGGGAAGAAGGGTGCCCAGGGAAACCATCCTGAACTTTTCTCGAACTAAAAATTTGTTCAGGACCCTTAGGTCTAGGATGGGACGCATCCCCCCGTTTTCTTTTGCACAAGGAAGTACCTGGAATAGAATCCCAGCCCTTCTTCCCCTGGTGGAACGGGTTCAACCGCACTGGCCTTTAGAAGGGCGGAGAGTTCCTCTGCAAGTACCTGCTTGTGCTGGGAACTGTAAGAATGAGCTCCTGGTGGACAATTTGGAGGTTTGGATTCCAGATTGAGGATGTATCCTAACCGGACTATTTGAAGAACCCACCGGTTCTTCATCAACCTCCCCCCTACCAGCAAGTCATCCGGTATGGACACTTTTACTTTTACACTTTTTTGAACTGAGCCAGCCAAAAGCCCGTCCCTTGCTTTTGCTGGGGAGCAGAATGGGCCTTAATCGCACGCTGTTGACGAGAACGAGCACGCTGGGGCTGAGCCAGGACAGGCTGCCGAGAAGCAGGAGTGTACCTACGCCTCGAATAGGTATAGGGGGCACTCCTCCTCCCACCAAAAAACCTCCTAGATGGTGGGAGAGAGAATCCATAGTGTCATTATGCTTCTTGATTTGATCAACTAGATCCTCTACTTTTTCACCAAAAAGATTGTCGTCCCCCCGCCCCCCCCAAGGAACATCCGCCATCTGCTGCTGGACAGAATGATCCAGGTCAGAGACACGCATCCATGAGAGTCTGCGCATCACTATACCTTGAGCAGCGATCCTGGATGTCACGTCAAAAGTACCTCTGGCCGGGAACTTGCAACACACCTTCTGCTGCATGACCACCTGGCGAAAAGGCTCGGCCAGCTCCGCAGGGAGTGCATCAACCAAGCTGGACAGTTGACGTATCGAGTGCCGCAAGTGTATGCTCGTGAAGAGCTGGTACGACTGGATCTTGGCAGCGAGCATAGCTGCCTGATATGTCTTCCTCCTGAATCAAGAGTCCTAGCTTCTCTGCCTGGAGGTGCCGAAGCATAGTCTCTAGTACTCCTGGCTCTCTTGAGGGCAGAATCCACCATCATGGAATTGTAGGGTAACTAAGACCTCATCAACATAGGTTCACCGTGGATCCGTGGACCCCGGGGCCAGACAGAGGGGCTAACCAGTTTCGCATAAGAACTTCCTTCAGTACCTTATGCAGAGGAACTGTCACAGCCTCTTTAGGTGGAGAAGAATAATCCAAGACCTCGAGCATCTCAGTTCTGGGCTCATCCTCAACCTCCACAGGGAAGGGATTAGCCATAGTCATTTCCTGGACAAAAGAGGAAAAGGACAGACTCTCTGGTGGAGACAGTCTCCTTTTTAGCGAAGGGGAAGGATCAGAGGGAATCCCAACGGACTCATCAGAAGAAAAGTACCTGGGATCCTCATCTCACTCCCATGAACGCTCCTGCTCAGTGTCGGATAAAACCTGAGTTAAGGTACTCCAACACTGGACCTGCCTCGACGCCAATGAACGATGTCCTCTATGGCGATGTCAAGAGATCGATGCCCGGTTTGACTGCGGCGTAGCTCCCTCCACCGACGTCGAAGGGGAGTTGACCTGGGTGGCAACTGACGTTGATGCGGTTGGGGGCCTCACCACAGGTGAAGGGCCAGACACTGCTGCAGCAGCAGGTACAGAAGGCGCAAGCCTCCCAACACCGAAGCTGACTGTCATAGCAGTTCCTCCAGAAGTTCTGGAAACAAGGCCCGGATGTGCTCGTCGAGAGCCGCCATCAGAGAAGGCTGCAGGGTTGGTGGGACAGGTGGTGTTTGAATCCGTGGAGGCTCGGGAGCAGGTACTGGGCTGCTAGGAGACCACGCATCGGCACCTCCTGTATCGAGGGGGAGAAATCCTCTCGGCGACGATGTTTCTCGAGTGCCAACTCTCTCGACACACCGGAGCTCCCTGGTACCGTGTGTCGACGGAGATCGATGACGGTACTTCTTCACCTTCACACAATGCCCGTCATCGAGACTCCTCGGTACCGATGAGGACGTGGAATCCTCACGTCGCCTCGGGTCTGGGGGGGGGCTGCATAACAGGAGACCTCGAGGCAGGTGGAGACCCACTCGACGCCTCACTGCTCCCAGCGCAAGTTGGTCTTTCAGCAGCCATTTCCTTTCTTCCCAACGTTGATGCTCCTGTCAATGTCAACGACGCCTACCTCAGTACCGATGTCAAAGGACCGGACTGAGCCCCCAAAGGTTTCTCTCGTTGGGCTTCTCGTGACGCTTGAGTCCATTTCTTCAAACGAAGACACAGAATACAAGCGGCTGGGCTATGGTCGGTCCCAAGGCACTGGATGCACCAGGCGTGGGTATCGGTACCTGAGATAGTCCGGTTTAACTGCCTATAATGCTTGAAGCTGCTGGGTGTCTTCGATGACATGGAAGGGAAAACGGCTTCAGCGAAATCAAACAACGCGATTGTGCCTGGAAAAGAAAAAATGGCACAAAAGAAAGAGAAGAACCCAGCCGTGCGGCCTGAAAATCGGCCGTGTCGAAAAAGAAAGAAACCTTAAAAAAGGCCTAAAACCTAGAAAAATACATGGAGAAGTGTTTGGTTTTTTTAAAATAAAATGAGGGAAAAAGAAAAGTTAGCGAACTCGTTGTCAACACTCTTCCTCCTGGGCCAAAAACGAAGAGCAGTGTAGAAACACTGTCTCTCCGCCACTGACAAGAAAAAACTGAAGTAGCACGTTCACGCTACGGGAGGGAAGTCATCCGCGCACGCACACTAGAAGACTAACAAAACTTTATTTTGCTGGGAAAATGCCGATTCCTGGGCCGACGTGGACATCAACCGACATGCGAGAACAAGCAGCCTGCTTGTTCTCAGAGAAAGTAGGGTACTCCCTTTTCAGAAATCTCTGTGCCATAGGTCTTACCTGATTTTTGGAATTTAGTGAAGTTGCTACATAAACATCTCACCCTCAAAAATTGAGAGAAAGATTAGTTCTCTTCTAAACTGCTGCTATGAAAACTCTCGAAATGAAGTAAATTGTTTTTATCAGTGGGCTTTCTATACACAGTTGTATCAATACCATAACAACCCTTTCTAATGAGGATATCCAGGAATGCAATTTCCACACAGTCATAATGCATGGTGCATGGTGAATCTCAAGTTTATATCCAGTGAATTGAGCCAACCATAAAAACTCTTGTAATCTATTCGTATCCCCTTTCCACTATACCAGTATATCATTTATATATCTCTTCCAGAATTTCACCTCATTCTGAAAAGGGTGAGTCTGGAGATACTGAGATTCAAATTGTATGACATAAAGAATGGCATTATTAGGGGGCCAATGTTGTCTACTGCTGTGCCTTTAATTTGCTTATAAATTTTATTTTGAAAGGAAAAAAATGTCTTTCAATGTTAATGAGGCAAGTTGGATGATGTAATTAGTGGGTACTCTTAAGATTATCTGTTTGGTTATTTAGTGATTCAATCTTAATACCTAGAGCATGATCCTGAGATATGTTCGCATAACACGCCTCTATGTCAAAGGTCACCAAAAGAAAGGTCTGTATCAAAGTTGTCCCAACAGATTGATAATGTGGCCTGAATCATGTACATATGGGATGGGAGTAACTAGCGAGGTAATTAAATTTGCTGATGACACAAAGTTATTCAAAGTTGTTAAATCGCGACAGGATTGTGAAAAATTACAAGAGGACCTTACGAGACTGGGAGACTGGGCGGCTAAATGGCAGATGACGTTTAATGTGAGCAAGTGCAAGGTGATGAATGTGGGAAAAAAGAACCCGAATTATAGCTACGTCATGCAAGGTTCCACATTAGGAGTTACGGACCAAGAAAGGGATCTGGGTGTAGTCGTTGATAATACGCTGAAACCTTCTGCTCAGTGTGCTGCTGCGACTAGGAAAGCAAATAGAATGTTGGGTATTATTAGGAAAGGTATGGAAAACAGGTGTGAAGATGTTATAATGCCGTTGTATCGCTCCATGGTGCGACCGCACCTTGAGTATTGTGTTCAATTCTGGTCGCCGCATCTCAAGAAAGATATAGTAGAATTGGAAAAGGTGCAGCGGAGGGCGACTAAAATGATAGCGGGGATGGGACGACTTCCCTATGAAGAAAGATTAAGGAGGCTAAGGCTATTCAGCTTGGAGAAGAGACGGCTGAGGGGAGACATGATAAAGGTATATAAAATAATGAGTGGAGTGGAACAGGTGGATGTGAAGCGTCTGTTCACGCTTTCCAAAAATACTAGGACTAGGGGGCATGCGATGAAACCACAGTGTAGTAAATTTAAAACAAATCAGAGAAAATGTTTCTTCACCCAACGTATAATTAAACTCTAGAATTCGTTGCTGGAGAAAGTGGTGACGGCGGTTAGCTTAGCAGAGTTTAAAAAGGACGGTTTCCTAAAGGACAAGTCCATAAACCGCTACTAAATGGACTTGGGAAAAATCCACAATTCCAGGAATAACATGTATAGAATGTGTGTACGTTTGGGAAGCTTGCCAGGTGCCCTTGGCCTGGATTGGCCGCTGTCGTGGACAGGATGCTGGGCTCGATGGACCCTTGGTTTTTTCCCAGTATGGCATTACTTATGTACTTATGTAGCTCACAGTATAAATAGTTTCAGAAATATATCCACGAACATTGATAATGGTTCTAAAAGAGAACCAACTGCTTAGACTATAGGTCTACCGGGGGTGGAGGGGCGGTGGTGGTCATAGATTTGTGCACCTTAGGTAGCGATTTAACAACTTTGAATAACTTTGTGTCATCAGCAATTTACCATGTTGATTAAAGTATCCCTTGTCCCTTATCCTATTTAGTTCATTTGTTAGTTTCTTCCCTCCTGTCTACTTCTTTATGCTTGCCTAAGCTGTTAAGATTGTAATCTTATGTAATTCTCTGTAAGCCACATTGCGCCTGCATGTGTGGGAAAATGTGGGATATAAGTAACAAATAAATAAAATAAAATAAATAAATATAGATGGTGGGCGTGACAGGTACATATGATTCAACTCACAGATGATTCAACTCACAGTATAATTTCAGAAATGTGCCCACAAACATTGATAATGGTTCTAAAAGATAAACAATTGCTGAAACTATAGGTCTACCGGGGGGGGGGGGGGGGGGGGTCATAGATTTATGCACTTTAGATAGCATATAGATGGTGGGCATGACAGGATGCTCAACTGTTTAAGAAAAATCCCTCTCTTTGTTAAATAACCAGCATCATAACCAAATTTCACCCAAAAATCAATTTCTTTCTTGATCTCTTCTGTGGAGTCAATCTAGTAAAAGGTAGAAATTATCATCAGATAATTGTCGCTGTACCTCATTGACATAATTGGTTGTCTTGAGAACCAGTATCACACCCACCTTATCACTTGGTTTAATTTCAATTTCCTGATTATTCGACAAACTCTCAGCGCATTTTCTTTTCTAGATAGATTATAAAAAAAAATATGTCTCTTCTTGCTTTCTAGTTTAATATCATCACGCAGCACACATTGGTGAAAAGGAGAGATAAGGGGGCCCACTTGTCCAGGGGGCAGGATTTTTTCCTAACCAGTGAGCTGTCTATCACATAACATTTGTTCAGAAAAAAAATGAGTTAGTCTCAACTTCCTTTCAAACTTAAAAAAAATCTATCCTTGATTGAAGAGGTTCTTAAGGAGTAGCGGGGACAAATTTTAACCATTTTTGTAATAACTGCATCTGTGTGTCTGACAAAATCATATTTGAAAAATTAATTTCAGGGATATTGATGGCCGACAATATAGGCATCAGTCATAACCTGTTCTTCACCCTCTGCCCCCACCTCTCTCTCTGAATGCCATCATCTGATATGGATGGTGATGATACCTGCTTGTATCTTTCTTCCTAGAATTCATTTCCCACACCTTCTCTTAAAAAAAAAAAAAGAAAACAGTCCAACTGTCAATTTCCCAGAGCACTGTTAAGGTGTCATTGTTTGGTGCAAAGCATGGTGACATAAATAGCCTGTCTGAGTCATTTCTGATATTTTACGTCCTCTTCCATAGGCTACCATTCCCCTTGATGATGATGCCTTCATATGTGAATGGTCTAAGGTTTGGCAATTCAAATTCAATGCGAAGAAATGCAAAGTGATGCACTTAGGGAGTAGAAATCCACGGGAGACATATGTGTTAGGCAGTGAGAGTCTGATATGTACAGACAGGGAGAGGGATCTTGGGGTGATAGTATCTGAGGGTCTGAAGGCGACGAAACAGTGTGACAAGGCGATGACCGTAGTTAGAAGGTTGCTAGACTGTATAGAGAGAGGTGTGACCAGCAGAAGAAAGGAGATGTTGATGCCCCTGAATAAGTCGTTGGTGAGGCCCCACTTGGAGTATTGTGTTCAGTTTTGGAGGCCGTATCTTGCTAAGGATGTAAAAAGAATTGAAGCAGTGCAAAGAAAAGCTACAAAAATGTGTTTAAATGGACCTCTTTTAGACCCCTTCTGGACTCTTCCACATGGGGGAGTAAACATCTTAAGTTCATCCAAAAGGTTCTTTACAGTTTCCCTCCAATACCAGGGGGGTCTGTTCTGGGGAGGCATCAGCCGCCGCAATTCGAAGCTAATTCCCATAACCACTGCTTTCTGCCTTTCTGGATCTAGGTGTATCCTGGGCCATTTATGTTCCCACATATATATATATGTTTTTATTCTACTCTTTGTGGTTCAGTGAGTGTGGCTTATTTGTGTATAGCAGATAATAAGGAAAAAGCACATATAATACAGTATGTAGGAATAAAGACAAAGATAATTTTCAGGAATAAGATTTTGTTTATTCTTACCAAGATAAAGTCTTCAGTTTAATACATACATCTAGGTTCGAATGCACAGAGCTCTGCTGTCGGTCAAGTGTTGAAGAAGCTTCTAACTTTTCTGTCTGAATGTTAGCTCTTTTATAGGCACAAATCTCTATAGAGGCTTATGCCAGTACCTATTTTTTCATCTTATTGGCCAATATCTCTGTACCAATTTTTTTCCCTTTTCCGGCAGATGTTGATTTGTACTCTTTGTACCATCTTGTACCAACTCTTTCCTGTTCTAGTTATTTTGAAACATTTCTTTTCCGGCCAGGTGTCCATCTGTACCCAACTGTCTTTTCCGGTAAACATCTCTTGCTTTTGCTATTTCAAAACCTCGCATCTTTCCCGTCACCCTGAACATCTTGTTTTTATCTTTTATAGAAACATCCAGTTTCACAATCTATTTTTATATAATCTTATGACCTGTGTGCCATGTTATAGAAATACAAGCTAGATTTTACAAACCATTTTTATCTATTATTCTATCATCATATATGCTATATTCAATTTGTAATTTGTTTCAGGTTCTATTAAGACTTCATCATATAGTCCTGCGTTTGCAGGTTCTCAACTGTCATGCCATTAGTGGGTTATCAGGCCTAGTCAAGGCTTCTCTGCTGACCTAAGTCCTGTAACCTGGCTTACCACCATTCCAGTGGATACTCAAGCTCCAATCCATATTAACAAATGGTATGGGATCTGCATTACAAGACATATGAGGAGAGACTTGCTGACCTGAACATGTATACCCTAGAGGAAAGGAGAAACAGGGGAGATATGATACAGACGTTCAAATATTTGAAAGGTATTAATCCGCAAACAAACCTTTTCCGGAGATGGGAAGGCGGTAGAACTAGAGGACATGAATTGAGGTTGAAGGGGGGCAGACTCAGGACTAATGTAAGGAAGTATTTTTTCACGGAGAGGGTGGTGGATATGTGGAATGCCCTCCCACGGGAGGTAGTGGAGATGAAAACGGTAATGGAATTCAAACATGCGTGGGATAAACACAAAGGAATCCTGTTTAGAAGGAATGGTTCCGTGAAATCTTAGCGGAGATTGGGTGGCAACGCCGGTAATTGGAAACAAAACGGGAGCTGGGCAGACTTCTATGGCCCCCGGATCGTGACTAGATAGGGATGGGCTGGAGTGTAAATTTTAAGGGGCTTCGATGTTAGCTTCAGAAGTTAGTATAAGAACAGTACTAGGCAGACTTCTATGGTGCCCTGAGAAAGGCAAGGACAAGCTGATTTGTACAGTGAGCTAAAAATGCTACCATTGCTTAGTAAAAGACCCCCTTAATGCAATGTGCAACAATTACAGAACTATGAAACCTCAGAATGCAAGTTAAAATACAATTACAGTATATATTTACTACTACTACTTAACATTTCTAGAGCGCTACTAGGGTTACGCAGCGCTGTACAGTTTAACAGAAAGGACAGTCCCTGCTCAAAGGAGCTTACAATCTAAAGGACGAAATGTCAAGTTGGGGCAGTCTAGATTTCTTGAATAGAGGTATAGTGGTTAGATGCCAAAGGCGACATTGAAGAGGTGGGCTTTGAACAAGGATTTGAAGATGGGCAGGGAGGGGGCCTGGCGAATGGGCTCAGGGAGTTTATTCCAAGCATGGGGTGAGGTGAGGCAGAAAGGGCGGAGCCTGGAGTTGGCAGTGGTGGAGAAGGGTACTGAAAGGAGGGATTTGTCTTGAGAGCGGAGGTTACGGGTAGGAATGTAAGGGGAGATGAGGGTAGAGAGGTAGGGAGGGGCTGCAGATCGAGTGCATTTGTAGGTTAGTAGGAGAAGCTTGAACTGTATGTGGTACCTGACCGGAAGCCAGTGAAGTGATTTGAGGAGAGGGGTGGTGTGAGTATATCGGTCCAGGCGGAAGATAAGGCATGCAGCAGAGTTCTGAACGGACTGAAGGAGGGATAGATGGCAACGTGGGAGGCCAGTGAGGAGTAGGTTGCAGTAGTCAAGACAAGAGGTAATGAGAGAGTGGATGAGAGTTCTGGTGGTGTGCTCAGAGAGGAAAGGGCGAATTTTGCTAATGTTGAAGAGGAAGAAGCGACAGGTCTTGGCTGTCTGCTGGATATGTGCAGAGAAGGAGAGGGAGGAGTCGAAGATGACTCCGAGGTTGCGGGCAGATGAGACGGGGACGATGAGGGTGTTATCTACTGAGATAGAGAGTGGAAGGAGAGGAGAAGTGGGTTTGGGTGGGAAGACAATAAGCTCGGTCTTGGCCATGTTCAGTTTCAGGTGGCGGTTGGACATCCAGGCAGCAATGTCGGATAAGCAGGCCGATACTTTGGCCTGGGTTTCCGCAGTGATGTCTGGTGTGGAGAGATAAAGCTGGGTGTCATCAGCATAAAGATGATATTGGAAACCATGAGATGAAATCAGGGAGCCCAGGGAAGAGGTGTAGATTGAAAAAAGAAGGGGTCCAAGGACAGATCCTTGAGGAACTCCAACAGAGAGCGGGATGGGGGTGGAGGAAGAGCCATGAGAATGTACTCTGAAGGTACAGTGGGGGAGATAAGAGGAGAACCAGGAGAGGACAGAGCCCTGGAACCCAAATGAGGACAGAGTGGCAAGGAGTAAATTGTGATTGACAGTGTCAAAAGTGGCGGATAGGTCGAGGAGGATGAGGATGGAGTAGTGACCTTTGGATTTGGCAAGGAACAGGTCATTGCAGACTTTAGATAGTGCCGTTTCTATTGAATGAAGGGGGCGAAAGCCGGATTGAAGCGGATCGAGGACGGCATGAGAAGAGAGAAAATCAAGGCAACAGCTGTGAACGGCGCGTTCAAGTATCTTGGAGAGGAAGGGTAGGGGGGAAATGGGGCGGTAGTTGGAGGGGCAAGTAGGGTCAAGTGATGGTTTTTTGAGGAGAGGTGTGACTACAGCATGCTTGAAGGTGTCAGGGACCTTCTGCACCTTGTTGCGGAAGTAGTCACCCAGTGATTAAGGAGAGAGTGAGGGGGGTGGGAGCGGAGGGCACTTTGAGGAGGGAGTTAAGGGTGGCGAAGAGACGGCGAGGGTTTGAGATGAGGGAATTAGTCAATTGGGTGTAATAGTCCTGTTTGGCGAGGAATAGGGAGGACTGGAAGGAGGATAGCATGAATTTGTAGTGAATGAAAATCAGTATGGGTGCGAGATTTCCTCCAGAGGCGTTCAGCCAATCGGGCCCAGGAGCAAAGGTAGCGGGTGCAAGGGGTCAGCCAAGGCTGGGAATTAGTACACCTTGTGGGACGGGAGATGGATGGTGCAAGGGCATCCAAAGCAGAGGAGAGAGTGGCAATGTATGTGGAGGCAGCCTTGTCAACAGACTCAGAGGACATGATGGAAGGGAGGATATCAGAGATACTAGAGGATAAGATGGGAGGGTCGACAGCCTGGAGATTCCTGGAAGTAGTGGTTAGTGTTGGGCGGGACTGAGGGAGAGGGTGATGAAGTGTGAAGGTGATCAGGTGATGGTCAGAGAGAGGAAGAGCTGAGGCGCAGAAATTGGAGGGTGAGCAAGTAGAGAAGAGGACGAGGTCAAGACAGTGGCCAGATTGGTGAGTAGGGGTGGTGGAGCTCAGTTGGAGGTTGAAGGAGGAGGTTAGAGTGAGGAACTGAGAAGCGTATGGGTCGGATGGGTTATCAGTATGTATGTTAAAATCTCCAAGAATGAGGGATGGGGACAAGGGCTCAAGAAAAACGGAGAGCCAGGCATCGAAGTCGGTAAGGAAGGAAGAGAGGGACTTATCAGGGGGGGCGGTAAATGACTGCAACTCTGAGTGGCAGCAGGTAGAATAGACGGATGGAGTGAACTTCAAAGGATGAGAAGCAGTGAGACTGTGGTAGGAGGAGAGGTTGAAAACTGCAGGAGGGCGAAAGTAGTAACCCGACGCCGACGCCAACTGGCGGGGAGAATGGGAGAAAAGATAACCTCCGTGGCATAGGGCCGTGACTGAGGCCAAGTCGTCAGGGGTGAGCCAGGTTTCAGTTAGGGCGAGCAGTTGAAGGGAATGGGAGATGAAGAGATCATGGGTGAAGGAAAGTTTGTTGCAGACCGAGCGGGCATTCCACAGGGCGCACGAGAAGGGGAGGGAGGAGGGGGGGAGGAGGGGAATAGAGATGAGATTGGAGATATTGCAGAAACGTTTGCATGGATGAGACGAGGACGAGGACAGGTGTGGGGGACCTGGGTTGGGATTGATGTCTCCCACGGATAGCAGAAGGAGCAAGAGAGTGCGTAGGAGGGTGGGGGAGGTAGGGCAATGAAGGCACATGGATAAATATACAGTATTATATATATTGCATAGTGGATTCTCAATGCTTTGTATTTCCAAGCTCAGATCGAGTGGGTTCATGCCAGGCTAGCTTTGCAGCTAAGGCAGAACCTCAACTTCAACTCCCAGACATAGATGGCAGGGAAAGGAAGAGAAGAGAGAAGGAAGGATTTGCAACCCACTATGTATTATATATAATACTGTATATTTCTCCATGTATTATTATGTATGTTACTTGTTATCTCCTTTGAACTTCAAATATAGTAGACTATTTAATTAAATATATACTGTAACTGTATTTTAATTTGCAGTCTGAGGTTTCATAGTTCTGTAATTGTTGCACATTGCGTTAAGGGGGTCTTTTACTAAGCCACGGTAGCATTTTTAGCTCACTGTACAAATCAGCTGGTGGTAAAGGCCGAGATGTCCATTATATTCCTAAGGTCATCTCGGCGTTTACCACGAGCTAAAAATGCTAAAGCAGCTTAGTAAAAACCTCCTAAGCCATCCTAACACATGCAGTTTGCAGTTTATAAAGAACAGGGAAATTAAATGAAATACAGCACTTGCATACCAAAAGGTGTTTTTTTTTTAAACAGATCTCAAATGTGATGCATTTGCTGTAATATTTTTGTGGAACTTGTAGCTCTTTGAAAATTTGAAGCACATGACAAAGACACTGTTTAATTCTATGTGGCTAAAATGATAAAGCTTGTCAGTGAAATAGTTTGCACAAATGTACTTCCTTTCTATGAGGAGGAGAGAGCTACCTATACAAAGTATTAGCCAGTAGTATTTGATTCCACCTACCCCTTAAATCTCCCACCCATCTGAGATGCATTCTTTGATTTTAAATCTGAAAAAAAAAAAAGCAGTCAATCAGCAAGATGGTGATATCCAGTCTTTTGCACCAAGTGCCACAGAGGTATGAATGATTATCTACCAGTGGGTAAGAGATTATGGGGCTCATTTTCAAAACAGAAAGATATTCAAATAGTGGCATAAACTGGCATGTGGATGTTTTGCTTGCCAAAACGTTCAACTCAGTATTTTTGAAACCCATATTCTAAACATTTTGGTATGCAATTTGTCAGCAGTGCGTGCAAATCACAAGGGGGCTTTTTGAGGGCAGGATTTGGGCACTCTTAACACTTGGATGGTTTTCTACCATAATGGAAAAACACAAAAATGTCCAGGGCTATAACTGAGACGTTTTGGTCGAGACCTATGTTTATAACAAATAAGGCACAAAATGTTGCCCTAAATGAACAGATAACCACTGGAGTGATACAACCGTGACTCTTCTCCCTTTACTCTCTCAGTGGTCACTGCCCCTTCCCACCCTCCAAAGATGTAAAATAAACAGTACATACCTGGCTCTATCACAGCATCAGATGTTATAGCCAGTCCTATTAAGGCAGCAAGGAAATCCCTGAGTAGCCTAGTGGTTGGTGCAGTGCACTGTACAGAGGGGAACCCAGACCCATAACCCTCTTTACATGCTATACTTATGGCGGAATGAGAGACCTCCAAAATGCACCAAAAGTCCACCCATATATGCGACACCTGCAGCCATAAGGGCTATTGTAGTGCCCCGTCTAGGGTGCCCCACTGCTCTGCTGGGATGTCTGTGTGGCAAGTCTACTAAAAATGCTGGCACCTCCTACATCCCAATGGCTTGATTTTATGCGTTTCTCACTTGTATCTTTTTTTTTTCCCGAAAATGGACCAAAAGAAAGGTCACTTAAGAAGAAAGCATAGCCTTTGTCTAGCATGAAGCAATCCTATAGCTAGGACATGCCCTCCAAGTGATATGGTATCCTCTTGCACCAAAGATGTCTTTCCAGGAGGGAAGTATCAGGACTGCTGTTGTAGCTGCCAAGTCAATCAAGTCGTGCATCATCATATATACTCAGACCACACTGCAGAGGCCAGATTTCATTACATTACTTTGATAGAAAGGGGAAATTAAGATTTAAAAACAACAAAAAGTTTACATTTAAAAACAAGATAATTTGGAAGTAACCTTAAGATCAGTTGACACAAATGCTATTTCCCAAACTGTGAAGTAGAAACGCAGCACACTACTGGTGTAGAATGTTTTAATACACAACCATACTACCTCAAGAAAAAGAACTATTTTTAGTAACAGGTACAAACATCATTCTAACTGAGTGCATGGTCATCAGTTATTTAAACAACATCCCCCATAAAACTTTCTCTCTTTACCTTATGTACATCCTACCTCTTTTATAGCTTTGACATTGAAAGGAAAGTTTGTTTAAATGAAAATTTTAAAAAAATGAATTTGAGGTTCTTACCTTTCGATTTCTAATAAATCCACTATATATTGATTCTTTATTTCTCTCCTTTTTCTCAAAATCCTCTTTGGACAGAATAAGCTCATGCACATCTTGAGATTCGATAGGCTTACTTATCATCTGTTTAATTTGAATTTTAAAAAAAATTATAAAAAAATGTTCAACTACAATGAATCTCCTAGTAGGTTCACAAACTGCTGAACCCATCTACAATTTGTTAGAACATACTGAATGACTAGATAACTGCAACAGCAAAAAAAAAAAAAAAATGCTTAAGGAAGAGTGACAATTGTTTCCCTCTTTTCCTGGATGAGCTGAATCTGGGCATGCATAACATCTACTAACTCACTTCACAGCATTGGAGCCAACTCTGTGGGTGCTGTGGGTGCTTGAGCACCCCGAATATTGAGAAAACTTCCTTGTTTGTGTTCATGGAGGGGTCATTTCCATTGGGCTTAGCCCCCCCCAATAATTTTGAAGAGTTGGCTCCTATGCTTCACAGCACAAGTACACCAAGCTGTCCAAGTACCTGTGTACCTTATCTCTCTGCTAGAGAAAAAGAGTTCAGATATGCAAATGAACAAATGGAAACAACACATTAATAAAAACAGGGTAAAATGCATAGAAACCACGAAAGGTAATACAGCCACCCTTAACTGATAACTTTTACTGGCAGTATGGTGAAGCAAAAATACTTCTTACCTGTAGCAAGTATTCTACGAGGATAGCAGGCCATTAATTCTCAAGTGAGTGATGTCATCCATGGTGCCCGGTAAGGAACACTGCCTAGCACAATACAGCTTTAAGAGTTCACAACAGCGCTCCCACTGCGCAAGTGCCTTCCCGCCAATCTCACGGGTGCAGGACCACCAGTACAGCAATACACATACATAAGAAAACTCCAAAGGGAGGTGGGAGGGTACATGAGAGTAAATGGCCTGCTGTCCTCAGAGAATACCTGCTACATGTAAGTATCTTCACTTTCTCCAAGGATAAGCAGGCCAGTTGCTTCTCATATGTGGGAATCCCTAGCTACCAGGTTCACTGGAAACAATAGTACCAGTAAGGTCATAAGACAATTAACCTGAAACTATATACACACTGATTGTGAGAGTGCAGCCTGGAACAGAACAAAACAGGCCTAGCAGGGTGGAGTTGGATTCTAAACCCAAAACGAATTCTACAGAACTGTCTGTCCAAACCGACAATCACATTGAGTATCTTGCTCAAGGCAATAGTGGGATGAAGACCACATTGCAGCCTTGCAAATGTCTTCAATTGAGGCTGATCTCAAGTGGGCTACCAATGCCACTATGGCTCTGACATTGTGAGCCTTAACTTGACCCTCAAGAGTCAGCCCAGCTTGGGCCTAAGTAAAAGATATGTAATCTACTAACCAATTGGAAATTGTGCATTCCCTCCAATGGTGATTCCCATCCTGTTGGGATCAAAAGAAACAAAAAGCTGTGCGAACAGTCAATAGGGCTTAGTCTGCTCCAGGTAAAAGGCCAATGCTTGCCTCAAGTTCAAGGTGTACAGTGCGCTTTCAAGAGGTTTGGGAACGAATGTTGGAAGGGCGATTGAATGATTCAGATGGAACTCCAACACTACAGGAAATTAGGGTGCGTGTGGAGAACTACTCAGTTGTGGGTGAAACTTTGTATAAGGTAGATTCGCTACCAAGACTTGAAAGCTCATTGACCCAGCGAGCTGAAGTAACTGCCACTAAAAACAAAGACCTTCCAGGTCAAGTACTTCAGTGGACAGGAATCTAGCAGCTCAAAAGGAGCTTTCAACAGCTGTATCAGGACAATATTGAGGTCCCATTACACACTGGGAGGTTCAATATGCAACTTTGTCAAAAGCAAACCTCTCATTAAGCAAACAAATAGAGGCTGTCCACAGATGGGCTTTACCCTCTACACAGTGATGATAAGCATTAATTGCACCGAGGTGAACCCTTAAAGAGTTGATCTTGAGACCAGAGAGGTGTAGAAAGTATTCAAGCAGGGACTGTGTAGGGCAAGAGTGTTATCTAAGACTTTGCCCTCACGCCAGGCAGCAAACCTCCTCCATTTGAAAGAATAACACCTCTTAGTGGAATCTTTCCTAGAAGCTAACAAGACTCTGGAGACACCATCTGGGAGAGGCAAGGATGCAAATTCTAAGCTCTCAACATCCAGGCTGGGATGTAGAAGAGATCCCTTGTTCTGCATGATGAGGGTTAGAAAAGATGCCAATTTCTCAGGATCTTCAGAGGATACCTCCAGTAGAAATGAGAACCAGATCTGCCTGGGCCAATATGGGGTGATCTGGATCATGGTTTCCTGGTCTTGCTTGAGTTTTAGCAAAAAGTCTTGCCCACGAGAGTGATGGGAGGATATGCATACAGAAGACCATTCTTAAAATGGAGGAGGAAGGCATTCAACTCTAGACTGCCATGTGCTTTGAGCCTGGAGAACTGAAGGACTTTGTGGTTGTAAGGAGTGGCAAAAAGAGATCCACCAAGGGTGTGCCCCACTCTTGGAAAATCTTGCATACAACACCCATGCTGAGTGACCACTTCATGTGGTTGCATGACCCTGCTCAGTCTGTGGCCAGGCTGTTGGATTTGCCCACCAGGTACGTGGCTCTGACAACTGTCCTGTTCCAGACAGCCCACTGCCACATCCAGGTAGCCTTTTGACACAGAGGGTAGGATCCAATACTTCCCTGCTTGTTGATGTAATACATCGCAATTGCAACCTGATTCTTCATTTGAATAAGTACAATTTGTTTGAACGACCAATCTCTGAAAGCCTTTAGAGTATTCCACATTGCCCGTAGCGCCAGAAGGCTGATGTGAAGATCTGTCTCCTGAGCTGGCACAGCACCTCGAGTGTGAAGCCCAACTAAGTGAGCTACCTACCCCAGGTGGGATGCATCCGTTGGCTCCTTCTGGGGCCAAGGAATTTGGACCGGAAGTCCCATGGTCAAATTGGATCAAATTGTCTACCAGAGCAGAGACTGAACTAACTGGAGTGACTCGGATGACATCCGCTAGGTTCCCTGAGGCCTGAAACCACTGGGAAGCTAAAGGTGCACTGGGTGATTCTCATGTGTAGACATGCCAAAGGAGAGACATGTACCATGGAGGCCATGTGGCCCAGTAAGCTCAACACCTGCAGAGCAATGACTTGCTAGCTCGAACCCGAGTGATGATGGCAACTAGCGCATCTGCCTTCAGCACAGGTAAAAAGGCTCATGCCTGCTGTGTATCTAGCAGGACTCCAATGAATTCCAATTGCTGAACTGGGAGCAGATGGGACTTGGGGTAATTTAAAACAAACCCTAGTAACTCCAGCACCCAAATCATTCTCCGCATAGACACCTTTGACGTGCTCTTTACCAGCCAATCATCCAGGTAGATAATTCGAAGTCTGTGTAGCGAAACTGCAACTAACGCTAGACATTTAGTGGACCCTGCGTGCTGACACAAGGCCAAATGGCAGCACACGGTACTGAAAGTGATATGTTCCCACCCAAAATCTGAGATACTTCCTATGGACTGGAAGAATCGGGATATGCGTGTAGGTATCTAAGTCCATAGAGCATAGCCAATTTTGAGCCTCAATCATTGGGAGAAGAATGTCCAACAAAACCATCCTGAACTTTTCTCTGGACTATCTGAATAATCCACTGGTTGGAGGTTACAAGGGGCCACCTTTCTTGGAACAAACTCAGCCTCCCTTCCACCAGTAAGTTGTCTGGGACATTTACTTTGATTGCGGCTATGCTCTGCTGCTGCCAATCAAAAACTTGTCCGTTGTTTTGACTAGGAAGCCGGCTGGGTCTTAGGCGCATGCTGTTGAAGTGAATAAGTAGGCTGGGGATGAGCTTGCTGAGAGAGGCGAAGAGGAGGAATGTACCTACGCCTCTGTGAGTACTAGGAACCCCTCTTCGGCTTACCCAAAAACCTCATAGATGACAAGGGTGCAGAAATCCACCCGATCTTGTCCTTAGTTCCCAACTACTGAAGTTGCCGTTGAAGCCCACTTCAGCCTATCCAAATCCGTCTTGTCAACTGCGGAAGACAGACCCTAAAAGTCTGCCTGGCACTGCCCTCTTCAGCCCATCCTAAACCGGATTGCCACATACGGGACTCAGACCGTAAAACGTGCTCAGCACAGCCAGAGTTGCCATCTATTATATTTATTTGATTCTTGATATAACGCTTTATCTGACAACAGGGCAAAGTAGTTAAACTAATGAAAACAACAAAGAAAAATTAAGAAAAGGAACTCCAAAACATTACAGGAAAGAAACCAAGCACACAAGAAAAAATACACAACCAAAAATAAAAAACCCACAATCAGGTATTAGCACCCTTTATGCTGGACATCACACACAAGCCTGTTGAAACAACCAGGCTTTAAGTAAAGATTTAAATTTCTAACACATTTAGTTCACTACGTACCAAAAGAGGCATATTATTCCATAAATAAGGGGACACAAAGAACGCATCTCGATGAGTTATCTCCATTTAAGCCCTGCACAGCCCATGTAGGACCAAATGATGGTCGTTAAATAGACCGCAGTACCCACGCTGGAGAGTAAGGAACAGTCAATAATGACAGATAGGAAGGTGTACCTTGACGAAGAGCCTTAAAAGCCAAAAGCAGGACTTCAAACTGAACACAAAATGTAAACCAATGATGATTCTTCAAAAGAGGCATAACATGATCAGATTTCAGTAAATCACAAAGACGAAAAATAGCCTCTTAAGCAAAGACTTAGAAATCCCCAAATAAATAATATTGCAATAATCTAATCTTCTGAGCCACAAACTATATCGATAGGAAATTATACAAATAAACACATACCTCTTCATTCAATTATGTATGCTTAACATATGAAAATCTTTTTCAAAGAAAATGTTACCAAAATATGCTTAAAATATGTTCTAATATTAAATTATATATATGAATATATTGTGAAAGGTGCTCAGTTCACACGTCAGTCATAATAAACGTGACTGGCTGAGTAGAGGACTATCAGGATGAGACGTATAGTTTTGTAATCATTTTGATACAATATATTTTTTTTTAATTTTTTTTCACACTTCATGAATATCGGTCATTTTGGGGGAAGCACTTTTTGGACTGGGTGTGAATCCATCCCTGCGCAATTGGCACTCATTACAACACTGAAAAAGCTTACAGGTAAATTACTCATACACAGCGGGTTGCCCACGAGAGCTTTTCAGCTTTTAGAAGGGAACATAGCGATTTAATCATCAGACATATTTCATCAAAATAGTGTTTTAATATCTGTTTAGCACCCTGTTCTAGCCTATGCAATATGAGAAATGAATATGTATATTTAATATAAGCACCTTGACTTAGTACTAATATTGTTTGATGTAATCTCGTACAATATATTTCTTTGCTATTCATAGCATGTGTATAGTTTACTATTCAATGTTCTCTGTTGCTAGATGCTTTATAGGGACAATACGTTTGATCCTATACAATTGAGAACACCAAGGGTACAATGTTCGTTCTCTACTCAGCCAGTCATGTTTATTATGACTGATGTGTGAACTGAGCACCTTTCACAATATATTCATATACTAGCCGTTAAGCCTGTTAAAACGGGCGAGATTTGTAATTCTCACCTCCATGTCCAGCAAACCTCCTCTCTCCCTTCCCCTCCCCTCCCCTGATCCATGTCCAGCAACCCTGCTCTCTCCCCTGCCCTCCCCCCCCATGTCTAACAGCCCTCCTGTATCCCCTGGCCTCCCCCCGTCCACCAACCATCCTCTCTCCCCTGCTCTCCCCCCATATCCAGCAATCCTCCTCTTTCCCTTGGCCTCCCCCCGCCCACCAACCCTGCTCTCTCCCCTGCCCACCAATCCTGCTTTCTCCCCTGCCCTCCCCCCATGTCCAGCAACCCTCCTCTCCCCCCTGTCCTCCCCCCATGTCCAGCAACCCTCCTCTCTCCCCTGCCTCCCCCCCAAGTCCAGCAGCCCTCCTGTCTCCCCTGGCCTCATCCCATCCACCGACCCTCCTCTCTCCCATGCCCTCCCCCCATATCGAGCAACCCTCCTCTTTCCCTTGGCCTCCCTCCCCCCACCCTGTTCTCTCCCCTGCCCTCCCCCCATGTCCAGCAACCCTCCTCTCTGCCCTGCTCTCTCCCGATGTCCAGCAACCCTCCTCTCTCCCCCCTGCCCTCCCCACATGTCCAGCTACCCTCTTCGCGGCCGCTCCCTCCCCCCTCCGTGCCGGGCCCCCTGCATTGTCATGAGAGCGCCTCTCACCTCTGTGTGAAAGCGCTGCAGGCAGCAGCAGATCACTCTGCTGCTGCCTGCAGCACTTCCACACGGAGATGAGTGGCGCTGTCATGTCAGTGCAGGGATAGGGAGGGGGAGGGAGCGGCGGCATCGGGGATGGGGGGAGGGTGGAGGTTGGTGCGCCGGCGATGTTCCTTTCCTTCGTCTCCAGGCTCTCCAGCGGCAGGCCGGCAGCATCTGTTTCCCTCTCTGTTCCGCCCTCTGATGTCATCACATCTTGACGCGAGGGCGGGACAGAGAGGGAAGTGTCTACTGCGCATTTGCGGGTGAGTCGGTCACTTGTCTTTTATATGTTTGATATAATTTAATATTAGAACATATATTTAAGCATATTTTGGTAATATTTTCTTTGAAAAAGATTTTCATACCTTAAGCATACACAATAATCTAATCTGGTCATAAACAAAAGACAGGATTAATAAATGAAATGTATTATGATCATAAAGTGAATGAACCGACTATAATTGACGCAATAAGAAAAAATCATTTACAAAGCTTGAACACCTGAGGTTCAAAAGAGAGACTAAAGTCAAGAAACACTCCTAGATAACAAAAACTAGAAACCTGAACAATTACAGTATCAACAATAAAGAATAGGTGGCGTAAGATGACTAGAAAGCCAACAAGCCACCGTCTCAACTCAATTTAGAATGAGATGCAATAAAGCGAATGCTACATACCTGTAGAAGGTATTCTCCGAGGACAGCAGGCTGATTGTTCTCACTGATGGGTTGACGTCCTCGGCAGCCCCCTCCATCGGAAAGTTTACTAGCAAAGGCCTTTGCTAGTCCTCGCGCGCCCATGCGCACTGCGCATGCGCAGCCGTCTTCCCGCCCGAAACCGGCTCGAGCCGGCCAGTCCAGTATGTAGCAAAACAATACACTTCAAGGGAAGACTCAACTCCAAAGGGGAGGCGGGCGGGTTTGTGAGAACAATCAGCCTGTTGTCCTCGGAGAATACCTTCTACAGGTATGTAGCATTCGCTTTCTCCGAGGACAAGCAGGCTGCTTGTTCTCACTGATGGGGTATCCCTAGCCCCCAGGCTCACTCAAAACAACAACCATGGTCAATTGGGCCTCGCAACGGCGAGGACATAACTGAGATTGACCTAAAAAATTTACCAACTAACTGAGAGTGCAGCCTGGAACAGAACAAACAGGGCCCTCGGGGGGTGGAGTTGGATCCTAAAGCCCAAACAGGTTCTGAAGAACTGACTGCCCGAACCGACTGTCGCGTCGGGTATCCTGCTGCAGGCAGTAATGAGATGTGAATGTGTGGACAGATGACCACGTCGCAGCTTTGCAAATTTCTTCAATAGAGGCTGACTTCAAGTGGGCTACCGACGCAGCCATGGCTCTAACATTATGAGCCGTGACATGACCCTCAAGAGTCAGCCCAGCCTGGGTGTAAGTGAAGGAAATGCAATCTGCTAGCCAATTGGATATGGTGCGTTTCCCTACAGCCACTCCCCTCCTATTGGGATCAAAAGAAACAAACAATTGGGCGGACTGTCTGTGGGGCTGTGTCCACTCCAGGTAGAAGGCCAATGCTCTCTTGCAGTCCAATGTGTGCAGCTGACGTTCAGCAGGGCAGGAATGAGGACGGGGAAAGAATGTTGGCAAGACAATTGACTGGTTCAGATGGAACTCCGACACGACCTTTGGCAAGAACTTAGGGTGAGTGCGGAGGACTACTCTGTTATGATGAAATTTGGTGTAAGGGGCCTGGGCTACCAGGGCCTGAAGCTCACTGACTCTACGAGCTGAAGTAACTGCCACCAAGAAAATGACCTTCCAGGTCAAGTACTTCAGATGGCAGGAATTCAGTGGCTCAAAAGGAGGTTTCATCAGCTGGGTGAGAACAACGTTGAGATCCCATGACACTGTAGGAGGCTTGACAGGGGGCTTTGACAAAAGCAAACCTCTCATGAAGCGAACAACTAAAGGCTGTCCTGAGATCGGCTTACCTTCCACATGGTAATGGTATGCACTAATTGCGCTAAGGTGAACTCTTACAGAGTTGGTCTTGAGACCAGACTCAGACAAGTGCAGAAGGTATTCAAGCAGGGTCTGTGTAGGACAAGAGCGAGGAGCTAGGGCCTTGCTGTCACACCAGACGGCAAACCTCCTCCATAGAAAGAAGTAACTCCTCTTAGTGGAATCTTTCCTGGAAGCAAGCAAGACGCGGGAGACACCCTCTGACAGACCCAAAGAGGCAAAGTCTACGCTCTCAACATCCAGGCCGTGAGAGCCAGGGACCGGAGGCTGGGATGCAGAAGAGTCCCCTTCGTCCTGCGTGATGAGGGTCGGAAAACACTCCAATCTCCACGGTTCTTCGGAGGATAACTCCAGAAGAAGAGGGAACCAGATCTGACGCGGCCAAAAAGGAGCAATCAGAATCATGGTGCCTCGGTCTTGCTTGAGTTTCAACAAAGTCTTCCCCACCAGAGGAATGGGAGGATAAGCATACAGAAGACCCTCCCCCCAATCCAGGAGGAAGGCATCCGATGCCAGTCTGCCGTGGGCCTGAAGCCTGGAACAGAACTGAGGGACTTTGTGGTTCACTCGAGATGCGAAGAGATCCACCAGGGGGGTGCCCCACGCCTGGAAGATCTGTCGTACCACACGGGAATTGAGCGACCACTCGTGAGGTTGCATAATCCTGCTCAACCTGTCGGCCAGACTGTTGTTTACGCCTGCCAGATATGTGGCTTGGAGCACCATGCCTTGACGGCGAGCCCAGAGCCACATGCTGACGGCTTCCTGACACAGGGGGCGAGATCCGGTGCCCCCCTGCTTGTTGACATAGTACATGGCAACCTGGTTGTCTGTCTGAATTTGGATAATTTGGTGGGACAGCCGATCTCTGAAAGCCTTCAGAGCGTTCCAGATCGCTCGCAACTCCAGAAGATTGATCTGTAGATCGCGTTCTTGGAGGGACCAACTCCCTTGGGTGTGAAGCCCATCGACATGAGCTCCCCATCCCAGGAGGGACGCATCCGTGGTCAGCACTTTTTGTGGCTGAGGAATTTGGAAGGGGCGTCCCAGAGTCAAATTGGACCAAATCGTCCACCAATAAAGGGATTCGAGAAAACTCGTGGACAGGTGGATCACGTCCTCTAGACCCCCAGCAGCCTGATACCACTGGGAGGCTAGGGTCCATTGAGCAGATCTCATGTGAAGGCGGGCCATGGGAGTCACATGAACTGTGGAGGCCATGTGGCCCAGCAATCTCAACATCTGCCGAGCTGTGATCCGCTGGGACGCTCGCACCCGCGAGACGAGGGACAAGTTGTTGGCTCTCGCCTCTGGGAGATAGGCGCGAGCCGTCCGAGAATCCAGCAGAGCTCCTATGAATTCGAGTTTCTGCACTGGGAGAAGATGGGACTTTGGGTAATTTATCACAAACCCCAGCAGCTCCAGGAGGCGAATAGTCATCTGCATGGACTGCAGGGCTCCTGCCTCGGACGTGTTCTTCACCAGCCAATCGTCGAGATAAGGGAACACGTGCACCCCCAGCCTGCGGAGTGCCGCTGCTACCACAGCTAGGCACTTTGTGAACACCCTGGGCGCAGAGGCGAGCCCAAAGGGTAGCACACAGTACTGGAAGTGGCGTGTGCCCAACTGAAATCGCAGATACTGTCTGTGAGCTGGCAGTATCGGGATGTGTGTGTAGGCATCCTTCAAGTCCAGAGAGCATAGCCAATCGTTTTGCTGAATCATGGGGAGAAGGGTGCCCAGGGAAAGCATCCTGAACTTTTCTTTTACGAGATATTTGTTCAGGGCCCTTAGGTCTAGGATGGGACGCATCCCCCCTGTTTTCTTTTCCACAAGGAAGTACCTGGAATAGAACCCCAGCCCTTCTTGCCCGGATGGCACGGGCTCGACCGCATTGGCGCTGAGAAGGGCGGAGAGTTCCTCTGCAAGTACCTGCTTGTGCTGGAAGCTGTAAGACTGAGCTCCCGGTGGGCAATTTGGAGGTTTTGATGCCAAATTGAGGGTGTATCCCTGCCGGACTATTTGGAGAACCCACTGATCGGAGGTTATGAGAGGCCACCTTTGGTGAAAAGCTTTCAACCTCCCCCCGACCGGCAGGTCGCCCGGCACTGACACTTGGATGTCGGCTATGCTCTGCTGGAGCCAGTCAAAAGCTCGCCCCTTGCTTTTGCTGGGGAGCCGCGGGGCCTTGCTGAGGCGCACGCTGCTGACGAGAGCGAGCGCGCTGGGGCTTAGCCTGGGCCGCAGGCTGTCGGGAAGGAGGATTGTACCTACGCTTACCAGAAGCATAGGGACCAGTCTTCCTTCCCCCGAAAAATCTTCTACCTGTAGAGGTAGAGGCTGAAGGCTGCCGGCGGGAGAACTTGTCGAATGCGGTGTCCCGCTGGTGGAGAGACTCTACCACCTGCTCGACTTTTTCTCCAAAAATGTTGTCCGCACGGCAAGGCGAGTCCGCAATCCGCTGCTGGAGTCTATTCTCCAGGTCGGCGGCACGCAGCCATGAGAGCCTGCGCATCACCACACCTTGAGCAGCGGCCCTGGACGCAACATCAAAAGTGTCATAAACTCCTCTGGCCAGGAATTTTCTGCACGCCTTCAGCTGCCTGACCACCTCCTGAAAAGGCTTGGCTTGCTCAGGGGGAAGAGCATCAACCAAGCCCGCCAACTGCCGCACATTGTTCCGCATGTGTATGCTCGTGTAGAGCTGGTAAGACTGGATCTTGGCCACGAGCATAGAAGAATGGTAGGCCTTCCTCCCAAAGGAGTCTAAGGTTCTAGGGTCTTTGCCCGGGGGCGCCGAAGCATGCTCCCTAGAACTCTTAGCCTTCTTTAGGGCCAGATCCACAACTCCAGAGTCATGAGGCAACTGAGTGCGCATCAGCTCTGGGTCCCCATGGATCCGGTACTGGGACTCAATCTTCTTGGGAATGTGGGGATTAGTTAGTGGCTTGGTCCAGTTCGCAAGCAATGTCTTTTTCAGGACATGGTGCAAGGGAACAGTGGACGCTTCCTTAGGTGGAGAAGGATAGTCCAGGAGCTCAAACATTTCAGCCCTGGGCTCGTCCTCCACAACCACCGGGAAGGGGATGGCCGTAGACATCTCCCGGACAAAGGAAGCGAAAGACAGACTCTCGGGAGGAGAAAGCTGTCTCTCAGGAGAGGGAGTGGGATCTGAAGGAAGACCCTCAGACTCCTCGTCAGAGAAATATCTGGGATCTTCCTCTTCCTCCCACGAGGCCTCACCCTCGGTGTCAGACACAAGTTCACGAACCTGTGTCTGCAACCTCGCCCTGCTCGACTCGGTGGAACCCCGTCCACGGTGGGGGCGTCGAGAGGTAGACTCCCTCGCCCGCATCGGCGAAGCTCCCTCCGCCGACGTAGTCGGGGAGCCTTCCTGGGAGGTAGCCGCGGTCGGCACCGCACGCGGTACCGACGTCGGGGACCTCAACCTGGGCGATGGGCCAGCCGGCGCCACGCTCGACGGTACCGGAGGCGCAAGCACCGCCGGTACCGGAGGGGTAGGGCGCAACAGCTCTCCCAGAATCTCTGGGAGAACGGCCCGGAGGCTCTCGTTTAGAGTGGCTGCAGAAAAAGGCTGAGAGGTCGATGCAGGCGTCGACGTCAGAACCTGTTCCGGGCGAGGAGGCTGTTCCGGGCTGTCCAGAGTGGAGCGCATCGACACCTCCTGAACAGAGGGTGAGCGGTCCTCTCGGTGCCGATGCCTGCTGGGTGCCGAATCCCTCAGCGACCCAGAGCTCTCGGTGCCGACACGGGGAGGAGACCGGTGTCGATGCTTCTTCGACTTCTTCCGAAGCATGTCACCGGAGCTCCCCGGCACCGACGAGGAGGACGTAGAATCCATCCGTCGCTTCCTCGGGGCCGAGACCGAAGAGGGTCGATCCCGGGGGGCTGTACCGCAGGAGCCCTCAGGGTAGGAGGAGACCCACCCGAAGGCTCACCGCCACCAGCAGGGGAATGGACAGCCCTCACCTGCACTCCTGACGATGCACCTCCGTCCGACGACATCAGCAGACGAAGTCTCGGTACCACCGACGTCGATACAGTCGCCCGATGCCTCGGCGCCGATGCAGAGGCCCGATGCCTCGATGCAGTCGATGGAGCGGCAGCCAAGGAAGATGGTCCGGACGCTGACGACGTCGATGCACTCGATGCCTCCGGTGCCGATGAAGAGCCCGAGAACAAAACGTTCCACTGGGCCAATCTCGCTACCTGAGTCCGCCTTTGTAACAGAGAGCACAGACTGCAGTTCTGAGGGCGGTGCTGGGCCCCTAGACACTGAAGACACGCAGAGTGCCTATCAGTGAGCGAGATTACCCGGGCGCACTGGGTGCACTTCTTGAAGCCGCTGGAAGGCTTCGATGTCATGGGCGGAAAAATCACGCCGGCGAAATCAAAAGCCGAAATGGCGAAAATTGAAGCACCAAAAATTTAGAGGGAGAAAATCTCGACCGAGGCCAAAAGAGGCCTACCCCGATGACGAAAGAAAACTTACGGGGCAAAAAAACTGAGAAATTACGGGAAGGGCAGAAAACCCGAAAGGGTCTTCCGGAACACTTCCGGAGCGCTTCCCGAACTTTTTGTTAGAAAACAAGGAAAAAACACGTCGAAAAGGACGCGCGAGGTCGACTCTCTGGGGCACGAATGGCGTAACACGACCGTACCGAGCGCGGACGAAAGAAGACTGGCCGGCTCGAGCCGGTTTCGGGCGGGAAGACGGCTGCGCATGCGCAGTGCGCATGGGCGCGCGAGGACTAGCAAAGGCCTTTGCTAGTAAACTTTCCGATGGAGGGGGCTGCCGAGGACGTCAACCCATCAGTGAGAACAAGCAGCCTGCTTGTCCTCGGAGAAATGCTGTAGAGGCAATAAATCTAAATTCAATGGACTGACTTTAAAAAAGTAACAAAATATCATCTACATACATATAAAAAGAAATCTTGAATAAATGCTGCGAGAGAATTCAAAAATAATGTTGAGCAACAGAGGAGAAAGTACAGAACCCCATGGTACTCCACAAGTTAAAGCCTTATTACCTGAAAACTACACTATTGACAGAAACATGAAAAAAATAAAAAATAAAAATGATCAGTAAGAAACAAATGAAACCAGTTCAATACAGTACCAGGAACTCCCAGAGATTGAAGCTGAGCAAGCAGCAAGGCATGGTCCACCATTTATTTTCTAATTAGAGATCCTCTTGTGTTCATTCCATGCCTTTTTGAATTCCGTCATGGTTTTTATCTCCACCACCTCTCTCAGGAGGGCATTCCAGCCAACAATCACCCTCTCTGTGAAAAAGAATTTCCTGACATTACTCCTAAGTCTACCACTCCGCAACAATTCAAGTCCTTTAGTTTTACCATTTTCCCTTCTCTAGAAAATATTTGTTTCTATATTAATACCTTTCAAGTATTTTAACGTCTGTAGCATATCTCCCCTGTCCCTCCTCGCCTTTAAGGTATACAAATTCAGGTCTTCCAGTCTCTTCTCAAACTCCTTTTGGCACAAGCCCCATACCATTTTTGTCACATTCCTCTGAACTGCTTCAAATCTTTTTACATCCTTAGCAAAATACGGCCTCCAAAACTGAACACAATTCTCCAAATGTGGCTTCACCAATGACTTGCACAGGGGCATCACCTCTTTCCTTCTGCTGGTTATGCCTCTTCTCTATACAGCCTAGCATCCTTCTGGCTACAGCCACTGCCTTGTCACACTGTTTCATCACCTTCAGATCCTCAGATACTATCACCCCAAGGTCCCCCCAATCTGTGCATATCAGCCTCTCACCTCCTAACACACAGGAAATAGAAATCCAAGGAAGCCCTAAATGCATCACTCTGCACTTCTTTGCACTGAATTTTAATGTACACACATTAAACAATTCTTCTTTTGCAGATCCATTTTCATGTTTTCCACTCCCTCCGGGGTGTCCACTCTGTTACAAATCTTGGTATCATCCACAAAAAGGCAAACCTTACCTTCTAACACTTTGGCAATGTAGCTCAAATATATTGAACAGAATTGGCCCTAGCTCCGATCCAAAAGCTACTCATCTTACCTTCCTCTGATTGAATTCCATTAACCCACCCTTTGGCGTTTGTCAACCAATTTCTAATCCAGTTCACCACTTTGCGTTCTAACTTTAGCAAGAGCCTCCTATGAGGAACCATGTCAAAGGCTTTGCTGAAATTAAGTAGATTACATCTAGCACACATCTTCGAACCAATTTTCTGGTCACCTAGTCAAAGAATTCTATCAGATTTGTTTGGCACGATTTACCTTTGATAAAACCCTGCCGTCTTAGATCTTGTAACCTATTGGATTCTAGGAAATTCACTATTCTTTCCTTCAGCATCATTTCCATTACTTTTCCAATAACCAAAGTAAGGCTTACCAGCTTGTGGTTTCCAGCTTCCTCTAGACTCTGGAAAAGCTTCTTCCATCGACGAAGGGGTACTCACATGGGCAACTGTCGACACCAATACCGTATGCGGCACCAGAGACCTCACTGCAGGCTAAGGGCCCTACGAAGCAGCAGGTAGAGGCATGGCTGGCACAAGCACCCCCTGATGCCAATGCACTCTACTGAAGAAGCCCCACCAAGTGCTCCTGGAGTACAGCCCAAATGCGCTCATCAAGGGTTGATGTCAGGAAAGGCTGGGTGAGGCATCAGGTCAGAGACAGCCTGCTGAACCTCTAGTGTCACCTCGGGTATCTGGTCCTGGCTACATGGAGACCTCCATACAGGCACCTCCTTGAAGAAAGGGGAGCACTCCTTCCGGTGCCGATGCTTCTCAAGTACTGGATGTCTCGGTGCTCCCAGCACCATGTGTCGAGGGGGTCCATGCTTGAGCTTCTTGGCCTTCCCCAATGCCAAGCATTGACACCCCTCAGTGTTGATGAGGACGATGTCGGGTCCGATACTTATGGGTCCCGGGGGCCCTGAACAATGGTTGGCCTCGAGGCAAGCAGAGACTTGCTCTATGAACGTCCAGTCTCAGCATTGGACACAGGTCTAGCAGCCATGGGGACCAAAGTACCCTATATTGGTGCAAGTGCCTACGTTGATGTCGATGACATCATCAATGACCCAAACCTGGCTCCAAAAGTTGTTTTCTCTTTTTGAGGCTCTATGGATTTCTGTGTTCTTTATTGAATATGCAAACAAAGAATACAGTTGGATAAAGTTATGGTCTGGCCACCAAACACCAGATACGCCAGGAATGGGTTTCAGCTCCAGAGATGGTCCTATTGCACCGAGCACAGCGCGTAAATTCACTGGGAACCTTCGATGACGGCATGGCCAAATCAAACCACTCTATGGTGATATCAAAAGGGGCAGATCACTAAAAAGAAATAGGTGTAGTAGCCAACCAAAGCTCAGACCTAAGAGGGCCTTGTAAGCCCAAGAAAAAGAAAGGAAAAACTTTACATGGGAAAAAATAAACTAAAAAAAATGTAAGGGAAAGAGTTGAAAAAGTTCCAAATAGGGAAAGAAGGCAACTCTAGCCTGAAAAAAAACCTGCTAGGGATGGCACAAAAATCACTTTGAAAATAAGTAAATGCAAAGACGCTGTGAGGAGCCATGATAAACGCATCCTCTCCTCACTCCAGATGAGAAGAGACTAGTGGTCCTGCACTCACAAGACGTGTGGGAAGACACTTGTACATGCACAGCACAATGGGAGGGCTGCTGTGAGCTCTTAAAGCTGTATTATGCTAGGCAGCATTCTGCACTGGGCATCGTGGATGACGTCATCCACATGTGAGAATCAACTGTCCTGCTTTTCTTCGGAGGATGTATGATACACAGGTAATCTTCCAATAGGACAGAAAGCCACAATAAAGACAAGAACAAAATCATATACTTACTCTGGCTGACTGTCCAACAAAAAAGACGGCTTGTTTCCCTCCAACACCAAAATATGAAATGTCACTGTTCAAACTACGAGGGACAGGTGCAGGCCGTACATATCCTGAATGATCACTATAAGTAAAAATTTCAAGAGTAAAGATGCATGTTTACCAGCCTACAACAAAACAAATATTTTAACCCACTTTTATGCCTTGAAATTCAAGCACCCTTCAGTAAAGTTTATTCAAATCAACAGGATGGGTGTTCAGTACATTTCTGGAAGAAGAAAAAAAAGAACACATTCTTACAGTTTATGAAAGACTAGAAAAAAGGCCCGTTTCTGAACACAATGAAATGGGCACTAGCAAGGTTTTCCTCGGAGTGTGTATGTTTGAGAGAGTGTGTGTGAGAGAGAGAGAGAGAGAGAGAGTGTGAATGTGCGAGAGTGTGTGTGTGTGACAGAGAGAGATTGAGACTGGGTGCGAGTGTGTTTGTGAGAATGAGAGTGTATGGCAGGGCCCCCCCCCTCTTCCTCCCGTCCAGTGCCAGCCCCCTGTCCTGACGCCCTCGCTGCAATGCCACGCCCCCCCCATGTTGCCGCCACCGCCCACCCCTCCACCACCCCTGAGGTCTCCATCGCTCCCCCCCTTCAACCCCCCCAAGTGATCCAACAGCCCCCCCCCCAAACTGCCCTGAGGTATCTCCTTCCCTCCAAGTGTCAGGGTCCCCCTCCCGCCCCCCCAGATCCCCGATTTTCAGGGTCTCCCTTCCACTTCCAGGATCCCCCTCCCTCCCAGTTCCAGGATCCCCCCTCGCTCACAGTTCCAGGGTCGTCGTGCCTCCCTTCCTCCCTCCCTCTCGTCCACTGCCAGCCCCCCTCCTTCCGAATTTTAGAGGTCTCACTTACTTAGTCTGGGTGATGGCGGACGGTGGCAGCAGCAGCAGCATCGGTAAATGGCGTACCGGCTTGGCCTGTCTCTTTCAGCTCTGCTCCTGCCCTCATTTCCTGTTTCCACTGAGGGGGGGGTTGTGGTGTGCCGTGCTGGCGAAGTGGCAGGAAGTGGCGTGTGGCTTTCAGGGTGGTTATTGTTGCATGGCAGATTGTGTGTATGTTGATGTGGGGGGTGGGGAGTTTGGTTGTGTGTGTGGGTGTGAGTGAGTGAGAGATGTTGATTCTCCGTGGTAGATCTTGTGTATTTAGTTTGGGGGAGGGGGGAGTGTTTGGGTGCGAGTGAGAGAGATCTAGATTCACCATGGCAGAGTTTGTGTATGATGTTGTTGGGGTGGTTGGGGGGAGTGTGTGTGTGTGTCTGGGTGAGAAAGAGAAATGTTGATTTTCCTTGTTTGACTTTGTGTATTAAGGGGGGTGTGAGGGGAGTGTGCTAGTGTGAGTGAGAGAGAGAGAGAGATGCTGTTTCTGCATGGCACAGTGTGTGTATGATGTTGTTGGGGGGGGGGGGGGGGGGGAATGTATGTCTGTGTCAGACAGAAAGATGCTGATTGTCCCTTGGAGAGTTTGTGTATGATGCGGGTGTTGGGGGGTGGATGGGTGGGGGGGTGGCAGAGTGTGTATGATGTTGGGGGGGGAGAGGGTAGCGGCATCTGTGTGTGTGTGAGTGTTTGTATGGGGGACACTTCCCTTTCCTTAGCCCTGTACCGGAAGGAGGGGTGTGGGGGGGGGGGGGCCTTGGTTACTGTTTTGGTTGGGAGTGTGTGAGTTGCACGACCAATCAGCGGTGCCATTTTGGGGGGTGGGGGGGCTGTGGGTGTGTGTGTGTCTGTCATTGGGGGGGGGTCCGTGGGTGGGTGAAATGTGAGGTTGGTTGGAGTGGGGTCAGCGTTTGTTGAGGGGTGGAGTGGGTTGTGTCCATGTTGTTGCTGGCTCTTTTTTTTTTTTGTGTTGTGCTGTCAAAGTTGGAGGAAGCGTTTTTTTGAACTTAGAGGGTTTTGCAGGGGTTTTGGAGGTGGGTCTGTGTGTGTTTTTTGTTTTTTTTTGGGGGGGGAGGGGGATTCATCTTCTTCATTGTTGATACGTGTAGACTCGGGACGCTTTGGACTGCTGCTGCCATTCACCGTAACGCCGTCGATGGCGGGTGCCTGCAAGTGTGAGGTAGGGTGTTACGGAGGGACGACAACCCTTGAGCGTGGGGGGAGAGGGTGGGGTCCTCTACGTCCGGAGGCATGTCGTGACGGGAGGGCGGAGAGTATGGATGAATTTAACGCCGATTCGGGAGGGAGTCTGTCGGGGAGGAGGGGGAGGTCCGAAGTATGAGAGTAGAGGGCGGGTGTCCGAAGTCGGATGAGGGTGTCTGTTGCCGGGGGATGTGGTCCAGTGGAATCTCGGGAGGGGCGAGTGACAGTGCACCGGGGGGACGGGCTGTTTTCTGTGCTTTACCGGTGCTGTTCTTCACAGTGGTTGTTTGTCGTTGACGTTCGGGCACACTGTTTGGGGCATGTTGCTTTCTTGTGGTTGGTTAGTGTCGCTGGTGACAAACCAGGAAGTACCGACGTCAATTCATCAGATGGAGAGCACGAATGGCTCAAGGTTTAAGTGCCACGGAGTCAGCTTCAGAACGTTGGAGGTGCTTTTTATTATATAGGATAAGCAAGAACATTTGCCTTAAATATAAAGCACTTTTAGTCAAGGGGCATACTGGAATTTCAAATCTGGATTTCATTGCACTGAATTATACACACCAGAGGAATTATTTCTAGATTTACAGCAATACACAATACAAGATAGAATATAAATTTATGGGCCCATCCAGAGATTTGTGAATTTGAGACAGAAGTTTACATTGCAGCCTAACAGATCTCTTCCTTGGAGATTGATCTCCTCAGGTGTACTACCACCATCAGTACAGTTGACACTATTAACCTTGACACACCTTTCCAGAATCAAGACTGCCTGGACATAACAGAAATAGAAGTAATCTGCTGTTCGATTAGTGTGCATTCTTCAAAGGCAGTATGCTTTGCTTACTGGAGTCAAAGTAAGAGAATTTCAAAGGCTCTGTTTATCTTCATGTAAAAAAAGTCTAAAGCTCCCTTGAAGTCTAAATTGTTCAAGGCACTGTCACCTCTGTGGATATGTAGTTCAGGGGAGTATCTTGAAAGAAATCAACAAGGTAAGCTATACAACCAAGGTTGGATACATTCATGGTGAAGACAATTTAAGCTGGAAAAATCTAGAAGGGGATTTCTCTGGCCAGATCTGATTGAACCAGGTACCATGATAGACAGTTCCTGAACTGCTAAATGATTTTTATGGGTGTCTCAAACTCTGAGAGGTCTGTAGCTATAGAGAATTAGGGCCCTTTGACTTGTCTCTTGTTGAGCTGTACTAGGGAGTTGCATGTACTACTGCTAACGCAAGGCACAGCATTCTCATGTCAATGTCTTAAGAATCTAAGATGTGCCATACAGCGAAAATACTTACCTGTAGCAAGTATTCTCCGAGGACAGCAGGCTGATTGTTCTCAGATGTCGGTCATCGTCATCCACGGCAGCCCCAGGACGGAGATTTTCTACTAAAATGTAAAAGAGCTTTGCGACAGCCAGCAAAGCACGGGACGGACGCACTGTGCGGCGTCCGTTCCCGCCTCAGTTATATCAAAAACAAACAAAGAATAAAACCAACTCCAAAGGGGAGGAGGGCGGGTTGCTGAGAACAATCAGCCTACTGTCCTCGGAGAATACTTGCTACAGGTAAGTATCTTCGCTTTCTCCGAGGACAAGCAGGCAGCTTGTTCTCACATGTGGGGTATCCCTAGCCCCCAGGCTCACTCAAAACAACAAAGAAAGGTCAATTGGGCCTCGCAACGGCGAGGACCTAACAGAGATTGACCTACGAAGAACAACTAACTGAGCGTGCAGCCTGGAACAGAACAAAAATGGGCCTGGGGGGGGGGGGGGGGGGGGGGAGTTGGATTCTAGACCCCAAACAGATTCTGCAGCACTGACTGCCTGAACCGACTATCGCGTCGGGTATCCTGCTGAAGGCAGTAATGAGATGTGAATGTGTGGACTGATGACCACGTTGCAGCCTTGCAAATCTCTTCAATAGTGGCTGACTTCAAGTGAGCCACTGGCGCTGCCATGGCTCTAACACTATGAGCTGTGACATGACCCTCAAAAGTCAGCCCAGTATGGGCATAAGTGAAAGAAATGCAATCTGCTAGCCAATTTGAAATGGTGCGTTTCCCAACAGCGACTCCCTTCGTGTTGGGATCAAAAGAGACAAACATTTGGGCGGACTGTCTGAAGGGGCTTCTCCGCTCCACATAGAAGGCCAATGCTCTCTTGCAGTCCAATGTATGCAACTGACGTTCAGCAGGGCGGGTATGAGGACGGGGGACCGCCCCTACCGCCCTGCCCTTGCTACGCCACTGGCTATAACTGTCTTTACCACATCCTCCAGAAACAGGTTTTTTTTTAAGCCTTTCACTGAAAGTAAGGTTACAGTAACATAGTAACATAGTAGATGACGGCAGAAAAAGACCTGCACGGTCCATCCAGTCTGCCCAACAAGATAACTCATATTTGCTACTTTTTGTGTATACCCTACTTTGATTTGTACCCGTGCTCTTCAGGGCACAGACCGTATAAGTCTGCCCAGCACTATCCCCGCCTCCCAACCACCAGCCCCGCCTCCCAACCACCGGCTCTGGCACAGACCGTATAAGTCTGCCCAGCACTATCACCGCCTCCCAACCACCAGCCCTGCCTCCCGATCTTGACTAAGCTCCTGAGGATCCATTCCTTTGGCACAGGATTCCTTTATGCTTATCCCGTGCATGTTTGAATTCCGTTACCGTTTTCACCACCTCCCGCGGGAGGGCATTCCAAGCATCCACCACTCTCTCCGTGAAAAAATACTTCCTGACATTTTTCTTGAGTCTGCCCCCCTTCAATCTCATTTCATGTCCTCTCGTTCTACCATCTTCCCATCTCCGGAAAAGGTTCGTTTGCGGATTAATACCTTTCAAATATTTGAACGTCTGTATCATATCACCCGTTTCTCCTTTCCTCCAGAGCACACGTTTAGTTCCGCAAGTCTCTCCTCATACGTCTTGTAACGCAAATCCCATACCATTCTCGTAGCTTTTCTTTGCACCGCTTCAATTCTTTTTGCATCCTTAAGATACGGCCTCCAAAACTGAACACAATACTCCAGGTGGGGCCTCACCAATGACTTATATAGGGGCATCAACACCCCCTTTCTTCTGCTGGTCACACCTCTCTCTATACAGCCTAACAACCTTCTAGCTACTGCTATGTTTTCTTTTTTTTATGTTGCTCTCTCTCTCCAGCCTTGGAACTTGTAACATCCTTCAACATATGTGGTGGTTTAGTACTAATTTTTTTTTTGTACTTGTAAAATGGATTGCATGGGAGCAAAGTTCCCCCTAAGCTGTGTGGGAGTCCCTCAACTGCACTGCTGAGAGTTGGGGAGGGGGGAAAGAACTTCAATACTGTATTTTCAATCGCTAGGGACAGGCAGGTCCTCTGAAGTCCTGCAAAACTTGTTTGTCCCTCACTATTGAAAATGTGATACTGGAATAGTATCCCCACTGGCAAAAATATAGGTGGCGAGCTTACCCACAGCTTAGAAGGAACAATGCATAAGAGTAAAACTTTTTCCTATTTATTTTGTGTAATATCTATGAAAAACAAAAGGAAAAATAGCCAGAGTAAAAGCAACTTAATGTTCAAAAATTATGCCAGTACAAGTGCAATCCATGACAATGGGAAATATTAAGGAAATAACGTGACAAAAAAAAAACTAGAATTATAATAGCAGGATAATGAGCTGAACCAATGTAGCTCAGCAAAAAAAAAAAAAAAAAATTCTAAGACACACACAAAAAAAATTCAACCGACCTGCAGACACAAAGTGCATGGCATATGGGCTCAGCAGAAAACCTGAAACTGAGTCAGCCATGCATGGCAACTAACACAGCAACTCACATGCAAGAAGTGTATAGCATTTTACATTTTTGTAAATAATGCTCCAACCTGGGGTCTGTCACTGTCACCTAACTGTAAAGAGTGACATCTTCCTTATCCTTTGCGAAATTATGTGCATTTGGTTAGTTTAGGCATAGTTTACCCTCTGTAACCTAGTTGTAGAAACAGCAGGGATAAAACACATGGGTACATTTGTACCCACATACTGGGATCTTACAGCTCATTGTCAAAATCATTTTACTTTAAAAAAAATTCATCACAGGGAAAGTGGTTGCAGATAACTACAAAGGTTTAGTAGTAGAATAAAAGGGGAAAGTAATCAGGAGTGGGGGAAATGAAGACAACATTCCTATTATGATGGATATTTGTGTATGAATGTTTATTGCATTGTGAGCAATCTCTCCAAACACGATGGAAAATATGTATAGTTTATTACATGGTTAAGGAAAAACAAACAGTCTATTCAGAATTTAAAAAGGAAAAATGATATAAGAAAATTCATTTGGCAATATTCCTGTGACATTTACTTAATAAAAGACTTAAAACAGTTTGGGATTAGTTGTAAAGTAACCCCAAACTTTAGGAAAAAAAAAAGGTTTAGCAGTATAAAATGAAACAGAACAGAATGAAGACTAACCTTTCAAAGTCACTTCTTTGTGTAAATTTTGATAATCTATACACAGCCCAGTTGTTAAGTTGTTTGGAGGTCATTCCTCTACCATTGTCAATTACCACAACAGCTGGTTTCCCTTGTGAGTCATCAAAAACCTAAAGAATAAAATACATGGAATTTGTTAACTTGCAAAAGTAAACAGCACAAAAAATGCACAAGAAGTAGAAACAAAATCTCTGTTCCTTACCAGTCTTATCTCTATGTTACGACTGTCTTTGTTATGTGCAGTTGCTGATAATGAATTGTCAATCAATTCGGCAAGGGCAAAAGCTTAAAAATAAAGAAAGTAGAAAATCAATATCCCCATCTTGATCCAGAAGATTTAGTATTCTGATTTTTTTTTAATCTCTACAACATTGGTCTTTCCACCTTTTAATATGGACAAGTTATGTGTTACCTGATCATTTTCTTTCCCTTAGTCCTACTAGACCAGTCCAGAATATGTGGGTTATGTCCATTAACCAGCAGATGGAGACAGAAAAACAAAATAGTTCTGCATGATTTGCCCCTTAAGGGCACCATGCAGCTTTAGAATGCAAAGAGGCATATTTTCAAAGAACATAGACTTACAAAGTTATATCGAAAATGCCCCTCCATGTGACGTCTAATTCCGACTTTGGACGTTTTGTGAAAAACATCCCAAATCCAAATAGGAAAGAAGGTCATTTTCAAAAAAGAAAAACGTCTATCTTTTGTTTTTGAAAATACGGTTGCAAACGTTTTGTGATTTGGACTTTTTTTTTGGTCCACTTCCGAAAACAAAAATGTCCAAGTGCAAAACACACAAAATCAATCCATTGGGATGTAGGAGGAGCCAGCATTTTTAGTAGACTACTACTACTACTACTTAACATTTCTAGAGCGCTACTAGGGTTACGCAGCGCTGTACAGTTTAACAAAAGGACAGTCCCTGCTCAAAAGAGCTTACAATCTAAAGGGCGAAATGTCAAGTGGGGGCAGTCTAGATTTCCTGAATAGAGGTATGGTGGTTAGGTGCTGAAGGCGACATTGAAGAGGTGGGCTTTGAGCAAGACTTTGAAGATGGGCAGGGAGGGGGCCTGGCGTATGGGCTCAGGGAGTTTATTCCAGGCATGGGGTGGGGCGAGGCAGAAAGGGTGGAGCCTGGAGTTGGCGGTGGTGGAGAAGGGTACTGAGAGGAGGGATTTGTCTTGAGAGCAGAGGTTACGGGTAGGAACGTAAGGGGAGATGAGGGTAGAGAGGTAAGGAGGGGCTGCAGATCGAGTGCATTTGTAGGTCTGGTCCCCCGACGTCCCAGAACAGCAATAGGACACCCTAGGGGCACTGCAGTGCACTTCATAAAAACCTCCCAGGTACACATCTGACCATTGCCCCCTTACCTTGTCTGCTGAGCCCCCAAAACCCACTACCCCCAACTCTACACCACTACCATAGCCCTTACAGGTGAAGGGGGCACCTATATTTGGGTACAGTGGGTTTCTGGTGAGTTTTGGAGGGCTCACAGTTTCCTCCACAAGTTTAACAGGTAGGGGGAGGTAGGAGCCTGGGTCCACCTGTCTGCAGGCAACTGCACCCAACACTGGTCTAATGGATCCAGGTATAACATCAGAGGCTGGCAAGTAATGTTTTTCATCACATTTTTGGGGTGGGTGGGAGGGGGTTAGTGACCACTGGGGAATAATGAGGGGTCATCCCTGATTCCCTCCAGTGGTCATCTGGTTATTTAGGGCACCTTTTTGTGCATTATTTGTTCTAAATACAGGTCTAGCTCGAAACGTCTTAGTTTAAGTCGTGGACGTTTTTGTTTTGTTCCATTATGGCTGAAAAACAAGTCTTAGGAACACCCATGTTCCCGCCTGAACACGTCCCTGATATGCCCCCTTGAGATTTGGACGTACTTGTGATCGACTTCACAGAAAAACACCTAGAAATGCGTTTCGAAAATACTGATTTGGACGTGTTTGCGAGTCCAAATGCTGCTTTATGACACTTTTTAGACATTTTTCTGTTTCGAAAATGAGCCCGAGCCCCAAGTGGGATTCATGGGCCCAGAAGAGCGTCGGCTGGAGGCCCTTGTTACAGCTGCGGAAGGAATGGAGGGCACTTCGCCCATGGAATCGCCACGGAATGAGGATAGAGAAGCTGAGGGGGTAAGCGAGACTCGTGGGCAATACTCTGAAAGATATGAACTTCCAGCAGCATTAGTAGTCAAACCAAAAGTGACATTGGATGCATTATGGGACTTAGTGTCAACCCTGGGACAAACTTTTATAACACAGATTAATGAAATTATACCGAGAGTAAAATCCTTGGAAATAGATTTGCAAAAAAAAGAGGAAAAAATTAAGATTTTGAATGATAAAGTTGACATTATGGATCAAAGAATTGTGAAATCAGAGACAATGCAACCGATTATGATAAAAGATTTGACAAGCCTCAGGCAGAGAATGGAGATGTTTGATAATTACACCAAAAATCATAACCTGAGATTTGTTAATTTTCCCAGAGTGTCAAATGTTGCTCCTCTTGAGATGTTGAAACGTTATTTACGTGATGTTTTGAATATACCTGATCAGAATTTGCCACCATTCTCACAAGCATATTATATACCAGGGAGGGACTCAAATCCAATGAATGAAAACCCAATAGATGTTTCTCTCTTGCTTGAGACTTCTGATACTGAGTTGGCAACTGCAGCTACTCTAGTGGTGACGGTCGCATTATTACCAGACAAAAATTGGATTTTCCGTTTGTTTTTCCGAAACAAAGATAAACCTTTTTTAGGTTTTAAGATATTGCTTTTTCCTGATGTCTCTAAGGAGACAAGGCGACGGAGGAAACAATTTTTGATCCTTAAGCCTGAAGTTTTGCACTTGGGGGGTACCTTTTTTTTAAGATACCCCTGCAAGTGCATAATAAGACTTGGGGAAAAGAAATATGTATTTACAGAACCTGCCCATGTGTCGGCGCTTATAGCCTCAGCGAAAATGGAAAAGCGTCAAGGATAGATAAGATATTAACTTCTCTTAACAGAGCTGTGTTATCTTGATTGTTTTTTCTTTTATTATTATTCTCCATGTTTTTCCGAATTCTTGGATCCCACTTTATGGACTTGAGTGTTAATTTTTCCTAAAATATGTATTCTAAATCTCTCTTTGCTTATTATTATTATAAGTAATTTCCTAAGTAACAAACACTTTCCTACACAAGATGTTTCTTGTATAAATTGTTAAATGAATAAACTATAAATAAAAAAATAAAAAAAAAAAAGAAAATGAGCCCGAAAGTAACCTATGGAACTTTGTAAGTCTAAGTGCTTTGAAAATGAGCCCCATAGTATTTCGAATGACCAAGCAATGAATTTCCAAGTTTCCACTTAGGTCAAATATTATATTCATCTATTATGTATACCCTATTATGGGTTAGGAGCTGCCTGAAGATCCAAAGAGATAAGTTACAGGAATTTCAAAATGGAAACATTCAGAACTGTGAAGCAGAGAGCTGCACAGGAATGGGGACTGAAAGAATCCCAAAGGGATGAAAGATGTTGCTGTGGGATTTCCATGACAAAAGTGTAGTCAAAATCTCTGGTGATTCCAGAACCAAGGCTTGGAATGCTCAGAGAGGCGGCTAGAACACCAGACTGAGGCTTGGAACACTTATTGGTTCAAAAGTGAATACCATCCAAAAAACCACAAGAGGCTGTTGGGGCTCGGAGGAAACAGAGGGCTGTGAGCAAGTAAACAGAGTCGACTCCTGCGGCTATGGGTGGGAATGGAATGGATTTTAGCAGGTACGGGTGGGTATGGGTTAGATTTCATTGGGGATGGGTGAAATATCTGTCCCTATGCAACTCTCTACTATGAAGTGACAAGAAACAACAGAACAATACAGAATGGAAGAAAGATCAGTAACATTCAACTAGGGAGGGTTTGTGGACTGGTCTGGTAGGTAGGAAAGAAGGAAATAAAATTAACAGGTAAGACAATTTCTCCTTCCTTATCATCCATAACACATCAGTCCAGAACATGTAGGATGGGATGGAGATAGGGATAGCATATGACATACCATCTTTCTCTGGTTTCAATCAAAGCAGATTACATAGTATATAAAGTTATTCATTTTGTATGAATTTTTGGGTGAGACACGGAAATTCCTGCTAGTACACGTTGTTCTAGTTTAGTTTATTTGGATTTGATGCACTTCCTCTGTTAACAAACAGATTGAAGTGGATTACAAAAAGAAATTAGCATATTCATAGTAACAAAAAGGAACTACAAATCAGTGATAGGATAAATGAACACGCAGCAAAAGAGGGAGAAAAAAATTAACATTAAAAAAATAATCACAAATACTTGCGATATCAAGCCTCTAAGCCCCAGAAGCTTTTTGAAAGACATACGTTTTTAAGATTTCAGCCTGTCTTCTTCTGGTAGATAGCAAGAAAGGCTATTCCATAAGGAGGAGGATAAGAAGAAAAAGGCACGATGTCGAGCCATACCACAGATGGAAGAGGAAGAGCAGAACAATCGTTAAGTGATCTTAAAATTCTCATTAATTTTATGAAACCACCAATGAGACCAAATAGGATACAGTCCCTTCTCTGAAGGTCTTAAAGGCCAAGAGAAGGATTCTGTATACACTATTGGACTGGAAGCCAATGTAAACAAATTAAGAGTGGACAGACAGAATCAAACCTGTGTGCTCAATAAATGAAACTGGCCACTGAATTTTGGAGGGTTTGCAAGTGCTTTAACTGGTTGGCAGGGACTTCTGCTTGTATCACATTACAGTAATCTAGTTTAGAAATCAGGTAAGAAAAAATGTCAGCATTAAAATAGCCATGCACCACACATAGTTGAGGCAGTGCATAAAAACCTGGCTTCACTATTTTGGATATACATGATCAAAAGGAGAGTTTATAGTCCATGAAGACCCCTAGATATTTAAAAGAATTAACTGGGGGAATATACGAGTTAAATAGAAAAGGGATGAAGGAAGGGCTTGTCAGTAAACCAACGTTCGTCTTTGATTGGTTGAGTTTAAGATGGTAGTCATGTAACCAAGCAGCTACAGAGTCTAGACATCTTTGTAGAGGTGTAACATCTATGCTATGTTATGAAATACAGAAGAACAACTGGATGTCATCAGGGTAGAAATGAAACTAATACTGTACCAGCATCCTAGATAATATATGTTAATGGGCTTATAAAAATGTTTAATAACAAAGGTGATAAGATTGGTCCCTGAAGTACTCCACATAGAGTGGGAGCACAAGATGACTTGGAGATGATGGTTTTTACATAAAAGGATTCATCCCCTAAGAAAAGAAGTAAACCAGCAGTAAATACAATCTGTTAATCCAAGATCACACAATCTGCATAAGAGCATTTTGCGGTCTACTAAGTCAAAGGCGGATGATAAGTCTAATGAGATAGTCGCAGCCACTCATCCCCTAACATAAAATTCACTAAGAAACAATGTCAGGGCTGTCTCTATATTGTAGCCCAGCCTAAATTGAGACTGTCTGATATGCAGTGCAAAAGCTTTCTCTACATGTTTCATGAGTTGCAGACTGACTAATTTTTCTGTCAACTGGAAAGAAAATTGAGATTTGAAATCAGCCTACTGCTTACAGGGTGTGAAGGATCAAGACTCCCCCCCTTTAAGGATAGGTTGAATGAAAGCTGTCTTCCAGGGGTGAAGGACCTCACCTACATACCATCATAAGGACTAATGGGAGTAATCTATGTCTAGATTCCTTAATCCAGGAAGAGGGGACTGGGTCAAGATCATTGTTGTAATCTTAAAGAGTATCTACAAACCTAAAGTACAAAGAGTAGATAAAAAAAAAGGTTGGCCATTGATATGACAGGGATATATTTTTATGAATTGAAAGAATTGTCATGGGATCCTGAATTTCCCGACAAATCAAAAGAATTTTGTAAAGTCTGAATTTCGTTGCTAAAATGGACAACAAGGTCATCTGCACACAGACTATCAGGAATATTGGTAATTACTACTATTGGGCTCTAAAACTATTGAGAACAAGGTGCAAGCAGGGTTTAGGGAGGTACTAACAACGGTTTACATGCTAATTTTAAATTATAAGACTTTTGATAGATTTTATATAACATTGATGCTCCTGAGTTCTATGCTTCGTCCAATAACATTTGGCACTTCTGACCTGTCATTCAGTAAGAACAAGCCACTATGGAACTAGAGGTGTTTATTAAGAGTTCTCATAGGGCAGGACTTCTTAGGATATATAATGTCTAGGGCAGATTTTAACTGGAATTCCAGCATTTGTACCTGGTCAGATAAGAAGGAATATTAGTCTGGGGAATAAAGTGACAAAAGTGGTCTACAAAAACATTGACCTGTTGCATTAGGCTCAGAGAAGGAATAGCTATGTATCACTCTATATTAACCTATCAGAGTCTCCAGTCAGAACTCTGTCCACAAAGTCAAAAAAGTTCTGGCTAATCTGGCTAAGTGGCACAGAAACTTTCAAGACTCTTGCAGTGTATATTTGGACTACCGTTTATTTTTTTCTAAATTAATCTTAGTAGTGTATGCAGGAGGATCAGGCTTTCCTAGATGAGAAAACTCATCCAAACTCCACTTTTGAGAGGTGTAGAATGTCCGCTCTGAAGGCCATTCCCACTAGCCACCTCAACTGGTGTTGGGAAGGAGAAAAGAATTCTAAAGTATATGTATGTCACTTGTTGACATATTAATTCAGTAGAGAATTGGAGTTGTGCAGGAATATCAAAGTCTAAAGTTGATATCTGGTTTTCATAAACCTTCTCTACCAGATGGAAAATAAGAGAGCTAAATGCCCAGCATGCATTAATTGTATACCTCTGGATACTTCCGCAGATGTCAGTGGCAAATAGCTGCATGAACATAGAGCTCCCTGTGGCTCACCGACATCAATGCTAATCCTCCCTACCTAACTGCATTATCTGGGCAGAAACAAGAACCAAAAGCCATTTAAATACACTACAGAGTGAATCACTGATGCCAGGAAGGAAAACAAGCAATATTAAAACATATTTCCCAGTATCGGATTGTGACGTGAGCAGCACACAGGCCCCAAGTATGGCGGAACACGTGGGGTTCAGCGGAAAGGAAGAAGATAACCTGAAACTTGATCTATCACTGAGTGCACAGCATTCTGGTACTGACGACTACCAAGCAGGAGCTTCAACTGTTTGCAGATCTAAAGATGGACAAAAAGAAGTAAGTGCTGGCTTGAAAGAATTTAAAATGCTAATTGCAAATTTACATGCACATTTAAGAAATGTGGACAAGTGGTGATGCACAAGATGAAACACCAGACTGATTTGGAAAGTGTTACTGGGTGCCTGGACAAGATAGAAGGCCAAGCTAAAACCCTGCTAGAGAGGCTGGAAAACAGAGACTAGATCACAGAGAAACAACCTAAGAATTTGAGGGGTACCAGAGGTGGAAGGAAAGGAAAAAAAATATGAGAATTATCTGTGTTTGGACCCAGCAGCACAGAATAGAACTTTAATTTATGTGTTTTTTTTCTTTTTCTTCTCTTTGCTTTCACCTTGATGAGACTATGTCACAGTATAACAGTTTAAAGCAGAGGGGACCAGCCCTCCCAGTGAGATTATGGGGAGAGCACATGCAAATTTGAAAGCTTGGGCTGGGTCTCTCTACTTTCTGGGTAATGTAAAATCTGTGTTATGGGAAGGACTAAGTGGTATAACTGACATGAATAGCTAAGTAATTCTCTGTTAATTGTGGCGTAAAGGAAGGTGGGGTGGAAAAGTAAGTATGTAAAGCAAAGTTGGTTTATGGCAGTCTGCAGCCAAAAGACAATCATTTTATATAAGGTTTGGAGGAGAGGAAGGTGAATGCGTAGGGAGAGGAAGAGGGATGGGTTCTGATAAGGAGAAATTAATTATCTGATCATTTTCTGTCCTTTAGGGCCAAAGGATGAAGTCCACACAAATGGGTTGTGACCACCCACCAGCAGGTGGAGATAGAGAACTCTGAGTTGTGCCTCATACGCTCCTGCGCTTAGCAAACAAGCCAGCGTTTGATAAAGCAGTGAAAGAGTGACTGCCTGAGAAAAAACTCCAGCCTCTAGGTCGAAAAAGGAACTATAAAATAAAGGGCAAAACTCCCGCCTTAGAAATAACAGAACCAGAACAAAACAAAACACCTGAAATTAATTTAGAACCCGGAAAAAACAAAACCATCACAGACAGGCAGGCTCTAGACTGATCCTTTGGGACTAAAGGAAAGAAAATTATCAGGTAATTAACTAATTTTTCCTTCCATTACGTCCCAAGGATCAGTCCAGAGAAATGGGATGTACAATAGCAATCCTTAAAGAGGGGAAGGACTGTGATATCCCTACAGTGACAACAATGGCCCCAAAGGGAGCATCTGCTCGAGCAGACACATCCAAATGGTAATGCTTAACAAAGGAATGAGAAGAAGCCCACGTCACTGACCAACAGATCTCTGCCAATGAAAATGCCCTAGACTCTGCCAAAGAAGTCGCCACTGACACACCCTGACAGGATGTTCCTGTCGGGCAATTTTTGAGGCTTAGGAAATGTTGTATGTCCCTCCAGGATTTTAAGATTCAGGCGCTGGATATGATGGAAAGATTCAGACAGCGGGGCTATCCTATGCACATTTTGAAATAGGCTTATAAGCAAGCGCATTACGCGCATAGACCCTGGTTATTTTCTCCTGTGCAAACATCTATGGTCAGACCTTTGGCATGCGTGCTTCCATATTCTCAACATGCTCCATAAGTGGGACAAATAATTTACAAATATTGGCATGTGTTGTCTGTACACCCAGTGTTCAGTGAGCGCCCCAATATTGCATACTGTCATAAGTCGAACTTGGGAGACTTGTTGAAACGGTCATCACCGAATAGGTTTGAAGGGCGTCATGCCCCTTGTAATAGATGTGTGTATTGCAAGTATTCCATGGATACCACATGGATTGCTATTCCAGGCTCTGGTAGTCCTTTCTACTTAAAAGCCAATACCACCTGTAATAGTGAAGGGGTGGTATACTGTATTATTTGTCCCTGTTCACTTTATTACATTGGACATACAAAAAGAGAGCTTAAAACTCAACTAGCAGAACACATCAACAATATTAGGAATTGTAAACAAGAAACGTCATTGGTTAACCATTGGTTCACCAAGGGACATAACATCGATGATTTAAGATGTGTTGTGTTGGTACAAGTGGAGAGTTCTACCAGAGGTGGCAATGTTAGCAACCAATTGTTTAACATTAAACAACACTATCCAGCTTATAATCGAACGAGAAAAACGCCCAAGTTCCGACCTAAATCGGGAGATGGGCGTTTATCTCACAAAAACGAATAAAGCGGTATAATCGAAAGCCGAATTTGGACGCTTTCAACTGCACTCCGTCGCGGATGCGGACAAAGTTGACGGGGGCGTGTCGAAGGCATGTCGAAGGCGGAACTGGGGCGTGGTTATCGGGCGAACAGAGATGGGCGCCTTTCGCCGATAATGGAAGAAAAATATGCGAGTTTAGCGAGAATTTAGGGCACTTTTCCTGGACCCTGTTTTTCCACGAATAAGGCCCCAAAAAGTGCCCTAAATGACCAGATTACCACTGGAGGGAATCGGGGATGACCTCCCCTGACTTCCCCAGTGGTCACAAACCCCCTCCCAGCACAAAATATGACGTTTCACAACTTTTTTTTTTCACCCTCAAATGTCATACCCACCTCCCTGGCAGCAGTATGCAGGTTACTGGAGCACTTATTAGGGGGTGCAGTGGACTTCAGGCAGGTGGACCCAGGCCCATTCCCCCCCACCTGTTACAATTGTGCTGCTTAATGCTTAGTCGTCCAACCCCCCCCCCCCAAACCCACTGTACCACATGTAGGTGCCCCCCCTTCACCCCTTAGGGCTATAGTAATGGTGTAGACTTGTAGGCAGTGGGTTTTGAGGGGGATTTGGGGGGCTCAACACACAAGGGAAGGGTGCTATGCACCTGGGAGCTCTTCTACCTTTTTTTTTGTTTTTGTAAAAGTGCCCCCTAGGGTGCCCGGTTGGTGTTCTGGCATGTGAGGGGGACTAGTGCACTACGAATCATGGCCCCTCCCACGAACAAATGCCTTGGGTTTATTCGTTTTTGAGCTGGGCGCTTTCATTTTCCGTTATCACTGAAACACAAAAATGCCCAGCTCACAAATTAGCGAATAACATATGGACGTCAATTTTTTTCGAAAATATGGTTCGGTCCGCCCCTTCACGGACCCGTTCTCGGAGATAAACGCCCATGGAGATAGGCGTTTGCGTTCGATTATGCCCCTCTATATCTATCAATGGAATACTGTCTCGTCAAGGGGCCTCAATCTCGAGGTTGAATAGCTGTGACCAGTATTGTGTCACAGCAGAAAGGTGGAGCATGTGAGGTATATAACCCCGGTGCTTCATGGGTGGATTTACGTCGTCTGGGGGCGGTGCTTTGTAGCCGACGCTTGGAATAGAGTCTCAATGGTAAGCGGCTACTATGTGTTTGAATATTAGGTAAAACAATTATAGAACTATAATGGATAAAGTGATGTGTTCATGTTTGTTTTTATTGTTCTCATTATGTGTTAGACTTTGGTATACGGCTCCTCCTCCTACTACAAATCATTTCTATAGCGCTACCAGTCTGATGAAGGAAGCACAAGATGCGGTCTCGCATTGACGACCAGAACGAGTAAAGATAATCAGCTGAAGTGATTTACTGTGCAAGTATCTTTTCGACAGCTTTCCACAGGCAGAACACTGTTCTTGCTTTGAGTTATACCCATATTACTTGTGACATTGTGGAATTAATACACCAGAGTGCGACAAATTGGACTATGGATTGTGTTTGAAGCTTTTGAACAGCAGTTTAGCTTCATGATGCTATAAGCTAAAAAGATCTGCATCACAGATTAAGTGAAAGCAAGGTGTTTGTTCCTTGGATTGTATTATATATGCTGTGTAAGCTATAAAATATACTCATATATAGGGTATACAAGGTTTGAATGATGGTTGGGGAGTGGTTGTGAATATCAAAGTTTGTTATGAGGGACTGTGGACACATGCAATTGTAAACTTTGACTCGCTCAAATTGTAGCCAAGCTCAAATGCAATTGTAAACTTCCGTACCTCGCTTGAATTGTAGCCAAGCTCAAATGCAACTGTAAACTTTGACTCGCTTAAATGTACACCAGATGCATATTTGCCACAGCGCCCAATACATAGACATGAACACCAGCAATACACTCCTAACCATCCAGTGTCTCATTATACTCTTACACGCAAACACAACCCACAACCTAGACAACAACCACCCCACTACTCACAAATCGCACAACACTCACATACACACAATGCACGCCCAAAACAACAACCATAACAACCCACTTATATCTCACCACTCCTATGCACAACCTTTAAACAACCTACCAAATCAAAGATACAACAACCAACCAACTGGAATAATCTCCGGATATGAACACCACCAACAAAATGAGGAAAACAATAACAACAACAAAGTCAACTACCGAAGAAACAGACAACTAATAAAAATAAACACGTCACACCCCACCTTGGAACCATATCACTCAATCCAACTAGGATACATCAGTGCAAGATCAGCAGTAAGCAATTCAGTAGACATACTAGATTGGATCATCACAGACAAATTAGACCTCCTATTTATCACAGAAACCTGGTTCCATAGTCCCACAGACCCTGCCATCTTACAAACGTGCCCACCAGAATACAAAATCACGCACTGGACAAGAAATGGAAAAAAAAGAGGAGGCGGAATAGCTATAATATACAAACCTGAATACACCATCACAATCACGGGCAAATCCACCTCACCACAACTTGAATTTGCATCGACTAGAATCAATCATCCAAGCCTAATAGGACACCTTAACACAATCCTATTCTACAGGCCACCAGGAAAATGGCAAGACACCCAAACACAACTCATGGATTTCATCTCGAATACCTGCGTATCAGCCACAAATATCCTCATACTAGGCGACATCAACTTACACCTAGAAGATGACACCTTACCAAGCACACGAGAATTCAAAGAATTCCTAAAACTCTGGGATCTGCAAACACCTAACATGCAACCAACTCACGAAAAAGGACACACACTAGATATCATAACGAATAGATTCGAACTGGACTCAAATATCATACTCGCTAACACAAGATGGACACCTACATTATGGTCAGACCACCATAAAGCAAATGTCACTCTTTGCTGGCGAAAAACACAACTAAACACGAACAATAAACATGAGCGAACAACCTACACAACGAGAGGAAAAATAGACCCCACAACATTCTGGCAACAGATTTACCAGAACGAATGGACTACAAACGCTGACACCATCCAATTCCTCCAAGAATGGGACGATATAAGCACAACAACATTAGACAAAATCGCCCCAGTCCAAACCAGAACATCACACAGGAAAAATGCAAATCCATGGTTCACCGAAGAGCTGAAAAAACTGAAAACACAAGTCAGGAGACTAGAACGAGCTTGGATCAAAAAGAGAGACGAACAAACACTAAACGACTGGAAACTACTTCGGAGAAAATACAAATATACCATAAAACAGACAAAAAGACTACACTACAAAACATTAATAGGACCAAACTACAAAGACACACATAAACTCTTCAACCTCGTGAACAAACTGTTAGACACCACACCAGTTACAACCAACAACAAAGATACACCAAGTGTCGACAACCTTGCGACATACTTCAAGGAGAAAATTATACTATTACGACACAAAATACCCACCAGCCCTACAGAATACACCACTCTTCTAGACTGTCTAGATCCAGAAGAAGGAACACACCCAGCAGACAGAACCTGGACCAAATTTGAACTATTGTCAGAAGACCTCATCTCTAAAACTCTCAAAAGATATGCCAAATCCAACTGCAAACTAGACATATGTCCAAATAGCCTCATGAAATCTGCTCCTCAACAATTCATAATAGACCTAACAAACCATATAAACTACATGCTACAAAATGGACTCTTCCCAAAAGAAAAAGGAAAAATCTTACTCACCCCAATTCCTAAAGATACAAAGAAAAGCACGAGCGAAATAACCAACTACAGGCCAATAGCATCCATACCACTAATAACCAAGATAACCGAGGGTATGGTAACTAAACAACTCACAAACTATCTAGACAAACATTCAATACTGCATGATGCCCAATCAGGATTCCGTTCGAATCATAGCACAGGAATAGTATTAGTCACCCTTATGACCAAATTCAAACAAATAATTGCAACTGGCAACAATATACTCCTCCTACAATTTGACATGTCAAGCGCCTTCGACATGGTTGACCATAGAATCCTACTACACATACTTGAATACTTTGGCATAGGAGGAAATGTCCTGAACTGGTTCAAGGGGTTCCTAACCCTGCGTTCGTATCAAGTCACATCAAATTCAACCACGTCCAAGGCATGGACACCCGATTGTGGAGTCCCACAAGGATCACCTCTCTCACCAACTATATTCAACCTAATGATGATCCCTTTAGCAAAACTCCTATCAAACCATAACCTCAACCCATATATATACGCCGATGATGTGACAATATACATCCCATTCAAACAAGACACCAAAGAAATCTCCAACGAAATCAATCAAAGTCTACACATCATGAACACATGGGCAGATGCATTCCGCTTGAAATTAAACGCAGAAAAAACCCAATGCCTGATACTCACCTCCCAATACAACACAAATGAATTCAACACGATAAACACACCAAACCTAAACCTCCCAGTCTCAGAAACGCTAAAAATCCTTGGAGTCACTATCGACCGCCACCTAACACTCGAAACCCACGCAAACAATACAACCAAGAAGATGTTCTACTGCATGTGGAAATTGAAAAGGATAAGACCATTCTTCCCAAGATTCGTCTTCCGCAGCCTAGTGCAATCCCTCGTCCTCAGCCATCTGGATTACTGCAACTCATTATACACGGGCTGCAAAGAGTAAATACTGAGGAAATTTCAAACAGCCCAGAACACAGCAGCCAGGCTCATCTTCGGAAAACCAAGATATGAAAGGGCAAAACCACTACGGGAGAAATTACATTGGCTTCCACGCGTTACTTTTAAAGTTTGCACACTAGTCCATAAGATCATTTATGGCGAAGCCCCAGCCTACATGTCTGATTTAATAGACCTACCACCCAGAAACGCTAAAAGATCATCCCGAACACACCTCAACCTCCACTTCCCCACTTGCAAGGGCCTGAAATACAAGACGCTACATGCGTCAACCTTTTCCTACATGAGCACGCAATCTTGGAATACACTACCGCGCAACCTAAGAGTGATTAACGAACAAGCTTCCTTCCGTAAACTACTGAAGACTTACCTGTTTGAACAAACTTACGGAAAGAGCCAAAACACATAGAGTCCATACTCACTGTTCATCAATGCAACATACATCCACTTCTGATCCCTCATCCCATAATCCAGTCAATCATACACTCATTCATGGAACTATGTACACCATATGCCTTTGTGTCTAACACTGCCCTTTAGCTTCCCATTGCCTCCTTCCAATGTTTCTATGTTGATGTCCCATTGTTATATTCCTAATGATATTCGAATGTCTCGCACAACTCTGCACAATGTAATCCATAACCAAGTTGTAACAAATGTATTTCTATTATTCATATCTTATTGTAAGCCACACAGAGCCCGCAAAAAGGTGGGAAAATGTGGGATACAAATGCAATAAATAAATAAATAAATAAAAATGATGTTTAATAAATAATTGGTATGCATCAAAGCTATTGGAATATATTGAATGAATGCAATTAAATTTTAACTGCCAGACCCTCAACCATTCTTCTAACGTTCGGAGATCCCTTCTCATCGTTTCTACTCCCTCCAGGGTATCCACTCTATTGGCTATTTTCGTGTCATCCGCAAAAAGGCAAACCTTTCCTTCCAACCCTTCAGCAATATCTCCCACAATGGACTTCAGCTCTGACTGCCTGTAAGTTCCCTTAAGAAAAGAGGGAACGGGGAAGAGGTTAGTAGCAGAAAAGGAACTGCAAGTAAATTAGGTGTTTTGGTTTTGTGTCTGTTGAAATAGACAAAAGCAGGAAGCTCACGTAGAATAGAACTAACCTTAAAGAAAAACCTGTCTTGAAGATTATTGCTTTATGATTACATCCGAAAGGAGGAATAGCCTAATGGCTAGTGCAGCGGCCCAAGAACAAAATAAGTACCTTTTTTTACGGATATGTTTGTGATTTCCTTTGCTATTAGAATTTGAACTCCTTCAAATTGAAGACTTTAGAATAAAAATTAATATCATTGGTATCTTCAAGTCTCTGCTTTTCATCTGCTACAACCCATAGGTCTGGACTAGTCTAGCCGGATAAGAAGTAAGGTGTTTTTAAGTGTTAGGATTAGACTGCTATTAGTCTAATTCCATTATTTAAATTAGAGGTTTACAATATATATGAACATACTTTTTTCCTTATATAGGTATTGCATTAAGATTTTTTTTTTTTTACCTGGCGATTTAGCTGTTTCTTGAAGAGCATCTGGAACCTACTATGCCTGCACTAGAGCTGTAAAAACGTTTTGTTTCTTTGCGGAAACTATTCTTTTTTTTATGCTTATAGAAAACTGTCCATCCTGTAAACTTAGGGGTAGTTTACAAAGGTGCACTAAACACTAGACACACCCATATACTCCTATGGGTGTCTCTAGCATTTAGTACGTGCTTATGTTTAGTGCACGCTAAAAACGTTAGCGAGCCTTTGTAAAAGGACCCCTTAACATGCTTTATAAGGTGGTAATTTCTCAGTGGTGGCAGTGTTTCATCTAGCTTGGGATCTTCTCTTAGCCCAATACCTAACATAACAATGTGAAGGATGCAATTGTACTCATCTTAACACAGTTGGCTTGCAGTTTCAATAACTGTTTTGGGCATATTATACAATTAATTCAGGTAGCTCCTCTACAGTTCTGATTTTTGATGAGGCATTAAGATAAAAACCTCACTTAAAAATTAGTTTAAAAGGGTACAATCATGAAGGGGGCGTGTCAAGATGGCAACACGCTGTTGACCGCGGCTGAGCTCTCTCTCTAGTTACTTCTCGTACTGCTTTCCTTCATTCTTAATGCTGCATACTAAGCGAAAGGGGACAGTAAAGGCTGGGTCCTCGATGGCCAGAATCTCCCCACCACAGTAACAATCAATCCATTGAGAGGTTCGCTGCCAGAACCCCCATCCTAAATACCGGGAGGCACCCTGCTGTTGCTCTAGCAGGAGACCCTGGAGACTTGGAGCTGGATGTCACCCTTTCTCCCCCGGTTCTCAACCCACCGCCTCTCCCCAAGGGACTTGCATCATAGCAAAGGTCTCCTGAATCGGAAGATGTTGAGGGTACACCTTTGGCTCGAGGATCTGAGAAGGCAAGTCCTAACGGAGGTTTTACTTCTGTGGGAGTTCCAACAGCATGAAGCTCTAACACGGAAGCCAGAGGCGATAACTCTGGAGAGCATGTGGGAAGCTCTCCAACGACTGGATACTACGGTGGCCAAATCCACAGCAGGTCTCTGCCCTAGTGAGTACAGTTGATAGTTTGTCTAAATCTTTAGAGGGCACCAAAGCAGAATTTACTACTCAAATTGTTGAAGTTAAAGAAGATATTAAGAAATTACAAGATTTATCAGCTACAATGATAAAAGATAAAATGTTATTACAGAGAAAAATTGAACAGTTTGAGAATTATAATCGTAGATTAAATCTTCGGCTTTTGAACTTTCCTAAATCTCCAGGTGTTACTCCCTTGGAAGCATTTAAGAAATATCTGTTTGAAATTTTGAATTATTCCTCAGAAGCTATTCCCCCCATAAACCAGATATATTATATACCAAACAAAAATGTTCCGGAGGACAGCCCTGGTATGATTCCTCAAGAAATTAACAAGGCAGATTTATTGAATATATCTGAGTTGCTGGAGGTGTCTATCTGAAAACTCTGAAAGAGCAACTTTACTTGTATGGGAAAATTAAGTTCTTACCTTGGTAATTTTCTTTCCTTTAGTCACAGCAGATGAATCCATTAACTGATGGGTTGTATCCGCCTACCAGCAGGTGGGGATAGAGAACACTGAAAAACCATAGTGACCCTTAGACGGCTAGCCCCCAATTGCCTTCAGTATTTGAGATTTCCAAAGCAGAGTGAACTATAAAGGTATAACAACATAAACTTTCCTCACAGCGAACAAACGCCCCAGAACAGGAGCAATAACCATACAAAGGAGGGACGATCTCAACCTCCTATAGTAGAACATCGTGTAGAAATTCTGAAAACTGGTTTCCAACTTCTCCCAATGAGATATACATCTGCATGAAAGATCTGAACAAAAAACAAAGTCAGACAGGGAGGGATCATGGATTCATCTGCTGTGACTAAAGGAAAGAAAATTACCAAGGTAAGAACCTAATTTTCCCTTTCTTGTCATCAGCAGCAGATGAATCCATTAACTGATGGGATGCACAAAAGCAATCCCTACTTAGGGTGGGAACTGCCCACACCGCGAGCAAGCACTTGTGCTCCAAAAATCGCGTCCTGCTTCGCTGCAACATCCAGCCTGTAATGCCGGACAAATGAGAGCTGAGAAGCCCAAGTAGCCACACTACAGACCTCTTGGAGAGAGTGCACCCATTACAGCCCACGAGGAGGAAATTGCTCTCGTGGAATGCGCCTTAAACGCTTCAGGCGGGGACCAGCCTGAAAGCAGATATGCAGAAAAAATGACTTCCTTGAGCCAACGGGCTATAGTGGCCTTAGACGCCGGATCCCCGCGACAAGGACCTGTCAACAATACAAAAAGGTGATCAGAAGTCCTGAAGTCATTTGACATCTGTAGATACTGCAACAGCGCCCTGCGGACACCCAAAAGATGTAACTGCCCAAAGGAGTCCGGGAAATCTTCCCTAGAAAAGGAAGAAAGAAAAATGGGCTGGTTCAGGTGAAACGCTGAAACCACTTTAGGCAGGAAGGAAGGCACAACACGTACTGTTACTCCGGACTCCGAGAATTGTAGAAAAGGGTCCCGACAGGACAGCGCCTGCAGTTCAGACACACGTCTTGCCGATGTCATGGCCACCAAAAAGACTGTCTTGAGAGTCACTTCCTTCTCCAAAGCTCGCTTAAGCGGCTCGAAGGGCGAACACTGGAGAGCCTTCAACACCAGCCCTAGGTTCCAGGCTGGACACGGCGACCAGACAGGAGGACGGAGCCGAAGCACCCCTCTGAGAAATCAGGCAATGTCCGGATTAGCAGAAAGGGACAAGCCAGAGACTTTCCCTCGAAAGCATGCCAATGCTGCCACTTGGACCCGCAGGGAATTGTAAGCCAGGCCTTTTTGTAAACCATCCTGCAAAAAGTCCAGCACCGGCGAGACAGAAGCCCGCGTGGGAGTGATCACCTTTGAAAAACACTACGCCTCAAACTTGCGCCAGATCCGAGCATAAGCTGCGGAGGTGGACCACTTGTGGGCCTGCAAGAGAGTGGAAATGACCTTGTTAGAATAGCCCTTGTCTCTCAATTGCGCCCTCTCAAGAGCCAGGCCATAAGACCAAATTGGCACGGATCCTCCATAGACACCGGACCCTGAACCAACAGGTTTGGCACCAGGGGCAAATGAAATGGAGCCTCCATCATCATCCAACGGAGATCCGCATACCACGGATGCCTTGGCCAGTCCGGAGCGATAAGAATCACCAATCCCCGGTGTAGACGAATCCGAAGAAGGACTCGCCCTATCAAGGGCCAAGGAGGGAACACATATAGGAGGCCCGCGGGCAAGGGTTGAGCCAGTGCATCCAACCCTGCCGAGAGAGGACCTCTCCCTTCTGCTGAAAAAGCGAGGCACTTTGGCGTTTGAACTTGACGCCATTAGATCCGTTCCGGGTGCCCCCCATTTGGCACAAATCTGAAGAAACACTTCTTTTGCCGGTTCCCATTCCGCAGGGTCGATTTGATGCCTGCTGAGAAAATCGGCTTGCACGTTGCTCTGACCTGCTATGTGAGCTGCTGACAGAAGCTGCAGGTGAAGCTCAGCCCAGAGGCAAATCTGAGCGGCCTCCGCGGCCAGGGCCCTGCACTGAGTGCCGCCCTGATGATTTATGTAGGCCACCGCTGTCGTGTTGTCTGACAGGACCCGGACAGCAAGCCCCTTCAGAGTCTTTTGAAAGGCCATAAGAGCCTGGAATATCACTCTCCGTTCCAAACGATTGATGGACCACCCCGCTTCCATGGTTGTCCAATGACCCTGAGTATAACTTCCCTGGCAATGCGCTCCCCAGCCCAAAAGGCTGGCAGCTGTTATCACCAGGCACCAAGAAGGAAGCGCAAGCGGCATTCCTTGGCGCAGCATCCTGTCGGAGAGCCACCACTCCATACTGAGCCAGGCCGCAGGGAGCCACGTTAGTCTGCGTTGATATTCCTGGGAAATCGGAGACCATCGTTGAAGCAGAGCAATCTGCAAAGGCCTCATATGCGCTCTCGCCCAAGGAACCACCTCCAAGGTGGCCGTCATCGACCCCAGCAGCTAGACAAAGTCCCAAGCTCGCGGGCAAGGCATCCGCAGGAGCAGACGGACCTGATTCTGAAGCTTGCACCGCCTTTGGTCGGGGAGAAAGAAACCCCGAGGCCGTGTCGAACCGCCCCCAAATACTCGAGAGACTGTGAGGGGGTCGGGTGACTTTTGGGTATATTGACCACCCAGCCTAGTGCCTGCAAGACAGTCACCACTCTGGCTGTGACACAGCAGCCACCCCAGGCAGTCTGAAATCCAGGAGCTGATCAAGCTACATCCACACCTGCTGGGAGATAGAGAAATTGAAGGCAGTTGGGGGCTAGCCGTCCAAGGGTCACTGTGGTTTTTCAGTGTTCTCTATCTCCATCTGCTGGTAGGCGGACACAACCCATCAGTTAATGGATTCATCTGCTGCTGATGACAAGGAACATTTGTGCAGTTATCTTTCTGAAAATTACAATCTTTATTTTATGGCAAGAAAGTGTGGATATTCCCCGATGTCACAAAACAAACCCAAGAGAGGAGAAAAGCTTTTCAGCAATGAGAATGGAAACTTTGGCATTGGAGGCATATCTTTTCCTTAATTATCCATGTAAATGCGTAGTTAAATATATGGGACTAAAATATGTATTTTTTCTACCAGAACAATTGCGTGCCTTTATAGAAATTAAAGAAGTGACCACTGGTAATATCCAGTAGTTGATATTATTATGTAGTGGGCGGGGTGATAAACGTGTTAAGCATTTCTGATACATATATATGTATGGTCATCTCCTGAGTTTTGTCTTTGAATACGCTACCTTAATTTGTGGTCTAATAAGGATATTGTTTCATGGTTCATGATGACTCATTGTATTACTTTTACTTCTCTGTATTTCATGCTCAAGTGTTTAGCTTGTAAAGATTTTGCTTGAATAATAATAAAAAAAAATTAAAGGGGTTAATCTACAAAAAAGTATAATATAAGCTAAAATAAGTAAGAAAAAGAATACTTACGCAAAGGATTGTGACCTTCACTAGCATAGTATTCATACATGCCACTTTTGACCAGAGTGTCATAGTGCGGTAGAAAGTCAATTCGCTCGTTTGTTGCTGAAACAAGAGACTGGCTAACTGACTGAAGCAAGCATAAAGTAACCCCATCCTTGACTGTATCTGTAACAAAAAAACAAAATACAAAAAAAATGAAATGTGAACTACACTCGATTCATTTTTCATAAAAATGTTGTCACTATTGAAAATGTAATACATCATCCTAGCATTTATGGAGTTCTAAACATATATAATACATTAAATGTTCCACTTAGCAATGGGAAAATTAGGTTCTTACCGTGATAATTTTCTTTCCTTTAGTCATAGCAGATGCAGCCATTACAGATGGGTTGTGTCCATCAACCAGCAGAGGGAGATAGAGAGCACACTTTTTTCAGTGCCTCATACCAGCATGCTCCACTGCCTCTCTTCAGTATTTGAAGCTTCCAAAGCAGTATGGCAAATCGCAATGGATATAACATAAGCTTTCCTCACAGCGAACGATGGCCCTACAACAAAGGGCATTAACTCAGAATGGAGGGAATGAAACATCCTCCCGGAGGGCATAAACTCATCCTCCACTGAGACATAACTGGAGGGAATAAACTCATCCTCCCGGAGGGAATAAACTCATCCTCCAAAACATGAAACTGGAGGGAATTAAGTCATCCTCCTTTAATTGAACAAGAATCCTGAAGACTGTTTTCCGACTTTCTCCCAAGGACGGAATCTCCAGGAAACATGAACAGAACCTGAAATAGATTTACAGCAGATAGCATTCAGACAGGGAGGGATCATGGCTGAATCTGCTATGACTAAAGGAAAGAAAATTATCACGGTAAGAACCTAATTTTCCCTTCCTTGTCATCAAAGCAGATGCAGCCATTACAGATGGGATGTATCAAAGCAATCCCTAGATAGGGTGGGAACAAGCCACACCACGCGCCAGCACTTGCGCTCCAAAATGTGCGTCCCTCCTGGCAGCCACATCCAGCCTGTAACGTCGGGCAAAAGAGAGCTTAGAAGCCCATGTTGCATCACTACAAATCTCTTGAAGAGAGAGTGCTCCAGTTTCAGTCCAAGAAGAGGAAATTCATCTAGTGGAATGCGCCTTAAAGGCATCAGGCGGGGGCCGGCCGGCAAGCAAATACGCTGAAAAGATAGATTCTTTAAGCCAGCGGGCAATAGTGGCTTTAGACGCTGGAAACCCTCTGCGAGGACCTGATAGCAAAACAAACAGATGATCAGAGGTCCTGAAAGAGTTAGTAACTCGCAAATACTGCAGCAGAGTCCTGCGAACGTCCAACAGGTGCAATTGCCCAAAAGATTCTGGAAACTCCTCCTCGACAAAGGAGGGCAAGAAAATAGGTTGGTTTAGGTGAAACGCTGAAACCACCTTAGGCAAGAAGGAAGGCACGGTCCGAACCGTGACCCCAGACTCTGAAAACTGCCGAAAAGGGTCTCTACAGGACAGCGCCTGGAGCTCTGACACCCATCTTGCCGAAGTAATGGCCACTAAAAAGACGGCCTTCAGTGTCAAATCTTTCTCTGAAGCACGCTGAAGCGGTTCAAAAGGAGCACCCTGAAGGGCCTTCAGCACTAGCCCCAGGTTCCAAGCTGGACAAGGTGCACGCACGGGAGGACAGAGCCGAAGCACCCCTCTAAGAAACCATGCCACATCCGGATGAGCAGCTAAAGACACGCCTTCAACCTTGCCATGCAGGGAGGCCAACGCTGCCACTTGCACCCGCAGGGAATTATAGGCCAACCCTTTTTGTACACCATCCTGCAAAAAGTCCAGAATCGGCGAGACAGGAGCCCGCAGGGCTGGCGCCAAATCCTGGTATAAGCCACGGAAGTGGAACGCTTGCGGGCTTGCAGGAGAGTGGTAATTACTTTATTGGAATAGCCTCTGCCTCTCAATTGCGCCCTCTCAATCGCCAGGCCGTAAGACCAAATCGGCCGGCGTCCTCCATGGTCACCGGGCCCTGTGACAACAGGTTGGGAACCAGAGGTAACTGAAAGGGATCCTCTACGAGCATCTGTCGGAGGTCCGCATACCAAGGCCTCCTGGGCCAATCCGGGGCAATGAGAACCACTTCTCCTGGATGCAGCCGAATCCGCAGGAGCACTCGCCCTATCAAGGGCCACGGAGGGTACACATACAGTAGGCCCAGAGGCCAGGGTTGAACAAAGGCATCCAACCCCACCGCGCGAGGATCTCTCCGTCTGCTGAAGAAGCACGGGACTTTGGCATTGGTGCTTGTCGCCATTAGATCCATCACGGGCTTGCCCCACTTGGCACATATCTGCAGGAACACTTCGTCTGCAAGTTCCCACTCCGCTGGATCGATCTGATGCCTGCTTAATCGGCTTGCACGTTGCTCTGACCTGCAATGTGAGCTGCCGACAGAAACTGTAGATGCAGCTCAGCCCAGTGGCAAATTTGTTCGGCCTGCGCGGCTAGAGCTCTGCACTGAGTGCCGCCTTGTCGATTTATGTAGGCCACTGGTGTCGTGTTGTCCGACATCACTCTGACAGCCAATCCTTCCAGGGTCACTTGAAAGGCCAGAAGCGCCTGAAACACCGCTTTCAACTCTAGGCGGTTGATGGACCACTCCGACTCCTCGGGTGTCCATAGACCCTGGGCATGCATCCCCTTGCAATGTGCGCCCCAGCCCTTCAGACTGGCATCTATCACCACTAGGCACCAATCGGGGAGCGCCAGCGGCATTCCTCGCCGCAGCATGCTGTCTGAGAGCCACCACTCCATGCTGAGTCGGGCCACAGGGAGCCAAGAGAGTCTGCATTGATAATCCTGAGATACTGGAGACCATCTTTGGAGTGGAGCATACTGTAGAGGTCTCAGGTGCGCTCTCGCCCAGGGCACCAGTTCCATGGTGGCCGTCATCGATCCAAGCAGCCGGACAATGTCCCAAGCTCGTGGGCGGGGCATCCTCAGGAGCAGACGGACCTGATTCTGAAGCTTGCACCGCCTTTGCTCGGGTAGGTACACATACCCCGAGGCTGTGTCGAACATGACCCCCAAATATTCTAGAGACTGCGAGGGGGTCAGGTGACTTTTGGCCAAATTGACGACCCAGCCCATAGATTGAAGTACTAAGACCACTCTGGCTGTTACATGCTGACTCTCTGCAGCAGAGTTTGCTCGAATGAGCCAGTCGTCCAGGTACGGGAGAACCCGAATACCCTCTCGCCTTAGAAAGGCAGCTACTATCACCATAACCTTCGAAAAGGTGCGGGGAGGTGTGGCGAGGCCAAAAGGCAAGGCCCGGAACTGGAAATGCTTTCCCATCACCGCAAACCTCAGAAACATCTGGTGCAGGGGCCAAATTGGAATGTGCAAATAAGCTTCTTTCAGGTCCAGAGACGCGAGAAACTCCCCTGGCTATACCGCCGCAATGACGGAGCGCAGGGTTTCCATGTGAAAATGCCGCACTCTCAGGGACTTGTTTAATTCTTTTAAGTCCAAAATAGGGCGAAAAGACCCTCCTTTTCGCGGCACCACAAAGTAGATGGAGTAGCGGCCGCAGCCGTGTTCGGCGGGAGGTTCCGGGGACACGGCCCCTATCTGAATCAGACCTTGTAAAGTCTCCTCTACCGCCGCCCGTTTGGCGGCAGAACCGCATCGGGACTCCACAAACACGTCTCTTACAGGGGCGTCGAATTCTATTCTGTAACCGTCTCTGATCAGGTCCAAGACCCACTGATCTGAGGAAATGTTGGCCCACTCCTCGGCAAAGAGGGAAAGACGTCCTCCAATGACAGGACTCGAGGAGAGGGCCGGCGCACCATCATTGAGAGGGTCACCTCTGAACTCCAGGCCTTGAGCCAGTGGCTGTGGAACGTTTGTCCCAGCGAAAGGAGTTCCTCTGCTGAAAACGGGCATGATAAGTGAACCCAGCAGAACGTCCCGGGCAGTACCTTCGAGCTTCACGGAAGCGAGGTCTGTAAGAGGAGTGGACCGCCGCACCCTAAGAGGAAGGCCGAGGCCTATCTTCGGGCAAGCGCTGGGGTTTAGCCTCACCCAGGCCCTTCACAATTTTCTCCAACTCCTCACCAAACAGGAGAAGGCCTTGAAAGGGCAACTTCACCAACCTTTGCTTAGAGGCCATGTCCGCCGCCCAATGCCGTAGCCAAAGAAGACGGCGAGCCGCCACTGCTACTGCCATGTGTTTAGCCGAAGCTCTGACAATATCATAAAGGGTGTCAGCAAAAAAGGACAAGGCCGACTCCATCCGCGGAGCCACATCTGAAAAGGGCTCCGCTCCATCACTGGTCTGTTCCACTGCCTGTTGCAACCAAGCCAGGCAGGCTCTAGCAGCATAACAACTGCATGCAGACACCCGAATAGTGAGACCTGCAATTTCAAATGACCGTTTAAGTGCTGATTCCAGTCTACGGTCTTGAATATCCTTCAGGGCAACACCTCCTTCAACAGGGAGGGTAGTTCTCTTTGTCACAGCTGTGACTAGGGCATCCACTTCAGGCATAGCGAAGCGAGCCATATGCTCCTCACTCAGAGGGTATAATTGCCCCATAGCCCTGGAAACTTTCAAAGGTCCCTCGGGGGGATTGAGCTGAAATTAGCTCTTGGATGGAGTCATGCAAAGGAAAGGCTCGAGCAGGCTTTTTGGTGCTAGCCATCCTAGGATTCACAGAGGAGGCTGTGCCACTGGCAGGGTCCTCAACAGAGAGAGCCTGCAGGGCATCAGAAATAAGTGCTGGCAGCTCATCACGGTGGAAAATCCTCACTGCGGAGGGATCGTCCAGATCCTGAGTCACTTCTGCACCAGACTCTGGCTCCTCAGACCATGAAGGCCTGCCAGAGTCCTCCGAATCCTCGCAGCTAGACCACGGGGGGAAAAATGGAGGTGCAGCACTCTCTGAAGGGGAATGAGCCCTTCTGCGCTTCATATTCTGCCAATTATCAGGGAATAACGCCTCAGAGGGCATACCCAGGCTAGAATCCACCGGGGGGGGGGGGGGGGGCATTAGAAGAGACCCATGCCGGGCTTTGTGGGAGAGCTCTTTTAAGCATGTATGCTTTATGCATTAATAAGACAAAATCAGGGGAGAAAAACTCACCCTGGGCACCCGGATCTCTGCCAGGGCTAGTAGCTCCCATATCAGCCTCACTCGGAGGCCTCCCCCCGGGCTCAGGACTCTCCGTCTCAGCGGAGGTCGCGCCATGTGGTAAATTCAAAATGGCGTCCGCTGCCAGCTCAGAGTGCGAAGAATCGTCGCTCGTCATGCTCGGGCCGGCTCTAACGTCTGTACAGCACGATTTACAGAGCCCCGCTGCTGATCTGCGCTTGCCACACTTGGAACAGCGCTTTACTGTCTCCGCAGCCATTGCCAAAAACGGCGGTAAAATTCAAAATGGCGGTTCGCGCCAAAATCGCCCCGATCGCGGGCCCACCCCGGAGGAGTCACAAAACACTCTTACCTCACTGGACCGAGTATCACAGCTCCAGTCCCATAGAAAAAGGCAAGACAAAACCTCTGCTCCAGTGTCTAAGCGCCAAAGCGCGACGCGACTTTTTTTTTTTTTTTTTTACGCTGTGAGGAAAGCAGAGGTAAATAGAACTCCGGAGGCTCAGGTGAGTGGGAAAGGCATGGAAAGGGCGAACCTATGTGCCTGCATCCACTGTAGGTGGGGAAGGACAGGGAAAGCTAAGCAATGTGTCCACATCCACGGAGGTATGGGTAAGGCAGGGAAAGGGCGAACCTACGTGCCTTTAAAGTGAAGCTGCTATAGCCTCCAACACCCCTGCTAACAACTGGAAAAAGCACAGGAGCAACCTCCAGGCAGATTTTAGATGGAGCTCGAAGAAGCTGCAGCCACTCTGCTAGGGGAGATAGAGAATACTGAAGAGAGGCAGTGGAGCAAGCTGGTATGAGGCACTGAAAAAAGTGTGCTCTCTATCTCCCTCTGCTGGTTGATGGACACAACCCATCTGTAATGGCTGCATCTGCCTGATGACAAGGAATATGCCTTTCACAATCCTGCAAGTAAAATATAATCTATTTTCAAGTCAGTATTACTGCTGGCTATAGCTTCATCACCATATTCTAAAATGTAAAGAAACTAGAAATGTTTAGCTATTTGCAGGCATTATGGCAGCCCCAAGCGTAGATTCAGCCTGGCATGAAATATCTTCAACATACAACCTATATAAGAAATGTGGGACTTGATAAAGTTTGGGATAGAGATCTGGAAAGTTTTTTTTACATGTGAACATATCATAATACTGGAATAATTTTATTAGGATGTCATGTTCCACTTCATTGACACATAAACGAACACTAACACACATGATATATCTTTGTCCTTCTCTACAAACATTTTAGTAGGTTGTTTGGTGGTGGTGGGGGGGGGGGGAGTATGCTCCATACTACAAATATATGAACCTCTCTCTTACAAATAGATTATTTTGAGATCACTAGCTCTGAATCAGAACATTTCTAAACAGCATAAACATCTCCAATATATTAATAGCATTGGCAATTAAAGCCATTGTAACATACTGGATAGAAAGCATGCAAATTATATACACAGTTAGTGGAACCTGGTAGAATTAACAGAAAAATATGGGTGGGTAGCATCAGAAAAAACAACTATTTTAATGTATAAAGAATTTGGTAACCCTTAAAATAATAGACAAAACAGAGTATTACACACCTTTAATATGTATGATTGATTCTGTCAATTTTGGGGTAGTTTTATGGGCTACAACAACATACAGGAAATTAGGTTTTTGCTATATAGCTCTTCAAACTAGGCCTGAACTCTTAAGAGAACTGAGCTGTCAACATTATTGATCCAAGCTCATGTATCAGAACATTGTGACACAGAGAATGAATTTTTACTTTCGGTCATAAATTATGGATCACGCAAGAACAGTGATATTCCCTCAAGCTATATAGGTGACCTGGTACAGAAACCAGCCCAATACGCCCACCTATGCAGGTGGTCAGAGGGTTCGTCTGTGAAGACTCCCCTTCAATGGACCTATCACAAGTGATGGGTTGTGTATGCTTAAGTAGACTAGGCTTTTGCATAACAAGACCAACCCCCATGACACATAACTCACTAGGATGGACAATCATAAAATGCCAAATTGGTACTGCATCCATTTTTGCCTGCCTACAGCCAATAATGGGGAAAAGGCATTAATCACTATGTGCAAAGCACTATATATAAAGGTAAGGTTTCCTAGATACTAGCCGGTGAAAGGAGGTCTCCAGCCCACCACAAGGACCAGAAAGATGGAGAGACAGATCCCACCAAACAGGAGAGCAATGAAGATCTCTCTCTGGGCCACAGTAAGAGACTTCCATTCCGAGAGAGAGGCAAAGTTACTGCATATCCTGTTCCTGACACCTTTAAACAGACAAAAAAGACAAAAAAACAAAACAAAACCTAGAGAGTAACTGGAATGGGTAAGCTAAAGCAAACATTTTACTGACCAAGTATGGAAGCATTCTAGGATAATTACAAATCCGTTCCTCAGAAAGAAGGTATTTCCTTTTTACATATTTCTTTAATCAGAAGATAATTAAAATTGCTACTTATAAATTCCAATTTGTGTGAAATAAAGAATTATCAACCTATTTTGGTGTTTATGAGGCAGAAAATGTGTGGACCTCCTATTAATGGGGCTCATCTTCGAAGAAACTGGATATCCAAAAAGGCTGACATGAAAGTCCATGTGTTGGGAATGTCCAACTACCAATTCTGAAACAGCTACACAGGGAGAATCCAAGTGAGCTAGATGTTCTAATGTGGACGTTCCCAGAAAGGGAGTTCCAGGTCATGATGAGGGCAGTGTCACAATCTGACATCTGAAGGTGATAACGTATAGTGGGCTGATATACAGAAATGTGAATGTCCATATCGACACCTGATTAAATAAAGGCGCAACTTGTCTTCTGTGATCCAACTGTTCTGTTGCTGAGTAGAGGAGATTGGAGAGAAGAATTGTGGTGCGAACCTTTCAAACCTCATATAGAGTCCTACCTGTTGTTGTCATCTCTCCTGGAACCTGTTGCCCACACCCATCCCTTGCTGAACATTAGGCCTCATCCCCCGTTGGTGTGTTCAGCTCCTATGTACTCTTCATTGTCCCTAAAACTGTGCACATCCCATTGTAACTCCTGACCTGCCTGTACCATGTTTCCCATAGACTCTGTGTTTCTGCAGCCCCTGTTTGTCAGGGTACAAGTGTCTAGATACTGGGCGACTATATGCTGTGTACTGTGCTGGTGCTGGGTGGTCCAGCAATAAGTGGCAGGATGCAAAGTGGTGTCAGTATTATTTGTGGTGGAGGATCAGCTGCACAATAGGCACGAGTTGAATGAGTATGTCATACATACATTGCTGGATGTGGCAGACAGTTGGGAAGGGAGGGTTAGCAGGAGGCACCCTTACCGAAGAATACAGTCGGGCCAAGTCAGTTCATGGATCTTAGTCATGAGGAGTGCATAACAAGGTTCCATTTTGATAGGCCTTCCATACACCAGCTCTATCAGCAGCTAGAAACCCTCCTTCAGGCCAGGACAAACAGCAGCAAGCCTGTGAAAGTCCACCTCAAAGTTACAGCCTCCCTTGCTTTTCTTGCTACTGGAACTTTTCAGTCTGTGTTGTCAGTCAGCCAGCCAGATCACACTGTATATCCCCGTTCCTAAATGCCTTACTCACGCACAGTTCTAAGTACATAGCCCTTCCCAGTACAGAACAGGAGATCCAAGACATCATGACTAATTTCTACAACATGGACCACATCCTATTGGTCCTTGGGGTAATAGACTGTACTCATGGGGCCCTCAGACCCCCAAGAGGAAGGGAAGCCACCTATAGAAATAGGAAGACCTTTGATTCTATGAACATGCAGGTCGTGTGTAATGCACATGGGGAAACAGTGGATGTCTATACATGCTATCTGGGGTTCTGTCATGACTCATACATCCTGCAGCACTCAGGAATCCACCAGGATTTTCAGAGCTGTCAAATCACAAGTGGGTGACTCCTAGGTAAGCATGACTGTAACCCTCCCCCCCCCCCCAAAGGTTTCACAGATGGTCCGACTACCCTGCACACCTCAGACCCAAACCATATATGTGCCCTTTCTTCCCTCTCTCACAGGTGAGTGTTGCAAGCCAATGCAGCTGGCTTGTGACACCCATTGTGCACCCCGAAAATGAGGCTGAGAAGCAGTACAATGCAGCACATCACACCACACACTCCATAACAGAATACACCTTTGACATATTCCGATCCTTCGACTGCTCTGGTGGCGAATTACTCTACACTCCTAAAAATGTGTGTAAGGTATTCATGGCCTGTTGAATACTGCATAATTGTGCGCAATGAAGGCATCCCCTGCCAGTGCCACAACAGCAGCCACTAATGATAATGATGCCACCGCTGCCCCCCCCCCCCCCAAGAGCCCAGAGACTGAACCATAGCTTGGCCTTCAAACCCGACAAGATTTGATACACAGGAAGAAAGTGACAAAGGGTGATAGATGCTCAGGAGAATGGCTCTGTAGGAGCAGTTAAAAAGCACTTTTGCTCCTCTCCCAAGTGCAGCGATTGTCAAGATGGTAAAAAATGAGCTTTTGCTTGAAGCCCAGAAGCTTGTGTGAGCTTTTCATCTGTTTTGGAATACGGAGCACCCTGTTTGCTTTTTGTGTTCTTCATATTGACTACAAACATGAGTTCAAGTGGACATTTCAGTGCAATTTAAGAGACTCCTGATGCAAGCCTTGTTGGCCAAAACACAGCTGTGTTGAGTCAGGTTTCCTTTACAATAAACATTTTGACCATCTGGAGCATCGTCTGATTTTTGAGTCATCTTTGCTGTTGTGTCACTCATTTTCTACTCTGCGAGCATTTGCTTCTTCCGCGTGTACATCAGCCAGAGCAAACGAACACAGAGAACGAGGATCCAGTGGTGAGCACTGCGAGCGGCAGTGAAATGACTAAAGATGTGGCATGCTGGTTTAAAGCTCTCAAATGTGAAGTCAGAAGCAATGTACAGGCAGCATTTGCAGAAATCCATGTTGACTGCAACAAATTGAAGACCGCGTGGATATTATAGCAGGAGAGCTATGAGTTTACCAATCGGATAAGTGCCAGGCTAAAAAAAAACCACACTAAGTAGTACTGGACATGCTTTAAGACAAGGAAAATCGGTCCCATAGATGTAATCTGTGATTCAAGGGTATTTCCGAAGATGGGAGTTATCAGGACAAAAAGTAGAGATAAAGTGAATTTTTGCTTGGCGAGACTGAATCTGGTATGGTAGATGGCAAGAAAAGCTGGAAAGGGTGCATCAGAATCTGGGCCCATGAACAGTCTGAACCGTATGATATTGCGTGTTTCCATGATTATACTATAAGGAGAAAATTCTACAGAAGGTTCAACTAAACAAAGAATTTAAATGTAATAACAGTAAGATTAAAGTGTTCCAGGATCTGGCATGCTCTACTTTGCAAAAGCATAAGGAGTTGAGAGAGAGGTGACTAAATACTTACAATCTGCTGGTCTCCAATACAAGTGGATGTTTCTGTTTGGCCTTTTAACAGTGGCAGGGAAGTCTAGAAAAGTACAGTCTACCACTAAGGCATAAAATGGATTGGAGGAGCTGAGTGTACTAATCTTCCAGCTCATTTTATGAGTCCACGGCCACAGCAAAATACCGGGACTGGCACAAGCTGGCAGAAGGCCCCTAGTACCAGGTCAAAGGCCATGCAGTCTGCTCCACAGCTGGACACAAACTCTTACTCTGACCTCTAGGGAGTTTTATTTAAAACTGCCTATATTGGTTTCATTCTATTGATGTTCCTATGGGTACTTATGGCAAATGTTATTGTTATGACAATTTTATTGCTAAAGTTATTTATGAATTTGTGAAAAATACTTTAAAGGGCTGTGAGTGTTACTTTATATGGGGTTCCAGGAAATTAAAAATGTGGAAGGGACGAGGGATAATGATGATTGATACCCTGACGATCAGTAGCTTCCTCCAGGGAGAGGGCTAGCTATGAGGGAGGAAAGCCAGCTATGAGGGTGGAAAGCCAGCAAAGTGGTGAGGGAGAGAAGGGAAGGGGACAGAGGATAGACTGAGTTCATGTGCAAGGGAAAAGGGGACTGGAGAATTAGGGAGAGGGAGAGATAATAAATACTATGGTTCAATCATGGAAAGTTAATGGCCTTAATGACCTGGGTATGCGAAGCATAGTATTTCTAGAGCTGAAAAAAAAATGAAATGGGACATCACATTATTGCAGGGAACATACCGGCATATGTGGGACCAGCATCTTTTATATAATAAAAACTATGGGATTTCATTGCAATGGAGGGATGAAAAATAGGTGGTTTACCAATTTTAATCCATTCAAGATATTCCTTTGTGATGCGAGAGACTTATTTGCTACTGAATATTGAGGTAACACTGGTCACAAACATTTTGGCCAAGCGTTTATCATAGGTTTTACTGGGATTAATACACACTAATCAATCTGACTTTATTCCTAAGCACCAGGTAGCAGTTATTAGGAGTGCATTAAATATTCTCTGGGAAGTCCAACAGATCAGACCGATAATGGCTTTGCTATGCAAAAAAAAGCTTTAGATCAGGTGACTTGGACATGTGTAAGGTGGGAGTGGGGTGATTGCTTTTGCATATGGATCCAAAAGCTTTATGATTTGTCTAAGGCTTGTATTAAAATGGGAGTTAAATGGATTCCTTTCCTATTATGAAGGGGTACAAGGCAAGGATGTCCCTTGTCCCCCCTTGCTATTTGCACTTTCAATAGAACCCCTAGCACAAAAAAAAAATTGGACTCATTTGTCCATATTGATAGCATCCTCACAGGAAGTAGGTTATTCTTTCTTTTGAAGCAGGCATTCATTGAAAAACCAACAATGGGCATCCAGAGCTGCAAATTTTTAGACTTTATAGATGGGGGTGTGGGGAACATGGGATTGGGTTTTAGTATCTTTAGAAGAGTGATTACTTTAGGACTATTTTTTCATCTTTATGAGTGTTAATTTTTCTCTGTTTTGTATTCAAAAAGTTTTTAAACAAAAATAAAGTTAAAAAGATTTGATACACATTTTCAGTAAAAGTAAATTGTAACCTAAAATTACTCATTAAAAAGGTGCCTTTTTTATGAGTACTGAACCCAATCTAAAATACGTACTTCACATTAAAAAAATCTAAAAGCAAAAAAAAAAAAACAGCCTCAAAACTTTATAATTCTAAACCATTATTCCACAAGATTTCTACTCATTTACCTTATAAAACATATCAAATTTATTATATGTTCATTTTAAAACTCTTCAAAAAAATTTTTGTTTGTGCTCAGAAATAAATGTGCTCAGCGTACTTTAAACATACAACTCAGAGCACCCCATTTTCTATCATAGTACCTCCTTGGACACTATTGGGCTCATTTTCGAAAGAGAAGGACATCCACCTTTCAACATAAATCGGAAGATGGATGTCCTTCTGCCAGGGACGTCCAAACCGGTACAATCAAAACCAGATTTAGGACGTCCCCAACTGCAATCCATCACAAGTTCAAGGGGGCGTGTCGGAGGCGGGACTTGGGCGTGCCTAACACTTGGACGTCCTTGACCCATAATCGAAAAAAACAAGGACATCCATGATGAAAACGTTTCACCCGGATGTGATTTTATTATGACTAAGGCACAAAAAGGTGCCCAAAATGACCAGATGACCACCGGAGAGAATTGGGGATGACCTCCCGTTACTACCCCAATGGTCACTAACCCCCTCCCACCCTCAAAAAACATCTTTCAAAATATGTCATGCCAGCGTCAGATGTCATACTCCGGTCCATGATAGCGCATGCAGGTCCCAGGAGCAGTTTTAGTGGGTACTGCAGTGCACTTCAGACAGGCGGACCAAGGCCCATACCCCCCCTACCTGTTACATTTGTGGAGGAAACAGCGAGCCCTCCAAAACCCACTGTACCCACATATAGGTGCCCCCCTTCACCCGTAAGGGCTATGGTTGTGGTGTACAGTTGTGGGTAGTGGGTTTTGGGGGCGTTTGGGGGGCTCAGCACACAAGGTAAGGGAGCTATGTTCCTGGGAGCATTTTATGAAGTCCACTGCAGTGCCCCGGCATGTCAGGGGTACCAGTGCACTACAAATGCTGGCTCCACCCAAGCCCAAATGGCTTGCATTAAGATGTTTTTGACATGGACGTCTTTGGTTTCAAAAATCGATGAAAGTCAGAAACATCCACGTCTAGGGACGTCCTAATTTAAGGATTTGGACTTCTGACGGTATTTTCGAAATGAAAGATGGATGTCCATCTCGAAAATACGGGTTTCCCCGCCCCTGGATTTTGCCGTTTTGCAATGATGTCCAAATCACAACTTGGACGTCCCTTTCGAAAATGTCCCTCCATGTAAACCAGCTTCTTCAAGGAAAATTAATACCTCTGCGCATAAAAGCAAACAATATACATTAAGGACATAAGTAATGCCATACTGGAAGAGACCGAAGGTCCATCAAACCCAGCATACTATCTCCAACAGTGGCCAATCCAGGTCACAAGTACATGGCAAGATCCAAAAACAGTACAATACATTTTATGCTGTTAACCCTAGAAATAAGCATTGGATTTTTCCCCAAGTCTATCTTAATAATGAATTATGGACTTCTTTTTTAAGAAGCTATCCAAATCTTCTTTAAACCCCGCTAACTGCTTTTACTACATACTCTGGCAATGAACTACAGAGTTTAAATTACACAATGAGTGAAAACACTTGTGGAGGAAACTGTGAGCCCTCCAAAACTCACCAGAAACCCACATATAGGTGCCCCCTTCACCCGTAAGGGCTATGGTAGTGGTGAACAGTTGGGGGTAGTGGATTTTGGGTGGACTTAGCAGACAAGGTAAGGGAGCAATGGTCAGATGTGTACCTGGGAGTATTTTATGAAGTCCACTGCAGTACCCCCTAGGGTGCCCTATTGCTTTCCTGGAATGTGCCTTATTCATTATAGCTCAAAACGTCTAAGTTTTAGTCCTGGACGGTTTTGTTTTGTTCCATTATGGCTGAAAAATGTCTAAGTCTTAGGAATGCCCAAGTTCCACCCTGAACACGCCCCTGGCACTCCCCCTTGAGATTTGGACGCACGTCTGGTGGACTTCAGAGAAAAACGTCTAAAAATAGGTTTTGAAAATGCTGATTTCAACGTTTTTGAGAGAAAAATGTCCAAATGCAGACTTATGCCACTTTTTGGACGTTTTTCTCTTTTGAAAATGAGCCCAATAGTGTCCAAGGAGGCACTGCAACAGAAAACGGGGTGCTCTGAGTTGTATGATTAAAGTACACTGAGCACATTTATTTCTGAACACAAACATTTTTGAAGAGTTTTAAAATAAGCATATAATAAATTTGATTTTATAAGAAATCTTGTGGAATAATAATTTAGAATTATGAAGTTTTGAGACAATGTTTTTGCCTCTAGATTTCTTGATGTGCAGTGAAAGTAAATGCTACATTTATTATTAAAGTCACACATTTTGAACCCTGTTCACCAGCCAAACTCCCACCACCACGATCACATGAATGTTTTTGCCTCTAGATTTCTTGATGTGCAGTGAAAGTAAATGCTACATTATTAAAGTCACACATTTTGAACCCTGTTCACCAGCCAAACTCCTACCACCACGATCATCTCCCTTCAACACCCTGCAAACCACAATGCCCCTCCTCAAAAACTAATACCCTCAAGTCCCTCCCAGCTACACTCCCTCTACCCCAATGGCCAAATACTGGCTATCCCCACCCAGGCTATAGTAACCGACCCCCCCCCCCCCCACTCATTTTTAAACAGGCCCTTCCTATCCAATACCACCTCCTCATAATGTACCAGTGGCAAATAGCACATCTTTTAGTGGTCCCAAATTTATCCACCCCTTCCTCTCCCATGTATCCACCTCTCCCATCCCTCCCTCTGGCCATAGCTGGTCTCTCAGGAGCATCCTCACTATTCTCCATTGAGCCTTCAATCTGGTCCTCTGATGCCCATGCAGCCCATTCAAAGTCAGGGAACAACACTGTCCCAAGGGGGCCATGGCAGCAGCTTATCCCAGTCAACACTGATGTCCTTCTCCCCAAAGAAACCCCTGCCATGGAATTGGAACCATTGGCCCTTGCTGCAATATCACTTATCAGAGATCTCTTTGAAGTAATGTCATTTGTAGTGGTGTCTGTATTGCCATTTAGGATGTTGGCATCCCTGGCACCACAAGCTGAGGACCCTGTAGGCTGTGTTGGCAGGGTAGAAGTCAGGAGGGAATACACAAGTTCCTGCATAGCCCCATCAACTCCTGCAACATGTTATGCAGAACCTGTTGGCTCTCCGAGCCCTCTTCCAGGCTCCTCTCCTGCAGCTACAGACCACGAAGCATCAGCTCCAACTTTTGTCCTGTTAAGCTTAACGATGATTCTGCTGCAAAACCTTGCCAGCTACATCCACCACCTGCTGTCTATGGAGGCCAGCTCCTCAGTAGGCCACCTCTGCCAATTTATTGTCTTCATCTGGCTGTTGACTGTCAGGATTGCGGGAGGTCAAAATTCTTGCTGGACATATTAATATGAAACCAGCTTGACAATATTAAACCAGCTTCTGACCTCTGATAAACTCTCCCCCCTCCCCTTCAGGAACCACTGAGGATGGCATCAAATGGTGGTCAGAGGCCTGATAGCCCTTTGGTTTCTCAATTACTCTTGATTAACATACCTTTTGTTCCATCTGGGAGCAGGGCTTCAGAGCAACCAAGGCCAGACATAGAGGCTCCATCACTAGGGATTTCAAAGAGGTACAACCTATGAAATTTGTCACCTTTCTTCCTGACTTCAGAGAAGCTTTCCTGACTTCAAAAAGTAATCTGGAGTTCTGTAAAGGAAATAACTGGGAAGAAAGATAAGTTTTGATCTCTTTCTGTTCTTGAGGTATAAATGCAGAGCACATGCTCAGGGCACGGCTCTTTCTGTCCCGGGCACTTCTCTGTGTCCAGGGCACTACGTCTCCCTCTTTCTTTCTCCCTGCAGCAGAGGGCATGGGACTCTGCTGGGCTGTCTTTGTTTCTTCTTCTTTCTCTGCACACCTCCATCTTTAGCCACCAGAGCACCTGGCTCTGCTCCCCCCATTCTCAGACAGCCCTATTCCAAGGTTTCTTTCTTCCTCTGAACAAACACCCTATCCTTTCTTTCTCTCCCTAAACACATACAGATACAGCCCTGTACCAGTTACCTGTACTAAGTGCTGTGAGCCAATGCATATATGCAAATATAATATACTTTATATATCCAAATCCGTGTGGATTGCGTATTCTTTGGGAACCCACTGCCTCTGTGAAGTGGACCCCGTGACCAACCCTAGACAACGATAGCTGACATCTTGGGCGCTCGTCTCGGTTTCAAAAAGAGGATCTCCAGCTGGGTAAGTAAGACATTGTTTTGCTTTCTGCATGTTTGCATATGTACTTCTAGGCTTAAGGGGGATTGAAAGTTGTGTTTGGGGCTGCTCAGAAAAGACTGATGGTACCCCTTCCAATAAAGTTGGACGATCTAAGTGAAACAGTCCCACATTTTTAAACACTACATATCTGTCTTTGGTAATCACTTAATTTCCTGTCACTTTGAACTATTTCTCTACATCCGGCCAGTCTCTGTCTTGGTGAAAAGTCAGCTCTGCCTGACAGGAACCGACAGTTGGCATATCTAATTTAACACCTGCCTTGCTTAATCTATATTCATTCTAAACTCTCTCTCCAGCCCCTCTACTTTATAAAGAGGGCCTTTCCAAATCCAAGAGCTACACAGAGCTAGTTCCATATATGTATATCTATAAAAAAAAACTAGCCAGGCCACGGTACCAATTAAAGTATTTTTCGGCAGACTCAACCATGGACGCTTTTGATCTTAAAGAACTAAAAGTTATGGTACAGACTTATTGTAACAAAAAGGGAGGGCCATTTGAAGGGGAATTCCCAGAGGATTCCTGGTATGACATTCAAAAACAAATGGTACACCATTCCCAAGAGTTCAAAAAGAAAACTAATAAACGGAAATGCCTTTTTATACAAGGCCTGTGTAGGGGACTAATTACTTTGAAACAGCAAAATGCAGACTAGCTGACATTGACCTCTACCATCAAACTCAGCTGGGGGTAGAATGGGTTCTACCAACAGCTCTTCTCGTTGCTCTTCACCAGGTGTCTCCTCACCATGTCCTGCTACTCTCCCGATTAAGTCGTGGTGCTCCCTCTTGCATCATTTTCTGCCAACACCTGTTGCTGCTCCTCTTGTACAGAAAACTGCTCCTCTGCCTGTGAGCTGGGACCCTCCTGTCAAGAGTGCAACTGGTCACCCACAGGTAGGGGAAAAAATGTTAATCTCACTTGTTGATGCTGATATGTCACCCTGTCACACCACTCTTGACCAAACCCTCTCCATCTTCACCTTAGCACTGTATGGGTCAACCTTACCTATGGCATAATAACCCACACTGAAGCAGGAGGGTTATCCTGCACTGCACACCTTATAACTGACAAAAAAAAGACATGCACGTGGTCAGCTAGGTAAAGGAAAAAGGATAGGGAAAGTTGGACACCCACACGACTTTTGGTGGTTACTGACCAAGAGGTCTGCATACTACATGAAGAAACTTTGATTGCACCTGGAGCAATAGGGGGTAATTTTCACAACATTGGGAGATGAAGTGGGAAATGAACCCAATTCCCCCAGGTTCACAGGCCACTGCCCAAACCATGAGATTACCCTCCATTCCAGGCCAATGCCATCTGAAATCTTATTGATCTCCATGTAGCATGGCACTGTTGTATAATCTCTTTGCCAACAGCAATGAAATGAACAGTTCCCAAAATGTCTGAGTGGAAAGAATGATATGGCGTTGACAGGCAAAGTAATTCTCTCTGTGCAGAGCTCTATATAGATATACTTAGGCCTGCAATCATTGTATGTGGAAATATTCTTACCTCTTCTCTCAGAATGGGTGGAGGTATCCTGGCTGACAACTCCCTGTATAGCCTCCCGGGGGATAGTTTGCAAGACTATCTATTCCACAGGAGTATTCTCACTTTCCTGGGAATTCCCCTGGCCTTATTTTTGACATCTCTCCAGAGTTGCCGTCACTTTCTTTTACAGTCTTCCACATCTCGGTTATTGTGGATTACTGCATTTAAATAACAGCATATTTTTACTCAGGGTTCAGTTTATTTGATATACTGCAAAATTTTCTGAAAGTAATCTAAGCAATTTACAAGCTAAAAAATAAAAAGCTATGGGGGGGGGGGGGGGGGAGGGCGAGAGAGAAAAAATAAGCATGAATAAATACCGAGACAAAAGGCTAACAGAGACAGAAAAGCATTACAATCTGAACAAGGGTAAGTAGACAGAAGGGGAATCACTGAGAGCCAACTTATCTTGTTTGATGTAAGCATCTATATGCTGACCTGAATGCCCAAATAGATTGGAATGATGGAAGACTACCTCTTTTACCAGCAGTTCAACCTCTACTGGAAAGAGATTTCCCTTCCTGGTCAGCATCTTTTTTTGAGCAGCCATTTGCATACTGGGATATGCTGTTCCAAAATGATGATATGGATGTACATATGGCTTAGACTTGGATGTCCCAAATCCTGGCGCCAAATCCTGGCATAAGCCACGGAAGTGGAACGCTTGCGGGCCTGCAGGAAAGTGGAAATGACTGTGTTTGAATAGCCGTTGTCCCTCAATTGCGCCCTCTCAATCGCCATGCCATAAGACCAAAGCGGCAGGCGTCCTCCATGGTTACCGGGCCCTGTGACAACAGGTTCGGTACCAGAGGTAAAGGAAGGGGAGCCACCACTAGTATCTGTCGGAGGTCCGCATACCAAGGCCTCCTGGGCCAATCCGGGGCGATGACCACTTCTCCTGGGTGCAGCCGAATCCGCAGGAGCACGCGCCCTATCAAGGGCCACGGAGGGAACACATATAGTAGGCCCAGAGACCAGGGCTGAGCAAAGGCATCCAACCCTGCTGAGCGAGGATCTCTCCGTCTGCTGAAGAAGCACGGGACTTTGGCATTTGAACTTGTCGCCATAAGATCCATCACGGGCTTGCCCATTTTGGCACATATCTGCAGGAATACTTCGTCTTCTAGTTCCCATTCTGCTGGATCGATCTGATGCCTGCTTAGATAATCGGCTTGCACATTGCTCTGACCTACAATGTGAGCTGCCGACAGAAACTGAAGATGCAGCTCGGCCCAGTGGCAAATCTGTTCGGCCTGCGCAGCCAGTGCTCTGCACTGAGTGCCGCCTTGTCGATTTATGTAGGCCACTGGAGTCGTGTTGTCCGACATCACTCTGAAAAGCCAATCCTTCCAGGGTCACTTGAAATGCCAGAAGCGCCTGAAACACCGCTTTCAACTCCAGGCGGTTGATGGACCACTCCGACTCCTCGGGTGTCCATAGACCCTGGGCATGCTTCCCCTTGCAATGTGCGCCCCAGCCCTTCAGGCTGGCATCTGTCATTACTAGACACCAATCGGGGAGCGCCAGCGGCATTCCTCGCCGTAGCATGCTGTCTGAGAGCCACCACTCCATGCTGAGTCGGGCCGCAGGGAGCCAAGAAAGTCTGCATTGATAATCCTGAGAAACTGGAGACCATCTTTGAAGTAGGAAATACTGTAGAGGTCTCAGGTGCGCTCTCGCCCAGGGCACAACTTCCAATGTGGCAGTCATCGATCCCAGCAGCTGGACAATGTCCCAAGCTTGAGGGCGGGGCAGCCTCAGGAGCAGACGGACCTGATTCTGAAGTTTGCACCGCCTTAGCTCGGGTAGGTATACATAGCCCGAGTCTGTGTCGAACCTGGCCCCCAAATATTCTAGAGATTGCGAGGGGGTCAGGTGACTTTTGGCCATATTGACGACCCAGCCTAGAGACTGAAGTACTGAGACCACTCTGGCTGTAGCTTGATAGCTCTCTGTTACAGAGTCTGCTCTGATGAGCCAGTCGTCTAGGTACGGGTGAACCCTGATACCTTCTCGCCTGAGCAAAGCAGCTACTACCACCATTACCTTCGAAAAGGTTCGGGGAGGTGTGGCGAGGCCAAAAGGCAAGGCCCGGAACTGGAAATGTTTTCCCAACACCGCAAACCTCAGAAACTTCTGGTGCGGGGGCCAAATTGGTATGTGCAAGTAAGCTTCTTTCAGGTCTAGAGACGTGAGAAACTCTCCTGGCTGTACCGCAGCAATGACGGAGCGCAGGGTTTCCATGTGAAAATGCCGCACTCTCAGGGACTTGTTTAATTCTTTTAAGTCCAGAATAGGGCGAAAAGACCCTCCTTTTTGCGGCACCACAAAGTAGATGGAGTATCAGCCGTAGCTGTGTTCAGCGGGAGGTACCGGGGACACGGCCCCTAACTGAATCAGACCTTGTAAAGTCTCCTCTACCGCCGCCCGTTTGGCGGCAGAACCGCATCGGGACTCCACAAACACGTCTCTTACTGGGGCGTTGAATTCTATTCTGTAGCCATCTCTGATCAGGTCCAGAACTCACTGATCTGAGGAAATATTGGCCCACTCCTCGGCAAAGAGGGAAAGACGTCCTCCGATGACAGGAAGCGAGGAGGGGCCGGCGCACCATCATTGAGAGGGTCGCCCCTGAACTCCAGGCCTAGAGCCAGTGGCTGTGGAACGCTTGTCCGAGCGAAAGGAGTTCCTCTGCTGAAAAAAAGGGCACGAGAAGTGAACCTAGCAGAACGCCCCAGGCGGTACCTTCTAGCTTCACGGAAGCGAGGTCTATAAGAGAAGTGGACCACCTGGCCCTTGGAGGAAGGCCTCGGCCTACCTTCGGGCAAGCGCTGGGGTTTAGGATCTCCCAGGCCTTTAACAATTTTTTTTTCCAACTCCTCACCAAATAGGAGAAGGCCTTGAAAGGGCAACTTCACCAACCTTTGCTTAGAGGCCATGTCCGCTGCCCAATGTCGTAGCCAAATAAGGCGGCGAGCCGCCACTGCTACTGCCATGTGTTTAGCCGAAGCTCTAACAATATCATAAAGGGCATCAGCCAAAAAGGACAAGGCCGACTCCAGCCGCGGAGCCACATCCAAGAAGGGCTCCGCTCCATCTCCGGGCTGTTCCACTGCCTGTTGCAACCACGCCAGGCAGGCTCTAGCAGCATAACAACTGCATGCAGACGCCCGAACAGTAAGACCTGCAATTTCAAAGGACCGTTTAAGTGCTGCTTCCAGCCTACGGTCTTTTATAACCTTCAGGGCAACTCCTCCTTCCACAGGGAGGGTAGTTCTCTTTGTCACCGCAGTGACTAGGGCATCTACTTTAGGCATTGCAAAGCGAGCCAAATGCTCCTCACTCAGAGGGTATAATTGCCCCATAGCCCTGGAAACTTTCAAAGGTCCCTCGGGGTCAGCCCACTGAGCGGAAATAAGCTCTTGGATGGAGTCATGCAAACGAAAGGCTCGAGCAGGCTTTTTGGTACTAGCCATCCTAGGATTCACAGAGGAGGCCGTGCCACTGTCAGGCTCTTCAATAGAAAGGACCCGTAGGGCATCTGAAATAAGCGCTGGCAGCTCATCACAGTGGAAAATCCTCACTGCGGAGGGATCATCCAGATCCTGTGGTAATTCTGCACCTGACTCTGGCTTCTCAGACCACGAAGGCCTGCCAGAACTCTCCGAATCCTCACAGCTCGACCACGGGGGGGGAAAAAGGAGGTGCACCACAATCTGAAGGGGAATTAGCCCTTCTACGCTTTTCTTTATGCCAATTATCAGGGAAAATAGCCTCAGCGGGCAGTCCCAGGCCAGAATCCACCGGGGGGGACAATAGAAGGGGCCTCAGACGACCCTTGAGGGAGAGCTCTTTTCAGCATGTATGCTTTATGCAATAACAACACAAAATCAGGGGAGAAAAACTCGCCCTGGGCACCCAGATCCCGTCCGGGGCTAGCCGCTCCCTGAATAGCCTCAATTCGAGGCCCCCCCCCCCCCCCCCCGGGCTCATGGCTCTCCGTCTCTACGGAAGCCGCGCCATGCAGAGAATTCAAAATGGTGTCCGCTGCCAGCTCTGAGCGGGAAGAATCATCGCTCACCATGCTCGGGCTGGCTCTTACACCTGTACAGCACGATTTACAGAGCCCCGTGCTGATTTGCGCTTGCCACACCGGGAACAGCGCTTTACATTCTCTGCAGCCATCGCCGAAAATGGCGGGAAAATTCAAAATGGCGGTTTCGCGCCAAAAACGCCCCAATCGCGGGCCCACCCCGGAGGAGTTAGAAAACACTCTTACCTCACCGGACCGAGTATCACAGCTCCGGTCCCATAGAAGAATCAAAGGAAAACCTCTGTTCCATTTTTTTTTTTTTAACGCTGTGAGGAAAGCAGAAGTAATAAGAACTCCGGAGGCTCAGATGAGTGGGAAAGGCAGGGAAAGGCGAACCAACGTGCCTGCATCCACTGAGTGGGAAAGGACAGGGAAAAGCAAGCTAATATGTCCACATCCACGGGGGCATGGGTAAGGCAGGGAAAGGGCTAACCTATGTGCCTTCAAAGTGAAGCTGCTATAGCCTCTAACACCCCAGCTAACAACTGGAAAGCCAGGAGCCACCCCCAGGCAGATTTTTGATGGAGCTCAAAGAAGCTGCAGCCACCCTGCTTGGGGAGATAGAGAATACTGAAGAGGCAGTGGAGCCGGCTGGCCATGAGGCACTGTGAAAAGTTGAGTGCTCTCTATCTCCCCCTGCTGGTTGATGGACACAACCCATACGTAATGGCTTCATCTGCTTGATGACAAGGAAGAAGCCCACTTTGCCCTTATTTTTTCAGCTACTTGTTTGGAGAACCATATAGGGTTCCTGTTTCTCTTATTTTTATTTTCCTTTCGTAAAGATCATTTGCACTACATATAGCACCTTTCAGCTTCATTTGCCATATGTATAGCAACTTTCAGCTTGGACCACTGTGCTTCCACTTCATCCATGCACTATGTCATCAGTTCCTCCTTCAGGTATTCCCCCATTTTACTAAAATCAGCACATCTGAAATCCAGTACTCTTTTGTGCAGCTACACTCCGCTTTTGCTCTTATATCAAACTATAATCGCTATTGCCTAGGTGGGCACCCAACCGAACACTGGAGACTGCCTCCATTTGCGAGCACTAGATCCAGCATTGACTCTTCCCGCGTGGGTTCCATCACCATTTATCTAAACAAGGCACTTTGACAGGCATCCACGATCTCCCTACTTCTTTCCGATTCTGCAAATGTGACATTCCAATCCACATCAGGCAAGATGAAATCTCCCTGCAACATTGCTTCCCCTTTCTTACTAAGCTTATGGATATCATCTATCAGATCGTTGTCCAGCTTCAGCTTCTTCATTTGTTACTGGAGGTCTGTAGATAACACCCATGTGGATACAGGTTTCATCTTCTCTTCCCACAGCAATCCATATAGCTTCTTCCTTTCCCAAGGTCCCCTGCATTTAAACTGCTCCGATATTATTTTTCACATACAGCACCACCCTTCCACCTCTTCGGCCCTCCATAGCCATCCTAAAAAGACTAAAACCCAGTATGGTCGCATCTCATCCATGAGAGTCATCGAACCATGTCTCTGTAATAGCAATAGCCAAGTCTTTTTAAAACATCAGGGTTTGCAGACCTTGGACCTTTTTACTTAGGCTACGAGCATTTGTACTCATTGCTTTCCATGTATTAAGTGCATTTAGATGGTTACTAATCCCACTGATGTCTTGTTTTTGCTAAGGATGACTCTGAATTCCCCAAAACAGTTTTCATATTATATACTGGTGTTTATTTTGTATCAGAGGCAATGGCGGGTTAAGTGACTTCCCCAGAGTCACAAGGAGCTGCAGTTGGAATCAAATCCAGTTCCCCAGGTTATCAGGCCACTGCACTAACCGCTAGTATGTCTTTCTTTCAGTTCCTCTGCATCATCGCCCTTGAAAGCCATCTCTGTTGAAGGTAAATCTCTTACGTCTTCTTCAGTAAAGAACAAGGCAAAGAATTCATTCAGCCTATCTGCTATAGCCCCGTTCTCCTTGATTTCCCTTTTTACTCCTTGATGATCATAGACTTTCTATTTCTGATATACCCGAAAAGGCACCCAGTCATAATAGCCCTGACAAAATAGCCTTGTAACAAAATAACCCTTGACATTTCACACCCTAACAAAATAGCCCTTGACAAAATGGCCCCTTCCACAAAACAACCCTTGACAAAATAGCCCCCTAAGAAAAAAATAGCACATCACAAAAAATATAATGAACTACAACTGAAATCTTCACTGATAAAGAATCCTACCAGCATTCAATTACATAAAGCATATATAAATAAACAAAATTCTATAGCTACAAACTGGTATTCATGATTTGTTCTGCTATTTAAAGAAACTATTCTTCCATCAACATGCTAATTTAAAAAAAAAAACAAAAAAACAATAGTCATCATTTTCATAGTCTTACCAACCTTATCCTGTTTGGCAAGGTAAGACTAAACGGAGTGTTGTTGCTGAAGAAGCCAATCAATGCACTGAACTTAAACAGAGCACGCGCTTATAGCTGGTGTACCAAACCAAAGTGTCATTAGTAAAAGCAATGGAAAAACAAACTGGGACTGAAGCATGCCAATGCAGTTTAGTGGAGTGTGCGCTTAAACGGAGTGCACTGTATATTCAACTGTGAAGCATGCAAGTTATTTATGCAACAAATAATCCAGCTTGTTTTAACATTGCATGAGTAACACAGCTTGCAAGGTTTTAACATATCAGGAGCAAACTGAAGTGGCCAGTGCCATCCCCTAATCTGTTTAGAATTAACAGGTGTCCCCCCCCCCCCCCTCCCCAACCTCACCCCACCTACTGGGTGGATTTTTCTGCATTGCTCCTGCCTCACCTTCCCCACTACCTACCAGGAGGACTATTAATTCTAAATGTTATAAGGGGATGGGAGAGAGGAATTCTTCTCCGATCATCGGCCCAGTCCTTCCAAAGAGAACAGGTTCAGCTTGGGGCACACCGAGTTGTTGCAGATGAGACAATATTCCCAGCTGCAGCAACACAAAAAATAACTTACCACAGAACTGCAATGACATACTATTTAACCACAAGTTAGTAAATGGGAGCCTTACCTGAATCTAACTCATTGAGGTACCAATATAAAGGCACGAGCTAAATGGAAATAAAATGAGTACACAAATCTGGGATCTGAACCCCTTTTACTAGAGGAACAAATAAGACACTTACCACACCCTTTCAGCCTAGGAAGCTGCAAATATCATAGGAATGAAGTTAAATTAGATCACGAACCAATAACCAAGCAAGTATGAAGTGTAGCATATCTATCTATCTATCTATATATATATATATATATATAATTTGTACCTCCAATGTTCTCTGGCTGGCTGGGTTCGTAACATCTTGACGTCAGCAAGCCTCCAGCGTTCCAATCCCTCTCACTGTCCCGCCCTCTCATAAAGACGAAATGACGTCAGAGGGCGGAACACTGAGAGGGAAGGGAATGCTGGAGGCGAGCTCACATCAGGATGTTATGAACCCAAGCAACTGAAGGCAACGGAACGCTGGAGGGGAGGACAGAATCGCGGGACACGGATGGGAGGGCAGGGCACAGCAGAATCACTGGGGAGGGCACAGGACAATCACTGGACATGGAAAGGAGCTCAGAATCGCGGGACATGGAGGGGAGGGCAGGAGAGAGAGGAAAAAAATTGCTTAGACGAGAGCCTTCCTAGGGCTCGTTTTTGACGAAACAGGCTTGGTTCCACTAGTCTTATTATAATACCTAGAAAAATGCTGTAAACTGCCTTGAGTTACAAATGGAAAAGCAATCTAGAAATACAAAAACTGTATTTATATCATAGAAGCAATAAAATATGAAGACCAACAAAATGAGTTGCAGCTGGGGCAAAAGATGAACACTGACAATTACAAATTTCTACATACAACAGATGTCAGGGAGATTACCAAGGACCCTAGTAGAATCACCCATACTTTACTGCTACTACTGTGGCCAATGAAGAAAACAGCCCTTAAGAACCAAGCCTGAAACTTACACCCTCCACATCACCGCAGACTAGAGAAGCTGAACACAGTCAAACTAAGGCTTTGAAGCCATTCCTGGATGAAAACACTGAGGACAACAGCTATAGAAGAGCCAAAGAACCTATCTGCCCCAAAAGAGAAGCCCAAGATGACTACCAGAAAACCCAGTGAATGAAAGGACCTGTGGGGGGTGAATCTACAAAGCTTTAAACATCACTAATCTAATAAAGATTTATATTAAAAAATACACAACAGCTTTTGTCAATGTACGCAATTGCTTTAAATAAACCCTGCCAACATTATCTAGTTTTTGAGATCTTCCAGGTGTTTGTGACCCAAACTAGCCATTGTGAGAAACAGGATACTTGCACTTGATATACATAAATCTTATTCAGCCTGGCTTATTTCAACATTGGGTTTTGTTATTATTTTTATGCAGTTGATTACTGTTATTCGTACTGTAGGCATAATTTTATCGATGGTGATATTTTACTGCTTGCACTTCTCGTATCATGCTTTGGGAACAATTAGTGGAAAAGCATGTAAAACAAAAAATTACACTAGAAACAGTGGGAAAATGCCATTTTCTTTTCTAAACAAACAAATTTCCAACCAATGAAAAACAAAAATATCATGTCCCCAATTACAACAGGAGCACACTTACCAAAGTTAGTGTCTGTAATCACCGTCCTATTAGTGGTTGTGATTATGAATGCATCTTCAGATGAGATGCCAAATTCCTACAATAAAATAAAGTTAATAAACATAATAGCAGAAATACCTATTCTTTCCCTAGATGAAAGAGGACAGAGAAATTAAAGGTTAAAAAAACACACACACACAGTAGTGAAATTTATTCATACCTATTAATTTCCTTTCTGGTAGACCAGTCCTAAACTAGTGGATTGTGACCCCTTTCTATCAGCAGATGGAGGCAGAAAAGCGAATGATACATACCTGTAGCAGGTGTTCTCCGAGGACAGCAGGCTGATTGTTCTCACGACTGGGGTTGACGTCCACGGCAGCCCCCACCAACCGGAACAAAACTTTGCGGGCGGTCCCGCACGCAGAGCACACCCACCGCACATGCGCGGCCGTCTTCCCGCCCGTGCGCGACCGTTCCCGCTCAGTTGAATGACAAGCAAGAAAAGAGGAAAACGCAACTCCAAAGGGGAGGAGGGAGGGTAGGTGAGAACAGCCAGCCTGCTGTCCTCGGAGAACACCTGCTACAGGTATGTATCATTCGCTTTCTCAGAGGACAAGCAGGCTGCTTGTTCTCACGACTGGGGTATCCCTAGCTCTCAGGCTCACTCAAAACAAGAACCCAGGTCAATTGAACCTCGCAACGGCGAGGGTATAACAGAAATTGACCTACGAAGAACAACTAACTGAGAGTGCAGCCTGACCAGAATAAATTCGGGTCCTGGAGGGTGGAGTTGGATTTAAACCCCAGATTCTGCAGCACCGACTGCCCGAACCGACTGTCGCGCCGGGTATCCTGCTGCAGGCAGTAATGAGATGTGAATGTGTAGACAGATGACCACGTCACAGCTTTGCAAATCTTTTCAATAGTGGCTGACTTCAAGTGAGCCACCGACGCTGCCATGGCTCTGACACTATGAGCTGTGACATGACCCCTCAAGAGTCAGCCCACCCTGGGCGTAAGTGAAGGAAATGCAATCTGCTAGCCAATTGGAGATGGTGCGTTTCCCAACAGCGACCCCTTTCCTATTGGGGTCGAAGGAAATAAACAATTGGGCGGACTGTCTGTGGGGCTGTGTCCGCTCCAGATAGAAGGCCAATGCTCGCTTGCAGTCCAATGTGTGCAACTGACGTTCAGCAGGGCGGGTATGCAGTCTGGGAAAGAATGTTGGCAAGACAATTGACTGGTTAAGATGGAACTCCAACACCACCTTTGGCAGGAACTTAGGGTGAGTGCAGAGCACTACTCTGTTATGATGAAATTTAGTATATGGAGCATGAGCTACCAGGGCTTGAAGCTCACTGACTCTACGAGCTGAAGTAACTGCCACCAAGAAAATGACCTTCCAGGTCAAGTACTTCAGATGGCATGAATTCAGTGGCTCAAAAGGAGGTTTCATCAGCTGGGTGAGGACGACGTTGAGATCCCATGACACTGCAGGAGGCTTGACAGGGGGCTTTGACAAAAGCAAGCCTCTCATGAATCGAATGACTAAAGGCTCTCCAGAGATGGCTTTACCCTCTACACGATGATGGTAAGCACTAATCGCACTAAGGCGATTCCTTACTGAGTTGGTCTTGAGGCCAGACTCTGATAAGTGCAGAAGGTATTCAAGCAGGTTCTGTGCAGGACAAGAACGAGGTTCTAGGGCCTTGCCCTCACACCAAACGACAAACCTCCTCCACTTGAAAAAGTAACTCTTTTTAGTGGAATCGTTTCTAGAAGCAAGCAAGACACTGGAGACACCTCAGACAGACCCAACAAAGCGAAATCTATGCCCTCAACATCCAGGCCGTGAGAGCCAGAGACTGAAGGTTTGGGTGCAGAAGCGCTCCGTCGTTCTGCGAAATGAGAGTCGGAAAACACTCCAATCTCCACAGTTCGTCGGAGGACAACTCCAGAAGTAGAGGGAACCAGATCTGGCGGGGCCAAAAAGGCGCTATCAGAATCATGGTGCCGTGGTCTTGCTTGAGCTTCAGTAAGGTCTTCCCCACCAAAGGTATGGGAGGAGAAGCATACAGGAGGCCGGTCCCCCAATGGAGGAGAAAGGCATCCGACGCTAGTCTGTCGTGTGCCTGTAGTCTGGAACAGAACAGAGGCAGCTTGTGGTTGGTCTGAGAGGCGAAAAGGTCCACCGAGGGAGTGCCCCACTCTCGGAAGATCTTGCGTACCACTCTGGAATGGAGCGACCACTCGTGCGGTTGCATGACTCTGCTCAGTCTGTCGGCCAGACTGTTGTTTACACCTGCCAGGTATGTGGCTTGAAGAAGCATGCCGAACTGGCAGGCCCAACGCCACATCCCGACGGCTTCCTGACACAGGGGGCGAGATCCGGTGCCCCCCTGCTTGTTGACGCAAATCATTGCAACCTGATTGTCTGTCCGAATTTGGATAATTTGATAGGACAGCCGATCTCTGAAGGCCTTCAGTGCATTCCAGACTGCTCGGAGCTCCAGGAGGTTGATCTGAAGATCTTGTTCCTGGAGGGACCACAGTCCCTGGGTGTGAAGCCCATCGACATGAGCTCCCCACCCCAGGCGAGATGCATCCGTTGTCAGCACTTTCGTGGGCTGCGGAATTTGGAATGGACGTCCCAGGGTCAAATTGGTCCGAAGTGTCCACCAGTGCAGCGAATTGCGGCAACTGAGGGACAGGCGGATGGCATCTTCTAGATTCACGGTGGCCTGGCTACACTGGGAAACTAGGGTCCATTGAGCACATCTCATGTGAAGACGAGCCATGGGAGTCACATGAACTGTGGAGGCCATATGACCTAGGAGTCTCAACATCTGCCGAGCTGTGACCTGCTGAGACGCTCTGGTCTGGGAAGCGAGGGACAGGAGGTTGTGGGCCCTCGCTTCGGGAAGAAAGGCCTGAGCCGTCTGTGAATTCAGCAGAGCTCCTATGAATTCCAGAGATTGGATCGGGGACTTTGGGTAATTTATCACAAACCCCAGCAGCTCCAGGAGGTGAATAGTGCACTGCATGGACCGGAGAGCTCCTGCCTCCGAGGTGTTCTTGACCAACCAATCGTCGAGATATGGGAACACGTGCACTCCCAGCTTGCGTAGATACGCCGTGACCACCACGAGGCACTTCGTGAACACCCGTGGGGCAGAGGCGAGCCCAAAGGGCAGCACACAATACTGAAAGTGCCGTGTCCCCAGGCGGAATCTGAGATACTGTCTGTGAGCTGGCAGTATCGGGATGCGAGTGTATGCGTCCTTTAAATCCAGGGAACATAGCCAATCGTTTTTCTGAATCATTGGTAAGCAAGGAAAGCATCCTGAACTTCTCTTTGACCAGGTATTTGTTCAGACCTCTCAGGTCTAGGATGGGGCGCATCCCCCCTGTTTTCTTTTCCACAAGGAAGTACCTGGAATAGAATCCCTGCCCTTCCTGCCCAGGTGGCACGGGCTCGACCGCATTGGCGCTGAGAAGGGCGGAGAGTTCCTCTGCAAGTACCTGCTTGTGTTGGGAGCTGAAGGATTGGGCTCCCAGAGGACAATTTGGTGGAGGGGAGGCCAAATTCAGGGCGTATCCGCACCGCACTATTTGGAGAACCCACTGGTCGGAGGTTATTAGAGGCCACCTTTGGTGAAAAAGTTTTAACCTCCCCTCGACTGGCAGATCGTCCGGTACGGACACTTTGATGGCGGCTATGTTCCCATGGATCCAATCAAAAACCCGTCCCCGGTTTTTGCTGCGGAGGCGCCGGGGGCTGCTTAGGCGCACGCTGTTGACGGGAACGAGCGCGCTGGGACTGTCCCTGTGCCTGATGAGGCCTTCGGGCCGGCTGGGTGTATCTACGCTTGTTGTAGGCGTAGGGCGCAGCCTGCCTGGCCCGGGAAAAACTTCCACCTGCTGAGGTGGATGCTGAAGGCGCCCGGTGGGAGAGCTTGTCGAGGGCGGTTTCCCGCTGGTGTAGTTGGTCCACCAACTGCTCGACCTTCTCACCAAAAATATTATCCCCCCGGCAAGGGACATCGGCCAGCCGCTGCTGGGTGCGGTTGTCCAGGTCAGAGGCACGCAGCCATGAGAGCCTGCGCATCACTATACCTTGGGCCGCAGCACGAGATGCCACATCACAGGTGTCATATATACCCCTGGACAGGAACTTTCTGCACGCCTTCAGCTGCCTGACCTCCTCCTGAAAAGGCCTGGACTGCTCCGGGGGGAGCTTGTCGACCAGGTCCGCCAGTTGCTTCACATTATTCCGCATGTGTATGCTCATGTAGAGCTGGTATGACTGGATGCAGGTCACGAGCATTGAAGATTGGTAGGCCTTCCTCCCAAACGAGTCCAGAGTGCGAGACTCCCGCCCCGGGGGCGCCGAGGCGGTATCCCTCGAACTCCGTGCCCTCTTGAGAGCAGAGTCCACGACCGCCAAGTCATGAGGCAATTGAGGCCGCATTAACTCTTGGTCTCAGTGGATCCTGTATTGGGACTCCGCTTTCTTGGGGATGGTGGGATTAGATAAAGGTCTCAACCAGTTCCGAAGCAGTGTCTCTTTGAGGACATTGTGCAATGGTACCGTGGAGGACTCTCTAGGTGGTGATGGATAGTCGAGGACCTCGAGCATCTCGGCCCTCGGCTCATCCACAGAGACCACGGGGAAGGGAATGCAAATAGACATATCCCTGACGAAGGATGCAAAAGAGAGGCTCTCAGGTGGCGAGAGCTTCCTCTCTGGTGAAGGAGTGGGGTCGGAGGGAAGGCCCACAGACTCCTCTGAGGAGAAATATCTGGGGTCCTCCTCCTCCCCCCACAAGGCCTCTTCCTCGGTGTCGGACATGAGCTCCTGTAGCTCAGACCTCAACCGGGCCCGGCTTCAAGGTACTGAGTCCTCGGTGGCGTCGTCGAGCGGTGGACTCCCGCGCCGGCGGGGATGAAGCTCCCTCCATCGACGTCGACGGGGACTCCACCTGCGTGACGGTCGAGACCGGCACCGCAAGCAGCGTCGAAGGCCTCGGCACCGGGCTAGAGCATGCCGGCGCCTCCATCAACGGCGCCGAGGGCGCAAGCACCCCCGGCGCCGGCACAGTCTGGCACATCAGCCCTTCCAGGATCCCCAGAAGGATGGCTCGGAGGCACTCAAGGCCCGCTGTCGGGAAAGGCGAGGGGGCCGGTAGAGGTGCCGGAATCTGCTCGGGTCCAGGAGACAGCACCGAAGTGCCGGTGCCCTGACGTAGCGATACCTCTACCACCGAGGGGGAACGCTCCTCCCGGCGCTGCCGCTTCCTCGGCGTCGAGTTATCTCTGGAGCCGGTAGCCACATGCGCCGTGGGCGACCGATGACGGTGCTTTTTAGCCTTTTTCCGGTGCCCGTCATCAGCGCTCGGCGGTACCGAAGAGAAGGAGGTAGGTCCCCCTCGGTCTCGAGTCCGACAGGATTCGGTCCCGAGGGCCCTGGGTAGAGAGAGTGACCGGGGCCGACTGCCCACGCGGCCGCTCACCCCTGCCATCTCCGGAAGACCGGCGGGCCAACGGGACCTGTGCTCCTGGGGTCGGTGCCGTCGGTGCCGATGTCCACGAAATCGGTACCAGTACCGAAGATCCGGCCGTCGACACCGATGCCGTCGACGTCGAGGGGCTGGCGCAAGTTCCAAAAAGACAGTCCCGCAGAACTTGCCTCGCCACCTGTGTCCGTTTCCGTAAACCGAGACACAAGGTGCACGTCTTGGTATCGTGCTCCGGCCTGAGGCACTGGAGGCACCAAGCGTGAGTGTCGGTCTGCGAGATATGCCGGCCGCACCAACCACACTTCTTAAATCCACTCGGGACCTTCGAGGACATCGACGGAAAAATCGCGTCGGCGAAGTCAAAGCCGTCGATGGTGGCGGTAAAAATCACACCTCGAAAAATAAATCGACCGCGCGGCCACAAGGCCACAACGAGGCGCCCCCGCTAAAAATACGAGGGGAAAAACAAAGTTTTCTTTTTTTTTTTTTTCTTTTTTAGAACAAAATAAAACAATCAAAGAAACAACGAAGAAAAATCTTGCGTCAAAAGCGCGATCCGGTTTCCGGGGCTGACAGAGAGAGAGACGAACACGGCTCTCTCCAGCGCGGAAAAGAAAAGACTGAGCGGGAACGGTCACGCACGGGCGGGAAGACGGCCGCGCATGCGCGGTGGGCGTGCTCTGCGTGCGGGACCACCCGCAAAGTTTTGTTCCGGTTGGTGGGGGCTGCCATGGACGTCAACCCCAGTCGTGAGAACAAGCAGCAGCCTGCTTGTCCTCGGAGAAAAAAATGAACACTAACAGTATCAGCACTGGAATAAGTTTATCGTTTATTAATTTGACATACCACTTAATTCATAAACAAGTCAAAGCAGTTTTGTTGATTCAGCCTTAAACTTTCCAGTATATCAGTGCCAAAGCAGAAGGATACTGAACAAAACCATTACCTTAAAGTGTCTTTTTTTTTTTTTTTGGGGGGGGGGGGGGGTCAGTATTATGCTGCAGTGTTTTAAAAACACTTGATACAAAGCATAGAAGCCAAGAAGACAAATCCCCAAACTATTCCCTACACCATTGACTTCCAGGATGGGGTCCTGGACTGGTCTAGCAGAACTCAAGGAAAGGAAATTAGCAAGTATGACTAAAATTCATCTTCCTTATCACCCATGCTAGACCACTGCAAACTAGTGGGATGTACAAGAGCAATACTTTATTAATTTATTTATTAGGATTTATTTACCACCTTTTTGAAGGAATTCACTCAAGGCGGTGTACGATACTTATCAGGTAGGGGAAAATAAGGTCCCCTGAATTACCACTCTGAAAAAAGTAGCATCACTCCTGGCCAAAACATAAATTTTGTAATGGTTCAGAAAGGAATGCAATGATGACCATGTCGCTGCACTGCTAATATCTCCTGGTGAAACCGCCTGGGATTCTGCCCGGGAAGTTGCCTGGGTTCACACAAAAGCAAGCCTGCAGCCTAACAGGAACCAACTTCCAACAAGATTGTTTAATTTCTTAGGAAGCTGCTCCTCAAAAGCAACGTGAAAGGAAGAAGGAGAGGCAGCTTGAGCTGACTTTAATAAAAGGCCTGATGTAATAAAAGAACAAATTCAGGCGAAAACGGCAGAGACTTCTACCCCCGCAAAACATCCCACGACACAGTTGCGGGCGAGGAACCTGCTGACAAAATGGCCACTAAACCCTCATGGAGTGCAGCAGCCATTGGCGCTGAGCCCACCAAAACCACCATCGGAGTGAAGCTGGATTGAACTCCCAGAGACGAAGTACTGACAGCCAACGTAGGCATGCCCACAAATAGAGGCAGAAGAAAAAGAGAAGGGAAGACTGAGAAAGAGGAAGAAAGTGGCAACGGGGGTGCAGGGAGGGACCTAGACTACTAGGTTTACACCTGAGGCACAGGATATTTTCAACCCCAAACAACTGAACCTATAAGCAGGTAAGGAGGCCACACAGAAATCACCACAGTGCACAGGAGCTGCTATCCTGCCTGCAATAATACTGGCTTGGTTGCTAAGCACAGGAGCTCATGAGGCACAACTCAGAATTCTCTATCTCCACCTGCTGGTGGATGGGCACAACCCATTTGTATGGACTGATCCTTGGGATGGAATGTCCTTTTACTGCTGACATAGGCACTGGGCCCACTCTAAGAATTTTAACTTGCCCGCCTCATCCTGCTTCAATTTAATCTCCCCAAACATCTGAGACACCCACTACATATTAAGCTTAGAGGCAGACCAAACTTTGGTTTCAGCACCAAAACCAGCATGAAATCTGAGTTTCAGCCAAAAATGCCAGGGTACTTTTGGCTGAAACCGAGACACCTCCTGTGCTGCAGCACACAGCCTCCCTTCCCCCACAGCCCCTCCCTCTCCTGGACCTACCAGACAGCTACCCCCACCCACGCCTACCTTGGGTGCACTGGTGGTCTGGTGGCCTAACCGGGAGCAAGAGCGATTCACAGTCGCTCTCACCCAGACCATCTCTGCTACCCAAATGGCCGTGACCTTCAGCAGCAATCTCACAAGACTGCAACTGAAGGTCTTGGTAGGCATTTGGATGGTAGACACAGCCATGGTTGAGAGCAACCAAATTACTCTTTTCCCACTAGACCACCAGGGTGCCTACAGTGGGCCCGGGAGGAGGAGGCTAACAGGTAGATCCAGGAGGGGAAGATATGTTGCGTGTGGTGGTGGAAGGCTGTGTGCAGTGGTAGAGGTGGGCTGGCCACTTTCATTTTCAGCTTTGGTTTCTGCTAAAACCAAGCATCCAATTTTGGTTATGGATTTAGCTATGACAGAAACAGAATATCCTGGGGTCAGTTGGGCTCTAACTAGGCCTGTGCTTTACTAGCCAAGGATGCTGAGGAGAATTGACTTTACCAGCCAAAGAGGGAGAGGAGAATTGTTGGAGATAATCATTAATTTTCCTCCTCTGGAAAATTCCCATCATGAAGTACTTAAGATCACTAGGGTGGGGAGCAAAACTTTTAGTTGAACCTTTAAGGCTCAAGGACCACTGAGAAAATTTGTGGGGGGGGGGGGGGGGCAGGCCTACTATGGTATAGAAGAAAGACCCCTTTATCTTCCATCCCAGTTCCCACCAATGCTCCATAAAGAAATGCGTGTAAATAGTGCTGTGGGGTTTTTGGAGGGGGGGGGGGGGTTAAGAGGTTGGGAAGTGACAGCGCACCTCCTGGTCTCTTCTCTGCTCACTTCATTTAGTACAAATGCTAAATAGTAGTAGTAGTAGTACAAAACACTCTAAGCGGCTTTGAAGTTTTCTCAGCGCTTTTAATACGTCCAATGAACACGACAGATGTAAATATTAACAGCTCTCTACAGGTTCCTTCGTCACGTTACAACCATCATCTGACACACAGAGCAAGGCAAACTGACAGGTGAAACTTCCGCATTAACTTCTGCGTTGGTTTTTTTCCGTCAGAAACTCAGAGGTTTTGACAAGAACCGTACTTCACCACGGCCTCTGGCAAGCCACGGTTGTCTCTAGCCCCAGCCCCCAACCTCCTTCGACACGCGCCACTCCCCGTCATACGTACGTTTGACACTGTTGTCAACCTAAAGGCGGCTTAACTGAGCTGTGCTACTCCGTACCTGGCAAACTGTGCGGCGGAAGTCCTCGAAGGTCTCAGCGCCCACCTCCACCGTCCTTCGCTCCAAGTCCGACTGCTCCGTGCGACGGTCGAAGAGGAATACCGTGCGCCTGCCGCCGCTCATAGCTGCGCTGACGCTGGCCGCCATGTTTCAAGCGAGAGCAAGCAACACCAGCGCGCGCCGAAAAACGACGCGTCGCCCCGGCACAGGCCAAGCGCTAGTCGTAACCTCAATTCTAGATCCTTGAATCCGAACGCAGCAGCCCAACTAGCAACTCCAGCGTTCCCGACGCGAACGCAGCCTCCTAACTGAGCTGTGCTACCAAGGAGCTTCTTGCAGCTTCTTACACGCACTACTCGCTTAACTACAACCCGGGATGGGAAACAGATTCAAATGAGGGGGAGGCGGGGAGGGGATGCGTCTATGTGATGGGGCGCTTGATGTCATTTCCCGCACTTGCTGTGGAAGAATTTAATTAAGAAGGAACTGGCTATAGAAGCAGCATCAGTATTTTAAGTCGGGGGTGTCCTACGAAACAGAAAATTTGCACGCTCGGGCGCTGTACCTACTGCCCAGTTCGAGGTTTGGTTTTGTGTGGGGTGGAACTAGTATTTTTGTTTTGGCTTAGTTTATAGAGGTCCAGTATATTTAAAGTTTACAAAATATCTTTATTGAAAAAGTGTGCCTTTAACAATCAGCACTTATCCAAACTAAAATCTACAATACACTCATTCATTCACCAATCACACTAAGTACCTGACTAAAATCTCCATCAGTGCCAACTCACTTGAATACACATAAACCATTATCATTCACAATTATTGCAATGTTATAAGTCTTTGGATTGCTGTTAATTTCCAATTAGATCTCTCATCCTGGCTTTCCACTCGGGTACTTTATTCAAACTAAGCTGTACTGGTTTCACCTTCAGGGAAACCGGCATATGTATGAGGAACACCTGATGATGAATAGTGGAATTGTTACCTTTCATCGTGTGCCTGTATGGGAGATCCAAAGATATTACATTTTGCAAAGGTGGACTGCATAAGAGACTAAACTAAGCGGACTGAAGGTGAAACCAGTACAGCTTAGGTTGAATAAAGTACTCTAGTCGAAAGCCGGGATGAGAGATCTAATTGGAAATTAACAGCAATCCAAAGACTTATAGTTGCAATAATTGTGAATGATAATGGTTTATGTATATTCAAGTGAGTTGGCACTGATGGAGATTTTTGTCAGGTACTTAGTGTGATTGGTGAATAAATGAATGTATTGTAGATTTTAGTTGGGATAAGTGCTGATTGTTAAAGGCACACTTTTTCAATAAAGATATTTTGTAAACTTTAAATATACTGGAGTTCAGGTGTAAATCAATGAATGTTGAGTGACTCTAGTGGGTTCAATTTGTCCCTATTTAATAGCATTATTTCATAGAGGACCACATGACTGTTCATAACAATAATGTCTCTTTAAAGAAGAGGGGATATGAAACCGGCAGAATTTAAAAACCAGGCCTAAGGCAGACATTTATAGCAGTGCTTCTCAACCCTCTCCTGGACGCACACTAGCCAGTTGGGTTTTCTGGATTACCATAATAAATATGCATTATACATTTACATATAGCAGAGACCTATTAAATGCAAACCTCTCATCCATTGGGATGATCCTGAAAATCTGACTGACGTGTGCCTCCAGGAGAGGGTTGAGAAGCAGTGCTCTATAAACTGGAGCAGGGTTTCTTAACCCAGTACTCTGGGAATCCCAAGCCAGTCTGGTTTTCAAGATATGTCTCATGCATATTCCTTGTGGATATCCTGAAAACTAGACTGGCTTGGGTGTTCCCTGAGGACTAGGTTGAGAATCCCTAAAGTGTAGTATACTCCTACTGGAATTCTGTGCAAAAGCAGAGCAGGATTTCCACAGAATTCCCCAGCTATGCAAGATTTTTCCCACAGAATCTACCGGGAACGGTGGCTGATGAGGCGGGCAAGTTAAAATTCTTAGGGTGGGCCCAGTGCCTATGTCAGCAGTAAAAGACATTCCATTACATCCCAAGGATCAAATGGGTTGTGGCTGACTGTTCTCACCCCCCCCCCCCCCCAAGCCTCGGTGGGCTGTCCCCAGGCCAAGCCTCGGTGGGCTGTCCCCAGGCCTACCTTAACACCCCTGCTGGTCAGTGGCCTCTTCGGGGACAGGAAAGAACCCCACTCTTTCCTGCCCACTGCAGCTGTTCTAGGCCAGTACTGTCACGTCTTCAAAATGGCTGCCGAGACTTAAACGGTAATCTTGGAAGACTGCCACAGCAAGTCTCAGCGGCCGTTTGGAAGAAGTGGTGATTCCGGCCCAGAGCAGCTGCAGCAGGCAGGAAAGAGTGGGGTTCTTTCCTGCCTCAAAGAGGTATTTGTGCTGCAGCTCCTCCTCATCGTATCTGACTGGCGAGTACAGGTGGAGGCCATGTGTGGGTATGGCGCTGGAAAAAAAATTATGGACAGTGTGGGTGTGGTGGGGGGGGGCTGGGAAAAAAACTATAGATGGTGTATGAGTGCGGGGAGGGCTAGGGAACAAAAAAGCAGCTATGGATGGTGTGTGGGTGCAGCTGCAAGCCCCCCCCCCCCCCCCCCCCGTTTAAAAAAGCCACGTGGCAATGCCGACACAGCCCATTCAAAGTGAATGGGCTGTGTCGGCATTACTGCACGGCTTTCTAAACAGGGGGGTAAGGATGATGTGGGTACAGGGGAGAGGGCTGGAAAAATCTGGATGTATCTGTGTACAGGCAGGAGCTGTAATATTGTTTGAATTATGACAAATTTGCAGAATTTGCAAATTTTGCATACAGAATTTTGTACAATTTGCAAAATTTATGCGCAGAATTCAAGAGGGAGCAAGTAGTAGTAGTAGTGAGGGAAAGGGTAGAGGAAGAGATGACCAGAGACGGGATTGGGGGGGGGGGGGGGGGGGGAGGAAATACCCACTATAGGAGGATGGATTGACAAAGGACCTATTTTGGAGGGGAAAAAAAGGCAGAGAATTGACGATGATGGGAAAGAGGCTGGAAACGAATGACAGAAAATGGGAATAACATGATTAAAAATTCAGCTATAAGTAGATAGGGAGCTAGTAAATAGAGAAATGAGGGATGAAAATGGGAAAAACAAAGGGGCTCTCAGGAGAAAGAAAGAAAAGGAAAGACAAACAGGCTAGCAGAGAAGTGAGTCCGAGGCCAAGTTAATTGAACAGATAAAGGTAAAAAATAAAACATTTTTCTGTTTTAGAGACTAGAATATAAGGAATAAAACCCAGAAACATATCAATTTCTTATTTTACAAAGTGCAGGAGGAAATACAGGTTTCTCTTTCTCCAGTATTACACTGCTCACAGAATCTAGCTTTCCAAAATTTTCATTTGGCTCACTTTTTCTTTGTATATTTCTAATTTGTTATCTTGTATTAAGCAATAGTCAGTCTGTACTCTGTATGAGTTGAGGGAGTCTGCTTACATGCAGTTTCTGTGTCAGGATCCATAAGTCCAGTCTATTTTTTCTTACTTGACGTTTTGATGTACTAAGGACCAAGGGCCACATGCACAAACGTTTGCTTTACACTGGTTCTAGCCAGTCTAAAGCAAACGTTTAGGTAGCTAGGAATGCACAAAGGGGTTTTCTGTGACTCTAACGTGTGCCGTTAGCAGCCACCGAGAACCTCATGCAAATGTATTATAGTGAGCTCATTAGTATTCTAATGAGCCCATTCGTAATCTAATGTGTATTCCACAAGATGCACAGCTCTAGAGCACCCCTAATTTAACAAGTAAATTTTACAGCTGCTATGGAGCTGTCGGAGAGGAGAGAAACACAAGCAGGAAGCTATAAAGGTTGCCTGCTTGTCCTTCCTACCTATCACCTCCCCACACCCCCCCCCCCCCTTGAATTTTTTGTTTAAATTTCCCTGGTGGTCCAGTGGACCATGACGGCCCCCCTCCCACCATGACCCTGGAAATTTTTTAAAAACTTTTTCCTGGTGGTCCCAGTGGACCAAACCCATTCCCCTGCGCAGGCACACACCCCTCCCTACCTCCCCCTTCTTGTACCTTTACAATGAGGTAGAGGCAGGAGGGTAGGAGCAACGACTCCTCGCGCCAGCCTTGGGACCAAGGAGGTTTAATAGACAGGAGACCAAGTGACATCAAAATGTTGAAACCAATTAGGGTAGTCTAAGTTTCCCCTTCCCTACGCAGCCATCATCCCTGTACACTCAAAACAAAGCAAGTAAACCTATGAGCTGCTTTATCGAAGTTGTCATTCTTTATTGCTGGTAGCATTTTTATTGATCTCACTATATTTTCAAACATGCTGGCTTGTGCATTATACGGATCTGTACATCTGCTGTCTGGAACTTTGGAAGATAGAAATAAAGAAATAAAAATTAAATTTTTGATGTACCTTGTATAAGTTGTTTATTTTTGCAATGTGATGGATGCCAGTTCTGGTGTGTGCATGTGATAGTCTTTGAATAACTGCCTATACTAACGGCTATGGATTTCTGAACATGTGGTATCATTAAAGGATAAACTTTTAAATGCCCAGTTGGGTATATATGCTAATCTCAGCTTTGTTAACTTTGTTTCAGATATACAGTGGTGGAAATAAGTATTTGATCCCTTGCTGATTTTGTAAGTTTGCCCACTGACAAAGACATGAGCAGCCCATAATTGAAGGGTAGGTTATTGGTAACAGTGAGAGATAGCACATCACAAATTAAATCCGGAAAATCACATTGTGGAAAGTATATGAATTTATTTGCATTCTGCAGAGGGAAATAAGTATTTGATCCCCCACCAACCAGTAAGAGATCTGGCCCCTACAGACCAGGTAGATGCTCCAAATCAACTCGTTACCTGCATGACAGACAGCTGTCGGCAATGGTCACCTGTATGAAAGACACCTGTCCACAGACTCAGTGAATCAGTCAGACTCTAACCTCTACAAAATGGCCAAGAGCAAGGAGCTGTCTAAGGATGTCAGGGACAAGATCATACACCTGCACAAGGCTGGAATGGGCTACAAAACCATCAGTAAGACGCTGGGCGAGAAGGAGACAACTGTTGATGCCATAGTAAGAAAATGGAAGAAGTACAAAATGACTGTCAATCGACAAAGATCTGGGGCTCCACGCAAAATCTCACCTCGTGGGGTATCCTTGATCATGAGGAAGGTTAGAAATCAGCCTACAACTACAAGGGGGGAACTTGTCAATGATCTCAAGGCAGCTGGGACCACTGTCACCACGAAAACCATTGGTAACACATTACGACATAACGGATTGCAATCCTGCAGTGCCCGCAAGGTCCCCCTGCTCCGGAAGGCACATGTGACGGCCCGTCTGAAGTTTGCCAGTGAACACCTGGATGATGCCGAGAGTGATTGGGAGAAGGTGCTGTGGTCAGATGAGACAAAAATTGAGCTCTTTGGCATGAACACAACTCGCCCTGTTTGGAGGAAGAGAAATGCTGCCTATGACCCAAAGAACACCATCCCCACTGTCAAGCATGGAGGTGGAAATGTTATGTTTTGGGGGTGTTTCTCTGCTAAGGGCACAGGACTACTCACCGCATCAATGGGAGAATGGATGGGGCCATGTACCGTACAATTCTGAGTGACAACCTCCTTCCCTCCGCCAGGGCCTTAAAATGGGTCGTGGCTGGGTCTTCCAGCACGACAATGACCCAAAACATACAGCCAAGGCAACAAAGGAGTGGCTCAGGAAGAAGCACATTAGGGTCATGGAGTGGCCTAGCCAGTCACCAGACCTTAATCCCATTGAAAACTTATGGAGGGAGCTGAAGCTGCGAGTTGCCAAGCGACAGCCCAGAACTCTTAATGATTTAGAGATGATCTGCAAAGAGGAGTGGACCAAAATTCCTCCTGACATGTGTGCAAACCTCATCATCAACTACAGAAGACGTCTGACCGCTGTGCTTGCCAACAAGGGTTTTGCCACCAAGTATTAGGTCTTGTTTGCCAGAGGGATTAAATACTTATTTCCCTCTGCAGAATGCAAATAAATTCATATACTTTCCACAATGTGATTTTCCGGATTTAATTTGTGATGTGCTATCTCTCACTGTTACCAATAACCTACCCTTCAATTATGGGCTGCTCATGTCTTTGTCAGTGGGCAAACTTACAAAATCAGCAAGGGATCAAATACTTATTTCCACCACTGTATCCATCTATTTGTTCCCATGACATAACTGAATTCTATTATTGTCTTGCTGTATTTTCATTACCTCTCCTCCCTCCTCTCCCCCTATGTCCCCACCCGTAACCTCCGCTCTCAGGACAAATCACTCCTATTTGTACCCTTCTCCACCACCGCTAACTCCAGACTCCGCCCCTTCTGCCTCGCATCACCGTATGCCTGGAACAGACTCCCCAAGCCCATACGCCCTCCCTGCCCATCTTCAAGTCCTTACTCAAAGCCCATCTCTTCTCCCTTGCTTTTGGCGCCTAACCACCTTCCCCATTCATGATACCTACACTGACTACATAGCTTGTTACCTTTAGATTGTAAGCTCTCTTGAGCAGGGACTGTCCTTCCCCATGTTTTAACTTGTACAGCGCTGCGTAACCCTTGTAGCGCTATAGAAATGCTAAGTAGTAGTAGTAAGCCACATTGAACCAGACTTTGCTTGGGATAATGAGCTATATAAATGTAAAAAAAAAAATACCTTTTATCCTCCACCTTTTAAGACACTGCCTACCTGCTGGATAGTGAAGGCACAAGGAAAGCAAGTTTGGTCCAGTAATGATTAACTCAAAATAACCTGTTCCTTAGCTGGGCCCTAGTATTACCATATTGAAAATGCAACCATACCATGCCTCTGTGGTTATGCTCCATTAATAAGTTAAAAGATTAACTGGATTTCTTGAAAGGATTATATAAGCTTAGGATGCATGACTAGGGACACAAACATACACTTATTTATTCAATATCACAGTTCTTCATGTACAGCCACAAAACAACCTTTTAGGGTAGATAGTGTTCACAATGAGCTCCTTTTATTATCAACCATTTGGAGATAAAGAGTTTTCAGTTTTGGCACAATATAAGTTATCAGAAAAACAAAATATAAGAAAACCAATGGGCTGCACTAGGGGCTTATAGCCCATTTATGTTTAAACAAAAGAGATCTGCATGAAACAAAATATTTATTTTCATTTTGACTTATAAAACCACCCTAAAACATGTTCAAAACAGAATAATCCATTTGTATAGCTCAAACGTAAACTTCTACAAAACAGATGAAGATGCGATTCCATGTGCCGCAATGAAAAGAGAGTTTTATTCTACTTCCATTTAATTTCAATATATTCCATCACCTTTATAACACCAGGCTTCCCAATGTAAGATTACAACAGTTAAGATGAACCCATCAGGAAACGGGATATCCTCACTGAAATTTGGTTATCTGTATTGTATACACTGTGTTTATTTTTAGTGTTGAAAAATTAGTACAAAATACAGAGTTTAAAATTGCTGTTTTACCAGCTATAATAATTTTAAGCTGTTTTAATAATATCCAATTGTTATTTCATGATATTTATATCTACATATGGAAAGCTTTCAAATAAATTAAAAAGCCTTCCCAATAAGTACAAAAAACAAAACAAACCATTTTGTCCTCCACCGTTTAAGGCACTGCCTATCAATTGAAACAGTTTTAGACTTGTTACAGTTACAGATGGCCCAATAAAAAAAAACGACAATGTGGATGTAGCAGCTCATAGGTTGCTTGGTTTTGAGTGAACGGGGATGACGGCTGCGCTGGGAAGAGGAAACATATAATCCTAATTGGCTTCCTTGCTTACAGTGAATAGGCTCACTTCCACTCCTGTTTATTAAACTTCCTTGAGGCCACCGATGCACTCCACTCTTATTTGAAAATGAATGTCTGGTTGGTTATGCCAGCCAAATAAGATACAAAAGTTAACAGCGTGAGATTTAAATGTACAGTACTAGAATATTAGTTGCTACAGTGCCAACATTTGAAAAGGGAGTGATAAATAGCGTCTCAATTTGGTTAAGAGAGCATCGGATGGAGGCAGCCAGTAAGGGGCGCAAGACTTTGATACACACACTCCAGCTATCACACAGCCGGGTATCTGTGCGTGTCGCGAATCGTCGGTATGTCGGTGCTGTGCGAAAGTGCGGCGGGATGGCTACTCGATCAAGCCTCCTTCTTGCGTGCCGCTCACCCACACAGCCCCGCCAAAGCGACGGATGATAAACGCGTGAAACAGCAACACTTTCACGCTTACAGCTTCCGCGCTGAGTTTTTCCAGCTTTTCCAGCCACATCTTCCAAGTTTGTCTACAGCCGCGGATCTGGAAGAAGCAGAAGCACCGCAAATCGACCAACAGCGCCCTAAAGCCAAGGTATATATGTGTGTAAAAACAAGCCTGCTATCTAAACCACTAACTTTCTCTCCCTCCCTCCTCCTTGTCCACCTTCTCATTAATATAGCGCCCGTGGCCGTGGTGGCCGCGCGTGCGGGAGAGCTCGCTGCGACTTAGGTATGTGAAGAGTAAGACGTGCAGACGTTCAGCCAATGAAATCGCTGTGTGGGATGTCTTGGCCTTTTAACTGTAGTTTTTGATTCAGGCAGGGTCAACAACAGAAGGTTTGGTTGACAACAGGGGACGGCTTCAAAAAGTTTCCCTTTCCCCACGCCGTCGTTCTGCTGCCTATACTCAAAGCAACCAAACCTATGAACTGCTGCATCCACGTTGTTGCTCTTTGTTGTTTGTAGCATTTTTATTTAATCTCACGTATATTTTCAAACATGCCAGCTTGTGATGCATACGGATATATACAGAGGAAGTATCATTAATAACGGAATAACTTTTTATAGGTAGAGTAGTAATTTTTATTTCTCCTGACTGACAAAGGGCCACTAAAGCAAACATCATGTTATGAGAATCAGGTGCTCAACATTCAGAGTTTCTATCTATTTATTTATTCATTTATATGACATTTATATCCCACATTAAACATGAATTAGGTTGAATGAACCTGGAAGCATTTAAAGTCTTTTTTTTTTTTTCTTGTGCCCCCTAGATTAAAACAGGAAGACAGTTTGTGGGAGCTTTCACCTTTTGTGGAATGCAGTGGAATATTATAAAAATACACTTAATATTGTTTATTATTACTGTTTACTAGTTGATATACAGCAAATGTTAACCAAGTTGACTTCATGCTTTCTAAAATACTTTTTTAACAGCATTTTCTCATTTGTTACCTAAATGTGAACACAATTGTTAATACGTTTTGGATGTTACTGAATTCTATTATTCTGTCTCACTGTATTTCCAGTTTTGGCACAGTATAAGTAATCACAAGGACAAAAATATAAGAATACCAATGGACTGCATTAGGGGCTTATAGCCCCAATTTGACTGTCCCTATCAGACTGACTGTTCACGTGTCCTTTAGATTGTAAGCTCTTTGAGCAGGGACTGTCCTATGTTAAATTGTACAGCGCTGCGTAACCCTAATAGCGCTTTAGAAATGTTAAGTAGTAGTAGTATTTAGGGGTCCTTTTACTAAGGCACACTGAAAAATGGCTTGAGGTAGTGTAGGTGCGTGCCAATCCATTTTTTAGCGCGCCTGTAAAAAGGCTTTTTTTTTTGCTGAAAATGGACATGCGGCAAAATCAAAATTGCCGCACGTCCATTTTGGGTCTGAGACCTTACCGCCAGCCATTGACGTAGCGGTAAAGACTCATGCGGTAACCGGGTGGTAATGACCTACACGTGTCAAATGCCACTTTGCGCACGTCCATTACGCGCACCTGAAAATAAAAAATATTTTTTGGACATGCGCCAAAAATGAAATCACTGCAAGAGCCACACGGTAGTCCATTTTGGCACTTGTAGACTCTTACGCGTCTTAGTAAAAGGGCCCCTTAGTTATGTTTAAACAAATGAGAGACCTGCATGAAAGAACATATTTTTTATTTTAAGTTCAAATATTCTTTATTAAAGTTTTATAAGTAACAATACAAAAGAACAAAGCAATGGCAATAGTATTTGGTACATAAAAAAGGTGTACTGATCATACCTAGAAGGCATACAGTTAAAGATATTAAAGCTTATGTTTACAATCCAAGTCAACAAGTTTCCAAACTTTAAGGAAATGAGGAAAGTTATTCGACTTCTCTGCAATTTTAGATTCATATTTATAAATAATATTTATTTTTATTATTTTGACTTATGAAAACCACTTGTCCCTGAAACATGCTCAACCCAGAATAATCCATTTCTACAAAAGAGATGAGGTGAAGATATGATTCCATGTGCCCCAATGAAATAGGAGAGTTTAATTTTACTTTCAATCTTTATAACACCAGGCTTCCCAAGGCAGATTGCAACAACAATTAAGATGAATCCATCAGTAAACATGATATCCTAACTGAAATTTGGCCATGTATTACTGTATTGTATAGAACAGTAGAAAATGAGCACAAAAATACAGCCTTTATTAATGCTGTTTCCACCAGCTACAATATTTTTTGAAGCTGTTGTAGTGATTCAGTTTTGATTTCATGATATTTATATTTGGAAAGCTTTCAAAATAAATTAAAAAGCTATCAAATAAATAAAACAAAAAAAATCTTCTGTCCTCCACCTTTAAGGCATGCTTTTGACTTTTTACAGATGGACATATTTCTAATAATCTTTTACCATTGTTTTCAATAGCGTTTGCTATTAAATTGGGTGGACTAGTGTGGTGGCCATCTCCACCTAATGCCATCAAGCTCCGCTGACTGGCTTCAACCCATATACTGGGCTAGATAACCTTGTACCATCTCCTGTTCTCAATCTAACCTCCATGGTTAGAAGGAAATGCAAGAGGTTATATAAAACAGGAGTAGGGGTGACGACAAAAAGTTGAAGCCAATTAGGTTAATCTCTGTTTCCCCTTCCAGTACACTCAAAGCAAGTAAACCTATGAGCTGCTGCATCCATCTTTTCGTTCTTTATTGTTGGTAACATTTTTAATCTCACTTATATTTTCAAATATGCCGGCTGGTGCAGTATACAGATGTACACAGAGGAAGTATAATAATGGAATAACCTTTTATAGGTAGAGTAGTAATTTGTTATAAATCGTAATCAGTGTCATTTGGAGAGGCTGGTTATAGGTACACCCTAGCATGTATTCTATTTGTGCAGAGATTTTTTTTTCTCCTGGTAAAGGGCCACTAAAACATCATGTTTTGAGAATCAGGTGCTCAACATTTTTATCTATCTATTTACTTATTTATGACATTTATATCACACATTTAACATAAATTAGGTTGAAACCTAGTAGCACTTAAATTTTTTTTTCCTGTGCCTACATCAAAAGAAAAAGATAGCATATGGGAACTTGCTCTTTTTGTTTTGTGGATTGCAGTGATATATTATAAAATGCAATTGGAATTTGGAGTGGAGTAGCCTAGTGGTTAGTGCAGTGGACTTTGACCTGGGGAACTGGATTTGATTCCCACTGCAGTTCCTTGTGACTCTGGGCCAGTCACTAAACCCACTTGCCCCAGGTACAGATAAGTATTTGAATGTAGTTCCAAAAACCACAGAAAGGCAGTATATCAAGTCCCATTTCCCTTCCCCTTTCCCACTTGCCTTTTTATTACTACTATTTCACAGAGGTATTGAATAATGAGGGAAGGTCTTCATTCATGCAGTTCTGTTTAGCATCAGTCTAAATGTTCCAATATTGTCCAGTTCAGCGCACTATTAGCCTCCAAATTCATACAAAGTTAATTACGTTCAGTGGAAAATAAATATGTTGACTCAGGCTGCCTGCTATGTGAATATTCCATCATTGTGTCATTGTTGCTACCAGTTATTACATATTATGGGCATGTGCTTTAAACTTTGTTTTAATTTGTTTATCCAGACCTCGCATGGACATGGTTGTGCTTTTTAAACCCAAAGGTGACTCCTAAGGGTGGTTGAGCAATTAGGTATATACTGTTTTGTTTCTTAGTGTACCTTGTGAGAGTGCAGGTGAAAGGGGATCCGGGAGGGCACAAAGAAAGGGAGTGCAGGCAGCCAGGGAACCCCCAACAGGGCAGATTTCATGTGCACAACACCCACATTCAGAAAGCTGGTCTACCGGAGGCAGAGAGGTTGACCGGGTTAAGGAAGAAGAGAAGGAACTACCAGTCCCAGAATCCTTCTTTTCCCCACCCGGCTGTGCAAGAGTTAGGGGAGGAGATAGAAGATTGGGAAATGGTCTCAGAGGAAGGTGATGAGGGCCAGCTGGAGAGTTTGGGGGCGGGGGAAGTTGGAGAGGAGGATAAAATGGAGGTTACTGAAGGACTAGGGGAGGAACAGATGGAGATTGGAGCCCTGGCTCAAATCCAAAAAGCTGCTGAAAGAGGGTGGCTAGCTGTACCTTGGAGAGACTGGTGGAAGACCGGAGGAGAGAGGCTAAGGCACTGGGGGAAATCTCTACTAAAGAGGAAACAGGTGCAGCCTGTGGGAGAGAAAGAGAGCTGGGCACAATTGAAACCCCAGCCTGAACCAGGTGGGAATAAAGCTGTGTAACCGTGCTGTAAGAAGGTGCAAGAAACACTGTGTAAACTGTTTCATACTAAAAAAGGTCTGGGCTGCAACCTACCAAGCTATTGGGTTTTCCCTCTGATAATGTACTGTTCCCTAAGTGAAGTAATCTGAGCTAAAGTGAAGTGAAGTTATATGGACTGTTTTTGAACCTGAATTTGACTGTGTTGAACCTGAATTGTGCTCTGGGAGGAGGAAGTCCTGGGAGTTCGCAGGGCCTGGAGCCAGATTGCTGTGGAGTGAAGGCAACAGTCGTGTGGAGGAAGAGGCAGCTAAGCAGGGTCAAGCCTGGCTGGGTCCTGGATGGGTGACCCAGCTACAACCTGTATTGGAGTGCTTTGTGTCCTGCTGATCTGTACATCTGCTGTCTGGAATTTTGGAAGATGGAAATGAGAAAATAATTAATTTTTGGATATAGTCTATAGAAGTTGTTTATTTATGGAATGCGATGAATGCTTGTTCTAGTGTTTGCATGTGATAATCTTTGAATAACTGCCTATACTTATGGCTATGGTTTCTGAATATGCAGCATCATTAAAGGACAAACTTTTAAACGCCCAGTTGAGTATATAAGCTAATCTCAATTTTGTTAAAAATGTTTCAGAAATATCCATCCACTTGCTCTCATGAATAACTGAATTCTATTATTCTGTCTCTCCGTAATTTCAAATGTAAGCCACATTGAACCCGTGTTTGCTTGGGATAATGTGGGATATAAATGGGTTTTTTTTAATTCCTTTATCCTCCACCTTTTAAGACACTGCCTATCCAGCTGGATAGTGATGGCACAGGGAAAGCAAGTTTGGAAAAGTGAAGACTAAATCAAAATAACCTGTTCCTTAGCTGGGCTCTTGTATTACCATATCGAAAATGTGACCATACCACGCCTCTGTAGTTATGCTCCACTAATAAGTTAAACAATTAACTGTCTTTCTTGAAAAGATTATATAACCTTTGGATGCATGTCTAGGAACAAAAACATATACTTATTTATTCAATATCTCAATTCCTCATATAGAGCCACAAAACAAGCTTTTAGAGTTGATAGAGTTCACAATGAACTCCTTTTATTATTGACCAGATAGAAGAGATAAGAGTTTTCAGTTTTGGCACAGTATGACAGCACAAGAACAAAATATAAGAAAACCAATGGACAGCATTAAGGGTTTATAGCCCATTTAGTTATATTTAAACAAAAGAGATCTGCATGAAACAAAATACTTCTTTTTATTTTGACTTTTAAAACCACCTGTCTCTGAAACATGTTCAACATTTGTGTATCTAAAATGTAAACTTCTACAAAACAGATGCAGATATGATTCCATATGCCCCGATAAAAGGAGAGTTTCATTTTACTTCAATTTAATTTCAGTATATTCCATCTTTATAACACTAGGCTTCCCAAGGCAGATTACAACAACAGTTAAGATGAACCCATCAGGAAACAGGATGTCCTCAGTGAAATTTGGCCGTCTGTATTGTATAGAACAGTGTAGAAAATGAGCACAAACACAGACTTTATTAGTGTTTTTTCTACCAGCTATAATAATTTTTTAAGCTGTTTTAGTGGTATTCAATTGTTATTTCATGATATTTATATCTACATATGCGAAGCTTTCAAATAAATTAAAAAGCTGTCAAATAAGCAAAATAAAAAAAAATCTTTTGTCCTCCACTTTTTAATGCATTGCCTATCCAACTGGAACAACTTTTCACTTTTTACAGATGGAGCACACATAAGCAGTCCCTTATTTCTAATAATCTTTTTGCTATTGTTTTCAATAGCGTTTGCTATTGTTTTGGTGAACCAGTGTATCGGCAAGCTCCACCTACTGTATTCAGCCCATATAGGGCCAGATTCTATATATGGAGCCTAAAAAAATCCGTTCGGAACATATTTTTGATTAAGCGTATTCTATAAAATTTAGGCATGGTATATAGAATGTGCTTAGTTGATATCATAGTGCCTAAATCTACTTGCACCCATTTACACCAACAAAAACCTGTTGTAAATCCTGGCATGTAGATTTACGTGCACTGGCCCATATTCTATAATTACACGCGTAAATTTTGGAATGCCCACGAAACACCCATTTTCCCGTCCATAACTACACCCCTTTTGAACTGAGCACTTTAGAATTTAGGTGCAGTCCATTACAGAATGCTCTTTGCGAGTTGTGTGTGTAAATGTAATTATTGCCATTTAATGTTCATTATTGCTTGTTAAGTGCTATTAAAAACGCTCCTTAAGAAGCCTTCACTCGACCCTAGTTGTCCCTCTAATTACTGACCCATCTCCCTCCTCCCTTTTCTCTCCAAATTACTTGAGCGTGCTGTTCACCACCTCTGCCTTGATTTTCTCTCCTCACATGCTATTCTTGACCCACTACAATCTGGTTTTCGCCCTCTCCACTCAACCGAAACTGCGCTTACTAAAGTCTCCAATGACCTATTACTGGCTAAATCCAGAGGTCTCTATTCCATCCTCATTCTTCTTGATCTTTCTGCTGCTTTTGACACTGTCGATCACAGCATACTCCTCGATACCCTGTCCTCACTTGGATTCCAGGGCTCTGTCCTTTCCTGGTTCTCTTCCTACCTCTCCCTCCGCACCTTCAGTGTTCACTCTGGTGGATCCTCTTCTACTTCTATCCCTCTGCCTGTCGGCATACCTCAGGGTTCTGTTCTTGGTCCCCTCCCCTTTTCTATCTACACTTCTTCCCTTGGTTCATTAATCTCATCCCATGGCTTTTCCTACCATCTCTATGCTGATGACTCCCAAATCTACCTTTCTACCCCTGATATCTCACCTTGCATCCAAAACAAAAGTTTCAGCGTGCTTGTCTGACATTGCTGTCTGGATGTCTCAACGCCACCCGAAATTAAACATGACCAAAACCGAGGTTCTCATTTTTCCTCCCAAACCCACCTCCCCACTCCCCCCGTTTTCTAATTTCTGTTGATGGCTCTCTCATTCTCCCTGTCTCCTCAGCTCGAAACCTTGGGGTCATCTTTGACTCTTCTCTCTCCTTCTCTGCTCATATCCAGCAGATCGCCAAGACCTGTCGTTTCTTTCTTTACAACATCCGTAAAATCCGCCCCTTTCTTTCCAAGCACTCTACCAAAACCCTCATCCACACCCTTGTCACCTCTCGTTTAGACTACTGCAATCTGCTTCTTGCTAGCCTTCCACTTAGTCACCTCTCCCCTCTCCAATCGGTTCAAAACTCTGCTGCCCGTCTCGTCTTCCGCCAGGGTCACTTTACTCATACTACCCCTCTCCTCAAGTCGCTTCACTGGCTCCCTATCCGTTTTCACATCCTGTTCAAACTTCTTCTACTAACCTATAGATGTACTCACTCTGCTGCTCCCCAGTATCTCTCCACACTCGTCCTTCCCTACACCCCTTCCCGTGCACTCCACTCCATGGATAAATCCTTCTTATCTGTTCCCTTCTCCACTACTGCCAACTCCAGACTTCGCGCCTTCTGTCTCGCTGCACCCTATGCCTGGAATAAACTTCCTGAGCCCCTACATCTTGCCCCATCCTTGGCCACTTTTAAATCTAGACTGAAAGCCCACCTCTTTAACATTGCTTTTGACTCGTAACCACTTGTAACCACTCGCCTCCACCTACCCTCCTCTCCTCCTTCCTGTATACATTAATTGATTTGATTTGCTTACTTTATTTTTTGTCTATTAGATTATAAGCTCTTTGAGCAGGGACTGTCTTTCTTCTATGTTTGTGCAGCGCTGCGTATGCCTTGTAGCGCTATAGAAATGCTAAATAGTAGTAGTAGTGATTGGCTTGTTAAGCTAAATAAGTTGCGCACCTAGTTATAGAATGCGCCTGGATTTTGGCACGGATCTCTAGGCATGCTATATAGAATCCCCATTATAATGGGCTAGATTTCCTCACCCCATCTCCTGTTTTATGTAACCTCCTTGATGAAACGTTTTACTCGAAGGGAAAAATAGTTCATGAAATTCAGAAAAACTCATGAAGAGAAACACAGAGAGGAATACCGGATGAAAATGAAAGAAGCCAAGAGAGGGCTACGTCTGGCAAAAGCACAAGTGGAAGCACAAATGGCTAGAAATGTAAGGAGGGGAGACCGGGAGACAAAAATCTTTTCACTTATATTAGTGAAAGGAGGAAGACCAAAAATGGAATTGTGAGTCTGAAATATGCTGCAAACCGCTATATGGAGAATGATGAAGAAAAAGCAAATATGCTAAACAAATACTTCTGTTTTCACGGAAGAAAATCCTGGAGAAGGACCACGATTTACTGGCAAAAGTACGTATGAGAATGGAGAGGATATATCACCATTCACGGAAGAGAGTGTTTATGAACAACTTGAAAATTTGAAGGTGGACAAAGCCATAGGACTGGACAGGATCTATTGCAGGATATTGAGGGGGGCTTGGAGAGGTTCTGGCAGGTTCTTTTTAAAGATTTGTTTATTAAATCCTTGGAGACGGAGGTTCCGTGGGGTTGGAGAAGAGCGGATGTGGTCCCGCTTCACAAAAGTGGTGACAGAGAAGAAGCTGGAAACTACAGACCAATGAACCTTACTTCGGTTATTGGAAAAGTAATGGAAGCAATGCTGAAGGAAAGGCTAGTGAATTTCCTGGAATCTAATAAGTTGCAAGAACCGAGACAACATGGTTTTACCAAAGGTAAATCGTGACAAATGAATCTCATTGAATTCTTTGACTTGTTGACTAGAGAATTGGATTGAAGGTGTGCGATAGATGTAATCTACTTAGATTTCATCAAAGCGTTTGACACGGTTCCACATAGGGGGTGGGAGGGTATTTGAGAATATATACCTTGCTTTCCTCGGAGAATACCTTCTACAGGTAAGTATCTTCTCTTTCTCCGAGGTCAAGCAGGCTAATATTCTCACAACTGGGGAATCTCTGGCTACCAGACTCACTAGGAACAACAGCTAATGACGACTTGCACCTCGCAACGGTGAGATCAGAACATAGGGAAACCAGTGAGCAAATCATTGGAAGTGAAGCCTGGGAAAGAATAAAAAAGGGTCTAGGCGGGTGGAGTTGAATTCTAGAATCAAAAGTAAAAGTGCATTACTATTCCATCAAATCTGTGATGGGAATGCTGCTGCAGGCATGCTACCCAGAGCAGGAATGAGACGTAAATGTGTGAAATGAAGAGAACGCAACAGCCCAACCAAGCTTCCTAACAGAAGCAAACAATATAGTCATCGCATTGACACAGCAAGTCTGAAGAGGATTATCCTCGGTAGCCCTCCCTGGGCGGAAAGAAAAGAAAAAATAAGGAGGTAGCTAAACAGACATTTAGCAATCCCCAATGGCAAGCCACCTCCAGTAGGAAGGAAGGTAACTAAAGGCTAAGGAGAAATCCTATGTGGCTGATGCCGCATCAAGGATTGTCCAGTGTCTGCTTGCAGTGCAATGAGTGGAAAACATGCCTGCCATGCATGAAACCGCATGAAGGATGGTGGGAAGAGAATCAACTAATGTAGATTGAACCATGATACAAGCTGAGGTAGGAACCTAGGTTACATGCAGAGAACCACTCCATTGTGATGAAAGATAAAACTGCTGACAGGGCCAAAGGTCATAATCCCGACGAGCCTATGTAACAGCCATCAGAAACAAATAGGTTGAGGTTGAGAATTCCCCTCGACAGGAAAACAAGCAGCGTAAGGAAGCACTTAAGAAATGGGGGATACTGATGCTGAGGTCTCATAAGCCTTTATACAAAGATGAGAGCACTGACGAAACTGAGGTAAATCCCCACCGAGTTCGTTATAGACTAAACTCAGAAAGATGTAGAAGGTATGCCTACCAGACTGCAAACCTATCCCACTGGAAAGAGAAACACTTCCCAAGGGGAACTTTCTGAAAAGCCAGAAAGACTGTGGAGACGCTTTAAGAAAAAACGCCAGGAAGCTAATGCGAAACCTCGATCATCCAGGCCATACGGGCTAGAGACCGGAGGATGGGATGCAGAAGAGACCCTCTCCCCCCGTTGCTTGGGATGAAGGTTGGAGAATACTCCATGGCTCATGGTGCCTGAAAAGAGAATTCCAGAACAAGGGGCCAAGAAGGATGCATCAGAGTGTTGGCTCTTCAGTACTACCTACTACTACTCATCATTTCTATAGCGCTGCTAGACGTATGCAGTGCTGTACACCTGCTCGACCACAGAGTCTGCCCCAACAGGGAGATGAGAGGAGACGAATAGAGAAGATTTTTCTCCCAAGGAAGGGTAAATGTAAGTGACGGTAGTCTGTTCTGGACCTGGAAGTGGAACACAATGGAAGGATGGGGTTATGTACTTGAGTAACCATGAGAGATACCGCAAGGATGTTCCAGAAAAGGGAGAGCCTGGAAGGAACATCTCTAGGAAGAGACCTTTCATGCGGCTGTATTACCTAGTACAGTCAAATGGCCAGACTGTCAGAATTACCCATCCAAAAATTGGCCTGTAGGAGCAGCCGACCACCCTCTGCCACATTTGTACAGTCCCCTGAAACAGAGGGTGAAACTGAAGCATAGACCATGGGAATGAGTAGCGAGTAGCTGAATAGTTGCAATCGTTGTGAGTGTGTCAGGTCGTCCAGAGTGCCACAAACAGTTGTCTCCGGGCAGACACAACAGTTGAGTGGGGAAGCCTGACAAGAGAGCTTTGCACTGTAGGTGAGTGGTAGGTAACATAGGAAGACATGAAGTCTAGGGCTCAGAAGAATAGTCCTAGGGACTAATAGGGCAGACTCATTCCCAAGCAGAAAGCAAACGAAACCACAGGAACATGTGAAGGACTTTTTCCAAGGTCCCCTTGGTCCGACACCACGAAGAAGCTAGAGTCCACCAGGAGATCCCATGTGATAAAGAGGCATGGGTGTTGTATGAGTGGAGGAGGCCATGTAATCAATAACCTAAACAGTTGTGAAGGTGGGAGCCGCCGATGGGCCCAGTGCCCTGTTGGCAAGAATGACCAGAGCATCTGTATCCCATAGGAGAAGAAATGCCCCAGTTAGGTGAATATCTAGCAGGAACCCAATGATGTCAAAGTGGGAGACGGGAAGCAGATGGAGCCGGGAGTAGTGAAAGATGAATCCCCCTAAGTTCAGCACCCGAAAAGTGTTCCAGGCAAAGAAAAGGACTCACAGGCAGCGCAGAGGAGCTGCAAAGAACACGAGACACATGGTGAAGTTCCCAGGATTGGACCCAAAGCCAAAAGGCAGCACGTGGTACAGGAGAGAGAATATCCCCAGTCGAAATGAAAGAGACTGCCCGTGGATAAGTATCCAGCCAATGCAGTGAGCAGAGCCAATGACTGTCCAGAACCATGGGGTGTAAGATGCTTAGGTAAAGAAACCATCCTAAACTGGTCTTTGCTGAGAAAGTAGCAAAAGAGTCAAAGAGGCAGGTCGGAAAGTATCCCCCTTGCATGCATTGGTGCAATGGAGAACATGTAATAGAATTTATAACATATTTATAAATGATTTAGAGATGGGAATAACTAGTGAAGTAATTAAATTTGCTGATGACACAAAGTTATTCAAAGTTAAATTGCAAGAGTATTGTGAAAAATTACAAGAGGACCTTTATGAGACTGGGAATCCAAATGGCAGATGACATTTAATGTGAGCAAATGTAAAGTGATGCATGTGGGAAAGAGGAACCCGAATTATAGCTACGTAGTGCAAGGTTCCACATTAGGAGTCACCGACCAGGAAAGGGATCTAGGCTAGAGAATGACACGGGGACAGGGACCCGCAGTAAGTGCGGGGATGGGGCGGGGACAGATCCCATGGGGACAGGGCGGGGACGGGGATGGGGGGACAGAGCCCATGAGAACGGGGACAAACTTTGTCCCTGTGTCATTTTCTACTTTGAAGCCTGTTAATGAACTGGACTGTTTTTATGTTTGAGTGATGCAGACACCAATATTTTGATTTTTTGGAAAAACAAGCAAACATGCTGGCCACAACTAGTAATATTTGCATGGGGGATCCTGTATATCCTGCTACCAGCACATCTTCTAAGAAGACATCTTCTATTGCAGGAAGGACTGTGGAAGACAGGAGAGCTAGACTGAATCCTGAGATTGTTGATGACTTCTTATTCACACTTGCCCATCAACTCCTTGCAGCTCCTTCACCCTTCAGCTCCTCACAGCTCCATTGTTCACTGTTTTGACCTTTTATTAGCAAAAGCAGTATATTAAATCCCAAATAAACATGTAACCTGTTTCAACTTCCTTTTCCTCAGTGGAGGTGGAAGGTAGAGGCTGCTGTTGGTCCTGATTTAGTATCTTTTTCTTTTCTTTAATTCTTTCTTTTTTAACTACTGCTGAGGGATTAATCAGGGCATTAGACCTTTTTAACTTTCATAACTACGACACACTTTTACTAAAATGCGGTTTGTACTTAGGAGCCCTTTTACTAAGGTGTGGCAAGCCCTAACTCAGGCTTAGTTTGCTGATAAAAGCTTACTGCAGAACTCGCTAAAATATCTTGTGGTAATTTCCCTTTTGTACATGCTAACTGGGGGGTATATATTATTTGAAAATTTATTTTTGGAGGGGGCACATCAAGGGCAGAGAATGGGTGTAGAAGCGCTATTCAGGTAACATGCTTCCATTAGTGTGTGCTAACAATAACACTGGATTAATGCGGTAGCCCTTAGTGCCTCCTATAAGTTCTCCCATGTTAATTATTTGTAGTGCTTGGCTTAGTTAGATTATTGTGTGACTTTTGGTCTCTGTGTTTCTCTTTGCAGATTGTTACCAGGAATTAGACATGGCTGATGCCTTCCCTGCACATGGGTCACATGACTAATGCATCAAAGGTCAAACCCAAGCAAGTCTACTATTTATTCTCTGCCTTTAGCGGCATCTGCACCGTAGCGGTGCGTATAAGAAGCGTGCTGCTTAGATTTTGCTCCTTGGGGCTACCTTTGTGTTACCTGCGAACCTTGTTCCACTTAGCACGTTTTCTTTAATAATCTTTCAATGCAGTTTTTGCATTATTTGACTTTTCTTCTCTACTCCAGACTCTTTTTCTTTGCCTTCCATATTCCTATCTGGTGGAGTTATCATCCCCCTGCTAAGCCATGAAGCCAGGTCCTTTCTTCATGTCAAGTGCTCTTATGTGTTATTTCTTCTACCACTATTCTCTCTCAATCCTATTGTGTGCTTTATTGAACTGCAGCTCTTTGAAACATAAATCTCTTCTTATTAAAGATCTCTTGACTTCCAATAAATTGGATCTTTTTGGGATTACTGAAGCTTGGCTTCTTCCAGGGGAGGAAGCCTATCTTTTCCAGTGTTTGCCACCAGACTATTCTGTAGTTTACTCCTCTCAGGTGGGTAGGCGTGGTGGGGGTTTAGCACTTTTTTTTCCCCTCTGTGCTCCATGTGACTGAAATTACCTCTCACTATTTCACTTACCCTGAAATTCTTTTGGCTGAAATTTCATCTCATCCATCAATTCATGTCCTTTTAGTTTGTTGCTCCCCCTCGTTAAAATCAGAAGATTGGGAACTTCATAACTTTTTTTCTTAAAGTTTACCAAACTTTAGCGAATGCCTCAACCAAATTTCCTAACCTTCTGGTAATAGGTGACTTTAATACACTGGGCACTCACGCTCTGCATATTTGTCTTCTTTGCTTTCAGATTTGGGTCTATTACAGCATGTTTCTTTTTCAACTCATATTGCCAGACACACTTTTGACCTGATCATCTCACCCCAACATTTCCTGGTCAGTCTTTCCTCACTGTGCTCTACACTGATAATATTGGTCCGATCATTATTATCTGTCTTTTTTGCTCTCTATATCTTCACCAGTGAATCGATCAGCGACTAAGGATTTTTGGTAAAGACGTCTTGGCAGGATTGATCCTTCCTTCTATGCAACACTATCTTCCATCTAATTTCTCGGACTTACTATTGGATGAGCAGGTAAATACATGGAATACTACCCTTCAGGAGGCTATTGATGATATTGCGCTGCTCATTTTGGTTAAGCCTCGGATGTTGGCTTATCAACTGTGGTTTCATGTGGGATTGATTAAAACTATGTCAACGTCAAGTTAGGAGAACTGAGCGCCAATGGCGAAAAAGAAAATCAGAGGCTTCTAAGAGGATAGTTAGAAATGCACAGCAGTATTATGTGGCTCAATTGCGTGCCGCTAAACAAACATTTTATTCTGATCAGATTCAGCAAGCATCCAGCTCTGTGAAGCAACTGTTTAAAATCTTTAATGCTCTTGCTACTTCTCCCTCACAGACAGCCCTTAGGGTTCAGTTACCATCAAATGTCTTAGCCAACTACTTTTCAATGATAATTGTGTCACTCCAGGCTAATTTTCCACCACTTCCTTTGCTTCTGGAACCTGCTCCTTTGACTCAAACCCAGTCTGCTACTTGGACCTTTCCAATCTTTCTCTGGAATCATTTTCCAAACTAGTCATGCATTTACACAGTACTTTTTGTTCTTTGGACTCTATTCCTTCTAGTTGGCTAAAACAACCATCAATAGGTTTACTCCCATATCTTCATTCCATTCTTATCAATAGCTTAACAGCTGGTAAATTACCAGTCCCATTGAAATCTGCTCTTATTAAGCCCATTCTGAAAAAAATCAGATCTTGACCCTCAGCAGGCCAAAAACTATTGGCTGCTATCAATCCTATCTTTTCTTTCCAAAATTGTGGAGTCAGTAGTCCTTGATCAGCTCTCTTCCTATATTGAGTCCATTAATGCTCAGCATCCTCGTCAATCTGTTTTCATTTAAACTTCAGTACGGAAACAGTTCTTACTGCTTTGATAAGTGAACTTCATAGTAACTTGGAGAGGGGAATAGTTGCTCTGTTAGTCTTTCTCGATCTGTTGGCGACATTTGATCTCATTAATCACGATCTTCTTTTATACCATCTTTCTTCACTTGGTATCTCTGGTGTGGTCTTGGATTGGTTTACTTCTTTTCTTGGGCAACGGTCTTTCCAGGTGGTTCAATCATCTTCTACCTCAGTTCCTCTATCATGTGGTGTTCCTCAGGGCTCAGTCCTTTCCCCAACATTTTTAAATTTGTTTGTTAGCCCTTTGGCTCTACTTATTCAGTCTTTGGGGATCAGTGGTTATTCTTATGCAGATGACTTTCTCTTGCTTTATTATATGGATCAGAATTCTGTTGATTTATAGCCACTTCAGAATTGTTTAGAACTCATGGCAGGTTGGCTAAAGGATCATCGATTAGTTCTTAACCCTGAGAAGACAGTAGCCTGTTGGATTACCAGATCATTGTCACCTCCAACTATTAACCCTTTGGCAGACACATTGTCCCTGTTTCATCCTTTCGTTATCTTGGGGTCATTTTAGATTCAGCTTTGTCCTTTAGCCCTCAAATTTCTCATGTTGTTAATTCTGGTTTCTTCTTCTCTTGCAAGCTGAGATCCTTTCGTAATTTTTTTTTGGTTTATGATGCGCTGTGCACTTTGTTTTATGCCTTCCTTCATTCTAGATATGATTACTGTAATGTCATCAATGCAGGGATTATTAAGCATAATCTCAAGAGACTACAAACTTTACAAAATCCTGCAGCACGTATACTTTGTTGAGCATCTCGTTATGATCATGTTTCAGCTCTACTTTGACAGCTACATTGGTTGCCCATTAATTTCAGGGTTAAATTTAAAATTCAAACTTTAACTCATAAGGTCCTTTATAGTGACTCCCCTGCATATCTTGCTTCTTTGGTGATCCCCTACACACCTTCTCGCACTCTACATTCACTAAACAACAGTAGTTTAGTTCTTCCACCCCCTTCTAAAGCTAGATGGGAATTCATGAGATCTAGTTCTTTTTTACTTCATCAGCATTCTGGAATTCATTACCGCGTCACCTTAGGTTTGAAGCATCTTAAACATCCTTCTGTGCCCTATTAAAGACTTATTTATTTCAGCAGGATTTTTATTTTAGGCCTGGGTCGACTGTGCAACAGGAGGTCAGGATGGGTTTAGTTGCCTGAATTTATGATTAAGTGTGGACTTGTTTGTTTTTATTTTTTAGAATGGTTGTTTTGGCTATGTTTCTTGTGTGATTCAGATAGTGTTTGAATAGTAAAGTTAGCTAATTACGTCCTATTTACAAATGGTGTTCCTTTCTGTTTCTCTTGATTTTTTTATTTTTTTAATTGTAAACCACTTTACTTTTATCAAAACAAAATGGTATAGCATGTTTATTAAATGATAAATGAATGACAACATTAGTGCACAACCTGTAAATTTAAAACATCAAAAGTGCCCTGGTTTATAGATGTACTAAAAAGTCCTGCGTTAGGATGCACTAAGCCAATTTCATAGTGCTTCTTAATAAAAGGGCCTCTTACTGTAATTTAACATGAAAGATTAACATGCATTAATTGCAAAGGCTAGGTATTAATTGTTTGGGGATATGTCCAGTATGTTCTCTGTAGTTGCTGCACAGAAAAGTTCTTTACCACTTTAACTACACAAATGACCTTACATGGTGAGTTCTGTGCGATAACTGCAATGTTCAGTAAGTGCCCATTCTCTGCCCTGTTCCTGCTCCCTAACATAGCATACAGTTAATGGGTGAATTAGTGTGTGTTAACAGTTAACACACTTTAATAAAAGGGCCCCATATGTGTATCGCTTTGGCTGGAAGAGTATCTGCAGATAAAGCAGGTTCTGATCTCTGTATATTCTTTTTCTGTAGGTCATTGTTTGTCAGCCACCTGTCCACAGCATAATTTCTACTGATCTGTGAAACAGCAATGAGAAATCTGACTTGCAGCACTGCTTCTGCAAATGTTTGATGTCCACAGACCCTGTGGCAGAATGCCACTTCTGGCCCACAGGACAATCACCAAAATCCAATTTTTTTTTCTTATCTTACATGTATCACTTCTGCCCTGTAAGGCAACCAGTATAAACATTTTTCTGACCCACTTTCTTTCCACCCTGCACTGAGGACTGTTGTTCAATTTGGAGCTGATCTCGGATCTCAATCAGTTGAATAACCTCAGCATGTGAATCTTAAGGAGCATAAGCTGGAGACTTTCAGTGCAGGCTCCGCTTTCAGGTTTTACAGTCCCTGTTTCCCATCCTGGCTTCTGTATGGGAGGCAGGGCCTGAAAGCAGAGCATGCACTGACAGTCTCCGTTATGAAGATATGGAAGTATTAGATTACAGCTTGTACAGGGGACTCTGGAATTCTGTTTTCTAGAGGTGCTGCATTTCCTTATGTTTGTGAGATACATAGGGGAGGAGGGATCCTGATAAACACTGGTGACGGATTCAAGAGTCACTAATTTTTATTCAGGGTGGAGAGGGGGAGGTCCCCAGCTGACTGCATAAATTCATGTTGGCTGAACAAACTTTATTCAATTATCTGATGGCAGCACTTGGAGTTTTGGAGGAGGGGGAAGGTGCGGTTTTAGTTTACCTTGACAGCACGATATTCAGAGCTGTCCGGTTAAACTTAACCATGTAAGTGGAGCTGCAGAAATTGCTGGTCTAAAGTGTTCCAAATACGTTTATGCAGATACCTCTAACTGTTTATATTCAGTGATTAGATTTTATCTGGTGAAGTCTAATGAATAGCCACGTAAAGTTAGCTAGATACCTTTCTTCCTAGCTGTTCCTCAAGAGTTCTTTGCTCAGTTGTTCTCAGTTATTTGCTTCTTGAGTGGAGTTTTCTCTTAAACAAGAATACCTTTGAAAACATTTTCTAAGCTATCCTGGCTCTTTACAGCAGTAAAGAGTGTTCTGTTTTTCTTTGACAAATTAGCTGTGACTTGGAGGCACTGGAGACTGAAGGGGTGCTTGACATTCTACAGAAATACATGTTGTAATTGATTTCACTGACATTGTAATGTCTTGTGTATGTGCTGTTTGACTGCGATAGACTTAGGAACTGATAATGTTTTCTTTATTGGATTCACTATAGAAGCGTAAAAGAAGGTATACTGCCCTCAATCAAGGTGAACTGGATGCCCTAGAATACCACGCAAAGGTAAGCTGAGCTTGCACAGAAATGATGCCCAACTAGTGTACAAAGGAAATGGTGGCAAGTCAAAAACTAGCTGATATATCAAGCTGATTGTTCTTCAGAGAATGTATGTGACTGCTCTGCCTTCAGAGGGAAATTTTTATAAAGGTTTATTTCCTGTGTATATTCCAGTATACACATGCAGAAGGCCTAGTATAAAATTATCTCACATGTAAAAGGACATGTGATACAATTAGGCATGTACTTCACTTGTACATGACTTTAGAGTTTGTGTGTTCAAGGCAGGAATTTGGGTGGAGTATGGGTTGATTTATAATTTAATTTAATTCATATTTGTATAACCCAATACTGAAATTAGAGTGGTGGTTTTAATTTATGTACTAGCATTTATATCTGCTTGCAAATGCCAGTTCCCTCAATCTAGCTGCTATTTTTGTAGGATTGTGCTAGTGATTTCTAATCACACATAGGGCTCCTTTTACTAAGCTGTGGGATAAAGTGAGCTTAGCACGCCCTTAGATGGGTCTTTCTCGCACACTAAGGTAATTTTTAGCACAGCTGGAAATTTTATTTATAGCAGTTTATAGACCGCACTATCCTAAGTCATACACAGTTTATAACGGAAAACATTCACAATAAAATTCTCAACTCGACTACTACTACTACTACTACGACTACACAGATAGTACAATACAATCAATATTGGAAAATAAATATCTCATCAACAGAAACTGAGAAAGCAAATAAACCTTGAGAAGTTTCCTGAAATGAAGATAGCTCTTGAGTTTTTGCAATTCAACTGGATGATCGTTCCACAGGCGTGCATCTTCTACATGGCTGATTTTCCATTTTCTGAATTAATGACCATGCGCTAATGTTAAGGAGACAAACCACAGATGTGGAAATAACACCAGAATCCCACAGGGAAGCAGCAACAGGAAAACAGGAGTGGGAAACGGATCCAGGCACTTCAGACACAGACCAAGGTACAACCAATATGAGATTAAACCTTTTCTTGATGATTTTTATGGTATATCATTTTTATTAGAAATCAATAACCTGTACATATACCACTATAGAATTTGTTACATGACACCATGTCGATTACCATTCTCTACATGTACAGAGGTCACCAACTTTAGTCAACAGACTTTAACATAATTTTCTCCCTTGCTAACACCCTCTCCCTCCCTCCCTTCCCTCCTCCATAATTCCTCCCTCCCAATTATTGATGATTTTTAATGATCACTCGACATAGCACAGTATTTCGGCACCTACGTGCCTGCCTCAGGAGTCTATATAAACAATCCAAAAAAATTACAAATAATACAATACTTTTAACAGGTTAGTTGTTTCTTTTGACCACATTTTTACATAAGTACGTAAGTATTGCCACATTGGGACAGACCAAAGGTCAATCAAGCCCAGTATCCTGTTTTCAACTGTGGCCAATCCAGGTCACAAATACCTGGCAAGATCCCAGAGAACCTCAATACATTTTATGATGCTTATCCCAGAAATAAACAGTGGATTTTCCCAAGTCAATTTAATAATGGTCTATAGACTTTTACTTTAGGAAGCCATTCAGACCCTTTTTAAACCCTGCTAAGCTAACCGCCTGTACCACATTCTGTGGCAACAAATTCCAGAGTTTAATTACACATTGAGTGAAGAAATATTTTCTCTGATTCGTATTAAATTTACTACTTTGTAGCTTCATCACATGCCCCCTAGTCCTAGTATTTTTTAAAAGAGTAAACAAACGATTTACGTCTACCCCTTCCACTCCACTCATTATTTTATAGACCTCTATCATATCTCCCCTCAGCCGTCTCTTCTCCAAGCTGAAGAGCCCCAAATGCTTCAGCCTTTCCTCATAGGGAAGTCGTCCCATCCCCTTTATCATTTTTGTCGCCCTTCTCTGTACGTTTTCTAATTCTACTATATCTTTTTTGAGATGTGGTAGCCAGAATTGAACATAATATTCGAGTTGCGGTCGCACCATGGACCGATAAAAAGGCATTATAACGTCCTCACTTTTGTTTTCCATTCCTTTCCTAATAATACCTAACATTCTATTTGCTTTCTTAGCTGTTGCAGCACACTGAGCAGAGCATTTCAATGTATCATCAACAATGATGCCGAGATCCGTTTCTTGGTCGGTGACTCCTAACGTGGAACCTTGCATTACGTAGCTATAGTTCTGGTTCCTCTTTCCCACATGCATCACTTTGCGCTTGCTCACATTAAACGTCATCTGATATTTTTTGATCCAGTTACACTTAGCTTGTTTTTCACACTTACTCAGTTTTTTACTTTGCTTTTAAGATTGTTGATGATTTTTTTGCTCTAGAAAATGAGATTGATCTTTTATGTAATATATGTCTTTTATTACTTGTTTTATGATTTGGATTTTCATTTAACGTTTTTGTGATGTTTATTGATGTAACACTGTGTTTTATTATTTGTAGTATTTTTTTTTTATTATATGCAGGCACGTAGGTGCCAAAACATGGTGCCATGTCAAGTCATTATTAAGAATCATCAATAAAAGGTTTAACGTCTTATTGGTTGTTCCTTGGTCTGTGTTTGAAATGCCTGGATTCGTTTCCCACTCCTGTTTTCCTCAAGCGTTAATGTTGTCATTAGCACGCTACCATTAAGAAAAATCAGCACATGAGCACGTATTGACACCTGTTTTGTAGGGGATAAGTGCTCACAGTTAGTGCATGTAATGTAGCTGCACTAAGGGCTCTTTTTACAAAGTGGCGCTGCAGATTAGCGTGCGCTTAATGTGAAGTAGCCCTTGGGAATTGAATGGGTTTCTTTGCATTCAGCGCAAGCTAATCTGTAGCGCCACTTTGTAAAAAGAGCCCTAACTGATTAGCACAGAAACACTCACTCTCTGTCCCAAGACACATTCCCTCTGCTTTTCTTGAATTTAAAATACAGGTTTAGGATGGATATGGAATTTTAGGACTATTCCGGTAGTTTTAGGGCAAGGGTGATATGGAGAGTTAGAGTTAGGAAGAAAGAGTATTTTTAGAAACAGATGGTTACACGAAATTCCTTTGGTAAAATGTGATCATTATCTTAATTCGTCTGGTCAGGACTGTCAGGTTATATTCGTTAATGCAAGATCAGTTAAAAATAAGATTTCAATAATATTTGATTACATTAGAGATCATAAGATCTGTTCTATATTACTGAATCCTGGTTGTCACAAGAAGGTATTGTCTTGTTAAACTGACTGTGCCCCCCCCCCCCCCCCCCCAGCTTATTCGTTTTTTTCTCAGTCAAGAATTTTAAGAAGAGGAGGCGGGGGGGGGGGGGGGGTAATTAGTAGAACAGGTTTTAAGTTTAGTAAGAAGGAGCTTCCAACTATTGATGGGTTAGTGTTACCACACCCTCCGTCATCAAGTTCCAGAGCTTAACCATTCTTTGAGTGAAAAAATAAAATATCTTGTGGCCTGGGGAATCGAATTCCACCATTTGAAGCCTAGGTAACTGAATCTAGTCGTATATATGGATTTGTACATTATGTTTCTGCAGTTGAGTAAGTGGAGTAGTAAGTATCCTCTGGTTTCTGGCCATGCATTTCTAGGTGATAGTTCAATCAAGTCTAACATGTAGTCAGGTGCCATGCCGAAAATAACCGTGCTAGTTTTAAACAATAATCTGGCTTTGATTGGGAACCAGTGTAGCATGATAAGCAGTGGAGTTGCTCTTTCATATTTTGACTTTTTGAATATTAGTCCTGCTGACATGTTCTTCAAAGATTTCAATATGTTTTTCTTGCATCCTGTATATGCTGCATTGCAATGGTCTATTCCATATCATCAAGCTGATCAATCCATAGACTGGTGGGTTATGTCCATCTACCAGCAGGTGGAGATAGAGAGCAAACTTTTGCCTCCCTATATGTGGTCATGTGCTGCCGGAAATTCCTCAGTATGTTCTCTATCTCAGCAGGTGGTGGTCACACACAGCAGCAGCTCTGGCTAGGCCTCCAAGCCTAATTTTTAGGTTTTGTTGAGTGCCTGGGGTTGAGGGCTCTTTTGAGCAAGTGCAAACCTGGTGGTGCCAGGTCCCTCCTTTTCTCCCCCCTCCCGCTGGCTCCGTTAAAAAAAAAAAAAAAAAATTTTAAACGTCCTTAAAGGCGTTTATTTCGACGTTTATTTAAACGTTCATTGCAGCTACTCACTGGGACACCAGTTCGTTACAGCTCGGAGCGGCAAGCAGGTAATTTTTACCTTTTTATAGCGGGCAGGGGGTTCCCCGATTCTTCTCCTCGTGGCATATGGCGTCGGAGGGCGAGGGCGCAAAGGGTCGCTCCCCGGATCGCTTGAGCGCTTCTAGAGGGGATGCGGGGGTTTTACAGCCTGATTCGCCCTTGTTGGGTGACAGTTTAGTGACCGATGAATGTCCCGGTCCTTCCTCCGGCGTGGCGGTTTTTCCCGCCATAAACGCCCATCCCCCGCTCCTTGCCTCCGCCATCTTGGCCGGCCACGCGGCTCGGACGGCTTCTTCGTGGGCCGCCCTTGAGGTTGGAGACATTAATGCCATGAACGCCCTTAATTTGGGCGACGGCACAAAAGCGGCTAAAGTTAAGCGCCGCTCTTCCCGCGCGGCTCCTTCGCGGAGTGTCGCGCCGGACGCCATTTTGGATGCGCAGCATGTCTCTCCCTCGCTCTTGCGAGCGCCGGTTGAGGGTGCGTCTAGGGCTGTGGCCCAGGCTGCGGAAGTGCACAGTCTGGGGGGTTTCTCCCCCGAGTTTGTTTTGCTGCTGCATCAGGCCTTCCTCATGCAAAACGCTGCCCCTGCTCCCTCGTCTGGTAAAGAGGTTGAGGTTCCCAGAGGTAAACGCCCTCGGGTTGATTCCCAGGCCTTGGAGGACTTTGTCTCCTCCGATGTAGATGAGGGCAGCGTGTCTGAGGTCTCCCAACGGTCCTTTGCGGATTCCTTGGAGGAGACGGATCCCCGCTCGGATGGAGGTGATGACCCCTCTGCAGCGCGGCTTTTTAGCCCAGAGGAATTGCCCAACCTGTTGTTACAGGCCATGGACACTTTGAAGATTTCCTCTCCGGAGGACGTCTCTCCCTCAGCCCCTGTTGGCTCTGCCATTATGCTGGGGACGAAGCGCCCGCCTAGAACCTTCCACGTGCATGATGCCATGCACACCTTAATTTCGGCTCAATGGGATGTCCCGGAAGCGAGCCTTAAAGTGGCTAGGGCTATGTCCCGCCTCTATCCTTTGGCTGTGAGTGAACGTGAGGCCTATCTGTGGCCTACCGTGGATTCTTTAATCACTGTGGTGACTAAGAAAACGGCGTTGCCGGTGGAAGGTGGCACGGCCCTAAAGGACGCCCAAGACAGAAGATTGGAGGCGGCCTTAAGGTCGTCCTTTGAGGCAGCTGCTTTAAGTTTGCAGGCCTCAGTTTGCGGCTCCTATGTGGCCAGGGCGTGCCTGACTATGGTGCAGCGGGCTTCCCCCTCGGATCATTCCTTGAGGGCTGATTGGCCGGCCCTGGAATCGGGCTTAGCCTATTTGGCAGACTTGCTGTATGATGTCTTGAGAGCCTCCGCTAAAGGCATGGCTCAGACAGTCTCTGCGCGGCGGTGGCTTTGGCTGAAACATTGGTCTGCTGACCACGCCTCTAAATCCCGCCTGGCTAGATTGCCTTTTAAAGGCAAGCTGCTCTTTGGGGTCGAGCTGGACAAAATCGTGTCCGATCTCGGCACTTCTAAGGGCAAGAAATTACCAGAGGTCAGGGCTCGGGCTAGTACTCGTCCCGGTACCTCCAGAGGACGGTTGCAGGAAGCCCGTCGGTACCGCCCGGGCAAGTCGGGTTCTCTGCCCCCTCTTCCTTCAAGAGGAATTTCTCCCCCAAGCAGCATTCCTTTCGCAGAGACCGCCGTCCCGGAGGTGCTCCCTCCGGTCCTCCCCCAGGGTCTCGTACCCAATGACGGGGCCTTGGTCCACGCCCCAGTGCAGATTGGAGGACGGCTGTCCTCGTTTCTGGGCGAGTGGACCACAATAACTTCAGACGCGTGGGTGCTGGAAGTCATCAGAGACGGCTACAAGCTAGAGTTCTGCCGACCCTTAAGAGACGGGTTCGTACTCTCTCCCTGCAAGTCTCCGGTCAAAGCTGTGGCAGTGCAGCAGACCTTGGACAATCTGATCCGCCTGGGCGCGGTCGTTCCGGTGCCAGAAAGTCAGCTTGGCAAGGGACGTTACTCCATTTACTTTGTGGTACCAAAGAAAGGAGGTTCTGTCCGGCCTATCCTCGACCTCAAAGGGGTCAATCGGGCCTTGAAAGTGCGGCACTTTCGCATGGAGACTCTCCGCTCTGTTATAGCGGCAGTGAAGGCAGGAGAGTTCTTGGCCTCCTTGGACATCAAGGAAGCGTACCTGCATATTCCCATCTGGCCTCCTCATCAACGCTTTCTGCGTTTTGCAGTCCTGGGACGACACTTCCAGTTCAGAGCCCTCCCATTCGGGTTGGCTACTGCTCCGCGGACCTTTTCCAAAGTAATGGTGGTCATCGCGGCCTTCCTACGAAAGGAAGGGGTACAAGTCCATCCTTATCTGGACGACTGGTTGATCCGAGCCCCCTCTTATGCAGAGTGCGGCAAAGCTGTGGACCGGGTAGTTGCTCTTTTGAGCTCCCTGGGATGGATCATCAACTGGGAGAAGAGCCAGCTGCGTCCGACTCAGTCCCTGGAGTACCTGGGAGTTCGATTCGACACCCAAGTGGGCAGAGTGTTCCTGCCAGACAATCGGATTGTCAAACTTCAGGCTCAGGTGGACCAGTTCCTAGTAGCCTCTCCTCTTCGGGCTTGGGACTATGTGCAGCTGTTGGGCTCTATGACAGCCACGATGGAAGTAGTGCCCTGGGCCAGGGCTCATATGAGACCACTTCAACACTCTTTGCTACAGCGCTGGACTCCGATGTCGGAGGATTATGCTGTGCGCCTTCCCTTGGACCCAGCAGTGCGCAAGGCGCTGAGCTGGTGGATGCAGACGGACAAGTTGTCTGCGGGAATGCCTCTGGTGACCCCAGAGTGGATTGTCGTCACGACGGACGCCTCTTTGTCGAGCTGGGGAGCCCACTGCTTGGGAAGGACAGCGCAGGGGCTCTGGTCTCCTGCAGAGGCAAAGTGGTCTATCAACCTCCTGGAACTCAGAGCCATTCAGTTGGCGCTTTTGGAGTTCATCCCGGTACTGGTGTTGAAGCCTGTACGGGTCCTGTCAGACAATGCCACGGCTGTGGCCTATGTCAACCGCCAGGGAGGTACCAAGAGCGCCCCTCTAGCCAAGGAGGCTATGAATCTTTGCCAGTGGGCGGAAGCGAACCTGGAGCAGCTTTCAGCGGCCCACATTGCCGGAGTCATGAATGTCAAGGCGGACTTTCTCAGTCGCCATACCTTGGAGCCCGGAGAGTGGCAGCTATCTGCTCAGGCGTTCTTGGACATCACGAAGCGCTGGGGCCAGCCGAGCCTAGATCTGATGGCGTCATCGGCCAATTGCCAAGTGCCGCGCTTTTTCAGCAGAGGACGGGACCCTCGATCCCTGGGAGTAGATGCTCTTCTCCAACAGTGGCCGACACAAGAGCTCCTCTATGTGTTCCCGCCCTGGCCCATGTTGGGCAGGGTGCTAGACCGGGTGGCAAAGCATCCCGGCAGGGTAATCCTGGTGGGTCCGGATTGGCCCAGACGTCCCTGGTATGCGGACTTGATCAGGCTCTCAGTCGACGATCCTCTGCGGCTGCCAGTGGAGCAGGGCCTGTTACATCAGGGTCCCGTGGTGATGGAGGATCCCTCCCCCTTTGGTCTTACGGCCTGGCTATTGAGCGGCAGCGTCTGAGGAAGAAGGGCTTCTCAGACAAGGTCATCGCCACTATGATGAGAGCGAGGAAGCGCTCTACTTCTACTGCTTACGCCAGGGTTTGGCGTATCTTTGCAGCGTGGTGTGAAGCAGGCTCACTTTCTCCCTTCACTGCTCCAATTTCTTCAGTGTTGGCGTTCCTGCAAGAAGGTCTGGAGAAAGGCCTGTCGCTCAGTTCCCTTAAAGTCCAGGTAGCGGCTCTGGCTTGCTTCAGGGGCCGCCTGAAGGGTGCTTCCCTGGCTTCGCAGCCAGATGTGGTGCGCTTTCTCAAGGGAGTTAATCACCTGCGCCCTCCTCTGCACTCAGTGGTGCCTGCGTGGAATCTCAACCTGGTGCTAAGAGCATTGCAGAAGCCGCCTTTTGAACCCTTGTCGAGGGCATCTCTGAAAGACCTGACGTTGAAAGTCTTTTTGGTGGCTATCACTTCAGCCAGAAGAGTTTCCGAGCTCCAGGCGCTCTCATGTCGAGAGCCTTTTCTGCAGTTCACTGAGGCAGGAGTGACTATTCGCACAGTGCCTTCCTTTCTGCCCAAGATTGTTTCTCGCTTCCATGTGAATCAGCAGCTCTGTCTCCCTTCCTTTCGTAGGGAGGACTACCCAGAGGAGTACTCTGCTCTTAAATATCTGGATGTGAGGCGAGTCATCATCAGATACTTGGAAGTGACCAATGATTTCCGGAAATCGGATCATCTGTTTGTCCTGTTTGCAGGTCCTCGTAAGGGTCTGCAGGCTGCTAAGCCTACAGTGGCAAGATGGGTCAAGGAAGCCATTGCAGCGGCTTATGTGGCCGCGGGGAAGGTGCCGCCTATCCAGCTGAAGGCTCACTCCACGAGAGCTCAGGCGGCCTCGATAGCAGAGGTCGGATCTGTCTCCTTGGAAGAGATATGCAAGGCGGCAACTTGGGCTTCGGCTCATACATTCTCCAAGCATTACCGTTTGACGGTGGCTGCACGGGCGGAGGCCCGGTTTGGAGCTTCAGTGTTGAGGTCAGGGATTTCAATGTCCCGCCCTGGGTGAGTACTGCTTCGGTACATCCCACCAGTCTATGGATTGATCAGCTTGATGATATGGAAGGTAAAATTATGTATAATCATACCTGATAATTTTCTTTCCATTAATCATAGCTGATCAATCCATAGCCCCTCCCAGATATCTGTACTGTTTTTATTCTGATTGCATTTCAGGTGCAAGTTTAGTCTTCAGTTACTTCAGAAAGACTTCGTGTTCAAGTTTTTTCACTTGGATTCTTCAAGAGTTGAGACGAGTTTGTGTTACAGTGAGCTGCTGCATTCCTCTCCCCCCCGTTTTACGGGGCTGGATTGAGACATAAATTCTGCCGGCACTCCCTCCCGCTTCGTGCGGCTGTAGGGCAGCTTTGTACCCCTCCCGCTTCGGCGGTGTTGGGGTCAGTCAGCTCCTCCCGCGGTTGCGGTTGCAGGATAAGCCAGATCCCCCCGCATCGGCGGGTGTGGTGTCCCTCCCCCGCTCCGCGGGGATGAGCTGGACGGATTCCCCTCCCCCACTTGTGTGGGGATGAGCTGGGTTAATTCCCCTCCCCCGTTTCGGCGGTGGTGAGCTGGGCAGAGTGTCCCTTCGTGGGTGTAATTCTCTAAGTGCTGAGTCCTGCGGATGGAGCTTTGATATCGACATACTGAGGAGTTTCCGGCAGCACATGACCACATATAGGGAGGCAAAAGTTTGCTCTCTATCTCCACCTGCTGGTAGATGGACACAACCCACCAGTCTATGGATTGATCAGCTATGATTAATGGAAAGAAAATTATCAGGTATGATTATACATAATTTTACCTTTGTGACATTATCATCGATTGTGTTATTGGAAGGATTGTCTGGGAAAGTAGTCTCTAATCCTTTCCAGTTTCCAGATCTTTCCCGGGTGGTTAATGCCAAGCACTTCCCATCGCTGGATTGTGGAGAGGCATATGGGTAGTGAATCAGCTCCAGCATAACAGCTCCAACTTGAAGCAGATGAGTTCCTGGTGGCTTAGCTCTGTTGGTCCATGGGTTGTGGATGGGAGGCATGTATCCGTACTGTGATTGTGCTTAGTTACTGCCTTGCTCCTCCGCTTTTGTTGTGAGGGTTAAGCGTGCAGCAGATCACGGCAGCGTAAAATGGGTAACCCTACAAGACCACCTAAACCTTATCATATTCTACAGACCACCAGGCAACTGGCAAGACTGCCAAACACACTTTATGGACTTCATATCGAACACCTGTATTTTTTCCCAAAACCTCCTTATAGCAGGTGACATAAATCTTCACCTGGAGGATACTAACTTAACAAGTGTATGTGAATGCAAAGACTTCCTCCAACTTTAGGAACTCCAATGGCCAAACATAAAACCCACCCATATCAAAGGACACACACTAGACATAATTACATACAAAGTCTCACATGAACCAAACATCACAATAAAAGATACAAAATGGACAGCCATACCATGGTCTGATCACTACAAAGCGAACCTCTCTCTTCACTGGCGAACAAAATATTCACAACATAAACAAGAACAAACAACTTACACCACGAGAGGCAAAATAGACCCACTAATATTTTGGCAACAATACTACGACAACGAATGGACAACTCCAACAGACTCACCCCAATTTCTCCATAATTGGAACAACAGATGCAGAATCATATTAGACAACATAGCACCACTCCAAACCAGAACCTCACACAGAAAAAACTCAATACCATGGTTTAATGAAGAACTAAAAACATAAGTCAGAAGACTTGAACGTGCATGGAATAAGAAAAAAGACAACCCTACACTCAACGATTGGAAGCAACTACAAAGGAAATACAAATACACTATCAGACAGACCAAAAGATCATATTATAAAACTAAAATAGGACCAGGCTACAAGGATACACACAAACTCTTCCAACTCGTAAATAATCTACTAAATACCACACCGGTTACTTCTAATAACATAGATACCCCATCAGCAAACAACCTTGCTAATTACTTCAAAGAGAAAATCATAAAACTACGAAATATGATACCCAGCAACACAATTGATTATGCAAATCTCCTTGAATGTCTAGACCCAATACATGGGGAATATCCAGCAGACCGAACATGGACCAACTTTGACTCGCTATCAATCGAAAATATCTCCCAATCACTCAAAAGATATGCCAATGCAAATTAGACACCTGTCCTAGTAATCTGATAAGAAACACCCCTCAACAATTCATAACAGACCTCACGAGACACCTGAACTACATGCTACAAAATGGTCTCTTTACTTACCCCGCTACCTAAAGACGCAAAGAAAAGTATAAGTGACTTAACCAACTATCGCCCAGTAGCATCTATCCCGGTAACAACCAAACTTATGGAAGGTGTAGTGATGAATCAACTCACTAACCACCTAAATAAATACTCAATCTTGCACGAATCAGGATTTCAATCGAACTACAGCACAGAAACTGTACTAGTAACCCTAATGAATAAATTTAAGCAAGCAATTGCAACTGGCAATAACATACTTCTCCTACAATTTGACATGTCCAGTGCCTTTGACATGGTCAACCATGGAATAATACTACGTATCCTGGAATACTTTGGAGTTGGAGGTAATGTTCTTAACTGGTTCAAAGGATTCCTGACAACCAGGTCATACCAAGTAACAACTAACGTGGCAATATCAGCCCCATGGTTACCCGAATGCGGAGTCCCCCATGGATCTCCCCTCTCACCCACCCTCTTTAACCTAATGATGATACCACTAGCCAAACTACTAGACAACCAAAACCTTAACCCATACATATATGCAGATGATGTCACGATCTATATCCCGTTCAAACAAGACCTAAAAGAAATCACCAACGAAATCAACCAAAGCTTCCAAATCATGCACTCCTGGGCGGACTCATTTCAGCTAAAACTCAATGCAGAAAAAACACAATGTCTTATCCTCACCTCACCTCACAACACAACACAACACAAATAGATTCACCACCATAACCACCCCTAACTTTTCCCTCCCCGTCTCAAACAATCTAAAAATTCTGGGAGTCACCATTGACCGAAATCTCACACTTGAAAACCATGTGAAGAATACAACGAAGAAGATGTTTCATTCCATGTGGAAATTCAAAAGAGTAAAACCTTTCTTCCCAAGGGCCATGTTTCGCAACCTGGTGCAGTCCTTGGTACTAAGTCATCTGGACTGCTGCAATGCACTCTACGCTGGTTGTAAAGAACAGACCATCAAGAAACTTCAAACGGCCCAGAATACTGCAGCCAGACTCATATTTGGAAAAACAAAATATGAAAGTGCAAAACCCCTAAGAAAGAAATTACACTGGCTCCCACTGAAAGAACGCACCACGTTCAAGATCTGCACGATTGTTCATAAAATCATCTATGGAGAAGCCCCGACCTACATGCTAGACCTCGTGAACCTGCCACCCAGAAATGCTAAACGATCTTCCCGCACCTTTCTCAACCTACACTTCCCCAGCTGTAAAGGTGTAAAATACAAACTAACATACACGACCAACTTTTCCTACATGAGTACGCAGATGTGGAATGCACTACCTATCCACTTGAAAACGATCAATGAACTAAATAACTTCCGCAAAGCTTTGAAAACCTATCTCTTTAACAAAGCCTACCACGAGAACCCATAATTAACTAGAACTCAAACCCTTTACTCCTTGATTCAGAATATCTTACTCTACAACTGCTTGACCAGATCCTCCAGTCTTCATTTATCTCTTTGTAACACCAACTGTATTCTACTCCCTGTTATGGCGATGCCATAACAGATCTTTGTAAGCCAAATTGAGCCTGCAAATAGGTGGGAAAATGTGGGATACAAGTGCAATAAATAATAATGATAATAATAATAAATAATAATAATCATTCCAGCATGTAGCGGCCAAGGTGGGAAGGAGTAATCAGATTTCCTGCCAATGCTGCCCGCATTTCTCCAGCAGGTCAGCCTCCAGTGAGCCATTTAAAGGAGCAGCGTGCAGCATACAGGCAGGGAGAAGTATCAGCTTTCTGGCCAAAGCTGTCCCAATTCTGCCGCTGTTTTGCAATTAACTTGCTCCTCCGTCTTCGCTGTGGGTGTCCCGGGGCTTGGCAGTGGATCTTTCCGTGGAGTTTGAGTTTCAGTCGGCACAGTCCTCAGGGAGCTCGTTACAGAAGCTCCTATCAGGCAGCTATTTTATAACCTAGATTTAGGCATATTCTATAAACTGCGCCTAATATTTAGGTACTGTGTATAGAATATGCCTAGGTATATTTGTTTGTGACACTGATTTTTTAGGCGTGATATATAGAATCTAGCTCTGTATATGTAAATCTATTCAAAGCCTGTTTTTTTTTTTATTTATTTATTTATACTTTTCAAACTTTACAATACAAGACAAACTTGCTAAGTAAATCAGACATAATATTATAAAATTATCACATTCATCTTACGAAGATACATTAATGCCCTTTTTATATCACAATATAAGAGCAAGGCGTTACTAAGAATAAATGGGGAAAAATTATAAGTAAATATAACAAAGAACAGACTTTGCACGTAACATTCTTCCTTAATTTCTTACAGCTTTAAACATTAGTTAGAATGTGGAAAAATCATAACTTCCTAGAGTCAATGAATACTCTTAGCTGCTCTGGCTGGAAGAATATATATTTTAAACCTTGATGTTTCACCACACATTTGCTTGGATAGTTCAAGAAGAAAGAGGCTCCCAATTCCTGGGTCTCTTTCCTCATGCTCAAAAAAGATTTCCTAATATCCTGCGTTTGTTTCGTTACATCCTGAAATATACGAACTGTTTTGCCATAAAACAAGTCATTTATTCGACGAAAGTATAGCCTTTTTATAGCTTCAACATCTTGTAAGAAAACAAATTGAACCATTAAAGTCATTCTTTCTGATTGATCCGATATAGTAGCTTCCAACAGTTCAGATACATTTAAATTTGTTTGTTCCATTAAATTTACAGGTTTGTCAGTTAAGGATCCTGCTTCCAAGGAGATCTTATTCATTATATAGTAAATTTTGTTAACTGGAGGTAAAGTTTCTGGGGTATATTTCAAAATTTCAGTTAAATATTTTTTAAAGGCATCCAACGGTGTTACTCCTTTCTCTCTTGGAAAATTCAGAATCCTCAGATTAAATCTTCAATTATAATTTTCAATTTGATCAATCTTTCTTGCTATTATAGTTTTGTCTTTTATCATTTCTGAAGATAGGTCTTGAAGTTTTTTAACATCTTGATTGAGCTTTAGCGTTTGAGCTGTAAACTCCTTTTTTATACCAGTCAGAGATTCAGAAAAGACATTCATTGTACTTACAAGAGAAGATAGTTCTTTCGTAGATTTATCCACATTCACCGCTAATTGTTGGAGAACACTCCAAATGTTCTCCAACGACACCGACCCAGGTGCAGATTTCAAAAGCTTTCCTTCTAGGCTCAGGCCCTCAGGCCTTTGCGACCCATCTGGTATCGCCGCTCCAGCCCCTTCGATTAGGGGTTCACCATCGACACCCTCTTCGGATTCGAGGGAACCTCTCTGGTTCTGGCGTCCTTCTGGGTGGGGCGGTGGTCTAAGCGCCGGAGGAGAAAGAGTGACATCAAATCCCAAGTCCTCCATAGCTCCCCCGCTATGGGGAACAGCGGGAACACTCACGGCGTCTTGGGAAGAAGTTCGCGAGATGAACTGCTCGATCGAAAGCTGTTGCGGGGATGAGGTCCGGGGCATCGAAGCTTTACCCCGGACCGTACCCTTCCATTTAGTATGAGGCATAAACAAAGAAGTTTAATTTTTAAGACGAGATCAAATCGAGGAGATCAGAGCTCACTCAACTACGTGCCGCCATCTTGGAACGCCTCGAAATTGAACTCCCATCTCAAAGCCTGTTTTATAACCTCCAGCGATGTGTTGCCTACAAAGAGTGTCACCCTAGCTTCCAAATAAATCTCTGAAAAGGAATCACGGGTCTGATGTCACGTGTCTGTGTACAAAGTATTTTGTTAAAATGGTGCATATTACATAGTTAAACAATGGTGCCTGTTCAATGCAGATTGCTTCTTATAGGATAGGGTCACGGTTTTCACAGGTTTCTCTTTTTTAAGGGGAAAAATTTCTTCGGTTTTCACAGGGGTGGTGAATTTTGCAGAGGTCTCCGCGGGGTTTTCTTTAAGAAGTGTGAGCAGATAACTGTTGCTTGCATTGCTGACTACTGTAGAAGGTATATTGAGTTTGGCCAAGGACCACATGAACTTTTCCCAACCTCTGGGTTTTCTTTGTTGGGAAAAAGTATGTTTATGTGTAGCCTTGTGAACCAGATCAAGCAGATTAGATCGACTGACAGGGTACCCTTTGTATACAAAAGTGCCATCGGCATCCCAGGTCACCACATCTGTTTGCCTAGATAGCTTTTTGAGCAACATTTTTTATTTATAACATGCGTCAATTCCTTTTATTAGTTCCTGAAGAACCAGGTGGCCTGTTGTTATCTAGTGGTGCCTCTGTCTGCATATGACCTTGTTTGGGTAGATACGGGTTTATTTTTCTCTTTCCGTTTCACCCTGTCTGTTAAGCGGTTCTACTGTAACATGGCTGAATAGCATTTGACATTTTCATAGTCGGTTAGTCTGGAACTTTGAAGAATACTGTTCATTTCTTCAATGAACCTTTGAACAGCATCCGTTCTAATATTTTCTAGGGGCCCTGGTGGACTTCTTAAATTATCGAGCTGCTGGCTAGGGACCAAGTACATCTTTTCAGCATACTGCATTGCCAATAAGACTTGTAATCAGCAGCAAGGCAAAACTTAAAACCTCCAGACTGCATCACCAGCTTCTTCTTTGTTTTAAGAGTTATCCTTTTGTCCCTGAGACTCTTTGTCACATGCCTTTGTCTTTTCAGGACAATGGTCTGAGGCTGTTATAATGGTATGTTAACTTTTAGGGTATTTAGGGCTATCAAACACCAAACAATGCAGGGGTGAGGCCTGAACTAAAAGTTTTAAAAGCTCCTGGTTCCTCTTCAGTTAGCTAGACATGTTGTGTGGAAAAAGCAGCAGTTCTTCACTTCTTTTTATGGGCACTCTTTGTTTTTTTCATGGTATACGACTGTCAAAGCTGGGGAAAAGATGGCTGTCTTCAATCTATAAGCCTCGGGCATCAATGCGTTCAAATCCATGACGAGAGAGCAGTGGCGTAGCCAGAAGTCAATTTTTGTGTGGGCCAACAGGTTGGATGGGTGGGCACTAGACAGTGGTGTGCTGGTAAATGTTTAACAACAGGCTCTCTCCCCAGTCCACCTCTGCACCCCCCCCCCCCCCCCCCCCGTCCACCTGTGCACCTCCCCTCAAAATTGCAGAGCTGGCTATAGCCGGGGAGAGAGCCTTGGGGGGGGGGGGGGCAATGCATTACTCTCTCCAGGAAAAAAAAATTTAAATGATCCCAGGTTCCAATTTAATTCATGTTTAATATGGGATAAAATGCCATAAATAAGTAAATAAATATAAACTTTTAATGTTGAGCAACTGATTCTCAAAGTGGACATATTCCAAACACTATAATGAAAATAAAATGATTTTTTTCTACCTTTGTTGTCTGGTGACTGTTTTTCTGATCATGCTGGCCCAGTATCCGATTCTGCTGCTATCTGTCCTCTTAACTCCGTTTCCAGGGATTCATTTCCATTTATTTCTTTACTTTCCTCCTTTCTTCTTCATTTCTTGCTCTATATCCATAAGTAAAAGCTGGGTCCTCCGCAGACTTGACTGTCCAGTGGATCCAGCTTCTGCCTATTTTCTTCATCCATGTGCACTTTTTCTCCTCTCTGCCTTTTCCCTCATCTCCTTCCTCACTCTTCCATCCTCTCCATCCATGTCCAGCATTTCTTCTCTCTCCCTTCCCTCTCTTCCATCCATGTCCAGCAACCCTCCTCTCCCCCGTCCTTCCCTCCATCCATGTCCAGCAACCCTCCTCTCCTCTGCCCTCCCCTTCATACACCCATGTCCAGCAACCTTCCTATCTCCTCTTTCCTCCCCTCCATCCACGCATGTCCAGCAACTCTCCTCTCCCCTCCAGCCATCCATACCTAGCAATTCTTTTCTCTCCCCTGCCCCCCTCTATCCATCCATCCCCAGCAATTCTCTTCTCTCTCCCCTTGTCCCCTCCATCCATCCATCCCCAGCAATTCTCTTCTCTCTCCCCTGCCCCCCTCCATTCATCCATCCCCAGCAATTCTCTTCCCTCCCCTGCCCCCCTCCATTCATCCATCCCCAGCAAGTCTCCTCTCTGCCCTGCCCCTATCCAGCCATACCCAGCAATTCTGTTCTTGCCCCTGCCCCCCTCTATCCATGTATACCAGCAATTTTCTTTTCTCCCCTGTCCCCTCCCTCCAGCCATCAGCGATTCTCCTCTCGCCCCTCCCGCTCCCATCCATGTCCTCCGATTCCACCTGGCCGCCCGGAGCCTTCTTCTCCCCCCCAAAAAAATTTACAGTGCAGGCTGAGCTCCGTTCCCGCATCTGCCTCCCTCACTCTCACGGCAGCGCTTCCCAAACGCTGCCCACCGCTACCACGATCGCGGGATTTACCTCCCTCCGTCTCAGTACTCAGCAGCAGCGGTAGCGAATCATACAACCTGCCTCCTTCTAACCCGGAAGTGTCCGCTTCCGGGTTAGAAGGAGGCAGCGTGTATGATTCGCTACCGCTGCTGCTGAGTGCTGAGAGGAGGGAGGTAAATCCCGCGATCATGGCGGCGGTGGGCAGCGTTTGGGAAGCGCTGCCGTGAGAGTGAGGGAGGCAGATGCGGGAACAGAGCTCAGCCTGCTCCCTCTGCTCCGCTGCCTCCACTGCTGGGTGGGCCTGAACCAAAACTGGGTGGGCCTGGGCCCACCCAGGCCCACCCGTGGCTACGCCCCTGCGAGAGAGCCATACAGTTTTCTGGTAGCATCTTCGAAGGGCTTGAGAAAGAAATATGTCTTGCCTGGGTATATTTGACTAGCAAGAACCACTATCTTTTCTATTTATCTCTCGGATTCTTAAAAAGCATCAGAGATATGGTATCTAAGGTGATAGTGCAACTTGTTCTGCCTTGACAAAAAATGTTCTAGATCATATAGATAATGCTCAAATTTCTGTGGTGCATATATTTGGTAAAAGCTTTTTTGAGTTGATCATTTTTGCAAGCAGACTCCATAAAATCATCTTTGATAACCAGATTTACTTTAAAGACCAGAAACAACTGATTATCATTATATGTTGTTAATAGTGAATCTATAAATGGGTACCGGATTGACAGTCCTTTTTATATAGGTTGCCAGCAGGTGTAGCACCAAATGATTTGATCGGGTTTCATTCAGAACATATGATTGCTGTATTCTAACAATTTTTTAACGAAGAAACTTTTACCACTGTTAGAGGGTCCCGCTAAGACAGATACAAATCAAGGGGCTGGTGGTTGGGAGGCGGGGCTAGTGCTGGGCAGACTTATACGGTCTGTGCCCTGAAAAAGATAGATACAAATCAAGGTAAGGTATACACAAAAAGTAGCACATATGAGTTATCTTGTTGGGCAGACTGGATGGATCGTGCAGATCTTTTTCTGCCGTCATCTACTATGTTACTATGTTATGATGATTGAGAAGGAGTGGACCAGGCGTGCGCAAGATCTTCAGTATCCATAGCCGTGCACATCAACACTAGCACATAAAAAAAGGATTTTTTTTTTTTTTTAAGTCCTCGCCTTCTCAGTCATCTTATACATTTATTTATTTATTTACACATTTCTAGCCTGCCTATTAACTAGGCAGATTACAATAAACAATCATAATAAAAAAAAAGATGTGATGCGATAAAAAAAGAAACAGTTTTAGGACTGTGAAAAATAAATAGGAACTCCAGTGTGTGCGCTCAGCACCTGTAGTGTCTGTGCAAGGTGCACATGTTCTTCCGAGGCTGATTGTGAATGAGGGTGGTTGACTGCTGGGAGGGGTGTATGGGGAAGGTGGGTGTATTCCTACAAAACCCTGTTTGTAAACACTGGTTAAACATAGCACAGCACGTGGATTACACAGTTCACAGCCCTGTGTCATTCTTTGTTAAAGTGTAAAATGTATTTTTTACTTGCAAAGTAATGTTATGTGTTTGTGTGTGCAGAGCTTAAAAACAGAATCGTTCAGCAGTGGTGTTTTAAAAGGATTCAGCAAATGAGTTCTCAGTGGCAGGGGGGCTGGGTTATGCCCTTGATTCTTGCCATTCTTAAAAGCAGACAGTGAGCCAGTGAGAAACAGTAAATTCAGACTTTTGCACAGGGAGATGCTTTAAAAAAAAAAGAAACAGCTACTCTGAAGGCTAAAAAAATTGCCTTTTTTCGTTCCTGAGAGAAACAAGTTTAAGGGCAGTGAAAAATATAGGGAACTCCAGTACACATGCTCACTGACAGTAGAGCCTGTTCAAACTGCACATTTTCCTCTAAGGCTGTAGGGGGTGCTGTCTGACTAGTGATGTCCTGTCCTGTCACATGACTCATCCAAGATGGCAGTGAGTAGTGTAAAACAGGAAGTGCCCTTATAGCCACCACCATCTTGGAAAAGGGGTGCAGTCTGGGCAGAGTTGTGATGTGATGCCCCATGACATCACCAAAAGGGGTGTGATTTGGGGGCAGGAGTATGATGTCACTTCCAGTGATATCATCAAAAGGGGAGAGGTTTGGAGAGGGGCCATGATGTTTCTCTTGATGTAATTAAAAGGGGTGGGGTGGCAGGGGTGTGGCTTGTGCAGAGAGTGGGCATGCTCTGGGTGCAGAATGGACAAGGCTAAGGTGCAGTGTTGCCAGGTGGGCGGTTTTCCGCGACCCGCCGCGGGAAAGTTTTGCCCGCGGCGGGTTGCGGTTTTTTGGGCTTGTTTTGGGTCTTTTGGTTGGTTTTTAAGCGGTTTTTTCGGCCGCGGGGGGCAGGGTTAGTGAGGTTTTGGGCGGGGTTAGTGACGTTATGGGCGGGGTTGATGACGGGGGAGGCGGGGCCGATGACGGCAGGGGCGGGGTTGATGACGGCAGGGGCGGGGTTGATGACGGCGGGGGTGGGGGTGTCAGGGGCGGGGTTTGACTTTGGGCGGGTTTTGGGCTGGATTTGGGCTCGTTTGGGTGGGGAAAAAATTTTCCACCTGGCAACCCTGCTAAGGTGGATCCTCGATTCTGATTGGCTGACAACGCAGAAGTGCATGTGGCACCTGTCAAAATCAATTATGCAAATTAGCTTTGACTAATCTTTTTATACCTGATGCTTTATTCCATTATGTTACCCATATTCTTATGGAATTACTAATTGTATCTTTTACTGTGGTATGGCGTTAGCCATGACGGAACAATGTAAACCACACTGAGCCTGAAAATAGGTGGGAAAATGTGGGGATACAAATGCAACAAATAAATAAAGCAGGTGAACTATACTACTCCACATTATACTCACATCTTCTGCTTCCTCTCTAGTCCCTCCCACCCTATAACCCTGGCATCGGCGTTTAAGAAGGAGATAGAGCAGCTTTTAAACTAGAAATGGGGGGAAGGCCGACAGTCGCTCAAAAGAGCATGGTTCGGGATAAGGTATCTTTCAAAGATATCACCATAACAGGGAAGATAGAGTATCCTGATAGTGAGGTTGCAAAAGAGATTGTAGTAGATCGGGTATCCTTAAATAACAATAAAAATCAGACAAAAGATTGCCAATTAATACTGTCAAGTACTAAGCATGATGTACTTAGGAACAACAAACATAGTTTGAAATGTCTATATGCGAATGCCAGGAGCCTAAGAAATAAGATGGGGGAGTTAGAATATATTGCACTAAATGAAAAATTAGATATAATAGGCATCTCTGAGACCTGGTGGAAGGAGGATAACCAGTGGGACACTGTCATACCGGGGTACAAATTATATCGTAGTGATAGGGTGAATCGGATTGGTGGAGGGGTAGCATTGTATATTAACGAGAGCCTTGAATCAAATAGATTGAAAATTCTGCAGGAAACAAAACACTCCTTGGAATCACTGTGGATTGAAATTCCATGTGCAAAGGGGAAAAGGATAGTGATAGGAGTGTACTACCGTCCGCCTGGCCAGGACGAACAGACGGATGCGGAAATGTTAAAGGAAATCAGGGACGCAAACAAACTGGGCAACACAATAATAATGGGGGATTTCAATTACCCGCATATAGACTGGGTTAATGTAACATCTGTACACGCAAGGGACATAAGATTTCTTGATGAAATCAAGGACAGCTTCATGGAACAGCTAGTTCAGGAGCCGACAAGAGAAGGAAAAATACTAGACTTAGTCCTTAGTGGTGCTCATGATCTAGTGCAGGGGGTAACGGTACGAGGGCCGCTTGATAACAGTGATCATAATATGATCGGTTTTGATATTGGCATTGAAGGAAGTGAAACTAGGAAATCAAGTACGCTAGCGTTTAACTATAGAAAAGGTGATTACGACAAAATGAGAAAAATGGTGAAAAAAAGACTGAAAGGAGCAGCTCGCAGAATAAAAAACTTGCGTCAGGCGTGGATTCTGTTTAAAAACACCATCCTGGAGGTTCAGGACAAATATATTCCACGTATTAGAAAAAAGGGAAAAAAGACTAAACGTCAGCCGGCGTGGCTAAACAGTAAGATAAAGGAAGTCATTAGAGCCAAAAAACAATCCTTCAGAAAGTGGAGAAGAGAACCAACTGAAAGTAACAGGATAGATCATAAGGAATGCCAAGCCAAATGCAAAGCGGAGATAAGGAGGGCAAAAAAGGACTTTGAGAAGAAATTAGCGTTGGAAGCAAAAATACATAGTAAAAATTTTTTTAGATACATTAAAAGCAGGAAACCGGCCAAAGAGTCGGTTGGGCCGCTGGACGAAAATGGTGTTAAAGGGGCGATCAGGGAGGACAAAGCCGTAGCGGAGAAATTAAATGAATTCTTTGCTTCGGTCTTCACCGAGGAGGATTTGGGGGGGACACCGGTGCCGGAAAGAATATTTGAAGCGGGGGAGTCGGAGAAACTAAACGAATTCTCTGTAACCTTGGAGGATGTAATGGGTCAGTTCAGCAAGCTGAAGAGTAGTAAATCACCGGGACCTGATGGTATTCATCCCAGAGTATTAATAGAACTAAAAAATGAACTTGCGGAGCTACTGTTAGAAATATGCAATCTGTCCCTAAAATCGAGTGTAGTACCGGAAGACTGGAGGGTAGCCAATGTTACTCCGATTTTTAAGAAGGGTTCCAGAGGAGATCCGGGAAATTATAGACCGGTGAGTCTGACGTCGGTGCCGGGCAAGATGGTGGAGGCTATTATTAAGAATAAAATTGCAGAGCATATACAAAAACATGGACTGATGAGACAAAGTCAGCACGGATTTAGTGAAGGGAAGTCTTGCCTCACCAATCTAATGCATTTTTTTGAGGGGGTAAGCAAACATGTGGACAATGGGGAGCCGGTTGATATTGTATATCTGGATTTTCAGAAGGCGTTTGACAAAGTGCCGCACGAAAGACTCCTGAAGAAATTGCAGAGTCATGGAATCGGAGGTAGGGTATTATTATGGATTAAGAACTGGTTGAAAGATAGGAAGCAGAGAGTAGGTTTGCTTGGCCAGTATTCTCAGTGGAGGAGGGTAGTTAGTGGGGTCCCGCAGGGGTCTGTGCTGGGTCCGTTGCTTTTTAATGTATTTATAAATGACCTAGAGATGGGAATAACTAGTGAGGTAATTAAATTCGCCGATGACACAAAATTATTCAGGGTCGTCAAGTCGCAGGAGGAATGTGAACGATTACAGGAGGACCTTGCGAGACTGGGAGATTGGGCGTGCAAGTGGCAGATGAAGTTCAATGTTGACAAGTGCAAAGTGATGCATGTGGGTAAGAGGAACCCGAATTATAGCTACGTCTTGCAAGGTTCCGCGTTAGGAGTTACGGATCAAGAAAGGGATCTGGGTGTCGTCGTCGATGATACGCTGAAACCTTCTGCTCAGTGTGCTGCTGCGGCTAGGAAAGCGAATAGAATGTTGGGTGTTATTAGGAAGGGTATGGAGTCCAGGTGTGCGGATGTTATAATGCCGTTGTATCGCTCCATGGTGCGACCGCACCTGGAGTATTGTGTTCAGTACTGGTCTCCGTATCTCAAAAAAGATATAGTAGAATTGGAAAAGGTACAGCGAAGGGCGACGAAAATGATAGTGGGGATGGGACGACTTTCCTATGAAGAGAGGCTGAGAAGGCTAGGGCTTTTTAGCTTGGAGAAGAGACGGCTGAGGGGAGATATGATAGAAGTGTATAAAATAATGAGTGGAATGGATCGGGTGGATGTGAAGCGACTGTTCACGCTATCCAAAAATACTAGGACTAGAGGGCATGAGTTGAAGCTACAGTGTGGTAAATTTAAAACGAATCGGAGAAAATATTTCTTCACCCAACGTGTAATTAGACTCTGGAATTCGTTGCCGGAGAACGTGGTACGGGCGGTTAGCTTGACGGAGTTTAAAAAGGGGTTAGATAGATTCCTAAAGGACAAGTCCATAGACCGCTATTAAATGGACTTGGAAAAATTCCGCATTTTTAGGTATAACTTGTCTGGAATGTTTTTACGTTTGGGGAGCGTGCCAGGTGCCCTTGACCTGGATTGGCCACTGTCGGTGACAGGATGCTGGGCTAGATGGACCTTTGGTCTTTCCCAGTATGGCACTACTTATGTACTTATGTACTTATTGGTCATGGGGTCTTCTCTCACCACTCTATGTCAGTAAAATAGACATCACTGACAACATTAATAAGCTTTTTCCCCTCAGCTGCCATCTGCCGTTAACCTCTTCAAGATTCTGTTCCCCAAAAATGGCATGTGCTGGCCTCCTGATTCCTGTCTCCTCCTAACTCAGACTTCTAATGGTTCCAAAAGAGTTCACACGTGCATAAGTGCACAGTCTTCATACAGCAGTGTTACATGACCTTTCTTCAAAGAGATACCATATCCACACAGATACTATAACTACATCTGCATTGTACGTAAAGCTTCGATGACTAATCCAGAGCTTTCTAGGAAAGGTTTATAATTAAATGATTAAGTACATAAGTACATAAGCACTGCCACGCTGGGAAAAGACCAAAGGTCCATCAAGCCCAGCACTCCGTCTTCAACAGCGGCCAATCCAGGCCCCAAGAACCTGGCAAAACCCCAAAATTTAATAACGATCAATGGACTTTTTCTTCAGGAATCTGTCCAGACTCCCTTTAAACTCAGCAAGGCCAGCTGCGGTCACTACCTTCTCCGGCAACGAGTTCCAGAGTCTAACCACGCGCTGAGTAAAGAAAAACTTTCTCCAATTTGTTTTAAACCTACCACATTCTAATTTCATCTTGTGTCCCCTAGTTCTATTATTGTTAGAAAGCATAAACAAACGCTTCACATCCGTCCGCTCTACCCCACTCATTATTTTGTAGACCTCTATCATATCACCCCTCAGCCGCCTTTTCTCCAGGCTAAAGAGTCCTAGCCTTCTTAACCTCACCTCATAAGGTAGTCGTCCCATCCTTTTTATCATTTTCGTCGCCCTTCTTTGCACCTTCTCCAATTCCTTTATATCTTTTTTGAGATGAGGCGACCAGAACTGAACACAATACTCCAGGTGCGGTTGCACCATGGAGCGATATAACGGCATTATTACATCCTCATGCTTGTTTTCCATCCCTTTTCTAATAATACTCAACATTCTGTTTGCCTTCTTGGCCGCCGTAGCACATTGAGCGGAAGATTTCAACGTCCTATCCACGATGACTCCCAGATCTCTTTCTCGGTCCGTAACTCCTAAAGCGGAACCTTGCATGACATAGCCATAATTGGGGTTCCTCCTTCCCATGTGCATCACTTTGCACTTGTCAACGTTGAACTTCATCTGCCATTTGGACGCCCAATCCCCCAGGCTCACGAGGTCCTCTTGTAATCTTTCACACTCCTCCCGCGACGAGACGACCCTGGATAACTTTGTGTCATCTGCGAATTTAATTACCTCACTAGTTACTCCCATCTCAAGGTCATTTATAAATATGTTAAAAAGCAGCGGTCCTAGCACAGACCCCTGAGGGACCCCACTAACTACCCTTCTCCATCAAGAATAATGACCATTCAACCCTACTCTCTGCTTCCTATCTTTTAACCAGCTCTTAATCCATAATAATACACTGCCTCTGATCCCATGACTCTCCAGTTTCCTTTGGAGTCTTTCATGAGGCACTTTGTCAAACGCCTTCTGAAAATCTAAATATACAATATCCACCGGCTCCCCTTTGTCCACATGTTTGTTCACCCCCTCGAAAAAATGCAGTAGATTTGTGAGGCAAGACTTCCCTTCACTAAATCCGTGCTGACTTTGTCTCAGTAGCCCATGCTTTTGTATGGGCTCTGTAATTTTATTCTTAATAATAGCCTCCACCATTTTTCCCAGCACCGATGTCAGACTCACTGGTCTATAATTTCCCGGATCTCCTCTGGAGCCCTTTTTAAAAATCGGCGTTACATTGGCCACCCTCCAATCTTCCGGTACCACACCTGATTTTAGGGATAAATTGCATATTACTAACAGTAGCTCCACAAGTTCATTTTTCAGCTCTATTAATACTCCGGGATGAATACCATCCGGTCCCGGTGATTTACTACTTTTTAGTTTGCAGAACTGCCCCATTACATCCTCCAAGTTTACAGAGAAATCATTTAGTCTTTCTGACTCGTCCGCTTCAAATACCATTTCCCCTCCCAAATCCTCCTCGGTGATTAGTTTCTGAATGATGCAAATTTTTACTCATCAAGGACTGGGAGGGTCATGTTGTGCTGAAAACTATTGCCATTTAATTCCCTGGCAGGCGGGCCTCCCCCCCCCCCCCCCCCGTATCTGGGCCTATTTTGTCACTTCACAACCTGCACGGTCCGGTTTCTCTCTCTCATCCCTCCTGCCCCCTGATGTCTCTTTCACTCCCTGCGACTCGCTGGTACTGCTAAATTGCATTGTTCGTGGCCAATAGAGGCACTGCAGCGATTGAAAGGAGCAGCCTCAGTTTTTCCCTGTAATGTGTCCTGCCCACATGGAACAGGAAATTGCATCAGATGAGACTGGACGCATCACATGGAAGAACCTAGGCTGCTCCTTTCAATTGCTGCAGTGTCTCTACCAGCAGTGAACAATGCAGGTTAGCAGCAGCAGGGAGCAAGAGGGAGGGAGGGAAGCTGGAATCGCAGGAACGGGAGGCGAAGGAAAGGGGAGAAATGCTGGACCTGCCAGCGAGAGGGAGGGACACAGAGGTGTTTGACTTGGGGAGGGAGAACTAAGGGCTGCTTTGCTCCATGGGGTTAGAGGATGGAGGGATAGATAGACAAGAAGATGTGCTGAATCAGAAGGATGGGGGGAATAGATGCTGGACCAGCTTGGGAGGGCGGGTAAAAGGAACAGAGAGAGAGAGAGAGAGAGAGATAGACTGGGGGGGAGGAAGAAAGGGAGAAAGATGTTGGATGGAAGAGAGAGGGAGAGACACTGGAGACCCAGGAGGGAGACATAGAGGGGCATAATCGAAAGGGACGCCCAGGTTTTGCTGAGGACGTCTTCACAAAGCGTCCCGGTGAAGAGGCAGGGAAGCCCGTATTATCGAAACACGATGGATGTCCATCTTTAGTTTCGATAATACGGTCGGGGAAGCCCAAATCTTGACATTTAGGTCGTCCTTAGAAATGGTCGTTCCTAGACTTGGCCGTTTCTGATTTTCGGCGATAATGGAAACCAAGGACACCCATCTCTGAAACAACCAAATGCAAGCCCTTTGTTCGTGGTAGGAGCCACCATTTGTAGTACACTGGTCCCGCTGACATGCCAGGACACCAACCGGACACCCTAGGGGGCACTGCAGTGGACTTCATAAATTGCTCCCAGGTGCATAGCTCCCTTACCTTGGGTGCTGAGCCCCCCCAAAACCCACTACCCACCACTGTAAACCACTACCATAGCCCTTTCGGTTGAAGGAGGGCACCTAGATGTGGGTACAGTGGGTTTCTGGTGGGTTTTGGAGGGCTCACATTTACTACCACCAGTGTAACAGGTTGGGGGGGGGGAATGGGCCTGGGTCTGCCTGTCTGAAGTGCACTGCACCCACTAAAACTGCTCCAGGGACCTGCATACTGCTGTAGTGGACCTGAGTATGACATTTGAGGCTGGCACAAAAGATTTTGAAAGATTTTTTTTTGAGGGTGGGAGGGGGTTAGTGACCACTGGGGAGGTCATCCCCGATTTCCTCCAGTGGTCATTTTGGGTACCTTTTTGTGCCTTGGTCATAAGAAAAACAGGACTGGGTAAAGTTGTCCAAGTGCTCGTCAGGGACGCCCTTTTTTTTCCCATTATTGGTAGAGGATGCCGATGTGTTAGGCACACCCAAGTCCCGCCTTTGCTACACCTCAGACATGCCCCTGTGAACTTTGGTCATCCCCACGACGGAAAGCAGTTGGGGATGCCCAAAATCGGTTTTCAATTATGCCGATTTGGACACCCCTGTGAGAAGGACACCCATCTTCCGATTTGTGTCGAAAGATGGGCAGCCTTCTCTTTTGAAAATAAGCCTTATACTGAACTATGAGAGGGATACTAGCTCCAGGGTAGGGGTTGTTGGAAGAAAGAGGGGAAGGACAGGGAGACAAAGAAGAAGTGCTGGACATGGAGGGAGAAAGGATAGGGACACAAGGGGTAGTGCTGGACATGGGGGGAGTAGGTAACATAGAAGGGCTATGCTGCACATGGGTAGATAGGGACATAGAAAGGCGATGCTGGCCACGGGGAGATAGGGTCACAGGAGGCCTATTCTGGACGTGGTGAGGGGGGGGAGCAGATAGGAACACAAGGGCTATGCTGGACATGGGGGGATAGGGACACAGAAGGGCTATGCTGCACATGGGTAGATAGGGACATAGAAAGGCGATGCTGGCCACGGGGAGATAGGGTCACAGGAGGCCTATTCTGGACGTGGTGAGGTGGGGGGGGGGGGCAGATAGGAACACAAGGGCTATGCTGGACATGGGGGGATAGGGACACAGAAGGGCTATGCTGCACTTGGGTAGATAGGGACATAGAAAGGCGATGCTGGCCACGGGGAGATAGGGTCACAGGAGGCCTATTCTGGACGTGGTGAGGGGGGGGGGGCAGATAGGAACACAAGGGCTATGCTGGACATGGGGGGATAGGGACACAGAAGGGCTATGCTGCACATGGGTAGATAGGGACATAGAAAGGCGATGCTGGCCACGGGGAGATAGGGTCACAGGAGGCCTATTCTGGACGTGGTGAGGGGGGGGGGGCAGATAGGAACACAAGGGCTATGCTGGACAGGGGGGGATAGGGACACAGAAGGGCTATGCTGCACATGGGTAGATAGGGACATAGAAAGGCGATGCTGGCCACGGGGAGATAGGGTCACAGGAGGCCTATTCTGGACGTGGTGAGGGGGGGGGGCAGATAGGAACACAAGGGCTATGCTGGACATGGGGGGATAGGGACACAGAAGGGCTATGCTGCACATGGGTAGATAGGGACATAGAAAGGCGATGCTGGCCACGGGGAGATAGGGTCACAGGAGGCCTATTCTGGACGTGGTGAGGGGGGGGGCAGATAGGAACACAAGGGCTATGCTGGACATGGGGGGATAGGGACACAGAAGGGCTATGCTGCACATGGGTAGATAGGGACATAGAAAGGCGATGCTGGCCACGGGGAGATAGGGTCACAGGAGGCCTATTCTGGACGTGGTGAGGGGGGGGGCAGATAGGAACACAAGGGCTATGCTGGACATGGGGGGATAGGGACACAGAAGGGCTATGCTGCACATGGGTAGATAGGGACATAGAAAGGCGATGCTGGCCACGGGGAGATAGGGTCACAGGAGGCCTATTCTGGACGTGGTGAGGGGGGGGGGCAGATAGGAACACAAGGGCTATGCTGGACATGGGGGGATAGGGACACAGAAGGGCTATGCTGCACATGGGTAGATAGGGACATAGAAAGGCGATGCTGGCCACGGGGAGATAGGGTCACAGGAGGCCTATTCTGGACGTGGTGAGGGGGGGGGGGCAGAAAGGAACACAAGGGCTATGCTGGACATGGGGGGATAGGGACACAGAAGGGCTATGCTGCACATGGGTAGATAGGGACATAGAAAGGCGATGCTGGCCACGGGGAGATAGGGTCACAGGAGGCCTATTCTGGACGTGGTGAGGTGGGGGGGGCAGATAGGAACACAAGGGCTATGCTGGACATGGGGGGATAGGGACACAGAAGGGCTATGCTGCACATGGGTAGATAGGGACATAGAAAGGCGATGCTGGCCACGGGGAGATAGGGTCACAGGAGGCCTATTCTGGACGTGGTGAGGGGGGGGGGGCAGATAGGAACACAAGGGCTATGCTGGACATGGGGGGATAGGGACACAGAAGGGCTATGCTGCACATGGGTAGATAGGGACATAGAAAGGCGATGCTGGCCACGGGGAGATAGGGTCACAGGAGGCCTATTCTGGACGTGGTGAGGTGGGGGGGGCAGATAGGAACACAAGGGCTATGCTGGACATGGGGGGATAGGGACACAGAAGGGCTATGCTGCACATGGGTAGATAGGGACATAGAAAGGCGATGCTGGCCACGGGGAGATAGGGTCACAGGAGGCCTATTCTGGACGTGGTGAGGGGGGGGGCAGATAGGAACACAAGGGCTATGCTGGACATGGGGGGATAGGGACACAGAAGGGCTATGCTGCACATGGGTAGATAGGGACATAGAAAGGCGATGCTGGCCACGGGGAGATAGGGTCACAGGAGGCCTATTCTGGACGTGGTGAGGGGGGGGGCAGATAGGAACACAAGGGCTATGCTGGACATGGGGGGATAGGGACACAGAAGGGCTATGCTGCACATGGGTAGATAGGGACATAGAAAGGCGATGCTGGCCACGGGGAGATAGGGTCACAGGAGGCCTATTCTGGACGTGGTGAGGGGGGGGGCAGATAGGAACACAAGGGCTATGCTGGACATGGGGGGATAGGGACACAGAAGGGCTATGCTGCACATGGGTAGATAGGGACATAGAAAGGCGATGCTGGCCACGGGGAGATAGGGTCACAGGAGGCCTATTCTGGACGTGGTGAGGGGGGGGGCAGATAGGAACACAAGGGCTATGCTGGACATGGGGGGATAGGGACACAGAAGGGCTATGCTGCACATGGGTAGATAGGGACATAGAAAGGCGATGCTGGCCACGGGGAGATAGGGTCACAGGAGGCCTATTCTGGACGTGGTGAGGGGGGGGGGGGCAGATAGGAACACAAGGGCTATGCTGGACATGGGGGGATAGGGACACAGAAGGGCTATGCTGCACATGGGTAGATAGGGACATAGAAAGGCGATGCTGGCCACGGGGAGATAGGGTCACAGGAGGCCTATTCTGGACGTGGTGAGGGGGGGGGGGCAGATAGGAACACAAGGGCTATGCTGCACATGGGTAGATAGGGACATAGAAAGGCGATGCTGGCCACGGGGAGATAGGGTCACAGGAGGCCTATTCTGGACGTGGTGAGGGGGGGGGCAGATAGGAACACAAGGGCTATGCTGGACATGGGGGGATAGGGACACAGAAGGGCTATGCTGCACATGGGTAGATAGGGACATAGAAAGGCGATGCTGGCCACGGGGAGATAGGGTCACAGGAGGCCTATTCTGGACGTGGTGAGGGGGGGGGCAGATAGGAACACAAGGGCTATGCTGGACATGGGGGGATAGGGACACAGAAGGGCTATGCTGGACACAAGGGAGATAGGACACAGAGGGAGGGAGAGGGACACAGAGGGGCAATGTTGCACATGGGGAGAGGGACACAGAGAGGGAAATACAGAACAGGGCAAGACACAGACACAGAGGGGTCAGATTAAAGCTAAATAATGAAAGAACAAAATTCATAGTTTGGGGAAATCAATAGTAGCCTTTTGGAGAATCATTTCTTGATGTGAATAAGATTGCATTTCAGCTGGAAATACAATTAAAGATTTTGGGGGTAGTTGTTAATCAAATGTTAAAGAGAGGATTTTATAATGTGAAACGACTAAGTAGATTGAGATCTAAGTTGAATTTTAAAGCTTTTAGACTTTTGGCACAGTCCTAAATCTTACCACAAATAGATTACTTCAATGCAGTATTAGTAGGTTTATTTGAAGGTCCCTGGAAGAAGCTCTAGACATTTCAAAATACAGCAGCTAGATTGATCTGTAGTTCCTTTGGGTCTGCAATCATCTTCTTCTGTCTCAGTTGTCTGGTTTACAAAAAAATTATAGATCTGCCTGGGGAGCAAAGTCAACTGAGTGTAGAGAAAATAAAAATGTCAAGACACAAGCTGCTGTTCTATATAATGTCCTTGGTGTTTCCCTTTGCCCAGGGAGTGCTGTAGTGCTTCAGAGGTCAGTTGACATGCTTGTTGAGAATGGGGAATTGTTTCACACTCCTTTAAACTCTGTTTCTGTGAATGTTGGCATACTTGCATAGTTTGCTCAAATAAATCAGATGATCTTAATGTTTGATGGGAATTTTGGCCTCAGTCTGCCAGCTTGTTATAAACCAGACATGATCAACATTTTAATTCAGACTCCATGCACAGATATGCATTTACATAGTTCTCTTTCTCCTTTTTTGTCTTTTATTACTTTCTAGATCAGTGGGCTGATAAAGGATGGTTCCATGTCTTTGATCCAGGAGGGACTTAACAAGGGTTTTCTTCATCCCCTTTCTGGGAAAAAAGAAAATTATAGCAAGAGCGTTCCAACAGAGTTGAATGATTGCTGTAGGTTAGCTGAGTTGTGTGAAATGTCAAAGCACTTGCATTCACTGAATGAACATGAACTCCCAACTCTGGTGATGGAGGAAGTGAAAAGGTTATCCAACTCTGACCTGGAGCTGCTATCACACATCACAGAAAACAACACGGACTGGACCATGATAATAACTCTGATGGGACAAAAGTATTTGCTGCCACCAAAAAGCAGCTTCCTTTTATCTGATATATCCTGCATGCAACCTCTTCTACAGAGTAAGTATTCTGTCTATAAGTCCTGGACCACAGCATGAGGCTGTTCACAAGGCCACCAAGATGCTTATGAACACCCTACTGCATGACTAATTTTGATGGAGGCCCAAATATTTGGGTCAATACACAAAACAATGTCTCTTTTTTGTTCTTCAAAAATGTACATGCAAAGTAAATATAGGTAAACAAATTGACAGCAAATAGAAAGTCTCTTTGGGGTAAATATTCAGCATCAGTAGTCAGCGTTTTTTGGCTGCCACCAGTGTTATGCCTGGGCCATGTCTGGGCACCAGCATTGAATATTGAGGTTTGTGCAGCCAACTATCACATATTAGGTTAAATGAGATATTCAGCACTTAACTACATATGTTAAACTGGACAAAGATAGGTCTATAATACGGTCTATTTATCCAGTTAACTTATGCATTTAAGTAATGAATATTTGCACGTAACTGCAGGACCATCCACAAAATATCTGGTTTTGCTTTGACTAGTTAGTGCTGATATTCAGCAGCACTATCAAGGTCTATAAAATAAGCAGTGGAGTGGAACGGGTAGACGTGAATCTCTTTCCAAAAATACTAGGACTAGGGGGCATGCAATGAAGCTACAGAGTAGTACATTTAAAACAAATTGGAGAAAATATTTCTTCTTTCAACGTGTAATTAAACTCTGGAATTCGTTGCCAGAGAATGTGGTAAAAGCAGTTATTTTAGCATGGTTTAAAAAAGGTTTGGCTAGCTTCCTAAAAGAAAATCCACTGCTTATTTCTAGGATAAGCAGCATAAGAACACGAGTAGCCATATTGGGTCACACCAATGGTCCATCTAGCCCAGTATTCTGTTTCCAAACAGTGGCCAAAGCCAGGTCACAAGTACCTGGCAGAAACCCAATTAGCAGCAACATTCCATGCTACTAATCCCGGGGCAAGCAATTGCTTATCCAAGTCTGTCTCAATAGCAGACTATGGACGTTTCTGCCAGGAACTTATCCAAACCTTTTTTACACCCAGGTACGCTAATTGCTGTTACCACATCCTCCAGCAAAGAGTTCCAGAGCTTAACTATTCGTTGAGTGAAAAAATATTTCCTTCTATTTGTTTTAAAAGTATTTTCATGTAACTTCCTTGAATTCCCCCTAATCGTTGTACTTTTCTTTTTTTTTTTAATTAGAAGTTTTATTAATAACATATCTAATTACATCAAAATCCAAATATAGATACACAACTTCATAAAGAAGAATTCCCTTTCCCCCCAACTATACCCCCCCTTTCCTCCCCTCCCTATCTTGGTGGTGAATGAACCTTATCCCGATACTGCTCATACAATGTATCGTTGTACTTTTCAATGAGTAAAACATCGATTTAATTCCACTCAGGGTTTTGTAGACCTCAGTGTTATCTCCTCCCTTCATCGGTAACCTCTTTAGCCTTTCCTCATATGAGAGGAATTCCATCCCTATTATCATTTTGGTCACTCTTCTTTGAACCTTTTCTAATTCCGTTGTATCTTTTTTGAGGTATGGTGACCAGAACTGAATGCAGTGCTCAAGGTGAGGTCACACCATGGAGCGATACAGATGCATTATAGTATTCATGGTCTTATTCACCATCCCTTTCCTAATAATTCCTAGCATCCTGTTTTTTGCCACCGCCACACACTCAGCAGAAGATTTCAGCGTATTATCTACAAGAACACTCAGATCTTTTTCTTGAGCTCTGACCCCCAAGGTGGACCTTAGCATCAGGTAACTATGATTCGGATTATTCTGTCCAATGTGCATCACCTTGCATTTGTCCACATTAAATTTCATCTGCCATTTGGATGCTCAATCTTCCAATTTTCTAAGGTCTTCCTACAATATTTCAGTCTGCACGTGTTTTAACAACCTTGAATACTTTTGTATAATCTGTAAATTTAATCACCTCACTTGTCATTCTGATTTCCATATCATTTATGTGTTAAATAGTACCGATCCCAGTACATATCGCTGCAGCACTCCACTATTTACCCCCCTCCATTGAGAAAAATGACCATTTAACCCTACCCTCTGTTTTCTGTCCAGTAACCAATTCCTAATCCATACCAGAACCTTGCTTTCTATCCCGAGACTCTTTATTTTTCTCAGGAGTCTCTCATGAGAAACTTCATCAAAAGCTTTCTGAAAATGTAGATATGCTAAATCAACCGGCTCACCATTATCCACATGTTTATTCACACCTTCAAAGAAATTAAGCAGATTGGTGAGGCAAGACTTCCCTTGGCTGAACCCATACTGACAATGTCCCATTAAACCATGTTTGTGTGCTGTGTAATTTTATTCTTTATAATAGTTTCCACTATTTTGCCCGGCACTGACATCAGGCATACCAGTCTGTAATTTTCCAGATCACCCTTAGAACACTTTTTAAAAAATTGACGTCGCGATGGACACCCTCCAATCTTTAGGTACTACAGACTATTTTAACGACATGTTACATATTACTAACAGCAGATCAGCAATTTCATGCTTGAGTTCTTTGTGTACCCTTGGATGTATGCCTTTCAGTCCAGGTGATTTACTACTGTTTAATTTGTCAATTTCACCGATATTTCTTTCAGTTCCTCATCATCATCACCCTTGATAACCATTTCCAGTACATGCAGATCTCTTACATCTTCTGTAAAGTCAGAAGCAATGAATTCATTCAGTTTCCCCACTACAGCCTTGTCCTCCCTGAGTGCCCCTTTTGCTCCTTCATAATCGAATGATCTCACAGATTTCCTAGCAGTCTTTCTGCTTCTGATTTACCTGAAAAAGTTGTTACTTTGAGTTTTAACCTCTGTGGCAAGTTTCTCTTCATATACTGTTTTAGTCTTCTTTATTAATGCTTTGCATCTGACTTGCCACTGTTTATATTGCTTCTTAATTTCTTCATTTGGGTTCTTTTTCCATTCTTTGAAGGACAATCTTTTGACTGTAATAGCCTCTTTTACTTCACCTTTTAACCATACTTGCTGTCGTTTTCTCTTCTTTCCACCTTTGCAAATATGTGGAATGCATCTGGACTGGGCTTCCAAGATTGTATTTTGAATAACGTCCACACCTGATTTAGTGTCCTAACCTTAGCAGCTGATCTTTTTATTTCCTTTTTAACCATTTTCCTCATTTTATTATAGTCGCCCTTTCGAAAAATAAATGCAGCTACAGTAGTAGCTCAAACTTGATCATATTATGATCACTTTCCCAGGGGACCCAACACTGCCACCTCTTGCACTATGCCCTGTACGCTACCAAGGACCATATCCAAAATGGCTCCCCCTCTTGTCAGTTACTGGACCAGTTGCTCCAAGAAGCAGTTGTGTATTACATCTAGAAATTTTATCTCTCTGGCACTCCCTTATATAACATCCAGTCAATATTGGGGTAATTGAAATCACCCACTATTATAGCGTTGACCAATTTGCCAGCTTTTCTAATCTCTATAAACATTTATTCATCTGTCCTTTCTGTCCCTGCGGATGGTAGTACAGCCCTACAAGATTACTCCTTCTCTTCACACATGGAATTTCTAACCATAATGATTCCACGTTGCTATCTGTTTCATGTGGAATGTTTATTTTATTGGACTCTATTCCCTCTTTAACATATAGCACAACCCCCACCCCACAATTTGATCCTCTCAATCATTACAATACAATTTGTACATGTGACACTCGGTGCAAAAGGCTGGGTATTCCCCTTTTCGCTGCTAGACTGCTGACTTCATCTTTGAATTTTTCAATAATTTAAAACTTGCTAAGGTATTAAGGATATTAGTCCAATATAAAAAAAAGTCTTATATGGTATATTGTGTGATTTATTTAGTGTTTTCTTCTTAGAAAGTAATGAAATGTAATTAAATCTCTGTAAGAGCACTCCTCCTTTGTTCTCTTAATTAGAATAACTGACTATAAATGAAGACTAAACTAGGTCCTGCTTTGCTTGCTAGAGGGTATCTGTTAATGCTAATGTACAAAGTTCAAGTTTGAAAACTACGGGGAAAGAATGTGGAGACTAGTTGATAAAGTTTGCTTTTTTAAAATATTTTTATTCTGCCTATCAATAACCTACAATTCCTCTTTTAAATCCTCATCCATAAGTTCCCAAAGCACAGAGCAAAATAATGTTCATTTACCAGAGAAATATCCTCTTCTGTCAGAATTGTACTGTTTTGGGATCTTGCCAGGTACTTGCAACCTGGTTTGGCCACTGTTGGAAACAGGATGCTGGGCTTGATGGACTTTCGGTCTGTCCTAGTATGGCAACACTTATGTACTTATATACTTATGGGAGTGGCATGGGTATGTTTCCAACTTACACATTTATGCCTGGATTCTATATATGGCGCCATAAATTTGGTGCAGATCCAAGATTTGCACACAACTAAGTTAGTTAATGATCCATTAACTATGGATTGGCCTTAACAATTCATTTTTGGAGATAATTGCCACCAATTTGGATTTGCACGTGCATCTGTCTACACACTATTCTATAACACTGAACTCCTAAATACCATAAGCGCTCAACTCAAAAGGGGACATGGCCAGGGTAAGGGTATGAGCAGCTCAGGGTCATTCTAAAAATTTGTACGCAGTGTTATGGGTCATTTATGCACCGAAATGCCATAAGTTGGGTGCGGAACTCAGCTCTAAACGCTATTCATTAAAGGGCGTGCATCCTGGAGCGCCCTTCATAGAATAGTGCTTATCACTGATTTTTTTCTGGTGCTGATTTTTGAGTGGCGTTTATAGAATTCCCCCTTTAACTTATAGTATAAGTTACATGAGTTGCATGGCACACTTAGGCACACCCATTTACGCCTGCCAAGGGCCTGGCGTTAATGATCATACCTAAATTTAGGCGTGTCAATTCAGGTTTACTTTAGAATTCTGTAATTCCGTCTTCCTGCACAGATGCGATTGTAGATTGGCGGTCAGTGTACCACATCGGTTTGACTAACTAAAATGTTTAGGAGAGCCCTGTGAAATGAGTTCAGTACTTAGAAGGTCTGGCTTTTTTTCAGGATTTAATGGATATTTGTTTAGTAGTGTTCAAAAGGATGGCTAATATGTTTAACATTTTTCTGAATTAATATCTCTACCCTCAGTTCTTAATCCTCACCAGTGTATGAGTAAGCCTGCCCTTCTTGGTTACCATATTAAATAGCAGCAGAGGCTATGGGTAGGATCCAGCCAATAGCAAAGCACTAGTCACAGGAAAGGAGGAAGACTTACAATCAAAGTTTGTACCTAAGGCAGTAAAGGGTTAAATGATTTGCCCAAGATCACGAAGAGCATCAGTGAGATTTGAACCCTGGCTTCCATGATTCTCAGTACACACTGTAACCATTTTGCTACTCCACTAGGGGAAGATCATATGCTGTAGAAGTAAAGTTTCCGTATGTAATGGTGGCTGCGGGGTATGGTGAAAAAAGAGAAACGAAACCCCACAAAATTTCCCCAATACATTTCTATGTAAGAACCAGTTGAGCTTTAGCAAACATACGCTGATTCACTGTAACACAGTGATTAAGGAATTGTACTTTTCAAACTGTCCTGATCTCTGCTCCAGATTATGGACTTCATGAGAGTGGAAATAATTTCTCCACATACTTTCCTCACTTGTTCCTTTTTGGTATATGTGACCTCTTCTTTGTTAGCCTATCCACCTTATAATCGAAAGAGAAAAACGCCTAGATTTCGACCCAAATCAGGAGATAGACGTTTATCTCACAAAAACGAATAAATCGGTATAATCGAAAGCCGATTTTGGACGTTTTCAACTGCACTACGTCGCGGATGCGGACAAAGTTGATGGGGGTGTGGCGAAGGTGGAACTGGGGCGTGGTTATCGGCCGAGGAGAGATGTACGTGTTAGGGCGATAATCGAAAAAATAAAGGCGTTTTTAGCGAACATTTAGGCCACTTTTGTTGGACCCTTTTTTCACACGAACAGGTCCCAAAAAAGTGCTCTAAATGACCAGATGACCATCGGAGGGAATCGGGGATGACCTCCCCTGACTCCCCCAGTGGTCACTAACCCCCTCCCACCACAAAAAAATGATGTTTCACAACTTTTTATTTTCACCATCAAATGTCATACCCACCTCCCTGGCAGCAGTATGCAGGTCCCTGAAGCAGTTGTTAGGGGGTGCAGTGGACTTCAGACAGGTGGACCCAGGCCCATCCCCCCCTACCTGTTACAATTGTGCTGCTTAATGCTTATTAGTCGTCCAACCCCCCCAAACCCACTGTACCCACATGTAGGTGCCCCCTTCACCCCTTAGGGCTATAATAATGGTGTAGACTTGTGGGCAGTGGGTTTTGAGGGGGATTTGGGGGGGCTCAACACACAAGGGAAGGGTGCTATGCACCTGGGAGCTCTTTTACCTTTTTTTTGTTATTGTAAAAGTGCCCCCTAGGGTGCCCGGTTGGTGTCCTGGCATGTGAGGGGGACCAGTGCACTATGAATCCTGGCCCCTCCCACGAACAAATGCCTTGGATTTATTCGTTTTTGAGCTGGGCGCTTTCATTTTCCATTATCGCTGAAAAACAAAAACGCCCAGCTCACAAATTGTCGAATAAAACATGGACGTCTATTTTTTGCGAAAATACAGTTCGGTCCGCCCCTTTACGGACCCGTTCTCGGAGATAAACGCCCATGGAGATAGACGTTTTCGTTCAATTATACCCCTCTATGTGTGCTGCTTTTCCTAGATTTAGTTCATTGGTTTGCAAGGTTGTGCAAGGCAAAGAGAGCTGTTTCATAAACTGTGTTTTATTCCAGGTAACAGAAAGTATGATGTCATTGTCCTTGATCCTCCATGGCAGAACAAATCAGTGAAAAGAAGCAAGAGGTGACTTCTAATATTTAATTAAATAGCAATTAAATTAAAGTTATTTTATTTGCAAAACTTTTATGTCTTTCTGAGTACTGGCCCAGCAATATTTAAAGCAACAAGGTATATTTAACTTAGTAAAAGGTGCACATCTTTTTGAGCCAGAACTAAATCAGAATTCCAGGGTGTACTATAGGGTGGAAAGTGTCATCTTTCAGATATGCCTTTAAACTCTCTTAAGATTCTTTGTGTTCTATGCATGAAAATTCCATGGCATCTTTCTCAAAAGTAAAGTAGTAAATCCTGGTGTTCTGAATAAATTTTAATATAGGTTATACTATCGGACTTGTTGCATATTTTTCCTCTGGAACATCTGGTAAAGGATTGCAGTTAAGCCAACTTTATATTTTACTTCCCATGACAAATTCAGATATGCACCCCTTACACACCTACAATAGCCCCTTTTGAGCTGCATGCTATGGAATGTGGGTGCACATTGTTATAGAATAGCACATAGCAAGCAAGATGTGCACACAAATTCAAATTCGTGCCAGTTAGCACCCAGTTATTGGCACTAATTGGCTCATTATCTATTTTAGTTAGGCGCACATCCTGGATCATTGCCCAAATATCAGTGCCTAGTTTTGTGCACCATATATACAATCCGGGGGTTTAAGCTTTTGTAACCAGGGTTAAGGAATAAAAGGGGAAAAAATACTTACCTGGGTCTTGGGGGCCACTGGGGTAGGCTGGGAAGGTCCGGGAATGTTCCCGGCCCAGGAGCAAGCTGGCAGTGGTGGTCCTGGGTGTTGGGGATGCTCCGGGAAGGAGCGCGGCAAAAGGCAGCGTTCCCGGAGCCGGCGTTGCTGTCCGGGGAACCGGGGGCGCTGTGTGAAGGGAAGCAGTGCTTCCGGTACGGCGCCGCTGTTTTGGGGGGCTGGGTTCAGGCCGTCTGTGGGGTGGATTGGGAGAGAGGAGTGCTGAAAAGGGCACCGCTGCCGTTGTTTTTGGGCTCCCGGGGACGATTGGGCATCTCCCCGGGAGCGAAGAGAGGAGCGCAGGAGCAGTGCCGTCATTTTAGATGGGGGTAGCGAGCGGGGCCTGCCTGGCCAGAGGGAGGAGCGCGACAGGCATGACGGGGGTGCGCGCACGCACACGAACTGTTTTTTTTTAGGAGCTCCGGCGAGGCCTACAAGCCTGGGTCTCGATTTTTAAGCCGGAGCTCCAGAAGAATCGCGGTTTTTGGGGCAAATTTTTTTTATGGCTCCGTTTTTGGCCCAGGACCAGCGGGACCGGATCCGTTGGTTGGGATCAAGTGAGGGGAAAATTGGGAACAAGGTAAAGGGTCGTTTGGCCCGGAATTTTGATTGGTTAATTTTAAATTTGCATAAATTGGGTTTTTTATTTTTTAAAAATCAGGGGTTTATTGGTTTTAAATTCTATTTGCATATTTGGGTTCAGGGTATTTTTCTTTATTTTTGTGGGGGGTTACATTTTAAATTTTAATATTTTTTTGGGGTGTTCTGGTGTAGTGTGGGTTTTAAGGGGTTAATTACATGGTAAAATTTTAAATTCGACGTAGCAGGTAGAGGGGAGGGGGATTGAATTTTTAGAGTGGGTTTCAAATTATTTTGGGATTTTTGAGGGGGGTTTAGGAGAGATAATTGCGGGCGGACTGTAAAAAGTGGTATTTTTAAATTTTAAAAGCAGGATTTAATAGGGAATGGGAAGTTTAATTGGTGTAGAAATTTTGGGGTGATTTGGATATAGTTTTATAGGGTTTTTATTTAATTTTATTACTTTTCCATTAGTTTCTATGGGGTTAAAATGGGGATTTTGCACTGCTGGCCAGAATTCCGCTGGTCAGCAGTGGAGATTGGAATCTTGGTACTAGTCAGGGATTGGCTGGAAGGGTCTTGGAACGCAAGCCAAGGCTGGTTTGGAACGCAAGCCAAGGCTGGTGACCAAGGCAACCGGGGAGTTGCAGTTGGTCAGAGTGAGATTGTTGATCAGAGAGAGTGGAGGTGTTGAGGAGGTGCTGGTAGTGAGAGGAGGGTTTTAAGGGTAAAAGTTAGGATTTTGGGGAAAGTTTCTGGTGATTGATGGTGAATGAAAGTAAGGTGTGTAAGGAAGGTGTGATTTATAGTATAAGTTTTAAAATTTTGTTAGGTTTGTATGAACTGGGGTATAAGGTAGGAGTTAAGTGGAATTGGTTAATAAGGGGTTATTGGGGTAATAGTAATAGTAGCTTAAGGTGTATTTGGGTAAGGTTTTAGGGATAAATTTAAGGAATAATTCAAGGAAAGTAGAGTCATAGTTTAAAGAAAATTGACAAATGGGAGTTTGAATAACAGTGATTGAGAAATGTGAAAGAGTAATTGTGTGAAAGGGACGGTCAATCTCTCTCTGAATAAGTAGGGAAAAGAAATCAATAGCATAGGCGCTGGAAAGTAAGGGCCATTTATTTATATTGATTTTACTTAAATAGAGCCCACAGTTCCGCTGTTGACAGCACTCCCTGATAAAGATTGTTAAAAGAAGAAAGTAGGAAGAGTAAGGTTTTCCTTCCAATTATTTTAATTAAGAGAGAGGTGAAGGAGGAAGACCATAGAAAAAGTGAAGAAAACCGGACAACTCACGAGCTCCAACGCAAGCAAGGCCGGGAAGAGAAAGAAACAAAACTTCTACAGCTAAGTAACTGTATACACTGAACAAGAAACATAATAGGAAAGAAATATACACAGAAATACATGAAAGAAAATAAATAAAAAAAAGAGATACTTACCCAAAGTCCATGGCAAAGAAAATTGGCTGAAAACCTGAAAAGAGAGCAAAGCAAAGAATCAAATTCTTGTCAAACTATACTCACGTGAATGATACACAATAACATTTACATCTCCCAAGGAAAAGGTTAAAGAAAGAGACACTTATCTGACTGTGAGCTGGATACAAGTAGATGTTTGATTTATCTGTAGGAAGATAAAAAATTATTTTAATAATAAAAAAAAGTATTATATGTTTGGTTATAGAGTTTTAAGCAAAGTTTGATTAACTGTACAAGAGAGTTGAGTTTATGTCCGTTTTAAATGCTTCAGTGATTAAATTAAAACTGTTTAAACAACATGGGAAACTAAGTTTGTTCTCCTTTATCAGAAAAATCCTGAACTTTAGTTTTAATTCCTCTTCCGTCCTTTGAGGGTGGAAGACGAGGATAGTATCCTGCACTAGTCCCCTAGTCCTGAGTGTGTTTTCTGACAGCAGCCACGACTATAACATCGCTGTCCTGAGACCACATCTCTGGGAAATAACCCTGTCTGGGGGGGGGGACTAGTTACACTTTTCCAGAGAAAGATGTTCCCCTGAAAAATGGCCCAGTGCATTTCTATGGAAGAGAAAGCTCCTGCTTCTACAGCATACAAACTTGATACAGTGAAGCATAGCAAACTGTTTTTCAGGCTCCAGTCAGAGACACACATATTCCCTACGGAAAGAAACACACTACATAGATACACAATGTACACAGCCACAGAGATTGGAAATAAATCCTTGTCACTGATGGGCCACCTTTTAGTGATTCGGGGCAAGATGCACTAAACTAAACAAGGCTTTAACGAGCCTTTAATGAACAGTTTTCCTACCCTGGCATGCATTAAAGCCCAATTTCCGACGACAGTAGCAGCAAACGAAAACGGAATGCAGATGAGCAAACTGTGTAGAACCCTATTGAAATGAGATGCACTAAAGTTTTCCGCTTGCCCTGGGAGCGTCCTTTATCGACGGCCTTGCTCCCCCCCCCCCCCCCCCCCCGCCCGAGGTCGCCGCTGCTCCCCGCTCCCCCCTGCATTAAAGTCATAGCTTTAGGCTGGCCCGGTCCCCCTCCCTTCCTCTCTCTCTTTCTCCTCAGCTCCACCTCCCGCCATCCTCCACCCCCGTGCCCCGCCCCCACCGCCCCCCTGAGGTCGTTGCTGCCGCTCCCCCCCTCCACCGGGCCCCCTCAGTCTTACCAAGCCCTCGCAGCGCCTCTCACCTCTTCGGACGTCCCTCCTTTCCTCCTGGGCCCGCCCTCGTCTGATGTAAGTAAACGTCCGAAGACTCGGCAAAGAGGCGATCAGCTGTTCTTCTTGCCTGTGCAGCGCCTTCACACTGAGGTGAGAGGGGCTACGAGGGCCCGGTAAGACGGAGGGGAGCCCGGTGGAGGGGAGGTGCGGCGGTGACGACCTCGGGGGGGGCGGCAGGGGCTGGGTACGGGGCAGAGGATGGCAGGAGGCGGAGCTGAGGAGAAAGAGAGGAAGGGAGGAAGGGAGGGGGGCCGGGGCAGCCTAAAGCTATGACTTTAATGCAGGGGGGAGCGGGGAGCAGCGGCGACCTCGGGCGGGCGGGTAGGGGCAAGGACGTCCATAAAGGACGTGTTTGTTTGTTTTTTTATTCTTACATCCTTAGCATGCGCAGAGCAGCCAGCATAACGCTTGGCTGCTCTGCGCATGCTCTACAAGCCAATTTTGCGACGGTTTAACGAAGGGTTAGTGAATGCAAGTGAGCTGCAACGAACAGCTCATTTGCATTCCCTATCCTTCGTGCATAGTCGTTCCATACCGATTCGTTATGGAATTCGGTACGGAACGGTTCTAACGAGGACTTTGTGCATCTTGGCCTCAGATGGTTAGTTCATTTTTTTGTTGTTAAATGTGAAACCTGCTGACTGAATCATACAGCTGTCTTAAGAGCTACTATGTGCACTGCCAACTTCTTGCTGTCGTCATGGTCAGGGTCAGATTAAGGCATAAGCAAACTAGATAAATACTTAAGGCCAACATGTTTTGTGGGGAGGTGGGTGTTCTGTCATACGTGCTCAGGATTCAGGAGGAAACTTACTTTTTGTCAGGATTCTACAGATCTTAGCAGTATGTTTGTAAGTGAGAAGAACAGGTTGACATTTTTCAGCGTTTAAATTTCTTTTCGCAACTCTCTTACCCCTATGTAAATGAGCCTGTCCTGCCTGTTTCCAGTGATACTAGCCAGTCAGTGGGAAAACACTGGGGATGGTAGTCCTGGAAGGCTGCTGTAGTCACAGAAAGGAGGAGATCAGTTTGTAGAAGGTTCTGTGCTATACAAGTGTAGCTTCCATATGAGGTGCATAATGGGTAACTGAACTGTGCATGAGCCACTAGGATGTGCATTCATGAGTGTGCATTCAGTTCATATGAACAGCTAAAAATTTAAAGTGTGCTTGAATTGTTTGTATGTGCATGTACCTATGAATTAATGTAGACACATGCAATCAGTTCGTGCATGCAAAAAAGTGTTTGTGCACATAAGGGGGGAATTCTATAAATGGTGCTCAAATTTAAATTGGCAGTAGGCATGATTCTGTAAAGTGCACATGCCCTTTATAAGAATCGCGCCTAGCGCCAATTCCTGCTCCTAACTTTAGGTGCCAGACACGCCTGCTGAAACTTGGTATAAATGCTGGTGCCCAACAGCCAGATGGACTAACTGTATGGAAAGAGCCCTTCCCTTACCGATCCCTTAGCGAATCGATAAAAAACGGGCATGCATGAAGGAAATAGCATGCAAATGAGCTGCTCGCTGTTAACTCATTTGCACGCGATTTCCTTCCTAAGCAGAGGAAGCCAGTCGGCCAGCTGAGCATGCGCAGAGCAGCCAATCATTATGCTGGCTGCTCTGCGCGTGCCAAAGACGGTTTCGTACACGTCACTCTAAAAAAAAAAAAAAAGGACGTCCCTGACGAGCACTTGGACGGTTTTTTTTCTTCAGATTTTGTGATGGGCGTCCTTTTTGGACATGCTTTTCTTACATACCTGAAATGACCACCACCGGAGAGAATCGGGGATCGGGACGTGCGAGGACGTCCAAATCAAAACTATTTGGATGTCCCTTTCGATTATGCCCCTCCAGGTCTCTCTCAGCCAATCACAGCGCGTTTAGCTGACATGACAGCTAAACGCGCTGTGATTGGCTGAGAGAGACCTGGAGGGGCATAATCAAAAAGGACGTCCAAGTAGTTTTGATTTGGACGTCCTCACACGTCCCGATCCCCGATTCTCTCCGGCGGTGTTCTTGGACTTGTTTTTTTATGTGCCCAAAATGACCACCACCGGAGAGAATCTGCCAAAACTGCAATATATCAGTAGTATGCTTGAACAAAAAAGCAATGTTTTTAATAATTTCTTAAATTGCTGGAAACTAGTAGTTAAGCGAAGCTGACCTGGCAAGGTATTCCACATTAACGTTCCTGCTATAGAAAAAGCAGAAATCCGAGTAAAGACATAATGTACAGAAGATACCAATTGCAATCTCAGACATTTTGAGAAAGACATTCCTGATGTAGACAGAGTGAAAACTTGGCCAAAATACCAAGGCATTTTACCATGTATTACTTGCTGAATTATACTCAAAACTTTATGCTGCCCTCGATATTTCACAGGTAACCAATGAAGTTGTTTCAATTTGAAGTGAAGGGGAGACAGTATTTGGTACATCAAAAAGAATGGTAAATGAGACAAGTGTTACAAACAGACACAGTCAATCTTTCTGTGGCCATGACCCCATGACAGCAGCCAAATAAAATTATGTGATCCCCCCCATCCAGTGGTGTAGAATGATGTGCCTATGGAGAGCCCACCCAGTCATGTCTCCAAATGTGGGTTTTGTGACCCTAAATGGGGTCCTGACCCGCAGTTTGAGAAGCTCTCGGATAGGTGGAGTAGGTCTGCTTGGATAGCTGTTTGGAGGAATTGCCACCTAGTTATTTCAGGTAGGTTCCCTAATCTTTAAAAATAACTCTATCAGGGTTGATAAAGTGGGTAATGCAAGGTTCTTGACATTTAAGAGCAACATAAAATAATATCCACCAGACCTGCAAGCCTCTAAGCTATACTAGAACCTTGTCAACAGTGTTTATAGCAGTAAAGAGTCCATTCCTCTAAATATCAACATCTCTGTGAGCAGAACACATTTTAATAAAGGGTCCTCATATATCTGCAGGCTAGGTATTTTGTTCAAAATCAAATTATACATACCTGTTAAACTAAATCATTTGAACATTTTATATACCATGGCTTTAAACCTCGAGCAGAGAGCTGTAAAAATCTTCAAAAGTTCATTTGAAACTAAATTGCCTGTGGCTCAGTGCTGCAGAACAGGGAATCTGAGCTAGAATCCTCTCTCCAGTCAGAGTATTCCACAGATGTGGTACTTTTAAGCTAGGAGTGTGTAAGAAGATAATTTCCAGTTCTGTGGTAGCACCTGCCAGCTAAGTGGTGCAGAGGATAGGCCTTGGAGAGGCACTCTTCGGGCCGATGAAGGTATCCTGAGTTGACAGAGCCAAAACTAGGAATTTCAGTTCCCAGGATAAGCAAGTGAATATGTGCACCGCAACCACATTTGATTCCTCTTGTTCCATGTACACCACTTTGATCCCCAGTCATCTTTTTCTCTCACCTCTTCCCCAGTCTAGATGGTAGGAAAATAGCAACTCTCTTCCTGGATTTTTATCTGCATCCTTGCCCATATTTCCATTTTAGTCATTTTTTTGTTCCTGAGACCTTTGCTTCTTGAACAGTTTACTCTCTTGCTCATCATAGTTATGACTTCAGGCCTGGGTAGTATCTCTGTGTAGAAAGGACAAATACAAAATGATAAGGGAAGAAAACTGAGGTGAAAAACAAAGAAAAAGTTCATAAAATATACACGGGCAGGGCGATTCTATAACTGGGAGCACAAAAGTACTTTAGTTTGTAATTCCAAGGTGACGTATGCACAGATGGAGCGTGGGAGGGGCATGGGCGTATCTCCACCTTATGCTTGTAACATATAGAATACTATAAGTTATGCATGTAGGTTGTCGCACTTAGGCACATCCATTTACACCTGCCATTGACATGGCATAAGTGGGCATGCCAAAATGTAGGCATGTTGATGTTGACTTATACTTGTATTTTATGACAGCATCTTGGTGTCCAGATACCTTTATAGAATTTGTGCTCAGCACACAGCATCGAGGCACCTACATTGTGGCTCCTAGTTATATAATTGCCCCCTTTGTGTATAGCTAACTAGTTTTCAAAGGAATTTCTGCCAATAGGAGTTTACCCACAGGAAAACCCCCTTTGAAATTTGGCCCCTCAAGCTGGTAAAGATGGATCTGTTGTTCACTGTGGGCATACTTTTACCCATCAACCAAACCAAGCAGAAGGAGATCAAGAGAAGAAAGGTATGTGTAGAGCTTTCCATTTTGAAGGCTCAGTGTGTACCCTTGTCATATATCTGCACCTGCTTTAAAGTAGGTACAAGTGCATGTGCCAAAACAGGAGCCCCATGTGATGTTACCCTTTGAAAATTGGGTTTCAGGTGTACCAGAATAATATCAATGAGGCCCACAAACCTTGTGGTGGTCTGAAGATTGCCTCTGTAATTATCAGTGTTCTTACAAATACCCACATTGAAACTAGCTTTAGACCAGACTTATTCAAGCTCAGTTCTCGAGGGCTGCAAACAGGGTAGGTTTTCAGGATATCCCTAATGAATATGCATAAGAAAGATTTGCATGCCTACTACATCCATTGTATTCAGATCTCTCTCATGCATATTCATCAGGGATATCCTGAAAACCTGGTCAGCTTGCAGCCCTCGAGAACTGAACTTGGATAAGCCTGCTTTAGACTTTTGTCCCTTTATATAGACCAGTGTTTCCAAAGTCTGGTCCTGGAGTACCCCTTGCTAGTCAGGTTTTCAGGATATCCACAATGAATATGCATGAAAGAGATTTCCATATAATGGAGGCAGTGTATGCAAATCAAGTTCATGTATATTCATTGTGGATATCCTGAAAATCTGACTGGCAAGGGGTACTCCAGGACTGGACTTGGAAAACACTGATATAGACCTCAGATTTGAGTATGAGATATCTGCTTTGGGGGAATTGCATATCGGGATATCTCTGATGTCTACATTCGGGATCCTCTGAGATGATGGTATTGAATGGTCTCTAGGAATGCTAGCATATTGATAGTTCAGCCTTTTCTGTCATTTACTCTTTGTTTGATTTTTTTTTTAAGTTCTTTTCTTTTTTGAAATATAACAAATAAAAACCCAGAAAACAATTCTTGAAATGGAAAGGACATTTAAAAAACACATTTTGTTATAAACAAACAAACTTAAGACAAAATATGATAAATGATCCATCAAGTTCTCAAAACTATAAGGAACCAACTCAAAATGTGTTAAAGGTAAAACAACTTATAGTGTAACTATTGAACGGGAAGCCCTATTTTGCAAAGGCTCTGCACGGGAAATGAGACGTTCACATTTCCCAGTATTTTAAAAAAGGCTTTGCCAAATGTGTAGTGTGTTGTAAATGTGCAGAAGAATGTTGGCAAATACATTACTACTACTACTTATCATTTCTATAGCGCTACTAGACGTACGCAGCGCTGTACACTTGAACATGAAGAGACAGTCCCTGCTCGACAGAGCTTACAATCTAATTAGGACAGACAAACAGGACAAACAAGAGATAAGGGAATATTAAAGTGAGGATGATAAAATAAGGGTTCTGATCAAGTGAACAAGGGTTAGGAGTTAAAAGCAGCATCTAAAAGGTGGGCTTTTAGCTTAGATTTGAAAACGGCCAGAGATGGAGCTTGACGTACCGGCTCAGGAAGTCTATTCCAGGCATAAGGTGCAGCAAGATAAAAGGAACGGAGTCTGGAGTTAGCAGTGGAGGAGACGGGTGCAGATAAGAGAGATTTACCCAGTGAACGGAGTTACCGAGGAGGAATGTAGGGAGAGATGAGAGTGGAGAGGTACTGAGGAGCTGCAGAATGAATGCACTTATAAGTCAATAAGAGGAGTTTGAACTGTATGCGGAAACGGATAGGAAGCCAGTGAAGTGATTTGAGGAGAGTTCTAATATGAGCATAACGACACTGGCGGAATATTAGTCGTGCAGCAGAATTTTGAACAGATTGAAGAGGAGAGAGATGGCTAAGTGGGAGCCCTGTGAGAAGCAAGTTGCAATAGTCTTAAGCGAGAGGTGATAAGAGTGTGGATGAGGGTTCTGGTAGTGTGCTCGAAAGGAACAGGCAAATTTTGTTGATATTATAGAGAAAGAAATGACAGGTTTTAGCAGTCTGTTGAATATGTGCAGAGAAGGAGAGGGAGGAGTCAAAGATGACCCCAAGGTTACAAGCTGATGAGACAGGAAGGATGAAAGTGTTATCTACAGAAATAGAGAATGGGGGAGGAGGAGAGGTTGGTTTAGGGGGAAAGATAAGTAGCTCAGTCTTGGTCATGTTTAGTTTCAGATGGCGCTGAGACATCCAGGCAGCAATGTCAGACAGGCAGGCTGATACTTTGGCTTGGATTTCGGCTGAGATTTCTGGTGTGGAGAGGTAGATCTGGGAGTCATCAGCGTAAAGATGATACTGAAAACCATGGGATGAGATCAGAGTACCAAGGGAAGAAGTATAGATGGAGAAAAGAAGAGGTCCCAGGACAGATCCTTGAGGTACACCAACTGACAGTGGGATAGAAGTAGAGGAGGATCCACTAAAGATACGCTGGGAGAGATAAGAAGAAAACCAGGAAAGAACAGAGCCCTGAAATCCAAGTGAGGACAGCGTATCAAGGAGTAGGCTGTGATCAACAGTGTCAAAAGCAGCAGATAGATCGAGAAGGATGAGGATAGAATAGAGACCTTTGGATCCGGCCAGGAACAGATCATTGGAGACTTTAGCAAACGCTGTTTCAGTTGAATGAAGGGGGTGAAAGCCAGATTGAAGTGGATCAAGAATAGCTTGAGATGAAAGAAAGTCAAGGCAACGGCAGTGAACAGCACGTTCAAGTATCTTGGATAGGAAAGGGAGGAGGGAGATGGGCCGATAGTTGGAAGGACAGGTCCAATGAAGGTTTTTTAAGGAGTGGTATGACTACGGCATGTTTGAAAGCATCAGGAACAGTCGCAGTGGACAGTGAAAGATTGAGGATATGACAGATAAATGGGATGACAGTAGGAGAGATAGTGTTAAGTAGATGGGTGGGAATAGGATCAGAGGAACAGGTAGTTAGTTTTGAGGAGGAAAGAAGATGTGTAGTTTCCTCTTCAGTGATTTCAGAAAAGGAAGAAAAGGAGGCAGGGGTTGGAGGGTTGAGAGAATGGACTAAGGGAAGGAGAGGTGGAGGTGACCTGGTTGAGAATTCAAGTTTAATCTTGTGAACCTTATCATGAAAGAACTCAGCCAGAGTCTGGGGGGAAAGTGAAGGGGGGGGGGGGGGGGGGGGGTTGGAGGTGAAGGCACTTTGAGGAGAGAGTTCAGTGTGGCAGACTACGAGGGTTCGAGCCAAGAGAATTTGTCAGCTGGATGTAATACATATGGATTTGCTAGTACATACAGTGGGGGAAATAAGTATTTGATCCCTTGCTGATTTTGTAAGTTTGCCCACTGACAAAGACATGAGCAGCCCATAATTGAAGGGTAGGTTATTGGTAACAGTGAGAGATAGCACATCACAAATTAAATCCGGAAAATCACATTGTGGAAAGTATATGAATTTATTTGCATTCTGCAGAGGGAAATAAGTATTTGATCCCTCTGGCAAACAAGACCTAATACTTGGTGGCAAAACCCTTGTTGGCAAGCACAGCGGTCAGACGTCTTCTGTAGTTGATGATGAGGTTTGCACACATGTCAGGAGGAATTTTGGTCCACTCCTCTTTGCAGATCATCTCTAAATCATTAAGAGTTCTGGGCTGTCGCTTGGCAACTCGCAGCTTCAGCTCCCTCCATAAGTTTTCAATGGGATTAAGGTCTGGTGACTGGCTAGGCCACTCCATGACCCTAATGTGCTTCTTCCTGAGCCACTCCTTTGTTGCCTTGGCTGTATGTTTTGGGTCATTGTCGTGCTGGAAGACCCAGCCACGACCCATTTTTAAGGCCCTGGCGGAGGGAAGGAGGTTGTCACTCAGAATTGTACGGTACATGGCCCCATCCATTCTCCCATTGATGCGGTGAAGTAGTCCTGTGCCCTTAGCAGAGAAACACCCCCAAAACATAACATTTCCACCTCCATGCTTGACAGTGGGGACGGTGTTCTTTGGGTCATAGGCAGCATTCTCTTCCTCCAAACACGGCGAGTTGAGTTCATGCCAAAGAGCTCAATTTTTGTCTCATCTGACCACAGCACCTTCTCCCAATCACTCTCGGCATCATCCAGGTGTTCACTGGCAAACTTCAGACGGGCCGTCACATGTGCCTTCCGGAGCAGGGGGACCTTGCGGGCACTGCAGGATTGCAATCCGTTATGTCGTAATGTGTTACCAATGGTTTTCGTGGTGACAGTGGTCCCAGCTGCCTTGAGATCATTGACAAGTTCCCCCCTTGTAGTTGTAGGCTGATTTCTAACCTTCCTCATGATCAAGGATACCCCACGAGGTGAGATTTTGCGTGGAGCCCCAGATCTTTGTCGATTGACAGTCATTTTGTACTTCTTCCATTTTCTTACTATGGCACCAACAGTTGTCTCCTTCTCGCCCAGCGTCTTACTGATGGTTTTGTAGCCCATTCCAGCCTTGTGCAGGTGTATGATCTTGTCCCTGACATCCTTAGACAGCTCCTTGCTCTTGGCCATTTTGTAGAGGTTAGAGTCTGACTGATTCACTGAGTCTGTGGACAGGTGTCTTTCATACAGGTGACCATTGCCGACAGCTGTCTGTCATGCAGGTAACGAGTTGATTTGGAGCATCTACCTGGTCTGTAGGGGCCGGATCTCTTACTGGTTGGTGGGGGATCAAATACTTATTTCCCTCTGCAGAATGCAAATAAATTCATATACTTTCCACAATGTGATTTTCCGGATTTAATTTGTGATGTGCTATCTCTCACTGTTACCAATAACCTACCCTTCAATTATGGGCTGCTCATGTCTTTGTCAGTGGGCAAACTTACAAAATCAGCAAGGGATCAAATACTTATTTCCCCCACTGTACAGTACTCACCCCATGCTTGGAATAAACTCCCTGAGCCCATACGCCAGGCCCCTTCCCTGCCCATCTTCAAATCCTTGCTCAAAGCCCACCTCTTCAATGTCGCCTTCGGCACCTAACCACTACACCTCTAATCAGGAAATCTTGACTGCCCCAACTTGACATTTCGTCCTTTAGATTGTAAGCTCCTTCGAGCAGGGACTGGCCTTCTTTGTTAAACTGTACAGCACTGCATAACCCTAGTAGCGCTGTAGAAATGTTAAGTAGTAGTGGGAGCAAAGATTTTGCAAAACTATAAGTAGAAAATGAGTGACATCACTTGGGAGCTTCCACATATAAATGCTGGTACTTTTAGTTTTATAGGTTCTTTAAAATAGTTTATCCATTTATACATATTCCATCTTAATGAAAGTGTATCACAAACTAAACATACTCAAATATAAAATCAGACTAAAACACCATTGTCACTTTTAATTCATTTACCAACAATTGACAACATCTAAGGCACTGCCATCAAACAACTCCTGTCTCTTTATTCCTCTTGTCCTATCTAAACTGCGCATGATGAGCTCATGGATTCCACAAAGTAACCACCTCGCATATCCAATCCAAATTTCTTAAAAAAAAAAAAAACCTTTGTGGATAATTGCCTCTCATATTCCAAATGTTTTAAAAATAAATAAACCATCATAAGTTGTTTTTTACAAGCTGTAGTGTCTGTCTTTCGCCTTAATGTGATGATAACCAATACCATTCATGTGGACCAGCAATAGAGAATGTACTTCAAAATGCACTTTGCTTAGTGTAGGATTTGATAGATTTAACTCTCCTTCTGACCTCAATGGTCTTCCAAGATTATATATTTTATGAATATGTGACATACAGTGCTGAATCTTAAGCAATCTGGGGTATAGTCTTTTGATGGAAAGCACAGTTCTCCAATTTGGCATATAAGCCGCTGTCTCTGAGTCACCGAAGGACAGTCCGGACATGCTAAGTATGTTCTGAAGGAGAGGCGGAGAATATCAGGATATCATCTAGATAGATAACACAGGTGTAGAGATGGTCTCTGAAGGTCTCATTCATGAAATGTTGGAACACGGCAGAGTCCAAAGGGCATGACTAGGTATTTATAGTGTCCTTCGTGAATATTAAATGCCGTCTTCCACTCATCTTCCTCACTGGCCGAGGAAATAGACGTTCGAATGAACTCTTTTTGTAAGTTTTCTTGGATGTATTCGGTCATGGCCTGTAGTTCATGTTGAGAGAGGGTATAGACATGCCATTTTCCTGGTAAAAGGTTGATAGCGCAATCGAATTCCCAATGCGGTGGAAGGGTCAGGACCTGTTTCTTGCTGAAGACATCAGCAAAATCCTGGTAAATCACAGGAAGGCCACAAGGTAAGAGCCACTCACCAGGAAGTGCCACCATCACCAGGCGGACTGGTATTAAACAGGAATGGAAACACGATGGTCCCCAGACTGTGATCTCATTGGTGCTCCAATCGATCCATGGAGAGTGTGATTGTAGCCAGGGGAGCCTTGACACTAATGGGTGAATGGATTTAGGTAGAATGTAAAATTGGATGGTCTCGTGATGCAGAGTTCCCGCTTGAAGGGAAAGAGAAGCAGAGGTGGAGGTTATCAGACCGGCTAAGGGATCGCCAAGAATAGAGGAAATATTTAAGGCAGAGGTTAAAGATGCTACCGGGATCCAATATTGCTGGACCAGGTTCCCATTGATGAAATTCTCGGTGGCTCCTGAATCGATGAGAGCCAAAACGGTGATCTGACAAGTGTTCCACCACAGAATGACTGGGAGGACACATAAGGAGGTTGGGGATGAGGGAAGCAGGCCTAGAGTCACTTCTCCTGAGAGCTCTAGGCCTGCCTGTTTCCCTGTTTATGTGGACATTTAGTAACAAACTGCCCCGATTCTCCACAATATAGGCAGAGATGTGTGTTCACTGGCAATTCCTTTCTTCCTCGGAGAGACGATAGCGACCCATCACCATGGGTTCCTCGGTGATTTTGCTGGCAGGAGAGCAGAAGACAAGGGTTGCTGAAATCAGTGAGCCAGCCATGGGAATCGATGAGAGAGTTCCTTTTCCTCCTTATACACAGTGTGATAAGCTCTTCCAGGGTAGTGGAAAGATCTCGTCCATTGAGTTCATCCTTAATCCTTCCTGCCAGATCCTTCTGGCCACTAGGGCTTCTTGATTCCATCGAAGATCTGAGGCCAGGGTTCAGAAACAAACGGAGTAGGCCTCAATGGTGAGAGAGCCTTGCTGGAGGTGAAGAAGGTTGTTAGCCGCTGAAGAAGGTCGTCCGGGCTTATCGAAGAGTAGATGAAAACATATCAGAAAGGTTTGTAAGTTGGAGAGGACTGGATCCTGTTGTACCCATAGGGGCGAAGCCCAGCCCAAGGCTTGCCCGGACAAGAGTGAGACTATATAGGTGACCTTAACCTGATCGGAAGGGAAGTTGGCCAGCTTTAAGTCAAAATGCATCTGGCACTGATTCAAAAATCCTTGACAGGCTCTGGAGTTCCCGTCGAATTGCGGGGGATCAGGAACCCAAATCATAGATGTAGCCACAGGCTGAATTGCCAGACCAGAAGGACTTGGACCTGGCCATGTTGAACCACTCAGGGCTGCAAGCTGTGTACAAATGTCTTGCAAAACTCTGGAGAGATGTTGTAACTGACTCTGCTGCCGCTGCAGGGCCTGAGAGAGGTCTTGAATCATGGGCTTGTTAGATGAGCTCATGGCCTCAGCAATCTGTCACGCTTCTGTCAAGCTTGGTAGCACTAATGATGTGAGGCCTTGTGCCGTCGCCTAAAGCTGGGCTGCAGTACCTGTGGGAGAATCCCAGGGAAGTCAGGAGTGCCCCTGGCTTAGAGGTTTGCACCCTTTAGATGCCCAGGGATTGCATGAGAACAGCAAATGGTAAAAGAGTGCTTTTATTTATCTGTGAAGACCCAGATCCTGAGTGACTTAGTTGGAGCCAGAACTGGATTTATGAGTAACTGGAACTATATTGAAGAAGCTCGAAGTGTTAAGAAAGAAGGGAGTAATGGTGATTGTTGCCAAAGAGAAAGTGAGCCTGTGAGAAGAACAGACTGTCTTGCTTTAATTATTTTCCACCAATAAAGTTTTCTTTTTACTTTATACTGAACTTTGCCTGTGAGGTTTCCAAGCCTCTCCATCAATGACATTATCACATAAGGCTTTTTGGCCGATTCTCAGGCTGTCAATAGAGTTTATATGGTCTATCACGTCAAACTTTAGGTAGAATGACTGATGATAAATATGATGAAATTACCATCTACATTTTGAGTCAGCTTCAACGTGTGAGCTACCTAAGCATTACCACTGACCTCTGGTCCTCCCGAACCATGGAGGCTTATATTACAGTCACATCACATGGCATAGATGATGACTTCCATGCAATAAATGTTGTGCTGGGGTATGTAGCACTTGCTAGAGACACACACAGGTGACAATATGGCAGATGCCGTGGAAAGTGCAGTGAAGAAATGGAAGTTAGAAGGCAAAGTTTTTGCAGTTATTACTGATAATGCCATGTCAATGAAAAAAGCTGTTGGGAAACTTATTCGAAAAGGAATCTGTACTGCTCACCATAGCTGCTTCAGACACACTCTGCAGTTATGTGTGGAATATGGGCTGCGGTCTCATCTAGCAATCAATATATCAGCAATCAATCAATATATCAGCACTATACTCACTGGAAGTTTGAAAACTGCTCAAGAAATGCTGGGAATGCCAATGAAGAATCTCATTGCTGACAGAAATGCTGAGAATGCCAGTGAAGCAACTTATTGCTGACGTGAAAACATATTGAAACAGTACTTGCATTATGTTGTGAAGTGCAGCAACCTACTGGCTTAGCTTTAATAAGCAACAGCAATAAAACTACAAAGAAAGCTGCACCTAGACTCTGTTACTGAAGAAACACAATCAGCAAACTTGAAAGTTATCTTTGGCTTGAAAGAAGAGCTGGAGAAAAGTTTACTGCATAGATTTCAAGATATATTATTTGATAATTCATATAGGTTAAGCAGATTCCTGGATCTGAGATTCAACTCAACCTATGGTGAAGTATCAGATGTCATTGCAGTCGCAACTCAAGAGATCGTAAAAATGCAAACCACTGATGTACAGTTGCCAGTCAGCACAGCCTCTGTGGAGGTTGATCACACATCATTGGCCATTCCAGATCTTAGAACACAGGATGTGGATAAGCTTCAACATAAACGCAGTTTCTGGGAAACAGTGAAAGATACCAATGTTGCAGCTAAGAAAGCCAGACCTCCAATCACAATCAGACTGTGACAGCGATGTTCAAATCAGATGTAGTACAGAACTTGCCTGCTATAAACATGAAGAAACATTGAAAACTGGTGGTGATGTTTTTAGTTCCTGGTATACACGGAAGTTTCTGTGTATGCCAGCAATTTCTGTGTTGTCAGAAATCATTTTTCTGCAGCTGTACAAATTTATATCTACAGGATGCAATTGTCTGAAGCTGTTCAAAGTGGACAAATTGATTTTTCTCCATAAAAACTGGAAAATGTACCCAACCTAACTTTCCTTTTGACATTATGTAAAACTGCTCACACTAAGAGTTCATATTACAGCTAGGCCTTGTTTTTTTATTATTTGTTTATTTATTAGGATTTATTTACCGCCTTTTTGAAGGAATTCACTCAAGGTGGTGTACAATAAGAATAAATCAAACATGAGCAATAGACAATTACAGCAGTAAAAACATTCAAATAACAATACAAACTATGGCATAGTATACTACTTACAATGCCAACCCAATACGTAGTAAGAACATTTTAATTGACAGTGTAGGGTATAAGCAAAGATGGAACATATAGATAGGTAAGAGCATAAGAGGAGTTAGAAAATAAGGTGACTAATTTAAAGAAAGGTGCACATGAAGTCAGAGAGATGGTTAAATATTATCTCAGCTAGGGTAGGAGTGTATAAAACATATCCCGCTGCAGTATGTGCAGCCCGTGTCACTCCTTGTGTGTGTGAGTGAGACTAACAAGTTAGTTACTTCTTCCATTAAAGACCTGGTTGAAAAGCCAAGTTTTCACCTGCTTCCTGAAGTAGAGATAACCTTGTGTTAAGCGGAGCCTTTCAGAGAGTGCATTCCAGAGTGTGGGGGCTACTCCACAGAAGGCTCACTTGCGTGTTGTAATGTCTTTTGGTTAGGGATACTCCTTGGGAGCACCTTAGTATCCTTGGAGGTATGTAGAGGATCATCCTATTCTTCAGGTACTCGGGCCATTTCCTTTAAGGGCCTTGAAGATCAGATATGGAGTTTTAAATTTAGCCCTGTATTGTACTGGTAGCCAGTGACGTTTTTGTAAAAATGGTGTGATGTGGTCACGTCGCTTGCAACCTTTTATTAGTCTTGCTGCAGCATTCTGAATCAGTTGGAGCTGGTGCAGGCCATTTGTAGTCAGACCAATGTTTAGTGTATTACAGTAATCCAGTCAATGTTATCATGGCATGCACAACTGGGATAAGATTTACCTTCTCTGTGTAACGAGAGAGGCAGCGTAGTTGTCACAAATAGTAGAAGCAGCTCTTGAAGGTTGCTTGGATTTGGGGAATCAGAGTAAGTGTCGAATCTAACTGTATTCCAAGGTTCCTGACTTGTGATTTGAGGGGGAGTTTGTACTTCCCAAAAGAGATTTTGATGTTAGGTATGTATTCACTTGTGTTAGGGACCTGCTACTTACTGTAACCAAGGGAAGTATTGCCTTACCAATTTGCTTCATTTCTTTGAAGGCATGAATAAACATGTCGGTGAAGGTGAGCCAGTTGATGTAGTATATCTAGATTTTCCAAAAGCATTTGACAAAGTTCCTTATGAGAAACTCCTAAGAAAATTAGACTCACGGGATAAGAAGCAACGCTCTGTTGTGGATTAGGAATTGGTTATTGGACAAAAAACAAAGGATAGGAGGGTTAAGTGCCCATTTTTTTTTCAGTGGAGGAGGGTGAATTGTGGAGTGCCACAGGGATCTGTACTGGGACCAGTGCTATTTAACATGTTTATAAACGATCTGGAAATCAGAATGGCAAGTGAGGTGATTAAATTTGCAGATGATACAAAACTATTCAAAGTGGTTAAAACACATGATGTCATGGCAAAACATTCTATGTTGAGTCCATCGATCCCCCAGGGGGTCACAGGATGGTAGTAGATTCCGAGTGTTGCAGGGTTCAGTAGCGGATGCTGATTTATTTATTTTCTTCTATTCTTTCTTTTTTTTTTCTTTTGTTATCTTGGTAAGGAGCTGTTATGGAACACCCATCATGTTACGTTTAATACTAATATTAATATTTTTCTTTGAAGGCTGGTTTGGCTTGTGGAGGGGGAAGGGGGAGGGGAGGGGGGAGTTTTAGTTAAAGATTCCTGACAGGTTTGCTATGCACTCATGAAGTTTTGATACTATATAAAGTACATTGTAATGTTACTTTTGCCAGTGAATTTGAAATTGATTAGTATGTTTTGTCTGGGAGTGATCCCGTTGTGAAGGGGGGGTGGTCTTGTAAGCTCATAAAATTTCAATAAAAATTTTTTATTTAAAAAAAAAAGTGGTTAAAACAGATGCGGGCTGTGAAAAATGGAAGGAAGACCATAGGAAATTGGAAGACTGGGCATCCAAATAGCAGATGAAAATTAATGTGGACAATGCAAAGTGATGCGCATTGGGAAGAATAATCCAAAATATAGTTAACTAATGCTAGGGTCCTCCTTGGGAGTCAGCATGGGGACATCAAAGCATGTCATGCATACCTCCTACCCACCCCCATCCTCCCACCCTGTCAGACTGTCATGGTAATGCTTGAATGTTTTCACTTATATACACTGTCAGCTAACACATTTGCTTATTTCCGATCTGACGAAGAAGGGCAACCTTCGAAAGCTAATCAAGAAATGTATTAAGTTATGTCCAATAAAAAAGGTATCATCTTATTTTCTTTTCCATGTTTTATTTTGTTTGATTTCTATTGATAGTCAGTGCACTGAAAGCTTCTGTCCAATGTGTGGCGGTAGCCAAAAAAGCAAACAGGATGCTAGGAATTGTTAGGAAAGGGATGGCAAATAAAACCAAGAATACTATAATGCCTCTTTATCGCTCCATTTTGTGAACTAACTTTGAATATTATGTTCAATTCTGTTCTCCATATCTCAAAAAAATATATAGCGGAATTAAAAAAGGTTCAAAGAAGAGCAACCAAAATGATAAAGGGGATGGAACTCATTTCATATGAGGAGTTTAAGGAGGTTAGTGCTCTTCAGCTTGGAAAAGAGATATGATTGAGGTCTACAAAATCCTGAGGGCCCCTTTTACTAAGCCGCGTAGGTGCCTACACGCCAAAATGGAGTTACTGCCTGACTACCACGTGTCTCTTGCGGTAATTTCATTTTTGGTGCGCATCCGAAAAATATTTTTTCTTTTCTGATGCACGAAGCAGACGCACGCCAAGTGGCATCTGATGCATGTAGGTCATTACTGCCCAAATTCTTTACCGCTAGGTCTATGGCTGGCGGTAAGGTCGCAGACCCAAAATGGACGCGCAGCAATTTTGATTTTGCTGCATGTCCATTTTCGGGGGAAAAAAGAGGGCTTTTTGACAGGTGCACTGCAAAATGATTCTGCACACGCCCAAAACCCGCGCCTACACTACAGCAAGCCATTTTTCAGCACGCCTTTGTAAAAGGACCCCTGAGTGATGTAGAAGGTGTAAAAACGAATCAATTTTTTTACTCTTTCAAAAAGTACAGTGACTAGGAGATACTCAATGAAGTTACGTGGAAATACTTTTAATACAAATAGGAAGAAATATTTTTTCACTCAACAAATAGTTAAGCTCTGAAAGTCATTGCCAGGGCATGTGGTATCAGAGGTTAGTGTATCTGGGTTTAAAAAAGGTTTGCACAAGTTCCTGGAGGAAAAGTCCATAGTCTGCTATTGAGATAGACACGGGGAAGCCACTGCTTGTGCTGGGATTGGTAGCATAGAATGTTGCTAGTATTTGGATTTCTGCCAGGTACACGTGACCTGGCTTGACCACTGTTGGAAACAGAATACTGGGCTATATGGACCATTGGTCTGACCCTGTATTACTGTTCTTATGTTATGTTCTTAAGTTTTACTCTGCTAAATTGGTGAAATACTCATAATTTAGATTTCATATATCGACTGACTTTTAGTAATTAGGGCCATGTTTACTAAGTCGCGTTAGCGTTTTTAATACGCCTACAATTAACGCGTTAACTGTGTAGGCACCTATAGGGATATTGTAGGCGCATACATGGTTAACGTGCGTATATTGTTAATGTGCATTAAAAACACTAACACGCCTAAGACCACCCGAACCCTCGTCCACTCGCTCGTTACCTCTCGTCTTGACTATTGCAACCTTCTCCTCGCTGGCCTCCTGCTTAGCCACCTATCCCCCTTCAATCTGTCCAAAATTCCGCCGCACGTCTTATCTACCGCGTGAACCGATACTCTCATATCACCCCTCTCCTCAAGTCGCTTCACTGGCTCCCGATCCGCTACCGTATACAGTTCAAGCTTCTCCTATTGACCTTCAAGTGCACTCAATCTGCAGCCCCCCATTACCTCTCTACCCTCCTCTCCCCATATGTTCCCACCCGTAACCTCCGCTCTCAGGACAAATCACTCCTTTCTGTACCCTTCTCCACCACCGCTAACTCCAGACTCCGCCCCTTCTGCCTCGCATCACCTTATGCCTGGAACAGACTTCCTGAGCCCATACGCCATGCTCCCTCCCTGCCCATTTTCAAGTCCTTACTCAAGGCCCATCTCTTCTCCCTTGCTTTTGGTGCCTAACCACCTTCCCATTCCTGATACCTACACTGACTACATAGTTTTTACCTTTAGATTGTAAGCTCTCTTGAGCAGGGACTGTCCTTCCCCATGTTTAAACTTGTACAGCGCTGCGTAACCCTGGCAGCGCTATAGAAATGCTAAGTAGTAGTAGTAGTATAATGCAGCTTAGTAAACAGGGCCCTTAATTTGCTATTAGACAAACTATAAGGTTAAATTTGTTATTAAAATTATTGATTAGGCCTACTAGGCTTACCTGTACATCAGAGACAGACAGACACAGAATAAGCCATAAGTAAATCATTAGTTTAGGCCTATTGAATATTCCAGCTCTTTTTTTTTGGTATAGCAAATTAGCAACTTATTATTTTCTATTTGCAGTAAACGTTATCATTTTTTTTTGGTTACCTTAACTTGTTCGAGTTTTGTGTGTTAAACTTTATAAATAAAAAGAGAAAAAAAACAATGAGAAGCACAATGTTGTGAAAACTCTCTCTAGTTGTCTAGTATGTCTACTTTACAGTTTTATATTGTAAGCCTACACATTGGAGCCGACTCTGTGGGTGCTGTGGGTGCTTGAGCACCCCCAATATTGAGAAAATTCCTTGTATGTGTCCAGGGAGGGGTTATTTCCATTGGGCTTAGCACCCCCAATAATTTTGAAAAGTTGGCTCCTATGAGCCTACACACCATATTCAGTTCACAACTTCACATAAATATAACACACCTAATCTACTCGGTTCCATAGTATCCTTAAAGATTTGAATGGAATTGAAAACATTTTGGCCGAATCGGTCAGCACTAGTGTAAGTGGATATGCCAGCATCCCTATCCCTCACGTGTATAGTGACTAACCGGCTATATCGCGAATATGAAATTGCAGGTAGCCAAGATGATTAGTACTACCTTTTTCAAACTAAGAGTTGTATGAAGGCTGAAGGATTATTTATCTTCTGAGAAGTTTTGTCTAGTGGTTCAAAGTATAGTAATGCTTCACTTTGATTGCTGTAATGCATTATTGTTAGGTTCAGCAAAATACGTTCTATAATCATTACAGATTGCACAAAACGCTGCAGCACTTGCTCTTCTGGAAACAAATCTTTCCAAACATATTGCTCCTGTTTTTGTTTCTTCATTGGTTTCCTATTGCCTACAGAGTGCAAGATAAGATTCTACTGTTGGTGTTTTAAGGTGATAACCAACAAAATTTCACTGATAATCTTAAGGTTATCAATAGAAATCAAACAAAATAAAACATGGAAAAGAAAATAAGATGATACCTTTTTTATTGGACATAACTTAATACATTTCTTGATTAGCTTACGAAGGTTGCCCTTCTTCGTCAGATCGGAAATGTATTAAGTTATGTCCAATAAAAAAGGTATCATCTTATTTTCTTTTCCATGTTTTATTTTGTTTGATTTCTATTGATGACCTTAAGAGTGGACTAACACGGCTACCACACTCCTCTACTGATAATCTTAGCAAGTCTGAATATACATCAGCCTTCTAGGTCTTTGAGGTCTGCATCCTCTAATCTGCTCGATGTTCCCTCTTTCAAGACTGTTTTTCCATATCGCTGGACCTAGACCGTGGAATTCTTTGCCAGACCATCTCTGAGCCTTACACAGTGTAGGCAAATTCAAAAAAGCTCTAAAAAATGTTGTTTTTCAGCAAGCTTTTGAGATCCCCTTTTAAGAGTAAATTTCAAACCTCTTGTACAGTGATAATGCAGATTTGATTATGATGTATGTCTGAAAATTGTCTAATTACTGTGAATGTATATTGTTCCCTGCTCAGTATTGTAGATGTGCGGGTTATACATTTTTCAAATAAATAAGTAAATAAATAAAATTCAAGCGCTGGTCGGCTAAGTTTAGTGGGCAAATGGGACTGCATAAATAGCAGTCGTATCTTTGCCAGCTATTAACTTAACCGGTCAGTGCTAAATATTCACATAACTGGTTAAGTTAGAGGCGCCCAAAAAAAAACCAGATATTGAATGCTGGTCACCGAAAACAGCCCGGCATTGAATATCCAGGGTCAGTGCCACCATGCTGCCTGGCCTGCTGAATATTGGGGGGATTTGTTTAAAGTAACTTTATGTTTTTGAAATATCTAAACAGTGCAACACTGGGGCTGTTGCTTACTATGAAAATTGCATCCCGCTAGACGTCTGTACAGAGAAATCCCGTTTTTATATTTGTGGTTAAATCAGTTGTGCATAAAATTGGATTTTTAGTTTGTAACTGAATAATTATACAAACTAAGAGGCCCTTTTACTAAGCACTAACACGTGTTTACCACAGGGTAAAAAGCACTACCGTGGTGCTTTGTTTTTGTTTTTTTTTGTTTTAGTGCTGGGAACGTGTTTTGGGGGCAGAGAGTAGGCATGCCTAGTGTTAATCAGTTAGCGTAGCTATGTTGACGCGCACCATCTGATTAGTGTGTGATTAGCACAGGAGCCCTTACTGCCTAGAAAATAGATGTCAGTAAGTGCTCCCATGCTAATGACTACACGCTAATGGGGAAATTAACATGTAGCCATCAATAGGGGAAATAGGAAATGCAGCCATTTTACAGCCATGCTAAACGTGGCCTCAGCACATGGGAAAGCCCCAAGCTACTGATACTGGAGGCCACAGCTTAGTAAACCACATGGTAGCCAACTCTGGCCTTTTGCATTATATCAAGGTTTTGTAAATAACTAAATACATAAATAAAAGGGCCTCTAAAATTGGTAAAAACAAAAAGGGTTAGCTGCAAATCTGATACAAATATGTAGTTGGCCACTAGATGTCACTGTTGTCTCACTTGTGGATCATTTTAATAGGTTGTATAAAAACAGGAGTTGTTCCTTAATAAAATTAATAGGTTTGCAGGGTAATAATAATAGGTTTGCGGGGTTTGTAGAGCCTCTCACAGTGATGAGTTTCCCTGGTATTTGTTTGCTAATATGTTTTTAAATACATTATTATAGATATGGCCATTTGTCTTCATGGCAAATCAAACAGATTCCCATTCCAGAGCTGGCAGCTGCAGATTGTCTTGTGGTGACCTGGGTGACAAACAGACAGAAACACCTGCAGTTTGTTAAGAATGATCTTTTGCCTCATTGGTCTGTGGAAGTTCTGGCTGAATGGCATTGGGTTAAAGTAAGCTCCTAAGCTATTTTTTTTGTCTTTTTGTATGCATATGCCTTATGTCTTCTTGACTTTCTCAGAAGCAAAATTTCATAGTTTTCAGATGAAATATTAAACTATAATTGAAAGAGAATTATTTTTCTGTGCCTGACTTTTAAATATGAAATTTTTCCTGACAAATTCCTTTTGTTGCAGATTACCAGAGCTGGGGAATTTGTGTTTCCATTAGATTCCCTGCACAAGAAACCTTATGAAGTTCTCGTGTTGGGGAGGGTTAGACGAAGCACAGACTCACCGTCAAGGTATGGCACACATACTTTTCTAACTTAAGGCACTGTATCTTTTTGCACCTTTTGTAAATGTTCCTCTTACACCACCAGAAAACATTCTAATCTGTTTGGTACAGATGATTTTGCAGGAGTTTTGGAAATCAGTTGTACTTCAATTATGAAAGACTGTGTTGATGTGAAAACAACTAAATGGCTTCTGCACAGTGGCATTTTTCTTTCATGAGATTGTTCTCTTGGGAGAGTAAATTAGAATATGACAGCATCCTTTAAAAGAAATATGACATACATTTTTCTGTCTTGTTTCAACAGGGAAACAGAAGCAGATGCGTTTCCACTTCCCAACCACAAGATAATTGTCAGTGTGCCATGTATGCTCCATTCATATAAACCTCCACTTGCTGGTATGTTGTTCCTGACAAGCGTCACACATTAGAGTGGGTACAGAGGTACAGAGGTCTAGAAATGCCCACCAGTGAAATAATATTCTTTTTTTGTTTTAATAGTTGTGTAGCTTTGAGGGAGAGCAGGTGCTAGCTACCTCATCAGAGGGCTTAGTGTGGTGATGATTCACAATGATGATCCCAAATCCAATTGATAAATTGGGGGGAGGGAGTGCAAGGATGACTTTTCGACTTATGGAGTCTATCTGAGATGAGTGAAGCCATCTCAAATTCCCCAAATTTATTTCAGTAAACCATGCCCACAGGAAAACCTTTGGTCATGAGCAGGGTTTAGAGATGTCATTGTGGATAATGATTTTTGACTCATCTTCAATCAGAATCCTTTTACTACTACTACTACTAATATTTAACATTTCTAAAGCGCTACCAGGGTTGCGCAGCGCTGTACAATTAACAAAGAAGGACAACCTTTTAGTCTGCATGTTGAGTTACAGCACATCAGTACAATATAGTCTGTGTCCAGTTCTGTGGCATTGTACCAGGGTTTGGGGAATAAGCTGGGGTCAGCCAAACTCATTTCAAAGACCTCATCTGATTAATTAGGGTCTCTTTTACTAAACTGTGCTAGCGATTCTCAGCGCGGCAATTCTGACAAAGCCCATTACTGTGAACGGGCTTCATCGGCATTGCTGCACAGGGAATCGCTAGTGTGGTTTGTTAAAAGAGGCCCTTAAGTTGTGAGGACAGAAAGGTCAGTCTGCTGTATGGGCCAAGTTAGTGGCAGTGATAATAATACTTCTTATCATTGTGGGCAATCATCCCATAATTAGAGAAGCAGGTTTCCAAGAAAAGTAAGAGTAAAATCTCACTTTTTTTCTAAGTGAATTTTGAAGAGACCACGTTCTATTCAATCAGTGGTGATGAATCTCTATGTTCTTCTGTGTAATCACATTTGAAATTGCATTCTTTTTCATGTGTAACTCTGGATCAGAAACTGCTTAAACCAGAGTGTTCTCACTGGTGTTCTTGATGGCATTTGGATGTATAGGAGAAACCCAAGCTACATGCACAAGTTAATTTCTCACCATTTAAAAAGATGTTGGAATTTGGTGGAAATCCTGCTGGTGGCTGCCATTGTATTATTCTGTTATAATTATTATTTAGTTTTAATTTTCTTCAATAGCAAATTCCCAAACACTGCCCTTACGTAGTACTACATTTCATGTGAATTTATGCCTGAGTTGTATACAGAAGAAGGTGATTTAATATTTAGGTTCCTCAAATATATACCATTTATAATCTTTGCAGATTTCTGTTAATAGAATGATTTCCCCAAAATCAGAGAAAAGATGGACTAGAGGTTAAGAGAAGACTGGTGCAGCTTTTCTGATTTGTGATGGTACCGGGCTAAATAAGTGCGATACTTTAATTTGTCAGCAGAGAGCAGTTTAACCACACTAGTAGACTGTTAACAGCAATCTGAAAAAAAAAAAAAGTTGTAATATTGAGGGAAAAATTGTGATAACTCGCATGCATCCTTTATGCTTTAAGTAGCAGCAAAGATGGAAACATTGGTATTTATTATTATTCTCCATCATTTTCTTGCTTGCTGCTATTGTAAAGAATATATTTGGATGCCCTTGTAGCCTGTTAATGAATGATTGTATCAATTTATTTCTCTGCCTCACATTGGAGAACAAGATGCAAATTAAAGTAAGCCATCAAAAAGAGACATTCTGTTTCCTGCAGTGCCTTTAACTATGAAATCATGGCCGTAGGGGTTTTTGGTGAACCATGTTCTGTGTTTAATGTTCACAGCTTTAATATGTCATTATAAAGGTACTTAAATTGCTTTATGCAAATTGTTAAAGCGAAATTTTATTGCTCATGGTTTTGATTCAAATAACAGCAGGCTTTGCTTCCGGTTTAACCTATTAGTGCTGGAAAACTTTAATGTTGCATTCTGTCTTCCAAGAGTGTTTTTGGTGAGCTCTCTGATCACAGATGCTATCATATAGGCTACCTTTAAGTTTTCACAAGTTTCTGTTAAAAATGCAATGATAAATTGCAGTTATTCTGATAAAAATGTATGAAGTAATTTAAAAGGAAATCATCATTTTCATTTTTAGCAGTACTGACAAACTGGAAATTATTATGATAGCTTTAGACCCGATGCTGAAAATGGTACTATACCTCTTTGATGTTTGTATTGTTCATATCCCTTGATGGTGGCGTGTTTTCCATGATACAGATATCTAAAATATAACTTTGGATTAAGGCTGCCTCTCTCCTCAGATGTAATCTGTATCTTCAAGTAATCAGTGATGCCAGTATTCAAAAAAAAAGCTGAGCGGTTACATTTATGCCTCTAAAGTTTGTCCTTTATTTTCAGCAAAACTTAGAAACATAAGTTCTCAGATGAAAGTTCACCTAAATCTAGGATCTTAAAGGTTAGGCTTCTAAATTTGCCCATATTTAGGAGTCTGAAAATAGTGCTGAGCATAGGCGCCCGGTATAAGAGGCTTGGAGAGGCTAAGCCTCCCCTGCTGTGCTCTGAGGGGTTTAAATTGTTGATTTACCTCCATCCTCACAGCAGGAGCTGCAGTGAAAGCCCTCTAGCCTTGTGAATCAGTTGTAGAAATTGGTTTATGGTTTGTTTACCTTACTGCTGGGGGGGGGGGGGGTTGGCTGGAGGTGTCCTGGGTTGCCAGGGAGATATTTAACGAGGATGACTTCCTGACCTGCACTGAGGACAGATAGCAGCAGAATCGGATACTGGACCAGCATGATCAGAAAAAGTCACCAGACAACAAAGGTAGAAAAGATCATTTTATTTTCATTATAGTGGTTGGAATATGTCCACTTTGAGAATCAGGTGCTCAACATTAAAAGTTTATATTTATTTATTTACTTATTTATGGCATTTTATCCCACATTAATTAGGGTGTTTTGTGGCTCTACATGAGAATTGTGATGATATGATCCCTTGTTTCATATTGTTGACGGTCTGCATTTTCCGTATGGGTGGTATATTGGTGTATTAGGTTCTGCACAGTATAATATTTATGGTACAGTAAGGTTCTGAGTGTGTTTTTGCACAAAGTTGTGCATAGTGTTTTGCAGTTGAGCGATTGTGCTTAGAATATGCTTTGAGCAACCACTTTATTCTTTGACATATGATACATATCTAATATCTAAATTTAATAAAGGGTATTAATTGTGACTTTTATTTTTATTTATTTATTTTTTCTGTGTGTTATCAGACAATTATGGATTTAAGCTCCACCCCTGGCCCCACCCCTAACCCCACTCCCTTTTAGCCTCCCCAAACAGTTGGGCCACCGACCGCCTATGGTGCTGAGCTTCTAGATTTGTTCCCCCTGTCCTAAATCCACCCCTGTTTTCACCTGCTTCAGCCTCCTAAATTTAGGAGCCCAAGTCAGCCCTAGTTCATTTTCAAAGAGGTCGATTTATAGTATATTTAAATATCTGTTATACCATCTTTTTATCAGTCACAACAAAGCAATGTGGTAGTCAGGCATGGAGCCTTCACAGATACAGTCAGCAGTCAGGGTCAGTCAAAGCTAAAGTCTTTATTATGAGCCAAAAATACCAAAGGTCTCTTATTGTCACAGATATGGTAAACATAAACAGAATTTAAATGAAACTCCAGTCTCACACAAAAAGGAACTTTATTCTCTCAGGTTCCCTGAAACCCAGCTTCTCTAAATGCACATTTGTGAACAGCCATGGCGACCAGTGACTAGCAAGCCCAACTTCAGTATTTCATTTTATAATCTTCCTATCTTGACCCATCTTCAAACCTAGATGCTGAGGGGGCGGGGAGAGAGAGAGGGTGCATTGTACAGGAAGAAAGGGGAGGGACAAGGACACAGACACATAAAAGAGCTGCTTGGCATGGAGGAAGTATAGGGACAGGGATTTAGAGGGGCAATGCTGGAAAAGGGCTGGGATAGGGACTGAGGGCAGATGCTGAACATGAGGGAAGAATAGGGACAGGGGCACAGAGGGGAGATGTTTGTCAGGGATGCAGAGTGAAGATGGATGGTGGACATAAAGAGAGAAAAATGTGAAAAGAACAGGAGATTGTGGAAAGAGTTAAGAAAAAACAACAGAGGAAAGCAGAAAAGAGACACTGGGACCAAATCGAATGTTAAAATATAATGCTCAGATAACAAATGTAGAAAAAAGTATTTTATTTGGAATATGTCAGTGTCTGGAAATTCGCAGCTCTAATGTTTTGCATTTCAGTTTCTAACTCTGATATATATGTGCTGTATTTGCAGAGTCTGACTTCTTCAGGTTTACAGATTGGTTTTTGCTTACATATCACTATTACTGATCTGTGGTCCCTTGTTTCATATTTGTCAATGGTCTGTGTTTTGCACATGTGACCAAGGTGCAGTGTTCTGTTAGCATGTAGTTTCTGTGCTAGATCTTGTAGAAGTCTTGTTTGTTCTGTTTTTATCTTTCACTAGAAATTGCTGAAGACAATCTCTTTTCTGAATCCTTCACATCTGCTGTCTAACTCTGTCCTTTTTTCTTAGTATTTTATATTACTTCTTTTAATGTTTGTAAACTGCCTAGATGCCCATGTGGAGGCCCTTTGTGGTATATCAAATAAATAAATATTGGTGTTTTTAGGGCCTGGTGCAATATTTATAGTATTGCCTTTTCACAGATAGGTTAGTGCTGTTATGGTATGGTAAGTTTCACAAGGTCCGGTTTTTAGCTAAGGCTGCTTCTTTCTATTAGAATAATAGCTTACAATGCACAACCAGCAGTGCTTTCTGAGCAGCCTGTTTAAATTGAGCATATTGACTTATGCACATTCTGTCTTCCATCTCTGCTGCATCCCCTGGTTTGTGGGATTCCCTGGATCCTGTTCTTTATTTTGCATTATCTGGTGTGAGATGTGATTCTCAGATCAAAAAAAAGGAAAATGAAATCTTCCACAAAACACACAAAACATTACCTGTATGTTGCAATTGAGTTTTACCTATACATTGCGTTTGAGTTGAATCTGAAGAATAAACCTGGTTTTGTGAAATATTCTTAGACTGGTTTTCTTTGGAACTTATTTGTGGTGACTTCCACTCTTCTGTTGGCTTTATGTGATTCTGAGAACCAGTATTCCACTTAACTTATACTTCCCCTGTTAAGGTAAAACTGTTTGTTTGTTTGTTTGTTTCTTTATGCTATGAAACATGTTTTAAAAATCAGTAAAAAGTTTGAAAAATGTGTTAATTTATTTTTGACAGTTATATCCCGCATTAGCCCGAGTAGAACTCAGGTTCAGTGTGGCTTACATAATAATAAGAAAAGCATGAATATGTTCAAAATATATTAACAAAGTAAAATACATCATATAATGTTAGACCAGTAAAATGTAAGTGAGGAACAGACGTAACTAAATACTTAGGGCCCTGTTTACTAAGGTGCCTTAGCATTTTTAGTTCGTTCTAAACATTAGAGTCGCCTATATGTTTCTATGGGCCACTTAATGTTTAGAATGTGGTAATCATTAGCAGGAGCTAAAAATGCTAGCACATCCTTAATGCAACTTAATGGTAACTGGTTAGCGTAGGAGCCCTTACTGCCACCTCAGTGGGTAGCGGTAAGGGCTTCCCCCCCCCCCCCCCCCCCGAAATAGCCACACAGCAAATGCTTTACTTGCCGCACAGCCATTTCCTGCAGGAAAGACAAGACTTCTTTTTTTGCCCACTGCAGTAAAAGGGGGCCTCAGTGCATGTGAAAAGTACGTGCCAATGCCAGCGCAGGCCTCCTTTTGCCGCAGCTTGGTAAAAGGGGCCCTTAGTGATTTAAGGTAGATAATTGAAATATGGAAGAAAAAGGTAAAGGGCTAGGATTAACTGGGATAGACAGGAGTAGTGGGAGGTGGGAAGAGGTAAAAATTGATGTCATGAGTTTATTTGAGAAGAGTTCTTATTTCCTTAAAGATAAGACTGAAGAAGTGAGTTTTCAATAGACTTTGAAATAACAAATAATTGTCGATGTATTTGATGATTTTAGGTAAGGAGTTCCACATTTTAGTGCCTTGATATGAAAAGTTAGCAGTATGGTTTGTTTTGTAGGTTACTTTCTTACAATTCTGGAAATGTAGGATAAGATATTCTCTAGATGATTTAGAGGCATTACATGAGGGTAATTCAATGAGGTTGTTCATGTATGTTGGAGCCGAACTATACAAAATTTTGTGAATGAAGTTACATAGAGCTTGAATGATATTCTTTTACTGGTAGCCAATTTAAATTATACAGAAAGGGGTTTGCTTTGATGAAGCGTGGTAGTCTGAATATGAGACGTGCAGCAGTGTTCTGAGTGGTTTGTGGTTTTTTGAGGAGATTTCCTTTAAGTCCTGTGAAAATAGATTTGCAGTAATCAAATTTTGTTAGGACTAGGTATTGAATTAGGGTACAGAAGACTGATTTTGTGAAGAATGGTCTTAGTCTCAATTTCCATATTGAATTGAATATGAATGAAATGTGGATATCTAGAGTGAGGAATTAGCCAATTGTGACTCTAAAGGTTTACGTAGTTGAGTCAAGGGGATATGTGATGTTCTCAGTGGTAAATGATTTAAGATTTATAGCATGATGAGGATTAGTAACTAGTGAGAATTTAGATTTCTCGGTATTGAGTTTTAATTTGATATTGGATGCTCAAGATTCCATTAGAAAGATACATAATCTGTAGATATGAGTAATTTCATTTATTTCTTTAGTGAATGGAATATAGATGGTAACATTGTCTACATAAATGCATGTTGGTAGACCATTTTTCCCCCAGTAAATTATCTAATGGAATCAACATGATGTTAAATAGGATGGGGGACAATAGAGAGCAATGGGGCACTCCACAAACAGGGGACCATGCTGATGAAATTGTACCTGATTGTTTCACTTGGTATGATCTAGACTTTAGGAAGCCTGAGGACCCTTCTAACACAGTTCCACAGATTCCTTAGTGGTCAAGGATGTTTAGAAGGATATTATGATCAACAATGTCAAAGGCACTGGACATATCAAATTGGAGTATTAATATTTTTTTTACCAAAGCTAAGTATTGCCATACTGGGACAGACCAAAGGTCCATCAACCCCAGCATCCTGTTTCCAGCAGTGGCCAATCCAGGTCACAAATACCTGGCAAGATCCCAAAAAGTGCAAACCATTTTATGCTGCTTATCCCAGAAATAAGCAGTGGAGTTTCCCCAAGTCCATTTTAATAATGGTCTATGGACTTTTCCTTTAGGAAGCCATCCAAACCTTTTTTAAACCCTGTTAAGCTAACCGCCTTTACCACATTCTCTGGCAATGAATTCCAGAGTTTAATTACATGTTAAGTGAAGAAACATTTTCTCCGATTCGTTTTAAATTTACTACTTTGTAGCTTCATCAAATGCCCCCTAGTCCTAGTATTTTTGGAAAGAGTGAACAGACACTTCACGTCTACCCTTTCCACTCCACTCATTAGTTTATAGACCTCTATCATATCTCCCAGCTGCCTTTTCTCCAAGCTAAAGAGCCCTAGCTGCTTTAGTCTTTCCTCATAGGGAAGTCGTCCCATCCCCTTTATCATTTTTGTCACCCTTCTCTGCACCTTTTCTAATTCCACTTTATCTTTTTTGAGATGCTGTGCCCAGAATTCTCGTCTAAATTTAGCTAGGAGGGTGGTGAGAGTGATGTGTTCATAAAAAAATTAGGGCCCTGTTTACAAAGGGCTCTAGCATTTTTAGCGCACACGCTAACTATATAGATGCCCATAACAGTCCTATGGGCACCTACATGGTGTGCACTATAAACTGTAGTGTGTCTTTGTAGATAGGGCCCTTAGCCTATTCCTATTATGTAAAGTTTATGAAATAATCATAGGACATGTGGCAGTTTTTTCTTCTGAGAGGCAACCCTAGTACAGACAGTTTATTGTAGAGGGGTGAGGTGTTCGAAGGATGCAACAGGGACTTGGGGTGGGGCAGGGCAAGGGAGGGTTTTTTCTGTGTCAACAAAGTCGGCAGTGCTAGGGCCACAGCATTGAATTAAACATTATTGGGGCCTGATCTTCAGAAAAAAAAGCTGAACTCCTAAATATAAGCACCTAAGTGGCCCTTTTACAAAGGCGCGTAAGGGCCTATGCACGGCACACCAAATAAGCATTACTGCCTGGTTACCGCATGCCCCACGCAGTAATTCTAAATTGGGCGCACGCCTAAAACACACAGTAGAAAATTTTGCAGGTGAATCCGGTGGAAAGATGGGACATCTAACAAATATTTACCCTCCGATCTCAATGTCCGCATTGGTTGATAAATGTTCAAACTAGATGCATTAGATAATGGAGTGTCATTACTTTGGGCCCTTTTACTAAGCTGTCTCAGGCCCTAACGTAAACTTAATGCAGCAAAAATGGCCTAATGCGGAACATGCTAAAGCGTTCCATGTTAGTTTTGCCATTTGCACGTGCTAAGCACACGGTATTTATTTTTTAAAGTTTTTTGGAGATGGTGTGTCAGGGCAGAGAAAGGATGTGGATGTGCTAACCAGCTAGTGTACTGCTGGCATCACTGGCATGCTAACTGATTATCACGTCCTTAATCTGTGAGCCCTTAGCGCCTCCTAAATAGGAAAAGGTAAGTGCTCCCGCGATAATTTTTTAAAAAATGGCCACATGCTAATGATAACAGCATACATCCAGAAATAAAACAAATAGGAAAAAGCCCTTTTTGACGGCCATGTTAGTAAAAGGGCCCCTTTTTGCTTAAACGCTTACATCAGAATCTTGAACTGGATATGCCAGAACACTGGCAACCAATGAAGTTTTATATGCCTCGGGCCTAACATACAGTCTTGCAGCCATCTTGTTGCTAGGGCCAGTGTGTATTCCAAGATGATGTCTCAGTGATATTGTTTCCTCTGTAGCATGAGTTATGCAAGTGTTCCATCAGGAAGTTGATGGGACTAAAAATTGCCTTCCTATCCCTCTGCGTTTAGCTGCTATTCTTATGGGCTTTGATGTTTTGGGGGTTTTTTGTACTTCTATTTTTGTTATCTGTACTCTTGATACAGCAGAGCTTTACATTTTCAAAAGATCTTTAAAAAACGTTCCTTCCCATTCTCACCCACCCATTTATTTATACTGCCTTCAAGTCTGACAGCTATTGAAGCAGTGTACATTCAGGTACAGTGAGTGTTTTTCTGTCCATGGAGAACTCACAGTATAAGGGGCCCTTTTACTAAGCTGCGATAAACATTAATGTGTGCTTATTGCAGGTTAAAAAGCACTACTGCAGGGTGCATTCCGGCGTCCTACGGTACTTTTTGCATGTGCGTGCGCTACCCATGCTTTAAAAAATAGACCTTACCGCCTAGAAAATAGGTGTAGTTAAGTGCTCAAACGCAAATGGCCATGTGCTAATGGAAAAATTAGCCCGTGACCATTATTGGCAAAATAGAAAAATCGGCCATTTCCTTGCAGTACTAAAATTTGCTTTAGTGCTTGGTAAAGACCCGTGCTTTTTAGCACTGCTTAGTAAAAGGGACTATGGAGGGTTAAGGGGCCCTTCTACTAAGCTACGTTAGGTGCTAATGTGCCCCTAATGCAGAAAAAAAGGAGTACCTTGGTACACACTACAGCCATCACGCAGTATGGGCCCTGTTTACTAAGCAGCATTATAAGCGCGTTAACCATTGTCAGCAGGCCACCACATTCAGGCCTTCCTGCAGGGATGAACTCGGCTGACCGTGGAAGGGCCCTTTGCTGGACACAGCACTCCCAGAAGCAGACTCCAAAAACATGCTTAAAACCACTTTATTCCATCAGCAAGGCCAAGACATTTCCTCTTTCAGACACAGTCTTTGGTTACAGCACATATCCAGTGGCGTAGGAAGGGACCCTGAATCAAGAGGGAACAGTAGCATACATTGAATTGTAGAACCTGTCAGGGTTCAAGGGAGCTTTAGTAAAGCTGCAAGTGATTGGTTAGAGTATGCAGGCTGTGGAGAGAACAGACTTGGAGAATACTTACTTTGAACTTAATAAAGCTATTGTTTACTTACAACCTTTGTATGTGGCTGTATTCCTGAGAGTATCAACCCTGGCTGCAGAGCCATGCTGCCACAGGCTGTAACAATTACATTTAATCTAATGCAAATGACGTTTAGAGTATTGAAATAAGCTAATAACTAATGTTTCCATTTTAATGAAATTAAAACAGATTTTTCAGTAAAGCAGTAAATTATTTTTTATTCCAAGCTGTTGGTCACCAAATCTCACAGCAAAATAATGTTCACTTACCCAGAGAGTTTTCCTCTTTTCTCTGACCTCCCTCAGAAAGGAAGTTTCTTAGGACCTTTCCTTTCAGTTCTTTCTTTATTTTTACTATATTTTGTTAAATATTTGTAACAGTACAAAGAAAAGATACCATATAGCAAATATCTAAAAACTAAACAAAGGTCGACCTCCCGCCCAGGAATGCCAACCCTGCTGCTCGTTCCTTCCTCCACCTTCACTTCCCAAACTGTAAGGGTGTCAAGTACAAGAGGATCTTCGCCTCATCTTTCCGCTATTGGAGTCCTAAGCACTGGAATTCTCTCCCGCAACACCTTAAAACTCAAGCGGACCACGCCCTCTTCAAGAAGTTGTTGAAGACCTACTTCTTTGCCAAGACCTACTCCTCACTTTATACCGCTGCTTGATGCACCCTCCCTGGCTCCTACCCTGCTAGTTCACCCTGTTAGTTGCTTCTCCCCCTGCATACTCCTTGTATATTCTTCTAAGTTTTCCTATTCTGTATTTTATTTAATGTTTGTAAGCCACATTGTGCCTGCATGAGTGGGAAAATGTGGGATATAAGTGAACAATAAATAAATAAATAATATCAATATAAGGAAACAAAATAAATATGTTATCAAATGCTCATATAACAGAGCAGAAAACAAAAAAAGAGAAAGAAAATTATATATAGAAAAGTTCTGAGAAAACACCTTTCTCCACTATTTACCCTATCAGTTATACAAACTTTTAGTGCCACCCTTCTCTAGGTTCAGTGGATCAAAATAAAATATATTGATTGCCCTCATAGGAAATTTCAAATAAAAAGAAGTCCCCAGTACTAACATTTTAGCTTTTAAAGCCAGAAATGCCTTTCTTCACATCTGTTGCTTGAGCAATGTTAGGAAAGATTTGTAGTTTCATACCACAAAACAAGAAATCTTTATTATGAAAGTTTGCCTTTAATACAGCAATTCTCTCTTTCTCAGTTACAAAAGGAAACCAATATGGTTGCCCTATCAGTAATCAAATTCTGGGAATTTTTCAGGTACTTAGATCGAGGCAATCAGAGGGCGCTAAAGTGTCCATTTTTCTCCTCCCCCCCCCCCCGCCCCACGTTGCATCCAAACATGAAGCCAGTTTAGACGTATAGAAATATTTAGAATTTTTTTAACTTGTAAATTTTTATTAAACTTCAGAGTTACATATAAATCTGTATCTTCAACAATTCAGAGAAGCCATACAAAAGCACAAAACTAATACTTCTCCCATTTAGAAGGATGTTCATTGCTCTGAACATTTTCAACCACATAATGAAGAAAAAGAAAAACAAAAGAAATAAACAAATAAGCCCTCTGCCTCCCACTGTGTACTATTAACTATGCTCAGCAAGTCTGCTTTGAATAAAGTAAGAACCATATAAAAATCAGAATTAGGCTAATGTTAGCATGATGTAGCAGAAGCATTAAAGAAATGAAATAGAATCTTGCTCCCCGATATTCAAAAGTATTTAACTGGCCAGGATTGGCACCTGGCCGGTTAAATTCCCCATAACTGGTTATCTGGCAATATTCAGTGGGAGACAGCTGGCTATCTCCCGCTGAATATCACCAGTTAGCTGGTTATATTGGCCTATATAAATGGCTATCCACCGATTTTCAGCCCCACTTTAGCAGCTATATTTGGCTGCGTGAATATCTGGGATATCTTTGACCAGTTAGAAGATAACCAGCTAAGTCTGAATATCATCATAACCAGTTATATTCTAGCCACCCAAATAAACTGGATATTCAGTGCATTGAATATTTGGGTTTAACTATGACAGCTAATTCCTACGGTGTGAATATTGGCCCCTAGGCATTGTTGTAGTATAGACCAGCATTTCAGGAATTTTTGTACTGTGTTTATTCTAGGGCTGTTTCTCCATCATAAAGATGTATCTAAGCCTCTTATGCCATGCTTCAATCAGTGGTGTAGAAATAGATTTCCATTCACTCGCTATGGTACATTTTGCTGCATGAAAACAATTTGCAAGAACCTTATATTGGTGTGGTGGGTAGTCCCACAGTCCATAAAGATCAGGCAAAGTCCCGGAGTAATATGCAACTGGGTTCCCACTGCAGTCTTAGTGGCACCTATGACTTGGTCCAAAAGGGCTTAAACCTTTGGACATGACCACCACATATGTAGCTACGAACCCCAAGTGTCACAACCTCTCCAACATCTTGCTGATATTCCCTGCCTAAATCTGTGAATACCACCTCATAAGTACCTTAAAGATTATTCTCTCTTAATTGTGCAGATAATTTATCTTTTCTGCTATCAAAACAGCTGCTTTCCATTGAGTAAGATCAAAAGTTTGTCGGAGGTTAGACTCCCATTGAACCATGTATAAAAGCTTATCAGATCTGTAGTCTCTGATTACCTTATAGAGGGCTGATATCAGACCCTCCGCTGTAGCATGTTGCAGCCATAAAGCCCACTCTGTGCCTTGGTTTTTACTTCCTGTATGGAGTATTATTAAGGCTATGCCTGCACTATAAATAGAAGAAAAATCTAATCTATTCAAAAATCTAATCTATTCAGGCCAAATTCCTTCTGGAGGTTATCAATGACTTCACCTGTCCTTCTTGCAATAACTGGTACGTACTAGAGAGGCCTTGTACCCTCCAGAGAGGAGCTATGATTTCTTGTTCAGTAGACTTTCCCTTAAATAATGCAGTTGGAGGTACTAATAACGATAGAAATTCCTGATCCTCCTGCAAACACTTACAATTTCTCCAGAGCTGTGTAATGTGAATTACATAAGGGTTGTTAGCTGAGGGATTACCTAGATGTCCTGTATGATCCCACTGAAGGTCTTGTGGCTTAACATTTTGATTGTAATATTGTTTTATCTGTGTAAACGGTTTTTGGCTGGGTACTTCCCTCCAATCCCACACATGTCTCATTTGGGTAGCTACATAATAACTGCATAGATTCAGGATCCCCAATCCACCCATTTCTTTATGCCTATGTAGTACTGCTTTAGCTATCCTAAGTCTTTCCCCTCACCGATGAAAGCATGAATCAGTTTTTGCCATTGGTTGAGAATCTTCCCTCATAGACGGATTGGAAGAGTTTGAGAAAGATATAGTAGCCTTGGCAAAATGTTCATTTTTATAATAACCATTCTTCCCAACCAAGAAAATGAACCCTTACTCCAAGCCCGTAAGTCTTCCTGCAGTTTCTGGATAGGGGCTTATCATTGAGATCAAATATGGAGATCATTGGAAATCTTTACACCCAAATATTTCAAATGGGGGTGTGTACCCATTTGAAAGGAAAGTTTTCCTTTGTTCATGATTGTAGCTCACCTTTAATATTGATATTGAGAGCTTCAGTTTTGTCTAAATTAGCTTTGAATCCTGAGACTGATCCATAAAGATAACTGGGAGGGATAATGCGGTTTGGAAACTGTTAATTTAACCTTGTGTGCGAACAATGAGATTTTATGTATATGATTGTCAATAGTAATGCCCCCAATGTTTGCAGTGTCCCTAATCCGTTGGGCAGATGGTTCCATTACAAGGGCAAATAATATTGGCAATAGTGGGCAACCCTGTCTTGCACCCCTGTCTAGTTAAACTGTTAGTGTTCATCCCATTGATTTTGATGCAACCTTCCAGGTTTGCATATAAGGTAGCCAGCCATGATGTAAAGGCCAGGCCTATTCTAATCTTTTTAAGCATTACAAGCATAAACTCCCAGTGAACCCAGTTGAATGCTTTTTCAGCATCGACTGCTATTAACATAGTATTTTTTCCGTTGGAGGAACTCATACCAGGTTGAGGATGCTCTTGATGTTGTCCATAGTTTGTTGCCCTGGAATAAAACCCACCATGACCTGCCCATGCTCCTCCCTTGACCATGCCTACTTTTGAGAGCTGTGTGGTAGAATTTATGTGGACTACTTTATAGAATACGCTTAATTGAGAAATGGGGGAAAGGCCGACAGTCGCTCAAAAGCGCATGGTTCGGGATAAGGTATCTTGCAAGGATACCTCACAAACAGGGAAGATAGGGTTTCTGGATAGTGAGGTTGCACAACAGACCTTGGTAGGCCAGGTGCCCTTAAATACAACTAAAGATCAGACAAAAGATGGCAAATCAATAGTGTCAGGTACTAAGCATCATGCAAATAGGAACAACAAACATACTCTGAAATGTCTAGCAAATGCTAGGAGTCTAAGAAATAAGATGGGAGAGTTGGAATATATTGCACTAAATGAAAAATTGGATATAATAGGCATTACTGAGACCTGGTGGAAGGAGGATAACCAGTGGGACACTGTCATACCAGGGTACAAAGTATATCGTAGTGATAGGGTGGACCGGACTGGTGGAGGGGTAGCATTGTATATTAATGAGAGCCTTGACTCAGATAGATTACAAATTCAGCAGGACACAAGTCACACCTTTGAATCATTGTGGGTTGAAATTCCATGTATAAAAAGGAAAAAAACGGTGATAGGAGTGTACTACCGTCCGCCTCGCCAGGACGAGCAGGTAGACGCAGAAATGATAAAAGAAATCAGAGACGCGAACAAAATGGGCAATGTGATAATAATGGGTGACTTCAATTATTCAAATATAGACTGGGTAAATGTAACATCGGGACACGCTACAGAGATACAATTCCTTGATGAAATCAAGGACAGCTTTATGGAGCAGCTGGTGCACAAGCCGACGAGAGAAGGAAAAATTCTAGACTTGGTCCTTAGTGGAGCGCATGATCTGGTGAGGGACGTTATAGTACTGGGCCCGCTTGATAACAGTGATCATAATATGATCAGTTTTGATATCGACCTTGAAGTAACTGTACACAGAAAGTCAAATACGTTAGCGTTTAACTTTAAAAAAGGAGACTATGATAAAATGAGAAGAATGATAAAAAAAAAACTTAGGGGGGCAACTGAGAGAGTAAAAACTGTACAACAGGCATGGACGCTGTTCAAAAATACCATCCTGGAGGCCCAGGCCATACATATTCCGCGAATTAGAAAAGAAAGACGGAAGTCCAAAAGACAGCCGGCCTGGTTGAAATGTGAGGTGAAGGAAGTTATTAGGGCTAAAAGAAACGCCTTCAGAAAATGGAAGAAGGAACCGTCTGAAAATAACAAGAAGCAGCATAAGGAGTGTCAATGCAAATGCAAGGCGCAGATAAAGAAGGCCAAGAGGGATTACGAAAAAAAGATAGCATTAGAGGCAAAAAAACATAGTAAAAAATTTTTTCGGTATATTAACCTAGAACGCATATTGGGGGCCTTTTAGGCCCCCATGCTTACATTTTTGCTATTATCTGCAAAATTACTTTAGTTAGAATTTTGAAACTCAAGGTATTACTCAAGTATGTCATTGTTGATAATATCCAGTTGTTCATATAATTTTTTTTCATAGGCATTATGGTGTAACAATGCTTGTTTGGTGAAAACTACATCTGTATGAATTGGGGGCCTTTTAGGCCCCCGCTGTTTTTATCATGTTCTCAGAAGTGTTTGTGTCTCAAGTTACTTTATTTGTACTCAGTAATGCTGGTGGAGGGGCCAGGGTGTGGATAATAACATGTGAGGATGTCATGTGATTTTTGGAGGGAGTGATAAGGCCATGACATCACCTCAGGTCCTCTGAACACTGAGGACAGTATACACTGTGAGCTAATTGCTGAAGGACCTGTGATAATATAAGCTGTTGAGAGGAAATCTGTTTCATTTTCTAACATCTAGTCAGCAATGGCACAGTCTTCCTCCAAGTGTCTGACTGACCAAGAGATTGAAGCGATTATGTTTCAAAGCGATGATGAAAGTGAACTATCTTTGTCTGATGAAGAATATCTGCCACCAGCTAATCAAACATCCTCATCCAGTGATTCTTCTGATGATGAAGAAGTGAATCTAGTGGATCCTCAAGAAGTGATAAGTAGAACATCCAAAACGAATGTTTTTTGGGACAGTAATCCTACATTAGTCGGACGTACTCCAATACACAATATTGTGAGACAGGCTCAAGGAGCTGTGGGAAGTCTCAGTTACTTTACCCCTAAAGATGTATTCTGTACTTATTTTTCTGACAATATTGCAGAAGAGGTCCTATTATGTTCAAACCTAGAAGGAAGACGTATCGCTTCAGCAAAAAATAAGTCCTGGAAAAATATCTCAAAAGAGGAACTTTATGCATATATTGGACTTTTCCTGCTGGCAGGGAGTCAAAAATCGTATGATGTCCCAATACGAGAATTATTTCTGGACCCACTTTCTGATCCACACTATAAGGCGACAATGTCAGTGGGCAGATATGAGGAAATTAGAAGGATCATTCGCTTTGATGATAAGCGAACTCGTGCAGCGAGGTTTGAAACAGACAAATTAGCCCCTATCAGTTATATCTGGAACATATTTATCAAAAATTGCACAAAACTTTACAATCCTAGTACTAATGTTACTGTAGATGAGCAACTTGTACCGTTCAGAGGACGCTGCAAATTCATACAATACATGCCCAGCAAGCCAGCCAAGTACGGTATAAAAATCTTCTGGATGTGTGATTCTGCAAATTATTATGGCATAAATGGCGTAATCTACTGTGGCAAAGAGGTTGGTGCACCAGTACAGAAGGATCTGGGGTCTGAAATAGTCAAAACTCTTGCTGTTCCAATATTCAATTCAGGTAGAAACATCACCATGGACAATTATTTCACCAATGTTGAACTAGGCAATTTTCTGCTTGCAAAAGCTATTACACTTGTTGGTACTATAAAGCAAAACAGACGAGAAATTCCAGCAGCACTCAAACACAATCGTCAGCGAGCACTTTATGAGAGTGTCTTTGGATTCAATAACAAAGCGACTTTGGTATCTTACAAGGCAAAGAAGGAGAAATCTGTAATTTTACTCAGTACCATGCATCACGATTGCAGTGTTGACAGCAATAACCAAAAATTGAAACCAGAAATCATCCTGCATTACAATGCAACAAAAGGAGGTGTAGATAAAATGGATGAGATGGTGGGAGAATATTCGTGTAAGAGGCAAACAAAACGATGGCCTGTAGTACTATTTTCAAATATGCTTGATGTAGCAGCCCTAAATTCATTCATTATTTATACAGAAACTCATCCTGAATTTCATGCACAGAGGAAGGACAGGAGACGCTTATTCTTGAAGGACCTTTGTCATGAACTTGTAATACCTCACATGATAGAGCGAAGCGACTTGAAATGCTTGCCAAAGAAAACTAAAGAAGCAATGAAACGGTGTGGCGTACAGTTTCAGATTACTCCAGAGCCAGGAGAAAGAAAACGAAAGCGTTGTTTCATGTGTCCAAGAAACATAGAGAGGAAAACTGAGCGATATTGTTCCACTTGTAAGGAAACTGTTTGCAAAGAACACTCTTCTGAAAAATAACATGTCAGAATTGTTTGGAAGACTAATATAATAGAAAAGAAAGTTAGAATAAAAATGTAGCTGCAGCTAGTTTGCTATAGATTTCTATGCATTTTGTGTGTTTTCATGTCTTTGCGTGAAATTTGGGGAAAAAAAGATTTTTTGGTGTTTTCTGTGAAAAATTATAATTAAAATGTTGTCCACTATTCATATTTTATTGAGCAATTTTGAAATAAACTTGTGAAAGTTATTTAAGTGTGTTTTTCTACATTATGTGCATGGGGGCCTAAAAGGCCCCCATGACGTTAATATGTATATTTTTAACGTCATGCGTTCTAGGGTTAAAAGCAGGAAGCCGGCAAAAGAATCGGTTGGGCCGCTGGATGTCCGAGGGATAAAAGGGGCGATCAAGGAAGACAAAGACATAGCGGAGAGACTGAATGAATTCTTTGCTTCAGTCTTCACCGAGGAAGATTTGGGTGGGATACCGGTGTCGGAAATAGTATTTCAAGCGGACGAGTCGGAGACACTTACTGACTTCACGGTAAACCTGGAGGACGTAATGGGGCAGTTCAGCAAACTGAAGAGTAGCAATTCTCCTGGACCGGATGGTATTCATCCTAGAGTACTGATAGAACTGAAAAATTAGCTTGCGGAGCTACTGCTAGTGATATGCAACTTATCCTTAAAATCGAGCGTGGTACCGGAAGATTGGAGGGTGGCCAATGTAACACCGATTTTTAAAAAAGGCTCCAGGGGAGATCCGGGAAATTATAGACTGGTGAGTCTGACGTCAGTGCCGGGGAAAATGGTAGAGGCTATTATTAAAAACAAAATTACAGAGCACATCCGAGGACATGGATTACTGAGACCAAGTCAGCACGGCTTTTGTGTGGGGAAATCTTGCCTGACCAATTTACTTCAATTCTTTGAAGGAGTAAACAAACATATGGACAAAGGGGAACCGGTTGATATTGTGTATCTGGATTTCCAAAAGGCGTTTGACAAGGTACCTCATGAAAGGCTACAGAGGAAATTGGAGGGTCATGGGATAGGAGGAAATGTCCTATTGTGGATTAAAAACTGGTTGAAGGATAAGAAACAGAGAGTGGGGTTAAATGGGCAGTATTCACAATGGAGAAGGGTAGTTAGTGGGGTTCCTCAGGGGTCTGTGCTAGGACCGCTGCTTTTTAATCAAACATATAAACGGCGAGTGACCGACTCACTCGCAAATGCGCAGTAGAGACTTCCTTCTCTGTCCCGCCCCCGCGTCAATACGTGATGACGAGGGCGGGACAGAGAGGGAAACTGCACCACCGAGGTTGATACCGCTCCCCCCCCACCCGCCCACCCGAGGTCGCCGCTACCGTTACCCCCCCCCCCACACACACACACACACCCAGCCCGGGCCCTCTCTCTGCTACTAAACTTACACATCCATTCGCCGGAACGCAGCACGCACATCAGCTGAGCTGCCGTCGGCCTTCCTTCCCTGCCTGTGTCCCGCCCTCACTGATGTTACGTCACAGGAGGGCGGGACACAGGCAGAGAAGGAAGGGCCGAAGGCAGCTCAGCTGATATGCGTGCTGCGTTCCGGCGAATGGATGTGTAAGTTTAGTAGCGGAGAGAGAGAGGGCCCAGGCCGGGTAGAGGGATGGCGGCGACTCCGGGGGGAACGGTAGCGGTGGCGACCTCGCGGGGAGGGAGGGGGAAGGAAGGAAGGAAACCCCAATACCAGCCCGTTTTTACGGGCTCAATGGCTAGTATATTTATAAATGATTTAGAGATGAGAGTAACTAGCGAGGTAATTAAATTTGCTGATGACACAAAGTTATTCAAAGTTGTTAAATCGCGACAGGATTGTGAAAAATTACAAGAGGACCTTACGAGACTGGGAGACTGGGCGGCTAAATGGCAGATGATGTTTAATGTGAGCAAGTGCAAGGTGATGCATGTGGGAAAAAAGAACCCGAATTATAGCTATGTCATGCAAGGTTCCACGTTAGGAGTTACGAACCAAGAAAGGGATCTGGGTGTCGTCGTCGATAATACACTGAAACCTTCTGCTCAGTGTGCTGCTGCGGCTAGGAAAGCGAATAGAATGTTGGGTATTATTAGGAAAGGTATGGAAAACAGGTGTGAAGATGTTATAATGCCGTTGTATCGCTCCATGGTGCGACCGCACCTTGAGTACTGTACTCAATTCTGGTCGTCGCATCTCAAGAAACATATAGTAGAATTGGAAAAGGTGCAGAGAAGAGCGACTAAAATGATAGCGGGGATGTGACGACTTTCCTATGAAGAAAGATTAAGGAGGCTAGGGCTATTCAGCTTGGAGAAGAGACGACTGAGGGGAGACATGATAGAAGTATATAAAATAATGAGTGGAGTGGAACAGGTGGATGTGAAGCGTCTGTTCACGCTTTCCAAAAATACTAGGACTAGGGGGCATGAGATGAAACTACAGTGTAGTAAATTTAAAACAAATCGGAGAAAATCTTTTTCCTCCCAATGTATAATTAAACTCTGGAATTCGTTGCCGGAGAAAGTGGTGAAGGCGGTTAGCTTAGTAGAGTTTAAAAAGGGGTTGGACGGTTTCCTAAAGGACAAGTCCATAAACCGCTACTAAATGGACTTGGGAAAAATCCACAATTCCAGGAATAACATGTATAGAATGTTTGTATGTTTGGGAAGCTTGCCAGGTGCCCTTGGCCTGGATTGGCCACTGTCGTGGACAGGATGCTGGGCTCGATGGACCCTTGGTCTTTTCCCAGTGTGGCATTACTTATGTACTTATGTACTTTATAGAATACTCTTAATTGAGTAATCATGTAAATTCTAACCAATTGGTGTCAATAATTGCTTGTTAACATCCAATTATCGGTGCTGATTGGCTTGTTAACCAATTTAGTTGCATGCACAAATCAGAATATGGCCAGATTTGTGCACGCAACTCTCATTGCATTCTATAGAATTTGCAGGAACGTGTGCACAGTATGGTTTTCTGTTTACTCTTTGGAGCATTTGCACTTCTGAAATTCTGCAGAGTTATCTGATTATCAGTGGAGGCTTAAATATTTGATGGCAAAACCCCCATAAAACCCTAAATCAAAGGCAATTTAGCTTATGCAGAAGTAGCAATCCCTTCTAGAGAGGGCATTTACTTTCAGTTTATGTCCTGTCTGGGTTCAGTACCCTCAGACTGATCATTAGTTATCAGTAAATTAATTAAATTGTAAATTTAACAATTAGTACTTAATGTTTCACAGCAACACAGCTTTGTGGTGTGCAATAACTAGGGTAATGCAAATGGTTTGAACTCAAATTGGAACTTAGTTAAAGATTTGCCATTTACCACTAGAGTATGCAATGCAAGACAGTGTATGTAGATATTTCAAATACTCTGTCTATAACTGATGAATACCCATTAAGATATTTGTCTTTTTCTGAGATTCACAGAGCTAGTTACTGAAATGGGCAGGTAAGATAACCATTTATCATCCAGCTGAAAGTGCAACTAAATATTAGGCTGAATTTAGCTAACGAAACTTTGGCTATAATTTGTAGACATGGGAGAGTAATGTTATAATGGTTCACCTATATTGCGAGGGCAAGAAGGAGTCTATTTGTAGTCTCTTTTATGAAGAAATGTACGTACCTATGAAAAATACCAGCAGAAATTGTGCCTAAAATAAAGTTGTGGGCATTTATCTCTGTTCTGAAACAGATGTAAATGTTCGTGCATAAATGTGTGTATTTTATGGTGTACACACATAAATCATGACTTCATACACGCTCCGCCTAAACTCTGCCCCAGAACACACTTACACAATTACTCCGCGTATGCACAAAAATACATGTACTTATATTAGACTTGAGTGTAAGAGGCATTTTCTTCTGATTTCTAAAACTGCTGTCCAAATTTGGGCGCGATCCTGAGATCTGTGCTGAAATAAATTAGTTAACGAGCTACTAATAATCAATAATTTGCTACTATTATTGATGTGAATTGGCACAAATTTAGATTTGTGTGCAGATCTGGCTACGTGCAACTCTATAGTGATCTGCTCCCAAATCCTCTTGTGCGCAACCCAGAAGGGGGAGTGGTTGGGTCAGGAGTGTTCCAATGAATTACAAGCAGTGTTCTAGAATTTGGGGGATACATACCCAAGTTGAGCATAAGGATTTATCAGTGGTGTTCCTTGGTCGGCTGCCACCCGAGGTTGGTCGCCACTGCGCCCCCCCCCCCCAGGTGCAGCATCCTCCCCCATGTGCAGCATGACACCCCCCTTCAGGTGTATCGTCGTCGTCGTCCCCCCCCCCCCGGCGCATCACCGTCCCCTCCCCTCCGGTGCATCACCTCCAAGCCTCCCCACACGGGTGCATTCTTCTTACCTGCTGGGGTGCTGGGAGCAGCTACTTGGCTGTCGGCTCCACAGGTTCCCTGCTCCCTGTGCCCCAGAACAGGAGGTAACAGCAGAGGGAGCAGGGAACCGGCAGAGCCGACAGCCATGTGGCTGCTCCCTGCACCCTTCCTGCAGCATGCACCCAGGGCGAACTGCCCCCCCCCCCCCCCCCGCCTTCGGTACGCCACTGGGATTTTGTACCAGATTTCAGCTAGTGTAAGTCCTCTTGCCCAAAGTTGGGTGAGAGAATCCCCCACTAGGCTTTATTCTATAAAGGATGGTCATCCTGGAGCACCCTCTACAGAATAGCGCTGAATGTTGTTTTTTTAATGCCATTTACTGAATCTGGATTTTATGCATATATAATGGCATATATGCACAAAAGTGTCTTTGTAAATTTACCCTCTGAGTGCTAAATTTGCTAATCTGGATTAAGACATGATTTGCGTTGTTGCACTTTTATTTATGCTAAGATGCATTAAATAGCAATAGTAGAAGATAGGCCCCATTGACAATAATTGGACCTGTGTTAAATAATGTATGTTAAGTAGCAATAACATAAGTTAAACGTGCAGTAACATGAGTTAATGCAAAAATGCAGGTTAGTAAATCTAGCTCTTAAACAATTAGTGTCAAAAACCAGCATTAACTGGCTATTAAACTCTTGATGCCTCCCTCCGTGCCTGCTCCCAGTTGGGTCCAGTTTTAAAAGAAGAGTTTGCCCCAAAGGGTAGCTGTAACCTAACTTGAATTTTAAAATAAGAATGCCCAAAGATGGGACACGGGGGGAGGGGGGGTCCAAGATGGAGGCATGAAATCTGGCTGCTGTGTGTCTCGTTTTTACCTTTGTTTCCTCGGTCTCCAGTGCCTCACATGAAGTGTAAGGGGGTTGTGAAAGTACTTCCCCCAACCACTAGAACTTCATTCCTGGTGCAGCAATCCATTTTGATGTGTTATGCAGCCAGGACCACCATAGGTGAAACCGGAGGGGTGTTCCCAGCTTTGGCCGCAGGTGAAGGAAAACCTGTAACCTCCAGATTGGATGATACACTTTCCCCTTGGGCTCTCTTTCCTGCTCCACACCCTGCTGACCTAGCTGCAACGGGGGAACATCCTCTCATGGAAGCAACACAAGAGAAGGGTCCTATTGGGGGCAAGTGTGCACCTGAACTCATGGTAAGAGTCATTTGGAACCTTTGGTTGAAGCTGAACCCCTTATGGAGGCATCTCTTGAGAATATTTGTAAGATTCTCAGTAAGCTAGATGCAACAATTGTGAAGTCTTCTCAAGAGGTGACTCATTTTGCAAACTAAATTGAAGGTATGTTGAAGAGTTTGAAGGGTCTAAGATTGATTTTACAACTCAGATAATATCTGTTAAGGAAGAGATAAGAGGTTTACAACAGGTCACTAAAGCTATTGTAAAGGATACAGTTCAGATTGAGAACTATAATAAAAGGTTAAACCTTCATTTTTTGAACTTTCCAAGGTCTCCAGGAATCCTCCCTGTTGATGTATTGAGAAAATATTCCTTTAAGTTTTAAAGGTTTCTTCTGAAGCAATTCCCTCTTTAAATAAAGTGTAGTATATTTCTTCAGCAGAATTATCAGGAGGTGGTCTGTAGACTTTGGTTCAGGGAACAAAGCAAGGATATTTGAATATTTTAGCTATTTTAAAAACATCTTTAAATGAGAATTCTGAGAGAGCAACATTAATAACATCTGGTTTTGAACAATACTACAATGCTGTCAAGAAATTGTATTTTCGTAACTCTCAAGCCCTTTTCTGTAGCAAGAGAGTCTGAGTAAACCCAGATGAGACGAAACGAAGGCAAGATCATAGGAAAGCCTTTTAGGCATTAAGGCAAGAGGCAGTAACTTTCAGATCTTCTTTTCTATTAGCCCACCCTTGCAAATGTTTGATAAAATATCGAGGTGTTAAATATGTGTATTTTCAACCAGAGCAGTTTAGGGCCTTTTGGACTTGAAGAAGATTGGGACTGTTTCACCTAGTTAGATCTACCTTTATCCTCTCCCTTCCCCTCTCCTCCCTCTGCCCCCCACCCACAGCTCAGGCACTTCTGTTTTAGCTTGTTGTAAACTGCTTAGATGCCTGTATATGATTAATTTGCCGTATATCAAATGCCTGGAAATAAAAATAAAAAAATAATGATGTCAATGGGGGTTTATTCCTGTTATTGACCTTTTTTTGATATTGTGTTTTCTTTTGTAGATCGCTTTGTCTTTGCACAACCCCCCCTTTTAGTGGCCTAAGAAGGATAGGTTTAGTTTACTGAGGGCTGAGTTTACTAAGGCACGCTATAGGCGCATTAGCGTTATTAACGTGCGTTAAACGCTAATGCGCCCATAGGAATGTATTGGTGCATTAGCGTTTAACACACCTTAACTTTAAAGGTGTGTTAAAAACGCTAACGCACCTTAGTAAACATACCTCTTAAGAGGTTTCCTAACTGATTTATGTTATTCCATTTTGCTTTATCAAGTGGTTAACTTGTAATATATATTGAAAGCATATAAGTAAATAGTTAAAATAAGAGTGACCACAATGGGATGATCATATATTGTCAGGATAAAAACTGGAAGAAAAAGCAAGTCCATGTTCACTTTGGAGTCTTGGGAGGGGCTAAAGTTTGCAGGTGTTAATGGCTGGCATTTTGAGATGATAGAAGGGCAGAATTCAAGGATCAGCACTGTGGGATACCCCTTTTTTACAACAGTGCTGGGATGTTTGGGAGGCCCAATTGTCAAATGGGGGGGGGGGGGGATACTCATTTTAAAATCAGAGCTGGAGAGGTGAAAATGGCAAATGGATAGATTTAATCTACTCTAAAGTTTATTTGAACCAAAGGGGATCGCATCTGCCTGGCAACCACAGGACCCACCAGGTAAGGTCCCTGAAGCCCTCCTGGGGGAGCAGAAGGGAGGCCTTGTTGGGGGGGGGGTAAAGGAAAGCTTCGTGCGGAGGGGGAGCTGGGATGGGAAGGGGAGGATTTGCATGTTTTGCATCTCATTACTATGTAACCTATGGCAACTTAAATATTGTCTCAGTAAAATAGCTAAAGCTGGATTAAGGTCTTTTAAGTCATATTAAGGAGCAATCAACATGACTTAAAGCCCTCACGCAACTTGATAACTTCTCCCTAAATTGTTTGAAGATTGATTTTGCAGTTGCCAAGCTGAAAGCTGTGATAGACATTGGGTTTTCTGTGGCTGCTTATCTGGGGTGGAAAGAACAGGCTGTAGAGTTTCCATGTGTTTCAGTACTACCTGAAGATGCAGGAATAGTTTAGGCACTATTAGTATACAGAAAATCACTCAGAAAGCAATTACTCTGGGCTCGTATTGCTAGGAGGTGACCAGTACCTAAATGTGGACCTTAGATACTTGTTAGCCTGTCCACCTATGAAAAGAATAGTGCCAAAATGGAAATATAGTATTATAGATATAAAAATAATAGCTATATGGCAAAGCAAAATACAAAAATAAGATACTGTGAAGAAATACTAAAGATTACCATATATGTATATATGTAACTACACAACTATAATATATCCTGGGAAGAGATTACCAGTTTAGCAGCAAAGTTAGGCAGATGACCACAGGTCCTGAGACAACCAGTCCTTCACAGGCAAAATCCAAAACTAACTAAACCTGAGCATAAGTGGAAAAAGTCCGGCTTCTCTCACCCTCGCAGTCCATAGCTTCGGAATCCAAATGGGGTGATGAATCGACTCCTCCTTCTTAAGGCTCTAGCAGAATTCCCCTGCAAGCCACATCGTTCAGGTTTTAGTCCAAGGTCTATGTTCAGCAAAAACTACTGGTTGCTCAGTTTATAGAAAGCCACAGATCCACTTCTGAACTTGACCTTGTGCTGTAATTAACACAATGAATTCCAGTTCCCAGGTGTTTGGGCAAATCATTCTCTTTCTTCCTGCATACACCATGAAATCTTCTTCTCTCTCTCTTCTTTCTCTCCCTCTCTTGCCTAGCTTTTGCACTGTCCTTCAGGTCCACAGATGACCATCATGGACTAATCATGTACCATCTGTCCATCTATATGGTCATGGCATTGAGGGGCCTTGTGGGCATCCAGCAAGAACAGCTTACCAGTTAGTACCAGACTCCCCTCCATCGTTCATAGATGTTCCCGGAGACTCTGTCTCTGTGAGCCACGCTCCTACTCACCTTCCCAGGAGATAACTGGAAGTCTAGTGCATATAAACAACATGTCCTTTGATGAAATCACCACACAGCTATGCCAAGAAGTAGTTTTCTTTGTAGAAAAGCTGGTTCATGTTGTATTGAGGCCTCAGGTTGCAGAATCCATGTTGCTTCAGAAAAGGTGGTTCAGGCCTAACCAGGCCTCAGATCAGCAAAGGTGAGACAGCAGGAAAAACCCCTATAGAATCCAGCTGCAAACTCTGCTCCTCACATCTTGCATAACTTTTATTTGTGACTCTACAGTGTTTTATGCTTCAAAAGAGAATTACCCTGGAAAGAGAGCACCTTTAGTACTTTTTCAACCAGTGCCAAGTTCCTTCCTATATATTTTTCCATTCAATTGGAATTTTGAACAAATATTAATATCCAGTGAGCACTGTTTCACAAAGGCATGCTATATTGCACAGGAAGTTGATAGTCAAAGCTATGGAATTCATTTGGAAAACATATTTAGAAAAAAAATAATTTTTTTTAGTTTAATATTCAGTTCTGCAGAAAATATAACCCCCCCCCCCCCCCCCTCCATTTACTAAGCCGTGCTAGGGACTGTCATGCGCTAGTGTTTTCATTGCCGCGTGACTTAGTAAACGGGGGGAAAGAAGGATAAATGGAAATAAACTATGTACAAGAACAGATAAACAAACATTGCATATGAAAGGCCAGCAACCAAAAGAGAAACAGTTTTCACTGTGCTATTAATAATAATAATATGAGAAATAAGGAGAACCAAAAAAAGGGGGTGATTACAGACAAGCCCAAGTTTTCTCATAGGAGAGTATTTGTCGAGAGCACCCCGCTGCTACACTTTCATATTTAGCAGTTAATAAGACATTCCACCACATGAGATATTCAGTTTTGGTTAGGTCCCTCCAGCAATGCAAACTACTTTGATGGCAGTGTGAAGAAGTATTCTGAGCAGCTTGGATCTGTGTTTATCAATGGGGCATGACAAACCATCAGGCACCAGAATCAGTATTTTGAACGAAAAAGATTCTTGAACGTTCAGGAGTTGAGAAGTAGTATTTCAAACAGACATCCAAATAGATTTTCGAGTGGATACAGCCATATAAAATGTGTTCCAAGGTGCCAATACTAGATTTATATGACCAACATTTATCATCTGTTGATCTTAATAGTTTATATACTTTATACCGTTATCAACAGTGCTCTGTGTAATAAGAAATAAATGGATGGAGATATGGCTGCAGAACATGTAGATTTGGTAAGTGTAATCCAAAAATCTTGCCATTTTCGTAGAGAGAGCTTGGTTTTCAGATCTTTTTCCCGTGACGATTCTGTGCCTGCAGCCTTAGAAAATTTCCATTGCTGTATAAGTTTGTACCTTTTAGAAGCAGCGCCAAGTACAGTAGCTAGTGAAGTGCATAATTGCCAATAACTGGGAGTGTCTGATGATAATTGATTCAGACTTAATTTAGAAGAAATACAGTGCTTAAGTTGTACCCATTGAAAATGCAAATTAGGGTTCATCTTGAATTTCATGCAGAATGAATGAAAAGGAATCCAGCTTGTATTATTCACTAATTGATTTAACATCCATATATCTGCTTTTTGCCAAGCAGGCCCTTGCACACAAGTCTTGTTAATTTGAAAAAGTAGATTGTGCCATATAGGAATATTATTGGTAGCTGTTAGTGATATTTGGACATGTTTATCAATCTCTTTAAATATTTCTTATACAGAAGAAAATATAACATTAGATTTGCACTTATCAATGTTTGACCAAGGAACACTTAGAATATCATTAATAGTTATCCAGGAGGCATTTTGATTTATCAATAAGGCTATATGATAGTCATAGAAGCTTGGAAAGTTAACACCACCTCTGTCTTGGTGCTTTCAACATTTTAGGGCAATGCGTGAAGACTTAGGACCTAATTTTCAAAAGAGAAAAATGTCCAAAAAGTGGCATAAATCTGCATTTGGACGTTTTTTTCAGAAAAACATCCAAATTGGTATTTTCAAAACCAATTTTTATTGGTTTTTCTATGAAGACCATTGGAAGTGTGTTCAAATCACAAGGGGGCATACTTGGGCATTTTTCAGCCATAATGGAACAAAACAAAACCGTCCAGGACTAAAACTAAGACATTTTGAGCTAGACCTGTTTTTATAACGAGTAAGACACAAAAGGGTGCCCTAAATGATCAGATGACCACTAGAGGGAATCAAGGATGACCTCTCCTTACTCCCCCAGTGGTCACTAACCCCCCCCCCCCCCTCCCACCCCAAAAAATGTGATTTAAAATATTACTTGCTAGCCTCTATGCCAGCCTCAGATGTTATACTCAGATCTATTAGAACAGCTTGCAGGTCCCTGGAGTAGTCTAGTGGTGGACATGTGGACCTAGGCCCATACCTCCCCCTTACCTGTTACACTTGTGGAGGAAACTATGAGCCCTCCAAAACTTATCAGAAACCCACTTTACCCTCATATAGGTGCTCCCTTCACCCGTAAGGACTATGATAGTGGTGTACAGTTGGAGGTAGTAGGTTTTGGGTAGGTTATTGGGGGGGGGCTCAGCAGACAAGAAAAGGAAGCAATGGTGAGATGTTTGCCTGGGAGCATTTTATGACGTCCACTGCAGTGGCCCCTACGGTGTCCTATTTCTTTCCTGGGATGTCAGGGGGACCAATCTACTAAAAATGCTGGCTCCTCCTACATCCCAATGTTGTGATTTTGTGCGTTTTGCACTTGGACTTTTTTTTCAGAAAACATTATTTTCGGAAAAAAAAAAAAAAAAGGGCGTTTTTCTTTTTTGAAATTGACCTTCTTTCCTATTCAGATTTTGGACGTTTTTTGCAAAACATCAAAAGTCGCCCTTAGACATCATATCAAAAATGCTCCTCTTAGTAGCCCAAAGGAATTTAGATAGCATGGTCTCAATAGATTTGTAAGTTCTAGGGTGTAACAATACTGGCAATATGCTTAAGATATCATTTATCTTCATCTTGATGATTTCTAAGCGTCCCCACCAGGATAATTGAAGAGGGGACTATTTATGAGTCAGAACATTTGTAATTTTTATCAACTGATCAGAATTCAAATGTATAATATTAACAATGCTAGAGTCAAAAAGAATACCTACATATTTCATAGACTGAGGAGCACAAAGAAAATTATAAAGTAAAATCTGATGTTTCATGGCCAGACAATGGGCATTATTTCCATTTTTAGTAGTATTTAGTTTGTAGCCAGATAAGGCTGAGTACTTAGAGATAGTATCCAAGGTTGCAGGTATTGAGTTGGGGGTGGTATATAATAGGACATTATCCGCATAGGCAAATCCTCAAGTCGCTTCACTGGCTCCCGATCCGCTACCGTATACAGTTCAAACTTCTCTTATTGACCTTCAAATGCACTCAATCTGCAGCCCCCCCATTATCTCTCTACCCTCCTATCCCCCTATGTTCCCACCCATAACCTCCGCTCTCAGGGCAAATCACTGCTATCTGTACCCTTCTCCACCACCGCTAACTCCAGACTCCGCCCGTTCTGCCTCACATCACCTTATGCCTGGAACAGACTTCCCGAGCCCATACGCCATGCGCCCTCCCTGCCCATTTTCAAGTCCTTACTCAAAGCCCATCTCTTCTCCCTTGCTTTTGGCGCCTAACCACCTTCCCCATTCATGATACCTACACTGATTACATAGTTTGTTACCTTTAGATTGTAAGCTCTCTTGAGCAGGGACTGTCTTTCCCCTTGTTAAACTTGTACAGCGCTGCGTAACCCTAGTAGCACTATAGAAATGCTAAGTAGTAAATACTAAGTCCTAGTGCTTTGAAAATATGCCTCTTTGGCTGCTAGACTTCAAAAAGTAACACCCTTAATATTAGGGGATTGGTGTACAGCAATTAGTAATGGCTCTAAAGTCAAATTAAGTAATAGGGTGACAAAGGGCACCCTTGACGCGTGCCTCTGGTTGGATGGAAAATGTCAGAGACAGCATTATTCAATTGTATTCTTATATTAGGATTAGAATATAAAACATTTACCACATTAATAAAATCAGTTGAGAAACCAAACTACTGTAAAGTGTGCAACATGAAAGACCATTCAACATGGTCAAATGCCTTCTCTGCATCCAGGATGTGGCTAGAATTGGGTCAGAAGACATCTGACCATGTAATAGTATATTAGAGAACAACCGAGTATTATCAGAGGAGAATCAACCAGGCATAAATCCAGTTTGATCTGGGTTAATTAATTTGGGTAACACAGTTTGTAAATGATCAGCAATAATTTTGGCAAAATTGTTTTCATCTATGTTAATTAATGACATTGGAAGATGAGCATGTAAAGGATTCCTTTTTGTTGAATATTTTTCCTTTGTGAATGACTGTGGTATATACATCATTAGTGTAAAAAATGTGAAGAAGGATGCTAAAAGACAAGATTTAATTTACATAGACATCACATGAAAAATGCCAGTGCCAGCCAGGATGCCACACCTGTGGGGCAGCACTTTACAAAACTAGAACACTGTACCAATGATTTCATAGTAAGAATCCTGAAAGCTAACTTTAAAACAATACAGGAACATAAGACCTTTGAAGTCAGAATGATTAAATATTTTGACACCCACCAGACAGGACTTAACAAAGATCTGGGTTTTCTAGCCCATTATAAACCATAAAGTTGTATTGTTCTGTTTGTCACCCTTCTGTCTCCATGCATATCTCACCTATCCACCCCCATCCTGTTAGACTGTCACTGAAATGCTTTGATGTTTCACTTTTCACTTATATATACTGTCATCTACCAACATTTGCTTATTTCCGATCTGACGAAGAAGGGCAACCTTCGAAAGCTAATCAAGAAATGTATTCAGTTATGTCCAATAAAAAAGGTATCATTATCTTGGATCCTCCAATTGTGGACAATTATATATATATTGTTGAGTGAAAATGTTTTTTCATTTTCCTTATATTAATTTCTGTTTAAAAAAAAAAAAAAAAGGTATCATCTTATTTTCTTTTCCACGTTTTATTTAGTTTTATTTCTATTGATTACCTTTAAAAGTGGACTAACACGGCTACCACACCTCTCTACAATAACACAGAAATGATTAGGGATCAAGTCAGGCAAGAAATGTATCGCAGCAAAGCCTGAAGCAATAAGCACTGTTCTTGGAATGTGAGAAATCTCATGGGAAACCATGGAAATGTTACGACCGCTGGATGTCAGTGAGCTATTGTACTTAGCCAGTATTTTTTCCAAGCGAGTGTTTTAAGAATAAAGTTTGAGAAAAAAATGCCCACTAAGGTTAATTTATTTCACAACTCAATAAAAATATTGGGGTCCTTTTACTAAGGCATGCTAATGGATTTAGCGCACACTAAATAAGACGTCCAAAAGGAATATAATGGGCGTCTTAGCATTTATTGTGTTCAAAATCTGTTAGCACGCCTTAGTAAAAGGACCCAATTATTTTTTATAATATATGTGCCTTTATATTGAAGTACATTTCCCAGTCCTTATGCGTGGCTTTCCCCTGTAAAGCACAATTTAAACTTGTCTATACACAGTAATTTCAGTAACATGCTGCCACTGACATTACAGTGGTGCTGCCTGAAAGCTAGGGACAACTTGAGTTGTTTCATTAATAAACTAGATTGTAAAAGTGAACTTATTTATCTGTCAGCCCATTTTTTTTAAATCTTAACATAATTTAGACTTTTTTCTGTAACAGCACTTTAGTAGTTTAAGCCTGGTGTACAGATATTCATTTTATATACAACTAGTGGAACTATGCCCGTTTCCTCAACAATGAAACGGGCCCTAGGAAGGCTGTCATGTAAGCTTTTTTTTCTCTCTCCCCTGCCCTCCCCTCCATGTCCAGCGATTCTTTCCTCCCCTCCATGTCCAGCGATTCTTCCCTCCCCTCCATGTCCAGCAATTCTCCTCTTTCCTACCCTCCCATCTGTGCCCCGCGATCCTCTCCTCTACTGTCCTCCCATCCCATCCATGTCCATCAATTCTCTGCCTTGCCCTCCCCTCGATGTCCCACGATTCTCTCCTCCCCTCGATTTGTACCTGAACGTTGTCTGGCTGGCTGGCTGCTGCTGGCTTCCGTTTGTAACATCCCTCCTGACGTCAGCTTGCCTCCAGCATTCCCTCCCTCTCACTGTTCCCCTCTGACATCATTACGTCTTGACGCGAGGGCGGGACAGTGAGGGGGAATGGAACGCTGGAGGCTGGCTGACTTCAGGAGATGTTACGAACCCAGGCAGCCAGACATGGAACGTTGGAGGTGCAAATTATTATATAGGAAGTGCAGAGTTTGTTTTCGAATTGGAGGAATACAGCAGTCTTTTATTTTAACAACCTTGGGGTCCGTATTCAATGTGATTTACGCAGCCAGAAATGGCTCCTGGCTGGTTAAATCATCTGTTCGGGGCTAACCAATCATTTTCAGCAGTGGTTAACTGGTTAGTTTTGGGGGGCGTTCTTGCCAGTTAAATGCTGATATTCAGAACTTAAGGGGGTCTTTTATAAAGGTACGGTAGCGTTTTTAGCGCACACTAAACACACTAGCGCGCCTTTGTAAATGGGCCCCTAACTGGCCAGGATAATGACATAAATAGGACCATATAAAAGTCAGTCCTATCTTTATGCGGTAACCCATAGCCAGTTAAGGAGTCCTTTTACAAAGGCATGGTAGTGTTTTTAGTGCACACTAAAAATAAGGGAGCGCTAAATACTAGAGGCACCCATATATTCCTATGGGTGTCTCTAGTGTTTAGCACACTATAATCATTAGCGTGCACTAAAAACGCTAGTGCACCTTTGTAAAAGACTCCCTAAGTGCTGAATATCACACACCAGCTATGTGTTAGCTGACTCCGCAAACCCGGAATTTTAGTGCCAGTGCCCAGACGTGGCCTGGCATTGAATTTCCGGTTTTATCTCCAATGGTGTTAGCAGAATGCTGATCGCTGCCAGATGACTATCAGGACCCTTCCTTTTCAAGTAAAGCCCGAGTTTAAAAAAAAAAAAGAAAAACACTCTGATATCATGCATGGCAAGAGTCAAATTTTGCTTCAGTAATTTTTTTTATATCAAATTTGCAGACTGCCTATTACACAGAAGGGTTGTAATTCAGATTTAGAAAGAGAGGGGCTATCGATTAGGGTTTTTTTTTTTTTTTTTTACTGTAGGTGGGAATTGGTGTGTTTTAGGTTTGAGTATATATTTTCTGTCAACAGGGGGAAAAACAGCTGTGGCATTTCAAGGCAGAAGCAGTTGGCTTAGTGTACACTGTGGGTCTAGTGTTCTGGGAAGGAAATTGTAAGGAATCACTGGATGTGATTACCTTCTGTTATAACTAATGGGCCCTTTTACTAAGCCGCGGTAGGCTCTACGCATGTGCAGCATGCGCCTAAATGAGACTACCACCAGGCCAGCGTGCCCTCCTGGTGGTAATTTCAGATTTGGCATACGCCTATAACACGTGGATGAATTACTTATTTGTTTCCTCCTACATGCGCCAGTTCTGGTGGTAATCGGCACTTGGTGGGTGCCAACCGGTTACCACGTGTGTAGCGTGTGAGCCTTTACCGCTAGAACAATGGATGGCGTTAAGAGTTCAGGCCAGTTTTGGGCATGTGCTGGTTTCATTTTTACCGCAGGCCCTTTTCCCATCCCATTAAAAAAAAGCCCCTTTTTGTAGCTGCAGTCAAAACTGGCCCGGTGCATGCCCAATACATGCACCTACACTACTGTAGGCCACTTTTTACCGCTGCTTAGTAAAAGGGCCTGAATGACATATTGCAGTGTACTGTATTTTTGTCTTTGTAAGATCCTTCTCTATTTTGAATGGTATTAATTGTACAGTTTCTGTAGGTATTCCTTTTCCTCTTTCCTTCTCTTCCTCCCTGATGCACAAAGTTTAAAAAGCTGTCGGCACACTGGAGACATGCTTTGATGACAATATTGAAAATGGAAAAGTCACCCGTGTAGGCGGTGAAATGCTCATTCCTTCTCTCTAAATTAAAACTGATAAATCAGACCTATTGAAGGTTCTCACCGTATTGCTCCCAAGCTCAAGGGTGTTTGTTTTGCATTATTTTTTTTGTGCTATAAATAGCAAACTGTTAATGAAATCTTCAAAATTAATTTGCTGTCATCATTTTGTTTTTAATGAAACATTGATTTTTTTTTTTGTTTGCCCTTGCTCATCTGCCTCTTCTTTCTCTTTGTCTCTTTTGTGTATTGTGCAGAGATTTTGCAAAAGTATGTCAAGTCAGAAGCAAAGTGCCTGGAGCTGTTTGCCCGCAGTCTACAACCTGGTTGGACCAGCTGGGGGAATGAGGTTCTCAAATTCCAACACATTGATTATTTTATTTCTTCTGAGACTGAAAGCTGACCAAGATCTTTTAGCTTAAGTGGAATGTGGGTTTTTTTTTCCACACCAGAATCACTTTTTATTATGAATGGACCACTTAGGAAACAATGTAAATATAATTGGATACGTTGACATCGAAATCCATGTAGCCCTTCACACCGTGATTCTATTATCATGTTCTTCAGTCACACATTTCCTTTTTACTGTACATCTCAAGGGGTAGGATAAACAAGAAAAATAAACCCCAAAGAAAGACTAATCTGTGTTGCATACGCAGTATGCAGTGAAAATCAAACTGTGGACATCTATTTCTGATGCTGTACAACATTTTTAGTAAAAATTCCCCCCCCCCCCCCCCCCCATCTGAGTAACAAAATGCAGTCAGTCTGGTATGATATTTCTTTTGTTTTTGTATTTTTTTTTAATTTGTACAACCGTTCACATAATTGTACAGTGTGACTGGTTTATTGTGCCCATTTGAGAAATAGGAATCTCAGAACATACAGTTGGTTTTTATATTATACTCATTATTAATAATTTTGTATTGTGATTATCTTGTATAGCCATTGCCATTTTATTGCAGACTCCCCCCCCCCCTTAAATGTCTCAGGGGCCCTTTTACTAAGCCGCATAGGTGTCTACACGCGCTTAACGTGTGCCAATTCAGAACTACTGCCGGCATGGCCCAGGCGGTAATTAAATTTTGTATATGCGCCCACTATGCACCCCGGAAAATTTCTGGCGTGCGGTGCTAACCAGGTGGTAAACGCGTGCTGACGATTACTGTCCGGTTAACACGTGAGACCTTACTGCTAAGTCAATGGGTGGCGGTAAGGTGGCAGGCCCAAAATGGACACATGCCAATTTTCGTTTTGCTGCATGTCCATTTTTGCCCCCCCCCCCCCCCCCAAAAAAGGCCTTTTTTGCAGATGCACTGAAAAATGAACCTGCGTGCGTCCAATACACACGTGTACACCAGCACAGGCCACTTTTCGGCGTACTTTAGAAAAAGGACCCCTCAGTATTGCTGAGCTTAGTGATTAGTTCATCTGTATTTAGTTAAGTCATGCTGAAAAAACTACTATGGTAATAAACCGGATGAAGACCATTTGGTATATTTAGTCTAGTTATTCCTGTCCACCCTGCCAGGTGCATGCCATAGAAGCTTGAATGTTTGTAAGATATTGCTGTTTTTTCAAATCAGTTTTTTTAATCATCATCTTTGATTCTCCACAGCTGAATATATAATCCCCTATACTTAATCAAACACCCACCTGTCCAAGACAAACTAGGCATGTACTTAGGGCTCAAATGTTTAGGAGGAGTCCTCTTAGATGTGCTATTCCAGTGGTTCCCACTGTAGATTTTTGCCCTCTTAAGTCGGCTACTGGCGGAAAGAAGAGTTGAAGGGGAATGACAAGAGGCACCGCTGTCCTTCAAGGTCTGTTGTCCTTGAACCCCTAAGCATTGTCTTCAAGTTGACAAGAGGAATCAGTGAGCAGCGCTCCTTCTTTGTTGACTTTTCTCTGCAGTCAGAATCACAGGAGGAAGAAGAGGTCATGTGTAGGAGTTTTAAAATATATGTATATTTCAAAGGGGGCCCAACGTGCTTCTTTGCCTGGGGTCAGTCCTAAGTAAATATTCAAAAGATAAATAAAAAAAAAGTTTTCTGCAATTGAAATTTAATTAAAATGTGGATTGGAGTTATCAAGTTTAAATAATGTTGAAATTTGGATTTTAATAAACTTTCCACCCTAATATTTACAGAGTCAACAATGATCTAGATAAGCCACAGGGCTGTGTACCCTGTGTGAAAAGATTTACCTCTGAGGCTCTGTTAGGTAGTGGACTCTTATATCATACACTAACATACTATTATGGACTATAAGCACAACCTGATATTAACTCGCCTAACATTTAGGAGCCCAAGCTCTGCCCCTGTGTATGGCTCCCCTTGCAAATAAGTGCTAAGCAGGTTAAACTGGTGTTTCCAAAGTAGTGCCTAGGTATTCTGCTAGCCCTTATAATTGCAGGTGCCTAGATTATAGAATTGCCCTTTTGGTTCCTGGAGAACAGTAGCTTGCTGGTGTTGCTAGTTTTTTTAAATCTGCATTTTGTTTCTTCCTTGTCATCACCATCCTGGAACCTCCAGTAACCAACAGAGAAATCTCACTGAGGTAAATAACAATAATGTTCATTCCTGCCAGGTTATCAGTAAAAGAAACCAACCTAACGCCACTAACCAGTAGATAATATTAAACCAAAAGCCTTTTGATATGAAGGTTGCTTTTCAGAATAGTCCTTACTATTTTGGGCAAGAAGTTTCTTTCCTACTGTCCTACAACCAAAGTGGGCATGACTAAAGCCTGATAACATATTGGTTTTGGTTTTCAACAGCCAACAATTGTTTCTTTTTATATTTATAGATCAAAACCATTAAGAGGGGAAGTTATCAACCTGGGCTACCATTAAGGTGTGTTATTTTACTATTAACCCCAGTTATTATTGACGACTGTATATAATCATGTATAAGTCGAGGGCAGTTTTAGGACTAAAAATGGCCAAAAATGCTGTGACCCATGTATAAGTCGAGGTTGGGTCCCACATTGCTCCCTTTCTCTCCTTCCCCTCCAGTATCTCCCATGCCTTTTCCAAACTCAAGCCCCCTTCCCATAGCCCACACACAGCTTCACAGATTTCAACAGCAATCAGATTAGATTTAAAGCTAGAAGGAAACAGCAAAATCATCAGATTTTAATATGTAAGGATTATATATTTATCCCACACTTTCAGTTTTATTCACCACTCTCTCACTCTAAGCTTTAGCAAATTCACTAAAGCAAAATGTTCCAAAAAATCACTCACCCTTCTTAGCCAAGGAGACTGGCTTTTAGCTGTCTCCAGGTCACCTGATAATGTCATGCACACTTCCCTGCAGGCACTCCCTCCTCTTAATGTACATGTTCAGTCCAAGCTTTCAACTAGCCAGAGCATTTACAGATTTTAAACAATTGCTACTATTTATTTGATCACTCTCCAGTCTCACTTGCATACCTCCTCCAAAACTCTTCTCTTTTAGGTGCTGATGATCAGTTCCCGATGCTGTTTCCGAACAGTGCTGTAAAATTACCGCTGGAACAGCGCAGGGAAAGACCACCCTTATAATCAACGCTAATAACATGCAAATGTAGGCACGTTATTAGTGTTCTTCATTGAAGACTTCTGCGTGAGGGTTGTGCCTGGGCATGCGCTCTGGCACAATCCTTCCGCAAAAGAGATTTGAGAGGTCCGGACTTTTCTCCAGACTCCCCCCACCCCACCAAACACAAGGCCTGGAGGTCAAGTGGACCCTCAGACCCCTCATCCCCCACCCCACGCACATAGCCCACCCTACCCCCTCCTCTCATAACTTAAAATAATAGTAGGAGGAGGGACTAGCACTTCTTCTCTCCTCTCCGGATGCCATCTCAAAAGTGTTGGTGCCCTGCCTGGTGCATCCTGGGATGTACTGGGTGGAGCTTAACAGCCATATAACCAAATAACTGTAAGCCTTTGTCACTTGCTGTTTCATTTGGCCTTCCTGCACAAATTTTATTCTGGGTACTATCTGTTAAAAAATTGTGAAAGATGCCATTAGAAAGACCATAACTTATTTCTAAAGAAATATAAACTGTCAGAAGAATCCCAGTGCTGTGACTGGCTAACAAATATTCCAACCTATACTGATATCCTAGTATGATCTAGACACGTTATAAATCACATTTTTCTTTTAAATAGTTTTATAATTACAGGAAAATATTCTGAAATATATATTGCAGTCAGAAGCATAGCCAGGTTGAGGGTGCTGGAGGAGCGGAGAGCGGACTATCACTGGTGTGTATTTTAAATGTGACATCACAAGAAAAATAGGTGCTGGCGCCATCAGAAGTCCGTTTGGGGGAGCGGTCGTGCCCCTAGCGACCCATCTAGCTATGCCTCTGATTGCAGTGGGATATTGACACATCTCAGGGGGTTTTATACCAGCAACTTACATCATCATACCCCACTGCCTTATTGAAATATATTCTTTGATAAGTATTGCAGTAGATAGGGGAAATGGGCAAGCTAGATGTTCCTTGTGGTCTTTTTGTGTTCTCATGTTCTCGGTCTCCCCTTAGACTTTTCTTTGCAACAGATAGTGGAATAATTGAATGGTGTCTTTTATTTCTATCTGGCATTAAAGACAATGGGGTTTCCAGCATGATAAATGACCACTAATTATAGCACACACAAAACAAATTATAAGCTCTTACAAATTAAATACAGGTTGGATTGTTCAGTGTGTTGTTAAATTTGATCTGGTTGTTTCACTGGATATTTAACACTGATTTAATTACCAAGGCTGTTAAGCTATTTTTTAAACATTTTGAAAGGGTTTTACTTCTATCACTTTTCTTCAAGGAGTGATTGTGCTAATTTCTCTTTTATGCTACAGGGTCAACAAAATGAGAATCCTGTGTACTAACCTGCAGAAAAATAATACATTTGGCTGTATTTTATCATGGAAACATTTGCTGCAGGATTCATTATCCTGTGATAAATTTGATTTCTGTTGCAGCTAGGAATATTATGCATTTCCAGCTGCAGCAATTCAAAGGATGTGGACCCCAGGTCAAGCCCAACATCTTCTGAAGGGCTGGACCATGCATTAAAAAAAATTGGCTATCTGATACCTTTACAAATATTCTGGACCCACCAAACGTACTCCTGATCTCTTTTAGTATAAATCATTTTTATTAAAAGATAAGAAGCAGCATGTAAGCCAAAGGAGAAAACATATTCAAATTGTCATTCAAATGAAGAGTCCTGAAACACCCCCACTGCCCCACAGAATAACAGAACAGATAAATGGAACCATGACTAAACAAACAGACTATTAAACCCCAAGGAAGAACATCTGACCTCTTACTAACTCCCCCCTCACTTTCCCTACCTGAAAAGTGACCAACCAGAAATCTTCAAAGATGGGGAGACAGGCTTGGGTTCTGATAGCCTCTCTCCAAAACAAAGAGATGCCATGAAACTCCTAACCCTCTTATCCATCCCCCCCAAACCTGCCTCCCCCCCAAAAAGCAGGGGGAACCTAGTCACCAAAGCATATCTCTACAACGAATGTAAAACAAAACTGCGAGCCCTAGTTGAAAGGGAAGAAATGTAAAGTCCCAAATGGATTAAAAAAAATACTTCTTGCTCTTAAAAGATAAGCCCACTCCTTGCTTCTCCAGCTTTTTGCTAGGGTTATTTTACCATCTGAGAGCATCAGGCTTGCAGCTCTGGGCCCCCCCCCAACTTAAACCCCTCCCTCTGATATAAGGTCCCCCCCAAGGCCTGCCCCCCTAGTGGCTACCTTAGTGGTCTGGGGGGTCATCCGGGGTGGTCTGGGGGCTCTTCAGGTAGGAGCGATGCCCAATCGCTCCTGCCCACTCCAGGTGCCATCCTCCAAATGGCAACCCTAGTGGTAGTTGTGTGAGATTACAGCTAGGGACACCATCTGGAGGACAGCATCTGGAGTGAGCAGAAGAGATTGGGCTCCTGCCTGAAGAGCTCCTGGACCCCCAGATGACTCACCCAGACCACCAATGACCACTTAAGATAGCCACTATGAAGGGTGGGTGGGTGGGCAGGCCTTGGGGGGGGGCCCTTTGGGGGCTTTAAGTGGGGGGAGGACCCAGATCTGCAGGCCTGGAATATCAGGCTGTGGCTTTGAACGGCCCAATGTTCCTGGATGATGGGAATAACACAGTTTGCGAGGTGGATTCAGCAAGCTCAAGTACTGGGATCCAGCAGGTTGCTGATGGTTTTTGGAAAGGCCTTAAATTTTATTTGTTTAGCAATTTTTTATTACAGTAAGATTTGTTATCCTGATATTTGTAGACAGCTTCTTCTTACTGTTACCCAAAATAGGCAAGTTACAAGTACTCTTCATAACATCAAAGACAATGGGGTTTGGAGCAGGTATCAATATCCATACATCTATTTATTTAGATTTTGCTCACACTTTTTTCAGTAGTAGCTCAAGGTGAGTTACAGGAGGGCTCACAATCTAAGTTTGTACCTGAGGCAATAGAGGGTTAAGTGACTTGCCCAAGATCACAAGGAGCAGCAGTGGGATTTGAACCGGCCACCTCTGGATTACAAGACTGGTGCTTTAACCACTAGGCCACTCCTCCATTTATAAACACCTATGAAGATTAGTGTATTTTAGAATCTACATGCATTCATTCACACTTCATTCATCCTCTGCCCCTGTGTATACCTACTGTCAAAGTACATGCCATCACATCAAATAGCGCACTTCTTATGCCATGTGGTATTGATAAGAGCCCATTTACATGCATATGTGGCCACATACCCCTAGATTGTGTAAAGATCACTCAGATTTGGGCATAGATCTCAGATCCATACACAAACTAGTCAGTTAATGAGCTTTTAAGAATGACACTAATTAGGGCTTACGTGCAGATCTGCCTATGCGCTATTTTATAACAGTGTGTGCCTAAATTGTCTCACATGCAATTGAAAAGGGGGGCTTGGCCAGGGGAAGGGTATTCACAAAATTTAGGCACAGTGTTATATAATACATCATATTTTCACTGCATGCAAATCTCTCTCATGAATATTCATTGTGGATAACCTGAAAACCTGACTGGCTGGGGTGCCTTCAGGACCAGGTTTGGAGACCACTGGAATATGGTCATTTGTTCACTTGTCATTGGTTGTGTGCCAGCATTTTCTCCAGGTTTCAGCAGGCTTACATCCTCATGCCCAAAGGTCAGTGTAGGAATCAGTCCTAAGTGCTGTTCTTTAGAGGTTGCTTAGCTCTCAGTGACCTTTATAGAATCGGTACAGATCTTCCTGGCGCCTGACTTTGAGTGCCATTACCCCCCAAAGTGTTTTAGTAAACAGGCCTCTTAAAATGTCAAAAGAAAAATAATTTTTGTGTCAGTATATAAAATGGAATGTATACATTTATGAAAACACTAAGTATACTGTTATTTGGGTTTTGTTTTATCCTCTCATTTGCTCAAATAATCCCTGAAGAGGCTCGATACAAGTTGAGGTATTGGTTTGGCTTTGATTCAAGGCTTTTTGTTGATATTTTTGTAAAAGTGATTTTTTTTTTAACGTTGTGACTGTGGTGGTTTGCTGGGTGATTTATTTTGCTTAGTTTATTTAAGAGAATTTTAAAAGAACTTATTTTGTTGTGTTTTTCTAGCCTAAATATTAGTAGCCCAATATTTGAAAGGTTTTTTTTTTTTTTACATTTAGCAGTAACCACTAAGCATACAAACCCCTTATCTATCAATTTACATGATAATGCCATTGAAAATTCTTATAGACTAGCTAGGCAGAGTGAAGGAAATCTTTGGTGATTATTGCTGTTTAGTTGGCAGTGGTCAATGTTTTTTATGGAAGTGCAGCACCACTTCTTCTGATAGTAGCATTAAATATATGCAAAGTATTTAAATACTGCAGCCAGTATTTAAAAAAAATGCCAAGTGTGGGGTTTAAATATTGACCCATAGACATTCCAAAAAGGAAGATAGTAACACTGTTAGAAATGGTAGCATGTCTGAGGTGTTAGTTCCCGCACCATCTTGCAATCTCACTAATTAGGGGGCTAGATTAGACAGAATTACTTGGGACTGGTTCTCAACTAGTGAGTTAGAATACACTAGTGTTTCACCAAGAAATGAGAGGTGCAACATCAAAAATGTGACATAGACAGCAAGCCCATGCTTTCCTTAGCAATCACATGTGCCTGCAGGCTAGGGAGAGCACACAGCACAGAGCCAAATGTCTTGAAATCCCTATAACCACTCCTTAATTCTGCTTCTCCTTACCCCCAATGATCACTGTTACCTCCTGCCCAAGTTGGAAATGTTACAGATCTGTTTATAATGGAGTAACATGGTCAACAGGACATTTTCAACACACCAAGAAGACGGTTGTGGTAGTAAACAGTTTATTTCATTAAATATATTGACTCGACATGGCACCATGTTTTAGCCAGAGTGCCTGCCTCAGGAGTTTATAAAATACAGATAAGTAAATGTTTAAACATATATCATCAAATATTAAAAAAGATAAATAATAACAGAAATCATGAAAATTAAAAAAACAATCTGACATCGAACATACCTACATAAGTATTGCCATACTGGGACAGACCGAAGGTCCATCAAGCCCAGCATCCTATTTCCAGCAGTGGCTGATCCTGGTCACAAATACCTGGCAAGATCCCAAAAAAGTACAAAGCATTTTATTCTTTTTATCCCAGAAATAGTGGATTTTCCCCAAGTCCAGTTTAATAATGGCCTATGGACTTTTCCTTTAGGAAGACGGCCAAACCTTTTTTAAACTCTGCTAAGCTAACAGCCTTTACCACATTCTCTGGCAACGAATTCCAGAGTTTAATTACACGTTGAATGAAGAAATACTTTCTCCGATTCGTTTTAAGTTTACTACTTTGTAGCTTCATCCCATGTCCCCTACTCCTAGTATTTTTGGAAAGCGTAAACAGACGCTTCACGTCTACCCGTTCCACTACACTCATTATTTTATAGACTTCTATCATATATCCCCTCAGCCGTCTTTTCTCCAAGCTGAAGAGCCCTAGCTGCTTTAACCTTTCCTCATAGGGAAGTCGTCCCATCCCCTTTATCTTTTTCGTCGCCCTTCTCTGCACCTTTTCTAATTCCACTATATCTTTTTTGAGATTCAGCGATCAGAATTGAACACCATAGAACAATACAAAGACATTATAACGTCCTCATTTTTGTTTTCCATTCCTTTCCTAATAATATCTAACATTCTATTTGTTTTTTTTACCGCAGCAGCACACTGAGCAGAAGGTTTCAACGTATCAACGATGACACCTAGAGCCCTTTTTTGGTCAGTGACTCCTAACGTGGAACCTTGCATGACGTAGCTATAATTCGGGTTCCTCTTTCCCACATGCATCACTTTGCACTTGCTCACATTAGATTTAGATGCCCAGTCTCCCAGTCTCGTAAGGTCCTCTTACTTGGCAAGAAGCATGAAGATTACCAAAGAGTCCCTCTGGGTTTAGGAAGCCCATTGAAGAAATGAGAGGGAATACTAGCAGAACAGGGTGCTGTTAAAAATTCTGATTGGCTTGTTAAGCCAATTATGTTAAGTGCCTAGTTATAGAATGCACATAGATTTAGGTGCACTGCTGGTGTGTGTGCCAGAGATAAATGCTGCAGGTACCCAGCTATCCTATCACTGTGTTTTTATAGTAAACTGCCTGACATCAAGGAAAGGCGGTGTATGGAGTTCAATACACATAAACAGAAGTGTGAATCCTGCCCATGCTCTGCAGATATGTAGCATATGTGGTATATAAGATAGCACTTCCATTGTGCACCTATGTGCCATTATTCTAATCATGCATAATCAGCGTGTAACTGTTAGTGCCTATTTTATAAAACTGCCCCCCCCCCCCAAATTAATATTGTCTACAGGTCTATAGTTAACAGACACAGCCACATTCCACTTGGGTCTTTGTTTAACAACCAGTGTTTATTTAAGGAATATATCATTCTCAAATCAGTTATTCATTAGTTGCAACAGAAATTTAAAAAAAAAAAACAGTCTGGGAACAAGTTTATCTAATACAGAGGAGGAAGGATCCAAAAAACAGTATGTAAGAAAATGGTTTTGTTATTTTAAAGTTAATCAAAGAAAGACTTTGAAACTTCATCAGTTTTTGTGAGGATGTATTTCCACAATGCCTTAGAGTCAACTACAAAACAACCTCTTAATCAGTCTGCAGTTTTTCAAGCTCATCAAGGAAATAAGAAGAAAGGCAGTCACCATTGTGATCAGGTGAGTCCCCCTCCCTTTTAGATTAATTTAAATCAAGTAGTCTTTAGTTATACAAATAACTCTCTGGGACTGCTTCCAGCTCCTACAGTAGGCTTCCTGATGTGGAGCTTTTTCATCTTTAGCATTGCCGTTATAAATATTAATTGCCTTATGCCACCCCCTTATTGAAAAAGAATCCTATTTCTTAATTCAGTGTCTTTCCAACCATTTGGCCTGCCTTGTCAGTTCCCTTAGGAGACACTCTCAGCAAGTTCCAGGGAACAATTACATCCTGCACTTTGGTGACCTGCTAAAAAAACCCATTAGCTCATCCAAAACAGAAGCTACCCAATTAGACAATTTACAGTGACATAGCTCTAAGTTAAGCTTCCCTCTGGCTGTCTTAACCAAACCCACAGATTGCCTGTAATATTGATTTTAAAAGAAAAAATTCTGAAAGTCATGGTCTGCCCAAGGAACAGATCATAATCTCTCTAAATGCAATTGATATATGACCAGCAAAGTAATCAAAGGAATAAAATCAGACTACAACAATAAACAATCACAATATTTTACACAACTGTACTGTCAACCTGACTAAAAGATCAAGTACGCCCCCTGGCGCACGAAGGAGCAAGTTCTTATGTTAACATCATGGGTGAAAAAATGGAATGCTTAGTCTATGGCAGTGGTAACCATGAATACTCCCAAGAAGGTTTGATGAACAGGAGTTGGCGTGATGTCACAAAGCTGAAACCAGTTTACCGAAGAAGGTTTTCATTCTCCCCAATGCAGCTGCTGCCATCTTGGTACGCTCAAAACAATATAATTGATAAGGTGACAAGTTCCACCTACTGGCTTGAGCCCAGATAATGGCCCAAGCATACTCCTACCATCTCCTCTTCATCAAACCTCCCTGAGTACTCCTTTTCAAGGTCCTATGGATAAACATATTACTGCTGTTAGCAGCCATATTACTTTACCCTCCTCTCCTGAAGAAGCGTCTATCAGCTTGCCAGAAAGAAACCTCCCCCTCCCCCACAGAAACATAATATATAATATATATGTAACTGTGACCTTACCCTGGGCACGATATTTTACCCTACAATACCCTTAGAATACCTCGGGCAAAATATCATGTATCGGACAGGGTTGAAGTACAGACATTAAAACTAGCCCCGTCTTCCCATTTCTAAAATGGGAAGAGGAAATAAAACTAAATTTGTTATTATATTTCGTTATAACCCAGGAGAACAAATGACTTTTACGTAGATAATTCAATAAATTATTCTTTTTATTTATGTTAAGGATATGTGTCAAGTTCCGATTAGTTTTAACAAATTCAATATATATTTTTTTCAGTACAATATCAACTCAACAGATCAACTTCAACATTTCATCAGATAAGTATCATTTGACTTTAGCAAAATTCATAAACTAACTATGTATCTAATCTTAAAATTTTGTCTAAACATTCCCTTATTCTATAAGAATTGATTCTTTGATTTTTTTCTTCTTTTTCAGGTTTCTCATTCAACAAGCAGGTAAGTATAGTTTGTGGTTTTTTTTCTTTCTTTTCCTGTTCTTAGGTTAGCTTTTTCTTATACAGTCTTTGTGCTGTTTGTATGTTAACCTCAGTCACTTATCTTTCTTCCCACTTTCTTGTATATCTTCTGTTCTTCTTCTTTCTTTAACGTTGGGTACCGTATCTTTACAGTCAGCTAGAGGCAGGAACGTGGTTCGGGGTACCTACTAACCTGAGCTTTAAAAAGCAATAAAGAAAAACCCTAGACCCTACCTCCTTCTGTAAAGAAATAGCCTTTTTTTTAGATGAACTTAAAAATATTTCCCTAACTAGCTTCCCCCATAAAAGAAATATATAATTGTTTGACCCTAATCTAATCCCACCCTTCAAATAATGTTTCTCAGAATAATTAATCCTTTATGACCAGACTCACTGAGATCATCAAAGGAAAGCGGAGAGTTTGAACTCTTCTGAGTCAGAAAGTCTCACATAGTAGCACTGTATGCACTTTAACTTTAAAATGTTAAAACCATAAAAGCAATTAATTTTGAAATCTGCAGGGATTTTCTTTCCTCCTTATAAATTATCCTCAAAACCCCTGCTTAATCTGACAGTAAGAATTGAACATTTAAACTGTCACCTTAGTCCTGTACATTTCACAAGACAAGTAGTTCATTGAACAAGCTTTACCAGCTTATTAAACAGTTAAGTCTTGCTGACTGTATTAATTTATGTTATCCTAAACACTGCAGCCAGCTCACACAGTTCCCAACCACAACTTTAAAAACCTTTAAAGACGCGGCAGGCTTTAGACAAATTAATCAATCATATTAAATCACTCTCTATACACACACGTTTCCCAAAACTCTAATTTGTCCGGTTTTATAATGTTTTCACTCTCCACTGACCAGAGACCTATACTACAGGTCTGGTCAGCTTTGCACCTACCTCCCAACTGCCAACTGCTCCGTTTAGAACCTGATGACATCTCTGCCAGAGCTCGAGCTCTAAGCACGAGCCCCAGGCACTCTAAACCCCCAGTACACAAATAAAGCATTTGCACATTATATTAAATACATTTTAAACCTAAAGAAATAAACAGCTGTTTAAATAAATGCAAATATTAATACCTTTTTGTTCCTGAAACCCAAAGATTTCCTTATTCTCTTCTGGCACGAGCCTCCTGCTCAGCTCCGTCCACGAGCTAGTGGCTGGCTCGTGCCCACCTCTGCACCCGTCTCTCCTATCTATTCAGCGCGTGCAGCGCTAACATCGCAGCTGACCGATTTATTTTAAAAAACAAATAAAACCGCTGAGGGAGTGCATCGGAGCACTTCTCCTCACTTCCTCCGGTCCCACGCTGGCTCATTATTCTCTTCGGAACCGGCTCTGCACTTTTAAAAGAGCCGGTTCCCTTTAAACCTATGGAATCCCTGGCCCTGCGTCAAAAACGTGCGTCTGACGTCATTACGTCGACGTCAGACGCCGACGCAGGGCCAATCAGAGCCCAGAACCCTCTCCAAGCTTTCCCCGGGCTCCCTTCTTCGCTTTCGCTCCGCCCCTCGATGTGGCCTCATTACCGCCGCTATAGCGCCGACGCGCCAACGCGCTCTCGCGCCAAAAACCCTCCGGGCCCCCGCCATGGACACTGCAGTGAAATCATCTAAAAAATCTTCCCCGCAGCTGACGCGATGTCCCCGGAGCCACGGCCGGTCACGGAGGCACCCAGGTAAAATTTAATTATTTAACCCTCTATGGGTTACATTCGTGCGGGCTAAAAAAATAAAATTGTTAACTAACAATTTTTCTGTAAAATTTATTACTTCAATTTTATATATATAATTACTATCTTAACATCACACATCTCACCCTCATTTTCTACAGCTTAACATTTTTTTTTTTTCCCCATTAAACATAAAATTCTATATATAATAATGTTCCTTAAGGAACGCAGGCCTCTTTCCTCTAGTTACCCTCGAAGAACTTCTAACCTCCTTTGAGGAACCAGAGAGAACAGTTACATCCTCCTTCTCCAAAGGCATTGTCATATTACCGGTTGATGCATCACACAATGGTACATTTGTAACCGTATGAATGATGTACCATTCAGTTTTTTTAATTGACTCATTACTCACAGTACTTTCTGGCATATCATTTGTTTCCTGAATTACTTTTTGTTTCCGTAAATTTTCAATATTAACAGCTTGAGTTTCCGAGACCTTTCGCAACTGGTCTCTATGTAACACTTTTGTGACTCCCTCTTTGTTTTGTATTCTGTAAACATTAGGAGCATAAACTGTAATTACTTTATATGGTACAGAACTCCATACATTCTCTAGTTTATGTCTACCTCTGTAACCCTGATCTCGAACCACAACCCAATCTCCAGACTCCAATTGTTCTCCTCTGTTTTTCTGGTCAAAATATTTTTTATTCTTCATCCCCGACTTCTCGGAGACCAAGTTTGCTATCTCGCGTGCCTCCTCCAAACGTTGTTTTCTTTTATCTATCCAGTCGCTCAAGGTAACCTCATCTTTCTCCAACAATTCATGCGTCTCAAAAGTTTCAGGCAGGAGAGAGTGTCTACCCAAAAAAAAATATGCAGGCGTATATCCAGTAGAGCTATGTACTTGACTGTTATAAATCTGACTTATTTCGCCCAAATAGTCAGACCAACTCCTCCTCTTATCCTCGGACAAAGTTCTTATAAGGTGACAAATTGTTCTATTAAATCTTTCACACCTGGAGTTCCCTCTTGGGTGATAGGGTGTTGTTCTGGATTTCTTTATCGCGTACCATGCACATAATTCTTTAATCACCTCTGATTCGAAATTTCTCCCTTGATCTGAGTGTAAACGTTTGGGAACACCATATACTGTAATCCAATGTCTGAGAATCATTTTCGCAGTAGTTTTTGCTGTCTGATCTTTGGTAGGTAATATGACGGCAAACCGTGAGAACATATCACACAAAACTAGCACATTTTCATAGCCCTTCGAATCTCGATCTAATAGAGTATAGTCCATGGCTACCACCTCAAGTGGCTCTTTGACTGTGAAACAAGACATTGGGGCTCTTTCCTTCGGGCAAACTTCCTTTGCTAGAATGCAGGAAATACAGTTTTCCACCCAATGTTCTACATCAGCTGACATCTTTATCCAGTAATACTTTTCCCTCAAATTTCTCAACATACTTTCAGTGGAGTAATGCCCAGAACAATCATGATGCAGTTTTAAAAGTTCTGGCTGTTGGGCTCGAGGGATTATCAGTTGATAGATCTGTTCCCTCGTTCTCGGATGCTCTAATTGCCGGAAAAGAATCTTATCTCTTAAAACCAAACGTTTTCTTTGTGCCCAATATTTTTTTATTTCCAAAGATTTCCCAGAAAGATCAGGGGAACTCCTCTTTTCCATCCAATCAATTATTTCCCCAATTGCACTGTCTCTCCTCTGAGCCTCTATTATTTCCAAGGTAGTGTACATGGAATTCGCTTCTGCCGAAACGGTAGCCTTCAACACTTTCTGCTGCTTTACCCGGGACAAAAGGTGCTTTGCTGGAAAAACCCAGAAGTCTTTTTCTGTATCTTCTTCTACATTTTCCTCCTCTTCATGTTTTGGTAATCGGGATAATACATCCACATTCTGGTTTGTTCTGCCTGGTCGGTATTCCACTTCAAAATCTAGCTCAGCTAGTTGAGCTAGCCACCTCTGCTCTACCGCCTGAACTTTGGCTGAACTTAGGTACTTCAGTGGATTGTGATCTGAGCGTACAATGAATTTCTTATATAGTAGGTATTCCCGAAATTTCTCGGTGGCTGCCCACTTCAGCGCTAACAGTTCCAATTTAAAGGCTGAATAATTTTTATCATTTCTCTCAGATTTACGGAGCCCCCGGCTCGCATAGGCAATTACTTTTTCTTCTCCATTTTGTATTTGTGAGAGTACCGCTCCCAATCCTTTGAAACTGGCATCCGTCGTCAAGATGAAAGGTACATCAAACACCGGGAATGTCAACAGTGGGGCAGACATGAGTTTCTCCTTCAAAGCTTCAAATGCTTCCTGGCACAGCACATCCCAAACAAAAGGTACTTCCTTATGGTGTTTCTTGGCCTTTCCAGTTAACCGATGCAATGGTGCTGCTATCTGCGCAAAATTCTGCACAAACTTTCGATAGAAGCTTGCGAAACCTAAAAAACTTCTCAATTCGGACTTTGTCTTTGGCGCTGCCCAATTTCTTAATGCACTGGTCTTCTCGGGGTCAGTGGCCACCCCATCCTCGGACACCACATATCCCAAGAAGGTCACTTTCTTACTGAACAATTTGCACTTTGACGGCTTCAATTTCAATCCGCACTGTTGTAAGCGTGTAAAAACTAGATCCAATCGTCGCAAATGCTCCTGGAAACTGGAAGCGTACACCAGGATATCGTCCAGGTAAAGCAGGAGTATTTGGAACACGTATTCTTGGAGCACCATCTCCATTAACCTCTGAAAGCTTGCCGGGGCGTTGCATAAACCGAATGGCATTCTCGTCCACTCAAACAGCCCGAACGGCGTGGTCACTGCCGTTTTGTTAATGGACTTGGGATCCATCCCCATTTGAAAGTATCCTGAAGTAAGATCAAGCGATGAAAACCACACGGCATTTCCTAACGCATCAATCGACTCTTCAATTCTTGGTAACGGGTATGCATCCTTGATGGTAGCGGCGTTCAATTTCCTAAAATCACAGCAGAATCTTAGGGACCCGTCTTTCTTTCTAATAACCACCGCTGGGGATGACCACGGACTTGTACTCTGTTGCAGAATCCCTTGATTTATAAGCTCGAACACATGTTGCTTAAAATCCTGATACAAGTGAGGTGAGACTCTCCTGTACGGCTGTTTAATGGGAGCCACCTCACCAGTGTTAATCGCATGTGTTGCCATAGATGTGAAACCAATGTCTTGATTATTGACAGAAAACACTTTCTTGTGTTTTATTAGAAGTTGTTTTAACTCTGCTGCCTGACTGATGGAAAGCGAATCCCAATCGACTCTGATAGCCGGAATTTCCAATTCTCCTTCACCCTGACTTTGATCTCTTCCCACATCCTGATCAAGGTCCATTTCCTCTTCAGGGCACAAGATGATGTCTGGCTTCCAAACTTCGGCCACTCTAGCCCTCGGAGGAATGACCAATTCCTTAGTCCCCACATTCATGACTCTAACCAAGATATTCCCTTTTTTTGGTGTGACCAATGCATTAGCCACCAATAATCCACCTGCCGAATGCCCGCTTCTTGTACCCGTTACCATCATTGTACAGGCCCTCATACCTTGCACATTCTGGCATTTTCCCTGTAATATTCTTTCTGCCATCGGAGGGATAACCTCAGGACTCTTTCCAACAGTTTTAACAAAACCCAGATGCTCAGAAGTGGTTCTCTCAAACACTCTCCTTTGTTCAATTGCTGCAGAAATACTCTTTAAATCTTGTACCCCCAGATTCTTTGTTAAATTGTTCAGGTCCTTAAACAATCCATCCAAGTATTTCAGCACATTCATACCGACAATTCCGGGAACTGATTCCTCCCCTTTGGATGTGACTTTAGTGTCCCGGACCACAAAAATACATCTCTCCGGAATCCTTTGCCCCATGCACTGCACTTCCGCCGCAATGCACCCTATCACTGGTAATGCGGTTCCATTGGCCACTGACACATTTATCCAACTGGCATCTTGTAGTTCATCCACATTTTTGAAATTCTTATAATAATGACTTGCCAGTATGGTGGACACATTGGACCCAGTGTCCACGGTACAATCCGTAGCTACTCCACCAATCAGTAGCGGAATGACTGGACTAGCTCCTATTGCTTTCTCCTGCAAGGAGTTCCAATCTTGCGTCGAAATTTCGGACTCCAAGGTTTGTATCTTGGCCTTTTGTGTCACCGCATCCCCCTGTCCTTTCTCCGGAACATTCCTTGCAAAACTGGTGCTTGGCTGCTCATTCTCTGTTCTCACCAATTTAGGCACCGCTTTCTCACTCCTGCAGAAACGAGCAATATGTCCCAGTTCCCCACAGTTGTAGCACATCACTTTAGAATAGTCCCTTGGCACATATCTTCGAGCAACCTCTGGTTCTCGTCTTTGTCCCACTCCATAAGACGATTCCCTCCTTCTCTGTTGGGACAAGAAATCCTCCTGCTTCTTTTCCATCCTTTCCAGTCTCCGAACTATTTCTGTTATAGGGTCTCTTTCCGCAAATCCCCCAGTTGCACCTGCCGTCATATAAGAGGGCATCAAATCCGACTTGTCCCGCTGCAGTATTCGTACAGAGCACTCCTGCGGTCGATATGGACGCCTCTCCTCCTCAGCCCAATTGATGGCGGCTTGCATAAGTTCCTCGAATGTTAACTCAGGGTTCAGTTCTACCCGACGGCTCATCTCCTTTCTCAGCACATCATCTCTCAACCCTAAGATCAGTTGTTCTTTTAAAACATCTTCGGGATTCCCTACCCTCTGAGGATCCCTTGATCTAATGGTGTGCAATCCCTCTTGCAGTTGGTAAGCAAATTCCCGGATGGTCTCTCCTACCCTCTGACGTCTATCATAAAACTCCTTCACCTTAAGCCCTAAAGGTACCTTGTCTCCGTAAACTTGAATTAGCAAATCAAAAATGTCGTCCACTGCGCAGTGCCTTCTAGGTGCCGAGAACTTTACCGTATCCTTTGCCTGACCCTTGATGTGATCCTTCACTATATCCAGCTTATCTTCTTCTGCAACTCTCAACATCTTCAAGGCCACCTTGGTACTTTCGACCCATTCTTCTACTGAAAGGTCTCCAGCCTTCCTGGCAAATCCAAAGAAATCTGGAATTTCCTTGTCTTTCCTCAGCACGATGGTGTTGGTTACTACGGGAGTCTGTCGTGTATCCCTCAGAGCTCTCACCATCTCTTTCAGTTCCTCCATTTCAGTTCTCATGCCTTCCATTTTCACTGGAGATTGGGTTGTAGCTAAAATCAAGGTTCAAATTGTGCAGACAAAACTTTGCAAATACAGTAATTACTTTTAAGAAAATATTGGAGTTTTTACCTCTTTACCAAATTTAGTTCCCCCACACCAAATTCTTCAATATAAATAAGAATCCTGTCCGTGACGCCATAAATGTAACTGTGACCTCACCCTGGGCACGATATTTTACCCTACAATACCCTTAGAATACCTCGGGCAAAATATCATGTATCGGACAGGGTTGAAGTACAGACATTAAAACTAGCCCCGTCTTCCCATTTCTAAAATGGGAAGAGGAAATAAAACTAAATTTGTTATTATATTTCGTTATAACCCAGGAGAACAAATGACTTTTACGTAGATAATTCAATAAATTATTCTTTTTATTTATGTTAAGGATATGTGTCAAGTTCCGATTAGTTTTAACAAATTCAATATATATTTTTTTCAGTACAATATCAACTCAACAGATCAACTTCAACATTTCATCAGATAAGTATCATTTGACTTTAGCAAAATTCATAAACTAACTATGTATCTAATCTTAAAATTTTGTCTAAACATTCCCTTATTCTATAAGAATTGATTCTTTGATTTTTTTCTTCTTTTTCAGGTTTCTCATTCAACAAGCAGGTAAGTATAGTTTGTGGTTTTTTTTCTTTCTTTTCCTGTTCTTAGGTTAGCTTTTTCTTATACAGTCTTTGTGCTGTTTGTATGTTAACCTCAGTCACTTATCTTTCTTCCCGCTTTCTTGTATATCTTCTGTTCTTCTTCTTTCTTTAACGTTGGGTACCGTATCTTTACAGTCAGCTAGAGGCAGGAACGTGGTTCGGGGTACCTACTAACCTGAGCTTTAAAAAGCAATAAAGAAAAACCCTAGACCCTACCTCCTTCTGTAAAGAAATAGCCTTTTTTTTAGATGAACTTAAAAATATTTCCCTAACTAGCTTCCCCCATAAAAGAAATATATAATTGTTTGACCCTAATCTAATCCCACCCTTCAAATAATGTTTCTCAGAATAATTAATCCTTTATGACCAGACTCACTGAGATCATCAAAGGAAAGCGGAGAGTTTGAACTCTTCTGAGTCAGAAAGTCTCACATAGTAGCACTGTATGCACTTTAACTTTAAAATGTTAAAACCATAAAAGCAATTAATTTTGAAATCTGCAGGGATTTTCTTTCCTCCTTATAAATTATCCTCAAAACCCCTGCTTAATCTGACAGTAAGAATTGAACATTTAAACTGTCACCTTAGTCCTGTACATTTCACAAGACAAGTAGTTCATTGAACAAGCTTTACCAGCTTATTAAACAGTTAAGTCTTGCTGACTGTATTAATTTATGTTATCCTAAACACTGCAGCCAGCTCACACAGTTCCCAACCACAACTTTAAAAAACCTTTAAAGACGCGGCAGGCTTTAGACAAATTAATCAATCATATTAAATCACTCTCTATACACACACGTTTCCCAAAACTCTAATTTGTCCGGTTTTATAATGTTTTCACTCTCCACTGACCAGAGACCTATACTACAGGTCTGGTCAGCTTTGCACCTACCTCCCAACTGCCAACTGCTCCGTTTAGAACCTGATGACATCTCTGCCAGAGCTCGAGCTCTAAGCACGAGCCCCAGGCACTCTAAACCCCCAGTACACAAATAAAGCATTTGCACATTATATTAAATACATTTTAAACCTAAAGAAATAAACAGCTGTTTAAATAAATGCAAATATTAATACCTTTTTGTTCCTGAAACCCAAAGATTTCCTTATTCTCTTCTGGCACGAGCCTCCTGCTCAGCTCCGTCCACGAGCTAGTGGCTGGCTCGTGCCCACCTCTGCACCCGTCTCTCCTATCTATTCAGCGCGTGCAGCGCTAACACCGCAGCTGACGCGATGTCCCCGGAGCCACGGCCGGTCACGGAGGCACCCAGGTAAAATTTAATTATTTAACCCTCTATGGGTTACATATAGCTCCTCTTTGCCTTAGGTTAGTAGTCCAGTTGCTGGAGGGGGTGTGTAGATTGCGCCTGATGGTTTGATCTTGGTGTCATCTCTAGGTGTTCCTATGCCTAACGTAACCGGCTGATTAAATGTATTTTTTTTTTAATGTACCTAGATGCTTCTTTGGCTTTGGGCAAGCCCTGGGAGCATTCTGATGGAAGTCCCACGTTGGTGGCATTTTGCCATGAAGAGCGTGCTTTTGGCACGAGTCATGGCTGTTCTAGACTGTTTTGTTGTGTAGGAGCTGGGGAAAGTAAGGCAGGAGAGGTCGATGGCTTAACTTGTGGCCTTGTTGGAGCACTGGGGAAACTTGCACGCATGCGAGATGATGTGGAGTGAGTTACAATAGCGACCGGATCATCCGTGCATGCGCGGAAGAAACGGGGAAGGTCTGGGAAGTTCCCAGAGCTCAATTTAAAGCCCTGAACCACCAATTATTTATTAAAATAAGTGCCGGTTGGGTCGACAAAGATAAAGAGGGGTCCTTTAAATGTGGGCATAATTTGTGGCACGATTGGTGTTTTAGTTGCGATCACGAATGCGTGGGAATGACAGCATTTTGGTATGCATTCTTGGTGCAATGGTTGCTGGAAATTAAAGGGGGTCAGGTGCAGTGCCCAAAAAGACTAATTTTGGTGCAATTTTTCATGTATGAGTAGAGAGACCAACATGGAGACCTACTCTCTATATAAATATAAAAAATATATTTTTATAATTATAAAAGATATAAACTGGCCAGAGAAAGTGCTGGGAGGTTCCTTATGTGTGCTGTGTGGTTGCTAGGTGACAGCAAGGCAGCAGAAGCTTGCATTTAATAGAAATGGAATAGAGTAAAAAAAAAAAAAAAGTCCCCAAATGTTAGAGTTGACATTTTTTGATAAAAGCAAAGTTTAATGGTTGCTAACTGAATTAGTGAAGTTTAATACAAAAACAAAACTTATAAATATCATTTTTAATAAGGTTTAAAAGTGGCTTGTCATTCTGTTTACAAACAGTGTAAGCTGCAAGCTGATTGGCTTCACTACTCCCTGAAAGAACCTGTGACTCAGAACTGTTTGTAACAAATTCCAGCTCATTGGGTGACGGCAAAGTTGCCCATTCCGCAGTAAAACCACGGAATTGGGTGGTTTCCCTCGGGGAAAAATGCAAAAGGCATGGGTAGTGTTTTTTGGGTTGTTTTCCTGTGGAGGCCCACATGTTGGGAAAAGTTTATGCCGCAGTTTGATGAGACTTTTCCCCCTTATCTTATACTAGCCGTTAAGCCCGTTAAAACGGGCGAGATTTGTAATTCTTACCTCCATGTCCAGCAAACCTCCTCTCTCCCTTGCCCTGCCCCCCATGTCCAGCAGCCCTCCTGTATCCCCTGGCCTCGCCCCGTCCACCAACCATCCTCTCTCCCCTGCCCTCCCCCATGTCCATCAACCCTCCTCTCTCCCCTGCCTTCCCCCCATGTTCAGCAACCCTCCTCTCTCCCATCCCCTCCATCAATCCATGTCCAGCAACCCTGCTCTCTCCCCTGCCCTCCCCCCCCCCATGTCCAACAGCCCTCCTGTCTCCCCTGGCCTCACCCCGTCCACCGACCCTCCTCTCTCCCCTGCCCTCCCCCCATATCCAGCAACCCTCCTCTTTCCCTTGGCCTCCCCCCCACCCTGTTCTCTCCCCTGCCCTCCCCCATGTCCAGCAACCCTCCTCTCTGCCCTGCTCTCTCCCCATGTCCAGCAACCCTCCTCTCTCCCCCCTGCCCTCCCTCCATGTCCAGCTACCCTCCTTTCCGCCGCTCCCTCCCCCTCCGTGCCGGGCCCCCTGCACTGACATAAGAGCGCCTCTCACCTCCGTGTGGTGAGAGGCGCTGTCATGTCAGTGCAGGGGGCCCGATACGGAGGGGGGAGGGAGCGGCGGCGATGATGATGTCGGGGATGGGCGGGAGGGTGGAGGTTGGTGCACCGGTGATGTTCCTTTCCTTCGTCTACAGGCTCTCCAGCGGCAGGGCGGGACAGAGAGGGAAGTCTCTACTGCGCATTTGCGGGTGAGTCGGTCACTTGTCTTTTATATGTTTGATAGACACTTTTTTGCTGCAGGTGTGTTTTTTGGGACTTTTCCTCTTGCCAATACTATTGGTCAAATTTGACCAATAGGATAGTGATAGAGGCGGGATCTAGCCCACTTTAAATATTTGACGCCACCCAACCTGTGCACCTGTCCCCTCTCTCACTCAGCTGTTTGGGGGCGGCCATAGCCGTGGCAGCAGCAACTCTTTCCCCTTTTCCCTTATTCTTTTTCCTCTCTCACTCTTCCCTTTTCCTTTATTCTCTCTCTCCTCCCTTATTCTCTTCTCTCTACCCTTAATCTTTCCCCCTGGTTTCTCTCCCCTCACTTCATTCTCTCTCCTCACTCATTCCCCTGTTTCACTCGGTCCTGTCCTACTCGTGGCACTCTGGAGCCAAAGACCCCTGCCCTTCCTCCAGCTGTAAAGCTGCAAGATGGAGTTGTGAACCAGGAAATGAGTCTGGAGTGCGGGAACAGAGAGAGAGAGAGAAGTGGGGCGGGAGGGGAGTGTAACCGAGGTAAGAGCCACTCGAGCCAGAGTCCCCCCAGTGATTCAACTGAAGGAGAACTCTTCCTAGTGCTAACGGAAAAAGGAAGACCGGCATGCCAGGTCGCCAGTGCCAGTGAGTGAACAATGGGAAGCCACAGTGGGACGCTGCGGGCAGAGACTGCAGAGAGAAGAGGAAGAGGACCACAAAGCATTGCCATTCAGTCAGCTTGACTGCGAGAGTACACTGCAGCTGAACTCAGAGCAGCCAGGGTTCAGGCAGGAGCAGGCAGAGGAGGAGTGGCTACAGGAACAAGGGGGCAGGCGGCTGTTAGACTGGAGGGAGGAGGCCATGCTCTGGGCTTTAAAAAAATGCTTGCTATGGTGGTGGTGATGGTGGTGAGGGAGCTGTTAAATCTGAGCTGCTCTATCCACTTTCTTTATTGTTGGTAGCATTTTTATTTGATCTCACTTATATTTTCTGTTGGCTCAGGCTGCTTGATATGTGAATATTCTATCACTGTGTTCACGATTGCTGCCAAGTATTAAGGGCATCTGCTTTGAACTTTGTTTTAATTTGTTTATCCAGTCCTTACATGAACATGGTTTAAATCCAAAGGTGAATCCTAAGGGTGGCTGCACAATTAGGTATAAACCGTATTTCTGACTTTACTTGTGGATGATGATAATTATGCTGTTGATGCTGGTTAAGATTATGATGCTGATTACAATATTAATATTTATATTGACCTTATTAATATTCATATTGACTTTATTAATATTGGGTTATTTTGGGGTTACTTTTGGGCTGGAAAACGTTTCACTGTCTGGCAATACTGGGTTGGTAAGTGGAGAAGCTGAAAGTAACTGAAAGAAATGAGGTTCTGAGAGTGTGTGTGAATGAGAGAAAAATTATGATTACTAGTATTTGACTATTGTTCTGTTAAAGAATTCTAATTAGCTAAGGAGTAGAGTATATACAGGTTTTTGTTTTTAAAGTAATGTGAAAGATCTGTATCTTCATATGTTCAGAGGAGAAGAAAAAGAATGAGGTAATTGTTTGAATGATAATCTGAAATAGGTCTAATCAAATGATAGATCCTTGAATATTTTCTGTTTCTCAGAAAATTATTTATGGTTAGTCACCTTTTCTGAGTTAGAAAATTTAAATTAAAGCATAACTATATAATTAATGAGAGATTCATCCTTACTGAAGAATATTTTACTAGATTTGATAGTTTTCTAAAATAAACCTAAAGTCAGATTATTCTGATCAGAGCTAATATAAATAATGGACAAACAGTGCAGTGAATTTATTGTACAGGTCAGTTCAGAACTAAAAGTAAGATTCTCTCAGTGTACTGACTGTTGGAGATAACACAGAAACCATATTGAAATTAAGAAAAGCATGATTGGTTAGTGAGAAGAAAGTTGTACCAGATGTATGATCGATTTTAAATAAATAAATAATTGTCTTTAAAGAAGATTTAAAGAGAAGTGCATATTGAAAGTGAGAGTTATATAAAAATTGAGAATGAAGAATATATTCAAACAGAAACTTCTTTTCTGGAGTGCTCCAGTCTTAACAATAAATGCTGGTAGCCATTCGTCCTTATAAGGAAAAGAGAAATGTACTGAGAGAATTCAGTTAATAGCACATGTCTCTACTGTAAATCCTGTTCCTTAAGGAAACTAATTTTCTGTAAGCTGAGAAGTTGTATGGAAGAGAATGTTTGAGGGTTCCTGCGGAGACTTCTGCAAAGCACTCCCTGTTAGCTAGTCAGGGAACAAGTATAAAGACAGTCAGGCTTTTTACAGTGAGGGTTTCAAAATCATATTTTATTTTTCATTAGCCAATTCTTAACAGTATCATAGTCATTGTTTAGGCAGGAATACCAGTAACCATACACACATTTAGGGAGCATAGTCTCTTTTACTGATTTAAATTTAAAGCTAGAAACAGTGCAAGAAGAAGAATAAAGAAAGAATTCCAAGACAGATGAAAAAAAAAGAAGAACTTCAAGAACGCAGGAAAAAAGATAAGTGAAAGAACTTAGCATACACCTGGACATTTAATTTTTCTATAACTGATACAGAGAAATGAAACTGAGCTCAATACATACACAGACTAATACAAAAGAAAAACATACTTACCTATTCTTTTGAGAACAAACACACACCAGTGAAAAACATTTATATTCTGGTGTTGATAATTACTTACAAACACATACCTTTGTTTGTTTTGGGTTGTTTTTTTTTTTTTTTAAGAAAAATTAGTTTATGTACACTGGATCCAGAATTAGTATAGAAAAAGATGAACACTGAAACTAAACTTTTAAAGTGTTAACGTATTTTAAGATATTTTAAACATTTTAACCTACTTTTTAATGTTTTAAACTTTTTAAACATTTTAAACTGGTTTTAATGGGTTTAAAACATAATGATGTTAATATATATATTTTAAAGATAACATAAAGTACAATAAAAAGTTTTTTGCACAAAACCAATTCAGTGTTACTTTATTTATCATCTACTTCTATAAAGCACCATTAAAGAATCATGTAATATCTTTCTGATTCTTAAATCTAAATTTACCTAAAATTCCTGCCGATTGGAGTTAGCCAAATGAGGTCCATTTATGTACTGTATTTCCCTCGCTCCTGAGAAACAAGATTCAGTCTGAGGTATATCAGTCTTTGTATTAATTGAGTTTTGGATAACTGTAAGGCCAGTCTTGATTCCAGAAAGGCGAGGTTACACTAAGCCAGTTTCTCTTGGTATTACGGGAATGTCTTCCCCCAAACCAGAACAAGATATTACCTTAAACGTTTTTGGGACTTTGGTTACCAGCACTGAGTCCATGATTAGATCTCAGGTTCAGCAACTCTATACCTTTGTTCAGTAAACAGTTCAAAAACTAGAGGACATGGACAAGTTTGCATTGAGGGATAAGAGACTCCAAGGGATGGCACCTCAGATTTCCATTCTTCAGGCCTTGGGAATTTCAGTGCTCCAAAAACCTGACATTTTTAAATGTTCCTCAAACAATTAGCTTTATCAGAGATTTTCTTGACTAAATGTTTTGAGGAGGGGCTAAAATTTTCTGAAGAAATACTAATTGCACAGTGTTACTATATTACTCAACATTTCTGTGTGGAGAATCCTATTGAGGGAAGCCTTGACTCCTTAGGTGGAACTAATTTTGATTTGACAAATTTCCTTGAAAGGTCTAATAATGATATTGAAACTAGGACAACCCTCTTTGTTATGCTCTCCACAGGGAAATATAAATTTGTGGTTTTTAAAGCTTACTTAATAGACAGATATAGATGTACACAATGCAATATAGAGACGCTTAATAGACATACAAATAAGATGTACACTGTGCTACATAGAGATACTTAATAGACAGATACAGATGAACACAGTGCTATATAGAGACACTTAATAGATACTGACATGCTGTACTATATAGAGACACTTGATAGATGTATGCTGTGCAATATAGAGACATTTGGTAGGCAGTCACAGATATGTACAGTGCTGTACAGAGACACTTAGTGGACAGATACAGAGTATACTGTGCTATATAGAGACACTTAAGAGATACTGACTTATGTTATGCTATATAGAGACACTTAACAGACAGATATAAATATATGCTGAGCTATTTAGAGACACTTAATAAACACATATAGATGTACACAGTGTTGTATAGAAACACTGAATAGACAGATAGAGATGTACACTGACACTTAAGAGCCAGTCATGCAGCTTACAGTTTACTCAAAACAGGCAGTCTGGACACACATGAAAAATAACAGAATCGCATAGTTAACCCTGGCTTTGCAGCTGGCATGCATTAAAGTATAAGCCCCAGCAAGTTTTGGAATGCTTTCCTCTTTCTTTTCGGAAGCCAATTACATAGCAGAAGAAAATGAACAGGATTTTCTCTCTTAGATTTTGGCCAGTTCAGCTCTATGATTCTCATCTTTTTCTCTTTCTATCTAATTTGTAATGTATGGTGGTATTTCACATTCACTAATTGCTGTAGCTGTCTTTCTTTCATAATTTCTCACCATTGCAATAAAATCCTCACTAGAAGATAAGGAAAAAGAGAAAAGAAGACTAATTCATTTGAGCACTGATACACTATTCCACTGCACTCTAGCCCCTGATACACTATTTTCTGCAGCCTATGCATGCATACTTTTATGTGGGGCTGGTCTAATTTTATAAGTGCCATTTTATGTTTGTATATTACCATATGTATATGTGAAAATGCCTTTATAAACTTTCTACTCCTGGGAGAATTCTCTGCCACAGTGCACTACAACTCTCCTCTTTAGAACTCTGCACAGGAACCAAGGAAGCAGCAGTAAGTCTACCTTTGCATGAACTTTCCCCTCATTCCCAGAAGTTAGCCCCTCTTTTCCAGCCCTTGCAGCACACCCTCTCTGTTGGGACCTGCCAAATGACAAACTGTCTCTAATATTTTCATTTACCTCGCACTCCCCAATAATTTACCCCCCTGTTTACTAAGTCACACTAGTGACTGCCATGCACTAATGCTGACTACAGCCCATTCACTTTGAATGGGTTATGTTGGCATTGCTGCACAGCAGCTACTAGTGTGGCTTAGTAAACAGGGGGGCTAATCTGTAACAGTTTAGGAGGATGAAAGCAGCTGCAACATGTTCAAAGTACTACAGGGCAGCTGTCCTGTTTGCTCCTTCCTCAACGTCGGCGCTACTTCTAACCCAACCTCCCATCCCATTTCCCTCAAATTCTCTTATATTTTTATGTGTTGAGGATAGCACTATGAAGACTCATTGTCAGTGATCCCAGGAAGAGGTTCCCTGTTTTCAAAAATGTTTTCACTGTTTTTTTTTTTCCTGGCTGTAGCCACAGATAGCCTCTCCATTTATAGTAAATCATGCATTTGGTTTCTCCACTAAATTATGTCTGATGGATCCTTGTTAATCCAATGTTAAAAAAAGACAGGGTGTCCTAGCCTGAAAAACATTAAGGGGGCAATTTACAAGTCATTCTCACACATATAATACCTCTTATAAAATTACCCCATGTGTAAAAACACACACAATGGTGTAGGTATAATCGGGGTAAAAGTGGGTCACTGCCATATACTGTGCTGGTGTTGTGAGTCCTGGGAGCTGCAGAGCTGGGAGGGGGAAGGTAGGCATTATGGCCACGACCTGGTGGAAATGCTCCCGGCAGTGAATTGGGGCACTCCGGGGTCAGCAGGTGTTGGAGTTTGTGACAGCAGTGTACCTCAGATGTAGGAAGCAGTTTCTCATGTACGATAAGAGAGTGTACCCAGATGTTTGGCAGAAACAGCACTTCTAGATGGGGGAGATCTCAGGAGAAAGTGTTTGGTGCGTGTGGGGAGTGCGCCTCATAATTTGGGACTCTAGCAAGGTATGCGAGGTACAGAGAGCATTGGGGAACGATGTGTAGCAGTGGCTTGTCTTTAGGGAGGGAAAGGCCTGGCAAGGTGAGAACGGCCCTGGGAGCTTTGAAAAGTTGCAATAGAGGTGGGCAGGCAGGAGGCACTGCTGATTCTGGCTAGGTAGTGGATGCAGAAGCTGGGCCATAAGTATGGTGGTATGCTGCAGAGGGTGGCCTTTATAATTAATAAAAATGACCCTGGCTTGGGGGACTGATACGGCATTACTGAGCTTCAGTAGTACCAGAGGGAAGGGCTGTTTGGCTAATGTTATTGGCTGCATGTAGGATCTGTTTCTGTGTGCATATGACAGAGCTCTGTTGTGTGAATGTGTGCATGTAAGAGTGTGTGGGAATTCTATTTTGTGGGGCAGTTAATATTTTAATGTGCATAAGCTGTGGCTGTGTGTGTATGAGACTGTCACTGGAACTTGGAACACTAGTGGTTTATGTGCCTCTGCGTTTCAGCAATAGAGTTCCCAGCAGTATAGATCAGTTCTGTAATAGCCTGAAGAATCAGTTGGAGAAATGGCTTGAAGGAGTAACAGCAGGAAAGGTTTGCAGTGGGTGGGAAGGAGAAATGGGCTGAAGATCCTTTATTTGATGATTTTTTGGTTATTAGTTTGTTAAGAAAGCATAGGCAGAGTGTCTGTATATGAGTGCTGTGTGAGTTCTCTAAGAGAAAAGCCATTATTGAAGTGAAAAATGTGAATTTGTTACTGACTGGGTTTTGAGCTCTGGGATTGGATGGAACTGTTAAATTTAATTATACAACAAAAATGGGTAACGAATTTTAAAGGGAAATTATTAAGCAATCTATTTTGTCTTTGGGGAAGGGCTGAATTAATTTTAGAGCTTCAGAGAGCTGTGGAAGTTTGATATTGAGAAGAAAATTAAAAGCTCTCTCAAAATAAATGTAAGAATCTGGCTTTTATTAATCAAAAGTGAGAATTAATTTGAGAATAGTTGTCTCTGGCTTCATCCAGTTTTCTCAGTTCTGAATTGTTGAGATTAAGAGAAACTGTGATGCAGGGGTGGATAGGCAGTGATCTGGGCCCCGGGGGCAGAAAGGGTCATTGGGCCCTGGTCCTTGCCGCCGCCCCTGAACCCTGCCGCCACCTCTACCTTTGTTTCCAGCAACCCCCCCCCCCCCCCACCTACACACTACAGCTCCATGGGCCTACCTTAAAGAGCCTGGTGGTCTAGTGGCCTCTTAGGGGGCAGGAAAGAACCCCACTCTCCTGTCCACTGCTGCTGCTCTGTCTGGCACCATTGCATCTTTAAAATGGCTGCTGAGACCCGCAAGACTGGCCAAGGAAGTCTCGGCAGCCATTTTGAAGATGCGCTGGTGCCAGACAGAGCAGCAGAAATGGCCACTAGACCACCAGGGCCCTTTGAAGCTCAAGGGGCTGTAGTGTATGGGGGAAGGAGAGGCACTGGGGCCCCCCCTCCCCGAGCCTCTGGGCCCTCAGGTACTGCTCAGTTGTCTGTAGGATCAGTCCATCCCTGCTGTGATGAGATTGTTGTGTTCAAGCGTTCAGCTTTCTTAAGTAGACAAAGTTTGTATGTGTGTAAAGAACAGCTTTGTTGCTTTGTTTCGTTGTTGACTTTCATGGAATTTTAGGAACTAACACTGAGTAAGTCTGCGACAGAAGCAGGTTAAGTCATTGAGAGTTCTGAATGTTTGCTAAATGAGTGGTTAGAAACAGAACTTTTTCCTCTAATGCATTCAGAATTGGCAAGTAAAATCAATAAAACCTCAGCTCTATTTAATAATTTTTGAGCTGCAGAGTAATATTCAGCCCTAACAGTAATTTAAAATTTGTGCTTCTAAAAGTGAATTTGAGAGCAAGCTGTAATGTGCATACATAAAAAAATAAAACACTGTGCTTACCTAGATTGGGAGGTTTCTTTAGACAGGGCTAACAAAAATTGTCTTTTAGTTTTCAGAAGTTAGATTATATGGCTATGCCTAAGAAGACACTGATTTAGCAGTATACACACATTTAATTAGGGAGTCAAGGTTTTGTTTTATTGTTTTTATGGTTTGTTTAGTTGGTACCTGGAGCAAAGAGTTGAGACTCGACAGAATGCTGGAAATATCAAAGGTATCCAATACATGAGAGTGATGGGCTGGTGAAAAAGATAAGTGGCACCTCACGTACATTGTATGCACAGTTTTTATTTTAGATTATCAGATTAACAGATTTTTCAGTACATTTGCTTAATATTTCAGATCTGAGGCTAAATACATAACATAACTAATTACCATGTATAATGAGTTTATCTTGTTGGGCAGACTGGATGGACCGTACAGGTCTTTATCTGCCGTCATTTATTATGTTACATCTTTTGCACAATTATACTTATCTGAGAGTTAAATTTGGGTGAGATCCTAGTACCTGAAAGAAAACAGAACAACATATTAAGGGGTCCTTTTACTAATGTGTGTTAACGGGTTTAGTGTACTTTATGTGCCATGTAGCTCATAGGTATACAGTGGGCTGAGCAGCATTTAGCATGCGCTAATCATTAATGCGCACTAAATCCGTTAGCGCACCTTGGTAAAAGGACTCCTAAAAGAAGAACAAAATTCTTCTTAGTGACAAAGAAATTAATATTGAAACTAAAGAGAGTTAATGCACTTATCCGACATGCTTGTTATGATGTCATAGTAAAATGTTGCAATAGAATTCTGATGTAATTCTGGAATGTTCTAATGCTAATAAGAAAGAAAGTGATATTTGTGACAAAGTAATTAGTATTTGTTCTTGTACTTTATAGTAATATTTTAAATTATGCATCTGTGGTTTTACAGTATTTTAACTGTTTTGCAATAGAGCTACCATGGTGTTAGAGCGTACCAATCCGGCATTATTGTCAGCCTACTGCAGGAGTCAACAGTAGTGCCGCCCCCAGCATGTGCCATTTCTGGCGCGGCAGAAAATACTTTATTAGCGCTGGAGCTCTTACTGCCTTCTAAATAAGTGGCAGTAACGGCTCCCCCCAGAAATGGCTGTGCAGCAAGGGTGCACTTACCGCTCAGCCATTTCCTTTTTTTTACCTTTTACCTGCTGCAGTAAAAAGGGCCTCAGTGTGCAAAAAATCGACGTGTCAAGCCCCTTTTGCCGCAGCTTGATAAAAGGGGCCCTTAATACAAATTTTAATTTTTTAAATCTATTTTTAATTATTTGATAATAAAACTGGAAAATTTTAACATCTAACAAAAATTGTAATATTTCTTTCCAAATATCGAAAACATCTTTAAAAAACTTTTGCACTTTATCTGTTTTCGTGTCCCTGTAACCAGTATCCTAAAGTAAAGTTATTTTAGTAACATCATTGCCCTCACTGTGACATTTGGGGAAACTATAACTTTGTAGAGGGATTGCGTACAACAGAGTACATAGGTATGATCTGGGACAGAGTTTGGGCAGACCATGGGCAGAGGCATGATTTATGCATGTATTTTAGAAATTAAAGATGATTGCATATATTATCTCTGAGATTCTATATATGGCACTAATCTGTGCTGTTAATTGCATGTTAACAAGCAATTATCAGCACTAATTGGTATTAATTAAGCCGCACATAACTCACTAAGCATATTGTGTAACGTGGTGCGTGTAAATTCTGTCGCATAGTAGAAAAGTGGGAGTGGTTATGGGAGTAGAATGGGCGGGTTGTGGGCATTTCTAAAATCTGTGCATATTGTTATAGAATACACTTGCTCTGTGCCTAATTTACATGTTGGGATTTACACCAGGTTTTAGTTGGCATAATTGACTGTGACTAAATTTAGTCATGTGAAGCAGCACTCGGCGTATTCTATAACATATGCCTAAATTAAAGCGTGCTTTATAGAATACACTTTGATTGCAGTGCGGAAATTGAGGTGGGATATATAGAATCTAGCCCTATATTTACATACTTTTATGCCTGCTCCTGAGCAGGCATAATGTATGCCAGTGCATTTTACCCAGGATTTCTGCAGGATTTGTGCTAGTAGTTTATAAAGAAATATAGACACTTTTATAAAATTGGTTACAAATAGATGTCTTTTTGTCTTTTAATCTAGGCAACTTTTTATAAAATTATCCTTTTAAAGGGTCCAATCCCTATTTGGTTGAAGGGCAAATACCAAAAGGAGAGTGGCCTGATAGGCTACTTTTCATTGAGAATTCTGGTGAAACGTGGTAAGTTCCAAACTGTAAGCAGAGAGATCATGTCTTATAGATCCCATCCTTCCATGGTGTCCCTGAGCAGGTGAGAAGATTTAAAAAAAACATAAGTTTTCAGAAGTCTGTTGTAACCCACAGTACGTCCCAATAAGGCATGGTTATGGGCGGGAAATGGGCATTTCATAAGCATTCCAAAATTTACATGCACTGTTATAGAATATGGCCCTCTGTGTCTAAATCTACATGCCAGGATTTATGCCACATTTTCATTGGTGTAAATGGAGGCACCTAGTTTTAGGCACTAGGATATCAACTAAGCATATTCTGTATACCACACCTAAATCTAGGTGCCGCTTATAGAATACGCTTAGACGGAAATGTTTTTCCATGCCAATTTGTTAGGTGCCATACATAGAATCTGGCTCTCTATGGCTGCATACGGTGGATGGCAGGCTGATGTTGAGGAATTCTATCTACCGGAATTGTATTCTATATGGTAATCTCTTATTGTAAACTATCTTGCAGCTTTTTAGGAAAGATGGTATAAAATAATGACTAAATAAACTGAATTTCTATTGCCTTTTTCAAAAATCATAACTGAATACCTTCACTAAGACTTAAAATAGAGAGCACTTAGACATAAGTAAAAAGTAATACTGTATTCAATATCCAAAAATGGGCAAGGTATTTTGATAATTCTAGTTTGAATTGCTACTTAGAGCTTAAAAAATGAAGAATGTTTTGACAAACTGCAGAGCTAAAAAATAATAAAAAAAATAAGGTATCACATCTGGCAACAGAGAGGTAATACGACTGTAATTCACAGGGATCTAGGCTAGAGTATATTCATCAATGGAAATAGTTATCAAACTTATGAATGTGGTGGATTCTAGTTGATGGTAAAATGTCAGATTTGCATGTGACCTTTCAGTTTGTCGTTATTTCTGATACGTTTTTCATAGTTTTTAGTACTCTATTGAAAATATGTTCAAAATTCAATACGACAATAGGTCTGGCTGCTCATAAATCCAGACTGCACTAAAGGTTTTCTCCCATCTTGTTCCTCTGGGAAATGCTTTGAATATAAGAGCCTGTTTGCACACATGCCTGAACAGTGTCAAACTGAGAAAGTTAAAGGTCTACATGCTAATCTGCCTGATCACTAAATAGTATAGAGATACAAAACAGCTTAGTGTGTGCTTGCTAAACTGAGTATATACAATTCTGGTTTTCTCATGGCTCAGCCTGTTCATTGGATTATTGCACTCATGAATCAAAGAGTTCAGGGCAGCCCTGGTAGCTTCTAATGTGTCTTTCACTTGCAGTGACAGATATCTGATACATCCACTTTAATGCCTGTAACTTATTTTCCAATAGGACTATTCCCTGTGCTGTCTTCTTATTGTGGGTGCGTAACCCTGGCAGCGCTATAGAAATGCTAAGTAGTAGTAGTAGTAGTAATATGTAATAACTTCTCCCCGCAACACCATCTTAGCTGTAGGCCAAAAAGGGTGGGGGGTCATCCTTATGTGGCTGATTATGATGGACAAAGTTATCCTACTTGAGTAAATAATCTAAAAAAAAATCAGTATTAGTAATAGATAAGAAGGAAACCTCCATCCCAGATGTTGACTATAAAAGGGTTCAGCATCTAACTAACCAGATCTTAGAGTGATCTGAGATCTCCTCAGAAGTGGAGACTTCGGAAAACAGCGCTCACCCAACAAGACTAAATTCATAGCCCCTTCTACCTTTCTGGCCATTTTATTTTATTAATCATATTAGCTCCAGTCTCTAGTTATTGCTGTTTTCCACTTTCTTTTAACTCTCTTTGCAGGATTTCTTGTCCATTTGCCACTTCCTTCTTTTTCTCTCTGCTTTCTTCCATTAATTTTTCTGTCGACTCAGATTTCTGTTGAGCAGGGACTGTCTCTTCATGTTCAAGTGCATAGTGCTGCATACGTCTAGTAGTGCTATAGAAATAAGTAGTAGTAGTCATACAGTTCTGGAGCAGCTATGGCAGTATCCATGCTAGAACTGAGCCTTTATTATTGCGGGCAGATCAAGGAGGATCAAATAACTGCATTTTCAGTTGCTGCTGATTGCACCAATCTTCCTCCTCCTGCACAGTTCAAAGCAATGGTCAAACCATGTGTGTTCCTCTACAGAACACTGCATGGTTCAAACATATCATTGAACCACGAAGGGAGCAAAGAATTGATGAAGTTCAGTGATATTTTGAAGGAGACAGGAGTGCCAAAGTTCATTGTGTACTTGCCTCTGCGCCCTCCCATGTAGTCCTGAATTTCTTCTCCCAGTCCCTTCGCCTTTCAATTCCCCTGTTCCATGCACCACACATTCCTTTCTGACCTTTCCCCCTTAGCTGCCACCGCTGCCTCCTGTTCCCAGCCCTGCAGCAGCAGTAAGTCGAACGATAAACCCGGGGCTTCTGAGACCCATGCGCACCTCCAAGACCCTGCTAGCCATGCCTCTTGTAACATGAAAGTATGCATCAGAGGGGGCATGACCATCAGGGCCTTGGCGACGTGCATGGGTCTCAGAGGCTCTGTGTTTGTAGTTCATTTTTTTACCACAGTAGGGGTGCGGAGAGAAGGCAGCTGTGGCGGCTGAAAGGCGGCCGTTTTGGAGTTTCTGCTAGCCAAGCATGAAGTGAGGAAGTCACCTCTGGAGTGTTTATGGGCACTTCATGCTGCTCCAAAAATTCTGCCACCTGAAGTGACCATCTCACTTCGCCTAATGATAAGGTCGCCCCTGATTACCAGTAATATATTACTGTCCAACTCTGGCTGTGGAGTAAATAACAAGCTGATATCCCATTCATTTGGAGATGCTGTTGACTAGGGTAGGGAAATAGATGTGTCTGGGCGAAGCAGACTGGGAGGCGAGGGGATAACTGACTGAAGCTGACCGGGCAGGAGGGAGAGGGGTGACTGCAAACTCCCATTCTCTGGACCCCCCCCCCCTCCCCGCTTCTCAGAACACTGGTGTAGATCCTTGGACTTTCACTGGTCTCCTCTTCAGTCAAATTCCCCAATGTGGCCTTCAGCCTTCAGGCCAAAATGTTTGGCCACCCTTCTACTCATTCCCTATATCACGGTGTAACAGGCTGGAAGCCCCATATCCTGAAAGTCCTGTTTCAGATTCCTGTACCCTCTTTTTTAGTATTTTGGATTAATAGTTATCCATTGCTGCTTTCCCCTTATGACGCTAGTTCACATACTCTACATCCTCTTGTAGCTTCCTATTCACTTCTTCTAGGACTTCTCCTCATTTTGGGTCATTATTTCCTTTTCCTTTAGGCCCCTCCATCTGCATCTTCCACATGCTGGAAAAATGAATTTAAGGAGAGGAAGAGAATTCCCTTGGGGCAGCTCTTGCCAGGGCTGATGCAGACAACTACTGTGCAATAATTGAATATTGTGTGCACATTACTGGCTACCCAATGAAGAAAGGGTGCATAGTATATTAAAATTAACAGTAATGAGGCCACTAGGTATTCCTCTACAATGCAAAGATGTAAACAGGGGGTTTTAGTGTTTGCACAATGTGAGGAATTCACTCTCAGGTCCATGGCAGCATAAAAAGGTTTAGTCGAGAGGAATTCTAGGCCAGCCTTTGGGATTTACTGCATGTTTTTTGAGTTTTTTTCCTGCAATCATTTATACCCCCACCTTTAAAAGGCAGAGTGGAAGTAACAGCTGTGTGCATTCTGTTCTGTGTATAATTACAGGAGTGTTGCAAACACCAAACGTGCCCTGTGCCCAGGGGCTCTCATTGTGCTCTTACCCCGCCCACTTCCATGACATCAGCAAAGGTAGCCAGTGGATGTGGTGCAATTCTGGTGGCCTGGGTTCCTTGGCTCCCTGTGTGGCCACACCTGTTGCTCATAGCTTAGTTACTGTTACGGCCCTGCATATTCAAGAAATTTGAGGCCAGTGTTTATGGGCAGAATGTGTGCTAGCACTTTAGGAGGCTAGATAATTTGCTGGAAGATTAAAAGGTGTATTTTCAAAGCAGTGGCAATTACACTTGTAAAGTTATATAGAGGTGTATTTTCAAAGCACTTAGACCCACAAAGTTCCATAGGTTACTATGGAACTTTGTAAGTCTAAGTGCTTTGAAAATGAGCCCTGTGGAGGGGCATAATCGAAAAGGCCGTCCAAGTTTTGATGAGGACGTCCTCACAAAATGTCCCCATCCAAGGGTGGGAAAACCCGTATTTTTGAAACAAGATGGATGTCTATCTTTCGTTTTGATAATACGGTCAGGGATGCCCAAATCCTGAAATTTGGTCTTCCTTAGAGATGGTCGTCCCTAGACTTGGTTGTTTCTGATTTTTGATGATAATGGAAACCAAGGACGTCCATCTCAGAAACGACCAAATGCAAGCCATTTGGTCGTGGGAGGAGCTAGCATTTGTAGTGCACTGGTTCCTCTGACATGCCAGGAGACCAACTGGGCACCCTAGGGGGCACTGCAGTGGACTTCATAAATTGCTCCCAGGTGCATAGCTCCCTTACCTTGTGTGCTATGCCCCCTCAAAACCCACTACCCCCAACTGTACTCCACTACCATAGCCATAGGGGGCACCTACATGTGGTACAGTGAGTTTGTGGTGTGTTTTGGAGGGCTTGCTGTTTCCTCCACAAATGTAACAGGTACATAAGTACATAAGTAATGCCATACTGAGAAAAGACCAAGGGTCCATCGAGCCCAGCATCCTGTCCACGACAGCGGCCAATCCAGGCCAAGGGCACCTGGCAAGCTTCCCAAACGTACAAACATTCTATACATGTTATTCCTGGAATTGTGGATGTTTCCCAAGTCCATTTAGTAGCGGTTTATGGACTTGTCCTTTAGGAAACCGTCCAACCCCTTTTTAAACTCTGCTAAGCTAACCGCCTTCACCACTTTCTCCGGCAACGAATTCCAGAGTTTAATTATACGTTGGGTGAAGAAACATTTTCTCCGATTTGTTTTAAATTTACTACACTGTAGTTTCATCGCATGCCCCCTAGTCCTAGTGTTTTTGGAAAGCGTGAACAGACGCTTCACATCCACCTATTCCACTCCACTCATTATTTTATATACCTCTATCATGTCTCCCCTCAGCCATCTCTTCTCCAAGCTAAATAGCCCTAGCCTCCTTAATCTTTCTTCATAGGGAAGTCGTCCCATCCCCGCTATCATTTTAGTCGCCCTTCGCTGGGATGGGCCTGGGTCTGCCTGCCTGAAGTGCACTGCACCCACTAAAACTGCTCCAGGTACCTGCATACTGCTGTGATGGACCTGAGTATGACATCTGAGGCTGGCATAGAGGCTGGCAATCAATATTTTTAAAGATGTTTTTGAGGGTGGGCGGGGGGTTAGTGACCACTGGGGGAGTAAGGGGAGGTCATCCCCGATTCTCTCCTGTGGTCATCTGGTCATTTTGGGCAGCTTTATGTGCCTTGGTCGTAAGAAAAACATGACCAGGTAGAGTTGTCAGGGACGTCCTTGTTTCTTTTGATTATGGGTTGAGGACGTCCTAGTGTTAGGCATGCCCAAGTCCCGCCTTCACTATGCCTCCAATAAGCCCCCTTGAACTTTGGCCATCCTTGCGACGGAGTGCAGTTGGGGATGTCCAAAATTGGCTTTCGATTATACCGATTTGGACGACCCTGTGAGAAAAACGCCCATCTTCCGATTTATGTCAAAAGATGGGCGTCCTTCTCTTTCGAAAATGAGCCCAATAGTAACCTATGGAACTTTATATGTCTAAGTGTTTTGAAAATGAGCCCCTATCATCTAGTTTTATTAGTTTGTATTTCCTTGATATTCTTTTCCTGTGATTTTAGTCTTAGAACCCTTCAATTATTGTGGACTAGTAGGAATGGTCTGATTTTGGGTTTTAAAATTTCCTTAATTTTCCTTGTTAGCATTTTCTTTTGTCGCTTTTTCTGTAACAAGTGAATGTGCATTTATTGTAAAACTGAGAATAAAAAATAAGGGAAAAAGTGACTACTTGTGATTGAAGGCTCATAGCGCTGTAGCTCAACAGAGGCTGGAAGTCCTAAGAATCAGGAGGAAATAGCTGAGCTAACCATTAAAAAAAAAAGGGAAGGGAAATGGGACTTGATATACCGCCTTTCTGAGGTTTTTGCAACTACATTCAAAGCGGTTTACATATATTCAGGTACTTATTTTATACCAGGGACAATGGAGGGTTAAGTGACTTGCCCAGAGTCACAAGGAGCTGCAATGGAACTCAAATTCAGTTCCCCAGGATCAAAGTCCACTGCACTAACCTCTAGGCTACTCCTCCACTCCACATGAAGTTAGTTTTTACTATAAAGAAAGGACAACGCTATTAGAGATCAGGCATTTCAACTGCATTAGGTTACTACCTGAGCTGTGCTGGAGACAGACCCTCCAGGTGGCTGCAGAGTATCCCCAGGTAAGTGACTAGGTGTTTCATCACAATGGGTCCCTGTTTTATGCAAATCTCTCTCATGCACAATCCTGGTAGTGTTCCTGAAAACCTGACTGGAAGGTGTGCCTTCAGGAGAGGGTTGAGAAACACTGAGAGGCTGATGCTCAAAACCTAATTTCAGCGATAGAGGTGATTATGTTTTGCAGAATGTTCAGAGAGCACTGACTGCTGGGGGACAACTGCATGCTAAAGATTAGCACAAATAGTATGTAAATACAGGTGAACCAATGTTAATGAGGTGCTTAGCTATTTCCTCCCCATGCTCAGAAACAATGCACAAATGAAACCCTAAGCTGGTGTTAGGGTTTTTGACAGTTTCAATGGAGCTGTACCCACATACTGAACTCCCGGCCCCCAAGCTCGCCTGGCCCAGGACCTGGGTGTCATGAAGCAGGGGCAGGTGCTGAATGAGGTATGAGTGAGAAAAGGGAGCTTTTTGTTTCTAGAGATAGAGCTCTGGGAGGAGTTAGCCAAACTCAGCCCACCCCACTCAGCTTCACTTTATGCAACCGAGACCAAACTTCAATTATCCCTTGCTTTATGCACTTCACAAACGGAGACCAGAGACCACAGCTGTTCATTCTTTACTGGGCATGCACACAAGAGCTGTGCCTACCGCACAGCTCTTGTATGCAAGCACCAGGCACGTTCCTCTCCCTTTCCAATGCTCAACACTAACAGCGTGCAAATAATTTGCATACTGTTAGTGTTGAGAATTGGGAAGTTATTTTTCTGTGCTGTCCCTGCGGTATTCTCCTGTGCTTTAGGGAACAGCACAGGAGTTCTGAGCATTGGCCTGTCAATTACAGAGATCCTAACATTGTATTCACCTAGACCACTTAGTTATTGTGTTGATTAGAAGGAGTCACACATGGCACATTCTGGTAACTGATAACATGACTGGGAATTACATCCCATTAAAGAGAATCAATACTTACTGTTACTTAGTTCATGAAGAGGATGGACAAATACCAAAGCACAATGAGAAATACGTAGTGTTATATTGAATAGTTCCTTTTTAAAAATGATTGCCTGATAGTTAAAGCTTTCTTGATTAAAGTATGATAGTACTGTAGTGGCATTTTGCAGAGCAGCTAATCACCGTATTTAGTGAACAATAGCACAGACAGCATTCACCTAATATTTGTGTCTAAGGGAATTCTACAGAACAAGAGAAAGCAAGATAACCCAGATTCGTAATCTAACTGGCACTTTCCAAAGAAGAATTATGCCAATATGTGAAATACATTATTTATTATATAGATGATAATAACAATAATACTTAGTGTGCAGGCAAGCAAACATACACAAATAAATACTCCGATAGGATAATACAAAAGATAAATATATTACTGAGAATTACTCAAAATAGAAATCTGCAGATAAATATATATCTGTCAGTGCAGAGAATTATACCTGAGAATCAAAACTCAATATATATCTGGCTAATAAAACCATGCCCTCCCCAAACTGCAGAAGTAAACCCAGAATCTCACCCTGAGACTTGCTTTTTTGGCTGATACCTAGATAGATGGAGGGTTTATTCTTCCAGCTACAGCTATACAGTGCGCTGATCAGTAAAGAGACGACCTTATCTCTTATTTCATTGAGGCAGCCTATCCTAGCACTGGTAGGCAGCCATGCTTATTAGCTTTCTTCCTTGTAACCAGATTGTACAGGAAAGCCCAGTCTTTGGCACCAAGAGGGAGAGTGTCTCCTCAGAAATATCAGAATATCTGACTGCTCTATCTGTGCCAAGTGAATTCTGCCTTTTTTTTATCTTCCAAAAGTTGTGACTGGACCTCAGTCTCGCTGTCCTCAGGTGACTCTTATAGCCCAATCAGAACATGCATTACTGCAGTCCTGTAGATAACATCCAGGTCTTCTTAGACAGAAGTCCAGTGCTGATGCAGACACTCTCCCTGAGTCTGTTGGCACCTCCAAAAGGGACACACTGGCATTATCACATACTTGGGGGTTATAAACCTGTTCAGTAACCAGCCTCATCCCCTGAGATGAAGTGCAGAAGTTCTCTGTGCTAACAGTGTCCTTGGGTTGGTAAGCAGTGTCCATAGGCTGATAGAGAAACAGGAAATGTCCATGCCACCATCATACTCTTACTCACACAGATGATTCAGGTTCAGGCCTGTTTGTGGACATAGGCCTCAGTTGCACAGAAAGTGACACACCGGGGATATTCTTACATTTCTCCCTTTTGAAAATGGAAAACTACAGTGGAGTCTATTCCACCTTCAACCGATCTAACAATACAACTAGACAGGTTAGAACCACGAGTATGGCTAAGACAAAATGAGATGAATATACATCCAAACACTAATGAAAGTAAAAATGGATATGTGAAAGCAAAATCATTTCTAACAAAGGCATGAATGATAATAAAATTGTGATACAAAAGCCTAATTTCAGTAAAGCATGCAATAATGCTTACAATTTTTTAAATGAGCATATATAGCAGATAAATATATACATGAACAAAATATGTTAGTAAAGTATTAGTAAAGAAAACATGCATAAAGGTTAATTCTTTACAAGATAACAAATGGAAAGTATCTTAGGAGGAATCAATCACTAGCAGCCTCCACAAAATCTTGCAGTCTCCTGGTCGCTGGAGTTGGGTGTTTGTGTACGATGCAGCAGAGAGATCAAACTTCACGCGTCAGCACAAAGGAAATCAGGAACAGGTTGGCCCATTGGGCGGTGAAAGTAGGAACAGCAAAGGTGGTGGTAAAGTTGTCAGAACCACCATCTGAAGTAGCAACCTCTCAGTTGAAGTCAGTAACATGAATGTCTGTACTATCAACAGCGAGTTCAATGGTATGAGAGTTTGAAAAGGTCAACTGATTCAGTTCTTGAGTAAAATCAATGTGTAAGAGGGTATAAAAATAAATAAAAATTACTCACTGCAAGTAGAATGAGATAAGTAAGTGTGGGGCTGTTGCTTTTACGGAGTTGGTTCGGAGGTGGGTCTGTGATTACCTGTGGACCCGGAAGTGACCTGGTGCAGTGCAAAAGGGAGCTCTGGGGTGCAAGAGTGCTGGCTTTGATCTCGGGTTGTGGTGGCTGATGGCAGGAATAAAGTTGTAGACTGCCCAGCACCCGAAGGCTATGGACCGTGGCAGTAATAGTCACATTAATACCATTAGGAAGTATTGATGTGGCAGTGATGTTGCAGCACTTGTCAGTGCTGTAGTACCACATGAGCGTGGGGACTGATGCTGCTGAGCCTGTACAGTTGGTGCTTATGCACGTTCATGGAGGGAAAGAGGTACCCGGATGTCAGAGGCGCGGAGCGTGCCTGAGGAAATTCCCCGATGTTGTATGGTGCGAACTGGACCCCGGGGCCAGTGAGTAAGAGGCTGGAAATTCCGGGTGTGCAGTGGGTGAGAAGCTCATGCATGGGACCGGAAGCTGCAAACGAGGGGCATTCCATTCAGTTGCAACTCATGACTGAATTTTTAAGGATCTTTAAGTTTTCTTGGAGATCTGAATAAACGGAAACTGTGGTGAGGAGTTATATGTATATTCGACTCTCGACCAACTTGCTAGATTTATCTCTTATTTGTCCTATTTCACTGTCCTAATTAGATTGTAAGCTCTGTCGAGCAGGGACTGTCTCTTCATGGTCAAGTGTACAGCGCTGCATAAGTCTAGTAGCGCTATAGAAATAATAAGTAGTAGTAGTAGTGAGGAGGAGGATAAGAGTTGGGAGATGAAAGAAAAGCTTTGGGAAAGTGCGTGGTATGTACATGAATGGCTGCTAGAAAGCAAGTGTCCTGCATAAATTGGTTAATATTGTTTGACATTGACAAGTGCTACTGTGTGTGGTAAAAGCTTTTGGCAATGTATTTCACATATGCTGGGATTTTAGTAGCTTTAGATTGCTGCTGGGATGACAAGTGAAAAGGGAGCAGTGCTGGAATGTGTGCATGTAAAAGAATGACTATGTAACAAGGCTGACAGTGTGAATATGTGATGAATGTGTGTTAATAATAAAGAAAGATATTATTTTAATTTTGAGAAATGGTAAGAGAAGAATTGGGAGAAGTTTAATTTGCAATGCTGCAAAGTAAATGCTGCTTGAGAAAGGCAGATAGTGTTCTAGAGCCATGTGCAGGCACACGAGCATACAGTGAGAGAGAAGTAAGTACTTAAAAAAAAAAACGTAGGGTGTTGAGATGTGCTGAAGAAACAGACAGCTGTGGGGAAAGGGGCAGCTGAGAACCTGTGAGAAATATTTGGGTCAGAATTTGATTGATATCCATTAATTTCTGAGGTGTTATGAGTTTTAGACTAAATGTGAACAGGCTATATAAGTGAAGCTATTTGAGAGAGTTTTGATTTTAATGTTGGTACTGAAACGTTTGAAAGAGTGAAAATTTGAAACGGATTTGATTCTGTTTACTTAAAAGAAAATAGAAATTGCTTTTATCCCTTGAAACTTCACTGTTGGAGTGAGTTTGGGAAATATTTAACAGGAAATTGTTGGACGTCTGAAAGTGTGTATTGTGATTTAAAACTGATTTGATGATTTCTGTGATTGAAAGAACATCATATGCTGAAAGATTATAGTATATTCTCTTCAGTTTTGCAGAAATACTAATTCATGTTTGCTGAATATGAAAAGTTGAGATTATCTTGGACATTTAGGGGCCTTTTTACAAAGGCACGTAAAGGCCTACGCGCATCTAGCACGTGCCAAATTGTCATTACCACCCAGCTACCGTGTGCCCTGGGCAGTAATTCTGAATTTGGCATGCACTGAAAACACCCGGTAGAAAATAATTTTCTACTGCAGGGGCATTTCCAGTGGTAATCAGCAGTTGGTGCGTGCTGAACAGTTACCACTCGGGTAACGCATGAGCCCTTACCACTAAGTCAATGGTTGGCGTTAAGGGCTCAGGCCATAAATAGACAAGTGCTGGTTTTCATTTTGCCACACGTCCATTTCCAGGCCCAACCCCCCCCCCCCCCTTTTTTCCAGACGCGGTAGAGAAATGGTCCAGCGCATGTCCCATACATGCACCCACGCTACTGCCGGCCACTTTTTGGCGTGCCTTTGTAAAAGGGCCTCAAAGTTTCTGCAGTTTACTGCTGAGACCTTCAGAGGGTTGTTATTTGCTTTGCCTGATCTGAGGTTGTGAATCACTGTGTAGCAGTGCTAAACTGAATTTCTGCTGTTCTTTATTAAAAACCTTGTTTGGCTGGGTTATTAATCTTATCCAAGGAAAGAAGAGTTTATTTTGGATCTGCTAAGTAGTCTATTGCTGTGCTGAATTTTTGCAGTTTTGTTCTAATCTTTATTCTGCTGGAAATTTCAAAACTCAGGATTCTTAACTCAACTGTAAACTTAGCAGTACTGAAGTGTTTATCAGTACTAATATTCTACTAGCAGAATTAGAATTTTTACAAGCTTTGGGCCTTGTTTACTAAGGGGCACTAGCATTTTTAGCATGTGCTAAACATTAGCGCACGTTAACAGGGCCGGTCTTAGCAATTGCGGGGCCCTGTGCAGACCAGTTCGCTGGGGGCCCCCCAGTCCCGCCCCCACCCAGCCCCTTGTTGACAAGATATGTTTTAAACATTTTCTTTTATTTCAAATAAAGACAAACCAAGCAAAACTTGTATACAAAAACTAATTCAGACATGTGCACGTAAGGACTAGATAAATGAATTAAAACGAATCCCATTAATATGTAATACTTGGTAGCAATAATGAAACAGTGATTGAATATTCAGATAGCTAGCAGCCTGAGCCAACAGATTTATTTTCCACTGAACATAATTAACTTTGTATGAACTTGGAATTTCTGAGCAGATACTTTAACAGAAAATATTTTCTGTAATTTTTTGCAAATGGGAGGTCTAGCTTAGGGATATTTGCTTATCTGTTTCTTTGAAAATTAGTTAGCTATACACGGCCTTAGTCTAAGAAGATGCTGATGTAGCTTACAGACACAGGAAGAATAGGGTTTTGTTTCCTTTCGTTTTGTTTAAGGTAGAGTAGTAGCTAACAGTGTTTTCATTAAAGAAGATGCTTGTTCCAGACTGAGAGCAGAGTTACACTTCAATGGTACCCAACACAAGAAAGCAGCAACAACACCGGTGAAAAACAGGTTTTATTTTTGAAAGTTTAATATTTTTATTGTATTCACATATATATTTTGCATCTGTTTGCATAATTTATAGATATATTTTTTTAAGTGGACAGTTATGCTGGGGTATAGTAATCACTTGGTCAAAATACTTACCCTTGAACTTGGGAATCCTGGTTAATCCTGAGAGAGTCCTTGAATAATGGGGAAAAGGAGAGGGAAGGTGCGGGAGAACCCCTTGACCCCCACCGGGACCCACCTTCATCAGCAGACAACTTTGGAGCAGTTCGGGCTGACGTCCGGTCCCAGGCAAGCCTCTTCTCCTGCAGTCGGAGCCAGCGTGTCAGCGCTGGCCAGCAGTGTCGACGGGGTCTCCTTGAGCCCCGTCTTATGTGCAGCTCCCCCACAACCAGGAAGGAACAGCATGGAGTCAAGTCCTGTAGCTCAATCTCCCAATGTAGAGGAGATAAACGCGCAGGGAGGGAACTTGCCCACACGGGGAGAATCGATTAGGAGCAGCCAGCTGGATGAACAAACTGCAGCACAGACATTGCCATCACAGATAGTGAGTACTTTAAATCAGTCTTTAAAAGCTCCCCTTACTGTGTCTTCTTTGGGGCTTTTGGCAAAACCAGCCGTAGTGACAATGGAGTCACTCTGGGACCTGACATTTAACTTACAGTCTTTACAACTATTGATAACCAAAAATACTAGTGCAATTAAGGTATTGTCTGAAGCAGACCTTATCCAGGCACAGGCAACTGCTCAGCAATCCTCAGAAGTGAAACTTCTAGATGAAAAAATTCAAAAACTGGAATCTTTTGGTCAAGTCTCAATTAGGGACAGAAATTTTACATTTTGTAGATTGGAATTCTTAGAGAATCAATCTAGGAGATTAAATCTGAGGCTGACCAATTTTTCCAGATCACCTTTGATCACACCAATAGAAATGGTTAAAAAATATTTGGTGTAAATTTGGGGAATGTCTGGGGACTCATTACCTTACGATAACTCGGGCACAGTATTTGCAGAGTAATGTTAAACATTCATCTGGAATTTCTCATCCCCCAGTAGGAGATAATATGAACCTCACATCTTTCTTGGAATCCTCACTAGAGGTTATTACCCAGAGGACAACTGTGGTGGTTTCCTTTGCTTTGGAGATGGACCGAAATGCTGTGTTGAAAGTTTATTTTTGTCATTTAGACTTTCTCTTCCTAGGATCTAAAATAAGAATTTATCCTGATTTGGCTAGAGAAACACAGAAAAAGCGTAAAGACCTTTTGGCTCTACGCCTAAGGACTTTGGCATTAGGTGCAAATTTTGTACTTAAATTTCCTTACTTATGTCGAGTACAGAGCCATAGCGAGGGGAGCTGACACCCGGGGCGGGTCGCCGCTGTGCACCCCCCCCCCCAGGTGCAGCACGGCGCACCCTCCTCCCGCTGAAGCGCACCCCCCCCCCGGAGCGCATACCTCCCCCCCCCCCGGAGCGCATACCTGCGGCGAGGGACGGGCGGGAGGGCCGATCAGCCCCGACTGCACGTTGCTGGTTCAGTGCTCTCTCTGTCCCGGAACAGGAAGTAACCTGTTCCGGGGCAGAGAGGGCAGTGCACCAGCGCAGAGCCGACACCCCCCAGCAGCGTGCACCCAGGACGGACCGCCCCCCCTCGCCCCCCCCCCTTCCTACGCCACTGGTCGAGTATTATTTCAGTCTAAACAATTTCAATTATTTGTTCCCAATTAATTAGAAGAAGTTTTGCTGTCTAAAGAAGAGGTAAATGTTATAGTCTAGTCACAGACAGTGCACTGTATGATTGCTTGGAGTAAACTAGCTGGGTAGCAATAATTATAAATTGAATTCCTAGATTAGTGGGTTTATTTAAGCTCTTGGATCTAATTTACCAAATTATAGTGGTCGAAAGTGCGGAAAAGATTTCTGTTATTGATAACATTGAACATTTCTTTATGTTAACATTTTCCAATTTCTTGTATTATCTCTCTAAGAGTTGCATAATATATAATTTGAATAAAAATGAATGAACAAGAATTAAACAAATCCCTCACAGATTTTAAATAATTTTTTATGGTCAAGGGTCCCCCAGGCTGAAATGAGATGCGAGAGGTCTCGTATTCATATCCCAGATGAGCCCCCAAATCTGTAGTGGTATTTTGCAAAGTAACTAATCACCACATTCAGTCAACAATAGCCTAGAGACAGCGTTCACCTAATACAGCAATTATCTGGACTTGTTTGTGCCTAGGGGAGTACTACAGAACAAGTGAAAGCAAGATAAACCAGCTTGGTAATCTAACTGGCAATTTCCAAAGAAGCACTATGCAAATATGTGAAATATATTATTTATTATATAGATGATAATAGCAGTAATACTTAGTGAGCAGGCAAGCAAACACACACAAATAAATACTCCGATAGAATAATACAAAAGATTATTGTATCACTGAGAATTACACAAAATAGAAATCTGCAGATAAATATATATCTGTCAGTGCAGAGAATTATACCTGAGAACCAAAACTCAATATATATCCGGCTAATAAAACCATGCTTTGATCCATACCAGCCTATGGCAATTAGAAAAGATAATATGAATTCCCCAAACTGTAGAAGTGAATCCAGAATCTCATCCTGAGTCTTCCTACTTGGCTAATCCCTAGACAGATGGAGGGTTTATTCTTCCAGCTACAGCTGTACTGCAAGCTGGTCAGTAAAGAGTCATCCTTATCTCTTATTTCACCCAGGCAGCCTGTGCTAGCACCGGTAGGCAGCCATGCTTATCAGCTTTCTTCCCTGTAACCAGGTTGTACAGGAAGGCCCAGTCTTTTGCACTAAGAGAGAGAGTGTCTCCTCAGAGTTATCAGAATACCTGACTTCTCTCTATCTGTTCCAAGTGAATTCTGTCTTTTTTTGTCTTCCAAAAGTTGTGACTGGACCTCAGTCCCACAGTCCTCAGGTGACTCTTATGGCCCAATCAGAGCACACATTCCTGCTGTCCTGTAGATGAAATCCAGGCCCTCTTAGACAAAGAAGTCCAATGTTGATCCAGGCACTCTCCCTGAGCCTGTTGGCGCCTCCAAAAGGGACACACTGACATTATCACATACTTGGGGGTTATAAATCTGTTCAGTAACTAGCCTCATCCGCTGAGATGAAGTGCAGAAGTTCTCTGTGCTAACAGTGTCCTTGGGTTGGTAAGCAGTGCCCATAGGTTGATAAACATGAAGTGTTCAGGCCTGTATGTGGACATAGGCCTCAGTTGCACACGAGGTAACACCAGGGATACTCGTAGTACTCCATGTCTAATTTATGACAACTGCTCCCTGATTACACCAGAGTGGAGAACTGCTATTCTTTGTTGCAAGTGTTTTTTTCTGTAGGATATGAAGAGGCTGATGCAGAAAGCCAGACGGTAGAGTTGCACTGATGGCTGAGCTTGTGGCTTCTACCACAAGATTAGTGAAAACATATTACATGGTGATGCAGTAAGTTGCGATGCAAATTCAGAGTGCACAGAACTAATCAAGGAATGATATTGCAATAATCAATCTGACTCAATAACCTAGAATGCATAATCTTACTAAATTGAGACAACTCTAAAAATGGTTTGATTCAATGAAGTAATTTTAATTTGAAAAAAGATTTCCTAACAATTGTATTCACTTGTTTTTCCATGGTTGGAGTAGAATTCAAAATTACTCCTAAGATTTTAATGTCCTTTTGAATTGAGACCTCAGCTGAGGCTTATGCACCAGATACCATCAGGTTTCTTTAAACAAGCTGACAGTGACCTCTGCCACCTCTGAGGGAAGAAAAGCTGCTGAATGCCCTGGGGGGGGGGGGGGGGGGGGAGAGATACTGGGCACTTTGAGGATAGGAGGTAGAGAAAGGGAGATGCTGGACACCTGGGAGGGGATAGGGAAGGAGAGATGTTGAACACCTTGGGAGGGGGGAAGTAGGGAAAGAGGATGTTGAACACCTCAGGGAGGGGGGTTAGATGAAGAGTAATATTGGATAAATTGTTCAGGGGCTGAGATGGGGAAGAGGAGATATTAAATCCCTCAAGGCAGGGGGGGGGGGGAGATGCTAAAGCCCTGTGGGGGATGTAGGGATACAGCGATCTATATTGGGAGCAGAGTTAACATGTTTATGTTTATTGGAGACTGCCTTATCTTACAAAAGGTTAAAATGATGTACAATAAATATATAATATAAAAATAATATAGGCCAGAAAGGAATTCCATTAACATAGAAAAGATAAGTATACATTCACAAATAATAAAACCAAGAGGGAACCGAGGAGGGAAGGGAAACAGGGGAGGGAGGATAATAGAGAAGCCTTATGTCTCAGAATTCACACATGGGTACCCATAACTTGACACAGGCAAAACCAAAAGCAGCCTGAAAGAAAAAGGACTTTAATTTACTCTTAAATGTAGGCAAAGATTGTTCAGACCTACTGTCCAATTTTAGATTGTTCCATAGGTATGGTGCCAAGAAAAAACCCCAGAGTGACAAGTTCTCTCGTAGTGTGCTTGGAAATTGGAATGAGTGTGGTGATTAAATTTGCAGAGGACGCAAAACTATTCAAAGTTGTCAAAACATGTGCGGACTGTGAAAAATTGCAGGAAGACCTTAGGAAACTGGAAGACTGGGCATCCAAATTGCAGATGAAATTTAATGTGGACAAATGTAAAATGATGCACTTTGGGAAGAATAATCCAAATCATAGTTACCTGACCTTAGGAGTCAGCACCCAAGAAAAAGGTCTAAGTGTCATTGTAGACAATATGCTAAAATGTTTGGTCTAGTGTGCGGCGGTGACTAAAGAAGCAAACAAGATGCTAGGAAATATTAGGAAATGGATGGTAAATAAGACCAAGAATACTATAATGCCTCTGTATCGCTCCTTGGTGTGACCTCATCTTGAGTATTGCATTCAATTCTGGTCACTGCATCTCAAAAAAGATATAATGGAATTAGAAAGGTTCAAAGAAGAGTGTCAGAATAATAAAAGGGATGGAACTCCTCTCATATGAAGAAAGGCTAAAGAGGTTAAGGCTCTTCAGGTAGGGAAAAAGATGGCTGAGGAGGAATATGATTGAGGTGTACAAAATCCTGAGTAGTGTTGAACGAGTAAAAGTGAATCGATTTTTTCACTCTTTCAAAAAGTACAAAGACCAGGGGCACTCAATGAAATTACATGGAAATACTATTAAAACAAATAGGAGGAAATCTTTTTTCACTCAAAGAATAGTTAAGCTCTAGAGCACGTTGCTGGCTGACATGGTAACATATCTGTCTTTAAAAAGATTTGGACAAGTTCCTGGAGGAAAAGTCTGCTACTGAGATAGACATGGGGAAGTCAGTTGGTAGCATGGGTTTCTGCCAGGTACTTATGCCCTGGATTGGCCACTGTTGGAACACTGTTGGAAGCAGGATACTGGGCTAGATGGACCATTGGTCTGACCCAGTATGGCTATTCTTATGTTCTTAGAGAGATGCTGGGCATCTCATGGGGGCAAGGAGTGATGGAAAATGTAGGGAAGATGCTAAACCCCCATGTGGAGAGAAGGTAGAGAAGCAGAGAGATGCTTGACACCTCAGAGAGGGGATAATGCTGGACACATTGGGAGGGAGGTAGGGAAGGGGAGATGCTGAACATCTGAGGGGAGAAGAGATGCTGAAACCTTGGAGAAGGGAGGTAATGAAGGGGGGATACTGGATACTTGGGGGTAGGGAAGGGGAAATGATGAAAACTTTTGGGAGTGGAAGGGGAGATGCTGAACACTTCAGGAGGGGAAAGAGATGATGCTAAACCACTGTGGGGAAGGTAGGGAAGCAGAGAGATGCCTTAGACACTCTTGCACCTTTGATGACCCGCCCTGTAAGGCGTACAAAACCCCAACCTTGGCTGACTTCTAATATCCGCTACCTACGTTCCTGTACCCGCTCCGCCGAATGCCTCTGGCGGAAATCTCGGGCCCTTGCTGATTTCTTACACTTTAAGTTCATGCTGACCTCCTTCCAATCTGCTCTTTTACGTGCCAAACAGGATTATTATATCCAACTGACCAACTCTCTTGGCTCTAATCCTCGACTTCTCTTCACCACATTGAACTCTCTCCTCAAGGTGCCCCCTCCCCCAACTCCCCCTTCATTATCTCCTCAGACCCTTGCTGAATTCTTTCACAACAAGGTTCAAAAGATAAACCTTGCTTTCTCTACCTCACCAGCTCTCCCTCCACTAGTCCGTTCCCCTCTCTCTCCTTCCCCTCATTCCCTTTCCTCCTTTCCTGAAGTTACTATTGAGGAAACTACACTTCTCCTTTCTTCCTCAAAATGTACCACCTGTTCCTCTGATCCCATTCCCACCCACCTTCTTAATGCCATCTCTCCTACTCTTATTCCTTTTATCTGTCACATTCTCAACCTCTCACTTTCCACTGCGACTGTCCCTGCTGCCTTTAAGCATGCTGTGGTCACACCTCTCCTTAAGAAGCCTTCACTTGACCCTACTTGTCCCTCTAATTACCGACCCATCTCCCTCCTTCCTTTTCTCTCCAAATTACTTGAGCGTGCTGTTCACCGCCGCTGCCTTGATTTTCTCTCCTCACATGCTATTCTTGACCCATTACAATCTGGTTTTCGCCCTCTCCACTCAACCGAAACTGCGCTTACTAAAGTCTCCAATGACCTATTACTGGCTAAATCCAGAGGTCAATATTCCATCCTCATTCTTCTTGATCTTTCCGCTGCTTTTGACACTGTCGATCACAGCATACTTCTCGATACCCTGTCCTCACTTGGATTCCAGGGCTCTGTCCTTTCCTGGTTCTCTTCCTACCTCTCCCTCCGCACCTTTAGTGTTCACTCTGGTGGATCCTCTTCTACTTCTATCCCTCTGCCTGTCGGCGTACCTCAGGGTTCTGTTCTTGGTCCCCTCCTCTTTTCTATCTACACTTCTTCCCTTGGTTCATTAATCTCATCCCATGGCTTTTCCTACCATCTCTATGCTGATGACTCCCAAATCTACCTTTCTACCCCTGATATCTCACCTTGCATCCAAACCAAAGTTTCAGCGTGCTTGTCTGACATTGCTGCCTGGATGTCTCAACGCCACCTGAAATTAAATATGACCAAAACCGAGCTTCTCATTTTCCCCCCCAAACCCACCTCCCCGCTCCCCCCGTTTTCTATTTCTGTTGATGGCTCTCTCATTCTCCCTGTCTCCTCAGCTCGAAACCTTGGGGTCATCTTTGACTCTTCTTTCTCCTTCTCTGCTCATATCCAGCAGACCACCAAGACCTGTCGTTTCTTTCTTTACAACATCCGTAAAATCCGCCCCTTTCTTTCCGAGCACTCTACCAAAACCCTCATCCACACCCTTGTCACCTCTCGTTTAGACTACTGCAATTTGCTTCTTGCTGGCCTCCCACTTAGTCACCTCTCCCCTCTCCAGTCGGTTCAAAACTCTGCTGCCCGTCTCATCTTCCGCCAGGGTCACTTTACTCATACTACCCCTCTCCTCAAGACCCTTCACTGGCTCCCTATCCGTTTTCGCATCCTGTTCAAACTTCTTCTACTAACCTATAAATGTATTCACTCTGCTGCTCCCCAGTATCTCTCCACACTCGTCCTTCCCTACACCCCTTCCCGTGCACTCCGCTCCATGGATAAATCCTTCTTATCTGTTCCCTTCTCCACTACTGCCAACTCCAGACTTCGCGCCTTCTGTCTCGCTGCACCCTACGCCTGGAATAAACTTCCTGAGCTCCTACGTCTTGCCCCATCCTTGGCCACCTTTAAATCTAGACTGAAAGCCCACCTCTTTAACATTGCTTTTGACTCGTAACCACTTGTAACCACTCGCCTCCACCTACCCTCCTCTCTTCCTTCCCGTTCACATTAATTGATTTGATTTGCTTACTTTATTTATTTTTTGTCTATTAGATTGTAAGCTCTTTGAGCAGGGACTGTCTTTCTTCTATGTTTGTGCAGCGCTGCGTATGCCTTGTAGCGCTATAGAAATGCTAAATAGTAGTAGTAGTAGTAGTAGAGGTGAGATGCTGAACATCTGGGAGGGGGGGTAGGGATGCATAGAGAATCTGAACACTTCAGAGGAGAGTGGAGATAGGGAAGGCAAGATGTTGGACTACAGAGGGATAGGGAAGGGAAGGGGAGGAGGGCCTTGAGCTGCCCCTTGGTGGGGGTGCATGGCTGAATGTTTGCCTAAGATTTCAGATACCCTTGAGCCAGCCCTGTGAGAACCCCTGCTCCATGATTGTTTCTGTTTCTTGATCATCATTTCTCACTGCTATAGAATCTGCTTCCTGTGGCAGTATTTCCTCATTTTATAAAACAGTAATATTTATACTTAATACTTGGGTAAAATTAAGGGCTCCTTTTACAAACCTGCACTACCATTAGTGGTGCATTGAATGTGAAAAGCCTATAGGAATAAAATGGGCTTCTTCGCATTTAGCGCACTGCTAATTGGTAGTACAGCTTTGTAAAAGGAGCCCTAGGAGAGCAGCTGTAAGAGTTTTCAGTGAAGAGGCTTCTTTTGCATATGCAAGCTCATTGCTCACCTAGAGACTGTGGCAGCATCATTTGGCAATGACATAAATGGACCAAACAGGCAGACCAGCATTCATCATCTTAATGAGAGGCATGCATCTATGATAGTTTTAGAGGGAGAGAATTTAAGTGCCCTTAAATGCCTGAAAAGCAGTAGATAAAGGAGACTACGACTTAAATTAAGCATGGCCGAACAGCACTGAACTTGTAACTTTAAATCAATGTGGTTAGGTCAAAACAGTTGGCTTGTAATGGAAATTTACAATTAAATAGTATATTAAGTAACCTTCCCTGGAGGAGGAGTAGCCTAGTGGTTAGTGCAGCAGACTTTGATTCTGGGGAACTGGATTCAATTCCCACTGCAGCTCCTTGTGACTGTGGGCAAGTCACTTAACCCTCTATTGACCCAGATACAACATAAGTACCTATATATACATTGGAGCTGACTCTGTGGGTGCTGTGGGTACTTGAGCACCCCCAATATTGAGAAAATTCATTGTATGTGTCCAGGGAGGGGTTATTTCCATTGGGCTTAGCACCCCCAATAATTTTGAAAAGTTGGCACCTATGTGTATATATGTAAACCACTTTGAATGTAGTTGCAAAATACACAGAAAGGCAGTATATCAAGTCCCATTTCCCTTCCCTTTTCTCTCCTGCATAAGAAACACATTTCAAGGAGATCCAATGAGACTTGACTACATACGAATAACTGATGGGCTGATGCTTAGAACTCGGCACTATCTGGAACAGCGCCCGATCAATACTGCGGGACCAGCGCTGAAAAATAGCTCCCCAGTGCTCAACTGTAAAAAGATGCAAATGACGTGCGCTATTTGGCTGAAAGAGGAAGGAACATGCCTGGTATATATGCACAAGAGTTTTGCGATAAGCACAGCTTTTGTACGCACGCACCAGACAAACCTGCAAAACACTGTTCTTTTGTGCCTTTAAGTATAACCTTTTCAAAAAACATTTCACCTGAAAAGCTTATATTTACGCACAGGAAACAGGCGCCAATGTTTGCTTTCACTTTTTGATTTGCTCTGACTCACATACATTCATTTCTCACCCCCAGCACTTAGTGGCTTGCTTGGCTTCCTTCTGCTTTCAAATTAAATATAAAAACCAGCAGCTTTTAAAGAAAAAATTGTGGGAAATCCAATGTGTGCTCCGAGCTTGCATTAGGTTTTCAGTGGTAAGGTCAGCTTTGTGTTGTGCGCTGTTCTCTGAGCATTGGGAGGGAATAGGAAATGACATCATTAATATTCATTTGAATATATTTGCATACTATTTGCACACACATTTTCTCCTGTGCAAGAGCCCTCTAAGCATTCTACTTACTAATGCCGAAGCTAGTCTGGCGCTAAGCATCTCTCTAATGCCTGTGTTAGATTTTAACGGTCTAAAAGCATCAGCGGGGATATTAAATTATCAACCAAATAAACCCAGCTGTACCTAACAATTGCAGAATGAGGCAGGCATCGATGCAGCATGTACGAGCTTTCAAGCATAAGTTTTGGCAAACCACACCCTGAGGCAGCAATTTGCGAAACATGCCGCAGGTTGGTGGGGGCATCTGTGCACTGCAAAATATGAAAAATGCGTTGATAAAGGATTACAATTTGGAAGAGTTTTAAAATATCTTTATAACATTGAAAAATGTTTGTACAAGTCAAGGATATATACTGGATTTTGGGATAATAAGTATCTGAATTTTCCAAGAAAGTGGTGATGTTGGTTGGAACTGTCTCTGGAACTTGAAGAATAACAAAGGGAAAGTAATTATGGTGTTAGATTTTGAGCATTGGCTCATAACTATTCAATCCATGTGGAATATCTTTACCTGTTTCCATGCTGTACAATCTCTACCAAATTTTAAATTTAGACTGCACTGCACAATCTCTATGTTCCTTGCTGCAGAACCTGCTCTCAGACTATTGCAGAAACCCAGGGTTTATGGTTAATTTAGCTTGTCTTGCATTATAGATTATACTACTGTATCCCTTCCAACTCACTGCCTCCAAAGATTATTTTAGTAGCACAGAATGCTTTTGCTTTCTGTATGACTATTTGGAAGAAGCAAATTTGATATTATTATGTACAACTTTAATTATGAAACATCTAGCATAATTTTATTTCAAGGGCTTGTTATCTCATAAAAAATGTTTACACTGAACTTTGCAGCTTCTATAGTGAAAATCATTTGATTATCTGTGGAAATATTTGCTTATAAACAAAGTGCCAAAGTGTTTTATGAATGTCTTCCTTTCTTAAACCTTGGAGCTGGGACCCGTTCTCCCCCAAACCGGCCCCCAGCCCCCCTTCTCCCCCCCTTCAATAACTCTCTAGAAACCAATATTGGGAAAACCTAGGCCGCAGCTTGCTTTATTAATAATTCAAACAATTGATTAACTTGTACAAACTTGTCACCCCCCACCTCGCCCCGAGCTACATGGGTCTGGACATGCCGTCATCCTGGACCCCCCCCCCCATCCGCCGATCGCCATGTCAGCAAATCGGCAATCTCTTCCAGGCCCTGCCATCACAGCAAGGGCCCCGCTCCATGTGGGCCTCCACACTTGTCTCCCGGGTCACCCGACCCGCCTTCCATGCTCTGGCTCAGCCCCCCCCCCCATGAGCCATATCTTTTGTAGCTCGAGGTTTGTTGTGTTCTATATTTTTGCCGCTGCGACATCTGCCAATCCTGAAAGACACAATAACACACATCGTTCCCCAAACACATCCCCCCTTACATAAGGGTGGGTGGGTGGGAACCTCTGAGGATCGCCGACGCCCTGATGTTTGACGACGCCCCCTCCTTTATCTCCTCGCCCAGCCCCGCCCCCTCCCTCCTTCTTTGGCCAATAGGTAGCCTGCCCTACTACTCTGACAAGCTGCCTCTTTTACCCTGCCCAATCCCAGCCTAGGAGCTTCTCAGTATGGCCCGTGCTAGCTCCCGACATGCCCCAGAGCTGACTTGGACGGGCCCAGCCCTCGTTTAACTGGGCCCTTCAAGACCAGCTCTCGGGCCTCCTATTCTTATTTGAAACAAAGATCTTGGTAGCTTTCAGCTGCCTGTGTGTCTTAGTAATGCCCATGTAGTTCACAAAAGAAAGTGAGAGGCGTGTGTGGGAGATAGAGAAAAAACTCTCGCCCCAGTCCCAGTTCCAGTATGTTGTACCTGTATCTGGGAAAAGGACTAAGGGCGTCTTGCTAATGCCTTCAAGAGCAGTTTCCCCTCATTTGCACTGGTTAGAGAGATTGAATCAAAAAATGAATGTTATGGGCTCATTCTGCAGCCAGTCTTTCCTCTTAACTGTTTGTTAGAAAACTAAACAGAACAACGGATTTCTTTCTTTCACTAACACTGCTCCCCCCCCCCCCCCCCCCCCCCCCCACAGATTTGGTGCTTAAACATGTAATAGACCTTTCACCAGATTTGGTGCTTAAAAATGTAATAGACCTTTTATGCTTTTTATTTGTTGTTGTTTAAATTTAGTTTTGTTTTCAGTCATAGCAACATTTGTCATGAAAATGAAAATAACTAAGACCCTGTGATAGATAGTAAAATTGGATTAAAGAGGTGCTGCTGAGACTCTGGTGCAATCCTGGAATCCGAAACCACATCTATTTTTTAGTCCTCCTAATCATTTGGGGAATGCTACTCAAAGAAGATATAAAGGTTCTTATTTAAAATCTTGTTGTACAGGCATTTATCTTTTGACCTGCTGTGACGCTTCAGTATTACCTGCTTTGACGAGCTAGCCTTACAAATAATTTGTTTAGTGCCTCTCTAAAAAACAGGAAGATGTCTAATGCTGTAATTTTCATATTTAAGAGAAGCAACCAAACGTCAAAAATGTTGAAAAGTCAGTCAAAACATCTGTTAACAGGATAACGCACAGAAAAATCTCCAGGCACAATTAAAACCTGATCACCGAGAACTGTGTGTCCACTGTGTATTTAATGCTGAGAAACAGGCAGTGTTTTGCGTTGCGGTGCTTCTTTTGCTGGCTGTATTCAGTGACATCATCAGTAGCTAATGCATTTGATTTAACCAAGGGTCTGTGCATGCAGCCACTTAATACTGACCTCTCATTTGCTATTATCTTCAGCGTGCGAGCACTGTACAATATCCATGTAACACAATGCAGTAAATCACTTCGTTTTTCAGTGTGGCCAGTTTGAACTTGTTAGTAGCCATAATGATGCCATTCTGTCGAACCTTAAGGGATTTTAACTCTTGTTAGCCAGGCAACAATTGCATAGAGGACTTTTAAAAGGTAGATAGGCCAAGAGCCAGCTGTCAGAGGCAAAAGAAGGGAACATAGCTGCAGTTGAAGATTATTGACTTCTTTTCCACAAAGAGTGGGGCATGGGGTGATTAACTTTGCAATGAGGAAAACATTTCCTGTAGTTCCAGTTGCAACCGGACCTCTATAATTTATTGAGTAGAAACACAAGCTCCATTTCAGACCTTTTATGTGGCTGATGTGTAGCTGTTTTACTGTTCAACTGAAAGGGAAAATATGGCTTACCTAACTGGAAAGTGTAGTCTTTTTCAGTGAATAAACACCTGTAGCTGTACTAATGGTCTGAACCAATCCCTCACTGTGCTATTATTTATCAGCATCTCTGCCTCACCTTTAGTTATTTATTCATTCATTATGATTTATTTACCTCCTTTTTGAAGAAATTAACTGAAGGTGATGTACAGCAAAATTACACTGGACATATGCAATAGACAATTATAGCAGTAAAACATTAAAATACCAATATATATTATGACATATTATGCTACTTACAATGTCAACACAATACTAAAACATCTTAACAGCATAAGGTGTGAGCAAGTGGAACATATAGGCAGATAAGATAGAGTAATAGGAGTTAGACAATAAGAGTAACTAACAAGAAACAAATTGCATGTGGAATCAGCAAAGGTGCATGAAAATGATCTTGGCTAGGATAGGCCTGGATAAACAAGTCCTGCTACAGTGTGTGCAGCTGGTGTTAATCCTTGTATTTGTGACTAGCTAGTTAGTTGTTTCTTCCATTAAAGGCCTGGGAGAAGAGGCAAGCTTTCACCTGCTACCTGAAGTAGAAATAGCCTTGTGTTAAGTGAAGTCTTTCTGGGAGTATGTTCCAGATGGGGGGGAGGGGGGGGGCTACTCTGGAACAGGCTCATTGGCAAGTATTGAATCAGGTGATTTCCTTTGGAGATTGTGTGGTTAGTGATATTCCTTAAGTACATAAGTATTGCCACACTGGGACAGACCGAATGTCCATCAAGCCCAGCATCCTGTTTCCAACAGTGGCCAATTCAGGTCATAAATACCTGGCAAGATCCCCCCAAAATAGGATACATTTTATGCTGCTTATCCCAGAAATAAGCAGTGGATTTTCCCCAAGTCATTTTAATAATGGTCTATGGACTTTTCCTTTAGGAAGCCGTCCAAACCTTGAGAGGACCTTACATCAAAATGTAGGATTAGAAAAAGGAATAAGAACATAGAATGCTTTAACCTGCAAGATCCAGCCAGAAGCCCTCCCTCCTCCAACCGAAGGTAGGGGGGGTGGGGAAAGGCTGCTAGACCAGTAGAGGGGGGGGGGGATTGACCCGCGGCCCACTGGGTCACCAGGGACATCTGAGGGGATGCTGGGGGGGGGGAGTTAGGTGGGATCTTTAGCCCCTCCTGAACCTGTGTCAGGGGGTCAGGGGGACTGGAGGTCCGCCGGATCTCCAGCCCCCTGTCACTGCGGGGGGACTGCTGCTGCATTGTGGGGAATAGGGGCCTGCTAGCATGCAAATACATGCTGGACAGGGCTCAAACATTCCTCCCTAATGGTCTGCAAACCCTAACACCAGCTCTGAACTGGCATAGGGTTTGCCGTGGCCAGTGAGCCAATCTTTGGCGCATGCTACTTGCGTAAGAGCCCTGTTTTGCATGCTAGTTGTGTTCAGAGCCCGCAAGCGCGTTGTTTCATGCATTTGGGGGCTCTGATCATGGGGCAGTAGCAAACGCAGGCGCTAGTATGGCGCTAACAGCCTCTAGCACTTGCGTTTGCTTCTGATCATCGGCTCATGAATCTAAAATCCAAATCAGAGATACTTTCCATTTTTGAAATCATGAGGTCCAATATTGCCCTCTCCTGTGTAAGTTATTTTCCTGGTTGCTAGAACAGTTCTTAACTACATACTTCTTAAATACAATTCATGATCTTCCAAAGGCGCTAACTTCTGATGCACTGGCAAATTCACCATCATTTTCAATCAGGATCCCCTTCAACACATTGTAACCTTTAAACTCAATTATCACCTGTGCCACAATCAGTACGCAGCACTCTATCAGCTTTCGATCCCCTTCGTCCTTTGCTGTCACACAAGCATTAAAGTCTGTGAGGCTAAAGTTTGAGAAAAACTAAGAAAGACCAGCCAGTCTCTCCTCCAGTCAAAATGCAGCTTTTCCATTCCCAAAGTTTTTCTTTGCAAAAACTATTTCAAATGTATAGTATGCTAACAAACATTATTAAAAATGTGAAATGAAAGTCTGTACTGTATATGTTGAAATACTGCGTCAAAAGCAATGACCTCACATACTCCTTTGCCATCATGGCCTTTCTTCCTTTGTTTCACTTTTCTGTGACTACTAGAAATGTATTGAATTTATAGGCAAGCTACTTTTGAACTTCCAAGAAGCACGTCAACATTTCCATTATAGCAGAGACATGAATCATTCTACTATTGAAAACTGTGGCAATTGAAATGATCAAGGTTGCTGGTTATGGCATTATGGGCTTCTGGCTGTTACTTTTACATACAAAGAAGAATCCTAGGCTTTAGAGCAAATGTTTTGCTCATCACATTCCATAACACTAAGAGGATATTTTTAAAGGCTTTTATGATATATATATACAGTATATATATATATATATATATATATATCAATATTAAAATAAGGCAAATATGTGCATACAAGAATTTGAGAATAGCTGTGTATCTATATAAAAGAGGTGTGTTGCTGAAGTATGTACATTCAACATATTTTATAATGCCAGTACATACATTTTGTTTTATTATATTCACTTTTTATCTTTTCTTTATTTTTATTCTTTGGACCTGATATTCAAGCATAAAGTGGGAGGAGTGGCCTAGTGGTTAGGGTGGTGGACTTTGGTCCTGGGGAACTGAGGAACTGAGTTCAATTCCCACTTCAGGCACAGGCAGCTCCTTGTGACTCTGGGCAAGTCACTTAACCCTCCATTGCCCCATGTAAGCCGCATTGAGCCTGCCATGAGTGGGAAAGCGCGGGGTACAAATATAACCAAAAAAAAAAAAAGAGGACTTGGGGGCCAGTAAATGTATAAGCCCCCTCATTTTTTATGACACTATCTGGATAGTGCTGGTGAAAATCTTTGTAACCACCTTGGCACTATCCAAATAGTGCTGGGGTGGAACAGGATGAAGTGAGATTGGCATGACTAGTTATATGGACAGCGACAACGTTCAGCTGCTATAACTATAGGGGTTGATATTTAAAAGAGTACAACTGGGCAGGAAAGGCTTCTGCCCAGTTGAATCCCGCTTAGCTGGCTGGCTGCTGATATTCAGCGGCACCTAACTGGTTAATGTCCCTGAATATCTTTGCTAACCAGCTATTTGTTAACTGGTTAGGCTAGGGGCATTCTGGGGTAGAGCTTAGGTGGATCCAGCACTTGGCTGCTTAGTGGTGATAGTCAGTCCACTAACTGGCTAAGAAGTGCATAAAGTTAGGGTAACAAAATGGCTGCCCAAACTTTATTCGCTGAGTTAACCAGGCACCAGTCTGAATATTGGCTGGTACCTGGTTAACTTCCAGGTCAGTGCACATACTTGGGATATTCAATGCTGGAAGCTGCACATGTCTCAGTATTGAATATCTGGACTTCGTTCAGCCCATGGCAGCCATTTTCCTCAAGGAGCCGCATGGGGAAGGAGTGAGTGGCCTTCGTTCCTGCCCCCATCGACCCTGCTGGACCATTAGGGATAAAGATGTATGCCCAGGGGGGGCCTTCCCAGACCAAGGATAGGGTTAGGGGTTCCTGGGGGCGAAGGGAGGTTAGTTCATTTTGCATGGTGGCAGGGGGAAGAGAAGAAAGGGGCCTTTTGTTGGGGCCAGGAGGGGGCTTCCAGGGCTCTATAGAGCCTGTTACTAGTTATGTGGGTCCCGGCTGATATTCAGTACTGGGGCCTGCATAGTTAAGTGGGTGAATTTAAGACAGCTTTTGAGCTGTCCTAAATTCACATGCTTAGCTATGAGGGTCCTGGCCTAAAATATTGCAGCATAAACCTCGGCTCCTTCCCAACGCTGCCCCCTGCACCAACCCAGACCTGCCAACTTTTTCTTGGGCCAGTCAGACACAATATTCAGTTGCACTTCCCGATTAAGTGCCACTGAATATCGGTGGTTAGGTGGCCCCAGGCAATTTAATTGGGGAGGAGCTTCACCTGCCCACTTAATTACATAGTAACATAGTAAATGATGGCAGATAAAGACCTGAACGGTCCATCCAGTCTGCCCAACAAGATAAACTCATTTTACATGGTGTGTAATACTTTATATGTATATCTGATTTTGATTGTCCCTGCCTTTCTCAGGGCACAGACTGTAGAAGTCCGCCCTGCACTGGTTTTATTCTCCAAATACCGGCGTCGCCACCCAATGTCCACTAAGATTCCATAGATACATTCCTTCTAAACAGGATTCCTTTGTGTTTATCCCATGCATGTTTGAATTCCATTACCGTTTTCATCTCCACCACCTCCCGCGGGAGGGCATTCCACGTATCCACCACCCTCTCCGTGAAAAAATACTTCCTGACATTACTCCTGAGTCTGCCCCCCTTCAACCTCAATTCATGTTCTCTAGCTCTACCACCTTTCTGTCTCCAGAAAAGGTTTGTATGCGGATTAATACCTTTCAAATATTTGAAATTTGCTTTGAATATCAGCTGGTTTGGGTTTAGCAGAGGGATGTAGACATGGGCGTAGTTTTGGGAGTGAGGGGGGCATTGCCCCCCAAATGCAGGGTCAGCGCAAGGCAGCTCTCCAATGGTTCCTCCTTCCCGCCTTCAGCTCCCCGACGGACAGCCCTCCTCTCCGTTCCTTCCCCCCTCCCGTGTGTCCAAGACCGAGCTCCTCGTCTTTCCTCCTAAACCCACTTCTCCTCTTCCTCCACTCTCTATCTCAGTTGATAACACCCTCATCCTCCCCGTCCCATCTGCCCGCAACCTCGGAATCATCTTCGACTCCTCCCTCTCCTTTTCTGCGCATATCCAACAGACTGCCAAGACCTGTCGCTTTTTCCTCTTCAACATCAGCAAAATTCGCCCTTTCCTCTCTGAGCACACCACCAGAATTCTCGTCCACGCTCTCATTACTTCTCGCCTTGATTACTGCAACTTACTCTTCACCGGCCTCCCGCTCAGCCATCTATCCCCCCTTCAATCCGTTCAGAACGCTGCCGCACGTCTTATATTCCGCCAGAACCGATATACTCATATCACCCCTCTCCTCAAATCACTTCATTGGCTTCCAATCAGATATCGCATACAATTCAAGCTCCTCCTCCTTACCTACAAATGCACTCAGTCTGCGGCCCCTCGCTACCTCTCCACCCTCATCTCCCCCTATGTTCCCGCCCGTAACCTCCTCTCACAGGACAAAGCCCTTCTCTCAGTACCCTTCTCCACCACTGCCAACTCCAGGCTCCGTTCATTCTGCCTTGCCTCACCCTATGCCTGGAACAATCTTCCTTTGCCCATATGCCATGCCCCCTCCATACCCATCTTCAAATCTCTGCTTAAAACTCACCTCTTCAATGCTGCCTTCGACGCCTAACTGCTTGAGAAATATAGAATGCCCCAATCTCCACCCTATCAGATTAACTGTTCACTCGTCCTCTAGATTGTACACTTGTCTTTAGATTGTTCTCTTGTCTTTTAGATTGTAAGCTGTTTGAGCAGGGACCGTCCTTCTATGTTTAAATTGTACAGCGCTGCGTAACCCTAGTAGCGCTTTAGAAATGTTAGTAGTTAGTTAGTACTTTCAGTCATAGTGACAGCATTAAAGACAACACAGCTGGCTCGCCTCCAGCTTCTCCCTTTGCTCACACAGTGTCCCGCCCTCATAGAAACAGGAAATACATCATTACAGAAGGCGAGACACTGTGTGAGCAAAGGGAGAAGCTGGAGGCGAGCCCGCTGTGTTGTCTTTAATGCCGTCACTATGACTGAAAGTACTAACTAACTACTAACATTTCTAAAGCGCTACTAGGGAGAAGCTGGAGGTGAGCCTGCTGTGTTGTCCTCTTCACTGCCTGAAAGTAAAATGGTTAAACGTGCACGGGGGGGGGGGGGGGGGAAAGGAACAGAGAGGAAGGCTGTCGGGGAGCTGAGCGAGGGCATGGAGAATCGCTGGACATGGATGGGAGGAGAGGGCAGGGGGAGAGAACAGATCGCTGGATGAGGAGGAGAGGGCAGGGGGAGAGAAGAGATCGCTGGATGAGGAGGGGAGGGCAGGGAGAGAGAAGAGTTCGTTGGACAGGAGAGTACGGGAGGGCAAGGGAGAGAGGAGAATTGCTGGACATGGATGGATGAATGGGGGCAGGGAAGAGAGGAAATTTGCTGGACATGGGTGGATGGAGGGGAGGGGAGAGAAAAAAGGATCACTGGACATGGAGAGGAGGGGGGCAGGGGAGGAGAAGAAATTGCTGAACATGTAGAGGAGGGGAGGGCAAAGGGAGAGAAGAGATCACTGAATATAGATGGGAGGGGAGGGCAGGGGGAGAGAAGAGATCACTGGACATGGATGGGAGGGGAGGGCAGAGGAAGAGAAGAAATTGCTGAACAAGTAAAGGAGGGGAGGGCAGGGCGAGAGAAGAATTCACTGGATATGGATCGGAGGGAAGGGCAGGGGAGAGAAGAGATAGCTTGACATGGAGAGGAGGGGAGGGCAGGGGGAGGGAAGAGATCACTGGACATGGAGGGGAGGGCAGGGGGAGAGAAAAGATCTCTGAACATGGAGAGGAGGGGAAGACAGGGGGAGAAGAGATCACTGGACATGGATGGGAGGGGAGGGCAAGGGGAGAGAAGAGATCGCTGGACATGGAGGGGAGGGCAGGGGGAGAGAAGAGATCGCTGGACATGGATGGATGGAGGGGAGAGCAGGGGAGAGAGGAAAATTGCTGGACATGGATGGATGGAAGGGAGGGCAGGGGAGAATGGAGAGTTGCTGGACATGGATGGATGGAGGAGAGGGCAGGGGAGAGGATGCCCATCTCTTAACCACGCCCTCGTCCCGCCTTCGGTACACCGCCGGCACACCCCCATGAACTTTGGTTATCCCCGCGATGGAAAGCAGTTGAGCATGCCCAAAATTGGCTGTCGATTATGCCGATTTGGGCGACCTTGAGGGAAAGATGCCCATCTCCTGATTTGTGTCGGAAGATGGGCGTCCTTCCCTTTCGAAAATAGGCTAGTTTATTACCTAGAGAAACTTTACACAATATTTGCAAGAGGTTTTTAAATATTTGCCAGCGACTCTTCCCCCATTGCATAGGATTTATTATTTACAATTTCTAAGAAGCAATCAAATCCTGTAAGAGAATCTTCTATGGTGGAGGTCTCTCCGGATAGTCTGGATGTGACTGACATTTTGGAGAGATCACAAGATGAAGTTGTTGAAAGGACTACCTTATTAGTGACATTTGTCTTCAACCAAGATAAGGAAACTTTAATACGCCTTTACTTCAAGAATAGAGACTTAGAGTTCTTGGGAGGGAAGGTTTTGTTATTTCCTGATGTAACTAAGTCCACTCAATCCAGACATAAGCAATTCCTGAGCCTTCATCAGCGGGTTATTGATATTAGAGCCAAGAATCAATTACGATATCCTTGCAAATGTGTGATTCAATTTGATAATCATATTTATGTTTTTTATGATGTTTCTCAGTTGCAGTTTTTTCTGAAAGGTAAAGGATTGTCTATGGATAGAGAAGAGCTACCTCCTTGATCTGGGTCATAATAGTTTATTGACATTCATCTTGCTAATTTCCTTTATATATCTTATTTTCTTTAATTCCCTTTTCCTCAAGGTTCTTGCTCCCCCTGAACTTGTGGTCTACATAGAGTCAATTTTTGTCATTGCTATTGGTGTTTTTGCTTGCTATTTGCATATTTTCTATCCTTGATTCAGCATTCTTGGATGTATCTTAAAAAGCATTAAAAAAACTTCTAAATTGGTATTTTCTTTTGGATCTGCCATGCCATCTGTGTCTTCAACTTCATTTTTAAATAGAGAGAACAAGAGTTAGGCTCATGGTCAGGCCCAAGGTACCCAATACACCATGAGTGCGGGTTCATTACAGAAATCACCTGATTACATTGGGAAAACCCCTTGAAGCCACTGGGGGGTCTTCTTAAACAATGAAAAAAGAATCATAGCGAAATCAAACTCCTGAATCATGAACTGTAAAAAGGATTGGCCGCTGTCGTGGACAGAATGCTGGGCTCGATGGACCTTTGGTCTTTTCCCAGTGTGGCATTATTTATGTACTTATATATGTACTTATCCCTGATAATGAGCATACAACCCCATCAGGAAATGCTGAAATTCTGCAGCCAGTTGCTGTGATTCTGCTCTAAAATCAATGTTGGATTGTTCCTTACCTATTGATCTAACATCAGATTGATCGGAGAACAGCTGTCTAACTGTGACAAGACATTAGTGAATAAGTAGGCTTAGATGGAATTCTTTCCCATCAGGAATGCATTGCCATGCAGCTACAGAAAATGTACTTTACTGAATTGTATTAAAGATGCTTTCAAAATATTTCTTTCCCTTGAAAGGCCATTTTCATTGTTGCTAGACGTTTTATTTTGTGCCTTTTTTGTTTTCTTCATTCTTAATGATGGTTGAGAGACAGATGGTTCTACTGTACTTTACAATGTTTCAACTTAATAGCTTACATGGCAAAATGTAATTAGACAATTAATCAGCTGCTAAATAATTTAAAACACATTTTAAAAGATGCTTTTAAATATTCAGATCTAAATACTGATTCAAAGTAAAAGTAGACAATTAGGTCACGTCTATATTTTCACTCTCTTTACACTGAGAATACTCATATGTAACCTGTTTGCTTATATCAAGCAACTAAGAAAGTATTTTTGATAGTATATACTGTCTATTCATTACAAAATACCCATTCTATATTGTAAACCTTTCTATAACAGGAAAGTTTCCCAATTGGCAGGGCCAGATTTATATATAAGCTAGATAAACTCTGACTTAAGGCCTCAATTATGAGGGGTCTCTCACTTCCCCCCAAAACTAAAAGCATTTGTAAATAATTAAAATTACAATATAAAATAATCATAATTACTGTTTTTATTATGGACTATTGCTGGTTGTTTTATATTTTGCTTATTATAAATACTACCACTACACATAGAGTAAAGCAGGTGAGGAAAACTATTAAACTGAAAATATACTTAATTGAGGGAGGTTTTTTAAAATGTTACAATATACACAAATCCAGCCTTGTCAATTGACTACAGAACATGGGTAATAATATTCTTTGTTATATGTTCTGCTGTGAATACACGAAACACCGAGAAACATGTTTACTTAAGTCATTTATCGTAGCCTACATGCAAACTCCCAACCATTAAAAAAAAATGTATTTATAAATTTTCAAACAGTGAACAATTGAAAAGAGAAACAAACCATGAAAATAACACTGCTGGCACGAAAATACAATTGTATGAATCTTATAGCACAGTGTACCGTAAGTCTATAAATGATAAATTATGCAATGTAGGAGGAAAAGGAGTTAAGGGAAGCAACAACAGTAATATATTTTTAAAAAGAAGGGGATAAAATAAGGGAAGTAGTTGAGTAGATGAGGAAGGCGAGCAATAAGAGTCAAGTGGTGACCACATTTTCTGAAAAGAAGGTAGCCTTTTTTGTGGGCTATTATTTCTTCATACTTTCTGAATAAACAAATATGACCCCACCATTCATGAAAGGAGGCATTTGAGTAATTTTTCCAGTGAAGGATAATAATATGAATAGCAAAAGTGATCATCAAATTGAATAATTTGGCAGAGTCAGTGGGGATTGAAATCCCAGGTGTGGAAGAGCATAGAATAGTGATCTTGTATGTAAGATTGACATATATAGAGAATATAGATTTGATTTTGTCCCAAACTTGTGACCAGTATGACTCCAAATTTATACAATGGAAAAGCATGTGTGATAAGGAGCCAATCCAGCTTATAATCGAAAGACAAAAACGCCTATATTGCGACCTAAATCGGGAGATAGGCGTTTATCTCCCAAAAACGAATAACGCGGTATAATCGAAAGCCGAACTTGGACGTTTTCAACTGCACTCCATCGCGGAAGCGTACAAAGTTGACGGGGGCGTGTCGGAGGCGTGGTGAAGGCGGGACTGGGGCGTGGTTATCACCCGAACAGAGAAGGGCGCCTTTCACCGATAATGGAAAAAAAGTATGCGTTTGTATCTAGAATTTAGGGCACTTTTCCTGGACCCTGTTTTTTCACGAATAAGGCCCCAAAAAGTGCCCTAAATGACCAGATTACCCCCAGAGGGAATCGGGGATGACCTCCCCTGACTCCCTCAGTGGTCACTAACCCCCTCCCACCACAAAAAAAATGATGTTTCACAACTTTTTATTTTCCCCCTCAAATGTCATAGCCACCTCCCTGGCAGCAGTATGCAGGTCCCTGGAGCAGTTGTTAGGGGGTGCAGTGGACTTCAGGCAGGTGGACCCAGGCCCATCCCTCCCTACCTGTTACAATTGTGCTGCTTAATGCTTAGTCGTCCAACCCCCCCCAAACCCACTGTACCCACATGTAGGTGCCCCCCTTCACCCCTTAGGGCTATAGTAATGGTGTAGACTTGTGGGCAGTGGGTTTTGAGGGGGATTTGGGGGGCTCAACACACAAGGGAAGGGTGCTATGCACCTGGGAGCTCTTTTACCTTTTTTTTTGTTTTTGTAAAAGTGCCCCCTAGGGTGCCCGGTTGGTGTCCTGGCATGTGAGGGGGACCAGTGCACTAGGACTCCTGGCCCCTCCCACAAACAAATGCCTTGCATTTATTCATTTTTGAGCTGGGTGCTTTCATTTTCCATTATCACTGAAAAAGAAAAACGCCCAGCTCACAAATTGTCGAATAAAACATGGACGTCTATTTTTTTCGAAAATACGGTTCGGTCCGCCCCTTCATGGACCCGTTCTCGGAGATAAACGCCCATGGAGATAGACGTTTTCGTTCAATTATGCCCCTCAAAGTCTTTTTGGCATGACCAGCAGGACTTTGAGGATTCCTTAGATAGTTTAGAGATTTTGCTGGAGTCCAGTGTGATTTATGCTTGATGAAGTATGCAGATTGAAGCAGCACTGCAGAGAGAGAAGGTCTCATAGTCTTGATCCAGAAAAATTCCCAATCAGAAGGAGATAAGGAGATATTAAGTTATTTTTCCCATTCAGATATGAGGGAGGAGCAATGTTGTTTGAAGGATTGAATAAGTTTGTAAACTTTAGATGCTGATTTGGGAGCCATTAGCAGGATTTGACAAAGGGATGAGAATTTAGTCGAAGTACACTGTCTCCATTTTGGAGAGGGATAAAGCAGTTCAATTGATTTAGTTAATTGAGTCCAGTAATCCAGATAAGGTGGAGGGAGATTGAATTGTTGACAAAGTTCCTGAAAAGAAACTAGATTATTGCTAGTAAATAATTGTGATGGAGACCATATGCCAGCTGAACACCAGATTTTGCGTATTTTGGGAGGGAAGGTACATTTGATAGATGAATTATACCAAAGAGAGATATCACAAGAGTCAGACAATTGAAATTTAAATGTTTTCATAACTTGAATAATTGTGTGAGAAGTACCTTTTGAGATATATAAATCTGAAGAAAAGCGATATTTGTTCATTGAAGGGAGGAGATGGAGAGGAGTTGGATACATTTTTTGTTTTTCGAAGTTTACCCATCTATGGGTATTGTTCACTAGGTCATTTTGATATCAGAATTTGGCCTGAGATATTTGGAAAGCCAGGTGATAATTTTTGAAGTCAGCAAAGGATTTCTTATATGACTTGCTGAATTAGTTATTCAAAAAAATTTCTTTTGATTTCAAAATGAATTCTATGAACAAATCCAAGGAGTTGCTGTGGGGGCATCATTAGCACCCTCCATAGCTACGCTATATTTAGCAAAATTTGAGGAAAAGTTTGTATATGGCTCTGAAGAGCTTAAGAACATACCCCTTTGGAAACGGTATTTAGATGATAATTTTTTTCATCTGGAATGAATCCTCTCAAGCACTTATAGCGTTCATTGATAAGTTGGCCTCTTTTCAATCCAATTTGAAATTCACATCACATTTTCTTAGGCAAGGTCTGGAATTTTTGGATGTCTGGGTGTACAGGATGGGATAACAGAATACAAACTACGCTATTTCAAAAATGCACAGCTCAGAATTTGTTACTTCATTTTTCTAGTTCTCACTCCTACCATCTTAAAGCCAGTTTACCTATCAGCCATTTTTTATGACTAAAAAGAATCTGCTCAAATGAAGTAGATTTAGAGGATCAAGCATCTATAATGACAATACGATTTTTGGAGAAAGGCTATCTGAGAAGTGTAATCAGAAAAGCATACTTAAGAGCAAAATTTTCACAATATAAACAAACTACTGAAGATGATAAATTAATAGTAGTATTTCACCACTAAGTTCCAAAATTAATAATTCCATCCATTCACATTGGAGGACCTTGCAAGTCTATGACTGCTTTACAGCTCATCCTATCTGTGCACTTCAGTGGAGTAAAACTATTGGTGAATTACTTTCTTACAAACGTCTAGATTATGTGTCTATGAACACAGACACATTGGGTCACTTCAAATGTGGAGAATGTCAGTGGTGTGCCACTACCATAGAGGGTGCAGATTGGAAACATCCAGTCACTTTACATCAGATATCTGCTCGATCTTATACTACTTGTCAAACTAAAAATGCAGTATATGTTATCATCTGCCCTTACATAGGGCGTTCAAGTTACCCGATTAAAATCCATCTCAATGAACACAAGTCAAGAATTAAAAATGGTATATTAACAGCTTCATTAGTACAACATTGGCTTGATTTTTAACATCAGATAAATGATATAAGATGGAGAATCTTAGGTAATGTTCAGCTAGGGTGGGAGGGTGGGAATTCTGAACAATTATTGAATTATAAAGAGCAACGATGGATTCTTTTCTCTTAAGACACTTCACTCTTCAGGGTTAAATTCTGATCTGGAGTGGTGGTCATTGATCTGATAGGTTGTCTACTGAAAAGTCATTGACCAATCAGAGTGGGTCATTTGACAGCTGATTTTTATTTAAACGCAGGCGTCTTACAAAGATGCCACGGCCATATTTTCTGCATGAGAGAACAACGATGTTAACGTGGGTATTTAACAATGTAAAGGGGCTAGTACTGCACTGGGGGATAGTCTTTAGATATGGATTTCAATCTAACTATATTTATTTTCAGTGAACCTCTTCTCTGATGAAGATTCAAAACCTGGCCATGTCAGTAGAAGTTCTCTCTTCATTGAAAGCTGCTGCCAGTTAAGTAACACTATTAGAAGTGATGTCAAATTCTACAATTAAAACTATAGAACTTCATAAATAAGTATTTAAATGCCGTTGTTTTGAAATTGAAACATCATTGTTTTGAAAGTGAGTTTAAAAGAAAAAAAATGAGTTTAAAAGAAAAAATGTGGATCTATGATGATTTGCACTTTGCTGCTTCATGAAGGTTTAATAAGCAGCGTTTGATGCAGGATAGTCTGATGATCCCCTAAAGAATATAGTGTAGTGCCTCCCTAGTGAATTCACAACATTTAAAGGAATTGGTGCCTGGGATTGTCAATATTGTTTGATTTATGTCTTTATGGCATAATAAAATATCTGATTTCATTCAGTTGGACAGACAGACCATGGTGCTAGGCAGGGCTCACATTTTTAAATATAATATCCATAGACATTTAAAAAAAGACAGATGATAGAGAGTATCTGGAGGTTTGAGCTCCCTGGGGAAAAGGGAATGGGTGATAACAAGTCTAGCATAAGGTTTTAATAGGCAGTGTTGTACAGGAACTAAGTAAAAGTAACTAGTTACTGACTTTAAGTAAAAGCTTTGTCATCTTAACTTATAAAGAAGCACAGAAAACATTTGTTTCTTTTACTTTTACCAAAGTAATAATTTCAAGTTTTACTACTTTATCTTAACTACATCTGATGCCAGTAGCATATCCATTCAAGGTGTGTATGTTGCATTTGCACCCCCTGTCAGGCCTTCCCTTCTCCCTCCTGCTGTATCTTTCCCTACCCTTCCCAGCCTCATAAAGCTCTCGCAATTCCCTCCCTCCCTCCCTTCACCCCCATGCCTTAAAATCACTTCTAGTTTTCACCTGAGCAACGCCAGCAGAGGCAGTAGCACTCATAGGCTGCCTGCAGCCTACACTGGGGCTTTCTCTCTGAACCATCCTGCCCCTTCTGACACAACTTCCTGTTTTCTGAAGGACGGAATGGTTCAGAGAGAAAGCCTCGGTGCAGGCAGCCTATGAGTGCTACTGGCAACTGGAGGTGATGTTGCGGTATGGGGGAGTGGTGGGAGGGACATGTGGCAGAAGATGCACCCCCTGTTCAAACTTCCTGGCTATGCCACTGTCTGATACAGTTAAAAGTAAAAAGTAAAAGCTGAAGCAAGGCATAAATGATAATCCTTTGTAAACCAATGAAACAGCAAAAACAGGAATTTGCTAATTTTAATGTTGTCACACAAACAATAGTGAATCATCTTATATGAAATGCTGCTGTTTTATAGAATACAACCTATGAGAACAATGGAGTTGCCTCTTTTATTGATCTGGTTACTGGTCTCCAACTAAACAGAACAGTGATGAGCTGAGTCACTTTAAAGTGGAAATGAAGCTGAAGTACTGAAGTACCATGACAGACGGCTGGTCATCCCAGGGAAAATTTTACATTAGGGTGACTATACACTGGATTAATAGTCTTTAGAGAGGAAATCTCCTTGTTTGATCTTAAGAAAATAGAAGGATTCACATACATTTGGGGCCCTGTTTACTAAGGTGTGTTAGTGTTTTTAGCGCGCCTAACCATGTAGGCGCCTATAGGGATATTATAGGCATGTACATGGTTAATGTGCGTTAAAAATGTTTACGTGCCTATAATGCTGCTTAGTAAACAGGGCCCTTGAAGATTTTGCATCACTTATCAAAAACATTCACACAGAGTTTGCCATCAGGTGAAAAATTTGTCAGAATAACAACAGACAACAAATCCAACTTTATGAAAGCCTTCTCTGTATTTGGAGACATGACAATGACAACGAAGATGAAGATGAAAATGTAAATGATGGATAGCACTACTTCTAATGCAGATGATGGTGACAATGATGATGATAAAGCATTCTTTGCTATAAGGAAATCAAGTGTTTCAGACAGAGTTTCCAGCAATACCTGCAGACTCAATCAGATGACATTAGTAATATTGCAGCCTGGTATGATTTGAAGGAACTTTTTATCAGACTGAATGCTCCATTTCCTGCCAGTGTAGTTGTTGAATGCCTTTTTAGCTATGCTGGTTTAATAATGACTCGCAAGTGTACCCGCATGAGTGTCAGTCATTTTCAAAATTTTGTTGTACTAAAAGCAAAGAGGATTGAATTGTAGAGCAATAAAGTTGTTGAGATAAAAACATTAACAATAGTTGCATTCATTGTAGTTATGGTACTTTATTTTTTTATTCAAAAAGTATTAGCAATAACTTTTTTACTTTCACTTACTTTTTTATGTGTTCTTCACTGTACTTTTATTATTTATGTAAGTATTAAAACATGCATTTATTTTTAGCTTCACTTAAGTACTTTGACCTAGTATTTTGAATAATATTGTCACTGGGGTAGTGGGGTAGGAAGTGGGTGGAGGGATCAGTGTGTGTGTGTGTGTGTCTGCACACATGCATATGTGAATGTGTCAGGGTGAAAGGAAATATTTAAAATGCCCAGTGTGAGAGAACTTGTTTGCTTACTTCTTGGTAATTGTCTATTGATTGGGAGGCTGTTTAATGATGTTGTCAGTTGTTGAGATTTCTGTAAGCTGTATGTTCTCAGATTTATGCTTAATAATAGCCATTCTGAAAAAAAAGTAATGTTTAAGGCCCTCTGATTAGTAAAACCATTACTATTGATAATTCTATTATCTGAGCATTATCCATCCAGACCCTTACGTTCACAAGTGCAAGACCTACAGTAGGTGCCATCGTTACAATGAGCAAAGAAAACAGTAACTATAACTGAGCATAATGGACTTTGGTTGTGGAACAATTAGCATTAGAGCTCAAAGTAGTGTAAAACTTTTTGAGCTTTCTAAACAAACTTCATTTTTTAAAAACATTTTTGACTCTAAACTCCAGCTTGATATGCAAATTTCTCAGGTCATGAAATTGGGTTTCTTGACTTTATGAAGACTTCATTCTAGTCGGAATTTATTGGACTTGCTATTTCTCAGGACCCTGATTCATGCAGTTCTAATTTCTAAACTTGACTTCCATAATATTGTTTATTCTGGTATCACCAAGTTTTGACTCTGTCGTCTTCAAACTCTCCAGAATTCTGCTATTCGACTCCTGTGCAAAGCACACAAACACGATCATGCTATTCCTTTATTAGCAAAACCACACTAGCTACCTGTTCATTTACATATCTATTTAGTTTATCAATAGAAATCAAACAAAATAAAACATGGAAAAGAAAATAAGATGATACCTTTTTTATTGGACATAACTTAATACATTTCTTGATTAGCTTTCGAAGGTTGCCCTTCTTCGTCAGATCGGAAATAAGCAAATGTGGTAGCAGATAGTATATATAAGAGAAACATCAAAGCATTACTTTGACAGTCTGACAGAGTGGTAGGGTGGGGGTAGGCATGGGGATATCAAAGCATTTCATTGATATTCTAACAGGATGGGTGTTGGTAGGTGAGAGGAGGGTAATAAACAGAGAAATAAACAGAGAAATACAGCTTTATGGTTTATAATGGGTTAGAAAACCCAGATCCTTATTAAGTCCTGTTTGTTGGGTGTCAAAATATTCAATCATTCTTATTTCAAAGGTCTTACGTTCCTGTATTGTTTTAAAATTACCTTTCAGTATTCTTACTGTGAAATCACTGGTACAGTGTTCTGGTCTTGTAAAGTGTTGGCCCACAGGACTGGCACCGGCTATTTTCATGTGATGTCTGTGCAGATTGAATCTTGTCTTAAGCATCTGGCCTGTTTCTCCAGTATAGCATCCTTCGTTACATTTTTTACACTGAATGATATATACCACATTGGAAGATGAGCATGTAAAATAGTCCTTTATGTTGAATATTTTTTCCTTGTGAATGACTGTGGGGTCTTGTGAAATGTTTTGGCATAGTTTGCAGCTGGATGTGTTACAGGGAAACGTGCCCTTTTCTTTTTCCGTCTGTGTTGGGAGTTTACTTCTGATCAGCTTGTGTTTTAAGTTTGGTGGCTGTCGGAAGGCCAGCACTGGTGGGGATGGGAATATCTCTTTCAGTAATTCATCTTCCTGGAGTAGCGGCTGTAGGGCAGAGTTCAGGCGCACCGCGCGGGGCTCCCTTGAGCCGAGGCCCTATGCGGTCGCCTCGCCCTAAGACTGGCCTTGCTTGCCCCGCCTCTGGACTGTTGGTGTCTGAACGTTCGGACTCTACTGCACATTTGCGGGTGAGTCGGTCACTTGTCATTTATATAGATTGATACCGTTGCTTACAGGATTGCACAGGCTTTCTTATATTTCCAAAAGAAATCAAAACCATCAGATTTTAAAGAAAGAATCATGAGAAATCCTCTCTTCAAACACCCTAACACTTGCTCCAAGCTGGCTTTAGGTTTTCAGCAGTAAGGGCAGCTTTATTTTGTGCGCTGGAAATGACCTCATCAACATACATTTGACTACATTTGCATGCTATTTGCGCTAATCTTTAGCAGGCACATTGTCTCGCATTCTGCGCTCACTGACACTGGCGCTATTCTGGCGCTAATCGCCTCTAGCGCTGGTGTTACGTTTTGATCATCGGTCCACAGATGAATAAGTATGAGCAAGACAGAAGGGAGGAAACTTAAATCAACTAAAGAGAAGATATGTTCAATCTCCCATTCTGTGAGGGCTGCCAGTGGTTCATGTTTTCAGGATATCCTTAATGAATATTCATGAGACTGATTTGCATACACTGTAAATAGTATACTTTTGTAAATCAATGCCCACATGATGACCTGGATAAATTTAAGTCATGCAAGATTACTGTCAATTAGTGTTTAAAAAGTTTTAAACCTTATTAGTTTACAAGTTAGTGGACAGCTTAAACTACTGGCAGGAGGAGGCACCATATCAGGACAGACAGTTTGAGAGGAAAATGCAGTTGGCAGGCAAACTAATGAAAACAAGAGTACAAGAGAAGGAACCAATTAATCATTTTGTGTGTTGACAAACTACAATTAGAAATTGGACTGTAATAGGGAAAGAATTTCCAGTTGCAAATAGTGCTACATATGTCTCCGACACAAGAAATTTGTGTTCAACATACTCTTGTACTGCAGGTGTTTGTGCCTGGCAGCCATTATAGATGTTATTCTCACTGGGCAAAGAAAGGAAGTTGCTGGAAGATAATGAATCCCCTGAACTTTCAAATTTGACAGGTAAAATTAAAGAGCATTAAGTTATCACAGTAGTCAGAACTGATGAGACTGAAAGTGAGGATTAGATGGTTCATATAAGAAACAAAATTGAGTGAATGCAAATAATGGTTGCACTACTTGAAAAAACAAGATAAATTGTTCTCCCCAAGCAGGAGAGGGATAGAAAAGATCACAATAAACCTCTAAAAGAACAATAGAGAATAAGGTACATCAAAACGTTTTTTTTTTGTTACATTTGTACCCTGCGCTTTCCCACTCATGGCAGGCTCAATGCGGCTTACATGGGGCAATGGAGAGTTAAGTGACTTGCCCAGAGTCACAAGGAGCTGCCTGTGCCTGAAGTGGGAATCGAGCTCAGTTCCTCAGTTCCCCAGGACCAAAGTCCACCACCCTAACCACTAGGCCACTCCTCCACTGTTGCTACTATTTGAGATTCTACATGGAATGTTGCTATTCCACTAGCAACATTCCATGTGGAAGTCGGCCCTTGCAGATCACCAATGTGGCCGTGCAGGCTTCTGCTTCTGTGAGTCTGACGTCCTGCACGTATGTGCAGGATGTCAGACTCACAGAAACAGAAGCCTGTGCAGCCTTCTACATGGAATGTTGCTAGTGGAATAGCAACATTCCATGTAGAATCTCCAATAGTAGCAACATTCCATGTAGAATCTCCAATAGTATCTATTTTTATTTTTGTTACATTTGTACCCTGTGCTTTCCCACTCATGGCAGGCTCAATGCGGCTTACATGGGGCAATGGAAGGTTAAATGACTTGCCCAGAGTCACAAGGAGCTGCCTGTGCCTGAAGTGGGAATCGAGCTCAGTTCCTCAGTTCCCCAGGACCAAAGTCCACCACCCTAACCACTAGGCCACTCCTCCACTGTTGCTACTATTTGAGATTCTACACGGAATGTTGCTATTCCACTAGCAACATTCCATGTAGAAGTCGGCCCTTGCAGATCACCAATGTGGCCGTGCAGGCTTCTGCTTCTGTGAGTCTGACGTCCTGCACGTATGTGCAGGATGTCAGACTCACAGAAACAGAAGCCTGCGCAGCCTTCTACATGGAATGTTGCTAGTGGAATAGCAACATTTCATGTAGAATCTCCAATAGTAGCAACATTCCATGTAGAATCTCCAATAGTATCTATTTTTATTTTTGTTACATTTGTACCCTGTGCTTTCCCACTCATGGCAGGCTCAATGCGGCTTACATGGGGCAATGGAAGGTTAAGTGACTTGCCCAGTCACAAGGAGCTGCCTGTGCCTGAAGTGGGAATCGAACTCAGTTCCTCAGTTTCCCAGAACCAAACTTTGAGAATATGTTTTGGGCTATATCAAAGTCATTTTAGAATCTGGAATATATCAGTGCTGTATGAGTGACATTTTAAATTGACAACTGAAGTTGCTGGTAGAAGAATAACTTTCAAAACAAGTAGGACGGCAACAGAGTAGGATGCGTATGGAAGAAGCTTCTACCATTTTCAGCTTTTACATAGTCTTCTTTGCCATTTTCTTAGACCATATACCGAAACGTTGAGGGAAATAGAGGACTTTTCCTCTTGCAGCCCCGGTGACTTCTTCTCCGTGTCAACCGCTTCTTTTGCAGTCCCCACAATGGTGGGCGAATCTGCTGTTGGGCTCTGGAAAGAGCCTGACTTAGACAACAAAGTTTTGCTGAGCCCTGCTTGGTCTTCCACTCCTCCGCTTCCAGGAGTATTGCGGGAGTTTCAGGAGCGGCGGCAAGAGGATTTCGGGAGCATGTCCAGACTTGTCACCTCAGTCTCCCAGTCGGCCCCGGAAGAAATACGGCCGGTGGAGAGATTGCCTCTGGCCTTGCCATCAGGTAGAGTGTCTTCCCCAGCAGTCAGTAATGGTGAGTTGTGAGTTTTGGATGGGCCATCTGTACCGGCTGGCAGTGTTGCTGTTTCCAGGTGCGGTTGTTTCTACTCCTCTCAAGCCACTGGTTAAACCCATCCGTGGTGGATATGGAAGCCATATGGGGAGCCTTAGAAAGCCTTCATCAGGTATACTCTAGTTTCAATGACTCTTCTTCTTGGCTGAAAATTTTGGAAGTTAATACCTCACAGCACTCATCAAGGCTGGGAACTCTTGAGAAGTCATTGTCTGATTCTGATATTAAAACAATAGTAGATCAGCATTCAGGAGATAAGATTTTGTTTCTATGTAAAATAGAGAATCTAATGAACACAAGCAGGAATTTGAACCTACGTTTATTTAACTTTCCAATTTCAAAATGACTTTCACTGAAGGAATTGTTTAATAATTTTATAACATCAGTTTTAAAAAACCCAGCTTCTAATATGCCTCTGTTACAAAAGATTTATTATATTGCTTCTTTATCTGTGGAAGACTCTGAGAACCTGAATGTTTCAACTTTACTTGAATCCTCTCAAGTGGAAATATCAGGAAGAGCTACCCTTCTGGTCTCTTGTTTTCTTGCAAAATAAAGAAGCTATCTGGAGACTGTTCTATAAGTCTGGGAATGCTGTGCTTTATGGTGGTAAAGTTTCCTGATGTATCCAGATTGACTCAGCTGCGAAGGAAAAACTTCCTGGCTATGCACCAATCAGTTCTTGCTTTTGGGTGCATCTTTTCAACTGTGTTTTCCCTGTAAATGTCTAATTTCTTATCAAAATGTTAAGTATGTATATTATGATCTTTTGTAGTTGTAGATTTTTTTTTCAAAACAAAGGGCTCCCTTTACTAAGTGGCGGTAAGCCCAATGCGGGCTTCCCACCCCTAGTGTGCTGTCAATTCCGGCACTACAAAAATTTATTTATTTTTGTAGCACTGGAGTGTACCCGGAGGTAATCGGGCAGTGCAGCATGCTGCCTGGTTACCGCAGGGTTAAAGTGGGAGCCCTTACCGCCATCTCAATGGGTGGCGGAAAGGGCTCCCCCCCCAAAATGGCTGCATGGGAAGTGCTTTACTTGCCACCCAGCAATTTCCTGTAGGAAAGCGAGACTTCCCTTTTACCAGCTGCGGTAAAAGGGGGCCTTGGTGAATGTGTAAAACATGTGCCGATACCAGCACTGGCCCCTGACAAGGCCTGGGCATCAGAATGATTTTGGTTGGCTTTGAACTGGAATTTTCCATACCAGTTAGATATATATACAACTTCTTCTGCTGAGCCTGAACTACTCTTCGTAACATCTTGAGGCCCAATCTGCACAAAGAAGCACTGCAACCCTCAAATATAGTGGCGAAAATCAATGGCGCAAAACTGAAAATAGAAGACATTCTCAAAGGAAAACTCATCAAGAAGAACCATTCTTTCAAACTGGGCAGCATAATGATTCTGCTTCCTCAAATGGAGATTTCAGCATGTCAGAGATCCTTATTAGTCTATTGCTCTGTTCACTTGGAGCTGCTTGAGATTGTCACACTAATGCTTAGAAGACCCTGATCTTAATTTATGACACTGAGCTGTATCAGTCTCCAAAGACCGTGTATTGGACTTCTAACAGTATCTCAGCAGATTATCAAGGATGTGTGGCTCCTTTGAGGACTACTTCAGGCTTTTATTTAGTGATGATTCATTTGTAGATAAACAAAACAAAGTGGGGCAGACATACAGTGGATCACACTCAAGTTGAAGATAACTGGATGATTTATGTGGTTTTCTTGAAGTGGATCTTTGGCCAATGTATTCACTTAAGTCAAACTGTTACATATAAGATCCTACTTAATAATGGTAGCTGGAAAGTGTTGAATAAGCATGTAGATTATCAGTACTATTTGGTTACCTTTTAGCGCCATCCTCAGAATGCCTCCCACTCTTCACATGCTTAACCATATGTCCAAATAAAAGTTATGTGGTTGGTCAACATGCTTTCATACAACCAATGATTTGTGTAGTTAACTCTAATGTTAATTGCATAAATAATTTTTAATATTGACTCCCAGTGGTTTCAGAGGCATTTCATTGGTGCCTCAGATATGCCAAGCCATGTGTTTGATGCATTCTGATTCCAGCAACATGACTATGGTGCCATGTATATGGACAGTGAGTTAGTCCCTTATGCCATACCTACCATATTGAGGGTGGAAGTCAGTTTCATTGGCCAGAATAGTCACACCAATAACACCTCTGTCTCAATTTCAGATAGTTATTCTGTGAAACCTATGCCAATAGCACCTTCTGTGACCAGACAGGCTCAACCTGGAACTCCTCAAATTTTAGGGCCTGATAAACAAAGCAATATAATTGGGCAGGATAGGCTCCTGCTTGGTTAACTCGCTTGTGCCCAGCTGTCTACCGATATTCAGTGGTACATAACTGGGTGCTGCTGCTGACTATCATCACTGATTGCCCATGCACTATCTGGGTAGTGCTAGGGTGGTCTGGGTCGCAGTCTGGGTGGAGCCAGCACTTAACTGGGTTTAAAAATATTCACTGCTGGTGCCTGGATAGCTAACTGGGCAGATACGTCCGCCTAAAAAGCAGTCCTTTCTTTGACTTGCTAGCTATCTGGGATCCATCTCTAGTGGCCTCTAGTCTTCCTTCCCACCTGACCCCCAATAGAGCATTGCCATAACCTGTCTCTCCTCACTGGAAGAGGAACAGGCCCCTCCTGACTCAAACGTCCATTCACTTTCTCCCTCCCCCTGGAAAAGCATTGAAGCCCCCAACTCCAATCTTCTCCCTCCCGTCCAAGAACATATCTCCCTCCAACAAAGATCCCCCTACCCCTTGTACTTAGGTGTGTGCTGGTTAATATCCAGCCATAAGAGAGAGATGGAGCAATTCTAGATGGGGGAAGGGGGGTGGGAGAGTCAGAGAGGAAATGCTGGTTTGGGGGAGAAGAGATACAGAGAGCAGATGATATGTGGGAAGAGAAAGATAGAGAAGATTTCAGATGGCAGAAGGAGAGAGAAACGGAGATAAGATGCTGGATGGCAGGAAGCAGAAATGAAGAGAAGGAGACAGAGAGGAGATACTAGGTGGCAGGGAACAGAGTGAGAGAGTCAAAGGGGCAATGCTGGATGACAAGAGGAGAAAGAAATGGAGGGAAGTTGTTAGATGGCAGGGGAAGAGAGAAAGACAGAGGAGATGCTGAATGGCAGGACATAGAGACAGAGAAAAGATGCTGGATGGAAGGGGATCGAGAGATACAAAGGAAATGCTTGATGGCGGGGGTAGTGGTGTTGGATGGAAGAGTGAGACAGAGACATGAAAGGAGGCAGGTCAGTATATAACAGAGATGAGGAAAATGTGGAATTACTCAACAATTACTTCTGTTTGTTATTTACAGAAGAAAAACCCAATGGTCTGAGATGTTTGACAAACTTATATATAAGGATGATGTGGATACTATATGAACAACTTGCAAAACTGAACACAGACAAAACTACGGGACCCAATGAAATACATCCCAGGATACAGAGGGAGATTAAAGAGGTTTTGGAAGACCCTCTAAAGGAAGTGTTTAATAAATCCTTGAAGTACCATGGTATTGGAAAAAAGCTGCCCAGCACTTGAAGGCAGTGGAGGAGGCCACACCGGGCGTGGTGCTGAGAGGTGGGAGAAACTGCCAATCCTGCTCCTTACAGGGTTCCCTCTGTGCTGTGAAAAGGCAGGTGATTTGTGGTATTGGTTTGATGTGCAAAGACTGTCCATGAAGATTTGTTCTGAACTGTTGTGCTATATTGGAAGTGTGCTGAACTCTTACTAAACCCTTCTGAAGGAGGGGGAAGGGAAAGCTAATGCCCTAATAGAAGACCTGAAGTCTTGAGGAGCTGAGCGTTTGCTGAGGGATTTTGGGACCTGAACTGTACCTTTTTCTTTTGAAGACTATCTTAAGAGGGCTGTACCTTTTGTTTTGAAGAATATATTATGATTTTTGGTATGAAATTGCCTTGATAATAAAATATTTTGGCCCTGAGTCCCAGTATCAGCAGCATTCTGTCTGGGAACCCTGGGAGCCCCGCAGGCTTGCTGGCTCCACCCAAGAGGAGGAAGCGGACCCCCCTTTTACAATGTGCACTGTTAAAGATTTCAGAATGGAGTCCTCCTTGAAGGTAGATTCCACTGATGGTGAGGAGAGGTCATTGTGTCTCAGGTACTCATAAGGTGGGGAGGTGTGGATGTGCTAATGTGGCAGATTTCAAAATTATGCTATTACTCCCTATAATTATTTCAAAATGATGCTATTACTTGCTATGATTAGGTAGAGATCCTCATTTAAGCTGACATTCTTCCAAAGTCAGTCGTGCAGCAATCAGGGGAGTTTAGATCGGGCAAGAGGCCACATTGTAGCTCTCCTGTTATAGAGTTGTTAATTTTCTTTGCTGTTTGAAGTATTATTATTATTATTATTATTTATTGCATTTGTATCCCACATTTTCCCACCTATTTGCAGGCTCAATGTGGCTTACAGAGTTTTGTTATGACATAGTCATTCCAGGATTTTAGGTACAATTGGTAATGTGCAAAGATTAGGTAAGGGAATAGAGAGGGAAGGTGTTAGGCAGGTTAGTATAGAAGGTGGATTTTAATAACTGGATGGGTTGGTGAGGTAGTTTTGTATGGTTATTGGTTATCTTTGTAGGCCTTGTTGAAGAGTTATGTCTTTAGAGATTTGCGAAAATTAGTTATTTCGTTGATAGGTTACAAGTACAGAGCTGAGCAGGACAGGTATTTGTATGACAATGGTGAGAACTGGCCTTAAGCACTCCTTGGGTTCCTCTATAAGGCTGCTGTTCTTCCATAGTCAGTTGTGCAGCTTTGAATGGAGAGTTTAGGGCAGGCAACAGGCCACAGTGTAGCTCTCATGGTTGCAAAAATCCAGATAATTCTCTTATTCAAATTGCAGAATTGGAATTACTGTAGGTAATGGAGAGAGGATCAGGTGGTGATCTGAGCAGTTCAGGTATTTGTAAGACAAAGGGGCATCATTGACCTTAAGCACACCTTGAGGCTCATTTTCAAAGCACTTAGCCTCTCAAAGTTCCATAGAAACCTATGGAACTTAGCCTCCCAAAGTGCTTTGAAAATATGCCTCCTTGGAATGTAGCCAGAGGAAATGCTAATACAGGGCTGTTTTTAAATCTTCACAAAACTTGAGTCTTGATAATTACCCTTGGTTATTTTTATTACTACAAAATGAATCAATTTACTGTTTAACCCTTTTTCTAAATTCACTTAAACAGTCTCCTTCAGACAATATCAGAGCGGCTTAAATGCGGGGAACCTGGGGAGAAGAAGAAGCTTTATGAATCATCCTGGAAAGAGAAGACAGAACCTGTATCCACACGGGGGTTATCTACAGATCTCCTGCACAAACGGAGAAGTTAGACAAGCATCTGATAGAAGATATTCAAAAGATTGGTATGAAAGGGGAGGTGCTACTGTTGGGAGATTTCAATTTGTCTGACGTCGATTGGAACGTCCCGTCTGCAGAATTGGAAAGAAGTAGGGAGATTGTGGATGCCTGTCAAAGTGCCTTGCTCAGAGAAATGGTGACAGAACCTACGAGAAAAGGGTTGATGCTGGATCTAGTGCTCATGAATGGAGGAAGTGTTTCCAATATCCGGGTGGGTGCCCACCTATGTAGAAGGTGATCTTCCTAGGTGGATGAACACTAACTCCCACGCAAATATAACAGTGTAAAGAGAGTGGGAAGTGGACCAATGACTCCAGGGAAATATATACAACATAAAATATATATACATTTTTATGTATATATCTTTTATGTTGTATATATTTGTCGTATTTATTGTTTTTAGACTCCTGAGGCAGGCCTGTGGCCAAAACACAGTTTCTGTGTCGAGTCATTGAATAACGTGGTACTTCGAAATCCTATATCCCGTTTCCCTGGAGTCATTGGTCCACTTCCCACTCTCTTTACATAGTGATCATCACACCATATGGTTTGATATAAGGGTGAAGGCGGAGTGCGGACGCACAAAACTCAAAATACTGGATTTCAGATGTACTTGTTAAGATAAAATGGGGGAATACCTGAAGAAGAAGTTGTTGGCATGGGAAGGCATAGGAGGTGTAGAAAAACAGAGGTCCAAGCTAAAGGCTGCTATAAATATGGTGACTGATCTTTATGCAAGGAAAGTAAACAAAAACAAGAGAAGCTGGAAGCCTATTTGGTTCTCCAAACAAGTAGCTGAAAAAATAAGCGCAAAAGAGACTTTGTTCAAGAAATACAAAAAAAAAAGCAATGTGAGGATTATGGAAAAGATTATCAGATTAAACTCAAAGAAGCAAAGAGGGAAATACAGCTAGCGAAAGCACAAGCAGAAGAAAAAATGGCTAAAGATGTAAAGAGAGGTGACAAGACCTTTTTCTGATATATTGGAGAAAGGAGAAAAGATAGGAATGGAATTGCGAGACTGAAAGATAATGAGAATGACTATGTGGAGAGTGATGAAGATAAAGTGAATGTGCTAAGCAATTATTTCTTTTTGGTGTTCACGGAGAAAAATCCTGGAGAAGGACCACGGTTGGCTGCCAAGAGAACATCTGGGAATGGAGTGGATACTGCGCCTTTTACGGAAGAAAGAGTTTATAAGCAGCTTGAGAATCTGAAGGTGGACAAAGCTATGGGGCCAGATGGGATACGTCACAGGATACTGAGGGAGTTCAGAGAGGTCCTGGTGGGAGCTCTTAAAGATTTATTTAATAGATCTTTAGAGACGGGAGAGGTACCGTGAGATTGGAGATGAGCAGATGTGGTCCCTCTCCACAAAAGTGGAGACAGGGAAGAAGTGGGATACTACAGACCGGTAAGTCTCACGTCGGTGGTAGGAAAAATAATGGAGTCGCTGCTGAAAGAAAGGATGGTTAACTTTCTAGAAGCCAATGGGTTACAGGACCCGAGGCAACATGGCTTTACCAAAGGAAAATCCTGCCAAACAAATCTTATTGAGTTCTTTGACTGGATGACCAAAGAACTGGATGAAGGACGTGTGGTAGATGTAATCTACTTGGATTTCAGCAAAGCCTTTGATTCGGTCCCCCACAGAAGATTTGTGAATAAACTGAAAGGGTTCAACTTAGAACTGAAAATGGTGAACTAGATAGGAAACTGGTTGACCAACAGGTAGCAGAGAGTGGTGGTAAATGGAATCTGCTCAGAGTAAAGGAAGGTCAGCAGTGGAGTTTCTCAAGGGTCGGTGCTGGGGCCTATTCTGTTTAATACATTTGTGGGAGATATTGCTGAAGGGTTGGAAGGAAAGGTTTGCCTTTTTGCAGATGACACAAAAATAGCCAATAGAGTGGATGCCCTGGAGGGAGTGGAAACGATGAGAAGGGATCTCCAAACATTAGAAGAATGGTCGAGGGTCTGGCAGTTAAAATTTAAACCAATAAATTGTACCTGGGGTATCTTGTTCTCTCCTGGTTTCCTGTATTCAAAACTGCTTATCACAATCAGAAACCCTTTAATAATTTTTTTCTTTCTTTTTTATATGCTCTTTAATAGCACTAAATATGCTCTTTATTTATACTACTATGTGATGCTATTGTCAAAAGCTATCTTTAAGTAGCTTAATATTGAATTGTACAGTGCTCAGTTGTGCATATTATCAATCACTCCGAATGATTGGTTATATAATATGATCATCCGTACATCACTGCACTGTGTCCTTCTCTACCTCCAGTGTCTGACACAAAGGTCTCTTTTTTTTTTGGCTTGCAAATACTTGTTATTCAAACTATATAGTACTTACCTGGAGATGGTATCCTGGGCCACCATTTTCAAGATCGTGACGTAATCCGTTTTCCGGAGTGAATGAGGAACGTGATAATGAGCTTGTGCTCTCTTAAAATAGTTTCTCTAGACACCAAAAAGTCATATTTTCTTCTCCTCTTAGGTTTTCCCTTGTTCTCGTAGGTCTTCCCTGAGGGAATTAAAATAATTTCTTTGTAAAAGGGCCCCTTAGAGTTAGGATACTATGGAACTTTGTAAGTCTAAGTGCTTTGAAAAAATGCACCTCCACATTACTTTGTGGTGCCAGTGTATAAATACTTTGGTTCAGATGTTATTTATTTATTTGTTACATTTGTATCCCACTTTTTCCCACCTATTTGCAGGCTCAATGTGGCTTACATAGTACTGGAGGGGCGTTCACCAACTCCGGTAGGATCTATTTACTGCCTTTTTGTAGAAATTCACTCAAGGTGGTATACAGCAAATATAACCCGGACATAGGCAATAATTAAACAATAAAAATATTCAAATAACAGTACACATCAAGGTATATAGTATATATGAGCTGTAGGCTGATAACACATATGCCTTTGCTGGCATTTACATATGTTAGTTGCTTTCACTATATGAATAGTTTTACATGAAATATCCTACTTGAAATTAACCATTTGCAGATGTAAATTGGGGGTGGTCACTGATTCTCTTGCTGGACTTATTCAGACCTATGGGGCTTGTACAAATACTGAAAGGCTCTGTTTTATTCTCAGATTTGGTTCTGTTTTAAATTCAGTTGAGTTCTCTACAGTTTCCACTTCTGCTACTAAGCCAAGTGGATTTCCTTGTTCATAAAAACAGTTTGATAGTGCTTACACAGCTGGACATACACTGACTGGAAGACAAAATCTCCACACTTCAAGATAAGGCAGAGGTGACAAAAAGGTAATAGAAATCTCTGTGTGAGCTCTTCAGTTATTGAAAAGAATGGTTTCATAAGTCACATAAACCAACAAAGTGGGATAAATATGGATTTTCCCCATATATTGTCTGTTTTATGAAAATCGTTCAGAAGGCATAATGTTTGATTTTGTCTTCAAGTCAAGGATAAGCAAGCTACTATCATGGCATAGTTACTCATTACTAAGAAAATAAACGTAGAAAATAGAATAAAAAAACTAATCTGCAAAAATATGGGGCCAATAAATGGAATAAAAAAATATGGTAATTTACTATGGCCAGAAGACTGTTACATTATAAAACAGAAGAAGGAAGAATGATAAAGAGATATACATGGTCATGAAAATATTCTTCACCTAGAGTAGCCAGCAGCTAAGATTATGCATGAGTCAAGAAAATGTCAAGCATCACTTATTCTGTATGATATTACATGAGAATACCACTTCTCCCTGGGGTAAGCAGCATGAAATCTACTTTTTGCGATCCAGCCACCTACTTGTGACCTTTCTGGACTGGCAACTGCTGGATAGGGATACTGGGTGTGATGGAGTTTGTGTATCTTCATAGATCTACAACAGGCTTGTCCAAGTTCAGTCCTTGAGGGCTGTAAGCAGACCAGGTTTTCAGGATATCCCTAATGAATATGTATGAGGGAGATCTGCATACAATTGATGTGATGCACATGTAACTGTTTCTCATGTAAATTCATGGTGTGACTAAAGGGCAGTTGAACTTGAAACTTGAAAGCAGCCCTGTTTGCAGTCCTTGAGGACTGAACTTGAGCAAGTCTCTTCTATAAATACAAATGAAGGCAATTCTATAACTGGGTGCTACAAGTTAGATGCTTAGATGCAATGCACTGAGCGTTAATTCTGTAATAGAATCTGGATGCCAAGACTCTGTTATAGAATATTAATGTAAGTGAGCATTTACATTTAGGCATTCCCACTTACATCATGTCAGTAGCACCTAAATTCACTCATTCATGTATTTTTATACTGGTTAGACCTAAGCAATTTACAGGTGCATTTTACAGGTTACTGGGTCTGCCCCTAGTGAGCTCACAATCTAAGTAGTTCATTGTACTACTGTTGTACCTGGGGCTGCAGAAAGAATTGAACCTGGCTCCCCAGGACCTTAACCCACTGCCGACCATCAAGCAGCAGGAGTCAAACCAAGTTCTCCAGGTCCACAACCTGCTACACTAACCATTAAGGTACTCCTCCACTGATGTGGGCACTTTAGCACATAATCTACAGTATTCTGTATGTTGGTCCCACCCATGCCCTACCTATGCTCCTCCCTTGTGAATGATGCCTTGTATTTACATGCTAAGTAAGTTGTGTGTGTCATTTATAGAATGGCGCTGAGCGTGTACCGAGCACTTAGACAAGCAAGTGTACACTTACCTGCGTAAGTGGTAGTATTCTATAGTATAAGCTTGCAAATGACATTTAAATGTAGGCACCAAATTATAGAATGAGGGGGATAGTGTTCTGTTCTGGTTCTAATGCAGGGCTCAAATAACCAAAGAACCAGGCACTGCCTACACAAAATCAAACCTGAAAACAATTGGGTCAATATTCAAAAGCATTTGTCCGGATAAAGGTACCTGATATCCAGATAAGTGCTGCTGACCAGGATATTCAGAGGCACTGTTTAGATGAAGCCGCTGAATATTCTTACAGAATGTCTCTGCATTATGTGAATAGTGCCTGGGTGGAACTTGGGTGGAGCTAGGGCGGTTCCGGAACTTACATATATAGGGCTAGATTCTTTATATCACGCCTCGATTTCCATGTGAAAATCAAAGTGTATTCTATAAAGTACACTTTAATTTATGCCGATTTAATTTATGCCGAGTTCTGCTATGCGTGGCTAAATTTAGTCGTGGCCAATTATGCCAACTAAAACCTGGTGTAAATTAGGCATGGAGTGGGTGTATTCTATAACAATGCACGTAGATTTTAGAAATGCCCACGACCTGCCCATTACACTCCCAGAACCACTCCCACTTTTCAACTATGTGACATAGAATTTACACACACCACATTAAAGAATATGCTTAGCGAGTTGTGAGTGTAAAAATTAATGCCAATTAGTGCTAATTGCTTGTTCACATCCAATTAACAGCTCTGATTAGCTAGTTAACCAATTAAGTTACACATTGTTATAGAATACACTTCAATTTCCGTGCGGAAGTTAAGGCACCATAAATATCCTCATCCTTCTCGATCTGCTGCTTTCGACACTGTTGATCACAGTCTACTCCTTGATACGCTGTCCTCACTTGGATTTCAGGGCTCTGTTCTTTCCTGGTTTTCTTCTTATCTCTCCCATCATACTTTTAGTTTATACTCTGGTGGATCACTTCTATCTGTCCTGGGACCTCTTCTTTTCTCCATCTATACTTCTTCCCTTGGTACTCTGGTCTCATCCCATGGTTTTCAGTATCACCTTTACGCTGATGACTCCCAGATCTACCTCTCCACACCAGAAATCTCAGCAGGTATCCAGGCCAAAGTATCAGCCTGCCTGTCTGACATTGCTGCCTGGATGTCTCACCGCCATCTGAAACTAAGACTAAGCTTCTTATCTTTCCCCCTAAACCATCCTCTCCTCTTCCCCCATTCTCTATTTCTGTGGATAACACTCTCATCCTCCCTGTCTCATCAGCTCGTAACCTTGGGGTCATTTTCGACTCCTCTCTCTCCTTCTCTGCACATATTCAGCAGACTGCTAAAACCTGTCATTTCTTTCTCTGTAATATCACTAAAATTCACCCTTTCCTTTCTGAGCACACTACCAGAACCCTTATCCACACTCTTATCACCTCTCACTTAGACTATTGGAACGTGCTTCTCACAGGTCTCCCACTTATCCATCTCTCTCCTCTTCAATCTGTTCAAACTTCTGCTGCATGACTTATATTCCATCAGTGTCTCTGTGCTCATATTAGCCCTCTCCTCAAGTCACTTCACTGACTCCTTGTTTCCGCATACAGTTCAAACTCCTCTTATTGACTTGCAAGTGCATTCACTCTGCAGCTCCTCAGTACCTCTACACTCTTCTCTCTCTCTACACTCCTCCCCGAGAACTCCGTTCACTGGGTAAATCTCTTTTATCTGCACCCTTCTCCGCCACCGCTAACTCCAGACTCCGTTTCTTTTATCTTGCTGCATCATATGCCCTGAATAGACTCCCTGAGCTGGTATGTCAAGCTGTCTTCAAATCTCTGGCTGTCTTCAAATCTAGACTAAAAGCCCACCTTTTTAATGCTGCTTTTAACTCCTAACCCTTACTCACCTGTCCAGTACTCGGATTTTATCATTCCCACCTTAGTTATTCCCTTATCTCTTATTTGTCCTGTTTGTCTGTCCTAATTAGATTGTAAGCTCTATCGAGCAGGGACTGCCTCCTCATCTTCAAGCGTACAGCGCTGCATATGTCTTGTAGCGCTATAGAAATGGTGAAGTAGTGGTAGTAATATAGAATCCCAGGGATACTAGCAATAATCTGTTTGCTATAAAGATAAGGATGTCCTAAGTAGAACACTGGGTTTCAGCTCATTTAGGGGCCCTTTTACTAAGATGCGCTAACAGATATAGTACGCACAAACAATTAGCGTCTGCTAAATGATGATGCCCATTATATTCCTATGAGTGTCATCATTTAGTGCGAGCTAAATCTGTTAATGCACCTTAGTAAAAGGACCCCTTATTAAAGGTGAATAGAGATGAAACTAGGTTTCTGATATTAAGTCCACCTATTAATATCTTAAATTGTTCCCAATCTGAATTTCTGTACAATCTATTCAAAGTTGAACCTATGTTAAAATTTTGGGGGGTTACTGTAGATAGTGTGCTATCCATGGAAGCTCAGGTATATCATGTCATTAAAAAGTCCCTTTGGTTCCTTAGTAAAATTAGGTAGTTTAAAAAATACTTTCCTTCAGATATTCAGTCAATGACAGCCAGCATTTTTTAAAATGCTGATTGTTGCTGGCTAAATTAGCCCCCAATATTCAGTGCTGGTCCATGTCTGGGCACCGGAATTGAATATCGGGGGCTAATATTGGGCGGGCTGGCCACTCGGAGCTTATGCGGGCCGGCCAATATTCAGCCGGGTTCCCTTATAACACAGGTATGTGGGCCCTGGCTGAATAGCGGGTCAGCACCCGCATAAGTTTTTAAAAGAAAAAGTCTGGTCCCCTAAACTATCTCCTTCCCCTAATAGACCCCTCCCCTTCCCTGCCCCCTATATCCAACCCCCCAGCAGGGCCGTGCCTAGGGTCTCTGGTGCCCTCCTGCAGACTATCAGTTGATGCCCCCCCCCCCCCCCCCCGTGTGGCACAAGATGCAAAGGAAATAGGAGCTGAAAGATGGAGTGCATCTTTGTGGGATTGCTGAACAAATAGAGGGTTTACAACCACTTAGCTTTTCGTGCTTTCATGTTCACGAAATTAGTAATTAAATCTTTGATATCTAACTGGGCATATATATCATTCACAATAGCAATCATGGTAAGGCTTACAAGCCTTTCTTGTGAAATACTTGATCGCAAATAATTTTTTATGATTTTTAACCGTGAAAATGATTGCTCACCACTTGCTACACTGACAGGAATTGTCAGCAATATTCTTAGAAACAAATTGCTATACATTGCAAAATAAGATAGCAGATGTAAATTTTCAAAGTGAACATATTCCAAACACTAAAATGAAAATAAAATGATTTTTTTCTACCTTTCTTGTTTGGTGACTTGATCATGCTGGCCCAGTACCTGATTCTGCTGCTATCTGTCCTCTTAACTCCGTTTCCATGGCTTCCTTTCAATTTATTTCTTTACTTTCCTCCTTTCTTCTTCATTTCTTGCCTTACATCCGTAAGTAAAAGCTGGGTCCTCTGCAGACTGTCCAGTGGATCCAGCTTCTGCCTATTTTCTCCATCCATGTGCAGGTTTTCTCCCTTTTCCCTCATCTCATCTCCTTCCCTCCCCTCCATCCATGCCCAGCATGTCTTCTCTCTCCCTTTCCCTCCATCCATGTCCATCCTTGTCCCTCTCTACCCTTCCCTTCCCTCTATCCATATCCAGCAATTCTTCTCTCTCCCCTCCCCTCCATTTCCAGCAATTTCTCCTCTCTCCCTGGGCCCTGTCCTCCCATCCATGTCCATCCTTGTCCCTCTCTGCCCTTCCCTCCTCCATCCATATCCAGCAATTCTCCTCTCTCCCCTCCCCTCCATTTCCAGCAATTTCTCCTCTCTCCCTGGGCCCTGTCCTCCCATCCTTATCCATCCTTGTCCCTCTCTGCTCTTCCCTCCTCCATCCCTCCTTATCCAGCAATTCTCCTCTCTCCCCTGCCCTCCCATGTCCACCTGCCCACTCTCTTGAGTCTGGTTTCTTGTATTTAAATTTACCTCCATCGTGGCAGCAGCTGCGCAGCGTCAGTGAAAGCGCTGCCGACGTCTCCAGCCTTCCCTTCGCGCTCGTTCGTTCCCTCAGTGTCCCGCCTTCTTCTGATGTCATTTCCTTGCGAGGGCGGGACACTGAGGGAACAAACGAGCGCGAAGGGAAGGCTGGAGACGTCGGCAGCGCTTTCACTGATGCTGCTCAGCTCAGCTGCTACGACGTCAGAGGTAAATTTAAATAAAAGGGCTGCTGTCGGGGTCTGGGAGCTGCAGTAAGCGGCGAGGGTAAGCCTGACGCGGCGGCACCCTCCAGAGGTTGGCGCCCCTGCGGAGCTTACTCTGCTTACTGTGTTGGCACGGCCCTGCCCCCCAGCCAGCCGTATAGGTCCCCCAGGGCTACCTGTATTTATTTATTAGGATTTATTTACTGCCTTTTTGAAGGTATTCACTGAAGGCAGTATATAGTAAGAATAGATCAAACATGAGCAATAGGCAATTACAGCAGTAAAAATATTCAAAAACAATACAAAGTATGGCATGGTATACTACTTACAATGTATCTCTGGTGATCCAGCAGTGGCCATTGGGGACAGGAGCTCAGCCCCTTCACTCCTACCCTTATGGCAGCCATTTTGGAAGGACAATATTCAGCGGCACTGCCCTTTGAGTCTGAAAAGTTTAGGCTTAGGACTCAGTCACTGTTACTGTCACATTTACATTATTGTCTTAAGAAACTATTATTGTTTATTCACTTAAACAATCTGAATGAATTACCCCTTATCTTATGAAATTACATTTGTTGCCAGTAGAGGCCAGAATAACTTTTAAAATATCTGTGATGGTTTTTCTATTGTTTCATGGTTTAGCACCAATTTACTTAGTAGAGCAAGTAGTATTCCCAATATTATATAATCAAAAACGGATTAGATATAGATCCAGCTAGATTCAGATGGGTTATCAAAAAACGAAAACTTGGAATTCTCTTCCACAAAATATGAGTCCTATCGGTTTACAAAATTTCAGGAGAATGCTTAAAACCTACCTTTTTCAGAAATATGTAGTATCTATAATATAAAATTTATAATTAGTAAATTCCCAGGCATGCCTGGTTTTTTTGTTAATTGCTTTGAGCTGTAAAAGGTATACAAAAGTTTTTTGTGATGTAATGTAATATAAGTTATCCGGGTGCAGACTGAATATCGCCACTATCCTGATAAGGTAAGGTGCTGATGATCTTATCCAGATATTCAGTGCCAGGCACTATCTGGATATTGGTACTGACCACCCCGATATTCAGTGCAATTTAACCATCCAGGAACGGCTCCTGGTTGGTTAAATAGCGCTTAGCTGGCTATCTGCAAATATTCAGTGGGAGATAGCTGGTTATCTCCTGTCAAATATTCCCAGTCAGCGCTTAGTGGATAACTAACTATCCACCTCATAATTGAAAGAGAAAAACGCCTAGATTTCGACCCAAATCGGGAGATAGACGTTTATCTCACAAAAACGAATAAATCGGTATAATGGAAAGCCGATTTTGGACGTTTTCAACTGCACTCCATCGCGGAAGCGTACAAAGTTGACGGGGGCGTGTCGGAGGCGTGGTGAAGGTGGAACTGGGGCGTGGTTATCGGCCGAGGAGAGATGGGCGCCTTTCGCCGATAATGGAAAAAAAGTATGCGTTTGTAGCTAGAATTTAGGGCACTTTTCCTGGACCCTGTTTTTTCACGAATAAGGCCCCAAAAAGTGCCCTAAATGACCAGATTACCACCAGAGGGAATCGGGGATGACCTCCCCTGACTCCCCCAGTGGTCACTAACCCCCTCCCACCACAAAAAATGATGTTTCACAACTTTTTATTTTCACCCTCAAATGTCATACCCACCTCCCTGGCAGCAGTATGCAGGTCCCTGGAGCAGTTGTTAGGGGTGCAGTGGACTTCAGGCAGGTGGACCCAGGCCCATCCCCCCTACCTGTTACAATTGTGCTGCTTAATGCTTAGTCGTCCAACCCCCCCAAACCCACTGTACCCACATGTAGGTGCCCCCCCTTCACCCCTTAGGGCTATAGTAATGGTGTAGACTTGTGGGCAGTGGGTTTTGAGGGGGATTTGGGGGGCTCAACACGCAAGGGAAGGATGCTATGCACCTGGGAGCTCTTTTACCTTTTTTTTTGTTTTTGTAAAAGTGCCCCCTAGGATGCCCGGTTGGTGTCCTGGCATGTGAGGGGGACCAGTGCACTACGACTCCTGGCCCCTCCCACGAACAAATGCCTTGGATTTATTCGTTTTTGAGCTGGGCGCTTTCATTTTCCATTATCACTGAAAAACAAAAACGCCCAGCTCACAAATTGTCGAATAAAACATGGACGTCTATTTTTTTCGAAAATACGGTTTGGTCCGCCCCTTCACGGACCCGTTCTCGGAGATAAACGCCCATGGAGATAGACGTTTTCATTCAATTATGCCCCTCTATATAACCGAATATACTATAATGCCTTTGTATCGCTCCATGGTGTGTCCGCACCTTGAGTACTGTGTTCAGTTCTGGTCACCGTATCTCAAAAAAGATATAGCGGAATTACAAAAGGTTCAAAGAAGAGCGACTAAAGTGATAAAGGGGGTGGAACTCCTCTCATGTGTGTAAAGGCTAAAGAGGCTAGGGATCTTCAGCTTGGAAAAGAGATGGATGAGGGGGGATATGATTGAGGTCTACAAAATCCTGAGTGGAGTAGAATAAGTAGAAATGAATTTATTTTTTACTCATTCCAAAAGTACAAAGACTAGGGGATACTCAAGAAAGTTACATGAAAATACTTTTAAAACAAATAGGAGGAAATATTTTTTTCACTCAACAAATAGTTAAGCTCTGGAACTCTTTGCCAGAGGATGTGGTAACAGCGGTTAGCGTACCTGGGTTTAAAAAAGATATGGAGAAGTTCCTGGAGGAAAAGTCCATAGTCTGCTATTGAGACAGACATGGGGAAGTAGCTGTTTACCCTGGGATTTGTAGCATGGAATGTTTCCACAATTTAGGTTTCTGCCATGTACTTGTGACCTGGCTTGACCACTGTTTGGAAACAGGAAACTGGGCTAGATGGACTATTGGTCTGACCCAGTATGGCTACTCTTATTTTACATGGATGGAAAGAAATGGAAGGAAAGAGAGAGGGAGGATAAGCTGCATATGGATCCATAAGAGGGGAAGGGATCAAAGAAGAAGATGCTGCATATGGATTGGGGAGAGGGAAGACATGGAAAACTAGAATTGAGAAGAGGGCAGAAAAATGGAAGAAAGGTGAATGAGAAAGATTAGTGAAGATGAAAGAAGGAGAAAAAAGTAATAGCAAATGGCCAGGAGGCACCAAAAATTGAGTTAAGAGTATAGCTAGCGAAAAGCAGAACCAGAGACTGGAACCAGCGTGATCAGAAAAATAAAATCACCAGATAAGAAAGACAGAAAGAAATTTATTTTCATTTTAGTGATTGGAATATGTCCAATGAATTTTTTTAGGGTATATTTATCCCTCCAAAATAAGATGGTTCACCCACCAATACCTAGGAAGAAATAAATAACCCAAGGCTGCATCAGTTTGCTCTTTATTAGATACCCTATCAAGTATTTGTATTATTAGCAGATCAGTGATATCTCACTGGGAGTACAGAACATTGCTACACAAGAATTACTTCTATATCTGAGACTCCAAAGAATATACAAGCAATCAAATGATCTTATTTACTATTCTCCAAATATATGTATAAAAGATTCAAAACTACTTATGAGAAAGCAGATACAATTGATTGGTTTCTCATGTGAGAGGGCAGCCCTGCTTGCACAAAGGTGCTGGCTGTGACTCTCTCACTCCAAAGAAATAGGAAGTACACTCATTTTTTATATGCCCATTTAGGATACAGACAAAATGACAGTAACATACCTTATTGGATATAATGTAGTCACCACCTAAGTGACCATATATGGTACATTTACCGTACGTGCTGGGTTTTTTTTTTAGCATTGCTCGGAATCTTCTTGCGAGACCACTCAGTTCTACATTTCCGACCATATCTTCTTGGGTGTAACTGACTCTGCCTTGTTGGTAAACTGCACCATCCTGTTTATGAGGTTTTTGCATCCTAGCCCTTCCTTATTTTGCTGCATGGTGTGTCCCAACAGCTCAGGAGTCTTACTGGAACTTAAGAGTTCAGATTACAGTTACCGGCCTGTAAACTTTTTCTGTCACTTTTAAATCCTGACCCAAAGTCAGGCTTTGAACCAAGGCTCTCAGTTATGATGATGATATTCACCAACTTGAGAAATTACATGCTGTCTTTATATTTTGCTCTGTACAGGAGGAAACATGTTTCTTTCTGTTTTCCTGGTATTGTGTTGCATACAGAGTCTGTCTTACAGATTCAGATTAATTGCATTAATGAGTATATCTTCCTGCCACATATAATTCAAAAGACTTTAATACTCCATTCAGTTGTACATATGATTCAAACCATGCTTGGCCTGGAAGACGACAAAAACTAAAATATATTCTGTATCAAATTACAGTGTAAACTAGTCAGTAATCTTAATTAGCAGTTGATAGATTTTAAAAAAATTACCTTTTCTCATTTTAACCATTCAGTTTGACAAAGCAACTGACATTTCACATTTATCTCAGTTTTTAGCATCTGTCATATATGGAAGCTAGTGAATGTCTCTTTCAAATGTGCTTTAAACTCACAAGGCATTTTAACAGCAGCTGTGGAAAGTGCACTGCTGTTTGCAGTGATGGTGCCAAAACAATGATTGGCAAAATTAGTGGGCTAGCTTCAAAGTCAAAAGCTAAAATGCGAAATGATAGTTTGATTCATTTGCTTCTTACATTTTCAAGCATTTATGTCCAAAAAAAAATACTACCTGGTCTGCATCAACTAACAACCAATCAGGTGAAAAATTAATTTGGATTTGGATTTTACATTTAATTACTTTCCTTTTCCAATTTGGCTATTGTAGGGCACCTTTCTTGTAGCACTGTTTGTTTGATACAAATCTCTTGAAGCAGTTCTTCGATGGCAAGTACTAGTAAATGAACAAAATTGCTATTATATTTCCAGGATCAAGCATCACCATGCATTAGGAGGGTAATTCTATAACTGAGGGCCTAGTATGGATATTTATTTATTTATTTATTTATTTATTTAATTTATTTGTTTCATTTGTATCCCACATTTTCCCACCTCTTTGCAGGCTCAATGTGGCTTACAATACGTCATGAGTAGTGGAAATGCATGAGAAAGTATACATTTAGTAATAACAGAAGGATTTTGGGTAACATGATAATGACAGAACATGATAGTATTTTTCAGCAAACATAATAAGAGATATATAAGAAATATATAAGAATTATATAAAAAAATATACGGTTAGTAATAGCAAAAGGATCTTGGGAGCGTGATGATGAGAAAACATGTTAATATTTTGGCAGGTAGATATAGTGGAGGTAGTTCTGGATATGTGTACAGGAGTTCATATTTGTTGATCATTGTTGTATGCCTTGTTGAAGAGATGAGTCTTCAGCAGAATTCGGAAGTTAGCTAGTTCATAGATCGTTTTTAAATTGTGTGGCAGCACATTCCAGAATTGTGTGCTCAGGTAGGAAAAGGTTGACACATGCGTTAGTTTGTATTTGAGACCTTTACAGTTTGGGAAGTGCGGGATGATTTTTTAGCATTCCTGGGTGGTAGGTCTATCAGGTCTGACATGTAGGCTGGTGCGTCTCCGTGAATAATTTTATGAACTAGGGTGCATATTTTGAACGTAATACGTTCTTTGAGTGGGAGCCAGTGCAACTTTTTTCGGAGGATACTGGTTATGGTGTCTAGTCTCAGCCTATTCTATAAAGTAAAGTAGGTGCAATGACTGAAAATGCACCTACTTTACACCAGGCCTATAGCTGGTATAAATACATGTGCCTTGTTGTATGCATGAACACATATAAGCTCAGAGTCAGTGGTATTACACGAACTTCTTTATAAATTTGCTTTGAGACTCCATATTTCATCTCATAGGGCATACAAAGCACATATTATTTCCCATGGCAGTTGCCTGAAATGCAACTCTCAGCCATATGTTTTGGACATATCCCCCGATTAGCGACTTTTGACACATCTTATTAACAGGTATTTATACATATTGGAATTGTACTGTCATATATACTCTGTTGATACTTTTTGGACATTGTGCACTTACTGACCCTGCCACCTGCGGGCTTTCCTTGTTTTCTCCAAAAAGCTATTATGTATGGTATAAAATCTATTTTGCAACATTGGTTGGAGAAGCGGGGTCCTACCCGTCAAACATGGCTCTCGTTGATGTTAGTGGCACTCAAAGTGGAATGGCAAGGTAAATGTTTTCAAGAGACCTGGGAGGCTGTCTGGCTATCCCTACTGGCAAAGGCAAGAAGCAGCATTTTGAATTTCTAACAGTTTCTATTTCCCCTTAACAGGTCCTTCAGTAGCCCTCTTCGGAGTGTGTGTATGGGGTTAAGGAGGGCGGGTAGGGAGGTGAAGTTTGTATTGGTTGTATTCTTGCACATGCTATTGCTGTTTTGTACTGTTTATTATATATCAATGAATCCACTAAACAACTACATCCGTGGTGTGGACGTAAAATAATATTCAAAACAAAAAATTCCACATGGTACAAAATGACTAAGTTTCCAGGGAAAAAGCCTCAAAGAGCTCCAAGATCAAAAATTGGTTTCACGGAGCTTAAGCAGACCAGATGGTCTTCTCTTCATCATAGGCAAAAAACCCCAGTACCACAGTTCTAAATAAACTTGATCATCTGCGGTCACACACTGTGTTAATTACACTTCATGTTATTTTTAAAGGAACGTCATGTCATCTGTGCGTAGATCACTACTAGAGCATATCACGCTATCCGATTTACACTATTGCACTTATCTTTATTGAATAGTGTTCGTTGGATGCTGCTCCTCGCTGTGCGGTCCTCCACTTGCTGCCCTGAGCCGACGATGGCCAGCGTTTTGCTGCTTCTTCAGGGTCTCAGGCTGCAAATGGAACACCCGCCAAGCTCTCCATGCAGCGTACTACATCAATAACATGATTTAAATATAAATTAGAGCATTCCATAATTACAGGTATATATGTGTGCTCTGTCCAAACTCTATCGTTGTGTACTTTTCAAGTAATCCATATTCTATAAGAAGTCATTTACACAGGTGTGCATCAATTTACTTGCATATAAATGACTAGCATATGGTCATTTTACATGCATTCCTGCTGCCTAATACTAGGCAGCTTCTTATAGAATTATCCCCTAGAATTATATAGAATTTAAAAAAAGGAAGAAAATTAAAACAAAATAATTATGGTCTTGGACCTACCTCTTCGACCACTGTGAAACCAACAACAACAAACAAAACTCCTCTTAGGACCTCTGCCCATTGCTCCTATCCTGGATATATCTGATGTGTGTTCCTGAGCCACCAGTGCCTGTTTTAAAATAGTTCCAGCTGACCTGGTGCCATTTTGAATTTTTGCTGCTAAAAAAAGTCAAATCTGAACATAAGAATATCCACACTGGGTCAGACCAATGGTCCATCTAGCCCAGTATCCTGGTATTTGTGACCTGGATTGGTCACTGCTGGAAGCAGGATTCCAATTTGAGAGTGCATTTTATTTTGATCAGTGTATGCCGATGGGCCGCACCATTTCCTGTTCTTATTTTGAAAGCTTCTCTTCTTTTGTTCATTGGGTTACAGAGCAATAGTCAGGTTTATCTTTTATTGTGCATTATTTAGATGAGTTCCTTTGGGGGGAGAGCAGGATTGGGGGAGTGTGAGCACTTGGTAGCTTTTTTCCATGGTGTCGCCAACGCATCTGGTATACTGTTGGCAGAAGAGAAGTCAGAGGGTCCCACTACTTCGTTTGTGTTTTTGGGCATTCAGCTGGATTCCATCGCCATGGAGTCTAGGTTGCCCTTGGATAAGATGCACAAGTTGAGAGAGGAGATTTCTGGGATGTTGGAGAAAAAGAAGAAAAAGAAGTGTAGGAGATTCAGTCTTTTGTGGGACGTTGTAACTTTGCAGCCAGAGTGATTCCTATGGGTTGCATCTTTTTCTAGTGCCTGGCTGTCACAGACACAGGGCGGTGAGCCCTTGGACTACAGCCAGAGCTGCGGAAGACAAGTCCCCTGGGCTGGCACCAGACAGGAATCAGAGTAAGAAACAAGGCAGGACTGGGCAAGTCAAGACATGAGTACACAGGATAGAGCTAGACTGAGCAAAGAAAGACTAGACAAGGCAGGACAAGGCAAGGCTATGCAGGACAAGGCTAGACAGATGAGACAAGGACCAGATCCAGAAAAGGCAAGGAAATCAAGGCAGTGGGGCTAGAAATGGAATCCAGACAGGACAAGGCAAGAGAAGACAAGGAATTAGGGGTAAAACTGGGTCCCTACAGGCAAGACAAGGACTGGATCTGTACAGAACTGGACAAGGTAACGAGTGAGACAGACAAGGCAGGGACTAGACACTAAAGACAAAGCAAGGCACGGAGAAAAGCAAGGTCTAGACAAGACCGGGCTAATCAAGGCAAAGAAAAGAGTCCAAGGCAAGACTGGCTGGGTCCATAGCAGGGCAAAGTCTGGAGACAAGGTAGGGATGGAGCTTGGCAAGAACTCGGAGGCAAGACAGGGCTGGAGCTTGGCCAAAACTTAGCAGGAACTCAGAGGCAAGGTAGGGCTGGAACTTGGCAGAATAGAGTCCGAGGCAAGGCAAGGCAAACATAAGAAGCAAGGCAAAGGCCCTGAAGAGATGCCAGGGCATTCCTAAGTACCCAACACCACCACTGTAGCACATAAACAGAGGTTTTTCAATGTGCCTGCACCCTAGGAAGACTAGCCACTTGGAAGCACCTCCAAAGACCACAGGATGCCGTACCTACGGCCCACCAGTTACGACCCCGGATGCTGCTGGACCCCACCAGAGGAAAAAGGTAAGTTGGGATGGGAGACACAACAGAGCCATGACACTGGCTCTGCTTACAAAAGGGGTTCATAAGCAGTATTACTGCATCTGTATCCTCCATGGGGTGCGGGAGGATTTGGAACTGTGGAAATATTTTTGGGAACAGTTTTAATGGGATGAGAGTCTGGCAGTTAGTAATCTGGACCTGCGGCTCTATACAGAGGCAGTGGGCAGTTCAGGTTTTGGGGTGTATTTTTATGGGCAGTGGTGTGTGACTGCTTGGCCAAATTGGTGGAGAGCAATGGGATGGTGTCACAATATCATTTTTCTGGAGCTTTTCCCAATATGGGTGGATCTAGTGCTGTGGTGTTTATAGCTGGTTAATCACAGGGTGGTATTGTGTCAGACATTTTGGCTGTTGTGCTAGCAGTGAACAAGCAGTCTGCTCGTTGTGTGTTTTTAGTGGAGTTGCTTTGAAGGGTGGTGCTGGGTTGTTTGCATCAGAATATTTCTTTGCAAGCTCAGTATGTTCCAGGACTGGCTAACCGGATTGCTGATTCTCTTTCTCAATTTCAGTGGGCTAATTTCTGGTCTTTGGCATCTGAAGCGGATGAATCACTGTTGGAAATGCCAGAACTGTTGAGAAATTCTTTGGTGAACGATATGTGGAAGTCCTACTTTGTGGGCTGGAAGTGTTTTCAAGTTTTTTGTGTTGGTCACAGCTGGGGCGGAGTTCCTGATTCATAAAAATTGGGTGTTTCAGTTTGTGCTGGCAGCTCCTGGTGGGGAAATAAGAAAGTCAAATTGTTGGTTAAGATTTGTTGAAATACTTGATTTGTTATATGAAGATGTTAAAACAAAGCTGCAGCCAATTTATTCCAAATATATTTATATTGAGTTTTTTTCTTGGATTTATGTTTTGTGTAACATTTGGGTTAGTGAAATGGATGCTGTGCAAGTGCCAAGGTTATTTAATTGACATGTGTACTTGTGAACATTATACACAAATGTTTACATCTGTCTATATCAGCACCTGATTTCAAGGCCCAGTTTTTGCCATGTATGCTAATATTTTATAAAGACACATGGAGGAACATTTTTGAAAAAATGCCTGGCATCATTTTGGAGTGGAGAAGTAACCTAATGGTTAGTGCAGCAGACTTTGACCCTGACAACCTGGGTTCAAGTCCCATTGCAGGCCCTTGGGCAAATCACTCAGGCAACACTAGGGACAGAGAAAGTACCTACCTACATTTAATGTGTACAGTACTGAGTATGTCTAGTAGTACTAAAGAAATGATTAGTAAAGAAATGGCTACATAGAGCATTAAACAATGTCACCCAGGTACCATAACTCCTTTATTTTGTATTGTTAGCCCTCCAGGAACAGAATAAAACCTACTGTACACCATTACAATCACCGTTCACCCTGCAGGTCCTACATATAGGTATCTCCTACATATAAGTACATAGACACTGAAGTGGCAGAGTGGTTAGAGTACTTGCCTTGCTCCCTCTGGGATTGCTGGTTTAAATACTATAAGTGGAGTATGGTGGTTCCCCATCCCCAGACTGCATGTGTTTTACAGCATTGCATATGTCCAGTAGCACTACAGAAATGATTAGTAGTAGTATATAAATAAGTACATAAGTATTGCCATACTGGGAAAGACCAAAGGTCCATCAAGCCCAGCATCCTGTTTCCAACAGTGGCAAATCCAGGTCACAAATACCTGGCAAGATCCCAAAAAAGTACAAAACATTTTATACTGCTTATCCCAGAATAGTGGATTTCCCCCAAGTCCATTTAATAATGGTCTATGGACTTTTCCTTTAGGAAGCCGTCCAAACCTTTTTTAAACTCCGCTAAGCTAACCGCCTTTACCACATTCTATGGCAATGAATTCCAGAATTTAATTACACGAGTGAAGAAGCGTTTTCTCCAATTCATTTTAAATTTACTACATTGTAGCTTCTTCGCATGCCCCCTAGTCCTAGTATTTTTGGAAAGCGTAAACAGAAGCTTCACATCTACCCGTTCAACTCCTCTCATTATTTTATAGACCTCTATCATATCTCCTCTCAGCTGCCTTTTCTCCAAGCTGAAGAGCCCTAGCCACTTTAGCCTTTCCTCATAGGGAAGTCATCCTATCTCCTTTATCATTTTCATCGCCATTCTCTGTACCTTTTCTATTTCCACTATATCTTTTTTGAGATGCGGCGACCAGAACTGAACACAGTATTCGAGGTGCGGTCGCATCATGGAGCGATACAAAGGCATTATAACATCCTCATTTTTGTTTTCCATTCCTTTCCTAATAATACCTAACATTCTATTTGCTTTCTTAGCCGCAGCAGCACACTAAGCAGAAGGTTTCAACGTATCATCAACAACGACACCTAGATCCCTTTCTTGGTCTTTGACTCCTAATGTGGAACCTTGCATGATGTAGCTATTATTTGAGTTCCTCTTTCCCACATGCATCACTTTGCACTTGCTCACATTAAACATCATCTGCCATTTAGATGCCCAGTCTCCCAGTCTCGTAAGGTCCTCTTGTAATTTTGCACAATCCACCCGCGATTTAACTTTGTGTCATCAGCAAATTTAATTACCTCACTAGTTACTCCCATCTCTAGGTCATTTATAAATATGTTAAAAAGCAGCGGTCCCAGCACAGACCCCTGGGGAACCACACTAACTACCCTTCTCCATTGAGAATACTGACCATTTAACCCTACTCTGTTTTCTATCTTTTAACCAGTTTTTAATCCACAATAGAACACTACTTCCTATCCCATGACTCTCCAATTTCCTCTGGAGTCTTTCATGAGGTACTTTGTCAAAGGCCTTCTGAAAATCCAGATACACAATATCAACTGGCTCACCTTTATCCACATATTTCTTCACCCCTTCAAAGAAATGTAGTACATTGGTGAGGCAAGATTTCCCTTCACTAAATCCATGTTTACTTTCCAGCTTATTTTTGAAAGAGAAAGACGCCCATATTTCGACCCAAATCGGGAGATGGGCGTCTTTCTCCCGTGGGCGAACAAATCGGTATAATCGAAAGCCGATTTTGGTTGTCTTCAACTGCACTCTGTCGCAGGAACAAACAAAGTTGACGGGGGCGTGTCAGAGGCGTGGTGAAGGCGGGACTGGGGCGTGGTTATTGGCTGAGGAGAGATGGGCATCTTTAGCTGATAATCGAAACAAGAAGGGCGTTTTTGACGAGAATTTGGTCCGCTTTATTTGGACCCTTTTTTTTCAGGTCCAAGTCCCACAAAAGTGCCCCAAATGACCAGATGACCAGGGGAGAGAATCGGGGATCACCTCCCCTGACTCCACCAGTGGTCACTAACCTCCTCCCACCAAGAAAAACCCACTTTACAAACTTTTTTTCCAGCCTCTATGCCAGCCTCAAATGCCGTACCCACCTCCATGACAGCAGAATGTGTTCTATCCTCTGACAGCCTTTCCCTGGTTCTGATGTGGCTCTCAGGTGAGTGTGACACCTTTTCTCTTAAGGGCACTGCAGAGTCACATCAGCAATGCATTGTGGTGGGTGTAGGGTATTGGGCTCTGTGATTCCACTAGCTTGTGTTACATGCTCACGGTGTTGGTAGTTGGTAGGCTCTACTCCCATGGTGCTTTTCCCTCTGCTTACTGGGTCAGAGTGTGCCCTGTTTTGTTTCCGGTAGTCCATGAGGTAGTGGCCATTTTTGTAAGCCAGTTTTAGATCCCTTTCATGTGTTACCCAGGTTACAGAACTTAGTTCTTACCTTGAATGTTGCTGAAAGAGGGCATTGTACACCATTCTGCCAGCTCGGACCTACTGCTAATCTCAGTACCAGGCAGACTCTTTGCCAGTGGGGCACAACCTCTGATCTGCAGTTAACTGTGAGTAAACGTGCTTATTCCAATAAAGGACGCCGTTCTCGGACATAGACGCCCATGGAGATGGGCGTCCGCGTTCTATTATGCCCCTCCACATCTCATTAATCCATGCTTTTGAATATGCTCTGTAATTTTGTTCTTTATAATAGTCTCTACCATTTTGTCCAGCACCGATGTCAGACTCACCGGTCTATAATTTCCCGGATCTCCTCTGGAACCTTTTTTAAAAATCGGCGTTACATTGGCCACCCTCCAATCTTCCAGTACCATGCTCGATTTTAAGGATAAATTACATATTACTAACAATAGCTCCATAAGCTCATTTTTCAGTTCTATCACTATTCTGGGATGAATACCATCCAGTCCAGGAGCTTCGCTACTCTTAAATTTGTCAAATTGCAGCATTACATCCTCCAGGTTTATAGAGATTTCATTCTGTTTTTTCGACTCGTCAGCTAGAGCTGGTTTAAGACTTGGCAAGGACCAACAAGAGAAATCTCACTCATTGGCCTTTAAAACTCCTGCATTGTGGTGGTAAATCTCCAGCTTTGGGATGTACCAACCTTGACATCTCTGTAGTATATCAAATCTCATCTCCTTTTTGGATACCAGAGGAGGCAATTTTTTTAACCTTTTGAGTAGGGTGGGAATTTTAGAAAGGTTTGGGGCTTAACTTTGGACTTTTCTTCAGAGAGGGAGATGCAGATATTCTTGTATGAAGAAAGGCTAAAGAGGTTAGAGCTCTTCAGCTTGGAAAAGAGACGGATGAGGGGAGATATGATTGCAGTCTACAAAATCCTGAGTGGTGTAGAATGAGTAGAAATAAATAGATTTTTTACTCGTTCCAAAAATACAAAGACTAGGGGACACTCAAGGAAGTTATATGGAAATACTTTTAAAACAAATGGGAAGAAATACTTTTTCACTCAACAAACAGTTAAGCTCTGGAACTCTTTGCTGGACGATGTGGTAACAGCGATTAGCTTATCTGGGTTTAAAAAATATTTGGACAAGCTCCTGGAGGAAAAGTCCATAGTCTGCTATTGAGACAGACATGAGGAAGCCACTGCTTGCCCTGTGATTGGTAGTATGGAATGTTTCCACGATTGGGATTCTGCAAGATACTTGTGACCTGGCTTGGCCACTGTTGGAAATGGGATACTGGGCTGGATGGACCATTGGTCTGACCCAGTATGGCTACTCTGATGTTCTTATTTTATAAGGAGACTTGTTTTTACTTACTCTGGGCTTAGTGTCTCTGGTTCCTAGTGCTAATGCTCATTTTGTACATAGTGCACACTAAACCATGTGAAGGGCAATCCTATAACTAGAAGCTTATAGATATGTGTCCCAGGGTATGTGTAAGTGTTATAGCACATAACTGCAATTGGGGTGAACACATGAGTGATGTGCATAACTTACAAAATACTGTAAGTTATATGTGGCCTTGCCACATTTAGGCGCCTGCAGTCACAACATGTGTATGGTTGGTGTAACTGTAATGTAAGGCACACTGGTGCCGGGTTACGCCAGTATTCAATAATGGAATCTAGGTGCCCAGATGCTGTTACAGAATATGATGTCACTGAGGGGTTCCTTTACTAAGCCGTGGTAAAAAGTGGCCTGCGATAGTGTGGCCGTGTGTTTTTGGTGCTCACAGGGCCAGTTTTTACCGCATCTGGAAAAAGGGTTTTTTTGAAATGGACTGTGGTAAAAACTGAAACCAGTGCATGCCTAATACTGGCCTGAGCCCTTAATGTCACCCACTGACCTAGCGGTAAGAGCTCACACGCTACATGTGCGGAGACCGGTTGGCATGTGCCAACAGCTGATTTACTGCTGGAAATGCTGCGATTGGTAGGAAATAAGAAAAATAGTTTATCCAGGTGATAAAGGCATGTGCCAAATCCAAAATTACTGCCAGTGGGCGTGCTAGCATGGCAGTAGCCTCGTTTTGGCGCATGCTGCAAATGCATAGAGCCTAACATGCCTTTGTAAAAGGGCCCCTGAGTGAGGCATTGGCGTGACTAAAAGGAGGCCCTTCACTTATAGAATTGCCACCTTAACATGCTCAATGACAAAAAGAAAAATCCTCACCGATAATAGAATGAAATGGGAGACAAAAAAAACAAATACCCCCTGAAAGAAACAGTAAAGAAAAGAAGAAATGAACAGACATTTTTTCTCACCCATACCCCTGACAGAGAAGGATTTTATTTAAACTCTTTTCTGGGGTGAATAATGCATGGTCTTCCTCATAGAATATGTATGAGGTTCATTATCAGGCTTATTTTTGAAAGAGAAGGATGCCCATCTCTGAACATAAATCACAAGATGGGCGTCCTTCTCACAGGGTCGCCCAAATCGTCATAATCGAAAGCCGATTTTGAGTGTCCCAACTGCTTTCCATTGTGGGGGCAACCAAAGTTCACAGGGGCGTGGAGGAGGCGTGGTGAATGCGGGACTTGGGCGTGCCTAACACATGGGCATCCTCGAACCATAATCGAAAAAAAGGGAGTCCCTGACGAGCACTTGGACGACTTTACTTGGTCCTTTTTTTGTTACGACCAAGCCACGAAAAGGTGCCCAAACTGACCAGATGACCACCGGAGGGAATCGGGGATGACCTCCCCTTATTCCCCAGTGGTCACTAACCCCCTCCCACCCTCAAAAAACAACTTTAAAAATATTTTGTGCCAGCCTCTATGCCAGCCTCAAATGTCATACTCAGGTCCATCACAGCAGTATACAGGTCCCTGGAGCAGTTTTAGTGGGTGCAGTGCACTTCAGACAGGCGGACCCAGGCCCATCCCCCCCTACCTGTTACACTTCTGGTGGTAAATGTGAGCCCTCCAAAACCCACCAGAAACCCACTGTACCCACATCTAGGTGCCTCCCTTCACCCCTAAGGGCTATGGTAGTGGTGTACAGTTGTGGGTAGTGGGTTTTTGGTTTTTTGGGGGGGGACTCAGCACACACGGTAAGAGAGCTATGCACCTGCGAGCAATTTCTGAAGTCCATTTCAGTGCCCCCTAGGGTGCCTGGTTGCTGTCCTTGCATGTGAGGGGGACAGTGCACTACGAATGCTGGCTCCTCCCACGACCAAAGGGCTTGGATTTGGTCGTTTCTGAGATGGGCATCATCAGTTTCCATTATCGCCGAGAATCAGAAATGGCCAAGTCTAAGGATGATCATCTCTAAGGTCGACCTAAATTTCCAGATTTGGGCATCACTGACCGTATTATTGAAACGAAAGATGGACATCCATCTTGTTTCGATAATATGGGTTTCCCCGCCCCTTCACGGGGACGTCCTACGAGGACGTCCTCAGAAAAACTTGGGCGTCCCTTTTGATTATGCCCCTCCAAGTCTTTTTGGAAATGCAAAATGATTTTTTTTTTATTGGAACTGGGCAGAGGAACGTTTGGGCAGCAAAATTTAAGAACAGGAAGCCAAAATAATTGCTGGCATTGAAGTTACACAGGTGCCAAATCATTACAAAACACCTTTTCCCATCTCTGCAGTCCTTTCTCTCCATGATTCATAGACCGGTGTGCTGCTCATTAAGTTGCAGCACTGGCATCTCAGCTGCCAAACCATAGCTTTCCCTTAAGTAAGGTATGTGATAGTCAGCTCCAGTCTTCTGCACTACTTTCATCACCTGAGAAACAGCTGTGATCAATGCAGGTTAGCTAGGTACAGGCAGTGGAAAATGGAACCTCATGAGCCCCACACAACGATGACATCTGTGCATTATCTGACTATACTGGACATCCCAAGCAGTCATGCTCTCATATAGAAGGCTGAGCATTTATAGATGCCATTCCAAAGGGCTCCAACGGGTGCAGAATCTGGCTGCCTTGCACTGGCTTCTGATTTCATTATGTGTTGTGCTTGGTGTATACTGTGTATCATGATAGGGGTGCTAAATATCTGAGAGAGAAAGTGAAAAACTATGAGCCTGCTAGGCTATTACATTCCAGCCACTATATAGTTTGCCAATTCCAGAAGTAAAGTCTTTTTAGACTGGTGAAAACTAGGAAGGGTTCATTTTCAGGAGTAGCATTGCAGTTATATTATTCACTGCCGCTGGAGCTGAAATTGGCAGCTGATTATATTACTTTTCGTTGTTTGTTTAAAAATGTTTCTTTTAAAGGAAAGTGTATCTTAATGAGTTATTAGCTCCCAATTAATGATGGTTAACTACTCATTAACCAATTACTTTGCATGTGCATCTCGGCAGCACACCCAAATTTGGACGTCTTATATAGAATACAGTGAAAATGAATTAAAAGCAATTCTTTAACTGCGTGCCTGCAATTATGCAGGCTTGGCATCAAGATGCCATTTAGAATTGGTGGTAAGCATATGGTATGGGGTGCCTAAATCTTGGTGCCAAATTTATAGCATTGCCACCCTTGTGCCTTTTCTTCTGCACTCTTCTTTGGTGCACCAATCTGAATTTTTGTTGAAATCTTGTTCAGCTATTTTTTAGACTTGATATATGTTCAAAACAAGCAAAGAAAACTCAACACAGAAAAACATAACACTCAAGAAAATATACTGATTTAAGTAAAGCCTTCATTGTGGAGAGAACAAACCAGGGAGAGAGAGGGAGAGAGAGAGAGAGAGCATAAAAGGAAATTAACATCCTTAATACTGTACCCGCCAACTTACAATATAGTCCTTTATAAACCTAACAGCAGCCTGCGGAGTACCTCAAGGATCACCATTATCACCAATACTCTTCAATATAATGATGATCCCACTGGCAAAGTCCCTATCCAATCGAGACCTCAACCCGTTCATTTATGCAGATGACGTTACAATCTACATTCCCTTCAGACATGACTTAACAGAAATAACCAACGAAATCAATGACGGCCTGAACATCATGGACTCTTGGGCAAATTCATTCCAACTGAAACTGAACACTGAAAAAACACACTGCCTCACCCTCTCATCTCAACATAACAAGTACAAACCCACAACCATAAACATCCAGGACACACCCTCCATATCTCAGACAGCCTAAAAATACTCGTAGTCACAATCGACCGTAACCTTACACTTGAGAGCCAAGTAAACTCCATAATAAAGAAAATGTTCTATTCAATGTGGAAACTTAAATGATTAAAACCTTTCTTCCCGAGAGAAATTTTTTGAAACCTAATACAATCAATGGTGCTAAGCCATGCAGATTACTGCAATGGAATCTACGGGGGATCAAAGAACAACTCACAAAAAACCTCCAGACCGCCCAAAACACAGCAGTCAGGCTGATATTTGGTAAAACACGTTTCAAAAGTGCTAAACCCCTCTGAGAAAAGCTGCACTGGCTCCCAATCAAAGAAAGGATCATCTTCAAAATCTGCACTTTGGTCCACAAAATTATCTAAGTCATAATCCCAGGATACCTGATAGATTGGTAGTTAGCAAAACTACGACAATAACCAACTGGATCACAACAGACAATCTTGATTTCTTATTTATCAGCGAAACTTGGATCCATAACCTCAAAGATCCCATAATCTTAGAACTATGCCCTCCAGGGTACAAAATCACCCGCTGGACAAGAAACGGAAAAAGAGGAGGAGGCATAGCTATAATATATAGATCCCAATTCACCGTCACGACAACGGCCAAATCCATACTTCCCCAACTTGAAATAGCTTCAGTTAGAATCAGCCATCTAACCTTACATGACCACCTAGACCTCATCCTGTTTTACAGACCACCAGGTAATTGGCAAGACTGCCAAACATAATTCATGGATTTTATCTCGAATACATGTGTTTCCACCAAAAACCTTCTTATAGCAGGAGACATCAACCTACACCTTGAGGATACAAACCTAACAAATGTATCTGAATGCAAGGACTTCCTCCAATTTTGGGAGCTTCATTGGCCAGCTATGCAACCTACCTATATTAAAGGACACACACTAGACAAACTCTCATCATAACAAAACCTTGAACTAACAGATACAAAATGGACAGCTACCCCATGGTCCGATCACTACAAAGCAAACATCTCCCTTCTTTGGCGTACAAAAGATTCACAACATAAACAAGAACAATGTACCTACACCACGAGAGGCAAAATAGACCCACTAAGATTCACAACATAAACAAGAACAACGTACCTATAATAACGAATGGTCAATACCTACAGATTCACCCCACTTTCTTCAGGAATGGGACAACAGATGCAGAATCATATTAGACAACATAGCACCACTTCAAACCAGAACCTCACAAAGAAAAAACTCAATTCCATGTTTCAATGAAGAACTGAAAGAACTAAAAACACAAGTCAGAAAACTAGAGCGAGCATGGAATAAGAAAAAAGATGACTCCACACTTAATGACTGGAAACAACTACAAAGAAAGTACAAATACACCATCAGACAAACTAAAAGATCATACTACAAAACTAAAATCGGACCAGACTACAAGGACACACACAAATTATTCTAGCTCGTAAATAAACTACTAAATACCACACTGATCACTACTAACAACATAGACGCCCCATTAGCAAATAATCTTACCAACTACTTCAAAGAAAAAATTATAAAACTACGACTCATGATTCCTATCAACACAACTGAATATGCAAACCTACTCGAGGGTTTAGATTCAATACCTGGAGAACATCCAGCAGACCGCTCATGGACCAACTTTGAAATACTTTCGACTGACAACATCTCCCAATTGCTCGGAAAACACGCCAAATCGCAATGCAAATTGGACATCTGCCCCACTAACCTTATAAGATCTGCCCCTCAACAACACAAAGCAAACCTCACGAAGCACTTGAATTACATGCTACAAAATGGGCTCTTCCCAAAGGATAAGGGCAATATGTTACTTACCCCTTTACCGAAAGACGCAAAGAAAAATACAAATGACTTAACCAACTACGGTCCAGTGGCATCTATTCCGTTGATAACCAAACTTATGGAAGGTGCAGAGATGAAACAGCTTACTAACTACCTAAACGAACACTCAATTCTCCATGAATCTCTATGGAGTGGAGGAGTGGCCTAGTGGTTAGGGTGGTGGACTTTGGTCCTGGGGGACTGAGGAACTGAGTTCAATTCCCACTTCAGGCACAGGCAGCTCCTTGTGACTCTGGGCAAGTCACTTAACCCTCTATTGTTCCATTTAAGCTGCATTGAGCCTGCCATGAGTGGGAAAGCGCGGGGTACAAATGTAACAAAAATAAAATTAGGATTTCGATCGAACCACAGCACTGAAACAGTACTAGTGACCTTAATGAACAAATTTATACAAACAATTGCAGCTGGCAACAACATACTGCTACTACAATTCGACATGTCCAGCGCCTTCGACATGGTCAACCATGAAATATTACTACATATCCTAGAATACTTTGGAATCAGAGGCAACGTTCTTAATTGGTTCAGAGGATTCCTGACCGCAAGGACTTACCACGTAACAACCAATTCGACTACATCAAACCCATGGACACCCGAATGTGGAGTTCCCCAATGATCTCCACTCTCACCAACCCTCTTTAACCTAATGATGATACCCCTAGCCAGATTACTAGCCAATCAAAACCTCAATCCGTACATATATGCAGACGATGTCACGATTTACATCCCATTCAAACATGACTTAAATGAAATCACCAAGGAGATCACCCAAAGCTTCCAAATCATGCACTCCTGGGCTGACGCATTTCAGCTAAAACTCAATGCAGAAAAAAACACAATGTCTTATACTCACCTCACAATATAATACCAATAAGTTCACTACCATAACCACACCTAATGTTTCCCTCCCCGTCTCAAATTCATTGAAAATCCTGGGAATTACCATTGATTGAAATATTACACTTGAAAGTCACGTGAAGAATACAACCAAGAAGATGTTCCACTCCATGTGGAAACTCAAAAGAGTAAAACCTTTCTTCCCAAGATCCATTTTTCGCAACCTGGTACAGTCAATGGTACTAAGTCACCTAGACTATTGCAACGCACTCTATGTCGGCTGCAAAGAACAGACTATCAAGAGACTGCAAACAGCCCAGACTCATATTTGGAAAAACAAAATATGAAAGTGCAAAACCCCTAAGAAAAAGATTACACTGGCTCCCACTTAAAGAATGTACCACGTTCAAGATCTGCACAATTGTTCATAAAATTATCTACGGAAATGCCCCATCTTACATGCTAGACCTTGTAGATCTCCCACCCAGAAATGCCAAAAAAACTGCCCGCACATTTCTGAATCTACACTTCCCCAGCTGCAAAGGAGTAAAATACAAACTATCACATGCATCCAGCTTTTCCTACACGAGCACGCAACTGTGGAATGCAATACCAAACAACCTGAAAACAATTAACAAAATAACTAACTTTCACAAATCTCTTAAAACCTACCTCTTCAACAAAGCCTACCCCGAGAACCAATAGCTTGAGTATAACACTCCTTCACTCAAACCTTCCCTGAAAGTCTTTTTTCTATAATTGTATGATTAGATCCCTTTGTTATCCTTGATCTTTAGTAACACAAATTGCTTCTTTGTCATCCTTTATCTTTGTAACACCAACTGTATCTGTTACCCTGGAATGGTCATGCCATAGCAGGTTTGTGTAAGCCACATTGAGCCTGAAAATAGGTGGGAAAATGTGGGATACAAGTGCAATAAATAAAATAGATCTACCAACCAGAAACAGAATCAGATCAACACGATCATTGCTAAACCTACATTACCCAAATTGCAAAGGACTTAAATACAAAACAACCTAAGCATCCTGCTTCTCATACATAAGCGCACAACTATGGAATGGACTCCCAAAAGCAGTGAAAACAATCCAAGACCATCTAAACTTCAGGAAATCACTAAAAACCAACCTCTTCAAAAAGGCCTACCCCACCGATCCACCATAAATCCCCACACCCAGCAACACAGCATAACCAATGATTGTACTGGACAATATACAATCATCACCCCCTTCGACCCTCATGTTGCCTGACTTGGAGAACGCCATTACGGTACTATGTAAGCCATATTGAGCCTGCAAATAGGTGGAAAAATGTGGGATACAAATGTAACAAATAAATAAATAAATAAATAAATTCCTGAGCAGCGTTCATAAACATATAAGCACATTTTGATATGTAATTAAACATTTGCATGGAAATCTCAAATTAAAAGTCACTCCCAATGCCAATACCTTTGGCTTTCAGGAGAGAAAGATTTCAATTGTGTCACTCTAGCTACACCCAGAAATACTCAACTTTTTTACTACAATACAAATAATCACACTTCTAAAAATAAAATTTTAAGATTTCCTGCTTCAAAATCTCACAAGAAAAAAAGGCCACTAGGTTTGCCTGAGTGGAAATCTCCTCCTCTGATGACTCCAGGAAAGCTATTAAATTAACCTCCTCAGGAGAAACGACATCAAAGCTCCCTTTCTGCCCTGACAATAACCTTGAAATAGGAAAATAATAATATTTTTCAGCTACTTTATGAGCTTCCTCTGAATTTCACTTCTGCTAGGTGATTTTAGCCGCTTCATTTTAATACTGTTTCTTTCATGCAGGTTTCTTTTCTTCTTTCTTTGCATGTGCTGGAGTGGGCTCAATGAGGGTTCTTAAGAGTACCTTTCAATTATTTTATGAAAACAAAACTTGGCACTTAATGTGGAACACAGCTGGTGACAGTCCCTTGATAAGAAACTTGTAGCACATTGTGCAATACATGTGTTGTTTTAGGTAAATAATGCACATTCAGCAAAGCCCTGGAAACTGCAGGTCTAGGGTTTCTGTATCACTTGTCACTTCAAAAAGCAGCCCCAAGCTGTGCCTCTTTCATGCATCTACCAAGTTTGTTCATTTTTTTACTGCTAGTGTGTTTTTAGGTCTTTCTGTCAAAATAATGGCGTTCTTTTATTAGAGTTTGTTTTATTTTGTGTTTATTTGCTTTTATATGCATTGTAAACCACTTTGATCTTTATAAGTTAAGCGGTATATTAAATTTTAATAAACAAACATAGACTGAGTAGCCTCTAGCTTAGAGGAACTGTACTGGCCTCTGATTTTGCTATCTCACCTTCATTCTCCATTTTATTTTCCGGTTCAGACTTGCTTTCTTTAAAGAGGAAAACTACTTCGCTCTATCAAGGGTCCTTTTACTAAGCCACGGTAAAAAGTGGCCTGTGCTAGTGTGAACACATGAAATCGGCATACACTGGGCCATTTTTTGCGCCATTTTTTTGATGTTATTGTCATGGAATAACATCAAACTTGTGGCATGGCTCTATCGGAATTCCATGCCTCTGACCATATAACCAAAAATTACATGTTAACACTTAACACTAACCCCCCCCCCCCCACTTCTAAACCCCAATTCCCCCTCCCTCTCTCCCACCCTCCCCATCCCTAGTCCAGTCAGGCAATCAAGTCTTATGTGGATCTCTGTTGTGCTTGAGTCTATTTTCACTCCACTTTAGCCTTTGGAGGATCTGTTGTTTAGCTCTGGGTTGTAATGTGTTCATGAACCGTCCCCAGGTTTTAAAAAAAAAGATCCAATGTCTTTCTGCTTGGAGTCCTCCACGCCACACACCTCCAAATGCAAAAATTCTATCATCTTGGATCTCCACAGGCCCCCAGATGGTGCATTTGCCTTTCTCCAGTTTAGCAGAATGACTTTCTTTCCAGTCAATGTGGCCTTCCGCAGAAAGCTCAACAGTCCCGGTAGGGAAGGCCCTGTAATATTATATATATATCAAATAAAATCAGTGGGTTAGCCTGAAGCTGATGCCCCCAGCAGCATTTGATCTCTGTTAGGACTATCGCCGAGAACTCACGAATGTGGGGGCATGTCCAAAACATATGGCCTAATGCTGCCCTGTCCGTACCGCATTTCAGGCACTCCACCAAAGTAAATGGCCATGCACTAAAATGAAAAGTAGCCTGCGGCTATTTACTGCCTGAGCTCTTAACGCCACCTATTGACTTGGTGGTAAGGGCTCACGCGCTACACCTGCAGTAATCAGGCAACACATGGCAATGTGGCCATGGTACCAATTACCACATGGAACAGCAAGCACCAACTTCAAAACTACCACAGGGCACCTATAGTATCCCTGTGGTAGGGTCGATTTGGTGCATGCTACCCATGCGTTAGCCCTATTCTCCTAGATTTTATATAGCATGCCTAGAGATCTGCGCCAAAGTCGGTGCAAATTCTATAACAATGCATATAACTTAATTGGCTTAACAAGTTAATCAGCATTGCTAACAGCTCTTAACAAGCAATAATGAGCACTAATTGGCACTGATTAGAATTTATGCGCACAACTTGCTGTGTATTCTGTAAAGAAGTGCACCGAACTTATAATGCGTGCAGGCAAAAAGGGGCGTGGTTATGGGTGGGGAAATGGGCATTTTGTGGGCATTCCAAAATTTACACATGTAGTTATAAAATATGGCCCAATGCGTGTAAATCTACGTGCCTGGATATACGTCACGTTTTTGTTGGTGTAAATGGATGTGCATAGTTTTAGGCACTGAGATATCAACTAGGCATATTCTATAATCAGTGCCTAAATCGGTGCATCCTCATCAAATTCCTCAAGAGCACTATATGGCATTGTTACTCAGCTTACCGCTCGAAGTCTGGAAGGCTCTCTCTCTCTACTCAACCTTCAGCAGATGCTCTTGCAGACTATTTCTCTTCTAAAATTGAATGACTTAGGAAATCATTATCATCATGCACTACCTCACAAACTATTGCCTCAACTGGCTCACTAACAGCTGATTTAATTCCACTTAATAGCACTTCTTTATCCACTGGATGGAACTCTTTTCAAATTCCAAAACTTTGAGAAATAACCATTGTCCTTGCATCCATGAGGCCTACTTCTTCACAACTGGACTCTATACCATCTATGTGGCTTAAATTTTCTGATCATGGTCTCCTTCCCTTAGTCTTCATATGGTGGTACAGAGTTTATCCTCTGGCTTTGTCCTGTCCTCATGGAAGAGGGCAGTGATAGAACCGATCCTGAAAATCAATTCACTTGATCCTTCTATACCTATATATTACCACCCTGTCTCCAGTCTTTGTTTCCTGTCCAAACTTTTAGAGAACATTGTTTTCAATCAGCTTCTTACTCATGTTGAAGACTGTTTTGTTTTCTCCATCCTAATCAATCTGGATTCCAATCAAATCATAGCATGGAAAGTGTAATCACTGCTTTTCTTAGTGAGAACCATTCTATTCTTGAATCAAGTAACTTGGTTCTTGTGGTGTCACTTGATTTGTCCATGGCTTTTGATCTTGTGGATCACTCTTTACTATTATCACGACTCTCCAATATTGGCTTAGGTTTACATCATACTTGACTAATCGTTCTTTCTCAGTCCATACTGCTACACAATCTACTTCCCACCAACTCACCTGTGGTGTTCCTCAGGGCTCAGTTATTTGTCCATTGCTTTTCAACATTTTTCTTAGTCCACTAGAACAGTTGTCCAGGACCGTAATATTAGAGCTTTTTATTAGGGAAAGGGAAATGGGACTTGATATACTGCCTTTCTGAGATTTTTTGCAACTACATTCAAAGCAGTTTACATATATTCAGGTACTTATTTTGTACCAGGGGCAATGGAGGGTTAAGTGACTTGCCCAGAGTCACAAGGAGCTGCAGTGGGAATCAAACTCAGTTCCCCAGGATCAAGGTCCACTGCACTAACCACTAGGCTACTCCTCCACTGATGATATCCTTTTACTTAATCCAACTTCCAACTTTGCCTCTCATATTAGATATTAAACCTCTGCAAGACTGCCTAGCGACCATATCTCATTGGCTGGACTCACATAAATTAGTCCTAAACCCTGAAAAGACAGTTACATGTTGGGTGCCTGGCTACCACCTGCAACCTTCCCCGGTCCCACATCTGTTTGGCATGGATATACCACCTGTACAGACTTTTCATTATCAAGGGGTAATGTTTGGCTTACATCTCACCTTCGAAGTGCCAATTTCCTGATTGGTACAACCTGATTTCCTGATGCTTCGTTGTCTTCATTCTTTACGCAGTCTCTTACGTTTCTTTGCTATGCACACTCTTATACAGGCACCATCTCACCCTTCCCGCACCACAGATGGCTCACTATGAGAGTTTCAGAACATCTGCATTTATTTAGCTCCCAAACTATAGAATGATCTACCTTTTTATATCAGATCAGAACTTTCCTTTTTAAAATTTAAATCTCTTTTGAAAACATATTATTTTCGAAAGTGTTCGCTGGCAATCTTCCGACACAAATCGGGAGATGGCCGGCCATCTCCTAAAACCGGCCAAATCGGTATAATCGAAAGCCGATTTTTGGACACACTCGCCGGCATTCCGTCGCAGAGGCGGCCAAACTTCAAGGGGGTGGGACGTGGGCGTGCTTACAAGATGGCCGGCTTCAGCTGATAATGGAATAAAGAAAACCGGCGATGATGAGCATTTGGCCGGTTTTACTTGCTCTATTTATTTTCACTACCAAGTCTCAAAAAGGTGCCCAAACTGACCAGAAGACCACCGGAAGGAATCAGGGATGACCTCCCCATACTCCCCCAGTGGTCACCAACCCCCTCCCACCCCCCAAAAAACTTTAAAACATTTTTTTGCCAGCCTCTATGCCAGCCAGCTCCATGACAGCAGTATGCAGGTCCCTGGAGCAGATTTAAAGCCAGGTGCACTAAACTCATGGAAGAGTCCTTCCCTTACCGATCCCTTAGCGAATCAGTAAGGGAAGGGCATGCATGAAGGAAATCACATGCAAATGAGCTGCTCATTTGCACGCGAAGTTTCTTCCCTAGGAGGGGAAGCCAGTCGGCCAGCTCGTAAAAAAAAAAAAGGATCTTGCTGATCAGTTATGAAGTATTTTTTCACGGAGAGAGTAGTGGATGCTTGGAATGCCCTCCCGCTGGAGGTGGTGGAAATGAAAACGGTAACAGAATTCAAACACGCGTGGGATAAACATAAAGGAATCCTGTTCAGAAGGAATGGATCCTAAGGAGCTTAGCCGAGATTGGGTGGCAGAGCCGGTGGTGGGAGGCGGGGATAGTGCTGGGCAGACTTATACGGTCTGTGCCAGAGCCGGTGGTGGGAGGCGGGGCTGGTGGTTGGGAGGCGGGGATAGTGCTGGGCAGACTTACATGGTCTGTGCCCTGAAAAGGACAGGTACAAATCAAGGTAAGGTATACACAAAAAGTAGCACATATGAGTTTATCTTGTAGGGCAGACTGGATGGACCATGCAGGTCTTTTTCTGCCGTCATTTACTACGTTACTATGTTATGACTTACTTGTTCTGGAGTGCTGTATTTTGTGATACTGTTTTGAGAAATGTTCAATAAAGACTTCATACAAATTAAAAAAGTCCTGACTGTGCATTTTCCCTTGATGGCTGTCCCTGACATGCACTTCCCTTAATGGCCGTCAGCAAGATCTAAATATCCAGAAGTACCAGTGCACTACGAATGCTGGCCCCTCCCACGGCCAAATGCCTTGGATTTGGCTGGGTTTGGGATGGCCGGTTCCAGTTTCCATTATCGCTGAAAAACAAAGTCGGCCATCTCAAACCCGGCGATCTATGGCATTTGGCCGGCCCCAACCGTAGTATCGAAACAAAAAATGGCCGGCCATCTTTTTCGATAATACGGTTACGGACAGCTCTTTGCGGCGCCGCCAAAATAGATGGCTGACCATCTATTTGGCTGGCGCCATTCGATTATGCCCCTCTATGGGTCCTCAAGTTTCTGATTTTCTTTTTCCACTTATTTTGGTATGTCTTTCGGATTAGTAAGCAATTTGTTTTCCCTTTACCCCCTTCTCTGAGCTTTTCCTCTCCTTTTCTTTTCCAGTTTGAATGTGTCAACTTCCCTATCAATTGAAGTGACATTCCTTTCAAGTGATTTTATGAATTTTTGTTATGTAAACTACTCTAATCAAACTCTGATAAAGAGGTATATCAAATGTATGAATAAATATAAACATAATCCCCCAGATTCTATATAGTGTGACTTGAGTTGCATGCACAATTCAGGTCGTGTTCTGTATTGTGCATGCAACTTAAGGGGTCTTTTACTAAGGTGCACTAATGTTTTTAGTGCGCGCTAAAAATAAGCACATGCTAAATGCTAGAGATGCCCATAGGAATACATTGGTGTCTCTAGCGTTTAGCGAGCGCCTATTTTTAGTGCGCACTTAAAACAATAGCACGCCTTAGTAAAACAAAACCCTTAATTACTTTAACAGGCCAATCAGTGCTGATAATTGCCAATTAACAAATAATTATTGACACTAATTGTCTTTGATTAGAATTTATGCTCACAACTTGCTAAGCATATTCTATAAAGTGATGGGTGTAAATTCTAATGTGTGCTGTCAAAAATAGGCGTGGAATGGGCATTTCTATAAATTATGCGCACTGTTATAGAATACATCTGCTCTGAGTCTAACTTAGTCGCCAGCATTTACACCAAGTTTTACTTGGTGTAAATTCCTTCGACTAAATTTAGTCATGCGGATGGGCCTTAGGCATAGGCTATAAACCATGCCTAACTTTAGGCCATTTTGTTTATACGAAGAAGTGAAATTCTAAATGTAAACCTCTTCCCTGAAGAAGACCCTCAAAGCCTGGCCAAGTCGGTAGAGGTTTAGACTGGAGATACGCTGCTGCTTAAAGTTTTTTCAAAGCTAAGTTATCATATCTTATCTTTTTTGGAAAAAGACTTAAAAGTATTTAAGAAGTATTTAAGAAGAAGTTTATTTAAGAAACAATTGAAAATAATAGGAGAAAACGGGTTGATCTATGACGAGGTGAACAGCACCATCGTTACAACTGCAAAGTTTTTTAGATGTTTTTTTCGCTGTTATAAATTCTGAAGATCCCCGCCTACCTAAATATGAAGGAGTTATTAAGTTATTAATGGGTACACTGTGAGAGCACTAAAAATGATTTGACTCTTTAGTGTTTGGGATGATATGAAGATTGTTGATTGCTTTAATCCCCACACTTATCCTATATTGGTCCCTTTAAATTAGACTTTTAACATCTCTATGGCATAATTCTACACATTTGCATAGATTTACATTAATACAAGGTCATAAGTTTTGCATACTGGGACAGACCAAAGGTTCATCCAGTCCAGTATTCTGTTTCTAACAGTGCCCAATTGAGGTCACAAATACCTTGCAAGATCTCAGAACAGTAAAACAGATTTTATGCTGCTTATCCTAGAAATAAGCAGTGTATTTTCCCAAGTCCATCTTAATAATGGCCTATGGACATTTCTTTTAGGAAATTATCTAAACCTTTTTTAAAACCCTGCTAAGCTAACTGCTTTTACTACATTCTCTAGAAACAAATTCCAGAATTTAATTACATGTGGAGTGAAGAAATATTTTCTCCGGTTTGTTTTAAATTTACTACTTAGTAGCTTTATTGCATGCCTCCTAGTATTGTTGAAATAGTAAACAAGCGATTCACATCCACCTGCTCCATTCCACTGAGTATTTTATAGACCTCTATCATATCTCCCCTCTGCCATCTTTTTTCCCAAGCTGAAGAGCCCTAGCCACTTTACCTTTCCTTATAGGGAAGTCATCCCATCCTCTTTATCATTTTTGTCGCCCTTCTCTGTACCTTTTCTAAATCCACCACATCTTTTTAGCGATGTGGTGACCAGAATTGCACACAGCATTTGAGGTGCGGTCACACCATGAAGCAATACAAAGGAATTATAACATTCTCATTTTTGTTTTCCATTCCTTTCCTAATAATTTCTAACATTCTATTTGTATTCTTAGATGCCACTGCACACTGAGCAGGAGGTTTGAATGTATCATTAATGATGACACCCAGATCCTTTTCCTGGGCGGTGATTCCTAATGTGGAACTTTGCATCATGTAGCTATAGTTCGGGTTCTTCTTTCCCTACTGTACCACTTTGAACTTGTTCACATTAAACGTCAGCTGCCATTTGGATGCCCAGTCTCCCAGTCTCATAAGGTCCTCTTGCAATTTTTCACAATCCTCTTGCGATTTAACAACTTTGATTAACTTTGTGTCATCAGCAAATTTAACTACCTTGCTAGCTATGGCCACCTCTGGATCATTTATAAACATGTTAAAAAGCAGCAGTCCCAGCACAGACCCCTGGGGAATCCCACTATCTACTCTTCTCCATTGAGAATACTGACCATTTAACCCTACTCTTTGTTTTCTATCTTTTAACCAGTTTTTAAACCACAATAGGACATTACCTCCTATCCTATGACTTTCTAATTTCCTCAGGAGTCTTTCATGAGGTACTTTGTCATATGCTTTTTGAAATTCCAGATGCACAATATCGACTGGCTCATCTTTATCCACATTTCACGTAATATTTTAATTTTACAGATAAAAAAGACTTTTAACTTTCCTTTTATTGAATGATATTATTCATATGTCAAAGATAAAACCTTTCCCTAAGCAGAAACAATCTTGACATTTGCAGAAGCCAATTTCTATATATAACAAGTTAATAAGGAAGAAAGAAACACTATATCAATGTCCTGCTAAGCTTACAAGTGAGGCGGATGTGTTAGATGATGCATAGTACAACAGCTATAATTGTGTTGCCTCTTTTGGATGAGGTCTCACCTTCAATTTCTACATATTTCCCCCCCTGTTTACTAAGCCATGCAGCAATGTCGACATAGCCCATTCAAAGTGAATAGGCTGTGTTGGCATTAGTGCGCAGCGTAGTAAACAGGGCGGTTAGAAAGAACAAGTACATGGCCTGGTTTACCTCCACATTCCTGGTTAGCCTTTACCCCCACTATGTACCTCCCTCTTAAAGGCTCACTTCTGCTAGACCCACCACTTGCTTCATTGACTCTATCCCTTCTAGATAGATGAGGAATCCCTTTTTTGGGTTGCCTTCCCTGATACTGCTCATTATCAGTCAGAGTCTCTATTAGTACTGTTCTTGGAAGTAGGTCATTATCTGTCCTATTCAGAAAAAAACCTGGCTTAGATAGCTCCTTAGTTTCCAAGTACAGACCTGTTTTGACCTTGCCACATCTTAATAATAATAAACATATCTAAATTGGTTTTTAGGAGGCTTCTGGCATATTGCAACCCTGCTAAGCACACTGAAACTGTCTTAACTGCCTTTTCAAGTGAAATCCTCAGTGTACTTGATAGGGGTAGGGTGGCTATGGTAGTCTCTTTGGACCTATCAGCTGCACTTGATCTGGTTAACCACAGTCTCCTACTCACATGGATTTCCAACACTAGCATTGCAGGCCTTGTGCTCCAGTGGTTTACATCATTCCTTCATGATCATGAATTGACTGTCCATACTAATTCGTTGACTTCTACCCACTATCTTGCAGGATACCACAAAGGTCTGTCCTTGCCTGTCTTCTCTTAATATTTTCCTAAGCCCACTAGCCTTACTGATATAAGATTTAGGCATTACCTTTTATTTCTATGCGAATGACCCTCACACCGATGTGTTGCCCACCAAGTTAAATAATTAAAAAAAAAAAATTATAAAAGAAATTGTGCTCCAAGGGATATCACCTCTTGGTAGAAAGTAAGAGATTACCTGCACTTCTTCTATGCTACCTTACTTATATCAGAGAAAGCCTATACCTTGTATCCACAAAACAATTCAGCAAAAACATAAAATCTGAGTTGAGTCCCAATCAGGTTGTAAGACATAAGAACATAAGAAAAACCATGCTAAGTTGGGCCAAGGTCCACTGAGCACAGTATCCTGTCTCTGACAGTTGCCAGTACCTGGCAGATCCTTAAAAAGAGTTGTATTTCTTATAGCTCATTTTCAGGGATAAGCAATGGTTTTCCCAGATCTACCTGGCTAATAACTTTTTATGGACTTTTCCTCTAGGAACTTCTCAAAACCTCTTTTCAACCCCACTGTGTTAGCTGCCTTGACCACATTCTCTGGCAGCAGATTTTTACAGTTTTGTGCTGAATGAAAAAAAACAAAATCCATGATTTGTCTTCATCTACTGATTATAGGTTTCGTGGAACGTCCTTCTTGTTTTAGTATTACTTGAAAGGCAAAACAACTGTTCCTTATTTAACCATTCCATCCCACTTCTCACTTGTCTCTTTTCCAAGCCAAAGAGCCCTAATTTGTTTAGCTGTTCATTATAAGAGGAATATTCCATCTCCTTTATCATCCTAGTGCTTTTCACTAAACCTTCTTGAGTCTATCCTTTTTGAGATGGAGTGACCAGACCTGCACACAACACTCAACAATCAGGTTGTCATATATGGTAGTAGCAGACAGATGTAATGGGTAATGCAAAGAACGTAACAACAATGAAAATTTATCATGCGCAACACAAACTTGACCGGCAGGGTATAGCCACAGGTTATGTGAGTTCTACATGCACCCTGCTTGTTGCCAGGCTCGTATCTCAGCTTGAGTAGTGGAACCCTGCAGAGCTATGTAAAGTTCATTACCTTCCATGGAAAGCTGGGAGGTTTTAACACACAAAAACTTGTTATCTGTACTATTATCACAAGTAGGAGGAAATTCAGTTACCTCTCTAGCCAAATCATCAGCAAAATTGTTACCATTAATTTCAAAAGAGAACACAGTTTCTTGATGGGCTTTAATCCATGTAATAGCTGCAGGGCCATGCCAAGGGTCTGTGTCGCACCCCTGCAGAAGATCAGTTGGCGCCCCCAGCACCCCCCGCAGACGAACAGTTGGCGCATGCGCGCCCCCTCCCCCCGTGAAAATGATTGTTGCCCTCCCATCCACGCTCCTCTCTACCCTGCCCTCCCGCTCCCATGTCCCAACTGCCTGCCCTCTTCTCCCCCCCAACAAGATCCCTTTTAAATTTACCTCCGTCAGAAGAAGGCGGAACACTGAGCGAAGGGAAGACTAGTAGAGACGTCGGGAGCGCCGCCTCCTTCACTGACGCTGCGCCTTCGCTGCCGGACGGAGGTAAATTTTAAAAGGGATCTTGTTGGGGGGGAGAAGAGGGTGGGCAGTTGGGACATGGGAGCGGGAGGGCGAGGTAAGCATGGTGCGGCGGGGTGCCCCCCAGAGGACGGCGCCCTCCTGCCATGCTTACCTCGCTTACCTTGTTGGCACAGCCCTGAATAGCTGTATGTAAATTATTTCTATGATGGCACCGCAGTGCCTCAAAAACCCTGTTCCAGAGGGATGTGTGAGATAAGGGGTGACCAGTGGAGGAAATCATGCCTCTCTGGTTCTATTTGTGAATGTGAGAATGTAATGAGGAAAAAACATAGCTAGAGTTAGTGACAATGGATAAATCTTCTTGTGTGGCTTTGAATAACAGGACATACAGCACAGCTGCTAGCTCCACTGTCTGAGCCGTATAGGAAGTGGGGAGTCTGTATTGTACTGTTTCAATGGGTATTTCCTCAGGAGTGTAATGCACAGCAGAAAAACCAACAGAACCATCCTGGCAGGATCCATCTGTAAACCAGACAGAACCAGACTGTAAAATTTCAAAGTGAACAGTCAAGGAAGCAGGCACAGAAGGAAGCTATGCACTGATGAGGAAATAAACTGTCTTCTGCTGTAACGGTAACCAGTGGGTTTAGTTGTTGTAAATCAGCAGAAGTAAGGGGCTGTAAACTGTGTAGAATGCTAAGTAAAACCACTTGATACTTTTGTAGTCTGGTGTCAGGCTTCTCACAGAAACACTGGGATTGTGAGCCCTTGGACCATTGCTGTGGAGCAGCAGTGGCAGGCAAAACCACCCCACATCAGAGACAAGGCAGAACAGGACTGGAACCCCAGACTGGAGTTGCAGCTGAGGGAAACAAGCTGGAACAGGCAGAGCAGGAACAACAAGACTTCACCTATGCTTGACCACCGTTCCACAGGAGTTGAGCCCCTGGGTGCAGGCGGCCGACAGGACTTACAGGACAGGGCAGGAACTGGATACCCACAGAATACCCACAGGGTCTAGAAAACACAAGGGAGGCTAGGCAGAATACTAGACTAGGACTCTCAGACAAACAATACCACACTAGGTAGAAAGCAGACAGGCTCAAGAACAAGGACTGAAAGCTGCCAAGCAGCCACTAAGAAAGAAACACAGACAGGGAAGAGTCAGGACTGAAAGCTGCCAAGCAGCCACTAAGAAAGGAACACAGACAACCAAGAACTAGACAAAGAATACAGACCAGAAACAAGACTAGGAACTAAGCAATAAAACCAAAGCTAAACTACACACAAACTAACTAGAACCAGTCAAGGAACTCAGACTAGAAACTGGACTAGGCAGAAGTGCACAGAGTACACCAACATACCAGGGACCTTAGACGATGCAAAGGCAAACACAGAAGTTTCCAGGTGGTTAATAAAGCCTATCAGCAGCTGAAGTTCACTGCAGGAATCACAAGGCAGCTACGGGTGCTGTTCAGGCACAAACAAGAAAAGCAAGTCTGGCAGCCCGGAAGATCCGGACTGGACTGGGCTAAAATCTGGAACGGTTGACAGTCCATAGCAGCCACCAGTTCTGGCCATCAGAGGGTGAGATGAGCACAGACAAGGAAGCAGTCAAGGCCCCCCCCGACCTCCACGGGGAATTCAGGTCTCCATGGGTAACAATGGTGAAACCTATGGAGAAGCTTCAAAACATGACCAGGGGTAGCTGGGCTGGAGCTTGAACAGAAGTCAAGACTGGGACCCGGACTGGCATCAGGACTGGAACTCGCTTGTTGGCTGGAGCTGGAACTCAGAATGGGTTCAACATCTTGGCTGGAACTGGAACTGGTTCAGCATTTTGGCTGAAACGGGAACTCAGAGTAGACTCAGCAGCTTGGCTGGAACTGGAACTCGGAGTGGACTCAGCAGCTTGGATGGAACTGGAACTCGGCGTAGGCTCAGCATCTAGGCTGGAACTGGGACTCGGTCTGGACTCAGCCTCTTGGCTGGATCTGGAACTCGGAGTGAATTCAGCATCTGGGCTGGAACTGGAACTCAGCGTGAACTCAGCATCTTGGCTGGAACTGGAACTCGGAGTAGACTCAGCATCTTGGCTGGAACTGGAACTCGACTTAGACTCAGCAACTTGGCCGGAACTGGAACTCAGCATAGGCTCAGCATCTAGGCTGGAACTGGGACTCTGTCTGGACTCAGACTCTTGGCTGGATCTGGAACTCGGAGTGAATTCAGCATCTGTGCTGGAACTGGAACTCAGCGTGAACTCAGCATCTTGGCTGGAACTGGAACTCGGCGTGGGCTCAGCATCTTGGTTGGAACTGGAACTCAGAGTGGACTCAGCATCTTGGCTGGAACTGGAACATCTTAGACTCAGCATCTTGGCTGGGACTGGAACTCGGCGTGGGCTCAGCATCTTGGTTGGAACTGGAACTCAGAGTGGACTCAGCATCTTGGCTGGAACTGGAACATCTTAGACTCAGCATCTTGGCTGGGACTGGAACTCAGCATAGGCTTAGCATCTAGGCTGGAACCAGAACTCGGAGTGGACTCAGCATCTTGGCTGGAACTGAAACTCAACTTGGACTCAACAACTTGGCTGGAACTGGAACTCGACTTGGACTCAGCATCTTGGCTGGATCTGGGACTCGGACTGGCATCAGGCTTGGCATCAGAACTGGAACTCGGACAGGACTCAGCATCTCTGCTGGAACTGGAACTCGGCTTGGACTCAGCATCCTGACAGTGGCCTCAGCATGAAGTGCCACTCGGGCAGGAATCCGAGGCTTAACTGGAGGCGCCACTCAGACTGGAATCGGAGGCTTGACTGGAAGCGCCACTCGTACTGGAATCGGAGGCTCGGTTAGAAGTGCCGCTCGGATAGGACTACGAGGCTTGACTGGAAGCGCCACTTGGTCTGGAATCGGAGCCTCGGTTAGAAGCGCCGCTCGGACAGGAATCCAAGGCTTGACTGGAAGCGCCACTCGGACTGGACTCAGAGCTTGGCTGGAACTGGACCTCTGAATGAACTCCGGAGCAACTTGGCTGGAAGCGCCCTTCAGGTTGGACTCCAGGTAAGCCTGGAGCTTGGGACTCTCAAGACGCTTTCTTTCAGCAGCAACTTCTGGGGTATTCCGCAGGGCTGGACAGGAGACCATCCTTTTGAAGGTATGGTCTCCAGAATTGTACACAATATTCTAAATGAGGTCGCACCAGTTTCTTGTACAGGGACATCGTCACCTCCTTTTTTCATGCTGGCCATTCCTCTCCCTATGCCTTTTCTACTTGCTTGGCCACCTTAAGATCATCACATACGATCAAACCCAAGTCCTGCTTTTCTTTCATGCACAAAAGTTCTTCACCCCTAAACTGTACCCTTCCATTGAGTTTTTGCAGCTCAAATGCATGACCTTGCATTTTTAAGCATTAAATCTTAGCTACCAAATTCCAGACCATTCCTCTAGCTTTGCTAAGTCCTTCCTCATGTTATCCACACCATCAGGTGTGTCTACCCTATTGCAGATTTTGGCATCATCTGCAAAGAGGCAACCTTACCAGACAGCTCTTCAGCAATATCGTTTACAAAAATGTTAAAAAGATCCGGCCCAAGAACTGAACCTCGCGGTATACCACTGGTAACATCCTTTTCCTCAGAATGAGTTCCATTCACAACTACGCTTTGTTGCCTTCCAAGGTTCAAGATTCAAGGAACTCTGCCCGTCACTTTTTATTTGTTAGTCATCTATGAGGAACCGTGTTAAAGACTTTGCGAAATCTAAATACACCATTGATCCAACTCTGTGGTCACCCAGTGAAAAAAAAAAAAGAATCAGATTTGTCTGACATGACCTGCCTCTAGTGAAATCATGTTGCCTTGGGTCCTGTAATTCATTGGATTCAAAAAAACTTTACTATTCTCTGTTTTAAAAGTGTTTCTATTAATTTACTTATCACAGAAGTCAGACTTCTGTGATAAGTAAATTAATAGAAACACTTTTAAGGCTGGTAAGTCAGACTTACCAGCCTGTAGTTCCCAACCTTACCTTCTGCTTTTGTGTCGAGGTACCACATCTGCTCTTCTCCAGTCCTCCGGGATCACTCCCGACTCTAGAGAGGCATTGAAAAGGTCAGCCAGCAGAATCACTAGAACTTCCCTAAGTTCCTTCACTACCCTTGGATATATGCCATTTGGCTCCATCGCTTTGTCCACCTTTAGTTTAGCCAGCTCCTCACAAACACAGTCCTCTGAAAATTGGTCAAGGACTAGCACCCCTCCATTTCTATTTGTTTTGTCTTCTACAATCCCGATCCCCACCCTTTAGCTGTGAACACAGAACAGAAATGTTTGTTAAGCAATTCCGCCTTATCTTTATCAGCTTCTACTTATTCCTGCCCTTCACCATTGAGTCTCACAATGCTACTTTTGCACTTCTTCCTATCACTAACATATCTAAAAATATGTCTTGTCCCCCCATTTTACCGTATTGGCTATTTTTTCTTCCATTTGCATCTTTGCTTTCCTGACTACTCTACCAGCTTCTTTACGCTTTTCCAGATATTGTTGCCTGTCTTCCTCTTTCTGTGATCTCTTGTACTTTATGAAAGCTAACCTCTTTTTCCTTACTTTTTCAGATACTACTTTTGAGAACCAAAGCGGCCTCCTTTTCCTCTTACTTTTATTTACTTTCCTTACAAAAAGGTTTCTTGCCCTTAAAATAACTCCTTTCAGTTTTGCCCACAGTTTTCCAACATCTTCCAGATGTTCCCATCCAGACAGCAATTCCTTGAGGTTTTTTGAAATCTAAAACCTTCACTTTTGAATGAACCCTCTCCATACCTATCTTAATATCAGACCATACTATCTGGTGATCATCGGATGCCAGATAATCGCCTAGTATAACATCAGATACACTCTCCCCATTAATATATTAAAAAGAATTGAGCCTGGGAACCTTGCTGGCACTTTCTCTGCTGTGTTGCCATGGTCTTTGGTTTCTTCTTGTGCTGATTGTCTAGGAACTTTGCCAGCACTCTTTTCTCCTCCACTGATGTGATTGGCAGCCTCTTTTTATGCCAGCAGGCCTATGGACCTTACCAGTTTTACCACTGGTTAGCAGCTGAATGTGCTTTCCTTAGTACACAGACAGACAGTCTTGATAAGAGGCAGTATTGCTGGAAACAAAATACACTTAAATGATGTCAGATAATATAGCCATATTAAAATATCCATGATGATTCGTTATCAGAAAAAGTGGGAGAAAGCATATCAGGTCTTAATGTCAATGCTGCTGTCATGGCCTTATATTTTTTAATGCCAGTACTTCAGGTGAAGAGGTTGTTTACCTGCTTTCACAGCAGTTCTGAAATCAGTTCCTTCACTAAACTGTGGAATTTTATAGCTGGAGCTGTCAGATTTATACAATTTCAAACCAAACTCTTGGGAATCATATGGTAAGCTTGCTCCAGACTTGTAAGGCTCTGTACAGCACACCACCTGGCTTCACTGGTGAACATCTGCTTTTCAAACCAGAGGTAAATTTACTGTTATTACTCCCTATTCTCCTAGGTTCTAAGCATGGGAACATGTGCTGCTGGTAGCATGCTACTTAAATATTCAAGATAGTTCTTCACAAGAGAACAGAAAATCTTTTTTTTTTTTGTAAAACCTGACTCCTTCTGCTTATGAGGAAAGCCAAAGTGCTGGTTCAGGTGACAGTAGCCAAATTAGCCATTCTGTGATCTAGAGAACTTAATAGCAAGCAGCTGGTACCTGGCTAATTGTACAAGCTCAGAAAAGCCACCGAGTTTAAATAATAGCAGAGAAGTACTGTTGATTTCCACTTCTTCCTGAATACAATTATTTCTTAAAGTTTTAAAAACCTGCTAATTTGCTTTGCAATCCTCTAATGTATTAAATAGCATTTGGTAGATGGCTTCTACTGCCAGGAGTTACTGTTATGCAAAATACACTCTAATTAGGATTTTAATGGGTTTTTTATGTTGTTTTTCAGCCTTACATATGATGTTCTCTCCTGTGTCCCAGTTACTAAATTATTTATGGGCTTTATTCTTTTAAGGGTAGGCTACGTTTTTTGGTAAATTCACCTTTTTTTCTGGTTAATCAGATTCAATGTGCTATTCATCTGGGACCCAGCTTAATAGGAACTTCCATTACAGATTTCTTAACATTAACCTGAAGTACAGTTTATTGTTTGATTTACCAAGACTAGATTATATGTGTGATACAGGGTTACCAAGGGGATCCAATTTTTGAGAGAGAGATTTTAGTACATGCCCCTAGCCCCACAATACTCTACCCTAGTCCCATCCACTCTATACAAGTCCTACCCACTCAGCTTGGTTGTCCTTAAGTCTCTCCTAAACCTGGAAAAGGCATCCCGTTTCTATTTAATATAATTCTAAAAAATGAAGGGGGTTTGCTGCCACAACATAATTCCTGCTGCTCCAACAAAAACAACAACAGAGGCTCAACAATCTCAAAATATCACCTACTAGTCAGACTCTTGCATACAATACAACTCCATAAAGGCAGCAGATATACTTCACAAAATTTGACACTGCTGATCTCTTTGAAAGCTAATCAAAAATGTATGGTTAGTCCAATAAAAAAGGTAGCATCTTATTTACTTTTCTCTGTTTTGTTTTATTTCTATTTATTATTTTTTAAAAAATGAACTAACATAGTTACCGCACCACATTCCAATACAAAATTGAAAATAGGTTTTTTTCTACCTTTATTGTTTGGCTATCTAATGTTTCTAATAGTATCCTGCTTATAATCGAACGAGAAAAACGCCCAAGTTCCGACCTAAATCGGGAGATGGACGTTTATCTCACAAAAACGAATAACGCGGTATAATCGAAAACCGAACGTGGGCGTTTTCAACTGCACTCCATCGCGGAAGCATACAAAGTTGACGGGGGCGTATCGGAGGCGTGGTGAAGGCAGGACTGGGGCATGGTTATCACCCAAACAGAGATGGGCGCCTTTCGCCAATAATGGAAAAAAAGTATGCGTTTGTAGCTAGAATTTAGGGTACTTTTCCTGGACCCTGTTTTTTCACGAATAAGGCCCCAAAAAGTGCCCTAAATGACCAGATTACCCCCAGAGGGAATCGGGGATGACCTCCCCTGACTCCCCCAGTGGTCACTAACCCCCTCCCACCACAAAAAAATGATGTTTCACAACTTTTTATTTTCACCCTCAAATGTCATACCCACCTCCCTGGCAGCAGTATGCAGGTCCCTGGAGCAGTTGTTAGGGGGTGCAGTGGACTTCAGGCAGGTGGACCCAGGCCCATCCCCCCCTACCTGTTACAATTGTGCTGCTTAATGCTTATTAGTCATCCAACCTCCCAAACCCACTGTACCCACATGTAGGTGCCCACCTTCACCCCTTAGGGCTATAGTAATGGTGTAGACTTGTGGGCAGTGGGTTTTGAGGGGGATTTGGGGGGCTCAACACACAAGGGAAGGGTGCTATGCACCTGGGAGCTCTTTTACCTTTTTTTTTTTTTTTGTAAAAGTGCCCCTAGGGTGCCCGGTTGGTGTCCTGGCATGTGAGGGGGACCAGTGCACTACGAATCCTGGCCCCTCCCACGAACAAATGCCTTGGATTTATTCGTTTTTGAGCTGGGCACTTTCATTTTCCATTATCGCTGAAAAACAAAAACGCCCAGCTCACAAATTGTCGAATAAAACATGGACGTCTATTTTTTGCAAAAATACGGTTCGGTCCGCCCCTTCACGGACCCGTTCTCGGAGATAAACGCCCATGGAGATAGACATTTTCGTTCGATTATGCCCCTCCACAAGTCCCAGTCTCTGATTACTGCTTCTCTTATATCTCTTTCTAGGGTTTCCTGTCCATTTGCCATTTTTTGTCTCCCCTCCTGTCTTTGTCACTGTTTTCACTACAACCCACAACACTGATCTTTTTGTTTCAACTTTCTTCTATTTTTCTGCCTTTCTATCTATTCACATTTCAGTCATTCTCACTATTTAGTCTTCAATCTCTATTTTTTTTACTTTGTCTACCTACAGCTTTCGCTCTCTTTCCATCACACAAGCACTCCAATTCTCCTTCCTCTTATTTTTCAGTCTATTTAACTCTTCCCACTCTCCCCCTGCTATCCAGCATCTACTCTCTCTGTCCTTCCTCTGCTGTGCAGCAATTTTTCTCCTCCCTCTCTCTGTTTCTTTTCCCTTACACAACCAACATTGCCCCATCCAGCATCACCAAGTCTCTCTCTGTCTCTATTTCCCCTATCCAGTATCACCATGTCTCTCTCTCTCTCTCTCTTTCCCCAATCCAAACCCTGTCTCTCTATGTTTCTCATCTCTCATTCAACATCACTCTGTGTCTCTCGTCTCCCATCCAGCATCATCTCATCTCTCTTTCCCCATCTAGCATCACACTGTCCCTCTTTCTCTCTCTGTCTTTGTCTCTTTTTCCCCACCATCACCCCATATCTCTCTTTCTCCAATCCAACATCATCCTGTCTCTCATTCGACACATCCACACACATGCTGCCACTTAAGTTTAGGTTTTCTTTATACCATCCATAACCCTCCCCCCAAACTTAATTTTTTTTTTTATTTGTACCCCACGCTTTCCCACTCATGGCAGGCTCAATGCGGCTTAGGTACTTATTTGTACATGGGGCAATGGAGGGTTAAGTGACTAGCCCAGAGTCACAAGGAGCTGCCTGTGCCTGCAGTGGGAATCGAACCCAGTTCCCCAGGACCAAAGTCCACCACTGTAACCACTAGGCCACTCCCAATGGCTGATTGTGTGCATTTTAGTGCATTACTTGCTGGCAGGCTGCAAGGGGAAGAGTTTGAAGACAAGATTAGGAGGCTTTCTGATTGGTGAGGCAAGGGTGGCAGTTCTGAAAAAAGGTGAGCGCACCACACACTATATTTACCTCTAGTTGTGTTGTAATGTTGCCTCCTGATCTTGTCATCAAGTAAAGTGCTAAAATGCCTCATTTTCTGCTACTATGGGGCTGAAATGTTGTCATAAGGGCTGTGAGATCTCACAGCTAATACTGCAAACTTGAAACGCAAGGCAGCTCAAGATGAAGTGCTTAAGTGCTTTACTTGCTGCAGGGTCACATGGGGGAAGATGGTTTGGCAAGTGCAGCACAGCTAGAGGTAAGTGCACTGTGTGTGCCGTATTCACCCATTCTTTAAAAATTGTTTTATATGCTCCATTGAAAGGGGAAAGAGATGGGGAATGTTTCCTGAATCCTTCACTGAATCCTTTCCTCCTCCACACCTGAGATACCACCCTTCACTGCACTCCCTTCCCCATACTCTCTGTAGACCTGGGCATAGGCATAGTTTGGGTGTACGGTACCTCCCCAAATGTTACCTCTGATAATGCTGAATTGGTCAGTATGAGTTCCTTGGCCTTTGCCTCTTGCGATTGGAAACATGATATCATTGCATCTCCCCCACTGGCAGGTATGCTGGCAGAGTACTTCTCTGCAGTTCAAAGATGCATACTGGGAACCTTGGGCCTGATGCACAAAACCTACTGGGCCAGCAATGTGCTTTTCTTACCAGTTCCAGCTTGTTTAGCGAGCACATTATTCAGCAGGAGATGCACAAAGAGGCTCTGCAGGCTCTTTTTTTTTTTTTTTTTTTGAAAATGTCTTTATTAACCAGGAAAAAGAAGTTCACAATACACCTTGACTTATGAGGCCTTTCGGGCCTGTACATCGTGCACTTTTTGTACATTTCTATCACTTATCAACGTAACTTTCAACGTCCCGCAGTCCGCTGTGTACCACTTTCCTCCTCCTGGTTTTACTCTGCAGGCTCTTTACCATGTAGGGTAGCAGACAACTGGAATCCTATGCTAATATATTTAAATGAGCTGTTTGGCATTCAAATGTGCATTCTGAGGAATGCACAGCCATAACTGAGTGATGTACAACAAGGACCTACCTTTAGTGAGCTAAAATTCATAGGAGGTCTGGAGCAGCCATAATTCTCTCTTTGTACTTCTGTGGTTCACTAGTTCTCTCATTGTCGCCACTGCTGTAGCCCTCCTCTTCCAAGTCCAGGGGCTGTAGCTCATCCAGCAGCAGCGTGATTGGCTCCTCCAGCTGCCGGTAAAGGATAGGCTTGGGCTAATACAAGCCATCAATTGCTGCAGGGCACAGGAGTACCGGGCTGGGGAGACAGAAAGCACCTGGGAAGCAGTGGCCCAGGACACAGGCCACCAGCAGTTGCTGCTGCTGTAACCTGTGCTGCGGGAGCAGGTGTGTGTCAGCAAAGCAGAGGCTGGCAGTAGCAGCAGCTCCCTATGATTGCTATCAGCAGCATGGGTATCCAGGTGCTCAACAAGGCCAACCGCACCTATGTGGACATGTGTGTGAATGGCAACAGCCTGAAGTCTGGCAAGAGCCTGGTCATCAATGCTGTCCCTTCTTCTATTCTGCAAGACCCCTTCTCCCCTTTCACAGCTCTCATACATGCAGCTTAAAAACTTGCGTGTGTAAATTTGTGTGCTAGTCACAAATTTGGGCATGTAACTTTCTAGAATTTGGAGGTATGTGCATGGCAAGATGGCAGATTGAATGTGGTTGATGTTACCTGGTGCAAGAGAGGCTGAGTGCTGTTTTTCCTCTTTAACATTTTTCATCTCCATTTTTCCAATGCTCACAATAAATGGAAGGGGAGTTTGAGGGTTCCATTGCGCCCCGAACTTCCTTCCCTGTACTGCAAATTCTTGATCGGTTTGCTGCCAAACTCCAATCAGGATCTGGAGGTTTTGCTCCTGCTGCGAGCACAGGCGAGGAAGCATCTACACTCCTGGGACCGGATACATCTCTGTCTCCTCTTGTGATCTTACAGCCACCATGTCCTGATGAAGCCCATGTTGAGGCTACGGTTTCCCTGCAGGTGGAAATCACTGGTGCAGAGTCCCTGGTTGGCAAAAATAGACCCAAAGTGCTGAATGCATGGTTAACAGATGGAAGACCTTTGGGTTCACAGAATCCCGTGGTGGTAACCTTTGATAATATATGGAGTATTCTTCAGAGTCATCAAGCAATGGTTTCCAAATCTGCTCAAGAGACTTCACTCTTTGTAAGTAATGTGGATGAATTATACTTATCTTTGGAAAATACTAAGCAAGAACATAATACTCATATAGAACACACTAGTACTGATATTAAAGAGTTAAAAGGCACAACAGCTATAGTTAAAGATAATGGCCCTGATATTGAGACAGCGGGAGTAAGACCGGCTAACTCTCACTGTCACTGGTGAACCCAGAAGTAGTAGTAGTAGAAATTCAATGCTGGGGCCGTATCTAGCCACCAGCATTGAATTTCAGGCTTTTTTTGGCACTGCAAACATAGCCGGTTAAGCCAATATTCTTTGACTGACTAGGTTCTAACAGCTAAAGATAGACCTGCTATTTACATGGGTTTATCTGGCCACTAAACGTAACCAGTCAGCTGCTGAAAATCAGCATTAACCGGCTATGTCATGCGGATAGCCGGCTTGAGGATATTTAACTATTGATCATAATATTCTTTTAAATATTCTTAACTATTATGGAATCTGTGGAGTTGTCCTGAAATGGTTTTCTGGCTTCTTAAGATCTAGGTCGTATCAGGTCAAACAATCAGGTGTACTTTCTTCCACTTGGTCTCCTGGCTGTGGGATCCCTCAGGGTTCCCCTCTTTCCCCCATCTAGTTTAACATTATGATGATACCTCTTGGTCATCTTTTAGAAAAACATGGTCTTTCGACATACATATAGACTGATGATGTCACCATTTATATCCCATTCTCTAAGGAATTACTTGACACAACTCACATGAATAGTTTAGGGATAAAACTTATGGAATCATGGGCTTCTAATTTCAAACCAAAACTTAGCATGGATAAAACTAAGTTTCTAATTATAACTAACCCTCACCATCCTATGAATCTTAGTAACTTTACTATTAAAAACAAAACCTATTCCCTTGCGTTATCAATGAAAATCTTGGGAGTCAAAATAGATTGTTTCCTCACTCTTGAAAACTAAGTTGACCTTGAGTGTCTTTCACTCACTTTGGAAGATAAAGAGATTGAGGCCATTTTTCTCTAAATCTGTCTTTTGGTTCAATCCCTTGTCCTCACCAAATTCAACTATTGCAATTCCATCTATGCTGGATTTAAAGGTGATTTTCTGAAAAAAATTGCACACAACTCAAAATGCTGCTGTTCTTCTTATATATAGATCTCCTTGCTTTGCCAAAGCCACTCCTCTTTTATATGAGCTACGTTGGTTACCAATAAGAGACAGAATATCTTTCAAATTATGCGTTTTCATTCACCAAATCCTGTTTGGTCAAGCCCCATCATATATGAATAATCTTATTGAATTACCCCCTTGTAATGCTGTTTTATCATTTAGAGAATACTTTCCAGCTTATTTTCGAAAGAGAAAGACGCCCATATTTCGACCCAAATCGGGAAAGGGTGTCTTTCTCCTGTGGGCATCCAAAGAGGTATAATCGAAAGCCAATTTTGGGCGTCTTCAACTGCAATCTGTCGCGAAAATGGCCAAAGTTGATGGGGGCGTGTTGCAGGCGTGGTGAAGGCGGGACTGGGGCGTGTTTATCGGCCGAGGAGAGATGGGCGCCCTCGGCCGATAATCAGAAAAAGAAAGGCGTTTTTAGCGCAAATTTGGGTCACTTTTTTTGGACCCTTTTTTCATGAACAAGTCCCAAAAAAGTGCCCTAAATGACCAGATGACCACCGGAGGGAATCGGGGATGACCACCCCTGACTCCCCCAGTGGTCACTAACCCCCTCCCACCCAAAAAAAACAACTTTAAGAACTTTTTTTCCAGCCTGTATGCCAGCCTCAAATGTCATACCTAGCTCCATCACAGTAGTATGCAGGTCCCTGGAACTGTTGTTAGTGGGTGCAGTGGACTTCAGCCAGGTGGACCCAGGCCCATCCCCCCCACCTGTCACACTTGTGGTGGTAAATGGGAGTGCTCCAAACCACCCCCAAAACCCACTGTACCCACATCTAGGTGCCCCCCTTCAGCCATAAGGGCTATGTTAATGGTGTAGAGTTGTGGGCAGTGGGTTTTGGGGGGGGGGATTTGGGGGGCTCAGCATCCAAAGGAAGGGAGCTATGGACTTCAGAGGTAGGTAACTGTTTATTTTAAATTGTTACAAGTGCCCCCTAGGGTGCCCGGTTGGTGTCCTGGCATGTGAGGGGGACCAGTGCACTACGAATCCTGGCCCCTCCCACGAACCAATGCCTTGGATTTGGTTGTTTTTGAGCTGGGCGCCTTCGGTTTCCATTATCACTGAAAAACAAAACCGCCCAGCTCAAATCCGCACAAATCCGATGCATTTGCCGGGCACAAACCTTATTATCGGAAAAAAGATGGACACCCATTTTTTTTGAAAATACGGTTTGTCCCGCCCCTTCACATACCCGTTCTCAGAGATAGATGCCCATGGAGATGGGCGTTCGTGTTCGATTATGCCCCTCCACGTCTTACATTTCCCTATCTGTAAGAATGTGATATACAAAACAATTCACTCTGCTAATTTCTCCTATCAAGGCACCAAAATTTGGAATTCTTTTCCTAAATCAATCAAGTTTAAAGATGATTACCTAACTTTTAGAAATCTTCTGTAAACACATTTCTTCAGTCTGGCCTTTCTGAATACAAAGAACTCCGTTTGAATTTTACCCACACCCTTTTCTTAATCTCATTTCCCATCTAGTCTTGCCTAATTATAATTATTTGTTTGTCCTTGAGATAGTCTAAATCCCTGGTTACTTACTGCACATGTATTAATTTGTTTTATTGTAATTTGTGTTATATTCTGTACATTATTATGTTTTATTCACTTTATTGTTTGTAAGCCACGGGCTAATGTGGGATATAAATGTCATGAATACGTTTGAATATCAGGCGGAATGTGTTGATTCATCATAAATTGGAACGAATTGAGAACTTTAAACAGGAGGCTGAATTTACCAATTCTGAATTTTCCTAAAGCTGTTGGGATGTCACCTGTGGACTTTTTCAAAAAGTATTTAATGGAGATTTTACAGTTTACCTCAAACGCTATACCTCCTCTTAATAAAGTATATTATTTGACAGTTTCCTCGAGGACTGCTGGAACCCCCCCCCCCCCCCCGAAAACTTAGAAGGTGCAGCTTAGGCCCTAGATGGGTGTACTGATCTGCATAATTTATCAGTAACGTTAGATCGTGCCACACTTTTGGTCGCCTTTGTTTTTGAGCAGGACTTAAACGCCGTGATTAAATTGTTTTTCGTAATTCTCAAAAAGCTTTTCTGTGGTCAGAGGGTATGGGCCTATCCTGGTGTGAATAAGTCCACTTAGGATAGGCAAAAGCATTTTTTTGAACTTGAGAGAAGACACTCACAGTTTGAGTGTCTTGTTTTTGCTTGCTTACCCATGCAAATGTATTGTGAAGTACTTGGGTATAAAATATGTATTTTTTGAGCCGCAACAACTGAAGGCCTTCATAGAATTAAAGACAATTTCCAGGGGGATTTAATTTTGTATAGGCCATGAAGAAATATTTAGAGCCCAGTTCAGTTAGGGTCTTTATTTTATTTCTTCCCATTGATTTATAATGCACCCCCACTTTTCATATTTGTGTTCTAAGAAAGAATTTTTGTTACCTCTTAAGTTGCTTATTGTATTTGTTTCTTTCTGAGTTTATTCTGCAAGTGTGTACTTGTAATTATTATTATATATGAATAGATACATAAAAATAAATAAACGTTCTGCTTCTTTTTAAACTTTACGCTGTCCTCCACTTGTCTAAAACTCATAGGCAGTTTATTTCATTCTGCTGGCACTGTAACAGAAAATGCAGATTCCTTACTTTCTGTGAAATGTGTTTTCAACAAAGATGGAACCAAAAGTTAATGTGTCTCCTCTGACTGAAGAGAGCACATAGGGTGATAAACAGTCAACACCTGATGGATGTACAATGGAGCATTGTGCCAAGGTGTTCACTGGATTAGCGCCAAAAATTAAATTGTATCTGAAATGACGTTGGCAACCAATTTAACAGATGCAAATGATTAGTGATGATATGACTATATTTTTGAACAGCCAGAAATCATACGAGTGGCAGACTTCTGGACTAACTGCAATGCTTTCACTTTCTCTTGAGAAATACGAAGGTTAGAAGTGATATCCTACACAGGCATGTGAGCTTTATGCCTGCTAAGATATATCCTTGTAGTGTGAACAGGAATTACTGGACCAGTTAGATGGACTAATAAGCTTTTTTAAAAAAATGTCATTTGATTATATAACTGTCAATATATTATATACAGTGCAGAAGAGCTCCAGAAGTGTTCCAGAAGTTTCTGGTATTATATCTGTACTGATTCAGAGTACAGAGCTACAGAGAAGTTTCCAGAGATCCAAAGAGACAAAACCCATATCCCTAATGGGATTCTATATTCTATACCCACTATTGATTTCACTATTTTGTGCATTATTTCCTCAATTTGTTGTGAACGCTCATGAGTTAATATGCATATATGAGTAAACTCAGTATGAAAATGGTAGATTGTAGTAGTTTATACTGTAAGTTATATATAAGATATGCATTAACTGAAATTGATTTGTGAACCGTATTCATTAGCAGGGTCTCTTACATACATTCAAGTCTCAAATTAGCTATACCACTTGGCCAATTAAGGGATCATATATATGCAATATATCTTATTCAGTAACATTTATTGCTTCGTAGGCCCTATGGGTTCAATTACGATAGAAATTATATTCTGTATACTGTGATATAACATCTGCTAATTAATATGCTATGAATATAGGACACATTTTGCAGTTTGGTCTTCTTGAGAAAGTTAACACTTTCCTAATAAAGCTGTTTTTATTCATTTATAAAATGATTTTAGAAGGGTCATACAGAGGCTACCATTAAGATATGTTATTTTACTACTAAAGGTGACAGTCATCAACATGGTCTACCATTACGATGTGTTATTACTACTACTACTACTACTACTTGACATTTCTAAAGTGCTACTAGGGTTACGCAGCGCTGTACAGTTTAACATAGAAGGACAGTCCCTGCTCAAGGAGCTTACAATCTATTAGTAACTAAGTCTCACTGCATAAAATGGGACCAGTGCTAAAGTAGTGTGAGATAAGGTGGAGTCTATTTTTTTTTTTTGGAAAAGGCTCCCCCTTCCCCAGAATGTTATCCAGTTCCTAACCAATCTAAATACCTCATCTCTGCACCATCAGCTCATCTATGCATGGAGACTTCAGAGCTCAGCCTGCCTCTTGGGTCTTGCATGTAGAATGGGAGCACTTCTGAAAATGCTACCCTGGAGGTTTTGGATTGCAATTTTCAACCTATAAGCCTACATTTGGCTTCCAGAATCTCCCTACCATATTTTTGCTGTGTAATTGGTACAGCTATCTCCTTCCCAGCACTGTCTTAACGCCCATGTTGATAACTACACCCCCTAGTTTCTAATAGCTTGAGTTAATAGAAAAAAAACAAACCTTTACAATAACCCACATTAATATTTTTTATTTATTGCATTTGTATCCCACATTTTCCCACCTCTTTGCAGGCTCAATGTGGCTTACAATACATTATGAATAGTGGGAATATTAGAAAATAGACATTTAGTGTTACAGAAGGATCTTAAGCAACATGATAGTGATGAAACATGATAGTATTATAACAAGCTGATATTGTAAGATAGTTCTTAGTATATGTGGAGGAATTGTGTATGTTCACGTTGGTTGATCTTTTTGGTATGCTTTGTTAAACGTCCCCCTTAGATGGGTAAACATCTCATTTGCACGTATAAATGGTCATATATGTGTAAGTTGTAATTTGAGGGAAGACACAGCTTACATATATAGAGGTGGAACTTTGAAGCATACATTGATCCCTACTTTGCAGCAGAAATAAATGCATAATTCAACTAATCTCTCTGTTGGTATTTATACCTGCCTTGAGGCATGCTTAACTTTCAGGTGACTATTCACTTGCGTATACTTAACAGAGAACAAATTGCTGGAAGATTGACTTATTAACAGGTCATTCTACACTATTGGAACCCCACATAGGGCTATTTCTTTTTGGAATTTTTTATGTTGCATGACCCCCCTGACACAGGTATTGAATGCCGAAACATGGCCTGTGTCGGGTCAACAATGAAGAACATCGATTGATTAAAGGACCTATTCTGGACTTGAAGGCCCATAGTGCTTCTTTTCTTGCATTGCGTACTGTGTGTTCTGGATCCCTCTCTGTATTGCTGAGCTTATACATATACAAAAAGCCATGAGTTCAGCAAGAGCTGAATTTACGCTATAATTGTGAACTTCTTGACTTTGACACCCCTTTTCTGACAGAGATGAGCCATACAAAATCAGGTTTCATGAGTACATATGCCTGCTTCCAGGCTTGTGATGGAAAAATATATTGCAGAAGAAGCAGTTAGATGCTATTATTTTTTGATATTTGGGGTCAGAATTTGTAGGTGCTCTAAACACTGGAATCTGTGAATGAATTTTCATGATTCCTTTCTTAAGGGACTGAGAGAACATGTTAATGAAGCTAGATGCTAAAGTGCTTAACAGTGCACTGATCAATACTGTCTGCTCATGCAGAACTCAGTTTAAAGACAAGTTGTTAGGGGGTTTCCATTTCAGGATATCCACAGAGAAAACAGTAAAATGGGAGGGAACGAGTTAATATTTTGCAATTAACTTATCCTTGTGAAAATGAGCAATAGAAGTGCGATTTTCCAGCATAAATATTTTCAAATAATGTTTTATATTTTATGCAAGGCGTGTTCTGTAATTAAAACAGACCCTCTAGACGAACATTTTTTTTTACTATAAGATGATTGCAAAGTAATAAGATTGAATTATTGCATATTTTAACTTTTTAAGTGCATACTAATAACCTCTTTCAAACAATAAATGTAAAGCAAGCACTGTTGATTTCTCTGTTCTAAACATCTGGTTCCACTTCTGAGGCAGTGTTTTGTGCTGTCATTTTTTTTCCAAGAAGGGCAAGTGCCTCACAATTCCAGATGGGATGAAAACAATTACAATCTGTGATCACAGTTGCAAACATGTTGATAATTTGGGCATTAGTTCCTAGGTCAGGAGTTTTAGAGTGCTTTAATAAGCGGATTATACATTTTAATAAATGAAATGAAGTACTGTCCTCCCATGAGCAATTGTAGCATATATGACACAATATTTCAACTAGTGCATGGCCAATTGCATTGCAGCTAGAATGAATTCCCCCCCCCCCCTTAACCTAACCCTAATGTTTACTTGTGCACCATAGGGGTAAATTCAAGGAAGGTCGCTAAAAGATAGACACCAAACATTTGAGTGATAAGGGGTGAATTCCATATATGGCACAGAAAAAAGTGTCATTCTATAAGCCGCACTTAAAGTTACACATGGTTTGTAGAATAGTGCTTGCGCTTGGGAATCACGCCTCACTTCAGGCATGGCCATTTGCATTAACTGAAACGTGATGCAAATGTACGTACCTAAATTGTTTTGTTTTTCTTACATTTGTACCCCGCGCTTTCCCACTCGTGGCAGGCTCAATGCGGCTTACATGGGGCAATGGAGGGTTAAGTGACTTGCCCAGAGTCACAAGGAGCTGCCTGTGCCTGAAGCGGGAATCGAACTCAGTTCCTCAGTTCCCCAGGACCCATACTCTGTAACAACGCACGTAAATGAGAGGGTAAGTGTTAATTCTATAATGGCAGTTCCAAGCCGAACTGTTCGGTTATAGAATAAGTTCACATTGATGTGCCTAACTGTAGGTGCGAGCACTAAGCCCAGCTCAAAGGCTGATGTTAGTACTCAGTCTTTGTTACATCAGCTGGTATGGCTGTTGGTCACAGTGGTCAAGGGTAAGATGGTCTCCCCTGAGACCGAGTACACTTCCGTCTGAATGGTCTTCAGACGTTTGCAAATTACCCGTTTTAATATCCCAGATGCATGTTTCCCACAGCAGTCACTGAACAGGAAGACTCTCACACCAAGTATTATCAAGCAAACAAAGTTAACTTTATTGCACAGACAAATAATTAATTAACATTATTTAAAACCAGTTGACAGCTTAGCTGCAAGTTTAAAGTGTTTCAGTTTTAAAATGGTTAAAATCAATTAAAATATGCACATGTATTTAAAATGATTTTAAAACTACTAAAACAGATTTTTAATCACTTTCTCTTTCTTTTGTCAGCTCCTGAAATGGATTCCGGAGTTAACAAGTTGGTGACATCACTTTACATCAGATAAGTATACTTAAATATTCTCTTTTAAACACTTTGTATACTTCAACCCCAAGAATTTCTTCTTTTGTGTAAATGTTTCTTCCCTTTTTGTCTCCGTAGCTACTTCAGAAGAAGATTACACTAATCTGGAAAGATGGGTGATTCGACACCACAGCATCAGGTAAGTATGTCTTTCACCTTTAAAACCTCCTTTTCCCAGGCCTGAGCACTCTGCCCAAATTATTAATGTCCAAGAAAAATTAGAGAAAACATTAAAAAACCCTAAATGTGTGCACACAAACAAAAATGCCCACAATTTATCTTCCCGTGTCTTTCTTGCGTTGGCTGGCCTCCTCACTTCCAGATGCAGGCTCTCTGACAGGAGCGGGTACACATCAGGGCTGATTCAGTAATGCATCATCAGTCAAGGGCTGGAAAGAAACCCTGCCTGCTACACTTCAACTGTCCAGGGCTTTCCCAGTGACCACTGCTCAGCCCAGATTTCCTTTTAAGAGGCCTCCCATCCTAAAGCTCAGCCCTATCATCCCTGGCTGCAGTCAGTTAAAACTCCCAACAGCCCAGCTGCTATTTTAGCAGCACCAGTATCTTTCCCTTAAGGGAACAGGTCCTGAGACCTATATCCAAGGTGCCCTTTCTGAGGCTGTCCCTTTACTCTACCCTGGCTTTATGTCATGTTTTCGAAGCAGGAAACTAGGTTTGTGAGCCCTTAGGCCTCTGCCGAGGAGCGGCAGCGGCAAGCAAAATCACCCCACACCAGCGGCAAGGCAGAACTCTAGCGAACAGTGAGACTTCACCTACACTTGGCCACCTTTCACCAAGAGTTGAGCTCTGGGCTTCAGGCGGCCGGTAGGACTTGCAGGACAGGGCAGGACTGGATAACAGCTGGGCAGCACAGGGACTGAGGGTCAGAGGGGAAAGGAACATACAGGGACAGCAGGGCACACAGGGAGGCTAGGTAGAAAACTAGACTAGGACTCTCAGACAGACAAGGGACAGATCTGAAAGCTGCAAGCAGCCACTGAAACAGGGAATAAACACTGGAAGACAAGAGACAACTGGAAGTTACAAGCAGCCACTGAAACAGGGGAAAAAACACAGAAAACCTAGCACTAGACAAAGACATACAAACAATAGCAAGACTGGGAAACAAGCAATACAGAAAACAAGCAGTACAGGACACAAAGCTACATAAAGAGTAAGCTAGAATCAGGCAAGAATACAAACTATAAACTGGACTGGGCAAAAGTGCAGCAAGCACCAACATACCAGGGCCTTAGACGATGCAAAGGCAAGCAGAAATGTTCCAAGATGGCTAATAAGCCCAGAAGTAGTTGAGACTCAGCTGCTGCAATCACCAGGCAGCTACGGATGCTGTGCAGGCTCAAACAACACAAGCAAACCTGGCAGCCTGGAAGATCCGGACCGGAGTGAGCTAAAATCTGGAACGGGTGATGGTCCATAGCAGCCACCCGTTCTGGCCACCAGAGGGCGAGGAAAGCACAGACGTAACACTTTATTACAAAGCCTACAGTTAAACCTGTCCTTCAGTTTTTATATTTACCCCTTTATCATTCCAGAACTCTTCTTTTGTTCAACCCCTGGCTTTATTACAAAGCCTGCACTTAAACCTGTTTTAAAATAAAATATTTTCCCAATTTCTTAGGACCTGCAACTTACTTAATCAGGGCTATCCCTTAACCTTGGCCCATGCAACCCAAAATGTATTAGCAGAGTCCACACATATTTCCTCATCCACTCTTATAAACCCTTTCTCAGAACTTTTTTAAAGCTACTCTTTAGGCCTTTTTGGTGCCTGCCCTCAAAGCATCTTTTCTCCCCTCCATCCATGTTCAGCACTTCTCCTCTCTCCTCCCCTCCATCCATGTCCAGCATTTCTCCTCTCTCTTCCCTCCCCTGTATCCATATAAAGCAATAATTCTATCTCCCCTCCCCTCTCCTTTATCCAAGTCCAGCATTTCTCCTCTCTCCCCGCCAACTCCTCCATCCATCCATGTCCAGCAATTCTCCTCTATCTCCTGCTCTCCTCTCCATCCATTTCCAGCCAAATGTGAAACCACAAGTTTCTACTGCCTTAGAAGGGTAGTTACCAGAAAAATACATTTCTAGCTGTCTTGCAAGTCCAAATCTGCTCCCAGCTTAAGAAATGCAAAATAGCTATATTAAAATAAAACTAGAAATATGGAGGGTTTGCACCTTGCCACGGCCTCTGTGATATACACAAGACTTCCTTCCAGTAAAACCATGCTGCCTCAGATCCTGTGATCCATTAGATTCCAGACCAGAATGTCCAGCATTTCTCCTCTCTCCCCTGCCCTTCCCTCCCATCTAAGTGCATCTCCTTCCTGTCTTCTCTTCCCTCCATCCATGTCCAACATGTCTCCTCTCTCCCTTGCCCTCCCCTCCCATGTCCAACGATTCTCCTCTATCCCCTGTCCTCCCCTGCCATCCATGTCCAGCGATTCTCCTCTCTCCCCTTCCCTCCCCTCTCATCCATGTCCAATGAGTCTCCTCTCTCCCCTGCCCTCTCCTTCCATCCATATCCAGTGAATCTCTCTTCACTGACCTCCCCTCGCATCCATGTCCAGTATGTCTCCTCTCTTCCCTGCCCTCCCCTCTCATCCTACTGTCATCCCTTTTATCTGTCATATCCTCAATCTTTCACTGTCCACTGCGACTGTTCCTGATGCCTTCAAACATGCCGTAGTCACACCACTCCTTAAAAAACCTTCATTGGACCCTACCTGTCCTTCCAACTATCGCCCCATCTCCCTCTTCCCTTTCCTACCCAAGATACTTGAACGTGCTGTTCACCGCCGTTGCCTTAATTTTCTTTCTTCTCAAGCTATTCTTGATCCACTTCAATCTGGCTTTTGCCCCCTTCATTCAACTGAAACAGCACTTGCTAAAGTCTCCAATGATCTGTTCCTAGCCAGATCCAAATGTCTCTATTCTATCATCATCCTTCTCGATCTGCTGCTTTTGACACTGTTGATCACAGCCTACTCCTTGATACGCTGTTCTCACTTGGATTTCAGGGCTCTGTTCTTTCCTGGTTTTCTTCTTATCTCTCCCAGCGTACCTTTAGTGTATACTCTAGTGGATCCTCCTCTACTTCTATCCCACTGTCAGTTGGTGTACCTCAGGGATCTGTCCTGGGACCTCTTCTTTTTTCCATCTATACTTCTTCCCTTGGTACTCTGATCTCATCCCATGGTTTTCAGTATCACCTTTACGCTGATGACTCCCAGATCTACCTTTCCACACCATAAATCTCAGCCAAAATCCAGGCCAAAGTATCAGCCTGCCTGTCTGACATTGCTGCCTGGATGTCTCAGCACCATCTGAAACTAAACATGACCAAGACTGAGCTTCTTATCTTTCCTCCCTAAACCAACCTCTCCTCCTCCCCCATTCTCTATTTCTGTGGATAACACTCTCATCCTTCCTGTCTCATCAGCTCGTAACCTTGGGGCCATCTTCGACTCCTCCCTCTCCTTTTCTGCACATATTTATTTATTTATTGCATTTGTATCCCACATTTCCCCACCTTTTTGCAGGCTCAATGTGGCTTAAAATACATCATGAATGGTGGAAATATATTAGGAAATAGACATTTAGTGTTACAGAAGAATCTTGGGTAACATGATAATGATAAAACATGATAGTAATATAAGAAGCAGATATTGTAAGACAGTTCTGAATATGTGTGGATGAGTGGTGTATGTTCACATTTGTTGTTCTTTGTGGTATGCCTTATTAAAGAGATGGGTCTTCAGTAGTTTGCGGAAGTTGGTTAGTTCGTAAATCATTTTTAAGTTGCGTGGCAGTGCGTTCCATAACTGTGTGCTCAAGTAGGTAAAGTTTGATGCATGCATTAGTTTGTATTTTAGACCTTTGCAGTTGGGGAAGTGCAGATTAAGGAATGTGCGGGATGATTTTTTAGCATTCCTGGGTGGTAAGTCTATCAGGTCTGACATGTAGGCTGGTGCATCTCCGTGAATGAGTTTGTGAACTAGGGAGCATATTTTGAACGTGATGCGTTCTTTAAGTGGGAGCCAGTGAAGCTTTTATCGTAGGGGTTTAGCACTTTCATATTTTGTTTTACCGAATATGAGTCTAGCTGCAGTGTTCTGGGCTGTCTGAAGTTTCTTGATTATTTGCTCTTTACAGCCGGCGTAGAGTGCGTTGTAGTAGTCTAGATGACTGAGCACCATTGATTGTACCAGGTTACGGAAAACAGTCCTTGGGAAGAAAGGTCTTATTCTTTTTCATTTCCACATTGAGTGGAACATTTTCTTGGTTGTGTTTTTCGCGTGGCTCTCAAGTGTTAGGTGTCGATCGATGGTAACTCCAAGAATTTTTAGGGTATCCGAAATTGGAAGGTTCAGATTTGGTGTGTTTATGGTGGTGAATTTGTTCGTGTTATGTTGAGAGGTAAGTATTAGGCATTGGGTTTTTTCTGCATTAAGTTTCAGCTGAAATGCAGACTGATAAAACCTGTCGTTTCTTTCTCTATAATATCATCAAAATTCGCCCTTTCCTTTCTGAGCACACTACCAGAACCCTCATCCACACTCTTATCACCTTTTGCTTAGACTATTGCAACTTGCTTCTCACAGGTCTCCCACTTAGCCATCTCTCTCCTCTTCAATCTGTTCAAAATTCTGTTGCACGACTAATATTCCGCCAGTGTCGTTATGCTCATATTAGCCCTCTCCTCAAGTCACTTCACTGGCTTCCTATCCGTTTCCACATACAGTTCAAACTACTCTTATTGACTTATAAGTGCATTCATTCTGCAGCTCCTCAGTACCTCTCCACTCTCATCTCTCCTTACATTCCTCCCCAGGAACTCCGTTCACTGGGTAAATATCTCTTATCTGCACCCTTCTCCTCCACTCCTAACTCCAGACTCCATGCCTTTTATCTTGCTGCACCATATGCCTGGAATAGACGTCAAGTTCCATCTCTGGCCGTCTTCAAATGTAAGCTAAAAGCCCACTTTTTTGATGCTGCTTTTAACTCCTAACCCTTATTCACTTGTTCAGAACCCTTATTTTATCATCCTCTCTTTAATATTCCCTTATCTCTTGCTTGTCCTGTTTGTCTGTCCTAATTAGATTGTAAGCTCTGTCGAGCAGGGACTGTCTCTTCATGTTCAAGTGTACAGCACTGCGTACGTCTAGTAGCGCTTTAGAAATGATAAGTAGTAGTAGTAGATTTTCCTCTGCCCCCTGTCCTCCCCTGCCATCATGTCCAGCGATTCTCCTCTCTCCTCTACCCTCCCCTGCACTCCCCTCCTATCCATGTCCAGCAATTCTCTTCTTTCCCCTGCCCTCCGTCCCCTCCATGTCCAGCAATTTGTTCAAACCCCAGCCCCCTCTGCCCTCCCTCAGCTCCCCAACTTTCCTTGAAATCTTTAATTTACCCGAAGTCGCAGTGAACCGGCAGTAAAAACAGCTGGCAGGCAGGCTTGCCTCCTCGTTGCTTCCCTTCCCTCTCAGCACATCCCACCCTCGCAGAAGGAAATTACATCAGAGGAATGCGGGACGCGCTGAGAGGGAAGGGAAGCGACGAGGAGGCAAGCCTGCCTGTCTGCCAGCTGTTTACTGTCGGTTCGCCGCGACTTTGGGTAAAGATTTTAAGGAAAGTCAGGGAGCTGAGGGAGGGGGGGGGGGGGGGAGCACGGGTGCACGAACAGAAGAGAGCGGGCAACGTGATTCGGACCTCACAAAAAAGGTGCCGCAGACTGTACCGGCGAGTACTGGCACAAAAAAAGCACTGCCTATGCTAACTTGTGATAAGCTGCTGGTCAGCAATCAAAGTGCCAGAGACTCCTATGACTAAGGACACCTGCAGTATCCAGATAAACAATCAAAAGGAGAAGTAAGTGGGTGTGGGTAAAATTGTAACTCCAGCAAGAGGGTGTGTGGACACTTTAATGGTGACTTTAACCATTATCTAATGAAAACTTATGCTTATATGACAGGTTTTAAACTGTCCATGCAATTAGGGAATAAATGATAGAAGTTGGAAGATGGTAGAAAGTGCTGGCACATATTCTGGAAAGATGCATATTCATTAAGTAGGAAGGGTAATTAAGATAATGAAGAAAGGAAGAAAAAGGTATTTAAGAGAAAACAGAACTGAGGATAGCGAGCCTCAGTGTGTCCACTAGCAGGTGGACATATTGACAGCTCCCATGGAAAACTGTTCATTATTTGCCATATATTATAGTCTACTGGGATTTTATTTGTTGATATTTCAATAATTACTGATTGGCTTCTTTGACTATTTGAATAAACATTTATTATGTTTAATACTTATTTAGTAGCCAGAGTTTTTTTTGCCTGGGGTCCTGCCTGGGGGGAAGATTTCTCAACAGGAGACCTCCAGAAGGTTACTCCTGTCTCAGAGGCAAAGACAATAGTACACTTGTCAGAGGAATCTGATCAATTTCTTTGACTAGGTGACCAAACAGCTGGATCAGAGGAGAGTGCTAAATGTGATATACATAGATTTCAGCAAGGCTTTTGACATGGTTCCACATAGATGACTTATAAATAAACAGTTCTGGAGACCGCACCTATGGAAAGATATAAACAGGATGGAGTCGGTCCAGAGGATGGCTACGGAATTAGTAACTAGTAATTAGTCTTGAATGCAAAAATTATAGGGACAGGCTTATGAACCTCAACATGTATACACTGGAATGGCCTCCTGGTGGAGGTGGTGGAGTCGAGGACTGTTCCAGACTTTAAAAAGGCATGGGATAAGCATGTGGGATCGCTTAGGAACAGGAAGAATTAGGGGTTACAGAGGATGGTCAAAGTGGATGGGTCATATGGCTTTTATCTGCCGTCATGTTTCTATGAAAGCATCTTGCATGTGGCCATTTTAAAAAAAAAAAAGATAGATTTTTGCTGTTTTGAAAATGGCAATATTTCTTCTTTGGTTTGAGATGTTTAGTGCAAAACATCCAAAGATCGATTTAGACGTCATATCAAAAATACTCCTCCCAGTCTCCTAGTCTTATAAGGTTCTTCTGCAAACCCTTGCAATTCTCTGCAATTTTAACAACTTTGAAAAATGTTTGTGTCATCCATAAAATTGATCACTTCACTAATCACCCCTATCTTCATGGTTAAAAAGTAAGGTGAAGGAAGCTTTTAGAGCTAAAAGAAAATCATTCAGAAAACAGAAGAAGGATCTGACTCAAAATAATAAGAAACAGCCAGTGGCGTAGGAAGGGGGGGGGGGGGTGGAGGGGGCGGTCCGCCCCGGGTGTCAGCACAAGGGGGGTGCTTCGCCGCTCCCGCTGCTTCCAGGCACCCCCCCCCGCACCCAAAATCCGCCCCCACCATGGGCGCCTCGTAGAACCCTCCTCCTCCTTCCTTCCCGCCCTGGCAGCCCTCCTCCTCCTCTCCGCCCCCCCTCCGTGTCATAACCCTTTTACTTCCCGTAGTGGCAGCGACATCAGTTACTTACGAAGAAGGCTGCGGGCTCCCCTCCGTCTTCAGCTTCTCCCTTCGCTCTTCACACAGTGAGTGTCCCGCCTTCGCGATGACGCATTTCCTGTTTCCGCGAAGGCGGGACACTCACTTTGTGAAGAGCGAAGGGAGAAGCTGAAGCCGGAGGGGAGCCTGCAGTGCCTTCTTTGTAACGGAACTGACGCCGCTGCCACCACGGGAAGTAAAAGGTTATGATATGGGGGGGGGGTGCAGAGAGGAGGAGGGCTGCCATGGGCAGGAAGGAAGGAACGGAGAGGGCAGGGGAGAGAGGAGAATGCTGGACATGGATGGGAGGGGAGAGCAGGGGGAAAGAACAGATTGCTGGACATGGGTGAGAGAAGGGGAGGGCATGGGGAGAGAAGGGGAGGGCATGAGGGAGAGAAGAGATTGCTGGAGGGGAGGGCAGGGGAGGAGAATTGCTGGACATGGGTGGATGGATGGAGGGGAGAGCAGGAAGGAACGGAGAGGAGGGCTGTGGGGGAGCTGAGGGAGGGCAGGGAGAATCACTGGACATGGATGGGAGGGGAGGGTATGGGGAGAGAAGAGATCACTGGAGAGGAGGGGAGGGCAGGGGAGAGAGGAGAATTGCTGGTGGATGGATGGAGGGGGCAGGGGAGAGAGGAAATTTGCTGGATTTGGATGGATGGAGGAGAGGGAAGAGGAGAGGAGAATTGCTGGACATGGATGAATGAATGAGTCAGGGGAGAGAGGAAATTTGAAGGATATGGGTGGATGAAGGAGACAGCAGGAGAGAATGGAGAGTTCCAGGACATAGATGGAGAATTGCTGGATATGGATGGATGAATGGGGGCAGGGGAGAGAGGAAATTTGCTTGATATGGGTGGATGGAGGAGAGTGCAGGGGAGAATGGAGAGTTGTTGGACATGGATGGATGGATGGAGGGGAGGAAAGTCAGGAAGGAAATGCAAGTGGATGGAAGAGAGAAGAGAGGAGAAATGTTGGACAAGGATGGAGGGAAGGAAAGACAAAGGAAGGAGATGCACATGGAGAGAGGGCAGATCCTAGATGGAAGGGGCAGGGAGAGAGGGCAGACTTTGGATGGAGGGGACAGGAGATAGAGGGCAGATGCTGGATGGAAGGAAGACAGTGAAAAGAAGATGAGGAAAGCAGAAACCAGAGACAACAAACTGCAAGTAATATATATATTTTTATTTTTTTGCTTTAGGATAAAGTAGTATTGTAGCTGTATTAATAAATAGAACATGGAAATAAGGTAATCTTTATTGGACTAATTTTAATATATTTTGACTAACTTTCGGAGAACAAAACCCCCTTCCTCAGGCCAGGATAGGATATTGTAAAATCACTATACTGTACTGATCTGATCTGAGGAAGGAGGTTTTGGTCTCTGAAAGCTAAATGTATTAGTCCAATAAAATGGTGGTATTTTATTTTCTGTTTCTGTGGTGTTGCATTGTATGCTCAGTCTGGCCTCTTAGGGGTTCAATTTAATTTTTGTCTAAATAGAAAGTTTGATTACTTATTCTATAGTGGTTTAGGGTTTATCTGTGTTTGTGAAAAAGACACGGCTTTCAGTTGGCATTGACTCTGCAGGATCGACGATCTGTACTATTCTGTCTGGTTACGTTTTACAATAGGCAAATTGATGTTCTAGTGCTCACTGTAGTGTTTAAGATGCTTTCCTTTTCCTTATGTGACTCGTAGAAATTACTGCTTATGGTATGGTAAAATTGTTCTAGAGATCCTGAGTGTTTTGTATTCTCGGTATGCCTAGTACTGGATTTTGGAGGGGGGTGTTAAAAAATGACCGGCCCCGGCTGTCAACTACCCTACCTACGCCACTGGAAACAGCATAAGGAATGGAAAGTCAAATGCAAAGTGTTGATAAGGAAGGCAAAGAGGGACTTTGAAAAAAGGTTGTGCTGGAAGCAAAAACACATTAAATTTTTTTTAAAGTATATTAAAAGCAAGAAGCAGGCAAAAGAATTGAAGGGTAAAAGAGGCACTCAGGGAAAACAAAACCATAGCAGAGATTAAATGAATTCTTTGCTTTGGTCTTCACTAAGGAAGGTTTGGGAGAGATACCGGTGCCTGAAATGGGATTCAAAGCTGACAAGTCAGAGAAAATGAATGAAATATCTATAAACCTGGAGGATGAAATTGCATAATTTGATAAACTGAAGAGTAGCAAATCTCCAGGACTGGGTGGTATTCATCCCATGTAATAGTGCAATTTGACAAACTGAAGAGTAGCAAATCTCCTAGACTGGATGGTATTCATCCCAGAGTACTGATAGAACTGAAAAATGAACTTGTGGAACTATTGTTAGTAATATGTAATTACTACTACTACTACTACTATTTAGCATTTCTATAGCGCTACAAGGCGTACGCAGCGCTGCACAAACATAGAAGAAAGGCAGTCCCTGCTCAAAGAGCTTACAATCTAATAGACAAGAAATAAAGTAAGCAAATCAAATCAATTAATGTGTACAGGAAGGAGGAGAGGAGGGTAGGTGGAGGCGAGTGGTTACAAGTGGTTACGAGTCAAAAGCAATGGTAAAGAGGTGGGCTTTCAGTCTAGATTTAAAGGTGGCCAAGGATGGGGCAAGACGTAGGGGCTCAGGAAGTTTATTCCAGGCGTAGGGTGCAGCGAGACAGAAGGCGCGAAGTCTGGAGTTGGTATGTTACCAGAAGATTGGAGGGTGGCCAATGTAACGCCGATTTTTAAAAAAGGTTACAGAGGAGATCCGGGAAATTATAGACTGGTGAGCTTGATGTTGGTGCTGGGCAAAATGGTAGAGACCACGAAGAACAAAATTACAGAGCATATTCAAAAGCATGGATTAATGAGACAAAGCCAACATGGATTTAGTGAAGGGAAATGTTGCCTCACCAATCTATTACATTTCTTTTGCTTCAGCTCAGTTTTTAACCATGCCGGCTGTCGTTTAGTCTTCCTTCCTCCTTTTTTGGCCTGGGTTTCTAGGATGGTATTTTTGATCAGCATCCATGCCTGATGTAAATTTTTGACCTTCACAGCTGCTCCTCTAAGCTTTTTCCCTCCGTTCTCCATTTATCATAGTCTCCTGTTTGAAAGTTAAATGCTAATGTATTGGATTTCTTGTGTGTACTTACTTCAAAGCCGATATCAAATCTGATCATATTGTGATCACTGTTATCAAGCGGCCCCAGCACCATTATCACCTGCACCAGATCATGTGCTCAACTAAGGACTAGGTCTAGAATTTTTCCTCCTCTTGTTGGCTCCTGAACCAGCTGCTCCATAAAGCAGACCTTGATTTCGTCAAGGAATTTTACAGCATGCCCTGTTACATTTACCCAGTCAACATTGGGGTAATTGAAATCACCCATTATTATCGTGTTCCCCAGTTTCTACATCTGTCTGTTTATCCAGGCCAGGTGGATGGTAGTACACTCCCATCACTATTCTTTTTCCCCTTTACACATGGAATTTCAATCCATAGGGATTCCAAGATGTGTTTTGTTTCCTGCAGAATTTTCAATCTATTTGTTCCTGCTACATGAGCAGATAGGAAGATTTAGTCTGTGATTGAACTGACTTAGTATCTATGAGCTTCAAGCTATCTGAGATTTGGTGCTGTGTCATTGATTAGGATCCTTTTAGTGATGATTTAGATCCCCAGGAATCCTGCAGAGATGACAATGATGCTATATTTCAGCCTTAAGATTTTCCTGAACCACAGGGTTTGTGGCTAGGGCACCTTGATAAAATTCACAACTATAGCCTAGTTCTCCCTTTCTCCTCTGTATGAAGAACAAATGGTATGCATCCTCATACCGCCAAACAGTTTAGCAATTTTATACGTTCTGGTTCCTGCAGACTTCAATCTCATGCCTAATGCCTGTTTATTATACTAGTCTGGGTGTCATAGCAGGAGATTTCCAATTGCTGGATCCCGCAGTGCTACAGCTTGGCATGAAGGCTCTCCCCTAACATCAAAATGTCAGAGGTTTGGGAGGATTTGGAACCTAGGACATTGTTTCTGTACCAAGTCCCTATTTTATACATGTGTAACTCACAAAATTCTGCCTAAGCGCTATTCTGTAAATATACACTTTAACTTAGGGGACCTTTTACTAATCTGTGGTAGGGCTAATGCATGGGTAGCGTGCACCAAATTGACACTACGGTGTAGCACGGGCATCTAGCAGTAACTTTGAAGTTAGCGTATGCTATTTCCCATGGTAGAAAGTATTTTTCTAATTTCTACCGTGAGGGGTATTCCCAGGGGTAATCGGTAGCACGGCCATATTAGTGCACACTAACTGATTACAAAATGTATATAAATGTATATGTGCAGTATATATGTTATGAAATAGCAGCAAAAACATTGGAAGCATAAGCTGTCACACAGTCCTTATCCTTTGCTAGTTTTGCTTTTGGGAGTGGGGGTGGGGGGGGGGGGTGGGTGGGAGGGAGGGATTGGGGATATCAACCACTGGGAGATTAAGGAGATGATCTCTCCTAATCCCTTCAGTGGAGTTCTGCTTAATTGGAGAACTTTTTTGAGTTGTAGATGTTCTGAGTAGCAGGTTTAAATTCCAAAGTTGACTTTCTTAGATAAGGGGGGCATTTTCGAAAGGGACGTCCACCTTCATTTAGGTGTCCTGGAGGGGCATAATCAAACGCGAACGCCCATCTCCATGGGCGTCTATGTCCGAGAAAGGGTACGTGAAGGGGCGGGACAGACTGTATTTTCGTAAAAAAAATGGACGTCCATCTTTTTTTTTTGATAATACGGTTTGTGCCGGTCAAATGCATCGGATTTGTGCGGATTTGAGCTGGGCGGTTTCATTTTCCAGCGATAATGGAAACCGAAGGCGCCCAGCTCAAAAACGAACAAATCCAAGGCATTGGGTCGTGGGAGGGGCCAGGATTCGTAGTGCACTGGTCCCCCTCACATGCCAGGACACCAACCGAGCACCCTAGGGGGCACTTGTAAAAAGTAAAAAAAAAAAATTAAATACCTCCCAAGTCCATAGCTCTCACCCCTTGGGTGCTGAGCCCCTCAAATCCCCCCAAAACCCACTGCCCACAACTCTACACCATTACCATATGTGATGGAGCTGGGTATGGCATTTGAGGGTGGCATACAGGCTGGAAAAAAAGTTCTTAAAGTTTGTTATTTTATGGTGGGAGGGGGTTAGTGACCACTGGGGGAGTCAGGGGTGATCATCCCCGATTCCCTCCGGTGGTCATGTGGTCATTTAGGGTACTTGTTCGTGAAAAAGGGTAAAAAAGTAACCAAAAATCGCAGTAAAAACACCTTTCTTTTTTTGATTATCAGCCAAGGGCGCCCATCTCTCCTCGGCCGATAACCACACCCCAGTCCCACCTTCACCACGCCCCAGTCCCACCTTCACCACACCTCCGACACGCCCCGTCAACTTTGCCCATTTCTGCGACAGATTGCAGTTGAAGATGCCCCAAATCGGCTTTCGATTATATTGATTTGGGTGCCCACGGCAGAAAGGTGCCCATCTCCCGATTTGGGTTGAAATCTGGGCGCCCATCACTTTTGAAAATAAGGCGGCTGGTAATACAGGGTTAGACCCTATTATCTATGGGCAGCCAGGCACCCAAGTATCCATGAGGAAAGGCTAAAGCGGCTAGGGCTCTTCAGCTTGGAGAAAAGGCGGCCGAGGGGAGATATGATAGAGGTCTATAAAATAATGAGTGGAGTTGAACGGGTACATGTGAAGCATCTGTTCACACTTTCCAAAATACTAGGACTAGGGAGTATGTGATGAAGCTACAATGTAGTAAATTTAAAACGAATCAGAGAAAATATTTCTTCACTCAACATGTAATTAAACTCTGGAATTCGTTGCCAGAGAATGTGGTAAAGGCGGTTAGCTTAGTGGAGTTTTAAAAAGGTTTGGACGGCTTCCTAAAGGAAAAGTCCATAGACTGTTATTAAATGGACTTGGGGAAAATCCACTATTTCTGGGATAAGCAGTATAAAATGTTTTGTACATTTTTGGGATCTTGCCAGGTATTTGTGACCTGGATTGGCCACTGTTGGAAACAGGATGCTGGGCTCGATGGACCTTTGGTCTTTCCCAGTATGGCAATACTTATCTACTTATAATATTAGTGTACATTTTGGAGCTCAATAATAGTGCAATATAAATATCTAAATGCTGGTTTATGCTTACCTAAAAACCATATAGTGCTTCTAAAATGAATACTATGGGTTCCCAAAATGAACTCCAGTAGCACTCAAATTTTCCCGCACAAAGTTGCACTAGGTTCAAGGCAGGTGCAACTATGTTCATACACTCTACATGGGTATGCAGGTAAAAATACAGGCGTATGTTGCAGCTCTACAAAAGTCTGTATGCTGACTGCATAACAGCATGTACGGTCTTATTAGCATGTATATTTTTATATTTATGCATTCCAGCATGCAATTTTGTATGTTTTTACAGCTTTGTTTTAATCTTTACATATTGTTGATATGGCATATTTTGTTTTATTCTTTTATCCTTTAGGTAAATATTCCGAGGGTCAGATTATTGTTCATGTTATTATGGTTTAAGTCAAATTTGAAAGACATAATGCAATATACATTGGTCTACTGATGTGAAGAAATATTCTGTTTGTGACTGACAGTCAGTATAAGATATTTATATCAGAAGTTTTGGGTAGGAAGACCATCAATATCACTTGCTTTTAGTAGTCTTTTTCCATTAATTCATGAGATAAGCCACTTACTAGTGATTTATCTTTACTGTTTAATTAATGCCAGATCTGTGAAGAACAAGACTACAATTTTCTATGATGTTCTAATTGAACATTCTATTGATGTGCTTTGTATAATAAAAACATGGCTGTTAGACACAGATATTGTATCCATTTATAGTTATTCATTTTGTGTCTTACTGAAAGTTGCCTTTCTATTTGATAAGTCCAATAAACCTATTATTGCCAGAAATTTATTCATGCTGTTAATTGTTCTTATGAATTATTTTCATTAGTAAGAAGCTTGTTATCCAAAAACCTGCTTCAAATGATTCTAATAGCTGATTTTTCTTTTCATAGTAAAATGTCTTTATGACATGCTGTGAGGGAGTCTATAGGACACTATCACTTCCCTTAAGAACACTCCCTCAAGGTGTCAGTGCCACCTTAAAACCCCTAGTCTGGCTCAAGGGGGAAGTGACATAGGAGGGGTGGAGCTAAGAGGGCATGACCCAGGAAGTACAAAAGGGGTACCTGGTCAAAACAGTCCCAACAAACAAGCACTGACAAAAAGGCCCAACAAATCAATCAAAAAAGCCCCTGACAAAATAGTCCCCGAAAAATCAGCCCTTGACAAAAGGGCCTGCCCACAATTTGGCCCCTGACAAATGAGCCCCCTGACAAAAGGGCTTACCTCCAAGTATTTTACCTCTCCTGCTCCTGTGTCTTTGAGTCCCACTGCTGCTTTGAGCTGAGGTATGTCTCCCCTTTGCCTCCCCAGTTTCAATACAGAATGCAGGGAAGGGGGATAGTAGAGCAGAAATGACAGAACATGGGTATGGGGAGAGAAAGATGCTGTACTGGAGAGGGAGTTGAAGGAAGAGAGAGCTCAGATGAGTGAGTGGGGAATAGATCCCAAATATCCCAGGAATTGAGCTTCTGGCATTGTCCACAAAAACTTATGCATCTTATTATGCTGCTCTGTCCTACTCTGTACAACTATGTTATCTCAGGGATACTTTGTAACCTGACATTGTAAGCCGCACTGAACCTGCTATTGAGCGGGAAAGAGCGGGGTATAAATGCTACAAATAAATAAATAAATATTGTGCTCCAGGGAAGCCTTTCTTCTAGTTTCACTGGATATCTCCAGTGCATTTAACACTATTAGTCATTTGATCTTGCTACAAAAAGTACGAGAGATTGGGATCGCAGGAACAGTCACAAAATGGTTTTCTTCATTCTTTGAAGTACGATACTACTGTGTAGTGCAGGGGAAAGAGAAATCTGACGTGATCAGGCTGACTACGGGGGTTCCCCAGGGGTCTGCTCTATCTGAAACTTTGTTCATTATCTTTCTTCTTCCTCTATGTATAATCTTTAAAGGCCTGGGTATTCACTATCGCATTTACACAGACAATATTCAATGACTGAAAGTATCCAGCTGCTATGTTCATACCTCAAAACAATTAAGCACTGGATGAGAGCAAATCACCTTAGTCTGAATATGGCTAAAACACAAGCCAGCTGTTATGATTGGGGTCAGAACCCGTCTCAAACTTACCTCTTTCCTGGGGGTCAGCTTCTTAGCTGGCTTCTGTTTCTTTTGTCTGTCCTGTCTGAGCTGGCTCTGTCTCTCTGTGCTGGCAGCTTCCAGCAGCATGGCTCTAATTGTTTCACTATACTGCACCTGTGTGGGGGGACTGAGTTACCTCTACCTCTCTTTGAGGGTACTGGCTTCAAGTGCTTCGCGGTTTTGCATTGGTGTGGGTTGGGCCTCTCTGGGTCAGTGTGCTGTTGCCTGGGGCTAGGGAATGTGACATCATCAGGGAGGGCCTTGATAAGGAAGTGGTGTTGTTTCCTTCAGAGCCTTGGCAACAGTTGTGTTTGCTTTAGGTAGGGTGGTGCAGTGTGCACTTCTGACTTTGTGTCTAGTTTCCCTGCTTGCTTTTGCTAAGGGCCAGGTTAGTGTTAGTGCAGTGTGCACTGGTGACTGTGTGTTTAGCTTTCCTGCTTTTCCCTTTGGTTCCTCTGCTTTTCCCTCTTGGTTTTAGAAGCATTGCTGTGTGTAGGGCTTTGGAAGCTCTGTTGCTGATAGAAGTACTTCAGGGTTTGGTGTTGTTAGGAACACTGCAGAGTTTGCTGTTAGAAGTACTTCTGGTGTTTGTGCTATTGGGAGCATTGCAGTCTTTGCTGTTGGTGTTTGGTGCTTTAGAAGCACTTTTGGCTTATGTGTTAGCTTCACTGCTTTTTCCTTGTGGCTCCCCTGTCTTCCCTTTTAGTGCTAGGAGCTCTTCTGGTTGCTTGCCAGAGTAGTGCTTAGGAAGCACCTTGTTAGTTGTTTCTAGCTTGCTAGAGCAGTGCTTAGGTAGCTGGTTAGTTCTGTGTTTAGCTTATTAGTGTAAAGCTCTGCTTGTAGCTTGGTGCTTAGTAGCACCTGTGTTAGCTTTGTGTTTAGTTCCCTGCTCTGTTAGTTTAGGGCTTAGGAAGTCCCTTTCTTGAGCAGGGATTAGGAGCTCCTGTTTAGGATAGGGCTTAGGAAGTCCTTTTGTCAGTTTACTGTTAGGAACACTCCTGCTGGTTTAGGACTTGGGAGCACGTAGATCAGTTTAGGTTTAGGAGTACTTCTGTTTCCAGTCCTGGTCCCTGTGTCATCCGGTATCCAGTAAGTCCTGCCGGCTACTCGAACCCAGGAGCTCAACTTCTGGGGGGCTTAGTAGCTAAGTGCAGGTGAAGCTGTACGGACCAGTCCAGTGTGCTCCAGTCCAGTGTGTTCCGGTCCGGTGTGTTCCAGTCTGGTGCGCTCCAGTCCAGTGTGTTCCGGTCCGGTGTGTGTTCCAGTCCTGTGTCCTCCAGTCCGGGGGATTCCAGTCCATGTGTTCCGGTTCGCTGGGCAGTGCCTGCAGTCCCTGCCGGTGTGCTTGCCCAGTGTTGGTTGGTGGGTTTTGCCTGCTGCTGTCGCTCCTCGGCAGCAGCCCAAGGGCTCACGTTTGCTCCAGAGCCTGGCCCCGCGGGCTCTGAACCTGAGAACCTGACACCATCATTCTATCTAGTACCATCCAAATTAATGCTCCAAACGCTTTTCTTATTGATGACACTAAGATTGTGTTCAGCAAGAAAATTCACTCGCTAGGTGTGCTGATAGGCCCAATCGCTGAATATGAAACCTCAAGTTGCCAAGTTGATTAGTACTGTTTTCTTCAAACTAAGGCTTGTAAGAAGACTGAAATATTCTCTAAAATTTTCGTCTAGTGGTGCAAAGTACGGTAATGCCTCACTTTGACTACTGTAATGCCTTACTGCTAGGCTCGCAAAAATACATTCTTTAATCGCTACAAGTTGCTCAAAACGCTGCAGCACAGGTTTTTCTGGGCATAAACCATTCAGAACATATTATGCCCACTCTTATCTCTTTACATTGGTTGCCCATCTTTTACAGAATGAATATAAGATCCTACTGTTAGCATTTAAGGGGACAACCAACAAAATTTCACCAGTGATCTCTACAGGATTACATTTACATCAGCCTTCCAAGTTCTTGAGGTCTGCCTCCTCTAGTCTGCTTGACATTCCCTCCTTTAAGATTGTCTTTCTGGACAAATACAGGAATTCAGTGTTCTATATTGCTGGTCCCAGATGGTGGAATTCACTGCCTCTCCAGTTCCGAGCACTACGCAGTTTAGGAGAATTCAAAAAGGCCCTAAAAACCATCCTTTTTCAACAAGCATTTGAGGTCTCCTTCTCAGAATAACTGTGAACCACTGGTACAATGCTCATGCAGAGTTAATTATGATGTATGTCCTCAGTACTGTCGTTAACTGATTTTGAAGTATGTCTTTAATATTGTGAATGTGTATTGTTCCCCGCTCAGGATGGTAGATGTGTGGGATACAAGCCTCTTAAATATATAAATACATAAATATGTTTCTATACTACAAATCTGGACCACATCCTCTAGTTATACATTCCGCAGTTAAATTGTGTGACTGTTACGAACACTTAAAAAATATTTTTAAAATCTATTAACAGCTAATGTGATGAGATATCCCATAGCCTTATTTGAAAGAATGAATAACCTTCCTAGAGTACTTGCACAGATTTACATCTTCTTTGGAGCAAATTTACATCTTCTTTGGAGCAAGGGTAAATTTGTGTGTTAGCATTTGTGCACTTCTTAAGGTCATTGCATGAGTCCTGTTTATAAAGGCACATAGCTACTTATGCTATATTGCTTATGATTCTATTCTTATTTCTAAGTTGTTTATATTTTTTTCACTTCAAGAGTTAGTCCAATCGGATGCAGCTGATATAGTTGAAAATCCATTAATTGCTAATTCAACAGATGTCCTTGAGTCTATCAAGGATGTGATTTCAACCAGAGTCACTTTAGTGGTCTCTTTTGGGAAAGATAACTATACGTAAAGCTATTTTTCTGGAAAGCATGCTTTTGTTGTGATCAAGAGGTTCTTATTTTCCTGAGTGTATCTACAGCTACTCAGCACAGGAGGAAACAGTTTTTGCAGTTAAATATTGGGTGTTGGGTACTTCCTATTAAGATAACAACTATGTATATTTTGATCCTTCAGAACTGGAGGTTTTTATGCTTAATAAGTAGGGGAATTGTCAAGGCCGGCTAAACAGGCGATTCAGTGATGTACTGGCTCGGGTCTAGGGTTGAAGAGCCAACTAAAAGCAGAACTTGAAAATCCCACGGAGGACATGACCTCCTTTTGGACCTCTATAGATACGTCCTCCAGGGTTTCTTTAATTTTTAGGAAAATATCCTCTTTTTCATTTATGTGCCTATGACCAACACACCTACCCACATAATGAGAGAAACCATCTCTGGCCTATTAGTCAGTCTGGGCACATAGGGATGCTGATCTCTTTATTTCCTACTGGTTGAATCTGTCTAAGGAATTATTTTTTTGTGCATCACAACTTTAACCATATTTCATGCAAAGACTTTCACACATATCTCAGAAGCCAGTCAAAGTTGTTGAGAGATATCCGCTCTTCTGATAAGTATGCTTGGGCTTAGACTCGGTCAAGTTCAAATCTGGAAGTCTTTGAAAAGTAGATTGTCTACTGCTGTACTAAAAGTCAGTCACTGTTTGTTGTGTGTTCATTAACTAAAAGCCATTTACACATTTGCTACGATTAAATATTTCTTTAGTAAAGGTAGCAACCATTTGTGCGTCCTCTTTTTTGTCTCTGCAAATATGGTAACCCTACTCGGGACATACTGCTTAAAGGGCACCTAAATGCCTTGATGCTAATGTTACCACTGATACCTTCTCAAATAAATTCACTGCTATAATTATAGCCCAGTGCCTCCCCACCTGGTATGGTATCTCACCCCCTTCTCAGCCCCCCTCTCCCGCCTGCGGACCTCTTCTCCTTCTCTCTTAACCCCTCTGCCAGTGTACCTTAACATGTCTTCCCCTGTAGAGGGCGCCAGCAGTGGCAGTGATTTATATATGCACTCTGACCAATCCCGGCCTCTTCCCTTTGCCATATCCTGTTGCAACAGGAAGTTATATGAGGGGGTGCAGAATGCGGCACAAGGAAGAGACTGGGGCCAGGCACAGGATGCATATGTAAATTGCTGTCCCTGTCCTCTATAGGAGAAGACACATTACGCTCCACTGGTTTTGGAGGGGGGGAGGTTTGAAAGAGAGAGAGATGCCAGAGTGCTGGTGTGAGAGGAAGTAAAAAGAGTGCAAGGAGATGCTGGACCTGGGTGGAGGGAGATGGAGATACTAGACAATGAGAGTGATGGAAGGAGGAAGGGAAATAGAGCTGATGCCGATGTGGGCTGGTAGCCAATGCAGAGGTGAAGGAACCAGAGCAACTGTTTGCTCAGAGCACCACAACCCCTTGAGCTGGCACGAGGATTAGTGAGTTGTCTTATTCATTTATTATTTCTTTTTTGATATGTTTTTTAAGGAAGATGTAATTTACATTTAAATGTTAATATAATCAGCATCTTCATTCGGTATTATGTGCTTACCCTTTGAGACATGGTCTAAGTTGTGTGTTTGATTTTCCTTTTTCTTATCATTGTTGGATTGTCTTTGTATTGCTAGTAATTACCTTATATAATGAAACATTTTCAATAAAAATAAAATAATAAAAAAGGAATGGTACTTTTAGTGGCATGCAGGGATAAGGAGAGATCCAGGAGCGCGTCAATGTTTATATTATACTTATTTTGGGGAATGGCTTGAGTCTGCAATGAATTTAGGAGTCCTTTTACTAAGGTGCGCTGAAAAATGGCTTACAATAGTGTAGGCGCGAGTTTTGGGCACGCGTGAATCCATTTTTCAGTGCACCTGTAAAAAAGGCCTTTTAAAATTTTTGCCGAAAATGGACGTGCGGCAAAAAGCAGTAAAGTCTCACGCAGTAACTGGGCGGTAATGACCTAAACACATGCTTCCAATATGCGCTTGACTTGACTTGGCATGGGTCCAATATGCGCTTCCGAAAATAAAAATTATTTTTTTGCCACGCGTATCGGACACATGGCAAAAATGGAATTACCGGAAGAGCCGAAGTGCGGTAACTCCATTTTGGCACGTGTTGGGCATGCGTAGACATTTACATGGCTTAGTAAAAGGGCTCCTTAAATGGAAACAATATTTTCTTTTTCTAATGCTCATTTTCAAAATGAAATGAAAGATGAAATTTTGTAGAACTTTCTCTTTTCATTTTAAATGAATTCACATATCTATAATTATAATTCTCAAGCACTGTAGCTTTTGACCCACTCCCATTTGGAAAATGTAAAGTAATTATAATCAGTTTAAATTTCCTCTGCATAAAACTAGCCTATTTCCTCATTAGCACTGAAAGTGAGTGGGCATGCTGGAAACTGATGCCTGCCATCAGTGACCTGTACCTGCGTTTTAAAAGATGCTTACTACCCTTTACACTCCTCAACAACTTGAAGAAGGTTTTGATCAATTAAGATAAAAGTTTCTGCCAAACCTGACATCTTTCGAGTGTGGGAGTTCTCCCTGTCAGTGTAGTTTGAGAACTGTGAATTATTGCTGTTGTTTTCTGAAAATGCTGAGGAGTAAACTCATTTACTGTTTGGAACTGTTCTCTCGTTTGTACAAGAACATAAGAATAGGAGAAAAGTTGACATGTATCTGTTTTGCAGCAGAAGACAAAATTATACTAACAAATAAATATGTCCAGATGTTTACACACTTTTTAATGAATAATTTCCCAAAACCTTTCTGCAATTTCACACTTCTAAACATGCTCCCACTAGTAATGAGTGCACCATATGTCCTGTACATTCTCATTAGCCCCTGTTAGCATGAAGCACCCTTGTGTGGTATATGAGGACTATGCTTAAGAAACAAATATAAAGATAATGTAAAATTATGTGCATTTATTGCATCTTAGGGAAGAAGATCTGCCTCTGGGGCAACGGACATTTTCATTTCTCAGATAAGTGGTTCTCTAAACAGTATAGTTTTTTCCAGAAGATATACACAGTATTTTGATGCAACATTGTGGACTCTTTTAGGCTGATGTATATAGGGCCCTTTTACTAAGCCACGGTAAAAAGTGGCCTGCGGCGGGGTTTATTTTTTAATGTGATGGGAGAAGGGCATGCAGTAAAACTGAAACCAGCCCATATCTAAAACCAGCCTGAGCCCTTAACGCCACCCATTGATCTAATGGTAAGGGCTGACACGCTACATGCATGGTAACTGGTCAGTGCACGCCAACTGCTGATTACCACCAGAAACGGCACATGTGGAAGGAAATAAATAAATAATCCATCCAGGTGTTATGGGCGCGAGCAAAATCTGAAATTACTACCAGGAGGCATGCTGGCCTGGCAGTAGTCTCACATGGGCATGCGCTGCACGCGCATATAGCCTACCGTGGCTTAGTAAAAGGGGCCCTATATTTTTTGAGGGACCTTTGAATGAGCTTCTGGAAATTCTTTATATGATTATATTTTTTCTGTGCTTCATCACCATTTAAAGCATATTTTGAGCGCAACGATGGGATTAGTGGGTGTTACCCACTTAGTTTGTTACCGTTTTGTTTATTTAACACTCAGAACATTTTTTAAAATGTTTTCAAGATGATCTGGTGTATTTAGGTTTTGAACCCCAAGTGTTTTCTTTTTAGGGAACCATTATTGAAATAATTCTGATATCTAATGCTGCTGTTTTATTAATCTGTCTCTAATCTCTTACTTATTTAGGGCCCTGTTTACTAAGCCGCGTTATAGGCGCATTATCATTTTTAACACACATTAAGCATGTACGCGCATTAACTGTGTACGTGCCTACAATATTCCTATAGGCGCCTACACTGTTAGCGCTTGTGCTAAAAATGCTAACACGCCTTAGTAAACAGGGCCCTTACTATATCATCTCGCTCTGAGTTTTTTTTATTGTAAAACACTCTGGACAGGGCATCCTGGACAAAGCTAAAATAAATAAATACATGCAAAAATGTTTGCATATTTTGGGGCCCTTTTACCAAGCTGCATTAAAAAGTGGCCGACGCTGTTGTCTGCACTTGGGTTTTCCGTGCACTGTGGCCACTTTTAACGCAGTGGTAAAATGGCTGCAAATCCATATTGTTCTTTAATGGCCATATGCTAATTTCTCCCCAGAAAAGAAAATTCCCCATGGGGTTTTGATGTGGAAATTTTTGTTTTTTTGATGGCTAAAGAAGACTGTGTGGGTTTTGGCTATTTCTCTCTGTTTTTTTGGTGAGCAAAACTTTTTTCTCTGTTTTTAGTAGTTTTTATGTTGCTCTCTTTTTTATGGAGTTTGATTATTTAGTGAGGCCAATGATAATATCTGGGAATTCCTTTGGGAAAACTGACACATTTGATCAGACTGATGTTTTCTGAGCTTTGAGGCCTTGTTTATTTAAATTTTGAGATTTTTGTAGCCCACTGTAGTCTGTGTTAGCAAACTGTATGTCTCATTCTTTTTGTTAATCCGTTCGTGAGCCCTTGAGCCTAGGCCGAGGCTTAGGAAGGATCTTGGCCAAGGCCTAGGGTGGACCAAACAGGCGCTATGCAAACCCACAGCCACAAAGCCATGCACACTCAGGACACTCAACCAGCACCAGCAGAAAAGGGAGATAGACCACTCAGGCAGGCCGAATGGCCGAACGGGAACCCACTTGTACAGAGTCCAAGCGTACGGGCCTCACGGCCAATCTGGAACCGAGTCACACACTAGGGAAAGGAAAAAGAACAACGAGGGGTCCCAGGAGGGACTGGAGCATATGAAACGCATACAGTGCTAGGTACACACAAGGGAAGGGTGACAGACAAGAAGCTGGCAGGTACAGGCTATGACCAGGGGAAGAGAAAGCCAAGAACAGAATGGGACACAGACTCTATATGAGCGTAGCTCCACAGGAACACTCTAGGCTATACCATACAGCACACAAATACACTAGGCTGTGCCACACAACACCCAAGGGAAAAGGTAAGCCACCTCTAGGAATACACAAGGCTGTGCCAAAGAGTCAGATAACAGATACTAGAGACAAAGGGAAAAGCAAGCAAACAGGGAAAGCTGCCTTTACATACACCAGACAGATAAGGAGCAATGCTTACAGGACTCAGGAGACAACCACAGCAGACAAAGAGTTAAAGCAGGCTAAAGGGAAGGGCTACTAACAACATGTCAGAAAGAAGCAGGGCTTACACTGGAATCAAAGGTTTAAAGCTAACAAGGAAAAACACAAACAATGTTCCTACCGGAACTCAGCAGCACACAGAGACAGAGCATCCACAGGTGCAGGGAAGCAAAGTAATCAGGGAAAGCAGCTTAGCTATGGAAACAAACAAGCATACGCTGGGAACAACCAGCACACAGAGAAACTACGAGCAATGAGAGGAGTAAACAACTCCCAAGAAAGCACGGTGTGCTACTAGTACAGACAGAGAGAGGGTAACAGGCTTCAGCTGACCGGGATCAAACACTAAAGCATAGACTGAAGGGAGAGGTAGGCTTAAATAGATCTGACCTCTGACGTCTGCTGCCTCGGACGTCAGCTCAATCCCTAACAGGCCAGTCAGAAGCAAGTCCCAGTCATTCCCCTGCCTGTCTTAACAGAATCATAACACTTTTTGAGGGTATTTTGAAAGCTTGCTACCCCTTGTGTATTTTTTCTGTTTTAAAATTCTTGGGGATAAGTTGGCCCAAAATTGTCAGAGTGGCTTTCAATTCTCATTGGACCAATGTGTGAAAATTCTACAAGCTGTGGCTTCTTCACAGACCAACTTTAAAATTAATGATAACCAGAATGGAATGAACAATTGGAATGTTCTAGAGATCTAGCTAAATGGAAGATGCATAATGTGTTCTTGGCTGAGTACTGCAAGAAAGAAATTGTTCTGAGGGGGCTAAGGATTCACCTTAGCCTTAAATTATTCCCAGAGGGTGTAACTTTGTGGATAAATGGAATAGCATTCTCAAGTCAGTGCACTTTAGATCTGATGTTGTTTCTCATTCAAACTTTGAAATGTAATATTGATTTAGAAGTTCCTAAGCTTAAGAAGAAAAAGGGAATATGTACCTTATAAAATGTTGTTACATCTTTAGATGAATTAAATCAAAAGACAGATAAATTTAAGCAAGAACTTCAGGCCCCTAAAGTTAAGAAATTCCAACGGGATCAAAAAGATTCTAATAGTGGTTTTGTATATGCTTGGATGAAAATGTCAGATAAGTGTGAAGCATCTGGTGGTCAGAAAAATGTGCATTTTGAATCATAGGAGCCAACTTTTCAAAATGATTGGGGGTGCTGAATTTTTTTTTTTTTACAGTTGGTGCTACGCCTCCCCAGCCACAGCAGGATGGATCAGCTGTTTCTATAGAAATGCTAAATAGTAGTAGTAGTAGTTCTCTTTTGAGTCCAATCTTAAATAGCAGCAGCTGCAGTGAAAGCCGTCTGTAGCCTTTTGTAACCAGTTGTAATTTGATTACCTGCTGGGAGAGCAGAGCAGGGGGGGTTGGCTGGACTTGTCCTGGGTTGCCATGGAGATATTTAACTAGGCTGAATTCCTGCACATGAGCACTTCATACCAAAGAGAGTTGCACTGACCCCTGAAATTTTAAAAGTGCTAAAAATAAGTTTTAAAAGTATTTGAAAGATCATTTTATTTTCATTATAGTGTTTGCAATATGTCCACTTTGAGAATCAGGTGCTCAACATTAAAAGTTTATATTTATTTACTTATGTATGGCATTTTATTCCACATTAAACATGAATTAGGGTGTTTTGTGGCTCTACATGAGAATTGTGATGATATGATCCCTTGTTTCATATTGTTGACGGTCTGCATTTTCCGTAAGGGTGGTATATTGGTGTATTAGGTTCTGCCCAGTGTAATATTTATGGTACAGTAAGGTTCTGAGTGTGATTTAAGGGACCTCCCTAATGCTGGTGATACCAACGTAGGAGTGTTACCTTATAATTTTGAGGTTTTTTCCTCCTATATAAAACATTTCTCAGAAAAATTTATCAGGAATATTGAAAGAGCTAAAGAGATGTCATGCAACTATTAAATTTGATTACCAATATCATTGAAGCTGAATTATGTTTCTGGATGTTGAGGTCAAATTTGAGGAAGGTAGATTGCATACCAATGTGTACACTAAACCAACTGATAGAAACACCTTGGTGCAGTATAACAGCATTTATCCTTATCGTTTGTATATTTTTACAGGTGGCCACGCAAACTTCTGGCCACACCAGCCAATCAGAAATGAAAATATACAAACCACTCCCACTGTCTGCCTAAGCCCTGCCCACTCTCCAGCCCACCCTGCTACCTGATATATCACTGCCCCACCCATACCACCCCTTTTTTATATAACCCCACCTAAAACCCCACCTCTTTTGGTGATAGCACAGGAAGTGATATCATAACCACATCCCTTATTCCAAGATGGTGATGGGCACTGGACATGCTACATCACATCCTGTTTCACACTACTTGCTGCCATCTTGGATGAGTTCATGTGACAGGAAGTGACATCAAACACCACCTCTGACACCGTCCTGCAAGAGCATGCACAGTTTGTTTTATCACTGTCCTTAAATCATTTCTATGTTTTTAATTCCATTCACTCCCTCCTCCTCCACTTGTTTTTCAACACTCTGTTTCAGGGGCGTAGCTACAGGTGGGCCCGAGTGGGCCCAGGCCCACCCAGTTTTGTTTCAGGCCCACCCAGAAGCATACACCCCAGCCAAAACATCCCATCTCTTCCTTCCTTCCAACCTCCTGCTTGTTCAGTGCAGCACCTCTTCCCTTCCCTCCCCTTCCCTTGTTTATAGCGCCAGCGTCGGGTTGAGGGGCAGGACGATCTCTCTTGCTCTCGGGCAGCCGGTTCTCAGGGTTGGGGGAGGGGGAGAAGAAAGCTTTATTTTTATTATTGCATTTAATTATATACATATATTTTTAAATCCTTGTTTTGTTTTATTAATTTGTTTTGAGGTTTACGTCTCCCTTCCATTGGCGAGTGTGCATGTGTGACTGACTGAGTGAGCGTGTGGAGAGAATCGGGGTAACCGGAGGGGACGACGAGTATCGAGATCCTGGATCCCGCACGGGTTGACAGACTTGTTGCAGGGCTACACGGTGGAGGTGCTGCGCCAGCGACCCGCAGACCTGGTGGACTTTGCTATTCAGTATTTCACGCATCTGAAGGAGAACTGGGAGCACGATGGCGCAGGGGGCGGCCTCAAAACTCTTATGAAGTGAACTTCGATACCGAGCCCATGCAGACAGAGTCCAACGGCGATGGAGAAGAAAGGAACGAGGACGACGATGATTCTGACTTTGAACCATGAGTTATCAACAGATTCAGCAGAAGAGTTTCAGTTTGTGCTGAAGCCTTTAACCCAGATGAAGAGGAGGAAGAGACAGAACCAGGGTGGTTCATCCAAAAACAGATGAGCAATGATGCAGACTTCAGGATGCCTATAAAGATATTCTTCTCTTCAAAAACCTTGATCAGGAGCAGCTCTCTCAGGTTCTGGATGCCATGTTTGAGCACAGAGTAAAACCTTAGGAACACGTCATTGATGAGGGAGATAATGAAGACAATTTCTTTGTCATTGAAAGAAGACTGTATGATATTTATGTAACTAGAGATAATCAGGCCCACTGTGTTGGCCATTATGATAATCATGGAAGTTTTGCAGAGCTGGCTTTGATGTACAACACTCCAAGAGCTTCTGCTACTATTATTGCCAGAACAGAAGGGGCCCTTTGGGGACTGGATCGAGTGACATTCAGGGAAGAGAGGAGGAGAGGAGCTGGTTGGGGTGGGGCCAGAGAGGAGAGGGACACACTGATGTGAGGGAAGGAGAAATGGGACCTAGAGAAGTATAGAGAAACAAAAGGGAGATGATGGGCATTGGGTGGGAGCATGGGGACAGGGACACAGGTGAGATGCTGTATTGGGATGGCATATGGGCACAGAGGGGCAATGCCCAACACGGGGTGGGGAGGGAGATATGGGAATAGAGATACAATGGACGGGATGGGGGGGGAGATATGGGAATAGAGATACAATGGACGGGATGGGGGGGGGAGATATGGGAATAGAGATACAATGGTTAAGGGGGGAGGGGAGAGATATGGGAATAGAGATACAATGGACACAGAGGGGAGATACCAGACAAGGGGGAGAAGAGGAACACAGAAGGGAGATGCTGGGCATGGGGTACATGGGTGCAGAAAGGAATGATGATGGATGTGGGGATATGAACACAGGGGAGATGCTGGACAAGGAAATGTATGGACACAGAGATGGGAGATAGATGGTGACATGGAGACGGAAGAAATGTCAAATGGACAGGAAAAACAAAGGGAAGCAGAAACCAGAGACTGGGACCAATATGATTTGAATAATAAAATGACCAGACAACAAAAAGGTACAAAAATTATTTTCTATTTTGTGATTAGAATATGCCAGATTTGGTATATGTCAGATATGGCTGGGGCCCAGGGAAGGAATCTGGGAGAGGACCCCAAAGCCCATTACCAGGCTGCACCTTCTTCAGCTTCTGGTAGGCTTGGGGCTCTCTCTGGCTAGAGAGCCAAGCACAATTGCCTTAGTTGCACCTTCCTCCGCCCCCCCCCCCCCCCAAACACCATCTCTAGCATGTGCTATCTTTATAATTTGCACAGGAGGAAATGCCTTTCTTGTTTCTCTAATGTTGTACTACATGCAAGGTCTGGCTTCTTGGGGTTTCAGTTTAATTTATATTTATAGAGTTTGTGTATTTGGCATTTGTTTTGTGTGTGTGTGTGTGTGTGTGTGTGACCCCGAGGTATTCTGTCACCATGAAGATTCTATGTAGCATTCTGTAGTCATTTGGCTTGTTCAGTTTTCTCGATAGATGTATCGCTATTTTAGGGTTCCACTGTGATATTTAGGGTACTACCTTTTCATAGGTAGGATCCTTGTTTTGGAAGTTAGTGCTGGCATGGTAGATTTGCTCTAGATTCTGACTGACTTTTTGTTATAGATTTTTTTTAAATTTCTTTGCAATATGTCTATTATTGAGATTACCAAAATGTCTTTGTATGGTGAGCTTTATAGGGAAATGTCCTTGCTGTGCTCTGCATCCATTGTTGGTGGAAGGCCAGGAGGTTCTCTGGATGCAGAATGTATTTGGCTTCAATACCATATGTGTGTTGGAGGACTGTGTCTCAATGATGGCTGAAGAAGAGTGTAGTCTCTTGTACTTCCCTTAGCTCTCAACTGGCCACTGAAGCCTCCACTGATACCCTCATTGAAGTAATTGGAAGTGAGGTAGAGGTAGAGCATGGGGTGGGGTACGGACAAAGCATGGGTTCATTTGGTGACTGTTTTTTTTTCTTTCAAAAAGTTGGCAACTCTAGTGCCCACCCATGCAACCTGTTGGCCCACCCAAAAATTGCCTTTTTTCATCAGGCAGACATCTGTTCACCTTCCTTTTATCAGAAAAAAATCAACAGACACAGGAATGTGTACAGCTTAACCTTTTTTTCTCATAGGAAAGAAAATAGACATTTTAGCCTTAAGAATAACTGTTTATTTTTTTATTTTTCTTTCAATGGGATACCTTGCTATTTAATCCACAACTCTAACAATTTTAAGTCCTAAAGTGTATTTATTTTAATCTGGATCAAGTTTGTTTTATCCTTGTCCTTAAACCATTTCTTTGTTTTAATTCTATTCACTCCCTCTTGCCCTGCTTGCTTTATCAGACCTCTGATATTTCACAACACATGGCATCAGTCAGAAGTCCATTCACCTTCCTTTTCCAGGAAGGTGTTCAATGTAATTATTTTGAAGTTTTATTTCTTTTTATTTTGTTTCTATAAAGTTTTAAAGAGGCATTCATAAGTTTCAGTATTATATGATTTTATGATATTACTTTGAGGGCCCTGTTTACTAGGCGTGTTAGCGTTTTTAATGCGCCTACAATTAGCAAACGCGCTAACTGTGTAGGCACCTATAGGGATGTTGTAGGCACATACATGGTTAATGCGCATTAGAGACGCTAATGCGCCTATAACGCAGCTTAGTAAACAGGGTCCTGAGTTTTAATTCTTTTGTATACAATTCTTATAAGTTCTTCGAGAAATATTCATATGCATTAGCTTTTTATTCATGGTTTATGTTGCTTGTTGGACCCTTCTCATTCCTATGATGTTGACAATGTCAATGATGTCATTTGAATGCATCTAAGATGACTCCTGGAACGCATAGCATTGTTTTTTTACTATTTTGACATTTTTAAGCGATTTTATCAGTGTTTTTTAGCATTTTGGGATGGGCACAGTATGACCACATCCGATTCACCTTCTTTTTAGATTTTTAATTTTGAAGTTATATTGCAATTGTTATCATACTTTCACTTTTAGGAGTAGATACAAGAGGTGGAAGGGCATAATCGAACGCGATCGCCTATCTCCATGGGCGTCTATGTCCGAAAATGGGTACGTGAAGAGGCGGGACAGACCGTATTTTCAAAAAAATGGACGTTTTTCAGCTGGGCATTTGGTTTTTTTAGCGATAAGGGAAACTAAAAACGCCCAGCTCAAAAAGGTCCTATCCGAGCCATTTTGTCGTGGGAGGGGCCACGATTCATAGTACACTCGCCCCCCTGACATGCCAGGACACCAACTGGGCACCCTAGAGGTCAGTGCGGTGGACTTCAGAAAAAGCTCCCACATGCATAGATCCCTTACCACGGATGCTGAGCACCCAACCCCCCTCCCCCAAAACCCACTACCCACAAATGTACAACACTACCATAGCTCTTAGGGGTGAAAAGGGCACCTACATGTGGGTACAGTGGGTTTTGGAGGCCTCCCATTTACCAGCACAAGTGTTACAGGTACAGGGGATGGGCCTGGGTCCACCTGGCTGAAGTGCACTGCGGTACCCACTAAATGTGCTCCAGGGACCTGCATACACGCAGGCCTCTAGGACTTGTTGCTGCTATATAACATTGGCACACCAGTTGACACCTGAAGACTAATCTCTCCGAAAACGTCCTTTATTGGAATAAGCACGCTTACTCACAGTTAACTGCAGATCAGAGGTTGTGCCCCACTGGCAACGAGTCTCCCTTGTACTGAGATGAGCAGTAGGTCAGAGCTGGCAGAATGCTGTACAATGCCCTCTTTCAGCCACATTCAAGGTAAGAACTAAGTTCTGTAATGTGGCTAACACGTGAAAGGGGTCTAAAACTGGCTTACAAAAATGGCCACTAACTCATGGACTACCGGAAACAAAACAGGGCACACTCTGACCCAGTAAGCAGGGGGAAAAGCACCATGGGAGTAGAGCCTACCAACTACCAACATCGTGAGCATTTAACACAAGCTAGTGGAATCACGGAGCCCAATACCCTACACCCACCACAATGCATTGCTGATGTGACTCTGCAGTGCGCATAACAGAAAAGGTGTCACACTCACCCGAGAGCCACTTCAGAACCAGGGAAAGGCTGTCACAGGATAGAACATATTCTGCTGTCATGGAGGTGGGTACGGCATTTGAGGCTGGCATACAGGCTGGAAAAAAAGTTTTTAAAGTGGGGTCTTTTTGGTGGGATGGGGTTAGTGACCACTGGGGGAGTCCGGGGAGGTCATCACCGATTCCTTCCAGTGGTCATCTGGTCAGTTGGGGCACTTTTTGGGGACCTGTTCGTAAAAAAAAAGGGTCCAAAAAAAGTGACCCAAAATCGCGGTAAAAACGCCTTTTTTTCGATTATCAGCTAAAGACGCCCATCTCTCCTCAGCCGATAACCATGCCCCAGTTCCGCCTTCACAACGCCTCCAACACTCCCCCGTCAACTTTACCCGTTTCCGCGACGAATTGCAGTTGGAAACAACCAAAAATCGGCTTTCGATAATACCGATTTGGGCGCCCACTGGAGAAAGATGCCCATCTCCCGATTTGGGTCGCAATATAGGCGTTTTTCTCTTTCGATTATAAGCAGGATTGTGTGCTGCTGCTTTTAAAGGAGTTTGGATAATAGGTTTACATGTTTAATGAGTTTTGAGCCTTTTAATATATTTTACATAGTAACATAGTAACATAGTAGATGACGGCAGAAAAAGACCTGCACGGTCCATCCAGTCTGCCCAACAAGACAACTCATGTGTGCTACTTTTGTGTATACCCTACTTTGATTTGTACCTGTGCTCTTCAGGGCACAGACCGTATAAGTCTGCCCAGCACTAGCCCCGCCTCCCAACCACCCGCTCTGGCATAGACCGTATAAGTCTGCCCAGCACTATCCCCGCCTCCCACCACCGGCTCTGGCACAGACCGTATAAGTCTGCCCAGCGCTATCCCTGCCTCCCAACCTCCAGTCCCGCCTCCCACCACTGGCTCTGGCACAGACCGTATAAGTCTGCCCCGCACTATCCCCGCCTCCCAACCTCCAGCCCCTCCTCCCACTACCGGCTCTGCTATCCAATCTCGGTTAAGCTCCTGAGGATCCTTTCCTTCTGAACAGGATTCCTTTATGTTTATCCCACGCATGTTTGAATTCCGTTACCGTTTTCCTCTCCACCACCTCCCGCGGGAGGGCATTCCAAGCATCCACCACTCTCTCCGTGAAGAAATACTTCTTGACATTTTTCTTGAGTCTGCCCCCCTTCAATCTCATATTTTAAGTTACTTTTGACCTTAGCATTGTGTATGAAGAGCAGTTCTTTTTTCTAAGATGGCTAATTGCATTTTTGTCCTATGAAAGTGAGGTGAGAAGCTGTAGTTCTGACCTATATTCATTTGCCTTTCAGGAGCTGCTAATTGTAAGTAGAGCCTTGACTGCCCATTTTAAAAGAAGTTATATTCCTTTTGGGTTCAATTTATAGCCTTTTTATCCTTTTATTTTTAATCAGTCTTGGATTATTATTATTATTATTTCATTTGTACCCCGCGCTTTCCCACATAATGCAGGCTCAATGTGGCTTACATAGTAATTTGAAATACAAAGTTAATAGAATTAACGGGAACAAGTGAAATGATTAAATTTATAGATGACACAAAACTATTCAAAGCTGTTAGAATGCGTGTGGATTGTGAAAAATTGCAGGAAGACTGGGCATCCAAATGGCAGACGAAATTTAATGTGGACAAATGCAAAGTGATGCACATTGGAAAGAATAATCCAACTCAGAGTTACCTGATGCTAGGGTCCACTTTAGAAGTCAGCACTCAACAAAAAGATCTAGGTGTTGTTGTAGACAATACACTGAAATCTTCTGCCCAGTGTGTGGTGGCGGTGGCCAGAAAAGCAAACAGGATGCTAGGAATTATTAGGAGATGGATGCAAAATAAGAGCAATGATATTATAATGTCTCTGTATCACTCAGCTTGGAAAAGAGATGGCTGAGGGGAGATATGATTGAGGTCTACAAAATCCTGAGTGGTGTGGAGCGGGTGGAGGTAAATCATTTTTCACTCAATGAAATTGCATGCAAACACTTTTAAAACCAATAGGAGGAAATATCAAGTTCCTGGAGGAAAAGTCCATAGTCTTTTATTGAGATGGACAGTGCTTTTACTAGCCAGGGGAACCTTTGCTTTGCCCCTTGTTAGGTATGTGTCTTCTATGGTTTAAAATTTGACTCTGGGACTCACAGATTCACACCTGTTCTGTTTTGGTATAACTTTACATCATGTTATGCCAAATTTCACTTTTAACTGTATGTATTTTTTATTTCACTATAGTCCATATAATTGATATGTTTTGGTAAAATTTTACATCATGTTATATCACATTTCACTTTTAACTGTATGTATTTTTTTTATTTCACTATAGTTCATATGATTGATATGTTATACCATTATGCTCTATGTTCCATTTATACTGTATTGTAGACACCTTTTATTGATATGTCATATCATTTAAGATTTGTTAGTTTAAGATTTTAGTATGATATTCTCTACTTTTATGATTTTCAGTTTTCTGAGTATGTTTTACTTTACTTTACTTCTTATATTCCTCAACTACCCAGAAGAGTTCAGTACAGATCACAAGAAGAAGCAACAGGCAGATCCTGTGAATTAACAACTAATGAATTACTACATATTAAAAAGAAAAACAAACATATTCCAATCATAAAATCTTCTTAAAACGAAAAGTTTTCAGGGCTTGTCAAAAAGTAGATAAACTGCATTTTTCTTAATTGTACAGGGAGAGAATTCCATAGCAGTAGGGCTTGAAATATAAGGCTCCCAGAATAATGCTTCAGGTGGTTTTATATAATAATTAACTATTGAAAAAGCTTTCACTGATTCAATAATTATTTTCCTATTAAATATGAATAGTAGTTTTTTTTAGATCTAATTAAATTTTAGTATAGATTAATAGCCTTTCTCCATTGAAAATTGTCCCCAATCAGCTTTGATTCCTGCCAAAGGCGTTTCAATTTCTGACATAATTTTTTCTGTAAATTTAACTCATCATCAAACAAGGATTATACCTATGAAATAAAACCCATTTCTACTTTTTAGGAGCAATATTATGTAAATTTCCTCAAAGAGGGAATTCCAATCATCAAGAAACGTAATATCACTTAGATCTTGCAATGATAATTTCTGTTCTTTTCAGAACAAAATATGTCCTGAACTATCTTACCTCGTATACACTGTAGAGAAAAATGGCAAAATTCATTTACCACTTTTCTGCCAATTAGTATTAATATAAGAACTGATCTGACCAGACCAATGGTTCCCAAGAAACAATTAACTTTCCAAGATTGTATTGATGAGTAAGCTAAAATTCCTAAATGATGGCCTATTTCATGAGATATAGAAAACTTAGGCCAAGATAATTCTGAATAATCTAAAAAATCTAAAAGATCCTTTACCTCAAGACTTGTAATATCCTTCAAATGCAAGTTGATATCTCCCAATAAAAGAAGATAATCAGTAGCCAAGGAACATTTAGCTAAAATATTATAAAAATCATCCCTGGCCTGTGACCTTCTATTCTTTCAAGCACTTAGGTTTACAGTTTTGTTTTACAGGTACTGGATCTGTCCCTAGTGGGCTCCCAGTCTAAGTGGTATATTGTACTACTGATGTACTTGGGACAATGGAGGGTTAAGTGACTTGCCCAGGGTCACACAGAGCTACAAAGGAAATGGAACCTGGTTCCCCAGTATCTCAACCCACTGCTGGCCATCTGACACCATCAGGAATCAAACCCAGTTCCCCAGGTCCACAATCTGCTGCACTAACCATTAGGCCACTTCTCTACTCCATGTGGAGGACAATAAAACAGAACACAGCAATAAGTACCTTCTAAAGTATCATCAACAACCTCATATACAATTAATTCTAAACCTGGCGTTTTCACAGAGTCTACAAGAGTAACTTTAAAAAAGATTAAAGCAACCCCACCTCTCTTCTTGTAGATCTAAGGTAGAGAGGTGTGGTAGCCGTGTTAGTCCACTTTTAAAGGTAATCAATAGAAATAAAACAAAATAAAACATGGAAAAGAAAATAAGATGATACCTTTTTTATTGGACATAACTTAATACATTTCTTGTAGATCTAGGTAAATGCATTATACTATAACTAGCAGAACAATGGTTTTAAAATCGGATTACCAGACATTTGCAACCAGGTTTCCATTATCATTACAAAAGCTAGGCTGTTGTATATCAATTAAATCCCTTATAATATCCACCTTATTACTCACCGATTTTGCATTAACATAAATACAAGGGATAGGTAGATAAGACAAAGGATTCAATATTTGTTGTTTATAAGGCACCAAAACATGTGGTCTTATTGAATTTCTCTTTTTGTGCTTTGTTGATTTACTATTTCTATAAATTATAGCTGGAATTTCATGTTGCAAACATTCTGAGCTATCAACTAAATAACAATGTCTAAATTCCTGCTTGGGTACCCATGGATAAAACAGGTCTCTAGAAGGAAAAACTGCCTGCATCCACGCTGTTACCGCCTACACACCAAAACAGTAAATTAAAAAATACATTCCGAACATTTTTAAGCTCAAACTTTTTGCATGTTGATATATTTGCACGTTTTTATATGCAACCCCTTTTTTTGTCTGTGTTTTAATTCTCATTTTAAAACTATTTCTGTGTTTATTTTAAATATTGGTTTGTTAACCAGCCTGTTTGGAAAAATGTGGCCATGTCGGGTCTATTACAATAAAGAATTTTTTGGACTCCAGCCTGCTTATAATCGAAAGAGAAAAACGCCTATATTGCGACCCAAATCGGGAGATGGGGGTCTTTCTCCCATGGGCGCCCAAATCAGTATAATCGAAAGCCGATTTTGGGCGTTTCCAACTGCAATCCATCGCAGAAACGAATAAAGTTGACGGGGGCTTGTCAGAGGCGTGGTGAAGGCAGAACTGGGGCGTGGTTATCGGCTGAGGAGAGATGGACGTCTTTAGCTGATAATAAAAAAAAAGGCTTTTTTACCACGATTTTGGGTCACTTTTTGTGGACCCTTTTTTTCACGAACAAGTCCCAAAAAAGTGCCCCAACTGACCAAATGGCCACTGGAGGGAATCGGGGATGACCTCCCCGTACTCCCCCAGTGGTCACTAACCCCCTCCCACCAAAAAAAACCCCACTTTAAAAACTTTTTTTCCAGCCTGTATGCCAGCCTCAAATGCCGTACCCACCTCCATGACAGCAGAATGTGTTCTATCCTGTGACAGCCTTTCCCTGGTTCTGATGTGGCTCTCGGGTGAGTGTGACACCTTTTCTGTTATGCACACTGCAGAGTCACATCTGCAATGCATTTTGGTGGGTGTAGGGTATTGGGCTTCGTGATTCCACTAGCTTGTGTTAAATGCTCACAATGTTGGTAGTTGGTAGGCTCTACTCCCATGGTGCTTTTCCCCCTGCTTACTGGGTCAGAGTGTGCCTTGTTTTGTTTCCGGTAGTCCATGAGGTAGTGGCCATTTTTGTAAGCCAGTTTTATATCCCTTTCACGTGTTAGCCACATTACAGAACTTAGTTCTTACCTTGAATGTGGCTGAAAGAGGGCATTGTACAGCATTCTGCCAGCTCTGACCTACTGCTCATCTCAGTACAAGGGAGACTCGTTGCCAGTGGGGCACAACCTCTGATCTGCAGTTAACTGTGAGTTAGCGTGCTTATTCCAATAATGGACGTTTTTGGAGAGATAGTCTTCAGGTGTCAACTGGTGTGCCAATATTATATAGCAGCAACAAGTCCTAGAGGCCTGCATGTATGCAGGTCCCTGGAGCACTTTTAGTGGGTACCGCAGTGCACTTCAGCCAGGTGGACCCAGGCCCATCCCCCCTACCTGTAACACTTGTGCTGGTAAATGGGAGGCCTCCAAAACCCACTGTACCCACATGTAGGTGCCCTTTTCACCCCTAAGAGCTATGGTAGTGTTGTACATTTGTGGGTAGTGGGTTTTGGGGGAGGGGGGTTGGGTGCTCAGCACCCGTGGTAAGGGAGCTATGCATGTTGGAGCGTTGCCTGAAGTCCACCGCACTGACCTCTAGGGTGCCCAGTTGGTGTCCTGGCATGTCAGGGGGGCGAGTGTACTACGAATTGTGGCCCCACCCACGACCAAATGGCTCGGATTAGGATGTTTTTGAGCTGGGCATTTTTAGTTTCCATTAGCGCTAAAAAAAACAAACGCCCAGCTGAAAAACCTCCATTTTTTTGAAAATACAGTTTGTCCTGCCCCTTCACGTACCCATTTTCAGACATAGACGCCCATGGAGATAGGCATTCACGTTCGATTATGCCTCTCCAGGTCTACTTTGTTTTCTCTGCTTGTTGGTTGCTGTGTACTTGAGGAACATCTTCTTGTGTTGTATAATCAATGACAGATTGAAGGTTTAGAGGAGAAAAACATTCCATACATGTGCTGAGGGAAAGGGAGCAAAAAAATATAGGCCCACAATTAGATAGATAAGGAGACAGAACTATTTGAAGTGTTAAAGTCAATAACAGGATGGATGTGGGGAGAGAGAAGCAGGAATTATGGCAATCCAATATTTTGTCATTGGTTGATTTGGATTCTGTACCATTTTGGTAGATCTTCTCTGGACCATCTTTAAAGGGCAATTATATAACAGTGTGTCTATATAGGTGCCTAAAGGGCACCTATGTGACATCTATTCTATAAAGGGAAGTAGGTGCTTAACTTTCCTTTATAGAATGCTTAAGTAACAGGTGAAATATAAGCTTATAAATTAGTGAGAGCACTTAGCCTCAATAGAGCTGGTGTAGAGTTCTGCCTTGATTGCTAAACATGCATGAATTATAGCATTCGTGTGTAACAGTGTGTCCTAAGCACACACATGTATGCCCACCTTCAAACTATGCACCATTGCATTTAGGTGCCCTTTTTGTAGAATAGCACATAGCCAGAATATGGTATTTATGCATGTCTGTGTACACTTGTGCACATATATGTCAGGATTTTGGTCATTTACACATGTGCTTGGCATCTAAATGCTGACACCCACTTTACCTCCTTTGTTGTCTATGTCTTCAGAACTAAACATAGTATTGTTAGTGATCTGTGCAAAATAACTACTACCTCTTTTTTTCTTTTTTAATAGTGGTTATGTCTCTCCTTATATTGGTTAGGGCTGTGGTAGGAGGCCCTGAAGGCTGTAGTTAACATAGAATCTGCCCTTTGTTTATTGCTGGTACATTCAAGCAATACTCCTTTTCTGTGATTTAAATTTAAAGGCAAATGCAATTTTGACAACCATATTGCCATTGGATTTTCAATAATATGTGTTAAGAAATCCAGTACTTTACCTACTAGACAAAAGAAACAGGCAAGCTATCAGGATAAAAAAAAAATCTAATTCATTATACTGATGATTTTTTGTTAAGCTTTTATATTCTAATTTATATAAAAGATTAAAGATGTGCTAGATTGCAGATCAAATAATTTGGAATTCCCCAAGCAGCAGATGAGACTGAAGATCCTCCTTCTGTCCCTCCTTCCCAAAAGCTTAATCACCTTTATAGGTATTTAACTTGAGTCAATTAGAGCAGAATGCATGTTTTCAGAAGACAATTATGTTAAGTTGAAAGAGACAGTCCTCAAACAAGGTTAGCAAGAAAAGTAACCCTGGTTCAAACACACACTGGTTAGTCATCTGAAATGTCCATGCAATTATTCTTGTCTACAGAGATTTTCACAGCAGGAGTTAGACAGACAAAAGAGGGCTTAGGGGCCCTTTTAATAAGCTGTGGTAAAAGGGGCCCTGCGCTAGAGGAAGTGACTGTTTTTGACATGCACCAAGGCCCTTTTTAACCTAGCGGGTAAAAAGACTGAAAAAAGACATGGCCATGCAGTAAGATTGCACTTACCATGTAGCCATGTCGGGGGAGCACTTACTGACACCCACTGAGGTGGCATTAAGGGACTGCCGCATTTACATGGTGGTAACTGGCCAGCAAGCGGTGCTGCCTGATTATCACTGGGAAATCCCCTGCAGAAATATTTTTCAAATTTTTCTGCTAGCACCAGAAATGCTGTGTGCTGGGGGTAGAACTACCTCTGGTGCCTGTGTTGGGCTAGCAGTAGTTCTGGATTGCCATGTGGTAAGCCCACGGTAGGCTTACCACTGCATTGTAAAAGGGCCCCTTAGATATTCAAGTAATTTTCTAACCAATCATAATGAAACAATACTATGGCATGCACTCCAGTTATTATTATTATTATTTGTTGTTTTTGTATCCCACATTTTTCCACTCATTTGCAGGCTCAATGTGGCTTACATATTACCGTTAGCGGCGTTAGCTGATTCTGGTCTAAACAAACAATGATATGAATGAATACAAAGTGATAATGTGGTAGAATGAGGTACAAGTAGTGTTCATTGCTGTCTTTGATTATGATGTGTCGCTGTTGTCTAGGTTTTTTATGTTGGGTTGGTGGGGTATGCTCTACTGAACAGTTCTGTCTTTAGTGCTTTCCGGATGTTTAGATGGTCGAACGTAGTTTTTACTTCTTTTGGCAATGCGGCTTCATATTTGTGGAATTCCATAGTTATGGAACTGAGAACTCATTCTCCAGTGCCCCCAGCTCAAGAGTTACTCATTGACAACCACCTCATTTATATATTCATAAGTCTCAAGTAAAAATAAGAAAAAATTTATGTACTTAGAATATCTATTGTCTAAACTTTATTCTAGCTCACCAGGAAGCTAGCATAAAGGAGTGGAGGAGTGGCCTAGTGGTTAGGGTGGTGGACTTTGGTCCTGGGGAACTGAGGAATTGAGTTCAATTCCCACTTCAGGCACAGGCAGCTCCTTGTGACTCTGGGCAAGTCACTTAACCCTCCATTGCCCCATGTAAGCCACATTGAGCCTGCCATGAGTGGGAAAGCGCAGGGTACAAATGTAACAAAAAAAAAAAATCAGCTTTGGTGCAGCAAACAATTCAAAATTGTTGAAGAGCTTAATGACATAGCTACTGCTATTTAAAAAAAAAAAAACAATCAGGACATGAAACACATACCATCTGCTACATCCAGTTTCAGGACTTGGTTTTGTTGACCTGTAATGTTGAAAACCCTTGTTTGAACAGGTACTCAGTGGCAAATAAGATGAGAGACTGCAGAGCTCACTTGACATGTACAGGATGTAGGATATCCATTTATCACTGATCAGCTGAATTCCATTGAATATTTTATCTGGAACTTATTTTTACCCTTGTTTTTGTTTCATTAAGTCATCATTTGGCTTATCAGAATCATTGACACTGTCCAGACCAATTAGTACTGGACTTTGACTCCATACACAAGGCTTTAGCTCCTTAGATCCCAAATAATTTTGAAATGAACTTTCCATAGTTTTCAACTGAATCAACATTTCACCCTTTATGTGATTGGGGAAGATTTATTAAGCTTCTTCAAAGTGCCAGAAAAAGTCATCTAGTTCTTGAGAAATTTCTGTAATAGTTCTTCCCCACCTACTTCTTCCAAAGGACAGCTTGTCCACAAATACTTTCAACTTCTCCCCAGCATCAGTGATCATAATATCAGGCCCCTGAATTGAATGACTGAAGTTTGATTTTATTTATACATTTGATATACTGAATTTACACCCGATGATACCAAAACTGTTTACAGCATTTCAGAAAAAAAGATAAAACATTACATAATATATCTCTCATCAGTATTTTATTACAAAAAAAAATAATAATTAGAACATTTACATTGAAAAGAGAAAAATGTCCACCAAATAAGACAGGCAGAGGAAAATACCTATACAGTATTATCAAGTTTGAAATTTCCTGCCTGATGATTTGCACATTAGTAGTTATCTTTCATTAGGAAGGCTTTGAAAACTTGGTTGTTTTTCAGGAGATGATGGTTTATTCTTAAGGCCTCTTATCTTGAAAATAATGGTTGTAAGAATACTTTTTATTTTTCAGTTATATTTTATCACTACATTTTACTGCTTTTTAAAACTTTTGCATGGACATTTTTCATAAAAAAAAAATATATATATATATTCTATTATTTTATATATATATATATATATATATATATATATATATATATATATATATATATATATATATATATATATATATATATACACACAGTGAAATCCACTTAAGTGCAAAGGTCTGAGACCAAAGAAATGCATGCAGTTAACCGGAGCGTGCACTTAACCGTTGTGATCCAAAGAAGCTTGACATCTGATAAACATATGTACAGTACTGTTTATTATTAGATGTACAGTATACAGTGTCCGTTAACTGACGTTAGACTTACTTGAAGTAATCAGTTATAGTCCTCTGTACACTATTGGGTCTGTGAGTTCCATAGACTACGTCTGCCAGATGGTAAAAACTGTCATAGCACTGACATCCAATGGCCTCCAGATAGGCCCACACAGTGTTGAGACTCTCCAGCGCTCTCGCAAAAGTGACAGGAGGAGGTTGTTGAATTTCATCAGCATGTGCCTCTCTGCTCATTTCATCATCTGTTTCATCATCAGCCGTTGTTGCCTGCTTGTAGGCGCGTATCTCAACATCAGTGCTGTCGTCAGCTGTTTGTAGATCGTAATCAACAGCTACATAGCAATGAAACTCCTCTTCAGTAACACTGGCTAGGATGTCAATAACCTGTTCATCTGACATGTTTGCAACAGCTGCATCTGTTTCATCCCTCTCCACATCCTTAACAAAGCTTGCCCGCTTGTAGCAGTTCACAATGGTTGCCTGTGTAACATGATTCCAGGCTTCTTTCTGCATATGTAGGGAATCCAACAGTGATAGATTACGAGCCAGTTCAACAGCAGGTTTATCCTTGCCAGTCTGGTCATCCATAACGCTCATCAGACAACGTAGCACAAGAACTCGATAATGTTGTTTGAAATTGGCTATTATGCCCTGATCCATAGGTTGGATCAGAGAGGTAGTGTTTGATTGCAGGAAGACCACCTTGACGTTAGACAGCCTGACATCATCCCTGTGTGCAGCACAATTATCACAAAGCAACAAAATCTGAAGCTTTTGTGCCCGCATTCTAGTGTCTAACTTCTTTAGCATTGCTTCCAAATTTCCCCAGTCATCCATGAATTTGCGTTAGCCTCGTATGACACAGGAAGTCGCTTAGCTTTCTTGAAGCAACGGGGCTGTTTGCTCTTTCCAATGATGAGGGGTTCCAACTTCTCAGTCCCATCCATATTGCAGCAAAGGAGGATTGCCAGTTGGTCCTTTGACGTTTTACCTCCAGTAGTTTCGGCATGTTTGAATGCAAGTGTTCCATCAGGAATCACTTGCCAGTAGAGACCGTTTTCGTCAGCATTGAAAATGTCACGAGGTGCAAACTCGTTCAAGATGGTAGGAAGAACTGAAACAACCCAATTTTCAGCACCAAAGTCATCGGCGTCTTGTTTCTCACCATGCTGTTTCTTAAATTTTATATTGTTCCTCTCCTTCCATCTTTCCAACCATCCAACAGTGGCTTTGAATTCAGTTAGTCCAAGACTTTCAGCTAGCTGGTTAGCTTTCTTCATAAGCAGTGGACCACTGACAGGAAACTGTCTGCTCCTGACTCAAGAAAACCACCGAAGAAGAGCATCTTCTACCTCCTCAGCTCTTCCCACCCTTTTACATTTCCTGTGTGGATTTGTATTGTTTTTCCAGTCTTCCAGAAGCTGATCTTTCTGCTTCAAGACACGTGAAATTTGATTGGGATTGACACCATATTCTTTAACAATAGATGCTTGACTTTGTTTGTTTTCTAATTTTTTAAAGAACTTCTATTCGTTCAGCCAGTGTTAAAGTGTTACAGTTCCACCGCGATGACTCCGACTCCAATGTACACTCTAACAACATTCTTTCGCTTATTCTGCCTGTGGCAGTTAAAGGGGTGGTAAATTTGAAATCGTTGGTTGTCACGTGCCAATCGGCTTCCATATTCCATGCGCAAGCATATGCAGAGTCTTTCCTGCAGAGGAGCGGTCTTAAACCATGCATATAAGCGAATCTTGCACTTATCAGTGGTGCGCTAAACCGAAGTTTGTCCCCGTAGAAATTGATGGTGCCAAAAACGGGACCAAAGTACGGCATGCAGTTAAATGGAGTGCACGTTAGATAAGCGCATGCTCTGTTTAACTGCATACCATACTTCGGTCCGGTTTCTGATGCCATCAATTTCCGATCTGACGAAGAAGGGCAACCTTCGAAAGCTAATCAAGAAATGTATTAAGTTATGTCCAATAAAAAAGGTATCATTTTATTTTCTTTTCCATGTTTTATTTTGTTTTATTTCTATTGATTACCTTTAACAGTGGAGTAACACGGCTACCACACCTCTCTACTCAGAATTTGAGTGGATTTCGGCACGGATCTTTAAGCACGGTATATAGAATCCAGGGGTAATCAGTTAGCGAACGGCAATGTAGCTGCACTAACCAATTAGCACAGAACATGCCCAGACACACCCCTATACCAAAACATACATTTTATTTTTTAGCACTTGGGTAGTGTGCACACATGGTAAAATTACTGTGGGACACCTCAGTGTGCCTCGTGGTACGCCATTTTTTGCTGCGGTAATCACACGTCAGTGCTTACTGAAGCTTTGCAAAAGGGCACTGCAGATTTGGAAATTATCACAGGATGTCTGAGCACGTCCCATGGAAAGCCAGTTTCAGCTGCGGTAAGTGCACACTAGCACTTACCAGAACTTAATAAAAGGACCCCTAAGTTTGTTAAACTGAAAAACAGCTCTTGCTTACTGCATTGAAGAAGTAGCATTTGTGTGTAGTAAACCATCTGTCATTAATAGAAATGGCCTTGATAACTTGCTAAAACACAGAATGCTATGAAAGTAGGCAATGTGTGAGACATCGTAGGATGCAATTTATGAGACATGGACAGGATAAGAATATGCTGTAGGGTGTTCTACGCAGCAGTGACATATTGTAGAGGATGGTAAGAAAGAAATCACCATGATCTCAACTGGATAAGAAACAAGGAAAATATCTTTTTAGTGAATGTTTAGAAGTTAGGAGCCTTTTAAAATGCAGGAAAATATAACTGATGGAAAAATGAAATAGAAATGTGAATAGCTGATTATAGAGACACTAACTAAGGAAGCATACAAGTCCAGTAGCACTTTCTAACTAAAAGTAAACAATTCATTCTTTGTCTAAATTGGTGTTCTTGTTTTCAGTTCAAATATTTTGTTTATATATCACACAGGTAAAATAAACTGAAAATTAGTTGGGGTAAAAAATTAACGGTGTCAGTTCCTTTTCACTGGATCCTAGGGCTTTTGTAAGGGGAGGACAAGCAGGGTGACTCTGGGGTATATAGCCTGGGGAGGGTTCCACGCTGCCCTTTTGAGTCAGTCTACACGCTTAAAAAGGGCACTAAAACCAATCTTTTCCTAAGTGTAATTTTGTCTGTTGACCATTTCATTGATCAACTAGTCCTTCTGTGACACTAGCTGAATTTAGGCACTCTTTCATATCCTGAGAGAAACAAAGTACCATTTTATTTCTGGGTGCAGTCTGTCTCCTGTTCATGATGCTATGGACTGATTACTGATAGCTGATGGCACTGTTGGTCTCTACCTTTTCCTGGGTAGCTCAGGATTAAAGACACAGGAGGAGTAGCCTAGTGGTTAGCACAGCAGGCTTTGAGCCTGGTGAACTGGGTTCAAATCCCATTGCAGCTCCTTTTGACCTTGAGCAAGTCATTCAACCCTCTATTATCCCAGATACAAATAAATACCTTATATAATATATAAACTGCTTTGACTGTAACCACAGAAAGGTGGTATAGCAAGTCCCAACCCCTTCCTCTGTCTAATTTGCCCTCTAGTAAGACAAAAGTCAAGATAGTCGAGATATTGAATGAGTTCTTTGCTTTGGTGTTTACAGAAGAAGAAGATGTAAGAGATCTGTACCAGAAATTGATTTCAAGATGTAGAGGAATGGAAAGAAATCTTGGTGAGCATGGAAGATGTACTGAGTCAAATCAGCAAGTCATGGAATAGGAGGCAATGTCCCTTCTGTGGATTAGGAATTGGTTATTGGACAGAAAACAGAGGGTTGGATTAATTGGCCATTTTTCTCAGTGGAGGAGGGTGAATAGTGGAATGCCGCAGGGATCGGTACTGGGATGGGTGCCATTTAACATATTTATAAATGATCTGGAAATCGGAATGATGAATGAGGTGATTAAATTTACTGAGCATCCAAATAGCAGATAAAATGTAATGTGGACAAATGCAAAGTGATGTACATTGTGAAGAATAATCTGAATCATAGTTACCTGATGCTGGGTCCACATTAGGAGTCAGCACTCAAGAAAAAGATCTAGGTGTTATTGTAGACAATATGTTGAAATATTTTACCCAATGTGTGGCGGCGGCCAAAAAAACAAACAGGATGCTAAGAATTATTAGGAAAGGGATGCAAAATAAGGTCAAAGCTATTATAATGCCTCTGTATTGCTCCATGGTGCGACCTCACCTTGAGTATTGAGTTCAATTCTGGTCACTGTATCTCAAAAAAGATATAGTGGAATTAGAAAAGGTTCAAAGAAAAGCAACCAAAATGATAAAAGCAATGGAACTCCTCTCATATGATGAAAGGTTAAAGAGGTTAGGGCTCTTCAGCTTGGAAAAGAGATGGCTGAGGGGGGATATGATTGAGGTCTATAAAATTCTGAGTGGGGTAGAACGGGTAAAAGTGAATTGATTTTTCACTCTTTCAAAAAGTACAAAGACCAGGGGACTCTCAATGAAATGACATGGAAGTACTTTTAAAAGAAATAGGAGGAAATATTTTTTCACTCAAAGAATGGTTGAGCTCTGGAACTACTTGCCAGAGGGGTAGCAGCAGTTAGTGTATCTGGATTGAAAAAAGGTTTGGAAAAGTTCCTGGAGGAAAATTCCATAGTCTGTTATTGAGATGGACATGGGGAAGCCACTGCTTGCTCTGGGATTGGTAGCATGGAATTTTGCTACTAATCGGGTTTCTGCCAGGTACTTGTGACCACTGTTGGAAGCAGAATACTGGGCTAGATGGACCATTGGTCTGACCCAGTATGGCTATTCTTACATTCTTAACTATTACTTTATGGCTTGCTGCCATCCTTTGGCCATTGGGGGGCCCTTTTATTAAGCCACGGCAAAAGTGGCCTGCAGCAGTGTGAACGTGTCTTTTGGGTGTGCTGGTCCAGTTTTTACTGCATCCTGGGAAAAGGGCCTTTTTTTAAAGGGCTGGAAAATGGATATGCGGCAAAATAAAAACCATCACATGCCCATTTTTGACCTGAAACTTTACCACCACCCATTGACTTAGTGGTAAGGTCTCATGCGCTACCTGGGCTGTAGGCATGCAGTGTGTGCCCACTGCTGGTTACCGCCAGGTAAGTTCCACGTGGTAGAAAATAAATATTTTCTACCGCTTGTTTTTGGTGCATGATTACTGCCAAGGGCACACGATAGCCAGGTGGTAATGCCAATTTGGCATGTGCTGGACGCGCGTAGGTCCTTATGCGCCTTTGTAAAAGGGACCCTGGGTGTGACTGTTGTGTTGTAGCTGTACCTGTTATACTGTTCTTGTTCTAGTAGATACAGAAGTGAATAATATGGTTAACAGATAAGCACATCATCATTGCTGCTGAGGACAGACACCCTTTTTTCAGTGTCCAGTCTTCTCTTTTATGGTCTGATTTCCTATTATGTTCCTTTTTAAATTTTATATTGGCGCAGTAGCCAAAATATATATTACTCAGAATATTTTAAAAAAGGAAAATAAATAAAGACAGAAAAAGGAAAAAAATCATATAACCTGAGTCCTAAAACATAATCAAGTCCACAATAAATATCAGGGGAAAGGTAAAATCAAAATATAAAGGAAAATTCTATAGTCATTTTAATGGGTAGTCTTGCTATGAACCTACGTTCTTGTCCATTATCAAATGCCCCAAGACTTATGCTATCTAGCCTAATTAAGTTGGGATGAGAGATCAGCAGGGGGAAGTGCCATGTTATGACATCAATATTATTTGATGGAAAGATGACTTATTTGATGGAAAGATTCTAAAACTGGAAGATATATCTACGTTTAGAAATTTTCAAATACACACTAATTTGACTATAGTTAGACAACTTTATATAGGCATCTAAGTGGGTTGGTTACAGTAGTGCTTCTCAATCCTCTCCTAGAGGCATACGTTGCTCAGGTTTTCAGGATCATCGCAATGAATATGAATGAGAAAGATTTACATATAATGGAGCTCTGTTATATACAAAGTTATTTCATGCATTTTCAATTGTGGTAATCCTGAAAACCCAACTGACTTGGAGGGGCATAATCGAAAGGGACGCCCAAGTTTTGCTGAGGACGTCCTCACAAAATGTCCTGGTGGACAGGCAGGGAAATCCGTATTATTGAAACAAGATGGACGTCCATCTTTCGTTTCGATAATGCGGTCGGGGATGCCCAAATTTTGAAATTTAGGTTGTCCTTAGAAATGGTTGGCCCTAGACTTCGTCGTTTCTGATTTTCGGCGATAATGGAAACCAAGGATGTCCATCTCAGAATGCCAGGACACCAACCGGGCACCCTAGGGGGCACTGCAGTGGACTTCATAAATTGCTCCCAGGTACATAGCTCCCTTACCTTGTGTGCTGAGCCCCCCAAAACCCACTACCCACAACTGTACATCACTACCATAGCCCTTATGGGTGAAGGGGGCACCTAGATGTGGGTACAGTGGGTTTGTGGTGGGTTTTGGAGGGCTCACATTTAACACCACAAGTGTAACAGGTAGGGGGCTGGGGCTGGGTCTGCCTGGCTGAAGTGCACTGCACCCACTAAAACTGCTCCAGGGACCTGCATACTGCTGTGATGGACTTGAGTATGCCATTTGAGGCTGACATAGAGGCTGGCACAAAATATTTTTAAAGATGTTTTTTGAGGGTGGGAGGGGGGTTAGTGACCACTGGGGGAGTAAGGGGAGGTGATCCCCGATTCTCTCCAGTGGTCATCTGGTTAGTTCGGGCACCTTTTTGTGGCTTGGTCGTAAGAAAAACAGGACCAGGTAAAGTCGTTCAAGTGCTCGTCAGGGACGCCCTTTTTTTCCATTTTGGGTCGAGGACGCCCATGTGTTAGGCATGCCCAAGTCCCGCCTTTGCTACGCCTCCGACATGCCCCTGTGAACTTTGGTCTTCCCCGTGATGGAAAGCAGTTGGGGACGCCCAAAATCGGCTTTCGATTATGCCGATTTGGGAGACCCTGTGAGAAGGACGCCCATCTTCCAATTTGTGTCGAAAGATGGGCGTCCTTCTCTTTGGAAAAAGGACCTGCAAGTGTGCCTCCAGGAGAGGGTTGAGAAGCACTAGTCTAAATATACACATTTTCTTTCCATCTTTTGATGAAATCTTCAATTTTTCAGACATGTAAATACAGTGAAGGCCTGATGTTTAATAAAAGTATTTAGGCATCAGAGTAGAAAGGTGTTTTAGACATTATTGGTTTACTGCAAAGTACTTTGTCATATGATTGAACACAAATTGTTAAATAGCATATGAAAATGTTTCCTTTTGTGAATGGTTTGAAGAAAATTAGAGATGACAGTGAACAAGTCATTAATTACTCAAAGGATTTACTGAACTAGAATTTTGAAAATTTAATGGATAGAGAAATATCTTCTCATTAGATACTTGATAAACAAAGCATTGTAAATCTTTGTGAGGATTTGCAGAAGATTTGGGGATTTATGAAAGTCATGTCTTGATTGTTGATATCAAAGTTAGGACAGACAATTATCAGTCTGTCATTTGATACTTTTCTTAGGAGATAGAAATGGATTAAATTCTTTTACATTGCAACAATGATAATGACAAAGAAGAACAAACATCACCAAAGGAGTGTATCCACAAGTTAAAAAGGTTGTGTTTTTACCTATAAACAAATAAAAAACATTTAAACATAACAAACAGTCATGGTCATGTTCGTTTCATCAATATTGACAGTGGTTCAATTTGTTTTGTTTTGTGCAGCCTTCAACACCTTCTGATTGCTAAAAGGTGAGGATTTTGTTTGCAGATATCCTAACTTTTCACTGTTGGATATTCAAGCAGTTGCAACTGGCTTGAGCATAATGCTGCAAAGACTGGTAGGGGTGCAGCAGAGAAACACGTTCAATGAAGTAATTTTTAAAAAAGATGTCTATGCAGCAAGCCCAAGTAGACACTTATTTTATCTACATTTTATAAAGGCAACATAGGCCTCATGTGCCTTAATAAAATAGGCACCTAAAACTAGCCTCAGTAGAGCATATATTCAAACGCACAAATTTAACCTTGCTTCTAAGGATGGTGTAAATGTGTGCCTGCACATAGCTTGTGTATCCACATAATCCACATATATTGCAACTCCACTGCCACTCTGCCCAAACTACTGGGAAAGCCTACACATGGTCTCAAATTTATGTTTTCTGTCAAAACTGACAGAAAAAGCTGTGTAGTACCTTTAATTACAGGATTACAGGATTAGTGTTCTAAAACACACATTTTGCATCTGAGACAGTCTGGTTTTAGGGCTGGACACCGCGCAGCTTAAAAACGATCTATGAACTAACTAACTTTCGCAAACTATTGAAGACCCATCTCTTTAACAAGGCATACCACAAAGATCAACAAATGTGAACTCCTACACAGAATCCAGAACTGTCTTATAATATTTGCTTATTACACTACTATCATGTTTTTTCATTATCATGTTACCCAAGATCTTTCTGCAATACTAAATGTCTATTTTCTTATATATCTCCACCATTCATGATGTACTGTAAGCTACATTGAGCCTGCAAAGAGATGGGAAAATGTGGGATATAAATGCAATAAATAAATAAATAAATAAATAAATAAATAAATAAATAAATAAAATACAGAAACTTGTCACTACTCTTCTGAACGACTTTCATACAACTCGCTGGATAACAGGTGCATTACCCATTCCTGGTACTTTTTGGTCTACCACTCAAATCTGTTTCATGTTTTTATTATCTTGGAGTTTGGTTCGATTTTTAACTTTCTTTTGTTAAACACATTTCAGAGGTAATTAAACTAGGCTTTGCCACATCATGTTCTCTGCGCACTATTCATTCTTCATTAGACTTTCACTCATTACACACTCCATGCATTATTAATATCACGTTTGGACTACTGTAATGTAATTTACGTAGGCTTACCACACTCTCAATTGAAAAGGCTCCAAACTCTCCAGAATTGTGCAGCTCGTTTCCTTTGTAAATCTAGTAGATGGAACATGCATCTCCATTATTGCATCAGTTACATTGGCTTCTTATTAAATTTTGCTTCCTCTTTAAAATTCATATTTTAGTTCACGGTACACCTCTGTATTTATCTAACTTGATCATTCCATATACTCCTACTCATCAACTAAGATCTCGTGGTTCACACAGATTAGTTATATCCAACCCTAGCCATGTTCACTATGAGGTCACCAGACATTCCGCCTTTTTCTATTTGGCACCCTCAGTTTGGAACTGCCTTCCAAATACTCTACGTTATGAGATGTCATTTCAACAGTTTAAAGTCCTTTTAAAAACATTATTTTCAGCAAGCTTTCGATCTCAGCTGACACAGTTTGCAGGTTTGAAGACTGTTTAAGTATGATCTTATGTGGTTGTTTTCTGTTCTATCTACAATGGAGTTCTTTTAATTTTTGTTTATTTTGAAGTATATCTTTTTATTGTAGACTGCTTAGACTCTTTTTGGTATTTGACGGTATAATAAGTTTTACTAAACATAAACATAAACTTATAAAGCATGCACAATTTTTTGGTGCATGTATTTTTTACAGGCATATATGCCCATGCAAATTTATAAGAGGTCTTATTTTCATGTATAACCTTTATAAAATCACACCTAATATGAGTAACTTCTCACAGTGTCTTGACCTGAAGCCAATATATGGCCTGAAAACTTAGGGTACTATGATCAGTAGTCTTAGAAATTGTAATTGATCAAGCTGACAGATTTTGAGCCAACTGAAAAGGTCTCAAAGCAAGTGCTGTAAGACCAACATGTGGAGTGACATTTTAGAAAGAATGTACAAAGTGGAATTGAGACATCCAACCTGGGCATTGTGCGGCATACATACATACCAGGGTGAAAGGGTGTGAGACTATATCTTACCTTTCCAGCCTGCCCTGGAAATGCCTCCAAAGGTTCTCACTGGCTAGCCCTCTGGTTTTGGGGGTATAATTCTTGCTCATGTTGGAGGTCTAGCCTACAAAGCTCCAGGGCCTCAGCCTGATTGAAGTTAGGCAGCCTTTTTCTTGCCACCATGTTTTCTGTGATATGAGTCTCCAAGCCACAGAAGGCATTAGCAAGGAGGTAAGCAGGTTCTAAAGTGTTCCACACATAAATGGTTGTAAGAGCTCATGTACCCAGTTTATACATGTAATCGGTTACCATATTCCAGACATGGCCGGCTGGTATGTTTGTTTAGTTTGACTATCAATTAGGCTAAGTCTGTTCTTATGTGCAGCAGTTAATCATTAAGGGGGTCTTTTACTAAGTGGATGTAAGTAAGCCCAATGCGGGTTTATTACTCACTAAACCGGAAATACCGCTGGGCTACCACAGCAGCCCAGCAGTAGTTCCCACCCCAGCAAGCACTATTTCCGGCGCTACAAAAATATTTATTGGATGTATGAGGATTCTAAGCCAACCTTAGGGGCCCTTTTATTAAGCTGTGTAAGCATCTACACTTGCCCAATGCATGCCAAAATGGAGTTACCGCCCAGTTACTGCATGGCTCTTACAGTAATTTCATTTTTGGCACGTGTCCAATACACACGGCTGAACAATAATTTCTATTTTTGGACACGCGCCAACTGGCATTTGACATGTGTAGGTCATTACTGCCCAGTTACCATGTGAGACTCTACCGCTAGGTCAATGGCTGGCGGTAAGGTCGCATACTCAAAATGGACGCGCGGCAGTTTTGATTTTGCTGCACGTCCATTTTTGGCAAAAATTTTAAGAAGGCCTTTTTTACAGGTACTTTGAAAAATGGATCGGCAACCTATGGAACTTTGTAAGTCTAAGTGCTTTGAGCCCCAAAGGCTCTGCCAAATGCAGAGCCTTTTATAAAATACCTACAAAGACATCTAGGTCAGCACCTGTGTTTGCTGGCAAGTACCAGAGGGAGCAGCAATTTTAAAAAGATGCATGTGGGGTTAAAGAATGTCCTGCTGTCCTCTATGGGCCTTATTCTATAAAGGTTATGCTCCTAAATTTACGCTTCTAAAATGTATGCTCCTAATTTAAGAGCATAATTTACGCTCCTAAATTATGAGCATAATCTATTTTGGAGCATAGAGTTTGCTCATAATTTAGGAGCATAAATTTAGGAGCATAACCTTTATAGAATAAGGCTCTAATTGCACATAATTGCAGGTTTTTAAATGCACCCAACATTCTCTCACTCCCTCACACCCTCAAGCAGGTAATAGCACACCTGTTTCACCCTACTAGGATAGATACCCCACTCCTAATCCAGCCTCTGGCTCTCCCTGGTGGTCTGTGGGGAGCTGGAGTGATCCTGGGTAGTTTCATGGTACTATTGCTTGGAGTTGTTAAACTTCCATATCATACTCATGCATCTATATGTGTCATATTATATAGATATATCTGTCGTTATCTGTACATAACTGTAAATGGTGCATACTTTATACATTTTAAAATAAAATATACTACATATAATATGAAGTCTTAAGGATAACCTCACTAATCCACCTCACCAACCTACTCAGTTATGAAAACCCATCTTCTACTATTACCCTAATCACTCCCTTCCTCTTCTCTCTTCCCTACTTAATCTCGGCACAATACTAACTGTATCTGATACCCTAGAATGACAATGTTAATAAAACTATGTAAGCCACATTGAGCCTGCAAATAGGTGGGAAAATGTGGGATACAAATGCAATAAATAAATAAATAAAAAAAAGATCCAGCACAATTACCAAGATAAGTGAATATAGGATATTGTTCTCTGTAAGATGGTGATATATACATATTAACATGGGCTTCTGGCACTGGGTCAAATACACAGACATTAGTCAAGACATCCAGGAGTTCACCAGCCCTCCCTAGGATGATGAGGCAGCTGTTAAAGCCTCTCTTTCTTCCTCTTAATCCATGATTCACTTTGAAAAAAAGACCTTCTATCTTGTAGACAGCACAGATATAAGTAATCCAGTCCCCAACTTTTAGCAATAACAGAAAAAAAAATAAAGAAATAAAAAGCTTCCTATTTGTTAAAGAGCTGTGAGTTTTGACTCCAAAGAAAAACCCCGGAACTCCAAATAATAATCCCAAATCCACCAGGTTAAGTGAAAATGAGCTGTTTCTGTCCCAGTCTCTTTTTCCAAAACTGCATTTTTATGCATTCCTTTCAAGTCTTAGTTCACAAGGCTGGCAGTTTCCTGTTTAAGCAGTACTCTTTTTAGCTGCTTCTCAGCTGTAGCAGCCTCTGGCCTGCTACAGTATACAAGGTTTTAATTAATTCCCCCTTTTCACCAGAGCTGTTGAAAAGGCAGGGAAAAAAAAAGCCTTGATAAAATGATTTTTTGAAGTTTCAATGACAGTTCTTTTTTCTCTTATAAAGAAATGTTTATCAGTATAGTTCAAAACTGTAGGCAGTTGATCCTTACACGGGCTTATTTTTAAAATCCCAAACAAACAATTTGCCAAGTGCCTACGGTTGGGCCACCATTTCTTTAGCCATTACAGCTGACTGCAGCTAAACCTCAAATAACCCTTCACCCAGGCTGTTTGTGGAAAGAAAAACATGCAAAAGATACAGCTTCTTGTACTCCTTCAGGCTATACCTCTTATGCTGAACTTTGCCACTGTTCAAGATCTCCATCCGATTAGCGAGTCTGTGTGAAACTTCCTCTACCTCCATAGGCTCAGCTCTTCCTTCCAGGGGGCTGCTCTACTGGAGGAAATATACCCCTTTCTGCCTCCTGGAAGTAAGTTATATTGCTCAATGGGAATTGTGGGCTCTCCTTCTTCTCTGCACTGATTGGAGCTGTGGATACTTTTGGGCAGATGAAAGGAACCCAGTTTACTGTAGCCCTAGGATCCTGACTGTGTTCTGTTCTCCCCAGTTCTTTAAGGACATTCATCTCTACACTGACCTCTGAGGTTTTCTTTGTGGCTCTCCCATTCTGTATGATTGCTGAAAGGAGCCCCTGCTTCCCTGCTAAGGTTCAAAGTATACAGTATATTTTCCAAACAAAAAGGTTCATTGCCCTTAAAATATCTCCTTTTCATTTTGACCACTGCTTTTTACTGCCCCCAGATGTTCCCATCCAGCTAATGACTCCATGAGGTATTCCTCTATGTTGAAAAAGTAAGTTTTCCTCAAGTCTAGGATCCTCATTTTTGACTGAAAGCTCACTGCCCATGTCTTAATAACTGAACCACACCATCTGCTGAACCCAGACTATATTCTCAACATAAATGCTATAAATGTGGAAAATGCTTTATAAAACTCTCATTTATCAGATCAATTTTCAAAAGAAAATGTTGTAGGCTTTTCGTTTTTTTTTTAAAATCAAGAATTAAATAGTGCACAGAAAAGCAAAAATGTGATAAGAAAGTAAAAAGGAAAACAAGTAAAAGGGAACCCTTAAACACACTCCAGCTCAAATCCACCATTTAGGAAGGCGGTAGTACAGAAAATTACCAAGATATGGGACTCATCAGCAAATATGCAAAGAATCAAGTGGAATAAAAAACCATGAGCATAGGAATCTAAATATTAACTTCTATGGCTAATCAGCTTCATGTACGTCAGTATCAGGAGGTAAAGTAGCAACTAGAGATTTTTATGGTAGTCAAATAAGTTGTACCAAGAAATTCATAATGAACAGATTGGTACTTAACTACACCTTTGCACGGGAATTTAAGAAAAAATAATGCTCCCAATTGTATCGCTCCAGGTTTTAAAAGAGGGAACAATTTCCTTCTTTTCAGTATTTCTTTTGATATATCTGGGAAAATACAGTGGCGTTCCTAGGGGGGCGGACACCCGGGGCGGCGCCCCACTCCCCCGGGTGCAGCACCCCCCCGATGCAGCGCGGACCCCTCCCGGGTGCAGCACCCCCCCCCCGATGCAGTGCGGACCCCCCACCCACCCCCGGGTGCATGCCGCTGGGGGGGGGGGGGGTGCCGCAGCGCGCGCCTGCTCAGAGTTCCCTGACTTCGCGCGTTCGCTGCAGCTCCCTTGCTCTGACCCGGAACAGGAAGTAACCTGTTCCAGGGCAGAGGGAGCTGCAGCGAACGCGCGAAGTCAGGGAACTCAGAGCAGGCGCGCGCCGCGGCACCCCCCAGTGGTGTGCACCCGGGGCGGACCGCCCCCACCGCCCCCCCCTTGGTACGCCACTGGGAAAATATTAATTTTCAAAGTCAAAAAGGGTTTGTCCAGATGCATACAAAACATCTTTATCATTTATTAATTTTGATATACTGCCTCTTTTGAGCATAATTCTAGGCAGTTTACATACAATTGTACAGGTACTTGCACTGTCCCTAATGAGCTCACAATCTAAGTAGTATATTGTTCCCAGGGCAATGGAGGGCTAAGTGACTTGTCCAGGGTCACACGGAACTTCAGAGGGAATTGAATCTGGTTCCCCAGGATTTCTTTATCCAATAATAATGCAAAAGTAAACAGCGTAATCAGAGGTAACCGTTTCAAATTCAGAGCTTTCAAAGATACCAGACACATCTACAGCCATATTCTATATATGGCGCCCAAAAAAAACCTGTGCCGAAAAAACACACTTAGCACTATTCTATAAACCTTGCCTAAAGTTATGCGCAGTTTATAGAATACTTTAGTTTCATATCTGCCTGGTACTTTAGTTTTAGTACTGGCCATCCCTTGACTTTGTCTCTTCCCAATCAGCAAATAATAAGCAGGCACTATTGGCTGGAATAAAATAAAGTTCAAAAATCTCAAATTAGATGAATGTGATTCATTTTTCAAATTTTCCAACTTCATTCTCAGATTCAATGCATCTTTTTATGTAAGTAGTTTGAACATTATTTATATAACCTCCTGCTGCTTCAACCCTGTTGTAGATGACTTTACCATTTGTTTATTTATTACATTTGTACCCCACATTTTCCCACCTATTTGCAGGCTCAATGTGGCTTACATAGTACCGTGAGGTGATAGCCACCTCCAGTGAAGAAACAAATACAGAGTGATGTTATTGTTAATGAGATAAATATGTTACAGACACATTTGAAATCGTAGAGAGGGAAGATATATAGTGTTCATTACAAGTTTAGGTTTCTTTGTGTTCCTGGGTTCAGGCACTTATGTTGGGTCAGTGGAGTATGCCTTTTCGAACAGGTTGGTCTTTAGTGATTTCCGGAAGTTGAGGTGGTCGTATGTAGTTTTTACGACTTTAGGGAGTGCATTCCAGAGTTGCGTACTTATATAGGAGAAGCTGGATCCATAAATTGATTTGTACTTGAATTTATTGTAGTCAAACCGGCCACTTACTTCAAGTCACCAAACAAGTTCTAAACTAAAAGAAGGAAAGAAACTAAAAGGATTATGACTCAATAATCAAGCAGATGTTACCAACATGGTGTTTATTATGAATAGTCTGGGAATTTTTCACTCAAATGAATAGTCAAATGGGTTTGAACAGTTTCACTTTCAACAGCTAACACTTTCTAATCCTTTATTCTTTACAGGAGAAACTAGATCTTCCCATCAACACTAGGATAAAAACCCAAAATATCAGATAAGTATTATTATTCAATTAGTTTAAGTTTTACTGCCAACTTAAATTCAAAAGAAAATATAATTTTCTAAGAACTGATTCTTTGTGTGCAATTTTTGTCTTATAGACCTCTATGGGAGTCTTTCCTATCTGGTAAGTCAATATGTCAGTGTCCTTTCTTTCTTTTCCAGATGTATGAGTAAACTTATCTGTGGTCTTTCTTGAGACTTCTCTCTTCACCTTGCTTGAACGATGGGACCCTTTGCTTCACTCATGCTGTGGCGTAGACTCTGGAACCTTGCCCTACTACTCTAAATTAAAACAACTCAAAAAAAAGAGTCTGTCTTCCTAACTTGTCAAGTTACTCTTTCTGTGAGGAAAGGGAACACTTGGGCCTCTAGCTATTAAAAAAAGAAATAGTAAAGGTTCCTAACTTAGGCACCTAACTTGTTACTTTTTGTCCCTATCCTTAGACATGCACAGATAATTTCCTTAAATTTTTTCGCACTCACACATCCAATCTTTCATTCACACTTGTGCTTTCTTGTTAGGCCAGTACCTATATTTGTGAGCCCTAATCCCTTACACCCAGGCCCTATAAGCTCAATCTTAGTGCAATTGTTGAAAATAACTTTTAAAATAAATTCCTTCTTAGGATTTTTACTTTTGCCTATAAATAAAATCCAGTTGCCACTCATATAGTTCCAGTCATTCACTGCTAAAGTACCCAGCTGGTAAGCCTGCACATAGGCCTTATAGGCCCAACCCAGACCTTGTAAGTCCATCTCAAAAATAACTATTCTGGGAAGAAAATATTGTTTTCTTTTCCTGGTGACCTGTATGCACTGTCACAACTTCAGTCACTCTCACACTCACTCACAGCATTTCCCCAAGTGGAGGTATAAAAAATTATTTTTCTTTAACGGAAAATTACTTCTAAACTGAATACCAGTATTCCTATAAACCCCTAAGGTGAAGAATATTATTTTTAAAATCAGCTGACAGCTTTTAAACCTAAAAACTTTCTCTGTCACACAGAGTACTCATACATGCATCCAACCTGTCAGAAATCTTCAGACCTTATAACAACAGTCTGAGCAGCCATTGCTAGGGGTGACAGGGACTCGGAGTCACCAGCTGACTTTCGATGACCAATCAAATCCCATTCCACAAAACTTTGAAACCCAAGGAACTTAACTGAAAAGTCCAAAGTTTCCATTTTGATCCCATTAAAATCAATGGGAAATTAAAATCAATGGGAAAAATTTTTACCAAAACTTTCCACAAAATTCACTAAAAAGGACCTGTTTTCCAAGAGCCCATCAAATCCCATATTCCATATCTTTTTCACAACTTTTGGTCCCCATTTACAGACGTTAACACATAAAAAAAAATTACCCCACAAAATCCTGAAGAACCAGGAACGTCCACTTCAAAAACATTCACTAATGTCCCATGGACACCCCCAAATGATGTTAGCCAAAAAAATACCTACTCCAAAATCCAGAAATACCTCAAACGCAAACCTTCTCATTTCTCCTACAAAATAATTTTTGCCAAAAAATTTAAAGTACCACCCACCTCAGGTGGTTCTCAGGTACCCAAAACTACCTTTACATTTGTTCTAAAAATTAACCCTGCAACTCCCAGCCAAATGGGACTAAAAATACAGCCAGCGAGGTGATTGGTCTGCCACCAGTGAGTGTTCCTGTCCCTTGCCTGAAACGGCCAATCTTCCTTTCACCTGTTGTTCCTGCACATCCCAGAATTCCCAGGCTTAGGTGCCTCTGCCACAACCCGGGGGGCCTGAACATCAAGGTCCTCCGGGTCCCCCCCTTTCCCCAGTCCTTTCAGTAAAGTATCTCAAGCGCCTCCTGAAAGTCGTTAAGAAGGAGGTAATCCGCTACTTCTGAGAGATGGGTAGCATCAGGGAGGAAGTACCCATGAATGAGAGGGGAAGACCAATGGTGCCAGATCTTTGCTCCGCCGAGTTGCTCCACCCACCTGCCAATCTAGCGATTGACCTTGGTTACACCTCTGGACCACAACCTGGCAGCGGATCCGTGCAATTGCGGGATGATGTCCGACCAGAGGATAGTGGGCCCAGTCATAAGTGCAGACAGTTCCAGGAGATCCTGCTTTGCCATGGTGATCAGGCGGCGGCATGAGGTGTGCCCAAAGACATTGCCCCCCAAGTGAACGAGTAGGACATCTGGATGGGGTGCAGCATCTAGTAACCGGAGGACAGCCAGAAGAAGCTGGTGTCATCTCATGCCAGGAATTCTGATCCATGTAAGTGTCGCCCAGTGGCGATCCTAGCCGGCATGACACCCGGGGTGGATCGCCGATGCGCCCCCCCCACGGGTGCAGTGCGGCCCCCCCCCAGCAAAATGACACCCCCCGGGTGCACGCCGCTGGGGGGGGGGGGTGCCGCGGCGCGCGCCTGTCAGCTGAGTTCGCTGACTTCGCTAACTTCGCTGCAGCTCCCTCTGTCCCAGCCGGAACAGGAAGTAACCTGTTCCAGGGCAAAGGGAGCTGCAGCGAAGTTAGCGAAGTCAGCGAACTCAGCTGACAGGCGCGCGCCGCGGCACCCCCCCCAGCGGCGTGCACCCGGGGTGGACCGCCCCCACCGCCCCCCCCCCCTTGGTACGCCACTGGTGTCGCCCCTTTAACGTCCAACCTCAGGTGCAGGTCCTTGCCCCGAGCTGTCAAGCGCTTGCAAGCATTGGCAATGTAGGAGTGTCCGATGATCCACACTGCCCCTGGGTGCGGCTGGAGACCTGCAAAAGGAAGGAAGAGATTAGCTGTATTGCTTTGGGCTCGCAGCAGGTGATGGTCTGATGTAGGTTCGGTATGCTGCGGATTTCCAGCAGCTGATCTGTTTGATCGCATGGGTGGAGAGGCCGTGCCGGAATGCAGTAGTTGCTGCCCCTATTCGGAAAGAATGAGTCCCATAGTTGTCGGGGTAATGGCCAGTTTCCAAGAGAGCTTGTCTAAAGACAGCTGTAAACTGGAAGCGTGTGAGGGGGCTGGCGTCCTGATGCAGCAAAAGGGGTGGACCCACTGTCGGTCTAATCTTTAGGTATGCTAAGAGGTTGGCTAGCGGGCAGGTCGGCAAGTCCGGGATACCATGTAGGGTAATGGTGTGCCCCTTCCCCCCTGATCCGTCCTGGACCTAGTGACTCACAGGCAGACCTGCCCCTGCGTTATGGAGATGTCATCCATCTGCAGGCCTCCCGTTGCACAGTAAGCTCGCCTATGCGTAAAGCGGTGAAGAAGGCCAACGAGAAGGCCGCCCTGAACAGCGCAGTCTCGTAGTTATCAGGGCACACCTTTTCCAGCGCTAACCATAGTTGATGGAGGATCTTGAGCGTCACAGGGTGCCTGCTGTCCGGGAGCGCTGGGGTGCACCGCGCCCATCCTTTCAACTGCATCCAGATCAGGAAACTGGCACGAGGGTTGCCCCATCCACAAAGCTTGGCAAAGAAGGAGAAGCCGGCAATGTGCGAGATGACCGCTGTCCTGGAGACGCCCCCATTGAAGGCGTCCGCGATGTAACAAGCGACAAGGTAATCTGGAACCACTACCCTTCTCCACCTGTGGCTCTGGAGGTATTCGCACACCTGGTGAAAGGCACGCCGGTAGGTGCGCAGGGTAGGAACGGCTAAGGAGCAGGTGATCAGTAAGTGCACAGTGTTGCTACCAGCTGCCATAGTTGTTTGGGAACTGGAGTTGGTTCCTTGTTTGCTGCAGGGGCCAGCTGCTGAAAGAGTGAAAAGTGAAAACGTGAGAGAGCATCGGCTATGCAGTTATCAACCCCGGGTACATGCTTCGCTCACGCAGTCAGATTCATTTGCAGGCAATGGAGCACAAAATGCCTGAGTAGTGCTGCAGCATGCAGGCAACGTGCTGTTTGTTTGTTTATGATCTCTACCACAGCTGCGTTGTCCGACCAAAGGATAACACTTCTGTTGGCAAGTGCTGGGACCCAGACGTGGATTGCTGCAACAATGGGGAACAGTTCCAGGAAAGTGATGTTCTTGGTGAGGCCGCAGAGGATCCATTGCTGCGGCCAACGGACGGTGAACCAGGCCCCGTTGTAATAGGCTCCGCACCCCGTGGACCCGGTGGCATCTGTATAAAGGTTGAGGTCCACGCTGGAAGTTGGTTCCGATTGTATCAAGGCTCTTCCGTTGAAGTCCTGTAGGAAACGCAGCCAGATGTGGAGGTCCTGCTTCATAGGAAGAGTTATGCGCAAATGGTGGTGCTTGCGTGACATGCCCGCCGTGGCTAAAGCAAGCCTGCGGACAAACACTCTACCCATGGGGAGAACCCTACAGGCAAAGTTGAGTGAGCCAATAAGAGACTGCATTCGGTGGAGAGTGATCTTGGATGAATGAAGGGTGTTTAGGATTTTCCGTGCTAGCCAATGTAGCTTGTCTTCCGGGAGTTTGGTGGTCTGGGTTGCCGAATCTATCTCAATGCCCAAGAAGGTAATTACAGTGCTGGGTCCTGTGGTTTTGCTGTGCGTAATGGGCACTCCGAACTCCTGGGCTACTGTGTGGAAGACATCCATGAGGTCGCTGCAGGTGCTTGAGAGCCGGGCCCCGACAAAGAAGAAGTCATCCAGGTAATGTATGATTGTGTCTGCTCTCGACCTCTGTGCGACCACCCAATGTAAGAAGGAACTGAATGCCTCAAAAATGTTTCAAGATACTGCACACCTCATGGGCATGCATTGTCAAAATAGTACAGGTTGGCATGACAGAAACCTAATAACAGTAAACAGTCAGGATGAACAGGCAGCAGACGGAAAGCGGATTCAATGTCCACCTTGACCATGAGCGCATCACGTCCAGCTGCCCGGACCAAGGCCAAGGTCGCATCGAAGGACATGTACTGGACAGATGCGGCGCCAGGCGTGTCCCTCATGCTACTACTACTACTACTACTTAACATTTCTAGAGCGCTACTAGGGTTACGCAGTGCTGTACAAAATAAACAAAGAAGGACAGTCCCTGCTCAAAGGAGCTTACAATCTAAAGAACGAAATGTCAAGTTGGGTAGTCTAGATTTTCTGGGCAGAGGTGAAGAGGTTAGGTGCCGAAGGCGACATTGAAGAGGTGGGCTTTAAGCAGAGATTTGAAGATGGGCAGGGAGGGGGCCTGGTGTATGGGCTCGGGGAGTTTGTTCCACGCGTGGGGTGAGGCGAGGCAAAAAGGGCGGAGTCTGGAGTTGGCGGTGGTGGCGAAGGGTACTGAAAGGAGGGATTTGTCTTGAGAGCGGAGGTTACGGGCAGGAACGTAAGGGGAGATGAGGGTTGAGAGGTAAGGAGGGGCTGCAGTTCGAGTACATTTGTAGGTTAGTAGCAGAAGCTTGAATTGAATGCGTTACCTGATCGGAAGCCAATGAAGTGACTTGAGGAGAGGGGTGGTATGAGTGTATCGGTTCAGGCAGAAGATAAGACATGCAGCAGAGTTCTGAACGGACTGAAGGGGGGATAGGTGGCTAAATGGGAGACCAGTGAGGAGTAGGTTACAGTAGTCAAGGCGGGAGGTAACGAGGGAGTGGATGAGAGTTCGGGTGGTGTGCTCAGAGAAGAAAGGGCGGATTTTGCTAATGTTATAGAGGAAGAAGCGACAGGTCTTGGCTATCTGCTGGATGTGCGCGGAGAAGGAGAGGGAGGAGTCGAAGATGACACCGAGGTTGCTGGCAGATGAGACGGGGACAATGAGGGTGTTATCAACCGAGATAGAGAGTGGAGGTAGAGGAGAAGTGGGTTTGGGTGGGAAGACAAGAAGTTCGGTCTTGGCCATGTTCAGTTTCAGGTGGCGGTTGGACATCCAGGCAGCAATGTCGGATAAGCAGGCCGATACTTTGGCCTGGGTTTCCGCAGTGATGTCAGGTGTGGAGAGATAAAGCTGGGTGTCGTCAGCATAAATATGATACTGGAAGCCATGAGACGAGATCAGGGAGTCCAGGGAAGAGGTGTAGATAGAGAAAAGAAGGGGTCCAAGGACAGAACCCTGAGGGACTCCAACAGAGAGCGGGATAGGGGTGGAGGAAGAACCATGAGAGTGTACTCTGAAGGTACGATGGGAGAGATAAGAGGAGAACCAGGAGAGGACAGAGCCCTGGAACCCAAAAGAGGACAGTGTGTCCAGAAGTAAGTTGTGATTGATAGTGTCAAAAGCGGCGGATAGGTTGAGGAGAATGAGGATGGAGTAATGACCTTTGGATTTGGCGAGGAACAGGTCATTACAGACTTTGGATAATGCCGTTTCTGTCGAGTGAAGTGGGCGAAAGCCAGATTGAAGCGAATCGAGGATGGTATGAGAGGCGAGAAAATCAATGCAACGGCTGTGAACGGTGCATTCAAGTATTTTGGAGAGGAAGGGTAGGAGGGAGATGGGACGGTAATTGGAGGGACAGGTAGGGTCAAGTGAAGGTTTTTTGAGGAGAGGTGTGACAACAGCATGCTTGAAGGTGTCAGGGACAGTTGCGGTGGAGAGAGAGAGGTTGAGGATATGACAGATGGGAGGGGTGATAGTAGGAGAGATGGTGACAAGTAAGTTGGTGGGAATGGGGTCTGAGGAACAGGTGGTGCATTTCGAGGAGGAGAGAAGATGGGCGGTTTCCTCTTTGGTGTTATCAGGAAAGGAGGAGAAGGAGGCCTGGGTTGATTGGTTGAGGGAGTGGGTGATAGGATGAAGAGGAGGAGAAGGTTTAGTGGTGAATTTGAGGTTGATCTTCTGGACCTTGTCGAGGAAGTAGTCAGCCAGAGTTTGAGGAGAGAGTGAGGGGGGGGGGTGGGAGCGGAGGGCACTTTGAGGAGGGAGTTGAGGGTGGCGAAGAGACGACGAGGGTTAGAGCTGAGGGAATTAGTCAAGTGAGTGTAGTAGTCCTGTTTGGCGAGGAATAGGGAGGACTGGAAGGAGGATAGCATGAATTTGTAATGAATTAAGTCAGTATGGGTGCGAGATTTCCTCCATAGGCGTTCAGCCGATCGGGAGCAGGAGCGAAGGTAACGGGTGCAAGGGTTGAGCCAGGGCTGGGGATTAGTGCGCCTTGTGGGACGGGAAACAGATGGTGCAAGGGTGTCTAGAGCGGAGGAGAGAGTGGCATTGTAGTTGGAAACAGCCTTGTCGTCGGACTCGGAGGACGTGATGGACGGGAGGAGATCAGTGATACTAGCAGATAAGGTGGGGGGGTCAATAGCCTGGAGATTCCTGGAGGTAGTGGTTAGTGTTGGGCGGGACTGAGGGGGAGGGTGATGAAGTGTGAATGTGATCAGGTGATGGTCAGAAATGGGAAGAGCAGAGACGCAGAGATTAGAGGGCGAGCAGGTAGAAGAGAGGACGAGATCAAGACAGTGACCTGATTTGTGAGTAGGGGTGGTGGAGCTCAGTTGGAGGTTGAAGGAGGAGGTTAGGGTGAGGAATTGAGAAGTGTATGAATTGGATGGGTTATCAGTGTGTATGTTGAAGTCACCAAGAATGAGGGATGGGGATGAGGGCTCAAGAAAAACGGAGAGCCAGGCATAGAAGTCAGTAAGGAAGGAAGGAAGGAAGGAAGGGAGGAAGGGAGGGACTTATCAGGGGGGCGGTAGATGACTGCAACTCGGAGTGGCAGCGGGTAGAATAGACGGATGGAATGGACTTCAAAGGATGAGAAGCAGTGAGACTGTGGTAGGAGGAGGGGTTGAAAACTGCAGGAGGGCGAAAGTAGTAGGCCAACGCCGCCACCGCGGCTAGCTGTGCGGGGCGAATGGGAGAAAAGGTAGCCTCCGTGGCAAAGGGCTGCGACTGAGGCAGAGTTGTCGGGGGTGAGCCAGGTTTTGGTTAGAGCGAGCAGATGGAGGGAACGGGAGATGAAGAGATCATGGGTGAAGGTAAGTTTGTTGCCGATTGAGTGGGCATTCCACAGGGCACACGAGAAGGGGAGGGAGGAAGGGGGGAGGAGGGGAATGGAGATGAGATTGGAGATATCGCGGGAACGTTTGCATAGATGAGACGAGGACGAGGACATGTGTGGTGGACCTGGGTTGGGATTGATGTCTCCCGCGGATAGCAGGAGAAGGAGCAAGAGAGAGCGGAGAAGGGTGGGGGAGGTAGGGCGACGAAGGCGCCGAAGGAGGGATGCGCTGAGGAGGAATGGGGAAGGGTTCATGGCAGGAAGGAGGTGTTGGAGGTTGAGAGCTAGGAAGGAGGAGGACAGTAGGGATGGTGAGGTGGTGGGGGATAGGGGTAGGTAGGGTATTGCAGTAGTAGGCAGGATGGGTGGGGATGGGTAGTGAGTTCGTGTGGTAGACAGCGGAGGGAGGGGGAAGTGATTGGGGAGGGATAGGGCGAGGAATAGAATGTGAAAGGGGGCCATAGGTAGTGAGAGAGGTAGGGAGTGAGTGAGCAAGCAAGTTGGACAAGCTGGTGGGGTGGAGCAAGCTGATGCAGATGGACTGGGAGCTGGATCAGGCGGGCTGGAGCAAGCTGGTGCAGATGGACTGGATTGAGCAGGGGAAGCTGGATCAGGCTAACTGGAGCAAGCGGGATTAGGCGGGCTGGAACAGCAGGAGCAGAAGGCTGGAAAACTGGATCAGGCTGACTGGAGCAAGCTGGATTAGGCGGGCTGGAACGGCAGGAGCAGATGGCTGGAACGGCAGGAGCAGAAGGCAGAAAAAGCAAACAGAACTTGCGGAGGTTATGATAACTCACTGACCACAGTGGAAAAGCAATGTTTAGGGAGTTTTGTTTTAACATTTTTAAAGTGACATCAGTAACAACTTAAACATGTTGAATATGTGTTTTTCTAAATCAATTCTATCTTGACATAAGAAGTTAGCAGGACCTGAATTATTTTGAAACAGTTTAATCCCCTTTTTTATAACTGAAAGCTTTAATGAATTTTGATTCACTAGCCACTTAAAAAAAAAAAATACATTTTTGATGGTGGGGGAGACTGTTTCAGAAAACTGCTCGAGTGGATTATTAAAAAAAATGTTTCAGTTGGATTTAAACAATTTTAGGAGTTCAACCTTTGCTTTTAGAGTAAGTGCCTATTCTAGAAATTCCTTAAAAGTATACTTTATTTTAACAAACTTGCATTTAGAGTCTGTTTTTGTCCTTAAATTATTTTAGCCTGTTTTAAGTGTAAAGTTAAGCCCTATGTCAGCATAAGAATTGGAAGCTGTTGTCACATATGTATAAAAGCATCCCAAAACAGGATTATCCTAAACAAAACCTAATGAATTTCCCTTGCTCCTTTTATAATTCAAAACCAAGTGAAATGGAACCTAAAACTTGTTTGACCAAAACTTGTTACTAAAGATGTCATTAGCATGTGAGAACCTTAGCCTCAACATGCACTAAAAAAAAGAGAAACCAAGGCCTTCCACCAGTCAGCATAAAGTCAAAATTGCATCCATAAAGATGTTTTATCAAAGTTCTATGTAAAATACAGGAAAATACATATGTTCATGAATATACAGACTCAGAAAGCTTTTTACAACAAGACAATTCAGGAAAAATTTTTTTTAATAGTTTTGTTTTAAACATGCTCTTAAAAGTCAGTGTGTATAAAATCAGATTTGGCCATGATTTGAAATCTACATCGAATTCAGATTCTTGTTTGCTCCCGATAGATGCTAATGACTGTCTCAAGGTAACAGAGCATGGGATCGAGTTGGTCGCGTTGCTTCCGGCATACAATGCTCATCATGCGTGCATAGGATATCACCCAACACACAAGGTTCCGTGGGAGTACTCTGTTGTAATCCGGTAACAGGTCGCCCCTTTTTAGCACGCTTTTTAGCATATCGTCTGCGCTTGCCTTCGGTCATCTTGAATATATCAAAGTACTGTTTTCGCTGTACTTTTTTCTGCAGGGTCCTGGAACCCTCTGCCATAGGCGCTCTGGGGGAACACCATAGGTGAATGCAGGCGTGAGTGTCAAGGGTGATGCATTGGGAGCCCATGTAGGGGAGGGGGAAGAAGAGGAGGAGGATGAGTCGGAAGAGTCGGAAGAGTCGGAGGAGGATGTGGAACTGGAGCGGCCAGAATACTTATGCTTCTTACCTTTCTTCCCCAGTTTAACCGTCTGATGTTTCTTCACTTGGGGTTGGGGTGCCGCGGGGATTCGAGAGTGAAGACTGCTGTCTCGCGTGGAGATGCTGTGTTGCTGTGATGTCCCCGCCAGGGCGTTTTGACGCCTATGAACTGTCTCTGCCGCTTCTTGAGATGTCGTGTAGCTCAATGCACATGGGGGGTCATGGCCCCCCGGTCGAGTAGCTGTGATTGAGGGTCTGTGCCAAGGTGACGTGTGGATCCCCGTCGCTCACTGCATAGACTCCAAGACCTGGACCGGACCTGCTCAGGAAAGGAGGGGGATCTGTGATGGTTGTGCGATCGACGATGCCCGTGACGTAGTTGGTGCCTGCAGCAGGATGGGGATCTGTAACGCCTGTGACAAGACCTGGATCTATGCCTGCTGGTGCGTGCACCTGATCTGCGACATCCCGAGCCACTCCTGGACCCGTGTGATGGATCGGACCCGCCTGTGCTGCCCCTGGAGTATGACCGGCATCTGCGTCGTTTGACGCTGGATCCATATTGTGTCTGCCTGCTTCGAGATCCAGATCTGAGAGTCGATGCCGCGGCCTGTGCCGAAGGAAGGGATTGCAGGTGGGAACCCGGACTGGCTCTGTGTGCATACCTAGGGTGGACATAGGATCCTGATGCACTCAGATTATCTGCCGGTGGCATCAAATCTGCGGCAGCCAGTGGTTGTAGCAGCAGGGCGTTTCCTGACAAGGTGGGTTCCAATATGCATTCCCCCAATGGGACGTGAAGTGGTGAGGGTGAAGGCAGGTGTCGTGAGTCTCATCGGTCAAGGGTACAAGGGCACGCGGATGCGGAAGGTCAGCTGAATCAATGTACTTCTCCGGGTGCCTAGGCTGCTTCGTGGATGAGCCGTGTCAGGTTAAGTATCTTCAGCCTGGCGTGGAGGATGTTTTGAAACTCTTGCACCTTGAGGCATGATGATTCCTTGCGCGTTGGGAGGTTTTTTTTTTTTTTTTTGGAGCACGGTGCTATGCAGCAACACTGCCGAAGCAGACCCAAGCCCTCTACTTTGGCTGATTCCTGCGGATGGGAATAGAAGGTTAAGCGATTTGTCCAAGATCAAAAGAAGCAGCAGTGGGATGAACTGGCCACCTCTGGATTGCAAGACCGGTGCTGTAACCACTAGGCCACTCCTCCACTCCGCAATATCCGCTATGCTGCTCTGAGCGTGTGTTTTTTAAAAATGCAGTTTACTTGGAGGCCTGTGTCTTCCACGCAGAGGCTAAAGGAGTAGCTATATTGCCTCGTTTGAAATGCGCACTTTGCCATCTTTAAAACGTGCGGGGCAAGATGCCCAAAAAGGGGGGGGGGGGGGGGGGGGGGGGGGGGTGCGAGACCGTGAGGAGGGAGGCCAAAATGGATGACTGTGAGATGAGAAGCCCAACACGTGCGCGAGACAAAAATGACCGCGGGGAAGGATGCCCAAAATGGACAGCCTAGGGAAAGGATGCCCAAAATGGACGGTCTAGGGAAAGGATGCCCAAAATGGACGCCCCAAATGACGACTGCGATGCCCACTGCCTTAGGACTATATCTGTAGTGCTTCATTGGAAACACGCTCTCTGCTCTCTATAAAAACGTGCAGGGCAAGACGCCCAAAAGGGGGACGCGAAACAGACGACCGCGAGGAGGGAGGCTAAAATGGACGACCGCGAGGCAAGGAGGACAAAATGTATACGAGCCGGACGAGCGCAGGGAAGGACGACCAAATGGTCGGCCTAGGGGAAGGACGCCCAAAATGGATGCCCAAAAAAGAAAGACGGCCGCAACGCGCACCGCTGTTATAGGTTTATAGTCGACTACCGTGTGCTGGAAGCGGCTGTACTGTCCGAGGGAGCCTCGCGATGAAAACTTCTGCACCGCTGTGGCAAAACTCCTGCACTGCCTGCGGCAAAACTCCTGCACTGCTTGCTGCCGATGGAGCGACTCCCCTCGTCTCGTCGGCAGCTTTTATGCGGTGCAGAGACACCAGCCGAGGCTCCTCCTTCCTTCGGCCTCCCCACCAATGACGAGCTGGGTCCCCCGCAAATGGGGAAGCCGGAAGAGAAGGGAGCTCAGTCAGGGTGCTGCCGTGTGGTAGCCGCCATGTTACGTGCAGCTGCTCGGCAGGCGCCTCGCCGGCCTTCTCTTTTTCTTGTAGTAATTCAACTACAAAGGGAGTGGCCTAGTGATTACAGCACCAGCCTTGACATCCAGAGGTGGGCGGTTCAAATCCCATTGCTGCTCCTTGTGATCTTGGGCAAGTCACTTAACTCTCCATTACCTCAGGTACAAACTTAGATTGTGAGCCCTCCTGGGACAGAGAAATATCCAGAGTACCTGAATATAACTCACCTTGAGCTACTTCTGAAAAAGGTGTGAGCAAAATCTAAATAAATAAACAAGACAAGTACTGCAAAAGTAGTTAACTAACTTCTTTAATGGCATTTTAATTTGCCTTTAAATCAATTGCACAAGGAAGAAATGTGTTTAACGTTTAGAAACAGAGTTGATAAATTCTCAGCAAATCACTAATTAACTAATGCTAAATACTTTATGGTTACTCTGCTTTATGTTTAAAGTCTCAGAATTCTCAATATTTTACTTCAACTTGTATCTCAGAAAACCCAATTTCACAAAGTTATTGTCACTAAGAGAGCATCGTTGTGGCACTAAATTTTGTCCTGAATAACTAAATAACTGTTCTACTTTTGCACTGCTGGGAAGTGCCATTTTGTGCTGCCTTTGAGATGTTTTTCTGTTTTGAAAATGAGCACCGTAATCTGCCCAGTATGGCAACTCCTATTTTATGTGAAAGTACCCACCATGACCTTCTGTGCATACTTTCATACTAGTTAGTATTTTATAAGAAGTCATTTCTATGCGTAAGTGACTAAAATATTGGCCTTTATATTTGTTCTTAGTAAATAAAACTAGGCAGCTTCTTATGAAATTACCCTGTTCATGACTAGTTTTTGAAGGTTAACAGCTCTTCCATGTCTGAACAGTATCTGACCTGAGGAAGGAGGTGTCAATGTTCAGAAGTCAGCCACACTATTACTGAGGCATTGGCAATTTTCTTGTGCACTTGAGCTACCTGGTGAAGCATGGAACGCGGGCCCATGAGATAAATGTCTGCCCTTAGGTTTTAAAAAAAGGAGGTGAAGAAATAGATATGAGGGTGTAATACTAGTTACCTCTCCCATTTGGATAATTCCATAATAACAAAAAAATCAGGTGTGGATTAACTAAATTACACAGGAAAAACGCACTCAAAAATTCACTCACTGAAAAATAACTTATAAAGAGTACTTTGAAAAGGAAGGAAAAGCCTCAAAGAGCTCAGGATCTGAATAGATCTAAAGAGCTGTAAGGATCTAATCGATCTCTTATTTATTCATCATTGGCAAAAGCCGTCCATAAAAATGTTTTATATTATTTCTCTTTATATTGTTTCTTTGTCTAGTTTCATTCTTGTATCCATATATTGATTATTCAACATTCATGATGAAGAAACGACAAAGCACTTATCTTAAAAAAGTTCATATGAATTGCAGGAGCAGAGCCAAGCCTACACTCAGGGTCCCAGGTGGTGGGGTGTCTTCTAAAGACAACAAAATAATTAATTATATGGCAGGCTCATAAACTGATGCGCAAAAATATATAAAACAATCACGGTCTCATACAGTCATAGTTATCGTTCTGAGTCTTCCACAACGATCTTCATCACAATGTAACAAACAAAATGGCTTCTATTTAATCTAACAGTGACATCAGATGCCATCAATAAGGTATCTAATAGGAACAGCTTAAACAGAGGTAGGGCTAGCATCAATATGTCTAGAAAAAAAATGACACCATTCAATATGCGAATTAAGTCCCTTTGGGTCCAAAGATTGTAACTTGAAGATCCACCTTTGCTTTTGTTGAAGTAAAATCATTTGCTGATCACCTCCCCTTTGCAGTTGCGGCACATATTGTAGAACCACACAATGGAGGTCAAAAAAAGAGGAAGGGCCAGGGATCAGAGGATGTGCTATGCTATTTACTGTAGTTTCAGGGAAAGTGGAGCAGAAGCACAGAAAAATTTGATTTTAGATCTTGCACAAAATAGTTGACTGGTAAATAGATGCTGAGAGTTTATAGGGTAAGAAGTATTAGGAGATGTCACAGAATACAACACAATGCTAAAAATACCAAAGGAATTCCATCTAACATGTTCAAATGTTAACTACAGTAAAGTAGTCTAAGAAAGGGCAAAACATTAATGTATTTGGGTGAATTAAAAATTAAGGAGCTGCTGTGATGTGCATGAAGGCATGCAATGGAATCAGTATTCAGATGATTTACCTGGTTAACTTTGGGATTTAACTGGATATATCATCTCATTTGAATTTCACAGACCTCTAACTGCTTTAATTTTCAACAGATAATTCATTGTCTGGTGAAAACAAGCTGGTTGAATAAAGAGGGGACTAGGGGAATGCTAGGAGCATGATCTAAAGTTAACTAGGTGGAGGACAAATCTATAAAGAGGTCCCTACATTTAGCTGTATTAAAGGCATCTAATTGAAGCTTATTCTGTAAAGGAAGTAGGTGCCTACTTTTCTTTATAGAATACGTTTATTATGTTTATGTTTGTTATTCGTATTTGATATACCACAATTAGCTGTCATTGCAGATCAATGCAATGACAAGTAATTGCTGTCATTGCATTGACCTGCAATGACAGCTAATTCGCAATCAGTTAGCAAAGCACACCATTTATCATAAAAGGAAACATATATATCCATACCTTAAAAGCAGAGGAACCTAAGGGATAGGTAAACTAAAAGCAGAATACCATGCTTGTGATTCTCCAGGAAAATGGCAAACACACAGGACACTAAAGAAGGTGCCCATAATACTGATCAAAATAGAAAGTCTTAAGAAGGGCTTTAAATTTAGCAAGGGATTGTTCTGAACAGATGGAAGGTGGCAAGTTCCAGAGCATTGGGGCGAGTATGCTGGGCAAGATAAGGTGATGGAAGAACCATATAGTTGGAATCAACGGAGATAGAGTAGGTGTGTAAGGTATTGTACAGACCAACAGATAAGAAGGGGTGCCTTGATGAAAAGCCTTATGAGCTAAACAAAGGACCTTAAAACATATTCTAAGGTGGACCAGTAACCAGTGTAAGCAGAATATAAGTGGAGTGATGTGACCTGATCAACAAGCTGTACATAAAAAAAAATGAGCTGCTGTATTTCTGTAGTGTCTATAGAAGTTTGATCTGTGATTTTGGCAAATCTGCATAAGTGGTACTACAGTAATTAATGTGGGACATCATAAGAGCATGTAGAAGGGTGTAGAGGGGAGCAAAGTCTAAAACATTCGTAAGTCAGTAGATGAGATGGAGAGCTCAGAAGCTAGACTGAAAAATTTGGAGATTTGTTTCTGAAATGTGAGACCAGAGTCAATAATAATTCCTAGACAGCGAAATCAGTTTCTCAAGAAGAAAAAGGGGTGTTTGAGGTTTGGAAATGTCACCGGTAATCGAGTATGCAGTGTTGAAGGGGTTGTAGGTCAGGTTGTAGTAGACATGTGGGGAAGTAGAGAAGGATATCATCTGTATAGATCAAAGTCTTTATTTATTTATTTATTTATTATATTTGTATCCCGCACTTTCCCACTAAAAGCAGGTTCAATGCGGCTTACATAGTAATAGGTAACACAGAATTTTGTTATGTAAAGTAGGAAATTAAGAATAACATAATAGAAGGATGGATGGGTAGTAAATGGATGGGTAGGTAGGTAGAGACAGGTGATAGAGAGAGGAGGGTAAGGTGGGAGATAGATTCTGGGTCAATGTCGTTTTCTCTTCAGTATATGTAAGGTAGATGGGTTCATGAGATTAATCTAGGTCTTTTGGGTAGGCTTGTTTGAATAGATGGGTTTTTAGTGCTTTTTTGAATGGTAGGTGGTCATGGATTGCTCGGATAGGTCTAGGGAGAGCGTTCCAGAGTTGGCTGCCCAGGAAGGAGAAATTGGATCCATAATAAGTTTTGTACTTGAGACCTTTACAGCTGGGGTAGTGCAGGTTGTGGTACTTTCGTGAGGATACAGACATGTTTCTTGCTGGAAGGTCGACCAGATTTATCATATATATTTATCCCTCATAAAATGGGAAAGCCAGAGGTATGAATCAGCTCTGTTCCTGCTGCCTATACAGAGCTGTTTCATACCTCAGGCTTTCCTTTTTTCATGGTGGTAAACTATACATTTTTCCTGATTTATGTAAGGCCTCCCAAGAGAACAGGAAAAGGTTTCTTGCAATGTGCAAAATGACCCAGATAGCTCAGTAGCAGAGTTTCAGGGGTTGATATGCAGTGCAGGTTAAATGGAGAGGTTCCTATTTGGTTAATGGAGAGGTTCCTACTTGGTGTTAGTCATTTCCAACCCGAATATTCAGTGGCACACACCCAGATAGTACAGCTAAATATCCGAGCAGGCTCTTATGACATTGTATGGCATCCCATGCAGGGGTGATCCAGGGGTGGAGCCAGGAGATACCTGGACTCCATTAATATTCAGCAGTGGCATCCAGATAAGTATCCGGTTAACTTAGTTTAGCAAAAAGGCTGTCCTAAGATAATCAGGTAGCTACCTGGGTCTTGCCTCTGTGTAACGGTGGTGCCCAGGTAACTCCTGGCAGGCCTCCAAGTACCCAGATATTCAGTGCTGCTACCCGGGTAGGGTCCGGCACTGAATATCTGGGCATAATTCAGCCAACAGCAGCCTGAATTTTAAAAAATATTGACCACCAACAACTGAATATTGACCAGTCAATATATAAGAACTTGGATATTAGTAGGATTTAGGTTGGAAGATTAAATATGAGCATCTGTCTATAATTTATTCTTGCTTTAGTTCTCACTACAGGGATTTCTTTTCTTGTATCTTATTGTAAGAATTACATAACATGTACTTACTGTTTATTGTTCTACTGTTGGACTGGTATTAACAGGATGGAGTCGGTCCAGATGGTGGCTACTAAAATGGTCAGTGGTCTTCATCATAAAGTGTATAGGGAAAGACTTAATGATCTCAATATGTATACTTCGGAAGAAAGGTAGGAGAGAGGAGATACGATAGAGACATTTAAATACCTATGCAGCATAAATGCACAGGAGGAGAGCCTCTTTCAATTGAATGGAAGCTCTGGAACAAGGGGGTATAGGATGAAAGTGAAAGAGAATAGAGCCAGAAGTAACCTGAGGAAATACTTCTTCATGGAAAGGGTGGTAAATTCGTGGAACAGCCTCCCGGTAGAAGTGGTGGAGATGAAAACAGTATCTGAATTCAAGAGAGCTTCGGACAAGTACATAGGATCTCTAAGAGAGTGATAGGGAGAGTAGGAGGCATGGATAGCAGATTGGGTAGGCCATATGGTCTTTATCTGCTTTCACTTTTCTCTGTTTCTATTATATTCTTGATATTGTAATCAAGATATGTGCCTGTCGGCAGATGATGAATAAATAGTTCACTTATCCACAAGTTTTGCTAAATAGTCAGATTTGTTTTTTCTTTTGCAAAACTTTTTATTGAATTTCCAAGCTTGCAACCATACAGAGGAAAGAGCATCATATAGACTCTAATTAGTGCTGCTTTGAATCCTCTCAATAATCACAACATTATTAGCAAACACAAAATACAAGGTACAAAATAATAAATACAAACTCCATGGCTCATGAAGTGACTGAGATGCTACTGAGATTCTTTTCCCTTCCCTCCATACTGCCTACTTCCTGCCCTACCACTCCCACTCCACCCCTAGTGATCCCTGAGGTCATAAACATATCATATAACAGAATCCAATGACATTATAATCATATTGACACCATTTTAACAACATGTTATTAGCATGTTATTAGCATATTTATACCCAAGATCAACCATGGTGCCCCATTTTGTGATCTGCAAATTAGAATTTATGCGCACCACTTTACAGAATATGCTTAGAAAGTTGAGTGTAAAAATTCTAATTAGTTCCAGAAACCCAGAAACAGAAAAATACTTAGTGTACCTAAATATATAAGACATCTGCAAGCCTGAATGCTATTGAAGTGGTACATTCAGTAACACAAGGTATTTTTCAGGTTCTGGAGGGATCACATTTACAAAGAAAAAGAGTTATAGTGGGATTTGAACCTGCATTCCTTAGATTACAACCCATTGCCGTAACTCCTAGGCTAATCCTATGTTCTACAGGGACATCTGTGTGGACATATTTTTGAAAATGATGTCAGACACATGTTCATGTCCCGGTTTTTTTGTCATTCAAAAGTTAGACATTTCAGTTTGGAAAATGGCTGTTCATTTTAGATATCTAGGATAGAAAAACTTCCATCTCACAGCCATAATTGAACAGGAAATCTAGGTGCTTTTCCTGTTTGATTATGGCTGCAAGATGGCAGGATTTTTTGGACGGTATAAGCAGGCCTTTTTTTTTTTTTTTACTTAGACATTGTTTTTGAAACTGCCCCTCCATGAGTACATATACCTGCAAAAATATCACTTGCAGGCTTATTTTCGAAAGAGAAGGGTGCCCATCATCCGACACAAATCAGGAGATGGGTATCTTTCTCTCAGGGTCGCCCAAATCGGCATAATTGAAAGCTGATTTTGGGCGTCCTCAACTGCTTCCCGTCGCGGGGATGACCAAAGTCCACGGGGGCGTGTCGACACCGTAGCGATGGTGGGACTAGGGCGTGATTAGGAGATGGCCGTCCTCGGTCGATAATGGAAAAAAGAAGGGCGTCCCTGATGAGCACTTGGCTGACTTTACTTGGTCCATTTTTTCTTGCAATCAAGCCGTGAAAAGGTGCCCGAACTGACCAGATGACCACCGGAGGGAATTGGGGATGACCTCTCCTTACTCTCCCAGTGGTCACCAACCCCCTCCCACCCTAAAAAAAAAAACTTAAAATTTTTTCTTTGCCAGCCTCTATGCCAGCCTGAAATGTCATACCCAGCTCCATGACAGCAGTATGCAGGTCCCTGGAACAGTTTTAGTGGGTGCAGTGCACTTCAGGCAGGCGGACCCAACCCCCCCTACCTGTTACATTTCTGGTTGTAAATGTGAGCCTTCCAAAACCCACCCAAAACCCACTGTACCCACATGTAGGTGCCCCCTTCACCCCTTAGGGCTATGGTAGTGGTGTACAGTTGTGGGGAGTGGGTTTTGGGGGGGGGGGGGCTCAGCAGCCAAGGTAAGGGAGCTATGTACCTGGGAGTAATTTGTGAAGTCCACTGCAGTGCCCCCTAGGGTGCCTGGTTGGTGTCCTGGCATGTCAGGGGGACCAGTGCACTACGAATTCTGGTTCCTCTCACGACCAAAGGGCTTGGATTTGGTCGTTTTTGAGATGGGCGTCCTCGGTTTCCATTATGGCCGAAAAGCGGGGACGACCATCTCTAAGGTCGACCATCTCAACATTTAGGTCGACCATCTCTAAGGTTGACCTAAATGTTGAGATTTGGGCGTAACTGTATTATCGAAACGAAAGATGGACACCCATCTTGTTTCGATAATACGGGTTTCCCCGCTCCTTCGCCGGGACGTCCTTAGAGATGGTCGTCCCCGTTCGATTATGCCCCTCTTGGGCTCCTAACTGGCTTAACATGTATTTGTAAAGGGGGTATTCACATGAGCGAGCCATAGGCAGGGAAAATATTTAGGTGGGCAACTTACATAATATTATAGGTTCATTTGTCCGCTATATTTAAATGCCCCCATTTAAGGTAGGTCTATGGCAGGAGTGCCTAAACATTGGGTGCCCAAGCATTCATATAAAAAAGGCTCTCACCCCTTATTACTGGGGTGCCTGGACAGAGACACCATGTTGTAGAATTGTCTCCTTACTTTTTTCCTCATTAGACTACAGAATTCACAAATTATAGCCATGTTTTTGAAAATACTAACACTCTGGGAAGGAGTCACTACCCAGACATGATTATTTCTGCCTGCTTAAACCGTCTGGGCAGTGATATTCAATGGCACTTAACTGGATAGCGCCGCTGAATATCAGCACTAACCAGTCAAAGTGATGCTGGCCATTTTGTGGGCAATCCAGGGGTGGAGTCGGTAATTAACCAGTTAAGTGCCGATGTTCAGCCTTAACTAGTTAAGTTTAACCAGACAAACAGGACCACATGAATAGCAGTCCTAACTTTGGCCAGTTTAGCTTAACCGATTAAGTACCAGCTGTTCACACATACTTGGATATTTAATGCCAGTGTCCAGAATTGGCCCGGCATTGACTATCCAGGCATGAAAACAGTGGTGACAAAATTGCTGACCCCTGCTGGCAGAATGTTTACCCCATAGTTATTATGCAAGAAAAGCATTTGCCATCTTTTCAGGCCCTCAGTGAAGCTGGTTTCAGTACTTTCCAAAGTCTCCCAAAGGATTACAGAGCCACAATTATTCTTAAATTCCAGAGGCATTTCTTCTTACAACTCATGACTGCATGAATCCCTTAAGCACTGTTTAATAAAGTGCTTAGAGATTGATATTGCTAAAAACTGCAATGTTTCAGTCAGTAAATTTTCTTCAAGCAAACAGCAAAGTCTTGTTTTTATTAGAACATTTGTATAAAGTAGAGTGACCTTTGAAACATGGAAACATTTGCAGTAAAGAGTAATATAACTCTCATGTCTTCTATATCTTCCTTCCTTCCACATAAGTAAAGCACTATGTGCTCTGATGGACCTTTGGCCTCTTTGAAATGAGCTTTTGCAGTCTGGACAGCACTGAAGGCACAATACTTTTAGCTCTAGGGAGCTGTGCTGTTAATGCAATCTGGAAATGAGACATTGCTTACCCTCCCAGAGGAGCAACCGATGACTAGATTCTGAGGACACATGTACGATGACTAATATGTCATCGGGAATAGCCATAAACAGCAGAGTATACCTGATTAAACAATACTTAACTGAGTAGCAAAATGATTTCCTGCATACCAGGTTATTGCACTGTGAATGCATGGCAATGTTAGGAAGTGCCAGAAAGAATTGGTCATAGAGGGTCCTTTCTTTATGCTACATAGGGGAATGAAATAAGGGAGGTAAAAAGAAGAGACAGAAATTTATTTCTATCTGGGTGGCAAAAGAAGGCCCTGCTCCTTCTGCACCCTTTGCCTTCAGAGCTTTGTATATTGTTCCAAGTCTGAGCTATCAGATCAGGAGGCAGTGGGTTGGTATAAACTTAGAACATAAGAAATGATCCACTGACCCATTTGATGCATTAAGCTCAGTAACACGTCTTTGACAAAAGTCAATCTAGCTCAGTTGGAAGTACTCAAGAACTTACTTCCTTCTTGCTCATTTCAAGATGTAGGAGGTGGATAGCCACTGTATTTGCCCATCTAATGAGTGTTAATAAACCTGTCTTCTATACATTTTCCAAATCTTTTTTAAACCCTGCCTTGCTATTAACTTTGACCATATTCTTCAGCATATAAGGGGCACTTTTACTAAGCCATGTAAGCATCTATGCGCGCCCAACATGTGCCAAAATGGAGTTACCGTCCTGGTACCACGTGGCTCTTGTGGTAATTTCATTTTTGGCACACGTCCTTTATTTTTGGATGCGCATATCGGATGCGTACCAAGTGCCATTTGATGTGCGTAGGTCATTACTGCCTGGTTACCGCATGAGACTTTATCACTAGGTCAATGGCTGGCAGTAAGGTCTCAGACCCAAAATGAACGCGCGGCAATTTTCATTTTGCCTCACGTCCATTTGCGTAAAAAATGTTAAAAAAGGCATTTTTTTACAGGTTCGCTGAAAAATGATTCTGCCTGCACCCAGAACACGCTTCTACACTACCGTAGGCCATTTTTCAGCTTGCCTTTGTAAAAGGGCCCCTAAATTCCACAGATTAATTGGACATTGACCTAAAAAAATGCTTTCTTAAATTTGTTGCAAATTTGCTATTATTGAATTTTATCTAGTACAAGGCTTCCCAAGCCTATCCTGGGGATCTTATAGTCAGTTGGGTTTTCAGGATATCCACAGTGACTATATATCACAAACTCAATCTAGGTCCAAACTATATAATTGGTTACACATATTATACTAATTACTCTCTAGAAACCGTTTAACATTTTAAAAAATTCTTTATTAATAAATCAATATAATCTTCCTAAAATAAATCCGTTCCCTTAATCCATAGTTACACCAAATTAATCCATACACACTCACATTCACCAACACATTTAAAATTACACACAATTCTCCAAAATACTATTACAGTACAACATTAAATAACATATATCTGGTGATACAGTATACAGTATAATATAGGCAAATTTACAGTATACAGGGAAAAAAGCCACTGAAGTGGAGGAACAAGGGAAACCTTACGGTGTCCGTAAAGGCAGCCAAAAAGTCATTTTGCCTTTTAATAAGTATGTAAGTATCGCCATACTGGGCAGACTGAAGATCCATCAAGCCCAGTATCCTGTTTCCAACAGTGACCAATCCAGGTTACAAGTACCTGGCAAGATCCCAAGACTAAAACAGATTTTATGCTGCTTCTCCTAGAAATAAGAAGTAGATTTTCCCAAGTCCATCTTAATAATGGCTTATGGACTTTTAGGAAATTATCCAATCCTTTTTTAAAACTTACTGCTACCACATTCTCTGGTATCAAATTCAAGAGTTTACTGACTCATTGAGAGAAGAAATACCATTTGTATATGTGATTATGTGTTGAAAGACTCAACCATTTGACCTTACTGTTTGCCAAATTTACAGTATGTCATCCATACTCATTGTAGGTATCCAAGAACATGACTGGCTTTGGTGTCCCATTTGGTAGGTAAACAAAAAGTGAGATAGAGGAGACAAGGTAAAAAACTGGAAATGAGAGATAAAATATATATGATTAGAGTCCAAGAAGGGAAAAAAAAAGATAAAATGAAAACATTTTCTTTTTATTAATGACATGTACTAGGAATGGAAGATGACAGTTGGACATGGAAGAAATGAAAAGGAGACTCAGAAAAAGAACCTAGAAGACTGACAAGAAAAATGGAAGAGATTGCATTATCTATTCTCGATGTCTTCCCTTCATCCTTTATGTTTCCTTTCTCACCCATAGACAGCCAACTCCTTTAAACTTGCAAGGAACAGTGTGTTCTAGGGCATCCCTGAGGCTTTTCAATTTGTGCCTTCTCCCCAAACAATGTATTACCTGAGAATATGGGCTATTTGAAAATTTTGCCCCCTGTGTGCGGCTTATAGGCATTGCTATGGGGTAGCAAATGCCATCACAAAATATGGCTTGCCACCCTGAACTAAAAGCCATTTCCCACCCTGAACTCAAAGCTCTATTTTTTTTGCTAGTATCAGCTCCAAGATTTTTCTGCTCAATTTGCACCTTCTCTCTCAGACAGTCTGGCTTGCCAGTGTGCTCTACAGTGCCTCTCATGGCAAGCCCACCTTCTTCCTTTATTAGCACTTCCTTTTCAACAGAGGCATGCCTATGAAGAGAGACACTATGGAGCATACTGTCTTTGATACTCACTGCAAGAGCTGGCAAGCTGGGATGTTTGTGTGTGTGTGTGTGTGGGGGGGGGGGGGGGGGGGGGGGGGAGGTGTAAATTGAGCCAAAAAAAAAACCTCACAGCAGGTACCAACAACAACAACAAAAAGTTTGGGTTGGCAGATAAATGGCAAGCTATATTTTTGGGGGAGCATTTGCCACGCTGTGCCATCCCATGGTGGTGCTTATGAGCCAAACACAGTGTGGACAATTTTCAAATAACCCATATCTGCAGGTAAAACACTGTTTTACCTATGGGAATATCAATGAAAGCTACCCTATATTGACCAGCTCATTTTATGCAGGTGCTTATTCACACTTTTCAAAGAATTCCAACATAGAAGATTTCTTCCCTACTGTCATTTTGTTATTAAGTGTTATAGCATAAACACCAAGAGTGGGTTACAGTATAATATAGCACATAATAAAATGCATACATACATAGCAACACACTGACCAGTGGCTCCCCATTCTCCCCTTGACAACTCCATCCTCCAATATTGTTCCTTAGGAAACAAATAGGTCTTTAGTGCTCAATGAAACTGCTATAGCTCTTATATCTGATACACTTCTATAGGCAAATCTTTCTATGGCTGTGATATTGCACTTGAAAAAGGTAAGCCCAGGCTTAAGAAGTTTTAATTAAACAACTCTGTAATACTAAGATGCAGACAGTAGTCCAGCAGCCTCAAGGGGTGCTATCCAGTCCTTTGCATTGAGTGTCACATGTATGATTATCTCCCAGTTGGTGAGAGGTCATATGTGTGTGCTTGATGCAAAGAGTTCCTAGCTGTCCAAGTCAGTTCTCTGAAGACTAGAATAGCAGACTTGGAGTAGCTGAGGGAGACAGAGAGGTACATAGAGGAGGCCTACAAGGACGTTGTAGAGAAGTCCCATCTCCAATCTGGCAGCCCCTGTGTGTTGCATTGGCGGAGGAAGGTTTTCTAAAAGAAAATCATCACCCTGGTGCAGCTGGAAGTAATCCTGTAACCAGCATATCAGGGGATACAATATCCTCTCACACCGAGGATGTGTCTCCAGGAGCTACTGTCCAGGAGGGAAGTGTTAGAACGGCTGTTGTAGTTGGTGATTAGATTATTAGGCATGTAGATATCTGGATTGCTGTGGAAGTAAGGATCTCCTGGTTGCTTGCCTGCTTCGTGAAATGGTGGTTGACCTCACACGTCACCTAGATAGGATTTTAGATAGTGCTGGGGAGGAACCGCTGTCTTGGTGTATGTGGGTACCAATGACATAGGAAAATGTGGGAGAGAAGTTCTGGAAGCCAAATTTAGGCTTGTAGGTAGAAAGCTCTAATCCAGAACCTCTAGGGTAGCATTTTCCGAAGTGCTACCAGTTCCATGCGCAGGGCCCAAGAGACAGGCAGAACTCCTCACTCTCAATGTATGGATGAGGTGATGGTGCTGGGAGGAGGGTTTTAGATTTGTAATGAACTGGGCAACATTCTGGGGAATAGGGAGCCTATTCCAGAAGAAAGGGCTTCACCTTAACTAGGGTGGGACCAGGTTGCTGGTATCAGCATTTAAAAAGGAGATAGAGAAGCTTTTAAACTAGAACCTGGGGGAAGGCTGACAATCGTTCAAAAGTGCATGGTTCAGAACAAGGTATCATTCAAAGATATCACCAAAACAGGGAAGATAGGGTATCTCAATAGTGAGGTTGCAATAGAGACCATAGTAGACCAGGTGTAAGATGTAAATAGGAACAACAAACATAGTGTCTATATGCGAATGACAGAAGCCTAAGAAATAAGATAGGAGAGTTAGAATATATTGTATTAAATAAAAAATTAGATATAATAGGTATCTCTGAGACCTGGTGGAAGGACGACCAGTGGGACACTGTCATACCAGGGTACAAATTATATTGTAGTGATAGGGTGGAATTGGTGGAGGGGTAACATTGTATGTTAAGGAGGGCCTTGAATCAAACCGTGACAATAGGGATTCCATTATGTGTTTTGATTCCTGCAGAATTTTCAATTCTGCAGGAAACAAAACACATAATGGAATCCCTATTGTCACGGTTGTGGCCGTGTCCTTTTGTCCAGACCTACTGTTTGAATGGTGAAAAAACCCTTAGAGGAGCATAAACATAAAGGAATCCTGTGCAGAAGGAAGGGATCCTCAGGAGCTTAGCCTAGAATGGGTGGCAGAGCTGGTGGTTGGGAGGCGGGGCTAGTGCTGGGCAGACATATACGGTCTGTGCTGGGGCTGGTGGTTGGGAGGCGGGACTAGTGCTTGGCAGACTTATACGGTCTGTGCCGGGGCTGGTGGTTGGGCGGCGGGGATAGTGCTGGGCAGACTTATACGGTCTGTGCCAGAGCCGGTGGTGGGAGGCAGGGATAGTGCTGGGCAGACTTATACGGTCTGTGCCAGAGCTGGTGGTGGGAGGCGGGGATAGTGCTGGGCAGACTTATAGGGTCTGTGCTAGAGCTGGTGGTTGGGAGGCGGGGATAGGACTGGCCAGACCTATACGGTCTGTGCACTGAAGAGGACAGTACAAATAAAAAAGTAGCACATATGAATTTATCTTCTTGGGCAGACTGGATGGACCGTGCAGGTCTTTTTCTGCCATCATTTACTATGTTACTATGTATATGCGAAGGTCAAAAATGTACATCAGGCATTGATGCTGTTCAAAAATACCATCCTAGAAGCCCAGGCCAAATATATTCCGTGTATTAAAAAAGGAAGGAGGAAGACCAAACGAAGGCCAGCATGGTTAAAAAGTGAGGTGAAGTAAGCTATTAGAGCTAAAAGAAAATCCTTCAAAAAATGGAAGAAGGAACCGACTGAAAATAATAAGAAACAGCATAAGGAATGTCAAGTCAAATGCAAAGCACTGATAAAGAAGGCAAAGAGGGACTTTGGAAAAAAAGATTGCATTGGAGGCAAAAACACATAGAGGGGCATAATCGAACGCGAACGCCTATCTCCATGGGCGTCTATGTCCGAAAACGGGTACGTGAAAAGGCGGGACAGACCGTATTTTCGAAAAAATGGACGTTTTTCAGCTGGGCATTTGGGTTTTTTTTTAGCGATAATGGAAACTAAAAACGCCCAGCTCAAAAACGTCCTAATCCGAGCCATTTGGTCATGGGAGAGGCCACACTTCGTAGTACACTCGCCCCCCTGACATGCCAGGACACCAACTGGGCACCCTAGAGGTCAGTGCGGTGGACTTCAGACAACGCTCCCACATGCATAGCTCCCTTACCATGGGTGCTGAGCACCCAACCCCCTCCCCCAAAACTCACTACCCACAAATGTACAACACTACCGTAGCTCTTAGGGGTGACAGGGACACCTACATGTGGGTATAGTAGGTTTTGGAGATCTCCCATTTACCAGCACAAGTGTTACAGGTAGGGAGGGATGGGCCTGGGTCCACCTGGCTGAAGTGCACTGCGGTACCCACTAAAAGTGCTCCAGGGACCTGCATACATGCAGGCCTCTAGGACTTGTTGCTGCTATATAACATTGGCACACCAGTTGACACCTGAAGACTAATCTCTCTGAAAACGTCCTTTATTGGAATAAGCACGCTTACTCACAGTTAACTGCAGATCAGTGGTTGTGCCCCACTAGCAAAGAGTCTCCCTGGTACTGAGATTAGCAGTAGGTCAGAGCTGGCAGAATAGTGTACAATGCCCTCTTTCAGCCACATTCAAGGTAAGAACTAAGTGCTGTAATGTTGCTAACACGTGAAAGGGATCTAAAACTGGCTTACAAAAATGGCCACCACCTTATGGACTACCGGAAACAAAACAGGGCACACTCTGACCCAGCAGGGGGAAAAGCACCATGGGAGTAGAGCCTACCAATTACCAACATCGTGAGCATGTGCCACAAGCTAGTGGAATCACGGAGCCCAATACCCTACACCCACCACAATGCATTGCTGATGTGACTCTGCAGTGCGCATAACAGAAAAGGTGTCACACTCACCCGAGAGCCACATCAGAACCAGGGAAAGGCTGTCATGGAGGTGGGTACAGCATTTGAGGCTGGCATAGAGGCTGGAAAAAAAGTTTGTAAAGTGGGTTTTTTTTGGTGGGAGGGGATTAGTGACTACTGGGGGAGTCCGGGGAGGTCATCCTCAATTCCCTCCAGTGGCCATCTGGTCAGTTGGGGCACTTTTTTGGAACCTGTTCGTGAAAAAAAGGGTCCAAAAAAAGTGACCCAAAATTGCGGTAAAAACACCTTTTTTTCGATTATCAGCTAAAGACGCCTATCTCTCCTCGGCCAATAACCACGCCCCAGTTCCACCTTCACCACGCCTCCAACACGCCCCCGTCAACTTTACCAGTTTCCGCGACGGATTGCAGTTGGAAACACCCAAAATCGGCTTTCGATTATACCGATTTGGGCGCCCACGGGAGAAAGACGCCCATCTCCCGATTTGGGTCGCAATATAGGCGTTTTTCTCTTTCGATTATGACCAGGATTGTAAATTTTTTTTTAGGTATATATTAAAAGCAAGAAGCTGGCAAGAGAATCAGTTGGACCGCTAGATGACCGATGGGTAAAAGGAACACTCAGGGAAGACAAAGCTTTAGCAGAGATTAAATTAGTTGTTTGCTTCAGTCTTCACCGAGGAAGATTTGGGAGATATACCAGCGCTAGAAATGGGGATTCAAAGCTAAAGAATCAGAGAAACTGAATGAAATCTTTATAAATATGGAGGATGTAATGGCACAATTTGACAAATTGAAGAGTAGCAAATCTCCTGGTCTGGATGGTATTTATCCCACAGTATTGATAGAATTGAAAAATGAACTTGTAGAACTATTACTAGTAATATGTAATTTATCTTTAAAATCAAGCATGGTTCCAGAAGACTGGAGAGTGGGCAATGAAATGCCAATTTTTAAAAAAGGTTCCAGAGGAGATCAGGGAAATTATAGACCGGTGAGCCTGCGTCGGTGCTGGGCAAAATGGTGGAGACTATTATAAAGAACAAAACTACAGAGCATATTCAAAAGCATGGATTAATGAAACAAAGCCAACATGGATTTAGTGAAAGGAAATCTTGCCTCACTAATCTATTACATTTCTTTGAAGGGGTGAACAAACATGTGGTTAAAGGTGAGCCAGTCGATTTTGTATATCTGGATTTTCAAAATGCGTTTGACAAAGTACCTCATGAAAGACTCCAGAGGAAATTGGAGAGCCATGGGATAGGAGGTAGTGTCCTATTGTGGATTAAAAACTGGTTGAAGGATAGAAAGCAGAGAGTAGGGTTAAATGGTCAGTATTCTCAATGGAGAAGGGTAGATAGTGGGGTTCTCCAGGGGTCTGTGCTGGGACCGCTGCTTTTTAACATATTTATAAGTGATCTAGAGATGGGAGTAACTAGTGAGGTAATTAAATTTGCCGAGAACACAAAGTTACTTTTTTTTTGTGTATACCCTACTATGATTTGTAACTGTGCTCTTCAGTTATTCAAAGTTGTTAAATCGCAAGAAGACTGTGAAAAATTACAAGACCTTACAAAACTGGGAGACTGGGCATCTAAATGGCAGATGACATTTAATGTAAGCAAATGCAAAGTGATACATGTGGGAAAGAGGAACACGAATTATAGTTATGTAATGCAAGGTTCCACATTAGGAGTCACCTACCAGGAAAGGGATCTAGATGTGATCGTTGATGATACGTTGAAACTCTCTGCTCATCTAGATGACCGTGTCTCCATTGGACTAGCCAGGACACATGAGTAATTTTTTTAGAACCACTTAGGTTTCGATACCACACCCCTTCAAGTTTATATCATTCCCTCACAAAAAAACCTGGATGCTCCATGCACCATTAGGTTTATAGTAAAGCTGATCCAATGTGTGATATCACAACTTAAAGGATGGGTAATTTTTGAAAGCTGTTTACCCAAGTAAAAGGACTTTTTGGAAACTGGCCACTCTAAAGTATGCTTATCATTCCACAAAATGTTTATTTTTACCTACAATTTTAAGGAGGTGATCCTTAGAAGAATTATGCCTAGGTAGGAAACATATTTTCAAAACTACATATGCTCTTTTTGATGGAAGAACTATGCACAAGAAAAGCAGGTGAAAATATTTGTGGGGTATCTCCCCTTTGAAATTTGGTGCAGCATTGCAAGTAAAAGTACTCAGAGACTTTGCAGATAGTAACATACTTACAATAATATGAGTTGATATTCAAAAGAATTTATCTGGTTAACAACACCTTCCTACCCGGATAACTGCAGCGGAGAAAGATATTAAGTATCCATTCAATAAAAAAGGTATCATCTTATTTTCTTTTCCATGTTTTATTTTGTTTGATTTCTATTGATAAACTAAAATGCACTAAAATTTGTATTTACCACGGTGTAATGTGGGCATTCCCACTATTTTCATTGCAGGCCGTGTGTTAATGTTCCCATTAGTGAGCAGGATGGGCTGAGAGTTAACATGGGACCACTTCCTGCCTCCTATTTAGGAAGTGTTAAGTGGTCCCGCATTAACTCTGTGTTACCCAGTTAGCACACGGTAAGTGTAATACTCTAGCTGGTTAATACTTCCATGCTCTTTTTCCACCATGCTACAACCCCTGAGGGAAAGAATCTGAAAAATGCAGTAATATACATGGTTTAATGCATAGGAACAGGCAAACTACCACAAAACCCCTTAACATGGTCATGCATAGCTTGTTTTTATGCTTTAACACTGTGTTAAGGGCTTAATGCCCTTTAGTAAAAGGGACCCTCAGTAGCACTACCTGGATAGTGCAAATATCTACAGGGCTTTGTACCCCTGACAAGTGTCAAAGTGAAAGTATGAGTGTACTTTTGTAAATTGGGGCAAAGTCAGTGGCTAAAAAGTACATGTGGTCTTTGCCCCCGAAAGATGGGTTTGAATAATGCCTACAATAGGAATGAAGGCAATTTCTTCTAATAGAAGATCTGGGCTTTCTAGCCCATTATAAGCCATAAAATTGTAAATTGTACTGCTTTGTTTGTCACTCTCTTGTCTCCATGCATATCCCCCTGTCTCACCCATCCACCTCCATCCCCACCCTGTTAGATTGTCACTGAAATGCTTTGATGTCTCACTTATATATACTGTCATCTACCAAGATTTGCTTATTTCTGATCTGACGAAGAAGGGCAACCTTCGAAAGCTAATCAAGAAATGTACTAAGATATGTCCAATAAAAAAGGTATCATCTTATTTTCTTTTTCATGTTTTATTTTGTTTTATTTCTATTGACTACTTCTAATAGAACCAAATTATGTGACTCTTATCCACAGTGAAATTGATCCTGCTCAGCAACGCGGTTTAAGACTGTGAGATTACAGCAGCGCGACCTGTGACTGTAAGTGGAGATGAATGCAAACAGAAACGACTGTGTATAAGCTAAGTGCAAGCCTGAATCTTGAATAGATCAATTGAATTTTGATTAGATCTACTGCATCTGGAAGTGAGAGTTTTGAGTAACTGATTTGCTTTGAATGCACCTAATACAGCAGCTTTGGACTTGTTTTTGAATGTCTTTAATAAGAAGGTTTTTGAGCCTATGATGAGGAACAGATCTTATTGACCATCTGTTAGGTCATATCGATCACCAGTAGCTCGCTAGACCTTTGTGGTCAGGAGCTCCTTGAGGCTTTTCCTTCTTTATAACAAGACATGTAGTGTTTTTCACATGCACTCATTTATGAATTTAGTGGGTCATTTGTTAGATGATACTTGGGTTTTGAATTTTATATTTCATGCTTTTTGTTATATAATAATGTAAAATTGCATATACGAATGTAAATAATTGTTCAATATTAAAAGTACTACTACACCTGGAACACTATCAAACACACTGTTTATGTTTTAATCCAAAGTTCCAGGTGTGCAAAACAACAACGTCAAGAGAGAAAGTCTGATTGCCTCACTTTTGAAGGAAGAAAATAGTTGCCCTGATGTTAGCTGAAGCTGATCACAAGCTCAGTTGTGAATATGGCTTTTATCCTGTTTAAACTCACAGCAAAACAATATAAATACAATTCTTCCTTTGACATTAAGACTATACTTGAAAGAGATTTCTTTTTTCTTCAAACAAATACTGTTTGCTTGTAAATTGCAACCGTGGATGCTCATTAGAAGCTCTCAGTAGCATTCCCTTCAGAATTCCACAGTAGTTTAAATGTCACACAAAAAATTGTTGCCATTTATCATGATAATGCAATGTAACAGCTCCTTATGGAAATGATGATGGAAAATGCTTTTATATGATTACATCACAGAGTGATAAATGTTAACAATTTCTTCTTCTCCCTTTATGAAGGCAACATTCCAAAGAGACTGCTGCTATAAATTTTGTCATTGCACGGAAAAGAACTCTAGCGAAACAAGATTAAAAATGCACAAGCAAGATTTTACAAGAGATTTAATGGACACATTTGGAATGTTTGAATGCCATAGTTTTCTGTATTCTCAAAAATACTAGGGAAATACTGTAAGCATATTTCATCACACTTGGTAAGTATCAAGCTCATCCTCATTGTTTTGTGTCCATTGTACCATCTTAGATCAATGATGTCTATATTTTGTGGGTACAGACCATTGAATGGTTGAAAATGGGATTTGAATTAGAGAATGACATGGAGACAAAGTTTGTCCCCATCCCCTCAAGCTTTGAGCCCATCCCCACCTTGTCCCTGCAAATTCAAACTCCACCACACTAGTTCCATCATTTTCGATAAAAGACGATTGCTCGCTTTTGTACGAAAGACATTTTGTACTGTTGTGGAGTCGAAGTGAGGATGAAGTTTGAGTTTGCAGGGATGAGGTGGGGATGGGGGCAGACTTTGCCCCCATATTCTCTAATTTAATTCAATGGCTTTTTGCTCTTCTTAGTGTTCTGATCCTGGTCAAGACAGACCCCACTTCTGGACGTCATTTTGCAGCAGTTGACATCTGTGTGGAGGCAGTTTAGGCATCACCAGATAGCCTGAGGTTCTTCCAGCATTGGAGAAAAGTTCTCATCATATCAGTTGCTGATGTTGCACAGTACATGTTCCTTTGCTGCTGACATAGGTGTTGACCCCCCCCCCCCCCCATATTAAGGATTTTAACTTGCCTTACCACACCCTGTCCTGCTTTACCCTAACCCAGTGATGGCGAACCTTTCAGAGACCGAGTGCCCAAACAGCAACCCAAAATCTAATTATTTATCGCGAAGTGCCGGTACTCATTATGGGCGGGGTCACCACATATGACTCCACCCCTATGATAGCCATACCCCCTTACACCAGCCATCGCGCATATAAACAGACATCATTGAAAATATTATACTAGTATAGGAGAAAAAATAACATGATTTTCTTTCATTATAAATCATTTCTGTAGGTTGTTACAGCGCCAGTATACCCAGTGCAAAACAAGACAGCAGATGTAAATTCTCAAATTGGACATATTCCAAACACTAAAATGAAAATAAAATGATTTTTTCTACCTTTGTTGTCTGGTGATTTTGTTTTTCTATCCATATTGGTCCTTGTCTCTGATTCTGCTGCTCTCTATCTGTTCTCTTAACTCCGTTTCCAGGGCTTCCTTTCCATTTATTTCTTTACTGTCCTCCTTTTTTCATTTCTTGCCCTCCATCCATGTCCAGCAACCCTCCTCTCCCCTCCAGCCACAAATGTCCAGCCACCCTCCTCTCCCCTCCAGCCACCCTCCTCTCCAGCCACCCATGTCCAGTCACTCTCCTCTCCCCCCTGCCCTCCCGCCCGCCCTCCCTCCCACCCAGCACCCAGCATCAGGCCGCCAGCCCTCCCACCCAGCATCAGGCCTCCCACCCAGCACCAGGCCTCCCTCCCTCCCACCCACTCAGCACCCAGCAGCACCCAGCATCAGGCCTCCATCCCAACCACCCACCCATGCAGCACCCAGCATTAAGCCTCCCTCCCTCCCACCCAGCGGCACCCAACACCAGGCCTCCCTCCCTCCCTCCCTCCTTCCCAGCACTAAGCATTAGGCCTCCCACCCACCCAGCAGCACCCAGCATCAGGCCTCCCTCCCTCCCACCATGCAGCAGCACCCAGCGTCAGGCCTCCCTCCCACCCAGCAGCACCCAGCATCAGGCCTACCTCCCTCCCTCCCACCAAGCACCATGCCGCTTGGCCTCGCTCCCGCCCTCTTCCAAACAAGCATCAGCCCGCCCGTCCTCCCTCCCTTCCAGCACCAGGGCCCCCCTCCTCCTCTGAAATTGAAAAAACGCACCTGGTTAAGGCAGCGTCGGCAGCGGCAACAAAAAGCATAGTCTTCACTCAGTGTGCTTCCCTTCTGTCTCGCTCTCAAGCTCTGGTCCCGCAGATGTCTTACTGTGGGGCACACTCAGGCATCCCATGGTAATTTTGGCATCTGTGCGCCCTTTTCATGTGCTAAAGAAAATAGATTTTATTTTTTAGCATTGGGGGAGGGTCAGGGGCAGAGAGTAGGCATGTACTGGGCTAATCAGCGCAGCTACATCGCTGTGCGCTAACCGATTAACATGCGGTTAATGCGTGAGCCCTTACCACTTACAAAATAGATGACGGTAGGGGCTCATGTGCTAATCACCATGCCCTAATGGGAACATTAGCACTGGCCATTAATTCAAAAAATAGAAAACTTGGTCATTTTACCTATGTGTAAAAAACGGTCTTACTGTGCAGGATATGACCCTTGTAAGCACATGGTAAGGCCCTTTTTTACTGCAGTTTGGTAAAAGGGCCCCTTAGAGACAAAGGATTTTCTCACTCTTATTCAGGACCAAGGGCTAAGAAAGCAAGTTAGTGCCCCTACCCCATGCTACGCACACTAGTTTTAGTTTTCTCCTCTGAAATGAGCAATCTTTTGTTGAATGACTTTTCAACGTTTTCCTTTCCATTGGCAGATCATTTGTTGACTTCTTTTATTCTTTCAAATTATACCTGTTAAATCTGTGCCTCAATAACTAGATTTTTGACCCAGGGACTTAGAACATATCACTCTTGATGTTTTGGTCATTAAATATGCTGAATTACCCTCAAATTTCACCAGATCAAGTAGCAACCTCGACCACAATACTTCCAGAAGCACATAACACTGATGTCTCTCTGTGTTGTTATTGCAGCAGCTTTAAACATAATCACTTTTAGTGCCACTAATGGCTGCATCTGCTTAAACATCAAGAATGATAAGCTAAGAGGCTTTGGTGAAGAAGCAAGAGACCACTGAGGGATCCTTTGACTAAGCTGCGGGAAAAAGGGCCCTGAGGTAGCGGTGGGGGCTGTTTCTCCCACGCACCAGGACCCTTTTTACCCCAGCAGGTAAAATGCTCCCCCCCCCAAACTCTTACTGTGTGGCCATATGGTGGGAAGCACTTACTGCCACCCATTGAGATGGCGGTAAAGGCTCCTGCAGTAACCTGGCAGTAACCAGACAGCACGCGGCAATGCCTGATTATCACTGGGTTAGTGCTGCGCTATAAAAAAAGTTTCCCGGAGCACTGGAAATGGCATGTGGTCGAGCCAGAGCTACTGCTGGCGGCCATGTTGTGCCAGCGGTAGTTCCGGCATAGCATGTGGCAATCCCGCATTGGGCTTACTGCCGTTTGTAAAAGGGTCCTTAGTCTTTCTCCCCCCCTCTCTCCCAGCCCCACCCCTCATCCCCACTCAGGTCTTGATATCTCTCTCTTCTTCTGCTTCAACCCTCTCTTTGTGCCCCTCTGACATGTCTCAGCATCCCTTCCTTTCTATCCTTCCTCTGCAGGTCCTGGCATTTCTAATCCTCTCTCCTTCCCACCACAGGTCTGATATTGCCCTTCCCCCATGTACGCCAGCATCTCTCCAACCCCCTTCCTCTTCCCATGGCCCTTAAAGCCCATGGTGGATGGTGGATGGTGTGTGGTGGGTGGGAGGCAGAGGCAGGAAGATAGATAGGCTGCCTCTGGCCAGTGCTACCAGGGTCTTTTGTCTCCTGCATCCCGTCCACAGGAAGTGACATAAGCGAGGTGGGACGTAGCAGTGGAAATGCCCTAGTGGTGCTGGCTGAAGGAAGTCTGTCTGCTTTGCTACCTCTGCCGGACACCTGCCATGGATTTTGAGGGTCACGGGGATAGAACCAGGACCAATAGTGCGACCCTGGGCATTTTGCCAGGCTCAATCAATGGTAGCTATGCCCTTGCCATAGCTCTTTCTTTTGTGGCTTGCTTGGATCTCTTCTTTTTAAACTCTGATTAATAAAAGAAACTCCAAAATAAAAGTAAATATTTAATTTGCCTCAGAAATTCACATTCAAATTAGAGGATTATAAAGGAATACCACTAGGCATTTTAAAAATTAATCAAGATTACAAGAAAAGCCAGAGAATTCAAAATTTAGAATTAAAATATTAATATATGCACATCCTGTTGATTTGGTTACAAAATGGCCCATCTTCAAGTATAATACATATAACATGAGGGAGACTTGATGTACTGACAAACATCATTGCTCAGGCGCACCTAAAGCATGCCCCCATGATACTGTCAAGCAGTTAAAATTATTTATATTGAACTAATCATAAATGCATGGAAATTGCACACACTCAAGACAAGCAGAACATCATAATATCAAAGTATTCACATTCATTTACAATTATGATGCAACATAAAAATATTCAGGTTATAGTAAATGAATTGATGCTCCCTGTTCAACCTGTTCCTGACGAATGGCTGCTAAAACTCTGTTACTTTTATTTGCATGCTTTTTATAAGGAAAAAAACTGTACAGAAAACTTTGTGCCAAAAAACCTTTTACTGGAGATATGTTAGGACTGTATTGAAGTCCCATGATGCTGTATGCAGAAAACGCTTATGCCTTTAATCTATAAAATCAAAGTCTATCAAATAGACTGGTACTTGGATGTGACCAGAATACAGGAATTTCAGATATGGCACATGTAGAAAGTTACTACTATTACTACTACTACTACTTATCATTTCTTTAGTGTTACTAAACGTTCGCAACACTGTACATTAAACATGTATGAGACAGTCCATGCTTGACAGAGCTTACTATCTATTCAAGACAGACAAACATAACAAGTAAGGGATTAGGGAATTATTTATTGTGGGAATGACTAAAAGAGATACGGGTACTGAACGGGTGAATAGGAGTTTGGATTAAAAGTAGCCTCAAAAATGTGGGCTTTTAGCCTGGATTTGAAGATAGCCAGAGATGGAGCTTGATGTACTGACTCAGGAAGTCTATTCCAGATAAACAGTGAAGCAAGATAAAAGGAACAGAGTCTGGAGTTGTCAGTGGAGGAGAAGGGTACAGATAAGAGAGACTTACCTGATGAACAGAGCTCCCTGGGAGGACTGTAGGGAGAGATAATACTGAAAGATACTGGGGAGCTGCAGAATGAATGCACTTGTAAGTCAACAAGAGGAGTTCGAACTGTATATGGAGATGGATAGGGAGTTAATTAAGTGGCTTGAGGAGAGGGCTAATATAAGCAAAGCAATACTGGCTTAATATAAGTCATGCAGCAGAGTTTTGCACAGATTGAAGGGGAGAGAAATGGTTTAGTGGGAGAAGTTGCAGTTAAGCGTGAGATGATAAGAGTGTGGATAAGGGTTTTAGTAGTGTGCTCAGAAAGAAATGGACACATTTTGGTGATGTTATAGCAAAAGACATAACAGGTTGTAGCAGTCTGTTAGATATGTGCAGAGAAAGAGGACGATGTCAAAGATGATCCCCAAGGTTACAAGCTGATGAGACAGGGAGGATGAGAGTTATCTACAGAGAGAGAATGGGAGAAGATGAGAGGTGGGTTTGGGGGAAAGATAAGAAGCTCACTCTTGGTCAAGTTCAGTTTCAGATGGCAGTGAGACATCCAGCAGCAACGTCAGAGAAGGAGATGAGACTTGGGCTTGGATTCCTGCCAAATTTTCTAGTGTGGTGAGGTAGTTCTGCATAAAGATGATACTAAAAACCATGTGAAGATATTAGAGCACCAAGGGAATAAGTATAGATAGAGAAAAGAAGAGGTTCCAATACAGATCCCTCAGGTACACTGACTGATAGAGAGATAGCAGTGGAGGAAGATCCACCATAACATATACTAAAAGTGTGATGGGCAAGATAAGAAGAAAACCAGGTCAGAATAGAGCCCTGGAATCCAAGTGAGGACAGCATATCAACAGTGTCAAAAGCAGCAGATAGATCAAGAAGGATGAGGATAGAATAGAGGACCTTGGATCTGGCCAGATAAAGGTCACTGGAGACTATAGCAAGGGTTGTTTCTGTTGAATGTAAAGGGTGAAAGCCAGATTGTAGTGGATCAAAAATAGCTTGAGATGAAAGAAAATCAAGACAACAGTGGTGAACAGCATGTTTGAGTAGCTTGTAACCACAGCATGTCTGAAGGCATCAGGAACAATTGCGGTAGAAAGTGGAAGATTGAGGATATAACAGAGAAGAGATGACAGTAGGAGAGATAGTTCTGAGTAGATGGGTGGGAATGGGATCAGAGGAACAGGTAGTGAGTTTGAATGAAGAAAGAAGATATGCAGTTTCATCTTCAGTGTTTTAGTAAAAGAAGAAAAGGTGGCAGGGGTTGAAGGAAGGCTGAGAAAATGGAGTAGGGAAAGGAAAGGTGGAGGTGTCATGGTTGAGAACTCAAGGTTAATTCTGTGAATCTTGTCATGAAGTACTCAGCCATATTCTAGTGGTGAAAGTGAAGGGGGAGGGGTTAGAGGTGAAAGCACTTTGAGGAAAGCATTCAGTGTGGGAAAGATATGGCAATGGTTGGATCCAAGAGGGGTTGTTAAATGGATATAGTAGTCTTGTTTGGCAAGTGAAAGAGCAGAGTGGAAGGAGGTCAGAAAGAGTTTGAAATTAATGAAGTCAGCATGGGCACTGGATTTTAGCCAAAGGTAACAGATCAGGTACAGGAACGTAGTTAGCGGATTCTGGAGGTCAGCCAAGGGTGGAGTTTGGTAAGTCTTACAGAACAGGGAATGGGAAGGACTGGGAGTGTCTAGAGCAGAGGAGAGACTAGTATTATAGGAAGAGACAGCCTCATTGACAGACTTGGATAACGTGGAGGGGCATTTCTGAACGGGGACGACCATCTCTAAGGGCGCCCAACTCTAAGGACGGCAACGCGTATTATCAAAACAAGATGGACGTCCATCTTTCGTTTCGATAATACGGTTGGGGACGCCCAAATCTTGACATTTAGGTCAACCTTAGAGATGGTCATCCTCGGTTTTCAGCAATAATGGAAACCAAAGACCTCTATCTCAAAAACGTCCAAATCCAAGCCCTTTGGTCGTAGGAGGAGCCAGCATTTGTAGTGCACTGGTCCCCCTCACATGCCAGGACACCAACCGGGCACCCTAGGGGGCACTGCAGTGGACTTCAGAAATTGCTCCCAGGTGCATAGCTCCCTTACCTTGGGTCCTGAGCCCACCAACCCCCCCCCCCCCTGGTCCGCCTGCCTGAAGTACACTGCACCCACTACAACTGCTCCAGGGACCTGTATACTGCTCCGATGGACCTGAGTATGGCATTTGAGGCTGGCAAAAAAAGTATTTTTAAACTTGTTTTTTATGGTGGGAGGGGGTTAGTGACCACTGGGGGAGTAAGAGGAGGTCATCCCCGATTCCCTTCGGTGGTCATCTGGTCAGTTGGGGCACCTTTTTGAGGCTTGGTCGTGAAAAAAAATGGACCAAGTAAAGTCGGCCAAGTGCTCGTCAGGGACGCCCTTCTTTTTTCTATTATCGGCCGAGGACAACCATCTCCTAATCACGCCCCAGTCACGCCTTCGCTACCCTGTCGACATGCCCCCATGAACTTTGGTCGTCCCTGCGATTGAAAACAGTCGAGGGTGTCAAAAAATTGGCTTTCGATTATGCTGATTTGAACGACCATGCGAGAAGGACGCCCATCTCCCAATTTGTGTGGGAAAGATGGGCGTCCTTCTCTTTCGAAAATAAGCGTGATAGTGGATGAGAAGAGAGATGCAACAGTGGTGGAGAGAGTGCAAGGGTCCGTAAGATTCCTAAATGTATTGGTGGAGATTGGATGGAACTGGGGGGGAGCTTAAGTGTGAAAGTTATCGGATGATGGTCAGAGAGGAGAAGAGCTGAGGTGGAGAAATTAGAGAGTGAACAGTTGGAGAAGAGACAGCTGAGGGGAGACATGATAGAGGTATATAAAATAATGGGTGGAGTGGAACAGGTGGATGTGAAGCATCTGTTCACGCTTTCCAAAAATACTTGAACTAGGGGGCATATGATGAAACTATAGTGTAGTAAATTTAAAACAAATTGGAGAAAAGTTTTCTTCACCCAATGCATAATTAATCTCTGGAATTCGTTGCCGGAGAAAGTGGTGAAGGTGGTTAGCTTGGCAGAGTTTAAAAAAGGGGTTAGACGGTTTCCTAAAGGACAAGTCCATAAACCATTACTAAATGGACTTGGGAAAAAATCCACAATTCCAGGAACAACATGTATAGAATGTTTGTACGTTTGGAAAGCTTGCCAGGTGCCCTTGGCCTGGATTGCCGCTGTCGTGGACAGGATGCTGGGCTCGATGGACCCTTGGTCTTTTCCCAGTTTGGCATTACTTATATACTTATATGTACTTAAGGCAATGGCCATTCTAGTGCGTAGGGGGAGCACAGCTGAAGATTGAATGAGAATGCTAAAGTGAGAAATGTAGAAGCATAAGAACCAGAGAGGTGATTAGCATGAATGTTAAAATCCCCAAGAATGAGGGAAGGAAATGAAGGTTTGAGGATGAAAGAAAGCCAGGCATCAAAGTCAGTGAGAATAGAAGAAAGAGATTTACAATAAAGCTATTATACCTTTAATAGTTAGGTTATCTACTGTAGGACATAAGAGACTTCCCAAAATGTTGGGATTTCTCTAACCTCTCAGCAAGCTTGCTCTTCTACTGCACTTAATTCTGGGCCAATCTATTACAGTATAGTCACCCTCTGTTCTCAGGGACTATTATGATGTTACACTGATTTTCCTCAGAATGAGCCTACAAGAAATGTTTTTTTAATCCACTAGACACTGTCTAAAAAGAATTGAAGTAACTGAAAACTGTCTTTGTTTTTGAGCATGAGATGATTCTGGACATTAGCTTTTGTTCTACAGGAGAGGAGCATGCTATACTCTAACTCAGTCTATGCTCTGCTCATTCCTTCTACTGTTATTCAGAGACTATTGCTAAAAATTGTCATCTTGGTATTAATTTGTGTGTGCTAGTAGATTAACTATGTTATTTTAAATTGTTCTTTTGTCATGTTTTTATTATATGGGGTGATAATTGTTGAATCTAAATTGGAGCCTCATGTGAAGACAATTTCCAGGCACGCTTTTTTTTTTTTTTTTTTAACTATGGTGAATGCAATGACTTCCATTTTCTTGGATCCAAAAACACAGGGGATATGATGATCTCCTTGGTGGAATCGCAATCAGATTATTGCCATGTCATGTTGGTGGATTTGCCATCAAAACATTTGCACAAATTCTAAACTGTGCAAAATACAAAGGTTTATTAAGCCACATTAAATATTTCATGTTTATTAACAGTTAACACAGTGGATGCTTGCTACATTAAACACCTACTAAATATATAAATTTGTATTAGGTGTGGAAGCAGTGTTCCCTCTAAAGTGAGTGCATGAGCGATCGCTTATATAAACCGGGTGTGTCTCTCCTATTGTTTGTAGTAACCTGTGATTGACTTCTTGTGAGCTTTCCCTATTGGCTGTTAGCTCTGAGCTAGGGCCAGCAGCCCTGCCTTTCTGCCCCTGTGGGATGTGTGAGAGTGTCCAGTTCTTGCTTGCATGCTTTTGTGATCAGCAGCTGTTCTAGGAGATGATTCCTTCTTAATTTACTGTAATTCCTTCAAGATTTTTTCACCATCTATCCAAGTCATTACCCATTTATTTTCCATGAGTTTCTCCCCCTTATTCTCCATCAATCCCAGCATCCTGTTTCCAACAGTGGCCAATCCAGGACACAAATACCTGGCAAGATCCCGAAAAAGTTAAATGCATTTTATGCTGCTTATCCCATAAATAAGCAGTGGGTTTTCCCCAAGTCAATTTAATAATGGTCTATGGACTTTTCCTTTAGGAAGCTGCCCAGACCTTTTTAAAACCCCGCTAAGCTAACCGCCTTCACCACTCTCTGCCAATAAATTCCAGAGTTTAATTACATGTTGAGTGAAGAAACATTTTCTCTGATTCATATTAAATTTACTACTTTGTAGCTTCATTGCATGCTCCCTAGTTCTAGTATTTTTGGAAAGAGTAAACAAATGATTTATGTCCACCTGTTCAACTCCACTCATTATTTTATAGACCTCTATCATATCTCCCCTCAGCCGTCTTTTCTCCAAGCTGAAAATCCCTAGATACTTTAGCCTTTCCTCACAGAGAAGTTGTCCCATCCCCTCTATCCTTTTGTTGCCCTTATCTGTCTCTTTTCTAATTCCATTGTATCTTTTTTGAGATGCAGTGACCAGAATTGAACACAATATTCGAGGTGTGGTCTCACCATGGAGCGATACAAAGGCATTATAACGTCCTCACTTTTGTTTTCCATTGCTTTCCTAATAATATCTAACATTCTGTTTGCTTTTTTTTACCGCCGCTGCACACTGAGTAGAGAGTTTTAACGTATCATCAACAACGACGCCAAGATCCCTTTCTTGGTCGGTGACTCCTAACATGGAACCTTGCATTACGTAGCTATAGCTCAGGTTTCTCTTTCCCACATTCATCACTTTGCACTTCTTCACATTAAACGTCATCTGCCATTTAGATGCCCAGTCTCGTTAGGTCCTCTTGTAATTTTTCACAATCCTCTTGCGATTTAACATCTTGGAATAACCATGTGTTGTCAGCAAATGTAATTACCTCACTAGTTACTCCCATCTCTAGATCATTTATAAATATATTAAAAAGCAGCAGTCCCAGCACAGACCCCTGGGGTCTACCCTTCTCTGTTAACTGGCCGTCTTCAAATCTAAGCTAAAAGCCCACCTTTTTGATGCTGCTTTTAACTCCTAACCCTTATTCACTTGTTCAGAACCCTTATTTTATCATCCTTACTTTAATATTCCCTTATCTCTTATTTGTCCTGTTTGTCTGTCCGAATTAGATTGTAAGCTCTGTCAAGCAGGGACTGTCTCTTCATGTTCAAGTGTACAGCGCTGCGTACGTCTAGTAGCGCTATAGAAATGATAAGTAGTAGTATTTATAAATATGTTAAAAAGCAGCAGTCTTAGCATGTTAGGAGTCACGGACCAAGAAAGGGATCTAGGGGTTGTCGTTGATGATACGTTGAAACTTTCTGCTCAGTGTGCTGCTGCGGCTAAGAAAGCAAATGTTAGGTATTATTAGGAAAGCAATGGAAAACAAAAATGAGGATGTTCAGGTATTTAAGTCGGGTCCGTAGGGTATGCCTTTTTGAACAGGTAAGTTTTTAGTGATTTCCGGAAGTTTAGGTGGTTATAATTTGTTTTCACGGTATAAAATGTTTTGTACTGTTTTTTGGATCTTGCCAGGTATTTGTGACCTGGATTGGCTACTGTTGGAAACAGGATGCTGGGCTTGATGGACCTTTGGTCTTTTCCAGTATGGCAATACTTATGTACTTATGTACCCCTGGTTAACCCCACTATTCACCCTTCTCCATTTAGAATACTGACAGTTGAACTCTACTCTCTGTTTTCTATCTTTTAACCAGTTTTTAATCCACAATAGGACACTACCCCCTATCCCATGACTCTCCAATTTCTTCTGGAGTCTTTCATGAGATACTTTGTCAAACGCCATTTGAAAATCCAGATACATAATATCAACCGGCTCGCCTTTATCACATGTTTGTGCACCCCATCAAAGAAATGTAATAGATTGGTGAGGCAAGATTTCCGTTCAGTAAATCCATGTTGGCTTTATCTCATTAATCCATGCTTTTGAATATGCTCTGTAATTTTGTTCTTTATAATAGTCTCTACCTTTTTGCCTGGCACCGACGTCAGGCTTACTGGTCTATAATATCCCGGATCCCTTCTGGAACCTTTTTTAAATATCGGCATTACATTGGCCACCCTCCAATCTTCAGGTACCATGCTCAATTTTAAAGATAAATTACATATTACTAACAATAGTTTTGCAAGTTTATTTTTCAATTCTATCTGGTCCAGGAGATTTGCTACTCTTCAATTTGTCAAATTGCCCCGTTACATCCTCTAGGTTTATACTGATTTCATTCAGTTTCTCAGACTCATCAGCTTTGAATACCATTTATGGCACCGGTATCTCCCCAAATCTTCCTCCGTGAAGACCAAAGCAAATAATTCATTTAATCTCTCCGCTATGGCTTTGTCTTCCCTGATTGCCCCTTTTACCCCTCGGTCATCTAGTGGTCCAACTGATTCTCTTGCCGGCTTCTTGCTTTTAATATACCTAAAAAAAATTTTACTATGTGTTTTTGCCTCCAACAGAGAAAAGTGTGGACATGGAGGGAGCACAAAGGGGACACAAAGGGTTGATTCTGGATACAAGGGGATGGACACAGAGGGGGATGTGGGGCAGAGTAAGATAGGAACACAGAAGAGATAGTGAACATGGGGGGAGGATAGGGACAGGGACACAGAAGGAAGATGCTGGACAGAATGGATAAGGATTAAAGGAAAACTTGATAATGGACATAGAGAGAGAGAGAAGAAATGTCAAAAGGACAGGAGACCCTGGAAAGAGTTAAGAAAAAAAACAGAGGAAAGTAGGAGACAGTGGGAACAAACCAATGCTCAGACAACAAAGGTAGAAAATATTTTTTTGTTTCTGAATTTATTAATTGTAATATATCAGCTTTGGGAAATTGCATTTAAATTGCTAGTAATATGATAGATTTGCTTTTTACAGGGTTTGTTTACTTGATCTTTGATGGGGTGTCTTCTCCATCCCCCCTCCCCTGCTTCTCACCACCTTGGAAGAGATGGTGTTAAAGGGGACCCATTCAGTCCTAGCTATACCACTGCTTAGAGTACTGATCAGAAATTTTACTGGGAGAGCACCTGGGCTAATGGTATTAATTGTAATGATATTTTCCACATTGTGAGCTCTATAAGCCTATTTTATTCCTGAATTTAAGTGTCTGCTGTTAGCTGGGCAATTTAACAACAAAGAAACCCCTTCAGTGTCTACAAAATAAGTATAAGCAAGATTGATTATTCAATGAATATTAAACTTTATTTTTTTATGTCAACATCCATCTAATTAGAGAGAGATGTAAATATTACACTGGCAGCAATGGGAATTTATATTCCTTGTGAGAAGGGAAATCTGTTTGATAAACTGTTTTAACTTTAGCTTGCTGGCTTCTGCAGTTCAGTGCAAAACTATGTGCAGATGGATTCGGTTTTATTTCTTTTTTTACCTCTATTGCCCATTCCTATTTCATTTTAATTAGCAGTGCAGTGCACTCTATTTCTGCTGTTAAATCTGTTAAGTTTGAGGTTCTTCGGAGGGCAGTTCTGTCACCAATTTGTTAAAACATTTACCTGCTCCTGTTGGCTTCTGTGACTGCGAAGTTTGGATTTTCTTTCTTTCTTTCTTTGCTTGTTTTGCCAATGACATTCATGTAACCAAGGGGTTAAAGGAAAGAGAAGGGGAAGGGAAAAGAGGGGAAAAAAATAATACTTTATAGTCTATGGGAAAATCAAAAGTAAAATGGGGTTGTACTTGTGCTGGCGAACATTCCGCCGGTCAGCAAGGTAACTTGGAATGGGAAGCTAAGGAGGGGTTGTCTAGGAAACGGGAGCTTGTGACAGTTGAGTGGTGCTTATGGCTTTGAAGAAGAAGGTGTGTTGTGAGTAAGCTCTGAGAGAGAGTTGAGAATTTGAAGGCATTTGTAAGGGGAAAGTAGTATGGCTAAGGTAAAAGTGTGGGAATGAGAAAAGAGAAAGGAGGGTAATAGGGAAAGTGTGTACAGAAAGTCTGCCTGGTGTAAAGTGGCTGTTGGATGATTGGTGAAGGGTAAAAGGAAAGGGATTGTTAGTGAAAAGGGGAGGGCTACAGATAAAGGGTGAATGGAAGAAAAAACCCAGTCAGGTGCAAAGGAGGGAAAAAGGAGGCTGTGGGGGTTTTCTTCATATTAAATATTAAGGGAGAGGTGAAAAGAATGTTCACTGATTGAAGAGAGAGAGAGAATCTTGAGCAGAGTGAGTGACAGCTAAGCACCGCAGCACCCAGAATAGGGAATTGCAGTACAGCTTAGTTGTTAGAAGGGAATATCTACTTGATTTTATTTGGATTAGAGAAGTTGGCCACAGTATTGCAACATTGTTTAATATCCCTTGAAGGTTGCTGGCAATTTTCAGAGAGAAAGGGTCTTGCTTCCAATTATTTTAGTTTTAAGAGAGAGGTGTAGGGAGAAGAACGGAAGAAAAAGAGAAAATACCTCAATGATCTGGGCCCCAACGCAAGAAAGTGTTGCAACTTTCAACATCAAACCAACAGATAAGTGACAGAAATCCCTAAAGGAATAATTCAGGGGAAATAGAGAAAAAAGAGAAAAACAATATACTTACCTTGACATCTTGAGGGAAGGGAGAAGTAACCTGAAAGAGAAAGAAATAGACACAAAGCATCAAATTATTTTTCTTGACAATTATTAAGTATTTAAGTTCTTACGTCTGATCTTTAAGTATCACATGAAATACTTACCTGATAATTATCTGTGTTGACTGAAGCAAGTCCGACCTGTTAATAAATCAATAGAACTAGAGTTAATTTAGTTAAATGTTCATTTAAGGTAGAAAACAGACATTACAAACTGTAAAAGTAGAGGTTGTTGAAATTCTTGATAATAATATTTTTTTTCTTGATTGCTAATTTCTTAAATAAACTAATCTTTGTATTATAAGATTGGATTTGATTCTTCCTGATCAGCATAAACCTGTAATTAGTTTCTTTTCCTCCTCCCCCTGTTTCAGTGACGGGATGAGGTTAGTTTATTGTGACCTGCTTTCCCATGCTCCGGAGCTTGATGAACACTCTCCTGGCACGACTACAGACAAAGGAGGGTTGTCATCACTTATTTACTAAAGAAACATCCCTTCAGAGCGGGGAAGAGGGCACCATTCAGATGACAATAGTTGTGGAGGAAAATAGGAAAATCAGGTGAAAGTTATGTCTCATTTGCATGTCTGTTTAGAAAAGGTATTGCTATGGCTGCAAAGGCATAGACGTGAGAGTGAATCTTGCTTGATATGCAGTGCTTTGGGTTTCTGGGAAGAACAGAGAATTGTCTTTCCCTATTTCTCTTTTGAGTGGTACTATAGCTTTCAGTGTTTCTTTGTGTTGTGTAAGTTTCTGTTTGAGAGGAAGTTGTCTTTCGATTTACACGTTTCAGCGGTAGTATTATCAGTGTATGGTAGCCTTTACTTAGGCAACAGTTACCTCAGATCCTTTGCTGAGAAATATTTACACTGTTGCCTAAGTAAAGGCCACCATACACTGATAGTACTACCGCTGAAACATGCCACTTCTTTATTTTTCAAACTCCCATAAGATAACACCTCTTCCTTAGATAACGCTGCACCAAAATAATTAATTAAACATGTACTGGCCAATACTCAAAGCGATGTAGCTGGCTGCAGACCAGTTAAATCGCTTGGTTGGGGCTAGCCACTAATTTTCAGTGACACTTAACTGGCTAATGGACCCTTTTACTAAGTGGCAGTAAGCCCACCATGGGTTTACCATGCGCCCGTGCGCCAAACGGACGCTACCTCCGGTGCAATGCAGGCACCGGTGGTAGTTCCACCCTCAGCATGCAACATTTCTGGCGCAAGAAAATATTTCCACAGGGATTACCTGGCAATAATTGGGCAGCATATATCAACTAAATACTCACTGTTTCTAAATTAAACATTCAATCTTATCAATAATATTTATTTATTAAATCATTAAACCTAGACCTTCTGGCGATACAATATAACACAAAGTGCCCCCAGAATTCCAAACCACCCTCTCCTTCAATCACACACATACACACACGCACTACCAATGTCTGTACTATTGATTAGGCCACCATCCATTTGTTTGGAATACTCTATAAACCACTATACACCAATTGAGCTCAGTTATCATCTTACGGGATGATAAGCTGGTTGCTTACTCCGAAGCAGACATCCATGGCCAGACCTATAGCCTGTGTTCTCCCCTTTTCCCACCAAGCTCTGGCCATCGGTCTCGCCATCCATAAATATTGGCCCATCTTGGGTGTACACTCAGTGTTTAAAGAACACCCAAAGATGGCCTACCGTTGAAAAGAAAATTTAGGGGAACTTCTAAAAAGACCCACACCATGGGGACAGTGGGGCATCATTCGGCATGCAATGGGTGTGTTTATTGCAAGTATGCGATTCATACCAGTGCTATTAAAATTCCGTTTGGAATTCTGGGGGCACTTTGTGTTATATTGTATCGCCAGAAGGTCTCGGTTTAATGATTTAATAAATAAATATTATTGATAAGATTGAATGTTTAATTTAGAAACAGTGAGTATTTAGTTGATATATGGAGTAATTGTACTCTGGTTTAAAGTATATTTCTCCACAGTGGTTAATGTGTATTTGACAAATTTAAGGGGAGATGGCAGCTGCCCAATGGGAATCCAAGTCCGGGTTGTCAGGAGATCGAATTTCAGAGTTATTAGGTGGGGTTCATTTGTTTTCAGACCCCCTACAATAACAAACTTGTGGTGGGAGGATATCCTTAGAACACACAAGGCGCTGGTGAGAACGGAGTTACATTCGGCTGCTCTAATTGAATATTGTCACGTACAACGGGTTCCGCGAGGACTCCGTATTAACAAAGAGCCTAGGTTTTTAGGCAATGAGCAGTATGTGTCTAAGTGGAACTCCGTCATCACCAGATGTTCATTAGATTTGATGCTACTGACCATTGACGTACTGCAAGAGGAGATAAGCAACCTGCAAGAGGAGCTTAGATTGAAGATCAATAGTATTAAGCAGGTTTATGAGCAATCTGTCTTTGATAAACACCTGGAGGAACACAATTCCAAGGTTGACCACTACCGGAGCCAGCAGAGAGAGTTAAAGATATTGAAGTATAAACGCGACAAATATGATTATACTAAGGGATTTGTATATGGGTGTATGGATAAGCGCAGTAGGGGATGTAGAGGACGGGGGACAGGTAGAAGGGTCCAATTTAAAATGTCTTCAAGTGATTCATCGAGTGAGGAAGACAAAAAGCGTGGCAAAAATTTACAAAAGGGCCCGATGCCTTATGGAGCATCGGACACAGATAATTTATTGCCAGCGTCTTTTTTACGTCTACCGGTACAGGGTCAAGAGATAGTGGACGAGTCCAAACCAGAAACAGGCAAGGTAGGGACCAAGGTACGGAAAACAAAGAAACCAGCACAGTAATCAATTTATCTCATTATACTTTAACTCAGGATCAGTTAGATTTACTTAACAAGGGGTTGTCTTTCGTACCCTATTCAGCTTACGATGCGTTTGCAACTCGTCAGGGATTATATAATTTTTTTAGAGAACTCCGACTATGCCTATTTTTTGGTGAACCTCAACTTGGAGTGGATGAGGGGAATTTTTTACCCCATACAGGAGTAAAATCTAGATGGCTCCCTCCTGGCCACCCTGATCCTTCTATTATGGCATTTCAAAAACTGGTGCTTAAAGAACTTGAGAATATTGAAGGCATTAGAATGTCTCATAGGTATAATCTTTTGTTGGATCAATACCTTAGTATCAACCAATTGGCGACTAATCAGCAAATTATGATTGTTAGAGCGGACAAAGGTGGGTCCACAGTGGTCTGAGATAGACAAAAATATGTTGAGGAAGGTTTGCGTCAACTCCAGCAAGTTGAGTTTTACAACTGTCTGGATTATGATCCTACCAACTATTTAAAAGAACTGATTGCGGAGTATGTAGGCAAAGCAGTGGTAGATGGTGTGTTAATCGCCAAAGAACAACGTTTTCTTTGCCATCCTAGCCCAAAGATTCCATATATATATTTTATTCCAAAAGTTCATAAGACCACTGTGGATCCCCCAGGTCGGCCGATTGTTTGCACCATGGATTCTGTTTTAGAACCCCTGTCCAAATTCATTGACAGATTTCTTCAGCCTCAGGTCAGTAAGGCGCATTCATATATTAGAGATTCCACTGATTTCATACAGTCCCTAAATCAAATTAATTTACAATGTGTTGATATGGATGAGGTTGTTTTTGTGGGACTTGATGTGGTCGCCTTATATACGAGTTTGCCACAGTCCGGAGTGTTGGAGGTAGCTTGGTCAAACTTTGAATTGATGGATATTCCAGAGAATAGGAGATTGGTCCTGTATCAGTTACTGTCTTGGGTGATTGGTTTCAACTATTTTCAATTTGAGAAGATCTTTTATGTTCAGAAGAGAGGGGTAGCCATGGGGGCTACAGTCGCGCCCTCATTGGCTTGCCTCTACATGACGGATTTCGAGTCGAAATATGTCTATACCTCCCCATGGTATGACAGAGTCGTACTGTGGCGGAGGTATATAGACGGCGTCATAGTGTTGTGGCGGGGTTCTGAAAAGGACCTTGGAGATTTTGTTGCCACCCTTAACATAGCGGACCTGAATATAAAATTTACTCCGCGGGTCTCCAATGAAGAGCTTGAATTTTTAGATATTAAGATCAATAAATCCACCTTGGGCTGCTTATCTACTTCGATTTATAGGAAGAGTACCGACAGGAACACCTTGCTACATTATTCGAGTCACCGTCATGCAGCTTTGCGAAGGGGTGTTCCTGTCGGTCAATATTTGAGACTGAGGCGGTTATGCTCTTCCTTGGATGACTTTAAAAAGCAGGCGCAGATTATGACTGATAGATTCATTCAACGAGGGTATCCGCTTTCAGTGTTGAGGTGGCCATATAAAAGGGCTCGTTATGCCCAGAGAAGCTGGTTGCTTACTCCGAAGCAGACGTCCATGGCCAGACCTATAGCCTGCGTTCTCCCCTTTTCCCACCAAGCTCCGGCCATTGGTCTCGCCATCCATAAATATTGGCACATCTTGGGTGTACACTCAGTGTTTAAAGAACACCCAAAGATGGCCTACTGCTGAAAAGAAAATTTAGGGGAACTTCTAAAAAGACCCAAAACCATGGGGACAGTGGGGCATCATTCGGCATGCAATGGGTGTGTTTATTGCAAGTATGCGATTTATACCAGTGCTATTAAAATTCCGTTATCTAATAGATATTTCTATTTAAAATTGGTTACTAATTGCAATAGCGAACGTATAGTGTATTACATAGTGTGCCCGTGCAATAAGTACTACATTGGGCACACCAGAAGGAAGTTAAAGATTAGGTTAGCTGAACATATCAGCAACGTGAGTAATTTGAGGATGGATGCCCCCCCTTGTCGCCCATTGGTTAGAACAAAAACATAGTGGAGAAGATATAAAATGTCTGGCTTTAATACAAGTTCTCTTGCCTGAACGGGGGGGGGGGGGGGGGGGGGGGGGGTAACGTGAGTGATCAGCTGTTTAGGATTGAACAGCGGTTTATTTTTCAGTGGAAGACCATAGCCCCTGTGGGTTTAAATTTGGAAGTTGAGTGGCTGTAGTAGGATGACATCTACTGGGGGTGGAGCCTAAGCAGGTATTTGTAGGAGTAAAGGGAGTGGTTGTGGTACAGATGTCGTCAGTTCCTGACTGCGTGGACTTGGTAAAATAGCCCCATGGGTAAGCTGCCAATATATTTATTATGCGACAATCTATTTGGGTATATTTGTAATATTTGGCAATGGTAAAGAAAGGTAAAGTTAGATATATTGGGATGTGATGTTTTTGTGTTTTTAGGCTGTGTTACGTGGTTCTCCTGAGGAAGTTAGCAACGAAATGCGGTCTCGCATAGAGAACCAGGAACTGTGGTGATTGATTGGAGGAGGACGTATCAGTGGTGTCTCCAGCAGCCAAGACCCAATCTGGAATGACCCTCAACACATGCTATGGCCTATAATCGGCCCTATTAGTTGATATATACAACTTATGTTGGATTCAACAGGCCACCACATTTGGTTTTAGACTTGCGTGGATTTGGGACAAGATCTTCCCATGAACATTTGAGACTCATTTGAAGTACATGTCAACGGGGGAATCCCGTAAGATGATAACTGAGCTCAATTGGTATATAGCGGTTTATAGGGTATTCCAAACAATGGATGGTGGTCTAATCAATAGTACAGACATTGGTAGCGCGTGTGTGTATGTATGTGATTGAAGGAGAGGGTGGTTTGGAATTCTGGGGGCACTTTGTGTTATATTGTATCGCCAGAAGGTCTAGGGTTAATGATTTAATAAATAAATATTATTGATAAGATTGAATGTTTAATTTAGAAACAGTGAGTATTTAGTTGATATATGGAGTAATTGTACTCTGGTTTAAAGTATATTTCCCCACAGTGGTTAATGTGTATTTGACAAATTTAAGGGGAGATGGCAACTGCCCAATGGGAATCCAAGTCCGGATTGTCAGAAGATCAAAGTTCAGAGTTATTAGGTAGGGTTCATTTGTTTTCAGACCCCCTACAACAACAAACTTGTGGTTGGGAGGATATCATTAGAACACACAAGGCGCTGGTGAGAACGAAGTTACACTCGGCTGCTCTAATTGAATATTGTCACGTACAACGGGTTCCGCGAGGACTCCGTATTAACAAAGAGCCTAGGTTTTTAGGCAATGAGCAGTATGTGTCTAAGTGGAACTCCGTCATCACCAGATGTTCATTAGATTTGATGCTACTGACCATTGACTTACTGCAAGAGGAGATAAGCAACCTGCAAGAAGAGCTTAGATTGACGATCAATAGTATTAAGCAGGTTTATGAGCAATCTGTCTTTGATAAACACCTGGAGGAACACAATTCCAAGGTTGACCACTACCGGAGCCAGCAGAGAGAGTTAAAGATATCGAAGTATAAACGCGACAAATATGATTATACTAAGGGAATTTTATATGGGTGTATGGATAAGCGCAGTAGGGGATGTAGAGGACGGGGGACAGGTAGAAGGGTCCAATTTAAAATGTCTTCAAGTGATTCATTGAGTGAGGAAGACAAAAAGCGTGGCAAAAATTTACAAAAGGGCCCAATGCCTTATGGAGCATCGGACACAGATAATTTATTGCCAGCGTCTTTTTTACGTCTACCGGTACAGGGTCAAGAGATAGTGGACGAGTCCAAACCAGAAACAGGCAAGGTAGGGACCAAGGTACGGAAAACAAAGAAACCAGCACAGTAATCAATTTATCTCATTATACTTTAACTCAGGATCAGTTAGATTTACTTAACAAGGGGTTGTCTTTCGTACCCTATTCAGCTTACGATGCGTTTGCAACTCGTCAGGGTTTATATAATTTTTTTTAGAGAACTCCGACTACACCTATTTTTTGGTGAACCTCAACTTGGAGTGGATGAGGGGAATTTTTGGGTGTTCTTTAAACACTGAGTGTGCACCCAAGATGTGCCAATATTTATGGATGGCGAGACCGATGGCCGGAGCTTGGTGGGAAAAGGGGAGAACGCAGGCTATAGGTCTGGCCATGGATGTCTGCTTCGGAGTAAGCAACTAGCTTATCATCCCGTAAGATGATAACTGAGCTCAATTGGTGTATAGCGGTTTATAGGGTATTCCAAACAAATGGATGGTGGCCTAATCAATAGTACAGACATTGGTAGCGCGTGTGTATTTGTGTGATTGAAGGAGAGGGTGGTTTGGAATTCTGGGGGCACTTTGTGTTATATTGTATCACCAGAAGGTCTAGGTTTAATGATTTAATAAATAAATATTATTGATAAGATTGAATGTTTAATTTAGAAACAGTGAGTATTTAGTTGATATATGGAGTAATTGTACTCTGGTTTAAAGTATATTTCCCCACAGTGGTTAATGTGTATTTAATAATTGGACAGCACCATTCTGAGCCCCCTAGGAACAGAGAAAGTACCTGTATATAATGTGTACAGCGCTGCATACATCTAGTAGTGCTGTAGAAATGATTAGTAGTAGTAGTAGCACCATGCGCTACCCGGTTACCGTCAGGTTACCATGGGAGCCCTTACTGCCTCCTCAGTGGGTGGCGGTAAGTGCTCCCCCCCGTATGGCCATGTGGTAAGAACAATCTTACCTCATGGCCATGTCTTTTTTCGGCCTTTTTACTGTTGTGGTGAAAAGAGCCTCAGCGTGCGGCAAAAATTGTCCCTGCCTCTAGTGTAGGGCCCTTTTTACCACTGCTTTGTAAAAAGACCCCTAAGTACGCTGAAATTCACGGATAGTGACGAACTCAAAGTCGGCTGTGTTAGGGGCATGCTGGGGGCAGATTCAGCACTTGGCCATTTAATTGCTGTTACTCAGCCCTTAAACGGCCAGGTTTGGTGCATAAATGGGGCTGCATAAAATTCTGTCCTATTTTTATGCACCACCCCAAGGCCACTTAAGTGCTGAATATTGACTTAAGTGGCCATCAGGCTCATTTTGAAAGAGAAGGACATCCATCTTTCGACATAAAATGGAAGATGGACGTCCTTCTCACAGAGACATCCAAATCGGTATAATCTAAACCCGATTTTGGACGTCTCCAACTGCAGTCTGTAGCAAGGATGTCCAAATTTCAAGGGGGTGTGTCAGAGGCGTAGCGAAGGCAGGACTTGGGCGTGCCTAACACTTAGACGTCTTTGACCCATAATCGAAAAAAGCAAGGACGTCCCTTGCATTTGGACATTTTTGACATTGATGTTTTTGGTTTCGAAAATCGCCAAAAGTCAGAAAAGTCCAGATCCAAGGACATCCAAATTTAAGGATTTGGACGTCTCTGATGGTATTTTCGAAACGAAAGATGGACGTCCATCTTTTTTTGAAAATATGGGTTTCCCCGCCCCTGGATTTCGACGTTTTGCAAAAACGTCCAAATAGCAACTTGTTTTCGAAAATGCCCCTCCACGTGTTAGCTGTGTCAAAAATAGCTGTATATTCAGAGCCAAAGCCCTGAGAGGGCCTGGCTTTGAATATCTGGGAATAACTCTGTCAGTGGAGAGCAAAATGCTCTGGCTCATTATTAGGGCCTTGAATATTTAGTGAATGGACTTCAATGTGCTCTGCTCACTGATTTCCACAGTAAGCATAATTTCATCACTAGTCAAAAGAGACTATCCAGATCAGATTTTGAAACACACATATAAGTGTGCTCATTATATTATCAGAGACCTCTTATTGACACCGAGAGAGCATATAAAGGAGGATTTATTGACTTGTGTCATATCATTTTCTACTATGTCAAAATAGGTGGTGCAATTGATCCATCCTTTCAATTCACTCAGTGTTTACTCAGGGGTCCTTCTACAAAGGCATGCTAAAAAAAGGCCTGCAGTAGTGTGGGCATGTCTTTTAGGCCCACGCTGGGCCATTTTTTACCATGGTTGGGGAAAAAGGCTATTGTTTAATGGACCAGGAAATGGGCCTGCGTTAATATTAAAACTAGTGCGTGCCTATTTACGCACTAGCGGAAATATTGAAAAAGAATTTCTGAAAGGGTTAGCACAGGAGCCCTTACCGCCACCTCAATGGGTGGCAGTAAGAATTTGTCCCAGAAATGGCCACATGGCAAGTGCGAACTTACCGCATGGCCATTTCATTTTTGGTTATTGTCAGCCGTTGCGGTAAAAAGGGTCCTGGCACACGGCAAAAACAGCCACCATTGCTAGCGCAGAGCCCTTTCCACTGCAGCTTACTAAATGGGCCCCTAAGAAAGAAATATCATACAATAGACCGTCAAGTGTTGGCCACCAACCATGTGGAGATTGTTCTTGGTGTCCTATGGTAAGTGGATCTTATTGGAAACTTCCAAATAAAGAGACAGTAATCCACCGAGTGTAAAGCAAGTTATGTTATCTATGCTATAATTTGTCTTTGCCAATTAATATATGTGGGGCATACCAGCAGAAGTATGAAAGTAAGGTTAACAGAACATAAACGCAGAATAGTGACAGGAACACGCACAGTTCCCTTGGTGGAACATTGGCTGGCTTTGTTATCATCATAGTATAAATAATTTAAAATGGACAATTATAGATCATATACTTACTAGACAAACTGCAGGGAGACCACCTATGCAGTTCAAATTATAAAGAACAATGGTGGATTGTTAAACTTGATACATTACAACCCACAGGGTTAAACATTACAATTGACTGGTGGTCTGTGTGACTGGATCATTCAAAATTGATGTCACAGTGATGTTTGGAGAGTGAGTAATAAAGAATGCTGTCATCATCTTTTTTTGAAGATAAAATGGATGAGCATGGAGTTGCCTGAAACAACGTGTAATTTGATAAAAGGAATTTTCCACATCCTGCAGCAGAGTATCTGCAGTTCATGTCTGCAGTGGAAATCCTTTTGAAGATAAGTTAGGTATTTATTATAAGAATTTTTTGAAACTGAAAATGATATGTGAGCACAGAGACACTTAAGCATGGAGAAACTCATTGAGTAATGATGAAATTATGTATTGTTGCTTATTGTTGGAAGTCAGTGAGCAGAGCATATTGAAATCCATTCAATAATTAATTATTTTGGTGCAGCATTATCTAAGGGAGAGAGAGAGGTGCTAGCCTGTGGAGGAGTAGCTCAGTGGTTAACCCAGTGGACTGTGATCTTAGGGAACTGGGTTCAGTTCCCACTGTAACTCCTTGTGACTCAGGGCAAGACACTTAACCCTCCATTGCCCTAAGTACATGTATATGCTATATGAACCATTTTGAATGTAGTTGCAAAAACCACAGAAAGACAGTATATTAAGTCCCTTTCCCTATAGCTAAACATGTTTACATTTGTGGAGCATTGAATTGTTCGTATATATGACTCCTTTATTGGTAGCATTACATTGTCTTCCTGTTAGGAAACGTGGAGGAGAATAATCGAATGGCGCCGGCGAAATACATGGCCGGCGATATATTTTGGCGACGCCGCAAACAGCTGGCCAGACCCGTATTTTCGAAAAAGATGGCTGGCCGTCTTTTGTTTCGATAATACGGTTCTGGCCAGCCAAATGCATTGGATTTGGCCGGGGTTTGAGATGGACGGCTTCGTTTTTTAGCGATAATGGAAAGTTATGTCGGCCATCTCAAACCCCGGCCAAATTCAAGGCATTTGGCCGTGGGAGGAGCCAGCATTTTTAGTGCACTGGCCCCCCTGACATGCCAGGACACCAACCGGGCTCCCTAGGGGTCACTGCAGTGGACTTCAGAAAAGCTCCCATGTGCATAGCTCCCTTACTTTGGAAGCTAAGCCCCCAACCCCCCCCCCCCCAAAACCCACTACCAACAAATGTACTGCACCCACTAAAACTGCTCCAGGGACCTATATACAGCCTCTAGGACTTATTGCTGCTGTATAACTTTGGCACACCAGTTCACACCTGAAGACTAATCTCTCTGAAAAAAGTCCTTTCTTGAAATAACCATGTTTACTCACAGTTAACTGCAGATCAGAGGTTGTGCCCCACTGGCAAAGAGTCCCCTGGTACTAAGATTAGCAGTAGGTCAGAGCTGGCACAATGGTGTACAATGCCCTCTTTCAGCACCATTCAAGGTAAGAAATACGTTCTCTGATGTGGGTAACACAGGAAAGGGATCTAAAACTGTCTTACAAAAATGGCCACTACCGCATGGACTACAACAGGAAACAAAACAGGGCACACTCTGACCCAGTAAGCAGGGGGAAAAGCAGAGCCTACCAACTACCAATACCTATACCCACCACAATGCATTGCTGATGTGACTCTGCAGTGCAAATAACAGAAAAGGTGCCACACTCACTCCAGAGCCACATCACAAGCAGGCAAAGACTGTCGGAGGACAGAACACATTCTTCTGTCATGGAGGTGGGTAGGGCATTTGAGGCTGGCATAGAGGCTGGCAAAAAAGTATTTGTAACCTGTTTTTTATGCTGGGAGGGGGTTGGTGACCACTGGGGGAGTAAGGGGAGGTAATCCCCGATTCCGTCCGGTGGTCATGTGGTCAGTTCGGCCACCTTTTTGAAGCTTGGACCTGAAAAAAAAAGGGACCAAGTAAAAGCGGCCAAATGCTCTTCATTGCTGGGTTTTTTCCCCATTATGGGCTAAAGCCAGCCATTTCGTAACCCTGCCCATGCCCGCCCATGTCCCGCCTTCGTGTTGCTGTCAACACACCCCCTTGAACTTTCGCCGGCTCTGCGACGGGAAAGCGGTGATGGTGTCAAAATAGCGGCTTTCGATTATACAGATTTGGCTGCCTTTGCGAGATCGCCGGCCATCTCCTGATTTGTGTCGGAAGATGGCCGGCGATCACTTTCGAAAATGAGCTGGATATTCAGTTTAAGTTCTTCTGCATGATTTTTAAGGCAGTACATAATCTGCCCCTACCTTATGGTCTTGTTATCAGATTAGACCTCTGTTAGATGATTGAGCTCTTCTCTACAAGGGTACCTGGTTTTGCTGCACTGTCTGTCATTCATCAGCAATGTATGCAGTGCTCTATTTGTATGTTTCAAGGCTCTTATCTTTGGAAACAGTTATCATCTGCTATTAGATTAGAATTGGATTACAAAGTTTGTAGGAAAATGCTAAACATGAGGTTATTCATAAATGATCTAAGAAGTTATTTATAATTTATTGCATATTATTATTGTCTTGTGTGTTGTTTTATCTTTGTTTTTATTATTTGTACTGCGCTTGGAAATTCCATTATGAATGCAAAGCTAAGCATTAAGTCGAATAAACTAAACTATATATTGAGTGAATTTGATTTCATGAAGGAAATTGTTTTATTTTATACTGAAAATGAAGCAATTTGAGTTCTACCTCAAGCAGAATTTCAAATTATATACCAATATACAGAGGCTAATAGTCATGAGAATATTTCTAGTATAAGTAGTTAATTAGTTTTGTAAAATTTGGCACTCAAACCAAATTTGACAAATTGTTTAATTTTGCATGATTTTGCATTGCAGTAAACTTTTAACTATTAATCTGAGTAAACTTTTGTAGGCAGAAAACCATTGTTGCACTTTATTTACTAAAACTCTTATCTTGGGCAACTGGGTTTTGTTTCCATCTTCAAAAAAGGAAAAATCAGCTAACATCGCAACTAGCATGCAGCCATTAAAAGAATTACCGTGTTAGCACTTACTGACACCTATTTTGTAGGCGGTAAGGGCTCACATGTAGGGCTGGTGCTAGGGTTTCTGGTGCCCCCATGCAACCTATAAATCAGTGTCCACCCCCTACCGTATGCAGCATCATCCCCCTCAATGCCAGCACCTACTCCTCTCTCCTTGCTCCCCTCAATGCCAGCACCTACCTCTCTCTCTTTGACTCCTCCTCCTCCCTGGCACCTTACTCTGTGTCTTCCTTCTCTTCTCTCCTGCCGGTGGTCAAAGCATCCTCTGAGTCATGGCAAGGGCAGTGGCAACAATGTATGCAGACTGCTTCAGCAGCCCCAGAGGCCTTCCCTCCACTGCATCCCACCCTCAAGGAAACAGGAAGTTGCTTCAAAAAGGGCGGGACACAGCTGAGAGAAGGCCTCTGGTGCTGCCGAAGCAGCCTGCTTACATTACTACCATTACGCTTGCCGTGGCACAGTGGAAGCTTTGACCGCTGGCAGGATAGAAGAGAAGGAAGGGACAGAGATATGTGCTGGGGAGGGCAAGGAGAGAGAAAGAGATGCTATACATTGTGGGACAAGAAGGGAGTGATGTTCGATTGCAAGGGGATGGGTCAGAGGGAGAGGAGAGCAGACTAGCCTGGTGCAACCCGGTAAGCACAGCTTGGGGTAGTTTTGGTCAGAGGTCTTTGCCCCCCTGCCATGCTTACCATGCTTAGCGGGTTGTGCTGACCCTGCTTACATGGTAATCATGTGCTAATCAATTAGCATAGGGTAGTGTAGTTGAGCTAACTGATTAGCACAGAAGCGCCCACTCTTTTCCCTCAGACACACATTCTCCATGCAAAAATAAAAAATGATTTTGTGTGCAGTTAGCACATTCCATGATAAGCTATTTTACGTTGCAGTTTCCATGCAAGTGCTCACCACAGCTTAGTAAAAGGACCCCTTAGCATTGAATAGGATAGGCTAGAGATACATAAATTAATAAAAATACTAAGACACATACAAATGAAACACCAAATAGTATGCTCTATCAGAAATAATTTGCTCATTTTTGGGCTTATTGAACATTACATTAGGACTTATGGGCTTTGTAGATTTTTGCACACAGATTAAATCTGGCTCTTAGTTTGCAGTACTATAACTGGTTTTGCCATGCAAGAAACATTCTCACTGAAGCACGGTTATTATTATTAATATTTTTTACAAACTTTTCTGCACAAGGTTTATGCTAGATTTATGGTAGAAAAATTTGACACACTGTGGAGCTCATTTTTGAAAGAGTAAAATGTCCAAAATGCATCATAAAGCAGCATTTGGACATTTCTTCTCAAAACATCCAAATTGATATTTTCAAAACCTATTTTGTAGATGTTTGTCTATGCAATTCATCTGTAGTGCATCCAAATTACAAGGGGACACGTAGGGGGCATTTTGGGAGCAGGCTTAGGGCATTTTTAACACTTGAATGTTTTATAGCCAAAATGGAATGAAATGAAAACGTCTAGGGCTAAAACCTCAACGTTTGGGCTGAATTTAACTCACCTTGAGCTACTACTGAAAAAGGTGTGAGCAAAATCTAAATAAATACAACTGAACATAGGCGGTCGGTGGCCCAACTGTTTGGGGAGGCTACAGGGGGCGGGGTTAGGGGCAGGGCTTATATCCATAATTGTCTGACAACACAAAAAAAAAACACTGACAGAAGTTCCGTCCTCCCTCTCCAAGTTGGACGGACCATGAGTGAGTCACTTCCCCAAACCCCGGGCTGCTACTGACGCTTTCCCGCCCGGGGCCCCGAGAGGCCCTTTCTCCTGGGAGACTCAAGTTTAAAAGGGGGTGGCACCTGGCTCGTCGGACGGCGTCTCCAGCCCGGGCCCCTGGGCCCTCTCCTTCTCCTGCTGCAATGACAGCCGCCGGCAGTGCTCGGGGTGGCTGCGCCACACTCGCTCCCACAGCTCGTCGTCCACCAGCGTGTTGTCGCTGGCGCAGCCCCAGCTGGAGACGTGCAGGCGGCAGAGCGGGCAGCGCAGGCTGACCAGCTCCACTGTGCGGCGGAAGCAGGGCAGGCAGAACGAGTGCCGGCACGGCATGGTCACTGGTTCTAGCAGGATCTCCAGGCAGACGGGGCACACCGACTCCTCCAGCGAGAGCGCGCTGTTCGCCCCGGGCTCTAGCATCACCATTGCTTCCTTTGGGGTCCGCAACAGCGCCGCTGTCACCCGGCCGCTCCACTGCGGCTTGCGGATGCTGTTCCTGCCCAGCACCGTTGGAGCGCTTGGGCCCGCCACCGTCATCTTGTCAGGAGTTCTCCCTCAGCACCGGCGATTCGGAGTCAGTCTTCTGCCAGCGTCGGGGCTTCTCCTCAGGCGCATCCTGGACTCCCGCCTACTCTAACGCAACTTCCTCTTTTCTGCAGAGGTAGGACTCGGAGGGAGACGCGCCTGAAGAGAAAGTCCCGACACTGGCAGAAGGCTGACTGTGATTGAATCGCCGGTGCCGAGGCAGAACTCTTCAGGGCAGTAAAAATGACGATGGAGACGGCGGGCAGCAGATGAAACACAAGGAGATGGTCACGATTGGCCTGGGGAGGCTTAGCCTCCCCAAGCCTCTTATACGGGACGCCTATGCAACTGAATATCAACAGATAGCCCAACACAAGTGATGTAACCTGCCAGGAGCCATTTCTGACCTGTTTAATCACTTTGAATATTGACCCCTTAAATATTTATCCTCTGATTTTCAATGCACTCTGTGGTGCTTGGGTGTTGCTTGCTCTTTGTGATTGGGAAAGTCTTACTCAGTGCTTTCCTTTTCATACTTGGGATCTATTGCTTGCTCGCGCAGTTTGCTTAACTCTCTCCTCAGTTGTATCTTGTTGATGCATGCTTCACATTTTTACTCCAGGTGATATCTTAAGTGGTAGTTTTTCAGCTCTTTTCTTCTCTCATGATGGGTACCCAACTCTCCTTTTCCCTTCTAATCTTGTTGGTAGATGAGTTTCTTATCTGATCTGCTCTGTTCTGTATGACCCTTTTACAGGAAGTCCTACAGGAATGTTCAGTTGTCTGTACCTTATCAGGCTTATTTTTGAAAGAGAAGGACGCCCATCTTTCGACACAAATCGGGAGATGGGCATCCTTCTCCCAGGGTCACCCAAATCGGCATAATCGAAAGCCGATTTTGGGCGTCCCCAACTGCTTTCCATCACGGGGATGACCAAAGTTCCCGGGGGCATGTCGAAAGCATAGCGAAGGCGGGACTGGGATGTGCTTAACACATGGGCGTCATTGGCCAATAATGGAAAAAAGAAGGGCGTCCCTGATGAGCACTTAGACGACTTTACTTGGTCCACTTTTTTCTTGCGACCAAGCCTCAAAAAGGTGCCCGAACTGACCAGATGACCACTGGAGGGAATGGGGGGATGACCTTCCCTTACTCCACAGTGGTCACCAACCCCCTCCCACCCAAAAAGAAAATATAAAAAACATTTTGTTGCCAGCCTCTTTGCCAGCCTCAAATGTCATACCCAGCTCCATGACAGCAGTATGCAGGTCCCTGGAGCAGTTTTAGTGGGTGCAGTTCACTTCAGGCAGGCGGACACAGGCCCATCCCCCCCTAACTGTTACACTTGTGGTGGTAAATGTGAGCCCTTCAAAACCCACCAGAAACCTACTGTACCCACATCTAGGTGTCCCCCTTCACCCCTTAGGGCTATGGTAGTGTTGTACAGTTGTGGGGAGTGGGTTTTGAGTTTTTTTTGGGGTGGCACCTGGGAGCAATTTCTGAAGTCCCCTGTAGTGCCCCCTAGAGTGCCCGGTTGGTGTCCTGGCATGTGAGGGGGGCCAGTGCACTATGAATTCTGGCTCCTCCTACGACCAAAGAGCTTGCATTTGGTGATTTCTGAGATGGGTGTCCTTGGTTTCCATTATCGCCGAAAACCGGGGACGATCATCTCTAAGGACGACCATCTCTAAGGTTGACCTAAATTTCGTGGACCGTATTGTCGAAACAAAAGATGGACACCCATCTTGTTTCGATTATATGGGTTTCCCCGCCCATTCGCCGGGACGGCCTGCGAGGACGTGCTCAGGAAAACTTGGGCGCCCCGTTCGATTATGCTCCTCCATGTCAGTTAAATGACAGTTTGGAATGTTTTTATCGAAGAAATATTCATGGGAGTCTGACTGTCCAAAGCCAAGCTCAAAAGTGACCATCTGAAAGTGCAGCACATGACAGGAGAAAAAAATAGTGATGGAGGGCAGATTTTATTTTTGGGATTGGTGAAGTTCACTTAGAGGGGCATAATTGAACACAAACGCCCATGTGTAAGAACGTCCATCTCCGAGAACGGGTCCATGAAGGGGTGGGGCGAATCGTATTTTCGAAACAGATGGACGTTTGTCTTTAGTTTCGCAAATACGGTTTGTGCCAGGCAAATGCATTGGATGTGGGCGTTTTTGAGATGTGGGCGTTTGTTTGAGCTGGGCGTTTTCGTTTTTCAGCGATAATCGAAACCGAAGCGTCCCAGCTCAAAAACGACCAAATCCAAGGCTTTAGGTCGTGGGAGGGGCCAGGATTCGTAGTGCACTGGTCCCCCTCACATGTCAGGACACAATCGGGCACCCTAGGGGGCACTTTTAAAAAATAGGAAAAAACATTAAATTACCTCCCAGGTGCATAGCTCCTTTACCTTGGGTACTGAGACCCCCAAATCCCCCCCAAAACCTACTCCCCACAACTCAACACCATTACCATAGCATTTAATGGTGAAGGGGGCACCTACATGTGGGTACAGTGGGTTTGGGGGGGGGGTTAGAGGGCTCCCATTTACCACCACAAGTGGTACAGGTGTGGGGGGGGGGGGGGGGGCCTGGGTCCGCCTGCCTGATGTGCACTGCATTACCCACTAAAACTGCTCCAGGGACAGGACTTGTTGCTGCTGTATAACCTTGGCACAGCAGTTCACACCGTAAGACTAATCTCGCTGAAAACGTCCTTTTTTTCAATAACCGCGTTTACTCACAGTTAACTGCAGATCAGAGGTTGTGCCCCACTGGCAACGAGTCTCCCTGGTACTAAGATTAGCAGTAGCTCAGAGCTGGCAGAATGGTGTACAATGCCCTCTTTTAGCAACATTCAAGGTAAGAACTAAGTTCTGTAACGTGGCTAACACACGAAAGGGATCTAAAACAGACTTACAAAAATGGCCACTACCTCGTGGACTACCGGAAACAAAACAGAGCACACTCTGACCCAGTAAGCAGAGGGAAAAGCACCATGGGAGAGGAGCCTACCAACTACCAACATCGTGAGACTGTAACACAAGCTAGTGAAATCACGGAGCCCAATACCCTACACCCACCACAATGCAATGCTGATGTGACCCTGCAGTGCACCCGAGAGCCACATCTGACCCAGGGAAAGGCTGTGAGAGGATCGAACACATTCTGCTGTCATGGAGGTGGGTACGGAATTTGAGGGTGGCATAGAGGCTGGGAAATAAGGTTTTTGCAAGTGGGTTTTTTTGGTGGGAGGGGGTTAGTGACCACTGGGGGAGTCAGGGGAAGTGATTCCTGATTCCCTCTGGTGGTAATCTGGTCATTTAGGGCACTTTTTTGGGACCTGTTCGTGAAAAAAAAGGGTCCAAAAAAAGTGTCCTAAATTCTCACTAAAAACGCCTTTCTTTTTTCCATTATCGGCCGAGCACGCCCATCTCTGCTCGGCCGATAACCACGCCCCAGTCCCACCTTCACCACGCTTCCGACACCCCCCCCCCCCCCGCCAACTTTATTCGTTCCCGCGGCGGAGTGCAGTTGAAGACGACCAAAATCAGCTTTCGATTATACCGATTTGGCCGCCCACGGGAAACGGACGCCCATCTCCCGAACATGGGCGTTTTGCTCCTTTCGTTCTGCTGGGAATATTTTTGGATTCTTATGTGTTTCTCTGTGATCTGCATTGTGCTGCACTTTTGGAGTAGAAATCAGTAGATAAGGAACGTGACGTCTAAGAAACTGAATTTATCTACATATGCTTGCAAAGTTGCACATGCACTTGGTAGGTTTCTGAAGGATTTCAAACTGCTCCTTCTCTTAGTAAAATTCCTGGTCTGAGGACTGAGCTATGCCATTACCATAGAAAGTGTAGAGATCATAGACTGTAGTTTTCCTATTATATAAATCACCATAATCATGCAATGATCAATATCAGTATATATTTCACTGCCAGCCCCATGCCATGTTTTAGGGCATGCAAACTTTAAAACTGTTTGATGAGAAAGCAAACTAATTTTAGCTACTTTGAACAATCACTACTCCCCCACTTCCTTGGCCTCACAGAGAAAGTAGATGCCATCCTCCTTCTCTGAGACATATCTTCAGTTCATTTGCGTCTTTATTTAGTCATACTGATCACTCTACTATCTCTTTTCTCTAGCTTAATAATAGTTGATTACAGAAAAAATTAAAGTACATGTATATATATATATATATATATATATATATATATATATATATATATATATATATATAATATAATAAAACGCACCGTGAACGTTCTAATGAGGACAACGTTCTGTGAAGCCCTGAAGCCCTGAAGCCATGCCCTGAAGCCATCTGACGTCACTGAAGCTGTAGGGTTCGTGGATTCGTGGTGTGAAGCCTCCCTTCAAGTCAGCCAGCCAGCCGTCTCTGCCCCGCCCTCGTGACAAAACAAACAAATCCGGAAGCGAAACGTCAGGGAAGGAGGCGGCGCTCCTGACGTCTAGCCTTCCCTTCGCTGTGTTCCGCCTTCAAAATAAGGCGGAACACAGCGAAGGGAAAGCTACACGTCGGGAGCGCCGCCTCCTTCCCTGACGCTTCGCTGCTGGAAACGCCACGGAGGTAAATTGAAAAAGAAGAAGAAAAAAAACAAAACGATGCATGGATGCGAAGGGGGGACATGGATGCGAAGGGGGGGAGGAGAAGAGGGCGGGCCAGGCTGGGACATGGGATAGAGAGGAGCATGGATGCGAGGGGGGGGGGTCATGGAAGGGAGAGAGGGGACTTGCTGGAAAAGGATGAATGGAGGCGGCAGGGGACAGAGGAGCATGGATGGGCATGGATTGCGAGGGCAGGGCTCAGGGAGAGAGGGGAATTGCTGGAAATGGATGAATGGAGGGGGCAGGGGACAGAGGAGCATGGATTGGGAGGGCAGGACTCAGGGAGAGAGGGAAATTGCTGGCTAGGGATGAATAGAGGAGACAGATGGGCATGGATGGATATGGATTGCAGGGCAGGCCTCAGGGAGAGAGGGCAATTGCTGGATAGGGATGAATGGAGGGGCCAGGTGACAAAGGAGCATGGATGGGCATGGATTGGAAGGGCAGGACTCAGGGAGAGGGGAAATGCTGGATAGGGATGAATGGAGGGAACAGATGGGCATGGATGGATATGGATTGCAGGGCAGGCCTCAGGCAGAGAGGGAAAATGCTGGATAGGGATGAATGGAGGGGGCAGGTGACAGAGAAACATGGATGGGCATGGATTGGGAGGGCAGGGCTCAGGGAGAGAGGGGAATTGCTGGAAAGGGATGAATGGAGGGGGCAGGGGACAGAGGAGCATGGATGGGCATTGATTGGGAGGGCAGGGCTCAGGGAGAGAGGGGAATTGCTGGAAAAGGATGAATGGAGGGGCCAGGGGACAGATGGCCATGGATTGGGAGGGCACGGCTCACACTCTCTCTCTGATATACAATGTCTTTCTGACTCTCACTCTCACACACTCTGTCTCACACTGTATCACATTCACTCTCTATGTGCCACACAGTCACTCACACACTCGCTTGGTCTCATACACTCACTCAAACAGAGAATCTGTGTCTCACACACACTCTCTCTCTCGCCCACACACACACACTCTCTCTCACACTGTGTCTCACATACACACTTGCACACACTCTCATTCTCACACACACACTCTCTCACAAACACACTCACACCCAGACTCACTCTCTCTCACACACACTCACACTTTCACTCTGACTCTCAAACAGTCACTCTCACATACACTCTCCCAAACATACACACTCCGAGGAAAACCTTGCTAGCGCCCGTTTCATTTGTGTCAGAAACGGGCCTTTTTTACTAGTATATATATATATGCATATTCTGTATTTCTACTTTCTCACAAAATGCAAATAAATATTTTATGCCATTTGACCTGAGTGTAAACCTGAATATAAAGACTGGATGTCATGGGAAAATAGGTTTAATATCACTCTTGCAACCACAAATTATTCATGCAGTGCAAATGAAAACAAGTAGCAAAGCATAATCTGTGATAAAAATGTCCTTTGCCATATTTTTTATCATCGTCTGCTGTACTTAGAGTTGACAGAACATCAGATGGTTTTGTGCATTATTTATTAAATGCTTGGGCAGAACTTTTAAATATTCAGTGAATGCTGTGAATATAAAGAATTAGAAATGACGATGGTGATGACAGCTGCTTGGCGCATGTTTCTCTTTCTGTTGTCTCTTCCCCCATGTCTTCTTTTCTGTTCATCTTTTGTTCATTTATTCTGTTGTAGGCTTGTAGCTATCATTACTGCCTTGCTATCTACAAGTTCAGAGTCCTATGACAAGAGCATATGCTGCTATTCCCCCCCCCCCAAGTTTGTTTTAGACTAAGAGTTAATGTCCCAAAGTGTAATATGTTGGATAAATTGCTGCATGTGACTTACTCATATTTTTGCCTACAAAACATTAACTGATATCATACTAAGTTCTCATCTAATGAGTTGTATTGGCATTTTTGCCAAGTTACTACCTCTCTAAGCTGCAGATATATGGGACCATGTGGCATTCCTAAAGTGCTTAGGACATTGCACCACATACCACACAAGACCAAGAAATCTTGAGGCCCACGACTGCTGCTGGTAACTGCTTCTTCTTTTCCAAGTTGGTAACACTAGGATATTGAAAATTGTGGGTGGAGCTTCTCCTCCACAGTCTCACTCATTAGGAGTGTTTCGCCTTCATTTGAAGGTTTCCAACTCTTTCGGGTCCTTTTAACTAAGCTGTGGTGTTAGCGTATCCTTACCTCTGTTTTTCCTGCACGCTAAGGACATTTTTACTTCAGCTGTAAACATGGCCTTTTTCAATTTTTTTTGTATTAATGGCTGTGAACTAATGTTGCCATTAGCATGTGGTCATTAAAAGATAATTACTGCATGAGCCCTTACCACCTCCCATTTGGCTAATGCAACATTCTTGCGCTAACTAGTTTCCACACAATAATGCAGATTTGCTAACTGATTAGTGCAGGAATACCCACTCTCAACCCCCTGACATGACCCCTCAAAAACAATTTAAAATTTTTAGTGCAGATCATTGGAGACTTTAACAAGGCTGTTTCAGTTGAACATAGAGAGCAAAAGCCGATTTAAATGGATCAATAGCTTAAGATGAAAGATAGTCAAGACAATGGCAGTGAACAACACATTCAAGTAGCTTGGATAAGAAAGGGAGGAGGAAGATGGGGCGGTACTTGGAAGGGCGGCAGGGTCCAATTAAGATTTTTGGGGGAGTGGTGTAACGTCAGCATTTTTGAAGTTGCAGTGGAAAGTGAACGATGAGGATATGACAGATAGAAGGAATGAGAGGAGAGATAATGATGAGTAGATGGGTGGGAATAGGATCAGAGGAACAGGTAATGTATTTGGAGGAGGAAAGAAATGTGCAGTTTCATCTTCAGTGATTTCAGAAAAAGAAGAAAATATGGCAGGGGTTGATAGAATGGACTGTGGGAAGTAGAGGTGGAGGTGACTTAGTTGAATGCTCAAGGTTAATCTTGTGAACCTTGTCATGGAAGTATTCATCCATATTCTGGTGAGAAAATGAAGGGGGGGGGGGGTGGAGATGAAGGTACTTTGAATAGAGAGTTCAGTGTGGCATAGAGATAATGAGGGTTGGAGCCAAGAGAGTTTATCAAATGGATATAGTTGTCTTGTTTGGCTAGTGAAAGAGCAGACTGGAAGGAGGTCAGCAAGAATTTAATGTATGAAGTCAGCATTGACATAGGATTTTATCCAAAGGTGTCCAGCATATCAGGCACAGGAATGTAGGTTCTAAAGGTCAGCCAAGGCTGGGGTTTGCTATGCCTTATGGAATGGAGAATGGGAAGAGCAAGAGTAGCCAGTGCAGAGGAAAGAATAGTATTATAGGAAGAGACAGCCTCATTGACAGACTTGGATAACATAGTGGTTGAGAAGAGAGATGAAACAGTGGTGGAGAGAGTGCAAGGGTCAATAGCCTTCTTAAAAGTTTTGGTGGAGATTGTACGGGGCTGAGAGGGATGGTGATCAAGTGTGAAAGATATCAGATGATGTCAGAGAGGGGAAGAACTGAAGTGGAGAAATTGGAGAGTGAACAATTGGAGTTCCTCATGAGAGACTCCTGAGAAAATGAAAGAGTCATGGGATAGGAGGCAGTGTTCTGTTGTGGATTAGGAATTGGTTATCGTACAGAAACAGAGGGTAGTGTTAAATAACTATTTTTATCAATGGAGGAGGGTGAATAGTGGAGTTCTGCAGGGATCTGTACTCAGACCAGTACTATTTAACATATTTATAAATGATCTGGAAATCAAACAACAAGTGAGGTGATTAAATTTGCAGATGATATAAAACTATTCAAATTTGTTAAAACACGTGCAGACTGTGAAAGATTTTATGAAGACCTTAAGAAATTAGAAGACTGGGCATCCAAATGGCAGATGAATTTAATATGAACAAATGCAAAGTGATGCACATTGGGAAGAATAATCAAAATCATAGTTGCCTGATGCTAGTTAAAAAGATCTAGGGGTCATTGTAGACAATACGCTGAAATCTTCTGCCCAGTTGAAGACTGAATGAGGATGCTGAAGTGAGAAACTGAGAGGTGTAAGAACCAGAGGGATTATTAACATGAATGTTAAAATCCCCATGAAATGATGGAAGGAGATGAAAGTTCAAGAAAGAAGGAAAGCCAGGAGTCAGTGTCAATAAAAAAGGAAGAAAGGGACTTATCAGGGGGTTGATAAATGACTGCTACTCAAAGAGGTAGAGGAGTGAATAGATGGAGAGAGTGGACTTCAAAGGGGGGAAAGCAGTGCAACTGAAGTGGAAGAAGAGGCTGAAATCTAAAAGAAGATGAGAGAAGCAGCCCAACACCACCTCCATGGCTAAGTGGTCGAGGTGTATGGGAGAAAAGGTAACCTCTATGACACAGGGCAGCAACTGAGGCAGAGTCTTCCCCATCCATTTACTCATTTATCCACTCTCAACCTAACCTAGCATTTTGTCAGTGAAACACACCTTTGTGCAATACTTAGAGCATGCATTTTTGAACATAATTGTCTTCAGAAATTTTCTGCTCTCCTTTAACATCCTCTCCTGAAGGTCCCTCACTTTGTCCCCTTCTTATCAACTTCCTTTTATACTCTGGAAGCTATCAGAAGGAGTCAAAAGAAAAAAAGAACTGAGTATACAGAATTTAGCATGATGCTATACAACAGACTTGTTCATTAGAATTCAGGTAATGAACTATTGCGATGGAGAATGATCAAACCATTTTGCTCTGACATTCCCTCATTTGCATGCACAGACTTGCAGATTGTTGTGTGCTCATATTGCCTTCTAGAATCCCCTTAAATCTGTTGGAATGTAATTGTATTTTACATGCATTGCCTGTCACCTATTATTTCTCTGTGATTACTCTGTGACCTCTGATGTGAATTACTTAGAGAGGTCACACAGCTATGCAACTTCCTGTGGGGGTTTAGACACAGCAGATGCAGCACATGGAGCACATGGAGCTCATGATCTCTCCTAACCTGAGAGGATCTATGGTGGTGTGAGCATCCATTACCATCTAAGCACATGGAAGGAGCTGATAATACAAATGTATAGTAATATGTATATATAAGCCTGTCTGATTATAATCTAACTACAAACTGTGAGTAAACAGATGTTTTGTTACTTCAACTTTAAAGTGACTCAGCAGTGAATCATTCAGGGGTGAATGAGAGAGAGATGAAGAAAGAAATTAACATTTCTAAAGCTGAAGCTGTGTGTACTAAAATCTGCTAATTATTTACTACAAATAATCCAACAAAAGGGTTATGGGCCCAGGGTCCAGGAATTGAAAAAGAAGAGAAATATTACCAGGCAGAAAAAAAGGCCACATTTTTTCTCTTAAGTTTTAAAGGAAAGATTCAGTCTGTCTCTCTCTCCCCCCACACAGCAGACAGAAGGCTAAGAAAATGGCTGAGGGAAGAAATTCACCATTTTTCTATTCTCTCAAGGTGCCTAAATTAACTGAGTTTAATTATCGGCAGTGGGAACTAAGATTCATATGTCTCCTTCGAGCAAAAAGATTAAATATATGCTTAGACCAAGACAGAACAGCTGAAAATATGGCTGAATGGGACAATGCAAACTATTATGTGAAGTGCATGCTTTTGGAAGCTCTCTCAGAGAAACAAGCCATATTAGTGGAGGGAAAAGATACACCAAAGGACATTTTATATAAACTGAGAACTATGTATGCAACTACATATGCAAAGCAGCAACCAATTTGGTTAGCAGAGTTGAATGAAACCAAATTAAGGGATAAAAGTAAATGTAATGATCACATTATGCATCTTATGTCTTCATTTCAAAAGTTAGAACTTTCTGGAATTCCCATGTGTGATGCATTGAAAAGAGCATTTCTTTTTACCTCACTATCAAAGAAGTTTGATGTTTTTAGGTCTGTAAATGAGGCCATTGAAGGGCAATCTTTTGAACAGGCAACATCAAAACTAAGGCAGGAATGCATAATAAATGATTCTGAGGAGATGTGTTCTCAAAGCAAGTCAGAGAGAAATGAAACAAATTTCTTGGCAAAGAACAGAGGAAGGCGGAGCTATGGGAAAACTCCACCCAAGGGCAAGCTGATTTGCTACTCATGTGGAAAGGAGGGACATGTATCTAAATGGTGTAAGGAAACACAAAACACTCCCTCTAGCTCACCTAAGCCAATGGAACTAAAGAATTTTCAAACCAGGAAATGTATGAAGGACAAAGATAAACACAAGGGCTTTCTAATGGCAGAAAAATCTTTGACTATGGTAAATAATAATTCAAATGAAAGTACTTGGATTTTGGATTCAGGGAGCACATGCCATTTAACCAATTCTAAAGATTTCTTTCAGGAAATGTGTCCAGAGGAAGGTATTCTTAAAACTGCAAACGCAGGGACTGCTAAGATCCAAGCAAAAGGAATTGGATTCTTAAAATGCAAAGTGTCTAATGAAGTTAAAGAAATTCCTGTAAGTGATGTCTTGTATATTCCCCAAGCAGTTTGTAATATGCTTAGTGTATCTACATTAGATAAGAAGGGATTTGTGATTCATTTTGAAAACAGTAAGTGCACAATCTCTAAAAATGATGAAGTGTATGCTGAAGCTTTTATGCATAATGATGTTTATAAACTGAGCATTTCAGGTGAAGCCTCACATATGGCGCAAGTAAGGAAGAATGCTGGTAAAATGGAGAAATGCATAGACTGTGTTACTCAAAAGGTGTGAGACCCTCATTTCCTGCATACACAGGAAATAGGAGTAATAAAGTACTGGACTTAATACACAGTGACTTATGTGGACCGTTTAATATCCCATCATTGGGAAATAACAGATTTGTGCTAATATTCTTGGATGATTTCTCTAGATATTGTGTGGCCTATTTGCTGAAAGAGAAAAGTCAAGTCACAGACATGCTGAAGAAATACGTAACCATGGTGAGCAATAAATTTGAAAGAAAACCAAAGGTTCTTCAGACCGACAATGGTGGTGAGTTCACTTCACAAAGCATGCGCACATTTCTAGAACAAGAAGGCATTCAGCATATCACAACAGTAGCTTATACACCAGAGCAAAATTCTGTTGCAGAGAGAAAATTTAGGTCACTTGTGGAAATGACCAGATGTATGCTGTCAGATAGCAATCTCCCTAAAAGACTATGGGGGGAAGCCATTCTCACAGCAGTGTACCTACAAAACAGAATGCCAACTAAAGGCGCTGAGCGCACACCACATGAGACATGGCATGGTAGGAAGCCAAACCTGTCACACATAAGAACATTTGGAAGTACAGCATATGCTCATGTACCAAAGCAAAGAAGGCATAAGCTGGATTCCACAACAGAAAGGGGCATTTTAGTTGGCTATACTCCAGGACACAAAGGATATAGAATTTTGAATCTGAAAACTGGCATTGTTGGCATAAGACATGTTACATATTTGATGAAAACAAAAGGGTTGATAAAGGCTGGATTATCCCAGATGAGCCTTATCATCCAGAATATGAAACTAGAACCATAATAGACATGCCAGTGTATATAAATGCCATACCAAGGCAGATGTCTGAAAGCAACTCACCTGTATCTAACGAGGAACAGGCAGAGGAAGCAGACACAGAAAGGATCATTGAAGAAGACAGTACAGTTGGAGAAGGGGAATCAATTGGAGAAGAACTCTCAGATTTAGAGGATGCGGAAAGGTCAGACCAACCTGTTGTCAGACGCTCATCCAGGGAAAACAAAGGTGTTCCACCCCTAAGACTGTCTTACTTAACAAAGTCAGCAGAAGCTCAAGAGCCCTTAACATGGGATGAGATTGAGAAAATGCCAGCAGAAGAAGCTGCTGAATGGCGTAAAGCTGCACAAGAAGAAATTGATGCATTGGATAAAAATAATACTTGGATTCTTACAAAATTACCTCCTGGCAAGAAAGCTATAGGATGCAAATGGGTATTCAAGTTAAAAAGGAATGCACAAGGAAAAGTGGAAAGGTATAAAGCCAGATTAGTGGCAAAGGGATATCTTCAAAAATATGGAGAAGATTTTGATGAAGTGTTTGCACCTGTAGTGAAACACACGACAATCAGAACACTTCTGAGCATTGCAGTCTCAAAAGGCATGCAAGTCAACCACATTGATGTGAAAACAGCGTTTCTTCACGGAGATATAACTGAAGACTTGTACATGGAACAGCCAACAGGTTTCATAAATACAAAACAAAGACAGCTAGTGTGTAAATTAAACAAAGGTCTTTATGGATTAAAGCAAAGTGCAAAATGTTGGAATGACAAATTGGATGAAATATTGACAAATTTAGGATTTAAGCAAGGTGAAGCAGATAAATGCTTGTACACTAGGTGCACAAATGGACAATATGCATACATTTTAGCTTTTGTTGATGATCTGCTCATTGCAAGCAAAAGTGAGCAAGAGTACAAGGACATTGTAAAGTGTTTAAACCACAATGTTGAGATAAAAGAACTTGGTAATGTGTCATACTATCTTGGTATAGAAATTGAGAAACAAAATGATGGTTCTTATCTTCTAAGCCAGAAGCAGAAAATAAATGAGCTTATTGAAAGTTTAGGTATGCAAGATGCCCAAGTTGTAAGCACTCCCATGATCACTGATTTTCTGAAGGATGAAACAGTAAGAGAACCTTTACCAGATAACATCCAATATAGATCAGCCATAGGTAAGCTTTTATATCTAGCTACCACATACAGGGCTGATATAGCAAATGCAGTAGGAATTTTGAGCAGAAGGGTCAGCTCACCTACCAAATCAGATTGGACTGCAGTTAAAAGGATGGTAAGGTATTTAAAGGGTACCATTGATTGTAAATTAAAGATTTCAGCCAATAGTAATCCAAAACTAATATGTTACTGTGATTCAGATTGGGCAGGGGATCATTCTGATTATAAATCCACAAGTGGATATGTGTTTATGTATGGAAATGTACAAATTTCATGGGCCAGTCATAAACAAAGTATTGTGAGTTTGTCTTCTACAGAAGCTGAATACGTGGCCGTATCAGAAGCATGCAGAGAACTGATGTGGATTGAAAAACTTTTGCTGGATTTTGGAATAGCTGAGCAGAGACCAATCCAGATAATGGAAGATAATCAGAGCTGCATCCGACTGTCACAGAATGACAAGGTTCAGTCACGCACCAAGCACATCGCAACGAAATACCACAACGTGCGAGAGTTGGCGAAAGAAGGGGTCATCAGTCTACACTATTGTCACACCAGTGAGATGACAGCTGACATCATGACCAAACCGTTACCCAGAGAACATTTTGTGAATCTGCGTATAAAGCTTGGACTTTGTATGAATAAATAATTGCATGACAGTTATGCATGAGAAGGGGTTTGTTGGAATGTAATTGTATTTTACATGCATTGCCTGTCACCTATTATTTCTCTGTGATTACTCTGTGACCTCTGATGTGAATTACTTAGAGAGGTCACACAGCTATGCAACTTCCTGTGGGGGTTTAGACACAGCAGATGCAGCACATGGAGCACATGGAGCTCATGATCTCTCCTAACCTGAGAGGATCTATGGTGGTGTGAGCATCCATTACCATCTAAGCACATGGAAGGAGCTGATAATACAAATGTATAGTAATATGTATATATAAGCCTGTCTGATTATAATCTAACTACAAACTGTGAGTAAACAGATGTTTTGTTACTTCAACTTTAAAGTGACTCAGCAGTGAATCATTCAGGGGTGAATGAGAGAGAGATGAAGAAAGAAATTAACATTTCTAAAGCTGAAGCTGTGTGTACTAAAATCTGCTAATTATTTACTACAAATAATCCAACAAAATCTACATGGTGCAATTTTCCTTCATTGTTTTCTATTGTTAACAAGCATAAGAGGGCCTTAGCATGTATTTTTGCTCATGTTTATTGCATTGGCCTCATATTATTGACAATTCGTTATACAATGTATTCTTTCCAAGAGGATTACATTATAGCTGTATTTTAAATAATCTTCCAGCTTTGTCATTCTTTAAAAACATTCATATATAGTAAATATCTATTAAAGGCAAGAGTCTTGAAATAAAATGTCTCTTCAATGTGCTAAATGGATTTGGACAGTGTCACTGTACATAACCACACTCTGTTGCTTTTAATTTGGCATATGCCATCTGTTGTGTGACTCATGTTATTATCCCTGATAGACAAGTATTCTATTACAGTTTATTCTTTGGTGTTAAACTACATCAGCAGCTTGCTCAACTATTTTGCAAAGATATCAAGAATCTAAGCAATTCAAGCCACTTAGAAGCTGAACATCAGAACACTTAGGGGTCTATTTATGGAAATGCTTTAGTGCTAATATGGGTATTAAAAAATGTTAAATCCCCGTGTTAATGAATGCACAATTACACTTACACATCATGGGCCAGATTCTATATATGGCATCGTAAAAATCAGCGTTGAAAAAAATACACCTAGGTGTATTCTATAAACTATGCCTAAAGTTAGGCATGGTTTATAGAACATGCCTAGAGCTAAACTTAGTTGACATGACTAAACTTAGTTGCGGGTATTTATAACAAGCAAAATGCTGGTGACTAACGGCACAGAGCGGGTGTATTCTATATCAGTGCACATAAATTTTAGAAATGCCCCGACCCACCCATTCCACTCCCATGGCCATGACTGAGAGGTTTACTGTTATAGCTAACTTCAGCCTTGTCACAGATAAGATTAAAAGCGCTTTCCATTTGCCTAAGCTAGATACCTTTCATTTTTACTAGTATGCTTTTATGTTATTCCTCCAGGTCATCTTGGATGATCAGTTTTGCTATCCGGGCTAAGCCTTTCTTGTCCCTGGTTAGGTATGTTTGCTTTGATTTTTATTATTTACTCAATGAGCCCAGTGTATTACCCTTTTTGTCCTTTTTTTGATTTGTATGTGGTTTTAAAGAATTTATTAATTAAAGATTTATATTGATATTCTTTTTATTTATGTTTTATGTACATCTTACAGCTGATTTATTGTTGTTTTTTATGTAAAAACTTTTTATCATTTTGTGATATATCTTTTATCTCCTTGTTAGCTGTTTTATGTCACTATCCCTGATGCAGCCTTATTGGCGAAACGTGGCCACATCGGGTCTGTATGAATAGAGAACCTGCTTGGACTTTCAGTGTCTGCTTTCTGTTTATCTCTTCTGTTGTTGCAAGACACTCAGCACCTCTTTGCTATTCTAGTCTGAGATGAAATGGGTCAGAGTATTTAAAGAATAAGTTATCCCTCTACACATTTTTGAGGTTTCTAAGGAGCATCCCTAACTATATGTGTATCAAATGAAATCATTCAGTGTGACACGTAACTTTCTCAGGATTAGACCTCATACCAGCTATGCATAACTCAACTACCTCTACTTCAGGAAATAGGTGAAAGCCTAGTCCTTCTCCCATGTCCTATATGTGACCATCTATGGGAAAACATGACTAAAATTCTGGATAAAAAGTGTTGAGAATGACAGATTTTCACACATCAATGGGTACAAATGAAAACTGAATTAATGATTTCCAAGTTTAGGGGTCCTTTTACTAAGACACACTAATAGATTTAATGTACGTTAATGAATAGTGTGTGCTAAACACTGCATAGCCCATTGTATTCCTATGGGCTACATGACATTTAATGCATGCTAATTTGTTAGCGTGTGGTAAATCCATTAGCGCACCTTAGTAAAAGGACCCCTTAGTTTGTTATCTAATCTATGATTTTCTAACCTCATTTGTGATAAAAAATAACTCAAAGTGTTTTTTATTAAGTACTTTTGGAGAGGCTGTTTCTGGTGACTTTGGTCATTTTTTTCCCAGAGATAGTCACAAATGGCTGTGCCGCCTCAATATCCATTCCTTCACATTGATCTAGACTAGCTTGCTGCATACCAGTTTCACATACCTTATTCAACTATACATATAACTTACCTAAGAACATAAGAATAGCCATATTGGGTCAGACGAATAGTCCATCTAGTACCTGGCAGAAATCCAGTTAGTAGCACCATCCCATGCTACCAATTCCAGGGCAAGCAGTAGCTTCCCTATGTCCTCCTATATGTTTTAAAAGTATTTCCATGCAATTTCATTGAGTGTCCTTTGGTCTTTGTACTTTTTGAATGAATGAAAAAATTGATTTACCTCCACTCCTTCCACACCACTCAGGATTTTGTAGACTTCAATCATATCCCCCCTCAGTTATCTCTTTTCCAAGCTGAAGAGCCCTAACCTCTTTAGCCTTTCCTCATATGGGAGCAGTTCCATCCTCTCTATCATTTTGGTCGCTCTTCTTTGAACCTTTTCTAAGTCCGCTATATCTTTTTTGAGTTACGGCGACCACAATTGCATAATACTCAAGGCGAGGTCACTCCATGGAGCAAAACAGAGGCATCATAATATTTTTTGTCTTATTTTGCATCCCTCTCCTAATAATTCCTAGCATCCTGTTTGTTTTTTCTGGCCGCCATCGCATACTTGGCAGAAGATTTCAGCATTTTGTCTACAATGACACCTAGATCCTTTTCTTGAGTGCTGACTCCCAAAGTGGACCCTAGCATCAGATAACTATGATTCGGATTATTCTTCCCAATGTGCATCACTTTACATTTGTCTATATTAAATTTCATAAGCCTAGCCACCCACTTTCATTTATCCTAGTGCCTTGTCTTAACCATTTTGTCTGTCTACATGTCCCAACTGTTCTTGTCACCTTTGCTGACTATGTAAAAGGTTTCATTGAATTGTGCTGATATTGTAGCATTATATCTATTGTCTACTCTTCTGCTTTTTAAGATATTTCATTTATATTGTGCTGACACTGCTATATGAATATTTTACCATGCTTCCTATTATTGTGTATCATTCATATTTACTGACAGTGTATCATTTCTGTTAAATGAATGTTCTAGTGTGCTGATTTAATGTGTATATTATTGACACTATATCATATTATTGCTATTCGTTTGCCCATCTCTAGGTTAGCCTTACTGTTCTAATTGTGTAGTATGCAGACATTTTTTTCATTTTTCTATTGTTGCTGTATCCTATTAATTCAATGTACATTATTGGGTGAATTGCTTCATAAATGCAGTTGATAAATCTTAAATAAATAAACATGTTATTCATTAGGAATCTGTTAGAAGTGGGAACTGTTAACTACTGCTCAATTCCAGATGCTCCCTTCACCTACCCCAGCAGTTCAGATAGAGACAGGTAAATAAAGACTAAGGCAATTGAAACACTCAGAAAACCACCTTCTTCATACTTCCAAAGCCTCCTCCATATATAATATCACAAACCTTTATTCATACCTTATATACCCTTGACAGATAGACATACTTCCTTCACAGCTTCACTCCACATACTGCCGCTCACACCTAGCCTTCCCATACATACATGTCTCACAAATACAGCTATACATAGACAGCAACCCACACATTTTTGCACAAATGCATATGCATTCATCTGACAGTGTTCCCTCACATACATACCTCAAACTCCCATAAATACACCTCTAAACACTTACACCCATGCAAACTCACATACCCTCTCACTCCCTGCATCTTCCATACATACCGCACCATAACTTTCATATCCATTTCCAATGCACACTCACACATTCCTACCATGACCACATATTTCTCTCACACACACTATACATCCCACTTCAATGTGCCTACAAACCCACTTACACAAATCCTCACTTCTTCTCCCTACACAGAGAGTACACGTGCAGGGGCATAATTGAACGAAAACGTCTATCTGCATGGGTGTTTATCTCCGAGAACGGGTCCGTGAAGGGGCGGACCAAACCGTATTTTCGAAAAAAATAGACGTCCATGTTTTATTCGACAATTTGTGAGCTGGGCGTTTTTGTTTTTCAGTGATAATGGAAAATGAAAGCGCCCAGCTCAAAAACAAATAAATCCAAGGCATTTGTTCGTGGGAGGGGCCAGGAGTCGTAGTGCACTGGTCCCCCTCACATGCCACGACACCAACCGGGGTGGTAGTGCTTTTCACATTGAGAAAACATCTGTGGCAACAGCAGGATGTTCCCTCCATGTGCAAAATGTGCATCTACACCATTGCACGTGGAAGGATATTTCTCATTGTGGACAGCAATGTCACTGCACAGAGAGCCCAATTTCTCTATGGAGGAGTCTGAGCTCCTGGTCCTCCTCTGCCTGAAGCACAGAAGAGAAATATTTAAGTGCCACCACCTGCCTCCCCACAATGTCTCCATGAGGGCATGAAGATATATCAGGAGCAGTCTGGAAAGGAAAGTGTGAAACAGTGCCCCCCAGGATCACATCATCAGGCATGTGCAAGCACCATACATAGGCAGGTCAGATACAGTGAGTTCTGAAGAAAGACCATCACACCCCCTCCCATCTGCCCATGGCCCACATCTGCAGAACAACCCAGAACATGTCCTCCAGCTCTGATGGGGCCCTCTCCACTATCCATTAAATGCAGAATGAGGGGCTACACATATTTGGACCCCCTAACATCCTCTCCCCCAGTCCCAGCATGCTGCCCCATGCCTACATACTTATGGGAAAGTTGGCAGCAGTTCACAAAAATACATGCAGCCATCCAAACCCACACCTGCTTTACCCCAGTGCCCATCTGCACCTCCCAGCAACAGTGCACATGCTTCATAGAAAGGGCACCATGCTATTCTTTGACCTTATGGCCACCTCAGCTCACACAGCACCTGTGCTTGTGTACTACATACCTACCCACTCAGCCCCCCCCCCCCCCAATCTGGCTGTTACCATCTGTCACAGGCTATGTGAGGAGCACTGCACAACATGTCATAACAAATTTGTATATCAAACCAAGAAGCCATATCACCTGAACCTTGTTGCTACCAACTTGTGTTTTGCAGATGATTTAGGATCTACCATGACCTTGAGGCACAGGTACAGGTCCATACGGTAGGAAGACCCAGGCCTCATCTGGCACATGAGGGAGTGCTTCACGGCCTGAAGTAAGTACCCCTGAACCTGTACCCCTATAATAGCTCTGCCCTGGATCAAGGCCTGAATATGCAGCTACCCTCTTACAGTGTGCCTACAACCTCCATATCCACTAGAATGTGTTGCAGCCAACCCCAAACCAACCCATGAGATGACATGGAAAGGAAGGGGAAGGGGAACTGATATCAGTCACTCAGTAAAATCTGTATGAGAGAGATGTCCAGGCAATGTTGGATCCTTGGGCATTACCTCACCACATGAGTGGCTGGGGTGCCTCAAGGACCTGGCAGGGGAATATCTGGCCTAATGTCTCATCTCTGGAAAGGTCCCACTCACAGATACCCTAAAGCCAGAGCACAGCCGGTATCCCTACAGGGAGTTGGGGGAGGGTGGTCAGCTGAAATGACCAATGTCATTTTCCTCTTGTGTAGCTACAGTTGTTATTATTTTATTATTAATTTAGATTTTGATCACACCTTTTTCAGTAGTAGCTCGAGGTGAGTTACAGTCAGGTACACTGGATATTTCTCTGTCCCAGGAGGGCTCACAATCTAAGTTTATACCTGAGACATAAGATCACAAGGAGCAGCAGTGGGATTTGAACTGGCCACCTCTAGATTGCAAGACCGGTGCTCTAACCACTTGGCTACTTCTCGCCATGAGAAGACAAAGTAATTCAGATAAAACAGCATTGGGGGTCATACATCACCATTGTACTCTGTAGCCATCTGTCCCCTAGGGGTTCACAATCTGTGCATAATCCTGTACCAATGCTGTCTACAGATATCTGGTCTGTGAGACAGCTGGGGTTAATGGGGCTGGATGGTACATGATATAGGCATTGGTGGAAAACTAGCTTCCTGGAGCCTGGAAGCAAGTTCCTATCACAGGTGTCCCTTGCCAAAGATGACCTTTGCAGTGCTGCTCCCAGCAAGGAGGCAGCAGCTACTGAAGTAGGCCACATTTGGACTAAATCTAAGCATTTCCCTGTCTGTGCCTAACAGCTTGCAGCAGAAGCCCAGCCCCATATACCCCCTTCACCTTGCAGGCCCATACCCATTTGGCAGACTGCATACAGCTAAATAAAGTAAAAGTGTGCTATCTTGCACTAGCCTCCAGTCTGGTTCAAACCAGCAGGTGTACCTAGGCAGTGCCCATACTACAGTTTACTCTCTGTTCAGCATGCTGCCTTGACCACAACTAGCTTGGCTGAGGGCTTAGCAAGATGTGCAAACAGCTACTTCCTATTTACATAGTTACATATTTAAACCAACTTATAAAATTAGAGGTGAGGGAATGGAAAATAAACTATATAAATATGGGAGATAAATACATAAGGAGGGATGGGAACTGTTATACACATGTCTATGGTCTCACAATAGCAGCAAGTCAGATAAAAACTAGCAGGTATGCTTTGCCATTGCATAAACTAGAGTTTACTCTGTGTTCAGCAGGCCAGAGGGCAGGGGAATAGTATAAGCATGGTGGGCACACTGAGGTCTTGTCCAGTACACTATCCCCCCAGCAGGTGCATGACCCTCCCAATGGAACTAGTGAGTTGCCCAGAGGTGACAACCACCACTTACAGCAGATGGCAAACAAGCTGGTCCTGTGGTCCCAGCAGCATCTTTAGGGAATCCAACAGCTAGAACAAGGGCCCTGGTCTCAGGGTCTACTGAACATGAGGGCCAGGACAGGAATTAAGGTATAGTATGGTGGAAATTGTTAAGCTCAACTCTGGGAATGGGTGGCCATATGCCCCAAGCTAAATGTGCTCTACCACACAACTGGAGATGTGGAGGACTGCACAAAAAAAAAAGCCAGCTAAAGAAGGATTTGAAGCACAAGACTGGAGTTAATCTTCTGGATGTGGAAACTGTGAACCTCATTCCCAATCCCCCCCAGCTTCTCAGGCCAGGGATGAAAGAGGGGAGATGCTGGATGGAGGACTGGGGAGAGAAAGGGGAGACGCTGGATGGAAGTATGGGGAGAGAAAGAAGGGTGGTGCTAGATGAAAAGGGGGAGAGGATAGAGTTAGTGGAAGACTGGAGAATAAGAGGAAGGGGCATAGGGGAAAACAAGGGTGAAGGAAAGATGAAAATCTGTAGGTAGATGAAGTAAAAGGAGGTAAATTAAAGCCTGGATAGTAAGAATAAATTCAATCAGGAGATAGGCAGAAAAATAAACTGAACAAAAATGAAATTAAAAAGAGGAGAGAAAAATGACAAATGGAAAGGAAACCCTGGCAAGGAGTTAAGACAAGAAAAAGGAAAGCAGAAACTAGCAACTGGGACCAACACAATTAGAAAATCGCCAGATATTGAAGGTAGAATTTTTTTTTATTTTTAATTTAGGATAAAGTAATGTGGTAGCTGTCTTAATAAAGGTTGATAAATACAAATAAAATACAAAATGGAAAATAATATATATTGGACTAATACATTTTTCACTAGCTTTCAAAGACCAACACTTCCTTCTTCAGGTCAGGAGAAGAAACCATAACAGCAGTATACTGTCCTGACCTGAACCAGGAGATTTTGGCCTCTGAATCAACAAATATGTTAGATTAGTCCAATAAAAAGATATCATCTTATATTCCATTTCCAAATGCCTGAGCTAAGCATATGCGAGAGTTCTGGCATTGCTGACTTCTGCACTGCTCAAACAGCACAGTAGGGAGCAGAGCCATGAGGTAAAGTGGGCGGGGCCAAGGCTGAATAGGCAGGGCAGGTCGTGTACTAAAATCTCCCTCTCAAAAATTGGGCCCCTGCTTTCCCCTGCTTCCGTATCGGTCTGTCACCAACCAGTGGCTATTCTTGCTTTCAAGGCAACTGTGGCCTTCTCACTTTAATCTCCAGATCACTCTCACTACCCTTTCTCCTTTACCTTCCTAGCAGTGTGGCTGTCTGGCATCCTGGCTTCTGGGGTACACAGTGCACCATACCCCTTTTCTCCTGCACTGTGAGATATGGAGGTATATATCATGTGGTGGCATGACAATGGCAGTCCTCATCACCTGTGGTATAAGAGTCTACATGGACGGATATATTCAGAAATACTGCAACAGCTTGACAGGCTAACTAGTGCAATAGACACATTTCTTCTACTTTTCTTGGTCAGGTGAGAACTCTGACTATGAGAGAGAGGCCAGAACCAGCAGTCAGTAGCCAGTGCAGGTGCCTCAGCAGGAGGAAGGCGAGTCTGTGGCAGCAGAGGGCTCACAGGAGGGCACCATGGCAGCTGAACAGAGGACACCAGCCAGGAGCTGCCTGCAGGGGAGGAAAATCAGGAACAGTTAGTATTTGAACACCTATCCCCTCAGCTGGATTTTGCCAGATGCTCCTGTAGAGGCTGAGGAGGCCAGATTTCCAAGGAACAGCAGAGGCAGCTGCATGTACTGACGACTTTGAGGGCAGTGAGAGCTCCACAGGGGAGGACTCTCTCTGATACTGTGTTTGGTCCTGCAAAGCCAGGACCATCCCCAGTAGCAAGAGAGAGGGGTGGGAGAGGTGGCCCCCAGAGGGGAGGGGGAGAGGGATGATGAAGTAGGGCTGTGAAGTACCTAATTTCTATGGTTTGCAGGGGAGAGTGGGTGTGTGTGTGTGTGTGTGTGTGTGTGTGTGTGTGTGTGTGTGTGTGTGTGTGTGTGTGTGTGTGCTGGCAGGAAGGGGGTGTGGGAGGGTGTTTGTGTAGTGGGGAAGGGAAGGGGATAAAAGTGGTTTGATGGATATAAAAGATATAGTGAACACAAATACATGCTGCACTTAACTGTATTAAACTTTCTCTATATGAGTATTTGCCTGGCGTGGACCCCCAGCTGATGGTTTCTGGTCAACACTGTGGGTGTGGGGGGGGGGAGGGTCATTAGGGTCATTGCCTCTTGGTCTGGCTGCTGCTGCTGTGTGTCCTCTGGCAGGAGCTGATTTCTTTGCTGTACCAAGTTGTGCAGCATGCGGTAGACCATGAAGATCTTGGCAACATTTTCTAGGCTGCAGAGCAGCTCCCCTCCTGAACAGTCGAGACATCTGAATCTATTTTTGAACTGGCAAAAGGTCTGTTCAATAATGATGCAGGTGTTCTTATGGCTCTTACTGTATTGCTTCTCCACCTCATTTTGGGAATGGACAATGGGAATCATGAGCCAGGTTCTCAGGGGGTATCTTCTGTCACTGGTGGGGGGTACAGGAATTACAGACATGGGTGTGTATTAGCTGGTATGGGACCTTGTGGTGTTTGGGTCATGGGTGTGGGTTCTAGGAACATCTTGAGGGAAGAAGTGTGGTGACATTAGCAGGGGGGAAGTGGGTATAGGGGTTAGAAATCCCTGTACTGCTTATCTAGGAGTCAACTGCCAGTGATCTCCCCTTGTTCAAACCTGCGGTAGATTCCTGAATACTGGAGTATATAGGCATCATAGGTGGACCCTGGATACCGAGCACACACATTCACAATATCCCCTTGGGCATCACACATGACCTGCATGTTTATGGAGTGATATGATTTTCTATTCCTTTAGGTGTCCTCATGTGCCTGGGGGGGTGGGGGGGTCTGAATGCGACATGTGTACAGTCAATGAAGACTGTGACTGAACAGACATGGTCTGTGGCATGGAACTGAGTCATGTTATTCTGGAGAGCCTAGATGGTAGTGGGAAAGGTAATATAGTGTGAGGTATGGGTGAGGAAGGCATCAAGGAACTGAGCAAGACGGGCTGGATGAGGCCTGCACTGAATGCTAGTACTGACTGAAAAATGCTAGTGGCAAGAAAGACCAGGGAGGCTTTTACCTTAAGGTGGACTGGCACGGGATTATTCCTGTATGCCATGGCCTGGTAGAGGGGTTGTAGCTGCTGACAGAGGTGCAGTATGGCAGCCCTATCAAAGTGGTACCTAGTAAGATATTCCTGGTCAGTGAGGTTCAGGAAGCAGGTCCTGGGCCTAAATACTCTCAAATAAGGGTATCTCCTCCTGAGCCTCTCCTTCAAACTCTCATCCACATCTAGCAAAGTGTCAGCCACAATAGCATTCAGCAAATCCTTGATTGATGTGCAGGTGTCCCACCACCACAGGTGCAACTCACTAACCCCAGTAATATCACTGTGAACACCTCTACCTACTGCACTTATGAGACTGAGCACCAACGCACAACACACAGCATTCAGTCTCCAAGCACCAGCACACAGCCCTCACACAAACAACAGTAGCACATACCACAGTGACAAACTGGGTCTGGACAAACAGAGCAATAATGAGAGACAAAAGACATGCAGGTAGGGATGTAGAATGGGAGGTGTGGAGGTTTGGGGACCTTGAGGGTTTGGTGGGGGAAGGGGGTCAGATACAGGTCCAACACACAGATGTAGATGGGGGGGGGGGGGGGTTAGCAGGTGTGGGTAAAGACTTGAGGAAGTAAGACACAGAGGAGGCAAGACAGGAAGTGTGAGGGTCAAAAGGTTCAGCCTGGGGCAAACAGATAAAGGTAACAAAACATTCAGCAACTTTACACTATTTTTCACAGATGACCAGTTCCATCTGTCCACACTCCAAGCCAGCAAATTCACAAATGGGTCCAAAGACAGGTTTGGCCTTAACCTAGTGTTTTAAAAGCAGGTTTACATCATGTTTTTCTTTCCCGCCCCAGGAAGTCATTTTGCTGTTATCACAAAAAAAGTCCATCACATAAACCCGCCCATCTCACACCCATGATATGTCCCCAAAATGCCCCTTCTGAAAACATTTTTTTTTTGTCAAATATTGGATTAAGCTTTTTTGGGGGGTATGTTTGATTTTATGATTTAAACGTTTTCATGCGAGAAACATGTTTATCTGCCACTTATGCCCTTTTTTTCTTTTGATTATGAGCCCCATAACCTACTGCAAACTCAGACACATATAACCCTTATGCATTCTATACTATACTATATTATACTATCTAACATAGTAACATAGTAAATGACAGCAATTAAAGACCTGTAAGGTCCATCCAGTCTGCCTAACAAGATAAACTCATTTTACATGGTATGTGATACTTTATATGTATATCGAGTTTGATTTGTCCTTGCCTTTCACAGGGCACAGACCGTAGAAGTCTGCCCAGTACTGTTCTTGTACTAAATTCTGAAGCTAACATCGAAGCCCCTTAAAATTTACACTCCAGCCCATCCATATCTATTCAGTCACGATCAGGGCATAGACCATAGAAGTCTGCCCAGCTCACGTTTTGTTTCCCAATTACCAGCATCGCCACCCAATCTCCGCTAAGATTCCATGGAACCATTCCTTCTAATCAAGATTCCTTTGTGTTTATCCCACGCAGGTTTGAATTCCATTACTGTTTTCATCTCCACCACCTCCCGCGGGAGGGCATTCCACATATCCACCACCCTTTCCGTGAAAAAATACTTCCTGACATTAGTCCTGAGTCTGCCCCCCTTCAACCTCAATTCATGTCCTCTAGTTCTAGATCATTTTTCTGTGCTGCATCACCTCAGGACACAGAGTTGTCAACATGACAATATTTATATGAGGAAATAATAGTCTGACTAAATAGGAGCCTGGCACAGTAGTAGAACATGAGAAATGACTTTAGCAATATGTTTCTTATACGTTTTACAGCAAGTTGTCAACCTACTTAACTCATGTGTGTTTAAAAGTCTGTGAAGATATTTTATAATTTCATACATCTGTCTGGGTTTTCTCCCTCGTAGCACAGTAATTTAGAATTCTTTCTTCCATAAAAATGTTTCTTATTTACTAAAGATTTTTTTTAACCATAATGTGTGTGTGGGAAGTGTTGATTACTTGCTCACTTAAGACTCACACTGAAAATTATTTAAGCACTAAAAGCTGCTGAAGTTTGTTTCATATTTCTTCTACACGCTGCTTTTGAAAGGATGTAATCTCCGCAAAGAAAAAAGTGAGATCTTATTAGGATGAAATTTAAGTAAAAATATTCATATGTTTATGGTGCACAGGGGAGAGAGACAAAATACTCATGTAACCTGTCAGCATGTTTATAATCCCTGGGTTTGGATAAAGAAAATTAACTACACAACAATACTTTATTAATAGATACTGTATTTGCTGTGAATTTTGTTCTTTATAAGAAAGTACAAAAAGACATCTAATTACTTCAGAAAAAATTAACAGTACTTGAAGTGCATATTAAACCACTTGCCCTGTAAATAAAACATTGTATTTCAAATGTTAATCCCAAAGAAAATAAAACTTTCTATCTTCATACTAACAGAAATGGTGGGCTAAGTAAAATGGAAGAACTGCAAATGAAGTCTTGAAATCTATGAGTGTGAAATGGAGAACATTTTCCTCATTTATTTTTTTGTTACATTTGTACCCTGTGCTTGCCCACTCATGGTAGGCTCAATGTGGCTTACATGGAGCAATGGAGGGTTAAGTGACTTGCCCAGAGTCACAAGGACTGCCTGTGCCTGAAGTGGGAATTGAACTCAATTCCCCAGGACCAAAGTCCACCACCCTAACCACTAGGCCACTCCTCCACTCTGCTTTAGTGTGTAATCCACTTGTCTGAAATAGACAGTAGCATGTTTATAGTACCTGGCCAAAACACCCCCATCCCTGCCACGCTTTTTGCAGTCTCTATGGTCTGATGGGTAGCTAAATCCAAGGTCTGACCCCTAAGCTCCCCCCTACTGTCTAGGGAGTAACCTATCATGCCATTGCTACTCTTATCCTGTGAAAGTTGCCCAACCAAATGTGTCAAAATCATAAAGGGATTCCACATTACAGACAGTAGCACTAGGAATTTGTTGGTGGATTTATAACATAGGCATTAGCATTTATGCACCCATTATGCACATAAGTGTTTAAAATAATGATGTTTATACGCATATGTGTGCATACATGCTTGTAAATGACAAAATTCTGCTTAAGCGCTATTCTGCAAATACTCATTTAATTTACATAGCACTTATTTTAAAGGGGAGTAAACATGGGTGGAGCTTGGGCAGACCATGGACAGGGCTCGAACTTACATATGTAACTTAGGGGTCCTTTTACAAAGCCACGAGAGGGCTATCATGTGGGTAGCTTGTGCCAAATCAGCACTACTGCCAGAGGTAGCACGCGTACCTAGCGGTAATTCCGAGTTTGGTGCATTCCGAATCCCATGGTAGAAATATTTTTCTATTTTCTACCGCGGGAGTGTTCCCGGTGGTAATGGGCAGCACAGCCGCATTGGCGTGCACTGGTTACTGCATGGGTAGCAAGCAGGCCCTTACCACTAAGTCAATGGCTGCGGTAAGGGCTCAGGCCGTAAATCGGTGTGTGCTAGTTTTCATTTTTGTGCATGCCCATTTTATGGCCCATTAAAAGAGGCCTTTTTCCCAGCGTACCCAAAAGACACGCCCACGCTACTGTAGGTCAGTTTTTACTGCGGCTTTGTAAAAGGACCCCTAACAAAATTGTATAATTTATTCACATAAAGGAGGCTGGAAGGTAACAGAGTTTAGGTGGAGAGTGGGCGAGGCAGTTACCCGCATACTGCCCGATATTCAAAGTGATTTAAGTGAGCAGGAAAGGTTTAGTTGTGCAAATTTTTCTGAAGAAGCTTCAGCTAAGATTTGTGAGCAGGATAAGATCTCTGATGTTGTGGAGCATCTGACTAAAATTGCATCTCAGTGCTCTGTAATGCAGTCAGCGCTGGCTGTAGCAGTAAAGGTCAGTTTATCTATTCATCTGCATTCAGAGACATTGGAGAACACTTTCCGGGCATGTAATTTGAGAATACATCCTGTTACATATTGCTTATCACCTTGTAAGCTTTTCGAAATGTATCTAAGAGATGTTCTGTAGTTTCCCCAGCCAGATACTGTGGCTGTGGTTAATGCTTATTTTTTTATTTTTTGTGCTTGAGGGCTCCAGAGTGATTAATGAAGGAGGTGCCATAGATTCAATTAGTACACTTGATAGTTTAGATGTCTCCAAGTTTGGAATCATCTTAAGATTTGATTACTAAGAGATCAGCTTTGATTGTAGTATTGTACACTGAAGAGGTGAAACTGGCTCTGTTTTTTTAAAACTTTATCTTTATTGGATTTTATATATGCCCATCTCATACCTATAACAGTCTATAAACTGCTCCATTTACAAATATGATAGGACAGCAAAGTTAATACGTTTGCTCCTTTCTTCTTCTTTTTTTCCTTCTGGTTGTAACACAACGGTTTGAGGTTCTTTTTCTGTTAGTTGAGGGGTTTGAACAGAATTTCTGTTACTCTAAACATTAGTTTAGTTGTTTATAATTGAAATGTCCTAATTATGCTACACATAGGACCAAATTCTATAAATATCGCTGAAAAATTGGTGCAAAAAAAACCGTGCTAAGCTCTGTTCTATAAGAGGCGCTGAAATTTAGATGCCATTTATTGAAGGATTGGTGTCTAACTTTAGTTGCAGTGATTTGCACTAAATAAACCTTGGTTGTAAATCCTTGGCACGGATCCCCCTTTTTCTATAACAGCACTCATAGCGGCCCTTTTACTAAGCCGTGGCAAAAAGTGGTCTGCGGTGGTGTGGGCATGTGGTTTTGGAATGTTCCGGACCACTTTTTACTGCGTCTGGGAAAAAGGACTTTTTTTCAATGGGCCAGGAAAAGGGCTTGTGGTAAAATTGAAACCAGTGCATGCCTATATACAGCCTGAGCCCTTAATGCCACCCATTGATCTAGCAGTAAGGGCTCATGCGCTACACACACAGTGACTGGTCAGCGTGCACCAACTGCCGATTAATGCCAGAAACACTACGCGCAGTAGGAAATTAAAAAAAATAATAATTTGTCCCAGCGGTATGGGCACAAGCCAGATCTGAACTTATAACCAGGTGGGCACAGTAGCCTGGTGGTAGTCTAATTTTGGCATGCACGGCATGTACGTAGAGCCTACCGTGCCTTTGTAAAAGGGCCCCATAAATTGTGGGAATGCCCCTGACCTTTCCATGACCACTCCACCTTTTTGGAGCTGTGCATAAATCCTGCAAGGACCCCCATGACTAAAATTGCATGCATACATTTTAATTAATGCTAATTGGTGCCAATAATTGATCATTCCAATAGACAGGAGCAAGTTTCCAAGTGCAAGGATCCAAAATACACTCTACAGAAATACTTCTATCAACTAAATCATTATATATCTAAATAAAGATGATTTAGATCTAAATCTGCTATTTTATTCAAAAAGGAACAGAATAATTTTAGAAGGATTTTCAGATATCACGGCACAAATACTGCATTCCAACAAGATTTATGCAGTACTGCATAGTCCTCATTGATCCCAAATTTTTTGTATACAAATATTGAAGTCTCATATCAAAAAATCAAAATCCACTTAGCTTATGAAAAACATGAGCCTCTACCGACATGGCCAATTTTCGATCTCTTCTGCAGTGTAGAGATCCAGTACAAAGCAAAAAACATAGTAAATATATATTAAAAAAAAATAACAATATCAAAAATCTTCAAATAATATCAATGGTGACAACTCACAAATCTTCCATATGATCTCTCACTCAGCATCAGAAAGTATGGCAGCACATCTTACATCACCAAATAAATAGCAAACCGCTGATCAGCATGCACAAATGTGATAGGAGGAGCAGTACAGTTGCAACAAACCAATCAAACTAGAAGACACCACCACTCCAGCTCCACATTCAACCCCTGAGGGTGTAATGTTTTTAAATTAAAAATCCATTGTTGCTCCTTATAATTTAACAACTGTTCAACATTCTCATCCTCCCACCAAGTTGAACACTGTTCAAACATGCCATCTTATATCCATTAACTGATGTTGATAGTCATGCCAATGTTGTGCTAAAGGAGCTGAGAATACTTTGTTCTTAATGCATGACTTATGTTCATTCAGTTGTATTTTAATCGGACAACAAGAGCACCCAATATATAGTAGTTGACAAGGAGGTGCATAATCGAATGTTGCCGGCGAAATAGATTGCCGGCGATCTATTTTAGCAGTGACGCAACAGCTGGCCAGAACCGCATTATCGAAAACATGGCTGGCCATTTTTTTCAATAATACGGTTTAGCCCTGCCAAATGCCAGCATTCACCGGGTTTGAGATCGCCGGTTTTGTTTTTCATCAATAATGGGAAAAAATGCCCGTCATCTCAAACCCGGTGAAATCCAAGGCATTTGGTCATGGGAGGAGCCAGCATTTGTAGTGCACTGGTCCCCCTGACATGCCAGGACACCAACCGGGCACCCTAGGGGGCACTTCTAAAACTGTTTAAAAAATACACAAATATTTCCCAGGTGCATAGCTCCCTTACCTTGGGTGCTGAGGCCCCCAAACCCACTCCCCACAACTCTACACCAGTACCATAGCCCTTATGGGTGAAGGGGGGCACCTACATGTGGGTACAGTGGGTTTTGGGGGGGGGGGTTGGAGGGCTCAACACTTAGCACCACAAGTGTAACAGGTAGGGGGGGGATGGACCTGGGTCTGCCTGCCTGAAGTGCACTGCACCCATTAAAAACTGCTCCATGGACTTGTATACTGCTGTCAGGGAGCTTGGGTATGACATTTGAGGCTGGCATACAGGCTGGTAAAAAAAGGTTTTTATTTTTATTTTTTTAGTGTGGGAGGGGGTTGGTGACCACTGGGGGACTAGGGGGAGGTCATACCCCATTCCCTCCGGTGGTCATCTGGTCAGTTGGGGCACCCTTTTGAGGCTTGGTCGTGAAAATAAAAGGACCAAGTAAACCCGGCAAAATACTGCTTAATGCCACTTTTTTTCCATTATCCGTGAAAGCCGGCCATCTGGTAGCCACGCCCATGCCCGCCCATGTCACCGCCTTCGCTACACCATCGACACACCCCTTGAACTTTTGCTGGCGCAGCAACGGGAAAGCGGCGATGGTGTAAAAAAAGCTGATTTCAATTATATGGATTTCACCGCTTTTGAGAGATCGCTGGTCATCTCCCAATTTATGTCGAAAATAAGCCTGAAGGGCACACAATCACATAAATAACATTGTCAGACTTACATGTAGTAAATGCTCGAGATGTAATCCTCTGTGAAGTAATGGGCAAGTCCAATCAATGCCCTCTATCGCAGAAGAACACCATTGGCATTCTGCACATTTAAGTGTCCCAACATAACAGTAGTTGTTCAAGACATCTGTAAGACAAAAATTCACCAATTGTTTTACCATGTCTAAATGCACAAATAGGATGATCACTGAAACAACCTTGGACTTGTAAATTGTTCCAATACTGCAATTTTTGAACTCAGTGTGGAGAAAGGCAAAACAGCTACTAACATCATTTTCAGTAGATTGATTATACTGTAATAAGAGATCCCTTTGAGCATATTTAGCCCTTAAGTATAATTTCTTAATGATCTTATTGGGATAACTTCGTTCCACAAAATGAGTTGACATTTTAATAGCTCGAATCTCAAAGTCACTTCTTAATGAAGAAATTTGTCTCAACCACAAAAATTGACTGATTGGCAAACTAGCCCATAGATAGTAAGGATGAAAACTTGAAAAATGTAATAACACATTCTCCGAGGACAAGCAGGCTGCTTGTTCTCACTGATGGGTGACGTCCACGGCAGCCCCTCCAATCGGAATCTTCACTAGCAAAGTCCTTTGCTAGCCCTCGCGCGCCCGCGCGCACCGCGCATGCGCGGCCGTCTTCCCGCCCGAAACCGGCTTGAGCCGGCCAGTCTTCTTTTGTCCGCACTCGGTACGGTCGTATTTTTCGCCGTGTCGAGCCCCGGAGAGTCGACCTCGCGCGTCCATATTGTTGAACGTGTTTTTTTCTTCGGAAAAGCTTTTCTTGTACTCGGGAAGTGCTCCGGAACCCCTCCACCGGGTTTCGTTTCAATCCTCCCCGTATTTCCAGCTTTTGGCCCCGATAAGTTTTCTTTCGTCGTCGGGGTAGGCCTCTTTTCGGCCTCGGTCGAGATTTTCTCCCTCTAAAGTTTTTGGTGCTCTTTTTCCGTCATTTCGGACTTTGATTTCGCCGGCGTGATTTTTCCGCCCATGACATCGAAGCCTTCCAGCGGCTTCAAGAAGTGCACCCAGTGCGCCCGGGTTATCTCGCTCACTGATCGACACTCGTCGTGTCTTCAGTGTCTGGGGGCCGAGCACCGCCCTCAGAACTGTAGTCTGTGTTCCCTGCTTCAAAGGCGGACTCAGGTAGCGAGACTAGCCCAGTGGAACGTTTTGTTCTCGGGCTCTTCGTCGGCATCGGCACCGGGATCTTCGAGTGCATCGACGTCGTCAGCGTCCAGACCATCTTCCTCGGCCGCCCTTGCATCGAGTGCATCGAGGCATCGGGCCTCTGCATCGGCGCCGAGACATCGGATAGCTGCATCGACGTCGGTGGTACCGGGACCTCGTCTGCTGATGTCGTCGGACGGTGGTGCATCGTCAGGAGTGCAGGTGAGGGCTGTCCATTCCCCTGCTGGTGGCGGTGAGCCTTCGGGTGGGTCTCCTCCCACCCTGAGGGCTCCTGCGGTACAGCCCCCCCGAGACCGACCTTCTTCGGCCTCGGCCCCGAGGAAGCGACGGATGGATTCTACGTCCTCCTCGTCGGTGCCGGGGAGCTCCGGTGACATGCTTCGGAAGAAGTCGAAGAAGCATCGACACCGGTCTCCTCCCCGCGTCGGCACCGAGAGCTCTGGGTCGCCGAGGGATTCGGCACCCAGCAGGCATCGGCACCGAGAGGACCGCTCACCCTCTGTCCAAGAGGTGTCGATGCGCTCCACTCTGGACAGCCCGGAACAGCCTCCTCGCCCGGAACAGGTCCTGACGTCGACGCCTGCATCGACCTCACAGCCTTTCTCTGCAGCCGCTCTAAACGAGAGCCTCCGGGCTGTTCTCCCAGAGATTCTGGGAGAGCTGTTGCGCCCTACCCCTCCGGTACCGGCGGTGCTTGCGCCTCCGGTACCGTCGAGCGTGGCGCCGGCTGGCCCATCGCCCAGGTTGAGGTCCCCGACGTCGGTACCGCGTGCGGTGCCGGCAGCGGCCACCTCCCAGGAAGGCTCCCCGACTACGTCGGCGGAGGGAGCTTCGCCGATGCGGGCGAGGGAGTCTACCTCTCGACGCCCCCATCGTGGACGTGGCTCCACTGAGTCGAGCAGGGCGAGGTTGCAGACACAGGTTCGTGAACTTGTGTCTGACACCGAGGGTGAGGCCTCGTGGGAGGAAGAGGAAGATCCTAGATATTTCTCTGACGAGGAGTCTGAGGGTCTTCCTTCTGATCCCACTCCCTCTCCTGAAAGACAGCTTTCTCCTCCCGAGAGTCTGTCTTTCGCTTCCTTTGTCCGGGAGATGTCTACGGCCATCCCCTTCCCGGTGGTTGTGGAGGATGAGCCCAGGGCTGAAATGTTTGAGCTCCTGGACTATCCTTCTCCACCTAAGGAAGCGTCCACCGTTCCCTTGCACCATGTCCTAAAAAAGACATTGCTTGCGAACTGGACGAAACCCTTAACTAATCCCCACATTCCCAAGAAGATCGAGTCCCAGTACCGGATCCATGGGGACCCAGAGCTGATGCGCACTCAGTTGCCTCACGACTCTGGAGTTGTGGATTTGGCCCTAAAGAAGGCTAAGAGTTCTAGGGAACATGCTTCGGCGCCCCCGGGCAAGGACGCTAGAACCTTAGACTCCTTTGGGAGGAAGGCCTACCATTCCTCTATTCTCGTGTCCAAGATCCAGTCTTACCAGCTCTACACGAGCATACACATGCGGAACAATGTGCGGCAGTTGGCGGGCTTGGTTGATGCTCTTCCCCCTGAGCAAGCCAAGCCTTTTCAGGAGGTGGTCAGGCAGCTGAAGGCGTGCAGAAAATTCCTGGCCAGAGGAGTTTATGACACTTTTGATGTTGCGTCCAGGGCCGCTGCTCAAGGTGTGGTGATGCGCAGGCTCTCATGGCTGCGTGCCGCCGACCTGGAGAATAGAATCCAGCAGCGGATTGCGGACTCGCCTTGCCGTGCGGACAACATTTTTGGCGAAAAAGTCGAACAGGTGGTAGAGTCTCTCCACCAGCGGGACACCGCATTCGACAAATTCGCCCGCCGGCAGCCTTCAGCTTCTACCTCTACAGGTAGACGATTTTTCGGGGGAAGGAAGACTGTTCCCTACTCTTCTGGCAAGCGTAGGTACAATCCTCCTTCCCGACAGCCTGCGGCCCAGGCTAAGCCCCAGCGCGCTCGCTCTCGTCAGCAGCGTGCGACTCAGCAAGGCCCCGCGGCTCCCCAGCAAAAGCAAGGGGCGAGCTTTTGACTGGCTCCAGCAGAGCATAGCCGACATCCAAGTGTCCGTGCCGGGCGACCTGCCAGTCGGAGGGAGGTTGAAAGCTTTTCACCGAAGGTGGCCTCTCATAACCTCCGATCAGTGGGTTCTGCAAATAGTCCGGCAGGGGTACACCCTCAATTTGACCTCAAAACCTCCAAATTGTCCACCGGGAGCTCAGTCTTACAGCTTCCAGCACAAGAGGGTACTTGCAGAGGAACTCTCCGCCCTTCTCAGCGCCAATGCGGTCGAGCCCGTGCCATCCGGGCAAGAAGGGCTGGGATTCTATTCCAGGTACTTCCTTGTGGAAAAGAAAACAGGGGGGATGCGTCCCATCCTAGACCTAAGGGCCCTGAACAAATATCTCGTAAAAGAAAAGTTCAGGATGCTTTCCCTGGGCACCCTTCTCCCCATGATTCAGCAAAACGATTGGCTATGCTCTCTGGACTTGAAGGATGCCTACACACATATCCCGATACTGCCAGCTCACAGACAGTATCTGCGATTTCAGTTGGGCACACGCCACTTCCAGTACTGTGTGCTACCCTTTGGGCTCGCCTCTGCGCCCAGGGTGTTCACAAAGTGCCTAGCTGTGGTAGCAGCGGCACTTCGCAGGCTGGGAGTACACGTGTTCCCATATCTCGACGATTGGCTGGTAAAGAACACGTCCGAGGCAGGAGCCCTGCAGTCCATGCAGATGACTATTCGCCTTCTGGAGCTACTGGGGTTTGTGATAAATTACCCAAAGTCCCATCTTCTTCCAGTGCAGAACCTCGAATTCATAGGAGCCCTGCTGGATTCTCGGACGACTCGCGCCTATCTCCCAGAGACGAGAGCCAACAACTTGTTGTCCCTCGTCTCCCGGGTGCGGGCGTCCCAGCAGATCACAGCTCGGCAGATGTTGAGATTGCTGGGCCATATGGCCTCCACAGTTCATGTGACTCCCATGGCCCGCCTTCACATGAGATCTGCTCAATGGACCCTAGCCTCCCAGTGGTATCAGGCCGCTGGAGGTCTAGAGGACGTGATCCACCTGTCCACGAGTTTTCTCGAATCCCTGTATTGGTGGACGATTTGGACCAATTTGACTCTGGGACGTCCCTTCCAAATTCCTCAGCCACAAAAAGTGCTGACCACGGATGCGTCTCTCCTGGGATGGGGAGCTCATGTCGATGGGCTTCACACCCAAGGAAGCTGGTCCCTCCAAGAACGCGATCTACAGATCAATCTTCTGGAGTTACGAGCGATCTGGAACGCTCTGAAGGCTTTCAGAGATCGGCTGTCCCACCAAATTATTCAAATTCAGACAGACAACCAGGTTGCCATGTACTATGTAAACGAGCAGGGGGGCACCGGATCTCGCCCCCTGTGTCAGGAAGCCGTCAGCATGTGGCTCTGGGCTCGCCGGTACGGCATGGTGCTCCAAGCCACATATCTGGCAGGCGTAAACAACAGTCTGGCCGACAGGTTGAGCAGGATTATGCAACCTCACGAGTGGTCGCTCAGCTCCCGAGTGGTGCGCCAGATCTTCCAAGCGTGGGGCACCCCCTTGGTGGATCTCTTCGCATCTCGAGCAAACCACAAAGTCCCTCAGTTCTGTTCCAGGCTTCAGGCCACCGGCAGACTGGCGTCGGATGCCTTCCTCCTCGATTGGGGGGAGGGCCTGCTGTATGCTTATCCTCCCATTCCTCTGGTGGGGAAGACTTTGTTGAAACTCAAGCAAGACCGAGGCACCATGATCCTGATTGCTCCTTTTTGGCCGCGTCAGATCTGGTTCCCTCTTCTTCTGGAGTTATCCTCCGAAGAACCGTGGAGATTGGAGTGTTTTCCGACCCTCATCACGCAGGACGAAGGGGCTCTTCTGCATCCCAACCTCCGGTCCCTGGCTCTCACGGCCTGGATGTTGAGGGCGTAGATTTTGCCTCTTTGGGTCTGCCAGAGGGTGTCTCCCGTATCTTGCTTGCTTCCAGGAAAGACTCCACTAAGAGAAGTTACTTCTTTCATTGGAGGAGGTTTGCCGTCTGGTGTGACAGCAAGGCCCTAGATCCTCGCTCTTGTCCTACACAGACCCTGCTTGAATACCTTCTGCACTTGTCTGAGTCTGGTCTTAAGACCAACTCCGTAAAGGTTCATCTTAGTGCAATCAGTGCATACCATTACCAAGTGGAAGGTAAGCCGATCTCAGGACAGCCTTTAGTTGTTCGCTTCATGAGAGGTTTGCTTTTGTCAAAGCCCCCTGTCAAGCCTCCTACAGTGTCATGGGATCTCAATGTCGTTCTCACCCAGCTGATGAAACCTCCTTTTGAGCCACTGAATTCCTGCCATCTGAAGTACTTGACCTGGAAGGTCATTTTCTTGGTGGCAGTTACTTCAGCTCGTAGAGTCAGTGAGCTTCAGGCCCTGGTAGCCCAGGCCCCTTACACCAAATTTCATCATAACAGAGTAGTCCTCCGCACTCACCCTAAGTTCCTGCCAAAGGTCGTGTCGGAGTTCCATCTGAACCAGTCAATTGTCTTGCCAACATTCTTTCCCCGTCCTCATTCCTGCCCTGCTGAACGTCAGCTGCACACATTGGACTGCAAGAGAGCATTGGCCTTCTACCTGGAGCGGACACAGCCCCACAGACAGTCCGCCCAATTGTTTGTTTCTTTTGATCCCAATAGGAGGGGAGTGGCTGTAGGGAAACGCACCATATCCAATTGGCTAGCAGATTGCATTTCCTTCACTTACGTCCAGGCGGGGCTGGCTCTTGAGGGTCATGTCACGGCTCATAATGTTAGAGCCATGGCTGCGTCGGTAGCCCACTTGAAGTCAGCCTCCATTGAAGAAATTTGCAAAGCTGCGACGTGGGCTTCTGTCCACACATTCACATCCCATTACTGCCTGCAGCAGGATACCCGACGCGACAGTCGGTTCGGGCAGTCAGTTCTTCAGAACCTGTTTGGGCTTTAGGATCCAACTCCACCCCCCGAGGGCCCTGTTTGTTCTGTTCCAGGCTACACTCTCAGTTAGTTGGTAAATTTTTTTTAGGTCAATTTCTGTTATGTCCTCGCCGTTGCGAGGCCCAATTGACCATGGTTGTTGTTTTGAGTGAGCCTGGGGGCTAGGGATACCCCATCAGTGAGAACAAGCAGCCTGCTTGTCCTCGGAGAAAGCGAATGCTACATACCTGTAGAAGGTATTCTCCGAGGACAGCAGGCTGATTGTTCTCACAAACCCGCCCGCCTCCCCTTTGGAGTTGTGTCTTCCCTTAAGAGTTTGTCTTGCTACATACTGGACTGGCCGGCTCGAGCCGGTTTCGGGCGGGAAGACGGCCGCGCATGCGCGGTGCGCGCGGGCGCGCGAGGGCTAGCAAAGGACTTTGCTAGTGAAGATTCCGATTGGAGGGGCTGCCGTGGACGTCACCCATCAGTGAGAACAATCAGCCTGCTGTCCTCGGAGAATACCTTCTACAGGTATGTAGCATTCGCTTTCCATGTTGTAGATTTTTGATAAAGAGTAGTTTGAATCATATGGCCTACTCTATATATCCAAACAACTAGGAATACCAAACTGTGACTGCCAAAATGTATCATAAACTTCAAATTGCATCACAATGAATTAAACCACTGTTTAAACTTCAAAAGTTGTTGTTTAGTCCCTACCCAGATGAAAAAAAATATCATCCATATATCATTTCCACATTAATATGTATTGAAACCAATGTGAGCCATAAATGAATTGATCTTCAAATAACGCTAAATATAGGGCAGCTACTGAGGGCGCCAATGAGGCCCCCATAGCCACGCCTTGAATCTGTCCACAAAATTGATTTTGAAACCCAAAACATTTTTTTGTAATTACCACATTTGTCCATTGTAACAGGAATCCGTTGAGGTTGAACCCTTCTATCCAGAGCTGTTGTAATTACTTCTAAAGTTTCATATTGAGGTATAACAGTATATAATGAAGCTACATCCATAATAACAAAAATGGCAAAATCTGGTAAATGTACCTGCTGTAAACATACAGCAAAGCAATGGGTAAAAAACCAGGAGTCCCAGAGTGAAGATGAACCAAACATTATTAATTAGTATAAGTTTGGTTCATCTTCACTCTGGGACTCCTGGTTTTTTACCCACTGCTTTGCTGTATTGTGACTATCCGTGGGACTTCATTGAGTTCTCCACATTTGTGGATTGTATTACCTGCTGTAAACATCACAGGACAGGACTGCACTGAATTTTGTATGCATAAGCAATATTCAAGCGATTAATGGTTTAAAATCTGCGCTTTATTTTTAAAGTGTTTGATACTAATATTTACTGATAGATTTTAGTAATTGCTAATGGGGAGAGTACCAGCTTACATTATTTTGTCATTTTGTATTCTGTGACATGGAATGCATGTATTGGCGTCTGATGTCAGCAGCACCATGTTTGAATTGAGAACTTGACTCTACTCTGTATGCAGAAACCTCAAATTCAGTGTCCTTTTTTTCTTTTTAACTCTATGCTGGTTGAGATTCTTTTAGCAACACTTTAGTATTTTTTACTTTTAGATTGGGTGTCTGTTCTATAATTCTGAAGACCCTGACAAAAGCCAATAGTTATGGCAAAACTGGTCCCGTCGGTGGATTGTGTTAAGGGGAGCAAGTAATCTTGCACTCCGTGTCTTAAGTTCTGTTGTGATCAGGCACTTTAAGAATCCTTACAAGAATGCTGTTTAAGTTTATTTATTTATTTTATTTATTTTTTTATTTGTTACATTTGTATCCCACATTTTCCCACCTATTTGCGGGCTCAATGTGGCTTACATAGTACCGTAAAGGCGTTCGCCAATTCCGGTATGAATAAATACAGTAATGTTGTGGTAGAATAAGGTTCGTGTGTACAGACACATTAGGGAATCGTAGAGAGGAAGAGTTATTATATGTCCATTACGTGCTTTGGTTTCGTTGTGTTGCAGGGTACAGGCATTTAAGTTGGGTCGGTAGGGTATGCCTTTTTGAACAGGTTAGTTTTTAATGATTTCCAGAAGTTTAGGTGATCATAAGTTGTTTTCATGGCTTTTGGTAATGCATTCCATAGTTGTGTGCTTATGTAGGAAAAGCTGGATGCACAGGTTGATTTGTATGAAAATCATTGCTTTGAAGATTATGTGGAAAGCTTTGCAGCTGTTTTTGAAAATAAATGTGAACACTTTTTCACTTTGAGTGTGTGTGAAAGATCCTTTCTGGATTGTCATATTTTGTTTGATCTCCATATTTTTCCTGCAAGATTTCGTAACTGTCTACAATACAGCAGGATGGCCACTAATCAGTGGAAGATTATATATAGATTTACAAGTAATTTGTTGTCTGGACCTTCCCATTTTGACATCAAAGAAACTGAGGGCAGTAATTCATTATTATAGAGAGAACTTTTAAATCTGAATCATAAAATAGTGAATAGTGAAATGAATGTGTCTATACTCATGAGTATTATAAGTGGAGAGGATCCCTAGGAGTCTTAGAATGACAAGTATTCAAGGGCGATTTTGATTTTTTAGACAAATAGAACCAGCTTTTAAATAAGTGCTCTTTTGACTTTATGCTATTGATCATTGGATTTTAGGATCATTGGAAGTAGGATTTTAGTACATCAAAGCCAAGAAAAGATATTGATTTGAAAAAGATGAAGGATAGTGTTAGTGAGGGGGAATATGATAAGCAATATGCTGCATTACTAGACAATATTGAGAAGTTTAAAAAGCAGTTAAAGAAAATAAAATGAAAAAAAAAATTCAAAGGGGATGAGCAGGATTATTATAAGAACAAAATCTACCCATGAATGTACAAAGTACAAGATCATAAAGGCTCTGAGGCCTCCACTGACCAGACCATAATTAGTGAATTAACTACTAGCGATAATTCTAGTTCTGGGTCTAGTGGGGATAGTGATTCAGGCCCCTAGAATTTCTTCTAGAAAAAAGAGGACAACTGAGGAGGAGAGGAGCCAGAGCAAGAGAGTCACAGAGATCATGAGGAAGAACCAGATCCCTGAACCTGAGGAACAGGTGATAATCAATCTCTCTGACACAGTATTAGATGATGATGAATTACATTTGCTGTCCTTAGGGTTTTCCTTTGTTCCTTCCACCAGGTTTGATTTTTTCCAATTCAAGATTGATTTATTTGGAAAGGTTCTTTAGGACCCTACTTTTAAAAGTACATTTCCACGGTAGACTACAGAGTAGAGATGGAACTATTTTGAGTCCACAATCTAAGACCCCCATGTTTCATTGTCCGTCAGTTAGAAGTCTTCCAACAGAGTGTTTTAAAGGAGGTTGATAGTTGGGCCAAGCAGCATAATTTTAGTTATAACAATGTATCCAGCAAATTAAGAGCAACTTTAAAACATTTAATAGATGATTCTTCAATCATTATTTAAAAAATGCTGATAAGGGAGGTACTATGGTTGTATTGAATTCAAGGGATTATCATAATGAGTTTCAAAGACAATTAAGTGATGAACAAACATATAGAACATTATCTGTAGGTTTTACCAACAGATTACAAAAATACACCCAGAAATTGACTAAAGAAGAAGTACAGATGGGTTTTCTGACAAGCAGAGATGATAGATATTTGAATTTTGGGTCTCCTATAATACCAATGTTTTATATACTCTCTAAAATTCATAAGAGTCTTGTTAATTCACCAGGGAGATTCATCATGTCCTCCACTAACTTGCTATTAGAACCGCTCTCATGCTTTGTTGATGAATTTCTAAGAACAGTAGTTAAAAGTACATCTTATGTAAGAGATTCAGCACATTTTTTGAATATTTTATCAGAGGTGAAGGTTCAGAATTTTCCCTTTGTAATGGTTACATTGGATGTAGCATCATTATATGCCTCAATACCACAAGATGATGCTCTTGAAGTTGTGAAAGATACTCTTGATAAGCGTGAAAGGCCCTACATTATTCCTACAGAGTTTTTGCTCAACATTTCTCGTTTGGCTATGAAAGAATTTCTTCATGTATGATGGTCAACTTTTTTTTACAAACAAAATGTGTAGCAATGGGGACTATGTTTTCCCTGTCAATTGCAAATCTTTACATGTCCAAATTTGAGGAATGTTGGGTGTATTGTTTACCTTTTTTTTTTTTTAAAGATCGTTAAATGGGTGCACTACATTGATGACACCTTCATTTTGTGGAAGGGTACCATTAGTGAACAAGAAAATGTTTGCTGCATGGATTAATACATGCGATGAGAATTTAAGCTTTACTATGACCTCAGCAATTAATAAGATTCATTTTTTAGATCTGGAGGTAACACAGGAGAAGGCTGGCTTTGCAACTGGAGTCTTTAACAAACCTACTAATAGGAATACTTTCCTATCCTATGAAAGCTGTCATCCCAAATGTCTTAAGGACAGTTTACCTTTATCACGTTTCCTCAGAATAAAAAAAGGAATTGTTCATCAACAGTAGATTTTTAACAACAGAATGCTACTTTGATGAAGAAACTAAAATGAAGAGGGTATCCTAAAAAAGTTTTAGAATCAATGTACAAAAGAGCAAGGTTTTATAATAGAGATTTTCTCTTACAGTGAAGAGATGAATGACACAGATGTACAAACTTGTGTTTTAAAATTTAGTTCTAGAGGTTCTGAAGTAGTGCAAATAGTAAGAAAGCATTGGGATATCATAAAACTTCACCTTGTTTTTGCTAACAGTGATCTAAGGATAGCATTTGGTTGAGACAGAAATTTAAAAGAAATCCTGTGTCCAGCTGATGTAAGGACAGTATCCAGCTTATAATTGAAAAAGAAAAACGCCTATATTGCGACCCAAATCGGGAGATAGACGTTTATCTCACAAAAACGAATAAAGCGGTATAATCGAAAGCCGAATTTAGACGTTTTCAACTGCACTCCGTCGCGGATGCGGACAAAGTTGATGGGGGCGTGTCAAAGGCGTGGTGAGGGCGGAACTGGGGCGTGGTTATCGGCCGATCAGAGATAGGCGCCTTTCGCCGATAATGGAAAAAAAAATATGCGTTTTTAGCGAGAATTTAGGGCACTTTTCCTGGACCCTGTTTTTCCATGAATAGGGCCCCAAAAAGTGCCCTAAACGACCAGATGACCACTGGAGGGAGTCGGGGATGACCTCCCCTGACTCCCCCAGTGGTCACAAACCCCCTCCCATCACAAAAATATGCCGTTACACAACTTTTTATGTTCACCCTCAAATGTCATACCCACCTCCCTGGCAGCAGTATGCAGGTCACTGGAGCAGTTATTAGGGGGTGCAGTGGATGTCAGGCAGGTAGACCCAGGACCATCCCCCCCACCTGTTACACTTGTGCTGGTAAATGGGAGCCCTCCACACCGCCCCCCAAACCCACTGTACCCACATGTAGGTGCCCCCCTTCACCCCTTAGGGCTATAGTAATGGTGTAGACTTGTGGGTGGTGGGTTTTGAGGGGGATTTGGGGGGCTCAACACACAAGGGAAGGGTGCTATGCACCTGGGAGCTCTTTTACCTTTTTTTTTTTGTAACAGTGCCCCCTAGGGTGCCCGGTTGGTGTCCTGGCATGTGAGGGGGACCAGTGCACTATGACTCCTGGCCCCTCCCACGAACAAATGCCTTGGATTTATTCGTTTTTGAGCTGGGTGCTTTCATTTTCCATTATCACTGAAAAACAAAAGCGCCCAGCTCACAAATTGTCGAATAAAACATGGACGTCTATTTTTTCCCAAAATACGGTTCGGTCCGCCCCTTCACGGACCCGTTCTTGGAGATAAACGCCCATGGAGATAGACGTTTTCGTTCGATTATGCCCCTCCATGTACTTCAAAGAATACTTTTAAATCTCTACAATGCCGTGTGTGTGACATGATGTTGCAAGTTAAAGAATTAAAAAATTTGATTGATGGAAAAGTTTATCAATTATAGTATTTTGCTAAATATAAGAGTGAATTTGTAGTTTGTCATTGTTTGTTCGTGCCAAAAGCTATATGTTGGTATGACCAGTCATAGCTTGAAACTTTGTATGCTGGAACACACGTCTAATTTGAAGGTATGCAGAAGCAATGCTCCTCTTATGGAACATTGCATTAAACAGTTGCATAGATTTATGGATTTAAGATGCTTTACCATAGATTGTGAACCTGCTTGGAACTGTGGAGGAAATTAATTGCAAAGACTTCAACGACACGTCGGATCAATAGATTGAATATACTGGAACCTGTTGGCTTAAACCACAAAATTGACTGGGCTGTATTTCTTTAATTCATGCCTGGTTTCATTTGCCTATTGTTGTTTTAAATAGGGATGCTAGAGGGCAGGACTGTATTGAATTTTGTATGCGTAAGCAATATTCAAAGGTTTAATGGTTTAAAATTTGCGCTTTATTTTAAAGCGCTTGATAGCAATATTTACTGATAGGTTTTGGTAATTGTTAATGGGGAGAATACCCGCTTACATTATTGTCAGGAAGGCACCATTAAGGTACCTTCCTGATAACACCAAAAGTTTTGAGAAAAGGCTGGAAGGATAGGAATGCACTATGCTAATCGAACCCATGCGGGATGGGGCCATACTGGACTTAGGACCCCTTTTACTAAGCTGCGGTAAAAGGGGGCCTCCACAGGCATCAGTGCATGTTTTTTGACATGCACTGAGGCCCCCTTTTACCACAGTGGGTAAAAGGCTGTCATTTTTTTCTAAGAAATGGCCATGCGGTGCGTGAACCACTTGCCGCGTGACCATTTCAGGGGGAGCACTTGAGGTGGTGGTAAGGGCTCCTCAGCAAAATGGAGCCAAGATGGGTCCCTTCATACTCTGATCTGCCTTGGCTCCATTTTGCTGAGCAATTAAGCACATTTCATTTGTACTGAGTAGGACAATCATCCAACTTATCTTCAAAGGAGAAAGTTTCGTTGCTCCTTATAAATCACAACTAAATTGGTGTCCTTAACGTGCCTTTATGTGGGTCATTCCCATATGCTAAGGCTATTTTGGCTGATTTTCCAATTTTTTCCTATTAATGACCATGCACTAATTTCCCATTAGTGCATAGGCCCCTACCATCACCTATTTTGTAGGTGGCAGGGACTCACACGCTAAACATGCACTAATTGGTTAGCGCACAGAAATGCCCATGTGTTAACCAATTAGCACAGAACATGCCCACTCTCCGCCCACATATCCACCCCTATGCGGGTAATGCACGCATATCCCACTGCAGGATGCTTCAGCACACCCCATGGTAAGCCGTTTTGTGCTGTGGTAAACATGGGTTAATGCTTACTGCAGCTTTGTAAAAGGGCCCTTAACTTTGAAAATCACCTTTGGACAAGATCTAAATAACCTCTTTGGTAACTTCCTGCTTTAAATATTTAATTTCAGTTAATTAACTTTTTTCTCACAGATCTTTTCCAGACACACTGAAGTAGACAAATTTTTGTTTGTCTTTTTTCACTTCTTCATACACCTTTCACCTACACTAATGACTATTTTTTCTTTTCAAATAAACCTATTTTGTTTTCCTCACAGACTCGCACCCAAAACACACACCCTTTCACCTCACTGATCTGGTCCCTGGCTGCTCTGACATTGGAATAAAACTGTGTCAGCATAATGTTCTCTACTAACTTTGTTCAAGAAATACAAAAGAACGCAACAAGAGGATCATGGAAAAGATTACCTTAGTAAACAGGACCCTCAGTGCTTTTGAACAATTATTGTCTTACCAAGCCCCTAGAGCTTGGAAAGATTTGTCCCTAAGCTTGGATAATTAACGTGAGTTGTACCTTATTTAAAAAAATATTTTAAGACTATTCCTTTTAAACAATTTTTATGTTAGTAACTTGTCTCTTAGACTTATCTGAGTTTACTGTAACTTTTATAATGTTATTTTTGCTGATGCTGATTGTAGTACCTGAAGGTCACTTTTACCAAGTTGCAGCAAAAAGGGGCCGGTGCTGGCATTGGTGCGTGTTTTACATGCGTGCCGAGGCCTCCTTTTACCGCAGCTGGTAAAAGGGAAGTCTCGCCTTCCTGCAGGAAATGGCCGTGCGACAAGTAAAGCACTTTCCGCGTGGCCATTTCGGGGGAGGAGCCCTTACCGCCACCCACTGAGGTGGCGGTAAGGGCTCCCACACTAACCCAGCGGTAACTGGGCAGCGCAAGGCACTGCCCGATTACCGCTGGGTACACTCCTGTGCTACAAAAATAAATTTTTGTAGTGCTGGAAATGACGGCATGCTAGGGATGGGAAGTACTGCCGGGCTGCTGCAGTAGCCCGGCAGTACTTCCTGTATAGCGAGCGGTAACTCGTGTTGGGCTTACTGCCACTTAGTAAAAGGAGCCCCGAGTGACTGTCTCGGTTACCTCTTTTGTAAATCTGTAAACCGCTTTGAACTTTTGTCACAAGTGGTCTAGAAATTCAAAGTAAAGTAAAGAAAAATAAAGGCCAAAATAAAAGAAAGAAAGAAAGAAAGAGAAAGAAAGAAAGAAAGAAGAAAGAAAGAAAGAAAGAAAGAAAGAAAGAAAGAAAGAAAGAGACAGCAATGAACCCTGCAGGACCCCACAAGGTTATTTGTGAGATTCAGAGTTAATAGCCTGGTGTAAGGCACGTGGAGGGGCATTTTTGATCAGATGGCTAAATCTAATTTTGGATGTTTTGTGGAAAACATCCTAAAATCCAATAGCAAACATGGCCATTCTCAAACCAGATAAAGTCTGAATTCAGTATGTCTATCATTTTGGACCATTAAAAAAAAAGTACAAGGGAAAAACACACAAAAACAAGCCATTGGGATGTGTGTGGGGGGGGGGGGGGGGGGGGGGAGGGGGTGCAGCATTCTTAGCAGACTGGCCACACAGATATCCCAGCAGAGCAGTGGGACACTTAAGGGGGCACTGCAGTGGACTTCACATAAAAGGTCCCAGGTACACATCTCACCATTTCCGCTTTATGTAGTACAAGCCGTTAAGCCCGTTAAAACGGGCGAGCTTTGTGTTTAGAAAAATGTAATGAAATAGTGAAAGGAAGAAATGAGTTGATGTCTACAGTATACCCCTCCTTGTCCTCCGAGTTCCAGGCCCCCCACCCTCCCTCCCTCACCCCTCCAAGTTCCAGGCCCCCCTCCCTCCCTCCGTGTCCTCCTAGTTCCAGGCCCCCCTCCCTGCCTGTCCTCCAATTTTAAAGTTCTGAGCCCTCCAAAACCGACTAAAAACCTACTGTGCCCAATTGTACACCACTACAATAGCCATTATATCTACAGGTGTCACCACAAATGTAACAGTTAGAGTGGGATAGGGGCCTGGGTTCCCTTCTCTACAGTGCACTGCACCAACCACTAGGTTACTTCAGGGATCTGCTTGCTGCTCTAATAGGACAGACCATAACATCTGAAGCTGTCATAGAGGCTGGTATGTACTGTTTCTTTCACATCTTTTTGGGGGGTGGGTGAGATGGGGGTCAGTGACCATTGGGGGAGTGTCATGCCTTAATCTCTCCAGTGCCCATTTAGTCATTTAGGACAACTTTTCGTGGCTTAGTCATGCTTGAAAGAGGTCTTGACCAAACCATCTAACTTTTAGCTAGGATGTTTTTGCTTTGTTTCATTATGGCAGAAAAATGTCCACATTTAGGGAATGCCTAAATCCCACCCCTAACAGGCCTCCAACATGCCCCCTTGTGATTTGGATGCACTGCATATGAACAGCATAGAAAACCGTTTTAAAAATGAGTTTTGAAAATTGTGATTTGGATATTTGGGCAAAAGAAACATTCATCTGCTGGTTTGTGCCACTTTTTGGACGTTTTTCTGTTTTGAAAATGAGCCCCAAAATGATCTATCGCACAAAAATTAGCAGAACCATTTAAAGAGAATGCCCATAAGGCCAATGTCTCTCATTGTGGAGAGAAGAACATGATTTACCATGTCGAACACTGCTTAGAAATCTAGGGAAACCATCGAGACTACTTGCTCATTGTCAAGGTGTCCGTGAATGACACTAATCATTGAGGGTAAAGTAGTCTATATATTGTGAACTTCTGGAAGCTAGACTGCTGCAGGTGAAAGTAATTTTTTAAAAACATAATCTTTAAATTGTTCTAAAAGAGTTTTCTTTATTAAATGAAAAATAAAAGTCCAACTAGAAACTGATGTATAATTTTCTGATAGTGAGGGATTTAATGTATCATTTTTCAAAAGAGGCTGGATAATTGCCTTTTCCTAACACTTTTGTATTTTCTAGCACAGGGGGTGTGTGCCCGGAGGTAATTAGGCAGAACCGCGCACTGCCCAGTTACCACTGGAGCCCCTACCGCCTCCTAAATAGGAGGCAGTAAGGACTCCCCCAAGAAATGGGAGTATGCCAATGCCTTGGCTTAGTGCATGGTCATTTCCTTCTGGAACAAAACCCGCCATTTACCGGTGGCTGTAAAAGGGGTCCTCAGCACACCACTGCAGGACCCCTTTTACTGCTGTTTGGTAAAAGGACCGCTTTGCTGAATTTGTTTTAAGATTGTAAACAACCTAGACCTACTTTGCCTAGAGTACGTGGTATAGAAAGTTTTATTAAGCATTAAACATTAATCTAAAATCATATTTTCTATCTTGGACTTTTCCAGAAGAATAAACCTTTTGATTTGGCTTAGATGGTTGTTCTTGGGATAATATAGTTTGTCCCTGCTTATCTGTCAATTATTTGTTTATTATCTTACAATGTAACATTTTCTTATGTTTCTGCTTTGAGTTTGTATATTTCTGATTGTCCTCCTGATTTATGTATAACATTTTACAATTTTAGGTGAACTGCTTTGTTGTACCTACAGAAAGGTGGTGTATATATATATCCTATCAGAGTCATGATATCCCGTCTTTGCAAATATCCACTCAGTGGGGATACTGGATGATGGAAGGAAAGGAAATGTTGGCTAACCCCCCTGTTTACTAAGCCGTGGTAGCGGCTGCCGCGTGGCAATGCCGACAGCCCATTCGAAGTGAATGGGCTGTGTCAGCATTAGTGCACGGCAGCTGCTAGCATGGCTGAGTAAACGGGGGGGGGGGGGGGGGGGGGTTAACCTTGAACAGTTTTGGCCCTACTATAGACTTCTGCACCCAGTATAGCAATGAGCCTATAGTCATGACCTTGATGAGTCTGTACCATAGAAAGTCATGCAGGGAGGTCGGCTGCAGCAAATTGATGCTGGTATACACCGCTTACCACCATAGCTATGGATTGCATTAACAGGCAGTGTTATAGTGCCCATGGGGACTGGTGGAAAAAGGTAAGGGACCAAGTGGTAGTTGGCAGTGTGCCACTTATGCTGCCAGTACTAATCAGTGGAGTGCCCACTTTTTCCCTTTGGATCCTCACTGTCCCTCTGACTCTGGTACTTCCTTTCCTCTACCAGAATATTCACTATCAGGATGCCAAAATATGCAAGGTAAACAATGAGTCGGAATTTCAAAATGAAATCCTCATACTGTATATACATTGTTTATGATGCCTGTCCTAACCCCACCTTCAGCTCTGTCCCTTTTTCCTGGAGAGATGGTGAAGACTATTTCTAAAGTTTATTTTTCCCACAGTTAAACACACATTTACTCGCAGAAATACTATGGAAAAATTCCCCACTGTGATGACAATTTTCAAGAGACTTAAAGCAACCTGAAAAACATTTTACCTGTGTTAATCAACTGTTTGAAAATTATCCATTCTCAATGTAGCTGTGATAGGAAAGTTTTATGTTAAGCATTTGGCTGGAAGCACTTACCATTGATGTATAGAGAGATGATTAAGATTAAAAATGATCAGGGACATCTAGTTAGCCTACTTTGGTTTAAGGGCTGTGGCAGTTTCATCAATCATTATTAGGAAAAGGGCAACATTCAGAGGGTAGCACAGGTCTACAGAAGCAGCAGAAAATGAATACTGCCACAGAACCTGCACTGATTTTTTGCTAACTGCTGTGAGGAAAGGGACAGACAACATACTAAAATGCACTAAAGAATTTATAAGATCTGGTAAGGTGGGTCTAGTTCTGAGATGTTCTCTGTCTTCCATGCTGTGACTTTATAAAATGAGTTATGCAGGAATGGGTTATTAACTTAAACATTTAAATTGAAAGTAGTAAAGTCAAGACAATTATAAGACAAATAAAAACTACAAGAAACACCCCCAGACAGAGGAAACTAATAAATCAACCCCCAGAGTGAATTTTGAGTGAATCATTAGCCACAGACTTGTTGCCTTGGTTACCAGTGCAGGTAGAATTGCTGGTATAGAGTACTGTGACCGGAATGCTCCGAGACCAAAGGAGTAATGATTTCCTTCTGGTAGTTACTGAGCACAGAATCTGAAATATGTCTAAATTAAATAAAAGCAATGATCAATGGGTTTTATATTCAACATGGCAAGCATTAAAGTTAATGTGGGTATTTGCATCTGATTAACTTTTGTCCCCTGGATATACTTGGATTTATTTTAGAACATGCTTCTAGCCTGACCAAGGTTGTCCGTGTTAAGTTTAGCACCATCTGGCTAAACTCAAGCCATACCTCTAGATGGCTCCAACGCCTCTTCTTTAGCAGCAACTAGATTTAGCCTGGTTGGCTGAATAAAATTTAAAAGCTGCATAGAACAGCAAAAGTTTAAAAAACAAAGATTTTTCAGGTAACTCCTGCAAAGAGGTGGGAAAATGTGGGGTACAAATGCAACAAATAAATAAATAAATAAATAAATAAATTAATTAATTAATTAACTTGACAAATATTCAGAAAAATGGCCTCTTAGTATAAATCAATGAAGACAATTTTATCCTTATATAGGAGTGGCCCACACAGTGTCTGTTACTAATGGTTTCAGTATCTCCACAGACACTAGAATAAGATATCAGAAAGAGGGAGTAGTATTTTGTTGCAGACACATCACATTAGGAGTGTGTCAGGATTGCTGAGAACCCAGCTTCTGATAACTCCCCCCTCCCTCAGAAATCCCTGAGGATGGCAGATGGACCAAATGTTGCCCAGCTGCTTGCTAGCCCTTTGTTTCTCAAGTACCCCTACTTAACATACCTTTGTCCTCTCTGGGCATCTGGGACCAGGGCTCTCTGAGAACAATGAAAGCCAGACAGATAAGCTCCAAAACTAGAGACTTCAAAGATTAAAACCTGTGAAAATGCTCACCTTCCTTACGTCAGGAAATTAACCTGGAGTTTGCAAAGGAAATAGCTGATAACAAAGGCTGGGAAGGAAAGAAGTTATTTGATCCCCCTCTGTTCCTGCTAGATATATATAAAGCAGAGCACATGGCTCTGCTCTCTCTTCTTTTTCTTTCTCTGCATACCCCCATCTTTAGCCCCAGAGCACCTGGCTCTGCTCCCCTCTTCTCCTTCAGCCCTACCCCAAAGCTCTCTCTCTTTTTTCCTCTGAACACCCCTATCCTTACTTTTCTCTCATTGTTTCCCATCTAAACACGCACACAGATACAGCATTGCAATATTTATCTGTACTAAGTGCTGTGAGCCTATGTATGCAAATACAATATACTTTCTATATATATCCCAACCCGTGTTGATTGTGTATTCTTGGGAACCCACTGCCTCTACAAACTGGACCTGGGACCATAACTGGACAACAAATGCTGACAGAGTGGTCTTAAACAGAGGGAGATTTACTGTGGAGCAGAACAACCCAGTTCTACTCCAGGGAAGGTGACTGGGACTTAGGGTTGAAATTCCCATCCCTTCAGGAATGAGATGATTCCTGAGGTCCAGAACCTCCTAAAGGAGAGAATTGGAAGATGATTTGTTGTGATATTCCCAGACTGCATTAGAGATGAACTTCTTTTGCTTTGAGTTAGGAGGACTGCCAGAGCTATGGAGCTACTATAAAAGTACTGTATAAAGAAGAGTTAGCAAAAGCTGAACCATATCTGTTCAGGTGAAGTGTCTCAGGGCTCCTTTTACCAAGTTGCGGCAAAAAGGTCCGGCGCTGACTTCAGCACGTGTTTTACACACATGTTGAGGCCCCCTTTTACCGCAGCTGTTGAAAGGGAAGTCTTGCCTTTCTGCAGGAAATGGCCATGCGGCAAGTAAATCACTTGCTGCACAATCATTTTGGGAGGAGCCCTTACTGCCCCCCATTGAAGTGGCGCTAAGGGCTCCCGCGTTAACCTGGCGGTAACCAGGCAGTGCATGGCACTGTCCAATTACCGCAGGGTACACTCCAGAGCTACAAAAATAAATACATTTTTGTAGCGCCAGAAATAACAGCGCAGTAGGGTTGGGAAGTACAGCCGGACTGCTGTGGTAGCCTGGCGGTACTTCCTGTATTTACACTTGGGGAACGATGGCCCCTAGGGGTCTTAATCTCAAAGTGGAATGGATTTAGGGGAGGTTCCCTTACAATGGGTGGAACTGGCTGGGTATTTAATCCTCGTAAGCATGTAAGGTAATTGGTAACATTTAGGGGCGGTGCCAGGGACACCCCACTTAGAATGCAGTCTCGAAGGTAAGCAGCCACATAATATAATATAACATAATTTCTTTATACCTGAATGTGGGTTTAACAAAGAAATGCAAGAGTGTAGCAGTGCATTTATTAATATTATAGGTTTCAAGAATAAGTTCCTCCTGATGAAGGATCACCGAAATGCGGTCATGCATTGAGGAACAAGACTGAATCAAGTCTATGCTTAAAAGCAAGCTATGGATGGGTTTACAGAGCATCTCCCTCGGTCAAGCTACAGAGTCTAGCACGGTTGAAAGCTGGAGTGACATCAGAGCCAGTTGAACTTGCATTATATGGAAGCCACTCGTATGGTTTTGAGATCTGGATAACCCGGAAGCAGCGAATGTGGTGACATTTACTTTTTCTTTTCGCATCATTGAAGCAATTGTGACGATAAGTTTCACGGTGAACTATTAAAATCTTTGGACTATACATTGCTCTATGCTGTGGAACAAGTTGTCATGTGCTTTCGTTAAGGGATATCTGTTAATTACTGGTATAAGGAATTTGAATGGATTAATTGGGCGCATGTGAGTGCGTGCTGGAGTGGTTGTGCAACTGGGGAGGGAGCTTTGGCAATCCAAAGTGGATGTATTGTTACATGATCATGTACTAATAAATCAAAGATAGTTTTTGTGGTAAACTCAGTGTACAAGTGTTATATTTAATGTAAAGTTTGGTACTCTGTTTAAAGGTGGTATATTTAAAAGCTGTTTTAGAATATAGTTTAGCATTTCATGTTGCCGTCCAAGGAAGGATTTTTTGCAGACTCACGTTTATGTTTACTAAGCAGTGCCATGGGTGTTAGCGTTTTTAACATGCATAAAACGGTTTATGCATGTTAAACGCTAATGTGCCCATAGAAATGTATAGGCGCATTAGCGTTTAACATGCCTTAAATTTACAGGCATGTTAAAAACACTAACACACCTTAGTAAACATACCCCTCAGGCTGGAGTCTGACAGTGGCCACAAGGTGGAAATACAGGACATTCCGGGCTTGGTCTAGATCAGTATTTCCCAAGTTGGTCCTGGGGTATCCCCTTGCCAGTCAGGTTTTCAGGGTATCCACAATGAAAATGCATGAAAGAGATTTGCATATAATGAAGACAGAGGGGCAATGGAAGTCAATGTACTAAGAATTGACTCTTGCTCTGTATCCCCATGCTTGTCCTAGAGAAATGAGAGATGTTCATTTCCTTCTCGTCCCTTTAGCCAATGCAGATCCAGGTGGCACAACACATTTATTTGCATAACTGCTTTTGTCGATTGGTTGGCACTTTATAATTAAGGCAGTCTCTTCTTCTGAGGAGGGCTGAGTTCCAGCACCACATTTTGGTTTGTCTGGATGTTTTTTTTTTTTTTTTTGCTCTTTTTTGTCATCTGTGGTGTACTGGAGTTCAAAATCACAGGAGATAGGGAATAGCCACTGTAAATCCTCTCAGTGAAAAAGTATAGCTATTACTAATTTTTTTTTTAATTTTCATTTTCTGACCATGTTTAAAACCAGCAGCTCATTTATATAGGTCCACATGACAGCTTAAGCAGTCTACGAGCAGACCCAAACTTCAGTTCCTTTTTTCCACACACTTCTGGGACAGCATGTTATCCTTCTGTGAACTTTGGGTTCCCAGTGGTTCCCATTCACAGGCTTAGAAAAATATCAGTCCATTTACAGTCTGGATCTTATATCCAGAAACATTTTTCAAGAATACAATTACATAGCCGGGCCATATATAACTGCTGCTTTTGTTTCCCCACAACAGGTGACACGTGCAGAAGTAAAATTAACTCTGCTTGTGTAGCACAATATTCCTGTTACAACTGCAGACCATCTGAGCCCTCTGTCGAGAGAGATCTTCCCTGACAGCCAGATAGCTCAACATTATGCATCAGCAAGAACCAAGTCTTGTATGCTGAATGGTGTCATTGCTCACCATTTCAAAAAGTGTCTTGTGTAGCACATGAAGACTGAAGCCTTTTGTCTTTCTGTTGATGGGTCCAATAACACAGGCTTAGGAAAAAAATGAATCCACTTACAGTCAGGATCTTTGATATCCAGAAACATCTTGTAACAACTGTTACTTGACATGTGCCTTACTATAGGCATTCACGCAGGCACTGCAAAGGAAATATTTTCTAAGATTGATGAGAAAATGAGACTAAATGTGATACCATGGGAAAACTGTGCTGGGTTTTCAGTAGACAATGCCAGTGTTAACATGGGTAAGAATAATTCAGTTAAGAGCCAGGTTCACCGTAAGAATGCATGTATGCATTTTATGGGATGTCCATGCCACATCATCCACAGTGCTGCTGCTGATGGTACATAGTTTTCTAAAGTGTCAGGTTTTGATGCTGAAGATGTGTGCATTGATTGCTATTATTACTTTGACAAAGGCACAAAGCGAAGGTCATCTTTGGTGGAGTTTTGTACTTTCTGTGATGCTGAGCACAGGCAGATTCAAAAACATATCCCTACTAGATAGCTTAGTTTAGTAACAGCTGTCAACAGATTATTGCTCCAATATGTGGGTCTGAGAAGCTACTTTTTAACTAACAATGAAAGCTGTGCAAGGTTCAAAATGCTATGCTCTGTTTTCAGCGATCCTATGACAGAGGTGCACCTACTGTTCTACCAGGCTGACCTACCATTGTTCAGTACCACTAACAAGTTCCTAAAGAGGGAAGATTCTTGTATTTACACAGTAGAGACTGTACTTTTTAGCATTTTGGAAAAAAAACTGCTAGGAAAGTTTATTCAGGTGCAAGCAGTTAAAAATGGTACCTCACTTACAGATGTAGACTTGAAAATCTAGAGAATCAACTTCCAGACCAATCCCTTTTTGTGGGCTTGATTATAAAACAGCTTGTGCAGAAATTAGAAGAGCAAGGGGATATTAGTCTGCTTAACAAAGAGAAGTTCTTTGGTGCAGTCAGAGCATTTTATACCAGGGTAGTTAAGGGGTCCTTTTACTAAAGTGCACAGAAACACGGCTTGCGATAGTGTAGGTGCGGGTTTTGGGAAACACGCCGAGCCATTTTTCAGCGCACCTGTAAAAAAGGCCTTTTTTTATTATTTTTGCCGAAAATGGACGTGCGGCAAAATCAAAATTGCTGCACGTCCATTTTGGGTCTGAGACCTTACCGTCAGCCATTGACCTAGCGGTAAAGACTCACGCGATAACTGGGAGGTAATAACCTACGTGTGTCAAATGCCACTTGACACGGGCTTTCGGCACCTAACCTTTATACCTTTCAGGAAATCTAGATTGCCCCTATTTGACTGTAAGCTCCTTTGAGCAGGGACTGTCCTTCTATGGTAAATATGTACAGCGCTGCGTAACCCTAGTAGCGCTTTAGAAATGTCAAGTAGTAGTAGTAGATATGTTTCGGACGCATGTATCAGACGCGCACCAAAATTGAAATTACTGCAACAGCCATGCGGTAGCCGGGCAGTAACTCAATTTTGGTGTGCATTGGGCACGCATGGATGCTTATGCGGCTGAGTAAAAGGACCCCTAAGTACGCATATGAAAAACTACCTTTGGATGATGAAGCATTTGTGAACTTTAACAATAGGGAATGCTGCACTTTTGTTGAGCACTTTCTTTCACGATATCAGCACATGTTCAGTCTCTCTCCACCTGAGATAGAGCAGCTGCAGGAAGAGTTTGTTGATTACCAGTTGATGCAAAGTTCGGACATACCACATTATGTATGGGATGAGGCAGCACTACAGACTGACACAGACAACACTACTGTCCAACATAGGATGGACACCTTATGGGCATTTCTTAGCACTGTTAAAGTGCTACTGATCTTCTCAAGTTCCCATTACTGTCCAGGGTTGCCAGGCTTATCTTGGTTTTACCACGCTCAAATGCAGAAGAGGAAAGAGTCTTTAGCCTTGTTCAGAAGAATAAGACACCATTCAGACCAGTAGTGAGCTGGAAAATTTTTAACAATAGGCTCTCTCCCCGGGTATAGCCAGCCCTGTAATTTGGGGAGGGGGCACCCTCCCAAATTGCAGGGCTGTCTATACCTGAGAAGAGAGCTTGGGGGGGGGGGGGGGGCAATGTATTACTCTCTCCAGGAAACAAAAAAGATTTTGATTGTGGGACCAATACAATTAGAAAAAAGTAAATGGCCAAACAACAAAGGTAGGAAAATATGAATTTTATTTTTAGTTTAGTATAAAGTAGTGTGGTAGCTGTGTTAATAAAGAAAATGGAAATAAGGTGATATCTTTATTGGACTAATTTTAATATATTTTTGACTAATGTTTGGAGACCCAACCCTCCTTGCTCATGTCAGAACAGAATACTTTAACAGCAGTATACTATCCTGACCTGAGGAAAGAGGTTTTGGCCTCTGAAAGCCAATTGGAAAATGCATTTAGTCTAATAAAAAATGGTATCATATTTTCCATTTTTTGTTACATTTGTATTTGTTAACCTATAGTATAATGATTGAAATATGTCCGTTTTTGAAATTTGCATCTGCGGGCGGAGGAGTATCAGCAGCGCAGCGGGTAGGAAAGAACTGGGATGGTGGGGGCATCAGCTGCAGCGGTAGGGGGGACGTCGGGCAGTGGTCGGGCGGGGGGCCCAGACCACTTTCAGTCCACCCCTGGGTCTGGCCTAGTCCCTCTATTTTTCTAGCCTTGAATGACATTTCACATTTTGTCATTTGAACTACAGTAGAATATTTATACATTTGAGAACAAATTTAGGGCCAGTTATTTTATTCCATATTTTTTCACAGCAATTTCATGTCTTTAAATGCTCTTGTGAAAACTCATGAACAGAACATGTAGTGTATGATGTTCCATTGCAAATGCCAGTTAGAATTCTCTATGTTCTGTACATCAACTGACAAATGGTTTGTGTGTGTTGTATCTATTTTGCACATGGGATTGAAATTATAAGTTAAAATAAAATCAGGGAAGGTAAATATCATTTTGTGGCTCTCATTTCATTTGCAAAACAATAAAGTATGTAGATGTTTCCAAATTTATACTCGAATGCATCGTGAGAAAAATCTCACTCAATGGGCCTTCAGTCTCCAGCATTGGGATGGGCTACTCTTGGTGTCTCTGAAAACAAGATGGGGGAATTAGAATATATAGCACTAGATGAAGAATTAGATATAATAGGCATCTTAGAGATCTGGTGGAAGGAGGATAACCAATGGGACACTGTGTTACCTGGGTACAAATTATATCGCAATGACAGGGTGGTTTAAATTAGAGGGGGGGGGGGGGAGGCGCTGTATGTTAAAGAGGGATTGAGTCAAACAGAATACAAATTCAGCAACTATGACAAATTAAGGAAAACAGTTTTAAAAAAGCTAAAAGAAACTGCTATAAAAGCTGAGTTTCAATCAGGCATGGACATAGTGGGGCAGATAGTCAGCTAGCAGCAGTCAGTGTTTTTTTTTTTTTTTTTTTTTTTAATGCTGACCGTGGCTGGCTAAATTAGCCCCAGATATACAATGCTAGGCCATATGTGGATCCCAGCATTGAATATCCAGGGCTAAAGGGTGCTGTGCTGGCCGTCAGAGTTTATGTGGGTCCTGGCCAACAGTCAGCTGGGGCTCATATAAGACAGTTATGTGGGCCCTGGCTGAATATCAAACAGATGCATAAATTCCCCCTGAAGCAGCCCACCTCCTTCCTTCTGCCATCCCACACCAGTAAGCACCCCCTCCCCCTGGAATGTCCTCCCAATCCCTAACCCCCCTAGATCTAGATAGGCCCCCTTGGACCTGCATCCCTTGTGGTCCAGTTGGGGCTATGGGGGTTGTCCTAACTTTATCGGGTTAGTTATGCCAGTCCCAGAACTGAATAATGCCAGCACCCGCATAACCACCGGCTCCTCCCCAATACTGCCCATTGTACCACCTGACCTGCCCACATTTTTTTGGGCAGATCAAACCCAATATTCAGTGGCATTGCTCAGTTAAGTGCCACTGAATATCAGCGGTTGGGCAGTCTGAATTTTATTTAAGCAGGCTGGAGCCTCTCCTGTGCATTTAAATTGCTTTGAAAATCAACTGGAGTATTTTTAAGGCATGGACCTAACAATCTTGGAAGCCCAGACCAGTTGTATTCCATGTATCCAGTAGCGTATCAAGGGCAGGGCGGTGGGGGCGGTCCACCACGGGTGCACGCTGCTGGAGGGTGCAGAGAGCAGCTGCACGTCTGTCGGCTCCGCTGGTTCCCTGCTCCCTCTGCCCCGGAACAGCTTACTTCCTGTTCCAGGGCAGAGGGAGAAGGGAGCCAGTGGAGCTGACAGCCGCGTGGCTGCTCCCAGCAGCTAAGAATGCACCCGGGATCGCCACTGCACGTATCAAAAAAGTTGGTAGGAAGGCAAAATGACACCCAGCATGGTTAAAAAGTGAGGTGAAAGAGGTTATTACAGCTAAAAGAACATCTTTAAAAAAAATGGATCTGGATCAAGGAAACAGGAAACAGTCACATTACTGGCAAGTTAGATAAAGAAGGCTATAAAAGAATTTCCAAAAGAGCTTGCTGTAAAGGCAAAAATTCATAGCAAAACCTTTTTCGGGTACATCAGAGCCGCCAAGAGACGCCACTGGGCCCCCACCCAGGATTGTCACTGCCGCTGGGCTCCCCTAGGATTGTCGCCGCCACCAGGCCCACCAGGATCGTTTTCATCACCGCTGCTGCCCCCAGATCACTGCTGCTGCCGCCCCCACTGCCCCACCCTCTCCAATTGCTGCTGCCGCCCGCCTGCCAAAACTGTTAAGTACCTTGGCTGGCGAAGATCCCAAGGCTCTGCCAGCAGAAGAATTCGTCCTCCAGTGCTGCTCTTCTTCCTTCTGTTGTGTGGCCTTCCCCTGCAGCTGCTTTTCCTCTCAGGCCGCGCGACCTGAGAGGAAAAGCAGCTGCAGGGGAAGGCAATGCGGCAGATTGTGAAGAAGAAGAGCAGCTTGCTGTGTCTGTTCCTCCAGGTCCTTCCCAGCCTCCAAAGGAGGCCTGGTGCCGGAGTTTTCTCCCTTCTGCTCCTGTTGGGACATGATCACTCGGGTCCCATCGGCAGCCCTAAGGTGCGTTAGAGGCAGAAAGCCTGTGTGGGAGTCAGTTGGACTTTTAAATCATCCAGGAGTTAAAGGAACACTCAGGGAGATCAAGGCCATAGTGAACAGACTACAGGGGTAATTCTATAAGTGACCCTAGGTAGGTGTGACAAAGAAGCATGCTTAGTGCAAATTCTATAATGAATGCGGAAGTGTTATCCAGATAGCACACTCACATTAGTGTCTGCTAATTGGATAATACAGGATTAATACGGGAGCACTTACAGGCAGATGATCAAAAGCAAACGCCGGTGCTTGAGGCTGTTAGTGCCATACTAGTGCTGGCGTTTGCTACCACCCTATGATCAGAGCCCTCGAGCACGTGAAACAACGCGCTTGAGGGCACTTAGCACAAGTAGCATGCAAATGCATGCTAAACAGGGCTCTTAGCACAAGTAGCCTGTAAATGGTTGCTAATCAGCGCTTAACGCATTCATCCCCAATGATCAGCATCCAGCGCACCAAAGATTGGGTCGCTGCCCGCGACAAATCCTATGCCAGCTCCGAGCTGGCGTTAGGATTTGCAGATCATTGGGGAGGAATGCTGGCAGGCCCCCATTTCCCCCTACAGCAAACCTCTCAGCGAGGGCAGTTGAGGACGTCCAAAATTTGGATGTTTCTGCAATGGGCAGTTAAGAACGTCCAAAACTGGATGTTTCTTTGAGAAAGATGTCTTTCTCATAGAAACATACAATTTTGGACGTCCTTAACTGCCCATTGCAGAAACGTCCAAATTTTGGACGTCCTCAACTGCCCCGTCGCTATACCTCCAACACCCCTTTGAAATTTGGCCGTCCCTGCAACAGGGCAGTTGAGATCTTCCGATTTAAAGATGGACGTCCTTCTCTTTTCATTGGTCTATTAGATTGTAAGCTCTTTGAGCAGGGACTGTCTTTCTTCTATGTTTGTGCAGCGCTGCGTATGCTTTGTAGTGCTATAGAAATGCTAAATAGTAGTAGTAGTAGTAGTAGCCCAGATCTGTCAAATAAGTGCGGGAGGATTGTGCTGAGCGCATGCTCAGGCACAATTCTCCCGCACTTCTACCCCATAATCAGAGGTACTTGCACTGCTTAAATTTGCATGCATTATCTCTGATCATAGGTCTAATAGCACTCCGCGCTGTTCCAGAGCTATTTTAGAGCGCTGATTGGAACAGCGCGGGGCTTTTGATCATCTGCCTGTTAGTGCCTCCTAAACAGGAGGTGATCAGTGCTCTCACGTTAATATTTTTGCAGGTCTTGTGTGCTAAAGGAAAACTTAGCACTGGACCTGCAAAAATAAAAATAAATAAATAAGCACTATTTTAAAGACAATTAGAAATGGGTTTAGCATGTGGGAAAGTCCCTTGTTAAAATCCACTGTCTGTTTTATAGTGCATATTAGTAAAAGGGCCCCTAAGCTTGTACCTGAGGCAATGAGAGTGAAGTGTCTGACTCCTGCCCAAGATCAGAATGAGTTGCAGTGGGAGTTATACTGTTACTTCCTGGTTTCTTAATGTGCTGCTCTAACCGTTAGGATGCTTGTCCATTTCGAAGGTAGAGGGAACCTATGGTTGGGGAAAGTGATACAAATACGTAGTATGGCTATGCTAGCGATATTTACTCATTAGTAGTCTGATAGAAAGCAATAAAAGGAAGTTGTCTACTCTTATATTTGTTGCATGGACAGTATATATGAAGACATTTGTGTTGCTGATGGATGTTTTTGACATTCAGCATGCAGAATAGAGAAAATGTGATAGAGAGAGAGAGAGAGACAGAGAAAGCTAAAAGCAGCAGCTGCAAAGGTCATGAGTTTACATCAGTCATCAAAAAGATATATTTTTAAAACACCATCTTGAAAGCTCAGACCAGATATATTCTATGCATTAAAATAGGGAGACGATAGGCCAAATGACTGCTGGTATATGTAAAAGGTGATGTGAAAGGGGCTATTATAGCCAAAGAATATCTTTCAAAAAATAGAAAGTTTCAAGTTTATTATAATTTGTTATATCGCCCATAAGAAGAACTTTCAGAGCAGTTTGCAATTTCAATATAGTAAAAGAGGAAAGGAAGGAAAAAGAACTACATCATTGTATAGGGTAGGGGGAGAGCTAGAAAGGTGGTAGAGTAGACACACACACGCCATGCGTCCAAGATTACTCCTAGACTTTGTATCTCAAAAAGGATTAATCAGGGGATGTTTTTAAGCTAAATTTAAATTTCTCCAGGGAAGATTCTTGGTGTACATGTGACGAGAGGAATTTCCACAAGAAGGGGACTACTACTACTACTATTTAGCATTTCTATAGCGCTACAAGGCGTACGCAGCGCTGCACAAACATAGAAGAAAGACAGTCCCTGCTCAAAGAGCTTACAATCTAATAGACAAAAAATAAATAAAGTAAGCAAATCAAATCAATTAATGTGAACGGGAAGGAAGAGAGGAGGGTAGGTGGAGGCGAGTGGTTACAAGTGGTTACGAGTCAAAAGCAATGTTAAAGAGGTGGGCTTTCAGTCTAGATTTAAAGGTGGCCAAGGATGGGGCAAGACGTAGGGGCTCAGGAAGTTTATTCCAGGCATAGGGTGCAGCGAGACAGAAGGCGCGAAGTCTGGAGTTGGCAGTAGTGGAGAAGGGAACAGATAAGAAGGATTTATCCATGGAGCGGAGTGCACGGGAAGGGGTGTAGGGAAGGACGAGTGTGGAGAGATACTGGGGAGCAGCAGAGTGAGTACATTTATAGGTTAGTAGAAGAAGTTTGAAGGGGACCTACTGTGCTAAAGATGATAGTTCTAACAATGTCATAACAAAGGTGTCAAAAGGATGGCACTACAAGGCTGTTAGAGAGGAGCGAAGGGTTCTAGATGGCAGGTAGGGAATTAGCAGGCGAAAAAGGGAAAGGGGAGAGCCTGAGCAGTGGTGTACTTTATGTACAATGATCAAAATCTGGTGCATTATTGGAAGCTAGTGTTCCATGATCACATTTTCTTGAATGTGTATGAAATTTTACTGCTCAGTTTTGAACCCAGTTGAAAGTGTCTCAGTTCTGAGGCTTTAACATCCTGGAGAAGACTGCTGCAGATCCAAATGAAGAAAATGGGGAAACACCAGAAGCACTGGCAAGTTAGAGTGAAAGCATGGATGTGGCAGGCAAAAACAGAATTTGTAGATACACAAACTCATAATAAAAACTTTTTCCAAGTACATATGAAGCAAGAAGCCTGTGATGGAGCTTTGTAGGGACCACTGCTTTTTAACATACTTATAAATGATCTAAAGATGGGAATAACTAGTGAGGTAATTACAATTGCTGATTACACAAAGTTATTCAAAGTTGTTAAATCACAAGAGGATTGGGAAAAATTGCAAGAGGACCTTACGAGACTGGGAGACTGAGCATCTAAATGGCAGATGATGTTTAATGTGAGCAAGAGCAAAATGATGCATGTGGGGAAGAGGAACCCAAACTATAGCTTCATGATGCAAGGTTCCACATTACACCTCACCACCCAGGAAAGGATCCAAGTGCCATTGTTGATGATATGTTGAAATCCTCTGCTCAGTATGCAGCGGTGGCTAGGAAAGCAAATAGAATGTCAGGAATTATTAGGAAAGGGATAGAAAACAAAAATGAGAATGTTATAATGCCTTTGTATTGCTCCATAGTGCGATTGCACCTCAAATACTGTGCTCGGTTTTGGTCACCGCATCTCAAAAAAGATATAGTGGAATTAGAAAAAGTACAGAGAAGGGCGGTGAAAATGATAAAGGGGATGGGATGACTTCCTTATGAGGAAAGGCTAAAGTGGCTAGGGCTCTTCAGGTTGTAGAAGAGATGGCTGAGGGGAGATATTGTAGAGGTCTATAAAATACTGAATGAAGGAACAGGTAGATATGAATCATTTGTTTACCCTCTCCAAAAATACTAGGACTAAGAGGCATGGAATGAAACTACTATCCAGCTTATAATCGAACGAGAATAACGCCCAAGTTCCGACCTAAATCGGGAGATGGGCGTTTATCTCACAAAAACGAATAACGCGGTATAATCAAAAGCCGAATTTGGGTCGCTTTCAACTGCACTCCGTCGCGGATGCGGACAAAGTGGACGGGGGCGTGTCGAAGGCGTGTCGAAGGCGGAACTGGGGCGTGGTTATCGGGCGAACAGAGATGGGCGCCCTTCGCCGATAATGGAACAGTTTTGAGCTAGAATTTAGGACACTTTTCCTGGACCCTGTTTTTTTACGAATAAGGCCCCCAAAAGTGCCCTAAATTACCAGATGACCCCCAGAGGGAGTCGGGGATGACCTCCCCTGACTCCCACAGTGGTCACTAACCCCCTCCCACCACAACAAATGATGTTTCACAACTTTTTACTTTCACCCTCAAATGTCATACCCTCCTCCCAAGCAGCAGTATGCAGGTCCCTGGAGCAGTTGTTAGGGGGTGCAGTGGACGTCAGGCAGGTGGACCCAGGCCCATCCCCCCCCTACCTGTTACAATTGTGCTGCTTAATGCTATTAGTCGTCCAACCCCCCCAAACCCACTGTACCCACATGTAGGTGCCCCCCTTCACCTCTTAGGGCTATAGTAATGATGTAGACTTGTGGGCAGTGGGTTTTGAGGGGGATTTGGGGGGCTCAACACCCAAGGGAAGGGTGCTATGCACCTGGGAGCTCTTTTACCTTTTATTTGGTTTTTGTAAAAGTGCCCCCTAGGGTGCCCGGTTGGTGTCCTGCCATGTGAGGGGGACCAGTGCACTATGAATCCTGGCCCCTCCCACGAACAAATGCCTTGGATTTATTCGTTTTTGAGCTGGGCGATTTCATTTTCCATTATCGCTGAAAAGCAAAAACGCCCAGCTCACACCTTGACGAATAAAACATGGGCGTCTTTTTCTTTTAAAAAATACGATCCGCCCCTTCACGGACCCGTTCTCGGAGATAAACGCCCATGGAGATAGGCGTTTCTGTTCCATTATGCCCCTCCACGTAGTACATTTAAAACAAATTGGAGAACATATTTTTACTCAACATGTAATTAAACTCTGGAATTTGTTGCCAGAGAATGTGATACAAGCAGTTAGCTTAGCAGGGTTTAAAAAAAAGGTTTGGATAATTTCTTAAAAGAAAAGCCCATAAGCCATTTCTAAGATGGACTTGGGAAAATCCACTGCTTATTTCTAGGATAAGCAGCAAAAAATCTATTTTATTCTTTTGGGATTGTGCCAGTTACTTGTGACCTGGATTAGCCACTGTTGGAAACAGGATACTGGGTTTGATGGACCTTCAGTTTGTCCCAGTATGACAACGTTTATGTTCTTATGTTTAATGATCATATGGTAAAAGAAGCACTCAGAAAACCATAGGTTAAAGATTAAATTTAATTCCTTGGTTTAGTCTTTACTGAGGAGGATGTTTGGGATTTAGCCATGCTGGAAATAGTATTTAATAGTGATGATTCTGCCAAATTGAAACAAATCACAATTAACCTGAAACATGTAGGGAAAATTAACAAACTAAAGAGTAGCACATTCCCTTGACCAGATACTATATATACCCCATAGTTCTGAGAGAATTAAAAAATGAAATTGCGGACCTATTATTAATCAATTGGAACCTACCATTAAAAAACTTCTCAAACCTCCCAAAGATTGGAGGTTAGCCAACAAATGCCAATTATTAAAGGCAACCAGGAATGATCGAAGACAATACAGACCAGTAGCAGACAAACAATTGGCCTGTAGCAAGAAAAATGGAAGAAACCACTCTAAGGAGCAAAACAACTGAAAATATAGATAGACATGGTTCAATAGGACAGATCCAGCATGGATTCCACTAAGGGTGGTCTCACCTCACCAATCTGCTACCTTTTTTGAAGTGGTTAATAAACCTGACAATAAACCATTTTAATTTTCCCCTCTGTTTACAATGCCGCGCAGCAATGCAGGCACAGCCCATTCAAAGTGAATGGGCTGTGTCAGCATTACCACACCGCCAGTCGCTAGTGTGGCTTTGTAAACAGAGGCCTTAGAGTTTGAGTCTGAAGTAGCTTCATTACTCTTTAAAATTTAAACATCTGAGGAAACAAATTGACAACCTTAAATTGCACAATATATATAATATTCACAATCCCTGTTTCCTCATAATTTCTCTGTAAATTCCTTAAGTTTTGCGGTTTTGGCATGGGAGCCTATACACTGATCTATTCCATCTTTACCAGTTTTAAAATCTCATCACCAGGGAATCTACATTACATTACATTGAGAGCTTCTATTCCGTAATAACCTATTCAGTTCCAAGCGGATTACATAATTTTAAAAGTACCAGAACAATCATCTGGGAATTTACAAAAACTAAAAGCAATACCCCAAATATAATCCTTTCACATATTTTTTGAACAATACTGTCTTCAGTTGATTATGGAAGGATCACAAATGAGATAAAGAGTGGACAGAGGAAGGAAGAGCATTCCATATTGACGCGGCTTGATATGGAATTGAAGCCGAAAGTTGTTTAAGATATTTAACCGACTTGACTGGGGGAGATAACAAAGATATTTGCCCCCTCAAAAGCTGTCTTTTCAATACAGAGAAGAATCCCACCCAATAATCAGGAATGCTTCCTTGCAGAGTCTGATAAACCAATGTACAAAACTTAAAATAGCATCTTGCTATAACTGGGAGCCAATGTAACTCATGATAATAAGGAGTAATAGATACATTCAATCTTAATGAAAAAAATCACTCATTGCTGGTATGAAAAAGCAACCCAAAAGGCTAAACGTTCAGCAAACAAATGTGCGCTTGATGAAAAAGAGTCAGCCAGAAAGGCTCCCATGTGCTTTGAAACATTTGCCCCAGAGAGCAGTCAAATCATCTACCTGCAACCTCTCCAATCAGAGCTGTTCTATTAGAAAACCTCTCCATCTCTGAAAAGAGGGTGTCAGCTGTCAATCAGGCTAATAGAATAGATCAAAATCTAAACAGAATGGTGCAAAAAAGATTTAAAGCCCCATGGCACGGGATCACTAAGAACATACCACCCGATTTTTGGACCGTGGTAGATAGCTGGGTTGTCTTCGGCGGTCCGCACTGAACCCAGATATTCAGTGCCAGGCCATTTTCAGTGACTGACATTGGATATCCGATTTAACTTTGGCCGGACTGACTTTAACCGGCCAAGCTGATATTCAGTGCTGGCTGTTTAAAGTCAGGCCAGCCAAAGTTATTCCACCTATTGTGGTGGTCAAATATGGCTGCCAGACTTGGCTGGTTTGACTTTAAAAAACGTGGGACAGCTGGTTATATTGCGTGATATAACTGGCTATCTTTAAGCCACCAACTGGCGATATTCAGTGCCAGATAGCCACCTAAGTGCCGTTATAGTGGCCATATCCATATCGGCCTCATAGTGTACAAATAAGATTAGTGGATCCAGGCAGATGGTGCAGGACCACCATGTCGAAATCATCTGGAGTAAGTGCTTCCAGAATTGCTGCACCCTCAAACAGTGCCAAAACATATGTTCCAAAGTGGCAGATCCAACGACACATTTAGGGCATAGACCATTAGGGCTTAACCGGCTTGATACACCCTGCATGGTGATATTTAAAGATGCATTGCTACTTTATATAAGGTTTCTTTGTATATGACATTCTCTACTGTCTTGTGCAGATGTACAATGTAATCCTGCAATAGCTGGGAAGAAAAAGTACAGGATAGGTTGGTGGACCACACCTCAGCCAAGTGCACATATTCTATATCCAGTGTCGTATCATTGAGATATTGGTGATGTAAAGTTAATGGAACCGGAACTGAGAGCCCAAACTATAGGCTTCCGCAAAGTGTACTGGAACATCTTCAGTCAAGTCTGTCTATAACAGTGAGGAAATGTAATGACAAAGTAGTAAGTAGGCAAAATTCTGATACTGGCACGGCAAATTCCTCCTGCAATTCCTGAAAAGCTTTCATTTTCCCTTCCTCAGTAACCACATGGAAAACATATTTTATGCAGTGTGCCTCCCAGGTAGTAAATGCACTGTGGCCTTGAGCAGGAGGACTACTACTACTTATCATTTCTAAAGCGCTACTAGACGTACGCAGCGCTGTACACTTGAACATGAAGAGACAGTCCCTACTCGACAGAGCTTACGATCTAATTAGGACAGACAAACAGGTCAAACAAGAGCTAAGGGAATAATAAAGTGAGGATGATAAAATAAGGGTTCTGAACAAGTGAATAATTGTTAGGAGTTAAAAGCAGCATCGAAAAGTGGGCTTTTAGCTTAGATTTGAAGACGGCCAGAGATGGAGCTTGACGTAATGGTTCAGGAAGTCTATTCCAGGCATATGGTGCAGCAAGATAAAAGGAACGGAGTCTGAAGTTAGCAGTGGAGGAGAAGGGTGCAGATAAGAGAGATTTACCCAGTGAACGGAGTTCCCAGGTAGGAATGTAGGGAGAGATGAGAGTGGAGAGGTACTGAGGAGCTGCAGAGTGAATGCACTTATAGGTCAATAAGAGGAGTTTGAACTGTATGTGGAAACAGATAGGAAGTAAGTGAAGTGGCTTGAGGAGAGGGCTAATATGAGCGTAACGACACTGGTGGAATATTAGATGTGCAGCAGAATTTTGAACAGATTGAAGAGGAGAGAGATGGTTAAGTGGGAGACCTGTGAGAAGCAAGTTGCAATAGTCTAAGCGAGAGGTGATAAGAGTGTAGATGAGGATTCTGATAGTGTGCTCAGAAAGGAAAGGAAAGGGTGAATTTTGCTGATATATTAGCATTCTGCTGAATATGTGCAGAGAAGGAGAGGGAGGAGTCGAAGATGACCCCAAGGTTACGAGCTGATGAGACAGGAAGGATGAGAGTGTTATCCACAGAAATAGAGAATGGGGGAGGAGGAGAGGTTGGTTTAGGGGAAAGATAAGAAGCTCAGTCTTGGTCATGTTTAGTTTCAGATGGCACTGAGACATCCAGGCAGCAATGTCAGACAGGCAGGCTGATACTTTGGCCTGGATTCCTGCTGAGATTTCTGGTGTGGAGAGGTAGATCTGGGAGTCATCAGCGTAAAGATGATACTAAAAACCATGGGATGAGATCAGAGTACCAAGGGAAGAAGTATAGATGGAGAAAAGAAGAGGTCCCAGGACAGATCCTTGAGTTACAGCAACTGACAGTGGGATAGAAGTAGAGGAGGATGCACTAAAGGTATGCTGGGAGAGATAAGAAGAAAACCAGGAAAGAACAGAGCCCTGAAATTCAAGTGAGGCCAGCGTATCAAGGAGTAGGCTGTGATCAACAGTGTCAAAAGCAGCAGATAGATCGAGAAGGATGAGGATAGAATAGAGACCTTTGGATCTGGCCAGGAACAGATCATTGGAGACTTTAGCAAGTGCTGTTTCAGTTGAATGAAGGGGCGAAAGCCAGATTGAAGTGGATCAAGAATAACATAGTAACATAGTAGATGACGGCAGAAAAAGACCTGCACGGTCCATCCAGTCTGCCCAACAAGATAAACTCATATGTGCTAGATTTGTGTATACCTTACCTTGATTTGTACCTGTCTTTTTTAGGGCACAGACCGTATAAGTCCGCCCAGTACTATCCCCGCCTCCCACCACCGGCTCTGGCACAGACCGTATAAGTCTGCCCAGCACTAGCCCCACCTCCCAACCACCGGCTCTGCCACCCATTCTAGGCTAAGCTCCTGAGGATCCCTTCCTTCTGAACAGGATTCCTTTATGTTTATCCCACGCATGTTTGAATTCCGTTACCGTTTTCATCTCCACCACCTCCCGCTGGAGGGCATTCCAAGCATCCACCACCCTCTCTGTGAAAAAATGCTTCCTGACATTTTCTTGAGTCTGCCTCCCTCTTCTCTTTAGAAAAGGATCAACTGCAGTGAAATGGCTTAGTGTACAATTTGCCTGCCTGGACTTTCTTAAAAAGTAGCAAAGGAAATGGAACTAGCACCTTTTTGGAATAATTCATTTTTTAATGTAAGAAATGCATCACCATTATGCTTGTAATAAATTATTTACATTAAAAAAAAAGAATAGCTTGAGATGAAAGAAAGTCAAGGCAATGGCGGTTAACAGCACATTCAAGTATCTTGGATAAGAAAGGGAGGAGGGAGATGGGGCGATAGTTGGAAGGAAAGGTAGGGTCCAATGAAGGTTTTTTAAGGAGTGGTGTGATTACAGCATGTTTGAAGGCATCAGGAACAGTTGCAGTGAAAAGTGAAAGACTGAGGATATGACAGATAAAAGGGATGACAGTAGGAGAGATATTGTTAAGTAGATGGGAGGAATAGGATCAGAGAAACAGGTAGTTAGTTCCAAGGAGGAAATAAGATGTGTAGTTTCCTCTTCAGTGATTTCAGAAAAGGAAGAAATGGAGGCAGGGGTTGGAGGGTTGAGAGAATGGACTAAGGGAAGGAGAGGTGGAGGTGACCTGGTTGAGAATTCAAGTTTAATCTTGTGAACCTTATCATGAAAGAACTCAGCCAAAGTCTAGGGGGGAAGTGAAGGGGGGGGGGGGGGGTTGGAGGTAAAGGCACTTTGAGGAGAGAGTTCAGTGTGGCAAAGAGACGTCGAGGGTTTGAGCCAAGAGAATTTGTCAACTGGATGTAATAGTCCTGTTTGGCAAGTAAAAAAGCAGACTGGAAGGAGGTCAGCAAGATTTTAAATGTATGAAGTCAGCATGGGCATGGGATTTCAGCCAAAGGCATTCGGCAGAGCGGTCACAGGAACGTAGGTAGCGGATTCTAGAGGTCAGCCAAGGCTGGGGTTTGGTACATTTACAGAATGGGGAATGGGAGGAGCGAGAGTATCCAGAGCAGAGGAGAGAATAGTATTATAGGAAGAGACAGCCTCATTGACAGACTTGGATAACATAGCGGTAGAGAAGAGATTTGAAAGACTGGAGGACAGAGTAGAAGGGTCAATAGCCTGAAGATTCCTGAATGTATTGGTTAAGATTGGACGGGACTGGGGAGGAGGATGTTTAAGTGTGAAAGTTATCAGATGATGGTCAGAGAGGGGAAGAGTTGATGCACAGAAACTGGAGAGTGAGCAGTTTGAGAAGAGGATAAGATCAAGACAGTGGCCATTCTGGTGAGTGGGGGCAGTGGAGCACAGTTGAAGACTGAAAGAGGATGTTAAAGCAAGAAACTGTGAAGCATAAGAGTCAGAGGGATCATTAGCATGAACGTTAAAATCCCCAAGAATGAGGGAAGGAGATGAAGGTTCAAGAAAGAAGGAAAACCATGCATCAAAGTCAGTGAGAAAGGAAGAAAGGGACTTATTAGGGGGTTGATAAATGACTGCTACTCAGAGAGGCAGAGGAGCAAATAGTCGGATGGAGTGGACTTCGAAAGAAGAAAAACAGTGAGACTGAGGTAGAAGAAGAGGTTGAAATCTACAAGAGGGTGAAAGTAGTAGCCCGACACCACCTCTGCGGCCAACCGGGCGAGGAGTATGGGAGAAAAGATAACCTCCATGGCATAGAGCCGCGACTGAAGCAGAGTCTTCAGGGTAAAGCCAAGTTTCAGTTAGGGCAAGCAGATGGAGAGTACGAGAGATAAAGAGGTCATGGATGTAGGAAAGTTTGTTACAGACAGAGCGGGCATTCCACAGAGTGCAAGAGAAAGGCAGGGAAGGAGGGGGGAGGAGAGGAACAGAATTTAGATTGGCGATATCACGGTGTGACCTGCACAAATAGGATGAGAGCTGATGTGGAGGACCAGGATTAGGATTAATGTCCCCAGCGGAGAGCAGGAGAAGGAGTAAGAGAGTACAGAGAAGAGTAGGAGAGGTACAACGACAGCAACGAAGGTGAGATGTACTCAGATAGAAAGGAGATGGATGAATGGAAGGAAGGAAATATTGAAGGTTGAGAGCTGAGAAAAAGGAAGAGGAAAAAAGAGATGGTGAGATAATGAATACAGAGGGTGGACAATGTGTTCCTGCAGTGTACAGTGGTTTCAGATGGAGAAACAGATTAAGAAGGGACAGTACTAAGAAAAAAAAGTGTACTGGAGCCATAAGTAGTAACTAGGAGAAAAATAAATGTAAAGAGAAAATGCCCCGGCACGCGGCACCTAGAGCGGAGGCCCTGAGTGGATCAGAGTGGACCTGGGAGTCACCCCGGAGAAGGCTGTAAAGGATATGCAGATGAGCTGCAAGTCCTCCACAGCACCTGAAAAGCAGCCAGTGGTAGAGCTGGGCACCTCTCAGCCGAGGAAAGGCTTACCAGGGGTTAGGCCGAAGCCAGCATTCCTCCCCCTGAGGGTCACCTTAGGAGGAAAGACAAGATTATCACAAATATATAAATAGGGGGTCACCCCTGGAGAAAATTGATGTTGTTTACAAAGCCATCTCCACAGACATCTGCTGCCATGCAGCAAGGGACAATTTTTGAAAAGTCTGGGGGAAAAAAGTTTTTATAAGATTATCCAATGGGATAAGTACATAACAGTATGCACAGTGACAAGAATGTGTACTTTTACATGACACAAGGGTAGGTGTTTTCTTGGGTAGAGTATGGACAAAGAGTGGACAAGATCATAAAATATGAATGTCTGCTGGTGTAAATGTCTATAGTTTCAGTTTAGCCATGATTTCTGACCATCACCTAGTACAGTGGATTCTAGTTAGTAGGAATACATCGGGACTATAGTACATGGCCCCAATTAAGTGGCTGCCCTGAAAAAATGAAGTTGACATGTTACCATTGAGAAAAGAATCAGTAGAAGTAACAGATAAAAGTAAAAACAATTATTTATTGTCCAAACACAAAAGTGAAAGAAAATTATACTGTACTGTTTACAGTACAGTATAATTTCAAATTTTACATTTGTTTGGTAACACAAAAGTTGAAATAAAGGAAAACATTTAAATTTGCATAAATTAAAAGAAACGTTTCTTATTCAAAACAGCATTAATGTTCGAGTGATCGATCAAGCGTACCTTGACGAGCTTTCTTTATTGATTGCAGCTGGACAAAACTGGCACAGGTCTTTAGAGCAGTAACCAGACTGCCTTCATTGCCTTCCTGCATGAAAAAAAAAAGTTTCAATCCAGAAATAAATCTCCTGGCATCCTGGTTTGTCACTTGTTCATGCTCAGTTGTGTCATCCTCTTCAATTTCCTGATTTTCTGAAGTCGTCATATGTTTGACTGAAATTTGCTCAATGATTTCATTCACACACCCATTATTTTCACTGTAGCATTGAAAATTGTTGTCAATGGATGAAAACTCTTCACAGTTTTCCACCCGGTGTGCTTCCATAGAATAGCATTTTCATTTTCAGTCTTATCCTGTGTGTCCATTCCAAGGTGTTTAAACTCACAGTGACCAAAACAATGCTGAATGGTTGTGCTTCTAACATTTTGCCAGCTATCATGAATGAACTGCACTGCTTTATAAAAGATCAATCTTTGCACTGACTTCTTTTGCTGTTGAAGATGATGTGAGCAAATTTTCTTCTTTAGCTTCAAGGATATAAGTTATCAGTTTGGCACAGTATAAGGTCTCCACATTTTTTATGATTCCCATGTCCATTGGCTGCACCAGAGATGTGGTGTTGGGACACAGAAATTCCACCTGGATGTTTTTCAAACAATGTGGGTGCGCTGCACAATTACCAAGGACAAATACAATCCTCATAAACCTTCTTTATTCAATGTCCCAGCTCACTAACCAGTTCTTAAAAATTTCTGATGTCATCCATGCATTTTTGTTAGCATGATATAGAACATATAAACTTTCTATACTGATCCCTTTAAAACACCGCTGCTTTGCACTTTTTGCTATAACCAGCAGCTTATGTTTATCGGTTCCTGACATGTTGGAACAGCATAGCACTGTTACATGATCCATAGCTTTCTTTGAGCCTGACAGCATTTTGTGTTTATAGGTCATGGATCCATTAGGAATGGCATGGTAGAATAGCCCTGTTTCGTCAGTGTTGTAGATGTCATCCACACAAAATATACAAAGCAATCGTGGAAGTTTTGTGGCTTTCCATTGTTCAGCGCTTATAGCGTCAGCACTGTCCTTCTCACCATTATCTCTCTTAAACTTTATCCTGAACCTGTGTTTCCATCGTGACAACCAACTATCTGTTGCTTTAAAATCGTTGTGACCGAGTTTTCTAGCTAACTCCTCTGACTTGCTTTTTAACATTGGTCCACTCACACGAACACCTGTTCCTGTTACAATTAAGAACCACTGAGTCAGGACCTCCTCTACATCGGGATCTTTACCGCCATGCTTCTGTTTTTGGGAAACGCCGTGTCACCTCTCACTTAAAGTCCACTTGTTTATCAATTTCTCTTGCTGTTGTACAACAAATGCTATTGTGGATTTTGGCACTCTTGTAACCTCTGCCAGTTGGCGCTGACTGGTTTGGTGGTTGATTTTCAATTCTTCTAGCAAGGCGATTTTGTCTGCGAGTATTAGATCTTTCCTTGGCATTTTTTCAGCGCACAACACAGATGAAATATGACATACCCTGCAGCAGCACATGTACGCAAACATGGCAGCCCATATAAACTTCAAGGGTTGGTGACATATTGATGACATTTTATGTACGTTACTGCCCCAAATAAATGGTGCGTTGTCCCAAATAAGAGAAACCGTTGTCCCTTTACAACTGTGCTTTGTTTCCGTTCTTTGTGTTTTGGGCCAAATATGCATCCGCCCTGATTAAGCGGTGTCCCAATTAACTGGAATCCATTGTATTTTATAAAGACAGTAGCCCCCTAAGTCTATAAATCTGCATGCCCAATTTTAAGCTTATGCTTAATGAGCAAAGGTACTTCCCAAGTTATAGAATAGTCTCAGGAGAATATGTAACTTAACTGAATAATTAGTTGTTAATTGGCATTAACCAATTATTGGCTATAATTGGTGTTAGTTGGTTCCAATTGGCACTAATTAGTAGTTACACATGCAACCACAGTTATTTGGAATTCTGTAAACTGTATGTGCAAAATCCATCATGCAGAACTGCAAGAGGGTCTGGATGTGGGAGGGGCATGGGCGGGTCAGGGGCATGACCAACATTTATGCACGTGGGTACTAGAATACTATCAGTTACATGCCTAACTGCCTACGTTAAGGCTTGCGCCTAAAGTTAGGTGTGTAAATGTGCACTTGTGCTGGTATTCTATAATGGTGATTGTGCATGCAATTTGCATGATAGAATTTGTGCTTAACATGCATCATCACAGCACCTAACTTTAGATGAACTATAAAAAATTTCCCCCTAGGTGCCTTTGGCTCTTTATAAAATAGGTGATAAATATGCAACTTTCCGGACATCTGACATAAGCGTCCTGTTATGAAATCAAACAGACAGTACCAGGGGCGGACTGAGAGTGGTCTGGGCCCCCCACATGGACACTGCCCGATGCCCCCCTACCGCCGCAGCTGATGCCACCACCATCCCAGTTCTTTCCTACCCGCTGCGCTGCTGATACTCCCCCGCCCACAGATGCAAATTTCAAAAACTGACATATTTCAATCACTATACTATAGGTTAACAAATAAACATAAAACAAAAAAAATGGAAAATATGATGATACCAATTTATTGGATCAAATATATTTTCCAGTTAGTTTTCAGAGGCCAAAACCTCTTTCCTCAGGTCAAGACAGTATACTGCTATTAAGGTATTCTGTTCTGACATGAGAAAGGAGGGTTGGGTCTCCAAACATTAGCAAAAATGTATTAAAATTAGTCCAATAAAGATATCATCTTATTTCCATTTTCTTTATTAACACAGCAACCACACTGCTTTATACTAAACTAAAAATAAAATTCATATTTTCCTACCTTTGTTGTCTGGCCATTTACTTTTTTCTAATTGTGTTGGTCCCAGTCTCATTTCTTCTTTCCTTGATCGCTTCTTAACTCTCGCCAGCGTCTATCCCTCTCTCTCCCCAGTGGCGTAGGAAGGGGGGGGCGGTGGGGCGGTCCGCCCCGGATGCACGCCGCTGGGGGTGTCGGCGCCTCGCTGGTTCCTTGCTCTCTCTGCCCCAGAACAGGTTACTTCCTGTTCCGGGGCAGAGAGAGCAAGGAACCAGCGAGGCGCCGACACCCCCCCAGCGGCGTGCTCTCAGTGGATTGGCCCTCCCACCCGCCCCTCACCGCCTTCCAGGTATGTTCTCGCGGGTGGGGCGGGGGGGGGTTGCGCTACGGAGGTGGGAGGGTGCGTCGCGTTGCACCTGGGGGGGGGGGTGCGCAGCGGCGACTCGCCCCGGGTGTCAGCTGCCCTCGCGACGCCACTGTCTCTCCCCCCTTTCCGTTCAGCATCTGCCCCATCTCCTCCCCCCTTTCCATCCAGCATCTGCCTCCTCTCTTCCCCCTTTCCATCCAGTGTCTGCCCCCTCTCACCCCCTTTCCATCCAGCATCTGACCCTTCTCTCTCCTCACTTCCATCCAGATCCTCTCCTCTTTTTCTCCCTCCTCCATCCAGCATCTGGCCCCTCTCTCTCTTCACTTACATCCAACATTTGCATCTTCTCTCCCCCTTCCATCCAGCTTCTATCCCCTCTCTTCCCTTCATCCAGTGTCTGTCCCTCCTCTCCCCATTTCCATCTGTCATATGTATCTTCTCCCTCCCTCATCCAGTGTATGTCCCTCCTCTCCCTCTTTCCATCTGACATCTGTCCCCTCTCTCCTTCTCATCCAGCATCTGTCCTCCCTTCCCCCTTCATGCAGCATGTGTCCCATCTCTTCTCCCTTCCATCCGGCATCTGTTCCCCCTCCCCACTCCATTCTCCATCCATCGTCTGTCCTTCCCCATCACCCAGTCACCCTGTACCTGGGGTTCTCCTTATTCCTGCTCAATTTATATGTCCCCACTATCACCCCACCTAATCCCCATATCCCCACTCTTCAACCCTACCTTCACTTACAATCATACCCTCCCCCTTCCATTCAGTGTTAGTCTTTTTTCAGCCCCACCCAATAATACACAAACCCTCTCCCCCCCCCCCACCGGACACCCCCACTACCACTGGCACACCAGGACGAGGCTATCCCCACTCCCACCCAATACCCCCCTGCCGCGGCCACCACTGCTGCTGCCCTACTGTTGTTTCAGCAGTGGCGGCAAAAATAGAAAAAAAAGATCGCGGGGCTGCACCGTTCCCTTCCTGCTCGCAGCTGACTGGCTCCACCCCGGAACAGGAAATTGTTAGAGGAAGGCAGGACCGGCACCCGCGAACAGGAGAAACAGTGCGGCTCCGCGATCTTTATTTCTGTTTTTGCTACCACTGCTGTAACAGCAGCAGCAGCGGTGGCCGCGGCAGGAAGGTAGTGTGTGGGAATGAGGAGAATGGCGGGCATCTGACCAGAGCCTCTGGGCCCTCGGGCACTGCCCAGTTGCCCGAACGGTCAGTCCACCCCTGGACAGTAGCATGTTTCTTCTTGGTCTACTGCAGAAGGAGAATAGGAATCGCCCCTTGGTCTTTCCAGCATCAACCACATCTAAAGTGAAGAGAAGAATCACATCTATCCCATTCACCACAGTACCCATGAAATTCTATTTTATAACTACGTTTGCCTCTATTGTATATAGTTGTATGTACATTACCATAGAACCCGTGAAGTATGAAATTTGTTTTGTTACTGGTGATGCTATGCTGGCTGGGATGTGAAAGATAGATGGCTGTTACATATGGGTATGCCATTTTTTTCCTTTGCGACTTGAGATTATTTTGTCCCTGCAGTTCTGACTTTTTAGAAGCATCTTTTCCAGGAGAAAATTCTAGATGGAGTTTCCAAAAAGACAAGTTAATACAATTTTTGCTGATATCAGTCTTTTCCAAGTTCATTCCTCAAGGGCTGCAAACAGGCCAAATAGTCATGATATCCTTAATGAATGCACAAGAGAGACATTTGAATGTCCATTACCTTATGTTGTTTGCAAATCTCTTCCATGCCCTCAATGGCTGAATTTAGAGAAGTCAGGAACCTGAGCGGAACTATCTTTGAAAGAGTGGCTCCTGGGATCCAAGATGGCGACGGTTTGAACTTGCGCTACGGACGCGTCTTTAGCGGCATCAGAGTAGAGCTGGAGGGAGTTACCTTGCCCGTTGTTGCGATGGGCAAGCGACGTGGGAAAGTCAGGGACTTTCCCTCAGACCCTGGCGCAAAGCCCCCGCTCTCCCAGCCGACACTCGAGCGCTTCGGAATAACGCCCGGAACTCCATCGACTTCCACCCCTGTTGCTGGTGCTAGCGCTTCGGCGCTAACCGACAGTGTCGACGGGGCTTCCTTAAGCCCTGTCTTTCGTGCAGCGCCCCCTCAACCAGGAAGTGAGCGCTTCCAGCCGAGTCCTGCAGCCTCAGCCCAAAGTGGTGAAGGGAGCGAGCAGGGAGGGAACTCGACGGCAGCACAGAGGCCATCTCCTGAACAACCAGTGATTCCAGAGCAGAAAACAGCGACTGTTGTGGATTCTGCAACAGTGAGTATCCTGGAACAAGTAGTTCAAGCGGCTCCCCTGGAATTTAATGTAGGGCAGTTTGAGAAACCAGCTGTAGTGACCTTAGAGTCACTTTGGGAACTGAACTCCACAACTCTCTTTGCCTTACAATCAGGTATTTCAAAGAATAATGAAACTATCAAAGTTTTGGCACAGTCTGCTCTCAAACAATTTCAAATTAATGACTCTCATGCAACTGAAGTAAAAATTCTTTCTCAAAAAGTTGAACAAATGCAACTTGTGGATCAAACACTAATTAAAGAAAGGAATTTTGCTCTCAGACGCATGGAATATCTGGAAAATCAATCCAAAAGACTTAACCTTCGTATGATTAACTTTCCAAAATCGCCTATTTTCTCTCCTGTACAGATGGTTAAGAAATATCTTACTGATATTCTGGGAATGACCGAAAACTCACTGCCACCAATTACAAGGGCATATTATATTCAGATTGCTGGGCAAGTCCCAGGAAACCTAGACCCTCAGAATGCATTGAATTTAACGGAGTTTCTGGAATCTTCTTTGGAGGTGGTCACGCAAAGGACTACTTTGTTAGTGACTTTTGCACTAGAGTTGGACCGAGATGCAGTACTTAGGTTATCCTTAAGACACTTGAATTCTTTATTTTTAGGTTCAAAAATAAGAGTTTTCCCGGATTTGTCCAGGGAAACTCAAAAACGTCGTAAATTATTTCTTGCTTTGCGCCCAAGGGCAATAGCCCTGGGGGTCAATTTTCTTTTGAAATTTCCTTGTGTGTGTAGGATTTTGTACCACACTAAACTATATCAATTTTTTGAACCTAATCAGTTGGATGTGTTTTTGAAAAGTAAAGAGAGTATAATTGTGAAAGTTTAGACCCGAATGAACACTGTATAGCACTTAGGAGTGAATCTATGGAGTCTAGCGCGGCTCTTGCTTTATTTGAATTTTTGAGTTTGATTTTCTATGAATCTTGGATCATTTCTTAATTATTGTGGACGATGGGTATATAGTCAATTTGCCTTATTTGTATTTGATATTGAAAGAAAGTTTGCAAATCTGTAATATTATTCTGTTTTGAATATTATGTATCTCAAAAGGTTTATAAATAAATATATAAAAAAAAAGAAAGAGTGGCTCCTGTCTGGTTTAGTCCTGTTCACTGGATCATACCAGGATTTTCAGTGACCCTTACCTGGACAGAGCTGCTGACAATCTGGTAAAACTGCCTTGGCATTATTCGAGCAGTGCTCAGGTAGTCTGGGGGAGGAATCTGGGTGGAGACAGGAGTTACTTGTCTAGTGACAATATTCAGTCCACTAATGAGGTTAAGTATCTGGATAAAGTTAAGACCTTAAAAAGGACATTCTCTAACTTACCTTATAGCAGCTTTGTGCAGGAATGTATATATTAATGTCTGGGGGCTTTCAGAAGTGATTAAAGGCGGGTGTTTGTGGGCTTGTCAATCAGCATGGTAGATCATGCAGAAAGTCTTTCCTGCATGCTCTTATTTTTACTTTTGAGACTTGTCAAATATATCTTTTAGTCTATGCCATTGAATCCTGAATGGTTGCATTTATGGCAGTTGTTATAAGGCAACAAAGAGAGTCCAAATCTCCTGTAAAAAACACCAGAAAACAACAAGAACGGAAGATGTACAGAAAGACCAAACTAAAATCACAGATGTAAAAAGCCAAATTCATTTATTAAGACCCTACACGGTCCGTGTTTCGGCCAAGGAGGCCTTCTTTAGGGGTCTAAAACAAAACAAAAATACAACACATATATCATAAAAACATATATCATGCTTGATACAAAGGATAATATGCAAAAGCAAGATAAAAATTATAAGACATTTGCATTGTCGCAAGCAATTTTTACACATACATCATAAATACACACATATGTATATTTAAAAGTAAAAATAAGAAGGATAAAATGTTAAGCATGATATATGTTTTTACGATATATGTGTTGTATTTTTGTTTTGTTTTAGACCCCTGAAGAAGGCCTCCTTGGCCGAAACACGGACCGTGTAGGGTCTTAATAAATGAATTTGGCTTTTTTACATCTGTGATTTTAGTTTGGTCTTTCTGTACATCTTCCATTCTTGTTGTTTTCAGTTGTTATAAGGCAAAAGTCAAAATGTTTTGGCTTATTCACTGTCCAAAAGCTAAACTGATTTTAGGAGAACTAATCACTAAATACAGTATTTAAATCATCAAATAATTGTAAAATGGAAACAAAAGAATATATTCAGTCTTTACTTTAAAAGCATGTTTCATATCTATAATATTCCAAATTCAGTTATAATGCTGCACTGGATATAGCAATATAGCTATAATATATTGGCCATCAGCATGCTAGAGAATTTGGCATTAAAATTGCAAGCGATCCTATCTGAACATTTTATATTTGCATTATTTGTTATCTGGAAAATAATAATAGAAGTATCTAATTTGATCTTAATTAAAAGACAAATTAACTCTAGTATTGCTTATATTATTCTGCAGTGGGTATCTTTAATCATTGTAATTCAGAGATGCTGTCACTAGGCAAATCCTTCCAGTCAGCTAAAATATGGAAATTAATTTTGTACATTTAGAGACAGATATACACCAAGGGCCTGATATTCAAAGTGAGTTATGCATTTGATGCCAGGTGGTGAACACAATTAATTTAGGTATGTATTTTAAGTGCTTATATGGATAAAATTGGGCTGTTTGACTCCCTAAATGGCCAAATTGTGTCTGTGGAAGAAGGGTCTAGCACTTGGAAAGGGCAAAAGTGGAGCCAGCACTTTTATTTTCAGCGATGATATTCAGCTGCTAAATGAATAAGTTAATGATATCCACAGATAAAGGAGGTGCAAAAATCTGTGGCAGTTTTCAAAGGGAAAGCACATATGTATTTTCCCTTTGAACATTACCTACAAGGTCCATCAATACAGAGTACCCAGAGACTTTGCATCTAAGCAGTTTGAAAATTGTCTCATCATGGGGAAAACCCTTTAGTACATCTGGCTCTTAATTTCTTAGTTCCTTTAATTAAAGCTATTAGTGTGGTTTTAATTGCTTAGCTCCTTTAATTAAAGCTATTAGGATGTAGATGAAATATATGATCCAAGTCAAATAACCAGTGCATTTGAGTGTTCTTTGAATGCTAGACCATAATTCAAATGTAGACTGGTATTGCAGTGGTAAATAGCCAGATCCTTTCAACTTTTTTCCCTGATCTTTAGATGGTGACAGTCAGTATTTTTTTAAATCGCTGATTACCACCTGCTAAAGCCACCGGCACTTATGTGGATCCCAACCAATATCCAGAGGATCTTTTATGTGGTTGGTTCCCCAACCCCCTGTTTCAATCAACGTTCCCTCTAAGCGGTGTGCATGAGCGATTGCTCATATATTTTAGGAGCATTGCTCACAGAATTTATATGGTTGCTCACAAAATTTTCTTTTGTGCTATATACAGAAATACATTGCTAATACTGGCGCTCAAAAATTGTTGGGTTTTAAAAATTGTTGCTCACACGAAAAAAACATTTGCACACTCCAGGCCACTCCTTAAGGGAAACATGGGTTTCAATCTCCCCCCCCCCCCCAATCTCCTTTTCAAATCCCCCCCCTGATTGCAATCTTCCCCACCCCCTTATATGTAAGGTTGACACCTAATGGTAGTACCACAAGACTACCACTAGGGATCAGTAGTGTCATTTTGAACCCAAAGCCAGACAGAGTGGCAGTGGAAGGGACTGCTTCTGCAATTTGCCACTAGCTACCAGGGATTACATTTGGGTAAATCATGGGAAAGGTGAGGGGTCTGAGGGGACTGTGGGGTGGGGGAGGATCAGACTCAGACCCAAGGGGGGGGGGGATTGATAGATTTGATTGGAACTGGGGGTGGGGTGGGAGGAGATCAGACCCAAGAATCAAAGTGACAGAGGGGAAGGGAGATTAGAACCAGAGGGGTGGGTATGGGAGATTGGAGAATCAGGTGGCAAACCAGAAGTTGTGCAAGTGCCATCTGATGTTCAATGCTGGGACTTGCATAGCTAAGTAGCCAGTTAGGGCTGCCTTTTGTGTGGTCTTCTCTAGCCACCTAGTTATGATGGCCTCTAGCATACCAAGGGTGGGCTGGTGGAGGCAGTCCTCTCCAGGTGCAGGCAGCAAGGGGCTCCACAGAGCAGTCACATTGCTTTCTGCTGTGCCAGTTCTCTCTGACATTACTTTCTGTTCTAGGGTAGGGGATCGGCAGAGCTGACAGCCATGCAACTACTCTGTGCACCTCCAGGTAATGAGGATGAAGCGCTTCGGGGGAGGGGGCATACCAGTGACCTGCTCCGGGTAGCAGCCAACCTAGGTACGCCACTGATGATAGCACCAGTGCTGAATAAGGCTCTTCTCCCAGGACAACAGGGCTTATATTGTCACAAGTGGGTAACGCAGCACTATATTGTCCGGTCAAGGCTTTATAATAAGCCATAAGAGCATGTGCCTTCTCACCCACTGCTCGTGCACGGCTACTGCAGTTCTCGCTGGTGAGAAGACTGTTTCTCTGACTTCTCTTGAAACCCGATCTGAAGAACTTCGTTTTTTGGTGCCTTTCGGTGTTTTTTCAGTGGTTTTTCGCTGTGCCTTTTTGGGCATTTGTTTTTTCCCTTCTGTTTCTGTACCTTTTTAGTTTATTTTGTCCAACTGGATCCACGTACACCTGGTTTTGATAGGCCTCAGTTGCCTCACAACTTTATGATGGAAGAGTCCGCTCTCAAAAGAGCCAGAAATTCTAGAGACTATGCCTCGGTGCCCCCAGGCAGAGAAGCTAGGATCTTGGACTCTTTTGGAAGGAAGATGTTCTAGGCCTCAATGCTCGTGTGTTGTATACAATCACATTGGCTCTTTATGAGCGTCTATTTGTGGAACTCGGTGCACAAGTGGAAGGACTTGGCAGACTCTCTCCCACCGGAGCAGGCTGAGTCAGTGCACCAATTGGCCAAGCAGCAGACGGCGTGTCAAAAATTTTTGGTCGGAGCGCCTATGACACTTTTGACGTGGCTTAAAGTATAGAAATGCACAGACTCTCATGGCTGCATGTTTCTGACTTGGAACAGTCTGTTCAGCAGAGGTTGGTGGATGCCCCATGCCGAGGGAGATAACCTTTTTGGAGAGAAGGTTGAGGAGGTCACTGATCAAATCAAAAAACATACTGATACCATCTCTTCTCGCTCCTATCGGGAGTCTTCTGCACCAGCCTCCTCAGTTAGGAGGTCTTTTGGCAAGTCAAAGAGGGGTGCCCACTACTCACAGAGACATAGGTATGTCACTTCCTCTCACCAGCCTGCTCAGGCTCAATCTCCGAGTGCTTGTTCTCTTCAACAGCGTGCACCTAAGGCCTCTGCTGCTCTCCAGTTTAAGAATGGGGTGGATGACCTGCAAGTCAGGAAGAAGCTGAAGTTTTTCCACCAAATGTGGCCCCTTATCACCTCCGACCGGTGGGTTCTCCAAATAGTCCATCTCGAATATGCACTAAATTGGCTTTGAAAACCTCTAAATTGACCACTAAAAGCTCATTACTTCAGCTCTCAGCATGAGCAGGCACTTACAGAGGAACTATCCGGTTTTCTACAGGCCCATGTGATTGAACCCATTCCACCAGGGAAATAAGGGCAGGGATTCTATTCCAGGTACTTCATCATGCAAAAGAAGACAGGGGGATGCATCCCACCCTAGACCTAAGGGCCCTGAACAAATTCCTGATCAAAGAAAAGTTCAGGATGGTTTCCCTGGGCACCCTTCTTTCCATGATTCATAAAAACGATTGGCTATGATCTCTGGACTTAAAGGATGCATATACTCACATCCCGATACGTCCAGCCCACTGGAAGTATCTTTGATTTTGTCTGGGAACACATCACTACCAGTACAGCGTGTTGCCTTTTGGCCTTGCATCAGCTCCCAGGGTCTTTTCCAAATGTCTAGCGGTAGTCGCAGTGTCTCTATGCAGACTGGGAGTCCATGTGTTCCCTTACCTTGACGACTGGCTGGTGAAGAGCATAGAGGATGGTGCTCGGGAGTCCATGTGGAGAACTATTTGGGTCCTAGAATTACTAGGGTTCGTTATAAACTACCCCAAGCCCCATCTTCACCCTGCACAACAATTGGAATTCATTGGAGCCCTGCTCGATACACAGAAGGTTCAAGCCTTCCTTCCAGGGCTGAGGGCAGACACTTTAGTTGCATTGGCCTCTCAGGATTGAGCCTCTCAGCAGGTCACAGCTCGGCAGATGTTGAGGTTGTTGGGCCACATGGCTTCCACAGTTTATGTAACACCCATGACATGCCTTCACATGAGATCAGTCCAATGGACCCTAGCCTCCCAGTGGTACCAGGCTATGGGAGACCTGGAAGATGTCATCTGAGTGTCTCCAGACCTTGCTCACTCTCTGCTCTGGTGGATTGTTTGATCCAATTTGACCTTGGGACTTCCATTCCAACTTCCTCAGCCACAAAAAGTGCTGACAATGGATGCATCTAGTCTCAGTTGGGGAGTTCATGTAGATGGGCTTCACACTCAGGGAGCATGGTCCCTCCAGGAAACAGACCTTCAGATCAATCTTCTGGAGCTTCAGGTGATCTGGAACGCTCTAAAGGCTTTCATAGATCGGCTGTCCAACCAAATTGTGCTCATTCAAACTGACAACCAGGTTGCAATGTATTACACCAACAAGCAGGGGGCACTGGATCATGACTTCTGTGTCAGGAGGCCATCCAGATGTGGCACTGGGCTTGCCAACATGGCATGTTCCTTCTATCCACTTATCTGGCAGGCAAAAACAACAGTTTGGCCCACAGACTGAGCAGAGTTATGCAACTGTACGAGCGGTCTCTCAATATGGGCATTGCCCGCGAGATCTTCCGACAGTGGGCACCCTCTTGGTGGAACTCTTTGTCACTCAACTGAATCACAAAGTCCCTCGGTTCTACTCCAGGCTTCAGGCCCACGACAGGCTAGTGTCAGATGCCTTCCTCCTGCATTGGGGGTCAGGTCTTTTGTATGCGTATCCTCCCATTCCTCTTGTGGGGAAGACTGCTGAAACTCAAGCAAGACCACGGGACCATGATCTTAATCATGCCTTACTGGGTTCTGCAGATCTGGGTCCCTCTTCTTCTGGAGTTATCCTCCAAAGAACAGTGGAAATTGGAATGCTTTCCGACCCTCATCAAGCAGAATGAGGGATCTCCTCTACATTCCAACCTTCAGTCTCTGACCCTCATGGCCTGGATATTGAGAGCCTGGAATTTGCTTCTCTCAGTCTGTCAGAGGGAGTCTCCTGAGTCTTGCTGTCTTCCAGGAAAGATTCCACTAATAGGTGTTATTCTTTCAAATGAAGAAGGTTTGCCGTCTTGTGTGAGAGCAAGATCCTAGATCCTGTTTACTGCCCTGCACAGTCCCTGCTTGAATACCTTCTGCACCTTTCCGAGTCTGGTCTCAAGACCAACTCCATAAGGGTTCACCTCAGTGCAATAAATGCTTATCAACAGCCCATCGCTAGACAGCCTCTAGTTGTTCATTTCATGAAAGGTTTGCTTTTGTCAGACCTCTGCCTGTGTCATGGAACCTCAATGTCATTCTCACCCAGCTGATGAGCGCTCCTTTCAAGTCACTGAATTCCTGCCATCTGAAGTACTGGACCTGGAAGGTCATTTTCTTGGTGGCTGTTACTTCAGTTCATAGAGTCAGTGAGCTTCAGGCCTTAGTGGTAGCTGCACCTTATACTAAGTGTCATCACGACAGAGTAGTCCTCCTCACGCACCCTAAGTTCCTAAGGTTGTGTTGGAGTTCCATCTGAACCAGTAGATTGTCTTGCCAACATTCTTCCCCTGACCTCATGCCCATCCTGGCGAGAGCATCTTGCACACCTTGGAGTGCAAGTGAGCATTGGCCTACTACGTGGAATGGACAAGGCCCCACTGACAGTCTACCCAACTTTTTGTTTCTTTTGATCCCAATAGGATGGGGGTTGCCATTGGGAAACGCACAATCTCTAATTGGCTGGCAGCTTGCATTTCTTTCACTTATGCTCGGGCTGGTCATACACTGAAGGGTCATGTCAAGTCTCACAATGTCAGAGTCATGGATGTATCAGTAGCCCACTTGCGGTCACCCTCCATTGAAGAAATTTGCAAGGCTGTGGCATGGTCTTCAGTCCACTCATTCATATCTCAATACTGCCTTGAGGAGGATACCTGACGTGAGTCATTTTGGGCAGTGTTGCGGAATCTGTTTGGGGTCTAGAACCCAACTCCACCCCCCAAGGCCCATTTTATTCTGTTCTAGGCTGCATTCTCACTCAGTTTGTATATAGTTTCAGGTTTATCTGAGTTATGTCCTCACTGTTGCGAGGTCCAGTTGACCAATGTTTGTTGTTTTCTGTGAGTCTGGATGCTAGGGATACCACATTTGTGAGAATTAATACCCTACTTTTCCTCGGCAAAAGAAAAGTTACTTACCTGTAGCAGGTATTCTCCAAGGACAGCAGGGCTTATATTCTCACAAACCCTACCACCTCCCCTAGGAGTTGTCTTCTATTTTTATTTTTTCTTGTTGTAGTATTTAACTGCGGTAGCCGCACACAAGCGGTGGGCAGGAAGGCACCCATGCGTGCGCGGTGGAGCATGTCTCATGCTCCACAAAAGCTCTTATAGCTTGTTATAAAGCCCAGACCAGGCAACGCGGCGCTGCATTACCCTCTTGAGATAATTTCATAAGCCCTGCTGTCCTTTGAGAATGTCTGATACAGGTAAGTAACTTTGCTATGCCTGCTGAACTGCTTGTCCTCCCTGACTCCACCCCTGGACTGCCTGGGCACTAATTGGGCAATGCCTGGGTGGTCAGAACTGTTGTTCAGCAGCACTAACCAGTTACGTGCAACTGAATATCAGTGGCTGGCCTGCTCAGTGTAATTTAAGTGGGCAGGATTCTTTCGTGCCTGCTTAAACCATGCTGAATATTTATCCATTTTTACAAAATAATAGAGAGATATTCATGATCATGGCTCAGAAAATTAAAAATCCAAACAACAAAATGTAGCAAGGGAGTGATACATTTGCCAGGCAGAAATGAAGGTGTTTGTATACTATACAGTGTTATAGCTATGGCCAAAAATGGGGTATATGAATCCCTGCATCTTTGCAGTGGCAGAAGAGGCTTACAGATGGCCAGAGTGCCCCTCTTCTGTAATCAGCATAGGAATGATGCCATTGCCATCGGTGGCATGAAGAGCTGTTTCTGGTTTGGTTCCACTTCCTGGTGTTTTATATCCTGCCATTCTATTCCAGTTCTAATTATCTGTAGTCCCATTTTCTTTAAATCGTATGTGTTGCTTCCTTTATTTTTCCTGGGAGAACAGTTGGGTGTTTTTAGCTGTTCCACTTGCTTCTTATGCTTGACCTAACAAGCTTATTCTCAATGGGGTTTTAATTTTTTTTACATGCAAATTGATGTATGCATAGTGCCTTCTCTGAACAAAAGCAGATACTGTAAAATGAAGGCTAACGCATACACTGGCCATCTGTGCTGTCTGGATGGACATAGTGTCAGAAAATCAGGAGAAAAAGAAGGAGATTTGGGAATAGAGCTCTGTGCATAATATTGTCCTTATGGTTTCCTCTCCTCTCCTTTTCTTTTCTTTTATATTTATAGCTTGCTGTCTTTGTGAATAGAGCCATATTTAAGTTTTTGGCGCACACAGGCAACACCACACAACTGATCCCAGACAGTGAGGAGGGAGGGGTGTCAGAGATCCCAAAGCCTGGGGAGCCAGAAGAGGGCAACAGTGCAACACTGGTGCTCCTTTGAAGTAGCATAATTCATTTAGCCCTAAGGTAAATGGGAGGAGGCTCCTCTTTAGTGTGGGTATTTGATGCCTTCAATATTTGGCATCCCAGGCAATTGCTTATGCTTAAAACCTGGCTATTCCAGAGGGTGTCTGTTGATCTCTGTCTGGTACTGAGTGTCTGTGTTCAGGTTGCAAGTGAGTAGTGACAGTATGTGTGAGAGAGAGGAGAGAATGCAGCATGGTAAGGGGCAAATGAAAGGACCAGAAGTAGGAGTGCTGAAATTATGGTTGTGAGACTAATTGGTGAAATGAGGGAGGAGGAATGATAGGAAGAAAGAGCAGTAAACTGATGGTCATGTTACAGAGACATGTGCTATTGAAGTGGGAATTGGGGAGGAACAGTGAAGTCAAGGAGACAGAGGGACGGGATAGTAGGCACAAGTAGAAGATGGCAGGAAAAGAGACACAAGAGGGGATGAGAAAAGTATAAGGGGAGAGATGGTAGGGATGTGGGGAGACTTAAAAGCACTAACCAGCAATGTTAGGGCAGCAGGAGGAAATGAAGGTTTCAGGCCTAAGTACCTTCTCCAATCCAGGTGGTTAAGCAAAGATGCTCGTTTTTCTTGATGGCATGTTGGTATAGATTCTTTCCCCAGAAATGGATGGAGGCCCACTCTTCCTGGTAGGGAACAACCTTGAAAAGGAGATAAGTGTTAAACTGTGAGGTATTTAAGCATATTTACAACAAGCCTTTTTACTGGTAACTCAATTAGATACTTTTTATATTTTTTATTTGGTTTTTGGTTTATGTTGCATTTTAGGTTTACTGTATTTTGTAAGTTGGTTTGCGCTGTGTGTAGATGTGATAAATCATGTAAATAAAGAAATGTTGGCTGAAGAAGTGGCATACATGTTTTACAACACATATACTTACCGGCTACTTATTTTACAGATTTCAATGGTATCCAAATTCCAGAGTCAAGCTAATGCTAATTAAGGGACTTTAAAACCACCATATTGAAGAACTAGAGGAAAAGGTACTTCTACCTTGCATATTCAGCTTGCCAGCCCTGGAATAAGTAGACAGCTTAGAGTGCTCATGTCACCTCTCTAGGAACAAGTCAGCTTTGGTCACTAGTCATATTCAGAATTAAATTCAGTCTTTTCATGTTAACTCATAGCCCTCTACACTCAGGCACTTCTGCCTAGCTTGCTGACTGGCTGAGTCCATATATGCCTTTGCAACCTCTTTTCTCTTGAGAAGCCTCTTAGCTCTTTATCGTCCTTTAAGAATTAACCTAAAAGGTATTTCTCACCCTACCTTTGCATACCTGGCCCTAGCTCACTGGAAGTCATTTCCTCTCAACCATAGGGTTAAATTCTGCCCCTTTAAATTTAAGGATGATGTGAAAATCTGGCTTTTCTTAATAGGTCTTTTGGTGTTTGTCCAACTAAGGAAGAGCCAATATCAGGTTTTAAGACTCCCCTCTCTTTTTGCAAAACAAAACACAACAAAAACTAAACACCTACTTATTTATATACCTGAGACCCCCTCTCTTTTTACAATAATAATAATAATAATAAAAATAACTACTTATCTATATACCATCCAACCCATAAGTTCTAAATAGCTTTAAAAAAATAAGGGAATTACATTTAACAAAGGACTACAAAATATATTTATAAAATGCATAGCAATAAACACGTTTATAGTATTCAAACATCAACATAGGTTTAAGTTTATTATTTTTATCCTGCCTTTACCCAACATGGGGTACAATAAAACATGCATAATTAAAACAAAAACAAAAATTATACAAACTAAAATACATATATACAGCCAAGAACCCCAACAACAAATAGCCCAAGTAACACCAGCAACAGTTTATTTATTTATGCATTCTTATATCCCACTGTTATCTAAAACAAGTTTCAGTTCAAAGTGGCTTACAATTTACATTCTGGTTGAAATTGCTTGATTGGTGGAAGTAACAATAATGACTTATATTCAGGAAGCGACTAACGAATAGGAAGCGACTAACAGCTGGTTTACAACTAGGAAGTGGAAAGGTCTTTGATGGCTTAGTTCTTTATCCAAGTGCTGCCCCATATGCTGCCCTAAACAGATGACATGTTAAGTTCATTTAAAAGTTGATGTATTCCTCAGCAGCCGTAGGGTCATGGGTAACTGATTCCACTCCCTTGGTACAGCAATCAAAAAAGTGCCAAACCTAGTCTTTTTGAACAAAAAAGATTGCAGGTCAGGAATGGTAAGCAAACAAGAATTTTCAGAGAGCAAACTGGAGCAGATCATTCTCTATTCTCAGACTAATAGGCAAATAATTCCATAAGAAAAGTGGAGCCTGCAAAAACAGCTGTTGACTGGTTACATTTTTCTTAATGCAACTGACAGAAGGTAGAGAAACTTTCGTAATGTTGAAGGTGAAATACAATAATTACATTTAGCTAGGGCAGGAACCACGTAATATTTCAAATGAAAACCATAATAACTTAGGGGCCCATTTATTAAGCTGAATTAAGCACTAAGATGCGCCTAATGCAACAAAAAAATGGAGTACTGAGGGACACACTACAGTGTTACGTGATAGCTTTGTTATATGCATGCGCTAACTGCATGTTATTATATTTTTCTTCTTCTTTTTTTTGAGGGGGTGGGTCAGGGCAGAGAGTGGACATTCCTGTGCTAACCAGTTAGCATATCTACATTACTACACGTTAACTGGTAGGTGCACAGATAAATTAACAAGGAAAGTAAATGTCAAGGTACTAGTTAGTATAAACATAGAAGTATATATATTCCAAGTACTGCTATTTTATTAAAGAATTTAAATTTTTTAAAATTGTTTTTATGTGCTCAGAACCAGGTGCCCAGTGTGAGAAGAGCTACCAACCATCCCATCATAAGTCCAAAGAAAATAGTCCTCCTTCCAGTATATGTACACTGATAATATAGGAGCCCTTACCGTCTTCAAAATGGGTGGTGGTAAATGCTCACATGGTAATTTCTTCAAATGGCTGAATGCTAGTGGCAACATTAGTGCATGGCCATTAATGAAAAAAAAATAGAAAATTGAGTTTTTTGCGGCTGTGGTAAAAATGGCCTTAGTGTGTGGGAAAGACCCCCCTAAGGGCACGCTAAGGCCTATTTTTAGCAGCTTAGTAGAAGGATCCTTAAATTCTATCCAGCCGATATTCAACTGATGGTAGTGAGTGTTTTACTGACTGCAACCAGCGTTATTCCTGGATATTCAATGCTGGACCCTGTCTGGGCTTTGGCATTGAGTATCTGTTTTTTTTTTTTTTGAGCCTGCATAAGCCTAACTGCTTAAAGATAGGACTGCTACTTATGAGGCCCAGTTTAAGCATTTTAGATATGCGGTGAGGGGCTGAATATTGGCACTTCACCTGACTCTGCCCCTGGAATGCCCAAGAGTGAGCTGCTTTTGCATTTGGTGCATCAAGCAAGGGAGGTCTGCAGGACAGAAGCAAAAAAAGTGAGCAACACAATGCCACACATATTTTTGTATCTTCTTTTCCTCTAACATACATGTGCCCAAATCTTACCCAAACTAACAGCAATTGAGAGTGCCCAAACAGGAGGGAGGCATCAGATTTACACAGCCAGGAAGGGTACATGCTTCAAGGGAAAGCTGGGAGAGATGCTGCTGGCAATCCTTCTGTATATGATTATGTGTCCCAGTAGTGGTGCTACCACAGGACTAATGCCTAAAGGTGAAGAATGTAAGCCAGAGAAGTATTCCAGTGGCTAAAACATTTGACCGAGAACCAGAATTTAATATCAGAATTTCCTATTAATGTTTCTTGTGATCTTCGGCAAGGTTCTTTGCCCTCCATTGCCCTAGCAAGGATCTACTGTATATTAAAATATGCGAGTGGATTACATGTAGAGAACCTGACTGCATTATAATACTATAGAATAATAAATATTGGATTTGTTATTATTTTTTAGCAAGCATGCAAGAAAGGGGCATTATTCAAAAAGGACTTTTCCCCTTTACTGTGCCTAAGGGAAAAAAAATCTTTGTTGAATAAGTTTCCCAGTGTCAAACTTGTAATCGATATATGTCATTGTTAGGATGACTAATTATTTCACTTTGTGTAATGACTCAAGTGGTGCTATCAGTCAGCTCACTACCATCATGAATTTGTCAGCAAAATACAAGAAAACCTACATTCAATTTATCGTGTCTATGCCTAAAACATACTGCACTAGATGTCATGTAGCCTTTCATTTTGGATATAGTAAATAGAAAGGAGTTGCTATTCTTTCATCCTGCTACAAATGCCAAAGGGCAAAAGCAGAGTTTGGTTTTATAACCCAGGCTTAATTGTAACTACATAGTCACTTCAGCAGACTTCCTACAGCTGAAAACATGTTATGGTTTTAAAAGATGTTTCTGGAAAACAGATAACAAAAGACAGAATTTTAGTTCTGCTCTTCCTTTGGAATCAGTTACCTTATACATCATGTACTCCAGTAGACCTGAGATTTCATCAGCAAAAAACACCGCAGCCAGGTTCATATACAAAATCTCTTGTTTTGAAAGTGCCTCCCCTTTATTAATCAAATTACACTGGCTTCCCATCAAAGTGAGAGTCACCTTCAAATTATGTACTTTTATCTTTCAAATCCTAAATGGCACAGCTCCAGACTATATGGTACCATTAATAAACTTACCTCAAAGAAACGCTAAATATGAGGCAAGAAACTATCTCAGAATACACCTCCCAAATTGCAAAAAAGTGATCTACAAAACTGTCCACTCTGCGGACTTCACTTAGGAACCAAATGGTGAAACTCCTTACCACCCAAAATAAGAAAAATACAGGAATATAGTAGATTCTGCAAAATCCTCAAATCGTTCCTATTCAAACAAACCCTCACAAAGAACAACCAAATCTCAAACAACTAAATTATTACCTGAATTGGTTATTACTCTATTTACCATCAACCTTATCTTTGTTTCATGTACAATTTCTCATTCATAATAGATTTTCTAAATGTTAAACATCCATAGCTATCCCAGTATGTTTATGACACTGTGTTGTAAAATTGGATTCTTATAACAAATTACTTTCTTATGCATTAAATCATCTATGGAGAAGCCCCAAGTTACATGACAGACTTGATCGACTTACCAATTAGAAACACATCCGAATCAACACGATCTTATCTAAATCTGTACTTCCCAAGCTGCAAAGGACTTAAATACAAAACAACTTACGCATCTAGTTTTTCCTACATAAGCACACAACTGTGGAACGCACTACCAAAAGCCTTGAAAATGACGTACGACCACCTAAACTTATGGAAATCACTAAAAACCAACCTGTTTAAAAAGGCATACTCTACCGATCCAACTTAAAAGCCTTATCTCTGCAACACAACCAAACTAAAGCACGTAATGGACATAACACAACTCTTCCATTCTCCGATTCCCTAATGTGGCTGTGCCACAAGAACTTGATCTTACCACAACATCACCCTGCATTTGTTCACACTGGAGCCTGCAAAGGCCTTTCCGGTACTATGTAAGCCACATTAAGCCTACAAATAGGTGGGAACATGTGGGATACAAATGTAACAAATAAATAAAATTATTCTTTGTTATGTATCCTATACTATTTATTGTAAACCACATTGAACTCAGACTTATTTGGGATAATGTGGGATATAAATGTCAGAAATAAATAAATAAATAAAACCCATTTACTAAGGGCCCTCTTTACTAAAGTGCGCTAGCATTTTTAGTGCGTGCTAAATGCTAGAGACACCCATATATTCCTATGGGTGTCTCTAGTGTTAGCGTGTGCTAAATTTTAGCACATGCTAAAAATGCTAGCCTGCCTATAGCATGGCTTAGTAAACAGGGCCCTAAGTATTACTGCATGTGGCAAATAACCTGGAAAGAAAAAAATAGTACGCCTGCTAGTTTGTATTTTTTTTGTGTGTGAATTTAATAAACTGTTTTTTCATTTTTATTCTGAGTGGTATATAACTTATGTGAGGAAAACAGAATAGAAAGTACAGTGAATAGCTACTGAGGGAAGGAGGTCATACAGTTGCCAGATTATAAATCAAAATTGGACAGACAAAGAGAATAACTATTCTAATAAAGTTCCAGTTATGACCACTATATTTCTGGGACAAATAAAATGAAAAGGGCCATAAGAAGACTGTGTTGATTAATAAATGCATTCTCATTTGTCTAAAAAAAGGCCTCTTTTGTGTTAGCAGGTATAGAGATAATCTTTAATTAAATTGTGCTCTTGACTATTTTACATCAATTTAACAATGAATTACAGTTTTAAGTACAGGCTTCTGTAGTGTAGAAAGCTGACCTTTCTAGAAAGTATTTGCATTTTGAATTAAAGTAATACATTCGCCCACAGAAGATGTACAACTTCAGTTGGCGTAGATGTACTATCCAGGAACTCCGAAGACTAAAAAAAGAATGAAAGTTGCACTCACAGAAGGCTTCATGAAGAAAATTAAAGATAGATAATGATATGAACTGGTAAGCTGCAGTATCTGTCTAGTCTTTGCCCACTTCAGGCCCCCTTCCACGTCAGCTGTCAACAATGACAGTTAACATGCATTAACAAAACAGCCGCCATGCTGTTAAGCATGCCAACTGCATTAACAGCTAACACAACTTCGTAAATAGCCCCCAAACATTTTTGTCAATGTTTACTAATAAAGAAAAGACACTCTTTTTTTAGGTCCACTGCTATTTTGAAATACACAAGGCTGCTGCTACAGGTTGTGGCAGCAATTTTAAGTAGGCAGGAGTGAGTGGGCGTTGCTCCTGCCCATTTCCCCACTGGACTACTAGGAATCATTATCCGTGGGTGGGTCATGGTGTGCTTCCAGGGGTGAGAGGGAGAGGCAATCAGAAGGGGGGCTTCAGGATGTTCCAGGGGGGGTGAGAGGGAGGGGGTTGGCAACATTTTAGGCTGGACCAGTATGTTAACTGGGCACCAGCCGGTATTCAGACTAGTGCCCAGTTAACTCGCCACTTAAAGCTAGAACCAGGGGCATAGCCAGACAACAGATTTTGGGTGGGCCTAAGCAAGAAGTGGGTGGGCACCAAGTTTCCCCTCCTCCCCCACCAAAAAGATACCTCAGCTGGTGGGAAAACGCTTCTTTCCACCTTGGCAGTCTGCAGCAGGCGTGCACTGAAAACTGAGCATGCACAGGTGCCAGTATCGTGGACAGTAGTGTTTTCGCTATTATCAGGGGGAAGTCTTCAGCTGGTGGAACTTGGGATCCCCACCAGCTACCGCTAAACGTGCGCTACTATCAGGTAGGCCTGAGTCCTAAGTGGGTGGGCCCTGGCCCAACCAGGCCCACCTGTGGCTATGCCACTGGCTATAACAGCTTTCTGTTCAATCTTTTTGAGGTTCTTTAGCTAGTTAGAAGACTGAAAATCACCACTAACTAGCTAAGGGGTCCTTTTACTAAGCCACGGTAAAAAGTGGCCTGGGGTAATGTGACCGTTTGTTTTGGGCACGCGCTGGGCCGTTTTCTACTGTGGCTGGGAAAAAGGGCTTTTTTTTTTTAAATGGCTGGGAAATGAGCATGTGCTGAAATTAAAATTAGCACATGCCTATTTACTTGCCTGAGCCCTTACCATCACCCATTGACTTAGCGGTAAGGGCTCAACTGCTGATTACCGCCGGAAATGCCCCCATAGTAGAAAACAGAAAATTATTTTTTACCGCCAAACTCAGAATTACCACCAGGCGCACAAGCTAGCCTGGCAGTAGTGGTGATTTGGCGTGAACTACCCGCTTGTTAGCCCTCCTGTGTCTTTGTAAAAGGGCCCCTAAATTTCCGCTCCATCCTAACTCCATCCTCAGACCACCCACAAACTAGCCATTTTTGGCATGGGTGGTTAGAGGGGGTATTCAGCTGCACTATCTGGTTGAGTGGCGCTGAATATCTGCAGTTAGCCTCTGACAAGTGATTTAAATGGTCAGAACCCTCTCCTAGCCATTTAAGTAGCTTTGAATTTCAACCTACCAACATAGCATGACTATGATCGAACAGGACAACACGCAATCTTCATCCAATTTGACTCTCCACTTATACCTCATACGATCACTATACAACTTTGTATTTGTTAACCATCGACTGGGCAAATGCCTTTGACGGTACTATGTAAGCCACATTGAGCCTGCAAATAGGTGGGAAAATGTGGGGTACAAATGCAACAAATAAATAATAATAATAATAACCCCGATATGGCAAATGTTGTTTCAAACAAATGCACATCCCTATTTTTTCAGTAGTAGCTCAAGGTCAGTTACATTCAAGGACAGTAGGAATATTCCTGTCCATAGATGGCTTATAATCTAAGTCTGTATTGGAAACAATGGAAGGTTAAGCAACTTGCCTAAGATCAACAGGAGCAGCAGTAAGACTTGAACCTTGTCTTCCCTAGTTCTCAGGCCTACTACTACTACTACTACTACTATTTAGCATTTCTATAGCGCTACAAGGCATACGCAGCGCTGTACAAACATAGAAGAAAGACAGTCCCTGCTCAAAGAGCTTACAATCTAATAGACAAAAAATAAATAAAGTAAGCAAATCAAATCAAATCAATTAATGTGAACGGGAAGGAAGAGAGGAGGACTAACCATTAGTCTACTCTTTCAATGTTAGGTTTGCCCTTCAACAACTGACACAACTCCTTTACAGTGTAATTTTAAAATCCATTAACATGCATAAAATATAGGGACCCTTTTACTAAGCCATGGCAAAAAGTGATGCAAGCACATCTTTTGGACGCATGCCGGGCTAGTTTTTGCCGCATCCTGGAAAAATGGCCTTTTTAAGGGGCCAGAAAATGGACGTGCGGCAAAATAAAAACCAGCGCTCATCAATTTTCGGCCTGAGACCTTACTGCCACCCCGTTGACTTAGCGGTAAGGTCTCACATGCTACCTAGGCCGTAGGCATGTAGTGCGAGTCCACTGCCATTTACTGCCGGGTAAGCACCATGCGGTAGAAAATAGAAAATGTTTTCTACAGTGTGTTTTTGGCGCATGCCAAAATCAGAATTACCGACCGGAACATGTGGTAGCCGGGCTGTAATGCTGATTTGGTGTATGCTGGATGCGCGTAGGCCCTTATGCACCTTTGTAAAAGGGCCCCATAGAGAATTATTCAGATAATGGCTTCTGTTATCTGGATAATTTCCCAATCCCAAGGCTGCATTATCCATGGATTTTCAGTGGCATTTAGAGGATGGTCCTGCTGAAAATACTTACAGACCATTTAGGCACTATTTGGCCTGTGCTGGGGCAGATATCTAGATAGTTTTCTGATTATTGATGCTATCATGATAGCGGTGGTGCAGCCCACTCTATACATCTGTTCAGTGCTGCCTTCTATCTAGATAGTAACATTGAATATCTGGGAATTATTTTAATGCAATGGCCAGTGGTGGTGTTTAAATATCAGGCCATAGAGGTGGACTGGGAGGGCCATACATTTCCTATCTCCGTCCCCGTCTGCCACATTAAGTATCATACCTTTGCTAGCAGGGATGCCAAAGCCCTGCTAGCTGAAGAAATCTGCTGCTGAGTCATCCCCTTCCTCCTTGTGCTGCCTCAGAAGAGAGGAAGTTAGCAAAGTGCCTCCAGCCATCGACACTGGCACTCCCCAGGCACGTCCAGTACCCAATTGCTCCTATCTACAATGTCATCACAGGCCATAATTTACTACTACTACTACTACTATTTAGCATTTCTATAGCGCTACAAGGCGTACGCAGCACTGCACAAACATAGAAGAAAGACAGTTCCTGCTCAAAGAGCTTACAATGCAGTCCCTGCTCAAAGAGCTTTATGCAGTCATCTTCTTCCTTGCCCTTACTCCTATCTTACTTATCTTTTTCATGATTGTGTGATATTCTGGAATTAAGAACATAAAAGTAACCATACTGGGTCAGACTAATGGTCCATCTAGCCCAGTATCCTGTTTCGAACAGTGGCCAATCCAGGTCACAGGTCACAGGTACCTGGCAGAAACCCAAATAGTAGAAATATTCCATGCTACCAATCCCAGGGCAAGCAGTAGCTTCCCCATGCCTACCTCAATAACAGACTATCCAGGAACTTGTCCAAACCTTTTTTTAAACCCAGATATGCTAACTGCTGTTACCACATCCTTCAGCAATGAGTTCCACACATTAACTATTTATTGAGTTATTCTGAACTGTAATGGTAAGGTATTCCAGGTATCCACTAACTACTCAAAAGAAAAATTATTTCCTTATATTTCTTATGACACTTATACCTCATTTAACCTTTTATTATAAGATCTTGTCCTTAAACTTGTTTTTCTGAACAAAATATTTTTTATATTTTATTGACGCTTACTAATACAGTGTATGATCATTTTTATAATATCACTTTTTCATAGCTTTCTTCCGGAGGCTAAATCTTGACTTTATTAGTTTACTTTCAGATTTTACAGCATAAAGCATCCTACCTAGAGCTCCTTGTGATGAGTGAATACAAATAAGAATTTGGTAGGAAAAAGTGAAAACATGGAAAGAATATCAAAACAAGGCTAAGAACTGAAGTATTAGGATATGCACGACTGAATGGCTAGGGCTGTAGCTCAAAACAAATAGGATTAGCAAGAAATTGGGATGGAAAACATAAGGGAGAAGTCATGAAAGTGTGAGATGGTGTGTTTAGTGCAAGGGATACAGGAAAGGATTTATGATTGAGAGCAAAGAGGACAAGAAGCTGAAAGATAAACAAGGACTAGACCTTGACTGAATCTGTAAGTGAAGACTAAATATAGCTAGGGCAGGGAGAAGCAACAGAGAGAAGGTAATGCCTAATGATAGCATAAAGATATCAGTGTCAGAAAATTCAAACTGATTATGTAGGGGTCAAAGGACTCAAGAGGGAGGCGAGAAGAGGGAAAAAGCAGTGAATTGCAGCAACTAGCAACAGGGAGGGTGAAGGGAGCAATGAATAATGAATTTTAAAGAATGGTAAGAAAGTAGAATAGAAAAAAAAGGAAAAGATCATGGAGAACTGAAAAGAAGATTGACCCCTCTGTCATGGATACCTGGATTGGAGTGGGTGAAGATAGAAAGAGGCTGAGGACAGCAAAACAGGAAGTTAGGGGTAGGGCTTTTTATTTTAAGTTTTAACTGATAAACACCAATGAAACATTTCTGAGACAAAAATAATAATTAAGAGTTCTTTATTGAATAAACACCAGAGTAAAATCACTTCCACTAGTACTTTCTCTCTTTTTTTTTTTGTTACATTTGTACCCCACATTTTCCCACTCATGGCAGGCTCAATGGCAGGCTCAATAAACCATACAAATGCATAATACTCTTATAAACATAATCAAGCACTTCATTAAGCTGAGTAAGGACCTTCAGAAGAGAGTCTCAAAATTTGTATCAAGTTAGCAAAAAACAAAACAAAACAACAAAACACTAGTTGAAATCATCCGAGTCTTAAATCAACACATAAATCTTCCATTTAACATTTAATCAAGGATGTAATAGTTAAAAGCTTGCAAAAATGTATCTGAATTCTGCTGGCCACAGTTACAACATTCCAGCTTCAAAACGATCAGTGCCCTCCCTTCTCTGATAAGATCATATTTCGGAAAACACCCTGCATCGGGGACAAAGTATTAAATTAAGTCCTTATACCAATTTTCAGAATTAAAAAAACAAAACATATGCCTGCTCTCTGCTCTTAATTATCACTGGCCACTAGTATTCTTAACTGCAGTTGAAGAAGATGGTGCATCGGCATCTCATATATAGAGTCACTTGTTGGCAACCTTCCAATTAATCACACTCATACCAGTGTCATCCATTCTGGTCCAAACAAGCAGAAACGCAGAAGCGGTGATAACCCAGGAAGGGAGCAAAGACAGTAGAGTCTACATATATATTTAAACCGAATTGGACTTTAGCATCACTGTTCCTCTTCTGGGTTGTTATACTTGCTGTGGTTATCCATTCCAGTTCATCATTCAATCCATTAGGAGTGACAGAGCACAAAGTATGAGTCCAATATTGCTTGCATTAATTCAGTTGAACCTCTCCGTGGGTGAGTAGACACAGAATCAATAATTCAAGTTATGTCAGAAATATCATGTTTTGCCTCTAACCAATGCTTCACCAGTGGTGCTGAAGTACAATTTGACTTTAGTCAGCTTTTGTGTTCTTTCAGTCTTAGTCGGATTGATCGCATTAGTCCTTCCAGCATGTAAATAGGGACAAGGACAAATAGCAATGTATGTACAACATAAGAAACTTATGTTATACAAACTTAGATTGTGAGCCCTCCTGGGACAGAGAAATATCCAGAGTACCTGAATGTAACTCACCTTGAGCTACTACTGAAAAAGGTGTGAGCAAAAATCTAAATAAATAAATAAATAAATAAGAAGAGTAATAAGTAGCAAAAGCTTTGCTTGAATTTCATAGCCAGTTGTTGGCAATTTCTACTTTCCCCCTAATTCTATAAAAGTCGCCAAAAATTGTGCACACAAATTTGGGTGTATGCCCAATTTCCGCACGCATTTTATTTAAATAACAAGCTAATTAGCGGCAATAATTGGCCTTTTTTAAAATCATTTTTATTGATGATTAACACAAACAACAACAAATACACGACATGGTACCATAAACATACTCCAATACCAGATGTCAAAATTAACAGATACAAAACCATCGAACATTTTCTCCCCAAGTTTTCTCCCCCCCCTCTCACCCCACCCCTACCCGGCCTTAATACTAAAACCCCCTCCCAAATTCAATACTCCCCATTACACAGCTTTCAGCTTCTCTGGTACACAAACTTCTGCATCGGCATACCCAAAATCAAGATGCCCACCAGGCGTCCTTGTTCTTATAACCCCCAGTGGGCAATAATTACATTTAGTTGAACATGTGTAAATTTAAGCACAGGATCCACGCATAAAATAAACAAGTGATTTGAGAAAGGGGGCACAAAAATGGGAGGGTCATGGGTGGAATGGGGCACTCCTAAAATTAATGCGCGTTGTTATGGAGTAACGGGGATATGCACCTAATGTAGGTGCATACATTCGCACTGGCTGCACCTAAAGTTAGGCACGATTCCTGGGCTTAAGTGCTATTCTATAAACCACACCTAACTTTAATCACTGGCACTTGAAGATGTAAGATCACTGTTGCTGCAATCTTCACGCTGTCACTGTTCCGTGGACTATTGCCTTGAATTCTTGTTCCTATCCATTCCAACTGAGGTAGTTCAATGGCTGTTGAATAGGCTCAATGGGCTGTTAGAATCAGGCTCTCTTCCTCTAGATGTGGGCAAATTTGTTCTTACACCTTTGCTGAAGGTCTCAGGATTAGATATAACATTGCCTGCAAATTACTGTCCAGTCAGTGGCTAGCGTACCTTTTGTCATTAAATTATTGTAAACCTACAATTTTCCTTGTATCTGGAAAGATGTTCTAATCTACATTGGTCACAATTTGGTTTCAGGCCTGCACATAGTATGGAAACCTTGCTGCTTGTTCTAACAACATTTGTTAAACAATATATATGTAAGGGTGATCAAGTTTTATTATTTCAGTTTGATATTTCAGCGGTGTTTGATACAGTTGATCACGTATTGCTACTGGAACGGCTGGATCAGACAGACATAAATCATTCTTAAATGGTTCAGCAAAAACCTATCAAACACAAGCTATTCCTGTAAAGCAAAATAAACAACTTTCCAACTACTGGTTTCCAAAATGTGGGGTCCCTCGGGGATCCCCACTCTCTCTTATTCTGTTTAATTTCTTTATGTCCTCCCTTGGCTCAATACACCTGGGATTGGGTGAACTATTGTTATCCTATGCTGATGGCATCCTGCTTCTCCTGCCTCTAACCTCTTCATGTCAAGACCCAATCCAGTCTGTAACAGCTGGGATGAATGCTGTTCAATTGTGGGTCTTGGCAAATAAGTTAAAACTGAATGCGCAAAAAACGTAAGATCCTGTGGTTCTGGAATCAAGGAGTTGTGATTCCAACTTCGATAATTCTGCTAAATGATAAAACCTTTGTAGTCGAATCTGAAACCAGAGTGTTTGGGATCTTGCTTGACTCCTCCCTAACATTTTCCTCTCATAGTAATCAACTATGGAAGGAAACTCTGTTTAAAATGAGACAGCTATGTCTAGTCAGGTCATTTTTTGACCAAAATGCTAGTCCTACCACACCTGGATTACTGTAATATCTTTTTTTGGGGGATTGTCAATATCACAAAAAAAAACTGCAAATTATACAGAACACAGCTGCTAGTCTGATTTTCAAACTGAATAGATATGCTGGTGTTTCATCATACCTTGTCAAACTGCATTGGCTTCCCATAGCCGGATGAATCAGGTTTCAAGCTACTTGTCTTGTATAAATTTTACATGCCTTCACATCTGAATTGTTGATTAATGTTTCATCATTATGTATGGTTCAATCTAATTGACTGAATGAACAATTGATGCTAGCATCGCTCTTTTTCCTGTGTTAGGAGTCTCATTATGGCATTATTTACCTATTGCTATTAGGTCAGATGATAGCTACCTTAGCTTCCGAAAGAGGTTAAAAACGTTTCTTGCTCCCAAAAACTATTATATAACAAACCATTACTACTTTTGTATCCCTTACCGTCTATAAGACTATGACATGATGTACCTTTATTACTTTTATATACTCTAATCGATCTATGTTAAGTTTCACTTAGGATGTAAACCGCACTGAATCCTGAAAATGAGATTTTAGCAGTATATAAGACTTGATTTGATTTATAGAATAGTACTTTTTTTGGCGCCAATTTTTTTGGTGCCATATATAGAATCTAGCCCCCTATGCCTTTAGTAGTTGATTCATACCAAAAACAGCGACATGAAAGATGTTTACCTTATTCATGACTTTGATTATTCTTGCCTGACATTAGCTCTCCAACACTGAACCCACGCTGATATGCTACCAACAGTGGTTCTTGAAAAAAAATCATAAATTGTCAAAACATGACAAAACTTATGTATTAACTAGTAAAAAAAGGCCCGTTTCTGACACAAAGGAAATGGGCACTAGTAAGGTTTTCCTCGGAGTGTGCATGTTTGAGAGAGTGTGTGTGAGAGTGACTGTGTGTGAGAGAGAGAGTGAATGTGCGAGTGTGTGTGTGTGACAGAGAGAGATTGAGACTGGGTGCGAGTGTGTCTGTGAGAGAGAGAGTGTGTGTGTGACAGTGAGAGTGAGAGTGTGTGCCAGGGACCCCCCCCTCCCTCCCTCCCAGTTCCAGTGTCCCCCCTTCCTCCGTGTTCCAGGGTTGTCCCCCCACTTTTTTCCGCTAGTTTTTGTACAGGTGGTGCATTCCCCCCTCCTTTCCTCTCGTCCCCTCCTCCCCTCTCGTCCCATCCTCCCCTCTGAGTTTCAGACCCCCCTCCCTCCCTCTCTCCCTCCCCACCCCGAGTTCTAGATCCCACCTCCCTGCCTCCCTCCCTCCGATTTCCAGACCCCCCTCCGAGTTCCTGACCCCTGGACCCCCCTGCCGCGACCCTCTTGAGCCCCCTTCCCACCACCTACCCTCCCCCACCACCGTCTCGTATCTGTGCTGGTGGGGGACCCCAACCCCCGCCAACCAAAGTCCTCTTCTCAGCTGCGCGGCATGGACGAATGATCTGATCACGTTGCAATCTGTTTGTGTGTGTGCGTGTTTGACATTTGCTGTATGGTGTATTTGATCAGCAGTGTCACTTGTTGTTGCTTTCTCTCTTATGATAAAATCAATAAAGTATTTTAAAAAACCCCAGTCCTCAGACCTTATGTAGCCAGTTAGTTTTACAAGATATCTACAATGAATATGCATGAGATATATTTGAATATGCTCCCTCCATTCTATGCAAATCTATGTCATGCTTATTCATTGGAGGTATCCTGAAAACCCGACTAGGTAGGTGTGTTGGTTGAGAACCCCTGCTTTGGGCAGTGAGTTACTACCTTTTTTCAGTTGGGATACACCAGTTGTATGATGCTCGTTTATGTGACATGCTGCATACATAACCCTCACAGGCCTTTGGTTCAACAGAATATAGAAGTTCTTATGAATTAAATGCAAATATTGTCTGAATCCATAAAAGTTCAACCTTACCTCAACAAGTGCAGATCATAACTAGGATATTTCTCCACAGAAGTCACAAAACAAAAAAAAATATTCTTGTTCTCTTCTCATCTGAGAAATAGACAAAAGAAAGAAGAACCAGACTCTGCAGACGCATAAGCAAATAGGAGTAGCAGAGACAGCCAAGGGGTGGAAAAGGAGAATACAGGATTGAAGCAATGAAATGCAATGAATAAATCAAGCCTTTATTGAATGGCCATATTACTCATGCCTTCCCTAGGGGTCCTTGAATACTGCAAACACAAGATTAATAAAAACTAGTTTATATGAAGAATATACAACTGCAACAATCAGGCTTATGCCTTTGAACAAGAGCGTGGAGACTTAGCAAGCAAAGTTGTTATGTTCAATTATTTTTTTGAAGAAGGGATCACAAATTATAAATACAAGAACAAAAATTTAACTGAGAACCCCAAAAGTTAAACTCAGCATGTACTGCCACACTGGAGAAATAAAAACATAAATGAATTTCCTTTTCTACTGAACACAATACATAGCTATCAGCAATGTACATTTCTCAAAGCTAACATAATACATTTAATACATACAAATTAAAACATTTTTTCTACCTTTGTTGGCTGGATGTTTTATTTTTCCATCATGTTGGTCCCAGTTTCCCGTTTCTGTTTTCCGGTCTTCTGCTAATTCTGTTTCCAGTGGCCGCTCTTGATTTATTATTGCTCCTTTCTCCTCCTGTCTTGTTCCATTCCCTCACTGTACCTGTCTCTGACATATTGATCTTTCCCTTAAAACTCTTTCTTCCCCTTTTTTCTGCCTCTCTGTTTCGTCAAATTTCACCCTCTCACTCACCTCTAATCCACTTCTTTAATCCAGCTCTTTGGTCACCCAGTCAGGGAAACTAATCAGATAGGAGAATCCCCCTTTTGGGAATTTTGACAATGCATCTTTAAAGTGCATTGCTAAATAATTTGGAAGTGTGAATATAAGGCCCAGCTGTGGTGCAGTGTTAGAGGGTCCTTGGATAGGTGGGTGAGGAGAGGTACTAAGGGGCATAGGAAAGGAGAGGGAATGGGAAAGGAGTTTTAGCTTGTTTCATTTTTTAAAAATTCAATATGTTGGGGGCACTGTTGAGCCATCAAACAAGTTGGACTTTTGAAGATCTAATACTTCCAAGAAAACCATCCCAAGAGAAAATAATGCTGACCTGATAAATGTATTTTTTGTACTCATCTCTCTGAGTGAATGTTGCTATGTTGACAGCAAAAGCGAATAAAACTAAATTGCAGAACATGCTTCAAACAGGTTCAAAGCATACTAAACACGACCCGCCATCACCCAAGAAAGTAACACCGGGAAAGTCAACCTCTGATACTTTAATGGACAAGCTATGAGCATTAAGAGTGCTTACCTCCAAGCACTTTGACACAACATGTGAGTTAAAAGTTGAAATGGAATCACTTACTGCATTCATGTTGGCCTTTCAGTTCCGTGCGGAATCGTTAGTGACACAAGTTGACCAGATAGTACTCTCTCTGGCACAGCATCAGGAGCAGACCCAGAAACAGATTAAAAAAACTGGAACAAGAGATTGAACATCTCTCTAATCAAAGCCAACGGAACAACATCAGAATAATCAGCTTACAGGAAGGAGTCGAAGGTACCGATATGATCCAATTTCTTACAACTTGGTTCCCTAGTCTATTAAAAATGGATAACGTTCCTTTCTTCAGTTTGAGCACATTCATAGAATACCCACGCACCTCAAGCAGGGCCTACAGCATCTCAGACCTGTGGCTGCAAAGCTTCTATATTTCCTGCAAGCCTTGTAGATCTTAACGGCAGCACAGAACAATGAATTCAAATTTGAGGGTAAGAGACTATTAATTATTCCGGACCTAGCTAAGATGACAGCCAGGAAAAGAAGATATTTTTTGGTGGTGCGGGCACATTTGAAAGCTATGGGTTCAGTGTCCAGCCCGCATGACCATAACATTAAATAGCTCTACAAGATCCTTTGATTCGCCAGAAGTTTTTGATCTTTACCTTGATCAGTTACAGTCACAAGGAATGTCTGTGTAGTCTTATTATGTCTGTTTAATGGTAATTATATAAATGACACAGTTCATTTAACAAGGATTGTTGTGGTAGAATTCATATACTATACCAGCTTAATTCTGTTTTAAAATGTGATTAACACTAGACCTTATACTTTCTTGTAATGTTTGTATTTGCTTTAAGCTTAAATTTATGTGACCTCAACACATTTTTACATGCACATTCTCTTGGGGCATCTAAATCATTACAGATTCATTTGTAGGGAGATCTTTGAGGACCCATTAACTTAGACCTGCTGTTAGAAACATAGAAACATGGTAACTTGATGGCAGGTAAAGGCCAAATGGTCTATCTAGTCTGTCCATCCTCTGTAATCCCTAACTCTTCCTTTTCCTAAGGGATCCCACGTGCTTATCCCACGCTTTCTTAAATTGTGACACATTTCTCGATGCTACGACCTCCACTGGGAGACCATTCTCCACTTCCACCACCCTTTCCATGAAATAATACTTTCTTAGATTCCTTCTATGCCTATTCCCTCTTAACTTCATTGTATGCCCCCTTGTTCAAGAGTTTTCCTTCAGTTGAAAAAGGTGCACTTCCTGTACATTAATGCCCTTGAGATATTTAAACGTCTCATATCTCCTCTCTCCCTCCTCTCTTCTAGCGTATGCATGTTGAGGGTCATAAGCCTGTTCCTATATGTTTTATGTTCAAGATCACTTACCAATTTTGTAGCCATCCTCTGGACTGACTCCATCCTGTTTATATCTTCTAGTAGGTGCGGTCTCCAGAACTGCCCACAATGGGGCCTCACCAGAGACTTATACGATTGCACTATCACCTCTTTTTTTCCTGCTGATCATCCCTCTCTTTAAGAACCCAAGCATCCTTCTGGCTTTGACCATCACTTTTTCTGTTTGGAAGCTTTAAGGTCATCAGACACAAACACCCCCAAGTCCCTCTCTTCCTTCATACACAGAAGAACTTTACCCCCTATATTGTACCATTCCCTCGGATTCTTGTGACCCAAGTGCATGACCCTGCATTTTTTAGCATTAAATCTTAGCTGCCAAATATCGGACTATTCCTCCAGCTTCACTAGGTCCTTCTTCATGTCAGTCACACCCTCCGGGGTGTCCACCCTGTTGCAGAGTTTGGTATCATCTGCAAAGAGACAAACCTTACCAGATAGCCCTTCCACAATATCGCTCACAAAGATGTTAAATAGAGCCAGTCCAAAGACCAATCCTTGCACTACTCCACTGATAACATCCCTTTCTTTAGAGCAAGCTCCATTTACCACTACCTTCTGTCTATTTGCATTCAACCAATTTTTAACCCTATAAGTTACTCTAGGTCCCATACTGAGGGCACTCAATTTATTTATCAGTCGCCTGTGTGGAACCATGTCAAAGACTTTGCTGAAATCTAAGTATTCCACATCTAGTGCCCATCCCACGTCCAACTGTTTGGTCACCCAGTGGAAGATATCAATCAGACTTGTCTGACATGGCCTGCCTCTAATGAATTCATGATGCCTCGGGTCCTGCATTCCATTTAATTTCAGAAACCTCACAATCCTCTATTTTAGAAATGTTTCCATTAGTTTACTCACCACCGAGGTCAGACTGACCGGTCTGTAATTTCCAACCTCCTCCTTACTTCCACTTTTGTGCAAAGGGACCACATCCACCTTTTCTCCAGTCCTCTGAGACTACTCCAGTCTCTATGGAAGCATTGAAGAGATCAGTCAGTGGAGCCACCAGAACTTCTCCGATTTCCTTGAGCACCCTCGGGTGTATCCCATCAGGCCTATAGCTTTGTCTACTTTTAGTTTAGCTAGCTCCTCACGAACACAGTCCTCTGTGAACAGGTCTTGGTCTACCATACATCCATCCCCTTGAGCATTTTTTTCTGCAGTCCTACCCCCGGCCTTTCATCCATGAACATAGAGCAGAAATAACTGTTAAGCAGTCCAGTTTTATCCTTATCATCTTCCACATATTCCTCCCCCTCAGCTTTGAGCCTCACAAGGCTATTATGGAACTTCCTCCTGTCACTTACATATCTGAAAAATGTCTTATCCCCCAATTTTACCGTATTAGCCATCTTTTCTTCCATTTGCTGTTTTGCTTTCCTGACAACATTTCCAGCTTCCCTTAGCAAGAAGTATTCTTGCCTGTCTTCTTCATTCTGAGTTGTCTTATAAAGTGTGAAGGCCAACTTATTCAGCTATTATGTTCGAGAACAAGAGCGGCCTCCTTTTCCTCTTACTTTTATGTAATTTTCTAACATAAAGGTTAGTTGCCTTTAATATGGCTCTTTTCAGTCTTGTCCATTGCTGTTCAACTTCCTTCAGCTGTTCCCATCCTACCAACTCTTCCTTGAGAAATTTCCCCATCTCAGCAAAGTTAGTTCTTTTGAAATCCAGGACCTTCAATCTCGAATGAGCCCTCTCCCCTGTCTTAATATTGAACCACACCATTTGGTGATCACTAGATGCCAAACGGTCTCCCACCTTGATGTCAGAAACATTCTCTCCATTTGCAAGCACTAGGTCCAGAATAGCTCCATCCCATGTCGGTTTCATTATCCACTGTTGAAACAATTCTTCCTGTAGGGAATCCAAGATCTCTTTGCTTCTAGATGACTCTGCAGCAGGGATACCGCAATTGACATCTGGCATATTAAAATCACCCATCAGTATTTATTTATTTTAATTATTTATTAGGATTTATTTACCGCCTTTTTGAAGGAATTCTCTCAAGGTGGTGTACAGTAAGAATAGATCAAGCATGAGCAATAGACAATTACAGCAGTAAAAATATTAAAAAACAATACAAAGCATGGCATGGTATACTATTTACAATGTCAACACAATACGTAATAGAACAAGGTGATAGCGAAGGGTAAAGCAAAGATGTAACATATAGAAGGGTAAGAAAGTGGGAAGAGTTAGAAAGTAAGGTGATTGATTTAAAGTTGCACATGAGGTCAGAGAAATGGTTAAATGTTATCTCAGCTAGAGTAGGAATTGATAAACATGTCCTGCTGCAGTATATGCAGCCTGAATACTCCTTGTGTGTGTGAGACTAGCAAGTTAGTTGCTTCTTCCAGTAAAGGAAGGTTGGATTTGGGAGGACAATACATGATGTGTAGAGCTGTTCAGGTGAGCCGCTTGTTAGCGGTGTGACTCCCTGATATACTGCTTGGCTGGAATTTCAGCCTATGCTGAATTCTCCCTTAACCTTCAACAAATAAATAAACAAAGCAATATATATGTAGACCTAACAGGAAAGGAATATACGGTTTCTTTGGGCTCTCCCTAGACATCCTGTTTATACCCGACTTTCACCAGTACATTTAGGGATTGATTATGTAGAAGTAGCTTAGACTTTTTGTCTCTCCCTTTGGGATTGTTTGACAACTGTAATTTTTTAAAGCACTTATGTGGTCAGTGCCGCCATATTCACCATTGAATGGATTATGCTGCAACTCACCTTGGGATGTTATGATAGGGCATGATAACAAAATGGAAAGAAATCAATCAATAAACAAATAGCCTGCAATCTCATCAGGAGCAGCCAATGAAGCTGTATGAGGAGAAAATCCAGCAGCCCAGCCCAGCATACAGATTAGCCTCACCAGCTATCTGTTGGAGCAACTTCTCAAATTTGGTACTTTCAAGAAGACAGATGTCTGCATTACACAGAATGATCACTTATCATCACAGCTGCTGATCTTAGCAAAGAGGGAAAGGGAAATTGGACTTGATATACACCACCTTTTTGTAACTAGTTTGCTTATTATGTACAGGTACATATTTGTACCTGGGACAATGGAGAGTTAAGTGACTTGACCAGAGTCACAAGGAGCTGCGGTGGGAATTGAACCCAGTTCCCCAGGATTAAAATCCACTATCACTAGCCACTAGGCTACTGCTCCACTATAATTTGATGAGACAAAAAATGTGGTTATGCAGTCTGAGAGGTAATCTTTTGAGAATATAGCAGAGTTGTGTCACATTGGGCAGATGATGAGGAAAAGTTTACTTTACATGTGCTTTACGGGAAGAATGAGGAATCCAATGGTTTTTTTCTGACTCTGAATGGTAATTTCATGAATGTTTGCTACAAAAAAAATGGAGCAATATAAATAATTTCATTAGATTCATATTTTATAACTTGAAAAATTGAGAGCTATAATAATGCACTTTTTGTACTGTTTTACCAAACTTAGGGGCTCTTTTACTAAGCTGTACTAAAAACGTGGCCTGTGTAAATAGGCCAAGTAAATAGGTGGTGTTAAGGGCTCCCACAGTAATGGCCACGTGCTAATTGGGAATTAGTGTGTTGCCATTAATGATGGATATAGCAAATGCGGTCCATTTTACTAGCGCGGGGAGTTCCTGCACGCTGAAGCCACTTTTAGCGTGGCAGTAAAATGGCCGCATTTTCCATTTACTTCATTGGTGGCCATTAGGGCAGGATCCCATACCACCACCTATCTACAAGGAGGTAAGGGGTTGACACACGGCGGTGCAGCTGCGCTGATTAGTGCTGGTCACGCCCACTCTCCGCCCCCAGTGCTAAAAATATTTTCTATTTTGTAACATATGGGTAGTGTGCACAGAACACAAAACTACCACAGGATGCCTGAGCGCGCCCCACAAGAATGGATTTTAACCTGCGGTAAGTATGTGTTAGTGCTTACTGAAGCTTAGTAAATGGATCCCTTATCTTGTTATTGTTGCAAGATGCCAAATAAACCTTTTTAGAGTGGTTAATTGAATTTTACCTTTTCTAAGATCAATTCAAGGCTATTTTCTTTTGCCCTTTTCTTATATTCATGCAAGGAAAGGAATGCATTGAATAGGCTGAAAAATAGTGTAGGTGTCAATTCATCCAATTACTTGTGGCATATTGTTTAATGCCTAATTTGATGACATTTTCATTATACCTTGATTGAACTCTATAATATTTTAAATTCTGTGTAATTTTCTTAGGAAGTAAAAATGATTTTAAAAGTTATTTTTATTAGTGTAATATTTTTTAGAGACCTTTTTGTATAAACCACATAAAAATAACTTTAGACCAGGATCAAAAATGTTAGTTTAATAGTTCAGCTGAGTCAAAGAAAAAAGCTATAGTCATTTCTGTTCAAGTATATAATTGTACAATAATGAGTTACAGATATTTCAGAGCAAAGGAATGTATCTGAAATGCATTTTATTTGTGATATAACTATTGAATTTGATAAGACCTACCTCCTTTATTTGACTCTCTATCAGCCTTTTTTTGCACACTATAATTTTGTCAATAAGCAATGATATAGCCCTTAAGGGCTTCTTTTACAAAGTCATTCTAGCGATTCCCATGTGGCACATGAGAGAAAGCCCATAGAAATTGAATGGGTTTCCTCTCATTTACCTTCAGGAATTGCTAGTGTGGCTTTGTAAATGAGGCCCTAAGTTAGAAGCCCTATTTGAGATTTACACATGAAAATACCAGCATTTAAGCATATATATATATATATATATATATATATATATATATATATCAAATAAACATTGAAAAAACAATTTTAGAATGTGGGGGTTTACACATATTTGCAATACTGAAAAATACATGTGTAGTCCCCGTTTCAGAAGGGGAATGAACATATATCATCACCGTGATTGCTGGGATTTATAGATGCTCCTGAGTATGTATAGATTTTGTAAAAGTGCTCTTTTTGGGTAAAATTCTACAGAAGGATTAGGGGAAGTCTCCCCATTAATCCCTCAGAATTGATAGCACCAAATGATTGTGGACTCTACTTAATTGGGAGCACTTACAGGAGAAGTTATCAAGGTGTAGTAAAAGCTGGACTTGTACAGCACCTTCATTTACTGAGAAAGTCACCCACTTGTGGGAGCTCAGTACCTCAGATTACTGACTCCCACGGTACAACAATAACACAAACAACCTCACAAACAGCATTGTTGTTCCACCTTGGGAGCATCGAGGTTCAAAGCCATGGCCTGATGCACCTAGGCATGTCTTAATGAGGCCACCCAAAGTCAGTTAGCTGCCCTTTGACACCCACTAATCATAAGACCCCCTCCTGAAGACTTCCCAAATATGAACCCACCCTACCAAAGAGACCTACTGAAAAGGGCCCCCGATCCAAAACCTCCACCCCTCCTGAAGATCCGCTCCAACCCTACAGCTGGAACGTCCCCTCACCCCTCCTGAATGACCCCCAATTCAACCCCCTCCCAGCTGGAAGGCCCATCAATCAGCAAGTCTTTCTCCACCCTCTCTTAGGCCATTTTGAGCCAAACTTGACATATCCCTGGTGTCTAGTGGGGTTAGGTGAGAATGATCCTCAGTCATTCTTGCCTTTGCCAATTTAAAATGGTACCAGCGACCCCTAGCAGTAGTCTCTCTGGACTATTGCTAGGGATCAAGCTACACATCAGCTAGAACCCTAGCAGTAATACCCTATGGCTGTGGTTGAGCTGGTGAATGGGGAGGAACTTAACAGGGGTCTGGGAGCAGCATCTGTTTGGGAGAGTGGGCTGGGTGGAAGGCATTTGGGAGGGGGGTCATGAGGTGCACAGTAGAGTCTTGGATTATCCAACCTTCCACTTATCCCTGTTTACTTCGGATAATCTAGACTCTACTGTACGTGCAAAGATACAGTGGCATGGTAGGCATTCACATGAGTGAAGTTTGGATAGAGCATGGACAGAGTGCATACTTATGTTCACAGTTTATAAAATTTTATAATCTATGCACAGACCTTTCCAATCTAGGCACAAGCATTTATATCAGCTCTGAGCACATAGGCACACTTTAGTAGAGCAGGATTGCTAGGAGAGAAGTGGAGCATAACCAGATTGGTGATTTACAAGCATTTTATAAAATGCACACGTATGTGTATATTTTACACAGTAACATTTACATCTGCTCCTCAGCAGGGGTAAATGTCAGCACCTTCAATGTAGATATGATTCCTGTGGTATTTGGACTAGCATTTTTAAAAGACACGTGGAGGGGCATAATTGAACGAGAACGTCTATCTCCATGTGCGTTTATCTCCGAGAATGGGTCCGTGAAGGGGCGGACCGAACCGTATTTTCGAAAAAAAATAGACGTCCATGTTTTATTCGACAATTTGTGAGCTGGGCGTTTTTGTTTTTCAGTGATAATGGAAAATGAAAGCGCCCAGCTCAAAAACGAATAAATCCAAGGCATTTGTTTGTGGGAGGGGCCAGGATTCGTAGTGCACTGGTCCCCCTCACATGCCAGGACACCAACCGGGCACCCTAGGGGGCACTTTTACAAAAACAAAAAAAAGGTAAAAGAGCTCCCAGGTGCATAGCACCCTTCCCTTGTGTGTTGAGCCCCCCAAATCCCCCTCAAAACCCACTGCCCACAAGTCTACACCATTACTATAGCCCTAAGGGGTGAAGGGGGGCACCTACATGTGGGTACAGTGGGTTTGGGGGGGTTGGATGACTAAGCATTAAGCAGCACAATTGTAACAGGTAGGGGGGGATGGGCCTGGGTCCACCTGCCTGAAGTCCACTGCACCCCCTAACAACTGCTCCAGGGACCTGCATACTGCTGCCAGGGAGGTGGGTATGACATTTGAGGGTGAAAATAAAAAGTTGTGAAACATCATTTTTTGTGGTGGGAGGGGGTTAGTGACCACTGGGGGAGTCAGGGGAGGTCATCCCCGATTCCCTCTGGGGGTAATCTGGTCATTTAGGGCACTTTTTGGGGCCTTATTCGTGAAAAAACAGGGTCCAGGAAAAGTGCCCTAAATTCTAGCTACAAATGCATACTTTTTTTCCATTATCGGCGAAAGGCGCCCATCTGTCCTCGGCCGATAACCACGCCCCAGTTCCACCTTCGCCACGCCTCCGACACGCCCCGTCAACTTTGTACGCTTCCGCGATGGAGTGCAGTTGAAAACGTCCAAAATCGGCTTTCCATTATACCGATTTATTCGTTTTTGTGAGATAAACGTCTATCTCCCGATTTGGGTCGAAATCTAGGCGTTTTTCTCTTTCAATTATAATGTGGATAGAGGTCTATTTTCAAAGCACTAAGGGACTAATTTTCAAAGCACTTAGACTTAAAAGTTCAATAGGTTACTATGGGGCTCATTATCAAAAGAGAAAAACATCCAAAAAGTGGCATAAATCTGCATTTGGATGTTTTTCTCACAAAAGCATCCAGATTGGTATTTTCATAAACAATTTTTAGACGTTTTTGTATGACGTCTGTCTGAAATGCATTCAAATCACAAGGGGGTATGTCAGTGGCATGTTAAGGGCGAGATCTAGGCGTTCCTAACACTTGGACATTTTTCTGCCATAATGGAACAAAGCAAAAACATCCAGGTCTATAAGTTGGACGTTTTGGTCTAGACCTGTTTTATTAACGAATAAGCCACAAAAAGTGCCCTAAATGACCAGATGACCACTGCAGGAATGACACCCCCTTACTCCTCCAGTGGTCACTGATCCCCTTCCATCCCGCAAAGATGCAAATGAAACAATACATACCAGCTTCTAAAACAGCTTTTGATGTTATGGCCAGTCCTATTAAAGCAGCAAGCAGGTTTCAGGAATAGGCTAATGGTCAGTGCAGTGCACTGTAGAGAAGGTGACCCAGGCCCATAATCCACTCTAACTACTACACTTGTGGTGGAAAGTGTCAGCCCCTGAAAAATCCACCAGAATCTACTGTACTCACATATAGGTGACACCTACAGCCATAAGGGCTATTGCAGTGGTGTACAGTTGGATATAGTAGGTTTTTCATGGATTTTGAATGGCTCACCATACAATATGAGGGAGTAACAGTGAGATGTGTACCTATGACCTTTTATGTGATGTCCACTGCAGTGCTTCCTAGGGTGCCCCATTGCTCTGCTGGGATGCCTCTGTAGCCAATCTGCTAGAAAAGCTGGCTCCTCCTACGTCCCAATGGCTTGAATTTGTGCATTTTTACTTGGATTTTTTTTTGGGGGGGGGGAATGGTCCAGAAAAATAGACGTACTATGCACAACAACATCTAGGAAATGGTCGTTTTCAAAGAAAAAAGATAGATGTTTTTCTGACTACTTAATGTTTGGACGTTTTTAGCAAAATGCACAATTTAGATGTCATATCAAAAATGCCCCTCTATATAGTTTTATAAGTCTAAGTGTTTTGAAAATGAACCCCATAGACACCTATGTGTTTAAAAAAAAGTATGTGAAAAATAAGCACCTTCCTGGCCAATTAATCTTTTATAAAATTACCCTTCATGGGGGCAATTCTATAAATTGGTGCCTCCATTCAGGCATATCAATGCCATGTGCTGAGTGCCAATTCTGTAATGGCATCTGTTCACCACTGGCACACCTAAAATTAGGTGTGACCATTTATGCCAGTGAATGGCAGGCATGAATCTATGCATCTAAGTGCACCATACAAGATGCATAACTTAGGGCCCCTTTTACAAAGGTGCACTAGCATTTTTAGTGTGCTCTAAAATTAGTGTGTGCTAACTATGTAGATACCAACAGGAATATTATGGGTATCTACATGGTTAGAACGTGCTAATTTTTAGTGCATACTAAGGGGTCCCTGTGCTAGTGTAGGTGTGTGTTTTGGGCACTCGCAGATCCAATTTTCAGTGCGCCTGTAAAAAAGGCCTTTTATTTAATTTTTGCCAAAAATGAACGTGCAGCAAAATAAAAATTGGCGCACGTCCATTTTGGGTCTGAGACCTTACTGCCACCCATTGACTTAGTGGTAAGGTCTCACACAGTAACCATGCAGTAATTGTCTATGCACGATTACAGCCTGGTTTCTGCTGCGTTGCCGCGTAGCGGACACGTGTACAAAACAAAATTTAGCACCTGGGCCACGTGGTAGCTGGGTGGTAACTCTAAATTGATGTGCATAGGATGCGCGTACACACATACGAAGCTTAGTAAAAGAGCTCCTAAAAATGCTAGCTCACCTTTGTAAAAGATCCCCTTAGAGTATTCTATAAATTCTGCATATAAATTGGAGACAGGCCCACGGCTTTCCCATGCTCTGCCCACATATTGGGCCTGATTCATAAGTACATAAGTACATAAGTAGTGCCATACTGGGAAAGACCAAAGGTCCATCTAGCCCAGTATCCTGTCACCGACAGTGGCCAATCCAGGTCAAGGGCACCTGGCACGCTCCCCAAACGTAAAAACATTCCAGACAAGTTATACCTAAAAATGCGGAATTTTTCCAAGTCCATTTAATAGCGGTCTATGGACTTGTCCTTTAGGAATCTATCTAACCCCTTTTTAAACTCCGTCAAGCTAACCGCCCGTACCACGTTCTCCGGCAACGAATTCCAGAGTCTAATTACACGTTGGGTGAAGAAACATTTTCTCCGATTCGTTTTAAATTTACCACACTGTAGCTTCAACTCATGCCCTCTAGTCCTAGTATTTTTGGATAGCGTGAACAGTCGCTTCACATCCACCCGATCCATTCCACTCATTATTTTATACACTTCTATCATATCTCCCCTCAGCCGTCTCTTCTCCAAGCTGAAAAGCCCTAGCCTTCTCAGCCTCTCTTCATAGGAAAGTCGTCCCATCCCCACTATCATTTTCGTCGCCCTTCGCTGTACCTTTTCCAATTCTACTATATCTTTTTTGAGATACGGAGACCAGTACTGAACACAATACTCCAGGTGCGGTCGCACCATGGAGCGATACAACGGCATTATAACATCCGCACACCTGGACTCCATACCCTTCCTAATAACACCCAACATTCTATTCGCTTTCCTAGCCGCAGCAGCACACTGAGCAGAAGGTTTCAGCGTATCATCGACGACGACACCCAGATCCCTTTCTTGATCCGTAACTCCTAACGCGGAACCTTGCAAGACGTAGCTATAATTCGGGTTCCTCTTACCCACATGCATCACTTTGCACTTGTCAACATTGAACTTCATCTGCCACTTGCACGCCCATTCTCCCAGTCTCGCAAGGTCCTCCTGTAATCGTTCACATTCCTCCTGCGACTTGACGACCCTGAATAATTTTGTGTCATCGGCGAATTTAATTACCTCACTAGTTATTCCCATCTCTAGGTCATTTATAAATACATTAAAAAGCAACGGACCCAGCACAGACCCCTGCGGGACCCCACTAACTACCCTCCTCCACTGAGAATACTGGCCACGCAATCCTACTCTCTGCTTCCTATCTTTCAACCAGTTCTTAATCCATAATAATACCCTACCTCCGATTCCATGACTCTGCAATTTCTTCAGGAGTCTTTCGTGCGGCACTTTGTCAAACGCCTTCTGAAAATCCAGATATACAATATCAACCGGCTCCCCATTGTCCACATGTTTGCTTACCCCCTCAAAAAAATGCATTAGATTGGTGAGGCAAGACTTCCCTTCACTAAATCCGTGCTGACTTTGTCTCATCAGTCCATGTTTTTGTATATGCTCTGCAATTTTATTCTTAATAATAGCCTCCACCATCTTGCCCGGCACCGACGTCAGACTCACCGGTCTATATAAGGTGCCTAAAAATTCTGCGCAGTAAACATTTCCGCCTAAGTGTAGTCTATAAGTGGTGCCTAGATTTAGGCGCGGTACACTTAGTTGATATCCCAGCACCTAAAACTATTCACCTCCGTTTACACCAACAGAAACATGGTGTAAATCCCTGCATGTAGATTTACACGCACTGGGCCATATTCTATAACTACGTGCATAAATTTTGGAATGCCCTTGAATGCCTATTTCTCCACCCATAGCCACTCCTCTTTTGAACTGTGAGCTTTAGAATTTAGGCGTTCATTATAGAATACACTTAGCGAGTTGTGCACATTAATCCTAATTATTGCCAATTAGTGCTCATTATTGCTTGATGAGTGCTGTTATTGTCGTTAACCCCCCTCGTTTCTCAGTGTAAAGTGTCTCTGAGTACTTAAAACTACTTGCAGTACCCAGAATCACCCCACCAAGAACGGAGAAGCCGACAGTTCACTAACCATGCCTCATCATCTCAAAGAAAATGAGGGGAAAAATAAACTAAATTTGGATTTATCCTACTTTTGAAATAACCAAACGGAAAAGTGATTAACCAAAAAAAACTATTTTTTAATTCAATTCAAATACGATAAGTATAAATTAATAATTATCAAACTTTAATCACTGGAATTATGACATTTAATAGCAACAATATGGTTTCCTTCCCAATACCCCAATTTCCCTCAATTATAATAACAGAACAACTATGGTGCAAAACCAAATGTATATTACAATCATATAACCCTTTTCTCTCTTTCAGAATTCTCTTACTGGTATCGATACCAAGACTTTTATCAGATAAGTATTAGGTTCAAATCTTTCTTTTTAACTAATTTCTTTCTTAACTTTTCGTTGTTTCTTAACTTTAAAGAATTGATACTTTGTGTCTTTTTTTTTCCCTTTTCTCACAGGACCTCGGTGGCAACCTCAGTGACCCAACTCAGGTAAGTATGTGTTAATTTTCTGTCCTGTCACTGTATTGTCACTTAGCTGTGGTTGACTTTGGTGAAGTATCCTCCGCAGTCTTTGTTGTGTAGGGGCCCAGGTGTTTTCCAGGATTTCTTGTCACCGTCACCCTACACCTCACTCTTAACAAAATAATTGGAAGGAAAACCCTATTTCCCTAACAAAACCCTTTCCCACTCTAAATGACTTTTATATACATAGTTTAAAACACTGGGCAACACTTAACTAAGAAAATTAAAATAACTATACCCTCGCTAATACCCTAGCCTTACTTATTTTTCCCTAAACTAATGAGCTTAATCATATATTCATTCGTACTCTCACCAAATTAACCTTTTATACCCACTTATTCCCATTCATAAACAAATTTACACAAATAACCTACACTTGTTACAAAACACCTTCTTTCAGCATCCAACCTTCATACAATTCACTCTCAGTTCCCAACCTCAACAATCCAGCCACTTCCAAACTTCACTCAACCACAGAACCCACTCCTTATCCAACACTTCAGCCACACAACCCAAAAACACTTCCTCTCACCTTCACAGTCACCAACGCTCTGCCAACTGCCTCACTCACTATTACCTGGGAGACGGAGTCTTGGCTTGGGGTTCCAAACCCAGCCAGCCAATCCCTAGTCCTGCTCAACATTCCGAACCTTCCTGCTGACAAGCGGAATGTTGAGCAGCACTGCTCAATCTCCATTTTAATTAAAGATTTCCCATAGAAATCAATGGGGAAATCAATAATTAAAATAAAAACCCTACAAATTTCCACCAAAATATCTCAAATTTCCCATGCCAAATAAACTGCCCATCCCCAATTAAACTGTGACTTTAAAATTTAAAAATCCCAACATTTAACCCCCGCCTCACAACAATCTTCCAAAAATCCCAGTAAAAATTCCCAAAAAATTTAAAACCTATCTCAAAAATTCCAAAATCACCCCCCGGACACACTACGTCAAATTTAGAAAATTAACTCTTTCCTAACTCCCTAAAACCAAACCCCCTCCAGAAGACCCCCCTAAAATTATTAAAATTCAAAAACTAAACCACTAGAAAAATCAACTAAAATTCCCCGATCCCAAATATGCAAAAATAATTCCAAAACCTTAAACCTCTGAATTTTTTAAAATAAAAAACGCAATTTTTTACAATTTTAAAAAATAACCAATCAAAATTTGGGGGTTTAAAACCCCTTACCTGATTGTAGATTTTCTCCACACACGACCACTCCCATTGAATCCGGTCCCGGATGTCCAAAAACTAAAACGGAGCTTAAAATAAAAAACTACCGAAGCCCGGCCCAAAATTTATGCCCCAGCTTCGGCCTACACGGGAAAACGCGCGTTCCCGATTTGTGCATGAGGCGCGCCGCCTCATGCACGCACCCCCTCGCTCTGCAACGTCCTCCTCTGTATCGCGGCGCCGCTTCCTCAGCGCTCCGCTCTATACAATACGGCCTAAAACAGGCCCGAAACCCCCCCATACGAAGCACAGCACCGCCACCACAACCGGCCCGTGAAGAGGTCCCCGGACCCAAAACAGTGGTGCTTTCTCCCGAAGCTCCCCGACATCAGTGCTCCCGAACACTGATATGGAAGCTGCCTTGCCTGCCTCTCTCTCCCCGGCTGCCCCGATTTTAAAAACAAAATTGCGGCGCTACCTCCCAGCGCTTCTCCTCATTTTCTCTTCCCCTGGCCACCACCCAAGGATGTGCTCAGCCATCCCTGGGACCTGAAAATCGCGGCGCTGCATCTCGCAGCGCCTCACCGGACCTCCCTCTCTTCAACAGACCCCAAAACGGCCCAGAATGCCCCGAAGGTCTTAACCCCCCCCAGGTAAGTAACAAACTTAACTTTATTCTTCCTTTTTCCCCTTTACCCCATGTTACATTATCAATGCTGATTAGTTTGTTAAGACAATTAAGTTACACGCACCGTTATAGAATATGCCTGGATTTTGGCATGGATCTCTACGTACACTATATAAAATCCATCAGATTATGCTCATCTTATAATTATGCGCTATAGCACTTAAGTGCAACCTTACAGAATAGTGTCTAATGCACTTATGTGCATAACTGCCAATTATGGCATCTCTAATGCACTCAACTGTGAAACACCTTACCCAAATTAACAAAAACTACCCAGAACTACCTAAACTTTAGGAAATCATTAAAAACAGTACTGTTCAAGAAGGCTTATTCCTCAGGTTCAACATAATCAGTATTATCTCTTACTATTACAAGATCCATTGGACTCTAATTACACCTTATTATCTTCTTATTTACTACTGATTAATTGTTAATTATATCTTACTTCAATACCATCGCTGTTAACTGTTATTTCTATCCTGCTCCCAATTTGCAAAAATTGTACTTCTTGCATTGTGACTATACTACAGTATCATTGTAAGCCACTTTGAGCCCACAATCAGTGGGAAAAGGTGGGATACAAATGTGATAAATAAATAAATAAATAAATAAATAAATAAATAAATAAATAATTAAGTGGTGTGTAAGTGTAGGAGGTCATTGAAGAAGCTTCAAATCATACAAAATACGACAATAAGACTAATTTTTGACTTATCTAAGTTTGATAGAGTTTCTTCTTTCTATATCAAGCTTCATTGGTTGCCTGGAGGAGTAGCCTAGTGGTTAGTGCCGTGGACGTTGATCCTGGAGAACTGAGTTTAATTCCCACTGCAGCTCCTTCTTACTCTAGGCAAGTCACTTAACCCTCCATTGCCCCTGGTACAAAATAAGTACCTGAATAAAAACCTCAGAAAGGCAGTATGTCAACTCCCATTTCCCTTTCCCATAGAGATAAGAGTTTATTTTAAGTTGGCTTGCTTTCTTTTTAAAATATTACAAGGGCAGATTCCTGGTTATAAGCTGGTTCATTTTAGTTTTGCGTCATCGTATAGAATTAGGAGGTGTGATACTGATAATTTCTTTACCTTTCCTTCAGTTAAGGGTAAGAAGAGATTGATTTTTGATAAATCTTTAGCAGTTCAAGCAGCTCGACTATGGCAAGATATTGCTGGAGTGTTGTCCATTCACAATCATACATTTTGTTCAGAAAGAACATAAAAACTTTTTGATTGATTATTATAATTCCCAGAGGTTATTCTGGTTCTTTGATCGATATCTGTGACCCACTTAGAACTGTAAGGTAGTAGCGGGATACAAAACCGAATGTGATGTAAAATATGCATATGTATAAGTCCATTTGAAAACTGGATCAATTGTTCCTTAGTCTTCAGTATTATTTTTTTATTAACTATCTTTTTTTTCTTTTGCTGCAATTATCAGTGGTGTCATTTCACCATTGGAAATACCTTTGAAAATTGCCCTGAGTCACACATAGGGTCCCTTTTACTAATCACTACCATTTGGTAAAAAGCACTACCCAGGGATGTGCTGAGGCATCCCACAGTAGTGCGTCACTCAGTGTGCGCCAATCCCGCACTGAAAAATATTGTTTATTTTTCAGCGCAGGAGGCATGCCTGTGTGCAGAGATTAGGCATCCCCTCTGCTAATCAGATAGCATGGCACATTGCTACATGCTGCCAAATTACTGTGGGAATAGTGTGGGAGCCCTTACCACCAAGTAAATAAGTGGCAGTAAGGGCTTCGGCGGTAAAGGCCATGCGCTAATTGGGAACTGGCGTGTGGCCATTAACGGGGATATAGAATATGCGGGCCATTTTACTGCCAAGCTAAAAGTGGCCGCAGCATGCGGTAAACCCACATTCTGACTGCATCACTGGCCACTTTTTAGCATGGTTTAGTATAAGGGCCCCATAGTGCATTGCATTTTTAATTTTGCTCAGGGTTATAATTCAAAATGGGCTCCTAAATCCTATCTCATTTAGATGATATGCAATATTAATGCATATGCTTATAAATTTCTAAGAACTGTGTGCCAGGTAAGCACATCCCACAATGTATTGAAAGGAAAATATATGAAAAGATGGTGTAGTTTCAAAATTCATAAGAAATAAATTCAGGCTTGCCAGAAGAGTAATGAAATGGGTTCAGTTATGTTCTACTGCCATCCATCATCTTAATGAGTGCTTTAAAAGAATAAATAAAGGGGAAAAGATGAAAGTAATTACAGGATATTGAACTAAGTTTTTGGTGGCTCCTAGGAGTGCAGTTGGCAGTGCTGCTAATTTTGACAAGCTTGAAGTTATTACTGGTAGCATTCCCTGCATTTGATTCTTGGCTGGGATTCCGGAACCCAGCTGTACTAGATGTGGTATCTGGGGATCCATTCACAATCTGACAGCAATTTTCTGTGTCTTCTGTTATTCCAAAATTATACATGACTTTACACAAAGAAATAAATCATTTACAGTATCTTCATAAAAAAAAATCCTGACTACACAATACAATATCAGCCATTACCTAACAGTCCCATAAAGAAATCTTTATTGTATTTGATACAAGTAAGCAGTTATTTTTTAAATATATTGTAGGGTAATTTTATAACAGGACACTTATGTGGTGAATCCAACAATGCACCTATTTTATGTCTTTCTCATAAGGCTACACAGGCACCTATGTGCCTTTATAAAATAGCCATCCAGAGCTTTCTCCAATAGTTCATAAATTCTCAAGAAGAAATTTACATCTTTTCCTTAGAAGGTATAAATGTGTGGGCATACTCTATGCATGTACGTACTTAGGCTATAAAATACTGTGGGGTCCTTAAATGGCCTGGTAGTGTAGGCTCAGGTTTTGGGCGCACGCAGATCCATTTTTCAGCGCGCCTGCAAAAAATGCCTTTTTAAAATTTTTGCGGTAAATGGACGTGCGGCAAAATAAAAATTGCCGTGCATTCATTTTGAGTCTGAGACCTTACCTCTAATCATTGACTTAGTGGTAAGGTCTCTTGCGTTAACCATGCGGTAATCGCCTACATGCGTCAAGTCGAAGTTACCACCCAATTTTCGCTGCGTGCCAGAAAATAAAATATATTTTCTGGTGTACAAAAAATGAAATTACCACATGGGCTATGTGGTAGCCGGGCGGCAACTCCAAATTGGCGCGCATTGGGCACGCATGGTCACCTACGCAGCTTAGTAAAAGGGCCCCTGTGACCAGTACAGGTCCCCAAAGCCCAGCAGAGAGGCAGTAATACCAAAGCAGGCTGATCCAGGGCTGTCTTCAATGTCTCTAGGAATGGAGAAGATCATTTCACAGAGGTGAGGGACTGGGAGCTACTCTATAAAATCAAGGATCAATATTTCCCTAAGGTAGAGGATATAGGAGCCAACTTTTTCAAATGATTGGGGGTGCTGAACATAACCTAATATTCTCCCTCTGCCTGCCACCACAAAAAAAATAATTATTAGATTGCATTCAAAGGTAACATGATGCTCCATTTCCCAAACTTTAGTTTGCACACCATTCTCGAGACATTACTATAACATCAACGCACTGTCCCCTGCATGGTTCAAAATCTAAACTACACCTTTTAAAGACATCTTTACACTATACACAAACTTGAGCACAAACACACTCAGAACCTTACCATATCATAATAGAACTAACTCCCAGAACACGAAGAGTTACAACCTTATGTGTGGAAAGGCAACACTGTTGATACTACACTGGGCCATAAAACACCAATACACCACATACTAGCAGAATACTATACCATGGTCCTACATGAAAAGAAACATGACACAACAAATGCATCAGAAGAGACTAGAGATCAATATGAAGGGAAAAAAAAATGACGGGAAAACAATACTAGAAAATTGAAACTAAAATGCAAAGTATCAGAAATGTGCATTTCCAAAAGCTAATATATTCCAATTAATAAATTCAGAATAAAATACTTTGTTCTACCTTTGTTGTCTGAGCATTTTATTTTTCTGTTCCCTTTGGTCCCAGTGTCCCTTTTCTGCATCTGTTTTTGGGGTCTTTGCTGTGGTCAGTACATTTGTCATTTCTTCTTGATTCATGCCCACCATCTTCCTCCTGCAGCCTTATCCATCCTGTCTAACATCTCCCCTCTGTGTTCTTGTCCTTTATCTTTCTTCATTTTCAGTATATGCCCTCTCAGTGTCCTGATCCAGCCCTTATGTTCAGCATTTCCCCTTTGTGTTTCTTGCCTTACCCTGCACTTCCCCCTCTGTGTCCCTGTCCCTATCCCTCCCCTATGATCAGCATTACTCAACCGTGTCCCTGTACCTCCCGTGCAGCATTATCTCTGTGTTCCTATCCCTTCTCCCTCCATTCCCAGTATCTCTTCTGTCTCCCTGTCCCTTTTCTCTCTCGTTCCTTCTTTCATCTGGGGCCAGATTCTCTCCCTGTAGATTCCCACCCCACACTCTCTCTTCCTGTCTCTTCCCACCCATACCCCCTCACAGTTTAGTATGGCTCCCTCTGGGTCTCCAGTGTCTCTCTCCCTCTCTTCCATCCAGCATCTTCTTTCCCCATTTCTTCTCCCCCCAGTCTGTCTCTCTCTCTTCCTCCCCCTCTCAAGTTGGTCCAGCATCTATCCCTCTCCCCTTTCCGTCCAGCATCTTTTCCTGTCTATCACTCCCTCCCCCCTCTCTGCTTTACGGATCCAGCAGAGCAGCACCTCTCTCTTCCTCTGGCTCCCGCAGGTCCATAATTTTCCCTTTGCCCCCCCTCCCATTCACTGATGCTGCTAACTACCTTGATCGCTGCCGCCAGTAGAGGTGTCACAACAATTGAAAGGTGCTGCCTCAGGTCCTCTATCTTCCCTGTGATGCATCCTGCCCACGCGAAACAGGAAGTTACATCATAGGGAAGACCAAGATCCTGAGGTAGCTCCTTTTAATCGCTGCAGTGCCTCTACCAGCAGCAATTAAGGTAGTTAGTAGCACTAGTGAGCCGTGGGGAGCGGCACAGCTGCTAGCAGTGGGACAGCGCATAAACTGACTACTGGGAGTCCTCTGGTGGAGTGTTGCACTTGCCACCATGCCACCTACGTCAGGCCTCAAAATATTGGGGTTGCTCAAGCACCCACAGCACCCACAGAGTCAGCACCTATGGTAGAGAATTGGGGGAAAGTCCCTAGGGACCAGGGTTGTGAGGATCCAGTGTAGGAAAAGAGGAGACAGTCCCCTGGAGCATGCTTGCTGATTTCATGGTTCTCAAGAAAACCAGGAGGGAGCATGCAGCTACTGACTATCCTTGGGAATACAACCAGAACTTAATTCAAGGAGTTAGAACTACACATCAGTGAGATCTCCTGTTGCCCTGATTGACCAGCACAAGGAATTAATAGAAGACATGGAAGTGGATTATTTCAATTACCCCCCTACTGACTGGATAAATATCACATCAGGAAATGCTAGGGAGGTAAAGTTCCTAGATGAAATAAATGACTGGTCCTTGGAGTAGCTGTATCAGAACTCAAAAAGAGAGGGCATTATTTTAGATCTAGTCTTTCAGGACTGCAGGATTTGATGCACGAGATCATGGTGAACAAATCTGAGTTAATAATTAGAGTGGAGGCATTAAGGAAATTGACTGCATTAACATTTATCTTTCAAAAGGGCAACTATGATAAAATAAGGAAAATGGTAAAAGAAAAAATAACAAGGTTAAAAATGAGTATCCACAAAGGTTAAGAGTTTAAGGGGTTATTTCACTAAGCTGCGATAAGAAATAGCCATTTTTACTGCAGCTGTAGCTGTAAAAATCCTTTTTTTTCCTATTATTTTCATTTCTGGCCATGCATTAATATTGCCACTAGAGTACTGCCATTTTAAAAAATTACCTTGGCAATGCTTACCGCCATCTATTTTGTAGGCAGTAAGGGCTCCTATGATATCCGTGCACTAACCAGTTAGCCCACTCTCTGCCTCTGATATGCCCCCTCAAAAAAAAAAACCCAAAACAAAAAATATTTAGTGCACGGTTAGCGAACACATACGGCAAAACTAACACGGAACGCTTTATCACATCTTGCATTAGGTCATTTTGGCTCTGTTGGGTACTTGTTAGCATCTAACACAACTTAGTAAAAGGGCCTCTAAACTACGCAAGGATATTGATTACACATACCATCTTGGAAGCTCCAAGCAGATGTATTCTATATATTTAAAAAGGTGAAAAGAAGGTCAAATGATGGCCAGTATGAGATGAAAGAGGCTATTAGAGCCAAAAGAACATTTTTCAAAAAATGGGAAAAGGATCTGAATGAAGAAAACAAGAAACAGCATAATCACTGGCAAATTAGACAGACGATAGTTGATTAGGAAGGCGAAAAGAGAATTTGAAAGGAATCTTGCTGTCGATGCAAAAACTCATAAAAAGCAGAAAGCTTGTGAGGGAGTCAGTTGGACCATTAGATGATCTTGGAGTAAAAGGAAATTTGTGAACCAAAGTGCAGATTTTGAAAGCAATGCGTTCTTTGATTGGGAGCCAGTGTAGTTTTTCGCGGAGGGGTTTTGCGCTTTCAAATCGTGTTTTTCCGAACATAAGCCTAGCTGCCGTGTTTTGAGCAGTCTGAAGTTTCTTTAATGTTTGTTCTTTGCATCCCACATAAATTCCATTGTAGTAGTCTACATGTCTTAGTACCATTGATTGTATCAGGTTGAGAAAAGTTTCCCTCAGGAAGAATTGTTTCACGCGTTTGAGTTTCCACATTGAGTGGCACATTTTCTTTGTTGTGGATGTCACTTGGCTCTCTAGTGTTAGGTTGCGGTCCAATGCAACGCCGAGGATTTTCAGGCTGTCTAAGATAGGGAGGGTGTAATCTGGAGTGTTGATAATTGTGGGGTTATCCGTGTTGTGTTGTGTTGCGATGAGAGGATAAGACAGTGTGTTTTTTCTTTGTTGAGTTTGATTTCGTTGGTGATTTCTGTCAGTTTAGATTTGTAAGGAATGTATATTGTGACATCATCTGCATAGATGAAGGGGTTAAGGCCTTGGTTGGATAAGGACTTGGCTAGTGGGGTCATCATTAGGTTGAAGAGGATCGGTGATAGCGGTGATCCTTGTGGTACTCCGCAGTCTGCTTTCCATGATGATGATATGTTTGAGTTTGATTTTACTTGATATGTTCTTGTGGTTAGGAAACCCTTGATCCAACTAAGTATGTTTCCACCAGTCCCGAACTTATCTAGTAATCTTATTTATATATTGTGCACTAGACATGTCGAATTGGAGGAGGAGGATGTTTTTGCCTATTGCTATTTCCTGCTTGAATTTGGTTAGGAGAGTGAGAAGTACTGTTTCTGTGCTGTGGAGGGGGTGAAAACCTGACTGTGATTCGTGTAATATTGAGATTATATATATATATATATATATATTGTAAGGAGGAGGTAGAGGGAAGGCAGAGAAGAGCTGACAGGGGCAGTAGGTCTAGAAAGGAAGATCACTCTCTGCCGGGGAAAGGGGGTAGGAGACTTGCAAGAAAGGAAGTGAACTACAGAACCCAGCAGCACTTGCAAGGGAGGAGGGAACATGAGGGACAGCACTCCAACTCCCAGCAGGCAGAAAGGTCAGCAGGTGATTGGGAGATGGAGGACAATCAAGTGGAGGAGCAGCACCTGGGAGAGAGGGTGGGGGAAGACTCCATGGAGTGGGAAGAGATTGAGCTAGAGGAGGACTGTGAAAATGCCAGGAAAGAAGCTGAACAAGAGCAAATGGAGTTCTTCTGCTCAGGACAGAGGGTAATTACATGAAGAAGGTCAGTCTGAACATTTTCGGTGGGAGGTTGTCAGAGTGTTGGTGTCTGACAAGCGAGGGAGGAGAAAATGCCTCTATCTCCTAGGCAGTAGGAGAAAGTGAATAGAGGAATTGACTGACTCAAAGGTCTATTTCAAGTGGGTTTGGAGTTGCAAGACTGAACTTTTGGGAACTGTTGAGGCTTGTTGGGAGAGGGGAAGAAGAAGGGAAGTAAGTTGTACAGAGACCAGCAGCTGGAATACAGCGCATACTCTATGCGCCTGCTGGTGGGGCTCTGAAATAAAAGTGCTCTGCAGAATAAACAGTACTGTGAATTGCTTTTTGCAAGTGAGCCGGAACAGTGCTGTTGAGGAGATGGATTAGCCCCAATTGTGTGGGCGAAGAAGGACAGCTTGGAGAGGTGCTCAGAGGTGCGCAGACCACACAGAGAGGTGTTGAGCGGAGCACGGACAGCACAGAGAGGTGTCGAAGCAAGAGCGGACAGCACGGAGGGGTGCTTGCTGACATTTGGTGGCAGTGGTGGGATATTTGACAGAACTTCCTGGTTCTCCAAGAGAAGGAGGAGCAAGGCGCAAAATCCTGGGCTATCCGGTGAGCATATAGCAGGGCTGGAAAGGGATTTTGCTGATGCATGGGTGTGGTTGCAGGGTGGCAAACCTATAAAAGCAGCTGCACTTGGAGGTTGTTGTTTTTGTGTGTTGTCTAGGAGAGAAGAAGGCCAGCACCATGGATCCAAAGGAGATGTTTTCCTTCATGGCCCATCAATTCCAAAAACAACAGGAACTGGCACACAAATTGATGAAGGACTCCTTGGCCGCATCGAGGGCCCAGCAACAGCCGCTTCTGGAACTGTGTCAGGAGTTGTTGAAAGGAGGAGCACGGGAACAGCCAGGGCCGACGATGCCAGAGGGAGCTGCAACGGGAGGAGCACCGTTGACCGGAGGCCTGACGGGGATGAACTGGTTACCCTGGGGTAAGCTGTCCGATAAGGACGACATAGAGGATTACCTGGGGGCATTTGAACGGGTAGCGGTTGCTGCAGCCTGGCCAGGGGAGCAATGGACTATGAGACTGGCTCCGGCATTATCCGGGGAGGCACTGGCAGCATTTCGCAGTCTCCCGGCTGTTGAGATTGCGGACTATGCTAAACTTAAACGGGCTATTCTGGACAGGTACGGGCTAAGTAAGCAGTCCTACCGAAGGAAATTTAGAAAGTGGAGGTGGGCAGAAGGAGAGACGCCCAGGGCTTTGGCCCAGAAATTACTGGATCTGGCCACCAAGTGGTTAGAACCAGAAAAAAACTCAGTGACTCAAGTAATGTTAGAGCTGGTGTTGGAGCAGTTTCTGGAGGCCTTACCGGCAGAATTGAGAAGGGACTTGATTAGGCGGGGCTGTGGGTCTTTGGATGAAGCTGTTAAAAGTATGGAATGCTTTCTAGAGTCCCATCATGTGGGTGGGGGTGGGGTGCAGGAGGGAAAGGAAAGATATATGACAGGGGCTAAGCCTCTGCCAGCAAAGAGTGAACTGGCCGGTATGGGTGAAGGGGGAATGGGGGTCTCGGGGTATGCCGGGGATCGTATTTGTTATAGGTGTGGGCATAAAGGGCACTTAAGGAAGGAGTGTAGGGCCAAGGAGGGCTTTACTTCTCATTCTTACAAACAGGTGTCCAATCCCTTTACTCAGGTCGTGGAGGTGGGGGGGGGGGGGGGGGGTGAAAGTGGAGGCCCTATTAGACTCGGGAGCTGACCAATCTATGCTTTCGAGGAGTTTATGGTCCCGTATAAGCAAGGGAAAGTATGATCAGAGAGGGGCTAGCCAGGGGGAGGTAGCTATTCAATGCATTCATGGGGCTAGTACTAGGTATCCTTTACATTGGGTGACCGTAAAAGGGCCTATGGGGGCACACCGGATATTAGTAGCGGTGTTGTCTCGGCTGCCACAGGACCTGATACTGGGGAGGGACTGGGCCCCTTTTTCCCTATATGTGAAAGGGGGAAAAGCCTTTGTAACTACCCGGGCTCAGTGTCAGTCACAGCAGGAGGGTGGGGAGGTTCGTCCTTTGGATCAGGTTTTTCCCTTTCATCCTGAGATTTTCGGTTCCCCGGGGAAAAGTAGGAAAGGGGGCCGGCAAAATAAGGGAGCTCAATGGAAAAGAAGGCAGGCCATGATAGAGGTCGAGGGGGAAGGAGATTTTCCAAGGGATCTGGGGAAGCTCCTAGAGCAGTTTCCCTCTTTTCAGAGGGAGCAGGAGTCTGACGGTACCTTGCAGTACGCCTGGAGTAGGGCCCGAGAAGGTGAGGGGGGCTGTTCCCGGCATTTTAGGGTGGAGAAGGGGCTGCTATTTAGAGTTAGCTCGGCAATAGGGAGCGGGTGGCAGAAACAGTTGGTGATACCCAAGGGGTTTCGTAGCCTGATCATGAGATTAGCTCATGATCACCCGCTGGGGGGACATAAGGCGACACAGGGTACCCTGGACCAGGTTTTGCGAAGGTTTTATTGGCCAGGGGTTTATAAAGAAGTGGAAGGGTATTGCAATTCCTGTGGGCTCTGTCAGAAGGTAGCTGAGAGGGGGCCAGAGCGGGCGCCTTTATGTCCCTTGCCACGTATTGGGGTTCCGCTAGGCCGCCTGGCTATGGATATTGTAGGACCGCTCCCCAAGTCGCGGAGGGGTTTTGTGTATATTTTGGTGGTGTTAGATATGGCCACCCGTTTCCCGTGGGCGGTGCCCCTGCGTACAGTGTCAGCTAAGGTGATTGCCGCTGAGCTGATTCACATTTTCTGTACGGTGGGGTTTCCCCGGGAAGTGCTTACTGATAGAAGCACTAATTTTCTCTCCCGTACATTGGCTCAAGTATGGGAGGCGTTTGGTATTGCACACATCCGTACCGCAGCTTACCATCCTCAGACCAATGGTCTGGTAGAGAGATTTAATAAGACTCTTAAGACTCTCTTGCGTAGAGGGTTGGGGAGCTGTATGGATGAGTGGGATCGCCTCTTGCCATTTGTCTTATACACCTGTAGGGAGAGTGTGCAGGCTTCATTAGGAGTGTCTCCGTTTGAATTAATGTATGGGAGGGGCCCGCGGGGAATTTTGGATATCCTGAGGGAACAATGGGTGCCACCGGATAGAGGAGACTGTACGGTGGTCTCTTATCTGTTTGACCTGAAGAGTAGGTTGCGACGATTGGGGGGCTACGCCCGGGATAAATTGGGTAAAAGTCAAGAATATCAAAAATCATATTATGATCAGGGAGTGAAAGAGCGAGGGTTTGCAGAAGGGGAGAAGGTCATAATTATGATAGCAGATGGCCCTCATAAATTTGAAAGTCGGTGGAGGGGACCGGGGGTGAGGAATAAGAGGGGGAGAAAGCAAACATATCACGTGAATGTGTTAAAGTTGTGGAGGGAAAGGAAAGTGCTGTGGGGCGGGACTAAGGCGATGGAGGAGGAGGATCTGGGGCCTCAGATCTCAGACATCTTTAAGTCCCTGAAGCCCCACATTGCAGAGGAGTTAAATAAGGATCAGCAGCGGGAACTTGGGGCACTACTAGAAGAGTTCCAGGATGTCCTTACTCCCTGTCCGGGGGAGACACATTTGAGCATGCATGAGATTATTACAGATCAGGGCCGGGTGGTTAGGCAAAGACCTTATAGGCTGTCCCCGGTGAAACAACAAGAGGTGGTTAGACAGGTGAAGGAAATGCTGGAGTATGGTATTATTGAAGAATCATATAGCCCTTGGTCAAGTCCCGTGGTGCTGGTGCCTAAGAAAGACGATACCTGGCGGTTTTGTATTGATTTCCGCCAGGTTAATGCCCTCTCCTCGCCTGATGCCTATCCTATGCCTCGTATTGAGGATTTATTAGATAGGTTGGGGTCGGCCCAGTATCTGTCTACGCTGGACTTGACCAAGGGATATTGGCAGATTCCTTTATCTGCGGAGGCTAAGCCCAAGACAGCCTTTTCTACTCCCTTGGGGCTCGTTCAATTTAAGAGGATGCCGTTTGGATTAAATTCCGCAGCGGCGTCCTGTCAGCGCCTGCTAGATAGGGTCTTACGGCCTCATCAGAGTTATGCTGCGGCTTATCTGGATGACGTCATTATCCATAGTGAGGACTGGGTTACACACATGAGGCAGGTCAGGAAGGTGTTAACAGCTTTCCGGGAGGCAGGTCTCACACTTAATCCCCAGAAATGTCACTTCGCCCAGCAGGAGGTTAAATATCTGGGCTATAAGGTGGGGGGTGGGCAGGTAAAACCCTTGTTGGATAAAGTACAAAGTATTAGGGAGTTTTCTTATCCGGCAACAAAAAAAAGGCTGCGGAGTTTCCTTGGGCTAGTCGGGTACTACCGCAGGTTCATTCCCCATTTTGCCTCACAGGCTGAGCCCTTAACAAATATGCTAAAAGGGAATCGGCCGAATCAGTTGAAATGGGGGGAGGAGGAGAAAGAAGCCTTTCAAGAGTTGCGTTTAGCGCTATGTGAGGATCCGGTGCTGAAGGCAGTTGAATGGGACAAACCCTTTGTGCTGCAAACGGATGCCTCGGGGGTGGGATTGGGGGCAGTACTTTCTCAGATCCATGAGGGGGAGGAACATCCTGTGTTACAGTATATTTGAGCCGTAAACTCCTTCCTCATGAAAAAGGATATGCCACCATTGAGAAGGAGTGTCTGGCTATTAAGTGGGCCACCCAAATGTGTCAATACTATTTAGAGGGACGGCCCTTTAGGCTTATTACGGATCATGCCCCCCTGAAATGGTTAATGCAGATGAAAAGCGCTAATGCCAGACTTATGCGTTGGTATCTGTCCTTGCAACCCTTTCAGTTCCGGGTGGAGCATCGGGCAGGCAAACTATTGGGGAATGTTGATATTCTGTCCCGAATGGCCGGTCAGGAGGTTGAAGGAGTCAAGCCCCGGGAGGGTAAAAGGTTCTTAAGCGGGGGGGGGGGGGGGGGGGGGGTATGTAAGGAGGAGGTAGAGGGAAGGCAGAGAAGAGCTGACAGGGGCAGTAGGTCTAGAAAGGAAGATCACTCTCTGCCGGGGAAAGGGGGTAGGAGACTTGCAAGAAAGGAAGTGAACTACAGAACCCAGCAGCACTTGCAAGGGAGGAGGGAACATGAGGGACAGCACTCCAACTCCCAGCAGGCAGAAAGGTCAGCAGGTGATTTGGAGATGGAGGACAATCAAGTGGAGGAGCAGCACCTGGGAGAGAGGGTGGGGGAAGACTCCATGGAGTGGGAGGAGATTGAGCTAGAGGAGGACTGTGAAAATGCCAGGAAAGAAGCTGAACAAGAGCAAATGGAGTTCTTCTGCTCAGGACAGAGGGTAATTACATGAAGAAGGTCAGTCTGAACATTTTCGGTGGGAGGTTGTCAGAGTGTTGGTGTCTGACAAGCGAGGGAGAAGAAAATGCCTCTATCTCCTAGGCAGTAGGAGAAAGTGAATAGAGGAATTGACTGACTCAAAGGTCTATTTCAAGTGGGTTTGGAGTTGCAAGACTGAACTTTTGGGAACTGTTGAGGCTTGTTGGGAGAGGGGAAGAAGAAGGGAAGTAAGTTGTACAGAGACCAGCAGCTGGAATACAGCGCATACTCTATGCGCCTGCTGGTGGGGCTCTGAAATAAAAGTGCTCTGCAGAATAAACAGTACTGTGAATTGCTTTTTGCAAGTGAGCCGGAACAGTGCTGTTGAGGAGATGGATTAGCCCCAATTGTGTGGGCGAAGAAGGACAGCTCGGAGAGGTGCTCAGAGGTGCGCAGACCACACAGAGAGGTGTCGAAGCAAGAGCGGACAGCAGAGAGGGGTGCTTGCTGACAATATATATATATATATATATATATAATTAAGAGGATATATATTTTTTTATAGCTGCATCATTCCGTGCATTGTATGGAAGGGTGCCCAAAAAGTTAAGGCTGTGGAACGGTTGTGAAAGCAAGCTAATGCCGATGTGACTCGCATCGTGATCGCTCTTCAGAGGATGGTGTTGTTACATGAGTTGCTCACTAGGGATTGTCTGGGGCTTTATCGCCCTGATGGGGTCCATTTGTCTGAGATTGGGGTGGACATTTTCTTGAGTAGTATTCAGGATTTGTTGAAGGCATATTTTAGGGGCAGACAGGCCACAGTTGTTGGGGAGTAAAGTTGGAGGCTGTCACTGTTTATGGCAGGAAGATTGGGGAATGGAGTTGACTGTATGGCCAATTTGTGATATGAAGGGCAACTAAAGGAACATTAATTGAGTGTCTCGTGTGTGTCACCACAGCAAGATGGGGGCATGGCCCTGCGACACCATGGGATATGTATGGGGGGGGGGGGGGAATTAACTGGATGATAAAACATTGTGGGTACATCACAATCTAGCTGTCCGGGTGTGGGGAGGGGCACAGTTGATGTAAATTCGGATTTAAGCTTGTTATTGTAAAGTTATGATATGTTCAATAAAGCTGTGGCCATTGCCTTGGCAGTACTGTTAATTAATTGTCAGAGAGGTTTTTTTTTGTATTGGATGTGGAAGGGAGTGTAGAGAAGGGTGCGAGTGACAATGTTAACAACTACCTACAAGATAGTTTTTTGGCACAATTTTACATATTTTCAGTTGTAAAAAAAGTTCATCTTGGCTACATATCCACTTGTTGGGTGTCTGTGTTGAAGTTCCTTATCCACCATTTTCCCTTTTTTGATGTATTTTGCATGATTCAGATCCAGCACCACGGGGAACATACAGACATATGACATGACAAGAATTCCTAATTACATTTTTTGGAAAAGCAACCCTTGTTCTAATGCTTATACACCTGCCAAGTCTCTTAGAAACCTCAGCCCCATATTGTTCACAAAGCAATTGGGAACATATAATGAGGCATTTGTAGCTGGGCTGTCCCCAAGGCATGGATTACATTAATAGCCTCATTAAAATATGCATATGCCTACTCCTCTAAAGAAATGCACATTTTCTCTAGAAATGGTCATCCTATGCAGAAAAAAGGTGGAGAAAGACATGGAACACGTTTCAGCCTTGACAATATGAACTAAGGTAAGAAACCAAAAGTGCCTGGCCACACGCCAATTGCAAACAAAACAACCTGTCAATGGTCTATTAAGTTACAATGCATCAAAAACTACTGACAGCTATGATTAATATGGCTACAGAACACCTTTTCTCATTTGATACAATCTGTTATCTTCTTTGCTTAATGATAGCTGTCTTGCCCATCAGTAACAGCATTTATCAGTACCCTGAGTAAGTACATCTTATACTCTCAAATATGTGGAGAAGGAGGAGAAGAGACATGGGGTGGGGGAGGGAGTATGAAGTAAAAGCCATTAAAATATCTTAAAGTTTAAATATTGTGCCAGAAGCAAAAGTTTTTTTTAGCGAAAAGGAAGTTCTAGAGGAAAGTGGTTATATACATTAAAAGACATAAACTCAGGAATCACAACAGAAAATATTTCTTCACATAAAGAGGGGTATAATCGAAAGGGATGTCCAAGTTTTGATGAGGATGTCCTCACAAAATGTCCCGATGCAGGGGCGGGGAAACCTATATTATTGAAACAAGATGGACGTCCATCTTTCATTTCGATAATACAGTCAGGGACGTCCAAATCTTGAAATTTTGGTCGTCCTTAGAGATGGCCGTTCCTAGACTTCGTCGTTTCTGATTTTCGGCGATAATGGAAACCAAGGACGTCCATCTTAGAAATGATCAAATGCAAGCCCTTTGGTCGTGTGAGGAGCCAGCATTTGTAGAACACTGGTCCCCCCTCACATGCCAGGACACCAACCGGGCACCCTAGGGGGCACTGCAGTGGACTTCATAAATTGCTCCCAGGTGCATAGCTCCCTTACCTTGTGTGCTGAGCCCCCCAAAACCCACTTCCCACAACTGTACACCACTACCATAGCCCTTACGAGTGAAGGGGGGGCACCTAGATGTAGGTACAGTGTGTTTTTGGTGGGTTTTGGAGGGCTCGCTGTTTCCTCCACAAATGTAACAGGTGTGTGTGGGGAGGGGGGTATGGGCCTGGGTCCGCCTTGCTGAAGTGCACTGCACTCACTAAAACTGCTCCAGGGACCTGCATACTGCTGTGATGGAGCTGAGTATGATATCTGAGGCTGGCAAAAAATATTTTGAAAGATATTTTTTGAGGATGGGAGGGGGTTAGTGACCACTGGGGGAGTAATGGGAGGTCATCCCCGATTCCCTCCGGAAGTCATCTGGTCATTTTGGGCACCTTTATGTGCCTTGATCGTGAGAAAAACACGACCAGGTAAAGTTGGCCAACTGCTTGTCAGGGACATCCTTTTTTTTCCATTATGGGTCGAGGACGTCCTAGTGTTAGGCACGCCGAAGTCCCGCCTTCGCTACACCTCCGATATGCCACCTTGAACTTTGGCCGTCCCTGCGACAGAAAGTAGTTGGGGACGTCCAAAATTGGCTTTCGATTATATCGATTTGAACGACCCTGTGAGAAGGACGCCCATCTTCCGATTTATGTCGAAAGATGGGCGTCCTTCTCTTTCGAAAATGAGCCCAAAAGTCTCTTACTAAGGTGTGCTAGCTAGTTAATGCAGAAAATACCACATGCTAACAGCACGGTGTCATATTACCTATTTGCATATGCTAAGTGCTGCATTAAATAGCTTACAAACAGAAACACAGTTCTGGGGCATAGAAAGGTCCTGGGATGGGCAAGGACTGCACTTTGCATTTCATACAAAGGTGCAGTTAACTGCATTCCTCATCATCTGTTCTGCACTTAATACAGGGTACCAGTCTTTGCTCTGTGTTAACTGTATGGAAGCCTTCCCAAAATGCTGGTAATGCTCCCAGTCCTTATGGTACAGCGCCTATCATCCCCATCTCTTACACTTAAATGTTAAAAACAAAATCTTCACATACTTTTCTAAATAGAGGCCAAAGAATTATGGATGCTGGCTAATCTAGAAGCCAAACAAGTAATGGCATTCAAGAAAGCACAGGATAAACACAGAGGATGCCAAAAGGAAATGCCAGAAGCAAATGGGAAAGGCTAGATGGGACTTTATCTACCATCACATTTTATGGGCCTGATATTTCAAAGCACTTAGACAGCAGCACCTGCTTTCTGGATAAGTGCTGCTGATTGCTGACATCTGCTGATTTGCAACACTATCTGGATAATGCCCTTGAAAATTATTACAGACTGCTTTGGTGCTACCTGGATAGCACCATGGCAGTGTATGAGTAGTGAGGGTAGAATGTGTAATTATCCAAATAGTGGTGATATCTGGTTAACTGAACAATGTAATTTTATGTTTTACATATCATTTAATACTCTCTAACTTGGCATTGCTATATGGCATCATATTTATTTATTTAAAATAATTTATAGCCCACAGTAATTAAAACTCTAGGCAAATCAGAATAAAATAAATACATAAAAACTAACAACCCCCCACCCCACACACACAAATTTAAAACAAACAAAATAATAATAAAACCCTTTAAAGCATACATAACAACTACTTCCATTGTATGCATTGTAGGTAACCAGTGTAAGTCATAAAGAATGGGTGTAAAATGAACAAAATGACTGAATCCAGTCAATATGTGGGCAGCTATGTTCTGCACCATCTGTATGACATGTATGATGACCATTTGTTTTGCCCTTTCACTGGGTGTGATTGGCATGCAGCATAAACCACAGTATAGAACATCACTATGAGAAAACTCAGAACTCTTGAACCAAAATGTTATTTAATGCAATAATGAAACAGGGAAAATAACTTACAGTTCAGATCACTACTACTGCTAATAATCATTATTTCTAAAGCGCTACTAGACGTACGCAGCACTGTACACTTGAACATGAAGAGACAGTCCCTGCTCGACAGAGCTTACAATCTAATTAGGACAGACAGGACAAACAAGAGATAAGGGAATATTAAAGTGAGGATGATAAAATAAGGGTTCTGAACAAGTGAATAAGGGTGTGATGGACAAGTTTTTGCCTTGCTAACTGGGAGTCTGTTCTCCACCAGCTCTCTTTCCATGCAAGAGAGAAACTGGGAGTAATTCAGCAACAGGCTGAGAGTAATGATGTTTATACTTTTACACTGATAAAATCTTGATAGTGTCATAGAAGCTTAAAAGGGGGGGAGGGGGTCATACAGCAAAATACAGCCTAGGGAATCTCAGTTCACAGAGTAGATATGCTGCAGACTAATTCTTACGGACCCAATGGAGAGAGAAGGAAGGGGGGAACTAGACCAGCATGCATAGAGAAAAAAGCAAGCCAATAGAAAGAGTCCTGTAAGACCCAGGGAACTGGACACATGCTCTAAAAGAGCCTATTACAGGAAACTACATGATTACAGGGATTTGTAGTTCAAGGGCACAACCCAATGCATGGAGGCAGAACACCATTGGTAGTTCCAATTACAGGTCATTGCAGTAATCAAGGTGAACTAACACCGATAGCTGCTGAGCAAATCAGAAGTTATTGTCATGCAGGAAAAGTTTTAACTTTTTAATCAGTTGCAAAACTTCAACACAGGATAGCATAATTGAACCACTTTCCAATACAGCCTCATAGACAAAGTTCCATCTCTGTACCACCTAACATGACTCCAAGTAAAACATTTCTAGCTGTCAGACTCGTACCATAATACAAGGGAAACAGCCTTCAGAGTCGCTACTCCATGGTACACTATAACCATCACTAACAAATGGAAAATGACATATAGGATAGGAAATGCTGCATATTCTAAGCTTTCCCTACTCAAGGATTCCTTGACACAAACTATATCTAAATAGCCATCATTTATTTGTTTCTTCAAAGATTTATATGAGTTTTTTTAGAGCTTTTGTATCAACACCTTTTGCTAATTTTCAGGTTGGACCTTTTAAGAACCAGTGCAATGACTCTAGTAATGCTTCACACTGCATATGGTAGGCCTGAATTTGATTCCTGAGCTAGGCTTCGCTACCCTGGGGTCAACCGGAGCTAGTAATGCTGCAGAGGCAATACTCCTATCCCCTCATCCCCTGGAGGACGAGCGTATTCATTTTCACTCAGTGGTGTCACTTACAGACCACATTTATGGTCCACATTAGCTCTAGGCACAGCTGCAGGGTTTGGTCCCTGCATGAAGTCTGTCCCTGAAAGGTTGGGATAAGTTGGAAGAGGGATATAAAAACAAAGGCAACCTCCAGTTATGGCTCCACAGCACTGCAGACTGAATGATGGCTAATAACATTATAGCCTAAAAAAAGGCTGTCTCCCGCTCTACTGGAAGCCCCAGTTAACAGGGGGAACCTTTTAGGTCAGAAAAGAAAAAAAGATGTTCATGTTAGGCCAGAAAATGGTTATCATAACCTATAAGGAATCTATTTTGCATATAAGAGATATGGTCTAATCACCTGCTGAAGGTAGATTTCATGCTATCCCCATTCTGATTTCTTCTCTGATAAGGTATCTTTCTCTAAACTGCAAATATTAGGTTTAGCTGCTCTTCAACAATTTTATTGCCGTACTGAAATAAGTGTTTGAACAAGATGGTATTTAGTAAGGGCCTAAGCTGAGAATATACCCTAGATAGCAGAAATAAATCGGGCGTAGATGAAAAGCAAATGTTCCCCGTGGTGCTTTTCACAGTCCAGTCAATCAAAACTGCTGTAAGATATACTTTTGGTGTAGGTGACAAGTCAGATGAACTTAAACATCAGCCTTTTAAATCACACAGCAAAAATTTTATAGGTTTGAGTCTCAACTCTTACTCTCCTGTAGTTTGTTAATGTATGAAATTAGAAGCAGTACAAAAAGCCCAATGTTACATAGAACATGGAGATCGGAACTGAGACATCCAGATGCCAGTCTTTTCTGAAATACTTGCAGGAATGTACACATATTTGCCAACACATGCAGCAGAAGCCTAATTTTTAGAAACATACATATGGATAAAATGAATGGCATGATCTTGGCAGTGGTACACTTGCGTATGTAGCTACCCCATTTTCAAACGTATACATGGAAGACCCGCCAATTGAGGCCATGATTTTAATTTGGTTTCCTTTTGGAAGTTAAAATAAACAACCGATAGTCAAAATGCGGGAGGGAGTCTGGCTAACTCCTGTGGTCGGCGATCAGCTCGGATATTCAATGCTGAATATTCAGTGTTTCCGGTGACTGGCATTGGTTTACAGTTAACCAGGTAGGTCAATAATCAACGATAGCTGGTTAACTTTAAACCGGCTGAAGACATACCAGATATTTAAGCGGCCTGATGTGCCCGCTTACAATAGCTGGATATGAATTGAATATTCAGGGATAGCCAGCTATATTGTGTGATGTGGAGGGGCATAATCAATAGGGATGCCCAAGGTTTTCTGAGGACGTCCTTGCAGGACGTCCCTGTGAAGGGGTGGGGAAACCTGTATTATTGAAACAAGATGGACGTCCATCTTTCGTTTCGATAATACGGTCGGGGACACCCAAATCTGGAAATTTAGGTCGACGTTAGAGATGGTCGTCCTTAGACTTGGTCGTTTCTGATTTTCGGCGATAATGGAAACTGAGGACGCCCATCTCAGAAACGCCCAAATCCAAGGCCTTTGGTCATGGGAGGAGCCAGCATTTGTAGTGCACTGGTCCCCTTCATATGCCAGGACACAAACCGGGCACACTAGGGAGCACTGTAGTGGACTTCAGAAATTGCTCCCAGGTGCATAGCTCCCTTACCGTGTGTGCTGAGCCCCCAAAACCCCCCTAAAACCCACTATCCACAACTGTACACCACTACCATAGCCCTTACGGGTGAAGGGGGCACCTAGATGTGGGTACAGTGGGTTTCTGGTGGGTTTTGGAGCGCTCACATTTACCACCACAAGTGTAAGAGGTGGGGGGATGGGCCTGGGTCCGACTGTCTGAAGTGCACTGCACCCACTAAAACTGCTCCAGGGACCTGCATACTGCTGCGGTGGACCTGAGTATGACATTTGAGGCTGGCATAGAGGCTGGCAAAAAATATTTAAAAAAAATATTTTTGAGGGTGGGAGGGGGTTAGTAACCACTGGGGGAGTAATGGGAGGTCATCCCTAATTCCCTCTGGTGGTCATTTGGTCAGTTCGGGCACCTTTTTATGGCTTGGTCATAAGAAAAAAAGAACCAAGTAAAGTCGTCCAAATGCTCATCAGGGATGCCCTTTTTTATTATGGGTCAAGGATACCCAGGGCTTTTTTTGAGGGGGTACTGAGTACCGGCACCTTTTCCGTTGTCTGCTAAAATTGACCCGTGGACCCCAAGTTTTAATGAAAGAGCTGAGGCTCTACACACCAATACTGCCTTGTCATACATTCTGTGACTGGTTGCAGGGGGCTTGGCTATTGTGGGATGGGTCCCTTAGTGATTACCACACCCCTGAAGAGTGGCCTAGCATTTGAGTACCGGTACCTTTTTTATTAGGAAATACGCACTGAGGATACCCATGTGTTAGGCACGCTCAAGACCCACCTTCGCTATGCCTCTGACACGCCTCCGGGAACTTTGGTTGTCTCCACGACGGGAAGCAGTTGGGGATGCCCCAAATCGGCTTTTGATTATGCCAATTTGGGCGACCCTGGGAGAAGGATGCCCATCTCCCGATTTGTATCGAAAGATGGGCATCCTTCTCTTTCGAAAATAAGCCTGGTTGCCTGTTATCTCCTAGGCACTAACTGGGAACATTCAGCGGGGGGGGGGGGGGGGGGGGGTGTTAAATGGCTATGTCCAGCTTAATATTGCCGGAAAGCTGGTTATGTGCCATTTAACCGACCAGGTGCCGTTCCTGGACTGTTAAATGCTTTTGAATATTGGGGGGTAAGGGATTAAAGAGAATGACTCACTTAATCCCTCATAAAGTCCTTCATGAATCGAGCCCTTTATTTTTATAACCTGTGAGCACCTCTAAGCTAGTGTAAAACCTGACAGGAATATTTAAATTCCCTTTGTAAAATAGGAAATATACATGCACAATTGTCCTGCCCAAGCCATGTCCCCACCACACTGATATGAAAAACGTGTGGTGTGGAACTCACCATGAACATGACAGCTTTCTGAAATTGCCATTTATATATGTGTGCAATCTACACATGTAAATGCCACTGTTACATGTGGAAATGTTTCTAAAATAAAGGCCAAAATGACTTAATGAAGACGAAAGCTCTAGAAAAAGTTATTAAAAATGGTATATATCATCATAGATACAGACCTCTACGATGCATTCATAAAGATATATATCTGTCTGTTGTCATTTTTATGAACGAGTAACTCTTTGGCTTATTTTACTTTTTATTAGCCACTTTTTACTAAATGAATGCTTAAGTTTGTGAATTCTCTGCCTATAAAGGAGCTTAATATTCTACTCACACCACAGCCTATATACATGGTGGCAGATTTATATGAAGTGCAGATGGAAATCAAATATTGGTTCATAGCAAATGGGATACAGATATTTGCTGCTTCTTTCCAACAGAGCCACAAAATAGTGACACTGCAGGAATGCCATGTTCCATAGGCACACTTTGGGTACAGTAGGGTGATACATGTGTTATGCAGAATAAAAATAAGACAAAGGATTGATATTAAGTGTGAGATAACTGGGTTTGGGGCAGATTTGCAGCCACACTTAACTGAAGAGTGCTGTTGAATATTTGAACAGAGTGACACAGATCCCTCAAGACATATTTCTTCAACAAAGCCTACAATGAAAAGCCAGAACCTTACTAACCCACCTCTGAAAACCCACCGTCTAATATACCTAATAAATTCCTTCCTTCTTCTCTCTACTTCTTCCTTAATTAATCTCTGCACAACAATAATTGTACCTGGCATCCAGGATTAACTGTGTTAACAAAACTATGTAAGCCACTTTGAGCCTGCAAATAGGTGGGAAAATGTGGGATACAAATGCAATAAATAATAAAATAATAATAATACAGCCAGGGCAGAGTAAAAGCAGAGTCAAAAATTATCTGCGCACCACCAGTATCCAATACTACAGTCCAGCATAAATAGCAGTCACACCTGCTCAGATAGCTGTCTGGTACCAATTCTTTTTCACGGAGAGGGTGGTTGATACTGTATGTTTCATTGCTTTCTGTTCAGGACTTACCCTCTACTTGCTTGTAAGGTTTGATAACAGTAAGAACTTCCCTATTGACAATTACACTGAAAGTTCTATTTTTTCAACTGGTAATTACACATTATCAGCTGAAAACTCCACACTGAGCATCATTCAACTTGATAATTCCACAAGTATCATTCCACTTGATAATTTCACAGGGTCCAGTTTTCTCTGCACTGATAACCCTACGTTGCCTGCAGAGACCTTCACGCTGGATATATTTTATACACAAACAAACAAAACCACTTGTGGTTAATAACCAATGCTTACTGCATAAGCACAATACTGACTAGATCATTTTAAAGAGAGAATATTAAAATATATCTTTAACATATCTATTAAAGATGCAATAAAGCACAATAGTTTTCATATTAGATGTAAACTGATGAGTCCAGACTATAGAAGACATTCGGTAAAGTATCCCAACGATAATAGCAGACAATCATTATCATCTCCTGCACTGTTTATAGCTAGTGCTTTATAAATGTTATCATCATTACCTTGCAATGCCTCTCAAGTAGCTAATCACTCCTTTAACTCATAACTCAGCTACTTAAGGTGGAGGACACTACCTAAATTAAATTTACAAGCAGGTTTTTTTAAGGATACTCTTTAGCATATGATGATTAAGAGCTTCAGATGCATCCAAAATCAACAGTGGAAGTTCATGCCTTGTTATCTGCTAGTTTTCCTTATGTTTAATGAAGATCACATTTCACAAATACAGAAGCAGGAATGTAGCAGCAGTTGTTTGATCAATTAAAGTCTCTTCACTTTTCAGAGATCTATAATGCTTTAAAATTCAGACCATGAATAGTAGCCAGTTCTTCCTGTGTCCTTAGTTACAGTTTATTTTTTAACATTGTTTTCCTTCTTGTACTCACCTTTTCAATGCTGCCTTCGGCGCCTAACCGCTCTAGAAATATGAAATGGCCCAATCTATCCACCCTATCAGATTAACTGCTCACTCGTCCTCCAATCTATCCACCCTATCAGATTATCTGTTCACTCGTCCTCTAGATTGTTCACTTGTCTTTAGATTGTTCTCTTGTCTTTTAGATTGTAAGCTCTTTGAGCAGGGACTGTCCTTCTATGTTTAAATTGTACAGCGCTGCGTAACCCTAGTAGCGCTTTAGAAATGCTAGTTAGTAGTTAGTAGTAGTAGTACTATGCTTCTCAGGGGGCCTGGATATACGAGACTGGCCGACTGTTTCAACTTGATCAGAATTCAGAGAACAACTGGGTTTATTCTGGGGCTTCCACAATAAAGGCATGCTCTGTATCGCACTTGTCATTAGTGCATTTACTGCACATGCTACAAAACATGTAATTTAAAAACCTCTACCATGGGACCAAATTGCGTCCAAAGATGCAATACTTTTCAAATAGCATGGTAATGCCCTGTGGAACCTGGTGCAAAATTTAGGGGCTTTAACATGGTGGCTCTAATGCTGCTTGAGCAAAAATACTGTAGTGATATTTAAGTCACCACGGGTTAGGTAGAATTGAGATGCAAAATATGGAAATACATTAATGTGACTTGTAGTGATACACCACAAGTCATATTAAGGTCCAGAAATCATGCTAAAATAACCCTACCTTTCTGCTGTGGTTATTTTACCGTCCAGGGGGCATGAGGCCACCAAAACCACAGCCCGATACTTCCATGCCGCAGATCAAGGTCCTCCCCAGGCTTCAGGCCCCGACTTAACATTCCCCAAGCAAGGCCTGCCCTTCCCCCACAAGAACAAGCTACCAACCTCTTTCCCACTTCTGTGTATCATTGGTGTTCTGGGGGGGGGGGGGGGAGGGGTGTTTGGAGGGTCTTCCTGGGATCTAGGGGAGGTCTTCCTTCTAGATCTTTCCAGAGAATTTCTCTCTCACATGGGTCCCCCTGTACCCCTCACCATTCCATAGAGAAAGTGCATTTTACAGCTTGCTGTCAGGTCTTATTTGCTGAAGTGATGGTGCTAAGTATCACTTCTCATTTCTACCTATTTGTGTCCAAAAGGCTGCCCCAAATGTTCTAGATGAGTATTTTCACAAATCATTCACTCTTTCTATCCAAGCAGGGTGTTTTATTCAGGAATCAGTACTTTTAGTTATACTTTCATTTGATTTACTCAGAACTCAGATGCACTCCTGTTTTTCCTTCTTACCATGTAAAAAGCAATCAGAATCTCATCAACTCTTTTTCCTCAGGAAGGGGCCAATGCACAAAAGTCCCCGGTAACACGGATTTTTACCATGCAGCTCATAGGGAAGGTTGCCAGGGCATGAGCAGAGCATTCACTCGCAAAGCTGCACATGACCAGAACAGCCATCCACACTGTTTCATACAAGCTGCATGTATGAAATCCATGTGTAGCTTTTTTTCAAACTACAGCTGGGGCGAGGGGTGGGGTGGGGGGAGGAACAGAAAAGGCATAAAAGGATCAATGGGGAGAAGCAGCTAATACTGTTGTCTAAAGAAGAAAAGCAGAGTAAGATCCCTCGCACCTCAGAGCTCAGCTGCCCACAAGAGAAGGCAAAAACAAGAGAGCATGGGGGGGGGGGGGGGGGGGAAGAATCCAGCACAAGTGGAGACAGCCCTTACTGACCCACAGTACTATCCAGTAGTGTCCTTCCAACACATCGGAAATTGCCACTTCAGCTTACCATTGTGCTGCTATGACAGCTCCTGACCTCCCACAAAAGTTTCATTGTAAAAGACAGGGGCTGCGTTCTGTGCATTGCTCAGAAACGGCTGTGCATCACTCAGAATGTACATTTGAATGGCAAACCAGCTTATTTTAATAACTTTGTATACCATTCCCATTGTCTGCTGCCATGAATGGAAAACAGCTCTTTGTGCATCTCCTGCTGAATAACGTGCTTGCTAAACTGGCTGAAACCACTCAAGAAAGTACATTGCTGGCCCAGTAAGTTTACTGCATTTCTCCTCAAGTGAACAACAACTCCTGAAATATAACCTTTCCTACCTACATAGATTTTCCTTCCAGGAGAAGAAGATTAACATCAGTTCTGTGTCATCAACTGATTCATTTCTGAACTTTTTACCTGAGCCAACAGCCAATCAAATTGCTTTTAGTTGTTCCCATGCAGGAGTTCCCTGCTAGCATGCTGCTCTCCTGGCAATGTACATGCTCGGTACGAACTTTCAACCAGCAAGCACCTTTACAGAATTTGTTTTCTTTACAATTGCTGCTGTTTATTTGTATCACTCCCCAGTCTCACTTGCAAATCTCCTCCAAACCTCTTCTCTCCAATTGGATACTATAAAAGTTTCCCCTGAGGTCGGAGAGTTTTTCTCAGCACACACATATATACCACAGCCTCTAACCCTTGAAACAGTTTCTGCCTCTAACTCTGAAGCCACAGGTCAATTATTTTTTTTCTCTATTACTCCATTCATATTTTATAAAACTACATGTGTAAATCATGATTCCACTCACTCTGTACCCAAACTTTACCCCAGAGCATGTCTACATGTAGATCAAATAAAAGTGCACACCTTCCTGTCACTGTGCATACCTTTATGCACATAACCTGTGGAGTAATTTCATAAATTTTTTTTTAGCACTACAGTGGCGTTTTACATGCTATTTATCCTCCTTTATGAATGATCTTTTATAGACCAGCTCATGTTTATTTTACCAGACTTATTACCAAGGACAAGTTGATTGTCAGGCATACACATTTACCAACTTATTTTCGAAAGTGATTGCCGGCGATCTTCCGACACAAATCGGGAGATCGCCGGCGATCTCCTGATCCTGGCCAAATCGGTATTATCGAAAGCCGATTTTGGCTGGCCACAACTGCTTTTTCGTCACGGCGCCGGCCAACCTTCAAGGGGGCGTGTTGGTAGGGTAGTGAAGGCGGGACAGGGGGAGGGCCTTGGGTACGAGATGGCTGGCTTCACCTTATAATGGAAAAAAAGTGGCCGGTTCGAACGAGCATTTCGCCAGCTGGACTTGGTCCATTTATTTTTAGGATCAAGTCTCAGAAAAGTGCCCCAATTGACCAGATGACCACCGCAGGGAAGCGAGGATCACCTCCCCTTACTCCCCAAGTGATCACCAACCCCCTCCCACCCAAAAAGAAAAATAAAACATTTTTTTGCCAGCCTGTATGCCAGCCTGAAATGTCATACCCAGCTCCTGGACTGCAGTATGCAAGTCCCTGGAGCAGTATTTAGTGGGTGCAGTGCACTTCAGGCAGGTGGAACCTGGCCCATCCTCCCCCCTACCTGTTACAGTTGTGGTGATAAATATTGAGCCCTCCAAACCCCCCCAAAACCCAATGTACCCACATCTAGGTGCCCCCCTTCACCCCTTAGGGCTATGGTAATGATGTAGAGTTGTGGTGAGTGGGTTTGAGGGAGAATTGGGGGGCTTAGCACTCAAGGTAAGGGAGCTATACTCCTGGCACCTATTTTTTTTTTTAATATTTAGAAGTGCCCCCTAGGGTGCCCGGTTGGTGTCCTGGCATGTCAGGGGGACCAGTGCACTAGAAATGCTGGCTCCTCCCATGACCAAATGGCTTGCATTTCGCCGGCTTTGAGATGGCCGAGCCCGGTTTCTATTATGACTGGAAAATGAAGCCGGTCATCTCATGTAAACCCGATGATCCTGCTCTAAACCTGGCGAGCGATTTGGCCGGCACCAAGCGTATTTCAAAAATACACTTGGCTCCCCCTCCCTCGTGGAGCTAGCCACGAAGATGGCCGGCCATCGATTTGCCCGGTGCCGTTCGATTATGCCCCTCTAAGACTCCTAAAACAGGCACATCGGTGCCAAAACATGATATCGTGTCTTGTCACCTCAATAAGCACCTTTTATTTCAATTTGGAGTCCTGAGTCTGTTTTTGAAGAGCCTGATCCAGTTCCCACTCCTCGTTTTGAGGCTTTGAGTAATTTCATAAAAGCCATTGTACACATGTAAACCAGGATTTTGCTTGCAAAAAATGATAAAATGACCCCATTTGTGTCTATGAAAAAATATTTACTGAATAATATACCTGAAAGAGTAACATATCAATGCAATATAGTAGAGTTTGGCAGAAAAGGACCAACTGACACACGTGGTCTTTCAGCTTTACCAAACTGTCCTCATCTATACCTATGTCCCAGTTCTAAACAGTAGAAGCTTAACTACCTATATTTCTCTGGCTCTGATCATCACTCTTTGTTATCTTCAGTACAAAGAGGGTAATTTTCAAAAGCATTTCTGTAGGTAAAGCAGTGCTGTACATGCTAAAATAACCTTTTCTAATAATGTGGGTGAAGTTATGAATATACAGGCTATACATGGGTCAAGGCATTCCTGGAGATGGAGCTGGGGCATGGGTTTGTCTCTATTTGTGCACTGTAAAAATATACATATATGCCCTTAATTTAACTCAGAAATGTGCCTGGTAGAGAGTAGGTTTATATTAAGTGCATATATTTTCAGGGGTAATTTTCAAAATGAAATCATGCATATGGTTTTGCTCCGGCGCCGCTGTATAACCTGCCCTGCTCTCTCTTCCCCCTCATGTCCTGTGTGCTCCTTTTAGTGAAATTGAGCATGCTCAGTTTCATTTAAAGGCGCGTGCAGGACGTGAGGAGGAAGAGAAAGCAGGGCAGGGAACATGGCGGTGCAGGAGACCGGCACTGGAGAAGGCTTCAGTTGGTGGGGGTTGGGGACCCCCGCCAGCTAAGCTATTTGCTGCAGTAGTTGGTGGGGAGTGGCAGGGTGGCAGGGGGAGTGACGAGGTGGCGGGGTGGTGGTGGCGGGGCAGCACACTAAAATGTGCCCCCCCACCTCGGGCTCTGGCCCCCTCCCACCGCGAGTCTTTGAAACTAAATGCTGATCAATTGGTTGACCAGATTGCCAGTCTGAAGAGTTAAGTAACTGAAGGGATGGAATCTGAATTATTGCAAAGATGGATGCTGAGTAAATTGTAAAGATGGATGTTAAGTTTCAGTGGAAAGATGGATGGAAGTCTGTCTATTTGACTGAATAGATGCTGAGCTTCAGGGAGGCTAGATTTAGGTAAAAGAAGGATGCATTTCCGGAGGCTGGAAAGATAGAGACAGAGACTGTAGACTGCTTGCTTTCTGAGCCCAAGATGAGTAGAGAGGTGTGATAGCTGTGTTAGTCCACTTTTAAAAGTAATCAATAGAAATAAAACAAAATAAAACATGAAAAAGAAAATAAGATGATACCTTTTTTATTGGACATAACTTAATACATTTCTTGATTAGCTTTAGAAGGTTGCCGAAAGAAATGTATTAAGTTATGTCCAATAAAAAAGGTATCATCTTATTTTTTTTCCCCATATTTTATTTTGTTTTATTTCTATTGAGCCCAAGAAGGATATTTCTGCACTATAAGTAGGGGGTGCAAGGAGTACCTATAAGACTAGGGAGTTGAGGAAATGACCAGTGAGGTCAGAGATTGTATCCTGGACTGAAGCTTGAAGTCAGGCAGGTCTTAAGGAGACTAGAATGAATGTCTCACATGCAACATTTAACCTGTAAGAGCAGACCGGGCAATATTCAGGTGACCCTCAGGGGGAGGAATGCTGGCTTCGGCCTAACCCCTGGTAAGCCTTTTCTTGGTTGAGAGGTGCCCAGCTCTCCCACCGGTTGCCTTCTCAGGTGCCGTGGAGGACTTGCAGCTCATCTGCATATCCTCGGAGCCTTCGCCAGAGTGACTCCCAGGTCCGTTCCGATCCACTCGGGGCCTCTGCTCAAGGTGCACAGTGCTCCTACCAGGTGCTGTGGAGGACTTGCAGCGTTCTGCATATCCTCACAGCTGCATCCGGGGTGACTCCCAAATCCACCCCGACCTTCCCAGGGCCTTCGCCACAGTTACCCAGGGCTTTCGCTCCACCTACCCAGAGCTACCAGGCTTTCCTTCTAATAAGTTCTGGGAGAAGAGGATATTTCTCTGGTAAGTGAACAAATTTTGCTTGTGCTTTCGGAATTTGAAGATTGGGGTTTAAAGGAGGAACTGTAAGTTAGTGATAGGCTGATATCCTTAATACTTTAGCAAGTTTTAAATTACGGAAAAACTCAAAAAACACTAAGATGGAGTCAGCAGTCCAGCAGCGAGAGGGGTGCTATCCAGTCTTTTGCATTGAGTGTCACATGTATGATTATCTCCCAATTGGTGAGGTGTCATATGTGTGTGCCCGATGCAAAGAGCTCCTAGCTCTCAGAGAACGTGTCCGTTCCCTTGAGGCTAGAGTAGCAGACTTGATGGAGCTGAGGGAGACAGAGAGGTACATAGAGGAGACCTACAGGGATGTTGTAGAGAAGTCCCACCTCCAGTCAGGTAGCCCCTGTGCTACCTTGGAGGAGGGAGGTCTCCTAGAAGGAGAGCATCACCCTGGTGAAGTAGGAAGTACTCCTGTAGCCAGGACCTGCCCACCAGGGGATGTATTATCCTTTCGCACCGAGGATATATCTCCAAATGTTGCCCGGGAGGGAAAGGTTAGGACAGCTGTTGTACTTGGTGATTCGATCATTAGGCATATAGATAGCTGGGTGGCTGGTGGACGTGAGGATCGCCTGGTGACTTGCCTGCCTGGTGCGAAGGTGGCGGACCTCACGTGTCACCTAGATAGGATTCTAGATAGTGCTGGGGAGGAGTCCGCTGTCTTGGTACATGTGGGTACCAATGACATAGGAAAATGTGGGAGAGAGGTTCTGGAAGCAAAATTTAGGCTCTTAGGTAGAAAGCTGAAATCCAGATCCTCCAGGGTAGCATTTTCTGAAATGCTACCTGTGCCACGCGCAGGGCCCAAGAGACAGGCAGAGCTCCAGAGTCTCAATGCGTGGATGAGACGATGGTGCAGGGAGGAGGGCTTTAGATTTGTTAGGAACTGGGCAACATTCTGGGGAAGGGGGAGCCTATTCCGAAAGGATGGGCTCCATCTTAACCAGAGTGGGACCAGGCTGCTGGCATCGGCGTTTAAGAAGGAGATAGAGCAGCTTTTAAACTAGAAATGGGGGGAAGGCCGACAGTCGCTCAAAAGAGCATGGTTCGGGATAAGGTATCTTTCAAAGATATCACCATAACAGGGAAGATAGAGTATCCTGATAGTGAGGTTGCAAAAGAGATTGTAGTAGATCGGGTATCTTTAAATAACAATAAAAATCAGACAAAAGATTGCCAATTAATACTGTCAAGTACTAAGCATGATGTACTTAGGAACAACAAACATAGTTTGAAATGTCTATATGCGAATGCCAGGAGCCTAAGAAATAAGATGGGGGAGTTAGAATATATTGCACTAAATGAAAAATTAGATATAATAGGCATCTCTGAGACCTGGTGGAAGGAGGATAACCAGTGGGACACTGTCATACCGGGGTACAAATTATATCGTAGTGATAGGGTGAATCGGATTGGTGGAGGGGTAGCATTGTATATTAACGAGAGCCTTGAATCAAATAGATTGAAAATTCTGCAGGAAGCAAAACACTCCTTGGAATCACTGTGGATTGAAATTCCATGTGCAAAGGGGAAAAGGATAGTGATAGGAGTGTACTACCGTCCGCCTGGCCAGGACGAACAGACGGATGCGGAAATGTTAAAGGAAATCAGGGACGCAAACAAACTGGGCAACACAATAATAATGGGGGATTTCAATTACCCGCATATAGACTGGGGTAATGTAACATCTGTACACGCAAGGGACATAAGATTTCTTGATGAAATCAAGGACAGCTTCATGGAACAGCTAGTTCAGGAGCCGACAAGAGAAGGAAAAATACTAGACTTAGTCCTTAGTGGTGCTCATGATCTAGTGCAGGGGGTAACGATACGAGGGCCGCTTGATAACAGTGATCATAATATGATCGGTTTTGATATTGGCATTGAAGGAAGTGAAACTAGGAAATCAAGTACGCTAGCGTTTAACTATAGAAAAGGTGATTACGACAAAATGAGAAAAATGGTGAAAAAAAGACTGAAAGGAGCAGCTCGCAGAGTAAAAAACTTGCATCAGGCGTGGATGCTGTTTAAAAACGCCATCCTGGAGGTTCAGGACAAATATATTCCACGTATTAGAAAAAAGGGAAAAAAGACTAAACGTCAGCCGGCGTGGCTAAACAGTAAGATAAAGGAAATCATTAGAGCCAAAAAACAATCCTTCAGAAAGTGGAGAAGAGAACCAACTGAAAGTAACAGGATAGATCATAAGGAATGCCAAGCCAAATGCAAAGCGGAGATAAGGAGGGCAAAAAAGGACTTTGAGAAGAAATTAGCGTTGGAAGCAAAAATACATAGTAAAAACTTTTTAGATACATTAAAAGCAGGAAACCGGCCAAAGAGTCGGTTGGGCCGCTGGACGAAAATGGTGTTAAAGGGGCGATCAAGGAGGACAAAGCCGTAGCGGAGAAATTAAACGAATTCTTTGCTTCGGTCTTCACCGAGGAGGATTTGGGGGGGACACCGGTGCCGGAAAGAATATTTGAAGCGGGGGAATCGGAGAAACTAAACAAATTCTCTGTAACCTTGGAGGATGTAATGGGTCAGTTCAGCAAGCTGAAGAGTAGTAAATCACCGGGACCTGATGGTATTCATCCCAGAGTATTAATAGAACTAAAAAATGAACTTGCGGAGCTACTGTTAGAAATATGCAATCTGTCCCTAAAATCGAGTGTAGTACCGGAAGACTGGAGGGTAGCCAATGTTACTCCGATTTTTAAGAAGGGTTCCAGAGGAGATCCGGGAAATTATAGACCGGTGAGTCTGACGTCGGTGCCGGGCAAGATGGTGGAGGCTATTATTAAGAATAAAATTGCAGAGCATATACAAAAACATGGACTGATGAGACAAAGTCAGCACGGATTTAGTGAAGGGAAGTCTTGCCTCACCAATCTAATGCATTTTTTTGAGGGGGTAAGCAAACATGTGGACAATGGGGAGCCGGTTGATATTGTATATCTGGATTTTCAGAAGGCGTTTGACAAAGTGCCGCACGAAAGACTCCTGAAGAAATTGCAGAGTCATGGAATCGGAGGTAGGGTATTATTATGGATTAAGAACTGGTTGAAAGATAGGAAACAGAGAGTAGGATTGCGTGGCCAGTATTCTCAGTGGAGGAGGGTAGTTAGTGGGGTCCCGCAGGGGTCTGTGCTGGGTCCGTTGCTTTTTAATGTATTTATAAATGACCTAGAGATGGGAATAACTAGTGAGGTAATTAAATTCGCCGATGACACAAAATTATTCAGGGTCGTCAAGTCGCAGGAGGAATGTGAACGATTACAGGAGGACCTTGCGAGACTGGGAGAATGGGCGTGCAAGTGGCAGATGAAGTTCAATGTTGACAAATGCAAAGTGATGCATGTGGGTAAGAGGAACCCGAATTATAGCTACGTCTTGCAAGGTTCCGCGTTAGGAGTTACGGATCAAGAAAGGGATCTGGGTGTCGTCGTCGACGATACGCTGAAACCTTCTGCTCAGTGTGCTGCTGCGGCTAGGAAAGCGAATAGAATGTTGGGTGTTATTAAGAAGGGTATGGAGTCCAGGTGTGCGGATGTTATAATGCCGTTGTATCGCTCCATGGTGCGACCGCACCTGGAGTATTGTGTTCAGTACTGGTCTCCGTATCTCAAAAAAGATATAGTAGAATTGGAAAAGGTACAGCGAAGGGCGACGAAAATGATAGTGGGGATGGGACGACTTTCCTATGAAGAGAGGCTGAGAAGGCTAGGGCTTTTCAGCTTGGAGAAGAGACGGCTGAGGGGAGATATGATAGAAGTGTATAAAATAATGAGTGGAATGGATCGGGTGGATGTGAAGCGACTGTTCACGCTATCCAAAAATACTAGGACTAGAGGGCATGAGTTGAAGCTACAGTGTGGTAAATTTAAAACGAATCGGAGAAAATTTTTCTTCACCCAACGTGTAATTAGACTCTGGAATTCATTGCCGGAGAACGTGGTACGGGCGGTTAGCTTGACGGAGTTTAAAAAGGGGTTAGATAGATTCCTAAAGGACAAGTCCATAGACCGCTATTAAATGGACTGGAAAAATTCCTCATTTTTAGGTACAACTTGTCTGGAATGTTTTTACGTTTGGGGAGCGTGCCAGGTGCCCTTGACCTGGATTGGCCACTGTCGGTGACAGGATGCTGGGCTAGATGGACCTTTGGTCTTTCCCAGTATGGCACTACTTATGTACTTATGTACTTATGTACTGCCATGGGCAAAATTAGGCCTGATATTCAATATTGGGCCATGACTGGGCACTGCCATCAAGTACCTGATTCTGACTGGACTATGTCAGGCCACCAACTCTTATACAGGTCCTGGCTGATATACAGTCAGGACCCACATCAGGGAATCTGGGCAATTTACCCATCCTCTGATTATAATCCCCTCTCTCGCCCTCCCTAATTCATACAAAGGGGCCTATAGGGGTTGGGGGGGGGGTGGCGGGGTATTGTTGTGCCTATTTCTTCTCTTTTGGTGGATTAGGAAGGGAGTGAGGAGGGATCAGAACTGGAAGGGTGAGAAGGATCTGAATCAGGGGGATCAGCTATTGCTCTGAGGGAGGGTTAGAAAGGATGGAGTTATTAATGCATTTGTTTATGATATTTCTTGTTTCTTTTTTGTGGTCCTGCTGTTTTTGGTTACCGAAAAACTATATCCTATACATTAAAACTGTTCAAAGTAGACAAAAAAAAGTGCCAGCATGGTTCAATAGTGAGATCAAAAATTATTATTATTAGCTACATTTGTATCCCACACTTTCCCACCTTTTTGCAGGCAAAAAGCCAAAAAGGCATCTTTAAACTAATTAAAAGCAGACTCAAACGAGGCAATGAGAGATGAGCATAAATGTCAAAAAGTTAGATAACAGGCCATTTTCCATAAAGGCAACAATAATAAGAAAATCTTTCTCAAGTACATTTGAAGTAAAAAGTATATGAAAAAGTCATTTGGACCACTAGAAAACTGAGGGATAAAAGGAGCTCTCAATAATAACAAGGCAATGGCAGAAAAACTAAGGGGCATGATTATTAAAGTGCAGTAAGTTTTTGCTCCACCGCACCTTAAGTTCAAAGCCTGTGCAGTCAATGCAGTGGTGGGGGGTGAACATCTGCATTGCATTTACCACAAAGGGCTGACACTTGCCATATGAGCCCATGTTACGTGACTCAGCAGATACTGTGGGCGTACCCTTGCTACCTGTCAAGGTATGGAATGTGGGTTCCCCTGCTGTCCAAAGGAAAGAGAAAAGAAAAGCCCAATGGAAGTTTTCCACTTGTATCTATTCCCATAAATTCCCATCTAATCCCCTAGGTCAGTCCCATACATCCAGTCTCCCTGATCAGCAACCCAGTTTTGGATGGCACCCACCCTCAAGTCCACTGGAGAGTAACTCCCTATAAGCATGCCCTCCTCAACATCAGACCCCCCAAATAACCAACCAGAATCATCCCATCCCTATGATGAAGCCTCCCACAGGACATCCCCCAAGCAGGAGCTTCCAACCTCATATCCCTACTCTACCCTGCCCTAAGACTCACTCTGGGGAGTCCCTGTAGTCTCCTGAAGCAGGGCAGGAGTGGTCCTCCTCCACTCCCATCCTGCTAGCCACTGGTGTTCAAACTAATGTTTATGACCCCTAACAGAAGTCTCTTGGTGAAAAAATTGCAGACAGTTCAAAATCTGGTCATAAGGATAATTTATTCATTGAAGGCTATTGACTCAGTTAAGCCTTGTTTTTACAAACTTCATCGACTATTGATCTGCAAGGCTTCGTTCTGTTTCTGTGAGTCTGACGTCCTGCATGTACAACGTGCAGGACGTCAGAAACAGAATGAAGCCTTCCGGGGGAAGCAAGAGGACCTCAGCTGGCAGGGGTTGGGGTCCCCTGCCAGCAAAGGTAGCCCACAGCAATGGCGGGGGAGGGTTGGCGGCGGGAGGGGGGGTCGAGAGGGTCATCGGCAGGGGGGTCCAGGACCAAATCTAAGGGGGCCCAGGCCCCTGTGGCCCCACGTAGCTACGCCCTTGGTTTAGTGGCATACCCAAACCATTCTTCTGCCATTCCCCTGCCACACCCCCTTGAAATTTCAGCATCCAGGAGGTAATACACTTTCAAACACTGGCTTTATGAAATTGCTGTTTGCATGTGTATGTGACCACATATATTAATGGTGCCATTCACAAATGCAGGTGCTTCAGAAAGGAGGGCAGTAGTGTGTACCATGTACCTTTCTGAGGAAATTAAAAAGTAATAGGATAAGATAGAATAGGGGATTGTTCTAGAAGCACCTCTGTGTGTAAATAGCAGCATTTACAGACAGTAATAAACTGTGATTTCAGAAAGCTGCTATTTACAGGTGCAGATCCACACCATGCGCAGGGATTTATGGTGGGTTTATGATTTATGATTGTTTAGGCATGCCTTGGATAGGACAAACATTTATATGTGTATTCCCCATTTTATGAAGGGAGACATGTTTACGGGAAACATTTCCTAATCAGGTTTATCAAAATATTTGAAATGAATTTAAAAGTCTAAGCAAATATTACAGCTTCTCCCTAGCTCTTAAGGTTTCTATGGAATACATTCAGTAGACGATCATTCAAGATTCTTCAGGAATATATGTATACTTCTCTAGGGGCCCTTTTTTTTTCCAAACTACGGTAAAAAGGTCCCTGTGGTTGCGGCAGTGACCATTTTTGCCACTCACTGCAGCCCTATTTACCACAGCAGGTAAAAAGGCTGCAAAAAGAAAAACAACAACAAACAAACCCCGACCATGCGGTAACATTGCTCTTACCGCATGGCCATGTGTGTGTGTGTGTGTGGGGAAGCACTTACCGCCACCCACTGAGGTGGCGGCAAGGGATCCCGCGCTAATCTGGCACTAACCGGGCAGGGCAGGACACAGCACATTTACTGCTGGGTAACCCCCACACTAGAAAATCAGGCTGTAGCACAAGAGATGGCGTGTTCTGGAGCTGGAACTGCCAAAGGCACCTCCGTTGGGCTGGCGGTACCTCCAGGTTAGCATGTGGTAAGCCCGCATTGGGTTTACTGTCACTTTGTATAAGGGCCCCTTAGTGCTGTATTGTACAGTATACCCAAAAGCCAGGCAAGCATAGCATTTTAGAAAGTGCTCATTTTGGTCAGGGCTTCACACAAGGGATTAAGGAGGTATTTCTTCTTAATCATCTTTGGTTTTTTTTCAATTCCAAAATGCAGGACAATAAAAATTTCAGCCTTATTGCTTAACTGACTGCGCTTACATGTCTAGGGTTGTACAATTGGACAGCTGTATGTAGAAATGGCACCACTTACACATGGAAGTTGAAAAATTGCTGCTGGTTTGTACCACTTATTTTTTTTTCCATGTATGTTTGTAAAATGTTTGCTTCTGCTGTGCATGCTGGCAAATACATGTGCACTCCTGCATGTCCATACAGGGACATTATAAAAGGCTCTTCGTTGAGCAGAAATGAAGTTGAAACTTCTAAAATAGTTTATTAGCGAAAATTCAGAAGCAGTAATCCACAAAATACTACTACTACTACTTAACATTTCTAAAGCGCTACTAGGGTTATGCAGCGCTGTCCAGTTTAACAAAGAAGGACAGTCCCTGCTCAAAGGAGCTTACAATCTAAAGGACAACATGTGCAGTCAGCTTACAATCTAATGGACAACATGTGCAGACAGTCAATTGGGGCAGTCTAGATTTCCTGGATAGAGGTAAAATGATTAGGTGCCGAAGGTGACATTGAAGAGATGGGCTTTGAGCAAGGATTTGAAGATGGGCAGGGAGGGGGCTCTGCGTATGGGCTCAGGGAGTTTGTTCCAAGCATAGGGAGAAGCAAGGCAGAAAGGGCGGAGCCTGGAGTTGGCGATGGTGGAGAAGGGAGCAGAGAGGAGGGATTTGTCCTGTGAGCGGAGGTTTCGGGTAGGAGCATAAGGGGAGATAAGGGTAGAGAGGTAGTGAGGGGCTGCAGATTGAGTGCATTTGTAGGTTAGTAGGAGAAGTTTGAATTGCATGCGGTACCTGATTGGAAGCCAGTGAAGTGACTTGAGGAGGGGGTGATATGAGCATATCGGTCCAGGTGGAAGATAAGACGTGCAGCAGAGTTCTGAACAGATTGAAGGGGGGATAGGTGGCTAAGTGGGAGGCCAGTAAGGAGTAGGTTGCAATAGTCAAGGCGAGAGGTAATGAGAGAGTGGACGAGAGTTCGGGTTGTGTGCTCAGAGAGGAAAGGGCGAATTTTGCTGATGTTGTAGAAAAAGAAGCGACAGGTCTTGGCTATCTGCTGGATATGCACGGAGAAGGAGAGGGAGGAGTCGAAGATGACTCCGAGGTTGCGGGCATATGAGACGGGAAGGATGAGGGTGTTATCGACTGAAATAGAGAGTGGAGGGAGAGGAGAAGTGGGTTTGGGTGGAAAGACAATGAGTTCGGTCTTGGCTATGTTCAGTTTCAGGTGGCGGTTGGACATCCAGGCAGCAATGTCTGATAAGCAGACCGATACTTTGGCCTGGGTTTCCGCAGTGATGTCTGGTATGGAGAGATAAAGCTGGGTGTCATCGGCATAGAGATGATATTGGAAGCCATGAGATAAGATCAGCGAGCCCAGGGAAGAGGTGTAGATTGAAAAAAGAAGGGGTCCAAGGACAGATCCCTGAAGAACTCCAACAGAGAGTGGGATGGGGGTGGAAGAAGATCCATGAGAATGTACTCTGAAGGTATGGTGGGAGAGATAATAGGAGAACCAGGAGAGAACAGAGCCCTGGAACCCAAATGAATATAGTGTGGCAAGGAGTAAATTGTGATTGACAGTGTCAAATGCGGCGGATAGATCGAGGAGGATGAGGATGGAGTAATGACCTTTGGATTTGGCAAGGAACAGGTCATTACAGACTTTGGTGAGTGCCGTTTCTGTTGAGTGTAGAGGGCAAAAACCAGTTTGAAGCGGATCGAGGATGGCATGAGAGGAGAGAAAATCGAGGCAGCGGCTGTGAATGGCGCGTTCAAGTATCTTGGAGAGGAAGGGTAGGAGGGAGATGGGGCGATAGTTGAAGGGGCAGGTAGGGTCAAGTGATGGTTTTTTGAGGAGAGGTGAAAAGGTAACCCAAAGGACAATACAAGGGCCATGTTTTTCGGCATGAAGCCTTCCTCAGGGGTCGTCTGGATCAAGCCAGTGAACTTTAGAACTTCTGGATTATTAGAATGAAATGTATCTGGAAACTTTAGCTCTGTAAACAGTGCCTGAACAGCATCACGGAATGTCTGCCCAGCATGCTGTGCAGGCGCTCTTTACAGATCATTTTGTGGATTTCTGAATGTGAATTTTCGCTAATGAACTATTTTAGAAGTTTGAACTTTATTTTTACCTGTGTCTTTTGAAGCATTCTCCCTTTTTTTGTGCTCTGGTCTTTTTATGGAAGCTGTGTGGACCCTCCTTTTGCTTGATTCCACCATCAGCAGAGCTTTTTATAAAATACCTATAGAACTGAACATGCCCCGTCCTGGATGTCTGAACTGCAATCTCAGTCTTATATGTAACTAATAAAACAGGCCCATTTCTGACACAAATGAAACAGGCGCTAGCAAGGTTTTCCTCGGAGTGTGTATGTTTGAGAGAGTATGTGTGAGATTGACTGTGTGTGAGAGAGTGAATGTGCGAGTGTGTGTGTGACAGAGAGAGAGAGAGAGACTGCTGGGTGTGAGTGTGTCTCCTCTGTCCCCCCTCCAGCCACCCAGCGATTCTCCTCTCTCCCCTACTCCCCCTCCAGCCACCCAGCGATTCTACTTTTTCCCTTGCCCCCCTCCAGCCACCCCCAATGCTCTTCTCTCCCCTGCCCTCCCTCCAACCACCCAGCAATTCTCCTCTCTCCCCTGCGCCCCCTCCAGCCACCCAGCGATTGTCCTATCTCCCCTGCCCCCCTCCAGCCACCCAGTGATTCTCCTTTTTCCCTTGCCCCCCCTCTAGCCACCCAGCAATTCTCCTTTTTCCCTTGCCCCCCTCCAGCCAGCCAGTGAATCTCCTGTCTCCCCTGCTCCCCCTCCAGCCAGCCAGTGATTGCCCTATCTCCCCTGCCCCCCTCCAGCCACCCAGTGATTCTCCTATGTCCCCTGCCCCCCCCCCTCCAGGTACCCAGCGATTCTGCTCTCTCCCCTGCCCCCCTTCAGCCACCCAGCGATTCTCCTTCCCCTTACAGCACCACACTGCCCAAATCTCTGCCCCTCTGCCAACCGCCCAACCTCCACTGCCATGCACAGCTCAGCATGCATGCCCACTGCACGGTAGAGCCAATCGCCGCCATGCGCCCGCCCTCCCACCTGTGGTTGGTCAGTGCTGCATGTGACGTACCCAGAAGTACGCTGACGCCACTTCTGGAGATGGATACAGCTATAGAGAGAGCACGAATGCTTCAAGGCTTCACTTTCTCAGATTCAGACCGTTGGAGGTGTGTTTTATTATATAGGATATGGGCCTTATAATAATCCACTTGTAAATAACATGATCAAATTTGAAGATTTTATATAGGGGGAAGATAGGTTATAAACCGTGTGTGATAATTTCATCTTCATTGTTCTTAAAACTTCAGAATTGATTCCTTTTAGTCTGAAAGGATCATATTTTAAATCCACTTTTACATAAATGAGGTATTGTGTCACTTCCATTACAAATGCTGCATTGTGCTAAACTGAAGCTTGTATAACATTTTAGTGATTAGAATTTATTTCTGTATGTTTTACCTTGTCAGAAAAAAAGCAATGTTTCAGGAGCAGAAATAATCTATTGAACTGAATCTGAATGGTTTTCATCTCATTGAAAGTCAACATTTTAACCTGTAGCCCACTACTGTGGAATTTTTCTTTTCACTTGATGATACTAGCATCAGGGACCTGAATTCCATCACTGCAATTGAAACATGAATTAGTATTCTGCTCCACAAAGCAGAGATGCTAGGTATGCTGACAACCAAGGTCAAGAGCTAATTCTCTGAATAATCCAGAATCACAAATTAAATATTACAATTTCAACATTTTAATGTCAAGGGTAATTAAAAGGGTACATGTGCTGCATTTTATTTTACAATAATTGCTGTATAGCTCAGAACATTAGTTAATGACAAAGACTCAAACTCATGAAAATAGCCCAAGGCCCTAACCTTTGATATGAATTGTAAGGGGTAATATCAAAAAGTTTCAAAACTCTGCTTGCGTCAATTGCTTTCTCCATTGTACTCTGATTTAGCAGATAGCTCTGTGCTGGAAACAGCAGTATTTATTCTGAATTTTAGTATCCAATGTTATAGGAATTGTGCAAAAGATGTAGCCAGTAGATAAAAGGACTATTATCCAAAACATCCCAAATATTTGACAAGGGATTGTAGGCAAAAAGATTCAGTAAAAAAAGAAATGTCATATGAATCACGTACCATAATCAGTACTCAACATGAAGAATACAAAAATACATAATTTTTTTTTAAACATATTTTATTAAAGGTTTTCAAAATACAACAGAAAAGTATACACAAATGCAAACAACACAAAAAAAAAACCAAAACAAAACATGGCTTCCAAGTGCAAATACATATACGTTCCAGGACAATACCTAGAGGCCAAGATCAAGTAGTGCTATGAGATGCCTGACAAAAAAAGTCTAGACGAGCCCAGGTCTTCAAGACAGACTGCACTCTGTGATGCTTATGGGCAAGAAGTGCTTCATATTTTCGGATCACACATACGTAACTCCACCATTCGTTATAATTCAGATGCGCATTATTTTTCCAATGTGTAACAATTAAATGCAAAGCGACAGCTAACAGAATATTAAACAGTTTCTTAGGATCATATTACTTAATAATAACCAAAAGGTAAGAGAGAAACAAGCTATGGTCATTCGATAAGTGGACAAAATATAGATCTCTATTTACCAACCTGTAGAAAAAAAGCATGGTTGTGTGTTAGTTTGGTACAGGAAATATATTGTGGAATTCGCTAACTGGCATTATTCATATAAGAGAAATGTAAGATCCTTTAAGAGGGGTCCTTTTACTAAGGTGTGCTGAAAAATGGCCTGCGGTAGTGTAGGTGCGGGTTTTGGGTGCATGCATATCCATTTTTCAGCATGCCTGCAAAAAAATTTTTTGCCTTTTTAAAAATTATTGCCGAAAATGGACATGCAGCAAAATAAAAATTGCCGTGCACCCATTTTGGGTCTGAGACCTTACTGCCAGCCATTGGCTTAGCCATGGTCTCTCACGTTAACCTGATTTTCTGACGCGCGTAGCGGACGCACACTTAAAAAATGAAATTACCACATGGGCCATGTGGTAGCCGGGCAGTAACTATGAACTGGCACATGTTGGGTATGCGTAGGCGCCTACGTGGCTTAGTAAAAGGGCCCCAGAGTCTTTCCTTAGGAAAAGGGGCACACTTTTAGGTAACTTAAGGGCCCTTTTACTAATCTGTGGTAAAAAATGGCCTGCGCTAGTTTGGACACGTGAAATTGGCACACCCTGTGCCATTTTTTACCATGGTGGGTAAAAAGGCAATTTGTAATGGGGCAGTAAATGGCCTTGCACTAATATTAAAAGTAGTGCATGGCTATTTACTGCCTGAGCCCTTACTGTCACCTATTTAGTTGGTGGTAAGGGCTCATGTGCTACTCATGTGATAATCGGTCAGCACGTGGCAATGTGGCCATGCTGCCAATTACCGTCAGGAATGCCCCCACGGTACAAAATAGAAAATTATTTTCTACCACAGGAAACAGTGTGCGCCAACTTTGGAATTACCGCTGGGCACCCATGCTGCCACTGCTAATTTAGTTCATACTACCCACACATTAACTCTACCGTGGTTTAGTTAAAGGGCCCCTTAGTGACCAGGCTGTGCTTTAGATGGGGGGGGGGGGGGGGGCAGTGACTTGTTTTTAAATCCCAAAGCATCAAATTCCTAGTCACTCCAAATATTTCTTTGCATACAGATTAATTTTACTAATTAATAAAGAAAAATTTACTGATGAAAAATAATAGTAACAAGAAATAACAAAAATAATCTTGCAAAATTGCAGTCTCTCAAAATTATACAGATCAGCAGTGCAAATTTTAAGTGTCTTTTTGGCCTTCCTTGCTTCCCAAATTTCACCCAGAATCTATTGTGGAATCCTCTGTTACTATTAAAGATTCTCCCTTGTAAGTATTACAGACCCTATGGGATGACTGAACTCTCCTATTCTTGAGATGGTCTTGAAAGGTATTTATATACATACAAACCTCTTCCAGAGGACATGAATTGAGGTTGCATGGTGGTAGACTTAGGAGTAACGTCAGGAATAATTTTTAACAGAGAGGGAAGTGAATGCCTGGAATGCCCTTCCAGGAGAGTTGGTGGAGTCAAAAACAATCAGAGAATTCAAAAATGCATGGGATTAACACAGTGGATGCCTAAATAGAAAGAGGAAGGAAACACAATGTGGCTGTTGAGGCGTTATGTTGGGCAAGAGTAGTGGAAACTAAGGCGAGTACCAGACAGACTTCTACAGTCTGCATCCTGCAAATTGCAAAAGACAGATGAAGATGCAGCAACTCCAGTATTGTATATCACTTATCATATGAAATGAGTGAGGGTGGTGTACAACTTAAAGGGGAGAGGAAAACATCTTAAACAGCAAGTTAAATACTGTTAGTAATACTTTGTTTTTAACATGGGAAAGCGTGGGGTACAAATGTAGCAAAAATAAAAAAATAAATATATTGTCTGAAGACTCCATCACATTGAACTGCCTATTCATGGTTAGTATGATGGCAAATTGCTAACCAGTGTTTAAGCATAAATGACTATAACCTGCACAGAGTGGTGGATATACTACTACTACTATTTAGCATTTCTATAGCACTACAAGGCGTACGCAGTCTGGATGGACCTTTATCTGCTGTCATTTACTGTGTTACTGTGATGCCCTATGAAGGTTGCATTCATAGAATTCTCCTTCATAATTAAATAAATACGGCCATGCAGCTTTAGATATCTAGCAATTACTACTAAAAAAACTGAGAAAAAAGGAGAAACTTTCCCAATCTCAAAGCCAGTAGAAAAAAAGCCCACTATATCTGTGGGGTCTTCCCATTGGAAATATCAAAACAGGAGAAGATGTCGAACCCAGAAGGTTTGGCACAAGAACGAGACTGGGAAGCACTTAGTCCCTTGACGAAGCTTGGTGTAGAAGTGAAACGGAGAGCTCCGTTCGGTAGAAGCTAAGCTAAATGCCTTCAAATGTTTACATTATTCTTTTGTTATAAGTACTGAAGAAGAGATTGTAATGAAACTAATGAATGCACACATTAAAAAAATCATTAAAAAGTTAAAATGGAATGGAGGTTTTCCTCCAATGATAGTACCGGAGTCTTTGAAGAGCCAGCACTTAGAAATCATATCTGCTGCCGAACTAAGACCTTTGAAGTCTTTTCCTCCACTATTAAAAAAAATGTTTAAATAATACAATTTAAGTTCACAATTGAATGCTGCAAGAAATATGTTATTGTGATTGAATTTTCAGCTTGATATTTTGTTATAAACCCAGAAGGTCAACATGATGCTGCCACTCTCAAAAATTCCTTCAACGTTCTAAAAGAATGACTTCAAAGAAGGTTTCTCAACAGCTCCACAGTTTTATTTTCTTACATAATCAAAAAACTAGATGGTCTATTGGGAAATTTGAAAAACTTTAGCATATTCATACATACACTTAAGCATTTCCCCCCAGATTCTATATAACGTGACCAAAATGGCATGTGCAGATCTGGTCATATTCTGGATCTGCAAACACAATTTAACTTCTTAACAAGTCAATCAGCACCAATAATTGCCACTTAACAAGCAATTATTGATACTAATTGGCATTAATGAAAACTTACACGAACAATTTGCTATGTTTATTCCGTAAAGTGGTGCGTGTAAAGGGGCATGGCATGGGCGGACCATAGGAGTTCTGAAAATCTACATGCATGGTTATAGAATACACCTGCTCTACACCTAACTTAGGTGCTGGTATTTACACCAAGTTTTATTTGGCGTAAATAGTCGTGCCTAGATCTAGGCACAGGTACGGCCACTAGGCATATTCTGTAACTGGCTAGGTGTATTCTATAAACCGCACCTAGGCGGAAATATTTTCGGCACTGATTTTTCAGACACCATATATAGGGCCCGGTTTAGGTGTGTTAACATTTTTTAACATGCATTAACCATGTACACACGTTAACTGTGTATGCGCCTACAATATCCCTATAGGTGCCCACATGGTTAGCGCGTGCACTAATTATAGGCACATTAAAAACGCTAACGTACCTTAGTAAACAGGGCCCATAGAATCTAGATCTTTATCTCTTAGCAGAAAAAAATGAGAAAGAACATGTTTATTTCTAAACGTCATACTTTAGGACCTTTAGAATGAAGTCCAAACTATAAAAATTAGCATATCCCTGCAAAAAAAATGAATATGGACACTAGAAAAGCAGTTAACTAGTGAAACTTAAATATTTGTCTGTGGTATGATAAAAAATGCTCCCAAGAATATGTTCACGCTAACTTAATTTAATTAATTAATTAACTAATTTATTTATTTATTAGTATCCCACATTTTCCCACCTATTTTAGGCTCTATGTGGCTTACATAGTATCGGAGAGGTGATGTTGTAGTAAGATCAAGTTCATGTGGCACAGCCACATTAGGGAATCGGAGAATGGAAGAGTTGTGTTATGTCCATTACGTGCTTTAGTTTGGTTGTGTTGCAGAGATAAGGCATTTAAGTTGGATCGGTAGGGTATGCCTTTATGAATGGAAACCTGAAAATGAATTTGCTCAATAGAGTGTGCTAGTTGTCAAGGTTAAAGCTAAAGAGCATGAGCATGCTTCACTGTATTTTTTCCTTGAGTGTCCCTGCTGATTATCAAGAGGTACAGAAGCAAGCCTGGTATTTGGGTCTGCTTCCCAGCTCAGAAGGAAGTAGTAAGAAAGGTAGTAGAGTCCAAGTGATGAAGTCTCGAGAGACAGAATAGAATTCTATGATAGCAGAACATGACATGAGTGTGTGACACCCCCCTCCCCGAAAATAGGCTTTGGCATAAGGCTGGAGGAGGAAGGATTTTCTCAGGGTCACTAAGGAGACAGAGCTGGTATTGACAGCCTGGTGAGAGAATCATAATATTGCCCACCCCAAGCAGTGGCGTAGCCACAGGTGGGCTTGGGTGGGCCGGGGCCTACCCACTTAGGGCTCAGGCCCACCCAACAGCAGCACACATTTAGTGGTAGCTGGTGGGGATCCCAAACTCCGCCAGCTGAAGACCTCCTCCTGATGGTGCTGAAAACATTGCTCTCCACTAAAGAACAGAACAGCATCAAATATAAAAAATCCATGATTTCCTGACTTGCCTAAGTGTTCTGGGTTCAAGTGAGATCCCTGCACAAACATCCATAATACCTATAAAGACTCAAATTCTGACATCAATAGCAAGGAAAGAGAATAACAACAAATATCTGATTTTGATAAAAGACAATTTAAAAATTTATCTGAAAAGGTTCTTTTCTGCCTTTTTAGGTGATTTTATTGAAAGAAACAGAAAAAGTTAAGGGTATACATGTAGTTCTACATTTGAATGTTGAATATGTTACTGCAGTTCTATTAAGCCACACACTAATTGTGAATTTGAGTTTATTTGAATGAAAATTTGCTTGCATTTGTATTCAATAAAGAAAAAGATATCTTGCAAATCTGAAGGTGCGGTTCTTCCATATCAGGGACAAATCCTAAATTTTAGCTTCTTTTCCTCCTTTATTCTTTGAGAGTAAAGGACAAGGTTAGTTTATTTGTTCTACTCCCTCGGCCGTGAGTGTGTGTTCCCTGGACATTCGCCATGACTACAACAACAGGTATCTGGGAGCAAATCACTACAGTCCAGCCGAGAGGGGTGGTAACACTAGCAAGGCTGGAACTCAGGACCTAGCAAGGCTGGAACTCGGGAATTAGTGTGGCTGGAACTCGGGAACAAGTAAGGCTGGAACTCAAGAGCTAGCAAGGCAAATAGAAGAGATTTAAGACAGAACTGAACTGTAAGTCCTGATATGTGGAGACCTTTTGCTGTGCTATCTGAAAACACCCTGAATTGTACAGATTAAGTTGACAAGTTTATGAACATTTTTTTTGAAGTTGCAGTTAGTAAAGCATGTTGAAGTTGAACACTGAGACTTCTGACTAATCTTGTGAGTGAGATGGTCCAGAGAAAGAATACCCTCAGTTTACCAGATTTAATCTGGACCCAGCCTACGCCCAGTTTGAGTGATCCAGCCTGTGGGAGCAATGTGTGTGCAGAAGTGTTGATTGTGTGACCCTGGACCCAGGCGTGGTGAGCAAAACCCCGGGGTGAGTTGAGCCAGAGGTGAAGCCTGGGGTAACAACTGTATGTTTAGAAACATCTGTCTTTAGTATTAGTAAGGATTTTGAAAGCACAATGTGAGCAGCATTTATTATTACGTATGTTTTAATGCTACCTGCTTTGTGTTAAAGCAGGATATAAAAGCAAAATGTAATAAATACATGGTTGAGGATACAAGACAGTAATATTGGAAAAACCCAGGAGGGGATCTGATAGTTCATAAGGCCACTGGCATCTGGTCATTCCACTTTCTGTGAACAGCACACTCTGTTACAGCCTGAAAGAACCGAGTGCCGTGTTCACATCATACAACTGATAATCTGAAAAAATCTTTCTGAGGATCAGACTGCAGTTTCAAACCTCTGAATGCCTTCAGTAGCCTTTGGCCATAACAACAATGTCAAAGACAGCAAAGAAATTTGCTAACTGCCAACTGATATTTTTCCAAGCAATAAGTCTTGAGTAAAAAAGTAAGATATCGTTTTTAATTACTCAAGTGTCATTGTCATCTGCATCCATTTGCAATGATATGGGAATATCATTTTATCTCATGTTATTGTATGTCATTATCAAACAAAATTGAGCAGGAAAAAAACATTAACATTTTTGTATTACTGCTTGCCGATAATATTGCACACTCTTTAGAGATAGCGTCACTATTTGAAAAGAGTTCACCCATTGCTTATGTGTGAACTATAGTGCTTACACGAACCACTTCACATGTGTGGTTACTGTACACTGTTTCAGAAAGTGCCTCTTTGTACATAGTGCATGCTCTTTCAAAAGCGGTTAATCAAAATAGAAAAAACCTAAGAGTGCATACTTAACAACTTTGTTCCCATGTGCAAAAAATTGCTAAATGAAAATGAATAAAACAAACATTCCCCAGGAATGACACAGGAGATGACAGGAAATGAACATTTTCTGCCTGCCTAGCCCTATTCTTCATTCTCTCCCTCTTCGCTAGGCCTCCCATGACTAGCTGATACTCTGTGAAAGCTTAAGGCCTAATACTTAAAGGATCTATGCTCCTAAAAGTTAATAGTTAGGCATCTAAAATAGCCTCTTTGAAAAATTTCTAGGACTAAATGCCTAAATTTATGGCCAAAATCTCATGTAGGGGTCCTTTTACTAAAGGGTTTCTGCACACAACCCAGAACTATAGCCAGCCCAACGTGGGTGCCAGTGGTAGTTCCACCTCCACCGTGTGCCACTTCCGGTGCTACGGAAAACTGTTCCATATTTTTTACCACAGCAGTTACCCAGCAGTAATTGGTAGTGCTGCATACTGCTTGGTTACTGCCAGGTTAGTGCGGGAGACCTTACTGCCACCTCAATGGGTGGCAGTAAGTGCTCCCCCCAAAATGGCCACACAGCAAGTGTGAACTTACTGCACAGCCATTTATTTTTTCCACCTTTTTAACTCCTGCGGTAAAAGGGGATTCTGTGCATAGCAAAACATGCACTGCTGATAGCACAGGGCCCCTTTTACTGCTGCTTAATAAAAGGGCCCCTAAGCTCCTAAATTCAGGAACAGGGTGGGAACAGGGAGGATGTAGGGTGGGGGAAAAAGTTGTGATTCACTGATTTTCAGCACTAATCCCCAGATTCTATATATGGCACTCAGATTTGGGTGCTCAAATTTGGGCAAGCTGCCAAAATGCATATGTATCTTAATTGGCTAATGAGACATTAACGAGCAATAATTGGACATCAACAACCAATTATTGACATTAATTGGTACCAACTGGGATTTGTGCACACATCTGACTACACGCTATTATATAATGCTAGGTGCATAAACCCCATAGCGTGCAACTCCAAAGGGGGTGTGACCATGGGAGGGGCATGGGTATGTCAGAACATTCCAAAAAGTTGTGAACATTGTTACTGAATAATGGGTCACCACGCCCAGCTTGGGAGCCAGTATTTACAGATTTCAGCAGGTGTAAGTCTGGTGCCAAAATTTAAGGCCCTTCATAGAAACGTGCTTAGCCAGTGGAGTTCCTTAGTCAGCTGCCACCTGGGGTAGATCGTCACTGTGTACCCACCTGGGCGCATTACCCCCCAGCATATCACCTCCACTCCCTGGAACATCATCTCTTCCCCCAGTGCATTACCTCTTCCTCCAGTGCATCACCTCCAATCCACCCCCCGGTGCATTGTTCTTACCTCCTGGGGGTGCTGGGAGAAATCGTGCGGCTGTCAACTCCGCCAGTTCCCTGCCCTGGAACAGGAAGTATCATCAGAGGGAGCAGAAACCAGTGGAGCCAACAGCCACGTGGCTGCTCCCTGCACCTCCTTGCAGCGTGCACCAGGGGCGGACCGCCCCGCCCCTGGTACGCTACTGTGCTTAGCACTGATCTATTCTGGCATCCATTGAGTGGCATTTAAAGAATATGGCCCTAAGCTCAAAACTATAGGTGGTGGTTCTTAGCCCAGTCCTCAGGACACACCTAGCCACCCAGTTTTTCAGGATTCTCACAATCGATATGCATGAAATAGACTTGCACACAATGAAGCAGTATATGCAAATTTATGTACTAATTGGGTATCTGAGGACTAGGCTCAGAACACCTGATCTAAGCCAATGAATGACAGTCCAAAATTTATAAGTATAACTTTCAAACTTCTAAATTATGATGAATTTCAGTTGAAAACTTAGGCTCCCAAATTTGGCTGAAAATAAGGGACAGATTTAGGGGCCTAATTTAGGTGCCTAAATTTAGAGGTCAGCTTTTGCTATAATATTGGGCCCTTAATTTTCACATGGATGAGGCAGTGGGGAACCCAGTAGCCAGCCACTTGCCACTGAGAGAAAGCCCACCTGTAAAAACGCCCCCCCCCCCCCCCCCCCCCGTATTTCTGACTAAGCAGGGAATAGGACTGGTCACCCATAACACAGGCATTCACACTCACCCATCCTTAATAAGACAAGTTAAAATGAATAACAACTCATAACCAAAGAAGCTTGTGGCAAAATTTGGCTGCAGCTTTATTAAATGTCTTTTAAATCCCTTCATCAGTTTCCCATAAGTCCCCATCTACAACCAAATAATCATATTCAAAATTTCAATGATATAACATTATACAATCATATCAAGCAGTCAATATGTTTTTACCTGTTAGATGGTAATGGAATTGAATGGTACTGTAAATATGATTTGACAGAGTTTGTGGTAATGCAAGATCCAGTCCTTCTTACCCAAAGACATGTAGCGATACCACACATGGCCCATTACATTCTCCCAAGATCCACCAATATCAGTACAACAGATGCCACAATTAGAATTATTCCATAGAGAAGACACTAATATTTTCCACCACAAGTGGCGACACTAATATTTTATTATGTGGAAAAAACATAATATAGTCAGATATATTCCTCAGGGGCATAATAATCAATGTGGGTTAACTTGTTATTTTAACATGGGTCCCATTTTATTTATTTATTTATTTATTTATTACATTTGTATCCTGCGCTTTCCCGCTCATCGCAGGCTCAATGCGGCTTACATAGTAACAAGAGAATACAATCTGTAGTATCTGAATCAACAAAGGAGGTATGTGGTAGGTAAATGGGATAAAAGTATGAAAGAAAGGATAGGAATAGGTAAGGAAGTGGAGTGATGAAGAAGAGGTAGGGGAAGAGCATGGAGGGTAAGAAGATTGGTAGGAGGTAATTTCTGAGCCATTGTTGTTAATGATTATCATTATATAGTCATTATATAATCATATTATGTAACGAGACCTGGGGCCTTTTCTATCAAACCGCTCTAGCGATCCTGGTGTGGCAATGCCAATATTCACTTTGAATGGGCTTTATCGGCATTGCTGGAAGGGAATCATTAGCATGCATTGGTAAAGGATGCCCACAGTTACTAAGAACTGGGGTTAACAGCAAAATAGCACATCTTAACAGTAGCCCATGTTGATAATTTCCCCCTTAGCCAGTTAAGTACGAAATCAATTCAAAATTGTCACCCTTTTTGTCCAGCTTATTGAATGTCAGCCATGGTCTGTTTTACATCCAATAGTCATATTAACTAGTAGTGCTTTACAAATGTAACAGAAACACATTTTATTCTGAAAATTTCTAATAAATTTGACTGGGTCTCCTGCAATTAATCATGATGTTTTAAGGACAGAGAATATTATTTTCTGGAATTATACCTGCAGCTGATGTGAAAGTCAAAATATTTTTAACATGGCAATATTAAAATGAAGCATAATATTTTAATAATAGATTTATAGTTAATAAAGACAGGAATGGTCAAGATCACTAATGCACATAGTAATTTTAGTGTAAATAAAAAATTACAACAAAAGGCGAGCTAGAGAAATGAAAAATTGAATTCTCTTTTCAAATAAGAAATCCTTCTGATGGAAATGTTGAGGAAGGGCAGTAGTTAAGTAGGAATGTGCTGTTGATGGAGGGCATCTACTATAATTACACTGTGATAAGGACAAAAAAGCAGTATCTCAAATGAGTGTCCTCAGGCTGGGAATTTATAGATGATCTCCATAGAGAGTTTCAGCAGTATTTTGCAATGGAGATTCCGGAAGGCTGTATTTAATCAGCTAACCAATAAATCACACCTTCATTACATTCTCTTTCCACATTTATGCATTTAATTGAATTTTATCCTTTCATAGAAAGTGATTACATTTCAGTAACAGCATTAAAAACTAAGGGGTCCTTTTACTAAGATGCTCTGAAAAATGGCCTGCGGTAGTGTAGGCGTGGCTTTTGGGTGTGCATAGATCCATTTTTCAGCGTGCCTGCAAAAAAAAATGCCTTTTTAAATTTTTGCTGAAAATGGATGTGTGGCAAAATAAAAATTGCCACGTGTCCATTTTGGGTCTGACACCTTAGCTCCAGCCATTGACTTAGCAGTAAGGTCTCTCACGTTAACCATGCAGTATTCGCCTATGTGTGTCAAGTCAGAGTAACTGCCTGATTTTCCGGCACGCGTAACGGACGGGCGTAAAAAATAAAATTTCTGCACGGGCCACTCGGTAGCTGGGCGATAATTCCAAATTGGTGTGCATTAGGTGCATGCAGGGGCATAGTCAGACCTCAACAGGAGGGGGGTCCAGAGCCCGAGGTGGGAGGCACATTTTAGCTTGCCTGCCCCAGCCGCTGACCCTTCCCTGCCACTTTTGAACCCTCTCACCGCTGCCCCTCCCCCACTTCCACCACCGCCGTCGCCAGGTACCTTTGCTGGCGGAGGTCCCCAACCCCCGCCAGATGAAGTCTTCTTCAGCGCCAGTCTCCGGCGCGTTTGCTGATCTGATTCTGTCAGTCCTGACTCCTGACGTCCTGCATGGGGCTACATACAGAATGTGCATGCAGGACGTCAGGAATCAGGACTCACAGAAACAGATCAGCAAACACGCCGGAGACCGGTGCTCAAGAAGACTTCGGCTGGCAGGGTTGGAGACTCCCGCCAGCAAAGGTACCTGGCGGCGGTGGCGGTGGGGGAGGGTCGGCAGCGGGAGGGGGGGTCGAAAGTGGCGGGGAGGGTCGGCGGTGGAAGCGGTCAAAAGTAGAGGGGGCAAGGGCTAAATCTGTTGGGGCCCATGCCCCCATGGCCCTACCTAGCTTCGCCCCTGGGTGAATGTAGGCGCCTTTGTGGCTTAGTAAAAGGGCCCCTAACAGGGTATTTTACTAAGGATTAGCGCAAGTTATCTGCAGCAGGACCGATAGGAATAAAATGGTTTCTGTGGCAGCTAGAATGTACTAACCTTTCGTAAAAGACCCTCTAAAGGACAAGTTCTATCCTGGCCACATCTGGGCAGACTCAATGAACCATCCTAGTTAGTATCTACAGTCATATAGGATGTTACAACTCTTTCTGTGCTGTTAAAAAAATAAAAACTAAAAACTACATCAACTACAAAAACCTTGCTCAGACTACAGACATGACTTTCTCTGGATAAGGAGATTTTCTAGATGTTTCTGTCCAACTGCTTTTTTTTTTAAACTGGAAAATATAGAAATTGTTTTCAGGAAGGAAAATTTGTAATAAGCATTTGAATATATGACAAATGCTGAACTTCAGTTATCAGGTCATGTAAGAAGCGACTGTTTTATTTTTAGTTCTCCTGAGAGTACCAGTAATACAGGGTGAAATATGATGGAAAGTGACTGCCTGGCTAATTCCTGAAATATCCTCCAGGGTGGGCTGGAAGCTGCCTGTGGTTATCAAGCCTGGAGCAGTGGTGACCTTTAAATCCTCTGAGTTAGATTCTCTAAATTTTCCTTTCCCTCCTGATAGAGGTGTAAATTAGCTTGTTTATTAAATTAATGTCCAATGAACACTACCTCATCAGGTGCAACATAAACCAAATTCTGTCTAATCTGAAATGAATCATATTTGGATAAGGTTTCTGTGTTTCAGGAGGGCTGACTTTGAGAAAAGGAAGCCCAATTAGCGACCCAGGATTTAAAAGAAATACAGGCAGTAGTAAATAAGTACATAAAGAAGCAATGCTCTCCTGTTTAAGACAAATTAGATCAACAAGGGGAAAGAGGCAAAGAGATAACAGATAACAGATAAGAGATAACAGAAACGGTAAGACAAAAATCATTGCAGTTTAGGAAATTAAAGAAAAATACTGGTGGAGGAAAACAGACTGAATGATTATGATAAAAAAAAATAATGATAGGGCAGTCATTTAGATGATTAAATGCTCAAAAAAGAAAATTGCCCAATTGGTAACAGAATGGGATAAGGTATTTTTTTTAATATAAGGGAAAGATGAAAAATTAAGGGGCCCTCATCCTCCTCGACTCTCCGCCGCTTTTGACACTGTCAATCATAATCTACTTGCTGCACTATCCTCATTTGGATTCCAGGGCTCTGTCCTCTCCTGGTTCTCCTCTTATCTCTCCCACCGTACCTTCAGAGTACATTCTCATGAATCTTCCTCTACTCCCATCCCGCTCTCTTTTGGTGTTCCTCAGGGATCTGTCCTTGGACCCCTTCTTTTCTCAATCTACACCTCTTCCCTGGGCTTGCTGATCTCATCTCATGGTTTCCAATATCATCTTTATGCTGACGACACCCAGCTTTATCTCTCCACACCTGACATCACTGTGGAAACCCAGGCCAAAGTATCGGCCTGCTTATCCGACATTGCTGCCTGGATGTCCAACCGCCACCTGAAACTGAACATGGCCAAGACCGAACTCATTGTCTTTCCACCCAGATCCACTTCTCCTCTCCCTCCACTCTCTATTTCAGTCGATAACACCCTCATCCTCCCCGTCTCATCTGCCTGCAACCTTGGAGTCATCTTCGACTCCTCCCTCTCCTTCTCTGCGCATATCCAGCAGACAGCCAAGACCTGTCGCTTCTTTCTCTATAACATCAGCAAAATTCACCCTTTCCTCTCTGAGCACACCACCCGTACTCTCATCCACTCTCTCATTACCTCTCGCCTTGACTACTGCAACCTACTCCTCACTGGCCTCCCACTTAACCATCTATGCCCCCTTCAATCCGTTCAGAACTCTGCTGCGTGTCTTATCTTCTGCCTAGACCGATATGCTCATATCACCCCTCTCCTCAAGTCACTTCACTGGCTTCCGATCAGGTACCGCATACAATTCAAGCTTCTCTTATTAAACTACAAATGCACTCAATCTGCAGCCCCTCATTACCTCTCTACCCTCAGCTCCCCTTACGCTCCTACCCGTAACCTCCGCTCACAGGACAAATCCCTCCTCTCAGTACCCTTTTCCACCACCGCCAACTCCAGGCTCCGCCCTTTCTGCCTCACTTCACCCTATGTTTGGAATAAACTCCCTGAGCCCATACGCCAAGCCCCCTCCCTGCCCATCTTCAAATCCTTGCTCAAAGCCCACCTCTTCAATGTTGGTTTTGGCACCTAACCATTATTCATCTATTCAGGAAATCTAGACTGCCCCAATTTGATTGACTGCACTTTTTTGTCCTTTAGATTGTAAGCTCCTTCGAGTAGGAACTGTCCTCTGTGTTAAATTGTACAGTGCTGCGTAACCCTGGTAGCGCTTTATAAATGTTAAGTAGTAGTAGTAGTATTAAGCCACATAGGCGCCTACACTTGCCCAATGTGTGTCAATTTGGAATTACCACCCAGCTACAGGTATTCAACATAAAATGCCTGAAATGGCCATGTTTCACCAGTATAAAAATGGCTGCGTCAGAGGCAGTAGGTCACCAGCTGATATAAAAATTCAAAATAAACCAGGGTGGTGGCTGTAAAAACATAGAAAGCTAGATTCTGGGAACAGTCTCTCAAAAACATGCTGTGGTTGCAGTGAAAGCCATGATACATGTGTACACTTTCATATTAGTTCACCATCCTGCTTATAATCGAACGAGAAAAACGCCCAAGTTCCGACCTAAATCGGGAGATGGACGTTTATCTCACAAAAATGAATAAAGCGGTATAATCGAAAGCCGATTTTTGGACGTTTTCAACTGCACTCCGTCGCGGATGCGGACAAAGTTGATGGGGGCGTGTCAGAGGTGTAGCGAAGGCGGAACTGGGGCGTGGCTATCTGCCGAACAAAGATGGGCGCATTTCACCGATAATGGGAAAAAAGTATGCGTTTTTAGCTAGAATTTAGGACACTTTTCCTGGACCCTGTTTTTTCACGAATAAGGCCCCAAAAAGTGCCCTACATGACCAGATGACCACTGGAGGGAATCGGGGATGACCTCCCCTGACTCCCCAAGTGGTCACTAACCCCCTCCCACCACAAAAAAATGATGTTTCACAACTTTTTATTTTCACCCTCAAATGTCATACCCAGCTCCCTGGCAGCAGTATGCAGGTCACTGGAGGAGTTGTTAGGGGGTGCAGTGGACTTCAGGCAGGTGGACCCAGGCCCATCCCCCCTACCTGTTACAATTGTGCTGCTTAATGCTTATTAGTCGTCCAACCCCCCCAAACCCACTGTACCCACAAGTAGGTGCCCCCCTTCACCCCTTAGGGCTATAGAAATGGTGTAGACTTGTGGGCAGTGGGTTTTGAGGGGGATTTGGGGGGCTCAACACACAAGGGAAGGGTGCTATGCACCTGGGAGCTCTTTTACCTGTTTTTTTGTTTTTGTAAAAGTGCCCCCTAGGGTGCCCGGTTGATGTCCTGGCATGTGAGGGGGACCAGTGCACTACGAATCCTGGCCCCTCTCACGAATAAATGTCTTGGATTTATTCGTTTTTGAGCTGGGCGCTTTCATTTTCCATTATCGCTGAAAAACAAAAACGCCCAGCTCACACATTGTTGAATAAAACATGGGCGTCTATTTTTTCCCAAAATACGGTTCGGTCCACCCCTTCACGGACCCGTTCTCGGAGATAAACGCCCATGGAGATAGGCGTTTTCGTTCAATTATGCCCCTCCATGGGGGCAATCAGAGTCGCCAAGGGTGGCCCATCCCAGTGCTGGAGATTTACCACCACAATGCTGGAGACTGAATGCAAAATGAGTGAGATTTTTCTTACAGGCCCAGCCATGCCTAAAACTAGTTCTGGCAGATGTAAATTCTAAAAACTGATATATTCCAATCAATAAATAGAAAATAAAATTATTTTTCTACCTTTGTTGTCTGGTCATTTTATTTATTTTTATTTTTTATTTATAGTAATTTTACAAAACTTTTTACAAGCCATACACATGTCATACAGAAACACAGTAGAAGCCAAAGCAAATAGTCAACTTTCTTAGACCACCATCACTTGAGAGGTGTGGCTAGATCATAGGAGATTATACGTAAGTAATACAAAATATAAACATAAAGGCTATGTGTGATTACCTAACCTATATTACTATTTCTAACATTATTTTAACTTTTTAAAATCTAGTAAAGCTTTTAATTGCTCTAGGGAATAAAAAAATGTATTTAGTCTCTCCAAATCTGACCTAATATTTACATGGGTAAGCAAGGAAAAAAGTTCCCCCTAGTTTCAATGTTTCCTGTTCATAACCAAAATCATTTTTCTCCATTCTTGAGTTAATGTTAGTCACATCCGGATAAATCCAAATTTTTTCTCCTCCAAAGAAAGCACTTGAATGTGTAAAATAGAGCCTTAAAATTGTGTTAAAATCTTGTTCAAACACAAAAGAAACTAGGAGTGTGGCTCCAAAATGGCAGATATATTGTTCACATCAATATTTATTTCTTCTCTGGCTCCGCCTTCTCCTTCTTTCTTCCTTGAACTCTTGTGGTATTTTCAAGTTTTCAACCAGGGATTTTAGTAAAATTCAAAAGGCGGAGATTCAAACGCTTCTTAAAGTTCTCTATCTGCTCTATCCTTTTATGGAGAGCCAATTTATCTTTAACCGTGGTAAACTTAAAATCCTGAAGCTGTTTCACTTCATTTTGAATTTCTGTAAACATGCTGCCAGACCGATGTCCTTGTCCCTGGTGTCTTGACATTCATAATTTAGATGTTTCAGCTTATAAAATGGGTGTTCATTTTGAATGTTTTCATATATTTTCAAACAAGAAACACTGACATATTTCCAGTTCATGGTTGTGAGATGGAGTTTTGCTTTGGATATTATAAGCAGGACATCCCAATTCTGAATTGGATGTCCTTTCAAAAATTCCCCTCTTCCATGTTTATTAGGGATAAAGATATGGTTAACCATCTTGTTAGTACTGTTGCTAGATAATAGCCCTGGTTAGGATTTCTTTTCTAGTTTCTCCTTTTTCAGTTTGGGTTTCCTTTTTCCCCTTGATGTGGGCTTGTTCAAATATGATGTGATTAGTAGGATTATCTATCTATCTATCTATCTATCTATCTATCTATCTATCTATCTATCTATCTATCTATCTATCTATCTATCTATCTATCTATCTATTTTGTTATTGTATTTGTGAATGCTAAATTCTGTAAAGAAAAGTTCCACTTCTGCACATAAACCTCTCTTTTGTATGTTTCATTAAAAATTGCCCTCTAACCCCCTCATTCTATAACGGGGTGCCTAAATTTAAGTGCTATTTGTATGCATAACCTTATTGAATATTGCCATCCATGGATGTAACTGTACACTTATGTGTGCAAATGGCAGTAGTGTGCCTAAGTGCTATTCTGTAATTATATTCTACAATGGCTTCCTATATAATAATTCTCACCTCCAACGTTCTGACGCTGCCTGGAACCGTGGCTCTGCAGAGGTGGTCTGCTTCATGCTGTAGATAATAGTGATGTCATACATCCCACACCAGATTGGCCAGTAGAAGGGAGAGTGGAGGAGCCGCGATGCAGGGAGCAGCGAATCAGCACAACACAGGAATTGTGGTACAGGTGGGGGTTTGTGTGGTACACAACACTGACGTCGCTTATGACAACCAACCAATGAATGCACAGCAGCAGGAACAGAAGCCCCCCCTCATGCATCACCCAAAGCACGAGACTGGCTGCTGCCTTCAAGAAAAAATCGCCGCTGGACCCCCGCCCTCCTACCCGAGTCCCCGCTGCAGCTGCCTGCCTGGACTCCCCATCCGCCCTCCCTCACCTGGACCCTGAGTCAATGCTGGACACCACCCTCTCTCCTCGCTCCCTTCTAGTCGCCACTGGACCCACTGCTTTCTCCCTCCCCCTCCCGAGTCGCCGCTGGACCCCATCCCCCCCACCCACAGTCCCCCTCACCACCCTCCTCCACGATGGACATTTGCCGCAGCCGCACGCTCGCCATTCTGCCACCCTCCTTCTCCTCTCCAAGTCTGGGTTCGGACTCTCGGAGAGGACAAAGAGGGAGGGCGGCGAGCGAGCGGCTGCGGCGAATGTCCAATGTAGAGGAGGCGGGTGAGGGCTCAGGGCGGGGATCGGGGACGGGGTCCAGTGGTGAATCAGAAGAGGGGGAGGGAAAGAGCAGCAGGTCCGACTCCAGCGCAGCCGTCATCCCCGTTCATTCAAAACAAAGAAAGCAAACCTATGAGATGCTGCAGGACGTTTAATACATAGGAGTGGAAGTGAGCCAAGCAAGTCTACGGTAAGCAAGGAAGCCCACTGGTTAATCTCTGTTTCCACTCCCCCACGCAGCCGTCATTGGTATACACTAAAAAAAAAGCAAACCTAAGAGCTGCTGCTTCACATTGTCGTTTTTAAATTGTTGCTCCATCTGAGACAAGTCTAAAGCTGTTTCAACTGGATAGACAGTGCCTTAAAACGTGGAGGACAAAAGGAGGGGGGAGACAGACAGACCCTGCAACTGGGAGGGAGGGAGGGGGGACCCTGCAACTGGGAAAAAGGGAGGAAGGAAGGGAGAGGCGACCCCCCTGCAACTGGGAGGGAGGGGGGACCCTGCAACTGGGAGACAGACCGGGAGGAGGACGATGACCCAAGAACTGGGAGGGAGGTTTGGCACATACTCTCATTCTCACACACACACTTGCACCCAGTCTCACTCTCTCTCTGTCACACATACACACACTCGCACATTCACTCTCACACAGTCACTCTCACACACACTCTCTCAAACATAATTTGAGATGGCGTTGAGACATCCAGGCAGCAATGTCAGACAAGCAGGTAGAGATTTTGTCCTGGATTAAGGTTGAGATTTCAGGGGTGGAGATGTAGATCTGAGAGTCATCAGCGTAAAGATGGTAATGCAAACCATGGGATGAGATCAGGGCACCTGGCATAACCGTGCATGCCTAAATTTAGGCAGACTTATGCTAGTTTCTATAAGGATTCTTACACACATAGAATAGGCTCCTGTCTAATTTAGGCACATAAATGGAGGTGACCAGTTATAGAATTGCCTTTTGAATATTTTTCCCCGGATATAAAATGGGAAAAATCCTTTAATACATCAAGTCCTTAAGCACTGATTTTACCATCGCTTCTTTTTAGCCAAAGATCCACTGTACTTATGCTTTCTTGAAATGCATTACTTTTGCTACCTCTACCATCTCTGTGCATCCAATACCCTTTCTGTGAAAATTTCTTATGCACCCGAAACTGTCCTTTTGCTATCAAACTACCTTCTC